>NC_088782.1:63445833-65979166 GCF_958450345.1 Calliphora vicina
TGCCCACAGAATTGCAGTATTCATTCAAAATTCAACACAACAAAGTTTCGTGCAATGGGATATCACAAGAGCAATTTTTTTTGGGACCGGTCACTATTTGACCTAACCCCCATATAAAATTCACTTACGAAAATCACTTCAATACAAATAAATATCTTAAATGTGTCGATATCAGGTTGAAATTCAACATGCATAATCCCCATATACGTAAAAATCCCAGTACCGAATTTTCTGAAGATCGGAACATAATTGGTTATAACTCCCATATAAGAACCATTTCCAAAAAACATATTAATTTTTCATAAATATCTGGCGTTAAACCATTGTTATCCATCGTTTTCTCAAAAGAACAATTATTATTATGTCAAAACTTAACTTTTCAATTTTTAGTTTATTAAAATAGTCCAATCTGCAAAAGTCTAATAGCTGGGAACTCTGTTACATAATTTTTAGACATTGAACGATCTACAGTCAATTATAACAAATGCATGAAAATCCACCCCATAGTTGTCAGTATCAAGCCAAACAGCTCTCTCGATTAACTTTAGTTATGCCTTCAATCACTTTACATTTAAAAGACATTTTAATTGCTTAAATTTAGTTTATTTTCATTTCACTTTAATTTTAATGTTTCATAAATTTTGTATTAGTTTTTTATTATCTGCTATTAATAGCTATTATCGTCTGGCATTATCCAATAATAATAGGAATAGTTATAGTTGTTTGATGATTGTTGTGGTTATTGTTGCCATGTATATAATTCTGAAAAAAAAAGTAAAAAATAAGTTTTAGATTTACAAACTGCAATCTATATAACTATGTCCTGTACTGATGGGCAACTTACATTTGGGACAGCCAACACACCAGCAGTAATGCAGCCGAGTATAAATATTAGTTGCAATAGTTTCATCGTTTTTCTATAAGTTGTTATGTCGTGTTTAGAATATACAAAGTTACTGATGATTTCAAGGTATTCACAGTGAGTTTTTAAATAGTGCTGTAAATTGAAATGAGTAATTGTGGTGAGATTTGAAATGATTAACTTTTAAAAATATCGAATGATCTAATAATTATACATTTTATCATGTTGTAAAAGACATTGAACTTAGTTTGTGTGCATTATGTTCATTAATATTTAGTCTAATAGAGACACTCAATTCTTAATTTAGTTACTCATTAGTTGTAAATTTTCTGTAAAAGTTATAGCCTTAGAGAAACTATAAAAAAAACTCAAACAGAAAAATTACTCAAAATCGTCATACGAGTTTTCTTTTCACATAGTTTATTTTACTAAGTAAAACATTCTCACCACATAATATAACTATCCCTATTTATATGGACATGATCCATAATGAGCTCTCATAAGCGTAGCTAGACTATTATTCTGGGGTGGGCAAGTGCCCTTCCCAAATAGTAAAAATAAACAATTTTTTTTATAAAAAAAATAATTTTTTATTAAAACAAAACTAAAATATCACAAAAATTCAGTTTGCTAACATAACTACTTCATTTTCAATATTTAAAACTGCTAATTTATTTTATAAAATATTTTTATAATTTTCAATCAATTTGCAAAACATTTTTGTAATTAATAATGAATTCATCGGCGCCATCCAAATTTAATTTAAAGAAATTGTTAACAGCTTTAGGTAATGGAACGTTTTGGAATCAGTATTCGATATAATAAAAATTATGCTATCTATTACTGGATTATATATATTTAACTTCCAATAATCAACTGAAGGAATAGAATCCGGCTTTTACCTAATGTTGATTCTATATAAAAATCTTCAAGATCACTTTTAATTACAGCGTAATTTTTAATTACTGACTTACAATTTTCATATCTACAACTCCATCTAGTTGTGCAAAGGCTGTTTATTTTATACTGTTTATTTTGAAGAGCTTGGCTTAGGCTTTTTAAATCATTATTTTCTGGTTTCGAAAAGTGAATTCATGATATATGTGAACACGAATCCATAATAACTAAAATAGCTTGCGAATTTGACTCCATTATTTTAGCTTGTAAACCATTTTTAAAACCAAACATTGGAATATTTTTTAACTTTTTGGGTTCCGAAAACCCCATGAATAATGTTCTATGGCACTGGAATCTCTTAACGGAACAATCTACAAATCCAAAAAAATCTTTATGCGACTTTCCAAAATTGTATCTGGGGTGGGCAGATGCGAGTATGGGGTGGTTTTGACCACCCCAGCCCCCCTCTATCTACGCCAATGTAAGCTCTGCAAAAATTAGATTCGATGACAATCTCTCGCCAAAGCCACAGATGTTATTAACGTTAAGGGACGTCTGGTGAATTACGAATTAGTTGGTCCAGGAGCGGTCGCAAGTTCTTTTGAGTTACTTTCACGAAAGTCCTAATTTACGCCTTAATGACTGGTTTCATTCATAAAAAGTCATCAAACTTTAGCCGCTCCATACGCTAGGACAAAAAGTCTCATACGTATGCACTTTTTGGATTTTCGATGCTCCCAAGGTCTAAAATTGTTCTCTATCAGTAAAAAATATATTCTTTTTGTTATAGTCACAAACTAATAATATAATTGTTATTTTGCAGGACTTACTTTAGTGTATTTTACAGTTTTCACCCCAGAAATAAAAGCCTTAGTAATGGCCAAGAAAATTAAAATTAAAAAAGCATAAATAAGAAACTCAAATAAACAATCTGAAATTAAATATTAGAAAATAAGCTAAAAATTTATTTTTCAGAAATAATTTTAATAAATTTGTGGCTATAAAATAAATTTTTCCGAAATCCAATTACAAATCAGCTCCCACACTAACCCTCAATAGGGGCAACCGTCAAAATTTACATGTTTATCCCCATTTAGCAATTATTAGAATTGAAGACATTTTTAATTTTTTTTTTTAAATTTCATTTAAAAATTGTTCCCAAATTAAATTTAATGATTTTTATTAAATGAAATACAAAAGCAAATTTTAATTGGATTTTTATCGGTTCTGAACCAAAATGTGAGACAACGTAAAAAAAAAAATTGATAATTTTCACATATTTTTGGTTATTTGTTTAAATATACTTATTGCAGATAATTCCATAAAACTTTACACACGTTAAATGTATGATAAAAGAACTAACTCTGGTGAAAATTATAAGTAGGCATTATGTATAAATGCCTACAGAATAGCAGTATCGATACAACATTCAGCAACAATAAGTTTCGTGATAAAACAAATCACAACACTAAATTTTTTGTGGATCGGCCCATATTCACTTCCAAAAATCACTTAAATAAGCATAAATATATTATAAATATCGCTATTAAGTTGAAAAGTCATACCTAATTCTATGAAGATCGGCTAATAATTCATTATAGGTCCCATATAAGGACCACTTCCGAAAAACACTTTAACCTGCATAAATTTCTAAAAAATATCAATATCAATCCAAAATTTTACACAGATCCGTAATTTATATTTAAAAATTATACTACAGGATTAATTAGTACAATTTTTAATTTACAAGGTAAACTTTTTCGAACTTTTTTCGAAAAATTTTAATAACTTTTGCAAATATAAACCGATTTTAACAAGTAATGTCTCATTTTTGTCTACATAAAATTGTCCTTAAAACACTGTGCAAAAAGAAACAGGGTTTCTCTATAGGTCTCTCGGCGTGAGCTAGGTTTTAATTTTAGACACATACTTTCTTTTGGATATTTTCTTAGGATTTTGTGTAGATTACAATCACGTTTTTTCTCATCCGAACAAATTGACCCACCCTAATATACATCATTATTTTTGTATTACACAATAAGAATCTACATAACTGATTCTATCAGGGACCGAAAATAATAATTATTCTTGAAATTTCAAAGAAAAAAAATCATCATCACAAGAATATAACGGAGAGCCAGTTCAAGCATACCATTTTGATCGTTTTCAACTACATATGTAGTATATCTTCATAAAATAACATGCTTTTTAAATTCTTGACTTTTATTTTTTTTTTATCAAAAATATTTGTTATTTTTTTTACTTTTATTTTTTTTGTCAGGAAGTTTTGCCTCACCCACCTTATAGTCCAGACATTGCCTTGTCCAACTAATATTTGTTTCGATCGATGCAGAACGCTCTCTCCGGGATACGCATCACTTGGCCTCAAAAGATGACGAGTTTTTTTGGCTCGGATTCCATATGTTGCCAGAAAGATGCGAAAAGGTCATAGATTTGTAAAAATATTTCAAAATAAAAGCTAAACAATTGAAAATCATATTCCCAATATATTTTACCAAATTATCAGCAGGATTGATATAAATACACTGTGCTACTTGAAAAAACTATCAAGCGGGCACCCAGTGGGTTAAGCTAATTCGGGTACGCTGAATTCAGTGGTTCTAACCGCTTTTTTAGGTTAGCTTGTATTTTCTTATTTTCGTATTTGTATTTTTTTTTTAGGTTAGCTTGCGTAAGTAACTCAAAAACGGTTTAGTTTACTGAACAAACTGAAAAAACCGAAATTTCGCAATAAAATTGCCTTTGAGAAAGGCTTAACACGTTTTTAATCTTCGTAGTCGTTTTAGAAATATAATTTTTTTTTTTTTAAAATATTTTTGTAGAAAAATTTCGAAATTTTTTTTTATAAAACGACATGAAAAATTCGAAAATGAAGTTACACAGCATATAGAAAATAAAGTTCCAAACAAAACAAGCTCTAAGTGATTAAAATCTGTAAAAAAACTTTTGATTTTATAAACAAAAAATAATTGTCGTTCTAATAAGATATAAAAGACAAAAATTGGTTAAATATTTTAAAGTTATTAAAAAATCGCCAGGCCATCGTGTCTCAGGCCACTAGAACATGAAATGTAGGAACAAAATTAACATATTTTGAGAAATATTAAAATAAAAACTTATTTTTACTTAGAATATATCTATATTTACTTGTACATGAGTTTTTGTCTTCGTAGGATACCGTTAACATATTCGCAGGTATAACCAAAAAAATATTTTTCTTAAGTTTCACCAAAATCGGCCTACAATATATAACATTTCGCTATCTTTTCATGATAAATTTAAAATATTGAAAAATTTGACCTTTGACCTTAACGATTTAAGGAATTACGAGATTCCCTTTGACCTTTTGACAAGTTTTTTACACTTTGTTATTTAGAATGACAAATTTAAAAAACGTTAAAAATTTTATTTAGTTTTTTTATTGAGTTTCTAAAACTAAAATTTGTATCAAAATCTTAGTATATCTTAGGTTATTTATTAGCTAATTACTACGAGTTGTCAATTTTGATAAAATATTAGGGGATGTTGGTTTCATCTTTTGTGAATAAAATTAAAAGTTGTGAACAGATTTTAATCATTTAGTTCCTGTTTTATGTTGGAACTTCGTTTGCTATATGTGTAAAAAAATTAAGGGCGTATATGTATTTTCCAAATTTTAATGCCGCTTAAAAGGGGGATCACAACAAATTTTTCACTGTTGCTATAAATAATTTAATACTTATATATAATGTGTATAATATAAAGATTTATGAAAGTCTCTGTATAATATTTTTCACACTATCGATGACGTACAAACACATCTTTGTTAAATAAATGAAATTAAATTTGTTTGTAATTCATTCACGATCTGGGTAGCCTAGGGTGGCCCTTAATAAACGAAAGTTGGATTTTGGCCTTTCTCACCCCTCAGTTTGGTGAACATTAGTAAAAAAATCATCCTGAAAAAATTGTAGGTAAATCGGTTGGGGTTAAACGTACCGCAAGCCCTCTGAAGTTTTGAGATGCATTTACAAGGGAAAAAAATGCATTTTTTTCAGTTTTTGTAAAAATTTTGCCATTAAAAATTACTTTTGTAATTTAATTTAAAAGAATCGAAATGTGTACGTAATTGTCGTTCTAATGAGACATAAAAAACAGAAATTGGTCAAAAAATGTTAAAGTTATTAAAAATTTGCCAGGCCATTAACGTGTCTCAGGCCACTAGAACAAGAAATGTAGGAACAAAATTAACATATTTTGAGAAATATTAAAATAAAAGCTAATTTTTACTTAAAATATGTCCATATTTACTTGTATATGAGTTTTGTCTTCGTAGGATACCGTTAATCTATTCTTAGGTATGAACGAAAAAATTTAATTTTTTTAACGGCTGTTTCAAAACTACATTTTCAAATTTTTAAAAATTTTGTTAAACAAATTTCATAATTTTTTGTTCATCTCATTGGAATTTATTAAGAATATAATAGAGAATAAAAATGTGAAAAAATTATGAAAATATCTCTTATAGTTTTTCCGTGCCTGCGATTTAAATTTTGAAATTTTCGAGAAAAACCAATTATTTGGCAATTTTTAGGCCAATAGAGCTCTATTTCATTACTCTTATGAATTTTAAGTAAAATCTATTGAGAATATTATAGTCCAGATAATTCTAAATATACTCTGAAACTTTTACTAAAATCGGAAAACGTTAATCCTTAAATCGTGAAGGTCAAAGGTCAAATTTTTCAATATTTGGAATTTCTCTTGGAAAGATTTCGAAATGTTCGAAATGTTGTATATTTTTGGGCCGATTTTGATGAAATTTAACAAAAATATAACACAATGCCTAGTATTTACAAAAACAGCAGAAAAATTAATATTAACCCTATATAGCACTTGGTGTTAAAATGACCCCAAACTTCTAAAACCATAAAAAAATTATGATTTTAATAGTTTGTGCCATCCCCAAGTGCCATTAAACGTTAATATCCATTCTTGTGCTGTTATTATAAACCCTAGAGTTTATGTTATATTTTTGTTAAACTTCATCAAAATTGGCCCAAAAATATACAACATTTCGAACATTACGAAATCTTTTCAAGAGAAATTCCAAATATTGAACAATTTGACCTTTGACCTTCACGATTTAAGGGTTAAAGTCTTCCGCTTTTAGTAGAAGTTTCAGAGTATATTTAGAATTATCTGGACTATAATATTCTGAATAAGTTTGGCTTAAAATTCATAAGAGTAAGGAAATAGAGCTCATTGGCCTAAAAATTGCCAAATAATTGGTTTTTCTCGAAAATTTCAAAATTTAAATCGCAGGTACGGAAAAACTATAAGAGATATTTTCATAATTTTTTCACATTTTTATTCCCTATTATATTCTTAATAAATCCCAAAGAGATGATCAAAAAATTCTGAAATTTGAAAATGGAGTTTTGAAACTGCCGCTAAAAAAATTTTATTTTTTTGTTCATACCTAAGAATAGGTTAGCGGTATCCTACGAAGACAAAAACTCATATACAAGTATATATGGACATATTTTAAGTAAAAATGAGCTTTTATTTTAATATTTATCAAAATATGTTAATTTTGTTCATACATTTCTTGTTTTAGTGGCCTGAGACACGTTAATAGCCTGGCGAATTTTTAATAACTTTAACATTTTTTGACCGATTTCTGCTTTTTATGTCTCATTAGAACGACAATTACGTACACATTTCCATTCTTTTAAATTAAATTACAAAAGTAATTTTTGAATGGCAAAATTTTTACAAAAACTGAAAAAATTCATTTTTTCCCCTTGTAAATGCATCTCAAAACTTCAGAGGGCTTGCGGCACGTCTTATCCCCAACCGATTTATCTAAAATTTTTTCAGGATGATTTTTTTACTAATGTTCACCAAACTGGTGAGAATGGCCAAAATCCAACTTTCGTTTATTAAGGGCCACCCTAGGGTAGCCGTGTTAGCTACATTATAAATAAATCATGACGATCGGCCCACAATTGGTCATTGCTCGCATAAAAGAATCACTTCCGAAAATGAGTCACAATAAAATATTATTGAAATTTAAAAAGAAACATTATTTGCTCATGTACTCAGTGTAGAGTATTGTATGGTCAGGTTTGATCGACAACAATTGCTTACTTGTTTATCTTCAAAAATGTACGCGAAGATTTGGCTATTTTAAAAAAAACTATAATTTCTGAATTTCACTTTTTCCAACATTGATCGAATATATCTTAAAACTGGTATCAGAGGATTAAAACTTGTTGCACTTATAAATTCCATATTCAAGCTATAAATTTAGTAAAAAAATTAGAAAATTCAGTTTTTTAATACAAATATTTTATTTTTTTACATAATTTAAAATTTTTGGATTTATTTTTACATTTTCTTACTAATTTTAAGTTACCTAAATATTGCAGTGTTTAATAAAAATATAAAAAGAGCTTTAAATCATTATTTTCGACATGTACAATGCTCGGATTTCAAAGAAATACAAATACAATCTTACAATTTTGGAAGTTTTAAGTCAATACCAACATCTGAATTAGTTTGATGATTATTGGAATTACCATTGCCACTTATCACATTCTGAAAAGATTTAACATTAATTTCACACAAATATTTAAAAAAAAAGGAAAAATATTCAACTCACATGTCCTGGAGCAGCCATAGCACCGGCAATAATGCAAACAACAGCCACAAATAATTGTATTAATTTCATATTTTTATTCAACAACTGATAACTTTCTTTCGCAATGAAATTTATTGGAATACTGCTGAATATTTCATTTATTTTTTGCTTTTTATAGGCTTATCAATCGCTTAAAATACTCACTACGCTATCTGTAATGTTGAGAATATAATGTGGTGAAGTTTAAATTTAATTGATTTATAAATATGTTGAATTCTTAATAAAACACAATGGGATAATTTTAATAGAATCGGCTGGTGACTAAGGATTTTTTGTTGACATTCTTCATTTATTTATAATGACGGAATTATTTCTTAAAAAAAAACATAATAAATCAAAATAATTGCTCTTGCATATGTATCAACACTTACAATAGTCAAGAAGATCTGCGATACATTAGCGGAGTTCAGTATTAAGTGCGAATGGTATTGCATCATTGCAAATGAAAAATTGTAAATGTTTTTGTGTGTATTTTGTTATTGGATTACGGTAAAATTTTGCATTTGCAATGATGCTAGACCATTCGCACTTAACAGTGAATAACGCTATTATTTGTAAATAAAGTTGATAATTCATGTTATGAATTTCGGTTTAAATGTTGATAACTGGATTGTATAATGTGAGCATTTCTTCCTGTCATTGATCCCTATCACGACGCACAGTGGTATGAGAATAAAAAAAGTGGGATAAATCTGTAACTTCTAAACCCTTAAGCCGATTTGAATGAAATGCGCAAAGAGGAAGTGTAGTCGAGTTTAAGTTTTGAATTTGGACCTCATGACCCCACCAGGAGCGGGACCAGGGGTTCCTAAAGTAGGACACCTCGGGTATGTTCAATTTTTAAAATGATCCTATTTCTTCGTTTGTGTTCCGATCAAAATAAATTAGGGAAAACTAAACAACTCGCTGAGAATTTACCTAACATAGAAATTCATAAAAAAGCATGTTGCCTACATAATAACTTTTTTATGAATGTAAATAACAGTGCTAGGTAAATTCTCAGCGAGTTGTTAAGTTTTCCCTAATTTATTTGACACTTAAAAAACATAAGGTAGATACGTTTTATATCAATGGATAGAGGATTTTGTCTACTTTCCAAAAATGTATATAACTTTTGACAATTAAAATATTCATGGAATACTTTTTTGAAAAATATGACAAAATATGCTTTTTGTTGAATTTTGCATAGATACACATTTTTCAAATTGAAATAAAATTTTTATTTATGAATATTTTTTAATGAAATTTCACAGTTATGTGGATTTTTCTATTCAAAATGGCAAAATAAAAACAAATTTTGAAATCTGTAATCAAGTATCCCGCAATTCCCAAAAAAATCTTGAAAAATCCCAAAAATGTGATTTTCGTTTTTTGGCTATAATATCCATAATAGGGGCGGGGTTATCGGAACCCTCTACATGATAATTAAGAACTTATTGGGCCATCTAAAATGGGTTACTACATTTTGATATCGAGTATGCGATTTGAGAATTTTTCCACTAAAGTTGAATTTTACATAAAAAATAGCCATTTTTTGAAAGGACCTGATCCCATCGGTATCAAAAATTATAAATTATTTAAAATAGTTGGCGTAAAGTTAGCTTTTCAAAAAGTTCAAATTCATTATACATCCTCTTAAAAAATTTTTAGATAACTTAAAATTACTTTTTTCCCAAAAAAATTGCGAAAAATCGCCTTTTTTAATTTTTTTATACTCACATGCATGTAACTTTGAACTCAGTCATGATTTTTTAAAACACATCTCTCTTTGTTTGATATAAAGATCTATTGTTAATCCTATAAAAGAAAAATGGATAAAATCGGAGAATATTTGGAACCGCGGTCGGTGTAACCCGATCGGTGTAACCCGATATCCCACTAAGACTCTACTCTCGAAACAGCGACTGCATAAAGCAGCAACACCGATTGACATTGCTCTGAAATCTATTTTATGTTATTCTTAATTTAGTTGTCTAACTAATAGAAAAATAAATCGAGTCCATAAGGTCCAAAAGTATATTTATTAAATATCCACTAATAAAAAAATATCCACTAGAATAAAATATTGTTACGTTTTAACCTTTTCAAAACGTTGGTTTATTTCCTTTAAATAAACCAGATACTTTTGATTGCAAATAAATGCCGATTAGTAGTTTAAAAATTGTAACATTATTTAAAATTTATTTATTTATTTAAAATGTACAACAAAAACAGAATTAAATAGTCGCTCAGTTTTTTTATACACGTAGAAATACTGATACACTTTATAATGTACACGAATTCACTGGAAAATACAGCACACTTTAAGGCACTCAGTTGATGTTTATTCGAATAGCGTCTCTGATAAACTCACTCACTCACAACTGCAACCTCTGCCGCTATTTATAACACTGCCATCTGCACTCTAGATTGTTCTTTAACTGTCAAAGCTCGTATATTCGAATTCTAGAGCTTTCGATGTCAATTAGTGTAGCCATACTTACAATCAATGATCAACTCAAAGCTTTTATTCAATGTTAATAATACCCACAGATATGTTACAGTTTGAGAGGAACTGCTGTTTAAAAGCATTGTAAAACTTTAAATCAGCCGATAAAATCGTTATATTTGAATTCAAGTTCAATTTCGTAACAATATAAACAGAAGAGTTGCTGAGAGGAAAAAAACCTCTGCATTCAAAAACCCTGTCTGGGAACAACAAAATTCAAGCAAACCAATGAGTTTTATTGTTGTGTCAGCCATAAAATTTGGGAAAGAGTAAATATTGAAACAAAAGTAAGATTTATTTTACATTTTTCTGTGACTGATCTATTTCCATCCAAAATTGATATTTGGTTAATTGATATTTGGTAAATTGATATTTGGTAAATGTATTTCGGGAAAATTTATATGAAGTTTTAAATTCACATTATTTTGAATATTTCCATGATTACCGTTGCCTGTTATCCAATTCTGAAAATATTTAATATTGAATATTGAAATATACATTAAACATAACAAGATTTATACTTACACCTCCTGGAGCACCCATTACAGTGGCAACAATGCAGCCAACTATGAAAAGTAATTGAAATAATTTCATATTTTTATTTAAGATCGGGTATGTTTTCTTTGCTATGAAATTTATTACAATACTGTGCAATGTTTTATTTTATAATTGCATTTTATACTCATTTATAAAAATATCATATAAGTACATCTATAAATATTCACATAAAAAGAAAGTATCATAATGATTCATATTTAAATCAGATTAATATTGATTTTCTTGCGAAAATAATAAAGCGAGTTGTTTTGTATCTTTTTTATCCACTTACAAACTACAGTTCCAGTCGGCAAGAAACCAGACAAATTTTTTTTATAAAATTTTTAAACACGATTTGTGCTATTTATCTCTTATAATTTCCGAGTTATAGGCATTTCAAAATTGAAATTTTAAAATTTTGCTATACCTCGCACAGAGGGATTTTGGTGTCAAAAAGTAAATTTTTCAAACACTTAATTATACCATTCACCACCATAAGTGGTGAATGAGGGTATATGTATATAAGTTTGTCATTCCGTGTGTAACATTGAGAAATATTCATCTGAGACCCAACACAGTATATATATTATTGATCCTTATGAAATTTTAAGTCGATTGAGCTATGTCCGTCTGTCTGTCCGTCTGTCTGTCTGTCCGTCTGTCCGTCTGTCCGTCTGTCCGTCTGTCCGTCTGTCCGTCTGTCCGTCTGTCCGTCTGTCTGTATGTCTGTGTAAAACACGCTCACGTCCAAAATAGACAAACAAAATTGATAAACTTGCAAGAAAACTGTGTATTGTTCTCCTAAGCAGTTTGGTATTGAAAATCATCAAAATCGGTGGAAAGTGGAACCAGAGTTATGAACCAAAATGTGAGACAACCTAAAAAAAAACATGATAATTTTAAAATTGTTTTTGTTATATGTGCAAATATATTGCAGATAATACCAGCAAATTTTACACACGTACAAATTTCTTAACGAAATATAGTTCTATGGTCTGTAAATGCCTACCAAATTGCAGTATCCACACAAAATTCAGGAAAAATAAGTTTTGTGCTTAAAAAAATCACAACACTAAATTTTTTGTGGATCGGCCCATATTTGACCATACATAAAGTTCAATTCCGAAAATCACTTAAATAAGCATAAATGTCTTGTTAATATCGCTATTAAGTTTAAATTCGTCATAAATAGTCCCAATATATACCAAAATCGATATACCTAATTCAATGAAGATCGGCCAATAATTGGTTATAGCTCCCATATAAGGACCACTTCCGAAAAACATATTAACCTATATAACTATCTGAAAAATATCAATATCAAAACAAAATTTTATACAAAACTCTAGTTTATATTTAGAAATCATACTACGGGATTTTGTGAATATTGGTCCATATTTGACCATAGCTCCCATATAAGGTCCACTTCTGAAAATCAGTTAAGTACTCATAAATATCTTATAAATAGCTTTATCATGCTAAAATTCGACAAAAATAATAAGCATATACATAGAAATTACTGTACCAAATTTTACACAGATTGGCCGATAATTGGTCATAGCTCCCTATACGGCCCATTTCCGAAAATGATATTAACCTTAAAAAATATTTAAAACAAATTGATATTAAAATTAAATTACGCACAGATCAGTAATTTGTATCCAGCAATCATACTACTAGATTTTGTGAATATCGGTCAATATTTAACCATAGCTCCCATATAAAGTCCACTCCCTAAAATCGCTAAACTCCTCATAAATTTCTTACAAATATAGTTATCAGGTTGAAATTCGAAACAAATTTGTTCAATATATGTATACAAAAATCGATGTACCAAATGTTACGATGATAGTCCCATAATTGGTCATAGCCCCGATATAAGAACCACTTCCGGAAAATACAATAACCTGCACAAATATCCAAAATAATCTGTACTGAACCAAAATTTTACACCGATCAATAATTTGTATCCAAGAATCGTACTACATGATTTTTTAAATATTGGTCCATAATTCGTCATAGTTCCCATATAAGGTTCACGCTTGTTAATGGCGTTGTTTATATGAAATTGTACAAAAATAGCACTCAAATACTTAGGCCCATAATAGGTCATAGGTTCCATATATTGAACCAAAATAGTACACAGATCAGTAATTTTTAAAATCATACTACTGAATTTTGTGAATATCGGTCCATATTTTGCAACAGCTCCTATATAAATACATAAAAATCACTTTAAAATATTTTATGACAATCGACTCATAACAGGTCATATCTCCCATACAAGTCCCACAACCCAATATCTTGAAATTTGTCTAAATATATTTGTATACCATTTTTTTATAATCTGTTTCTTCAGTGAAGAATCTTCACATGAGGTTAAAAAGGAAAAATGTTGAGCCAAACGTATTAACTTATTATTAAGTATATAAATTGTTAAATTCCATACGTTCTAATATTAATTTCAATTATAAATTGCTGAATTAGATCTGCGTAAACTAGTCTTACTAACAATTGTTATATTATTTCAGTTGTTATACCATCATATTTAGGTGGAGGGTATTTAAGATTCGGCACGGCCGAATATAGTACTCTTACTTGTTTCAAAAATCAAATGATGCAGTTTTGTAGATAAATGTTTAAAGATGAAATGTACACTGATAGTTTTAAGAAATGTTTTTTTTTTTTTAAAGCAAAAATTTACTTATATTTCCACGCAATTCAGTGTTTTATTTATGTATAATTTTCCTAATAATACCATTTAACTTTAACATATTCGAAAAATATAGCATTTCTCCATAAATAGAAAAAAAAATAATATTCAAAATTCAAAATTGCGACCTGTACTCTGCGCACAAGGTTTACATGGACAGCCAGCCGGACGGATATCGTTTAATCGACTCAGAAAATGATTCTAAGTCGATCCAAAATTTTACTACCGCTTTGTTTGAAAAAAAACCATAAAAATAAAATTGAAAAGGTTTTCAAATAAATATTTATTAAATTTCAAGTTTTTATGCTTATTGGCTTAACATAAAATTGGGGTATTCACTCGGTCTACTATTTGGTCATATTGTCATATGTCCTAATATATTATGATAGTTTAAAAAAATTTTTGTTGTGTTTCAAACAAAAAAGTTCTAAACTAATAAGACTTTTTGAACTATGTTTATTGTTTTGTCATAAAATAATACTTTTTTTTTGTTTTAAAACACAACAAAAACTATTATAATATATTAGGACATTATGACAATAAGACTAATAGCAGACCGTGTGAATACCCCAATTGAAAAGTTACAAAAACTTTAGTCTTGCAACAATAAAACTCATGTAATTCAATAAATTTTGTTGTTGTATCAGCCATAATATTTGGGAAAGAGTAAATATTTTCAATATAATTTACTCTAAGTTGCACATCTATCCGAAATTGATATTGGGTAAATTAATCTTGGGAATATTTAAATTGAGTTTTAAATTAACATTATTTTGAACATTTCCATGATTACCGTTGCCTTTCATCACATTCTAAAAAAAAATATTTTATAATTTATTGAAAAATACATTAAACATAACAGGATTTATACTTACACCTCCTGGAGCACCCATTACAGCGGCAACAATGCAGCCAACTATGAAAAATAAGTGAAATAATTTCATATTTTTATTTAGGATCGGATATGTTTTCTTCGCTATGAAATTTATTATAATACTGTGCAATGTTTTATTTTATAGATGCATTTTATACTCTTTTATAAATATGTATATCATTCTATAAATATTTACATAATAAGAAAGGGTCATAATGATTCATAAATAAGATGGTTTTTTGTTTGTATTATTTCGACCACAAATAAAGACTAATTCCCGTTATGTTTATACAATTAATGATTATGACTAATGATTTTTTTGTTTAATTATAAAATTTTATAAAACAATTTAATTTTTATATTCTAAAGACGGAGGTTTATTTTATTTATTTGCAAACAAAAGCGCAAAAAAATTTTAAAATTGTAACAACTCTTTATTTATTAAAATTTACACAACAAATACGGTTGATGTTAATGGTTGATGTTAAACAATTACGATTTACTATATATACACAGCGCCATCTTCTAGAAGTCTCATGAATTATCTAACGGTATGAATGTTCGATTCCACAATGATCACCTACAGCTTTTAAAGCTAATTCACAGTTATAACTGTGAGTTTATAAGTATGACAGCATTATAATAATGTCATACTTACAAACAATGTTAATAATATGTTATTAACATTGTTTAAAAGTAGAAGTTTCTACTGCTGGAAATGATTATAGACACGATTAATGTTGCAAGCAGCCGTTACACAACATTAAATTTAATTTCATAATGCAGTTTCGTAACAATTTGAATACAAAAGAAAAAATGTGGGCTTTTTTGGAAAAAAAAACTTAGAAAATACGGCCATTTTTAATTGTTTTAACATTGGATGCGTGTAACTTTTTATGGGGACAAGATAACTGTTATTTTATTTAGAATTTTGTCGCCAATGTAGGTTTTATTTTAAAAACAAATTTTGACCCTCCGTAGGCCCGCCATATCTAAAAGACCATAAAAAGATCGATAAAATTAAAAAACAAGTAAGAAAGTATGGTCGGTCAAGCCAGACCATATAATACCCTACACTAAGTAAAAGAGCAAAAAAAATTTTTCTTTTAAAATTTCAATAATTTATATTTTTGAGTGATTTTCGGAAGTGGGCCTTATATGGGGGCTATGACCAATTATGGACCGATCACCATGAAATTAGGTCGTGTGATTTATGTCTATATTAAAGTTAACTATGTTGAATTTTGTGTGTTGACCAACATTTTTAAGCGATTTATGCACGTTAAAGTGATTTTCGGAAGCGGGTCTATATGGGAGCTATGACTAATTATGGACCGATCCTAACAAAATTTGGTGACATGAATTTTGTGTATATAAAACTTATTTGGAGCGGAATTTGTGGAGATACCTGTATAAATTAAACATTTATGACCGATAAAGTCCAATTTCGGGAGGACATTTGTATGGGGGCTAGGTGAAATAATGGACCGATTTCAGCCAGTTTCAATAGGCTTGGTCCTTGAGCCGAAAAAATAATATGTTTCAAATTTCATCGAAATATCTTCAAAATTGCGACCTGTACTCTGCGCACAAGGTTTACATGGACAGCCAGCCAGCCAGCCGACCAGACGGACGGACATCGCTTAATCGACTCAGAAAGTGATTCTAAGTCGATCGGTATACTTTAAGGTGGGTGTTAGACTAATATTTTTGGGCGTTACAAACATCTGCACAAACGCATACCCTCCCCACTATGGTGGTGTAGGGTATAAAAAAAAATCAATAAACCTAACTATATCTTCAACTAATAGAGATATTGTATTTTCAATTTCAGCTTATTCGGATAATAAATGGATTTTTGGCAATTTTTTAAAAAATTTTAGACCCTAGGTGATCAAATTTTAGGGACCACTCACTGGCCCCCATTAGCGTTAGGAAGCTTATTAATAACGTTGTTTATATGAAATTCTACAAAAATAGACCACAAATACTTAGAAATCTCGTTACAATATTATATGGCGATGGACCCAAAATGGGTAAGCTCCCATTTATTGAACCAAAATAATACATAGATCAGTAATTTGTATCCAAAAAAACTACAGAATTTTGTGAATATCGGTACATATAAGTATACATTAGGGTGGCTCTTAATAAACGAAAGTTGGATTTTGGCCATTCTCACCCTCCAGTTTGGTGAACATTAGTAAAAAAATCATCCTGAAAATTTTTTAGGTAAATCGGTTGTGCCGCAAGCCCTCTGAAGTTTTGACATGCATTTACAAGGGGAAATATGCACTTTTTTCAGTTTTTGTAAAAATTTTGCCATTAAAAAATTACTTTTGCAATTCAATTTAAAAGAATCGAAATGTGTACGTAATTGTTCAAAAACAGAACAGAAATTGGTCAAAAAATGTTAAAGTTATTAAAAATTCGCCAGGCCATTAACGTGTCTTAGGCAACTCTTGTTTTTCGTGATTTTAAAATTTCAGGGTCATTTTGACCCCAAGTGCTCTTAAGGGTTAATTTCCAATGTTGTGCTGCTATTATAAATACTAGACTTCGAAATCGACCCAAAAATATATAACATTTCCATTAGAAATTCCAAATATTGAAAAATTTTACTTTTGACCTTCACGATTTAAGGGTTAACGTTTTCCGATTTTAGGAAAACTTTCAGACTATTTTTAAAATTAGCTCAACTATAAATATTCTGAAAAAAAATGAATTTTTTCCCCTTGTAAATGCACCTCAAAACTAAATCGAAAATCGGCACCGGTTGCCCTTCTTAGAACAAGCTAAAAATTAAAGTATATGTATACTAGGTCGCCCAAGTGGAACCCCATGGAACCAGACCTCTAAAATGAATTCTGATGTTCCTTATTTTGACCCATAGGTTAAATTTTGAAAAATTCCACTTTGACCCATTTAAAATTCCCCTAATCGAGTCTAAATGTATGACCAACCCCCACTAACTTTGGATGGCCGACCCACACCCTGGAAGACCCTGGGGGTCCCCATTCAAAAATTTCAAAAAATCACAATTTTTGGCACTTAACATGATGTACAGTGGTGGCCACCAATTTAAGACAAATACTTGAATTTTTTTCATCAACTGAATTTTAAGTGCGATAGAGCCAAAATAAAAAGAAGTGAAATTTATTATTAATGTTTCTAGTTTCTGAAAAATGTTTGGAAAAATTGGTAAAACATATATGGACAAAGATATGTGGAAATACGTTGACCAACCTCAGCGAACATCAGCTGTTAATAACATGATATGACCGATTTATAATAATAAAATTATAGTGATATAAATGTGAGAAAATATGTTTATTTAAAAAAAAAATGGTTTGGTCAAGTTGTAGAAAAATGTTATGTGTTCATGGTGAATATGTATGAATTGACACAGTCGAATAAAACACACTTGTGTGTTAAAACAGTCCTCATGCATACATATTTGTGGAAATATTTGAAAAAATAATTGAAAAGTACATGGAATTTAGCAAACAATTTTTGTCTTAAATTCCTGGCCACCACTGTATGTATTGCGTATAAATTTTGTTTATAGAACGTATGATAAATATAAATATGATGTAGGTAATAAATAATATTAATCATACGTCTATGAGAATCAGCATGTATTTATTTTTATACCCTTCACCCTTGTGAGAAGGGTATATATAAGTTTGTCATTCCGTTTGTAATTTCTACTTTTTCATTTCCGACCCTATAAAGTATATATATTCTGGATCGTTATAGATAGCGGAATCGATATAGCCATGTCCGTCTGTCTGTCTGTTGAAATCACTTTTCTGAAGACCCCTGATATCTTCCGAATCTAAATCTTCAATAATTCTGTCAGACATGCTTTCGATAATCAGCAAAATCGGTCCACAAATGGCTGAGATATGAGGAAAAAACCAGAACAACCTCGATTTTTGACCTATTTTTGACCTATATCTGGATTACTAAATCATTAATATAAACAATATGGATATCTAATGATAGATATTTCAAAGACCTTTGCAATGACGTAATATAAAACCATAGTAAGTTGGATCTATAGACCTAATGAGTCAATATCGGAAAAAATAATTTTAAACTCGATTTTTTTTTCATAAAAAGTTTTTTTTAGCTAAATATTAAAAAAAAAAATTTTAAATTAAAAAAAAATCTTAAAATTTAAAAAAAAAATGGGCAGTAACCATGCCCAACTATATTTTTTTCTGCGTGTATATAAGTGAAAATTTTCATTAAAAACGATTCGTAAAAAAACTTTTTATTCCCGTATTTTTGAAAAAAGTCTGCTATAATTTTTTTAAATCATACAAATTTTATACATTTTTGAAAAGAAAACACAATTTTCTACACGTTGATATATGTATATGTAATATGTATATCTTATGTTTTCTAATAATCTTAATAATGGCTTCAAAATACATACATAGCTCGCAGTAATTAGCTACATTTTGTAGTGTTCTTCCACGTTTGGTAATGCAGTCGTCGGTTATGCAGTGCCCAAAAATATATTACAAAACGGCAAGATTCTGTAAATTTTGTGTTTGTTGTTGATTTTAAATCCATGAAATACCCATAAAAAGAAAATTGAAAAGGTTTTCAAATAAATATTTATTAAATTTCAAGGTGTTATGCTTGTTGGCCTAAATCTTGCAACAATAAAACTCATGTAATTGAATGAATTTTGTTGTTGTGTCAGCCATAAGGTTTGGGAAAAAATAAATATTTTTAATATATTTTCCACTAAGTTGCACATCTATCTAGTTCCATCCTATATTGAGATTACCAAAGTTAACATTGGGCAAATAAATATCGGGTAACTCAATTTTGGGTAAATGAATATTGGGTATCTTAATTTCGGGTATTTGTTCTTTGATCCATTTCTGAAAATATTTAATATTTATTGAAATATACATACATTAAACATGACAAGATTTATACTCACAAGAACGCGACATGGAGCTCCCACTGCAACGGTAACAATGCAGCCAACTATGAAAAATAATTGTAATAATTTCATATTTTTTTTATTTAAGATCGGGTATGTTTTCTTCGCTATGAAATTTATTAGAATACTGTGCTATGTTTTATTTTATAATTGCATTTTATACTCTATACGGGAATGTATATAAATATTTATATAATAAGAAAGTCTCATAATGATTCATAAATAAGATGGTTTTTTGTTTGTATTATTTCGACCACAATTATAGACTAAATCCCGTTAATTTTTTATAAATAATTATTTAATGAATGTGACTAAGGATTTTTTTTTAACTGTGGTTTATTTCCTTTAGATAAACCGTATTATTTTACTTGCAAGTTAAAGCGCCAACTTTTAAAATTTACACAACAATTTAAATACACCCCTATCGCGAATCAACATTTCACATGAAATATGTTCCCTTTTCCCATTTCTCGTTCATCAACTCTGTTCACGTGAAAAAATTCCCCATGTTGTGAAATTTTTAGATGAAATTTTGTAAACAATAGACAGCTGTTACGAACAAAATCAACTATTGTGAATAAAAAGTTTAGGGGAATATCATGATAGCAATTTTCCCTTCGAGGGAAATGGATATTTCATGGGAACATAAATTTCACATGTTTTTTCACGATAGGGGTGATAGTTACTCTCATGGTAATACGGTTCATGTTGACTCTAACAAAGCGTTGTTATATAATTTTTTTAATTCTTAAAAATTTTGTACATTTTTGAATAGAGGATATAATTTCCTACACGTTGATATATAACACCGTGCGACAGCAATTATTGGACTTGAACGAGACCATATACATATGAAACCTTATGTCATATATAGTAGAACTGCGCTTTTAGTTTTTCATTTTGTGATCTTTTCTCCCTTTTAAAGGACTTCAAAGTTTTAAGGATATACAAATTTCCAAAAAATCATTTAAATAGTTCTGCTCATTAGTTTTTCTTTGTATTGATA
The DNA here is from genome assembly GCF_958450345.1 of Calliphora vicina. Taxonomy (NCBI): domain Eukaryota; kingdom Metazoa; phylum Arthropoda; class Insecta; order Diptera; family Calliphoridae; genus Calliphora; species Calliphora vicina. Next base: position 63,466,883 of record NC_088782.1, read on the forward strand.
TCAAATGAAAGGGGACAATTTCTAGAAGTAGATCATTTTTTTTATTTTTACTTTTCAGGACGAAAAGTTGTAAAAAATTTCCTTTGAAAAATGTAACCTTTTATATCCTTGAGAATTTCCAATATATTTTTCTAAAAAAAATATATGTTGAAACCATGCATATACTTTAACACATGCTTAAATTTCGTTCTTATAGCTTTATAAGTTAAGCCTAAACAGAAAAAAACATATTATTAAGTTCATTAAAAAAAATACTTTTATCGATACAGCAATTAAGATTACAAAAATATTAGATAGTACTTTTTGGACTTCAACAAGTCCACATACACATGAAACTGGAGATCGTATATAGTAAATCTGCGTTCTCAGTTTTTAATTTTCTGATCCTTTCTTATTTTTAAAGGACTTCAAAGTTTCAAGGATGTACAAATTTATAAAAACTTAAATAAATATTTTTATAAATGTTTGTCAAATAAAAGAAGACGGTCACCAGAAATGGAAACAATATTTTTTTAATTTTTCAGTACAACAAATTTCAAGGAAAATCCTTTAAACATTTTTTCTTTCATGTCCCAGATAATTTTCCTACTAATTTTAAAAAAGGGTTGAGTCTATTAAAAGTTAATTCGTTTTTATTTATCAGGATACATTGTATATAAAAAGTTAAATATCTTATGTAACATCAAGCATCTAGTAGTTTTGAATTGACACGTCAAAATTCTTATAAATAATTTTTAATAATTTCCTAATAAAAACAAATTCTGTGTTGTTTGTGGTTTATTTGTACCTTTTAATAAAGGAAAAAAATGTAACAAAGGCTTTTGTGGATAAGTATGAACAATATTTTTTAATAAACATGGTTTCGAAGGCATGGTATATACCAGAAGTTGTGTGTAATTATTGTTACAAGGGGTTACTACGATCTAAGCAGTTCTCAATAAAATATGTGTACCCAGTAATTTGGTTGAAGCGGAGTGAGCATTCGCGCGATTTGTGTTACTTTTGCCGAAATCAACCGAATACCATCAGGATGAAGAATCAAGATAGGGAGAAAATCGTTTACCATAAATGTGATTCAGTGCAGCCCGCGGTACTACGCACAGTGGTTTAGAAACTTTTTTTTTTGGAAATAATTCGGTATCTCGGGAACTATTGGAGATATTATTACAAAATTTCACATGGTTAGAGCTGAGGTGTTTTTGAGTTGAATTACATTTGTTCAGCTTCCTAGGGGTAATACGGGCCAGTTTGTGCCCCCTCAAAGTTGGTCACCTCGGGTCTCAAAATTTTTAAAAAAATCCACAAAAATTAATTTATGATCCGAATGAGCTGAAATTTAAAATATAAATAGTCCTTGAGAAGATCTACAAAAAATACGCTTACATGTGTAGATTATCTCCTTCAGTTGAAGAGATATTTAGGTTTATTTATTTTTTAATTTTGCTCGATTTTTTTTTGCTTTTTAGATATGGCGGCCCTACGGAGGGTCGAATTTTTTTTTCAAAATATCAGCTATATTGGCAATAAAATTGTAAATAAAATAAAAAAAACTTGGTAACAGTTATCTCGTCCGTGTAAAAAGTTACACGCATCCAAAGTTGGAACATGTAAAATGGTCCTAATTTTTTACGATTTTTCCTAAAAAAGTCCCTATATTTTTTCTTTTGTAGAAACAAATTTTCTTTAGGACTATATACAATTTTTATATGTTCCGGAAAGAAAACTTAATGCAAAAGCATGTAAAGTAAAACTGGGCTCACTTAAGCGGACACAGTATCCCCCAGACCTATCCAAACTTGGCCAATTTTAAAAAAAATATTTAGGTTTCAGTAAAAAATTCTAAAAAGGCAAAGCACCGATCCTCGAAAAAGTTCCGTATTTGTATAACCCTATATGTTGTTTAAATACTTAGAAAGTTGTTTTACTATCACACGGTAAATAGCGTCACAGTAGGCACTTTTCTAAAAAAACTCAGTTTTTGGAACACATTTTCCCCGTTTTAGGAATTTCGGTATTTGAAAATAAAAAATGTCAAAAATTATAATGTCATTAATTTAAGGACATTTGGATCTAAATTAGTTCCCAATTTTGTTATGATATCTTTAACGGTTAAAATTTTACATTAAATCAAATTTTATATTTTTATTCGTGGAAAATCACCATATGAAAGTTTTTTTAGTTTTTAAGGTAAATGAAGTCCCAAAATTTTATAAAATTATTTAATTTTACTAAAATATCAATCCTCAGGTCATAATGTTTTCAACAGTATCAAATACTTATATAAAGAGCCTTTATTTACTCCTCAGAAGTTCCACAAACCTTGCCCGCTTTGACAAATTTGTACATTTTTTCATATAACTTGGACAATTTTATAAAATAAAATATATAAAAATTGTATATAGTCCCAAAGAAAATTTGTTTCTACAAAAGAAAAAATATAGGGACTTTTATAGGAAAAATCGTAAAAAATTAGGACCATTTTACATGTTCCAACTTTGGATGCGTGTAACTTTTTACACGGACGAGATAACTGTTACCAAGTTTTTTTTATTTTATTTACAATTTTATTGCCAATATAGCTGATATTTTGAAAAAAAAAATTCGACCCTCCGTAGGGCCGCCATATCTAAAAAACAATAATAAAAAAATAAATAAACCTAAATATCTCTTCAACTGAAGGAGATAACCTACATATGTAAGAGTATTTTTTGTAGGTCTTCTCAAGGACTATTTATATTTTAAATTTCAGCTCATTCGGATCATGGGGATTTTTTTAAAAATTTTGAGACCAGAGGTGACCAACTTTGAGGGGGCACAAACTGGCCCGTATTACCCCCAAAAACACCTCAGCTCTAACCATGTGAAATTTTGTAATAATATCTCCAATAGTTCCCGAGATATCGAATTATTTCCAAAAAAAAAAGTTTCTAAACCACTGTGTAGCATTGAGAATATTCCGCTCGTGCCGTCATCAAAAATAATACTTCCACCGCTACACATTAAATTGGGACTTATAAGAAATTTTGTTCGTGCACTCGACGTTGACAGTGCAGCTATGGTGCACTTGAAAAATTTTTTTCCCAAATTAAGCGAAGCAAAGATTGACGCCGGTAGGTTCGATTGCTAAATACTTATATTATTGTATTACCCTAAGTAATCTTTTATACTTTAAGGTGTTTTTAATGGACCCCAACTAAAAAAATTGTTAAATTGCAAGGAATTTCCAAACCTTCTATCACCTATTGAGAAAAATAGTTGGAGGAGTTTAGATGCCATAATAGAAAATTTCTTAGGTAATAGAAAATCTGAAAACTACGAAGAAATCGTCCGCAATCTCGTTCGCAACTTCGGTGAAATGGGTGTGAATATGTCACTGAAAATACACTTCTTAGATAGGCACCTAGATTTTTTCCCCGATAATTTGGGTCATTTTAGTGACGAACATGGAGAACGATTCCACCAGGACCTAGCAATTATTGAAAATCGCTTTAGAGGAAAGGGCACTTGTCGCATGCTCGCTAAATACTGTTGGTCGATATGTCGAGATTCACATACTCCATACAAGCGGCAGAGTAAACGTATTCATTTTTCTCCATAATATATTTTTATATTTCTTCTTTCTTTTATATCTTTATTTAGTATTTATATATATAGCTTAAATATTTTTTTTTTATTATATAAATTTAATTTTTTTATAATAATTGTTCCTGCTGGTACTAATTGGCAATTTGTTAGAATTATACTAAAATATGAAAGAATAAAATTTAAGTAACTCTTTTGTTTCATTTCCAATAATTGTCTTTTTTTATTTGATACACATATTGACAAACATTTATAAAAATATGTATTTAATTTTTTATAAATTTGTACATCCTTGAAACTTTGAAGTCCTTTAAAAAGAAGAAAGGATCAGAAAATTAAAAACTGAGAACGCAGGTTTACTATATACGATCTCCAGTTTCATGTGTATGTGGACTTGTTGAAGTCCAAAAAGTACTATCTAATATTTTTGTAATCTTAATTGCTGTATCGATAAAAGTATTTTTTTTTAATGAACTTAATAATATGTTTTTTTCTGTTTAGGCTTAACTTATAAAGCTATAAGAACGAAATTTAATATGGTTTCAACATATATTTTTTTTAGAAAAATATATTGGAAATTCTCAATACATTTTTCAAAGGACATTTTTTACAACTTTTCGTCCTGAAAAGTAAAAATAAAAAAAATTATCTACTTCTAGAAATTGTCCCCTTTCATTTGATATCCATACAAAGAAAAACTAATGAGCAGAACTATTTAAATAAATTTTAAGAAATTTGTATATCCTTAAAACTTTGAAGTCCTTTAAAAAGGAGAAAAGATCACAAAATGAAAAACTAAAAATGCAGTTCTACTACATATGACATAAGGTTTCATATGTATATGGTCCCGTTCAAGTCCAATAATTGCTGTCGCACGATGTTATACATACTCACTAATCATGTTTATTGGATGTTCAAAAAATATTTAATTTTAATTTGAAATTTGTATTTGAATTTATAGGGAAAAATAAATACAAAACAATTTTTTAAAGTCCAAAAAAAGGAATTTCGGTTAATCGACACAAATTAATCGATTTATTTGAAAATCGGCAATTTGAAATTATTCGAACAGTTAACCGTCCAAAATTAATCGATTTAATACCCTTCTACATATATAATTTGGCTTATTTTAAACCCAAATATATTTAAAACTAAATGACTGCCCCGGCTTCGCACGGTGGCTATTTACTAATGTAGTTCTTCAAGTTTCTCCAAAAAATTGCTGTTATTAAGAAAAGTGAGAAGTGAAAAGAAGGCAATATATTAAAAATTAAAATATCCTGAAAATTTCGAATATAAAAAAATCAGCCAAATCGCTCCAGCCGTTCTCACGTGATGCCATTACATACATATACCATTTCATTTTTATATATATAGACTTAATTTTAGCACGTCATGGAATATTTCCAAAGTTTTATCAAAAATTAGCTATTAAAAACAAAATAATTCTATAACTTTTTAATAAAAAATTACAAACATTAAAACATTTGATTTTGTGTTTAGAAATCTGTATCTTCTAAACTAATGTACGAACGAATGGTGGTGTAGTTTCAATAACATTAACTTATAACGTAGATGTAAATTATAAAAACAATAGAAAAATAATTCCAAAATTTTACTATCGTTTTGTTTGAAAAATATTTATTAAATTTCAATACATTGAAAAGTTACAAAAATTCAGTGAATTTTATTTGTTGTGTCAGCCATTAGATTTGGGAAAAAGTAAATATTTTTAATATGTATGTATATTTTACTCTCAGTTGTTGTTCTTTCCTATATTGATATTAGCTGCATTAATATGGCCAAAATGAACATCGGGTATCTTAATTGTGGGAAAATGAATATCGGGTAATATAATGTTGGGTATATTTTCCTTCACCCAATCCTGAAAATATTTAATATTTATTGAAATATACATTAAACATAACAAGATTAATACTCACAAAAAGGCGACATGGAGCTCCCATTACAGCGGTAACAATGCAGCCAACTATGAAAAATAATTGTAATAATTTCATGCTTTTACTTAAGATTGGGTATGTTTTCTTCGCTATGAAATTTATTAGAATACTGTGATATGTCTTATTTTATAATTGCATTTTATACTCTTTTATAAAAATATCATATAGGAATGTCTATAAATATTTACATAATAAAAATGTGGCATAATGATGCATAAAAAAAAAAGTTTATTTTTTGTTTGAATTATTTCGACCACAAATAAAGACTAATTCCCGTTATGTTTCTATAATTAATTAAATAATAAATGAATATGGGCATTTCCTAAGGTCACGAAGGTACGTTCGTACGCTTTTGATGTCCAAAGAATATAGAAACCCCAAGTGCTATTAAGGGTTAATTTCCAATTTTGTACTGTTATTATAAATACTAGAGTTTATGCTATATATTTTTCTTAAGTTTCATCAAAATCGGCCTAAAAATATATAACATTTTGCTATCTTTCCATGAGAAATTCCAAATATTGAAAAATTTTACCTCTGACCTTCACGATTTAAGAGCTAACGTTTTACAATTTTAGTAAAACTTTCAGAATATATTTAGAATTGCTTGGACTATAATATTCTGAATAGGTTTTACTTAAAATTTATAACCATAGAGAAACATAGAGCGGAAACCAGAAAAAACTCAAACAAAAAAATTACTCAAAATAATCACACATACGAGTGTAGTTTTTGTTTTCACATAGATTTTTTTTCTACTAATACATTCTCACCACTTAGGTTTCTGACGGTACCGTGAAATAGCTCCCAAATGAAATAACTCCCAATGAGATAATTAATTCCCATCAAAAATGAAATAATTCCCAAACTTGAAAAATGAAATAACTACCAAAGGGTAAAATGAAATTACTCCCAATAATCGGAGGTTTCATAATTTAAAAAATATTAGCCCCAAAAAAGCGAAATAACACCCAATAAAATAAATCCTAATAGAAATGAAATAATTCCCAATCCGAAGCAATTTATTTATATAATCTAAAAAAGGGAACTACAAAAGTGAATTTATTCTTCGCTTACCAAACTTTTTTGCATTGCGGACCTATAGCGTAGCGCAAAATTTTACTCCTCTGGGATGTATCAAAAACTGGCTTCACTCAGAAAATTTCTGTTGCATTGCCGTCCTTCGGCCGGGCGCTAAGGTTTTCTCCTCCGGGGTGTATCAAAATCTGACTTCGCTCAGAAAAGATTTCTTTCATTGCAGAAAGGTTTTATAATATTTCAGAAAACCGATTTACTTTTCTGAGCGAAGCTGGTTTTTTATACACCCCAGAGGAGAAAACCTTTTCGACCGGCCAAAAACCGGCAATGAAAAAAAACTATTTTGAGCGAAGCCAGTTTTTGATACACCCCAGAGGAGAAAACCTTAGCGCCCGGCCGAAGGCCGTCAATGCAAAAAACTTTTCTGAGTGAAGCCAGTTTTTGATGTTTATGGGTTCTGCTTTTGCAAAGTAGAACCCAACAAAAATTAAATAATTCCCAATACAGTTTAATAACACCTAATTCCCAAAATAAAATTAAATAAAACCCAACAAAAATTTCATTGGGAGTTATTGCATTATGAAATAGCTCCCAACAAAAAATTATGAAATTACTCCCTATGCGTTAGGAGTTGTTTCATAATGAAATAAGTCCTAAGTTGTATGAAAACTTTGTTGTTTGTTATTTCATTTTTTCGTGGGGAGTTATTTCACGGTACCGTTTCAGACAACTGAGTTAGGTCTTTGACAGGATAGTTTTCGCTCTATGTCTCTTCTCTATGTTTATAACAATAAGGAAATTTGGCTCATTCGACAAAATATGGCAAAAAATTAGTTTTTCTCGAAAAACACAAAATTTAAGTCACAGGTACGGAAAAACTATAGGAGATATTGTCATACCTTTTTTCCCTATTATGTTCTCAATAAATCCAGATGAGATGATCAAAATATTCTAAAATTAGTTTAACAAAATTTTTAAAAATATGAAAAAGGGGTTTTGAAACTGCCTTTAAAAAAAGTAATTTCTTTGGTCGTACCTCCAAATAGCTTAACAGTATCATACGAAGATAAAATGTCATATGCAAGTTAATCTATATGGGGCATTTCATGTCAAGTGAACCAACTTTTGAAATCGATGTCTTCCGAAGGTTAGTTCTACTGGATAGTAACTCAGACACAATTTTTCAACAATTTTTTATCCATGTAACTTATTACTTATTGTTCTTAGCAAAATGTGTTCCAAATAGTTAAGATAGCTCTTTCTTCAATCTTTCGAAAAAAAATATTTAAAAAAAAATTTTTTTTTAATTTTTTTTCCGAAATCCAAAATTTTTTTGTTTTTTTTTTTCTTAAAATAAAGCTTAGTTATTTTCCTTGAAGACCTAATTAGTCGCTTAGTGGGATGCGAGTGGGATAACTATCAAAATAAATATTTTGTAACTCAAAACATAAAATTTTTGACTTTTTTTTGTTGCAAAATCTAACTTTCCTAAAAAGAAAGCTTACGTCCATACCTTTAAGATAATTTTGTTTCCTTAGTGGGATGCTAGTGGGATATCTATCAAAATAAATATTTTGTAACTCAAGAAATACAATTTTTTAATTTTCTTTGCAAAGCCATTTTTTTCCTTTTTTTAAACTTTTTTTTACTTTGTATCTGAGTTACTATCCAGTAGAACTAACCTTGGTGCAAATTTCATGCCGATCGGAAGACATCGATGTCAAAAGTTTGTTCACTTGACATGAAATTCCCCATATATCGAGCCCTTAATGTAAGCGACAAAACACAAATTTTACAGGAGGTTTTTTTTGATTATTTTGATATTTAAAAAATGTTATGATGCGATATAATATAATTTCGTTCAAGCAATTTGTCTATTTTTCAAAAATATTTATAACTTTTGACAATTAAAAATTCATGGAATACTTTATAGAAAAATATGACAAAAAATGTTTTTTTATTGAATTTTTGCATAGATAAAAATTTTTCGAATTGAAATTAAATTTTTATTTATGAATAGTTTTTAATGAAATTTCACAGTTGTGTAGATTTTTCTATTTAAAATGGAAAAATAAAAACGAGTTTTGAAATTTATTATCAGCAATCCCGCAATTATCAAAAAAGTGTTGAAAAATTCCAAAAATGCAAATTTTTAGTTTTCAGTTCTTTTTCCATTTGACACATGCATGTGTTGTTAGTCCAATAAAGGAGAAAATGGAAATAATGGAGAAAATCGGGCAATATTTGGATACGATGTTATCAAAAAACTGGAGTAGGGTGGGTAAAAATGTTGAAAATTTAATTTTCAAATGCGAATTTTTGTAGTGCTCGATGAGAAGATACTACATGTATAATGTTTTTGAAATCGGAACTCAAACTAAGAAATAATATCGTTTTAAAAATGTAACATACCCGAGGTGTCCTACTTAGAGGGCCCTTGGTCGCGCCCCTGGTGGGCACATGAGGTCAACGTTCAAAACTTAAACTCGACAACACTTCTTCTTTGCGCATGTGAAATTTCATTCAAACCAAATTTAAAAGTTACAGATTTATTTCCCTCTTTTTATACCCTTCACCTTCGTGAGAAGGGTATATATAAGTTTGTCATTCCTTTTGTAATTTCCACATTTTTCATTTCCGACCCTATTAAGTATATATATTCTGGATCCTTATAGATAGCGGAGTCGATTAAGCCATGTCCGCCTGTCTGTCTGTTGAAATCAATTTTCTGAAGAACCCAGATATCTTCGGGATTTTTTGGACATGCTTTCGAGAATTTTGCTATTTAAAATCAGCAAAATCGGTCCACAAATGGCTGAGATATGAGGAAAAAACCAAGACAACCTCGATTTTTGACCTATTTTTGACCTATATCTGGATTACTAAGACATTAATATAGACAATATGGATATCTAATGATAGATATTTCAAAGACATTTGCAACGACGTATATAAGACCAAAGTAAGTTGGACCTGCAATGGGTCAAAATCGGAAAAAAAAATGTTTAACCCGAATTTTTTTTTTCAAAAAAAAAAAAATTGAAAAAACAAACAAAAAATTGTTTAACAAAAAAAAAAAATTAAATAATCGAAAAAAAATGTTTTCCAAAAAATTAAAAAAACAACTGGAAAAAAAATTAAATTTTGTTCACCTAAAAATATTTAAAATTTTGAAGTATAATTTGGTGAAGGGTATATAAGATTCGGCACAGCCGAATATAGCACTCTTACTTGTTTTCTATACCACTGTGTGTCGCTTACGATAAAATTTGTTTACTGTAAAATATAAACATTGACTTACGATAAAATCTTACCCCCTATATTTTTGATGTTATTAACAATTTTGATATTCTCAGAACGCAAAAACATCAGTCGGTCCATAAAATTTTAATTTCTGCAATAAAAAAATATTTAAAAATGTCGCTTACGCTAATTTGGCGCTAAGGGCTCGATATATTGACTGATTATTTGAAAAATGTTACTGGTTTTTGGCTTAGTTTAGTATTAAAATTAAATTATTAGGTACTAGTTGACCGGGTGCGCTTCGCCACCCCAATTAGAAGCAACAAATAGTAGTATTAAGTCTCCCTTTGTGAATATAATTGTAAATGTCTAATTTCATATTTCTGAGTCCATTATTATAGAAAATGCAAAAGAAAGTTACCTTTTGTGAATTCAAATTTATTCAGAATCATGTGTGCCTAATTTAAATTTTTTAGGTTTATTATTATAAAATATTCAAAAAGTAAAATTGCAATAAATAAATAGTACCATTGATTATCTCTTTTGAATTCGCATTCACTAAACCATAACCCGTCAAGTTTGAATTTCAAATTTGTATAGCATTTCCTATATTATCAACTAATTTTGTTTCTATAACACTAATTTTGAAATTCTTCGATTTTTTTTTTGGAAACTCTAGGTCCATTATTATATAAAATTCAAAAAAGTACCCATGAGGATAAAGAAAACGTACCATGAAGTATGCCCTTGAATTTTCACTCACTTGGGACCATATACGCCTAATTTCATATTTCTATCTCCATTACTATAGAAAATTCAAAAAGTACCATTAAAAAGTACAAAAAAGCCCCCACTTGTGGGTTTCCACTCACTCTGGTCCACATAAGCTTAATTCCATGTTTTAAGGTTCATTGGTGAAGACATTACAAAAAGTACCATTCGAATAAAGAAAAAGTACCCCTAGAATTCTCACTCACTTAGGACCATATATGCTTAATTTCATGTTTCTAAGTCCGTTGTTATAGAAAATTCAAAAAGTACCATTAAAAGAATAAAAAAATACCTATAGTTCAATTCTCACATTTTGGTACCTAAATATAATCCCCTATTTTTAACACTAACCTCACTCAGATACATATCAGCTAACTTTAATGTCGATAAGTGAAATAATTTAAAATGTTAAAAAAGTACCATTAGGAAAATAGTACAAATTTCCATTTTCCTCCTTTGAAATTTAAAAATATTCCATTTTGCAAAAATTGTTAATGCTACAGACATGTCTCAAACGATTAAAATCTGTGTAAATGTGCCCAAGAATAAATATGTTTTAAAAAAAGTACCAAACTGTTTACCCGGATTTGGCCCAATATACACCTTGGTACTCGAGTTCCAAATAACAACCTGTTAGTTAATTTTTCTATGAATCGAGGAACCAATGTTAAAAAATTATCAAAATTGGCTTAATAATTAGCAATAAAATGTATTTTCCCGATTTTATCCCCTTTTTGGTACCTTTTTTATCCTCATTGCGGTGGTAAAATTTTATTCAAATAAATTTCTGTATCGTGGTAGGAGCTCATAGTAAAATATTCGTATGGCTATGTCAAATTATAGAAAAACATATTTTATGAAAAAGTACTAAAAATAAACACAATTTTTATTCCTTAAGGGTTCGAATTTCCAAGAAGTACCAAACTTGTATTTTTTATTTTTTGATAAGTAAAGAATACGATTTAAATTTTGTTTCTATGTTTATTGGTTTAAAAGATACATAGAGTGCCAAGAAAGTACCAAAATACAGTTTTTACCTGTTTTCTCCCCTAAAAGGGTCGAATTTCGAAAAAAGTACGAAACACCTGTCAGCTTATTTTTTAAATAGAGTAACATGCAATTTTAAGTTTTTTTTAATCTTTCTTAGTTTTGAAGATATAAGGTTACCGAATTTACCCGTTTTTACCCTTTTTACCCCCTAAACGTTCGAATTTCCAAAAATCCCTTCTTGTGGATCGTTTTGGGGAGGGAGGAACCCACAGTTAAAATTTAATGATTCTAGCTTCAGTCGTTTGGGCTGTGCGATGATGAATCAGTCAGTCAGTCAGTAACGTTAGATACTCTTTTATATATATATATAGATTAGGGAAAAATAATTTTGGAATATTTTATAATATCGACCCAGCAGTTTCTCTACCGTTTACTCCTTTCGTCCAGTTACAATTTGTAATCTATTTATTATCTAATCAATTGACATACGTTGAAATAACTACTCACGTATGTTATTATGTAACTAAATGATATTTATTTTCAATAATTCAATTCAATTAATTTTGGTACAGTTTGTTTTCGGTACTTTTATGTTACAAATTTTTAGTGGCTTTAATTCATATTTAATGATAGACATTAGTTTAACTTTAAATATAAATTTTAATTAAAATAAAAGATGCCTTACACTTTCAAGCTTCTTGGCATCTTCTATACATTTCACACAAATATTTTGAGCACCGCTATTACCAATTCCATTCTGAAATAATTTATTATTATTATTTGCAAAAAAAAAAGAAAGAAAAAAAAACTTGAACAAATTTGAACTTACATCTCGTGGAGCACCCATTACAGCAGCAACAATGCAACAAACTACAAACAATAATTGAAATAGTTTCATATTTTTATTGAAAATTTAATTACTTTGTTCCACTATTATGTTTATTGAAATACTATTGAATACAATAGCTTGCAAGTGTTTTTATACATATATTTCAAATGGTTATATTTATAGTTGGTTATTATGGTTATATTTATGTAGTATCCTACACAAAATTAAATGGTATTCTATGTTCCAGCTGTTATTTGTAAAGCTCAAATACTTTAGTTTTTTTATTATTTCACGGTGCACAGTGGTGTATCTTCTAAAATCCGATTTCAATATACTACTGTAATAATTTTGGAAATTTAAAAATACAGTCAATATTTTTATTTAAATTGTAGAAAAAACAAGTAAGAGTACTATATATATGAAGAAACAGGGTATAAAAACGTAAGAAACCTCACCAAATTATACTTCAAAATAAAATTTTTAAACATTTTTAGGTAAACAAAATATATTTTGTTTTTCTAATTTTTTGGAAAAAAAAATTTCGAATTGATTTTTAAAATTTTTTTTAATTAAACATTTTTTTTGGTTTTTTTAATATTTATCGAAAAAAAAACTTTTGGTGAAAAAAAATTGGATTAAAAAAAAATTTCCCGATTAAGACCTTACTATGGTCTAATATACGTCGCACAGTGGCGCCCGTAGAACAAGTGAGGTTGCAAAAATCATAATTTCATGTGTCCCTAAAAAATATTGAATAAACCTCTTTTATACCATGTTCACACGACGGCATTATTCGTCATTCACGCTCTCATTCGTCATTCAACCCCCAATTACGAACTGAATTACATGATTCGCCATACAAAATTTCAAGTGCGAATTACCTTGTTCGTACGTAATTCAGTTTGAATTACCTTATGAATTACGAACGAATGACTGTCATCTCTAATTTTTATCGATTATTTCTGTATCAAAATCAGCTGTCCAAACAAAAATGTCAAAACAAAACAAAATAAAGAAAAAGATTTTCGTATTAAATAAATAAATAAATTAAAAGACATAAAAAGTCTGATTAAAGTTAAATACATTTGTAGAAGTAGCAGCTCTGCCATTCTTTCAGCCCACACCTCTAATAAACCCGCTCGCTGCCCTGGTCCCACTTTCATAATTTGAAAATTTTGTATATAAAACAAAAACAAATTTTTAAAATTTTTGAAATTTTGTTTTTGCTTTCCATATAAATATCACTTTGGTGACGTGATTTACAAAATTAGGGCCTTTATTTTACTTCCCATAAAATTGATTTTTCCACAAATTTCAACTTTGCTAACCCATAAGTAGACACCTGAAAGGCGTAGAACCATTTTCAAACACTCATTTCATAGGCTGATCAATTATCTATCATGCCTTTTAAATTTTTTGATGATCTCATTTGTTTCAAAAGTTATGATTTGGCTCACATCTCAATTTCATCGACCAAACGTCCAACTTTTTGTTAACTCCGATTTAATGCCATTCAATAGTAAACACATTGAAACTAAGGTAGCCAAAAAATTATATAAAACTATTGTCAATTGTGGGCGTGGCATGATGTTAAAGTCAAATATTTTATGTCATTTTATAAAAATGTGATTTTTGTAAATTTGATCAGAAGTAAATTATCATTACTCGCAAACTATTATCGATAATTGGATGATTTTTTATTGCTATGTTGGTAGGATAATAGTCTTTAAGAACTGGTATGATTTGTCACTGTACCGTTTATACCTGATGTGTTATTATTTTTTTTCTCAGGTACTAGTTATATTTTAGTCAAATTTGAATTTCAGTGGAATAAAAGAGCTTAGGGTCAAAAGGGGTTAAACAAATTATACTACCAGGAGAAAGGCCAAAGTGTCCTCTTTAAGCCCATATATACTTATTGACCAGTTTTGACCTGTTTGTTGAACACTTTTTTCATTTAAATGACATTACTCCCAAATGTTTTTCTATTTTTATTTTATCTGTTCATATGACTGGCGCAAAGTACAAGTCGCAATTTTAAAGATATTGCGATAAAATTTGGTACATAATTTTTTTTTTGCTCGAGAACGAAGCCTATTGAAAATGACTAAAATCGGTCCATTATTTCACCTAGCACCCATACAAATGTTCTCCCGAAATTGTGCTTTATCGGTCGTAAATGGTAAATTTGTATATGTATCTACACAAAATTTTGCTCCAAATAAGTTTTATATAAACTGAATTAATGTCACCTAATTTTATGATGATCGGTCCATAATTAGTCATAGCTCCAATATAAGGCCCGCTTCCAAAAATCACTTTAACGAGCATAAATCTCTTAAAAATGTTGGTATAAACACAAAATTCAACAGAAATAACTTCCATATAGACATAAATCACACGACCTAATTTCATGGCGATAGGTCCATAATTAGTCATATTGTATTATATGGTCGAGCTTGGCGGTTTTTATCTGCTGATAACTTTTTTAATAAGTATAGCTGATTCAAAAAACAAAAAATTTCCATTTTCATACTAAATGCTATACAAAAATTAAAAGTTCAACTTTAACCTTAAATTGCCCAACAAATGCTGAACCGATTTTAATGAAATTCAAGAAGTTATCTGTACATCAAAAGAAAAATTTCTAAAATATCTCTATCGGTTCAAAAGTTACAGAGTTTTGGCCGATGAAAAACGATAATGAGCCACTGTGCGTCGTTGCAAAGGTCTTTGAAATATCTATCATTAGGTATCCATATTGTCTATATTAATGACTTATTAATCCAGAAATATGTATGTCTAAAATCGAGGTTGTCCTGGTTTTTTCCTTATATCTCAGCCATTTGTGGACCGATTTTCTCGATAGCAACCGAGCCGGAAGAATTCCAGAGATATTGATGTATGAATCGTGTATGTAAGTTTTTTGGGGGCTTCGAAAAGTTGATTTCAACAGACAGACGGACAGACAGACGGACATGGCTTAATCGACTCATAGGGTCGGAAAATTATATTGTGGAATAACAAACTATATATACCCTTGTTACGAAGGTGAAGGGTATACAAATATATTTTAAAAAATTTCAAAATATTGGGTAGTGGAACTTATATGGGAGCTATGACCTATTATCATTCTTATTATGAATTTCATCTTTACTATAGTTTTATGGGTATTATAGTTATTATCGCAAGTGGACCTTATATGGCAGCTATGGTCAAATATGGACCGATATTCACAAAATCCAGTAGTATAATTTTTAAATACAAATTACGGATCTGTGTAAAATTTAGGTTTGATATTGGTCCTTTTATGAGAGCTATAAACAATTATCAGCCGGTCTTGATAGAATTCGGAGCATTATTTGTGTCGAACTTCAACTTAATAGCGATATTTATAAGATATTATGCGTGTTTAAGTGCTTTTCGAATGTGAACTTTATATGAGGGCTATATTCAAATATGGTCCGATCCACGAAAAATTTTGTCTTGCGATTATTAGCACGAAACTTATTTTCGTCAAGTTTTGAATAGATATACTACAATTCTGAAGAACTTTGTATGGAAACTAGGAGAAATCATAGACCGATTCCTATAATTTTCAACAGACTTAGTCCTTTTATCATAAAAATAACGAGTGTCAAATTTTATGGTATTATCTGCAATATATTTAAACAAATAACAAAAAGTATGTGAAAATTATCATTTTCACATGAACATTTTGGTTCATAACTTTGGTCCTACTTAGAGATGCTAATCGGGACTGGTTTTTGAAAATCCCGGGGTTTCGGGATTTTAGATTTTTCGAAAATAAGAAATAAACGTACACAATTATGTCTTTACAATTGAAAGTAATTTTTTTATTTAGCAATTAATTTTTATTAGGCACTAAAAAGCATAAAATAAGTACATTATGTAACAAGAAATAACAATAAAGTATGTACTTTAAAGTTAATTTCAAAAATTTGATTTGCGGGTCATAATTTTTCTGAATGTTTTTGCGTAAATAAAAATAATGGCGTCCATTTTTTTTTTGGAAAATTTTCACTCCTTGTGGTGGTTCAACTCACTTAAAGACGCGCATTTTGAGCACATTTTTCTGTAGAGCAAACAGTTCATTATATTGCAAATATGATTTCACCAGTCGATTCTGCATCAAAAATTAATACAATTGATGTTTTTCGAATCCTTAAAAATTGTTCCAAAAACCCACACATCTTATAAAAAAAATAAAAATTTTTAGTTTTTTTAAACATGCACGATGAAAAGGCATTTTAAGCTCAAAATCTGCGTCTTTAGATGCGTTGAACCACCACAAGGAGTGAAAATTATCCAAAAACCTTCAGAAAAAAAATATGATTCCCGAAAAACAAATGAAGTGGCCTGGTCACAAACGAACTCTAATGTACATTCTGGTCAAAAATAGTACCTTATCTTTCAGCCTTTAGCAAGCGAAATATTTTCATTTTGTTCGAGCTCCCCATCTGAGATAAAATCAGTTTCATTTGAAGAGGATTTAAATTCAGTTTTGTTAGACATCTTACAAGAAAAGGTGAAGAATTGATTTTCTAGAGGCCCACTCAAGGAAAACCAAAAATACCATTAACTATATTGTAGAAGAAGTTGAGCTTAACAACTTTGCTGAACATCACTTTGCAATATTCGGGTATGTAGAATGTCAAAATGCTTGAAAAATGCACCTAAAAATGATAATTTCCCCGGGATTTTCGGGAACGGGATTCCCCGTTTATCATCTCTAGTCCTACTATACCGATTTTGCTGATTTTCAATACATTTTCAATAGGACAATAATAAAAAAATTATTTGGAAAGTTTACTAAGTTTGTTTGTGTACGTTGGACGTGAGCGTGTTTTACAATCGACTCAATCGACTTAGAATTTCATAAGGATCAATGAAAAATATATACTTTGTTGGGTCTCAGATGACTATTTCTCAATGTTACACACGGAATGAAAAACTTATATAAACCCTCAATCACCATTTGTGGTGGTGGAGGGTATAATAACAAACATTGAATATGGATACTAAAGTGTTTATACCAATGTAATTTATATAGTTCTCATCATATTTAGGTGGAGGATATTTAAGATTCGGCACTGCCGGGATATTGACGATTTTTTTTCCAAATTCATCTAGTAGCCCTGGTTGCAGCGCACAGAGGGTTGAAATGTTTTTACAAATTTTGCGAGCTGTGGTTAAAATTGAAAATTGTGATACTTCGAGAGCGTATATTTTATATTAAGTCTGTTAAAAATAGAAATATTAAAATGGAGCCATCAACTTCAGGTATTTGAGTACATAAATAAATATTTTTTGTTTAGATAAATGTTTTGTAAATATTTTTTATGTTTTTTTTTAAAGTGTTCCATTATTGGGGTTTTTTCCATATATAGATTGAGTTTAAAAAAGTTTAGGGCGAGATTGGGTATATTTCATCAAATATTCTTAAAATATTACATTTCAGCTTATATATCCAAAATAAAATATTGTGCGGATTTATTGAGGTTTTTTGCTTATTTAAGTTATAGTGAAAGAACTCCTGTTGCTACAAAACATATGCTGAAACAAAACATGTTAAAAACATTTTTTCTTCCATTTTTTTAAAGTTGTGTTTTTCTGTATTTATGATTATTCATTACTAAAAAACTACAATATTCTCTTTTGTGACTTTTTTGAAAAAATTTGTAAATTTATACAATTTTGTGTAAAACAAAAATTGGATTTTAAATTGAATTTATACTAATATAAATACATACAATAATTTCATAATTTGATTTTTTTTAATAGCACATTAAGTATGCTTTAATTTCCAATTTCATTCATTAATTTATCGCTTTGCATTCCAAACTTACAGTATAAATTGTGAACAAAGGTCTTTTTTCCAAAAAACAATAATGAGCTTAACGGGTTAAAAAATGTTTTACTTTATTTTCTAAAATGCTGTGTTATTATTGCTTATAATAACTCATCAATAAAAAAAATATAATACTTTAAAACTACGGCTTCTATGAATTAATCGCTTCATATTTCCATACATTTAAGTGCACTTATTGTACATAACACAAAGTTGAGGTGTCCGAGGACGGCCAAATTTAAAAAAGAAAAATACTTGAAATTTAACCTTAATTGCACATTTTTGTATTAATTGATGGCACTTTTCCCAATTATCGTGTAAATTTTTGCAAAAACTATGAATTTCTTTTAATATCTACACAGAAAAAATTAAATAGTAAAAAACTGAGCAAACGTTTAGTTTTTCTGAATATTTCTTAGGTTTTTTGCACCCATTATGACTATAGTAGAAAACCGAATAAAACTTTCAGCTTTACGTTGAACGTGCATTCAGCTTTTTACTATATAGAGTTCAGCTTGAGCAAAAGTAAACGGGCGTTCAGGTTTTAACTATATTCGTTTAATTTTCGCAATACTGAATGAAAGTTTAGTTTTATATTAGATGCGTTCAATTTCTTCATTACTGAACGTAAGCTTATTATTTTACCAGCTGCGTTCAGAGAATTAAATAAAAGATTTTTTTAATATTAACAAAATTTATTCAATATATTTTACAAGCATTATTCATACATAAATGTTTACATAAACAACTATTTCTATAAACTCACCGAAACCTGCTCTTCTTGAGGAAATTACTGCATATGTCATCGACAATTACCTTAAAATTAGATGGTGCTTGTAGAAGGCGTTTTCCAGGATTATACATATTTGTACTAAATTCAAAAACATAAACTTAAAAATAAATAATGAAAAAAATTAATTACCATAAACTCACGTTTTTCAAATACACACTGTCTTGTTCCAGTTCTTAAAAAGCTTATCACGAATATCTGCTCGGGGTCCAATTTGTTTAATAGATGTAGATGTTATACTGGATTCCCGCTTCTATAATAAACAATTATATTAATTAAATAATATGTCCAATATGTATATACAACTTACCTTGTAACTCCGGCAATAGAAATTGAGTTGCTCTAACAAAGCTTAATGTTAATGTATGGATGTCAGTATATAAAATATGAACCACTGACTTCAAAAATCAACACACAAATAAGATTTGGTCAAAGTTAATATTTGTAGTTTTTCTATTAGAATCCCGTTATTTCTGTAGCCGTTTTAAAAAAATTTGCCAAAAATATTTTTAACATGTCCCGTTCAGATTTATTGAACGATGCGTTTAGTTTTTTTACTATTCCACTATGCTGAACGGCACGTTTTACGGTTTCTATGAAGAACTTTACTGAATTTTGCATTCAGTTTTGCTAAATGAGTGTTCAGCGAAGAATTATTTAGTTGATTCTAAAAATCTGAACAAAACGTTCAGGTCGCTAGTAGAAAGGATTGGGTTTTAATATGTTACGTTCAGAAAAACGTTTGCTTGGTCTATTACGAGCTGAACGTCGCGTAGTAAACACCAAATAAGCGTTCAGATCTTGGATATTTGAAGGCGACTTTAAAGGGGTGTAGTAAATGCGACTAGTAGCATTCAGTTTGGCTATTTCTAAACGATGCGTTCAGATAATATAATTTTTTGTGTGTAGTTATCAGAAATTTGAACATTTCGGATTTTTTTCTCTCACATAGTTAAAAGCTAATTGAGGAGCCGCAGAACAAAAGGTACTTTTTCGCACATATCAAATTTTTGGGAAAATGAGTTTTATTTATTTCGTCCCCTTAAAAAACTGCATGATCCTGGAAATGGTAACAAGTTTCTTACTTATCAATAGATACATCTAACTGCCATAAGTCACCACATTAAATGTTAAGGATGTTTGATATAAAACCATTTTAATATCGGAAAAAGAACATTTTGTTAAAAAATAAAGAAAAACAAGTAAGAAAGTATAATACCCATATAATACCCTACACTAAGTAAATCTGCAAAAACATTTTTCTTTTAAAATATCAATAATTTTTATTCGTGACTGATTTTCGGAAGTGGGCCTATATGGGAGCTTTGACTAATTATGGACCGATCATAACATAATTTGGTGACATGTCGATCGGTATACTTTAAGGTGGGTGTTAGACTAATATTTTTGGGCGTTACAAACATCTGCAGAAACGCATAATACCCTCCCCACTATGGTGGTGTAGGGTATAAAAAGTACGTTTTGTTAAAAACAAAATTAAAAAGTATGTTTTTTATGCGTTTTTTTTTAACGATAATATTTTCAATTAATGTTTTTAATCCTGATCTAATATGTAAACAAATTACACATTGAAAATAAATAATTTTTTTTTTCGTTTTATACTAGTGTTGTACGTTTTGTTAAGAACAGATTCTTTTAGAACCCATTTATTTAGTAAAAAAAAATTAAAACATTTTGCTGACTTGTTTCTAGAAGATTTCAACCCAAAATATTATAAAAATACCAAAAAACAATTTTTGATAAGATGCGAAAAAGTATGATAAATGATCCTATTTCTTCGTTTGTGTTCCGATTTCAAAAAACTTACATATATAGAATCTCCTCATCGAGCACTACATAAAACCTCGTCGTAGCTATCAATTATCTTTTATAGCTTAATAGATATTCGCATTTGAAAAGTAAATTTTCAACATTTTCTAAACTTTTTTATAGGATTAACAACAGATGTACATATATAATAAAAAAGTTAAAAAGCATGGCTGAGTCCAAAGTTATATGCATTTGAATTTAAAAAAAGCGATTTTTCGCTATTTTTTTGGGGAAAAAAGTACATTTATTCTTTTTAAGTTATCTAACAAATTTTTAAGAGGATGTATAATGAATTTGTACTTTTTGAAAAGCTAACTTTACATCAAATATTTAAAATGAAAAAAAAATATAATTTTTGATACCGCGGGGACCAGGTCCATTCAAAAAATGCCTATTTTTTATATAAAATTCCACTTTAGAGCAAAAATTCTCAAATCGCATAGTCGATATCAAATTATAATAATCTATTTTAAATGGCCCAATATGTTCTTAATCATTTTGTAAAGGGTTCCGATAACCCCGCCCCTAGTATGGATAATATGGCCAAAAAACGAAAAAATTCCATTTTTGGAATTTTTCAATACTTTTTTGGGAATTGCGGGATTCCTGATTACAAATTTCAGAATTAGTTTTTATTTTTTCATTTTTAATAAAAAAGTCTATATAAGTGTAAAATTTCATTACAAAATATTCATAACTAAAACTTTTATTTCAATTTGAAAAATGTGTATCTATTCCAAAACTCATTAAAAAGCTTTTTTGTCATATTTTTCAAAAAAGTATTCCATGAATTTGTTAATTTTCAAAAGTTATATAGATTATTGGAAAGTAGACAAAATCTTCTATCCATTGATATATAACATGTCTACATTATCTTTTTTACGTGGCAATTTAATTAGGGAAAACCTAACAACTCGCTGAGAATTTATGTTTAAATTGGAAGTTACAGATTTATATCCCTCTTTTTTTCTCATGTAGTGCTGTATATCGGAAAATTATTATTTACAAAATCAAAATATACTTGTTGCTGGTTTGAAGTTTACTTGATTTAAGAATGCAGACAGTATATCTGACAGTTTTAATACCTATCCAATATCTGCGAGTTTTCAAAAGTTGTGAAGTGATTTTTTTTTTACATTTCTGTAAGGAACGAATACGAACGAATAAATGTGGATGAAATACTCAACAAAAACTTCATGTACATGAAGCAGAGTACCCTTTTCATTCCTCCTTCCCCTTTCATCAACCAACTCAAATGTTTTGCAGCAAATGTTTCACAGTATGGATGGGGACTAAATAAAGGTTCAGATATGAAATAATATTAAGTCACAAACAGTAAAAGTTTTTCAAATAATTTTAAAAACTTCAGTTTAAAAGTACGTTAAACAAATTCGAAAAATTTGCTCTTTAAATCATATTAGTCATATCTAGGATTTTAAACAACTCATATTAAAGGAAGTAAAAAAAAACATTAGTAATTTATATAGTTTTAGAGTTTCTATAAAACCAACTGGAATTTCAAAACATTTGTGGTCAAACTCACATTATAATAATACAAATTATTCACCTATTATATTATGAATCATGTTGATATTTCCCTACTATTTACAAGCAATCCTGACCATATCGAGCCCTTGGCGTTAAATTATTGCAAAAGACAAAACCGAAATTTTACCGTATAATATTTTCAGTTGCATTTCCAAGGATTCTTTATAAGATCCTTATTGCAGTCCCTTCTACAATAAAGAGGCTTAATAACTTGGATATATTCACTTCCTTATTTGGATAATGACCAATTGAGTTACAAACCTTACACAAACTAATAATATCTAATGTGATGTCACCCTACATGACTGACTTGTATATAAAAGATATGAAAAACTATTAGAAGGCACAGTATTCAAATCAATTCCAATAAAGTTTATAGCGGAAAAAGTTTTACGAATTTAATTAAACAAATATGAAACTATTACAATTATTCCTTGTGGTTGCAGGTATTGCTGCCGGTGTTTTGGGAGCTCCAGATGGTGTAAGTGTAAATCTTTTTGAGTTTAATTTAATTATTTTATTTCAATTCATAAATGTTTTTTCAGAATATATTGAATGGCATCCAAAATTCTGGTCAGATGTATGTACATTGACCCAAATGGTTGGATGATGGACTAATAGTAATAACAATGAATTGAAACATTTGGAATTTTACACAAATTATTGAAATAAAATGTAGAAATTACAAAATATTTAAAAATTATTATTAAGAATTTTAAAATATAAGAATTCATAAATATTTAGACACGACGCATGTTGCGGTAAAACAGGTCAAGAATGTCGCTTAATTAAAAGATGGGCGCTGATAATTATTTTTTAATGAATATAAATATTTTTATACGGTCCTTCCGTCTATTTGTACATGGTCCTTATTACCATTTTAAACAAATAGTTAATATATGTACATAGATAAATTAGCAAATTTTGAAATCGCTCTAAAAATATATGAGTTAGAGGTACTGTAGTACAATTACTTTTATACAAAATCTCAAAAAAAATCAAAAATGTATTTTTAACCGTTCGTAACTTTTTTTTAATAATTCGATTTTTATGACGAAAAATACTTATTAAAGCTTAAAGTCCCACCAATTCAACAAAAAATCTTTCAAAAATCTTCATCCATTCAAAAGTTACAGATTTTTGATCCGAAAATGACCAAAATTTTCCACTGTGCACCGTCAGAAATTTATTTCAGTGCTTCTGTTCAAATACATATATTTCTTAAGAAAAACAGGATGGAAATGTTCTATTAATGAAACATTCAATAACAACAAAAAAAATTGCAGATAACAAATAAATATATGAACGTATACGTGTTTTAAATTATCATAGATTTTTTGAATATTACGTATACGTCACACTGTACACTGGATTAGAATCGCTTTTTTATGACGGGGCATATATTGATTTTGTCATTCCGTTTATAACACATCGAAATATTGGTGGTAGAAGCAAAAAGCATATATATTCTGGGTCCTCATAAGATCTAGTTATATCCGTCCGTCTGTCTGTATTTTAAAATCACGATAGGACCCAAACGAAAGGAGTTAGCTGTCTGAAATTTTCCACAAATTCTCTCTGTTTGATTGGTCCATGATTTTCATTCATAATTGCCTTATAATAATTCATATCGTGATAAAATTGGACATAAACAAGTTTTACATGAACCAAAATAGTTATTTCCACTTTTGCAATATAATATAACCCCCTTATCAGGAAAATATTTGCTTTAAAAAAAATAAAAAAAATACTTACATACATACACACAGCCTCAAAAGTGAGTAAACCCGCGAATGTTTTGATTTTTTTAGGATCATGAAAATCAATATAGTCCGACTTAAATCTTTTATTCAACTCAATCTCCAACAAACCGAAACATTAAAATTTTAATCGATGAATAAATTTTAGGATTTTCATTATCTTAAAAAAAATCAAATATTTTTTGGTGTATACTCAATTTTGAGGCTCACTGTATATACAAGATTCGATAAAGCCGACTATTACACTCTATCTTGTTTATTTTGGAAATAATTCGATAGCTCGTGAACGATCAGCCAGTGCTGAGGTGTTTCAGAATTGACCTGTACATAGTTGGGAACGAGCCTCATGGGCAGCCCTCCTAAGTTGCTCACATCCGGCCTACAAAATTTAAAAAAAACTCACCTGTTTTTAACCGAATATCAAATATTTTTATATTTAGTTAGTAAAGAATTTATCTTAAAAAACTTATACACACTATTCCAGCCAAAGCATATCTTTGCTCCAACAAATTATTAATTTTTTGATCACGTTAGCTTTTAAAATAATGTCAGATATTATCTTTTCTAAATCATTAATATTCAACTGTTATTTCTGTCAAAATGGTCAACGAAAACAAAGTACATACAAAAACAATTACATCTTTTTTCAAAAAAAATCCAATATGGATTTTTCATCGTCAAACTATTTTTAAAGCAATTAAACAAGATAAGGAAGACATGAGCGTTGAAATAGAACCTGGATCACGAAGAAAGAAATAATGGTAAGGCAAAATAAGTGGAACAACTCTTTCGAAAAGCACAGAACACTTCTATCAGAAAAGTAGCTCATAAAGTTCAATGCTCTAATTCTTTTGTGTCAATGGGTTTATATCGTAAAAAGTTAAGAAAGTTCCAGATCACAATGCGGTAAAGAACTAGAAGCAAGCGAACAAATTGATGATGAAACTTTCCACAACTTCCGAGTCAAGATTTCCGAGTAATGTTCAAGAATAATATCGGACAAAAAAACAAACAAACTTCTACAAGAAGATTCTTCTGTGGCAAGCCATTTGCAGTTCTGGCAAAAGGAATCAATTATTTGTGACACCAGACACGAGACACACAGAAAAATATTTTACAGAGTGTCTACAAAAACTTATTTTAAATTTCTTAAAACAGCACGGAGTGTCTTCATATTTCTAGCCTGATTTAGCACCACGCTACTATGCAAAACAAGGCATTTGAGTGGTATTCAAACATGTTTTGATCCAAAAAAGAAGCCTACAAAAATATGTAAAAAATTTAATGAGTATCGATTTATAATTGGCTCTGTCTCCCATACAAGATATGCCCCGATAAAACCTGCATTCTCACAAATACCTATATTATATGTGTTTCAAGACAAATCTCTACACGAATAATGTTTGTACAAAAAATATTTTCTAACAAAGAGAGCTCTAGTCAATAATTGACCCCGACTCCAATACAAATATCCTCCCGGATAAGGATCTTACCTCTTAGAAATCTCTTAAACATTTGGTTCTGGAGATACATTTGAGAATATTTGATAAGTTTTACTTAAGGTATTTATAGACGGCAATACTGAGTATTAATATTTGTCAAAAATTCAAGTATCATAATACAATTTCATCGTCTAAATAAAATTTGTATTAGATTTTCAAAAAATACGAATAATTTTTTGGATTTACGGTCCGTATTCAAAATTTGTTTAAGTCCCGGTCCACACTGTGAAACAGTTGCTGCAAAACATTTTTAAATTCTCTTTTGAAACTGCATTTGTGTCCACACGGTGAAGTTTTTGCTTTTCAGTTTTTGACATTTCTGTACAGAACGAATATGAACGAATAAATGTGGATGACATACTCAACAAAAACTTCATGTACATGAAACAGAGTACACTTTTCCATTCCTCTTTCCCTTTTCAAACTCAAATGTTTTGCAGCAAATGTTTCACAGTATGGATGGGGACTAAAACAATTCAAAAACTTTTTATTTTCATATGTATCGGGTATGTAATTTTAAATACAAATAAGACAAACAAAAAAGCCAAGAAAATATAAAACAAAAATAAAGTTTTCATAAAAATATCAATCAACAAAGAAATAAAATATTTGTAATACTATCGTGTAAACAATAAATGTTTTTTCGAAAAGATTTTTTGAAATATCGTATGGTTTCAATAATATTTTAAATTTGAAAAGTGTTAATACTCAGTATTGCCGTCTATAAATACCTTTACCAAATGATTATTTTACTAAACCTTATGAAGGATGGTTTATAATTTACTCAAACTCCCATAAAGGGTTTTCCAAATAAGTATTATTTGAATCGGTTATAGAAACAAAATTAGTTGATAATATAGGAAATGATATACAAATCTAAAATTCAAACTTGACGGGTTATGGTTTAGTGAATGCGTATTTAAAAGTGATAATCAATGTTACTATTTCCTTATTGCAATGGTACTTTTTGAATATTTTATAATAATAAACCTAAAAATTTAAAATTAGGAACACATTTTGCATTTTCTATAATAATGGACCCAGAAATATGAAATTAGACATTTATAATTAGATTCACAAAGTGAGACTTGATAGTACTATTTCTTTCTTCTAATTGGGGTGGCGAAGCGCACCGGGTCAGCTAGTTTCTATATAAAGTTAAAGAAACCAATTTCGGTTAATCGACACAAATTAATCGGTTTATTTGTTATTTGAAAATCGACAATTTTGAATTCGAAATTACAGTTAACCGACCGGAATTAATCGGTTAACCGATTAACGGTTAATCAATTGAATACCCTAATACTTATACTTATTTACTAGGGTATTCGAATTATTATATTTTTCTCTTGTTCGAATAAAACGAATAATTCGAATAAGACATTTTAACTTGTTCGAATAATTCGATCACACGTTTAAAATTAATCGAATTATTCGAATAATTTAATTTTTTTAAAATAAGTAAAGAATGAAGTTTTGATGTCGGTTTTTTAATATTTTATTGTTAAATAAAAACAAGAAATAACGTTAAAGTTAAGAATTCAAGTATTGATAATGTTAAAAAACATTCGAAAACAAAGTCCTTCATTAAATTTTCAACAGATATATTCTGATCAGATTAACTCTCGAACAATCAACAAAACAATTGTCTAGCAAACCCATTAGTTTCCGTTTTGGAGCTATGCTTTAAAAAATTTGAGCTAGTTGGATAAGATCCTGAATTCAAATACAATATAAACGTATTAAGAACTTTTTTATGTCGATCATTAATTCGGGTTTTAAATTGAGTAACTAATTCTTTAGTAAATTAATTATTCACTATTTCTAAATTATTTATAACAAATTGTATTATACATCAAGCTCTATCAACGTTGCCGAATCTTTGTTTAATAAAGTGGTCTTGGGGAATTACACAATATAGGGAATCTGTCCAAAGTTTGATATCATTTTCAGTGAACGTGGCTAATTTGAAGGCAGGCAGTGCATGATTGACGCATTTACAAATACGCAAAAAGTTTATTACCATGTTAGACAAAGATATTCAACGATGTTCAAAATCATGTATAAGACGAACTCCATGCTTTTCTTGCAACAAAACATTAGTTTGCAATATTTGTATTTATCATTCGATTTATTAAATATTTTGCAAAACATATATTTTAAAATCATGGCCTTCATCTATTTCAATGTAATCTTTATAAATGTCATCCTCAACATCATTTTCGACGACCATTTCAAAATCACATTCTCCATGACATTCAACTCCACTTTAATCTAAGTTAATATTTTGATTATTAATTGCGATTCTTCTAATATTTCGCCAGCTAAATAACTAATATTTTATTCCGTACCTTTTATTTTCATTGGTTCAAGTCCTAAGTTAAAAATTTTGAAAGATATGTTTTTAGAATTGTAACTTCTTGCAGTAATATTTATATATTTATAGAAGGAGCTATTGGAACACTCAAGTACAGTGATCGAAAGTCCCTTTGTATTTTGTTATTTGTCGAATTTCAGAAACAATACAATTTTTGTGAGTCATTATTACTTATTTAAATTTGAAATTATGAAAAATTTTAAGCAATTTAATAAATTTAAAAATATATGAACATTTATTCGATTATCTATATATATAAAAGAGTAACGTGACTGACTGACTGACTGACTGATTCATTCATCATCGCACAGCCCAAACCGCTAAAGCTAGAAACTTGAAATTCGGGTAATGGGTTCCTTTTACAATATGTAGATCCACTAAGAAGGGATTTTTGGAAATTCGGTCGTTAAGGGGGACAAATGGGGCAAAAACGGGTAAAACCTGTACCTCTATATCTCCAAAACAAATAAACTTAGAAATAATATTTTAAATGCGTCCGCCTGTAATCAAAAAAAGAGCCGACAGGTGTTTGGTACTTTTTTGAAATTCAAAATTCAAGTGGCCATATGGGGTAAAAATAGTCCCCGTAGAACCCTCTGTTAACATGTATATCTCCTACATAAATAAACATAGAAATATTATATTGAATGTATCTGGCTCAGATCAATAAAAACTAGAAATCTTTTTGGTACTTTTTTGAAATTCGAATTCCTAAGGCCTCAAAATTGTTTTCTTTTTTGGTACTTTTTTATCAAAATGTATTTTCTCACTAACAATTCCATGAACTATTATTTTCAAATAGTACGTATTACTAGGTACTTTTTTGAAAATTATTTCTTCACGGGGGACAAAAAACGGGATAAAAACGGAGATTTGATATTATTTATTCAATTTAAAAATAAAAAAAGATAAAATATTCTTCCAACCACACAAAAAAGAATCCACAACATGCTATTCGGAAGTCAAATACAAATGGGTAAAAAGGGCCAAATTTCAGTACACTTATATTGGTACTTTTTTGAAATTCATTTCTACTATTCTATTCAAGTAGTTTTATTTTTTTTTTTCAATAAAATTGTTTTGCCACCACTGAGATTCGAACCGATGTAGTTCGGCTACAGTTCAGTAGTCTAAACCCTTAGCCTACACCAGAATGTTTATTTTCATGTTTAGAATACTAATTTTATTTTAAAATATATAGTTTTTCACCCTATTCACCATTAGTTGAATTCTAATGGTGTTGAAAATTCCAATAGTACAGACACAAACCTTAACCTTTTTTGTAAAAATTATTATTTTCACCTTATTCAATAAATTTAAAATTTATTCAACATACAGTTATATGAAATGTATATGGGAATTTATGAGGGAAAATATTAATAACAGTGTTGTAAATATAGTTGGTTTAATGCTATTTGAAATGTTATAGTTTTATTTGATAAAAAACTACAAAACAAATTATTTTGTTGAAATGTGAAACAAAACAAAAAATATTCATAAAAATATATTCATTAAAGCATTTCTCAAGAAAAAATCACGTGTTTATTCCTATTCGCTAAAATAAGAATTTTGTTCTCGCAAAATTTAATAACAATTTCAGTAAATTAAGGTCCTCATTTTATAAAACAAAACGTTTGGAAGCGTAAGCAATTTGTATGAAGAATACTGGGAAAAAAGTTTAAAACTTATTTCCAAAGAATTTTATTTTAACGTTTGTCGTTTCGTTTTATAAAATTAGACCCTAAAAAAATTAAAATGTAAAGCACTATGTGTATCTATGAGTAAATCATTATTTATACTCTATTTATCAAGTTTATAAAATCAACTTATATCTCACTCAAATGTAGTATTAGAAACTTTTTATAAATTTAAAAAACAGAATTTACGCAATATGTGTCTCTATGATTAAAACCTTATTCATATTCAATTTATCAAAAGATTATAAAACAAATTTAGGGCCTCATTTTATAAAACGCAACGACAAACGTTAAAATAAAATTCTATGGAAATAAGTTTTAAACTTTTTTCCCAGTATTCTTCATACAAATTGCTTACGCTTCCAAACGTTGAACAAATTTTGTATGAAAAAAATTCAAGTTTAAAACCTTATTACCAGTATTCTTCATACAAATTGCACGCTTTATAAAAAAAAACATTTTTTTAGATAATAACAAATAAATTTTCGCTTAAATAAAATCGTTTACACAAACATTTATTTAAATATTTTTATTTCGATGAATAGACAACACTATTTACATATAACCGTCAACTCATTTGAAAAAAAATAGTTGTGTAATAATAAGTGCTCAAATTTTATAAATTCAATTAAAAGAAAAAATTCTACGTTACTTAGAAATGTAAGTTTTTTAATTTCATATTCCATATATATATATTAATCTTCATTAAGTTTTATTACGTTTTTATCGTGTAAATAAAATGTATATGTACATACATTCACACCACAATTTTTAAAATTTTAAAAAATGATATGCTATTACTTAGGTCATATTGTCATAATGTCCTTATTGTCATAATGTCCTAATATATTATGATAGTTTAAACAATTTTTGTTGTGTTTCAAACAATAATGTTCTAAACTAATAAGACTTTTTGAACTATGTTCATTGTTTTGTCATAAAATAACACCTTTTTTGAAGCACAACAACAATTTGTTTAAACTATCATAATATATTAGGACAATCAGACCGTTTGAATACCCCAAATATGTTGAAAGTGTGTTAAAAAAAATATTTTTACTGAAATTTGATTTCAACTATTGGGTATATGACTCAAAAATGTGGGATTTGCTATAGGTGGCGTATCTTTTGAACCCCTTTTTTAATTTTTAATAACTTTTATATCACTCTAAAGGGTATATATCTGTCATTCATCCTCGCTTAGTTATTGAACATTATGTGTAAACAACAAAGTTTTTTTTGTCGAATTTTGTGCCAACAAAGCGTCATATGTGGAAAGTTTAGCTTTACTTCTTTCATTTGAAAAACGTGCCGCAGAAGTACACATAGATCACCAAAGCTTATGGTGAACGTGTTCCATCGGTTTCAACGTGCAAGAGATGGTGCATGTTCAGAAGTGATGATTTTGAAACGGAAGGCCCAGGACAAGCAAACAATTTGAAAACCAAGATTTGGAGGCATTAATCCGTGAATGTTGTTGTCAAACTCAACATGAGCTTGCAATATCATAGGGAGATACTCAAGAAGCAAAACGTTTGCAAGCAGCAGGATTTGTCAAAAAAAAGGCA
The DNA here is from genome assembly GCF_958450345.1 of Calliphora vicina. Classification (NCBI taxonomy): domain Eukaryota; kingdom Metazoa; phylum Arthropoda; class Insecta; order Diptera; family Calliphoridae; genus Calliphora; species Calliphora vicina. The sequence continues at coordinate 63,498,241 of NC_088782.1, forward strand.
AATTGGGTACCATACGAATCGAAGACGAGATACCTTGAAAAGCGATTTAGCATTTCCGAAATGACGTTTGAACTAACAGTTATTTAATAGTATTTTTGATTTTCATAAACATAGAAAATTCTAAAAGTTAGAATGTGAGTTTCTATGAGACTTAAAAACCAATTACTACTACTATTTATTATCTATCTTCTGGCTGTAATTTTTATTTTGGCTTAAACAATGGATGTAAATTGAGACAGTTGTAAATATACATATATGATTAAAGTAAGAATATTTATTGGTAATTGGTGAACACTTATTTGTCCATCTGAGTGTATGTACGACTGTTAGTTGAAATTAATTTTCCTAAGAAGATCAGAAAAATATTTTGTGCTTTTTCAAATATATTTTTGAATTATAGAATAAATGCAGAATCCCACAAGATTCATCTGCCAATCTTCTCCCATTTCCAAGAAATTTAGATTCATTCTCCAACTCGCACTGTTAAAGGTTATGACCATGGACGATGGTAGACTAACAGCCTATGTATAAATTCCATCATGTTCCATCCGCCCATCTTTTCCCGTTTTCCTAGAATTCGGATTCAGCCTCCCAAGTATATTAAATTTTGATTTTGGTCAAAATTAAAAAATTATTATCAAAACTCGCTCTGTTAAATATTATGACCACAGATTATCATAGTGGGACAGTTTATCTATAAATACCAGCAAGTTCATTCCACCTATCTTCTCCCATTTCCAACAAATTTAGATTCATCCTCCAAAAACATTTTAATTTTCGAAAAATTTAATTTTCCCATCTTCTCCCGTTATACAGGATTTTAGATTCATCCTCCAAAAAATTTAAATTTTCGAAACATTTAAATTTCTCTATCAGAACTCGCACTGTTAAAGGTTATGACCACGGACCATGATAGACCATCTTCTCCCATTTCCAAGAAATTTAGATTCATCCTCAAACAAAATTTAAATTTTCGAAAAATTTAAATTTCTTTATCAGAACTCGCACTGTTAACGGTTATGCCACGGACCATGATAAACCAACACCCAACCTAAATATTCCAGCAAGATTCATCCGCCCATCTTCTACCATTTCCAAAAAATTTAAATTCTTCCTCCCAAAACTTGCACTGTTAAGGGTTATGACCATGGGTTATGATAGAAAAACACCTTGGCTATAAATTCAAGCAAGTTCCTTCTGCCCATCTTCTCCCGTTATAAAAGAATTTAGAATCATCCTCAAAAAAATTTAAATTTTCGAAAAATTTAAATTTCTCTAGCAGAACTCGCACTGTTAAAGGTTATGACCACGGACCATGATAGACCAACACCCTACCTAAATATTCCAGCAAGATTCCTCCGCCCATCTTCTCCCATTTCCAAGAAATTTAGATCATCCTCCCAAGAAATTTAAATTTCCGAAAAATTTTAATTTCTCTATCAAAACTCGCACTGTTAAGGGTTATGACCATGGGTTATGATAGAAAAACACCTTGGCTATAAATTCCAGCAAGTTCCATCTGCCCATCTTCTCCCGTTTTCCATGAATTTAGATTCGTCCATCCATAATAATTAAATTTTAAAAATTCCGCAAAAGTATAAAACTATGTTTGACATTTATGATTTGACTTAGTATTTGGAAAAAACGGGAGATTAGTTCCCGTTTCAATCATTAGTGGTACATTAGGTTCAACCGTGTGGTTATTATTCCATTTTGAATACACTTTCCTTGATTTACAATGTTTAACGGTGTCATGTAAACTTTTAAACATAACTCTGTTAACTCAACTGGTTTGTGTCTAGGGTTATAAATTTCGAAATTTAACTTCACACACATTATTAAATTAGTATATCTTTATCTATCTACTATTAATATTTGCAATTATTATTATGAATTTTCAATTACGCAAGCAGTTTTGAGATGCTTTAATACTTCAAAATATCATGGACTACAAACAATTGTAAGGTGTATTTACTTTACGCAATAATTAAAATTTCTATAATAAACATTTTAAAATAATTTACGTAGTTGTTTTGTTATTTCCAAATTTTTTCGCTAACGAAGTAGCGGGTTGCATGCTAGTTCTACATAAAATTGTTCGAATTATTCGTTATTCGAAAATGGCAATTTTTAAATTATTCGTAAGAAACTATTCGATTAATCGAACGATCATTAGTATGAATCGTATGAATACCCTATTATTTACCCTCATTCACCAGTTTTATTGGAGGAGGGTATAAACACTATTAGTAGTTTATACAGTTTTATAGTTTCTATAAACCCAACTGGAATTTCAACATCTTAGTGGTTAAAATCGCATTATATTAATACAAATTATTCACTTATTATATTATGAATCATGTTGATATTTCCATACTATTTACAAGCAATGCCGACCATATCGAGCTCTTAGCGTTAACTTATTATTGCAAGCGATAAAATACAAATTTTAAAGAATACGATTTTCTGTTTAATTTTCAAGTATTTCAAGGATCCGATAAAGAGGCTTAATAACTTGGATGTAATATATTGGCTTTCACTGGCCTTATATGGAAGCCAAACTTTGGTCAATGTCCAATTAGAGATGCCAAACGGGGAATCCCGTTCCCGAAAATTCCGGGGTTTACGGGATTTTCTAAATCCCGAAGCCCGAGATTTTTAATTTTTTTAATTCCGTTTTCTTTTTAAAATAAAAACACTATTTTTTTTTACTAAGGTACTGTACATTAGGCTGGGTCGATTTGTAAGGACGATCAAAAATAAAAAATCGTATAGCAAAAACGCAATCTACGGAAAATTATAAGAAAGTTTCCCCAAGAAACCATAGGTCTAAAATCAAATCCTATCTTGCGCATTTTGTCTTTTATCCAGTAAAAAAAACTATTAAAAAAAATTCATACTGAAATATCATTGGATAAACAACGAAATGCGCAAGATAGGATTTAATTTAAGACCTATGGTTTCTTGGGGAAAATTTCTTAGTATTTTATGCTTTTTAGTGACTAATAAAAATTTAATTTCAATTCTAAAGACATAATTATGTACGTTTATTTCTTATAATTTTCGGGATTTAAGATTTCCCGAAAATCCCGAACACCGGGATTTTCAAAAATCAGTACCGATTAGCATCTCTATGTCCAATACATTGGAACGTTACAAACATTATCACAAACCAATAATATCTAATGAGGTGTAGGGTGAACTAACTTGTATATAAAAGATGTGAAAAAAAATTAGAACTTACAGTATTCAAAACTATTGCAATAAAGTTTATAGCGGAAAAAGTTATACGAATTTAATTAAAGAAATATGAAACTATTACAATTATTCATTGTGGTTGCAGGTATTGCTGCTGGTGTTATGGGTGCTCCAAATGGTGTAAGTGTAAATCTATTTGAGTTGAAATTAATTTAAATTTAATTAAAATTTTTCAGAATCTATTGAATGGCATCCAAAACTCTGGTTTTATGTCTGTACATTGACCCAAATGAATGGATGGATTAAAAGTAATTACAATAAATTGAAACATTTGGAATTTTACACAAATTATTGAAATAAAATGTAGTAATTACAAAATATTTAAAAATTAATATTAAGCCTTTTAAAATAGAAGAATTCATAAATATTTCGACACGTCGCACGTTGCAGTAATGGATGGGACCATAACTGAGCGTAGCCTCCATACTAAGCATATATATAAAACACTTTTTAATACTCATAAATGTCTGACATATTTAGGTTTCGAGATAAAGGGTGCATTCATAAATGCAGTAAATTTGTGCATCATAGTTATTAAATAATATAAAGTCACAACCAGTAATAGGTTTTCAAAAAATAAAAATTTGCTCTTTAAATCACATTAATCATATCTAATATTTTAAAAAGCTTGTGGTAGAGGATGTAAAAAAAACCATTAGTAATTTATATGGATTCTAAAAAACCAACTGGAATTTCAACATATTTGTGGTCAAAATCCCATTATACAAATATAAATTATTCACTTATTATATTTTGAATCATGTTGATATTCCCATACTATTTACAAGCAATCCCGACTATATCAAGCCCTTAGCGTTAAATTATTGCAAGCGATTCAACACAGATTTTACAGGATAAGATTTTCTGTTCATCATTGGAAATGGATTTTTTATAAGAACTTGGATGTATGCATTCGCCTTATGTATATGGAAGACAAACCTTGGTTAATGAACAATACATTTGATCGTTACCAAACTTATCACAAACTCATAATATCTAATGTAGTGTAGGGTGAACTAACTTGTATATAAAAGATGTGAACAAAAATTAGAAGCTATAGTATTCGAAATATTCCAATAAAGCTCATAGCTGAAAAGTTTATTCGAAGTTGAATAAAAAAAAATATGAAATTATTACAATTATTCATTGTGGTTGCATCTATTGCATGTATTGCATGTAGTGGTATACATGATATAGTATTTGGTGATCAAAAAACAGTAAGTATAAATTTTTTCTAGTTTAATGTATTTGATTTCAATTAATACATTTTTTCAGAATAATATGATTAATTTCCATAACAATGGCAGTATACAGTTTCGTTGACCCAAATGGATGGATGGATTAAGATTAATTACAATGAATTAAACACTTTGAATTTTACACAAATTATTGAAATAAAATGTAGTAATTACAAAATATTTAAAAATTAATATTAAGGCTTTTTAAATAGAAGAATTCATTAATACTAGCATAACCCGGTGCACTTCGCTACCCCTACCCTAGTAAAATTAAAAAATATTGTTACGAAATTGTACTTGAATTCAAATATAACGATTTTAAGGGCTGATTTAAAAGTAGCATAATGCTTTCAAATAACAGTGCTGTAATGACAGACTGTAACATATCTGTGGGCATTGTTGATTTGATCGTAAGTTGGCAACGCTGTATTCGAATATTCAGTTAAAGAACATTGTAGAAAGTACACCACAGATGACGTATGATCTAGAATATTCGAACTTTGACAGTTAAAGAGCTTTCTAGATGGTAATGCAGTGTTATAAATAGTGGCAGAGGTTGCAGTCGTGAGTGAGTTTATCAGAGACGCTTTTCGAATAAACATCATCTAAGTGCCTTAAAGTGTGTTTTCAAAGTAAATTCGCTTTACTTTAACTTTCTTTATAAGGGAGGTGTCATTTCTACTACGCCGATCACGCTTAGCTAAACTTCGTACAGGGATCAGGAATAAATTCGTTTTTAGCTAACCTCCGTAGAATGGTAATAAATTGATTGATACAGAGTTTAAATATTTTTAGAATTATAATTCTCGAGATATTCAAAATTAATTATTTACATTGTGCCACGACAACTACTGCAATCCCGACCATTTTCAGACAATCTCTGTAAAATTGTAAGAGAGCTATGCGGACAAAGTTTGAATAACTCCTTTTCCGACCCATCCCATTTGGTTCCCCAGATATTCGAAATCAATATTTACTCTGTATGGGAGGTTCTACGCCCTCTAATCCAATTCCGTCTATATTCAGATAAACTCCGCACAGTAATAAGAAATTAATTCGTAAAAAGTTTAAACACTTTTACAATTATAGTTCTACAGATATTCGAAATTAATTATTTACTTTGTATAGGGCCACGCCCACTATTCCAATCCCGAACAATTTCAGCGAAACTATGCAAAATTATAAATGAGCCATTTAGACTAAGTTTGGAGAATCTTGCAATTATAGTTCACAAAATATTTATAAATAACCATTTAATTTGTATGGGAGGTGATTCACCATTTGTTCCAACCCGTCCCATTTTTTATTGAACTTCATGCCGTGATAAGAAATTGATTCGTATGAAGTATTTACCCCCATATACATTAACAGTTTTTAAATTTGTCAAAGGTTTATAAAACAAATTTTGAATGGAAATTTTGTTTTATAAACCTTTGATAAATTTAAAAATTGTTTATGCATATGGGAGTTAGAAAACAAAACAAAAAAACACATTCAAAATATAGTTTTTTAATTGACTTTGAATTACTAAAGTCTTCTTCTTTCTTTTCTATAACAATTCTCACTTAAAATAGAGCGAAATCAATACGGTTTATTTGTTTCTCTTATTTATTTACAACAACAAATTGGACAAACACGCTTTGCTTTGTTTACATTTTAGCTTAAGGTTCACATGCACATGTTTTTGCATATGTGTTAGTAACATCTTTATACGCTTATAACTCCTAAAAAACCGAACCGATTGCAATAAAATATATATTCTGCACTTCTGTGAATAAATCCCTTTAAAATGGTATATTTATTGCCCAAATTGAATGTATAATGTGAGCGTAAAAGGGGTCTAAAGAAATCGACTTGCCTATTAATATTATGATTTCCTGCACGAAGCACGTTGCGGTAAAACGAATTAAAATGGTGCCTTAATTAAGATAATTTTTTTAAGATACTGTTTTGATCATTTGATAGTTAGTAAGACAGGAAATTTACTTTTATGAATATAAATACAGCAAACCAGTCTTTTGCCAATTTTGAGTAGTGCTTCTGACTATTGTCCTGCTGAAACTCCCATCTCAAGGGCATCTCTTCCTCATAGACATGCCAACCGTCCAGTTTTCGTCGGGACAGACCAGTTTTACAGTAGAATATCGGGACGTCATTTGTCCCGTTTTGGAAAAAAACAAGTAACAGTACTATATATAAATACCCTCCACCTAAATATGATGGTATAACAACTGAAATAATATAACAATTATTAGTAAGACTAGATATTTTATTTCAAATGTACAAACAATTTTATCTAATTCAGCAATTTATAATTGAAATTCCTATTAGAACGTATGAAATTTAACAATTTATATACTTAATAATTAGTTAATACGTTTGGATCAACATTTTTCCCTTTTAACCTCAAGTGAACAAACAGAGTATTGTTTTTTCAAATTTTTTTTTTTGTGAAAAAAAAATTCGGGTTAAAAATTTGTTTTTCCGATTTTGACCCATTGTAGGTCCAACTTACTATGGTCTTATATATCTATCATTAGATATCCATATTGTCTATATTAATGTCTTAGTAATCCAGATATAGGTCAAAAATCGAGGTTGTCTTGGTTTTTTCCTCATATCTCAGCCATTTGTGGACCGATTTTGCTGATTTTAAATAGCAAAATTCTCGAAAGCATGTCTGACAGAATTATTGAAGGTTTGGATTCCGAAGATATCTTTGGTCTTCAGAAAATAGATTTCAACAGATAGACAGACGGACATGGCTTAATCGACTCCGCTATCTATAAGGATCCAAAATATATATACTTTATAGGGTCGGAAATGAAAAATGTAGATATTACAAAGGGAATGACAAACTTATTCACAAAATGCAGAAGTATGATTACTGGATACAAATTACTGATCTGTGCGTAATTTCATTTTGATATCGATATGTTTTGAATATTTTTTAAGGTTAATATCATTTTCGGAAATAGGCCTTATAGGGGAGCTATGACCAATTTTCGGCCAATCTGCATAAAATTTGGTAGTCATATATATGTATATTAGGGGGTCCCAAAAAAATTGTTTTGTTGGGGCTCAAGCATAATTTGAATGCTTATAATGTATAGTATTTTTGAGATTTTTTTCAGATTTTTCGGAAGAGGTTTAGAGGTCGCTCAAGTCGAGTTTTTGCCAAAAATCGTGTATGTCGGCTTTTTTTGAGTTTTATTCATAACTTTGTCAAGGCCCATGAATTTCATTACTTTTGAGGACACAGTTTAAAAGAAAAATGTCCATGCTTTATTTTTGTGTGCAAACATTTTTAGTTTTTGCAATGAATTGGCTCAGGTGCCCTACATTACAATTTTTCGAAATTTTTCCATAAATATTTATAACTTTATAACTTTTAAAATTTTTATGAAAATTAAAAAACTAACATTGCAGTTTGAAAGATCAATTAAATCTTAATAATTTAGGGACAACAATTTTCTTTTAAAAGGTGGCATGTCACAGTGTCCATTGTCACTCCAAAAGATGACATTATGTCCATGGACATTATGTCATTTTGGTAGTGTCATAATGTCCATGTGTAAAGTGTCGTAAAGTCCATGGACATAATGACACTTTTGGAGTGACATAATGTCCATGATATTTAAAAAATAATTTAAGTATTTATGTTTTAATTTAACTTCTAGTAGTAATAAGACGATAGCTGCGATTTTTAGTTATCTGTTATCTGAATTTTGTGGAGTTCAGACGTCACAAATTTAAAGTTTAAAAAAGTAAAAGTGTTAAAGTGTTAAAATGGGTAATGTAAAATATAAATATGAATTTAGGAATAAATTTGACAAAAAAAGAGAGTTCAATAAAAAATTTAAGAACTTTCACTTCAAAAAAATACTTTTTAATAATTTATTTACAAGAAAGGCTTTATTTAGCGAAGCCGCCTGCCGCGTTCTATGGAGAAGAAAGTTTTTTGCTCTCACTAGCATGGCGAGCAACTATTCGGTATCGCAGAAAAATATATTTCTTATTGGCGGCCTGCGGCCGCTTTTAGGGGCTTTCTCCTCCATGGAACGCGGCAGGCGGATTCGCTACATGAAGTTTTCTAATATATGAAAATATAAACTGTTACTGGATAAAAAATTTTATAAAAATTAGTTTTTCTGGACAAAATTTGGACATTATGACACTTTCAAAAGTGTCATAATATCCATAAGCAAAGTGACATAGTGTCCATGGACATTATGACACTACCGAAATGACATAATGTCCATGGACATAATGTCACTTTATGGGGTGTCATAATGTCCATGGACATTATGTCAATGGACACTGTGACATGCCACCCTTTTAAAATGTACCAACATTTTTAAGAGATTTGTGCTCTTTAAAATGATTTTCGGAATTGGGCTTTGTATGGGAGCTATGCCTAATTATTGACCGATCGTTATACAATTTGGTGACATGACTTTTGTATATATATAACATATTTGGATTGAATTTTATTTGAATACGAATATTTTTAAGAGATTTATGCTAGTTAAAGTGATTTTCGGAAGTATACCTTATATGGGAGCTATGACTAATTATGGACCGATCCTCACAAAATTTGGTAGGCGTGAGTTTAGCTTATATAAAACTTATTTTTGCTCAATTTGGTTTAGATATCTTTATAACTAAGATATTTATGAGAGCTTATCTATTTTTAGATAGGGCAATCGTATGGGGGCTAGTAGAAATAATGGACCGATTACATCCAAATTCAATATGCTTCTTCCATGTTGCAATAGAAAAGCTTGTACCAAATTTTATTTTTGAAATTGCGACTTGTAGTTTGATTACGCTACGGTGGTGTAGGGTATATAAATCATTTTGTGTACATAAAAGTTTTCGTTTGCTTTATATAATTCAGGAACGGTAAAAGCAAATTCAAAAATCGTTGTCTCTAAATTATTAAGAATTAATTGATCTTTCAAACTGCATTGTTAGTTTTTTTCATTTTCATAAAAATTTTAAAAGTTATAAAGCCTTATTTACAAAATCTATGGAAAAATTTCTAAGATTTGTAATGTAGGGCACCTTAATGAGCCAATTCATTACAAAAACTAAAAATGTTTGCACACAAAAATAAAGCATGAACATTTTTCTTTTAAACTGTCAACTTTTAAACGCCAATAAGAAATATATTTTTCTGCGATACCGAATAGTTGCTCGCCATGCTAGTGAGAGCAAAAAACTTGTCTTTGTAATTAAAGTTTTTCTGCGTGGCGTCCTACGGCCGCTCTTAGGGACTTTCTTCTCCATAGAACGCGGCAGGCGGCTTCGCTAAATAAAGCCTTTCTTGTAAATAAATTATTAAAAAGTATTTTTTAGAAGTGAAAGTTCTTAAGTAATGAAAATCGTGGGTCTTGACAAAGTTATGAATAAAACTCAAAAAAAGGCCGACATACACGATTTTTGGCAAAAACTCGACTTGAGCGACCTCTAAACCTCTTCCGAAAAATCTGAAAAAAATCTCAAAAATACTATACATTATAAGCATTCAAATTATGCTTGAGCACCCATGAACATAAGAAAAAAAACTTTTTTTGGGACACACTAATGTATATGAGTATTATTTTTGTCGAATTTTAGCATGGTAAAGGTATTTATAAGAGATTTATGAGTACTTAATTAATTTTTTGAAGTGGACCTTATATGGGGGCTATGGTCAAATATGGACCGATATTCACAAAATCCTGTAGTATAATTTCTAAATATAAATTACGGATCTGTGTGAAATTTTGTTTTGATATTGATATTTTTCAGATGTTTATGTAGGTTAATGTGTTTTTCGGAAGTGGTCCTTATATGGGAGCTATAACCAATTATTGGCCGATCTTCATAGAATTGGGTACAGCGATTTTGGTATATATTGGGACTATTTATGACGAATTTAAACTTTATAGCGATATTAATAAGACATTTATGCAATTGGTTGTTAGGTTGTCTCACATTTTGGTTCGTAACTCTGGTTCCACTGAACCGAATTTGCTGATTTTCAATACCAAACTGCTTAGGAGAACAATAAACATTTTTTCTTGCAAGTCTATCAATTTGATTTGTCCATTTTGGACGTGAGGGTGTTTTACACAGACATATTGACAGACGGACATAGCTCAATCGACTTAGAATTTCATAAGGTATTATTGATCATATATACTTTGTTGGGTCTCAGATGAATATTTCTCAATGTTACACACGGAATGACAAACTTAAATATAACCTCATTCACCACTTGTGGTGGTGGAGGGTATAAAATACAAGGCCTGACTCATTCATTCACTCACTCAACCACTCACTGATGAGTCGGTGAATGAGTGAGTGAATGAAAGAGTTATTCCTTGTATTTATACAAGGAATGCCACCACCATAGTGGGGAGGGTATTATGCGTTTGTGCAGATGTTTATAACACCCAAAAATATTGGTCTAACACCCACCTTAAAGTATACCGATCGACTTAGAATCACTTTCTGAGTCGATTAAGCGATGTCCGTCCGTCTGGTCGGCTGGCTGGCTGGCTGTCAAAGTAAACCTTGTGCGCAGAGTACAGGTCGCAATTTTGAAGATATTTCGATGAAATTTGAAACATATTATTTTTTCGGCTCAAGGACCAAGCCTATTGAAACTGGCTGAAATCGGCCCATTATTTCACCTAGCCCCCATACAAATGTCCTCCCGAAATTGGACTTTATCGGTCATAAATGTTTAATTTATACAGGTATCTCCACAAATTCCGCTCCAAATAAGTTTTATATATACAAAATTCATGCCACCAAATTTTGTTACGATCGGTCCATAATTAGTCATAGCACCCATATAGACCCGCTTATATATATAGACATAAATCACACGACCTAATTTTATGGTGATCGGTCCATATAAGGCTTTCATATAAGGCCCTCTTCCGAAAACCACTCACGAATATAAATTATTGATGATATTAAAAGAAAAATATTTTTACTCACTTACTTGGTGTAGGGTATTATATGGTCGGGCTTGACCGACCATACTTTCTTACTTCGAAAAATCATAAATCATATTAGTCATATCCAGTGTTGCCAATTTTGCACTTTTAGTGCTAGAAATAGCTCTTTTTAGAAATTTCAAGCATTTTTGATCAACATAAAAATATAAATGAAACAAAAATATGTTTTGTTATTTAAAAAGAAATAACTCTATTAATTAACTTTCTTAAAAAAAGATATTGGATAACGAAAATATAGATGTATTATACGACGAATTATGTACAGGTGTATTCTTGGTCATGAATTCGAAAAATAAAAAAACTCAGGTAAAATTCGAAAAAATAAAGTACAAGAAATAATTGCATCAACTTCGTTGTTGGATTTTTAACCCAATTAAAACAAAGGTAAGCAAATCATAATATTAATCGGCAAGTCGATTTCTTTAGACCCCTTTTACGCTCACATTATACATTCAATTTGGGCAAGAAATATACCATTTTAAAGGGATTTATTCACAGAAGTGCAGAATTATTGAAATCGGTTCAGTTTTTTTAGGAGCTATAAGCATTTAAAGATGTTACTAACACATATGCAAAAACGTGTACATGTGAACCTTAAGCTAAAAAGTAAACAAAGCAATGCGTGTTTGTCCAATTTGTTGTTGTAAATAAATAAGAGAAACAATTAAACAGTGTTTAAAAAACTAGACTACAAGTAGCAGTAGCAACGAAAAAACACAAGTAGTCTAGTTAAAAAATTAATAAAAACTCGGAGTCAATAATTACTACTACTACTGCTACCTTCACATTTTGGTAGCAGTAGTTGTAGTAGTACTAATAAAAGAAAATTTTAAAAGTAGCAGAGTAATTTATTTTCTATTGCTTCCTTAAAAAAGAAAAAGTCTTGATGTAGCAGTCATTAGTTTTTTTTATTAATTCTGCTACTTTTAAAATTTAGTAGTAATAGAAGTAGCAGTTGAGGTAGTAGAAGAAGTAGCAGTTAAGTAGCAGTTGAAGTAGCAGCTAAGTAGCAGTTGAGGTAGCAATAAAATAAGTCAAAAATAAAAATCTTCAGCCAAAAAGTATATTATGTGTTGTTGTTGTGAATGTATATTTGTGTAAGTTGGTCGTGTTGTAAACAAAAGTTCGGTTTTTTTGTTATACACACAGAAAACACGATCTTTCTGTTAGCAGCACGAACATCTGAGACGAATAAAATCGAATAATTCTTTCAAACTCCCTCAAAACAAAAACAACACACAGTGTTTAATTCTGTCAATTTCTTTTTTTTTTACTTTCTTTTTTGACTACTTTTATTGCTACCTTAACTGCTGCATCAACTGCTACTTTTGCTACCTTAAAAATTAAAACTCGATATAGAGCAGTAGCAATGATTTGTATTTTTATGCTACTACTCCATTTACAATTCATGTTTTATTACTACTGCTCTGTTAAGAATTTATATTTTGAAGGTAGCAGTAGTTTAAAAAAAAAAACAAGAAAACGAAAAAAGACAAATGCTACTGCTACCGCTACATACACTTTTTTGATTGTAATTTGTCGTATGTAATTTGTCTAAGGAGGACATGGAATAACAAAAAAAAAAAAAATTTAAAAAATAATATGGTTTTGTATGTTTATTTTTTTTTTCACGGCTAAACGGCTGTTTTAAATGTTTACATGTTCCTGTATGTATTTTTACATGAGCAATTCCACCGTTTTTATAAATATTTGAGGCGAAATATGGGAGTAGTAGCCACAGAGGGGCGTGGCACTTCCCATATAAGAGATTGGTTCCATATATTTTGTACGGTTATCCTACCATCAGTAGGACAAGAATGGGCGGACTATCAATAATGGGCGTGCACCCTATATGCAAATTAAATACTGTAATTCATATCTACTTGTATAATTGTAGTATGTAAAGCCTTAACATTTTGTATGAATTACTTATTTAGGCCAAAAATGGACAAACTAGCAATAGAAGTCGTGGCACCTTCCGTAGATGTGACAAATTAGGACAGAAATACGTGGACTACCAACAATATTAAGTAAATGTTAACGTTTTTAAACATTTGAAAATCTTCTATACACAGAGAAAACAGATTCGTGATAGCAACCGAATTTGTTGCCAGTCGAATGATTCTACCTTATTAACCGAATTTTACAGTAGTGGCTACAAAATTTTAGAAGGGATAACAAAAGTTTTGTTGCTTCAACCGAAATTCTTCTCTATCAACTGACTTTCTGTTGATAGCACTGAAAACTGCAATGTGTGCAACCGAATCATTCGATTGGCAACAAATTCGGTTGCTATCACGAATCTGTTTTCTCTGTGTATATATATAAAAGTGAATGTATATTTGTTTGTATGATTGTTTGCGTATTTGTACTTCATATGATGCTAAACTAAGAATTACTTTAAGACACCACGACTTTGTAATGGCACTCGACTTACAGTAAAGAAATTAATGAACAATCTAATCGAGGTGATCATTATAACTTTGAAGTATAAAGGGACAGCTGTTTTGCTGCCACGTATTGTCATGATAACTTCGGAAATGCTATTTGATTTTAGTAGTTTGCAGTTTCCTATTTGCTTAGCATTTGCAGTGACAATTGATAAAGCTCAAGGTCATTCTTGGTAAGTTTGCGGACTAAATCTAGAAAATCCATGTTTTTCACATAGACAGCTTTCATTTGCATTTTCGGGAGTGGGAAAACAAATTAACAACAAATAATTAATAATAAAAAATTGTATATACAGTAGTAAACATCAAATACAAGTATTATTTGTTCTAAACTTTTCTATTTTATTACAATTCATATTATGGTTAGAAAATAAGAAATAATATACTTTTTTTATTATGTTAGAAACTAATTTTAGATAGATAGCGAAGCACACCGGGTTATAGCTAGTAGTTTATATAAAACCAATTTGAACTTCAACATATTTGTGGTTACAATTACATTATATTAATACAAATTATTCACCTATTATATTATGAATCATGTTGATATTTCCTTACTATTTACAAGCAATCTCGACCATATCGAGCTCTTGCGTTACAGGATAAGATTTTCTGTTGCATTTCCAATGATTTTTATAAGTTCTTTATTGCAGTCCCTTCTCCAATAAAGAGGCTTAATAATTTGGATGTAATATTTTGGGTTTCACTGGACTTTGGTTAATGGGCAATACATTTGAGCGTTACAGATATTATTACAAACTAATAATATCTAATGTAATGTAGGGTGAACTAACTTGTATATAAAAGATGTGAAAAACAATTAGAACTTACAGTATTCAAAACTATTGCAATAAAGTTTATTGCGGAAAAAGTTATACGAATTTAATTAAACAAATATGAAACTATTACAATTATTCATTGTGGTTGCAGGTATTGCTGCCGGTGTATTGGGTGCTCCAGATGGTGTAAGTGTAAATTTTTTTGAGTTTAACCCTTAAATGCATATTGTTGCTAATTCAGATTCTCATTCAGAAAAATCAAATGGAGTACGATAAGTCTCAGCTAAAGAAATTCTAAATCAAATTAAAGCTATAGGAAATATAAAAAATAAAAATCAAATAAATATTTGATACTTTATAACAAAATAAATGTAAAAATTATGCATTAATAATTTTTTTCAGAATCTATTGAATGGCATCCAAAACTCTGGTTTTATGTCTGTACATTGACCCAAATGAATGGATGGATTAAGATTAATTACATGAAATTAAACATTTTGAATTTTACACAAATTATTGAAATAAAACGTAGTAATTACAAAATATTTAAAAATTAATATTAAGTCTATTAAAATTGAAGAAATCATAAATATTTCGACATTCTTTGTGATAAAACAGGATAAAAATGGCTATATTTTAATAAGAGATGGGTGCTGATAATTTGTTTAAGATACAGTTTTAATCATGGGATCATTAGTAAGTCAGGAAAGTAATTTTGATGAATATAAATAATCCTTATTAATAATTTTGAATTATTACCCTACACAAATTATTTTGAATCGGTTCATATTAGGCATAAACCTGAAAACCCCTTTAATATTCATAAATGTCTGAAATATTTAGGTTTCGAGATAAAGAGTGCGTTCGTAAATGCAGTAAATTAAAGCCTCACAGTTATGAAATAATTTAAAGTCACAAACAATAAAAGTTGTTCACATAATTTAAAAAAAAATGTACTCTTTAAATCACATTAATCATATCTAATATGTTAAACAGCTTATGGTAAAGGAATTAAAAAACCCATTAGTAATTTATATGGATTCTAAAAAACCAACTGGAATTTCAACATATTTGTGGTCAAAATCCCATTATAAAAATACAAATTATTCGCCTATTATATTATGAATCATGTTGATATTTCCATACTATTTACAAGCAATACCGACCATATCGAGCCCTTAGCGTTTAATTATTGCAAGCGATAAACACACAAATTTAACAGGATAAGATTTTGTGTTCATCATTGGAAATGGATTTTTTATAAGAACTTGGATGTAATATTTTGGTTATTCATTCGCCGTATATGGAAGACAAACCTTGGTTAACGATCAATACATTTGATCGTTACCAAACTTATCACAAACTAATAATATCTTATGTGGTGTAGGATGAACTAACTTGTATATAAAAGATGTGAACAAAAATTAGAAGCTATAGTATTCGAAATATTCCAATAAAGCTCATAGCGGAAAAGGTTATTCTAAGTTGAATAAAAAAAATATGAAATTATTACAATTATTCATTGTGGTTGCATCTATTGCATGTATTGCATGTAGTGGTGTACATGATGTAGTATTTGGTGATCAAAAAACTGTAAGTATAAATTTTTTCTAGTTTAATGTATTTGATTTCAATTAATAAATTTTTTCAGAATAATATGACTAACTTCGATAACACTGGCATTATACATTTTCGTTAACCCAAATGGATGGATGGATTAAGATTAATTACATGGAATTAAACATTTTGAATTTTACACAAATTATTGAATTAAAATGTAGTAATTACAAAATATTTAAAAATTAATATTAAGTCTTTTTAAATAGAAGAATACAATTAAGAGAAGGGCTCTGATAGTTTTTTTAAGATACTGTTTAAAAATTTATAACAATTTTTTTTATTAACACGTTGGTAAATTGTAAATTATATTAACAATTTCGGAATATCAAATATAGAAATAAATTAAAGAAAATGTTTGTGTCAGAAATAAATATTAAAGAAAATTTAAATTGTGCGTTTATAATTTAAAAGTCCCGAACTTAAGTATTGGCACAGGATGCTCATTGTAATTTAAGGACGATTTAAAGGCCGTACAGTAGAGATTTTTAATAAAAAAATATATTTATCAGATAGATTGATGAATTTCCTACAAAATATAACCAACTTCATTTCAACTATTTAATACCATTATTTATTAATAACAAAACAACATAAAAAGTACTGCATTTCAATGAACAAAATTATTGGCACACTTCATTAAAAGCTAAAAAACATTTGATTTTGGAAGCAATATTGCATAATTTAATATTTAGTTTCAAGTGACTTTCGTTTTATAACTGCCTCGAGTAGTTTAGGCATGAATCCACCAACTTGTTTGTGATATCTGACCCAATACTTTGCCATTCTTCAACTAATGCCTTTTTCACTCGCTTATCTAGCTCTTCCCACAGATGCTCTATTGGTTTGCGATCCGGAGATTGTGGAGGGTGTGGTAGGACATGCGAAATATTGTATGAAAGCCACATACGTCCAGTATAGGCCGTATGTTTGGGATCCTTGTCATGTTGAAAAGTGAAAGAAAATTGTAAATTTAACTTTTCTGCACTTTTCCTGAGGTGTATCCTTATATTTCACTTTGTCCATTATTTCGTCAATGAACACCAGCTCTCCAACCCCACACAATTACCTCTCCAGCACCATAATTTACTATTGAAGCAATATTTTGTTTTTCCAGCTCTTTATTGGTTTTTTTTCTATACCGTTTGACGGCCATCAGAGCGAAAAATATTAAATTTGTTTGCATCGGAGAATAGCACTTGGTGCTAAAAATCATATGGCTTACGTAAATTCCTAAACGGCATATTCTAAACGCTTCTTTTGGTTCACAGATGAAATAAATGGTTTACGCCTAGCAATACGACAACTATAGTTTGTCTTTTGGAGCACTCTTCTGGCTCTTGCTGCGTGAACTTCTTTCCCAAACTCTTCCTTAATCTCTGCAGCAACCTGTGTTGGAGATATTTTTGGACATAACTTGACCTTTTTGATTATATGGCTGTATTTACGCTCACTTAAGAATCTAGGACGACCTGTATGTTTAGCACTTTCAAGTGTTGACGTTGCCTTAAAACGTTGCACGATACTCCAAATTATAAAACGGCTTCTTTCCATAATCTCTACAATATCAGCATATGATTTTCCTTGATTGTGCAAGTGAAGGATGATTTTGCGCTCAGATTCTGTTGTTTCCTTTTTTTTTTTGTTAGCCATTTTCAGCAAAATTGATAATTATTGTGTTCATTTTTTACAAATTGACATTAACAGTTTTAGAAACGAAAACTGTTAAATAAAAGAAGATAAAATCGCATTTTCAAAGAAAAAAAAAGTGGATAGATCGATAAAATTTGATGAATCTGGTTAAGTGTGCCAATAGTTTTGTTCTACGGAATTTTTCGTATTTTTATTATTTTTTAATAATATTGCAAAATTGTTGAAAAGAAGTTGGTGGTATTTTGTAGGAAATTCATCAATCTATCTGATAAATATATATTTTTATTAAAAATGTCAACAATATGGCCTTTAAATCGACCTTAAAGTACAATGAGCATCCTGTGCCAATACTTAAATTCGGCACTGTACATATGTAAATAAAATAGAAAATAATCGATTGCGGACCAATTTCTACATATGTTGCATTTCTCGCCAATACTTGGACAAATAAATTGTTGACGAAACATTTTTTCAACAGATTTTCATCAATAAATCCATGTACGATATTGATAACCGCTTTGTCGAGAAAAAAAAATTGACCCACTCTAATGTAGAGTAAGTTCGGGTTGAGTTGCGTTTTATTTAAGCCATATTCAAAGGATGCGGTTAAAGTTGGCGGCTGACCAGGCTTACCAGAAGCTCCTCAATACATTCTTCGCTTCGTAGGAGACATTGAATGGCTAATGCGACAATAATGTCCATCTCGTTGTTCTAACAGCTCAGATAGGTTTCTTCAACTCTTCCGCTGCCCATTTTCTTACTTCACTTTTCTTTGGAATATTATTTAATTGAAATTCTTTAGCTATACCACGAAGGTGCTGTGGCTTAATTGGTTAGTGCGTTTGATCATTAAGCATGATATGGTATTTGTGGCCTGGGTTCGATTCCCAGCCACTGCCAATCAACAAACATCAGTTTATAATGATTACACTCTGCTACAAAATGACACTTTTTGTCAAAACTTGAAAAGTGACCTAATAGGCCTAGGTGAGGACATACTAAAACCTTTTTCAATGATTTTGAAATACCCTCAAAATGTTGAGTTATTTTGAAAAAACTGTTTTAGGGTTGGTCGCAGTACTTTAGTACCTCTAACTCACATATTTGTAGAGCGATTTCAAAATTTTAAACAACTATGGATTGACAAAGATTTAAGATTTCCTTTTATGTAGGCATAAAATGTATATTTCAAGAAATTGTTTAAGTTTTTATAAAAAGTTTACAGTTTTTTCGTAATTTTTCAAATTCAACAATAGTTATTTTAAATTTTTTCTATGAAAACCATTTTTTTTTTGCACAGAGTTTTAAAGACAATTTTATTTACACAAAAACGTGACATTACTTATTAAAATCGGTTTATTTTTGCAAAAGTAATTAAACTTTTTCGAAAAATTTTCAAAAAATTTACCTTGTAAATTAAAAATTTTTACAAATTTTATTTTTCGTATAGTTTTTTGTTTTTCTTCATATGCGCTGGGGGAGAAAACACTAAAAAACGTATTAATGAAAATAACATTTACAGTTTTCATCCGATTCGAAAAACTAAAACCATGTCTTGTTAAGAACTAAATTTTCTTTATACTTTGATATAAATTTTTATAAGCTTTCATATCAAAATCATCAATGAAAAGCGACTAAATTTAAAAAAGTTGATCAATTTTGTTTTGTTTTCAGATATTCTTAACAAAAACAATACCTATAACTTACAAATTTATCAATAAATTCATGTAATTTAAAGCGTAATCAGTTTTCTTAACAAGCACGTTACACAATTAGAAATCGGACAAAAACTGTCTGAGTTATAAGTCGAAGTTAATTTTTAACAGATCACAAAAAAATCACAGATCACTGACTATTTCCATGACCTGCAAAAATTAAGTACACTCACCCAATATTAATTTTCTGGGATAATAAAACTCTTAAGCTTGGTACGTACCGTTACTCCTATGCTCTTAGTTTTAGAGAAAAGCAGCTATACCACATTACCCGCCTATACCACGAACTCTATCCCCCAAATATAAAGTCAGAAACAGTAAAAGTTTTTCAAATAATGTTTAAAAACATCTGTTTAAAAGTATCTTAAATAAATTCGAAAAATCATAAATCATACTAGCCATATCTAAGATTTTAAACAACTTATGGTAAAGTTAGTAAAGAAAACTATTAGTAATTTATATAAGTGGTTTTATAGTTTATATAAAACCAACTGGAACTTCAATATATTTGTGGTTAAAAACACATTATATTAATACAAATTAGTCACCCATTATATTATGAATCATGTTGATATTTCCTTACTATTTACAAGCAATCTCGACCATATCGAGCTCTTGCGTTACAGGATAAGATTTTCTGTTGCATTTAATATGATTTTTTATAAGTTCTTTATTGCAGCGCCTTCACCAATAAAGATGCTTAATAATTTGGATGTAATATTTTGGGTTTCACTGGACTTTGGTTAATGGGCAAAACATTTGAACATTACAAACCATATAACAAACTAATAATATCTAATGTAATGTAGGGTGAACTTAACTTGTATATAAAAGATGTGAAAAACTATTAGAACTTACAGTATTCAAAACTATTGCAATAAAGTTTATAGCGGAAAAAGTTTTACGAATTTAATTAAACAAATATGAAACTATTACAAGTATTCATTGTGGTTGCAGGTATTGCTGCTGGTGTTATGGGTGCTCCAGATGGTGTAAGTGTAAATCTATTTGAGTTTAATGTATTTGATTTCAATTAATAAATTTTTTTCAGAATCTATTGAATGGCATCCAAAACTCTGGTTTTATGTCTGTACATTGACCCAAATGAATGGATGGATTAAAAGTAATTACAATGAATTGAAACATTTGGAATTTTACACAAATTATTGAAATAAAATGTAGTAATTACAAAATATTAAAAATTTAATATTAAGCCTTTTAAAATAGAAGAATTCATAAATATTTCGACACATTGTGATAAAACAGGATAAAAATGGCTCTATTTTAATAAGAGATGGGTGCTGATAATTTTTTTAAGATACAGTTTTAATCATTGGATCATTAGTAAGTCAAGAAAGTAATTTTGATGAATATAAATTATTTTTATACCGTCCTTCCGTCTATTTGTTCGTCCTTATTAATAATTTTGAATTATTACCCTACAAAAATAATTTTGAATCGGTTCATATTAGGCATAAACCTGAAAACCCTTTTAATATTCATAAATGTCTGAAATATTTAGGTTTCGAGATAAAGAGTGCGTTCGTAAATGCAGTAAATTTGTGCTTCATAGTTATGAGATAATATAAAGTCAGAAACAGTAAAAGTTTTCGAAATAATTTTAAAAAAATTTGCTTTTTAAATCACATTAATCATATTTAATATTTTAAACAGCTAATTGTAAAGGAAGTAAAAAAACCATCTGCAATTTCGTCATATTTGTGGTCAAAATCCCATTATAATAATACAAATTATTCACCTATTTAGTATATTATGAATCATATTGATATTCCCATATTATTTCAAGCAATCCCGACCATATCGAGCCCTTAGTATTAAATTATTGTAAGCGAGTCTTAATAACTTGGATGTAATATTTATACCCTACACCACCATAGTGGGGAGGGTATTATGCGTTTGTGCAGATGTTTGTATACCGATCGACTTAGAATCACTTTCTGACTCGATTAAACGATGTCTGTCCGTCCGTCTGGTCGCCTGGCTGGCTGTCCATGTAAACCTTGTGCGCAGAGTACAGGTCGCAATTTTGAAGATATTTCGATAAAATTTGGTACATATAGTTTTTTCGGAGCAAGGACCAAGCCTATTGAAACTGGCTGAAATCGGTCCATTATTTCACCTAGCCCCCATACAAATGTCCTTCCGAAATTGGACTTTATCGGTCATAAATGTTTAATTTATAAATGTATCTCCACAAATTGCGCTCCAAATAAGTTTTATACATATATACAAAATTCATGTCACCAAATTTTGTTACGATCGGTCGATAATTAGTTATAGCTCCCATATAGACCCGCTTCCGCAAATGCATAAATCGCTTAAAAATGTTGGTATACTCGCAAAATTCAACAAATTCATATAGACACAAATCACACGACCTAATTTCATGGCAATCGCTCCATAATTGGTCATAGCCCCCACATAAGGTCCACTTCCGAAAATCACTCAAAAATATAAATCATTGGAATTGTAAAAGAAAAATGTTTTTGCTCTTTTACTCAGTGTAGGGTATTATATGGTCGGGCTTGACCGACCATACTTTCTTACTTGTTAGAGTATTCTCTCATCTTGAATGGAAGACAAACTTTGATTAATGACCAATACATTTGAGCGTTACAAACATTATCACAAACTAATAATATCTAATGTAGTGTAGGGTAAGCAAAATTGTATATAAAAGATATGAAAAAAATTAGAACTTACAGTATTCGAAATATTGCAATAAATCTCATACCGGAAAAAGTTATCCGAAGTTGAATAAAAAATATGAAATTATTACAATTATTTATTGTGGTTGCATCTATTGCATCTATTGCATGTATTACTGCACAAAATGTAGTATTCGGTAATCAAAAAAGGGTAAGTGTAAATCTTTTCTAGTTTTATGTATTTGATTTCAATTAATAAATCTTTTCAGACAAATTTTGATCGCGTCCAAAACTATGGACAAATAATGATAGGTTGAGCCAAATGGCTAGATGGATTAAAAGTTATTACAATGAATTGAAACATTTGGAATTACACACAAATTATTGAAATAAATTACAAAACATTAAAAAATTAATATTTAGCCTTTTAA
Source organism: Calliphora vicina (assembly GCF_958450345.1). Taxonomy (NCBI): domain Eukaryota; kingdom Metazoa; phylum Arthropoda; class Insecta; order Diptera; family Calliphoridae; genus Calliphora; species Calliphora vicina. The sequence continues at coordinate 63,521,067 of NC_088782.1, forward strand.
TATTGAAGAATTCATTAATATTTCCTACACAACGCACATTGCAGTAAAGTCGGTCTAAAATGATGCTTAATTAAGAGAATGGCGCTGATAAGTTTTTAAAGAAATTGTTTAAATCTTTTGATTACACTGTACAACACAAAAAAAACTTACAAGGTCAGACCAATAAATTTTGATAGAGGATACCCCAAAAAAAGACACTTGTATCGGCATTTTGAAAGTTTACATCTGAATTTCATTTGACGGGGAGTTAAATTTTCCCAACTCTGGCTCATTCTTATTGTTAATCGGCATAAGAAACCATATGATCCTTACATTTTAGGTATAAAATGTTTTCAGCAAACTTATGTAAAATGTTATGGAAAATATTGTTGTAGAATATGTTAACCCTCTAAATCATCAAGGTATGGGTCTTTTTTGTCCTTCTTTTAAAAAAGAGCAAAAACCACCAATAAAACAGGGATTTAAGGGGTTAAAATGTTGCGCAAAAATATTATCCGTAAAATTTTACTATAAGTCCCTGAATACACCAAAACGGAAAATTCAACTAGAAAGACAGAAATATGACACAACAAAAGAGAGCTTAGGGTTAATTTCGCTTTTATTAAGAATTTTATTTTAAAGTACCCCAAAAATTTATAGTGAAAAAGAAAATAGTTCAAATTTAACTAAAAATCACTAATATCTCTATTATTTTACCTTCGATAGGAAATTTGGATGGGAAGCATTCATTAATTACATTTTTTCCCTAATTAATTTGCCACGTAAAAAACATAAAGTAGACATGTTATATAGCAATGGATAGCGGATTTTGTCTTGTACTTTCCAATAATGTATATAACTTTTGACAATTAACAAATTCATGGAATACTTTTTTGAAAAATATGACAAAAATGCTTTTTAATGAGTTTTGGCATAGATACAAATTTTTCAAATTGAAATAAAATTTTTATTTATGAATATTTAGTAATGAAATTTTACACTTATATAGATTTTTTTATTGAAAATGGATAAATGAAAACAAATTTTGAAATTTGTAATCAGGAATCCCGCAATTTCCAAAAAAGTAGTGATATTCATACTAGGGGCGGGGTTATCGGAACCCTTTACAAAATAATTCAGAACATATTTGGCCATCTAAAATAGATTATTATAATTTGATATCTACTATGCGATTTTTGAATTTTTGCTCCTAAGTTGAATTTTACATAAAAATAGGCATTTTTTGAATGGTCCCCTCGGTATCAAAAATTATAATCTTTTTTTCATTTAAAATATTTGATGTAAAGTTTGCTTTTCAAAAAGAACAAATTCATTATACATCCTCTTAGAAATTTTTTAGATAACTTAAAAAGAATAAAAGTACTTTTTTCCCCAAAAAATAGCGAAAAATCACCTTTTTTTATTTTTTAAAATTAAAATGCATGTAACTTTGGTCATGATTTCTAACCAATTCTTTCTTTATTTGATATATACGTCAGTTGTTAATCCTATAAAAAAAAGTGGAGAAAATCGGGAAATATTTGGAAACGCGGTCATCAAAAAACTGGAGTATTGTGGGTAAAAATGTTGAAAATTTAATTTTTAAATGCGAATCCTAAGCTATAAAAAATAATTGATTAACAAAGAAATATATTCATTTTTAAAATTGAAGATACCCGAGGTGCCCTACTTTAGGGACCCCTGGTCCCGCTTGTGGTGGGGTCATGACACTCGACAACACTTCCTCTTTGCGCATGTGAATTTTCGTTTAAATTGGAGTAAGGGTTTAGAAGTTACAGATTTATTTCCCTCTTTTTTTCTCATACCACTGTGCAGCCTCAAAAATGAGTATACAACACAAATTTTTAAACATTTTTAAGACGATGAAAATCCTGAAATCTATCCATCGATTACAATTTAAAAGTTTCGGTTTAATGGAGATTGGGCTGAATAATAGATTCGGTTCTGAAAAAAAAAGATTTAAGTCGGACTATAATGATTTTTATGATTTTTAAAAAATCAAAGAATTCACTGATGTTTACTCACCTTTGAGGCTCTCTAAATTGGGGTGGCTCTTAATAAAGAATAGTTGGATTTTTGGCAGTCTCACACCCCAGTTTGGTAAAAAAAATCATCCTGAAAAAATTTAGGTAAATCGGTTGGGGTTAAGGCAAGCCAAGTCCTCTGAAGTTTTGTGATGTATTTACAAGAGAAAAAATTATTTTTTTTAGTTTTTGTAATAATTTTGCCATTAAAAAATTACTTTTGCAATTTAATTTAAAAGAATAGAAATGTGTACGTAACTGTAGTTCTAATGAAATATAAAAAAAAACAGAAATTGGTCAAAAAATGTTAAAGTTATTAAAAATTCCCCAGGCCATTAACGTGTCTCAGGCCACTAGAACAAGAAATATGGCAACAAAATGAACATATTTTGAGAAATATTAAAAATAAAACACATTTTTACTTAAAATATATCCATTAGTTTGACAGCCGATTTTTTTAGATTTCAAAGAGTACCGGTTGGAATATTGTGACACTAGGTCTAAAAGTTAAGTTCTGATTTGAGCCAAATCGGACAACGATTTCGGGACGCGCATTGAGGTCAAAGGTCAGATATATGCAAAATTTTACTATTTATATGAGATACATTTGTGAAACTCCTCAGCATTCTTCATTATTTTATAGAAGTATATAGATTTATTTATATTAATGAAAATTGCAATAAAAAAATCGTTTGGATATTAACCCTATATCACCATTTAAATTAAAGAATTTATTTTTATTTTTTTCATGAACAGTTAGTTCGCAAAATCCAGTGGAATAGTTAGGGCCATCTAATGAAAATTGTATGACCAGAAGGAAGTGAAAGCATTTTCTTCCTTAGCTTAGGTTAGTTTATGCTACCTTTTTAAATTTATTTTTAACGGTTCTTAACTAATTTCGATAAAGAAACCACCCTATTTCTCTTAGCACGGTCGGATTAAAAGTTAGCGCAGTCTTCCGATAGATAGGGCCAAGAGCAATTTGAACCTTTACACACCACCATAGTGGGGAGGGTATATTGGGTTAGTGCTGATGGACCTAAACAGGGAAAAAAGGTAAAAAATCTATTTTTTTAAGTTTTTTGCGATTTTGATCTTGAAAATTAAGTTTTTTTGATTTTACATGTTCACAATTTTTATTCTTTATGACAAGTGCTACAAGTTTGCCTCAGAGTGACTTCCTAAAATCACTCACAAAAATAAATTATTGAACTTTTAAAAGAAATAGGTTTTTGCTCATTTAATAATGGTTGGGTATAATATGGTAGGGCTTGACTGCAGAGTGTAATGTTGGACACATTTTTGAGGAACTTTCCAAAGGATCCCAGCAAAACAAGTAAAACTGTGTCTTACAATTTCCTTTACATAAGGATTGGGACACCTAATGGTCGGGGGACTTTTTAATAACTGGAAATTCTTCTAACGGATTTTTTAGATTTTGTAGATTACCATTGCGTTAGAACTAAAAGCTCATATTAATATTTAATATTTTGTTCGATTACATATTTTATTAATTTGTTTAAGATTCAAAACTAATTAAATTTATATCCAAAATTAAGCAAGTTAAGTTTTGGTTAATGTACACTCATCACACCAGAGTTTTCGACGCCATTCAATATGTTCTGAAAATATTTATTAATGATTTAAAAATAAAAACCAAATAAATTAAACCAATAATATTAACACTTACATTACTTGGGGCACCCAATACACCGGCAGCAATGCATCCAACGACTATGAATAATTGTAACAGTTTCATAATTATATTCAAGTTCGAATAACTTTTTCCGCTATAAACTTTACTATAATAATATTCAATACTGACTGTACGTTCAAACTGTTTATCATTTCCTTTATATACCCGATAAATAGTTAAAAAAATATCAACCGTGATTCATGATATAATGCTTGGATAATTTTATGTATTATTTTATGATTTTTACCACAATTATGTGGAAATTCCAATTAGTTTTATTAAACTATGAAGAAAACTGCGAATATGACTAATGTTGATACTTGGTTAAAGTGCAAATTGCTAACAAAATCTAATAAAATAATTTGATGTCCTTATTGCTTAATGTTCAAACCGTATGTACAAAATAATGAGAGTTCTTGTACTAATTGAGGAGCCCATAGTCATAGAGAATAGTCATAGAGCGGAAACTCTCCTGTCAAAGACCTAACTCAGTTGTCAAAAACCTAAGTGGTGAGAATGTATTAGTAGAAAAAACTATGTGAAAACAAAAACAACACTCGTGTGTGTGATTATTTTGAGTAATTATTTTGTTTGAGTTTTTTTCTAGTTTCCGCTCTATGTTTCTCTATGCCAATAGTCACCAAATCAAACAGTATGAATTCTGTCTACTTGAAACTAATTTCTGTTAAACTATTTTTATCGATATCAATGTTTATATGCGTTAATGTATGTTTAATTTTTCTGCCGTTTTTGTAAATACTAGTCTTTGTGTTATATTTTTCTTAAGTTTCATAAAAATCGGCCCAAAAATATATAACATTTCGCTATCTTTCCATGAGAAATTCCAAATATTGAAAAAATTAACATTTGACATTCACGATTTAAGGGTAAAGGTTTTCCGATTTTAGTAAAACTTTCAGAGAAACTTCCGTTAAAAAAAATTAAAATATTTTGGTCATACCTGGTTAACGGTATCTTACGAAGACAAAAACCCATATACAAGTAAATATGGATATATTTTAAGTAAGAATAAAATTTTGTTTTAATATTTCTCAAAATATGTTAATTTCGTTCCCAAATTTCTTGTTCTAGTGGCCTGAGACACGTTAATGGCTTGGCGATTTTTTAATAACTTTTACGTTTTTTAAGCAATTTTCGTATTTTATATCTCATTAGAACGACAATTACGTCCACATTTCGATTCTTTTATATTAAATTGTAAAAGTAGTTATTTAGTAGCAAAATGTTTGCAAAAACTGTAAATGCATTTCCAAACTTTAGGGCCGTTGCGCCACCAGTTAACTTTATCCTATTGTCCTAATATTTTACAGAACATGGTTCTACAATACATAAAACAATTTTAGGGGAGGGGCGGTCAAAATTCGTATTTTCGTTTTTTTGGAGCACTTAATGGTCATATATAAGCCGATCTTCGTAAATTTTAGCACATCGATTTTCGTATATATGGGAATTATTTATGTGAAATTTTAAGCAGCTAAAACTTTTTATAAGAGATTTATGAGTATTTAGCGATTTTTATGTATATGGGAATTATTTACGTCGAATTTCAACCTGGTCTCACGATTTCTTTTAGTTGTGCTGAATGGATAATGCAATTCTATGGGCATTTATATACCATAGCACCATAATTCGGGAAGAAATTTGTATGGGAGCTAGAAGAAATCAAGGACCGATTCTTACCATTTTATCAACAGAATTTGTGCTTTTATCATATGAATAATGAATTTTCATGGTATTCTCTGCAATGAATTTACCCAAAGTCAAAAAAATATGTGAGAACTATCAACATTTTTAAAGGTTTTTCTTATATTTTGGTTCATAATTAACTAACTAACAAACTACTCAGAAAAGTTATAAACATTTTGGTATATATTTCATTAATTTCGCTTAAGTATTTTGGACATGAGAGTATTTTACACAGACAGACATATCTCAATCGACTTAGAATGATCTCAGATGAATAATTCTCAATATTACACACGGAATGACAAACTTATACTTACAAGTTGTGATTGGTATTTTTTTGACGATTTCAATATTTTCTTTTGCAAAATGCAAAGCATCAGAAAGTATTCTGGTTAAAAACATACAGCCTAACTACAAAAGCCTTAAAGTCGATTTTAAGTCCATAAAGCTGACTATTATTTTAAACTTCGTACCATAAAACAAATTTCAAACACATATATCGATGGCTTAATATAATAAAGACGTTATTCGATTTTTTGTTACTTTACAGGACAAGGAAAAAACTTAAAATCCATAAAATTTTAGACACAAAAAAAAGTTTAAATGCAATTTTTAATAAGAAGAGACATCATTTTCATTTAAAATTTATTTTTTATTTTAATAAGTTATTTAATATAACCAAGGCGTATTAACAAGGTGAGTGCATAAAATCAGCTGTTTCTTAATTCGCTGTGGTTTTATGTACACTATATGTCAAACTTTGTTTATGTTTACATTTTTTATTGTAAATAACATAGTAATATTTTAATTCGCCTTGATTTTGACATTTACTGTACATTTTAACAAAAACAAATTGCCTGTTGTTTTTGCATTGTTGTATTTGTTGCCGGGACGCACTCACCTTGTTAATACGCCTTGAATATAACAGTTTATCATTGATATTTTTGAAAAAAAAAATATTAAAAAATATTAAGCCATCGATATGTACATATGTATGTAAATTAAAATGTGTTTTATTATTTCAAAATAAAATTTTTGTTTTGAAGTTTTATGTACATTTTGTTATTTTAATTTTTTGAAATTTCTTATTTTTATTTACTTTCATTGAAAAATATTTTCAATTATTTGAATGTACATATGTGTAGAGATGACGTGATCTCAATCTATACTGATGGTTCAAAGACAGAAAGAGGCACGGGCTCGGGAATCTTCTCAGATGAGCTGGACCTTTTGATGTCTCTTCGATTACCCGATACCTGCACGGTTTTCCAGGCAGAGATTTATGCTATTGATACAGCCGCGAGAAGAATCCGGGAACTGAATCTCGAAAATTCGACCATACATATCTACTTGGACAGCCTGGCATCAATCAAGGCTCTTAACTCCAACGTGATTAGGTCGAAATGTCTTCTCAATTGTATCAAATCACTGGCACAACTGACACAACATCACGTGGAGTTGATATGGGTTCCAGGACATGCGGGCATCCGGGGAAATGAAGTATCTGATGAGTGCGCAACCAACGGGTCGTCCCTGGACGATATATATATCTTGCGCAAAGGGATATTCACACTCCCTTGGTGACAGTATCAAAATTGATAGATGAATGGGCTTTGAGCAAGACGGAACTTAGGTGGTCAAATATCATCACTTGTAGAATATCCAGAATGCTCTGGCCCAATCTGACAGAGGATAGAACTAAGACTCTTTTGTCTCTTAGTAGGAATTCGATTAGACTTCTCACGGGTATAATTACTGGGCACTGCATGATTGGACATATGTCGGAACGTATGGGTTACCCACGTTATGGCTATTGTAGAAGTTGTTTAGATGAAGAGGAGGAGGAATCGGTACAGCACCTTCTATGTGAATGCCCAGCCTTACAAGAGCATAGACTACTACATCTTGGTAGAGCTCTTTTCCATGATCTGGACTGTCTCAGGGATGTGTCACTAGTGAATATGATTGGGTTTATTAGAAGTACCGGCTGGTTCCCATAGGGACCACAGAAATCACATAATAGACGAAACTAGGGAGGGAAACTATTCTCACTTTATGTGTGACATTTTCAGCATAAGGGAATAGTACTTCTAAGGGTACCACAATGGGCCGCAAGGCCTCCGAGTGAACTCGCTAACTTGCGAGCAACCCACGTAACCTAACCTAACCTATGTGTATGTTGGAAAAAGTTTTGAAGCTTTTTTCAAATAAAAACAAACACCCTAACTATGAAGAAATTTTCAAGTTAATTTTTGTTAAAGTCGACTTTATTTTAAAATAGAACTTTTGTTTTTATTTGAAAAAAGCTTCAAAACTTTTTCCAACATATACATAGCCAACTTTATGGATTTAAAATCGACTTTAAGGCTTTTGTAGTTAGGCTGAAAAGTTTTATTTTAAAATAAAGTCGACTTTAACAAAAATTAACTTGAAAATTTCTTTCATAGTTAAGGTGTGTATTTTTAATAATATTTTTTAAATTTTCAACTTTAAAACAAAAAATTATTAACCTGACGTTCGTGTCATAAGAAAAACATTTTTTTTTTATATTCTTTTTCACCATATACCGGTCATTTCTATTATTGGCTTACCACTCTCGGTGTATCATTAGTCACATTCATAGTTTTATAGTTTAATAAAACTAACTACTATTTATATTAACACATATTTGTGGTAAAAATCATCTAATAATATCCACCATATTATGAGTCATTGCTATGGTATTTTTTTACTATTTACCAGCAAGCCCGACTATACAATGGCCACACATGAGTTACAAGTGACTGAAATATTTATTATATTTGAATTTATACTGGAGCATTCGGAGAATTACTGATTGATCCGCAAAATTTTATATCTACATCCAAAATTGAATAGCTTTTATGGACCTTATAGCGATGCTATGGACATTATATGATACGTTATTCATTCAAAATTTAACAAACCTTATCACAAATGCATAATACTCATAATAATATCTAAGTTGATGTAGGTTAAATTAATTTGTATATAAATGGTGTGAGAAACCATTAGAAGTTACAGTATACTTCGTATATCAGTAAAACTTATCCGCAAATATGAAACTATTACAATTATTCGTCGTGCTTGGATGCATTGCTGTCGGTGTATTGGGTACTCCAAACGTAAGTTTATATCCTTTTGTGTTTTTAATGTACTATTTTATAATAATTAATAAATCATTTCAGGTTGGATATAGTGGCATCCGTAACTCTGGTGTTATTTCTAAACGTTAAACCATATGAATGGATTAATTTTGGTTATAATGAATTGCATGCATCATTTTGAATTTTAAAGAAATTATTGAATTTAAAAATATATAAAAAGAATTATGTTGTTAAATTTTCAAAATTAGGTATTTTTATATTCAATAAAGTACATGCTAAAAAGTATTGCTTGATGTTATTTATTTTTTGGTTGACGCAGAAAGCAACTATTGCTGTCATTCTTGAATTCAGGTAAAATCAATAAAAACTGTTATTTCTAAGTTTTATTTTCTTGAAACTATTTACGGACCCCCTGTTATGATGCTACAGAATTTTTATTTCTAAAATGTCTAAGTTTATATGCACAACAAAACATAAAGTACCATAATAATCCTTAATGTCTTTGACTACCTTAATTTCTCTAGTTCGAATAAAAGGAATAATTCGAATAAGAGATTTTAACTTGTATGAATAATTCGACCACACGTTTAAAATTAATCGAATTATTCGAATAATATATTATTATTGTTAAAGAAAAACATAAAATAACGTTAAAGTTAAAAATTCATGTATTGATAATGTTAAAAAACATTCGAAAACAAAGTCCATCATTAAATTTTCATCAGAAATATTCTAAACAGATTCCCTCCCGAACAATCTACAAACAATTGACTAACAAACTATTTAGTCTCCGTTTTGGAGCTATACTTTAAAAAATTTGAGCTAGTTGGACATGATCCTGAATTCAAATACAATATAATTGAGTTAAGAACTTTTATATGTCGTTCATTAATACGGGTTTTAAAATGCGTAACTAATTCTTTAGTAAATGAATTGTTCACTTTTTCTAAATTATTTATAACCAATTGTATTATATGGTATAATACAATTGGTTATAATTGGGTATAATTTATACCCTCAAGCTCTATCAACGTTGAACAGTGGTTTAAAAACTTTTTTTTTTTGGAAATAATTCGGTATCTTGGGAACTATTGGAGATATTGTTACGAAATTTCACATGGTTTGAGCTGATGTGTTTTCGAGTTGATTTACGTTTGTTCAGCTTCCTAGCGCTAATGGGGGCAAGTACGTAGCCCCTCAAAGTTGGTCACCTCGGATCTCAATTGATTTATTTTTTTTAATATTGCTCGATCTTTTTATGGCTTTTTAGATATGACGGGCCTACAGAGGGTCGAAATTTATTTTTAAAATATCAGCTATTTTGGCGATAAAATTCTATTCTATTTTATCATCCCTATAAAAAGTTATACGCAGCCAAAGTTGGAACTTGTAAAAAGGACGTTTTTCCCCAAAAAAGCCCATATATTTTTTCTTTTGTAGAAAAAAAATTTCTTCGGGACTATATATAATTTTTATATCATCCGGAAATATAACTTAATGCAAAAGCGTGCAAAGAAAAACTTGGCTCACTTAAACGGACATACCACGCCCCAGTCCTATCCAAACTTGGTCAATTTAAAAAAAAAATCGGTTTGAGTAAAAAATTCTAAAAAGGCAAAGCACTGATCCACGAAAAAGCTCTATATTTGTATAACCCCATATGTTTTTTAAATACGTACTAAGTATTTTTACTATCACATGGTAAATAACGTCACAGTAGGCACTTTTCAAAAAAACCCAGTTTTTGGAACACATTTTCCCCGTTTTAGGAATTTCAGTATTTGAAAATAAAAAATTTCAAAAATTCTAATGCCATTGATTTAAGGACATTTTAGTCTACATTGGTTCCAAATTTTGTTATGTTATCTTTAATTGTTAAAATTTTACATTAATTCAAATTATATATTTTTATTCGTGGAAAATCACCATATTAAAATTTTTTTTAGTTTTTAAGGTAAATGAAGTCCCAAAATTTTATAAAATTGTTTAATTTTACTAAAATATCAATCCTCAGGTCATAATGTTTTCAACAATATCAAATACTTATATTAAAAGCCTTTATTTACTCCTCAGAAGTTCCACAAACCTTGCCCCATTTGACAAGTTTGTACGTTTTTTCATATAATGAGTGCAAAATCTGTTACGCAAAAATTTCTGTTAAGTCAGTATGTGTTTGAATTCAAAGTTTACATTTGATATGTTAATAACATTTTGCATGAAATATATGAAAAAACGTACAAATTTTTCAAAGGGGCCATGGTTTGTGGAACTTCTGAGGAGTAAATAAAGGTTTTTTATATAAGTATTTGATATTGTTGAAAACATTATGACTTGTGAATTGATATTTTAGTAAAATTAAATAATTTTATAAAATTTTGGGACTTCATTTACCTTAAAAACTAAAAAAAAATTCATATGGTGATTTTCCACGAATAAAAATATAAAATTTGAATTAATGTAAAATTTTAACAATTAAAGATAACATAACAAATGGATCGGTGCTTTGCCAACTCTTTTTTACTCAAACCAAAATTTTTCTTTTAAAATTTGCCAAGTTTGGATAGGACTGTGGGGTGGTATGTTCGCTTAAGTTAGCCAAATATTTCTTTACACGCTTTTGCATTAAGTTATCTTTCCGGATAATATAAAAATTTGATATAGTCCCGAAGAAAAAATAAATTTCGACCCTCCGTAGGGCCGCCATATCTAAAAAACCATAAAAAGATCGAGCAAAATTAAAACAAATAAATCAATAAACCTGAATATCTCTTCAACTAATAGAAATAACCAACACTTGTAAGCGTAGTTTTTGTAGATCTTCTCAAGGACCATTTACATTCAAAATTTCAGCTCATTCGGATTTTTGGCGATTTTTTTAATAAATTTGAGACCCGAGGTGACCAAATTTGAGGGTCTACACACTGGCCCCCATTGGCCCAAGGAAGCTGAACAAACGCGAATCAAGTCGAAAACACCTCAGCACATACCATGTGAAATTTCGTAATAATATCTCCAATAGTTCCGAAGATACCGAATTATTTCCAAAAAAAAGTTTCTAAACCACTGTGCGTTGGCGTATCTTTGCTTAATCAAGTGCTCTTAGGGAATTACACAAATCTGTCCAAAGTTCATTGTCAGTGAACGTGGCTAATTTGAAGTCAGTCAGTCAGTGCATGATTGATGCATTTAAAAATACGCAAAACGTTGATTACCATGTTAGACAAAGATGTCCAGATGGGGGATTTGAGAAAAAAAGTGGAAATAAATCTGTAACCTCTAAACCAATAAACCGATTCTAATAAAACTTGCAATGGCTATAGAGGAGGTGCTGATAAGTGGTGCACGCCATTTTGTAGTTATTCACGTTAATCGTTTTTTGGTTTAAAGTTTAAAAATATAGTAAATTTAAAAATATTCTTAAAAATATAGGTTTTGCTTAGTTGAAATTAAAATGATACCAATTCATAGAATTCTCTGGGATTTATAAGCATGTGTTAACTCTTTGCGGTTGGGTGGTCACTTTACTAATTACCATTTCTATAGTCTTTAAAACACAATTATATTTTTTGAAGTCATCGTTTATGATTTTTTTTGCAAAACTTTGTCGTCAGGGTTCTCTGGTTAGATAAATATATTAATGTGAAAAAAGCACAGAGTGTTTATTGTTCATCGAATTCAGTGTTACTTTGATATTTCGGTTGTTTGGTCAGAAAATTTAGTAAAAAATATTCGATTTCAAAAAAATGTATACGAAACAAATGCCAACCGCCACGGTGGTTAGTAAACTAACCACTTCGCTCTACAAGAAACCTTGGAATGGGGTGGTTCAGCCCAAATTCAAAACTCAAACTTATCAACACCTCCTCTATAGCCATGGGAAATTTTATTAAAATCGATCAATTCATTTAGAAGTTGCAGATTTATTTCCACATTTTTTTCAGTTCCCCCACTGTGGGACGCAGACAAATATTCGTACTTATACAGACTGATTCAATTAGAGGTATTTTTGTTGGCTGACTATATTTTTTACAAATTATATGAAAATAAAATATGCTCATGATTCATAATTATTATGGATTTTATTATTATAAAATTAACTAATCAATAGGTTAATTTTGTATTTGTGGTCAAATTAAAAAATCTTTGCAAATGAATTTATCATAATTATAATTAATTTTCAAGCTTCATATTAAAATGTTTGTTTTGAAAACAAATTTTCATGTGTGCGGGTTCAATATTTTTAAATCAAAATACACCATTAGAAAAATGAAAAGTTTTTCGCGTTTTTTGGTAGATACTTTTTCTTTTCATTGAAATAAATTTCAGTATTGTAGTGGGAGAGAGCTCACAATATAATACACATGTAAATAGTAGTTATGTTTTTGCTGGCTACGTTCTTCATTAATTTATTTTAGTTAAATTTAAAAAAATTATTAAATTGTACATTTAACATATAAAAAAATTAATGGCATTTATTATTGATGCAAATCCATGTTAGATTGGTTAATAACCCCTCTCAGAGTCTGAAAATATTTCAAATACATTAAAAAAAGTACCTTAAAAAAAATACAAATTAAAACTTACATGTGATGTAGCACCCATTACACTGGCAGCAATGCAACCGACAACTAAAATGAATGCCAGTAATTTCATATTTTTATTCTAGATTGTTTCAACTTATTTCAGCTATAAAATTTATCAGAATACTGGTGGTAATTTTAACTTCTCATAGTTCTTATATAAAAGTAATATTACCCTACACCAACTTAGATGTGCAGAGGGTATTATACGTCTGTGATGATGTTTGTAAGATACAATCAGATGATAATATTCTTATTCGTTATTTGACCTGCCCACATCGGAAAACCTTTCTGGGGTTTTTGCTAAAATCTCCTTTCAGTAATAGCTGTGGTTATAAAATATAATTTATTATAAATAAGCTTTACCTTCACAATAATTGTTTAAATAAATGATTACTAAAGTAGACTTATAACTGGTGTCATTATATTTACATATGTTCAGACTTGATTGACTCATACTTCATACTTGTTATTATTCATGTTGTATATAAATACATACTAAGAAAATATCATCATGATTCATAAACATATATAATAAATTCATTTGCCAAGTTTTTCTATTAATTAGACTACAAGTTTGTTTGGAACCGACATAAATCTGAGTACTATAATATTATGATGAATCGATGTGATGTTAATTTGTGAGATTCGTCTTAAAAATAGAATTCTTTGAAACACTAGGATTTCGTAAACCTTGTGCGAGAAGTACAGCTTGCAATTATGAAGATATTTCGATAAAATTTGGTACATATTATTATATATATTATATATTCAGCCCAATTACGAAGCCTATTGAAACTGGCTGAAATCGGTTCATTATTTTTCCTAGCCGCCATACAAATATCCTCTCGAAATTGGACTTTATCGGTCATAAATGTATAATTTATATAAATATCTACTTATATAAATATCATTAGGGTGACAAGATCTCATATGGGGGAAAAAACTTTCGAAATCTTGTTCGTCTGGACTCCACAAAAGGATTCCCCTTTTCGAGATATTGAGATTTGAGCTCGATTAAACGACGTTAACCCGTGCCCCTCAATGTTTTGAGGTTCATTTAAAGGGTGAAAAATGCAATTTTTTCAGTTTTTGTAAAAATTTTGCCATTAAAAAATTACTTTTGCAATTTGATTTAAAAGAATAGACATGTATATGCAATTGTCGTTTTAATGAGATATAAAATACTAAAATTGGTTAGAAAATGTTAATGTTATTAAAAATTCGTGTCTCAGGCCACTAGAACAATAAATGTAGGAACAAAATTAACATATTCAAGAAATATTAAAATAAAAGATAATTTTTTCTTAACATATATCCATATTTACTTCTATATGACTTTTTGTCTTCGTATAATATCGTTAACCTATTCGCAGGTATGACCAAAAAAATATAATTTTTTTAACCGCAGTTTCAAATATCCATTTTCAAATTTTTCAAAATTTTATATCAGATTATTTTTATCTTCACACTAGGATTTATTGACAGTATAATAAGGGAAAAAATGTGAAAAAATTATGACAATACCTGCTATAGTTTTTCCGTACCTTCGATTTAAGTTTTTCGATTTTCGAGAAAAACAAATTTGTTGACCATATTTTGGCGAATGAGTCCAATTTCCTTACTGTTATGCATTTTAAGTAAAACCTGTTAAGAATATTATAGTACAGGTAGAGATGCCAAACGGGGAATCCCGAAGCCCGGAATTTTTTAATTTTAAATCCCGGGATTTTCGGGATTTTCCAAATCCCGTTTTTCATAAATAAATAGGGGAAATTGTCATTTTGTGTGCCTTTTTTATGCATTTTGACATTCTACATGCCCGAATATCGCAAAGAGATGTTCAGCAAAGTTGTTAAGCTCAACTCCTGCTACAACATCTGTATATATAAAAATGAAATGGTCCATGTATGTAATGGCATCACGTGAGAACGGCTGAAGCGATTTGGCTGATTTTTTTTATTCGATTCGAAATTTTCAGGAGATGGTTTGTAAAGAAAAAAATTCAAAAATTCCGGCTAAAACTTGGAAATAATTGAGTCCAGTCAACTGCAATTAAAAAGCTCCCTAAAGTATGCAGTACAAATTTAGATATTTTATTTGTTAATAAATAAGAACAGGCAGTTGTATGTGGGAGAAACTTGAAGAACAAATATTAGTAAATGCTACCGGGCGAAGCCGGGGCGGTCAACTAGTAGTTAATAAAGGAAAGCGGTATTTTTGGTTTTCCTAGAGTGGGGCTCTGGAAAATCAATTCTTCACATTTTCTTGTAAGTTGTCTAACAAAACTCAATTTAAATCCTCTTCAAACGAAATTGATTTTATCTCAGATGAGGAGCTCAAACAAAATGAAAATATTTCGATTGCTCAAAGGCTAAAAGATATTATTAATAAATGTAAAAAATCCAAATAACAATAACGATTGCAGATTTGTTATAAGTATTTGCAAACGGTTTTGTCAATATGAAAGATGTTTTTCGGCAGCAACATATGTCGGAAACAAAATTCGTTCCAGAATGGCAGACAAAACCATAGATGCAATAGTATGCTTTTTAGTGTCTAATAAAAATTAATTTCTAAATAAAAAAATACTTTCAATTGTAAAGACATAATTATGTACGTTTCATTCTTATAATTTTCGGGATTTTAGATTTCCCGAAAATCCCGAAACCCCGGGTCGGGATTTCGGTATTCTTTACCAAATCCCGATCCCCGGGGATCGGGGTTTTTTGTAGCGCTTGACAAGGAGATTATATATGTGTAATGGTTTTGAAATCGGAACACAGCCGAAGAAAAGGGATCGTTTTAAAAATTGAACATACCCGAGGTGTCCTACTTTGGGTAACCCTGACCGCACCCCTGGTGGGCCCATGCAGTCAAAATTCAAATCTTGAACTCGGTAACACTTCTTCTTTGCACATATCCAATTTCATTGAAATCGGACTAAGGGTTAAGAAGTTTTGTGGGTGAACTTTTTTGACAACCGCGAAAAAGTAATAACATTTTTTTAATTAACTTTCAATGGTTTATTCGACTATGCTAGGGCCATTTTGATATTTGCAAAATATGTAAAAAAGTTAAAGCCTATGCACATGTTACGTAATTAAATGACGCTCGGCCCATAATCGATCATAGCTTCCATTTAGCCTTGATTGAGCAATAGAGCTCATTACTAAGAACTGTTAGGATTGCTTGATAGTAGACCATAGTTCTATTAAATTTTATATTTACGATATAAGTTCTAAGAGTATTAATTACCAGCAAATGCCTTTAGGATTAATTTATTGTTGTCCACGCTTTCATACTTATTACATCTTAAAATAAATTGGAAATGCCATATTCAAATAAATATTTATATTATTTTTAACAAAAATATAAATCTTAATAATGCGAATATTTTTAACCAAAGCAAATAAATAAAATTATGAATGTTTATACTTAGTTTTAATTCGATTTAACGATATTTTTACTTTCAACCACAATGAGCAAGTTGTTCGTGGAATTCCTGGATCTTTAACTGAATATCAACATATAAAAATATCATATAAAAGCTGTTTAGAATGTCAAATATTCATCAGTACCCAGTGGTATTTTGTGTGTTAATTGTCAAAAGTATTAAAAATCTTCTCAACCTCCAACAATTATGAAACTGTTACAATTATTGCTGGTAGTAAGCTGCATTATAGCTGTTGTATTGGCTGATCCTGTAAGTAGTATTTTCTATGTTATTTTTATAAAAAGGAATATTATTTTTTTTTAATTTATTAGATTTTTAGGCCAATGAATCGCATGACTGTAAGAAGGCCTCCATCTTATAAAAATGGTCCTGCACAAAGAGAGTATCATAATGAGAGGAAGGCGTACAAAACGATTTCACATATAGTCGATCATATAAATAATAATTTAGTTAATACTGTGGATGAACCAGCTAATAACAATGAATGATGCTGTTTCGAATTTTGAATCCTGACATGACTGACATAATTGGGGTATTCACACGGTTTACTATTTGGTCGTATTGACATAATGTCCTAATATATTAGATAGTTTAAACAAATTTTTGTTGTGTTTCAAACAAAAAAATTCTAAACTAATAATACTTTTGAACTAGGTTTATTGTTTTGTCATAAAATAATACTTTTATTAAAAACACAACAACAACTATTAAGACATTATGACAATATGACTAATAGCAGACCGTGTGAATATCCCAAATGTATTAATATATATTGTATCTGCCGTTGTATATATGTCAAAATTCATAATTATACTAAAACTGAAATAAAATGTAAATTGCCATAAAAAAGACACACTGCAAATTGTTTAACAGGGATCAATGCTTCCCGGCGAGCGCTTCCTACTAAGTTATTATTGAGTTTTCATATGAAAATTAACTGAAACATATGCATATGTATATAAAACACCATAAAAAATCAGGCTAAATTAAAAAAAAATAAATCAATATACCTACACATGTAAGCTTATTTTTTGTAGATCTTCCCAAGGACTATTTTTATATCCTTCACCTTCTTGAGAAGGGTATATATAAGTTTGTAATTTCCACAATATAATTGAAATATTTGTATTTCTACTCTCTATTGTTTACATTCGGGTTGTGTACGTGTAAATTGACGAAAATCTTCGAATTCTGGACAATACTAGCGAGGAACTATGCTATAAAGTATATATATTCTGGATCCTTATAGATAGCGGAATCGATTAAGCCATGTCCGTCTGTGTGTCTGTTGAAATCAACTTTCCGAAGCCCTTCTAGCTCGGTTGCTATTCGAGAAAATCGGTCCACAAATGGCTGAGATATTAGGAAAAAACCAGGACAACCTCGATTTTAGACCTATGTATATCATTAATATAGACAATATGGATATCTAATGATTTAATTATTAAAATGGGCCCTAAACAAGCTCCAGCGGCGCTATGGGGGCTCAAAGTAGGGTACCTTCGACATGTAAAATTTTTAAACACGTGCCATTTTTTTGTTTCCCATCCGAGCTAGATCTTGAAAAAACATTCTTTATCTCTTATAATTCCCTTGCCATACCTTGGTCCGCTTTTTTAAAAATATAGGGCGCACTTTTAGACCGAATGGACTCGATTTTTTTGTTAGTTAGACAACTAAATTACCAACAACACACAAAATATTTCAGAGCAATATCAATTACGAATCCAAAAATAACAGATTTTAAATTTAAAAATTAAAAAAATAGTATATTTTTGCTGTTTTTTGGACAAAAAGTTGACATAACTCTTTTTTTTATTAAAAAACAACTTTCTTTAAGAACATATAACAATTTTATGTTTTTCTATAAAGTTTCTTTACGGAGAACATTTTGGTATAAAAAACATGTCCTATTTTTCGAACATGTCGGCCCTACGATCTTTGGAAATTGACCTATTTTTTATAAAAATTTCACATGTTCTAAAATCCCAAAGCTGGGATCAGAAAACGGAAAGCAGTTTTGGAAACCCTGATGTGTTCCCTATTCATCCCTAAAGTATTTTCCCAGCCCCAAAGGAAATGTGGACCCTGTATTTTGTCTATTACCATTTTTGGGATTTTAGCTTCAATTTTTAGGAATTGCGGGATTCCCTTTGACCTTTTGAAAAGTTTTTTTACACCTTGTTATTTAGAATGAGAAACTTAAAAAACACTGAAAACTTCATTGAGTTTCGTTAATAAATAAAGATTTTATTACATATTACATATTCATTGAGTTTCTAAAACTAAAATTTAAATCAAAATTTTAATAGGATTGCAAATATTAGGAACAATTTGATCCATATTTTTTCCGAGCTATATTTTTTTGTTTAGATAAGTTAATTTTTGGTCTTATAAAAAAAATTTCAAGTCAATATCTCAATTAGATTCAAAAATATGCCACTTTAAAACTCCGTTCTTCAAAAATATTGCACTTTTTCATACTAAAGAATTTGTATAAATTTTCTTAATGTGACTGAGCCAGAAACAATGATTTGAGTTGAAAATTTATAAAAAAAAATAGGACATGTTTTTTATACCAAAATGTTCTCCATAAAGAAACTTTATAGAAAAACATAAAATTGTTTTCTCAAGATCTAGCCGAGCGCTTTCCAAAAATATAAAATTCTTTGAAATCGGATGGGACGTGTTTAAAAATTTTACATATCGAAGGTACCCTACTTTGAGCACCCATAGCGCCGCCCCTGGATTATTTGTAGGGCCCAATTCAAATTTTATCCCGATCGGACCAGCCGTTTAGAAATTCCAGATTTATTTCCAAAAAAATTCGATACTGCCCCACTGTGCAACGTTACATGGGTATATAATTAAATATGAAAATAGTCGGTTATTATTTTCTGTTTTTTCTTTTGTTCGACCAGATTATTTACCGCCACTTCCCTGATTTTTTCAATATTTTAATGTCAGTTTGATCGATCATTTGAAATTCAGACCACTGCACAGATTTGTTAAAAATTTCGACAGCTTCTTTGGCTTTAATGTTGTCTTCAGTCGGCGTTGTAATACAGTCGTCATCATCGCCGGACTCTTCATGTAACAGGGTTATTGTTCCAATCTCTAATGTTTGCAGCAGTATATAATTCCTGAGGGCACAATATCTCTAGAAGATCTGATGCAGTAAGTTCCAAAGATCTAACCTCTGATTGCCATCTTTATTGTAAAACGCTCAAAGGAATATTATATTCCGGTTCGTCTTCATCATTTACCATATTCAAAATATTTTTCCAACAATTAGATAAAGGTTCTTTACCAACTCGGTTCCAGGATGCCTCTGGAATAGAAACGGCTTCTTTAAGTGTGATTTTTTTCATCGATTCAAGCAAATCCCCCTCTTTTGCAATAATTGTTGCCAGAAGACTATTCCTATAATGAAGTTTGGTGATTCTAATTGCATTTTGATCCATTGGCTGGATCAGAGCAGTTACATTTGGATTCAAGAACATAGCTTCTATAGAACCATCCACGAATTTTAGGTCGGATTCATGTGGATGGGATGGGGCATTTTCTATTAAGAGTAGAGTTTTTACTGGTAATCCTTTTTTTGTTAAAAAATTTGTAACCTTAATGTAAAAATAAAACTGTTAGAATCCCAACAGAACTCTTTTTTATGTTTTCTTACCTCTGGAACAAAACAGTTGTGAAACCATTCTTTAAAAATGGAAGAAGTCATCTGAGCAGACTTTTTAGATTTTCCTATTACTAAAAGTGTTATTTTGTGAGTCCCCGACGCATTTGAACAGCATAGAAATGTTATCCTTTGCTTCTCCATTTTCGCAGGAGCGCTTTTTGTCAATGACGTTACATAGGTCTTTTGTTGAAGAAGTTTCCAATATAATCCGGACTCATCGGCATTATACAACTGCTCATTGGATAAAGCCAAATCTTCTATCTTTGTTTTCAATCTTAGTTTAAAAGAATTTACCCACTGAGATTGGGCAGAAAGTTTTTCACCGCTTATCTCAAGGAGTCGTATTCCGTATCTCTTCTTAAATTTTTGTTGCCACCCATCGCAAGCATTAAAGCCATTCCCATTTTCACTCATGTTGTTGTGAAGTTGTTTAGCTTTCTCTTTTAACATCAACCCACTCACAGGGAGGTTTTTATGCCGCATACAAAGAAACCACTTATAGAGAGATTTTTGCTTTTGTGGAAGCTCTGACGATCGCAATGTTTTGCGTTTTCCGGGTCCATAAAATGTATTTTCAACACATTTTAAAATTTTATCTTTTTTATTTTTGATTGAACAAATCGTTGATTTTGCAACTTTATACTTTTTACTTAACACTGTAGCACTCGATCCTTTTTTAAAAAATTCTAGAATTTCCCATTTTTTATTTAAGGATAAAAACTTTCGATTATTTTTAGACATTTTTGAAAATTACTAACATTAAATGCCTTTAAAATAAAAGCCTACTATGTTATTTTAGCTTTTAACAAATTGGAAATTCCTAAAAACTAAAAAAAAATTGTTCACTATTTAGAGCCATTAAACTTTGTTCACTATTTAGAGCGCCCAGATTGTTCACATTAGTGGATAGTTCATTATATTGGAGTTCACTCAGAAATTGATTCTAAATCCATCGGTATACTTTAAGGTGGGTGTTAGACCAATATTTTTGGGCGTTACAAACATCTGCACAAATGCATTATACCCTCCCCACTATGGTGGTGTAGGGTATAAAAAGCTCCTGGTTATGATTTAATTACACCTTCCATGATTGGAAACCTACCAGATGCGGCAATTATTGTGCTCACAGTATTATTCAATGCGTAATTGTCTCTAAATTAGCAAATTTTACTTTACAAGCTTTTGCATTAAATTCTCTTTCCGGATCACATACAAATTGTATATAGTCCCGAAGAAAACTTTTTCTACAAAAGAAAAAATATATGGGCCTTTTTGGGAAAAAAATTAAAAAATACGGCACTTTTTACATGTTCCAACTTTGGATGTGTTTAACTTTTTATAGGGACAAGTTTTTTTTTTATTTTATTTAGAATTTTATCGCCAATATAGGTGATATTTAAAAAAAAAAACGTCGACCCTCCGTAGGCCCACCACATTTACAAAACCATTAAAAAAGCGTGCTAAATTAAAAAAAAATTAAGAATAAACCCAAAAATCTCCTCAACTAATAGAGATAAGATCTTCTTAAGCACTATTTGTATTTTTAATTTCAGCTCATTCGGATCATAAATGGATTTTTGGCTATTTTTAAAAAAAAATTAAGACCCGAGGTGACCAACTTTGAGGGGCAACGCACTGGACCCAATTAGCGCTAGTAAGCTGAACACTGCAAATCGAAATACTTACGTGAAATTTCGTAACAATATCTCCAATAATTCCCGATATACCGAATTATTTCCAAAACGAAACATTTCTAAACCACTGTGCGCTGTTGTTGAACCATCTTTGTTATTCTCTTGACAATGTTTAAATTAAACAAATTAAAGAATTTCCAAAATAAGAGTTGGAATTTATTTAATTTTTATATCGAAAACGGTATCATACAATTTCATGGCAAAACGATATCATAAGGAAAGGTACAATTCCAGAAATACTATCGTTTATGAAACGAAAACGATATCATGAAGTATTATTAAACTATCGGACTCTATATTGATTCAATTACCTTCAAGTGATAATGAATAAAGCCTTAAATATTAACATTTTTATTCAAATTAAATAGAATTTGTATATGTAAAATAATTATAATTAATCTAACACATTGAGTTAATTTCAGTGAGTATTCACATCCATATTGCCTTGAATAATAACACCATTGTTATGGACTCCACTGATTATATTCTAAAAATATTAATAGAAAAACAAATCAATTAAAATGACGATAATAAATGTTTCCATATAAATTGTATATAAAATGTATACGGAAATATCTTCTAAGTGAGATGAAGTGTTTTACAAAATAATTGAAGTAAAACTTACACCTCCTGGAGCAGCCATTGCACTAGCAACAATGCAAACAACTAGAAATAATAATTGAAATAGTTTCATATTTTTATTCAAGATTGAGCAACTTTTTTCCGCTGTAAAATTTCCTACAATACTATTGAGTATTTTAACATTTACTTGGTTTTTATATATTTTATATGTATGTAAGTTTACCCTACACCACATATTATGCGTTTTATGACACTCAAATATATTTCTAGTGCACTTGTGAATCATCTACTGAGTCGATTTAATGACATTTTTAGACCCACCACCATTTGAGTCCTTATAAAATTCTAAGACAATCTAGATTCTGTGTTCGTTTGGAAAAACTATGTAACTCCATTTTTTGAAAACACTCGAAAAACACACTAACATTTTAAACACATTTCATTAATTATTTAATATGAATTTATGTTATTATGCATTCGCATTAAACCAAATATTTTTTTTTTCATATTTTATTTATTGTATCTTCACAAAATAATGTGAACTATCAATAATTTGTTCAAATCTTAAATCTAAATATTAATTTTTATTTACGTCCCACCACAGTTGGACGAAAAACAAGTAAGAAAGTATGGTCGGTCAAGCCCGACCATATAATACCCTACACTAAGTAAAAGAGCAAAAACATTTTTCTTTTAAAATTTCAATAATTTATATTTTTGAGTGATTGGACTTTATCGGTCATAAATGTTTAATTTATAAATGTATCTCCACAAATTACGCTCCAAATAAGTTTTATATATAAAAAATCATGTCACCAAATTTTGTTACGATCGGTCCATAATTAGTCATTGCTCCCATATAGACCCGTTTCCGAAAATCACTTTAACGTGCATAAATCGCTTAAAAATTTTGGTAGGTTAAAGGTTTCTGGTTCGATTGAACTTATTTTTGGTTTGTTTATTCGGAAAATGGAGTTACCTAGTTTTTGCAAAAAAAAACTTATTTTTTCAATTTATTTCTATATTTTACGGTAATCAATTCCTGTAATCATTTGAGAAAAAAAGAAGTAAGAGAGCTATATTCGGCTGTGCCGAATCTTAGATACCCTTCACCAAATAACACTTAAAAATAATTTTTTTAAATATTTTTAGGCAAACAAAATTAAATTTTTTTTTTTTTAATTTTTTCTTTTCGAAATTTTTTTTTAAAAAAGTTTTTTCCAAATTTTTTTTTAAATTTTTTTAAAATTTACTTTTTAATTTTTAAAAAAAAAATTTTTTTTGGAAAAATTTATGACAAAAAAAATTTTTGATGAAAAAAAAATTCGGATTAAAAAATATTTTTCCCGATGTTGATCCATTGTAGGTCCAACTTACTATAGCTTTAAAATATCTATCATTAGATATCCATATTGTCTATATTAATGACTTATTAATCCAGATATAGATCAAGAATAGGCCAAAAATCGAGGTTTTCCCGGTTTTTTTTCTTTTTATCACAGCCATTTGTAGGCCGATTTTGTCCGATTTTAAATAGCAACCGAGCCGGAAGAATTCCCGACATATTGATGTATGAATCGTGTATGTAAGTTATTTATGGGCTACGGAAAGTTGATTTCAACATACACATACATACAGACGGACATGGCTATATCGACTTCGCTATCTATAACGATCCAGAATATATATCTTTGTGGGGTCGCAAATGAAAAATGTATAAATTACAAACGGAATGGCAAACTTATATAAACCCTTGCCACTCATGGCGAAGGGTATAAAAATTAACTACTTGACTCAGCACGTTAATTTACCCGTTTTTTTAAGACAAAATGGAGTTAACCAGTTTTTCAAAAAATATTTGTTCCTTTTATTCTTATATACATTTAAAAAATAAACCGAGTTTGTTTTTCTTTTTTCAGGATCAAAAGAGCTTGGGTGAATTCGGAATGGGGATCAGTGAGTGGACCCTCAATGTCACACATTTAAAAAAAAATCGCCAAAAAGCCATTTATGATCCGAATGAGCTGAAAATGTAGATAGTCCTTGAGAAGGTCTACAAAAAATATGCTTTTATCTGTAGGTATCTCTTTTAGTTCAAGAGATATTTAAGTTTATTTTTTTTTTAAATTTTGCTCGATCTTTTTTTTTTGTATTTTATATATGATGGGCCTACGAAAGGTCGACATTTGTGTTTTTATATACGACGTATATTTGCGATAAAATTCTAAAGAATATAAAACAATCCTGATAACAATTATTTCGTCCCTATAAAAAGTTATACCCATCCATAGTTGAAGTATCTTTTTATATATTTCAACTTTGTATGCGTGTGTTTTTAAGTTTTTTCCCAAAGAAGTCCCCATATTTTTTCTTTTATAAAAAACTAATTTTCTTCGTTGCTATATACATTTTTTTTATGATTTGGAAAGAGAACTTAACGCAAAAACGTATCAAGTAAAATTTGACTAACTTAAGCGGACATTGTACCCCCCAGCCCTATCCAAACTTGGCCAATTTTGAAACAAAATTTTAGGTTTGAGTAAAAAATTCTAAAAACGCAAAAAATAACGTCAAAGTGGGCTATTTTCTAAAAAAAACTCAGTTTTTGGAACACATTTTCCCCGTTTTAGGAATTTCGATGTTTGAAAACAAATAATGGCAACATTAGTGATGCCATTGACTTAAGAACATTTAGATCTATATTACTTCCAAATTTTATTGTGATATCTGTAACTGTTCAAATTTTACATTAATTCAAAGTTTTTATTTTTGGAAAATCACCATTTTATAATATTGTTAGTTTTTAAGGTAAAATACGTCCGAAAAAATACTAAATTTATTCAGTTCACTAAAATGTCAATCTCCAAGTCATAAGGTTTCCACCGATATCAAAAACTTATATAAAAAGCTTATATTTACTCTTCAGAAGCTCCACAAACCTTGCTCACTTTCAAAAATTTTAATGTTTTTTCATATCTTGCATCAAGCCGGTCTTGCGTGATCAAGATTGGATAAAGTGATGCGCCCGGATCATACCGACAATGATTTGCCCATTCTTCGTTATTTGACAGCTATTTAGAATGCGTAGATATGTTCGGATTGCATTGATATGTTCACAAGAGTTATTCAGATTTAGCGTAGCTACAACTTTGCAAAATATTGTTATTGAAAAATTAGGAGTCCCTGGAAGTTATTCTAAAAAAAGTAAAAAAAAATTTTTTCTTCCTATATTTTTTCAACAAAAGTGCACGAAAAAGCCGTCTTTTGGAAACAAATTTTAACAAAATTTATTTGGCGGACTCTTAGCTATATTATTGCCATATAAAGTTAAGCCGTATCACAAAGTCTGAATTAGCTGTTAACCAAAAACTGATGACACCTTTTTTAGAGGCCCCACTGATTTTCCGAAAATTTGGGGGCCCATTAAAAAAAATCGGTCACCAAAATGAGCAAACTGAGTATAGGGTTTTACTACCCTTTGGTAGTAGAGTCGAACCTATACTGTCATGATCTTGTGTTTTTCCAAAAGTCTTCATTTGTTGCATAGTGTAATTTGTCATAGAACCACTTCCGGAAAACACATTATCCTGCAGAAATATCCAAAAAAATCTGTACTGAACCAAAATTTTACACCGATCAGTAATTTGTATCCAAGAATCGTTCTACAAGATTTTTTTAAATACTGGTCAATAATTCGGCATAGCTCCCAATAGCGTTGTTTATATGAAATTCTACAAAAATAGTCCTCAAATACATAGGCCCATTATAGGCCATAGCTTCCATATATTGAACAAAAATAGTACACAGATCAGTAATTTGTATTCAAAAATCATACTACTGAATTTTGTGAATATCGGTCCATAATTGGCCACATAAAAATCACGTTCAAATATTTTATGAAAATCGAATCATACTAGGTCATGGCTCCCATATAAGTCCCACAAACCAATATTTTGAAATTTGTCTAAATATATACTAAATTTGTTTAAATTTAAAATTTGTTTATGAATACGGCCTTAAGTATATAAATTGTTAAATTTTATACGTTCTAATAGGAATTTCAATTATAAATTGCAGAATTAGATAAACATTGTTTGTACTTTTGAAATAAAATATCTTCTGCGTAAACTAGCCTGTCTAGCAATTGTTATATTATTTCAGTGGAAGGTATTTAAGATTCGGCACGGCCGAATATAGTACTCTTACTTGTTTTTTTTTCTTTTTTATATTTAATCTTGGAAAATTCCATCATGATTCATACATAATATGGTTTTGTTAGTTTTACAGCATTGTAATATTATTTTTAAATTTATTACATTAAATTCATATGTATATTAATGACGTGATGCTTAATTACGAGAAACGAAGTCAAGTAATATCGGCCCTTATGAAATTTTAAGACGATTTAGGTAATGCCATCCGTCCGTCTGTCTATCAGTTGCAGGCACGATAGGGCTTACACAGAAGTACATATGTACCTACGGAATATCCTGATATCCTCATATAATAAGGAATGTTGGTATTGAAAGTAGGAAAATCCGCTCAAGTACAACCAAAGTTATGGACGGAAATGTGATGACAACCTCCAAAAATATTTAGCTATTTTCTAATACCAAGAAATTTCCTATGATAAAATGACAAGTTCTGTTGAAAATTGTAAGAATCGGTCCACGACTTCTCCCCACCAACATACAATTATCTTATATTCGGTTATTAAATTCGTAATTCTACTGTTTTTGTAACAAATTACAATGAATCTTTTTTTATTTGTGCGGAAATAATACTGTAACTTTAAAAAGAAAACTTATAAAGAAATTCCCGAAATTTTCTCTGGAATTAAAAAAATTTTCCGGATTAGGAATCCTAAAAGCCAGCCATCCACACAGACGGACGGACATTGTTAAATCGACTCAGAAAGTAATTCTGAGTCGATTTTGGGAGTAACAAACATCAGTACAAACGCATTATACCCTTTCCACTATAGAGGTTTAGACTTTAAAAATAAACCAGTATTTTATTCATATATCAGAAGGTAGAAAATATACATAATCGGTTCGTGTTAGATCTAAAGAATATAGTACAGCATTTCCAAAAATTTTATACCGCCACAAAGTGGGGCAGAATCAAAATTTTTTGAAAATAAGTTTGGCATTTCTAAGCGGTTTAAATTTGACCTGGACTTAGCCAAGGAGTATTCGTATTTAAGTTATTAAAATGGGCTCTACAAAGGGCGGAGATTAAAAGTGGCATATTTTCAAATCTAATTGAAATATTGACTTGAAATTTTTTTGTAAGACCCAAAATTTACATATGTATCTAAACAAAAACAATTAGTTCAGAATAAAGGTGGATCAAATTGCTCCTAATATTTGCAAATCTATTAAAATTTTGATACAAATTTTAGTTATGGAAACTCAATAAATATGTAATATATAATAAAATCTTTATTTATTAACAAAACTCAATGAAGTTTTCAACGTTTTTTTAAATTTGTCTTTTTAAATAAAAAATTCAAACTCAAAAACTCAATGGAAATCCCGCAATTCCTAAAAATAGTATTTTTTTACAATTTTTCCTACAAAGTCCACATTTCTTTCGAGGCTGGGAAATTGGGAGATAAATTGGGAACACATCAAGGTTTCCAAAGCAGCTTTCCGTTTTCTGATCCCAGCTTTGGGATTTTAGAACATGTTGCCCAAATTAGAAATTTTGATAAAAATAGTTAAAATTACGAAGATCGTAGGGGCGACATATTCAAAAAATAGGTCATGTTTTTTATACCAGAACGTTCTCCGTGAAGATACCTTACAGAAAAACATAGAATTGTTATATGTTCTTAAAGAACCAGAACCAAAAAACCACAAAAATCTACTATTTTTGGAATTTTTAAATTGAAAATTATTTATTTTTGGATCCATAATCTATATTACTTTGAAGTCTTCCGTATATTATTGATAATTCAGTTGTCTAACTAACAAAAAAAAATCGATTGCATTCGGTTCAAAAGTACGCCACATATATTTTTAAAGAAGCGGAAATTAAATGCCTATAACTCGGTAACTATAAGAGAGAGATAAGTAGCACACGCAAGCATGTCAAGATCTCGCCGAGCGCTTTCCAAAAATATAAAAATCTTTGAAATCGGTTGGGAAACAAGAAAATTGCAAGTGTTTAAAAATTTTACATGTATGGCCTATTTTTAATATTTTTTAACCCGAATTTTTTTTCACAAAAAAAAATTATAAAAACCAAAACATTTTTTTTAAAATTTAAAAAAAAAAATATTTAAAATAACAATTCGAAAAAAAACAAATGAGAGTATACGATACGGCCGTGCCGAATCTTAAATAACCTCCACCTAAATATAACAATTGTTAGAAAGACTAGTTTACGCAGAAGATATTTTATTTCAAATGTACAAAAAATTTTATCTAATTCAGCAATTTATAACTGAAATTCCTATTAGAACGTATGAAATTTAACAATTTATATACATAATAATTAGTTAATACGTTTGGATCAACATTTTTCCCTTTTAACCTCAAGTGAAGAAACAGAGTATAATAAGGGTATACAAATATATTTAGACAAATTTCAAAATATTTGGTTGTGGAAATTATGTGGGAGCTATGACCTATTATGATTCGATTGTCATAAAATATTTTAACGTGATTTTTATATATTTATTTGGGAGCCAATATTATGGACCGATATTCACAAAATTCAGTATTATGATTTTTGAATACAAATTACTGATCTGTGTACTATTTTGGTTCATTATATGGATACTATGACCTATTATGGTGCTAAGTATTTGAGGGCTATTTTAGTTGAATTTCATATAAACAACGCTATTAACATGAGTGGATCTTATATGGTAGCTATGCCGAATTGGATACAAATTACTGATCGGTGTAACTTTATACGCCAATAATATAGCTAAGTGAAAAATATAGAAACATTTTTTGTTTTACTTTTTTTAGAATAACTTCTAGGGTCTCCTAATTTTTCACTAACAATATTTAGCAAAGTTGTAGCTACGGTAAAGTTGAACAACTCTTGAGAACATATCAATGTATTCTGAACGTGTCTAGTCACTCTAAATAGGACATAAAGATCACTTTGTACCTTAACAATTTTCGTTTTTACTATTTTTTGACGCTAAAACAAAGATTGTTTGTTAAAATAGTATGATCAAGTCCACACTTCTATGTTGTGCTGTATTATTTACTCTGCTGAGGTGTTCGGAAAGGGGATCAATGAGTGAACCTCAATGTCACACTTTTAAAAAAAAATCGCCAAAAAGCCATTTATGATCCGAATGAGCTGAAATTTAAAATATAGATAGTCCTTGAGAAGGTCTACAAAAATATGATTTTATCTGTAGGTTGTCTGTTTTAGTTAAAGAGATATTTAGGTTTATTTTTTTAAAATTTTGCTCGATCTTTTTTTTGTATTTTATATATGATGGGCCTACGAAAGGTCGAAATTTGTTTTTTATATATGACGTATATTTGCGATCAAATTCTAAAGAAA
This sequence comes from Calliphora vicina, assembly GCF_958450345.1. Taxonomy (NCBI): domain Eukaryota; kingdom Metazoa; phylum Arthropoda; class Insecta; order Diptera; family Calliphoridae; genus Calliphora; species Calliphora vicina. Next base: position 63,551,156 of record NC_088782.1, read on the forward strand.
ATAAAACAAACCTGATAACAATTATTTTGTCCCTATAAAAAGTTACACGCATACAAAGTTGAAGCATCTTATTATATATTTCAACTTTGTATGCGTGTGTTTTTTAAGTTTTTTCCTAAAAAAGTCCCTATATTTTTTCTTTTATAAAAAACTAATTTTCTTCGTGGGTATATACATTTTATTATGATCTGGAAAGAGCACTGAATGCAAAAACGAATAAAGTAAAATTTGACTAACTTATGCGGACATTGTACCATCCAGCCCTATCCAAACTTGGCCAATTTTGAAACAAAATTTTAGGTTTGAGTAAAAAATTCTAAAAACGCAAAGCACCGATTCTTAAAAACTTGTCACATTTGTATAGCCCTATATGTTGTTTATATACATACAAAACGTTTTTGCTATCATACTGTAAATAACATCAAAGTGGGCTATTTTCAAAATTTTATTGTGATATCTGTAACTGTTCAAATTTTACATCAATTCGAAGTTTTTATTTTTTTGATTTAAAATCACCATTTTATAATATTGTTAGTTTTTAAGATAAATGACGTCCGAAAAAACACAAAATTAATTTATTTCACCATCTTCAAGTCATGATGTTTCCACCGATATCAAAAACTTATATAAAAAGCTTATATTTACTCTTCAGAAGCTCCACAAACCTTGCCCACTTTCAAAAATTTTAATGTTTTTTCATATCTTGCATCAAGATTGGATAAAGTGATGCGCCCGGATCATACCGATAATGATTTGCCCATTCTTCGTTATTCCAGCACAACAGAGAAGTATACACTCGAACATACATTTTTAACAAATAATTTTAGTTTTATTGTCAAAAAATAGTAAAAAAAACTAAAATTTTTAAGCTACAAAGTGATTTTTGACAGCTATTTAGAAAGCGTAGATATGTTCGGATTGCATTCATATGTTCAAAAGAGTTATTCAGATTTACCGTAGCTACAACTTTGCAAAATATTGTTATTGAAAAATTAGGAGTCACTGGAAGTTTTTCCAAAAAAAGTAAAAAAAAAATTTTTCTTTGTATATTTTTTCAACAAAAGTGCACGAAAAAGCAATTTTTTGGAAAAAATTTTAACAAAATTTATTTGGCGGACTCTTTGCTATATTATTACCATATAAAGTTAAGTCGTATCACAAAGTCTGAATTAGCTGTTAACCAAAAACTGATGACAGCTTTTTTAGAGGCCCCACTGATTTTCAGAAACTTTGGGGGCCCATAAAAAAAATAGGTCACCAAAATGGACAAACTGAGTATAGGGTTTTACTACCCTTTGGTAGTAGAGTCGAACCTATACTGTCATGATCTTGTGTTTTTCCAAAAGTCTTCATTTGTTGCGTAGTGTTATGCATAAAATTATGTACAGTGATATCTATGTACATTAGGGTGGCCCCGTTTGTATGGAGAAAAAATAAGGTATCGATGTTCCCGCCTAAAATGAAAATTTGATTCATTCTAAGACTACGTTTTGAAATTTGTTCGTCCTGGGGTCAATATTTGGCGAGCTGGATCAAAGGATAAAAAGGTCCTTTTTTGAGGTTTTTTACATTTTTTCCATATTTCTTCCAAAGGAAATATATGTAAATTTGGTATCATATGAAAGGTCTTTGAGAGACGCATTGAATTAGTTAAAAGAAATTAAAAAAAAAAAAAATTTAATTAAAAAATTTTAAAAATTTTCGACAAAATTTTAGTTTTTTTTAATTTTTTCATAGAATTTATTCAAATACATAGATGAAATTTCTTGATCATAAACATCATGTAATTTCACCGAAATGGTTTTTCTCGTTTTTTAAAATTCAATCCAGTTCAATGTTTATTCAAATTTGTTTAAACCTAATTTCATTCCTATCTGACAATCTCTGTACTCAATTCATAGTATATGTATGGGCATCAAAATAACTCAAATTTTATAAGCTTTCCATCGATGTATAAATTATTATACTTTTCTTTTGTTACACTACGAATATTTAAATTTAAGCTAAAACATTTACTATACATCGCGCTATAATGATTATTTTAATGTTATTCCTTTGGAATGTTGTTGTTAATTTTAAGTAACATGTGAAAAACTGCTTAACAGATAGGGATGAAATTGTGTTTAAACAAATTTGAATAAACATTGAACTGGACTGAATTTTAAAAAACGAGAAAAACCATTTCGGTGAAATTACATGATGTTTATTATCAAGAAATTTCATCTATGTATTTGAATAAATTCTATGAAAAAATTAAAAAAAACTAAAATTTTGTCGAAAATTTTTAAAATTTTTTAATTAAAAATTTTTTTTTTTAAATTTCTTTTAACCAATTGAATGCGTCTCTCAAAGACCTTTCATATGATACCAAATTTACATATATTTCCTTTGGAAGAAATATGGAAAAAATGTAAAAAACCTCAAAAAAGGACCTTTTTATCCTTCGATCCAGCTCGCCAAATATTGACCCCAGGACGAAAAAAATTCAAAACGTAGTCTTAGAATGAATCAAATTTTCATTTTAGGTGGGAACATCCGCAACTTAAATTTTGGGGCCACCCTAATGTACATGAGTATTAGTTTTTTCAGCATGATAAAGGTATTTATAAGAGATTTATGAGTACTTAACTGATTTTTGGAAGTGGACCTTATATGGGAGCTATGGTCAAATATGGACCGATATTCACAAAATCCTGTATTATGATTTCTAAATATAAATTACGGATCTGTGTGTAAGTTTGTTTTGATATTGATATTTTTTAGATATTTATGTAGGTTATTGTGTTTTTCGGAAGTGGTCCTTATATGGGACCTATAACCAATTATCGGCCGATCTTCATAGAATTAAGTACAGCGATTTTGGTATATATGGGGATTATTTGTGTCAAATTTCAGCTGGATAGCGACATTTATAAGACATTTATGCTTATTTAAGTGATTTTCGGAAGTGTACTTTATATGGGGGCTATGGTCAAATATTTAGTAATATATTTTTTTTTTGCCACAAAACTTATTTTTGCTGAATTTTCTATGAATATTCCTATTTTGTAGGCATTTATAGACCATATAACCATATTTCGGGAAGAAATTTGTATGGGGGCTAGGAGAAATCATGGACCTATTCTTATAATTTTCACCAGAGTTGCTCCTTTTATCATAAAAGTAATGAGTGCAAAATTTTATGATATTAGCTGCAATATATTTACAAAAATATATGAAAATTAACAATTTCTTTTTTTAGGTTGTCCCACATTTTAATTCATAACATTGGTTCCACTATACCGATTTCGCTGATTTTCAATACCAAACTGCTTAGGACAATAATAAACATTTCTCTTGCAACTCTACTAAGTTTATTTGCGTATTTTGGACGTGAGCGTGTTTTACACAGCCGGACAGACAGACGGACATGGCTCAATCGACTTAGAATTTCATAAGGATAAATTATATATATACTTTGTTGGGTCTCAGATGAATATTTCTCAATGTTACACACGGAATGAAAACTTATATATACCCTCATTCACCACTTATGGTGGTGGAGGGTATAAAAAATTTCCAAAATTTCCAATTAAATAAACAACTTTGGAAAAAAAAATAAATTTTGTTTACCTAAAAATATTTAAAATTTGTATTTTGAAGTATAATTTGGTGAAGGGTATATAAGATTCAGCACAGCCGAATATAGCTCTCTTACTTGTTTAAAAATAAAATAGAAATTTTTCTTAAAACTATAAGTGCACATATTATTTTTAAACATTTCTCTACAAAACTGCATCATTTGATTTTTGAAATTGAGTGGTCGAAAAATAGGGGTTTTCACACCAAAATCACTCTGTGCGATGTACTCGAAACAACAAAACACGTACACACAGAAAAATAACCCAATGTAAAATCAACATGAAAAAATGTTGATTTCAAGTCATTGTAAATTTTCGACAATATTTTGACTAAATGTATATTTAACCTTGTTTCATGTTGAAACAATATTAAAAAATGTTAATTTAATCTAAAAAGTAGTTGATTCGACATTATTCACTTTAAAATAAAATTGTGCACATTTGATTTAATATTTTTAAATGTTAAAATAACATTGTTCAATCTTGATTTTACAAAATACGTTTTCATAGTAAAAACAAAAGTTTTTAACGTAAAATCAACATTGGATCTAGTTAAAACAACATGGACCAATGTTAATTCAACATTATATTGACAATAAAATCAACATTTTAACATGTTAAAACAACATGTGACAATTTTAAATGTATTAACGAATTGTGGATATCATTGTTTCATGTTGAATCAACATTGGTTCGTGTTAAAACAACCTCGCTTCATGTTAAATCAACTTTGGTTCATGTTAAAAGAACATTTACATTTGATTTTTTTTTACACAAATTATAAGTAACGTTTTTTCAAGTTAAATTGATATTGGATCATGTTGATTCAACATTGGTTCATTTCAAATCAACATTTATTCATGTTAAATCATCATTGGGTCATGTTGAATCAACATTATACCATAATAAGAACAATTTCCGATTTAAATAAACTTGTCAAATTTTTAATTAACATGAAAAAATGTTGAAATGAAATGAAATCATGTTGAATTCTAAAAAAGTACCGCTATTTTGGAACATAAAAAACTTTTCATTCTTCTATTAGTACAGCTTCAATCAGTCTCGTGCATTGTTTTGCAGTAAGTTAAATTACATTTTTTAAATATAAAAATTAAATTATGTCTGTTTCAAAGAATAATTATGTTAATTTATCAAGTGTTGTGCAAGAAATAGTATCAATTGAAGAAACCCTTAATTTATTTAGTGGCAAAGACGGTAGTATTATATTAAACATTCCTGCTGCAAACTTTTAACTTGAGTGATGTAAAACCATATTTGACAAGTAAGTACCTGCATTTCATGTATTATTTCAGATAATTTAACAAATGGGAAATAATATTTATTTATTTAGAAGCAGAAATAACATTTGAAAGTTTAAAGTATTCATCAAAGGAAACATAAAACTATACCGCCTATTGTTATTCTATTTAGTTGGAGAAAAAATTAGGTAAAAACATTTTTTATAGTACAAATATTTAGTTAAATATTAATTAATACTATTATTAACTTATCAGTATGGAATTGATGATGAAACATTTTTTGAAACGATTGCCGAAAAAGTAGTTTTATGGCTACAAAATCAATCTAGTATTGGGACAACATCAACACCAAAATCATCGTTTATGCATCAGTTGGAAGTTCGAAGTTATCTAAGGTAAAGTATGGAATTGTAGTCTTAGTGCGTGTTATTAATAATTGTTTTATGTTTCATTATAGAGTCTTAAGCATATTTTAGATGAAAACCGTAAAGGGAAATCTATAACTATTTTTTATAAACAACATGATACTTTGACTGAAACATTTCGTGCAGAATTGATCAATGTAATATTGGAAGATATATTTTATCATGAAGCTAAATTGTCACCAAAAGATTTGCCAACAATAGTAGATGAAAAATTATGAATTTCTAAGCAACTGGCCGCTTATTCTAATGCACGATCTCATGAACTAGTAAGTTTAACAAAATTTTATCAAAAATTGATATTTTAACATCATTTTCATTTCTATTTTCTATATAGATTAATATCAATTTCGAGCTGCTGCACCCAAACAAAAGCCATCTTCTCTTCAGTAAATGGAAGGGGTTTATGCAAAAAATAGTAAACTATTACTATTTATATATAAAAGACAAAAGATCTAAGGAAGGTCTGACAAATTCAAAGGATACTACTGAACAAAGTAATTATTATATACTTATTTTTCAAATGTAATATTCTAAATCACCAACTTTTCTTTTCAGATTCATTAGATTATATTCATACTATTCTACTAAATTCAGTTATTTTACCAACGGCACGTTTTGTGGATAAACTTGGAAAGAATTCAAAGAAAATTTCAATACCAGATGCTAACGAGAGTTTTATTGTACACCTTACCACTATAAATTACTATGAAAAGGTAATATCAGAACTTAGAGACAAATATTACAATAGAGGTTTAACTGTTCAACCTTTTATAATAGTTGTAGGCCACAGTATTTATAATCTTGAAAAATGTTATGTGTATTTTGATAAAACACTATTAAAATTTGACTCTTTTTTAAAAAGTTTAGATATTTGTTTTAAAATAATTTATAAATTGTCTTTAGAATATCAAAAAGGTTGTCAAGGTCCGTGGCTTTTTATACAAGAATATTTTTATGAAATTAAACCAGTTAGTGAAAGCAAACTATCAAGCATTTACTCCTTGCTTAACGTTTTAAAAACTTAATTATTAATTTCAATATGTTGATTTGTTTTCTTTGTAATATATAAATATCTATTTCCAGTAATATTTACAACATTATCAAGTTGTTCATTTTATTAATTCAACTAGTACAATAAAGTGCAAGCAAGAGAATTGTTCTCAAAAATTACTATCTTGTAAAATATCAAACCAATATTTAGTTTCTACGTTATGAAGTTTAAATTCTCTATTTTGATGAACGTTTGCAATCATATGCAGCAGGCAAATTAAAAAAATTAAATACTTTTAAAAGAGCTCCATGAATTTACTAGCCCACCTTTGCATATTTTCCAATTATTAATGGTAAAAATTATATATGATGTAAATGTTAGTAATAATTTAATCTATACAAAATTAAATGTATGTATTTATATATATATATGTCTGATATAATGATTTTATGTTTTAATAATAAATATTAATAAATGTTGTTTATATTTACAGCTATAATAAAAACAAAAAACTATTACGAAATAATACAAATTGTTAGAAATTTTTCATGTTTTTGAAACATTTCTAACGAAAATTTTTAACAATTAGTAATAGTTTTTTGTAATAGAATAGACCTATTATTAGCGGAAAATCAATATGGATTTCATGTTATTTCAATATTGGAATCATTTTGAATTAACATTGAAATTCATGTTGTTTTAACATGATTGCATGTTATTTCAACCTGAAATTCCATGTTAAAAGAAAATGTTTTCATGTTATTTTAACATTTTTTCATATTGAAATAACATGAAAAGATTTCATTTTAACAGGACTACAACTTTGATTTCAATGGTATTATTAGTTAATTCAACATGAAAATCATATTGATTCAACGTGAAATTCATGTTATTTTTTAACACTAAACAATGTTGATTTGATTGGATTCTTACAGTTATTTCAATATGATACCAGTTTGATTCAACATGAGTAGCAATGTTATTCAACATGATTTCTAGTTGTTTTAAAGTGAAAAAATTTTATTTTTGATTTATTGTAAAATCATGTTGAATTAACATGAAACACCTATGAAGCAAAATCATAGTTGAAAAATGTTGATTCAACCTTGTTTTCAGCGTTTTTACAATGATTTTTTTCTGTGTGTAGTATTTTTGGTGTAACAACTTAGTGACAATATTGAAAACAAAAATCGGCGGATGTATATTTGTATGCGAGTTATTATTTAAATAACGGAATCTATTTTGATTCAATTTACTCCAATTGTTAATGAATATTTCCTTAAATAATTTACTGCATATAAATATTTTTATTAACTTTATTAAATTCAGATTACATTTGATTTATATTCAAAATTTTATTTATTATTATTTTTATGATTTGCGCCAGTTTTTGACTCAACCCTTTTTTTTATTCTAAAAAATATTCATTGTACTATTATTTGGAAATAAATAAATATGTTCATTAAAAGGGCAAACATTAAGCTTACATTTCCCTTAGCCTTTCCACTGTTGTTTTTGCATCCATTGGCAAAATTCTAAAAATATTGAATATTAATTGAAAAATAAATACATTTAAAATCAAAAATTAAAACTTACATGAGTACCGGTGCTTTGGAATCCATTGATTATATTCTAAAAATAATGAATATTATTAATTGAAAAATAAATACATTAAAAGTTCAAAAATTATAACTTACACATCCAGGAACATCCATAACACCGGTATTTGTGACTCCATTGATTAAATTCTAAAAAAAATAGTTAATATTAATTATAAAGTAAAGATGTACATTAAAAGGGTAACAGCTAAAACTTACATATCCAGGAGCAGCCATTACACTGGCTACAATGCAACCAATTAAAAATATTAATTGAAATAGTTTCATGTTTTTCTTTAAGATGAAATAACTGTTTTCCGCTTTAGAATTTATTAGAATACTGTTGAGTTGTTTAACTTTTACTTGGATTTTATATATTTTATTTGTAAGTAATTTTACCCTACACTAGAGTAGATGGGGGAATGTAATGTCGGTTTTGTAAGGCTGTTTGTAACTGTTGATACTATATTCATCATCCGAATCAGCTATTAACATTACATTTAATGATATTTTTTATTTTTAAACAAATTTAATGAAATTTCCCTTAGTATTTATTTTGGTCCAATAATGAACTTGTGATTTCATCCAGTCTGAATATTTACAAAGTTTGTCCAGTAAATCACTTGAAGGCTCTTTGCACCAGTACTAGGTAAATAGAGGGATTGAATTTGTGTGCATGTATGGGTAAAAAATAAAATATCCGCAACAATAATCAAGCAACTGAATGAAATATTTGTATTTTTAAGCAATACTACGCTCTATTGTTTACATTCGGTTTGTGTACGTGTAAATTGACGAAACCTGAACAATATGAAAGCGCAACTCTGCTTTACACGACCGCATTTAACGATACACTTATACTCTTCGAAATTCTATTAAGATTACAAAGTGATACAAAAGTGAACGAAAGAAATATGCAGAAATATGTAGCAATTTTGTTTTGTTGTAGTCCATAGAGTTAAGAAATACTTATAGTTTTTCTCGATCACTTTGTTTTAGTAAAAAACTGTATTATTTTTTTCTTGAATCTAATTTTGAAAATTGTTATTGATTTTATCTTTTAAAAAGAAACAGATCTGTAAAGTTGTCACTTTAAGAATATCGTTATTTCACTACATTTCCTAATAAAAAGTACTAAAAGTACTAAACCCACATTTTCTCAATCTCTGGTTATCTTTTTTCGTAACGACATACTTCCAATTAAGATAATTTTGGTATGAGAACTGTCAGTTTATCGTCACGATAAAAAATAACCAGAGATTGAGAAAAGAACTCTATAGATTTCAATATAACAAAATCTATATATCTATGAGGGATTTCATGTCAAATGAACCAACTTTTAAAATCGATGTCTTCCGATCGGCATAAAATTTTGCACCATGGTTAGACCTATATAGTAATTCAGACACAATTTTTCAACAAGATCGGTCAAGAACTCTCTGAGTTAGAGGGGTCAAAATTTTACATTTTGGCCAAACTTTTTCTCATCCAGATAACTTATTACCTATTGTTCTTAGCAAAATTTGTCCCAAATAGTTTAGATAGCTATTTCTTAAATCTTTCGAAAAAAAATGTTTAAAAAAAAAAAATTCAAAATTTTTAATATTTTTTTCCGAAACAAAAAACTTTTTTTGATATTTTTTTTTCTTAAAAATGGGCCTTTTTAAAAAAAAATAAACCTTCGATATTTTCCTTAAATACGTATTTGGTCGCTTAATGGGATGCGAGTTCGATATCTATCAAAATACAGTGACTCACAGCTTATTTGATGCAGGTAAAATTATTTTACATTCAATTTATCAAAAAAAAATTTTATAAAATGACGAAGAAAAAATTACAAAAACCAATCTAATTGAAGAAATATTAATGAAAAAAATAATTTTCTCCTTAAAATAAGCTCACAGCTTAAATGATGCAGTGTATTTGATACTTTCTCTGATAATGAAATACCGTTGCAATGCATTTTTTTCTGTTTAGGCGCTAAGCTAAGGTAATTTTTAAAGAATTTTTATAAAAATAAGTTGAAAAGATTTTTTGAGAAAAGAAAAGACGCTATTAGTCATTTGAAACAGTGAAAATCCAATGATAAATTTTTGAAATTGTTGAAATTATTTCCTCAACTGTCCAGCACATTATAGAAAGGAAACGATAATAGAATAGACGTTAAGGGTAGATCTGCGCCAAATAAAATATTTAATAATGAAGATATTAGATGGATTTTAAGTGCTCCAAAGTTGAAGAATGAGGTTGAAAAATATTTAGGTTTTACGGATTCTGCACGAGGCAAATTTTGATGGATGGAGTGCCCGAAATAAGCCGTTGATAAATGCTGTTTAAACAAGTAAGAGTACTATATTCGGCCGTTCCGAATCTTAATTACCCTCCACCTAAATATGATGGTATAACAACTGAAATAATATAACAATTGTTAGAAAGACTAGTTTGCGCAGAAGATATTTTATTTGAAATGTACAAAAAATTTTATCTAATTCTGCAATTTATAAGTGAAATTCCTATTAGAACAATTTATATACTTAATAATTAGTTATTACGTTTGGATCAACATTTTTCCTTTTTAACCTCATGTGAAGAAACAGAGTATAAAATAGGGTATACAAATATATTCACAAATTTCAAAATATTGGGTTGTGGGACTTATATGGGAGCTATTATGATTCGATTATAATAAAATATTTTAAAGTGATTTTTATGTATTTATATGGGAGCTGTGGCCAATTATAGACCGATATTCACAAAATTCAGTAGTATGATTTTTGAATACAAATTACTGATCGGTGTACTATTTTGGTTCAATATTTGGAAGCTATGACCTATAACGGGCCTAAGTATTTGAGGGCTATTTTTGTAGAATTTTATATAAACAACGCTATTAACCTTATATGGGAGCTATGCCGAATTATGGACCAATATTTAAAAAATCTTGTATACAGTGTAAAGTCTGTGTAAAATTTTGTTTTGATATTGATAGTTTTTAGATATTTATGTAGGTTAATATGTTTTTCGGAACTGGTCCTTATATGGGAGCTATAACCAATTATGGGCCGATATTCATAGCATTAGGTACAGCGATTTTGGTATATATGGGGACTATTTATGACGAATTTCAACTTAATACCGATATTTATTAAACAATTATGCTTATTTAAATCATTTTCGGAAGTGAACTTTATATGGGGGCTATGGTCAAATATGGGCCGATCCACAAAAAATTTGGTGTTGTGATTTTTTCAAGCACGAAACTTATTTTTCCTGAATTTTGTGTGGATACTGCAATTTTGTAGGCATTTACCATATTTCGGGAAGAAATTTGTATGGGGGCTAGGAGAAATCATGGACCGATCCCTATAATTTTTACCAGAGTTAGTCCTTTTGACATAAAAATAACGTGTGTAAAATTTGATGGTATTATCTGCAATATATTTGCACAAATAACAAAAACTATTTTAAAATTATCATGTTTTTTTTTAGGTTGTCTCACATTTTGGTTCATAACTCTGGTTCCACTGAACCGATGTTGCTGATTTTCAATACCAAACTGCTTAGGAGAACAATAAACATTTTTGTTGCAAGTTTACCAAATATGTTTGTCTATTTTGGACGTGAGCGTGTTTTATACAGACAGACAGACAGACGGACATGGCTCAATCGACTTAGAATTTCATAAGGATCAATAATATATATACTTTGTTGGATCTCAGATAAGTATTTCTCAATGTTACACACGGAATGACAAACTTATATGCATATATCCTCATTCACCACTTATGGTGGTGGAGGGTATAAAAAGACGAAGAATCGAGCTTTGTCGACAACATTTGAACAAAGGCAAATGCTGAGGAAGAAAAAAAACAAATGCCAATCTATAATTGTTATTTTTTCTTCCTCAGCATTATAACAGGACATATATCATTACATTTTATATACAAATTTAATGAACATTCGACTAATTTTCGATTAGCTGTGAGTCACTGTAAATGTTTTGTAACTAAAAACATACAATTTTTGCCTCTTTTTGTAAAATCAAAAATTTTTTTTTGTTTTTTTTTTTTCAAAATGGACCCTTTTTTAAATTTTTTTGCTCAAAAGAAAGCTTAGCTCTTTTCCTTGAAGACCTTTTTGGTCGCTTAATGGGATACGAGTGGGATATCTGTCAAAATATATATGTTGTAACTCAAGACATACAATTTTTGATTTTTTTGCAAACATTTTTTTTTTCAAACTTTTTAATTTTTTTTCGGAAGACATCGATTTTAAAATTTGGTTCACTTGAAATGAAAATCTTCCTATGTATATAAAATACAAAAAGTATTTCTAGCTACATATGTAGTATATCGGTTGTAGACTCTGAAACTACTCAACCGATTAGCTCCTAACCAGTTTCATTGGAAAGGACATTTTCTGAAGATGGTTTTAGACACTTAAAATACTATATTAGGTCATTGCGGTCCATTCGTAAAGCCGATTTTCGATTTTTCCCATACAACAATTTTGAATATTTAAAATGTGTATGTCATAAAGTTTTGTATTGTATGATGTGTAGATCCACTGAGAAGGTAAAAACGGAACAATTGCAACAAATATCCAATATAATCTGAATTTATGAAAAATATGCAAGTGTGGTACTTTTTGATTTTAGTACTTTTAAGGGTATAAAACAGGCAAAAACTGAGTTTTTGTACTTTTTTGCATCCCAATTCCCAGAAATTAAATTTAAATGGAATTGTAGTACTTCTAGAAAAATTCCAAATGGAATTTGGCACTTCTTTGATATTTGAACGTCAAATTGTTCCTTTTTCGGTACCATTTTTAAAAATAGTTTTGATAACAAAAGTGTATTATAAAACCCCTCCATTAAAATTAATTAATAAAGAAATATATGTTTTTTTTTTACAGAATGACAAAAAATTTTATAAAATGGGTAAATTTCATACAATGGGGAACTTTTTGAAACATATTCGAAAATATTTTGTGTTTCTACTTTAGTATAAACTGAGTGGTTAATAATGAAAATACCATGTACATATTAGCGTAGTAGCACACTCTGGATATCCGCTAGTTACTTTATAATTATTGTGTAGCATAGTGTTGTTATTAGTCGAGCTTGACCGACTATACTTTCTTACTTTATTTTTACTCATATTAAATGTTAGAAAATATCATAATCATGATTCATAAATACTATAGACTTATTATTAACATAACTATATATATTTACAGTGACTGACAATACCAAGGAAACTTTTTTCATATGTACATACATTTAACTTTATAAGGAGTTTTTGGGAAGATACAAGTTTTGCAAATTGAAATAAAATTTTTATTTATGAATGTTTTTTAATGAAATTTTACAGTTATATAGATTTTTCCATTGAAAATGGAAAAAAAATTAGATTTTTTAGTTTTTTTTACTATAATATCCATACCAAGGCGAGGTTATCGGAACATTTTACAAAATAATTAAGAACATATTTGGCCATATAAAATGGGCAGTGTTTAAAAAGCTACGATAACTAACAAATTTTTAACTGTTGCTACAACTACTGCTTCAAAAAAGTGTATGTAGCGGTAGCAGTAGCATTTGTCTTTTTTCGTTTTCTTGTTTTTTTAAAACTACTGCTGCCTTCAAAATATAAAACTCTTAACAGAGCAGTAGTAATAAAACATGAATTGTAAATGGAGTAGTAGCATAAAAATACAAATCATTGCTACTACTCTATATCGAGTTTTAATTTTTAAGGTAGCAGTAAAGTAGCAGTTGATGCAGCAGTTAAGGTAGCAATAAAAGTAGTCAAAAAAGAAAATCTTCAGTCATAACACCAAAATTGACAGAATTAAACACTGTGTGTTGTTTTTGTTTTGAGAGAGTTTGAAAGAATTATTCGTTTTTATTCGTCTCAGATGTTCGTGTTGCTAACAGAAAGATCATGTTTTCTGTGTGTATAACAAAAAAGCCGAACTATTGTTTACAATACGACCAACTTACACAAATATACATTCACAACAACAACACATAATATACTTTTTTGACTGAAGATTTTTATTTTTGACTTATTTTATTGCTACCTCAACTGCTACTTAGCTGCTACTTCAACTGCTACTTAACTGCTACTTCTTCTACTACCTCAACTGCTACTTCTATTACTACTAAATTTTAAAAGTAGCAGAATTAATAAAAAACTAATGACTGCTACATCAAAACTTTTTCTTTTTTAAGGTAGCAATAGAAAATAAATTACTCTGCTACTTTTAAATTTTTCTTTTATTAGTACTACTACAACTACTGCTACTAAAATGTGAAGGTAGCAGTAGTAGTAGTAATTATTGACTCCGAGTTTTTATTAATTTTTTAACTAGACTACTTGTGTTTTTTCGTTGCTACTGCTACTTGTAGTCTAGTTTTTTAAACACTGAAAATGGGTTACTATATTTTGATATCGACTATGCGATTTGAGAATTTTTGCCTTAAACTTGAATTTTATATAAAAAATATGCGTTTGTTGAATGGACATGGTTCCCTCGGTATCAACAATTTTAAAAATTTGTTTTTCATTTAAAATATTTGATGAAAAGTTATCTTTTCATAAAGTATAAATTCCTTATACATCGTCTTAGAAATTGTTTGCAATAACATAAAAAGAAAAAAAGTTCTTGTTTTTCCAAAAAAAAATGTTGGAAAAAATCGTCTTTTTTAAATTCAAAATCATATAACTTTGGACTTAGTCATTATTTTTGAACAATTCTTTTTCTGTTTGACACATACATGTGTTGTTAGTTCAATAAAGGAAAATTGAAGAAAATCGGAAAATACTTGGATTCGCTGTTATCAAAAAAATGAAGTAGGGTGGGTAAAAATTTTGAAAATTTAATTTTCAAATGCGAATATCTCCTAAGCCGTGCGAATTTTAAATTTGTAATTTGGCAATGGATAAAAAAGGTAAGTAAAAACATAAAATTGTAGCATTATTAATTAAACAAATATAATTTAATTATTATTTTCATTATTAGAAAAAAGAAAAAGTGCAATCAAGTGGGACCAGGGCAGCGAGCGGGTTTATTAGAGGTGTGGGCTGAAAGAATCAGAGCTGCGTGGCTTTAACTTTAATCAGACTTTTTATGTCTTTTAATTTATTTATTTATTTAATACAAAAATCTTTTTCTTTATTTTGTTTTGTTTTGACATTTTTGTTTGGACAGCTGATTTTGATACATAAATAATCGATACAAATTAGAGATGACAGTCAATTGTTCGTAATTCATAAGGTAATTCAAACTGAATTACGTACGATCAAGGTAATTCGCACTTGAAATTTTGTATGGCGAATCATGTAATTCAGTTCGTAATTGGGGGTTGAATGACGAATGAGAGTGTGAATGACGAATAATGCCGTCGTGTGAACATGGTATAAGAGATAATTGAAGAGATTTGTAGTGGTCGATGAGGAGATTGTATATATACAATTTGCTTGAAATTGGAACACAATGGAAGAAATAGGATCGTTTTAAAAATTTAACATACCCGAGATGTCCTACTTTGGGGACCTGGTGAGCACAAAACTTAAACTCTTCCTCTTTGAAATTTCATTCAAACATGGATAACCGTTTAGAAGTTACAGCTTTATTTCCCTCTTTTTTACTATTATACTGTGTTACGTTTTCTTTTATAATTGTAAACAATTTTCCAACAGCTGATCGATTGTCGATGGTATTGCCATATTAAAAAGCTAAATTCAGTTTGATTTTTGCGCATTAGGATGGGGATACCAATTATTCGGCAATTATGATATGTCCACTGGATGTTTTTAGATTTATCGGATTGTGTATCTGCATCACGAGCTTTAAGTCCACTACATTTTAAATGATAATTTCCCAAACACAGCCAACAGAAAATCGTACGATCATCACCAGAAATACTGCAGTTTTTATTTATACAGTCCATATCAAATTTTATTCAATACACACACCACAGTTTAATAAGATTAAGAAGTATTGGCAATGTTGTGTTTTAATTAGGAAGGACACAAACCACAGTTTTATTCTTAATAACACGATTAAAACAGAGTGGCAATATTATGGAAAAATCAATCAATCAAACAACATTGCAACGTTATGCAATTTGGTAACTTTGTCACTTTGACAAATAACAAATTAGAAAACTAATATTCGGCTATGCCGAATCTTAAATACCCTCCACCTAAATATACTGAGACTTACAGAAATAACATTGGTGTAGCGAGTAGAATATCCATATTCAGCTTTTCTTATTCATGGAATTATTCGAAATTTAACCCTCCGTTACTCGTAACTGATCTAGTTGATACAATCAAACATTTTTTTATTGTAAATTTTTTTAAACACCCGAAATTTTAAGCTATTTTTTGATAAAATAATATTTTTACTGCAATTTTTTTTGTATTACTCTTTCAAATAAATTGCATTTAATATTGTTTTGATGTTTTCGAAATAAAAAGTGAAGAGATTATTTTGGAAACGCGCCTTTTTTTATTGATATCAATTTGATACATTGCGACTAGTCTCGATTGAAAATGATTGCGAATAACGGAGGGTTAAATAAGATTAGTTTATTCGATATTAGTATTTCATATATAGTTAGAAGTAGTGTATTTAATTTTCATCAATTTATAGATCATATAATTAGTAATTGTTTACTACCCTATTGACAATTACAGATTTATTCACGTTTAATATAGCGGATGTGGGCCTTACATATACAGTACGGGCTCTATTTGCGCAACCGAAAGGAAATCGAGGTTGTTGCGATATTCGAAATGTTGCAATAAGCAACCACTATATATGGTATTATTTTTTATTCTTTTTTTAACAAAAACATGCAACTTAATTAACAAAAAGTAATTAATTCATATATTAAACAAAACAAAGTAAAAATAAATGGTGTAAATAAATCTTTTAATAAAAAATAACTGAATAAACAGTCAAAATTCTTTATGAGAGCAGTGTCGTCGTGAAAGTATTTTTTAGGTGCCTATGATTTGGCAAATAGTTTTGAATTACGCTTCTGATTAAAAAAACAACCAGAATAAATAGAGAAGAGAATAGAATAACTTCTGAATAATATTACATATGAAAAAAAATAAAGTTGCACTTATCGCGTCTGTTTTTTGAAAAAAGTTGCAGTTATAAAGACTCTAATGTTAAAAAATAGGCTGTTGCGCTAATCGGTCAGTTGCAATAATAGGTAGTTGCACAAATCGAGCCCGTACTGTACTTATGTGAGAACTGTGTCCTATTAAGGGGCGATAGTCAAAAAATATTGTAACGAGATTTCTATGTATTTGAGGGCTATTTTGGATGAATTTCATATCAATAACATTATTTAGAGATTTTTATGGGTGTTATAGAGATTCTTGGAAGTGGACCTTATGTGGTCAAATATGGACTGATATTCACAAAATCCAGTGAACTTTGAATACAAATTACTGATCCCTGTAAAATCTTGGTTCAATATCAATATTTGTTTGGTATTTATAAAGGTTTTAATTACGAGCCGATCTTCATAAAATTCGATACAACGATTTTCACATGTATGGGAATTATTTATGAAAAAATGTTACCTGATAACGGTATTTTTAAGTGATTTATACGAACTTAATTGATTTTCTGAAGAGGACTTTATATGGGGTCTATGGTCAAATATGGACCGATCCAAAAAAAATTATGGTATTGTGATTCTTTTTTATTAGAAAATAATTTTAAGCTGAATTTTTTATGGATACGTCTATTATATAGGCATTTAAATGCCATAAAGCGATAGAAGGGAAGAAATTTGTATGGGGTCTAGGAGAAATCAATGACCGATTCTTACCATTTTCAACATAAAAATAACAAGTGTCAAATCTGATGTTATTATCTCCAATATATTTACACAAATAACAATAAATATGTGAAAATTATATATTTTTTTTTTAGGTTGTCCCGATTCTGGTTCTACTGTACCGATTTCGCTGATTTTCAATACAAAACTGCATAGAACAATATATTTTTTTTTTGCAAGCTAGGTCTTGAATTTTCTAGTTATAGGCATTTCAAAATTTTGGCATACCTGGGTCCTTTTTTAAAAAAATATAGGAGACCGAATGGAATTTTTAAATTTTTTATTAATTAAACAACTAAATTACCAATATTATACAAAAGATTTCAGAGCAAAATCAATTATGGATCCAAAAATAAACGATTTTTAGTTTAAAAATTCAAAAAATAGTAGTAGATTTTGTTGTTTTTTGGGATTTAAGTTACCATAAATCTTTTTTTATAAAAAAAACTTTCTATAAGAACATATAACAATTTTAAGTTTTTCTATAAGTTTTCTTTAAGAAAATTTTATAAAAAAAACATGTCCTATTTTTAGAATTTGACCTATTTTTTTTATCAAAATTTCAACTTTGGGCCACATGTTCAAAAATCCCAAAGATGGGATCAGAAAACGGAAAGCAACACTGATGCGTTCGATATTTATCCCCAAAGTATTTTCCCAGCCGCGAAAGAAATATGGACCCTATGGGCAAATTTGTAAAACAAATATTTTTTTTGATTTTCGCTCCAATTTTTATGAATTGCGGAATTTCCTTTGACCTTTTGACAAGGTTTTTTTTACACTTTGTTATTTAGAATGATGATTTAGAAAACGTTGAAAATTTCATTGAGTTTTGTTAATAAATAAAGATTTTGTTACACATTACATATTTATTGAATTTCTAAAACTAAAATTTGTATCAAAATTTTAATAGGATTGCAAATATTAGTAACAATTTGATCCACATTTAATCCGAAATAATTTTTTTTTGGTAATTTTTGGTCCTATAAAAAAATTTCAGGTCAATATCAAAAATATGCCACAAAACTCCGTCCTTCTATAATAATATTGCACTTTTTCATAATAAAAAATTTGTATAAATATTCTTAATGTACTCCTTGTTTATGCCCATGTCAATTTTTATCCCGATCGGACCAGCTGTTTAGAAATGTCAGATTTATTTCCAAAAAATTTGGATTCTGCCCCACTGTGTAAGTTAAGGTTTCCAGGCAGCCACGAAGTGAAGAAAAGAAGAGCAACTCACGTGGGTCCAAAGCTATATATCCCTTTGTTTTACCTGAAAGTAGAAAGACAGAAAAAGAGGGACAGATAGAAATGAAAAAGAAAGAAGAGGAATATTGAAAGAGTTAAGATGAAGATGTCCGAAGAAAGAGGGAGAGAGGATAGTTTTAAAATTGCGTACCAATGAGTTGGCGGTTATTAGGTCACTCTAATGAGATCCCCATGTCAGGTATTTTTAACCTATTCTACTCCTTATAAAGGCATTAATGCCCTCTAGCCTCCTATTCGAGAGCTCTGAAAGACTATTTAGGGAAAGATGTTAAAAGTTGAGGGTCATTTTAACCCCAAGTGCTATTAAGGGTTAATTTTAATTTTTGTGATGTTATTATACATACTAGACCTCATGTCATATTTTTCTTAAGTTTCATCAAAATCGGCCGGAAAATATATAACATTTCGCTATCTTTCCATGAGAAATTCCAAATATTGAAAAAATTGACCTTTGACCTTCACGATTTAAGTGTTAACGTTTTCCGATTTTAGTAAAACTTTCAGACTATATTTAGAATTACCTGGAATATAATATTCTGAATAGCTTTTGCTTAAAAATCATAACAGTAAAGAAATTCGGCTAATTCTCCAAAATATGGCCAAAAAAATAGTTTTTCTCGAAAATCTCAAAATTTAAATCGCAGGTACGGAAAAACTATAGGAGGTATTTTCATACTTTTTTCATATTTTTATTCCCTATTATGTTCTCAATAAATCCCAATGTGATGATCAAAAAATTTTGAAATTTGTTTAACAAAATTTTTCAAAATTTAAAATTGGAGTTTTGAAACTGCCGTTAAAAAAATAAATATTTTTGGTCATACCTGCAAATAGGTTAACGATATCCTACGAAGACAAAAACTCACATACAAGTAAATATGGATATATTTTAAGTAAAAATGTGCTTTTATTTTAATATTTCTGAAAATATGTTTATTTTGTTTCTACATTTCTTGTTCTAGTGGCCTGAGACACGTTAATGGCCTGGCGATTTTTTAATAACTTTAAAATTTTTCAACCAATTTTTATCTTTTATATCTTATTAGAACGACAATTACGTGTACATTTCGATTCTTTTAAATTAAATTGCAAAAGTAATTATTTAATGCCAAAATTTTTACAAAAACTGAAAAAATTGCATTTTTCCTCTTGTAAATGCACCTCAAAACTTCAGCGTCGTTGCGGCACCAATTAACGTTATCCTATCATACTAATATTTTACACAACGTGTTTTTACAATACATAGAACCATTCTAGAGGGGGGACGGTCAAAATTCGCAATTTTATTGTTTTGGAGCACTCTAGTATTTATATTAGTATAAATTTAATTTAAATTTAAATTTTTCATAAAATTTTATAAATGTAAAATTTTTTAAAAAAAAATCACAAAATAGAATATTATAAATTTTTGTAATGAATAATCATAAATAAAAAATAAAAAAACACAGCTTTAAAAAAAATGGAAAACAATTTTTAACCTGTTAAGCGTTTTTTGTTTTTCGGAAAAATATAATTTTCGCTCTAACTTTGAAATCGAAATAAATTTAAAGAATAAATTAATATGTAATATGTATTCCTATTAGTATAAATTTGTATCCAGTTTTTCTTTCACTAAACTCAGTAGATGGAAAAATTAATCTGCAAAAATAAAAAAATTTACAAGTTTTGGGGGAATCTTTGGTTTCGGTTTACCTTCTTAATAAAAATATATTAAAATATTTGTATTATTCTGCATTCACAAATTCACCACAAATATCAAAATTATCATAAGCTTCATTATAATCATTATCTTCATCATCATTATTATAATATTCTTCATCATTATCATCATCACTATCTTCATCATTGTTATCATTTACTGGTCTTGTTAAATAAATGACAACCAGAGTTTTTTTACACAAAAAATAAAAATTTTTTTCTTAAAATAAGCTCATATTCTATACTATTCTAAAATCTATAAAACTAATTTCAATTATTACTAACTTAATACTTGTGGCCCATTAAATGCGGAAATTATCCCAATTTTGGACCTTTCTTAAAAAAAATATTAAAAATATATACACATAATTTTTATAAAAAAAAATTTACTATATACTTTAATATCTGATGTTGAAGGTTCCATTATAAAAGATTTACTTTTAATAGATTTAATACTAACAATAATCGCTTGAATTGTAAAAATTTCGAATTTTTCACTTTTTTTAAAAACAGATATAATTTGCTAACTTTGACCGCTCACTGAAAAGAAAGAAAGTGATGTAGAATTTTATCTACTTTTACCCTATACCAACATTTATTATAAAAACTTTATTTATAAATTTCAATTAATCGCCACTTTTATACCATTTGGACCCAACGTGCGGCATGAAAAATTGGAAAATGAAGCTACCCTGTTAATTCAAAAAAAAGATACCTCAAGAAAATCGGAATGGAATTGGATAATTTATTAGCAAAAAAGCAGACCAATGTAGGTAAAAAACATAAAATTATACTTTTCAAATGCAAATAACTCGTAAACTATAAGAGATGAAAGAAACCAATGTTTTTTTGTAGATCTCGTCTAGTAGATTCCATATATATATATATAAAAATCTTTTAAATCGGATCGCAAACAAAAAATTGCATCATTTTTAATTTTTGATATACCCTAGGTGCCTCACTTTGGGGCATTGTGGCTCAGCGACCCCTTACTATTATAAGTCCAAATTCAAAACTTAAGCTTATCAATACCTTTTCTATAGCCATGGGAATTTTTATTAAAATCGATCTATTCGTTTAGAAGTTACAGATTTATTTCCACTTTTTTTCTCAAATACCTCGCTGTGCGATGTAGCTAATTACTACGAGTTATGTATCTTGTCTTCTGTGAATAAAATTAAAAGTTGTGTACAGATTTTAATCAATTAGGGCTTGTTTTATTTGGAACTTTGTTTTCTATATGTGTGAAATAATTTAAGAGCCTATATGCATTTGCCGTTTTAAAAACCAAATATTTCGAAATTTTTCAAAAAAATATTTTTTTTTTTGCGAAAAAAAATTTATATATCTTAAACGACGGCGAAGATTAAAAACAGTTTTTTCAGTTTATTCAAGAAACTAAACCGCTACGCGAATATATGTTGTACAACCTCCTCCATTTTCGAAATAATGGTATATCTCGAAAATACGAGCTAACCTAAAAAAAACGGTTAGCACTGAATTCAGCGTACCCGATTTAGTTTAACCTACTGGGTGCCCCGATTAACAGTATTTTCAACTAGCACAGTGTTATTATGTGTATATGAATGTTCAAGACATTTTCTGAGGGAGACAAATGTTGCCCGATTTTCGTCATACTTCACAGTATAGCCAGCTAGCTCCTTTCGTTTGAGCTCTATCGTGTTTTCATCAGACAGCCAGACGGACGGTTGGATGCAGGAAAAGTCACAGGACTTTAGTAGGAGTGATAACCGGTCACTGCTTAATTGGAGGCTTCATTGAAGCGCCCAGGACTTCTGTATGATGTGCGAGGATATTTAGGAACTAGAGACTGTGGAACATATTATGTTTAATTGTCCTAGATTACAATATTTCGTGACTTTTTGAATATCCCGATACTTAACTAAAAGGACAAGACTGTAAACAGGCATCTGTCAGTTGACTCATTTGGTTTATTTTTGACAGCAATTGATACCAGATTACCGCGTGACTTGAGAATTAAGAATTATTTTTTGTGGAAAAACCCATGACTTAAACTAAGGATAAGATTGATAAATACTATGGGAACTCTGCACCAACAATTTCAATGGCAAAAAAGTGGTATACAGAATTTCGTTGTGGCCGTACAAGAACGGAAGATGCCAAACGTTCTGAACGCCCAGTTGAGGTTTCTACACCCAAAACAATTGGAAAAAATCAGGATATGTTGTTGGCCAAGAGATTGTGGAAGACATTGGTAAAATTATGGTATTTCGTTTGTAAAACATTGATATGTATATGGGTCATAGACCCACAAAAGTATATATTCTGGATCCTTTTATTTCTAACACAATCTCCGTCTGTCTGTTTATTTGTTTGACAAATAAATTTTAATTTGTTTCCAAAACTAAATTATACGTTCTTTAGAACTAGTCTATTCCCAATTTGTTCTATAAAACTCTATAGAATTACTTAAGAATTACAATAATATGTCACAGAACGGGTTCTAGAAGTGGTTGTTATCAAAGAATCTGAAGTAGTTCTGTTTATAGTCCTTCTAGAACTAGTGATTTTACAACAAGTTCTAAAAAGTGTCCTGGGATATTAAATTTTACAACATTATTTTTATTTTATTTAGAACACACAATTTTCATTTATTTGTGTAAATTTTTATTATGAAAGTTCTAGTAAAATTTTCAATTATTCATCAAGACAATGCAAATTTCGTCTTAATGTCCATGTTCTTTTGGGTATTGCCATTATTTCCGCCACCATTCATAACATTCTGTTTAGAAAAAATCCAAATAATAAAATTTATTTGTTTAAAAATTCAATAATACAAATTATATACGAGTAAATATTAATATTCTTACCTTGCTAGGAGTAGCCAGTACACTGGCAGCAATGCAGCCAATTACAAATATTAATTGAAATAATTTCATGTCGAAACTTAAAGTGCAACTAAAGTATCAATCTTCGAGAGATGTGTAATCAACTGATGCATTTATGGGATTTATTTTTGCTTTATATAGAAAATAGTCTTTATAATAAAATGCACATACATATATTTAAGTATCTTTAGACATAGTGGGTGGTTATTAGGAAAAGAAAAAGTAAAGCAGAAGTTTTTATTAATAATTTGTGGTGTGAATTGCTTATAATTTTAAATGATGGCTTTAAAAGATATATTTTTATAATGTTCTTGAAAAAATATTATGAAACTTATTTATAAAATGAAATTTTATTTTAAGTAAAATGTATAATTTTTTTTTTATTTTTTCTTAATTAAATCTAAAAATTTGCTTAACAAATGCTTTTTTCAGTTTTAGCTATATTTTTCGCATAGACCATCTCAGCGTATGAGTATTATTGGTCATCAATCATAATAAGTATACTCAAGAATAATTTCATTAAAGATTTATAAAAACAAATATCCAGATTTTGTTCATATTCGACAACTTCATTGAGCCATTTATTTTTGGAACAATATATGGGAGTTATGTTCAATTGTGGCCGATCGCCATGAAATTAGGTCTCGTAATTTTTTTCTATAAATATTAAACTTATTTATATTGAATTAACATTTTAAAAAAAAGTCAGTGGAGTTGGACTCATCCCACCTTCGCTTACAATGTAGATGGAGTTGGACCCATCCGACTTTCGCTTACATTGTCGGTAGAGTTGGACCCATATGACGGCCTAGGCCATCGCTGTGTAAATGTAAGTGGAAACTGAATACAGACTTTAGATTAGTCGCATCTACATTGTCATTGGTCTCAGTTGGAAGATGTATGGGGAAAAAAATCCGCTGGGATGTGAATTCAACACACTTGAGAGAGAGATTTAACTTCAAAACTTTTTCTTGAAAATTGCACAAAATTGCAATTCTAACACACACTTTCACCATCTAAATATATAAAAGAGTAACGTTACTGACTGACTGACTGACTGACTGAATGACTGACTGACTGATTCATCATCGCACAGCCCAAACGGCTGAAGCTAGAATCACGAAATTTTAACTGTGGGTTCCTCCCTCCCCAAAACGATCCGATAAGAAGGGATTTTTGGAAATTCGAACGTTTAGGGGGTAAAAAAGGGTAAAAACGGGTAAATTCGGTAACCTTATATCTTCAAAACTAATAAAGATACAAAAAAACTTAAAGTTGCATGTTACTCCATTTAAAAAATAAGCTGACAGGTGTTTCGTACTTTTTCGAAATTCGAAACATTTAGGGGAGAAAACGGGTAAAAACTGTATTTTGGTACTTTTTTTGCACCCTATGTATCTTTTAAACCAATAAACATATAAACAAATTTTAAATCGCATTCTTTACTTATCAAAAAATAAAAAATATAAGTTTGGTACTTTTTGGAAATTCGAACCCTTAAGGGATAAAAATTGTGTTTATTTTTGGTACTTTTTCATAAAATATGTTTTTCTATAATTTGACATAGGCATACGAATATTTTATTATGAGATCCCACCACGATACAGAAATTTATTTGAATTAAATTTTACCAAAGCAATGGGGATAAAAAAAGGTACCAAAAAGGGGATAAAATCGGAAAAATACATTTTATTGAAATTATTAAGCCAATTTTGATAATTTTTTTAACACTGGTTCTTGGATTCATACAAAAATTAACTAACAGGGTGTTAGTTGGAACTCGAGTGCCAAGGTGTATATTGGGCCAAATCCGGGTAAACAGTTTGGTACTTTTTTAAAACATATTTTTTCTTGGGCACATTAACACAGATTTTAATATTTTGAGACATGTCTGTAGCATAAACAATTTTGGCAAAATGGAATATTTTTAAAGGTCGAACTTGAGGGGTGTTCGAGGAAGAAAAGGGAAATTGGTACTTTTCTCCTAATGGTACTTTTTTAATATTTTAAATTATTGCACTTATCGACATTAAAGTTAGCTGATTTGTATCTGAGTGAAGTTTGTGTTAGGCATAGGGTATAATATTTAGGTACCAAAATGTGTGAACAGAACTATAGGTACTTTTTTGTTCTTCTAATGGTACTTTTTTGAAATTTCTATAACAATGGACTTAGAAACATGAAATTAAACATATATGGTCCTAAGTGAGTGAGAATTCTAGGGGGAGACTTTTTGGTACTTTTTCTTTATTGGAATGGTACTTTTTGTAATTTCTTCACCAATGAACCTAGAAACATAAAATAAAGCTTATATATAAACCGAGTGAGTAGGAAACCACAAGTGTGTGGTTTTTGGTACTTTTTCTATATTCTAATGGTACATTTCTGAATTTTCTATAACTATGGACTTAGAAACATGAAATTAAGCATATATGGTCCTAAGTAAGTGAGAATTCTAGGGGGAGACTTTTTGGTACTTTTTCTTTATTTGATTGGTACTTTTTGTAATTTTTTCACCAATGAACCTAGAAAAATGAAATAAAGCTTATATGGAACCGAGTGAGTGGGAAACCACAATTGTGGGGTTTTTGGTACTTTTTCTATATTCTAATGGTACTTTTTTGAATTTTCTATAACAATGGACTTAGAGACATGAAATTAAGCATATATGGTCCTAAGTAAGTGAGAATTCTAGGGGGAGACTTTTTGGTACTTTTTCTTTAATCGAATGGTACTTTTTGTAATTTCTTCACCAATGAACCTAGAAACATGAAATAAAGCTTACATGGGCCCGAGTGGGTGGGAATCCACACGTGGTTGCTTTTTGGTACTTTTTCTATATTATAATGGTACTTTTTGAATTTTCTACAATAAAGGACCTAGAAACATGAAATTAAGCGTATATGGTCCTATGTGAGTGAAAATTCAAGCGGATACTTCATGGTACTTTTTTTTATTATAATGGTACTTTTTTTTAATTTTCTATAACAGTGGACTTAGAAACATGAAATTAAGCATACACGGTCCTAAGTCAGTGAGAATTCTAGGGAGAGATTTTTGGTACTTTTTTTTAATCGAATGGTACTTTTTGTAATTTCTTCACCAATGAACCTAGAAACATGAAATAAAGCTTACATGGGCCAGAGTGGGTGGGCATCTACAAGTGACTGCTTTTTGGTACTTTTTCTATATTATAATGGTACTTGGACCTAGAAATATGTAATTAAGCGTATATGGTCCTATGTGATTGAAAATTTAGCGGATACTTCATGGTACTTTTTCTTTATTATAATGGTACTTTTTTAATTTTGTATAACAATGGACTTAGAAACATGAAATTAAGCATACACGGTCCTAAGTCAGTGAGAATTCTAGGGGGAGACTTTTTGGTACCTTTTCCCTATTCGAATGGTACTTTTTGTAATTTCTTCACCAATGAACTTAGAAACATGAAGTAAAGCTTATATGGACCGGAGTGAGTGGGAATCCACAAGTGCCTGTACTTTTTGGTACTTTTTGTATATTGTAGCGGTACTTTTTGAATTTTCTGTAATAATGGCCATAAAAATATGAAATTAATCGAATATTTTTATGGCCATGGACCCAGAAATATGAAATTAGACATTTACAATTAGATTCACAAAGGGAGACTTAATAGTACTATTTCATTCTTCTAATTGGGGTGGCGAAGCGCACAGGGTCTGCTAGTCACATAATATTTTTATTATTTTTTTCCACAAATTTAAAACATTTAAATAACCGAAACGTGTATATTTTGCACAAACGAAAAAAATATTTTTTTAATTTTTTTGACATTAATTTTTTAGGGGTTGGAACATGATAAAAATATAGAAGGTAGTTTCAATAAATTTTTTTTTTTTAAAATAAGGTTTTTTGAAGTTTCCTTTTTTTGTGAGCATTATAAAAAGCGTTGCCACATTCCAAAAAATGATTATGATTTTCGAGAATTTTTTTTACAAAAAATGTGTAATTTAATTTATTATTTAAATAAAAATGTATTATGTTGTGTTGGGAGTTATTGATTCAATTCCTAACGTTCGATTACTTATTAAAACACGTTGACTATTTTTATATGTATGCATTTTCTTAATTTTTTTTATTACTATGTAAATATTTTATATCTTTTAAATGGATGTTTAATTATAAGAGACAAGTAGCACACGGAAGAATGTATTTTCAAGATCTAGCCGAGCACTCTCAGAAAATATAAAAAGTCTTTGAAATCGGATGGAAAACAAAAAATGGCACGCGTTTAACAAATTTACATGTCGAAGGTGCCCTACTTTGGGTTCCATAGCGCCGCCATTGAAGTATTTGTGGGGTTAATTTTCAAATCTTAAACTCGAATATTCCTTGGGTACGCCGTTTAGAAATACGAGATTTATTTTCAAATAATTTCGATTCTACTCCAATGTGCATAGTTAATGGATTATGATCGGTAATAATCGGTGATATATATCCCAAAATATGTTTACATAATAAGTAGTATTTTGAAGTTACCTTGTGTTCATTGGGACAACATTCATATCCAATCTCACACGCTTTGTTTTAACTGAAATATTACTTTTAACTAAATGGTCGGAGCACACCATTGGCTGTTTTGGCAAATCGTCTTCGCAAGCTTTACATATATCCATAAACTGTTGTTGTTGTTGGGTAAATATTTTTTCTATTTTTTTAATAATTTTCAAATTAATGGAAATTATGTATTCCCAAAGGGAAAATTTGAAATTGATATGGCTTTACTATTTTTACGAAAACTTCAAAATCCTTAAGCATGTCAGATATAGAATTTGAAAAAATAAAGAGAGAATGAAAATACCTTCTATTTTTCTACTATGGGTTGGAATAAAAACTAATATAAACACATTTGTAAAATTTCGTATTGGAAATTAATAAAAAAAATTTAAATAAACTTAATTGTTTGCAGAAATTATGGAAAACAAGCGGCAAAATCTATTTATAAAATCTTTCCAGATCAAATATAATTCAAATAATTTGAGAATTGTTTGAATTTTTAAATTTAATTGTAATAAAATTTTGTTATAATTTTTAAGGTCGCTTTTTTACAACTCTGTCTGTTTAAGGAGTGTGTTGAAAGTGGTTTGAAAACCAATACATATAAATAAAATGATACCAATACATTCTTACTCCCTGTCTATACTTGACAAATATTTATCATAACAATTAATGACGTTTGTTGTCAAGACAAAGTTGTCTGAGCAAAAGCACTAACAATTTTGTCATAACGAAGCAATAATACTAATAAATGAGGACTATACCTGATATTTTTTTATCTTGACAACGATTTTGACGTTTATCATGATAAAAATTTATCAGGTATAGACAGGGAGTTATAGTTAGGTTTTTTTGTCAACCGACTTAGGTTTTTTTGACAGCGTTTCACTTCTTGTTATTATTCTTTGGTCTATATTATAGAAAATTCAAAAAGTACAATTTGAAGAACGAACAAGTAAGAGAGCTATATTCGGCTGTGCCGAATCTTAGATACCCTTCACCAAATTATACATAAAAATATTTTTTTTTAAATATTTATAGTTAAAAAAAATTAATTTTTTTTCGAAATTTTTTTAAAATTTTTTCTTTTCGAAATTTTTTTTTAAAAAAGTTTTTTCCATTTTTTTTTTTAATTTTAAAAAAAAATTAAAAAAAAATTTAATTACAGTTTTCTTACTTTATTTTGTTTTATACTAACAATTTCGCTAACGAAGTAGCGTGTGAAATGCTAATTCAATATAAATAAGTTTAATATTTATAGAAAAAAATCACGCGACCTAATTTCATGGCGATCGATCCACAATTGAACATAACTCCCATATATTGTTCCGAATAAACCTCTGCATGAATGGATTTGTAGTTAAGTAGTACATGTGTACTTGTAAAGTATGTGCTCTTACTCGAACTATATTTAAAAATAATGTTCATATTTTTGGGAACAACAAAATTATCGAATATGTATTTGTTGTTACTCGCCTTTATGTTTACTAGTTAATTACAGGTTTGTTTTACACTCACACTCTCCACATACAAGAAGAGAACATATCGAGTATCAAGCTACAACCAAACTTCTCGAGGTACTTGCAGTACTACGTGAAGTTTGGCAAATTTAATATTTTTAATATATTTAATATTTTTTTATTTTTACTTTATCAAGAATAAAATATGTATTTATCTGATGATTTTAATGAAATTTGGCTTGTTTTATTTCTAATTCACAATATACAAATGTAAATGCCGTTAATTACATTAATACATTACTATAATCTCTACTGTATAATACACAAAAATACTTGCAGTACCACATGAAGAGAACATGAATTTTAAGGTACTTCTTTTTTTGTTGTTCACATATCATTTGTTCTATTTTTTCGGTACTCTATTAACTTCGGCTACTTACTTATTCGTATTTAATAAGCAAACATTCTCTTCACTTCCCTACTTGTGCTCTGAGTAAGAGTACAAATAAATACTACATTTGAAGGCGAGTTTCACACATGAAGAATAAAACTTACTCGCTGCAGATGTCTAGTTCCGAAGTTGTCGAATATGAACAAAATCTTTATACTTATTTTTATAAATCTTTAATGAAATTATTCTTGAGTATACTTATTATGATTGATGACCAATAATACTCATACGCTGAGATGGTCTATGCGAAAAATAAAGCTAAAACTGAAAAAAGCAATTTTCAAAATTTTAATAAAATTCTGGGTCGAGTTCTTTTTGGTTTATAGATTTACTGTAATAAATATAATTAAGAAAAAATAAGAAAAGTTATACATTTTACTTAAAACAATTAAAACAAAATTTCATTTTATAAATAAGCTTCATAATATTTTTTTTCAAGAATATTGTAAAAATATATCTCTTAAAGCCATCATTTAAAATTATAAGCAATTCACACCACAAATTACACTAGTTTACAAATCAAACATTTTTCTTTGCTCATGGAATGAAACTTATATTTTTGAGAAGAGCTAGGGACGCTTGTTAATTGACCATTTTTTGTTTCCCACCTATACGTCAAAATTTTGAGATATATGGGTTTTTATTTTTCACCTGCCCTGAGTACTACTAATGCATACTGTAGTGTACCGAATTGTAGTAATTAAGTATTTACATCGTTTTTGGGTACTCAACACTCTGGTGAAGCTGCTAGATCCTTTCAGAGTTGTATTCTTTTGACAAATTCCAAAAAAAATGAACGGGAAAAAAATAAATACGGTTTAAAAGTACGTCTTTCCTGTAGATAAACGTTAATAAATCGCTGTTAAATACAAATTTCTAAAGTAAAAACTTTATCAAAATGTCTTCTAGAAAGTGTAAAATAAACCCAGACCATTTTTGTTTTATTTGCAGAAAAATTATTCAGTCAAATCGAGGTTTTCCTATAACACAAACACTGCAAAATGCTTATTTACATACATTAAATCATTTCGTAAAAGCTTTAGATAAGACAAAACAAGCATTTCA
Organism: Calliphora vicina; assembly: GCF_958450345.1. NCBI lineage: Eukaryota > Metazoa > Arthropoda > Insecta > Diptera > Calliphoridae > Calliphora > Calliphora vicina. The sequence goes on from NC_088782.1 coordinate 63,582,275, forward strand.
ATATTTATGCAGCGTGTTCTCGAGTCTTTTAGACGCTAAACTAAATGAAGGGATATTTGTGGGTCCGCAAATAAGAAAAATTTTGGTTGATACCAAATTTGAGTGTCTATTAACCGATGGTGAAAATGCAGCATGGAATTCTTTTAAACTTGTTGTTCAAGAATTTTTGGGGAATAAGAAAAGTCAAAATTACAGAGATATTGTTGCGAATTTATTACATAATTTTGAACAGATGGGTGTAAATATATCCCTCAAAATTCACTATTTACATTCTCATGTGAATTTTTTCCCGGAAAACCTCGGACACATGAGTGACGAACATTGAGAGCGTTTCCATTAAGATTTGAAGTTTTTTGAGAGGAATTATCAAGGTTTTTGGGATCAAATATGCTACGAGACTACTGTTGAAGTGTCGTGAGGGAGACAAATGAAAATAATTATAAAAAGAGGACTAAACACTTCACATTTAATTTTTTTGTCCTAATTTAATGTACATTTTTATATGTTTCGTTTTTAATAAATATCTCAAAAGTTTGACGTCCAGGATTTTTTTTTATATTTTTTCCAAAGTAAGAAGACCTTAATACACAAATCCCCATATGTTTCAATTCATGAGCAAAAACCTTGTAAACTAGTGTTATTAATAAAAACTTCTGCTTTACTTTTTCTTTTCCTAATAACCACCCACTATGTCTAAAGATACTTAAATACATGTATGTTCATTTTATTATAAAGACTATTTTCTATATAAAGCTAAAATAAATCCCATAAATGCATCAGTTGATTACACATCTCTCGAAGATTGATACTTTAGTTGCAGTTTAAGTTTCGATATGAAATTATTTCAATTAATATTTGTAATTGGCTGCATTGCTGCCAGTGTACTGGCTACTCCTAGCAAGGTAAGAATATTAATATTTACTCGTATATAATTTGTATTGTTGAATTTTTAAACAAATAAATTTTATTATTTGGATTTTTTCTAAACAGAATGTTATGAATGGTGGCGGAAATCATGGCAATACCCAAAAGAACATGGACATTAAGACGAAATTTGCATTGTCTTGATGAATAATTGAAAATTTTACTAGAACTTTCATAATAAAAATTTACACAAATAAATGAAAATTGTGTGTTCTAAATAAAATAAAAAATGTTTTTAAATTTAATATCCCAGGACACTTTTTAGAACTTGTTGTAAAATCACTACTTCTAGAAGGACTATAAACATATTATTGTGATTCTTAAGTAATTCTATAGAGTTTTGTAGACTAGTCTAGACTAGTTCTAAAGAACGAGTTGTTAAGTTTTCCCTAATTAATTTGCCACGTAAAAAAAATAAGGCAGACAGACATGTTATATATCAAATGGTTTTGTCTTCTTTTCAAAATTTGTATTCTTTTGAAAATTAAAAAATTCATGGAATACTTTTTTGAAAAATATGACAAACATTTTTTTTCATTGAATTTTTGCTTAGATACAAATTTTTCAAATTGAAATTAAATTTTTATTTATGAATTGTTTTTAATGAAATTTCACAGTTATGTAGAATTTTCTATTTAAAATGGAAAAATAAAAACAAATTTTGAAATTTATTTACAGCAATCCCAAAATTCCTTAAAAAGTGTCGAAATATCCAAAAAATGGAAGTTTTTAGTTTTTTGGCTATAATATCTATCCATCCACAAAATAATTAAAAACATATTGGGCCATCAACAATCGGTTACTATATTTTGATATCGAATATGCGAAAAGTTTATGAAAAGTTAGCTTTTCAAAAAGTATAAATTCCTTATACATCCTCTTAGAAATTGTTTGCGATAACCTAAAAAGAAAAACAGTACTTTTTTCCCAAAAAATTTGCGAAAAATCGCCTTTTGAAAATTTTTTAAATTCGAATGCATATAACTTTGGATTTAGTCATTATTTTTAAACAATTCTTTTTCTATTTGACACATGCATGTGTTCTTACTCCAATAAAGGAAAATTAGAGAAAATTTGGAAATATTTGGATAAAAAAACTGGAGTAGGGTGTGTAAAAATGTTGAAAATTTAATTTTCAAATGCGATTAGCTACTAAGCTATTAGAGATAATTGATAGCTACGACGAGATTTTTTGTAGAGCTCGATGAGGAGATTCTATATTTGTAATTCGGAACACAAACGAAGAAATAGGATCGTTTTAATAATGTAACTTACCCGAGGTGTCCTACTTTGAGGACCCTTGGTCGCGCCCCTGGTGTGCCCATGAGGTCCAAGTTCAAAACTTGAACAAACGGGAGGACAAACTACATAAATTTACCACTAGAAATGTTTTCATATGCAATGTGTTCAACTTTTGCACTCTTTTATACCCACCATCATTCCGTTTGTAACATATCTAAATATCTGGGTCCTCATCAGATTCTAAGACGATCTAGCTATGACCGTCCGTCTGACTGTCTGATGAAAACACGATAGAGCTCAAACGAAAGGAGCTAGCTGGCTAGTACTCAGAAATTATACTGTGGAGTATGACGAAAATCGGGCAACATTTGTCTTTAGTCCCCATACATGGTCTCCCTCAGAAAATGTCTTGAACATTCATATATAATAATACTGAGCTAGTTGAAAAAACTGTCAAGCGGGGCACCCGATAGGTTAAACTAATTCGGGTACGCTGAATTCAGTGGCTTAACACGTTTTTAATCTTCGTTTTAGATATATAATTTTTTTTTGGCAAAAAAAAAATAATTTTTTAGAAAAATTTCGAAATATTTGGTTTATAAAACGGCATTTAAAATTGGAAAATGAAGCTACGCTGTTAATTTTTTCTAAGCGTATAGAAAAAAAGTTCCAAACAAAACAAGCTCTAAATGATTAAAATCTGTTAAAAAAATAGCTACGGGCTACGGAAAGTAGATTTCAACATACAGACGGATAGACGGACATTGCTATATCGACTTTGCTATCTAAAACGATCCAAAATATATATACTTTGTGGGGTCACAAATGAAAAATGTTGAAATTACAAACGGAATGACAAACTTATATATGGGACATTTCATGTCAAGTGAACCAACTTTTGAAATCGATGTCTCGAGTTAGAAAACATTTATTTTGATATAGTATATCCCACTACGAGACCAAATAGCTCTTAAAGGGATAGACGTAAGCTTTCTTTTGAGCAAAAAGAAAATTAAAAAAAATAGATTTTGCCCAAAAAAAATAAAAATTGTATATCTTGAGTTACAAAACATTTATTTTCATATACATATATCCCACTCGCATTCCACTAAGCGACTAAAACCCTCTTTAAGGAATGGACCTAAACTTTCTGTTGAGCAAAAAAAAAATAAAAAAAGGGACCATTTTGGAAAAATAGTTAATTTTGGCAAAAAAAATTTAAAAAATCTATGTCTTGGGTTAGAAAATATCTATTTTGATAGATATCCCACTCGCATCCCACTAAGCGACCAAAAAGGGCTTCAAGAAAAAAAGATCTAAGCTTTCGTTTGAGCAAAAAAAAATTAAAAAGGGCCCATTTTGAAAAAAAGGTCAACAAAGTTTTTGATTTTGCAAAAAAACTCAAAAATAGCTTGTTTTGACCGCCATGTTTGGCAGTGTTTACTATATTGTTCTTTTCCAATTCAGTGTTTGGCCTTTTCCAAACTCTTACTCTGCCGTCCGATTGAAAAATATTAAACTTACTTTCGTCTGAGAACAGTATTACGTTCCAGAAATCTTCAGATTTATGTTTGTAAGATTATAGATTATTTTTCAATCGGACGGTAGAGTAACAGTTTGGAGAAGGCCAAAAACTGAATTGTAAAAGTACAATGTAGTAAACACTGTCAAACATGGCGGATGAGGGGTCATGTTGTGGGGTTGTATGGCTGCATCAGATGTAGGAAACTTAGTTTACATTGATGGTTCAATGGACAAAACTGTATACCTTAATATTTTAAAAGAAAAACTACTACAGTGTGCTCTAAAGTTAAAGTTTGGGAACATTTCTATTTTCAACAATACAATGACCCCAAACACACAGCCCATGACGTCCAAATATGGATAGTACATCATGTTCCCCACATTCTCCAGACTCCTCCAGAATCACCTGACATGAATCCCATAGAACATCTGTGGGATAAATTTTGCGGACGTGTAGGAAAGGACCATATTATTAGTAAGACACAACTTAAAGAAGTCCTGTTGCAAGAATCGAAAAATATTGGAGCTGACGTAACCAAAAAATTGCTCGATTCAATGTCAAGACGATTAAAAGAAGGCTACTCCACAAAATATTAATCTATTTAAAAAAACTATTTTCCTATTAAAAATTAGAAACTGTGTGAATATTTTTGTCGTTATATTTGAATTCAAGTACAATTTCGTAACAATATATTTCCATAAGTTATGTATATGTAAATAAATATTTTTGTTGAAACCCGTACGAATGTTGAGGCCTTCGTTTAAAAAATATGGACGATTAAAGATAAATCTGTATGCTGTGTGAATATTTAAGTCCGACACTGTATATACCATTCTAACGAAAATGAAGGGTATAATTAAAATGGAAATATCCAAATGATTCTGAAGATTATATGCTTACCGAATATGATGAAAATCGGAAGACCCAAGGTCAATTTGCTTGTGATGTATTTTCATTAATTGTCAGTGATATTCTTTGAATTATTACAGGGTAATTATAATAAATGAACTTAAGCCTAATTAAAAATATACTTTAAAATTATATTAAATAAAAAAAATTTAAATAATTACCAAAAAATCTATAAATCAAAAGAATTTTTTTTAAACATTGTGTAAAAACTATTCTACAAGTACATTTATTATATTAGTAAGTATTTCAAAATGTTGTTATGAATAAATTCTAAACAGTTCAAGTCTTTTCCATGAATTTGTAAACATTCATATCTTCTTTCATTAAAACCACATTAATGCATTCAAGTTTCAATTGAAGTTATAATTCTTATTCTCACCACAATTTATTAAGAATCTTAATAATAGTTATTCATAGCTTTCTCGTTTTCCCGAAAAAAACACTAAGTCTTTATCCATTCTTCAATTCTTCAGTTTGCCTATAAAAGGCAAATAAAATTCAATAAATTTATCAGATTATAAAACCACCTCTCAAAGATTAAAACTAAATACAATTTCCTTTAAAAAAAATAAAATTTTCATCAAAATGAAATTCTCTCAAATAATATTTGTAATTGGCTTCATTTTTGCCAGTGTTATGGCTACTCCTAGCCAGGTGAGCAATTAAATTATTTTTCTAATAAATTTATACTAAACCGTATTTAATTTTATTGATTTTTTTGTAAATAGAATGTAATGAATGGCAGCGGTAATAATGGCAATACCCAAAAGAACATGGACATCAAGACGAAAATTACACCATTTTCTGGATGATTTAAAAGAACAGTTATTGATTTGTTTACGATTTATTTGATCTAAAAATATTAAACAAATAAAATAAATATGATTTGAAATATCAGAAACCAATTTTAAAAATTTTTAATTTTAATATTGGATACTAATTTTCGGAACTTTGACAAGATAGCTAAACATTTACATTTATTAAATCAGCATTATTATATAACCCATATCGTGTTTATGAGACGATAAAATCATATTTCTTAATATAAGCTTGCAAATTTTTGGCTCAAACATTAATAGCCAATTTCTAAACCAATTATTCAGTGTAGATACGCCTTCACATCAGCAAATTATTAAATTTTAGGTTGGAAACCTAACTAACCATGCACAACCAGATGGCAGCACTCCAACAAATACTGTCAAATATTTGTCACGTCAGAGAAAACCAGACACAAAACGAAATGTCAAAAATGACACATTGAACAACACGACACAAAAAAAACGCAAGATATTTCTTAGCTTTCGAAAATATTAAATTTTTTTGTTTTTTCTAAATAACTAAATTATTTGAAATGGTGTTTGTGAAAAATTGGGAAGATTTCGAGATTGCAGCCGAAAATATGTACATGGCCAATCCCATGGGCTGCCGCTACACCATGAAATATGTGCACACAAAGGGACACATACTTATGAAAATGACCGACAACGTTAAAGTGAGTACGATTTGTTGTTGCGGTTGTGTTTCTTTTTAAGGGCATCCATGGAATACTAATTTTTAAAATTTATCTCTAGTGCATACAATATAAAGCCGAAAACATGCCCGATGTAAAGAAAATTGAGAAATTCACCAGCAATCTAATGGGTCATATGGCTTCCAAGGAATAGGAAGCACAATAATATTCCTCATAAACATCTTACTCGTCTAAATAACTCGGAAAAGTGTTAACGCGTTAAGTCATGTCTTGAGTTCAGTGTGGGAGCATGTTTAGTTTAAGGTATTAATTAAGGCCGGGAAAGTGGTTACAGAGTAGTTGTAAATAATCATAGTTTAAATAACATTTGGTACAGAAAATGTTAGCTTTGTTAACCACTTTATTAAAAATATGCTCGGAAACACTCTAAACAGGAACAAACAAACAAAAAAAACAAAACCACCATCTTTTAAATCTAAAGCAACATCTATAAGGAAATGTTTATTTTTCTAATGTTTTTATATTGTTTTATAAGAAAGCGTTTTTCTTAATTTTTAATTTAATGCATAATAATTTTAATAACTTTTAATTAAAACATTTCCATGAAATGTGCTTTTTTGTATTCAGTTTTATTATAAATATATGAAATATGAACTCAAAAATTTTGCAAGAAAAAAAAATAGAAAATTGTTTTCTTAATTTGTGCAAATGCTTCTGCTTATTTAGTTGAAATTAATATGGAATACAAAATTTTATTTTAACTTCAGTGTAATTTGTGTTTAACTTCAGAGCTTTATCAATTGTTAAAAATTAATTATTAATTTTGCAGCCGAAAGTAGTATCCTCAGAACACATTAAAATAACGATTTATTGAAATCGGATAAAATTCAAAGAATTACTTATACATATTAGTTTATTCTTTGAAAGCTGTATCACTATTTGTTGTTATTACATTTGGACGAAGAGCGATGTCTGAATTACACCTATACCACTGATCGGTTTGTATTGAAATTTCGTATACGGTTAGATCTGGTACTAGGGTTCGGAATTTCCTGGACTTTTTCCATTGCCGGGGAATATTAAACAAATCTGTTCAATACCGTGAATTTTTTAATACTACATCAACACAAAAACCAATAGATGTTTTAAAAATTAATGAGAAAAATTCAATAATCTATACATATACCTTTATTGTAATATTTAAGACTTATTCAAATCAGAATGCAATTTCAGAGTATTATATCTGTTCAATAACAAAAATTGTTGCGAATTGTTACTGGAAAACCGTTAATGTATTCAAAAAACTATGAAAAATCAAAAACAAGAGTGTAAGTACTGGTTCACTGAAGTCAAGTTTACATGCCAAAGTCTTTAGTTTTTACTGGTAAAGTGTTCAATTACTATTTCCTAGTTTTGAGTATTTACTGGGAGTGTAAATGAACAGAGCTATTGTGTTACTGTCTGTATTTTCTCTAAATATGAATATAATTAGAAGTTTTAATGTTAACCATCTTAATAATTTCTTTAAGATCTTAAAATTTAAATTTGTATTAATTCGACTTACTAGAAAAGTTAATTTTCCTGTTTTCAATAAACATTTTTCTGTTTTTGTCACATAGAGAGAATAGTTTTGGTTGTGATAACTGAATATATTTCAAACCAAACGATTATAGTTTCAATACCGAATTTTTCTGTTGTGGCTGAAAAATTTTAGTTGGAGTGACAAAATGTTCATCTGTGTCAAATGATTTTCTGTTGCTAGTATCGAAAAAATATATGAATATAATCGAATCATTCGATTGGCAACAAATCACAACAAATCTGTTCTCCAATATGTGCAGAAATAAAACTGCAACTTTAAGAACAAAACTTATAAAGAAATTCCGGAAATATAACGGAAACATTTTCCCGACTAGGAACCCTATTTAATACCATTCTAAAATATTAAGCTCTACTTCCAGTACCGGTAAGCTAAATAATTTTATATTATTTAAATACAAATTTATAATACTGTTACGAAATTGTACTTGAATTCAAATATAACGATTTTAAGGGCTGATTTAAAAGTAGCATAATGCTTTCAAATAACTGTGCTGTAATAGCAAACTGTAACATATCTGTGGGCATTATTAAATAAAAGCTTTCAGTTGACCATTGATCGTAAGTTGGCAACGCTGTTTGAATTCGAATATTCAGTTAAGGAACATTGTAGAAATAGAGCTTTCTAGATGGTAATGTAGTGTTATAAATAGTGGCAGAGTTTGCAGTCGTTAGTGAGTTTATCAGAGACGCTTTTCGAATAAACATCAACTGAGTGCCTTAAAGTGTGTTGTGTTTTTCAAGTAAATTCGTGTACATTATAAATTGTGTCTGTATTTCTGAGAATTTATAAACGTGTATAAAAAACATTGAGTGGCTATTTAATTCTGTTGTTGTACATTTGAATAAATAAAGAGTTGTTACCATTTTCAAACTACTAAACGGCTTTTATTTGCAATCAAAAGTATCCGGTTTATTTAAAGGAAATAAACTAACGTTTTGAAAAGGTTAAAACGTAACAATACATATGTATGTATGGTTGTTGTTATTGTGCGAAAGTTCGTGTTTTCGCAAGGGTTTAAAACGGTAACGTGAATTACCTTATAGTAAATTTTAGAGCTTTTTAATTTAATAGCTAGAAATTCTCAATTTTGACTCCCGGGTTATCAATAATCTGAAATTGGAAATATGTTCTCAAACTGTTAGCTGCAGGACAAATAATGCTCGCTAGTCTTATTTCTATAAAAAATCGTACTGATATTTGCTAAAGAACATTTAAACTGGCCGAGACAGAATTGGAATATTGCTCTTTTTTCGGATGAATCCAAATACAATTTAAGATGCTAGACCCCAAGTACACAAATAAAACGGTGAAGTTTGGCGGTGGAAATATTATGTTGTGGGGCTGTTTATATGTCCAATTTATATCATAAAAGATACTATGACTTAAATTGGATAACAGCCATTTTAAATTATCTTATGTATCCATACGCTGAGGAAAATATGCCCCTAGTTTCCAATGAGGTATATGTTTTGAAGTGGCCTGCACAATCGCCAGATCTCAATCCCATAGAAAACCTATTGGAAATTGGAGACCGCAAAATATGAACTAAAAATTATACCACGACTAAAAATTTAACTGACGCGTTTCATCAAATAAAGAACTAAACGTTTTATCATTTCTAAGGTTCTGGAATTTGATAGAATCTTGAAAATTTGTTTAACAATAAACTAAATTTTCTACAAACTCGGAACAAAAAAATTTACAATATCCAATACTCTGAAATTTATACTTCAAGCTTGTATAAACTTGATTTAGAAACCCAATTTTATCTAAATACCAATGGCAATACTTTAACTGCCCGCATTTAAATACAACTCTACAACGTAACAAAATTTGTCATCTGTGACTTACGTCAAATCTACGTAAACTTGCTCTCTCTCTCATTTTCTATTTCTTCATCGTCTTATTTTTTTCATTCATTACACACCAAGAAAATTTTTCACGTCATACGCGTATCTGCGAAAAAATTATTATAAATGTTAAAATAATAAAAATATTAAAGAAATTTTCACAAAAGTGTTAGGAAAATGAAAGTTAAACGTTTTAACTATTAAGTGCAATAAAATTTAAGATGAAATACCAACAAAATTAACGTAAATTTGTTGAAAGAAAATCTAGTCATAATTTTTTTCTTTTCACCCCAAAAATACAAAAAAAAAAATATAACCATCCACAACACAACCAGAGCACCAGCACATAGCAGTTGGAAAAAAAATCTATCTTTAACTACCTTGAATTTGACAACAACAAAGTTTCATAGAAAAAGATTCGTCAGCAAATGAAGAAAAAATTGGCATAGAAAAAATGACGAAGAAAAAAGTTGTTAAACATATTTAATAAATAATAGTGATAGTGTTTAATTGCAATTTAAAATAATAAATAAATCTAATATTGTGTACAAGGCGTTCAAAAGCTCACAGTGCCAGCCAGCCAGTGTGTGTTTATATGTTTTCGATACCAAAATATAAAAGAAAGAAAATAAATTGGTGTTTGACAAGGGGTTGTTTGTAAAATTATTTTTTTCTTTTACACTTGTGCATTTTGTCTCCCCATATGTGTGTGTGAAAGTGTTGTATTTATTCTTGTTCATCCCTTCGCGCTACACTCTTGCTCCACTGTTTATACACTTCCTCAAATAAAAGCACACGTTTGCAAACTTGTGCGAGTGTTTGTGCACAAGTGAGTGACTTGTATGAGAGGTGGTAAAAAAAGTGACAAGTGATTTTGCAAAAATAACAAAAGTATAGACAACAACAAAAATATCAAAACATCAAAATGGACAACGACGACACTTTACTGAACAATCGTGGTCCTCAGCCTGGTGCTGAGACCGTTTATGGCACCGATGATAACAATATGGTGATGTCCGAAAAGGTTTGTATAATATTTTGTACCTAAATTTTTTTGGATATTAGCTATATTTAGCTGTGAAATTTAGGCATTCCATAGTATGTAATTCATATGTAAATATTTTAGTTATACTTTCATACATTTTCGGTGCTAAAGTCTGCGCAATTCAGTATATGGAGGATAGTGTAGGGCAGTTAGAGCTAAAACAATTTTAGTCGAGAATACGTATAGGTGTAAGATATAAAGGGTGGTTTTTAAGCCCCATATAAATTAAGAAAGGGTTAACTGTCAAACGAACTGTCATACTGCGCTCACTTTTTTACATTTATTATCATTATACTCTGGCAGATCATCATGAATAGATTGAGGCTTGAACAACGCAACCAAATTATGCAAATTTACTTTGAAAATTAGTCATCGATTCCCGGATCTTATAGACGACTGTTTTAACGCAAAATTGCATTAATGGGGCTCATTTTTGTCTTAACGGGTTTGTTAATAAACAAAATGGACGCATATGAGTGAGACCAATCCCCAAAAGTCCCTACAGATTTCATTACATCCAGAAAAAAGCACCATGGGTCCACATAAAGTCACTGGTTTATGCTGATAAAAGAGCAACAAAAGATGACTGTTCAGCAGAAACTATATGAGACTGCACAAAACATGTGGACTAATAAACCTTCCTGTGCTACAACGAGGTCGACTTGACCCGTATATGGGCCAGCAGGACGAATCTACTTATGGAATTCCGTCGTAAGCAAATAAGGCTAATTGTCTTCTTTATTACTGTATAATTGCGACACATGCTAGAAGACTGTGCCTACGGTACAACAATTACTGTAGAAGCTGTCATAATGAAGAAGACGAAGAGACTCTGTATCACCTTTCCTGCCAATGCCCGGATCTGACAAACCTGAGGGAATGCATCCTCGGAATTCCATTCCTAGCATTCTTGGATGATCTATCAAGGATGAATCTTTTACAAATCTTCTCCTTCATCAGGGAATCTGGTTAGTTTAACTCGGAGACAATGGAAGTATTTGTAAATACCCTGATGATTACTCCTTGGCTATCACAATGTGATTAGATGTGAATGGACCCAAGTGAGCTGCTTGTATTGAACTTTCGAATAAAATAATATTTTTGATTAAAAGCTACTTCTTTGTGTTATTTTTTACAATTTCAAGTTCTTTCGTGCTTAAAAAACATCCCTTATATACCGTCAGCTTAGAACGTAAACGACCTTAACTAAAATTTTACAGGAGTTGTCAAATAATAATTGTAATGAAAAGTATTTTTTGAGTCCTACACATATGTTTTGATGCAATACATTCGAGTCAGTAAATAATCAATTTTGAATTCTTATTAAGTTGGGATCTTTCACAATTTATTTTCTATACTCTTTCTTTTTGCGGAAATTTGTATAATTACTTCATTTTTATCTGACTAAATATACCCTTTCTTGTTATATTTTTTGGTTTATTTAAGTAATTCTGATTGTACTTATCACTTTCCATAAAATTCATCTCTTCGCTAGGCATACAAAAATAGCTACCTATCTATGTTTTTTTAATAACTTTACAAAAATAATGTGATTTTAAGTCTATTTGCTTTATAATTCCAAAGTTTGTTTGAGAAAAAATTCTCGGGAATTCCCGGAAATATTTGTTTAGAAATTTCATAACAGACAAAAACTAGATAGGTAACTGAGAGCCAAAAACCTAAGTCTGTTGTCAAAAACCTAATTCATGAGAATGAATTGCATGTATTTTGTTATTGTATCACCCGTATGTGTGAAAAGAGAGTAATTTTTCACAATATATATTACTCTCTCCTTCCGTTCTATGTGTTTATTCTATGTTTCATAATTTCTTTATTATTTCATTATTAGTTTTTGATCAAAAACAGGCATTAGTTTAACTATTTTTTATTTTGGTCTATATGATTTACACGTAGCTCTTTTTGCTAACTTCTAAACCAATTGAGATATTCGAAAACAGTTTAGTGAGTAAATGAGCGATAAATAAGTCTTTCATATTGTTGAATAAAAAAAATTACACATAGGACTTTTTGTATGCGCAGTGACGATATGACTTAATATCATATTTAAAAGAGTTCCCTTAAAATATTAACTCTGATAAAGACTATTTACTTATTACTATCATTTTATTTATAAATATGAATTTAAAATATTATTCATTCTTAAAAATTACATTGTCTGATAACGGTATTTCCTTAAACAATATCATTCATTTATTATTTAAGTTTTTTTATTTCAAAAAAGTTTTTAATCAATTCATAAATTAAACACATTCATTGAATGCAAATTCATGGCAGATAATTAAGAAAATAAAAACTGTATAGTAGGTAAACTACAATCGATATTTGTATTTGTAACATTTGTACATTTAATGGAAATTAATATATGTAATTAAAATGATACATTTTGAAAGAATAGCTATAAAATATTCGATTTTTATATAGGGATAATGGTATATATATTTGTCATTCCGTTTGTAATTTTCACATTCGTTGTGGAGTTGATATATGCAAGTTCCCAAATATTATACATGATGCATTAATATATCATCTATAGTCCTGGTTTAAGCCAGAACTACTCTAACGTTCCGTAACAGGTTTTTCGGCCTGTCTGCTTTGAGTGATCTACAAGTACGATATTCATGCTGTTTCCTGCTACCGCGGTATTGTAGTTCTCACTATAGATGAATGTCGTTCAAAACTGATGTATTTCGATCCTTCCCAAACCTTTGTATGTCCTCGAATGATGCTTACTGACATGCCTAGAGGGAGACTGCAGCTGTATGATGCCGAGGCTATGATGATTCCTCCGAGGACATCCCAGGAGGAAAATGTTTAATCAGCATGACTGAGAAAACCATCGTTTCTCGTGTAGACTTTGTTCTAAAGTCATTAGTATTCAGCAGTCCTTTTTTTATTTAAAAAACGAACACAAACTGGGATTCGTTTTGCTTGTCTGCATATTCCAGTAGACATCACAGGAGCAACATGTTTAATAAGCAGCATGACGTTGTGTTTAATTACTGGGAAAACCATCGTTTTTCTTGTAGACTTTGTTCTGCATTCAGCCTGTGGCAGTCCTTTTTCTATTTATACACCCAGAGTATTTGGCGGAAATCGAACCCGCAACCCTCAGATTGATAGTTCAGCACTCTATCATCCAGTCTATCGGAACACTTTGAATATTTCTCCACTCAAACACTGTAGCAGCAGTGGTGTCTGAGTTGACAGCCCTTGGCCAACTGAACTCGGATCATTGCGACGGTCGTGGGAATGAGCGTGATTGCAATGGCTGTCAATGTTGATCCTCCAAATTATTGAGTGGTTCACAGTCGGAATCCTTCGTGCAGGTAAAGTTGCGGGAGTTTAGAGAGGTAGTAGTTAAACAGGAGTGTGTGCGGGACCATGCCTTGTGGAACACGAACAAATGACGATATCTTACTTCATGTTGCTGGACATTATTGAAGGACATCATGGAAGAGTGTAGCGTGGCTGACATTGTAGAAGACCTTCGACTAGGCTAGAGCCACGACAATTATTATCTTCAAGGCATTTATTGAACATGCTGGTGACTAGTATAATCTCAAGAGTCTTTACTACATCTGATCCAGAGTGGAGAGAAAATTACGGCTTTACTTTACATTTCCGAAAGAATTTGAATACTAAACTAAGCTAAAATAGCTAATATCTAAATTCGAATATCCTTAGATGTTACAATGTTAAGCTTTAATGACACAGCATTTAAATTTGTATTAAGTCGAACTATTGGAAATATTAATTTTCCTGTTTTAAATAAATTTTTTTTTGTTTTTGTCACAGAGAAAATATTTTTGGTTGTGATAACCGAATTTAATGCTAATCGAATGATTGTGTCTTTATTACCGATTTATCTGTTCTGGATATAAAAAATTAGCTATCCAGAAAAACTTACCCCCATTATCACAATATATAGTTATGTTTTATAACTATAAGTTAACATATGAACATAGATCGTGATTATTACAATCCATACTCAATGTTTGCGTGCTTAAGGTGTCTCAAAAGATTCCAGACAAGATCAGGATTTGGAGGAATATCGTAGAGATTTCGTAGAGTGTGTCCAATCCAACCATATTTTCTCTTTCTTATTTCTGCGTTGATGTTTTGCTGGTGGATAGTTTTCCATAGGTCTTCATTAGATATGGTTCTTATGGTGGTGGTTAGATATTTGAAGTATATTTCAGAGATTTAAATAAAATATCGACCATACTTCAAACAAAGCCTACACTTTTTTCGTTCACTGTCTATAATATTTCCCCATGCCATATTTATTAAATGGATTATATTTGTATGTATATTGGAATAACAAACAATATGTTAATTTATATTTAAGTTGACAACATCAAACAAACAATTCATACATACATTTGTTCCATAATATTCCCAGCAGTTACGCTAGTAGTCAATGTATCCCATGTATGCAGTAATTATCAATAATGTCTGACCACTTGGCTGTCTGTGTTTTTTGTAGTGCAGTCAGCAGACAATTGGTTACCTTATACATCCAATGTAATCTATTTGGAAGACAATTGTCACTTAAGTGTCTCTAAGTAATATAGCGTGTAGTCATTTTAATTGTGTACTGCTTTTTTTGATGAGTATTTCATACAAACTGGTTTTATATAAATTGTGTTGATATAATTCTCATACAGTTTATTTTTGCTTATATATACTGACATCCCAGGTAACCTAACGTGAAGTCAATTGTCACTTTAGTTTCTCTAAGTAACCTAGAGTGTAGACATTTTAAACGATTATTTTGTACTGCACTTTATAAAGTAATCTATTGGAGAGTTGTCGGAGGAAAATTTGTTTAAAAGCAATTGATTATTAGATTGTCTATGAGATGTCTTTTTATATGATTATTTGAGGTCAATTAGCATCCGTACATGTTAAAATAACTAGTTATGTAGGTGATCAAGTAACCTGTTAGATTGCTAGTTTGACTCTATGTAGCTCATTGTAAGCCAAAAGGGTCAAAAACTAGTAATCACAGTCTCATCGAACGGCTAGGTTGTTACCAGTAGTATGTATGTAGTAGTATACATATTAATCGTACTGAGTACTTTTATTTAAATAGAACATGCTCATTTTATAAATTTCGTAAGACTTTAACCAGAAGTTAACTTACAAATTTTCATTGTCATTTGAAAACTACAATCTCTTCTTACTGTGCTGGCGAAATCAATTCAAAGAACTGGGTGGAAATTGCCAGGCAAACTGTGTATTATGACAAAAATGATTGCCAAAATAAATTTCATTTTGTTGGGTTCTTTTTTAGTTCGTTTAAAGATATAAGTTTATAAAATATTGGTCATTGACATTAACATTGTCAGAAATAAACAACATAATGAAGAACGAAAAAAATAACTAAAGAAATAAACTCATTGTTGGCAATCATTTGCAATGAGTTTTCTCTCTGTGCTGAAGTAATCGATATTATAATCCCAAAACCTAATACGGGTTTTGCCTATTGAGTTTCTTGATTAATTTTACATAAGACTTATTTAAAGGGTTTAAGTTAATTCTTTAATATCTGTCATAATTGATGGTTAACCCGATTTCTTTATAAATACATTTCCATTTAAGCTATTTTTAAATTTGCAGTCTCTTTATTGGACACATCCCTTTAAAAGAGAGTTAAGTATTTTAAGCTTAATTGGCTTTTCTTTTTATTAACCCTAACATGGCTTAGATTAGTTATTTTTAGCCATTTCCAGTGCCTAAACTTCGCTCTGGTTTAAGTAAATCAAATGACTATATTTAGTAAAATACGTTTATTGATTTTTAATTATGTTTACCTTTTTCATACCTTTATTTTATTATTTTGTTTTCCTAATAAAAAATAAAAGTTCATGACTTTAGGAATATGTAATTTGTTTTGTCTATAATATTATTTTCGATAAGAGTTGTTCTTATGTAAGACCGGTTCATTTATAAATACAAACATACGTATTTATACAAATTAAATAATACTGCTAATGTTTATAATAATATCACTTTGTGTAATTACGTCATTTATTGAATTATTTATACACATACATATGTTTTTTTTATAACTATGTATAATAAATCATCTACGCTTTATTTATGATTCTATGGTTTGTTTGATCAAAAGTTATAACATTGCAAATCAGTTATATGTACTTACCTTTTCTTGGGAATCTTATACAAAGATCGCACGCCCTATTTTTAACTCTTTGCGGTTTAGTGGTCACTTTACTAACCAAATTTTCTATAGACTTTAAAACATAGTTTATTGGCATCTATTGGCAGTTTGGTAAACAATTATATTTTTGAAGTCATCGTTTATGTTTTTTTTTTTTGCAAAATTTTGCCGTCGGGTTGCTCTGGTTAGATAAATATATTAATTTGAAAATATTGTAAACCGCATTTTTTTAAGAGATTTTCACGCATTCAATAAAAAAGCACAGAGTGTTTATTTGGTCTGAAAATTAAGTCAAAATTATTCGATTTCAAAAAAATTTATACGATACGAAAATTTGTATCATCATTATTTTAATGCCAACCGCCACGGTGCACAGTGTGAGGTTTTAACAATTTAGCTTATCAAAACACAATTTTTGGTTTGTTGAATTGAATGATAACATTCCCAAATATAAAGAATTGCATTTTAAAGTAAAAAAAATTACAGTTTTATAAAGTAACAGCTCCTTAAACTTCACTGTAGTTGCAGACTTTTATAAAGCATAAACTAGTCAAGGCGCATAGCTCAACTTTGATGGTTTTAAAATATATCTCTTTTTTTGAACTTATTTTGAAATTTTGAATTTTTTAATTGGACATACAAATATATAGGAATGCAAGGTAAAGTAGTCGCATCATTTACATTAGATAACCTTATCTGTCTTTTTACAGAATCAATCAAAAACTTCTGCACCAAGTTGTCTCTCCACAATTGCCGATCCAAAAACTGATTATGGGTTCAGGTATTTCGCGCCAACAAGTTTTTGAATACAGGTCGCAATTTTAAAGATAATTCGACAAAATTTGGCACAAACTTTTATATTGCCCCGAGAACTAATCTAATTTGGATAGAATCGGTTCATTATTTCTCCTAGCCCCCATACAACTGCCCTATCTGAAAATAGTTAAGCTCTCATAAATATCTTAATTATAAACATATCCAAACGAAATTCAGCACAAATAAGTTTTATATAAGCCGAACTCGTACTGCCAAATTTAGTACCGATCGGTCGACAATGTTCCATAGCTCCCATATAAGCACAATTCTCAAAAATAAGATTCAATACAAATAAGTTTCATATCAAAAGAAAACTGTTTATAATCACTCGGTGTAGTACTTTTAATGATTATAATGCAATATAAAATTTTATCTTATATGTGAAGAGGGCGTGGCAGTTGTCCAATTCCGCCTATTTTTCTACAGAAGTTGTGAAATTAGTCATATATTACTTGTACCAAAATGCGTCACTGTACCTTTATTTATTACCGAGTCATGTCAAAACCCCACAAAAAACCTGAATGAGGTGATTTTTTTAGGTTTTGATTTATTTTTTCTTACTTTTTATAATGAACTAGCCTTGATTGTTTTGATTTTAAGCTTATACACAAAAAAGCGTTACTGAAACAGTTAAAGAGACAAACATTTCGAAATCCCCATATAACTCTAAATTTTTGTTTGGGTTTACTCCTAATAAGCTGAAAAATTACAGAATGGTTTTTGAAAGAAACCAAAGACCAATTTCGGAGTCTACTTATAACTTAATTTGCTGACTAATTACCAAAAATACACCATTAAACTTTCCAAAATCAAACTAGTAACCACCCGATGTGAACAAGTTTTTTTATACCCAAAGATAAAAGAGGAATGTTTAACATTGACCTTGAATTGATGTATTGATCAACAGATTATGACAAATACAAAATTATAAACACACTTTTTTAATTTTATTTTTATTTTTTTTTTTATTTTTACATTTTGTATTTATAGTGTTTTAGTGGTATTCAATATTTGGGAAATATCGTAGTTTCTGTTGATATACATATTCGATATAAAGCAGGTGCCTAGCTCCTGATAATACATAGTATGGAATAAAGCTGAAATGAATGAGATGTAGCCTAGATATGTAAAACTGGGCCACAACGTATTCAAGTTGTAAATAACATACCATGATCGCTTTGGAGTTATCCCTGCCGATTTAGAATCAATTTCAAGAGTAATTTCAGCAATGCGAACTTTGTAGAACCGATTAAAAACCATTGAGTACTCTATAGAGAAATTATCATTCTGTCCTTCGATGGGAGATAATTTTTTAATAATTCCCAGCTAAAAAAAAAAATGAAGAAAAATAAGTAGACAAAATACCACAAATAGATTGGTCGGATGTAGTTAACATTTTGGTGAAAAATATTAAAATTCAAAGTGTAGCTTGTCATCAGATCATATAGTTGTTGGAAAGCTTGTCTCCAGTCATCCAAATTTTGTTGATTTTTTTATGCAAATTATTGGATGAGTGCAGCACGTCCCATAAGCATGTGATTGATTGAGGCTCTAAACCAAAGTTTGTCGGACTTGACCTGATAAATAAAACGGACGAAATCTTTGTCTAGAAAGTTTTTATAAAAATATCATAATTTTGAAGTATTTCTTTAATGTTTTTTATACAATTTGATAGTAGTTTGATATTAATGACTTAGTAATCCAGATATAGGTCAAAAATCGAGGTTGTCCTAGTTTTTTCTTCATATCTCAGCCACTTGTGGACCGATTTTAAATAGGAAACTTCTCGAAAGCATGCCTGACAGAATTGTTGAAGATTTGGATGACGAAGATATCTGGGGTCTTCAGAAAATTGATTTCAACAGACAGACAGAAGGACATGGCTTAATCGACTCCGCTATCTATAAGAATCAAGAATATATATCGTCATCTAAAATGCAAAACAACGTATCATCAAAAAATTCGAAATTGATTTTATTATTGATTACGATTCACTACATCATATTACATATGTGTACAAAATTTTAAACTTTTACTATCAAAAATAACCAAGTTATAACAAAAATTTAAAATAAAGTATCATCAAGTATATGATTTTCTTGAACAAAATAACGTATACGCTTTGAGTAATTAATTAATAAATCGTTTTTACCTTATTTTAGGTAGTATCATAATTTTTGTTAAATAAATTTAATGAAGAACCTTTTTTAGTTTAAAAAGTAATTTTTAGTAATTAAAATAAAAAAACATAATAAAATTAAAAAAGTATATATAAACTGCTTTTATTTAAAATAAAAAAAATATTTTTATTTAAGTTTTTATTTTTTCATAAAAATTTATATTGATGATACGTTTTTTTTGTTTCAGAAAATAACAATTTAAAAAAACGAAAGCCACATATCTTAAAGTGTGCTTTGAAAAAATTATTTTTTTTTCATAAAATATATTTCTAGAGTCATTGTAATTCAAATTTGAAAATTTTGTTTCAATATCTCAAGTAGTTTTCATTTTATATCGTTTTTTTCTTCTCCTATAAACTTATGAAAAGTGATGTTACGTTATTTTGCATTTTAGGTGACGATATACTTTATAGGGTCGGAAAATTATATTGTGGAAATTACAAACGGAATGTCAAACTTATATATAACCTTCTCACGAAGGTGAAGGGTATAAAAAGTGTTGTAGATAACATAAACAATAATAATTTTGATAATAAAATAGCTTCAAAATTATTTCCGATTTTTAGAAAACGTCAGACCAAAGTATTGGCAAAATGTCTAATTTAAATTTGCAAATGTATTGGGTGTATGATTTAAAAATGCGGGATTTTTTAAATTTGTAGCTTTTATGTTGAAACATTTGTACAATATAAATATATTCAAAGTATTGGCCATTGTTCGCTATGACCTTTTCCAACATGGAGACCAAGAGCGAATCAAGCCAATATCGGATACTCTGTCGCAAAGTGAAGAGTATCCGAGAGAGAGCATTCTGCTACGATCGAAAGGGTAAATATCAGGCGGGAGTGGCAAAACTTTGCAACCACTTCTTTTTTAATAGTTTTTAACAGGTATTGTAACATGTGCCCTTGCTTTGTCATGATGGAATATTAAGGTTTCATGTCTGCTCGCATATGTGGCTTTTTTGGCCAAAATGCAACGAATCAGTTGCATTCGGTGTAGGTTCCCTGTTATTATCTGGCCAGATTGCAGCTGCTCATAATAACCTTTTGGTCCCATCAAATACAGAACATTACCTTAGCGCCATTGTAAGGATTTTCTTTTATAGCGTTTAAGCAGCATTTCCGACATACAAATAGTCTTTCATGGTTTCTCAGTTTCAATTCGTATGTTACCCAATTTCCCTTTTTTCTCTTCACACATTATTGGCTGGCCTGGGCGATATTTGTCTTCCGTGTCAAAATCACCACTTCTGAACCGCACTTATTCATATTTTAATGTGACTAGTCAGAACCATTGACTTGTTGAGGAATAAAATATTAAGAAAATTTATACAAAGTTTGTAGTATGAAAGAGTGCAATATTTTTGTAGGACGGAGTTTTAAAATGGCATATTTTTGAATATAATTGAGATATTGACTTGAAATTTGAAATGTGGATCAAATTGTTCCTAATATTTGCAATCCTAATAAAATGTTGATACAATTTTTAGTTTTAGAAACTCAATAAATATGTAATAACATCTTTATTTATTAACAAAATTCAATGAAATTTTCAACGTTTTTTAAATTTGTCATTCTATATAATGAAATGTAAAAAAACTTGTCAAAAGTTGAAAGGTAACCCCGAAATTCCTAAAAATTAGAAAATTCCAAAAATGGTATCATTACAATTTTGCCCAATGTGGGAAATGTGGTTCCTCATTTCCCTCGGTGTTGGGAAAATACTTTGGGGATAAATAGGGAACACATCAAGGTTTTCAAAGCTGCTCTACGTTTTCTGATCCCAGCTTTGGATTTGAGAACATGTGGCCCAAAGATGAAATTTTGATATAAAAAATAGGACAAATTCCAAAGCAAGTAGGGGCGACATCTTCTAAAAATAGGACATTTTTTTATACCAAAATGTTCTCCGTAAAGATAGCTTATAGAAAAACATAAAATTGTTATATGTTCTTTAAGAAAGTTTTTTTTAAATAAAATAAGAGTTAAGTCATCTTTTTCCCCAAAAAAATAGCAAAAATCTACTGTTTTTGAATTTTTAAATTGAAAATCGTTTATTTATGGATCCATAATTGAAAATCTTTGTATATTATTGGAAATTTAGTTGTTTAACTACCAAAATTCGAATCCATTCGGTCCAAAATTACGCCCTATATTTTTAAAAAAGCGGACCTAGGTCCGCTTTGACAAAAATGTCAATTTTGAAAATTATAAGACATAAATAGCATACGCAAGCATGTTTTTTCCAGACCATGCAGAGAAAATCTTTGAAATTGGCTGGGAAACAAAAAATTACACGTGGTAAGGTAGATTTTCTGCTCTCTCGGAAGTATCCGTATTTATAGTTGGACCCACATAGTCATAAGTTACCTACCTTTATTTAAAAAATAAAATAAAATCATTGCCATTTATATCTAATCTTAAAACACCCTGTTACTTGGATTTACCAGACATTTGTGTGCAATTGAATTGTTTCCGCAAGATAAGAAGTTTATTGAATTTTGAAAAGTATTTATTGATTATAGATTGAGGAATTTGTGGTGGTATTGAATAAATGCTTTTGTATAACTTAATCATTCACTTGCTAACTTTAAATATACACAACTAAGTAAGTCAAGGCTAAGGAAGGAAGTGTGGCAGAAATAACAACAATTTCATTCCCACTGGACCATATTATAAAAGATTTTAATGAGTCGTTTAGCAAATTAATACTTTATTTATTTCATTTTTTTTTTTACTTGCTTGCTTTTAATTATTTATTATCGTTTAATGTATTTATTTTTATATTCTTTTTTATGTAATTAATTATTAAATTGTGTCTCTTATTTTAATTTATTTGATTTTTATTATTTGTGTATTTTTGTTTATTTTTCTTTCCTCTTTTTTTGCAGAATGAACAGGTTGTCAGCATCGTGAGTTTTTATATTGGTTTAAGATTTAAAACAAAAAAACTTTTGTACTATTTATAAACGTTTCTAAATCCAATCTTAACTTTATTATTTGGGGTCTTTTTAATTTGTTGGTAATGTATTTGAAAATTTTTTGCTTGCACTATGATTGTTATAATTGTTATCTGTTAATAAATATTTTCTGTACATAATTTTCAATCTTCATTTTTCTGTATTTTCCTATATAAAAAGTAGTTAGATGTTTTATAAAATATGTTCATCTTGAACAATTTATGTTAACAAAAAAAATAATAATTAATACATACAACATAAATTAATGCATGCTTTCAACCAAGAAATATTTAAACTTTTAACATAAAATAAATGTTTTGTATTTTGTTGTTGTTGTTTTTGATTATGTTCATGTCTTTGTCTTTTTTGTTTTACTTACAATGTTTTTATGCAAGTTTGTTGTTGTTATTTTTGTTACTATTTAATAGTTTAAAAACAATTTCATAACTTTTGTTAACTACTATTTACTACTTGCCACTTTTTAATTTCATGTTTTCTTACTTTATATTTAAATTGTATGTATTTATAAATTAACCCTTGACAGACTCTTAAAAAAATCAAAAATAAAATACTTATACATACCGAGCCCTTAGCGCCAAATTATCGTAAGCGACATTTTCAAAAAATTTTTTTATTGCAAAAGTTGAAATTTTATGGACCGACTGATGTTTTAGCGTTCTCAGAATATCAAAATTGTTAATAACTTCAAAATTATAGGGGGTAAGATTTTATCGTAAGTCAATGTTTACATCTACAGTAAACGAATTTTATCGTAAGCGACACATAGTGGTATTGAAAAAAAAGAGGGAAATAAATCTGTAACTTCTAAATGGTTAGATTGGTTTGAATGACATTTCACATGTGTTCTTGAGTTTAAGTTCTGAACGTGGACCTCATGGGCCCACCAGCGCCGCGACCAAGGGTCCTCAAAGTATGACACCTCGGTTATATTACATTTTAAAATGATCCTATTTCTTCGTTTGTGTTCCGATTTCAAAAAAATTACACACATAAAATCTTTTCATCGAGTGCTATCAATTGTCTATTATAGCTTAGGAGATATTCGCATTTGAAAATTAAATTTTCAACATTTTTACCCAACCTACTCCAGTTTTTTGATAACAGCGTATCCAAATATTTTCCGATTTTCTCAGGTTTTCCTTCATTGGACTAACAACATACGTATGTGTCAAATAAGAAAAGAACTGTTTAAAAATAATGACTAAGTCCAAAGTTATATGCATTTGAATTTAAACAATTTTGAAAAGCCGATTTTTCGCTAATTTTTTGGGAAAAAATAACTTTTTTCTTTTTAAGTTATCGCAAAAAATTTGTAAGAGGATGTATAAGGAATTTATACTTTCTGAAAGCTAAGTTTTCATAAAACATTTTAAATGAAAAAAAAATTAAAAATGTTTGTTACCAGGGGACCAGGTCCATTCAAAAAACACCTATTTTTATGTAAAATTAAACTTTAGGGCAAAAATTCTCAAATCGAATATTCGATATCAAAATAAAATAACCGATTTTAGATGGCCCAATATGCTTTTAATTATTTTGTAAAGGATTCCGATAACTCCGACCCTGGTATGGATATTATAGCCAAAAAACTAAAAATTTCGATTTTTGGGATTTTTCAACACTTTTTTGGGAATTGCGGGATTGCTGATAATAAATTTCAAAATTCGTTTTTATTTTTCCATTTTAAATAGAAAATTTTACTTAACTGTGAAGTTTCATTAATAAATTTCATAAATAAATATTTTATTTCAATTCGAAAAAATTGTATCTATGCAAAAATTCAATAAAATATATTTTTTGTCATATTTTTCAATAAAGTATTCCATTAATTTTAAATTGTCAAAAGTTATAAATATTTTTGTAAAATAGACAAATAGCTTGAACGAAATTATAATATATTGCATAATAAAATTTTTAATTCTATGGATAAATTTCAAAATAATCGAAAAAACTTTCTCCTGTAAAATTTGTGTTTTGTCGCTTACGATAATTTGGCGCTAAGGGCTCGATACACTGACTCAATAAAATAATATTTCATATTTGTAACAAACTAATAACAAATATTTCCCGACCAATGAGGACACCTATTAAACTACTGTAACGAGTAAATCGTTTAAAAGTAGAAATTATAAAATAGAGTTAGGCCGAAATCGAACCGAAACAAAACGAAAATTTTCAAATGTACGATGGCGGGTCAATAAGTCGGTGACTTTTTGAATTTCTCGCCTCTTAACTGAAAGTTCAACACTGCTCCTGTCAACAGAAATCTGTCAGTTGACTCCTGCCAAATTATAACGAAGCTGCGTCATTTACCCCCATTTTCTCAATCTCTGATTATTTTTTATCGTGACGATAAACTGACAATTCTCATACAAAAAAAATGTTAATTGGAGGTTTATCGTTACAAAAAACAATAACCAGATATTGAGAAAAGGGCTGGTTAGTCTGTGTTTGACAGCCATTGATAGTAGAATACAGCGAAACTTGAGGAGAAAATGGAAAAAATTTAATTTCGTTTGCTCATTAAGCATTATTTTTCGAGGAAAACCAAGACTAAGCTTGATAAATACTATGTGAAATCTGCACTATCAATTTCAATTGTAAACAAGTAAGAAAGTATGGTCGGTCAATCCCGGCCATACTCAATTGAGTAAATGAGCAAAAAAATTTAATTTTTAAAATTTTATTTTCGTGAGTGATTTTCGGATGTATCCGGTCCGATCGCCATGAGATTAGGCTGTGTATTTTATTTCTTTATGAAACATAATTTTTTAAATTATTTTTGAATTCCAACATTTTTAAGAGATTTATGCTCGTTAAAGTAATTTTAGTTAGTTGGTCTTATATGGGAGCTATGGCCAATTATGAGCCGATATCCATGAAAATTGCCAAACGTTCTGGACGGTACCGTAAAATAACTCGCAAATGAACTAATTCATAAACTTAAAAAATTAAATAACTGCCAAACGGTAAAATGAAATTACTCCCAATAATCGGCGGTTTCAAAATTCTAAAAACTTTCTTTGTCCCAAAACTTTCCCAGTAAAGATTTCTTTCATTGCAGAAGGATTTTATAATATTTCAAAAAGCCGATTTTCATTTCGAACCAGAGTAAGAAATCGGTGCGACCTGACAAAGGCCGACAATGCAAAAATAATTTTTTCTGGGCGAAGCCGGTTTTTGATACACCACAGAGGAGAAAACTTTTGGGCCCAGCCGAAGGCCAGCAATGCACAAAGTTTTTAGTATGTGAAGCCGGTTTTTAATACACTTAAAAGGAGAACACATCTGCAAACAAATTTTAGTAAGCGAAGAAATAACCCAAAATAGAACCCAACAAAAATAAAATAACTCCAAATATGAAGATATTTTATAACTCCTAATTCCCAAAATAAAATTCAATAAAACCCAACAAAAATGTAATTGGGAGTTGTTTCATTGGAAGTTATTTTATAACTTCTGAACGCCCAGTCTCTACACCCGAAACAATTGAATAAAATCGCGATTTGGTGTTGGCCGATCGGAGATTGAAAGTGCGATAGATTGTGGAAGCCATAGGCATCTCACATGGCTCTGTGGTTTCAATTTTGTATGATCACTTGGTATGAGAAAGCTTTCTGCAAGTTGACTGCAGCGTTAGCTCACAATCGGGTGCACATGCGCAGTCTCCATGAATTAGGCTACGACATGCTCCCTCTTACGCCCTATTCTCCGAATTTAGTCCAGAGTGACAATTTGTTTTTCCAAACCTTAAGATATAAAAACCTTAAGATGGGAAGAGAATTGACTCTAACGACTTGACATGACTCTCGGCT
Source organism: Calliphora vicina (assembly GCF_958450345.1). NCBI lineage: Eukaryota > Metazoa > Arthropoda > Insecta > Diptera > Calliphoridae > Calliphora > Calliphora vicina. The sequence continues at coordinate 63,608,843 of NC_088782.1, forward strand.
ATCTCGTACATGGCGTAACATGGAGTTCAAATTTTGCAGTAAGTCTGGCAGTATTTCGGCAACAACGCGTCTAATATTCGCTTCCAAGTGCTCGATTGTTTCTGGTTTATCTGCATATATCGCTTGTTCTGTGTTCTGGAAGCGTATTATCTATCATTAAGAGTAAACCTATTGTGAAACGATCCATAGTTTCTCCAATTAATCGGTCTGATGGACGAATATGAGTATCATAAAATGCACGTAATGTCTGTAGTGTTAGTTGAATTGATCCGTGATTTCCAAAATAAATTTGATCTATTTGGAAACGTTGCTCTGGGGTGAACCTCAAAACAACCGAGAACTGTCAAATCAGCTCTCACAGCAAACAGTGCTGCCAATTAAAAGTTCTCCGCCTCTAAAAATACCCCTAATATGAAATGTATACACAAAGTGAATAATTTTATGAAAATAAGCATCAAAGATTATTTTTTAAACCAGAATATTCTTCTTAAATGTTTGTGCATCCAACTGTCTCGCCTAGACAGTCAATGCTTTTTTAAAATTAAAAAAATTGTCCAATGTTTTTAAATTTAAACGAATTTATGATTTTTTTGGATTTCCTTAAATAGAAGAGAGATTATTTTAAAACAAAAAACTAACAAGATCAAACTTAAATAAGAGCTCCAAAAAGTGCGAACTTTGATATTTTTAAAACACCCACTAAAATGAATGGATGTGATCCATTTGCTTGCATTAAATTGGAACTATAGGTACGAGTTAAGAAATTCAGAATCAGCAATGCATTTGTCCGTTATGAGTCCTTAACCAAGCCATTTGCACAAACGAAATCATTTATCCTTTTAAGGAACATCTTCCGTCAATTCATGCTGAAATAAGCAACATAACTTCTACAGATCTCAATTAATTCGAACAAGCTATGTCCAATGATTTCGCAGTTGAAGTTAAGCCACATAAGACTAGGCTTAATAAGGACTGCATTGTGCTGTAGATCCACTGGTATAATACTATCTATCCTCACAAATAGGAAATGACAATTTGTCATTTCTTCTAGTTCGAAATGGTTTCATAACAGTCTCGTTGACATCTATATCGAAATAAATACGTTAAATACCTGTTATGTCCTGATCCCACAATAATGCCTAAAACTAACTTTAGCTTCTATTCGCTACAGGTTGATTCCAAACATGAATTCAATACATCAAGATTATAGCACAAAACTAATTCAAATATGGCCTCATCTCTTGTGTTTATGTCAGAGCTTCCTCAGACCATGTAATGGCATTTCCAACCGTCCCACACTATGGTAAATCACAAATCTAGCTGGACAAAATCAAAAAATAAATGTCTGGCAATATTCCTTCTTATCATTTAATGAGCTTCTCAATACAATAGGGAACTGTAATTCATGTTTTGCTTTTTTGGTTTTTAGCTCCGATTAGGAAAAACTAAGCTTTAAAGTCAGTTGTTGTCAACAGGTACATTAAGATTTCAAAGAGAAGTGTATTTTTTGTGTGACTTTGGTTTATGATTAAAAAGGCTACGGTGATTTTATTATAATTTTTTTATATTATTATTAAGCTCTATTTCAAGGAAATATGCAACAATTTTCATTTAATTATTTCCATTGTAACTATTAAAAAAAACTATTTTTTGTGAGAAGATCAGAAATTGGAAAAAATAAAATATTTCCTTTTTTTAAGTAGAGTTAAAGCTATTTATTCCGCATAGTTCCACTGTAAAACTATATTTGGTTTAATCTGTCAAGTGTTCACTTTAAGCTAAATCAAAAACATCTTGCGCATTTTTGCGACCGCCATACATTTTTTTCACTTTTCCAGTAGACCTACACAAAGAAAAAATAAAATATTTCCTTTTTTCAAGTAGAGTTAAAGCTGTTTATTCCGGATAGTTCCGGTGTAAAACGATATTTGAGTTATTCTTTCAAGTGTTCACTTCAAGGTAAATCAAAAACATCTTGCGCATTCTTGCGACCGCCATAATTGTTTTCACTTTTCCAGTATGACTTCTATTTTTTCACGAAAGAAAATTTTTGAAGAATGGGTAAAAACTCCCAAAATACTTTGCGAAAAAGAAGTTGGTTTTTTATAATCGTTTATATATTTGAACTCATTTTTTATATGATTCATAAGTGAGAAGTGAACCCAACTCATTTTTTATATGATTCATAAGTGAGAAGTGAACCCAACGTGATTTATTAATTTTGTCCAGTTAGATTTGCGATCTACCCCACTGTGCGTCCCAAAATTATCGTCATGTTTCAGCAGTTTGTACAACTCAACTGTTCTGTGGACCTTAGTTATTACCCTTATCGCGAATCAATATTTCACATGAAATATGTTCCCTTTTCCCATTTTGCGTTCGTCAACTTTGTTGACGTGAAAAAATTCCCCAACATGGGAAATTTTTAGATGGAATTTTGTAAACAGCTGTTACGAACAAAATCAACTATTGTGAATGAAAAGTTCAGGGGAATTTTACCATAGCAAATTTTTCCTTCGAGGGAAATGGATATTTCATGGGAACATAAATTTCACATGTTTTGCCGATAGGGGTGATTATTTGGTGGTGGGCCATATAGTTAGAGATGACCAATTTAATCACCCCTATCGCTAGTCAATATTTCATATGAAATATGTTTCCTTTTTCGATTTCTCGTTCATCAATTTTGTTCACGTGAAAAAATTCCCCATATTGAGAAATTTTTAGATGAATTTTTGTAAACAATAAACAGCTGTTACGAATAAAATCAACTATTGTGAATGAAAAGTTCATGGGAATATCACGATAGCAATTTTCCCTTCGTTGGAAATGGATATTTCATGGGAACAAAATTTCACATCTTATTGCCGATAGGGGTAAGTATCTACAATGTTCTACAGAATGAATGTATTTAATTTTTTTAGCCACTATACAGGATCGTATCTCATCAGATCCATTTGAGTAATGTAGCTATCCTAACCTACACTAATCACTTCACAGTGAATCCATGGTTCTTGGGTTCTTATGGTTGCCTCAACTAGAGACAATTTCAAGATGCGTACCCAAAAAAAATTGAATTTAAGTTATAATAAGCAGAAATATTTATAGACAAAGAAGTAGCAAAACATAATTTTTTTTTGTACAAATAACACATAAAATGTTTCTACAATTCTTATTAACTAAAAAGAAAAGAAAAAATCAACAAAATCTTTCAGATGATCTAATTTAATCGCTTGTAGCCAGTCGCCCTGATTGTATCATTAAAATGTAGCCTACTATTTGTATTTTGTGTTCCTATCTACTAACAACTTTTAATTTCCATACTCAACGCTAAATACGAGTATGTACGCTTAAAATACCAGATAGTGTTGTGAGTAGGAATTTGAAAAAAACAAAACCTAAATAAATAAAAATATAAACTAGTTTTTAAAAGCAAGGTCAAGCTTTTTCTTATTGAAATGACTTTTATTGTTAGTTTGTAATATAAACATAAAACTGTAAAAGATTTCTGTTTCTTTCATTCATTAAAGATATATGTACAGCTAATACTCTTTTAACGCGATATATTTTAATTATATACAGTGGTCGACAAAACAATGGAAACTTTTCCAAATATTTCATTAGTGGCCTAAAATCTGAAATAATTTTTTAAAAAATTTTATAATTTTTGTAGTATTTTATTTGTATACTTTTATTAACTTAATTTAACAAAAAACAAAGGACATAATTAATTAAATTCTAAAAATGAGAAAACAAAATTAAAAGATTTCTTTATTACGGCATTGACAAAACAATGGAAACTTAGGTATTATTTTCACAAATATGGTCTAAACTTTGCAATAACTCAATATTTTCTTGGGTATCCCTTATTTTTTATAACTGCTACACATCGACGATGCATTGAACCAATTAAAGAGTCAATGGTCTCCTTTGAAATATTTTGCCATTCCCTTATAACCGCCTCCGATAAATCTTCCTTCCTGGTGTAATTTTGAGTCCTTATTTTACGATCTACAATTTCCCATAGATTTTCTATGGGATTGAGATCTGGCGATTGGGCAGGCCACTTCAAAACACGTACCTCGTTGGATTGTAACCACTCGGTTACAACCCTAGAGGTGTGTTTCGGGTCATTGTCGTGTTGGAATCTCCAAACTAGGGGCATATTTAACTCAGCGTATGGATACATAACATCGTTTAATATGGTTCTGTATCCTATACTTGTTATGGTATCTTTTATAATATGAATTGGGCCCATACCTTGCCCTGAAAAACATCCCCATACCATAATATTGCCACCGAAAAACTTTACAGTCTTATTGGTGTACTTTGGATCTAATCTTTTTCCCTTTGGTCGTCTTACAAATGTTCTCCCATCACTGCCTCTTAAATTGTATTTGGATTCGTCGGAAAAGAGGACAGTATTCCATTTCTGTATCGACCAGTTTAAATGATCCCTGGCAAATTGTAGACGAGTAGAACGGTTCTATTTGGAAATGAGTGTTTTTTTCACAGGACGATAGCAACCAAGACCAGCCTCATTTGCCCTGCGACCAACTGTTCGGGTACTTATTTCTAATTTTAGGCTATTAACAACCTCTCGAGGAGTTATTTTTGGGGATTTCTTGAACTCTCTCGCTATTAAATTATCTTGTCTAGAAGTAGTCTTACGAGGTCTTGCACCTAAATGTTGAGTTTTTACAGAACCGGTCTCATGAAATTTCTTTATAATTTTTGGAACTGCTGATTTATTTATTGAATATTTGTCACAGATACTTTTTTGTTTTAAACCAGCTTTAAAATCATTAATTATATTATTTTTTAAGTCTTCACAAATCTTTACTTTAGCCATTTTCGTTAAATTTGAAAAAAAGCAATTATGCCAAACAATTAGAATAAGAAATTGTGAAAAATTACCGAAATTTAAAAATAAAATAACTGTAAACAGGATGCTTTTTACATCGTTCTTTTAAATATTATTTTCGGTTTACACTTCTTTCTTGCAGAAGTTTAAAAGTTTTCATTGTTTTGTCAGTAGCGAAATAGTGAATATTTTTAATTTTGTTCCCTTTTTTCAGAATATAATTAATCACGTTGTTTGTTTTTCAGTTAATTTAGATAAATAAAACTATACAACTAAAATACTAAAAAAAAAAAAAATTTTTTAAAAAAATATTTTAAATTTTGGGCTACATATGGAATATTTGTTTTGTCAACCACTGTATATCCATAATTTGTATTCCTATTACCATAAGTGACAGGGTATATATTTATAAGTTTGTCATTCTGCTTGTAATTTCAAAATTTTTCATTGGCGCCCCATAAAATATATATATTCAGAATCGTTAGAGATAGCGGATTCGATATAGCCATGTCGGTCTATCTGTTGATCAACTTTCCGAAGCCCCAAATAACTTTCATATATGATTGATACATTATTATATCCTCCACAGTTTTTGTGGGGTTGCTATTAAAATTCGTTTAAATCGGATAACAAATGGCTGAGATATAAGCAAAAAACCACGACTACTTTGATTTTATTTACCTATTTTTGATCTATATCTGGACTACAAAGTCATTAACGTAGACAATATGGATGGCTTTCAGTTTATTTATGATCATTTAAAAGAAAATAGTTGATTTTTTTTTAAAAAAAACTCTTGATTTATAATCGAGTGCTTAGTGTAAAAGTTAAACATTTTCTTTTCGTTGTTGAATTTTCCCATGATACAATTTTTTTAGTTTTCCTACTTTTCTCATAACACTTATTCATTGCGTTTAATGTATTATATTTCAAAATGAATATTTAACACATTGACACCTTTTGCTTTAATAATCTTTATAACGTCTTCACATTATTTTTTTTTTCTATTTCTTTTGCATCTTTATGTTGAATAATGAATATAACGTACTTTCAGATATTTGAACTACATTTTCACACACAGCTACTTTTAAAAACCATGCACCTACATTTACATACACATATAATATGTTCATTAGGATGACTCAAAAAAGTTTTTGATTTACGTAATAAAATTTCAGTTTAAATGATTTTCAATGCATCCAATGGTCCATTTTCGGGTTATTCTGATATGCTCTTATTTGAGAGATAAACAATGATCCGATCAAAGCAAAAGTTATCGATTTTTAGCAAAAGTGTTTTTTTCTCGTTCTTTGATTCAGCTCACCAATAATTCGGTTGGAAGCAATGGTCATGATGTCTTAAATTCTTCACCATAATCTAAACACCAAGTGCAGAAAATTGTAGCAAAATTGGATAACGTTTAGAGTTTCGAGTTTTGGGTTAAAGTAGGTAGCAATGTTTCAAACAAATTCAAATAAAATTAATTTTCTCATTTCATTCACTCATGACATCGAAAGCCCATTATAACTTGATACCAAAAAATATCATGCATATCTCAAATGCCAAATTTTTAATTTTCTAAATACATATAAACGAAATTTCTAAAAACAAGTAAGAGAGCTATATTCGGCTGAGCCGAATCTTATATACATACCTTCAAAAAATTATACTTCAAAATACAAATTTTAAATATTTTTAGGTAAACAAAATTTATTTTTTTCCAATTCTTTTTTTTAATTTTTTGGAAATATTTTTTTAAATTTTAAAATTTTAGTTTTATAATTTTTTTCTTGGTGAAAAAAAATTCGGGTTAAAAAATATTTTTCCGATTTTGTAGGTCCAACTTACTATGGTCTTATATACGTCGTTGCAAAGGTCTTTGAAATATCTATCATTAGATATCCATATTGTCTATATTAATGACTTAGTAATCCAGATATAGGTCAAAACTCGAGGTTGTCCTGGTTTTTTCCTCATATCTCAACCATTTGTGGACCGATTTTGCTGATTTTAAATAGGAAACTTCTCGAAAGCATTTCTGACAGAATTATTGAAGATTTGGATCCCGAAGATATCTGGGGTCTTCAGAGAATTGATTTCAACAGATTTCTGGATCCTTATATATTAATTGACTCCGCTATCTATTAGGATCCAGAATATATATACTTTATAGGGTCGTAAATTATATTGTGGAAATTACAAACGTAATGACAAACTTATATATACCTTTCTCACGAAGGTGAAGGGTACAACCTCTAAACGTTATTCGATTTTGCTCAAATTTGCAGCATTTGGTTTTTAAATGATGGTGAACATTCTTGGGACATTCAAATATCGAAAAATAAGAGCCAACCTAATGTACATAAATACATACTTTGATTCACACATTACCCACCAAACAGACTTTATGTATAACGTTTATATACATATGCACCTCATGCCAACAGTTGTTAAATGCGGAGACTGTAAAAACATTAACATAAATATTACAAAAGCCTACCTCCGCTAGTTGGGATTTAAACTTTTTGTACAGTTATCTTCTACATGTTAGTGCGAATCCAGCTTCGACACTTTACTATATTAAATTCGCCGAATCTTATATAGGTACCACCAATATAATGCGAGCACCGATTTTTGCGCATTTTTATAAAAAACATTAATCTGGTTCAGCCAATTTGGTTAATTTTATATTTTCTATTATTTGAAAATATCAGTGGGACACTAAGGACTAAGGACTGAGATCGAAAAAAACCTTAACATACGTTTTTCCTTAAAACTTTTAACATAAGTATTATTTGATTATTTTCTTTTTTTTTTGATCAAGTTACCTTTGAAAAGTATGTCAGTTATTATATTAAATGTCAATTATGTTCATTTGTTGTTAATCTGATTGAAATGAGTGACGAGAAAAAAGTGCGTACTAAAATTATTAAATATTTTCAACCAAACCCAACTTGGTCCTACAAAAAGTTCGCCAATGATATTCATCTGTCTCGGGAGAAATTGTCCGTTGTTCAGGTAGAAGGAATTGTCCAAATGATGTTTCTTAAACCAATAAATAGAAAGGATTTTCAAAAGAGCTCCCAACACATCCGGTAGGAAAGCAGTCCGGTTAGCTCAGTACTCGGAATATTTGGTACGAAGAAATAAAGCCAATGCAGGTTTAACAAGTAAGATAGCTATATACCCTTCGAATCTTATATACCCTTCACCAAATTATACTTCAAAATAAAAATTTTAAATATTTTTAGGTAAACAAAATTTATTCTTTTTTCCAAAGTTGGTTTTTCATTTTTTGGAAAAAAAAATTTTCGAATTGTTTTAAAATTTTTTTTTAATTTTTTAAAATTTTTAAAAAAAAATTTTGGTTTTTTAATTTTTATTTGGTGAAAAAAAAATTCGGGTTAAAAAATATTTTTTCTGATTTTGACCCATTGTAGGTCCAACTTACTATGGTCATATATAAGTCGTTGCAAAGGTCTTTGAAATATCTATCATTAGATATCCATATTGTCTATATTAATGACTTAGTAATCCAGAAATAGGTAAAAAATCGAGGTTATCCTGGTTTTTTCCTCATATCTCAGCCATTTGTGGAACGATTTTGCTGATTTTAAATAGGAAACTTCTCGAAAGCATGTCTGACAGAATTATATATGTACTAATAGTTTCTAACATGCAGATTAAATCCACTAGACTTTGGTAATTTGTATAGCCTATAAATAATCATGGTAATACTTCATGGCGGAAAATTATAATTGATCGTATGCGCGCATTTTTCGAAAAACTTAAACCTCATATTTCTGATTTTTTAAGCAACATTAATGTTTACTTAATTTTTTCTGCAAATTATATCTAATATTACCTGAGATTTTTAAAAATTATTAAATATTTTTTGCAAGAAATAAAATCTTGTCAGTAATGATATAATTGCCCAATTCACAATCGGTGTAACGTTGTATGGTTCTATGTCGTAATTTTTTAATTATATTTTGTTTATGTTTCGAAAAATTTATGAGAAACAACTTACAACGCTACGACACCGGTTGCGTATTGAGCAAATATGTAATAAATATTTTAACTTACGCCAAGAGGCATCTATGAATTATTTTTAAGAACTTTTTTAAATTTTCAACTATAAACCAAAATGCAACTACAGATTCTTCAAAATTTTTCATATTCTTAAATAAAGGGATAAGTCGGAACTAAGTTATATTTTGATGTAACATTTTTTGCCGATTTAACATATTTTGTTCATTTTTGGACCCATCAGTTAAGTATTAGGAATAATTATTTGTTTCAGGTTTTATATGTCTCGATTTGGCACTATCGTGTTTTAATTTTTTAACTCTTTCCGGTTTAGTGGTCACTTTACTAACCACCTTTTCTAGAGTCTTTAAAAATTTTTGAGTGACATCTATTGGCATTTTGCTAAACAATTACAATTTTTTAAGTCATCGTTTAAGTTTTTTTTGGCAAAACTTTGTTGTCAGGTTGCTCTGGTTAGATTAATATATTAATTTGTAAATATTGTAAACCGCAGTTTTTCTAAGGGGTTTTTCCGCACTCAATAAAAAAATTCCATATCTAATGAAACAGTTTGCTGGGCAATAGTTAATCGCTTGTTCATGTTGTACTTAACATACATTCATAGTTTGGAAAAGTACTCATATTTAATAACTCCATTTGCTTAAGTTTATTGATAAAATGTGTAATATTTTAATTATTTTTAGACTTAATTTTTTGTAGCTACTCGTAGATGCCATGCGTTGGAGTAGTTTCATTACAGAGTGTACATATGTATGTATATTATCTAAAACGCAAACGGCCCTAAATAATATTTCAATATTATTATTGTAATCAGAGCGTTTAAGTTTCTTTAATAAAACTGAAAGTTTTGATAGAATGAGTTCTAATTTTTTTCCAGGCATCTTTTGATGCAATACATAAGAGTTAGAAAAACATCGAATTTGAATTTTTGGTTAGTTAGAGCCGTTTGCGTTTTGGGTAACGATATTTACATAAACATGCATACTATAAATAAAAAAAAACATGAATGACTCAACTCATAATGAAACATATTGGGGTGACGTATTTACATTAAGTTTTGTATCAAAGTCCACAATCAAATTTCTTTATAAATTTTATTTATAACCATGCCTTCTTTAATTTACAACATAAAACAAGTAAGAATATTCGGCTGTACCACCATCAATATGTGGGTATTTTTTTTAATTATTTGTTGACAATAAAATATTTTTCTGGTGTAGGGGTTATATGTGGGATAGGTTCATTTATGGACCGATAATCACATAAGTTGATAGAAAGATTTACTTTGACCGCACCGGCCTCGCCCGGTTGCATTTACTAATGTTAGTTCTTCAAGTTCCTCCAACACACATACACCTGCCTGTTCTTATTTATTTGAAAATAAAATATATAAATTTGTACTGCATACTTTAGGTAGCATTTTTATTACAGTTGACTGGACTAAAAAAAAAACCGAGTTTTACCCCGAATTTTTTTTCATTACAAACCATCTCCTGAAAATTTCGAATCGATTAAAAAAAATCAGCCAAATCGCTCCAGCCGTTCTCACGTGATGACATTACATACATGGACCATTTCATTCTTTTCTAAAAAATCGATTTTGTTACTGGCTACAGAACATTTTATTCAGTTATTTTGACAAATGGAAACAATTTGTGACTTCTTATTTACAATAGTTTTGAAAGTTGTATGAGTGAATGTAAAGTTCGACTGGAATGAAAATATAATCTCTACAAGTTTTACAAGTTTTTTTTGTTTTGTTTGTACCAAATTATACAATTAATAAATTTTCTGTTTGCTAACCAAGAGGAACGAATTTTAATTTTGTATCACATCAAATTATTATCATTTTTTGTTTATACCAAAAGATGTGTCATTTTATGGCGAATTTGATTTGTGATTCTAAAAAATATGAATTAATACGTAAATAAAAGTAGCTGAAACCAATTTAAATGTAATTAATATTTCATTAAATACATACTAAGACAGCTAACAACGACCGGTGCTATAAAATACAAAAAAACTTCAATTTATAAATTATTAACTCACAGATATTAGACGTATTAGCTTTAGAATGAAACCCAAAGTAATATACAATATTAATAAAATACGAAAACGTTTACAAGTTATGCCAGTTGATAAAGTAAGAAGAAATTCCAAAACAAAATGTTGTGTAAATAAGCATAAAATATAGTTAGTAATGTTACAATAGAAAGAGAACTTATCATGGCTGAAAACTGAAATTTAATTTTGTTTTTTATTTATGGATTTATTTTATCAGGTTCAACAATTGGCTGGCAGTATTTACCAGGAGTTTGAACGCATGATTAATCGTTACGACGAAGATGTCGTTAAAAACTTAATGCCTTTATTGGTTAATGTCTTAGAATGCCTGGATGCCTCCTATCGCATTAATCAGGAACAGGATGTTGAAGTGGAATTGCTAAGGGAAGACAATGAGCAATTGGTAACGCAATATGAACGTGAAAAAAGTGCTAGAAAACTGGCAGAGCAAAAGGTAAATCTGAAATATTAGGTACTATATATTCGTTAATATATAACTAAATTTCTCAAATTGAATATTTACAGCTTTTGGAATCGGAAGATTTGGCAGAGCAGGAGAATAAAGATTTAGCCAGCCGTTTAGAGTCATTAGAGAGTATTGTACGTATGCTAGAGTTAAAGCATAAAAATAGTTTAGAACATGCCAGCCGTTTGGAGGAAAGAGAATCGGAATTGAAAAAAGTAAGTAATTTTAATAAAAGAAAAAACAATAATAATAATATATAATTGAATATATTTATTATTAGGAATATAATAAACTACATGAACGGTACACGGAATTATTTAAAAATCATGTAGATTATATGGAGCGCACCAAAATGTTAATGGGCTCTACCCATTCACAAATGAGCACAGCTTCGGATCGAATGGAATTAAGTCGTGCTAGACTTAATCCTGTTGCCAGGTATATAGTTAATATTTAATTTCTAAATATATATTTTCTCTATATAAAATTTCCTTTATCAACAGATCTTCCGGCCCTGTTTCCTTTGGCTTTGCCTCTTTGGAAAATTCCGCCATGTTAGATACAGAAACTATCTGTAGTGTTGGCAGTAATTCCGATGATTCTGGTCCACCTTCGCTGCAAAATGAATTTGAAAGTTTGCATACTGTTGAAAAGTCCGCTGAAACTGATACTTTACAACAGCAAAATCAAGCCACATCGCCACAAAGTGATAGCAGTCCCATAGTGCCAAATGCTCCATCAAATGGTTTGTTTTATTATTTCTTTAACTATTTCCAAACACAGCTCTATAAGTTTTATCAAACGTTTCGTTATTTATTTTTAAATCCAAACAATATTTTACAAATTTTAAAAACGTATCGACTTTTGCTGTTAAATGTATTAAAAAGTTTTTCAAATTATTATGTGTTTAAAGAAATTTTCTGGTAAACACAAGATTAAGCGAATTATAAAGCTTTTCTAAGTATTTTTTATTAACAACCAGGTGGGTTATTGTGTAATTCTATTCGAATGAAATTATTTTCAAATTCCCATGTATAAAGCATGCAAATTCGAATGATTTTCCTTTTGAATCGAATTTAACAATAACCCCCCCAGATTTTACGTTCAGTATTTGTTTATTTTTGGAAATATTTTACCTTTTTGTTGTATTTTTTATAAATTTTATATATTTTTTTATTAAATTAAAAGATATACCAATCGTATTGGTATTAAAAAAAGTCTTTAATTCGTATTATTATTAAAATCTAATACTTCTTATTTGAAATTAAAGAAATCTTGGAAATCATTCTAAAGTTTTTGTTTTAAATATTATCTTAAATTAATTATATCTATGGGTTTTAATATACACAGAAGAGAAGTGTATTGGCGATTTACAATTTTCTTTTTCGGGACTTTTCTTTATACCCTTCACCATGAGTGCCAACTCGATTTAGCCATGTCCTCCTGTCCATCTATATGTTGAAATCAACTTTCCGTAGCCCCCAAATAACTTACACACATTGGGGTTTTAATATTCACAGAAGAGAAGTGTATTGGCGATTTACAATTTTCTTTTTCGGGACTTTTCTTTATACCCTTTACCATGAGTGCCAACTCGATTTAGCCATGTCCTCCTGTCCATCTGTATGTTGAAATCAACTTTCCGTAGCCCCCAAATAACTTACACACATGATTCATACATCAATATATCCGCTATAGTCCTATTTAAAATCTAGAAAATCGTCCCACAAATGGCTGTGATCGATATAAAAAAAACCACTACTAACTTTATTTGTACCATATTTTTATCTATATCTGAATTACTTATTCATTAATAGAGACAATACGGATATTTAGTTATAGACATTTCAAAGACCTATCCAACGATGTATATATCGCCATAGTAATTCGGACCTACAATACGACAAAATCGGGAAAAATATTTTTTAACCCGAGTTTTTTTTCACCAACAAAATTTTTTTTCACTATAAGTGTTTTCAGCTAAAATTTTTTTTAAATATTTTACCAAAAAATATTTTCAGTCATTATTTAAAGTATACTTTGGTGAAGGGCATATAAGATTTGGCACATCCGAATATAGCTCTCTTACTTGTTTCTTACACAATTTGTTCATTGGTTTAACCTTATAATTCCATATTTTCCATAAATTTAAGTTTAATTCAACCTTAATGACGTATTCAAAAATTACACCAATTCCACCTATAAAACCATTCCCAAAAATTTAAATAATTTAGTTTTATTCAAACGCTTTCATTTAATTAGAATTTATTTATTTATTTATTGTTGAATTAATTCATAATAGAACTCAACTCAATCTTTGTTTTTAATGAAAATATATTTTCTTCATTCAATTCAGTATTTTTTCGCAAAAGTATATTACGAAATGAGTAAAAGAACCTTTTTAAAGCTCATAAATAAATACTGCTCTAAGTGTATTTCTCTATGCTAAAACTTATTTGGACCACTCAACCGATATAGTTTTGTTAGTTCTGGTTCTCAGAGAAGATAAAGAGAGAATTTTTCCAATCTACTTGATGTGTGTGAACCAGCACATAATTTCATCAGTTTTATACCCTTCACCTTCGTGAGAATGGTATATATAAGTTTGTCATTCCGTTTGTAATTTCTACATTTTTCATTTCCGACCCTATAATACTTTATATACTTATATATTCTGGATCCTTATAGATAGCGGAGTCGATTAAGCCATGTCCGTTTGCCTGTTGAAATGAATTTTCTGAAGACCCCAGATATCTTCGGGATCCAAGTCTTCAATAATTCTGTCAGACATGCTTTCGAGAAGTTTGCTATTTAAAATCAGAAAAATCGGTCCACAAATGGCTGAGATATGAGGAAAAAACCTGGAGAACCTCGATTTTTTACCTATATCTGGATACTAAGTCATTAATATAGACAATATGGATATCTAATGATAGATATTTCAAAGACCTTTGCAATGACGTATATAAAACCATAGTAAGTTGGACCTACAATGGGTCAAAATCGGAAAAATATTTTTTAATCCGATTTTTTTTTCACCAAATATTTTTTTTTGTAAAATATTAAAAAAAAATTGAAGAAACAAAAAAAACAATTTCCAAAAAATGAAGAAACTGCAACAAAAAATTAATTTTGTTACCGAAAAATATTTAAAATTTTTATTTTGAGGTATAATTTGGTGAAGGTATATATGTAAGATTCGGCACAGCCGAATATAGCTCTCTTACTTGTTTTAAATGTTTAAGGTTTTTTTCATTACGTTTGGAAGATGATATCGGTCATAGATGACAACTAGATAGGTAACTGAGAGCCAAAAACCTAAGTCTGTTGTCAAAAACCTAATTCATGAGAATGTCCTTCCCTTCTATGTATTTATTCTACGCTGACATTTTAGATGACCATTTAGGTTTTTACCTCGGATATTGTCAAAATATCTCTATAAAAGAACTCTGTTGCGGTCAAATCGAGCAATCTTGCCGACAATTGCGACATTAGGTGACCCAAAAGAAGCATTTCGATATGTTGAAACCACATATCCTTCTGCCCTAGTTCTTTACAGTTTACCAGTCACAATAAACATGTTAACCACGATACCGCGTAAATGTCACTGTATTCGGTGATTTTTGTATTGTTTTCATCAACTAGGGTTTCCGGACCTTTTCCTTTCCCGGGGCGAAATTAAAAAATTGAAAAAAAATTTTCAATACTAAATTAAACGAATAACCACTAGATTGTTTTCGAATAAATTGTTTTCTAATTTTACCAGCATTATAAAAGTAGTATAAAATTACTATATTTGGTTGTACAATGTTGGTCCAACCTTTTTAAGGGTTTCTAATTTAATAGTGGCATTTGATCGATATTTTCACACTAGTTGTTTTATTTGGTATATGTTAATATATTAATATAATTGTTTAGTTAAAAAACTGAAGAATTTCGACTACATTAAATCTGCAAAACATTCGTAGTTAGTTTCGAATAGGGATGCCAAACGGGACTGGGTTTTACAAATCCCGGGATTCGGGATTTTAGAAATGTAAATCCCGGGATCCCGGGATTTTTCGGGACCCCGGGATTTTTCGGGATCCCGGGATTTTTCGGGATTTCGGGATTTTTCGGGACTTCGGGATTTTAGTTAAACGTCAAAAACATCAAATTTAACAATAATTGATTTCATTAATATATTTAAGTAAAAATATAACAAATCAAAAACTAATGCATTAAATTAAAATAAATGGTCCATGATTTCCCCTAGCTCCATACAATTGTCCCCCGGAGTACTGTTTGAGCAGTCATAAATATCTTGATTATGCGGCAATCCTTACAAAATTTTGCACAAAATAAGTTGTAAGTACTCTGAAATTATACTATAAAACACTGCGGAAATCGGACTACATTTACCCCTTCAGAAAATAACTTGAACATAAATTTCGTAAAAGTGTAAATTATGTAAAAGCCTGTCAATGGAAGGGAGACGTGCTGCTTCCTGATTCAAATGAAAAAATCTGGCTGCGTTTGGATTTGAAGCGAGATTATTATAAATATGCTGAAATTTAGCTTTCTAAGTATTTTGGGTGCTTCAAAAATCTTCCTAAAATATAAAAAATCTCATAATATTTCGGGATTTGTTAATCCCGAAAAATCCCGGGATTCTTTTTCACAAATCCCGGGATTCGGGAAATCCCGATCCCGAAAAATCCCGGGATTTTCGGGATCGGGATTTCGGGATTGGCATCCCTAGTTTCGAAACAAAATTTTTCAAATCAGATTGTAGATAAATAAATTATTGTTATTATTTTCTCTAAATACGAATATCCTTAAAAGTTTTAAAACCTTAATAATTTCATTAAAAAACATAAATTTTGAATCATTCTTAATTACCGAATTTTTCTACTGTGGCTTCAGTTGCTTCTTTGCCAACAGACTATCTGTGGCTTGAACCGATCAAGAGGGCAGGCCAAGTGCCCTCTCATAGTTGCTAATCTGTAATATTTGTAATTTTAAGAAAAAAATTATAAAGAAATTCCCAACAATCTTTTCCCGAAAATTTCCAAAAAAAATATTCCTAAAATTATAGCAACTTCTAATAGGGTGATAGATTTTGGGCACATTGCACATTATTTTTGTTAAAATTAAACGAATAAACTAATAATCCACACAAATTTGTCACGTTCATATTTACTTGTAACCAATTTTCATAAAATGATAACTTATTATCTGTGAAAATGTTGAGACAATTGGTTTGAAATTGAAATCACCCTTGGAACTAGAACGGTCCAGTTCTTCCATCAGTATTTTTTATTCGAAATTGTCACATTTTCAAATAGTTTTGAGAATCAATTTTTCTTTATTTCTATTACTGAATATTTGGATTTAATAAAATGGTCAAAATAAAATAAGACAACTATGAATAATAATTTTAAATATTGTATAAATAAATAGAGCTGTGTTTAGAATAATCAACATTTTTTTTTTACTAATAATAACTCTAAAATTATTATCTTTTATCTTTTTTATGCATCTTCCTTAACATCCCATACGTTCGTTCAATCAACCTAAAATATGTCTCTATTTGTGTGTGTGTGTCTTAACATTTGTTTAATTTTTGTATCCTTAATTCAACCACTCATTAATCTACATGAATGATGTTAATATCCTTTTTTGTCCCATTTCTTTAACTCTACATTGTTCCACCAAAAAAAAAATGATCACTAAAATTGTAAACACAACCATATCTAAACACAATGTCATTGTACATTACTATTGAATTTAGTTGGTCGTACAACTACGAAAAAGGAACAACGTTCTGCGAATACATTATATCAAGAACTCTCCTTTCAAGACAATGAAGAAAGTGAAGAAAACGAAATTGTTACAGGTATGTATGAGGAAATCTTTAAAACGAATTTTTTTTTGGTTTGAATTTAATATTATGAGCAAGGCGTGAATATTGCATACCTATGTCAACATATCTACATACATTTTAACTATATTTTATTGCAAAATGTTAATATACGTTATTTGTTTTCTTTTCTTTGTTTGTGTTTCTTTTTATGTATAAAATATCTGAAAATAAATTAAAAAACTTATTGCCCAAATATTTGCACACAATAAAAATATATAACTAAACATTACATATTATTGAACAACACAAATCTGTCCACACACATATCTATCACCAACAACAACAAAACTACAACAAATGCCTGGTTTTAGGGAGCTGGGTACATCCTGGGGAATATGCTTCTTCAGGTAGGTATCAAACATCTTATTTGTATGGCTTTATTTACATCACTTGTAAATATTTGAAACATCAAATATAAATTCGAAATAAAAAAAAAATAAAATTTAAAACGAATTCTAAAACGAAAATTAATACTAAAAAACTACATGTAACAAAACAATACTCATCATATTTTTCATGTCCTGTTGTTACCTCTTTTTTCTCAATATGCTGTCACTTTTTAACAAAAATTTTTAATACAACAATTTTGAAATTAAACAAATGCAAATTTTGTCAATCATATGGATACATACCACCATCATCGTGTATTTTTCTATAAAAATAAAATATAAAGCTAATGACAACTACTTTGGTAAGTTGTGTAAAAATTATATTTGTATTTGTTTTTTTTTTTTTGGTAGATTTTGTTTAAATTTTGTAGTATTGTAGTTATTTGAAATTTGTACATGGTTGCACAAACTTATTTTGTTTTGCTTTTAACGGTGTTGGTTTTATATAATAAGTTTTTAGATTTCTACTATATATTTTTAATTATTTTTTATTTTATATTGTTTATGTAACTATTCCATTTCATTAGCGCAAATTATATTACTCTACGAACGTAAATTTTTTCATGCATCTTTTCTGTATAAATTTTGATTATCTGAGTTTTTATATGGTTTTAAAATAGCACTGAAAGTATCAAAGATATTTCGACTTTTATATTATAATTAAACAGGTTTCCCTTAATACCGTGGAATTAAACTTTTAAATGTATACAACTATTTACGTCTTTAACCCATTTCGCTCCGCTGTTCGATTTTTCGAACAGTAAAAATAAAAGATTTCAAAAAAATGTTTATATGTGAAATAGGTGGAATTTCTGAAAAAAATTTTGTATGAATGCTAAGTTTCATCTTTTAGCAAATAAAAAACTATATTCCAAAGTGACCATACCCCTCCCCATCGTTGCTAGGGGCAAATTTCTGCAATTACATTAAATTAAAAAAAAATTAAATTAATTTTTAAAAATATTAAAAAAAAATAAAATTAAAATTATAAACATGAGGAATTATTGCAAACATATGTAGCTGTTTCATAAAATATAAAAACCATGATTTACATGCAAATGCAGGACATCACATATGTGTAAACTTAACTGTTCGAAATTTTGAACTAGATTTTCTGGTAAAACGAAAAATCGGAAATTTTTTTTGACCAGATATTTGCAATTTTTTTTTTTTTTAAATAAATAATAAAGTAAACACTCTATAGTTTTATTTGTATAATATCTTTAGTTTTTCTAAAGCCTTTTGGGAAAAGGTTTCCTGATGATCTGGCCTAAGCAACCAGTGAAATGCGCATAGGAACTAGCTTATCCCCCAACCAAGGTTGCCAATTTAGCCATTTTCCGGCTAGATCTAGCGATTTTTTTTGTCATTTAGCCATAAAAAAATGGCTAGAATTTATCTAGCCGGAAGATCTAACATTTTATTTTGTCTTAGCCTTTTTTATTTTATACTTATCTTGAGCATTTTTGGAAAAAATAAAACATTATTTTTTATCAAATGACAAAGAAACAGTCTTTTTAAACAAATTCGTCTGTTGATGATTTGATGAGAATATTATTGGTTTTATGAAAACAGGCTTCGAAATTGTTAGGGCAAGAAATGTAATATTTATGAATTTGTATATTTGTACTATTTTTAGGTTTTAGCCATTTCTAGCCATTTTTAATTCAAAATCTAGCCATTTTCTGAGCTGAAGAGTTGGCAACCTTCAGTGCATTTATCAAATTAAAAATTGGGAATTTAGCATAAAACAATTTTACTAAAATACTAATTTTGTATTCCCGAATAACCTTTTAACAATAAAAATTTTGTCTCGGAGCGAAAAGGGTTAAAGGCAATGTGCCAAAAATTACAGGTATTAAACTAAAGAATTCGAATTTTCTACTACTCGTACCTTAAAGATTCCTGGATATGTTTATACGAACCATCTTAAAAGATGAATTACATATATGTATTTATTTTGTCATTTCGTTTGTAACACATAGAAGTATTCATCGCAGACCCACAAAAGTATACATATTCTGAAATTTTAAGACGATCTAGCTATGTCCGTCCGTCTGTATATCTGTTGAAAACATGATAGAGCCCAAACGAGAAGCTAGCTGGCCTAAATTTTCCACAAATAGGTATGTTTGGTATTGAAATTTAGAATAAATCCAGGATTTAACTTAGCGCCCAAATGTGTTAAAGTGTATTAAGAAAAACCACAGGATATTCAATGAAAATCTAAAAGTCGAAATATTTTGAAATCTGCCCGTAGTATTTCAAAACTTTTGCCTTATTTGGGCTTATCAAATTTATTGCAAGATAAGTTCCTTCCAAAAATTTAGATTCGTAGAAATTAAGGTTGAAACCACATAGAAAATCAATATCCGTAAACGGGTTTTTCACTCTGAACCCGTGATTATAAAAATAGGTCGATTTCCCCAATCGTATGATCTGATCGTGCTCATAATGAACATAATTTATCAACTATTTCTGCAATGTCCCCGAGTCTGACGGGTGACTGTGGAATATCTCACTATCTAATTCAAGGATGCCCGACATTCCTGGTCTACACACTCCATGTTGGAAGACAGTTTGCCCAAATTTTAATGGACGATATCTCAGCCTTACTTAGTGTGAAATAATTGACGAATATTCCTCTATTGATCATATCTCAAGACAATTAACAGGGCTTGGCTATTTGTCTACTCAATTCAAAAGTATATTTTTCACTGGGAAAGTGGTAACTGGGAAAACAATATGTTGCATAATCCATGACAAATAGATTTTAACCGAAACAACGTTTTTTTATGACTTAAAACCGACAATTATTATTCTGTTTACGGTTTTTTCTTTTTAAAAATTTGGAACTGAAAAATATCAAGTTTGAATAAAAAAAGCTGACCTAACAGCATATTATATTCTGATAATACATCCACCACATTTTTCTAATTGCACTGTAACAGTTACTTAACTGTGAAAATACGATTTTCAGACAATATACATATTTTCAAGTTTCGAAACAACTAATAGTATATCGAGGGACTATATTCAAAACACAACATTTCAGGAGAGTCAAAAAAACTGTTTTTCGCGTATTATTAATATGTATGGTATTCTACAATATTTTTTAAAAGCAACTACTGAATCTCACATGAATAAGTTTGTCATCATTGTAATTATTAAAGACATCATAATCAAACACTTTTTTTCGATCTCATTGTGAATTTGAACAGTCGTCCTGGCTTCTCTAGTAATTCTAACTTAATCGATTGGCAATTGTATAGATTGATTTTACAATTTAATCTCTATCTTCTCTAAGAACTTCTGTTCAACAACTTTATTATTATCCGCAGCAAAATTGGATAGAGCTTTAGATAAATAATGGTTGCGGTTTTGGTAGCCACAACCATGATGATGACACTTTAAAAGTAGACATTTTTTTTAAGCAAATTCCAACTTAAACCATTTATTTTTATTCATGGACCTTATATTTTCCAAAAACAAAATGGTAAAATATGTTCATGGTAATTCAATTCAGAATCGGATTTCGCTATTTTGATAAATGATTGAAATATGTAAAACTCATATTCAGCATGCAAAAATTAGTAAGAAAACATGAAGAAATTATTCCAAAAAAAAATATTTGAAAAGATAGAGGGTTTTGCATTCGGATAAAAATAATTGTATAAGATAGAGAAATAACAAGTTCAAATAAAACAGCAAAATTCATACCATAGATGAGGGCTGTTTTACTAAACATTTTACCATCAAAAAGTCATTTTCGTGAAAATCAAAGATAGAGGGTTTTGAATATAGTCCCTCGATATGAGACACAGCACAGAGATTTAAAGGAGTACAAGAAACAATATTCATAATTCAATGAGCTTAATTTATCTAAAGTTAAATCGATGCTAAAATTTTAAGATGAAATAACATCAGTTAAACATCAAAAAAGTATGAGCAACTTTTTTATATAATGTTTGTACATTATCAATGTTTCTTCTTTCTGTAATATCATAATATTTAATTAGCACAAAACCGAAACCTATTGGTTTTCAATATTTTAAAACCAAAACCGCGGTTTTCTGGAAACTCTAATGACAAAGGCATTTCACCCATAACAAACGACCACATATTATCAGCTCAGTGACAGCTGTATCAACTGGATGTATTTTGTCCAGGGAAGAACTTTCGCTATCAAAAGATATGTTATAACAACAATAGCTATTGATATAGATAAATTGTTATGTAATCAAATTAAATAAAGATTAGAAGAAGAGAGAAGATTAGACATAAATGTACAAATATTTAAATTCATTCAAATTTAAGTTTATATTTAAAATAAACTAACCTACACTCATTTATTTCTAATAAAATTGATTTATTATAAGGTGTGTTCGCGTACATTCCATTAAAAATTATCCAGTAATTGTATTTAAGAAAGTAAAAATAAATTCACTCTCAATCTGAAAAATATCCAAAAATAATAACAATTTTTAAGTTTCAGTTTGTAAACATTTGATATTTAATACATTTTTAAAAGCTAAAATCGCTATTAAATCACAATCATATGTTTCTATCTTGATATTTTTACTGGTCAACTTTTATCTATCAAAGGACTTCCAGTAATAATTACAAATTATATGTTTTAAACCTGCTTCTATCTTGATATTTTTACTGGTCAACTTTTGTCTATCAAAGGACTTCCAGTAATAATTACAAATTATCCAGTACGCGAACACACTTATAGTTTTGTAAACACTTTTAATTTTCATCCTTTTGTTGTAATATATAACTTGGTTGTTGTAACATTTTGATTTATGTAGTAGAATTAAGCTAATTTAAATAAATGTTCTCCTAAATATTTTATTATTTGATTTTATTATTTTAGGAATGGGCAAAGAAGTGGAAAATCTCATTATGGAAAACAATGAACTTTTGGCTACTAAGTATGAATATTTCAACTTAATTTACACTAAACAAGTTTGCTCTAATTGTAACACTTTACAGAAACGCTCTTAACATTGTCAAAGATGATTTGATAGCCCGTGTCGATGAGTTAACTGGCGAAATTGAAATCTTACGAGAGGAATTGAATGCCATGCAGCAATCACGCAATAAATTGCGTAACAAGGTGCAAGAATTGGAGGAGGAACTGAAGAAAACCAAAGAACAAGTCAAACAACAAAGTAAGTTTTAAGGAGGGTTAAAAGCGTAGTAAATTAAGTATTTTCAATTTCAGATGATAATGATCAAGATGAAAATGATGTACCGTTGGCTCAGCGTAAACGCTTTACACGTGTTGAAATGGCTATGGTTCTAATGGAGCGTAATCAATATAAGGAACGTTTAATGGAACTGCAAGAAGCTGTGCGTTTGACGGAAATCTTGAGAGCCACGCGCACTGTTGATAATTTGGATAAGAAGTCTAAGCAAAGCATTTGGAAATATTTTAGTAATTTATTCACGTAAGTTGGTTTAGTAATTTCTTTTGATATGTATATGAAGGGTCTTATGTGAAAAAACCTATTTAATTTCAGCCCCTCTAATCGCCCACAAGAGCGTGTCGCTGATGGGCAGGGAGGGGGTCCTATGTTTCGCTACTCAAGCCCATCTCACTCTCATGGATCCCCCAGTAGAAATAGCGACAGTCGCCTTGCCATAACTGGTGGTGGAGTCCATCCTGCCAGTGCTGGTTTAGCCAATGCTTTAGCCAACAAAGATTATGCCGAAGAAGGCACCTCTGAAAGAGCCCGCGCTAGGCGACATGAGCAATATCGTCAACTGAGAGCTCATGTTCAGAAAGAAGACGGCCGTTTACATGCTTATGGCTGGAGTTTGCCGGGTAATAAGACCGAAAAAGAACAG
Organism: Calliphora vicina; assembly: GCF_958450345.1. Lineage (NCBI taxonomy): Eukaryota > Metazoa > Arthropoda > Insecta > Diptera > Calliphoridae > Calliphora > Calliphora vicina. The sequence goes on from NC_088782.1 coordinate 63,632,437, forward strand.
CAATCCAGACATTCTGGTGGTGTACCAGTGCCTGTGTATTGCAATCCTTTGGCGGAGGCCTCGCCCCATATGAAAGTGTTTTGTGCGGCGGGCGTTAATCTGAATGGAGGTTTTACCAAAAATGGTCAGTCCATAATACCATCTACTTCACCATATGCCCCTCGTTCGACGGCAAAAATTACCGAAATAACTAGTCCTACAGCTGAGCATTCGGCCGAGGCATTAGATCGTCAAATAACTCGGTGCAGCCTTGAAAATCTGGAGCCCGAGACCCAGTTAACCTCTTATGTTTGGATATGCACAAGCACCCATGCAGCCAGTACTGTGACTGTGGTGGATGCTAATCAGTCGGCCACAGTTTTAGATGTATTTCCAATTTGTGCCTCTCATTTGTTGTGTATTGCCTCGGTACCCGGTGCCATGGAGAAGGATTACGCCCTCCTCGAAAACTCGGAGGTTATAAAGGCGGGCGAAATGTTGGAACGACCTGGAGAGGGCAACGAAGGCTTTGGCAAGGTAGAGTTTATACGTGTTAAACCCAAAACGGATCCAAATAGCAATACCAAAGAAACAGATCACAATGAACAAGCCTTAGAGGTGAATGCTGAAACTCCAGTGGAAGAAAAAGCTAAAGAAGCTACAGAAAAATCGAATGAGCAGAATGGTTCCATACCGATTGAACCATTAGGCAATGTCAATGAAATTAAAATACGTCAACCGATACCGGGCATACCGCAACGTATCCATAACGATGCTACCGACTCTACAACCACTACCAACAATGCCGCAGATGCAACAATCAATAATACAACGTCGCAATTCAGCAATAACAATAACTCTTCGATGAAACAACAATTGCCGTTCTCAAAACCCATTAATCCCATATTGGGAACTAAGGACCGTGAGGAACCCGTCATGAGTTCGGTGGGTCCCACAATGTGGCTGGGTGCTCAGGACAATTGGTTGTACGTGCACAGTGCTGTCGGTCGTTGGCACGAGTGTTTGCATAAAGTTCATTTGCCCGATGCCGTCCTAGCGATAGTTCATGTTGAGTCACGCGTTGTGGTGGCCCTCGCAAATGCCCAATTAGCCGTGTTCCGCCGCCAAACAGACGGCCAATGGGATCTGAATAGTTATCATTTGGTGACGCTAGGTGATCGCAATCATTCGATACGTTGCCTCTGTGTGGCCGGCGAACGCATATGGGCCGCCCATCGCAATAAGATCTTTATTGTGGATCCGATCTCTTTAAATATTATCCATTCGCTGGACGCTCATCCGCGCAAAGAGAGCCAAGTGCGACAAATGGCGGCAACAGGTGCTGGTGTTTGGGTTTCAATCAGGTATAAATTTGTATTTGAAAACATTTTCAATGGTTGTCTATAGTACTGAAATGTTGTAAAGCATATGGAAATATCGTTAGTTTTTCAGTACAATTGACAACCTGGTCATTTTGAGCCGAAATTGTAAATCACTTCACTTTGAGACAGTACTCGTATGAATGTTTTTGTTTTTTTTTTTAATTTTTATGGAAATATTTTCAATGTGGAAATATTTGCGCACAATCACAACAACAACATATATAATACGTATGTTTGTTGTGATTGGGCGAATGTTCGCATATTCGCAAGAGTAAAATGGTGACGTGCATTACCTTAAAATGTTAAAAGTTTCAAAGAGATTCTGAGAAAAATTCATACGCTAAAAATGAAGTAGAGTTTGAACGGATAAACTGCAGATGGGAATGCCTTTTGATGTTGCACAGTCTTTCAGAAACGTTTTATCTCAGGAACTATTGAAGATATTGTTTCGAAATTTCACTTGGTTGGAGTTGAGGTGTTTTTGTTGTTGAGCTTCCTAGGGGTAATGGGGGCCACTTCATAGCCCCTCAAAGTTGGTCACCTCGGGTTTAATTTTTTTTTTTTTAAATCGTCTAATTTACATTTATGATCCGAACGAGCTGAAATTTAAAATGTAAGTTATCCTGGAGAAGTTCTCTTTTAGTTGATGAGATATTTAGGTTTAGTTTTAGATTTAGTTTTGTTTTCTTAGAAATGGTGGGCCAACCATTGCTAACAGGTATTTCGTTCCTAGAAAAAGTTACACGTATCCAAATTGGAATATTAAAAATCCCCTCTATTTATTCTTTTGTAGAAAACAATTTTCTTCGGGACTATATACAATTTGTATACGATCCGGAAAGAGAATTTAACGCAAAAGCGTGAAAAGTAAATTTTGGCTCACTTAAGCGGACACATTATCCACCAGATTTATCCAAACTTGGCCAATTTAAAAAAAAAAATTGAGTAAAAAATTCTAAAATGTAAATTGTCTATCGATCGCTGTGTGTAAACAAACAAAATAAGGTAGTTTAGGTTTTTTGCTTAAATCTCAGCCATTTATGAATCGATTTTTTTTAAATTGTCTATCGATCGCTGTGTGTAAACAAACAAAATAAGGTAGTTTAGGTTTTTTGCTTAAATCTCAGCCATTTATGAATCGATTTTGCTGATTTCAGTATCAAATTCTCATGAATATGTATTTATTGATACCAAAGGTTCGAAATAATAAATTATACTATTCCATTGATGAATTCATTACGAATTAATTCACAGGCTTAATTCTTTGTAGAATTAATTCCTAATTGAATCATTCAAGTTTTCTTTAATTCAAATCCATACAAAATAACTTTGAATAATTAATTAGTAACATTTTTTTAATTCATTTTGTAATTGCTTATAAATAAAACAAAAATAAATTTAAAAAATAAAAAATATTCATGAATTGAATGAATGTTATTATAAATAAATAAATTATATTATGAATTAATTCAACAATGAATGAATTATATTAAAAAATCTCTTTAATGAAGCTGAAGAATTTTAGTTGGAAATGGTTTAATTTAATGAATGGCTTACATTATTTAATTCTGAATTATAATTTTAGTGAATTAAGCAAAAAATTAATTAATTCGAACCTCTGATTGATACCATCATAATATATGTATATAAAATATGCAATGAAAATCTAACTGCAAATAGTTTTTAAAACCATAACCTAAATTTAATGAAAATAATAACAAAATTTCAAATAGATTGGACTCAACTTTACGTTTATACAATACCTACACATTTGAACACAATCAGGATGTGGATATAGAACCATACGTATCGAAAATGTTGGGTACTGGCAAATTGGGTTTCTCATTTGTACGCATTACCGCTTTAATGGTGTCCTGTAATCGTCTGTGGATTGGTACTAGTAATGGAGTTATTATCTCTGTACCCTTATCCGAAGGTCAAGGAAAATTAAGTAAGTTTGTTGTTTAAATGAAAAAAGAAATGTTTATTATATTATTTAATGCTAAATGTAGATGATCCAAGTAGTCAACTGCCGTTATGCTGTATGGCCAATGCTCAACTGTCTTTTCATGGACATCGTGATGCTGTTAAATTTTTTGTCTCAGTACCACTGCGTCAAAACAATAGCGCTCAATTACAATTTACCAATAAGCGACCCGATATGCTGGTGATGTGTGGTGGTGAAGGTTATATTGATTTTCGCATAAGTAAGTTGTAGTTTTTTGTTTATTTTAAATTTTTACTTTTTTAATATTTGAACTACATAGCATTAAGTTTTTATTTGTATATCTTTTTAATTATATATTTTGTACGGTTGGGTTATTGAATTCATATTTTGTTCTTATCGCAGGACAAGAGAGAACTATAACTGATGCTAGTGATAATGCTGCGCATTTGATAGTTTGGAAAGTTGATTCGTAAGAATATTATTATTATATCTTTCTTTTGTTTTGTTTTAACTTCTTTTTTTACTTATTTGTTGTTATTGTTGTTCTTCTATCATTTTGTTGTTGCAACTTGAGTAATAATAATGTATTAACGTATTTTTTTTTATTTAATTTTTTTCTTTGTTGTTTTGTTTTAATTTATAGTACATTTAATTTATAGTTTTATCAACTGGAACTTTATAAATTAACGTTATACGTTTGCCAATCATATACGAGCGTTATACATTGGTTAAAACGCTTACTTAGTTTTGTTTCGAAACAACGAAAAAGGAGTTATGTGACCTGAAGTAAACCAAGGTTTATACAATTTTTCAATATTTTTGTTTATTCTTTAAATTCAATTTCAATTGGTGTTTTTTTTTATTTTGCTCTACAATTATACATTTTTTATATGCACACACACCTTTTAACAAAATACAAAAAAAAACGAAAAGGGTCACACATTGGCTTTTGCAAAGTTATTATTTTTGCACCTTATTATTTAAAAATTCTGCTTAAACAAAAAAAAACAAGTTGCGCAAATAATTTTTAACTATTTTATGGCATATTTTTGTTTATTTGGTTTTTGGTTATATTTTTATATTATTTTTTTCCACGAATCTATTAAAATTGTTAATTAATGTACTTATATTTTTTTTTGCAAATTTTCGAACTTAGCTCTAAATTGTTGCTTACGATTAACAGGAAATTAAACAAAATGTTCCTATAGAACTTAATTTCTTTTTTATTTAACAATTTTGTACAAAAAATTAACTTTTCCAAAAAATTATATTTTTTTTTTTAAATTTTATTTTTCAATATGATTTTGTTTACAATTTTAATTAAAAATTTAATACAAAAAGAATCGTTAACTTTACCAAACAAACTACCAAATATGCGCAGTGGTGTGTACACATATACAATTGTTTAATTTACAACTTAAATACGTTGTATTGTTGTATTACAACGCCAAATAAATTTTGAAAATAAAAAGCGTTATACAACAATACGTCGATACAACTATACAACACATGTTGTGAATTGGTAAAATCTAATTTATAAAATTTGTAAATATGGATACTTTGACTGATAAACTACTATTTTTATAAGCGTTCAAATAATAACAAAGGAAAAACTGTATACAATCAGTAAGAACTTTTAAACCTAAATTCTTAAAAGAATTTGGGAAGGCCTTTAGAATGAAACGTAATAGTTTAGATTTAAAATGGTTGTAGTAGCCTACTTTGTTCCTATAAGGTCCCTTTAGTAATATCTTAATGAACAAGAAATATAAAAGTTCGTAACCATTAGACAAAATATAATACAAAATAAATATTGAACTGGTTTTAAGGAAAAGTGCATGGCAAAAGAGAAGATGAAGTGGTCACGAATCTATTCCCAATGAGAGGAACTCCGACGGATCAAGACATTTTAAAAGTATATCAGAAAGTTTATTCTCGGGAATTCTCACTTTTCTTAAGCAGAACTGGCGTTGTGGGATGAACCAAACGTATATTTACGGTGCCCAGATGTCTAGATTTAACAGGTGCTACTAAGTTCAATCATAAAAAATGCGTAATTCATTGGGAAGAGAATATTTTAAAATCAGAATGTAAATGGTGATTTTTATAGAATATGATTTGGGTCATGTGGCAGCCGCGGCTATCGCGTACTTGGCGTAACCTGGAGGTACAATTTTCACAATATTCGCATCCTGCTGCTCGATTGTTTCTTATATCTGCATAGACTTGGGAATTTACATATTCCCAGAGAAAATAATCTAATGGCTTCTAGTCGAACAAAAAATGTCCTGTAAACTTGTTTTATCTCATATTGGGTACGTAATTGCCCCCACTAGAACCCTGTCTAACCCTACAGTAGATTGGTACCTGCTATGTCCAGCTGATATCCTACAGTCCGCACTGTTCCTCCCATTCACCCTCTCACCTAAACTCAATACAGAGCCGATTCGTGCGATTTAATCCGCAATCTCATTGCCCTGAGCAGTGCCGCGGAGCCCAGTACAACCCAATCGTATACTCTAACTAGTTTCAATTAGACTACATTGCTTTTTAAAGCGCTAAGGGCTGCTGTATGACTTCTCCATAATGAAGACCCCGGCTCCTGTACCCTCTTTAATTTTTGAGTCCTCCTTGAATACCGCACTCCCATCAAACAGTCTGTCGTATTCAAGCCACGGTTTTATCAGGAAACGAAATCATGGGTGTCTTATTAAAATCAAGTGCCGAGACCATGAAGTCCTTCATTCCTTCAACTTCATACAAAATCACCTGAAGAATACTGACTGCAATCATAATTGATTCTATAAGGAATTTTGATTTCATACTCCGTAATGGAGATGCCAGCATCAACTTTCCCTTACACTTTGGTACCATTAGGGAAAATGTATCATTTGAGGAACAGAGCTCTTAATATCCCTAAGAAATGAAACAACAAATCCTTTCGTGAAGTTGTGATCCGGAAAACAGTTCCAAATACTTAAATATAATAATAAATTTCATACCTATTTCCTTGCAAAAAATAACGTTTTAAAAATAGGTTTATTCAATATTCGAAAATTCTATATTAAAAAAAACGGCAGCTGTGAAGCAAATCAAAATTCCAGTCGATAACCTTAGTATATACCGAAACTTGTTAAACGTCTGTCAAAAACTGATCTACGATTTCTTCGTACTTTTTTATGCCCATACCGTATCGATATAAATTATAACCTTAATGTACATAAAATTAATAAAACCATAAAGATTACAGAACTTGGCTGGTTATTTTATTTAATCTCGTTATTGTTATATACATGCATACATAGTATATTTCCTAAGGGGTTATAGTGTAATTTGATTCGAAAGAAAGCCTTTACGAAATACAATTTATAAACCATACAAATTCGAACGAATTTCTTTTCGAAACGATATACAAAATAACCCCCCTGCATATGTTTATCCTAACAACTGTATAATACACAATTGTTTTATTGCTAACAATAGTTAATACTAAATTACAATTAATCATTATTGCAAATACATATTTATTAATAAATACATAATTGTTTTTAAACTATTTTACAGATGACAATGATATGGAAAAGAGTATTAATCTGGAACAAAATCAGACCATTGAAAATCGTGGCGACAAAAGTTATTTAATTGTGTGGCATGTTAGTCAACGTTAACTTTTTTGTTTTGTTAAACAAAATAACTCAAAATAGTAAAGGTTTTCAATAAGTGTTTTTGTTTTTTTTTTTAGTTTTTTATACATAAAAAAAATATTAGCAATATAAACTTAATTTATTTTATTTAGTTTTAAACATATTTTTTTGTAAACTAATAGACACAAATGTGAAAGATACATTAACAGAAATAATGTATTACAGAAAACGTACGTATATTAAAACCATATAACACCACCAAATAGTTTTTAAAATTGAAATTTTTGCAAGATTGAAGAACATGGATAAAGGACAAACAAGCTTTTTAATAATTAACAAACAAGAACTATTGAACTTTATAAAAAGAAAGAACTTGATAAAATATGATTAATTAATTATTTTTTGTTTTGTTATTGATGGTTTATCAAAGTTTTAGTTATGATGGTGTCATGAAGAACGTATTTTAGTATGTTTCTAGAGAAAAATAGTTTAAAATAAAATTGGCACTGTAATAATTGCAACTTTGTTTAATTTGCTTTCATTATACATATTTATAGGAAATATATAAGCTTTATAATTACGTATGTATTTATTATATATAAATACAATAAATATATGTATACATACATATTAAAATGAAATTATTATGTAGACAAGTGATATTGTAATCCTTAATAACAACAACTAGTAACCAAATTTATTTAATCTCCTCCTACCCATTATTTAATATCTTAAAACTTTAAAAGAGTCAGTTCATGTCAGCTCACTTACTTTAACTACAAAAACAAGCAAGTGAATAGTTTATTTTTATTATTTCGAATCGCATTGTTTAAATTTCAATATAAAAAAAACAAACAAAATTTGTTTTGAGTTGACAAAAAATTAAAACACAAACATCACTCATATAAAATCTCTTGATTTTTTTAGTTTAACCTTTCTTTATTTTATTTCTAATTGTAGTATATTGTGTTTAATATTTTAATTTGTAAATAAACCTAAATTTGTATATTTTAAGTTTGTATATTTTTATTTTACATACATATTTAGTTAATTTCCTATAAAAAAACATGAAACTTTTGTTTTAAAACAGTTTGTTAAATTTGTTAGTAAGTTTTAAATTGAATTTAAAAAAAAGAAACAAAATTATAAAATAAAATTTAATTTTTATTTCTAACAAATTAAAGGTTTTTTATTTTTACATTTTTTACCCAGATATTTTTTAAATATTTTCTCTCAAAGTGTTTCCTGTCCTCTCATTATCTAGGGGATTTTTTTTTTAATTTTTTTGTTTTATACTAAATAGGTAAGCTTTATAAATTAAATTAAACAATAAAAGCAAATTATATATATATACTTAAAAAATTATATTTATTTAGACTGAATTATTATACAATATAATATTCGTACTATAATCAATTCGGCTTTTTTTATTATTAAATTTTAAAAACCAAAAAATCATTAAAAATATTTTTTTAAACATAATTTTTATAGCCTGCAATAAATAATTTGTTGTAAATATACATAAATATTTATATTTTTAAATGCAATAACCAAAATATTACATTTTCCCAACAAGTAGTTACTTATTGTCGTAAACAAATTAATAAAAAAACAAAAGCAAATACAAATACAAACAAAAATAACATGTATTAAAAATATTAAATAAAAAAATATTTCCTCTTCTAAAAAAAAACATTAAAATTTTTCAATTAATTATGGGAAATGGATATTTTTTATTTAGTGTAACGCCATAGGTAGTTTGGACGAGGTTTACTACTTTGTTTTAAAATGTGACACACAACTGACGTTTCAATTCCCGGGAATATTTTTTTTTTGGAAACTCCCTTGAAATTGTCGGTAAAATTCGTGAGTTTTCTTCTTAAAGTCACAGTATTATTTCTGCACAGATAAAACAGATTCCATGCGCTTTATTCCCAATGATTGATTCGATTTTATATGTACATACATTTTTCGATACGTATTAACAGAACATAATCACCCCTAATCTGTAAGTCATTGTCGACAGCAAAACAAATGGTATATGTTTCGGCGATATCGATAACAAATGGTTACTATTGACAGAATTTTAAGACGGGTTAAATTGCAAATAGTTACCAATTGTTATTGATATCGGCGAAATATATACCTTTTTTTTTAGCTGTCGACGTGATTTTGTGTCGACATAGATGATAGATAAATTTTATCATCTACCTCTCATTAAACTATCTCCTTTCTAGCTCCCACTTAAATGTTAAAGCTTAGTTTCCTTACAACTGTAACTTAAGAAAAGAAATTCTTTAACACAACACTTATTTTTTACCAAATCCTTTATTTTCAACCTCTTCAACCGAAAATTGTAAAAGATTATCTGGTTTCTGGGACCATTGTTTAAAATAGTTTATTTTAACATCAGACCAAGCACTTTGATAATCTTTTGCTAAAGATTTACAATCAAAGTATGTTTTAGATTCCATATCCCCAAATTTGTTTATAGAATCCCGCAATAACTTTGTAATATTTAAAAATTCTTTAAAAAGATAATATTTGGAAATTTTTAAAGCCGACTGTGGACTATGTAGTTTCTTCGAAGTAATGCCTTGTTTCTTGCCATTCACTGATATTTCATAAGGTCTGAAAATATAAAAAATGTTATCAATTATTTATTTGTATTAACTCTTCAGTAATGACAGTAAAACTTACTTCATACTGTCTGGTAAGTTACACCACACTAGACCATTTGGTGAAGGTTGTTTTGTGCTATCTTGAAAATATGGAAATTCCGGTTTGTTGCATATTTTTATTTTGGGAATATGCAGACAATACTTAGAATGTTTATAATTGTTATTAAAGCGTTTCCACATAGCTCTTTCTAAGGTAGCAAGATCATTTTCTCCCCAAAAGTTTAATGAATCAAAATATAAGGGTGAATCAAGCAGGAAATCCAATAATGCACCTTGCACACCCATTACTTGCCATTTAGCTAATTTATCACTGCAGCTCATGGATAAAGTACGTTCACCCCTTCCCGGCTTAGTTCTTACAGCACCCTCTAACTGGTCCATAGCATCGCTATGGTGGGAACCTATAAGTTTAGCACCAGTATATACACTTTCAACAATACAACCCACATTTGTATCTTCAATTTTTACCTCTTCCACTTTGCTACGTTTAATTAAAGGTTCTTCAGTTAATTCTTTAGTTTTTTGCGCAGCAATTATACAGGCATCCCCGCAAGGAGTTTGGGTACTCAAGAAATGAAATGATAAATGTTCTTTTAGTTTAAATATTTCCTTCTCCGGCAGCCACCTAAATATGCAATCATTGTCTCCTTCAGGGTTTTTCAAAGTTGTGTTTAGTTGATGGTACATATACCGCAATAATCCTCTTCTAGCCATTACCTCAGCATGTGAATCGTTGAGTATTAAACCTTGCGGACATAATTTACTTTTTCCTATGCATTTAGTACCACAGCCAAGTGAAATTACTTCACTCTTACCAGTTTGTTTGTTGTGTACAACCACACCGGCCAATATAGTCCATTCATTGTCAGTGGGTTTACCGGTCTTGGGTAGACTTTTAAATTTATCAAAACATATTTTGGCTACATCCTCGGGAGAAATTTCTGAGGACATGATAATCAAAAGTTTCCAAAAAAAAATGTGAACAAAATTCTGCAAAATGTAAATAAACATTCTTCTTCTTATTTTTTGTTATGCTCTGTAAATTGATGACATTGTATTTTGTAAACGAAAATGACAGTTAATTCCGTTATTTTTATACTTTTTAAATTTGGAATTTTCAGCAGGGTATCAATATGCAGACAATAAATTAGTAATATGTAATTTTACAATACATTTTACCTAATATGTATTGTAAAAATAACACATTACTAATTTTTTGTCTTCATATTGTTACCCTGATGATCTATGTTAATATAACTACTATGTTCTTCGAATTTATTTGTTTACATATACAATTGTCTATAATATAAAAGAAAAAGGAATAATAAATTCTATAAAAAATATGATATAAATTCTATAAAAATAGATATTTTTAATAAGCTTTCTTGCCACAATTTGGTAAAAAAATATAGTACATATTCAATATTTTTAAGGTATTTTGATATTTCCCTTTTTACTTTTAGACGATCTTGAATAAATTTTATTTATACCCAAATGTATTAATTTATTTCACTATCCCCCAGTAACACGAAGTCTGGTTATGTTTTCACTAATAGTTATACTGACAGTTTTCATACAAAAATAATTTTAACCTACAGTATAACTATTAGTTAAGGCATAACCAGACTTCGTGTTAACGGGGGTATATGTAATAATAAAATCTTATTTAGTTCGGAATTTTTTATTCAAATTTTTCATTTTCAAAATCATTTGCAATATATAAAGTTCTTTTATTCTGGCATCACTTATTTAATAAAATATTTGTGTTGGCATCACCATATATAATGTTATGATTGGCATTCACAAAATTTGATAACACAACTAATTGCAATGCAACAGCTGACTGACAAGAATTAAATTGTTTAGAATTAGTGAATCTGCGAATTATTTATAAAATTTAATGGTATAAATATATGTGTAACCACGAAGTATATGTGTGACTGAAATTAACATTTAAAGTTTTAAAATAATGCACTAACAATGACATTAATCGAAACATATCGATCATGTTGGCTTGTAGCAACATTTGGCCTAGTACTATTCATTGGCGGAGCGGGTGTTCTGTTTTGGAATGAGGTACATAAAATAATAGAATTCTATATCTGTTGCGAATAATAAGCTAACGTTTTCATACAATGTAATTACTAAAAGGGGCGGGCCGTTCATACTATCCTGTCTTTGGATGAGGCCCTGGACGATGCTGTAACACTAGATGCCACATCTGATGATATCGAGCCTACATACAATGATCGTATTGTTCATATATCAGGACCAATTATAGTAGGCGAACCTTTGACCGAACCCGATTATAATATTCAGGTTTTGGCGGTTAAACTCAGAAGACGCGTACAAATGTATCAATGGGTGGAAGAAACTGTGTAGGTGTATTACAATACAATTTCCAAAATGTGTTTATTTTATAACTTTATCTTTTTTGATTTAATAGTGAACATAATTATGGCGAAAGTGTTGCTTCCGTGCATACCGAGGATCGTACTTATTATTATACCCGTGATTGGCGTGACAAACTTATAGATTCCCGTTCATTTTATATACAGACTGGACATCAAAATCCTAAACAATTCCCCATTGAATCGGAAACACAAGTAGCTGATGCCGTTTATGTAGGTCGTTTCGAACTGGGCAATAATATCAAAAATAAATTTAATAATTATGTAGAATTGACTTCGGATACTAGACCCGAAGATGCAACAATTAAATTGCATTTGGGACTATATTATCATACTAATGATTTATTTAATCCCGAAATTGGTGATATACGTATCTTATTCTCGTTTGCTGGCATGGAAGGTGAAATGGTGAGTGAAAATTTTGTATATTTTATTTTTTATCTTAGAATATTGTTTTTGTGCATTTTACAGTATACTATTGTGGGCAAAATGGTGAAAAATAAAATTGAACCCTACAGAACCAGTCGTGGAGTTGATATACTTCTAGTGTATCCCGGAGAATTGTCTTTAACAGAGGTGTTTAAGAAGGAACATCATGCTCAACGCTTAACAACATGGGGATTCCGTTTCATGGGTTGGATTTTAGTATTTTTCGGTGTTACTTGCACTTCAACTTTACTACATGTTATATGTGAGTATAAATTAACAAAAATAAAAGATCTAAAATATTAAAAAGAACATGGAAAAAAAGAATTTACTTGCTAAATTTTTACTAATATTTAATTTTTGTTTCAGTATCCCGCATACAATTTCTTTCCTCGCTGGCACCAGATCCACGTTTTCCAGTCGGCACCAATATTTTACTTTCATTATCGATGGCTCTTGTTATAGCCGCCGTGGCTTGGATTTTACATCGTCCCATGGTTGGTGCTGGCCTAATGTTTGCAGCTGCCTCACCCTTTGTTTGGTTTGCCAGGGGTGTAACTAATTATCAAAGAGTTAACTAAAAGTGAGAGAGAAAAGTTCATTTTGTTTTAATTTTAATTAATATACTCATTTAATTTTTAGTTCCTTAATCCAAAATCAATTGTTTTCATTAATTTATTTTATATTTTTGAAAAATATATTTTAGATCAGGGAATACACGTTTTTGTACTAACAATTAGTTAGATCTCTTCAACAATTTTAACTGATAATATTATTTATTTAATTTATAAAATTGTTTGTAAATGTTTCATTAAACTATTACTTAATTTAAACAAATAGTCAAAGATTTTGTTTTATTGCTTTTCAAATGTGCTGTCGTTACTTGCCCATTTCTTTTATGAGGCTCCTATTATTTGGAGTGTTATTCATTTTACAATTCACGGTGTTAAAAAGAAATAAGAACAAAGTACTAAGAACAAAAATACATTATGCTAGCTTCCTCTTAGTATGAAATTAAATAATTAAAAAAAAACTATTTTTGTGCTAAGAAATATAACCACATTCTATAAATGTGTTTTTGTTAAATTTTATTGCTTTATAACTCTGAAATTTACTATATTTTAATAGAAAAACCTAGTCAATTTGAATTTATCTTAGAAATATACAATTATATTTGGAAAAAGGTCATGTTTTTGGAAACTGAAATAACGGAATATAGTTTTCAAAATAAGCTTTCATTACACATTGAAGCGCCATTTAAAGACCTTTGAAATACTTCATATGTTTCCTTTGTGAGAAATATGACAAAAATCATAAAAACCTCAAAAAGAACCTTTTTATTATTTTTCTCTTAATATGGATCTATATTACATCATAAAGTTAAACTTTAACATAATTTTGTATTCTTAATTATAAATTTAATTACAGTAAATATTGCGGTAGTACTTCATTTAATTAATTCTTATTTAATTTCCCATAAAATATTTATGTACATTCATCGATTCAACTCTCTGCGTTCTATCAATTATAGCTGCTAAAAGCGCTATTATTTCTACTATTATTATCGGCATCATTCGAGGCACTGGGCGTAGATCCATCATTTATTAGCATATTGCCTACTTCAATGGGAGAATGATGTGATGGAGCCTCAGTTGCGGCTTGTTCTAAAGACTGTACAGCATTAGTACTATTTGTGGTGGTACTTATAGCATTTGGGCTTTGTGGTTTTTCTTGGCTACTATCATCATTTTGTGATTCCTCAAATCGTACATATGGCTCCATGGCATTCAGTTGCATAGAGCCTCGATGTAAACTACCCGATTCAGCTTCGAAAAGTATATCATTTATAAATTTCTCAGCCAACAGACGTTGTTCTCTTGGTAATCTTTTCAATTTAAAAGTCCAGGTGCGTGCTATAGACTCTTCTTCAGGATAGGTGGAGGATAAATAATCGCAGGCCATGTTTAGCATTTCATCGGGAGGTGTAGTAGAATTTTGTGCCGTAGTAGCAGTTGTTTTCAAGCGTTTGTTTGAATTTATTTCCGCTACCGCTGTTTGTGTTTGATACTGTGCTGTAGTTGATGAAGCTCCAATGTTAGTTTGTATGCCTCCCGGCAAACCTAAAGGCGGAGTATTGTGATTGGAATTTTGTTCTCTCTGTTGCTGATTGTTATTGTTGTTGTTATTTTGATGACCAAAAGATTTATGAAACATTTCCGTTATACTCATGGGCGAAGTGTTGCCCTTATTCATTAAATAGCCATAAGGAGCATTATCTAGGAAATGTCCTGCATGCGCAGATTCACTAAAGCTATTGTAGACCGAAGATGTGGCGGAGGAAGAGGTTTCATGCTTTATTATGGACGTATCGATGGCCAGAAATTTCTCAGCATTACGCAAAAAATCCAATTCATAAAATGTCCAACATCTGGGCTGATAGTGATTGCCCTGTTTGCGGGCTGCTTCCACCACTTTTAACTCCTTGCGATAGTTTGTACGCAAAGTATTTATCTTTTTCTTAACATCCTCCAAAGTGGCATCCCGTTTCAAATACCTATAAATGGGCACCAACTGTTGATAAGCATCGGCTCTTTTATCACGATTAGTATAGTCCCTCAAAGAAGTGTCCCATAAAATTGGCAAATTGTGATAAGTTTGTATGAATACTTTTAAATAGTGACGATGTTCTTCGGAAACACTAAATGATTTCGAGGACTGAGATTGTACTGCTTGTGAATGCTGTTGTTGTTGCTGTTGCTGTGCACTGACTGCAGCTACTTGGGGTAGAAATTTTTCCATCATTTTGAAAAAGTGTTTTGAATTTATCTGCAATGACCGTTATTTTGTAACACTTTGTTGTTAAATTGAATCTTTGCTGTGCGGTTTTTGCATAAATTATGAAATAAATTGTTTACTTTTTGTATGAAAATAAACAGTGCAAAAGTATGTGTGCAGTGGCTTTGTGTTGTTATTGATAAACTGTCAGTAGTGTGTTTGACAAATTGCCACATTGAAGGTTTTCATTTTCTTCAATTCTTTATCATCCCAGTGCCAGTACGAGTTGAATAGTGTTAACGCAACTACTGCACAATAGATGGCTCTCATCGTCCCTATTTTTAATACACCACACAGAGTTGTCAAGTTTTTGGCTCGAAAAATGCCAGTTTATAATAGTCGTTACTTTTCCAAACGATTTTCATACATAATTTCGTTTTTAATTTAAAATTAATCGTTAAAGTGAAATAATAGTATTTTTCATATATTTATAGAACTTATTAATAAAGTATTAGTTTAAATTACAATTTAAAGAGACATGTTCTTAAATCTTTTTAATTTGAAATCGACTTCATTATCACATATGATATACATTATTATTTTTTGTAAAAAAACACACAGTGTCGAAATGTGGAAATAAGTCTCCAATTTTCAAATGGATAGTCTGATTTTCGATAAAATTTTACATTTATATTAAAAATTTTACATTAAAATGCAAAAGTGAAATAAAAAATTAAGATTTGCCATTGTGAAACCCATAATTCCAAAAAAAGAAAGCTATTAGGCTTAAAGTTGAAATTTACATTAAAAAAAATTGATTTATTTTGGAAGGCTCTGCTTTTACAATATTTTCTAAAATGTTATTTTCCCTTCGAAGGCTTGATATCTGGAAAAGGAGTTTAATTAAATACACATCTTCTGGTATTCTCCATGTGTCAATATTAAAATGTTTAAGGTACATATGAATTCAAATTAAACAATGTTTTTATTTGATAAATTATACCTTCGTATTAATTAATTATATTTTAATTTAATGCATTTATTCATTCCATAAAACGGTTCCCAAAAAATGAATCCTTTAGCTTCATTCAAAGGATTTTATTTAAAACGTATTCGAATTTAATGAATGGAATGAAAAGCTAATAATCGATTTTTTGAGAATGGCTATAATTACATTTTAAAGTCATATCATGCAAGAGAATCAAAATTTCTTTAAATATATGATGTTTTAATTTTTTTAAACGGCTTCAATAAATCACTAAATTTATATTGAAACTAATGGCAACACTATTTTTTGGATAAAACTCATCCCTGCATTACAGTACAGTGTTGCATTTTTTAGGCCGCCATTTTTGCAAACAAACAGCTGTCATTACGAAAAACATCGCCTAAATTGACAGAACAAATACAAACAAAAAACATCGCAAACGATCGTTGGAATTTCAATTTTGCTATGTCCGCGCTGCAGTTTATTATTCGCCGCCGCCAACGCCGTTGTTAGTACGAACAAGAATAAGGAGAAATACAATAAAAGGCAGAATTTAATTAAGCAAAATAAATTTAAAAATAGTAATTAAACGAATTAAAAATTATTCTATTTACACAAAGAAAAGTGAAAAAATCAAATCAGAAAATTTTACAAAATAGTAAAATGTCATTTAAAATATATTTATAAAAATGTTTAAAAAAAGTGTCCTTGAAATATAAAACAAATTAAAAAATACATTTTGATAATACAAAAATTCCTGTGAAATTATTAAAAAATATCAAAAGAAAAGAATTTACATGAAAAAGTTTGGTGTATAAGAAATGTTTACCTATCTATACCTGCCATTTTAATGGTTTATGAAGGCAGCCAAAGAGGTACACAAGAACAAAAACCTTTAATTGTTAAAAATAAGGATACAGCACAACATTCCTCTAAATTTATTGCTTTGTGTAACAGTGTATTATAAAAAAACAACAACTAAAAAAAGCGGCGTTTAATTTTGTCCAAGAGATGTGAAAAATCTTTTCCTAAAAGCGAGTCGTCGGACGATCTTTAAACAAACCTATTTGTGCAATTTTCTACACACAACAACCATCAAAAAGTTGGTTGTTTCTTTAATAGAATAAAAGTTGACAAAATATTTACTTGCAATTGTGTTGTATATACGAATATAAATTTAGTGGTCTTTTAAATTAATTAACAATGGCTTCTCTGTGAGAAGTTAATGAATTTAGCTTTTGTTTTTTTCGGATTTTTTATTTATATTTTATTTTGTTTACAAAAGTATTAAATTAAAGTTTGTGAAAAGCTGAACTACAAATCAAAATGGAAACAATAGAGGAGCAATCCAAGAGTGGTAAGTTGAAATTTCTTTATTTTTTTGTTTTGTTTGAAATGTAGGAAACTAATAGTGAAAGATGTGTATTTGATGGATTCTGTATATTATTAATTGTAATATTGTGTTTATTCGTTTCACACCTGTTTCCTCATTTTCTTGCTTTATTTTATGTTTTGTGTAAATATCTCAGTGTAAACAGGAAGAGTAAAAGGAATATGGTTTAAGATAAACATTGTTTTTGTTTACTTGTACATATTGCCAAGTCGGTCTGGGCCAAAGTTCAGGGATGTAAATTTATACTAGATCATATAAAATCGGTATAAAGCAGAAAATCACACAAATCCTACAGAATTTTTATTATTCGGTTAAGCTATATGGGCGCCACACCGGATCGTTAACAAATTGATACGAGATGTACATCTTGATGGCATATTCAGACTAAAGATAGGTATGCAATTTTTATAATAATTTTATTCGCAGGATCTTTAATTTCTTATTTCCGAGTTATGGGTCTTTAAAGAAAACTATTTGGAACAAATCTATTTTATGGGCGCAAAGGAAAATAAAAAAATCTTGTAATTAGGGGAAAACAACAAATTTTTTCTCGCCGTTCAATATTTCAGAGTTATGGGGCTCTGAAGTTGAATTCATTTATTTATTTATTTATTTGGTCAATAACAAATTTAATTACAAGTATTCTTATTATCTATGAGAACATCGATAGGTACATCCTGACGACACCTACAAATCGTCACGTGAAATGCAAAAGGGCGTAGTAACCGTAACAATTTTTTATATGGTTTGAAAGTTTTCGAAATACCTAGCTTTACAATTATGAATGTTGAAGTAATTTTATGAGGGGGCCTTGTATGGGAACTAGGGAAAAATGTTTAACGATTTCCGCCATACTTTAAAGTATAATTACATCTATTTCGATGGTTTGTATACCAACTAAAATACAAAATTTACATATAATATTCGAAATTTGGCGGCCCATATCCCGGGAAATACGGACATGCGACAAAAACAAAATATACCATCTTGATATTTAGCCGGAGGGCAGAAATGAAAAACGTATACTATTTTATATCGCTGAAGAACTTTTTCTATACCTACGTCTAATGTTTGATTTATAATACTAACTCGAATTGCTATCCCAAGATGTTAATTTTCTGATTAAAATAAGTATAAAATTTCACTTTTTAGGCACTTTGGTACATATTTTTATGATTTATGATTTATAATCAAAAATATTAGGAATATTTTTATATTTACATCTTTTTACACGGCAAAATCATCTAAATATTCCACGGTTTGAAGAATATCTCTAAATCCAGAAAAAAAAAACTTATTCAAAACGACTTTAATCTGATTATAATTTCAATAAATAACTTTTCACTAATCACAATTCTTTTCAATAATGCATACATTCATTAAGACTAATCAAATCAAAATTTTCATACTTTTTCTATCATTAGTTATAAACAAATTGTTTGTTGACTTTTTTGATTTCCCATATAAATTGTTAAAAAGTTTATTTTTAAAATGCTGACTTTTTTCAACTGTTAGTAGGTAGGAGTCATGTCATCTCTAGATTTATGTTTGTGTCTTATACAGAGTTTAAAATTACTACTATATTAGTCAAAAAATTGCAAAAAAAATCATAATTTTACATGAAAACTGCAACAAATATTTAACAAGATAATATTTCATTGTATACATACTAAAAATATAAATACTATTTTCCAATTCCATATATGCACAAGCTTCATGGTAGAAATATTTGTCGCAGTTTTTCCAAAAATATTTTGCCTTACAAAATATTTTACGTTGCAGCTAGAAGACAAAATGAAAATTTTGCATTTTTAAATCTTTTGCTGCCTAAATATATGTATATTTTTGGTTAGCAAAAACAAATTAAATTGCTTGTGTATAATATACAAAAAATTACTACAAAAACATCATACATGTAAACAAATTACAGCGTGAAAACCATAAACTGCATACGATATGCGCAGTGAAAAATTCAAACAATGAAAATATGGAAGATGCTAAAAGTAGACTGCCAAACCATACGAAGTTGAAAAATGTAAAATACGAAATTGTGTAAAGTTAAAAATGTTTAAAGCGAAAATGTTTATTTTTAAAATATTTCCGCCGCATATATGGTTTTGTTTTGCCGCATATAGTCATTGAGTAGAAAAATGTGAAAAAAACTATGAAGTTGATTTGGGTGTACAAAATAAAAATTGTATTGAAATGTGTGTTAATAAAGAATTTTAGTGCAATAAAATAGAAGTTTTATTTTTTGAGGTATGTAATTGTATGTATTGTGAAAGATAAATTAAATTAAATAAGATTCTGGACAAAGGATAGCTAGCGGAGGATATTATTATTGAATTTTTTGATTGATTGGCTTTTTTAATACGAATTCAAATGTATTCATGCTGGTGGTAATAGGAGTCCAGAAAAATTAGTAAGAAAAAAAATAATTTTGTATGTAAAGCGGTTAAAAAAGGATATATAATGCAACAACAAAATGTGACAACAACAGCCAAATACCATAAATAACAGGATCATTCATTTTATGAATAAAATCTATCATAATAAAGTGTTGTACATTCAAATGTTTCCTTTCGTAAAATTTGCAACAGGAGAACAAACAAAAAAATAAGCAGCATAGAAAATAATTGTGGAAGAACAATTTTATGTGTAAGATATAATGCAAAAAAGGCACAGGTATAATTACAACAGTAGCAAAAGGAAATTAACTGCAACAACATCAACTTATACACACAAGTAGGTAATTATGATATAAAATTGCTGTATGTGTGTACATACAACAACAATTTATGCAAAAATCATAAACAAATACATAAATAGGTTCAGTTGTGATCGTGAGTGATTTTGTAGCAGGAGAAAAAAAGGATAAAGAGGAATGATAGAAAATGTAAGTATCAACAAAAGAAAGGAAAAGAGTTAAAAAGGGATAGAAAATGCAACAACCAGATTATGGAAGGACACATGCATGAAAGCAAGAATAATTTATCACTACAAATGAATACAAAGAGGTTATAAATAACAGGAGATACGAAATTTAAGAAAGTTCCTGAAAATATAATTCTACAATGAAGAAAATTTTACTGTATACAAATATCAAGTGAGAGCGAAAATGATCGACTTTGTTTGTGTTTTTAAAATTTAATACATATGAATGAGCATTTAAAGTTTAAATGCTCATTCATATGTATCCATTCGTAGTATTTCTAACAGGAGAACAAAAAAACAAATAAGCAACAGAGAACAAATTATGCAACGAAGGCACAACAAATTTTTTACATAGGCACGAGTGCAGCAGGAGAAAAAGGAAATACAACAACAACTACTTAACTACTACCTCAAGTAATTTTGAAATGCAACTGTTGGTTGTGTGTCCTCTAGCTGCATAATGCAACAACAACACATTCAAAAAATAGGAACAAATACAAAGCAAAGGAATTTCTAGACATGTGGTGGAGTACCGTTGCAATTAATTGCATTTTGTTGTTTCTTTACTGTTAATGTAGAAAATTAAAAAGTCAACAACAACTTGTGCAATCTGAAATGTAAATGAGTATGATTGGCTGAGCGTTTGTAACAGGAGTAAAATAAAAAAAATATAGAATGCTAAAAAAAAATATATGTATTGTGAAGGATAGGAATGCAGTGAAAGTACATTCAAGAAGGTTATGAGCAAAGGATAGCGGATGATATTATTATTGCATTGTTTGTGTAGAACTGATTTTTGTTGAATACCGTTACAGATCATTTTTTATTACGCATTTTGGTTTATTTTTAGATCGAGGAATTTTTGTCATGTGCACTGAGTTGTTGTTTTTTGTAAAGGATTTTTGTGCGTATTTGTTTTTTATTATTTGTACACTTGTCGTTGTGTCCGTTATTTTTTTTTCGCGAATAGTTGTAATATTGATTGCAGAATTATATTTTCAGGAACTTTCTTAAATTTCGTATCTCCTGTTATTTATAACCTCTTTGTATTCATTTGTAGTGATAAATTATTCTTGCTTTCATGCATGTGTCCTTCCATAATCTGGTTGTTGCATTTTCTATCCCTTTTTAACTATTTTCCTTTCTTTTGTTGATACTTACATTTTCTATCATTCCTCTTTATCCTTTTTTCTCCTGCTACAAAATCACTCACGATCACGACTGAACCTATTTATGTATTTCTTTATGATTTTTGCATAAATTGTTGTTGTATGTACACACATCCAGCAATTTTATATCATAATTACCTACTTGTGTGTATAAGTTGATGTTGTTGCAGTTAATTTCCTTTTGCTACTGTTGTAATTATACCTGTGCCTTTTTTGCATTATATCTTACACATAAAATTGTTCTTCCACAATTATTTTCTATGCTGCTTATTTTTTTGTTTGTTCTCCTGTTACAAATTTTACGAAAGGAAACATTTGAATGTACAACACTTTATTATGATAGATTTTATTCATAAAATGAATGATCCTGTTATTTATGGTATTTGGCTGTTGTTGTCACATTTTGTTGTTGCATTATATATCCTTTTTTAACCGCTTTACATACAAAATTATTTTTTTTCTTACTAATTTTTCTGGACTCCTATTACCACCAGCATGAATACATTTGAATTCGTATTAAAAAAGCCAATCAATCAAAAAATTCAATAATAATATCCTCCGCTAGCTATCCTGTGTCCAGAATCTTATTTAATTTAATTTATCTTTCACAATACATACAATTACATACCTCAAAAAATAAAACTTCTATTTTATTGCACTAAAATTCTTTATTAACACACATTTCAATACAATTTTTATTTTGTACACCCAAATCAACTTCATAGTTTTTTTTTCACATTTTTCTACTCAATGACTATATGCGGCAAAACAAAACCATATATGCGGCGGAAATATTTTAAAAATAAACATTTTCGCTTTAAACATTTTTAACTTTGCACAATTTCGTATTTTACATTTTTCAACTTCGTATGGTTTGGCAGTCTACTTTTAGCATCTTCCATATTTTCATTGTTTGAATTTTTCACTGCGCATATCGTTTGCAGTTTATGGTTTTCACGCTGCAATTTGTTTGCATGTATGATGTTTTTGTAGTAATTTTTTTGTATATTATACACAAGCAATTTCATTTGTTTTTGCTAACCAAAAATATACATATATTTAGGCAGCAAAAGATTTAAAAATGCAAAATTTTCATTTTGTCTTCTAGCTGCAACGTAAAATATTTTGTAAGGCAAAATATTTTTGGAAAAACTGCGACAAATATTTCTACCATGAAGCTTGTGCATATATGGCATTGGTTTATAGTTTGTATATTTTCAGTATTTGTGCACATTAATATGAAAACGATTCATATTTATTGCGCAGTCGGTAGTCAAATGTAAAAAACGTTTAACTAATTTTAAACCCTGGTCTTATATTAAAAATTTAAATAAATATTTATTTCTTTTTCTATTTGCAAAAGTGTATAATGAAATGAACAGAAAACAAATTCACTAAAAAAGTGTCATTAAGTGTAGATAAATAATCAAAAATCGAGAAAAAAAAAATTGTTGTTTAAATAAGACAAATGTTTGAAAAATCAACGGCACACGTCATTCAAAATATTAAAATAATTTTTTTGTTTCTCTTTTCTGCTTGTTGTATGTTTTTGCAGATACTTAATATTTTGCGTATTTGTTCTAAAGCACTTGCTAGAAAGTATATTTAAATTTTTTTTTTTATAAATACATTTTTTTTATTTTTTACGAAAATATTTATATACTTATTTATCTTTTATTATTATTAATTTAAAATATAGTAAATTTCAGCATTTTTAAGTAGTAAATGTTAACAAAAATAAATTTATAGAACGTAGTTATACATATTAGCGTTGGGAAAACAATGGAAACTTTTAAACATCTGCAAGAAAAAAGAAATAGAATATGTATGTAAATGCATGTTATAACATTAGATGCATTTTTCGCAAAATTTTTTGAGGTGAAGAAAACTCGTAAGTATATAATTTGCCAAATAACATTGAAACTGGTCAGTACAGAAATGAATCAAAATACAATTTAAAGGCATTGATGGTAGAACATTTGTAACATGGCAGAATGGAAACAAACTGGACCTCATGTACACAAATAAGAGATCCAAGTTTGACGGTGTCTATATTATGGTGTGGAGCTGTTTTTAGGACAGGATATTTGTCCAATTCATTTCATAAATGATACTATGACTGGAATTGGATACAGATCCTTTTTAAAGGATGTTATATATCCATTCGCTTAAACACACCGAGTGGTTACAATCATATGATTTATTTGTTTTGCCCAATCGCCAGTTCTTAATACAATGGTAATCTATGGGAAATTGTTCAATAGATCGAAAAATACGGACTCAAAATTATACCACGAAGGAAGATATTATATCAGATGTGGTTAAAGGAAAATGGCAAAGTATTAGAAAGGTATTGATTGAATCTTTAATTGTATTAATTAATCTTCAATTGTATCTTTCAAATGTTTCAAAAACGAGGTATATCAAATAAAATACTGAGAGCGAGTTTCTTACTTGTCAGTTAAACGCTCATATATCATATTTAGCCAAAAATATCGACTTAAAATTGGATATAAGTTTGTCATTCCGTTTATAATTACTGCATTTTTAATTTCTGTTATAGATAGCGGAGTCGATATAGCCATGTCTGTCTGACCGTCTGTAAGTTGAAATCAACCAAATAACTTACATTCATGTTTCATCTTCTATATATATAACAATTAAGAAAGTATGGTCGGTCAAGCCCGACCATATAATACCCAACACTAAGTAAAAGAGCAAAAAAATTTTTCTTTTAAAATTTCAATAATTTATATTTTTGAGTGATTTTCGGAATTTGTGGAGATACATTTATAAATTAAACATTTATGACCGATAAAGTCCAATTTCGGGAGGACATTTGTATGGGGGCTAGGTGAAATAGTTGACCGATTTCAGCCAGAAATATCTTCAAAATTGCGACCTGTACCAGCCAGCCAGCCGACCAGACGGACGGACGGACATCGCTTAATCGACTCAGAAATTGATTCTAAGTCGATCGGTATACTTTAAGGTGGGTGTTAGACTAATATTTTTGGGCGTTACAAACATCTGCACAAACGCATAATACCCTCCCCACTATGGTGGTGTAGGGTATACAAATTAAAAGATCCATGTATGTACTGTCATCACGTGAGAACGGCTGGAGCGGAATAAAAATTCCGGCAAAACTCGGAAATTCTTTTTTTTTTTTTGTGATTACAGTCAACTGTCATAAAAAGCCCCCTAAAGTAAGCAGTACAAATTTAGATATTTTATTTGCAAATACATAAATAAGAACAGGCTGGCGTGCGTGGGTTTGAGAAACTTGATGAACTAACATTAGTTAGTTCATACCGGGCGAAGCCGGGGCGATCCACCGATTCGGTGGAAATTTAAACTCGAGAAAATCGGTCCAAAATTTGCTGATATATATTGAAAACTCTAGGCCAACATCGATTTTTGGCCTATTTTTATCTATACCTGGATTACTATGTCAATATGGATATCTAATGACAGATATTTAAAAGTCATTAGTAAGTTAGACCTACAACGGGTCAAAATCAGGCAAAATATTATTTAATAAATTTTTTTCACCAAAAAAAATTTTTTTTAAAAAATAATTTTGAAACAAAATTTGATTTTGTTTACCTAAAAATATTCTTATTATTGCCCTTAATATCGTTATCTAATAATAAACAAATTTAATCAAATCTTTTGAAAGCTCTCACCCTTTTAGGATTATTTGTATCCTTCTAATTTCATTTATTCTCTTTTGTTTCCTTCTCTCTCGCTCTCTCCTCTCGCTGTCTTTACTTCTAAAATGCTTTTGTTTATATTTTTTGGTTACCTATAAAGGTAAAGGTGGTTGTTTAAAAAGGATCTGTTTCCTTTTTACATGTTATTGTTTTTATATACGAGATACAATTTAAACAAATATTAGGGATGCTCAATTCAGCATTTAATGTTGTAATGGTTTATTTTGAGAAATTACTCATAGTTTCTTTTACAATTCCTTTAAATTAAATGTGGTTAATTTTACTCAGAATATAAGAAAATTTTGTATAATTATTCAAATTGTTCTAAGTTTTTTAACTTTTTGTAAAATGTAATAAGCAGGACAAGGATTTCTATGCAAATGTATGTTAGTATTCATTAACTCAAAATCGCTTTTGACAATTTATCTTTCCGAATCGAATAATTTGCAACAAAATAGCATCGATTTGTTGTTGCATATTTTTGCATATTTTGTTATAAATGCATATTATTTCAAATAAAAAAAAAAATTTTGATTGCATATTTTTGTAATTTTTAGTGCATATTTTCTCTCTTTATAGTGCATATTATAAGCGCATATTTTAAATTTTTTAGTGCATGAAAATCCTTGCATTGCTAATAAGTCTTCAGTTTTTCCTTTTTACAAAATAATAAAATTACAGTTTAATGTCTTGAAATAACTGTCTTTTTGCGAATATGTTCCTTAATACTTCTAGGCTTACTATCTACAAGCTTTCTACAATGAGTAATATCAATGTCATTCCAAATCTGTTATAATTTATCCCAAAGTTTCATTTTATTTTCCAGCTGCTGCAACTTTCTTTTTCCCATGGTTCACACATTTTCAATGGAGCTTTGTGCTGTCCATTCAATAACAAGAATCTCTTGGGTTTTCAGCCAGTTTTGGGGAAGTTTAATTTATTATGTATATTCAGCATTTTATTCCAACCTTTCCGCCACAACGGGTTTATTTTCAGACAGTGGTTCAAGGTAATTTCCCTTAAAAATAAATGAAGACAAATCCCAAATGCTACATCTGGTCTATTCTGCCATTTTCCATGGAGTCTTGAACCCTTAAAACGTATCATATGAATAAGCTTGTCATACCGACTTTTCCGAGTCCCTTGGCAGATTTTGTAAATATTAAGAATATTGAACACTGAACGTCAACTACTCCTAGTCATCAAAATCCGTAAAACTTCTTATTTTGTTCA
The DNA here is from genome assembly GCF_958450345.1 of Calliphora vicina. NCBI lineage: Eukaryota > Metazoa > Arthropoda > Insecta > Diptera > Calliphoridae > Calliphora > Calliphora vicina. The sequence continues at coordinate 63,659,116 of NC_088782.1, forward strand.
CATCACATAGGAGTGGCATATGAACTTCTTCTCCTAATACTACATGGTAAAATCGAGGGTATGCGTGATATTGGACGAAAGCAGCTGGACTTGGCATGGAGCTACAGGCTGTAAACGTTTGCAAACTTCTTAGATAATATCATTTAATTGTTATTTGTTTGCATCCTGCAAAGGATATACAATAAAGAGAGAGAGATAATGTCATGCTCTTTAAGAGATCTTCGCACAGATCAAACACTTACATTGCCTTTAATTTGCTGTCAGTAGTCTTCCAATTTGTCCAACATCATGTAGATGCGAGATAAATATGTTTCATTTTATAAGCAGATTGGTAATCAAGAATAATTTGAGTCTTCCTGTAAAGGTGCTGCCAAATAAACAGGATCAATTGCAATGATATACATATCTATGAATTATTATAACAGGCCAACACATACAAATTTAGAGCTTTTGATCTCAAATTGTACTCTCTTGGTTAGGTTTCGCTGCAATATTATATTCACGATCTGCCATTTCAAAATGTTCAATAGTTCATTCATCTACAAACACAGAAAATTACATTAAAAAAACCACGCAAGTTTCGCAGGGTGAGTCATATTAATTGTTGTAAGTTGTACTGCAGTCTTCAATTATACCGTCTTTTTTTAATTCAACACACATACACATTTTTATTTTCAAATAAATAAAAATAACAACAGCACGCACACAAACGCTTACATAAATTTACCACGGAGCACATACCAACAGACGCACTTTGATCTTTCCTTTTCGTTCATAATTTAAGTTTATTTTATGCGTACAGTAATGCCTCATAAAATTTAAAATATAAACACATACAAAAGAGCAACTATTGTACTAACGATGTACGATCTCTCTCTCTTTTTCTATCAGTTCCTTTATTTCCTCCCTCATGTTCAGTCTCTCTCTCTTGTGTAATATAGTGGAGATTCCTTTAGTTTATGGTGGGATTTTACAACAATATCATCACTAAAACAAGAGCAACAACAAAATTATCAGGAACATGAAAAACGTACTTTCAAATACATGTTTAATTTTCTATGTTTTTTTTTTGGCATGTATTAGTGCGTGGATTAGTAGTTTAGCGTGTGTGTTTAGTTTATAATTAGAAATACCAAATTGTTTCGCTGGTGTCACGACTTGAAATGTTCCAAAAGTATTTTTAGGTTTTTCTATCTTGTTTTCCAAGTAATTTTATTGTTTTCTTTTCACTTTACGAGTGTCAAGTACATTCAAACTAATATTATTCGTCGATGACAATAATTATGTTTGTGTTTTGTTTTGAAGAATTTTATGATCATTGTTTATGAGTACGAGCGAGAGTATTAAAGATTTCCCTTCTGAAAACTCCCTTTAACTTCCGTTTTTTATTGCGTGTAGTTTATAATGCATATGTTTTTTACGGAATTGATTTTTATCTTCTAGTATTTTCGGATATTTGCAGAGGGGGAACATGATATATTTGTGGAAAAGGGAAATGGTTTGTTTTATATTAATTTGTTTTATTGTATGAATATTCTGAGATTTTAATGAGCTATTATCTTATATTAAATGCAATTAATATGTCAAGAAATTGTAAAAGTTTTTTATTTATAGAAGCATGCTTTCAGAGCATAAATCGTATTTGTGTTAAAATTTATCTCCATATTAATACCTCTAAAATATTTGTGCATGTTAAAGTAATTTTCGGAATTATGGACCGATCGTCATAAAATTAGGTGACATTACTTAGATTTATATAAAACACGACCGATAAAGTCCTATTTCGGGAAGACGTTTATATTGGCGCTAGGTGAAATAATGGATTTCAATCAATTTAGGTTTTGTCCTTGGACCAATCAAAACGATATACCAAATTTTTTTGAAATACAGTGGTTGACAAAAACAATGGAAACTTTTCCAAATATTTCATTAGTGGCCTAAAATCTGAAATAATTTTTTAAAAAATTTTAACATTAAACATTAATTAAATTTTAAAAATGAGAAAACAAAATTAAAAGATTTCTTTATTACGGCATTGACAAAACAATGGAAACTTAGGTATTATTTTAACAAATATGGTCTAAACTTTGCAATAACTCAATATTTTGTTGGGTATCCCTTATTTTTTATAACTGCTACTTTTTTATAACTGCTCTTTTTCCCTTTGGTCGTCTTACAAATGTTCTCCCATCACTGCCTCTTAAATTGTATTTGGATTCGTCGGAAAAGAGGACAGTATTCCATTTCTGTATCGACCAGTTTAAATGATCCCTGACAAATTGTAGACGAGCAGAACGGTTCTTTTTAGAAATGAGTGGTTTTTTCACAGGACGATAGCAGCCAAGACCAGCCTCATTTGCCCTGCGACTAACTGTCCGGGTACTTATTTCTAATTTTAGTCTATTAAGATACTTTTTTGTTTTAAACCACCTTTAAAATCGTTAATTATTTTATTTTTTAAGTCTTCACAAATCTTAACTGTAGCCATTTTCGTTAACTTTGAAAAAAAGGAATTAAGCGAAAAACTTAGAAAAATAAATTAAAAATAAAATAAAATAAAATAACTGTAAACAGGAAGCTTTTTACATCGTTCTTTTAAATATTATTTTCGTTTTACACTTCTTTCCGGCTGAAGTTAAAAGTTTCCATTGTTTGGTACATCGTTTTGATTAGTCCAAGGAAAAAGCATAAATTGATTGAAATCAATCCATTATTTGACCTAACGCCAATACAAACATCTGTATTGTATCCCAGAGACAGCGTTCTGCATCGAACGAAACAAATAGTTATGGGGCGGGCAAGGTCTGGCGGATAAGGCAAAACTTCCCAACCACTTCATTATAATTTGTTTTAACAGGCATTGCAACATGCGGCCGAGTGTTGTCATGATGGCCGCATATTCTGCATGTTTTTCGGTAAATGCTTCAAACGAATCAGTTACGTTCGGTACAGGTTCCATGAGATGGTCTGACCAGATATGTTTGCTTCCACCAAATACAGAGCATTACCTAAGCGCCATTGATATTTGGGTTTGGTGTTGGTGTTGTAGAAACATAAACAATTTTAAAATATTCAATCAGGATGAGTCCATGAGATGGTCTGGTCAAATTTTTTTGCACACACTGGAACAGCATTGTTGACCACTGACCGACAAATCGTCTTGTAGGTAGCTAGTAAGTCTTCTTTGTCCATTCCCCAAGTACTGCCGGCTAGTGCCCTCAGGACCTTGTTCATATTTCGCAGTTTATTTTCGGTTGGTTCACTGTCGGAATTTGTACGCCGTTGACCATGATGCCTAAGTTGAGTTTTACCTCCTTCGTCCAGGTGGTGAAGAGCGTGCAGTGAAGAAATTGTGGATTTCATTGAGATAACCACTTATCGTCCCGCAATGCTCATCAACGTTGAGACCTGTTGATTACCTCTACACCCTGTGGGGGCACTGGAAGATTAGAGAGGTAGAAGTTAAACAGGAGCGGCGACAGGACCCCGCCTTGAGGAAATCCTTGCTTAACTCTACAGGGTATTGAGCATTTCTCCCTAAACTAGTCATCCGCATAAGTGATTACCTCCACACCCTGTTGGGGCACTGAAAGTTTAGAGAGGTAGAAGTAAAACAGGAGCGGCGACAGGACCCCGCCCTAAGGGACACCTTATTTAACTCTACGGGGTGTTGAGCATTTCTAACTAAACTCCACGAACGACTGTCCGCCACTCAGATAGTTCACTATCCATCTCTTCGTGTTGTTGGGCATTGTGGATTGCAGTATGTGATGGAAGAGTGTGGCGTGACTGACAGTGACAAGTCAGGTGCCACTAGGACAGTCCGTTCACAAGGTCTCTGCTGATATAAGCCCTGTGAGATCTGAGTGGCTATGGCTTTGGTGTCGATTCGGCTTTTTAGCCGAACTTGACATACGATCTCTTACTCTCTGGGTTATAGTAATGATTCGGTGCAAAATGATAGCGTTCTAGGATTATTTCGGACATGCAAAATCATCTTTCAAGGTCTCTCGGCTTCAATTCGTATAGTACCCAATATCCCTGCTTTTAAATGAATCCTGATGCTCGCAACGTTTGAAATTGCTGTTTGAGTAGCTCCCAACACTCTTGTTGAGTTTGACAATAATATTCATGGAGTAATGACAGGAATTCTTGGAAAATCTCCACTTCTCAACCAAACAATTCATCTCTCGCGCGTTGAAATCGATGCGAAAACACTTTGAAGTTATGCTATACAACTCTGATAAAAATATTTTCTCAATGGGCGATTTGGAAACCCTTTGAAATTTTGTGGTCAGCTCAAAATGTTTTGTAATAAATGTTAAAATGTTATAATTAAACCACTTTGAACCAATTTTAAAGCACAACCAGCACTTCAACTGATGAGATCTTTATAAGCATTAATCCTTTTTATAATCCCACCTGTAGTTTTAAAGCACCTGCTTTTGTTCCTTTTTCCTTTCCTCAGATGTTTCCTTTCAACAGAAACACAAAAACAATTTCGCACTTGTTGCAGTTAAGCAGAAATGTATAAGTTTCCTTTTCCCATATTGCCAAATTTACACACATATGTTTTGCATGTGTTTTAGTCCTTGTTCATATTTTTACCTACGTCGTGGTCATTTTTTAAGTAGCTTCAATAGTTCCTTATAACATATGCAACAAAAACCATGCAGCCAAAGAAACATTCTCTCACTCTCCCTCTTTATGCTCGATACCGAACACAAAAATTCAATTCTTACCTTTAGTCTTCGTTTGTATCTCATTCGGGCACGTTACGCTTGATCGCTTTAGGAGTTTTTAAACAAAATAAAAAAAATTAAACGAACATTTTGCCAAAATGTTTTCATCAGCTTTAAAATTGTGTTTGAATTCGATTATAATTGTATAATAAACAAATTATTTGCTCTTTAACTTCAGTTACGAGTTATTAGTGTTTTTATTTTGAAAACAAACAAAAATAAACTAAAATGTGTTATGGTTAGTAAAAAATAAATCTAAATTATATATCAACACACATAAATAAAATTTAATGTAATGAATTGTTAAAAATAAACAAATAAATTAAATTATTAATAAAATAATAAAAAGAATATTTGATGGGCCGGATGTTTTTATTGTTAAGCAAAATACATATGTACATGCAGACATCATAAGACATAAATATTTTAATCAATTAAGAAAATCTTAAACATTTCATTCAGATAATATTTTTTTTTGTTTAAAACCACTGCGTAAAAGTTAAGCAAATAAATCGTTCTATATTGATTAGAAATGACATTTCGCTATATAAACAAAACATGATGACGAAAATTATAGCACATGTTGACAAAATGTTCAAAGTAGTGCGCGACTTTAAAAAAACAAACAAACAGAAATATAATTTCTTTAAATATAATGTATAATTTAATGGACGAAGGTAGGCTACTCAAGAACATTTTGTTTGATACCGAGTTACGGATGTAAATGAGTTCCAGTAATTGTAGTGAATTTTATATCCATGCTGATATATTTGATATCTATAAGCTTTAAAGTTGTTGTTTATATAGCAAACCATCAAGATTTTATGTCAAATGAATAGATGTATCTGAGGTTCATGTTCTTCAACCCTTCCAACCTTAATATTAAGATGTTGGGGACATGAACTATGCGTTCTCCATAATAGCGAAAGCCGGATATTGACAATAGGTATACAGAGAAAAAAGTTTCGTTGTATCAACCGAATTTATTGTCAATCGAATGATTCAATCTTAATAACCGATCACTGACTTTCTGTAGCTACAAGCGAAAAAAAATACAATCGAATCAGTATATTGACGAGAAATTCTGTTATCACCAGGCATCTGTTTTCTCTATGTAGGACACCATCTCTTCCCCATTATGACAAATTCTTCAGTAGTCGTTATCAGTGCATCCAGTCTCATTGCATGCGTTGGTATTAGGGTTTTTATCCCGGGAATTTTGTCAATTTTTCACTACCCGATTCCCGGGATTTTTAGTCGGGCTTCCCGGGATTAAAAACTGACGAAACTACAAAGAAAACAAGTTAGAGTTTTTCACAAAAAAAAGTGAAAAGTTTTTTTTACAGTTTTTCGTTTATATCTCGGCCCTACTATTGAATTCATTTTTTTACTAAAAGGCTTAAAAAAAGGGTTTTCAATTCATTTTGTAAATAAAACTGAATGAAGAAAAAACATTTCAACTCAATTCGTGGTAGATTTGAATAAACATCAATTTAATCATTCAAAGTTTGAATAAATTCTGTTATCAGTTAATTTCAAAATTAATTAAATTTAAATTAAGCTTGTGAATGAAGCGAAAGCATTATATATTCACCCCTATCGCGAATCAATATTTCACATGAAATATTTTCCTTTTTCCGTTCATCAACTTTGTTCACGTGAAGAAATTCCCCTTGTTTTGAAATTTTTAGATGGAATTTTGTAAACAATATGCAGCTGTTACGAACAAAATTAACTATTGTGAATGAAAAGTTCATGGGAATTTCACGATAGCAATTTTACCTTCGAGGGAAATGGATATTTCGTGGAAACAAAAATTTAAATGTTATTGCCGATAGGGTGATTGTGAATGGATTTAGGGAATGAAAGGCTGACATTTTTTAATTACGGATTAAGATTTTTGTGAATTAAGCTCAAAGTGAATTAATTAATACGAAGCTCTATATATAATGGTTATAACACTAAGTTTTTATATGAAATATTGCTATAATATTCCTAATTTACAGTATTGTTATATATGTCGGGAATAGCGGGGTACCCGAGAATGTAGAAACTAATTTTTTCGATTACCGGGAATCAAAAAAAGGTCAGGAAATTAAAAACACTAGTTGGTATGAATAAATTCGTAGTCGCAATGGTGTAAGTGATTTCGTTGAACCGCCTTATCTGAACAAGCACAAACAGTTACTGTTGGATTTAGATTTTGAAAGAGGAATGTCATGAAATATGTTAATAAGGAGTGAGATCGAAAAAATCTTAAATCTTACATAAATGTTAGTAAAAAAGAATCCACTAAACCTACAGTTTGGATTAGTGATGAATTTATGGACCTTTTCCGGAAACCCTTCCATTAAGGTTTTTATAGAGCTTTCTGTCACTTTGTCCGTTTAAAATCTATTACACTTTTGGACACTTTTTTGGTGCTCTTCAATTCTCATTTAACAAGAGCCCAATAGCTCTCCACTGGCCTTAGCTCCAGGCATTTTGGAGTATTTGCCTCTCTTGGTAGAAATACCACATTATTGTTATTGTACCACTCAAGACCTTGCTTACCATAGCATAGGATGTCAAATCAGGCCAAATAAAAGGGGGACGCATTAAGAAGTCTTATAAATGGAAGCATCGTCTTTTGTAAACATTCCTTGATGTAAATTTCAGTATTTATAGAGCCCTTTTGCCGCAACTGTATATTGCTTACCATACCAAGAACTGTTTGGGACAATTTTCTGCTTTTGCATTCTAAACTTTTCTACAACATTCCGTCGAGCATCAGCTACATAAAAATATACAACCGGAAGCTGCGAAAAATGTTCGTCATCCATTATGCAGCAGGTATATTTTTTTATAAAATTTGACTTCAATTTCCGTGCTCTGTCTTTGGCCTTTAAATTTTCAGGAACTTTTTGAGCCTTGTATGTTTTAAACCTGCATTGGCGTTAACTTTTCGTACCCAAGAGTACTGAGCTAACCGGACTGCCAACTTTCTTCTTTAACTACTAGGAAAAATATCCGAAGCTTTTAGTGCTTTAGTTTTTGGGCAGTTTTCGTTTGCTAGACACTTACTATAAGGTGTGCTGGTGTATTAGACTTTCTGAGGCAACCATGAATTGGTTGTAATACTCCAAGAATATCCTTTCGTATGGAGATATTCACGTACTAGCGAATTAGTACTCAAAGTCCTGATATGCCTTTGCTTTGAAATAATATTGAGGACGTTAGGATTTTTGTATTGTCGGATAGTCAGATAGCGCATTGGGCCATATCTTCATATCAGGTAAGGACGGGTATCGTCAAGGACTGTGTTACACTTTGATGCACACTATGAGCTGGCACGATGGGATTGTTTGGCGATTTAATATGACCTGAACCTTTCTTTGGCTTCCAGCGGGGATACGCTGTGAAATGAATACGTTCTTGTGTAACTTATCTGGGATCAGGTAGGCCAACGATTCTTTACTCTGTCCAGTCGAAGATCCCATAAGTTCCTTTCGCTCGGAATGGGCGATCTGGTCTTATGTTGGGGCAAAACAATGCAGATTTTGCGAGCTGACTGCCCAATATATATTTTTCAAAGCAATTTCATCGCATTCAATTTTCGTTGACTGATACAATTGGGAATTATTTCAGTATACATTGGGGTCCTTAGTCCACCTGTTTTATATAACATTTTTAAATCAGAGTGATAAATAACGTCAGCTAAGTTGGATAAATAAAACATATTTTGATTACTAAAAGGGATACTTAAAAGTGTCTTAACAAATGAGAAAACATATTCGTGATAGCAACCGAATTTGTTGCCAATCGAATGATTCTACGTTAGTAATCGAATTTTACAGTTGTGACTACAATATTTTAGAAGTGGTAACAAAAGTTTCGTTGCTTCAACCGAAATTTTTCTTTATCAACTGACTTTCTTCTATGTGTGCAACCGAATCATTCGTTTGGCAACAAATTCGGTTACTATCACGAATATGTTTTCTCTGTTATGTAACTTCCAGATAGTCAATTATTTTAGTTTAATTTTAAAAAGTAGTAAACAAAATCATCAATGAATGTAACACAGGATCGTCTAGGAAGGATCTTCTACTCTTTTTTTATTACTATTCATTGAATTGGATGGTTTGATCTTATTTCTGCATATACATTTAAAATTTCAACTATTTCAACAATTTTTTAAATCAGGATACCGGAAAATAAACAAAACAATATTCAATTTATCAAATTTTTTTTTTTTTTCAAAGAAGTTTAAGTCTTAAAACATGTTTCCTTTATTTATATTGAACTCATTTCGATGACCTGCTTTTATCTTAACAAAATTTCGCTATTTGCTTATGCTGATAAACAAAGTAAATATTTATGATTACATTGTTTTTACTAAATATTTTACCTGTTAATCGATCGGTCGGCTCTATTATACACATTTGAGTATAACTTAAATTTCTCACTACACTTTATACATTTAAAGGATCACATTTTGGCCTTTTTAAAATTTATCTCGCATTTTTCTTAATCACATACTATATTCTGCGCTTAATGGAACAAACAATAGAAAAACGTTAGGTGGCAAATTAGCGTTGTGTGGCGTAAAACTCTTGAATGTTTTTAGTAGGTAAAAGGTAAATTTTCCAAAAAGTAACAAACCTTTTTTGTTGCGGATTTCTGGAGAAAAATTTATGTTGAGTGAGATTGACTGTCCGTGGAATACCTAACAACAATCACTAGTAGGCTAAAATTGTGCTTAAACAGTGATATTTATTTTAATATGTTTCTATAGTTGAAAGTGCAATAGAATTGAAAAAAAAAATAATTCCAGATAATTCTTTTTTACTTTCAATATCTTTCATTTTAAGACTTGCATGATCTTGACAATCGAAGATATGATCCTTAAAACAGCTGTTTTGATTCAATTTTTTTTTTGCTGTGATCATTGTTTTGTAGAAAGAGAGGAACAGATCAGATCAGTTCAGTTACAATTAATCGTTTTTAGTTGATATTGCAAATAGTATACGTGACATTAAAAAATAATTAAGAATTTATGTTTGGGCGGCAATTTGAATTGCTAATAATAAAACGTTTGGGAATCACTCGTATACATATATACATAAATGATCAAATTTTTCCATACATGATCTTGTATCAAGAAGCGCAAGTAGCAAATGAACATTTAAATTTAGTTTGTTTATAGATTTAAATTCAAGTGCAATTGTTTTTGTTGTCTATCTATACATTCCATATAAACTACTTGCAATTTATCTTTTACAGTTAGAGTCAGATAAATAGCACACTTTGTGTGAAGCATTTAAAGGATATCAACAAAATAATAATTAAATGGTTTGTGAATTAACAATAAATGATTACAAATTTATTAGAATATGTTGAACATTTTCAATTTAGAATGAACTAATATTAGTTTCATAAACTAATGACGTTTTCTTTTCTGGAATAAAATGTTGCATTTTTTTTGCCCCTTGCTTGCAAAATCTTATTATTGGTACTATTACGGATATCTATGGCAGATAAATTTGGTATCAAATTAAAGGTATTTAGATTATAAACTTTTTTGGAAATACATAATATTCGGTTAGATATATATAAATATTTGAATTTTACTTATATTTTCGAAAATTTTTCAATATTTTTCTTTATTTATTGAGTTGGCCTACTATATTTATCGTGATTAGGGTTTTTAATTTCCCGACCTTTTTTGATTCCCGGGAATCGGTAAATTTTTTTCTACGGTCCCGGGTACCCGGCTATTCCCGAAATATATAATGATACTGTAAATTAGGAATATTATAGCCAAATTTCATATAAAAACTTAGTGTTATAATTATTAAATATCAGATCTTCGAATTAATTAATAAAATTTGAGCTTAATTCACTAAAATCTTAATCCGTAATTAAAAACTGTCAGCCTTTCATTCCATAAATCCCTTCCTAATATTTAATTTTGTAGATTCATTCCAAAGCCTTTGTTTAAACTGAATTAATTTTAAAGTTAATTAATAACAGAATTTATTCAAACTTTGAATGATTAAATTTTTGTTAAATCAAATCATTTACAAAATTAATTGAAAAAATTGTCTTAAATCTTTTTGTACTAGATTTTAATTGAAGAAAAATTTAATCATTTAATAAATTTTTGAAGTTATTTTGTTATGGATTTGAAGAAGAAATTTAAAGAAATTGGAATGATTCAATAATAAAAAATTCTATAAATAAGGAATATTCTTTTTAAATTTTCATACGAAAAATCCCAGATAAATAATAATAATAAGCGGTCTATTATTGCCAAGATATAAGCAAAAAACTTTTCACTGTTTTTTGTTGAAAAAAAAAACAGAGTTCTAACTTGTTTTCTATGTATTTTCGTCAGTTTTTAATTCCCGGGATTCCCGACTAAAAATCCCGGGAATCGGGTAGTGAAAAATTGGCAAAATTCCAGGGAAATTTGTACCGGGAATTCCCGGGATAAAAACCCTAATCGTGATAGATCTTGAAAATACCTATGATTTGATACCACATATGACCAGTTTTAAGATCTAATTTTTTTTTTTTTGAAAAAAGGCATAAAAAGGGCAACATTTTTTGCCAGAAAGGAATCAGTTAAGACTTTAGCTTGCAAGTAATCTAATGGTTAATTTATTATTACTTAATTTTTCTATTTCTCTAAGCACCACTATAGTCAGTAAATAACATTTGAAAACTAAAAGTGTAAAGAGTGTATGTAGTAGCAAGCAAGTCAGCAGACACTACAATAGCTGCTCATCTTTTGCAAATGCATTAGCAAGCATCGTTAGATGTTTCAATAAAAATAAAGAATAAATAATCGTAACAATTGACGCATGCAATTTAGAAAAACTAAAGAATTCCAAAACAATTCCTCCTCTATCTATTGTGTGCTGCAACAACCAAATTATTTTACAAAAACAGACATTGGAATATTTTCAAAAATCAATGATTTAAAATAAAATATTTTTTTTGCTTCATTTTCAAAATTTTTTGTTCAATAAACATACTATTCTATAGTTACACTAACAAAACAAATATCAATTATACCAGATAATAACTTAATGATAGATGTTCATAAATTTTATATTTATGAATTTCTTGTTATTCTAATTTTTTTTTTTTTTTTTTGTAAAATAAATTATTAAGAAATCTTGTGCATCTCTTCTGGCTTGATCTTGCGTTGAAAAACAATAAATAAATAAATATTTATTTAAGAAATTTTCCAAAAATATTATTTTAATCTACAAACTTGCTGAAAACTATTCATACATATTTGCAAAGCAATTAATGCTGAATTAATTTTTGCTTACCTTAGGTTGTGTTTTATTTAATTTATTACAAATTTAATTATTTTTAATTTACAACCAAAAAAAAAAGGAAAAAACAAAACAGAAAAAATGAGGTTAAATTTTTCCACCTACATACTCTCGTACTCATCTGAACAATAATTTTGCGGTTTTTGTGGTTTGTTTTCTAGACTTGTGCTTAATTTGTGGCCATAAATTAACAATTTATTGTTATTTTAACGATATTTTATTATATAGTCGTAAGTAGTGGTAATTTGGTCATCGTAAATATAAGTTTATTGTTCGTTACTCCCTCTATGAGATCGTTGGAGTTGCAGTACTCTATTTTACATTTTTTCTTCTTGAACGAACACTCACGAATACACCCTACTAATATGCTGCGTGAGAGAGTAGTGTTGGAGGACATTCTATTTAAATGTTTCTATATTGTTAGCAGAGCTTCGAAATCTTAATACAGAATTAAAAAAGATTTTAGCAATTCATTCCAACAAAACAAATACTTTAGCTTCATTTAAAGATTTTTCATTCTTTTTTGAACTAATTCGTAATAAAATTCATTTTACCTTGAATATACATATTTTTTCTTCATTCATTTTGTTTTGTTTTTAATAATTTATAAAATTAATTGAAATAAAATATCTCAATCCTATTTGCAATAGATTTGAATTGATGTTACATTAAAAAAAAATTGTATTAAGCTATTTTGTAGTAGAAGAATTTATAAAGAACTATTTCTATAAATAATGAATTCTTAAGGGAATGAATTCCATACGATTGAAGTACTAAGGAGTTAAGTAAAATTAAATTTGATTTTTAAATTTTAATTAAAGTTGTATTCCCTACTACCACCTTCAACTCTTCATTAAGGGTTGGAGACTCTCCCAAATAGATTTTGGGTCGAATATTTGTAGATGGTGTAAATAGTAAGATCAGATAGAGTGAAGTAGCTCTTCTAAGATTTTAAGAAATTAGTGGTAGCTCAGAAATGTTTCATGCCCATCACATCAAGGGCTTCGGATGCCTCAATATTTATATTACCAATAAATAATAATGTATTGATATTTTAAGTTTTGGGAGCATTGAAATAAACCCCATTTAGAGGTATTAGGTAAATCATTCATGTTCCTTCTAATAGATTCAATATCTAACAGGTATGGCCTACAATTGATTGAACTTAAATGAAAAATGTCTGCACTTAGAAAATATTTTTTTTCTTGGACCAGCACTCAGGGGATGACTTTACATGACTAGGGAGTCATGTAAAGCATTGTGTTGGAACTAGGAAAATAGGGTATGGGAGGGAGGATTGTGGACATTTGATTTGAATTTTCCTATATTGAAAGTGACAGGAAAGACTTCAGGAGGAAGCTTATTTCACATACGGACAGTACGGCTAAATAACGAATTTTCCCTGTAATGTGTTTTGCGATCCACTGTCAAGTCGACAACGAATTGATGTGCCCTTGCCGAAGAGCGTGTGTTGCGTGAAGTTCCCTAATTTCAGCAGAATTCATACCATTGTAGTATCGGTAGAACAGTGAAACACAACCCACATTGCGACGATGTTCCAGTGAGTCAATAGAGCTGGATACACTACTGTCACTGATAAGCATCTTTGCCTTCTCCTGTACGCGGTCGAGTAACTCCAAAATAGACTTCGAAGCACCGGTCCACACATGAGAGTTGTATTCCATTTTAGGTCGGATATAACTGGTGTAAATAGTAAGGAGATCAGATGGAGTGAAGTATTTCTTACACCGTTTTAGAAAACCAAGGCACTTGAATGCTTCTTTCTACACTCGAAAAATGTGTTTTGTCCGGCGGACATCGCAGTGAATACTCATGCCTTGAACATCATGAGCTTCTGATTCCTTAATATTTACACCACCCATAAAAACAGATTGAGCAACATGATCTGTTGTGCGTTTGTGAGTTAACATACAACATTGAGTCTTGTGTGCATTGAAATCGACTCTATTCGCACAACCCCATTCAGAGATTGTCACAAGTTCTTGGTTGAGCGTATCATTCGTGTTTTGCCTCATTGCCCCAATCTCCGACAGGCTTGGTCTATAATGGAATGCATATGAATGGCAAATGTTGCTGTCATCTGCAAAAGTGTAAATGGGATTGAAAGTTTGAGGTAGAAGGTCATTTATAAAGATAAGAAATAGAGTAGGAGAAAGGACGGAGCCTTGCGGTACACTTGAATTGATCTTGAACTCGTTTGATGAAATTCCATTTATAACAACTCGTATAGTGCGATCTTTGAGAAAGCTTAATATAAATCGAGAGAAGTTATTAACGACACCAAAAGCAATAAGTTTTGCTAAAAGCGCACCATGCCATACTCTATCAAACGCTTTAGAAATATTTAGAGCCACCACTTTACTTTCGCCAAAATGGTGCCTCTGAATATATCTTGATCTGAGTACTCGTCTACAATAACTCGTATATTGCGATCTCTATTTGTTTCTCGAGAATATATTACAAACACCTAAAAGTCTTGGAAGTGTATAGAGCTTCGTCAAAATTACGAATAAACCGAAACTATCAGCCCAATTATGAATAAAAATTCCCCGGGAGTTTTATTCACTTTTCTCATTTTTCTTATTCAAATTCAAAGGGAAAAAAACTCCCGGGGAATTTTTTATTCATAATTGGGCTGTATATATCCGATAGCAACCATATATTGTGCCCTACTGACGGTCGCTAATGTTATGTTTGAAATTGTCGCTACATAAAGAATCTTCCAACACAAAGATAAGGTTGACTAATGTACGATCTAACGTGGAAGTGTACTGCTTTCAGACCTTTACTGGCATTCCATCTCGTCAGGGAGAATTATGTTTAAGTATGTACTGAAGTGCACGAATCATCTCGGCCTTAAATTTCAATGTATTTTTAGATATTTTGCATTGGCTCTTATCTAAATAATTTATTTTTTCTTAATAAAACAAATGAAACACATTTTCCAAGGCAGCTGACAAACTGGCGCACTAAATAAACATTAAATTAAATGGCACGCGACAAACTATTATTCGTTTGAAGTGTTGTATAAATTCTTAAATTATTTTATTCTATCTAATAATATTTACAAATAAACAGGGTTATTGGAAAAGTGCTTAGAAAACAAACATATTTTATTGCTAATACTAAAATTTTTACTACAAATTTAAATTTTGCAATGCTCCATTGATTGACTATTCCATGTACAAACGTAACAGACCTATTTCTATATTGACATTCCAAATTCCTAGAGTTGTAAAATAATGATAAATTTTTAACAATATCTTCTTATAAAATAAACTATTGGAAACACTGTTCATTTAAGAAAAACTGCCAAATATCTTCGTGATGGAGGCCGGAAAATATTTAAGAATGTGTGTAGCTTGTCATCATTGAAACCTCACGTTTATTTTTCGCCTGACTGAATATTAATAATTGTTTCGATTATCAGTGTGTCTACATGGTTATTCGCACTTTTTTTTTTTGATGTATTAAAATGTCTAATTTCTATGCTATTGTTTTTAGTGTAATGTATTTAACGAATTTGTATTTATTTTTATTTTCGTGATTGTTGCTAATGCTCATCTAGAAATCAACATTAGCGATTGTCAATCACATACTGCATACGTCGTAATACGTACTTACAGTGTGCGTAATATGAAATTCTACAATTTTTGATTGGCATATTAATGAGTAATTGCAAAAAGTCTTCAAATTTTATTTATAAAATTAAAAAATAATTGTATTTTAAATAAGTACACGATCAAAATTCGTAATATAAACAGCAAGAACTTTTTGGGAAAATTTTCTGCTTTTGGGTCCTAAACTTTTCTACAACATTCCATCGAGCATCAGCAACATAAAAATATTGACCCGGATTTAGCGAAAAAAAACGTTTAGTGAAAAAAAAAAATTCGGGTTAAAAAATTTTTTTTTCAGATTTTGACCCATTGTAGGTCCAACTTACTATCGTCTTATATACGTCGTTGCAAAGGTCTTTGAAATATCTATCATTAGATATATTGTCTATATTAATGACTTAGTAATCCAGATATAGGTCAAAAATCGAGGTTGTCCTGGTTTTTTTATATCTTATATCTCAGCCATTTGTGGACCGATTTCCTCGATTTTAAATAGCAACCGAGCCGGAAGAATTCCGGAGATATTGATGTATGAATCGTGTATGTAAGTTATTTGGGGCTTCGGAAAGTTGATTTCAACAGACAGACAGACGAACAGATCGACTCCGCTATCTATAAGGATCCAGAATATATTATAGGGTCGGAAAATTATATTGTGTAAATTACACACGGAATGAAGGGTATAAAAATTAAAAAAAAAAAAATTTAAAAAAATTTTTGTAAAATTACAAAATTTTTTAAAAAAAAATCGAAAATATTTTTTTTTCCAAAAAATTAAAAAAACAACTTTGGTCAAAAAAAAATTGTTTGTTTACCTAAAAATATTTAAAATTTTTATTATACTATACATATATTTTTTTAAATTAAAATTTTACTTCAATTTCCGTGCTCTACCTTTGGCCTCTAAATTTTTAGAAGAGTTCCTGTCAGTAACTTTTTGAGCCTTGTATGCTTTTAAACCTGCATTAGCTTTAACTTTTTGTACCAAATAGTCCGAGTACTGAGCTAACCGGACAGCTTTCCTACCGGATGTTTTGGAAGCTCTTTTGAAAATGTTTTCTATTTATTGGCTTTAGAAACATCATGTCGACCATTCCTTCTACCTGAACCAAGTTTATATTAACGGACAAGTTCTCCCGATATTTGGGTTAAAAAAAAGTTTTTTTCGACGATATGGTTAGTTTGATATAGAAAATGGGTAATATCGGTCCATGATTTCACCTAGCCCCCATACAAATGTCCCACCGGAATATTGTTTGAACAATCATAAATATTTTGAGTATGCAGCAATATTGCATAAATTATGTAGTTCTAAGTACTCTGAAATGACTTGAACATTCATAACTGTCTCATAATAAGTATTATATGAACCTGAGGATCGGTCCATAATTGGCCCCCCATATACTAATTCCTATATCAGAAAAATATTGATGGTGGCAGCCAAATATAACACTCTTACTTGTTTCCTTTATAAAAGATTTGAATTCGTCCAAGTTTTTCCCGAATACTCGTCATAAACGAGTGACCTAATCTGAAACCGTTAATTAAATAAAATAGTGCCAATTATCAAATAAATCTTGTAATAGGTAAATAAATATATTGTATTTACCTTTGCTTAAATAAATATTTGTCACACTGTGTTTTGGAAATGATAAATAAAAATAAACAAAACCATCTACGACTACAATGACACTCGTCTTCCTTCTCTCAATATCTACCATTCGATTTAACTAGAAAGATCCCCGAAAACATAAAATCAAAAGAAAAAGAAGCGGTAGAAGAAAATTATAAAAATAAAAAAAAAGAAAAAGAAAAACAGCTGGTACACATGGTGCCTGGTGCAAATGGTAGACATCAAACGACAACAACAATAATTACACTAAAATAAGTACCATCTTACGTATGTACCTCGGTACACGACATAAATACAAACATACATACATTTGTTCGCGTACCATGTTTATGTTGAATGTTCGTTTGTTGGTGTAGTTTGTTTTTTGTTATTTCTTTATTTATATTATTATTTAATTTCCTTTTTTTTTATTCAACATTCAAAAGATTACATTAATATGTTTTACACATGTCTGCATGTACTCGTCCTAAGTATGTATCCCCAGCAGTTTTACAAGTATTTAATGTATCCCTTGGAGGCGGTTATTGTCACTAATGTCTGATCACTGGCTGACTCCAGTTTATATATATTTTGGGTCATTTGACATGTATGTATGTGCTCTTTGTAGTGCAGATAGAAGTCAATTGGTTGCTTTTTACATCCTAGGTAATCTAGAGTGAAGTCAGTCTTTACTTATGTATCTAAGTCTAGAGTTAGTGACTTTAATCGCTTATTTTCTACTGGAATTTTTTGTGAGTTATACCCACAAACTTTTTTTATACAAATTGTGTTGATATAATTCTCATACAGTTTATTTTCTTTTTGCTTAAGTAATCTAGCATGAAGTTAATTTTCACTTTAGCGACTCTTAGTAATCTAGAGTATAGTCACTTAAAAATTGTATTTTGTGCTGCACTTATTTTTTATGGCGGGTAGTTATTTTAACGGAGAATGGTTTATATACAAGCAATCGTTTATTGGACTGTCTAGGAGATGTCTTTTTAACTGACTTTTTGAGGTCAATTAGCTTCCGTACATGGTAAAATAGCTAGTTATGTAGCTAATGAAGTAATCAGTCACAAGTCAAAATAACAAGTCACGTAGCTATTTATGTAAATATTACCTATCATTAGTTCGGGACAGTCACTCAGAACTGCTGGGATGTTTGTTTGTTGAACGTGTGTTTATAATAGAATTTATTATTGTTGTGTTGTGGTGTTTTATGCATGAAACGTATGAGTGAGAGAATAGATGGATGGATGGATGGTTGAATAAATGAATCAGTTAGTGTGAGTGTGCAATGACAATTTTCAATTCAAGTTCATTGTTATTATGTAGTAAAATTGCGTGGGCTCATTGATAAGTAGCTTTGAATGAATGATTTTTTTCTTGAACATCCTGTTGTAGGTACATATATTTTCAATTTGATAAAAAAAAACTTGATGAAAAATGACAATGACCAGGGCAGCCAAAAATATGTAATATAATATACGCATTAGTTATTTATTCTTTTCAAAAAATTTTAATAATTTTGGTAACGTTTTTAAGGTTTAGATATTTACAGCATATTTTTGCATATTTCACTCTTAATTGCATATTTTATTATAGCCTTCACCATGAGTGGCAAGGGTAATAGTAATTCAGACACAATTTTTCAACAAGATCGGTCCAGAACTCTCTGAGTTAGAGGGGGTCAAAATTTGACATTTTGGCCAAACATGTGATTTTTCTCATCCATGTAACTTATTACCTATTGTTCTTAGCAAAATGTGTTCCAAATAGTTTAGATACCTATTTCTTCAATCTTTCGAAAAAAAATATTTAAAAAAAATAAAATTTTTTTTTTCGGAAATCAAAAACTTTTTTAAATTTTTTTTCAAAAATATCTAAGCATCCCACTACGAGACCAAAAAGCTCTTAAAGGAATAGACCTAAGCTTAATTTTGAGCAAAAAAAAATTAAAAAAGGGCCCCTTTTGAAAAAAAGTGTTCGATTCTGCCGAAAAAAAATCAAAAATTATATATCTTGAGTTACAAAACATTTATTTTGATATATATCCCACTCGCATCCCACTAAGTGACCAAATAGATCTTAAACGACTAGCTAGACCCAAGCTTTCTTTTGAGCAAAAAAAAAAAAAATTTAATTTTGGAAAAAAAGTTCGATTTTGAAAAAAAGTGAAAAATTGCATGTTTTGAGTTACAAAACATTTATTTTGAAAGATATCCCACTCGCATCCCACTAAGCCACCAAATAGGTCTGAAAGGAAAATATCCCAACTTTCTTTTGAGCAAAAAAAAAAAAATTAAAAAGGGTCCATTTTGAAAAAAAAGTCAACAAAGTTTTTGATTTTGCAAAAAAAGTAAAAAATTGCATGTTTTGAGTTACAAAACATTTTTTTTGATAGATATCAAACTCGCATCCCCCTAAGCGACCAAATAGGTCTTCAAGGAAAATATCTAAGCTTTATTTTAAGAAAAAAAGGCCCATTTTGAAAAAAAGTTAAACAAGTTTTTGATTTCGGAAAAAAAATATTAAAATTTTTTTAAATATTTTTTTTTCGAAAGATTGAAGAAATAGCTATCTAAACTATTTGGAACACATTTTGCTAAGAACAATAGGTAATAAGTTACATGGATGAGAAAAATCACATGTTTGGCCAAAATGTCAAATTTTCTAACTCAGAGAGTTCTGGACCGATCTTGTTGAAAAATTGTGTCTGAATTACTATCCAATAGGTCTAACCTTGGTGTAAATTTCATCCCGATCATCGATTTTAAAAGTTGGTTCACTGACGTGAAATCCCCCATATATTAAAGACCATTGCAACTATGTATGTATATCAGAATATAGTAAGTTGGACCTACAATGGGTCAAAATCGGGAAAAATATGTTTTAACTCATATTTTTTTTCACCAACAAAATTTATTTGTTATACTTTTTTTCAGTTATAAATAAAAAAAATATTTTTTTTTAAAAAATTTGGAAAAAATTTTAAAAATAATTTAAAATTTTTAAATTTAGTAAAAATGGTAATTATCTTAAAATGTGCGTCAGATTTATTTGTAAGAAAAAAATGTTTATGTTTCAAATGGTAATCCCAAATTGTATGTATACAAATTGTTTATTTTATGGATTAATGGTCCTGTCATAAAAATCTTAGCATAAATTACAATTCTTTTTTTTAACTTTTACCACATCATAAATAACTTCAGTGAACAAATTGAGTTATTTGTGCCAAATGAGTGCATTTTGCCCGTTGCGTGCATGAATTCACCAGTTCGATGATCACAAGTATCTGACGATTTTATTACAACTTGATACCATAAACATAACGAAGACATTTTTTTTTTTAAATATATATCGCCCATATGCGACAAGAGAGTTTGGTTTTTTTTTTGTAACTGAAAACTACAAAATATTTTCCATATTTCTTATTAAGAGAGATTTATTGTTCTTGCATCAATTCAACGATATGAAGTCAAGACTTGACCATCGGTATTCTAAGACGTTTAAAACCTGCTTACAAAAGTTTTGTGAAAAAGGTTACGGTTTCGGATTAGGGCAAAAAACGGTCTTCGGACAAAATAGATTATGAAATTTTAAAGGAGAGCCAAGTTTGGGATATAATAAATAGAATACAAAAATCATTACCTAGCAATAGGTGTTGGCCACGTTTTTATACCCTTCACCTTCGTGAGAAGGGTATTTATAAGTTTGTAATTTCCACAATATAATTTGCCGACCCATAAAGTATATATATTCCGCGGAGTCGATTAAGCCATGTCCGTCTTTCTGTTGAAATCAATTTTCTGAAGACCCCAGATATCTTCGGGATCCAAATCTTCAATAATTCTGTCAGACATGCTTTCGATAAGTTTCCTATTTAAAATCAGCAACTTCGGTCCACAAATGGCTGAGATATGAGGAAAAAACCAGGACAACCTCTATTTTTGACCTATATCTGGATTACTAAGTCATTAATATAAACAATATGGATATCTAATGATAGATATTTCAATGACATTTGCAATGACTTATATATGACCATAGTAAGTTGTACCTACAATGGGTCAAAATCAGAAAAAATATTTTTTAAACCGAAAAAAATTTAAAAAACCAAAAAAAAATTTTTTATTTAAAAAAAAAATTTTAAATTTAAAAAATTTTAAAGTTAAAAAAAATGTTTAAATAACAATTCGACAAATTTTTGTAACTTAATGTATATTTTGGTGAAGGGTATATAAGATTCGGCACAGCCGAAGTTTATTTCAGATAAGAAAAATAATTTGCCGAAAATTTTTGATTTGTTATTCAATGTTTCTTTTTATTTCCCTCCTTATATAAAATTATATAAAATTTGTGCGGCTCTCAATTTAAAATAATGGTTTTACTAAAACTTGTGAGGTTTTTGAACTTTTGTTAGTATATGAAAAGGTCAGCGAGACGATCATCACAGAAAGAAAACAGTAATCATATGTATTAAGGAGTGAGATCGAAAAATTCTTAACACACGTTTTTCATTACATTTTTTAACCCAAGTATTATTTGAATTTTTTTTTGATCAAGTTACCTTTGAAAAACATGTCAGTTATTATGTGTAATGTCAATTATATTAATTTTTTTGTTAATCTGATTAAAATGAGTGACCAGAAAAAAGTGCGTACTGAAATTATTAAATATTTTCAACAAAACCCAACTTGGTCTTACAAAAAGTTGGCCAAGCATACAAAGGTCTGCCGTCAAACTGTTTCCAATGTTATTAAACAGTACCGGGAGAACTTGTCAGTTGATAGAAAACCTGGTTCAGGTAGAAGGAATGGTCCACATGATGTTTCTAAAGCCAAAAAAATAGAACGCATTTTCAAAAGAGCTCCCAACACATCCGGTAGGAAAGCAGCCCGGTTAGCTCAGTGCTCGGACTATTTGGTACGAAAAGTTAAAGCTAATGCAGGTTTAAAAACATACAAGGCTCAAAAAGTTCCTGACAGGAACGCTACTAAAAATTTAGAGGCCAAAAACAGAGCACGGAAATTGAAGTCAAGTTTTATAAAAAAATATTCTTGCTGCATAATGGATGACGAAACGTATGTTCTGGCAGATTTTTCGCAACTTCCAGGTCAAAAATTTTATGTTGCTGATGCTCGAGGGAATGTTGAAGAAAAGTTTAGGACCCAAAAGCAGACAAAATTTCCCAGAAAGTTCTTGGTATGGCAAGCAATATGCAGTTGCGGCAAAAGAAGCCACTCATTTGTTACAACGGGCTCTATAAATACCGAAATTTACATCAAGGAATGTTTACAAAAAAGGCTGCTTCCATTCATAAGACTTCATAATGTGTCCACTTATTTTTGGCCTGACTTGGCATCCTGTCACTATGGCAAACAAGCCCTTGAGTGGTACAAGAACAATAATGTGGTATTTGTACCAAGAGAGGCAAATCCTCCAAACTGCCCGGAGCTAAGGCCAGTGGAGAGATATTGGGCTCTTGTTAAAAGAGAATTGAAGAGTACAAAAAAGGTGTCCAAAAGTGTGGTAGATTTTAAACGGAGATGGACTACATGTTCGAGCAAAGTGACAGAAAGCACTATAAAAACGTTAATGGAAGGGTTTCCGAAAAAGGTTCAAAATTTCATCACTAGTGATTAAAACTATAAAAATAATTTTTTTTGTAAATTGTAATAATAATTTCAATCAAATAAAAAAAAAATTAAAGCTGTAAGTTTAGTGGTTTCTTTTTTATAAACATATATGTATGTTAAGAATTTTTCGATCTCACTCCTTATATAAAAGGATCTTTTTAACAAAAAAAAAAAACAATTGTAAACAGTTTGAACTTCATCATATCACACACAATTATCAATTAGACCCGCCTCCTACACTCAGTTATTAGCAGTGCGGCTCAATTGAAAATAATTTGACTAAAACTTGTAAGGTTTTTGAACTTTTGAAAAGGTCAGCAAAATGATCAGCACAGAAAGAAAGGATCTTTTCAACATAATCATTTATAAACAATGTAAAGTTTATCTACAAATACTTAAGAGGTTTTTGAACTTTTGTTAATTGACAGCAGGAAAAGGTACTTATGGAAATTAAAAGGACATGTTTAAGTAAATTAAAAAATATAAAAATAAGAGGTTTTAAATCACAAACATAAGTGGAAATGAAATGTATAGTTTAGTAAACAATTCTAAATATGTATAGAGATAAATATATTAGCAGACTTATTTATCAATTCAAAAAAGGTATTTGAACTCAAATCTAATACAAAATTTTAAGTTCAACTACCTTAAATCAAATAATTTAGTTTATATATTTATAATATTGATTTTCTTCTTTTTTTCTTACAGAAATGTCAATTTCACCTTCTCCTTCGCCGGAAAATTTACGCATTTGCCTGGTTGGCGATGTGATAAATGATGCGGCGACTGTTGAAGCTGCCCAAACATTTGGTGTTCCCATCATAACATCGGAAACTGGTCTGGAACTTATTAACGATTATGATTGGCGAACGTATTTTATATTAAATGATTTCGAGAGTCCTGTGTATGATGCCATACATAAAAGTAAACAATGGTAAGTTTGAATTTTCTCAATAAAATAACAATTGAAAATAAAATTTTAATAAAATTATTGTTTTTAATGAAAAATATCAGAATTTATTAAAAGAGCAATATAGTTTAGTATAAATATGTTAATTAATTATTTATTTGTACAAATAGTTTTATAGCTATACATAAAAATGTAAATGTAATTGGTCCCCCTTACAAAAAAAAACAACATGACTAATTTGCAAATAATATAAATTATTTATTTATTTTCTATTGTATTTAGTAAAATTAGCATATTAACAAGTGAAAATTAAATAATAGAATTAACAACTTGTATCTATTTAAATTAACAAATATGGTTTGGTGTATGTGTTATTACGAGTACAATAATTACAAATGCGATTCTTTGTTGTGTTTATTTATTTATTTTTGTTGCTTCTGTTTTGAATTTATTTCAATACATGAGGGCCTTTTGTCAAGTGTTCTTGCCAAAAAGTGTTTCATTTAATTTTTAACACTTTAAAACCATTATTAAACACGCACCCCTTTCTAGGAGGAGAAAGAAACCAAACAAAAAAAAATACGACAAATGTATTTAAATGCTCAATTTAATTTTAAATATTTGTTAATTTCCCATAAAAAATTCATAGAAGAAATATTTATGTTTAATTATAAAGAAACATAAATTTTAGTCTATACTATATAATAAAGAAGAAAAAAACTCAATAATAAATTGTGTTCAAAACTTAAATCATTTTATTTTATTTTATTTTATTCGATTTTTTGTTTGTTTTAATTTTTGCAAATTTAAAACTAAATTGCTATGCATATAATTTGCTTCTTGTTACCTAAAACATATAATTGTGTAGTTTATCTAAGCAGTTGTCTGCATTAACAGTTTGTTTGGAAAAATGTCCTAAGTAACAGTTTTTAAAAGAAACCAATATCACTATGCATCAAATGAAGACTTTTGGAAAAACAATCGACAGTATTGGTTCGATTCTACTACCCTATACTCAGTTTATCCATTTTGGTGACCAATTTTTTTTTGAATGGTCCCCAAAGATTTTGAAAATTAGTGGGCCCTCAAAAAATGGTGGCATCAGTTTTTGGCCAACAGCTAATTTAGACTTGGTGATACCGCTTAACTTTATATGGCAATAATATAGCAAAGAGTCCGCCAGACAAATTTTGTTAAAATGTTTTCCCCAAAAATAGCTATTTCGTGCACTTTATTTTCAGAATAATTTTTTCACTTTTTTTAGAATAATTTCCATGGACTCCTAATTTTTCACTAACAATATTTGGCAAAGTTGTAACTACGGTAAATCTGAATAACTCCTGTGAACATATCAATGCAATCTGAACACATCTATACACTCTAAATGGCTCACAATAGCTCACTATTTTTTTACGCTAAAACAAAGATTTGTTGTTAAAAAAGTATGTTCGAGTGTATAGATCAGTATTGCACTGCAATAACGAAGAATGGGCAACTAATTATCAGTATGATCCGGGCCCATCACGTTACCCAATATTGATCACGCAAGACCGGCTTGATGCAAGATATGAAACAAATTTTGAAAGTGGGAAAGGTTTGTGGAGCTTCTGAAGAGTAAATATAAGCATTTTATATAAGTTTTTGATATCGATGAAAACCTTATGACTTGAAGAGTGACATTTTAGTGAAATGAATTAATTTTGTGTTTTTACGGACGTCATTTACCTTAAAAACTAAAAATATTTTAAAATGGTGATTTTCCATCAAGAAAAATATAAACACCTCAGCCGAGTAAATAATACAGCTCAACATAGAAGTGTGGACTTGATCATACTATTTTAACAAAAAATCTTTGTTTTAGCGTTAAAAAATAGTAAAAACGAAATTAGAGTGACCAGACACGTTCAGAATGCATTGATATGTTCACAAGAGTTATTCAGCTTTACCGTTGCTACAACTTAGTTAAATATTATTAGTGAAAAACTAGGAGTCCATGGAAGTTATTCTTAAAAAAGTAAAACAAAAAATTTTCTTCGTATATTTTTTTTTCAAAAAAAGTGCACGAAAAAGCTATTTTTTTTTTATTTTATTCATCCTAGCCAATAGGCCATAATCGGTTCCAATTAAACTACTCACAAAAAAATTGGGAAAAAATTTTAACAAAATTTGTTTGGCGGACTCTTAGCTATATTATTGCCATATAAAGTTAAGCGGTATCACCAAGTCTGAATTAGCTGTTGGCCAAAAATTGATGACACCATTTTTTGAGGGCCCACTGATTTTTAAAATCTTTGGTGACCCATAAAAAAATTGGTCACAAAAATGCACAAACTGAATATAGGGTTTTACGTCCCTTTCACGACCTGTCACGATCGTGTGTTTTTTGCACTGTGTAGTAATAGTGTAAAATGTATCCTATTAAAAGTTTATTTTTAAATTAAACCCCTTCTGGGAAAAATACGTAATTTGTTTCGAAATCAACTTTTTAAAATCAGAATATATTGGGTATATAACTTAGTACAACAAAGAAACTTTGCTTCGAAAATGTAGTTTTGTAATTTAAAAAAAGTGCCGCTGAAGCTCATCTAAGCTTATGGTGAATGTGTTCTATCGGTTTCAACGTGCGAGAGATGGTTTGTGCGGCTCAGAAGTGTTGATTTTGACATGGAAGGAAAAAATTTCCCAGGTCAGCCAAAAAAGTTTGAAAACCAAGAATTTGAGGCATTACTCAATGTAGATTGTAGTAAAACTCAATATGAGCTTGCAAAATCATTGATAGCAAATTGGGTACCATACGAATTGAAGCCGAAAGACCTTTCAAGACGATTTTTCATGTCCGACGCTTTGCATCGAATCATCACTTGCGATGGCAAATGGATCCATTACGATAACCCGAAGCGTAAGAGATCGTATGTGAATCCCGACCAACCAGCAGAATCGACAAAAATGCCAAATATCCATGGCGCTAAGGTATTTGGTGGGAGAAAAAGGGTAATATCTATTATAAGCTGCGGAAATCTGACCGACCATCACAGGGAACCTCTACCGAATGCAACTGATTCGTTTGAAGTGAGCATTGGCCGAAAAACACTCAGAATATGCGGCCAGACATGAAACCGTTATATTACATCATGACAACGTTCTGTCACATGTTGCAATGCCTGTTAAAAAGTATTTAGAATGAAGTGGTTGGGAAGTTTTACCACACCCGCTTTATAGTCCACACCGTACCCCGTCCAACTATTATTTGTTTCGATCTATTAGATTTGAAAAAAGTTTCGCTGAAGCACATCGATTGCTCACCGATGCTTATGGTGAATGTGTTTCATTGGTTTCAACGTGCGAGAGATAGTTTGTGAGGTTCAGAAGTGATGGTTTTGACACAGGAGTCAAAGATCGCCCAGGCCAGCTAAAAAAGTTTGCAGACCCAGACATGGAGGCATTACACCATGAAGATTGTTGTAAAACTCAACAAGAGCTTGAAAACTCATTGGGAGCAGGATTCGTCCAAAAGCAGGAAAATTGGGTACCATACGATTTGAAGCCGAGAGACCTTTTTCATGTCCCAAATGATGCTTGAACCCTATAAAAGAATATCAGTTTAGCAGCAAATCATTACTTGCGATGAAAAATGGATGCATTACGATACCAAAGCCAAATATCCATGGCGCTAAGGTAATTCTCTGTATTTGGAGGGTCCTATCTATTATGAACTGAGCTCTTTTTTTTGTCTCGGAATCCATATGTTGCCAGAAAGATGGGAAAATGTCATACCTAATAATGGCCAATACTTTGAATAAATTTATATTGTACAAAGGTTTCAAAATAAAAGCTAGAAATTTTAAAAAATCCCGCATTTTAAGTCATAAACCCAATATTTATATTAAAATCAAAAATTCCCTTACAAATAGCAATAAAAAAAATTTCATTCATCTCTGACACAGCCTTTTGTAAAATGCCTTGCTTCTTTATCGCTTCTTTGGAAGTTCTTTTTTTATTCAGTGCGAAATTATAACTACGTTTGTGACGAGCTGTGACTAAAGTTATGTTTAGTCGTCCAGATATGTCGAATCGAGTAAATGCTTCAGCACAATGGGTCAACATATCAATAATATGTAGGAATTTTCAGTAGTGGTTAAAGAATAATAACGTGGTTTTTATACCAGGGAAACAAATTCTACAACAATAATTTTTATATCAAACGAAAAAATATTGGGGTCTTGTTAAAAGAGAACTGAAGAAGGCTTCAAAAATATTGACTAATGAGCCCTTTGATCCTTTGAAACGAATCAATAATTCTATCATGAATGTAAAAATTTTTTTTTTATAAATAAAAATCGTTTCCCTCCTACTGTTTGTAATTAATTTTTGATTGTTAGTTAAGACCTTTTTAAATTAGCTTTGTATTGTATATTTCTAATATATTGAAAGTAAATTGTTTGTTTCTGTATTTAAATATACTTACATACAGATAACAAGTTCATCAATATGAGATAAAACACATGTGTCATTTGTTGTACAATTGTTTTCTATTTTATAATTTTATATCTTGATCATACTAGATAATGATCGAGGTGTTTGTGTGCTTAAGAGCTTTTGCCACACTTTAATAGCAGCAGGGAATGAATGACAAAATCCTCATGATTATCTTTATTCATTCAAAATATATTTAAAAATAACTACATACATACATAATTTGCTTTTATAACCAAGTGACATATTGAGAAATCGATGCTTAATTTTAGAAGATTTCAACGAAATTTTTTTATTTTTAAATCTATCTAATACAAAAAATTATATATTCCTTCAATGGCTTTATATGGTTGTTTACTTTTTAGTTTTTGGGATTTCTTTTTTCTGATACAAATTAAGTGAAAATCAAATATTTTTCTTGGAAACGTGTATGTGCAATGTTTTTCAAAATTTATTTCAATATTATCTAAATTTAAATATTTAATGTGCCATGTTGTCTATTTTTATATGACAAATGAATTTTTGTTGTTTTTTTCCAATTCTTTTGCATAAAAAAAGAGATTAATAATGTTGTTAAAAACGGCCAGATTTGTTTTCTTTATAAAATAATATAGAATTGTTTAAATATTTTTAAATTTCATTTTGTATACTTTTTTCCAAAATTGTTACCTCTTTTATTTTTTTGTATTTTTTTTCTTCTCTTGATATTTGTATCTATTTGTTATAATTCTCAACAGCTTGTTGTTGAAAAATTAGAACAATTAATCGCTCCATTAATAAGAAAAAAAAGTTATTAATCAAAATGTATTATACATAATTCCATACAGCAATCATTGTTATATTTTTACAGTGCTTATTTTTGGATTGTGTTAATTTTTAGCAAACTCAAATATGTGGCTATTATTGATCAAGTTTATTACCTTGAATTTTAATAGGGTTTACTGACGATCTAATTAAAATTATATGAAAAAGAGTATTATGTTAATTCATAATATTTGCAATACATATTTTCATTCCATTATGTTTATAAAATCACAATAGACATATTTTCGGCATTTATAAATTTGCATATTTATCTATTTGTATCACAATAAATACCCTATATGTACTATGATTTTTTAATAGGTGTTATAGGTTGATTATAGTTTATAATTTATACATTATATTTTGAAATATTATTTCATTGTTTGAACCAGTTTTTTTACAGTTTGGAATGAAGGAAGAACTTTCAGAATTACTATTAATTTCTTACTAGTTGATCGTCCCGGCTTCGCCCGGTAGCATTTACTAATGTTAGTTCTTCAAGTTTCTCCAACCCACTCACACCAGCCTGTTCTTATTTATTTGCAAATAAAATATCTAAATTTGTACTGCATACTTTAGGGAGCTTTTTTATTACAGTTGACTGAACTCACAAAAAGAGAATTTCCGAGTTTTACCCGGAATTTTTAAATTTTTTTTCTTTACAAACCATCTCCTGAAAATTTCGAATCGAATAAAAAAAATTAGCCAAATCGCTCCAGTCGTTCTCACGTGATGACATTACATACATGGATCATTTCATTTTTATATATATAGATTAGAAAATGTTTCATTTTAACAAGACATTACACTATTTTCTCGATATGTTTCCTAAGGTTTTCTTACAAAAAATATGTTAACCGACATTATAAGTTTAAGTTAACATCTATCCAGATATTATATCGTAAAATTTTTTGTATGGAAGGTGCCACGCCCACTAATCTGTCATTGATCATTTATATCTCAACTTTAAAAGCCTTCTAGATATTCGTTAATTAAAGTATTTACTTTGTATGAGAGGCCCACGTTATTCTGGATTCACCCGTTTTTATATCATTTAACTAACTGTCGCTCTAGCAGTTCTTTAGATATTCAATAATTAATATTTACATGTACCACAATCTGATCCCTCTCATTTTTATCTCAACTACGGATATGATTGTCACTTTAATAGATATTTAGGGTTTTTCGGGACTATGTTGTCGGACCTATTTCCGGGAAATTTCGGTAGTTTATTTATAAATTTTCTTCTTAAAATTACAGTATTACGGATTCTAGCAATAGAAAGAGAGCTGATAAAGAAGAAATACGATTGTAAAACTAAATCATTCGATTAGCAATAATAAAGAAGATTGTGAAAAGTCCGGTCAAATACTACTACTATATTATAGACAGTTAACAAACGATGGACCCTCATTGGTTAACCAAAAATACTGTATTATTTTTTTAAAACGCTATGCAAACGTCTATTAAAACAGATTATTCGAAAAACTTAAAATTTCCCTGGCATTCCTGGAAGTAAACAGATTTTTTTATTTTTTCCCGAGAATGTAAATTAGGACACTAGTACTTCTCCTTCCAGTTAATTGTAAAAACCATAACCTAAAAAGTGCAATTTTTATGTATTTTAAAATTGAAAGTTCACCTACAGCTTATTGTCGATTTGAATTAGGCACGTGCTGCTGTCACTACGCTTTTTGGTCAGAATGACAGACCAGACATTCATTGGAATGCTGGAATTCTGTAGCATTAGTCACTCCTAACATTTTATTGTCGTTGTTATCAATTTTATGTAACCAAAATCTTTGGAATTTTCTCTGCTGGGAAGAGTTTCAAACTTAACCCTTCCCATACGTCCTAGCATTTTACTTCTCTGTAGCCCCGATGTATCAGACCAAAGTCAAAAGGAATTTGTCAAAAATACTATTGTGAATGCTTCCTAGTAATTTTCTGCTCTGTATACCCAATGTAACCGACCAGAGTCAAAAGGAGGCACTGATAATTTGAATCCGATAATACAGGAGTAATTAAAGGTTTGTAGAGGACGATATAGTAGACCAGCTGACGTCGACACGAAAACGTTTTTCTTTTCGGTGATTTATCCTATATCTGAGAGAGGTCTCTCACACTCTCCTGAGTTGATGCAGGAAAACCAAATATTTGACACGATCTTCTCCATCGCGTTCATGAAGTCTTGGAATATCTAGACTTTTTAATGTCTTTCTGGCGATTTCCTTTCACTAGTCATCAGACTGGAAAAGAGAAAAGGAAGAGAGTGGCTTTGAAAGTATTTAAAAGCACTGCATTTTAAAATATTGTCCAATATTTTTATTGTGTTGAATTTTGAGTTCATTATTGTGAACACTGATACCATACAGCGAAACTAATAATAGTTAACTCAGCTAGATCTGCATTTCAAGTTTTTATGCTAAATGATATTCTGAAAATTGATCGGAAATATTTTTTTCTTTAAAATATTAATTTTCACATAATTCCAAATACTTGTCCAAATGATTATAGCTAATCCCATTGAGAATAGACATAGAGCGGAAACTCTTCTGTCAAAGACCTAACTCTGTTGTCATAAACCTAAGTGGTGAGAAAACGAAAACAACACTGGTATATGTAATTATTTTTATTAATTTTTTTGTTTGGTTATTTTCGCTTCA
Source organism: Calliphora vicina (assembly GCF_958450345.1). NCBI lineage: Eukaryota > Metazoa > Arthropoda > Insecta > Diptera > Calliphoridae > Calliphora > Calliphora vicina. The sequence continues at coordinate 63,690,934 of NC_088782.1, forward strand.
AATATCAATTTAAGACTTCAGAATATATGATTTTTAAATTTCAATTTAAATTTAACCTTTGACCGTTTGATTTTTAATACAAGTTAGTTGTTGATATCAAAATTATCTCATGGCTAAGAATTTTTAATTTCAACTTAAAAAAATATCTGAAGTGTAATCAAAATTCGACCTATTTCTCAACTAAATGTCACACGAAATTGTTTTCCTTGTCACACATTTCTGATGACAATAAATTTTATATTGTTCATTATACTGAAAAATATCTTCATCATCACATCACACAGAATTTATTTATTATTTATTAATTTAATTTTCTCGAAATTTGTATGATAATTTCAGGGAAAATTGGCCATAATGATTCGCGTTGTCTCTATGATAATTTTGTTGGGTGTGAATGAGTGAGTGTTGCTGGCTGCGACTGCTTGTTGCTGATGATGATGGTGGCCTTTGTTTTTTTTTTCATTTTTTTTTTCTCTTCTGCTGTCAAATCTTTAAATCAAATTTATACAATTCTTATAAAGTGAATTGTTTCTGTTTTTATTATTGTTCATGGTGTTGCTTGGTTGGTATTTGTGGTTTATTTCGAAAAATCAAATAAATAGAATTAGCAGCAAAATATAGGTGGAAGAAGAACAGAAAAAAAATCCTATTGGCGCCAATACGTTAAATATGAAAAGTAAAAGTGTTGAAAAATACACAAAAACACAAGTATAACAAAAGAAATATTTATTATATGCGAGATGTTTAAGTATGAATTGTAGCGTTGTGAATAATGTTAAAAGGGTGTTGGCGAAATGAGGTGTTATTTAATTCAAAACATTTATTATTTTGAAAATATCATATTGTCACCAATTCATGTCTATAATATGACAGCTGTCAAATCACTTTTCTCAATACGAAAAATCCAACACCGTACAGCATTATTTTCTTTAAGTCATAACAGAAAGCTGGTCGTTTTCATATTTCTAATAAGTTGTATCTCTTAACCATTCCGTCAATGAATTCATTATGAATTAATTCATAGGCTAATTCCTTTGTATTTCAAATGTATTGAGTTCGTTCCTTTGAGAATTAATTCTCTTGAATTCAAATCCATTACAAAATAGCTTAACAAGATTTGTTGAATGAATACATTTTTCTTAATTCTATTACAAAAATCAATTTTTTTCTGAATGAAAAAATCAATTTGTATAAAATTTTAATTAACAAAAATTTAATCATTTGAAGGTTGAATGAATCCTGTTCTGAATTAATTCTATTATGAATTAATTCAACGACGTATTAATTCTATTTAAATAAAAGCCTTGGGAATAAAGCTAAAGAATTAGATGTTGGGAATGCATTTATGCATTGAATGGCTGATTTTTTTAAATTCCGAATTAAGATTTTAGTGAATTAAGCTTAAGTTGAATTAATTAATTCGAAGCTCTGATTTCAATGAACTAAATTACCACCTTTTTCGACCACACCCTGTCTCCATTTCGGCAACATTTTTTGATTGTGTTAAGTTGTGTACGCCACTAATCTATTGTATTTTATCGTTTGTATTGTGTGAATTTAACAAAAATAAAATGTTCATACTTAAAAAATTGTGTGTTGTCCACACGCAATATTATTAATAAAATTTATGATTTAAAATTTTTGAAAATGTGAAATAATTTTGTATGAAATCTTAAATCTTTTACCACGGAGACACAACCAGACTGTCAGCCAGCCAGTCAGCCAGCTTGTTGTCAGTCCTCTTGATGACATTGTACACATGATTTTCGTTGTTGTATTTCTTGATTATTTAAACTAATTTTATTTTTATTACACTAAAAATATATTGTAAATATTTTTTTGTATTATTATTATTATTTTTATATTTTCTTAATGATTGTGTTATTAAAAACAATATACAGAGTAGTTGTGTGCCCCTTTGAATACGTGAGTATGTTTTCATGCTCCATAAATTTTGTGGACCCGTAAAAGACCCTCAACAAGTTTATTAACCACTCAACCTGAAACATTAGGTCAAATACTGTTTGTTGCTGTTGCTACGTTGCCGCCGTCTGTTACTTCCACTATAGCCTAGTTGCCTGCCTGCCTCTCTGTTGTTGATTTTTGTTTTCTGCTGTTTTCTTAAAACAAAAGTATTTTTTCAAGTTGATCCAACTTTAAAGGTCAAATTCATGTCATAATTTTTTTGTTTATTAAATAAAAATTATAATAAAACAAATTATTTGTCACACTTAAGTGTTAAGTGAACTTTTTTGTGGAAAAAAAATGTAGATTAATTTAAACAATCAAAATATTGTCATTAAAAAACCAAAATTGTATACATTTTCATTTGTTTTTAATTGCAAATGAATCTAAAATAAGTAGATTTAGTTCTTTAACAGATTAATTTATGAACAGAAATGGGTTTTTATCGTCCAAACTTATTTTCTAGTTATTATTATCTTATAATAAAGAGTGAGTCAGAAAAACTTAACACACTATTCCAGCCAAAAGTTATACTTGGTCTAACAAATTATTATATTTTTTTTTAATCACGTTAGCTTTTAAAAATGTGTCAGATATTATCTTTTCTAAATCATTAATTTACAACTGATATTTTGGTCAAAATGGACAAATGGAAAAAAAAGTACGTGAAAAAATGATAAAAATTTTTCAAAAAATCCAATATGGACCATTAAGCAGTTCAATGAAGACTTGAACATTGAATGAAAAGCTGGATCAGGAAGAATAAAAGGTCTAACAGATATTGGTAAGGCAAAAGAAGTAAAAAAAGAACGAGCTAAAAAAATTAGCCACAATTTTATAAAAAAAAAAATCCACCTGTTGTGTGATTGATGATGAAACCTTTGTCCTGGTTGACATTTCACAAATTCCGGGTCAAGATTTTTATGTGGCTGATGGACGAGGTAATGTTCCGGACAAAAAAACAAACCAAATTCCTCAAGAAGTTTCTTGTGTGGCAAGCCATTTGCAGTTGTTGCAAAAGAAGCCAATAATTTCTGACATCAGGCACGATAAACACAGGATTATCTTCAAAAACGGCCTTTACCTTTCTTAAAGCAGCACATGGTTTTTTTGGCTCAATCTTTATGTGTGAATTTAATTTAAGAGAAAATCCAAAACTCTTTGGATAAATAAGAAAAAAAGATCCTACATCAGTGTCTGATGATTAGGGTGACTAGGCAGATGACAAGCCATCAGGAACTGTATGGTCAACTGCAAGGTCAACTATATATTATGTTTGTAAACCTCGCCAGTTGATGTCGCTGAGGAATGAGTTCCACGTAGAGGCAGCGTAATTGAGAAGAGAGCGACCAATTTCTTTATATGTTGCTACTACCGTCTCTTTATTCATCCCCTAAGTGCCAGCGATAGCTTTTAGGACTTTATTTTGGTTTCTCACTTTCTGGTTGATGTAAGTGGCGTGCGAGGATAATTTTAGGAGGCTTGGATATGCCGGCATGGTTTAGTGGTTAAAGTGCTTGCCTACAAAACCAAGCACACCAGGTTCGATCCCTGGCAGATGAAGAACAATTTTCATCATTGTTTTTGAGTTTTTAGAAATTAAACCAACCCCCCTCCCCTAAAAAATTCATCCAAGAAACCGCCTGACCTCCTCTCTCCCTGGAAAAGTGGATAACATCATGGTAAAGGTCAGGCAGCCCGCCATCCCCTGGGAAAAAGGTTAGAAATCAAAGAATTAGCGAGGTTCCCCATCACTACTCCAAATACACAGAGGGCGTTGTTTATAGGAAACGACAGATAGAAGCCCCATTATCCTAGACCAGCTACAGCAGACCAATCATCTACTTAGTTGGAACAACAACCGATTAACGAAACTGATACAAGTCAAAAATAACAATAGTCTGGATCTTATGGTAACATCGTACATGTATCCTTGGACCCGCTACAACCGTTTAACGAAAACAGATACAAAAATAATAAAAAGACTGGATATAATGGCAACATCTTGCATGGAGACGCACGATAATGCAATAAGTAGGCCAGTGTAATCTGGAAAATACGCGAACAACAAATCGTATAAGATGGAGATGCTTTGTGGAAGCCAAATTCCCCCAAGTGGGGTAATGGAGAAAAAAATTGAAGACTACCACTAATTTATTAAAATTTTGCAGCGTAGATGTTCGATACCGTCCTAACTTTAATATTCTTGTCTGACCGTTTGCATACTGGTCTCTTCACATTCGTCATCTTGACACATCCAGTTGCGATGTTATCTTCGCCATTGGGTTTCGCTGAGAAATGTGGTCCATATTGTGGCAGCTTAGTTGTCGTCTCTTTGTTCATGTCTCGTCAGACCGTAAACCTGACGAGTATAATTATAAGATGCTTTTGGACAGTTAGGATATGTCTGCCTTCGACAGAGATTCTTAATATGACGGTATTCCTTGATCCAAGTGATGAAAAGGGATACGGTGGATTTCGAATTGACAACAACTGCGCATTTACATGGATGTTGCAGAATGATATACGTTGCTGGAATGACATTTTTATACCTTATTGTCTAGTTAGGTACAGAACAAAATGAGGTACTCGCGGTTTTTTGTTTATATCATTTTGCAGATTAAATCATATTTTCTGTTACTACGTTTATACGCACGACTTATTCGCAAATAAATATATTGAAAGTAAAAAAATTAGCCGTATAAACTGTGAATTAATTTTTTATTTGCAAATAGCTAACTCACGAAAACAATTCCTGATTAACTACACTATTTGCAAATAAGATTTTAAACATAGCCGTATTTTTTAATGTTTTTAGTTTTTCTTTAATTTTTTAAATATTTCATTGCGTTTTTGCATTAATTGGATTGCAAGACAATCAGGAATTTGTAATTCCTTAATTTTTGCATTTAAAAAAATAAGAATTTTCCGTAACCAAAGTGACATATAAACAGAGAGTTAGTTAATTGCAAATTATTTTTATTTGCGAATAGGCTACGCATAAACGTAGTATGTAATTGAAACTTTATGGGGTTGCATATGAATATTGTAGAAATTACAAACGGAATAAAAGCTAGTTAAAAGAAAAGTTAGTTATTTCCAATGTTTTATAAAGTTACTCTTTCATCTGCTATTAATTTTTCGCTTAAAGTTTCTCTCACATGATTTTAAATATTTTACTAAAAAAATTTTTCTTAATTTGCATTTTCCATTCAAAGTTTTATACGATATGAATGAGTTTTTTATTACCCCACTATCCTTCAATTCTCATAAATTAGCTTATCAGCTTTGAAATCACATGCCAACCATTAATCGCTCTAAAGAAACAATTTAAAATTGCTTATAAAAATAAACAAATTTTCTTTTATTTTCATTTCATATTTAATAAACTTGTACGCTAAATAGTTTAACACCTGTACGATTTCTTAAAAATTATTATTGCTTTTGGGATATTCCTCTTAATTATTCAATTAAATATGTTTACACTTGGGGTTATAATTCTTAAACTACTGCCAAACGAGATATGGTCTTTTGATGTTTACAAACATTTGGTGGCCCATAAAAAAAATACTGGGAATTTTTTAATTCCTGACCGACATCATTATGGAAAAGTGTAGGTTGATTGATGAAATGCATTTGTTTTCGACTTATTAAAGATTCTGCGAAACAATTGCAAATATATATTTTTCTTAAGCAAATTATTGTAAATATTTAAAATATTGGTTTTATTTTGTAATATTTAAGTGGTTTAATGTAATATTTATGTTTAAATTATATTTGTATATTTCTTTTTCTTTGTAGTATATTGGGTCCACCAGCTTTAAAACAATCGGCCGTCATGAAGGATGGTCTTATGCACAATGCCAGACCAATTTATAATTATTCCATGCGTGGTGTAGTTACTTGTTTCACCGGTATACGGAAAAAAGATGAACTGGTGGGTATTTTATTTAATAATCTACTTGTTTTTCATTATAATTAATGCTTTATTTTGTATTTTATTTCAGACAAAATTAGTAAATTTAATACATTCTATGGGTGGCTGTATACGCAAAGATATGAATTCCAAAATTACACATTTAATAAGTACCCACAGTGGTGGTGATAAATATCAGTAAGTATTTGAAATTGAATCTTAATATTTTTTTATAATTCTCAGAAATTCCTTAATTTTAATAACATATTGTATAAAACGTATGATTTATAAATTCTAAAACAAATTTGAATTCTTTTTGTGAAAGATTGCTGTCAAAATTGCCAAATTTACAAAAGAATCAATATATTTAAATGGCCTTTCATTTAATTAGTTGAATTTGTTTGTTTTAATTTAAGTTTAAAACGTTTTGTTAAATTTGTTTTTAAAAAATATGTTTGTATACCAATAATTAAATACAATTTCTGCTTTCTTTTCCAAACAGGTATGCCAAAACATTTCGCTTAACGGTGGTACGACCCGCCTGGGTTTATGCTGCCTGGGAACGTAAAAATGATTTAGAATTTAAGGCCACAACGGAAGATTTTTCCAAAGATCATCGCTTAAAAGCCTTTGAGGGTCAGAAAATCTGTTTCTTTGGCTTTCCCGTAGATGAACATCAACACATGATTGATGTTTTGCAAAGTAATGGCGGTGTGCCAGCCGTATTAGATGATCCCGAGTGTTCACATGTTGTGAGTTTTTAAAATCGATACAAAATCATTAATATTTGCACATATTTTTCTTGTTTTTTTCTTTTTGCACACTAACTAATTTTAATGAGAATTTTATGTTGTTTTTTTTTTTAATTTATATAAATGTTTATTTTAATATTGAAACAAAATAATTCTAAATTTTTGCAGGTCATGCCTAATACGGGTGGTTACTTTTCAGAAACTCTATCTAATAACACTAATACTAACAATATTAATAATAATTCGAAAATTCTTACAAATACTAATCAAACTCCTCAAAAAACAATTAACAATAATCCCTTAATATCTGATATTAATGCAATGGAAGTTGATGGAGATGAAATAGAGCAAAATAAAGAAATTGAAAAGCAAAATGAACAAACTAAAGACAATCAGAACGACGCTGAGGAGGATGATGACGATGATGATGAAGATCATTTTGATGAAAGACTGGTAGTTGACTATGAAAATAATTTGAATCAAGATGCTAATGAAGACGATTTGGTAAATGATTTAATTTTACCCTATAACGACGAGGCCTTAGAGAGTTTATGTTTATTAAAACCTCATGTTATTAATTCCCATGCCAGCACTCCCAAATCATCCAAGTCCTCGAGTAAACAATTTATACAACTACTTAAAGAAGTCCCTAAAACGGATGGTAAAATTTTAACAAATGAATCTACTAACGATTTTCAACAAAATGCCAATATATCACCCATATATTGTGGCCAAGTTTCCTCCTCTTCCAATGAGCTTAAACCAGAGAACATAGATTTAACTAAAGTTGACGATTGTTCTCCTTTGGAAATGGATACCGATGATTTAGATAACGAAATCGACTTGGAAGATGCTCAATCGGATTTAAAACGAAAACGAGAGAGTTTCGATAGTGTGTCCCTAATGTCGATGGAATCTTTTGCTTTGCCCACCAGCACCAAAAAACCCAAACTATTGCGCACTGGTTCCATAACACGTTCCATTAAACGTTCCATGAGTTTTGTGGCGGTGCGCACACCCATTGCCAAAATGTTAAGACCAAGACGGAGTTCAGTAGCTCTCGATTCAGCCCCTAATGATAATGACAATACTGAAGATAATAATGAAAATGCTGATGATTCCATATGTTCCATTGCCTCGGTGGAAACCACATTTAATGAGTCCATACGCAAACCTGTCAAAGAGAAATTCCGCAGTTTAAGAAATCGCATAACACGCAGCAGTAGCCGCAAGGAGAAGTATGTTCTAAATGTGCAACACAAATCACCAGAAAAAGATATTGTCGACTGTCAAAATGACAAAGACGATTTTAAGACACCTAAAGCACCCTCAAAATATGGTGCTAGTTGTTCCTCAGCACCACGTACTCTATTAAGATCCAGCTCTTCAGTTTCAAAATCTTCGTCTACTTCAACTTCCAAATTGTTTAATAAATCCCTTAATTTAACCCTACATGATATACCCAATATGCCAAGTATTTCCTCCACCTCCTCCTCGATTTCTAACACATGTTCTGCAAATCTAACAAATGTTAGCAAAACTGTTGTTGATGTAGCTATTAAATCTGTTTCTACTACTACTTCTACTACTAACACTGCTGCTTTACCCTCAAGTAACCAATCAATACAAATCACAAATCATCATCAATCAAATGTCATTCATAATATGCTAAATGTGGACATGATTTGTCCAGCTGACAGCAATAATCAACTTGTTGCTACAGCTATTAATGCCCCTTGTGGTGCTCAGACTCAAACGGTACTTAAAATCAAATTTCTTTATAATTTTTTTGTATGAAATATCAACAAAAAAAAAAATCGAACAAATTTAAGAAATAAAACATTTGTTTTTGCAAAATATACATACATATTTATTTGAATAAAACAATTTTCACTGTTATTTAAAGTTTTCAAAAATCATATTTTTTTAACAATATTCGATTTTTTAGCAGAATCATCTTAGTTTTACGTAAAATCTCTTACAATTTAAATATTTCTTTTTAAACTTTTCATAGGTTCAAAATTTGTATGAAAAGTACATCAAAAAATAAAAAAAGTTACTTTTAAGGTGCTATAGCAAAATTTGCAACTAAATAGAATAATCTAAAATATTTCAGATATAACCCTTTAACTCACTTTTAATATTCGAAAACTAAATTCCCAAAATCCCCTTTATTAAATACGGATCCACCGCTAAATTGGAATTAAATTTATCTGAATTGTTGGTATTTTAAGTGAAAATTAAATCTTCATTTCAAAATCATGTTAAATTCCATACTATTAAAAATTTGAACTTTGGCTCATTGATTAATGTTTGAATTTATTAAAATTTGCAGCATATATTAATAAATAATACTCATGAACATACTCTAATATTTTGAAAATATCATATTTAAACTGAGCAAAATTAAAACATATTTATCGAATTATTGAATCGGAATCCTCTGAATTTGAAAAAAAAATTAATAAAAACAACAAATTAAAATTTTAAAAATTTAAAATTAAAATTCAATTTTAAAAAATTTATTTAAAAAATTCAAAATTTTTAATTTAAAAAATAAAATTTTCAAATTAAAAAATACTAATACAAATTTAGAAAATGCAATATTTCAAAATTCAAAAGTTTTAATAAAATTTTATTTTAAAATTGTCAAAAATACAAAATATTTTGGTATTTTCATGTAAAATTCCATATTATCAATAATTTTATCTTTGACTCATCGACAGGGAAACCGGAAATATGCTCTAAAAAAAGCGTTTTAGGCGCTTTAAATATGCAGTAAAAACTTTAAAATATGCTCTTAAAATTTAAAAAATATGCTCTTAAAAAAACAAACTTTTACATAATTTTTAACCAAAAAAAATTTACTTAAATTTTCAAATAAAAATCGTTGTCTATTGGATCTGAAAACATTTTTAAACATAGAAAATGTTCTTTCGACATCAACTAATGTTACAGGAGCAAATTTAAAAGGCAATATTTCTTTAACACATTAGAACTAAAATTTGATATTTAGATGGAGCTATTATTAAAATAGTGCTTATTTTATATTAAAACAAGTAAGAGAGCTATATTCGGCTGTGCCGAATCTTATATACCCTTCACCTAATTATACTTCAAAATAAAAAATTTAATTATTTTTAGGTGAACATTTTTTTTTTTCAGTTTTTTAATTTTTTGGATAAAAAAATGTTTCGAACTGTTATTTTAAATTTTAAAAAAAAAAATTCTGTTTTCGATTTTGAATTTTAAACAAAGGAAGTAAAAACCTGTAACACAACAGCGAAAAATAAGTAAGACAAAATTTGTTTTTGATAAACTCAAAATATGCTATTAAACAGTAAAATATGCTCTAAAAACGCAAAATATGACATAAATATGCTCCTAAAACAAATATATGCAAAAATATGTATTTAAGGGTAAAATATGCAAAAATATGCACTAACAAATCAATGCCAAAATTCGTAAATAGTTCTGAAACGTGTAAATATCTTATCCATGTGTTCATTAGACTCACCTGAAAAAACATGCATTTGCATATTTTGGTTTCCCTGCTCATCGATAATTTTGATTTTGGTAAAATGTTCATGATATTGTTTGAAAAATTAGTATTATTGAAACATTTTGGTCTATTTATCAAATTATTGCTTCTGAATCCTATGAATTAAAACTTAGTCACCGATTAAATGAACAAATTTTAAATTAAAAAATAAATACCATTAAAATTTAAGTTAAAAAAAATTAAAATCTTTAAATTAAATCAAATTTTATAAAATTTCATTTCAAAATTCTCGATAAATGTGGTACTTTTAGGCAAAGTTCAGTAGTATCAATAATTTTATCATTGATAATGTTTGACAGAGCAAAATCAAAACTTATTTAGTCCATATATCAAATTATTCCCTCTGAATCCTCTGATGAAAAAAAAAATTAGATATAAAAAATTCAAAATCTTCAAATTTCTACAAAATTTGAAAATTTTAAATCTTCAAATTAATAAAAAATTAAAAATTTTCAAATGAAATGAAATAAACATTTTTAAATAAAAGGAATATTTTAATATTTCAGATAAAACAAAATAATTTAAAATATCAACATTTTAATATATAAAAAAACTCGAAATCTTTAAATTAAATATTAATAATTTCCAAAAAAAATCAAAATTTTAAAAACTTTCAAAAAACTAAAAATTACGAATTAAAAAAAATTAATTCTTCAATTTCAAAATCTTCAAATAACGAAATATTAAAAATTTTAATTTAAAAAGTCAAAGTTTTGAAATTTAAAAAATTAAAAACAAAATTAATGAAATATTTCAGATCAAAAAAAAAAAAATTCATCAATGTTTAAAAATTTTTTTAAAAAAATTAAATTTAATGAAATGTTTAACTTTTTCAAATTAAAAACTAAAAATGTTAAACATTTAAAAATATAGATTTTTTTAAAATTTAACAACAACAAATTATATTTTAAATTTTCTGTTATAAACACTCTGCAGAGCTAATGTAACTTGATACATTTTGCCAGAAGATATTTTAAACTGTAAATAGAATAATACTAGAGATAATTACGGCCCCTAGCTAAAACTTATCACAGAAAAATACATGTAGCAGTCTAATGTTAAACTTTAACATTTTTATTTATTTTTACATTATTGTTCAGATATTCTTTGGGTCTTTACGAAAACTAAGATGATATTTAAGTTTCGCTTTTAATTACTCAATCCAACGAATATTTGTTTTCTTAACAGTGAAACTTTTACGATATGGTACCGTTCCATCCATAATTAATTAACAATTGTGTTTTTATATCTTTTGTTTATTGTAATTTGCAGCGCATTTTTAACATTGTCATTTAAACAAATAAAAAAAAACTATCATTTCCATAAATTATACATACAATGGTTACTACTACAAAAGCAAATTAAATGCTTAGAATGTTATAAAGAAAAATATTTAACTTTTTTACTATATAAATGTTTGTGTTTTTTTTTGCAGTTTGTATACATATTTTAATTTCTCTAGTATTTGCACTTCTTTCCTTCTCTTTCTAATTAAGTTAATGTTTAACATTATGGTGATTTGGTGTTTTGTTTTATTTCGTTTTTACAATAAATTTTTATATGGAAACAACACAACAGCACAATAAATTATTTTGTTTCAAAACCTTGTTTAAATTAATTAAAACAAACAGTAGCAAATTCAGTTAAATCCCTAACTATAAAACATTTTTGTAACCTTAACTTTTTTTCCTTAATTTTTTTTTTCAATATTTTTATTAACTTTAAATTTTTTTAGTTTTGAAATGTTTTTTTGATGTTAAAAATGCCACGCAAATTACAATTTGCGTTAATGTGTTTTAATTGTTTTATTTATAAAAAAAGAAATCAAATAAATATGCTTATTTTTGTTTGCACAATTGTTATTAAATATTTTGCAAATTCTAAATGTTTTCTTGATTTTGTTCTATTTTTTTTGTCTTTATAAATTTATTGCTAAAATTGTTTATTTTTTTCAATAATTTTTATGTAAAAACAAGAGAAACTATTAGTTGTAAATATAATTTTATTAATGGCTGAATTTGTATATAGCAAAGAATATATAATTTAATGTGCTGTTGAATTATTTAGTTATATTTGTATATCCTCCACCATTTGCAGAAGAAATTTTACGGGATTTTGGCTTTATAAATCAAAGGAATTGAAAATTGATTTATATGTAAAATAAATTTAAGCTATATTGGTTCATTTCTTCTTGTCTGTCTGTTATAGAGTTGGGCATAATCGTTCTTTTTACTGATTGGTCATTTTTGTTCAGAACAAATAAATGAACAAGTTCGTTTTCTTTTTGTTCAGTTCACTCTATACTCTATGTTCAGTTGTTCACTATACTGTGATGTTTGACTGAACTAAGTGAATGAACAATTGCTCGCTTAATGTTTATGCAGTGAACAAAACGAACAGGTCACTTTTTAAAAAATAATTTGGCATATTATAATATGATTTTAATAATAAACAAAAGAAGAAGGAATTATATAAAATTCAAACAACATAAATCCCATTGAAACGCGTTTTCAAAATATAAGCTTCAAACATCTACAGTAATGTCAGACGACCAAAAAGAATAAAGTGAATAAAAAGAACAATAAAGAACCAGATGTTTGAACAACTTCTTATTGTTCATTTGACTGTATTGTTCAATTGAACTTGTTCGTTCATGAACAACCCAACTCTAGTCTGTTATAATTTAACAAATTGAGTTTGTAGCAGCCGTACAAACTAATATTTAAGATTTAATATCAAACAAGCTAAATTGTATATGATTTGTATTCAGAAAAGAAATCTAAATAGAATCATATAGTTTAATAGCGTCCTGGGAATTCAATAATTTTTTTGCAACAATACCGAAGAAACAACGAACTTACTTTGTAAATCGATTTGAATTATAATGTGTTTAGGAAACAAACATATTGAAATAATCTTATTTCCAAATCGAGTTAAGAAATAACCTACCATATTCAGTTTTCGTATAACCATTTATAAAATGAAATATTTGCTTAAAGAAGAGTAAGGCTTTCGGCAATTAATATCAAATTGCAATTAATTCCTTTAAAGTGCTCGTTGTGTTGACCACAATTGGGTCATCTCCAAATGGATGTTGATGGTTCAAAGTCCTCAACTAGGGTGGGTTCAGGTTTTTATATCGATTTCGGCAGTGGGTATGTTTCATACTGCTCATCAAAGCAGCATTATTCAGACAGAAATTTCGGCAATACAAAGGGTGGTACTCTGGTTGAGGTATTACAGGGTATTCGGTGTGTACGGATCTATACCGACAGTAAACCAGAATTTTTATCTCTCGAGTGTCTACACGACATCTAGATTGTAGGGAATGAATATTGCTCCCAATGACTTGTGTAGAAGTTGTCATTGTGAATACGGAGAGGGACTAGGACTACTAGTCCACGACTTAAAGGATCTATCGATTGTGGTCGAAGGATGGATTCGTTCATTCGTGCGTCAGGTTGGTACTGCACCGTATCACACACGGACATGTCAGGAGCTTTTAAGAGAACGCAACGTGATCTTGACCCAAGTAAGTTGGTGTAACTGGCTGTCTTTAAACTATGTTTCATTACAATTTAAAATATGGGTCTTAAAACCATTTTTAAAAGGGGGTATTTTCATCACGAAGAGTAAGGCTTTTGATTTTTCGCAGACATGGAATCATTACTGATCCAATGGTCTTGTTTCACAAATATTTCATTCCTTCTTGTTACATGATTAAGATGATGACAGGAATATCAATCAGGTATGAAAGTTTCATCCTACTATGTCCGAAAGCTTAATGCGAGCAAGGTGCATGAAGTCTTCTCAATTCAATGAGACTAGTGAGGACTCCTATCGGCCTTTTCTATATTGATCTGCTTAAATTCAGAAAGCAATCCGTTTTATCGTTTAGGGGAATTCCTCATGCTCGGATTGATTCTAATCACATTTTTTATACGTTTTTTTCAATTCGCTGTTTCATATTAAATATGATTTTTTTAAAGCTGTTGGTTTATTCATCAGCAGCTTTAGTCAAAAACAGGAAAATTATTGTAAATTTGCTGCCTTGTTAGGGTGACATTTTTAGACTCGTTGATTGCGATACCTTCTTGTAGAAAAAAATAAAAGGCAAGTAAAAGGCAACATTATTGACAGACAAGAAAAAGTAAAACTATTAAATCCAATAACTGATCAATGTTAAACGAATTTCGAGTTCAGTAGAATTTAAGATGGGAACATTCTCACTTAATCAAATTGAGGGCAAAAAGTATAACATAGTGTGAACATTTTCACAAGAGAAGAAACAAAATGCACTTCAAGGGCAAAAGGCAACATTTTTGCTAATAACTTTGTTTTTATTTAATCTAAGCAAAAAAGGATTTCGTTATAGTTTTATGAATTTTGAAACCGATTTTCAATTAATTTTAACTTTCTCATGCTAAAAATCAAAACCAAATCTCTTAATCCCTTAATATATGCATTTTCTGAAAACTGGTGGAGGATGTTATAAATTCGGCTCTGCCGAATGATTACTCACTAATTGATTTTAATTTTATATTTCATAAGTTAGTGGCTGCTGATCATTGTTTATTTAATTTTCAAGTGCATGTCATTATTTATTAAATTTTTATGTTTATGTACATTTTTATTTGTTTGTAGAGCAATTTAGTTTTTAATTATTATTATTTTTTATGTATATTTTTATATTTTAAACAACTACAGAGGTTATATTCAGCCAAAGTTTTTTTTCTTCTGCAAATTTGTTATTGTTTTCTTTGTTTTTTCTTAAAGTATTATGAGCAAAAAACAAAAACGTATTAAAGATTTAACAAATTGTTTAAGCAGAAAAAAATATACGTTTCTCTTTTTTTACATAAAAATTAAAAAAAAATTTAAACAATTTGAATTTTTATGATAAACACACACAAACACACATTAATATATTAGATATTTGAAAATAGCAACAAGAAACAAATTTATGAATGAATATTCTTGTTTAAAGAAATATATTAACACATTAAAAAAGAAAGACAGCACAAAAAAAGACAAGGTCAGCTAAATGATTTTCTTTTGAAATTAAATTTCTAAGTGAAAATTAAGAAAAAGTGTTAATTTTTAATGGTTTAAGGCGAATTTTGAAATCACCTTTAGTTCTAAGTTCTAAAATTTCCCCTGAGTTATGTTTCTAAGTAAAATAGATCATATATTCCTAAAAAATTTCAAATATATTGCGACTAATATTTAAATTTTTTTTATCGACAAGTTGTTCACAAGAAATGTCAAGTATTTCTTGTTAAATTTAGCCAATTTTATGTATTTGAATACTTCTTGTATTATAAAACGAGCAAAATTCTAAAAACTTAGCAACATATTCAAAATAGTTTTTAAATTTAGCACAGGTTTATAAAACTAATATTGTATGGAAATTTTGTTTTATAAATTTAAAAATTGTTTTACAAAATTCTACCTGTCTTTTTTTTTAATTTAAGAAAATTTAAACAAGATCATTGAAATTATATAAATTTGTGTGTGTGTGTGTGTTTGTATAAAACTTATTTTTTAATATTTATATTAATAAACAATTATTTTATACAATTTTTATAGTAATTTTAACCTTTTGTCATTTAGGTGGTCGATGAACATGCCACACAAGCTAAACCAGAACCCAAAAATCATCGTACTCATATATTAAAATCTGATTGGTTTTGGTATACCATACAAAATGGCTATGCCGATGAAATGGATTATCTGTTCGGGGATGTAAGTTGTAGATAAAAGTTATATACGTATAAAAATAACAATTTAATTCATGTTTCCTTGCCATTTCTAGTACCTTGATAGTATTGCTAATACGCCAAATTGTGATCGTCGTGATTCCTTGCCCATCAGCTTTAATAAACGTAAACGTAAGCGTTTCTCGCAACGCATACAGCTGGAAGGTACACCCTTGGGTTCGGGCAAACGTCGTTCATCCGTCTCAGATGCTGGCCTACTATCCGTATCGGGTAGTTTCTTTGATTGCACCACAAGTCCGGACAAATTGGAGGGTGGTAAATTGTTGACAGAGCCGGAGACATCAGTATGCGAACAGACACCCACAAAGAAGTCCTCAATGCGTTTTAATCATTTTATGGATTTCTATAGTACGGAATCGAATTATGTCGGTATATTGGATACAATTGTGAATGTAAGTGAATTATTTGTCTTCTAAGGTTTTATTTATAGATTATTACATAATTGAAATTGCATTGTTTTTTAAAAATTTGTGAAGAAGGGGAAGTTAGTGAAGAAAGGGCATCGGTTAAGAGTACCTGGAACAATTCGTTCCTGGTAGCAGTTGAGAATACTACTCCAACCAGCTCTTAACTGTGCAAGTGTTGATAGAGTTTGCCTCTCACTGTCCGATGTTGATTTAAGACCTTATTGCATCTGTAGCCTTTAATGGCTTCTGTGACCGTCATTTGGTGCAATGTCATCTGTGTGTTTATTATTGACATTCGGTCGAGGTCCGATGATATGACATCCTGGATGTCTCAAATATAACGCCGAATGTCTGCCCGTATGTGTCGATGGGGATCTTCCATACAAATTTGATGGTTGGTCTTGCCAGCAACATATTATGTTGCCTGACAGACAGCATCTTGGTTTCCTCATGCAAGTGATCCACAATTGTCATTTTGACACATGAAGTTGCGATTCCAAGTGCATTGCTTTTTGTTGTCTGCAATACTTGCCATTGTGTGTCACTGAGAAAAGGGGCACATATGGGGGCTGCGTAATTAAGGAGAATGTGAGCCATTGCTTTATATGTCGCCGTTATTGTCTTCTTGTCCATGCCCCAGTAGGAATTTAATTGAAGAAGTGAAGGAGGCTGTCGAAGACTACCCCTAACATCTTCGGGTTCTGAACCGTAGGGATACGTCTGCCTTCGACTGAGATGCCGAGTTCCATCCTTACTTCCTTAGTCCATGAATTGAAAAGTAACACTGTTGATTTAAAAGTTGATGATTACGAAAGGGTTAAACAAAATTCAATTATATTTGATAAAACTATTTTTAAATTAGCTGCCAGAATTTAAATTAAGGTTGGAGCGGGCCGTTACAAACACAAGTATATAAAAATTGATCAATATAATGCCATCCTTTAAACCATTAATAAATTTCAAAACAACTTTTCAAAATTATGCGAACGATTATTTCAACTATTTCTAACTTCAAAAATTCTTTTAGCTCTTCAAAAATCCCCTTGAAGAAATTGCGGAAACCAACGAAGCCCTACTAAATAAATCGGAAATTCGAGCCATATTTGGTAATTTTATACCCATACACGAGGTACATCAAAGTATGCTCGAACGTTTGCGTAGCATACACGGTAAATGGACGGAGGATTGTTCAATTGGTGATATAATACTGCAGCATCGTGATGATTTAATAAAAGCCTACCCACCTTATGTGAATTTCTTTGAACAAATGAAAGAAACACTATTACACTGTGATACACAAAATCCTCGATTCCATGCATTTCTTAAGATAAATCAAACGAAGCCGGAATGTGGACGACAAAGTCTGCAGGATTTAATGATACGGCCGGTGCAAAGATTGCCCAGTATCAGTTTGTTGTTGAATGACATATTAAAGCATACGAACAAAAGTAATCCCGACTATGCGAGATTGGAGGAGGCTTTAAAGGCCATCAAAGAGGTGATGATGCATATAAATGAGGATAAACGGAAAACAGAATCACGTATGGCCATATTTGATATATTCAATGATATTGAAGGATGTCCGGTAAGTTTGTAAAGAAAACAATTAATTATTTTATTATTTATTAATTAATTTTCTTTTGCAGGCCCATTTGGTATCTTCCAATCGTAGTTTCATATCTCGCTGTGAAGTCACCGAATTGACGGATAATCTTAGCGGGCGTGGTGATAATTTAATGCTGTACTTATTCTCCGACACCATAGAGGTGTGTAAGAAACGTTCCAGGGGTTTTAACAGTGCCAAATCGCCCAGTACGAATAAATCATTTAAGCACATTAAATTAATATCCTTAAATGCAATACGTTTTGTTATTGATATAACCGACAGTCCTCGTGCGTTTGCTTTACTTTGTCGCCAGGATAAAGATAAATTGCATTCATTTACCATAAGTGATGAGGAGATTGACAAAGTTGTCTACTTGAAAACGTTGTGCAAACAAATGGCTGAAAATGCCTGCCGTACTGATACTGTAAGTGTCTTTGTTTTTATTTCATCTTTTTTACAATCTTATTTATTTTATTGATTGATTTCTTTTCTTGTATTTTTTCTTGTTCACCCATTAAAAGGATAAAGCTTTACTATGTCGTACTTCTCAAGAATTGGAAGTGGATATTAGTGATGTGAACTTGAGTACGCTATCAAAAGCCTTTAAATTAGCGGCACGTACACGGTTAAAGGTAGGTTTTTTTGTTGTTTTTGTTTCATTATTAATTATATGTATAAATATTTATTATAAGGTGTTGTTTACAGTAGATTTTTTATTTAAATTTTTATGTTAAATTTTATTTTATTATTGTTTTTGTTTGTTTTTGTTAACATTGACTTTTATTTAATTGAAGAAAATATTTACTCTACCTAGGTCGGGCGCGCATTTTCATTCAACAAAACCCCTTCGAAATTAAAACGCGCTGTTTCCACCATGATGACATCACCATTCGGTAGCACCAACTCTTTAACACCTGCCTCACAATTAGCACAAATGCGTTTGGCCAGTTGTACGAATATACATGTAAGTTAATTATGTTTGTTTTAATTTATATTTATTATTTTTTGTTGCACACGTTTAGAAATTTGTAATTTAATGTTGAAAAATTGTGATTTTTTTGTTTTGAAACAATGTAGAGCAATGGAAAACCAAAATACTTTGACCAAATACGTTTTGACTTTAGTTCGGACTTTCCTTAAAAAGTGTCCTGGATAGACGGCTTTCGACCGGACTAATAGTAGTTTTAAACTGAATTGTATATAATTAAATTAATATTTCTCTCGATATCATGACTAACTGCAGAATATGCTACATTTTAGTAATGATGGAATTTTGCAAAACAAAGGGCAAGTAAAAGGCAGCATTTTTGCCAGAAAAGAAAACGGCATTATACTGTTACAATAACAACAAACATTTCGAAGCAGAACTCACATTGTTGCAAGCAGTTGGAATACAATTAAATGGATTCCGGGTATTCGGAATTGAATAAAAATATAGGACTTACTAGTACAAACCTTTTTGAAATTCAAACGGTCTACTATTAGGTCAAATTAGACCATCTGAGCTGAGCAGACTCAAATAATTTACGCTGTATGGTTGACTTATAGCAAGATAGCGGTAAACCGACCAAGTGATCGATCTCGTCAATTTGTAGACGTGAGCCTCTTTTGGCTAGTTCATCCGCAATAGCATTGCCAGGTACACCAGAGTGACCAGGCACCCAGAATAACTCCAGGTTAGAATGTCTCGCCATCTCATTAAGAGATACCCGGCATTCATGTACCAATCTGGATGTCGAGTATACTGTTACAATAACAACAAACATTTCGAAGTAGAACTCACATTGTTGCAAGCAGTTGAAATACAATTAAATGGATTCTGGGTATTGGGATTGAATAAAAATATAGGACTTACTAGCACAAACCTTTTTGAAATTCAAACGGTCTACTATTAGGTCATATTGTCATAATGTCCTAATATATTATGATAGTTTAAACAAATTTTTGTTTCAAACAAAAAAGTTCTAAACTAATAAGACTTTTGATATGTAAATCAGACATAATGTGGAATTCCAGCATTTTATGTGTGCTGTTTGATAACGTTTAGGAATAAAGTAACAGTCATCTATTAAACGTCGCAAAAATCGCTCTGAATCAGAAAATAGTATTCATCGTTAGCTTTTGTAATCTCTTCAATTATGTCTTCATATAATGAATAAATGAATGCTTCCATGCA
Source organism: Calliphora vicina (assembly GCF_958450345.1). NCBI lineage: Eukaryota > Metazoa > Arthropoda > Insecta > Diptera > Calliphoridae > Calliphora > Calliphora vicina. The sequence goes on from NC_088782.1 coordinate 63,711,098, forward strand.
CGATTCTCGCTTCTTTTTAACTGACACATTGATACTTTTGTTATACCATTCACCTTCGTGAGGAGGGTATATATAAGTTTGTCATTCCGTTTGTAATTTTCACAATATAATTTTCCGACCCTATAAAGTATATATATTCTGGATCCTTATAGATAGAGGAGTCGATTAAGCCCTGTCAGTCTGTCTGCCCGTCTGTCTGTTGAAATCAATTTTCTGAAGACCCCAGATATATTCGGGATCCAAATCTTCAATAATTCTGTCAGACATGCTTTCGAGAAGTTTCATATTTAAAATCAGCAAAATCGATATGAGATATGAGGAAAAAACCAGGACAACCTCGATTTTTTACCTATATCTGGATTACTAAGTCATTAATATAGACAATATGGATATCTAATGATAGATATTTCAAAGACCTTTGCAACGACGTATATAAGACCATAGTAAGTCGGACCTACAACATACTACAACCAAAAGAAAACTTTTTAAAATTAAAAAAAAAATTTAAATTTTAAATTTTTAAAAAAAAAAAATTTAAATTTTAAATAATTCGAAAAAATATTTTTTACAAAAAATTAAAAAAATATTTTGTTTATCTAAAAATATTTAAAATTTGTATTTTGAAGTATAATTTGGTGAAGTGTATATAAGATTCGGCACAGCCGAATATAGCTCTCTTACTTGTTTCTTGACTTAGATCTGCATTGAATACGTAATTTTCCATTTTGAGGTTATGATATTTGAAACACATACAATGGAAATTGAAGATTATATTAAGAAGCATAGGTCACTTGGGTAAGGTTGTTTTACCTTGTGTCCATCGCACAATTCATACCATGTTTCTTGCTTGCCATCTTAACTAAATCACTTCTGTATAGACAGGTTTTGTCAATAAGAATTTGTTGACCAAGAATTCTACGACTCAAGTCCCCAAATGCCAGACAGAATCAGAGAAGATGTTCAGTAGTCTATTCTTCTTCTAGAAGTCGTTGTAAGTAAATGTTTGTGCATGTACACCTATAGGCCAGTATCGAGTAATGACCGCTGTGTGGCTTATTTATCATAAATAGTGTCCTCTGCATATCCATAATGGGCCAAAATTTCCCAACTTTCTTTGCCAATTAAGTGGAGTTTGTGTGAATTCAGCTGTTTATCCCTCTAGAGAGAAACGCCATTTTAAACGCTCTATTATTACCCTCTATATCGCTGTGTACAGGTCTCATACAGGGCAGATATCTCCATTAAAAACACCCTGTATTTTTGGAAAATTTTCGATGTGATGTATACACTATCTGGGGATCTAATAGCCCAACGGATCTATGGACCCAAGTACATTGTTCCCTTTGTGTTACGTCAACGTATTTCCACATATCTTTGTGCATATATGTTTTACCGATCTTTCAAGTATTTGTCTTAAATTGGTGGCCATCACTGTAGATAGAAGTTCGAGGAGAGAAGGATTTAAGGATTCAAGAATTCAAATAGCGCAGACTGTCATTAGACTTTTAGCTTATAAAATATGTAGTATAAAGTAATAAATAAGTAAAGCAAAAAGTCATAGAAATGAACAGCGATGGGCAGAAATACGCAAAATAAAGTCTCCTAAAGTCTCAATAACAAATCTTGGAATTACAAGATCAATACATTTATTTTTGATTCTGAAACAATTTATTTAAATAAAGAAATAAGAAAACGAACGATTAACTGCATTGCAATTTGAGTGCTTTTCAAATTGAATCTAATTACAGAATAGAGTAACCTCCCTTATTTTGTCTGGCAAAGACAAATACATCGAATTATATTTAAGGCGATTCGTGCAGGAATAACTTTTTTGAATTTTCCTTTATAGACCAATGCAGTCGGCTGCTATTTTGTTTCGACCTAATAATCATAGTTTACACATTGGCAACTGTCATGTTCACATAGATATCTTTTAAATCACACCTATATAATATTTTTAACATTTCCTTAGACCAATCGAAATTAGTCTTTTTTAGAGATCTTACAATATTAGTTCCCACAAATTATAATTTTTTTCGTAGCGTTGTAGCATTGTATATCGTAAATATTTTTCGAACAAATTTTTCGAAACAAAAACAAAACATTAATAAAAAAAAAAATACGACATACAACGCTACGACACCAATTGTGAATTGGGCAAATGTATGACGCTCAGCAAAGAAAAAATACTTGAGCTATAGGTTTTTCAGGATTCATTTTGAATTGTCTTATGTTTTGTCATAATACTTACAAAAAAAACTATTTGAAAATCTGGCCTTATTATTATTCAAAATGTTAAAAGAAGAACTGCATTGAAAAAATATTTGCAATTAATTATTAAAATAAATTTTAAAGAATTAGTACCAAAAACTCTCTGTACAAATAATATTTTAAGATAAACGTTTAATTATAAAAGTTTCAAGTTTCATATTTTTTTAATTAATATTAATGTTTATGTTTGTTTTGTCTTCCAGGAAGTTGTTGATGAGGAAAGTTCTGGCATGCGCAGCAGTTCACCTTCAGCACAGTCAGAAGTATTAGCTCCACTTTCGGTGCAGCCGACACGTAAAAATAAATCATGTACATTAAGTGGAGTGGGACGTATTTAAATAAAAAATATGGCAAAACATCAACAACAGCAGTCAGACATTGTCTGCAACTTAAATACTCCTTCTATTATTTTCAATTATGTGAAAATAAGTTACATTTAGCATTATTATAATTAAAAAAACTATTATTAAAATCATCATCATGATCATCTCATTGGCGTCCTAGTGTCATTTACTGTAAGACACTTTAAACTATATTAAAACACAAAATGAAGAAAGAAACTTAAACGTTTAATATAAACTTTAATGTTTTAATTTCACAAAAAAAAAATAAAAAAGAGTACACATTTATAATTAAAATATCTTAATGATAAATATTTAGAGTTTAGCTGAAATTTCTTTACAAGTATTTAAAATACTAAAATATCGTAATTTCAATTTACGGTAATCGTAACACAATTCAAAAAAAATATAATGAAACAAAAAAAAAAAAAACTTGCGCTTAATGAAGGGTTTTCGCTGTCATACAAATATGATTTTACTTTTAACAAATTTTGTAAGGACTCTTAAATGTCTTTTATACATAAATATATTTGATTACTATTAAATCTTTAAGTGATTTTTTGTAATTTTAATATTGTTTAAGTCGCCTATAATTAATAATTGTTGTCACAACTTTTTATTTTAATTTAATTCTATGCTATAGAAACAAAAACAAACAAACAAAAAACACTACACTCCATATTACATATTTTTAGTCTAAAAAAAACTTCTAACATTGGAGTAATATCTACATAAAGCTTAATTTTTGTTCTTTTTTAAATTTTTTTAATATAAGATTTTTTATAAGCATTAAATTCAATTTGATTGTGTCGATAAGAGATTTCCGGTTAAGCATTAGTAGTAACAAAATCATATTTTAAGTAACACTTAAAATATAAAGATTTTATTAAATGCTAAATCTGCTGCACGGCTATTTACTACCTACTACTTCTCCTCTTTCTTTGTATGTTTAATATTTGTATATAAAGTATATATTTTTTTTATTTTTTCATTTGATACCCTTTCATTAACTTGCATCTCTTATACATAAACATATTTTATCATTCTAATCATGCTTTAGAACTTAGTACATAATATGAACAATTTACTTAAACTATACATATATAAATATTATTTTTTTTATACAAAAACAAATAAACCATTTGATTATATTTTATAAAAAAAAACAAATTGTGGTCAAAATAACATTGAGTAACTAATTATTGTGTGCGAGTGCTTTCCTTATTATATAATGCAACATGTGTAAATCTTTAACTATAATTTTTTAGATATCTCTTAAATAATTCCAATGTTTAAAGGATACATTCATAGGTTATCCTTTTTCCATTTATATACTTTGAGAATTGTGTCGCTTATTTTATTTTAAAATTGTATCACATAAGTGGCCTAATTAACTTGTATAGTAGTAGTACTAGTAATTATTCAGTATAAACAATAAAGAAATCAACTATTTTTTATAGTTACAATAATATTTACATGATTGTGTTTTAAATTAATTTTAAAGTTATATCGAATCGTCTGGTTTTTTGATGTTTTACAACCACTTTTCATTGTGGCATGCAGAGCAAGAGAACAAATACAAGTTTGGACTTTTTGTTGCTTGACTGGTTTTTGAAATAAAAGTAATAAAAGTAGAGTATAACCTGATACATATTTACAAATGGTCATTTTCAAATATTAAACATTAAATATAAAATTATTTTCAATTTGGTTCAGAAGATTTAGCCCTTCAAAGTTGACTGATTCTCAGTGTTCAAATAAACAGACCATTTTTAGGTAATTTTCAGATAATACTTCAGATACAATATCTCGAAAACTAGGTAACTTAACGTCATTATTTTTCATTGTATTGATAGATAGATATATTTATTAAGAAAAGAATAACAAAAAAAGTACAACTGTTTGTTTTGTGTTTGTCCTGGGGGATAATTACTGCAGTCGAACACGATCCAATACATATTCGAACGTACGATTTTTTTTTTATTTTTGGGATTCTCTTATTCTTATTCGCTTATTAGCGTTCGATATTTATTTCGATTACGACTGCGAGAATTTTCCCCGGTTAAATCGATATTTACCAACTATGCATTTTTTCAATATTTCTCAACTTTGATTGAAAATAAAAAAAACTGTAAATTTCTATATTTGCCATATTTTTAAAATAAGTTCTTTGAATATTCCTTTCCTGCAATATTTTTAAAAAAAAATTAAAATAAATAAATTTAAAACATTTTTTTTAAATCTTTTTTGGAAAATCTTTTACAAAAAAATCCGATTTGCTCAATTTTCATTAAAATCGGTCCAAAAATATATAACATTTCGCTATATTCCACTAGAAATTGCAAATATTAATAAATTTTACCTTTGACCTTCACGATTTAAAGGTTAACGTTTTCCAATTTTAGTAAATCTTGCAGACTATATTTAAAATTACCTGGAATGAATAGTTTTTAACTTAAATTCAAAACAGTAAGGAAATTGTGCTCATTCGCCAAAATATTTAAATCGAAGTACATACATACATACAATTTTGTGAAAATGAGCGAGTTCACTTAATTGTGAATAAATTCGAAAATAATCCATCGATATTTATGATCGATATCTCATTTTGTTTCTATTACATGTGGTTTTGCGATAAAGCAATAAAGATCACCGCATTCGTGATCGAATGAGCTATCGTATCGAAAAATGATTACGATATCGAAATTATGATAAAATGTACTAAATTTCTTGCTCGATATCGAATGCCATAATCTCAAATAAGAAAATTACGATCAATTTTACTCGATATCGAATGCGGTAGTTTGGCCGTTTTCGTTTCCGTTTCTGCCGTTTTCGATTTTTCATGATTTTTAAAAAAAAAAAAATTCCTATTTTCATGTAAAAAATATATTTTTTGCTACAATTTGTTATTATAACTACGAATCTACTGAGCCGATTGAAACGCAATATATAAACGGATTAAAAGTTATGTAAATTTCAATCTTTCTAAGTTTACTTTACATATTACAACATTTTAAAGACCAAAATTATAGTTTAAACTGATTATATTTAATTTTTTAATGTTTTAGGTATGTTTTAGTCTAAAATTGCGGCGAAAACTAGGCTCCCAATTAGCTTGTAGTATGAAATGAATTTGACTCTGATTGTTTTTTTTTTGCTATTGTCAAATTGTTTATTGAAACCGAATGTATGTATATTTTCTATTAATTTTTTTAGTTTTTGTGTACATATATTTACAGAATATATATTGTTTTATTTCAAGAGAAAAATCTGTCACGTACGATATTAAATTTTATTTATTATAAAATCATCCAGAGATTGTTTTTTTTTTTGTAAATGAAAAATATTTCGTTTAGTGTAAGAAATTAGAAGAAAACATAACGCCTCTCACGATTCGAATATTTTCGCATATTTCTACATGTACCTCAAAATGAGTTTCATTTTATGTCACGTACGATATACCCTTATTTTGCTCAATATTTTGGACAACAATATTTCGAAAGCACTTTTTATTATTTTAAAATATTGTACCCTCTGAATGGAACATAAAGACCAAATTATTTTTCAGATACTCTTATTTTTGCAAATTCTATTCCACTCTATCCAACAAATGTCACGTACGATGATATGGAATTGCGCATATATATTTTATTAACATCTAAAAAATTGTTATTAACATTAAATAAACCATTAAGGCCGGGTAACTTATCAGAATTTTAAACATAGTTAAGGCATAATCAATGTTTAAATTAACATTGATTATGCCTTAACAATGTTTAAAATTTTGATAAGTTACCCGGCCTAAGAGAGCCGGAATCTTATATACCCTTCACCAAATTATACTTTAAAATAAAAATAAATTTAAAAAGTATTAGTTAAACAATATACATATGTTTAAAATTAACATTACTTAATGAAACACCCTATAAAAAATGAACGGTCCTTTCTTATATACTTACTCTTTGTCTTCTTTTTCTTATTTTTACTTGCTAACCAGCATTGACATATTTTGTAATAAGATCAATCTAGTTTCATCAGTTGAACAAAATAGTGGGGCCTTTAACAAAAATTGTAAAACTAAAATCTAAGAAAACAATTTTGTAAAATTAAACAACATAAAACATATTGAATTTAATAAAATAAAATTAAAAAAACCAACAAAAAAGTAATAAAGAATAAAATAAACCAATAAACAAAAAAAGTCTACATCAACAAACATTTGGCCAATTCGAAGTGAAGTGCATAAAGTAAAGTGCAGTGTTTTTTACAACAACTACAAACTGTTAAAAAACACAAAATATTATCGACACACAAAATTCCTAACGGTTCACAAAATATTTGATGGCAACAACAAAATAAAACATCAGTGCAATGGACGAACAAAAGACACCCAAATATACAACAAGAGACCCAATTAACAACAAGAGACGAAAATTGCTATACAGCGACTCAAATGAAGAAGAACCAACAAACATGTGTAAGTATAAAAAATGCATTAGAAGGCGAGTGCATAAAATTAGCTGTTTCTTAATTCGCCGTGGTTTAATGTAGGTCTTCTGTCAAACTATCTTTATGTTTACATTTGTTATTGTAAATAACATACATAGTAATATTTTAATTCGCATTGATTCTGACATTTGCTCTACATTCTAACAAAACCAAAATGCCTGTTGTTTTGCTTGTTAATTCTCCTTGTCCTTTTCGCTCTTACAATTGGGTGGGACTTCTTTTGACCCATTTAACCCTTATTTTTGTCGGTTTAAATTTTAACAAATAAATAAACAATGGAACTCGATAAATTTGTAAATTTTACAAACGACCTTTTGGATTTTGAGATAGAGTATTCAAAAAGCTCGGCCGAGAACAATATATACTCCCTTGAAGTGCTCCGGGTCGAACTGGATTCTCTATGGTCACAAGTAAAAAGGGTATATGCAGAGTGTAGGGATACAAGAGAAGATTCCAAAGAAAAATCCATCCTTAAAAATACGTTTCGCGATCGATACAAAAAAGGTCTTTCTGCGTTCAAAACATTCAAGTACTATTAAATCTTAGCAAAGAAAGCAAAGAAAAGTTACGGACACTTTTTATGCAGATTTATACATAAACAATTCTAGACTTAGTAAAATTGAAAAACTTTTTCATTTAATACAAAAGACTAAAGGATATGCTAGACAAATAGTTTCAAATGCCCCATTGACCAACGAAGGTTTCGACATAGCCTGTAGCTCAATACGAGAACAATCAGATCCAAAAAAAACAGACACAAAATCAAATCATGGTTTTATTACCACCAGAACGCACAACTCTATCAAGACCCTTTGCAATATCCGGAGTAGACTACGCAGGAACCTTTGACATCAAAAACTTCCCATCATTTTAGCAATCAGAATATCGACTGGAAGTTTATTCCCCCACGAGCCCCACACATGGGCGGGCTTTGGGAATCCGGTGCCCCACACATGGGCGGGCTTTGGGAATCCGGTGTAAAGTCATTCAAAACTCACCTCAAAAAGATGATACCGAACATAAAATTCACTTAAAACATACCTTGGAACTGACGGAAACTATAGAGTTTTCGACATCAAGACAAAAAATAGGGTCATGACCAGACCAATTAAAACAATTTTTGTTTTATTCAAAAAATAAATATACCCCTTAGCTATTTACATACACTAATATTATTCTAATATTTATAATTACAGGTATTGCATCCCAACAACACCAAAGACCGGAATACTGGCAATTTTCATGCGGCATTTGTCTAAAAGACCATGCTATTCGCACTTGTAACAAGTTCTTAAGCTACACCCCAACCGAGCGATACGAACTCATGGTCGCAAAAAAATATTGTTTGAATTGTCTTGCACGATCCCACAAAACTCAAGAGTGCAATAGTGATCACGGGTGCCATATCTGCAAGAGAAGTCACAACACATTGTTACACGATGCAACACAATTAAAAATAACACAGCCATTACGACGGGCAGACCCACAACCATCACGACGAGCAGACCGAAATGTCTGGAATGTGGTTTTTATTCCAACAGCATCTGTGCGGATTACTGGCGAACATACCAACACCTGGATCAGCACTAGAGCCATCGTGAACCAATCTTCCACAGTATCAAAAATTTCGAAGTCACTCGTCAATAAATACAAAATCAAAACTATATTGAAGATTGCTCATGAGTTTGCCGTATTTGAAATGAAATCGCACAACGACAAAAACAAGTGGTGTGGTAAAGTAACTGCGCTCATAACAGACGAACTTCCAAGAAAGCCATATTCTGGACCCATTAACATTGACCCGACTGATGATTTGCCAGCAAACTCATTGGCAGATATTGACCCTCAATCCAACATCAAAGTGGAAATCGAAATAGGAAGCGACATCTATTCATCACTACGTCGTGATGGTGCCATTTCAATCAATGTAGGTCAGGTTGTGGCCGAAAAGTCTGCTTTGGGATATTTGTTTACAGGACCCATTCAAAATCTGTGGTAAATATCACCAAGTCATGGAGGCCGGAATGATTCATATTATCACTACTAAAAGGAACACCCTATAAAATATTAACGATCCTTTTTTATATACTTTTGCTTTTACTTTGTCTTATTTTAACTTGCTAACTAACATTGACATACATATTTTGTAAAAAGATCAGTCTAGTTTCATCAGTTGAACAACAGAATAAAAAAAAATAGTGAAAAACAAAAACTAATAAACCAAAACCTAGATCTATGTATTAAATATTACATTTGAATTTTGAATTTAATAAACAACATAAATTGAAATAAAAAAATCAAAGTGAACAAAATCTTACTACAAAAACAATTTTGTAAAATTAAACAACATAAAACATTGAATTTAATAAAATAAAATTAAAAAACCAACAAAAATGTAAGTGTTTTCCTTAATAAAAAATAAAAAAGAACCAATAAACAAAAAAAAAAGACTCCATCAACAAACAATATATTTTTCCAGATTATGACCCATTGTAGGTCCGACATATTATGGCGTTATATACATATGTACGTCGTAACAAAGGTCTTAGATAATCATCTATCATTGGATATAAATATTGTATATATTAAGGACATAAAATAGATTTAAAATAGGTCAAAAATCGAGGTTGTCGGTGTTTTTTCCATATACATATCTCAGCCATTTGTGGGCCGATTTTCTCGATTCTATTTATAATCGAATCATGTATTTATGTTATTAGGGGGCTACGGATAGTTGATTTCAACATACAGACTGACATGAACTAAAAGAACGTCATGACCAGGGAAACCAAAATATGCAAATGCATGTTTTTTCTGATGAGTCTAATGGGCACATGGATAAGATATTTACACGTTTCAGAACTATTTAAGAATTTTGGCATCGATTTGTGAGTGCATATTTTGGCATATTTTACCCTCAAAAAACATATTTTTGCATATATTTGTTTTAGGAGCATATATGTCATATTTTTGCCTTTTTAAAGAATATTTTACTGTTTAATAGCATATTTTGACTTTATCAAAAAAAAATTGTCTTACTTATTTTTCGCTGTTGTGTTACAGGTTTTTACTTCCTTTGTTTAAAATTCAAAATTGAAAAATAGATTGCTTTTTTTAATAAAAAATAAGCACTATTTTAATAATAGCGCCATCTAAATATCATATTTAATTATTACGCCAACAATTTTGAAAAAAATTGTGAAGTCATCAATGTTTTAAATGCTGAGGAGTCTCACTTTTTTAACATTGCTAAAGATGCGTTAAATACAACTACAATAAAAAATGACTTTATTTTAACGTCAAGTTTTGGATTTATTGAAACATTTATTAAAAAATCTCAAACAGCTGGGCTTACAATGACCGAACAGCATAATTTAGTGGAACAAACATTTAAAAATATTGATAAAATACCAAATTGTAGTGTTAAAACTAATATTAAAATAAAATTTGAACAAATAATATGAAAAAATTAAGTATTAAAATTTCACAGATTTCAAAATTAAATTTGCTCCTATAACATCAGTTGATGTCGAAAGAACATTTTCTATATATAAAAATGTTTTCAGATCCAATAGACAACGATTTTTATTTGAAAATTTAAGTCAACATTTTGTAATTTATTGCAATAATAAACTTAATTGAAGAAGTGACTTTATATTTATATAAAATATCATAAAAAAATACCTCTCGAGACCTTTTTATAACTCAAGTTCCTATTGTTTTTATGTTTTATTTATTTTTTGTTATACTTGTTTTAGTTCTTGTTATTTTTGTTTATTTTATGTTACTTTACCTTTTTAAAAATGAATTGTGTTGATTTTTTAAATAAAAGTATATTTTGTTGTTAAAAATTATGTAAAAGTTTGTTTTTTTTAAGAGCATATTTTTTAAATTTTAAGAGCATATTTAAAAGTTTTTACTGCATATTTAAAGCGCTTAAAACGCTTTTTTTAGAGCATATTTCAGGTTTCCCTGGTCATGACTAAAAAAAAATGGTTTCGAGAAAAAGGGCTTTGAATATTTTATGACATTTTAGTATTTCTTAAAAAAAATTTTCAACAAATCATCTGATTTAAATAGTAAATGTTAATATGTAGTTTTTCTTTTCCCGCCCTTTTTCATTTTGAAATTTCCCGTGATCCCGGGAATTCCCGCCTAGGACAAATTATAAAGAGATGAACTGACTCTATTTCTAATTTTCATTATATACAAACCTTTAAAAAATAAAAATATTTTGTTTTTTTTTTGATTTTAAAATGGCGATTTAAATCAAAAATTAAGTAAAGATGTTTATTAAAACTTGAAGAAAATCCAATAATATTAAACAAAATTCAATATCACAGAAGACGGTTTTATAACAAACAATTTTGTGAAAAATTAAAATACTAAAATAATTCCATAAGATTCGGCACAGCCTAATATAGCTCTCTTACTTGTTCTTTATATATTTTGAAGGTTAAATAAATAGTCGTTCATTCCAATAACAAATACATATGTACATATACATATCTAGTTTTGACAATTCTAAAATTCTGCCTTGTTATTAGGGTATTCATTCGACTAATGATCGTTCGATTAATCAAATAATTTCTTACGAATAATTATTTAAAAATGGCCATTTTCGAATAACGAATAATTCGAACAATTCTATGTAGAATAAAACGAATAAATGTTCATTATTTTTAAATTTATAAAATTGCTTAAAAGTTTCCATAATTTCAAATTTAAATAAGTAATAATGACTCACAAAAGTTGTATTGTTTCTGAAATTCGACAAATAACTAAAGACAAAGGGACTTTCGATCACTGTAGATGAGTGTTCCGATAGTTCCTTCTATAAATATATAAATATTACTGCAAGAACTTACAATTCTAAAAACAAATCTTTAAACATTTTTAACTTAAGACTTGAACCAATGAAAATAAAAGGTACGGAATAAAATATTTGTTATTTAGCTGGCGAAATATTAGAAGAATCACAATTAATAATCAAAATTTTAAATTAGATTAAAGTGGAGTTGAATGTGATGGAGAATGTGATTTTAAACGATCGTCGAAAGTGATATTGAGGATGACATTTATAATGATTACATTGAAATAGATGAAGGCCATGATCTTAAAATATATGTACAGTGAATGTCACTTAAAATCGTACACGATCGTAGTAAAATTTTATTCATTAGTTTTAGAAAGTTGATGTTTTGGAAATATTTTAAAATGCTATTTTTATATTGTGTGTGCTATTACCTATCAGAATATTGGGTATAATTTTAATTAATTATCCACAAATAAAAAAATTGGGTAAGACTGTCAGTGCCCAGAATATCAACGCTTCATTTAAAATCGTAAAGGCACTAAAAAATAGCAAATGATACCCTACAAAGTATTAGTATTATTTAATATTAACATTTTTTTTAATTTTTAAAGTTTTAATTATAATTTAATATAATTGTACGAATTTAAGTGAAATATGAATTTTGTGATGTTCTTTAATTTTTATCAATATTTTTTTTAACGAATTGAGGTTTTGTTAACTTTTTTGTTGAAATACATATTTTTTGTTCCAATTAATAAAATGACTTTTAATTTTTTATATAATCACCTATTATTGCCTGTATAATTTTATAATATTTAAAAAAAAATACGTTGTACGATTTTGAGTGACACTCACTGTATATAAGTGATGTTATTAACTGCGTACGTAAGTGTTAATAAATCGAATGATAAACACAAATATTGTAAACTAACGTTTTGTTGCAAGAAAAGCATGGAGTTCGTCTTATACATGATTTTGAACATCTTTGTCTAAAATGGTAATAAACTGTTTGCGTATTTATAAATGCGTCAATCATGTACTGCCAGACTTCAAATTAGCCACGTTTACTGACAATGATATCAAACTTTGGACAGAGTCCCTTTATTGTGTAATTCCCCAAGACCACTTTATTAATTAAAGATTCGGCAACGTTGATAGAGCTTGATGTATAATACAATTTGTTATAAATAATTTAGAAATAGTGAATAATTAATTTACTAAAGAATTGGTTACTCAATTTAAAACCCGAATTAATGAACAAAATAAAAAAGTTCTTAATACGTTTATATTGTATAAATCATAGCTCCAAAACGGAAACTAAAGAGTTTGCTATTAAATTTTTTTTGAAGATTGTTCGGGAGTTAATCTGATCAGCATATTTCTGTTGAAAATTTAATGATGGACTTTGTTTTCGAATGTTTTTTAACATTATCAATACTTGAATTGTTAACTTTAACGTTATTTTTTGTTTTTCTTTAACAATAAAATATTATTCTTTATTTTTTTTTAAAAAAATTAAATTATTCGAATAATTCGATTAATTTTAAACGTGTGATCGAATTATTTGAACAAGTTTAAAATCTCTTATTCGAATTATTCGTTTTATTCGAACAAGAGAAAAATCGAATAATTCGAATTCCCTACTTGTTATACATTTTTTTTGGGATTTGCTCATATATCAAAATTCCATAAGTCTAGCACAACACCTTACTTTAACAAATATTCAGTAAATGTATGAATCTTGAAGAACTAAACAATTATTTCTTTCTAAGGACTGAGATCGAAAAATACATATTTGATTGAAATTATTATTACAATTTACAAAAAAAATATTTTTGTGTAATGAATTTATGAACCTTCAATTAAGGTATTTATAGTGCTATCTGTAACTTTGTTTAAATAGGTAGTCCATCTCCTTTTAAAATCTACCACTTTTTTGCACATCCTGCTTTTGGGTCCTAAACTTTTCTACAACATTCCCTCGAGCATCAGCAACATAAAAACTGACATGCTTTACATGATCAAAAAAAAAAAATCAAATAATACGTGTGTTAAGAATTTTCGTCTCAGTCCCCTTAATCAATTATTTCTAATTAATTATTTTAAAAAAATGTCTGGTGATAATTAAAGTCAAAATATAGCCAACTTCCTCTAAATTCAATAAAAACAAATAACATAATTAATTTTTTTTTAAATATGTACTATGTTTATATATTTATGAATAAAATTAAAATAAAAAATAATATTACAAATATAAAAAAATAAAAAACTTAAAAATATGTATGATTTGAAAAAAATCAAATAAATGCGTTAAATAAATGTAAAATTTGTTTGTTTTTACACTAATTAATAAATATTTATGGTTTTTTTTTTATTGATTATTGAAATAAAAGGCACAAAACTACAACAAACTGAACAATATTTAATACATAAAAATACAACACGTGTGTTATATTTAACTTAATAAAATAAAAATATATAGTAGGTATGTTTTTTTTGAAAAAAGACCAATAACTATAAATATTTAAAATATTAAAAGCAACACTTAACTTAATACATGGGAAAATACAAATATTTTACAAAAAATATTCAAATCAATGAATTTATTAAATAATAATAAAAAATATTAAATCGAGTCGTAACGAAATTAAACCCATAAAACGGTATTGGAATCTTCGTTGGCTAAAGCAGAAAATCGTTGAAATTTATTGCTGGCATTGTGATATGTCTTCGAGGGTGAGTCCCAACGATGCGACATGTCTTGCGAAGAGTTCAAGGGCAAACCTACCACATTGGCTTTTAGAGTCGAATTGCGACTGTCGGTAGTTTGTAAATCTCTGTCTCTTTCGTTAGCTTTCAGTGATTTTAGTTCTTTGGCCATTGAGCGACCTTTACTGCTGCTGGGTGTACTTGACAGCAGTGTGGAACTGAGAGGTACACCAATATCGGGGAATGAACTAATGGAACTAAAGCCACTTTCATCTTCTGTGCTAGAACCAGCTAAATGATGATGCTGTTTGTGTGTTAGTGCATTAGGGGGCGAGTGAAATGGTGTCGAGTGTTCTTCATCTGTCTCCACTTTAGACGAGGCCGACGAAGCGGCCGATGAGGTGGAATGAACTGAACTATCGGTTGAGCTGCGTAGAGATAAGCGAGAATCACGCATATTGGCAGAACGCAAGAAAAGCATTTCGGGGGCAAGATTATTGGAGGCAGCATTGTTGGCAGTCGATATGGTGGGCGAGGCGGTCGATGAGTCGGGTGTGGAGGAGCCTGCACTGTTAGCGCCTATGGTAAGGCTTGTCGAATTGAGCATTGGTGGTCCCGGCAGTGTCATTACCGATGTGGTGGACAGGGCTTTGGATAGACGTCCCATTTGTAGGGCCGCAGCCGGAGCTAAGGAATGACGATGATGAGCCAAGTCCGGCTGATGTTGTGAAGTATTTAGCAAATTGTGTATGGTACGTAAAAGACGAAAGGCTTCCTGATTCAGTTTCTCTTCGACATCATCTTTGGCAGTGTTTAGTCGTGAGTCCGATTTTTTCGGTGAACGACGCCTGTTGGAGAGATGAAAGAAAATTCATTAAATAAAATTTGTATTAATTTTTCCCGCTTATACTCACCAGGTAAAATCTTTAAAGGCACTGTATGATTGAGATGGTGTCAGACATGTCTCATAGTTATGATCATCATTGCTCTTGCTGTTGCAATTGCCGTTTAATTGCTGATGTTTCAAATCTATTAGATTGGTGCTACTACGTGCACGCAAATATGACGTTGACGTTGATGAAGTCGACGATAAAGATGTTGATGTCTCATCCAAATTGCTGTTACCATTAGCAGACTTCTCATGACCTCCGGCTACATAAACCTGAAACAGACTTTTTGAGCGTGGAATTTGTTCCATTTTATTACTGTTGCTGTTGTTGTTGCTATTGCTGATGTTTATGTTGATGGTGTTGTTGTGTTTCTGTGCCGCCATCTGTTGCTGTTGCAATTGCTGTTGTTGCTGTTGTTGTTGAAGTTGCTTTTGACTTTGGTAACGTTCAAGAAATCTTGCCACTTCCTCCATAACAGCACGATACATGTCACAACTGGTTTCCACCTATTAAAACAATATGAAAAGAAATAAAAGATAAAAAACTAATGTCGAACATAATAGTATATTAGCATCGTTATTTGTCAATATAAATCAGTAGGAGATTTAAGATAAATGGGGAAAAACTACAAACTAAATATATATGTAGTTATGTACATGACATTCATGCGAGATAAAAGCAATGTGATAAAACTAATAAAAAGAAATATTGTGAGGAAAAGAGTTTTTGCACTAAAAATATTTTCTCATACTTATTAGATGTGAATTGATTAATTGAAAAGAATTTTAAAGTGATTCCAAACTTTCGTTTTCGGTGTGAATAAAACATTATTTGATTTTGCAAAACATTAATCGTAGATCAAGCAACAATTCCGGAAGCTATTCACATTATTAGGGTTATATTTTACTTCCTTTTTCATATAGAAAGAAATCACACGACTTAATTTCAGGACGATCTGTTCATAATTGGTCATATAGCTCTAATATAAGGCCCACGTGGGAGTTATGGACGGATAGTCCTGAAATTGGGTCGCCTGATTATTTTCTATATGAAATTTATTTTTGTTAAATTTTATTCGGATTCCAAAATTTAACAAAAATAAGTTTCATATAGAAAGAAATTAAGGACGTCCGGTTCATAATTGGTCATAGCTCCTACTTCCGAAAATCATTCACAAAAATAAAATTATTGAAATTGTAATAGAATAATGATTTACTCAGTGTAGGGTATTTATGGCTGGTCCAGCTATACTTTCTTACTTGTTATACCTTTCACCTTCGTGAGAAGGTTATATATAAGTTTGTCATTCCGTTTGTAATTTCCACAATATAATTTTCCGACCCTATAAAGTTATATATTCTGGATCCTTATAGATAGCGGAGTCGATTAAGCCATGCCCGTCTGTTGAAATCAACTTTCCGAAGCCCCCAAATAACTTATATACACGATTCATACAGTCTTTCAACCAAACTCGCCAACAACTGTTTTTGAACTTGAAGAGCCACCTGTGTCAACATTATCTAATTATGACATATTAGATATAAGCCCAGAAGACATTAACGAAGTAATCAAGGATAATATAATATTAAAAAAATCGCCTGGAAATGATTCTGTTACACCTACTATGATTAAAAACCTACCGAGTGTGGCAATAATTGTGCTGTCTACAATATTTAATGCGATCTTTAAACATGGAGTTTTTCCGACAAATTGGAAAACTTCTCAGATAATAATGATACCAAAGACAGGTAAGGACTTGACCGTACCATCCTCATATAGACCAATAAGCTTGCTTCCTTGCTTATCGAAACTGTTCGAAAAAGTGTTCTAAAAGAAAATCATACCATTTTTAAATGAGAAAAATATAATCCCAGTTCATCAATTTGGTTTCCGGGAACGCTACGGAAAATCGAACAAGTTAATCGTATAACCGGAGAGATAAGAAAATCCTTTGAATTAAAGAAATATTGTTCAGCTATATTTTTGGATGTCGCTCAAGCCTTCGACAAAGTATGGCACAAAGGCCTGGTATATAAAATAAAATGTTTGCTGCCACCATCTTCTCATAAACTATTGGAATCTTATCTATCGGACCGTATATTTACAGTTAAGTACAATGATTACGTGACAAGAGCAGGAGTACCACAAGGAAGTGTTCTTGGACCTACCCTCTATTTGATTTACACCTCTGATTTGCCTACGAGCGATGAATTGACTATTTCTACATTTGCTGATGACTCTGCAATTATTAGCTCGCATGAGAACCCATATATAGCATCTAGTATACTAGATGGCTACTTAAGATGTGTGGAAACATGGCTAAACAAATGGAGAATACGTGTAAATGAGTTAAAAAGCAAACATGTTACGTTCACACTGAGGAGGGGATGCTGTCCACCTGTCACACTTAACAATGTTAATATACCTCAGTCCGATTATGTTACATACCTTGGTATTCACATAGATAGAAGACTTACTTGGCGCGTTATATAGAAACCAAGAGACTTCACATGATGTTAAAAGCATCTAGCCTTCACTGGTTAATAAGTGGCCAATCAAAGTTAAGCCTGGACTATAAAGTCACCCTGTATAAAATCATTTTAAAACCAATTTGGACATATATAATCCAATTGTGGGGAACGGCCAGTAATTCCAGTATTGAGCTTATACAGAGGGGCCCAGTCGAAAATTCTTAGGACCATGACGGGTGCACCATGGTACATAAGAAATGAAAACATCCACAGGGACTTGGAAGTGCCACTAGTGGAGGACGAGTTTAAGAAAGTCCGCGATAAATATATACTGAAACTGCAATCCCACCCAAATCCGCTTGCTCGGCTGAGATATAAGGAAAAAACCAGGACAACCTCGATTTTTGACCTATATCTGGATTACTAAGTCATTAATATAGACAATATGGATATCTAATGATATATATTTTAAAGATATTTGCAACGACGTATATAAGACCATAGTAAGTTGGACCTACAATGGGTCAAAATCGGAAAAAATATTTTTTAACCCGAATTTTTTTGTGGGTGGGCAAATTCAATTTCATTGGGACAACGAAATGTATTTCAATATATTAAAGGATAATTTGAAGTAGCCAAAATTAGTCTATCTGGAAGCTGGTACTTATAACAAGATGAGGACCCAAAACCTACAGCGGCCATTGTAAAGCAATGTTTGTTGTGTAATGTACTAAAACAACCTCAGTCTCTTTCCCTGTTGTCTAACTTGATAATCGGTTCCTTAGCGAACTATCGGTAAACTGGTCTATTCAATGAAAAAATCTGTTAAATGCCGTATTGGAGAGCATATGATAAATAAAATAAAATAGGGTGCCCCGATAGACCAGTCGATAGTGTGATGAACTATTAATCTGAGGGTTGCGGATTCGATTCCCGCCAGAGACTCTGGGTGAACTGCAGACAAGCAAAACGCTTCGCAGATTGTGTTTGTTAAAAAAAAATTACAGTTCCTTTTTAAAACACTATGCAACAAATTTTGTATCATTTCACTCTAACGTATTGGTCATACTACAAAAGATGGGATGATTTAGGCGTGGTCAAATATACTTATATTTAATAATATAATTTTTTATTTCATCTTTAACAACTTAATTATATTTTATTATTATATGTAACTAAGTTACACATTTAAATTTAAACATTGCAACTCATTTTGCATTTTAAGCAAAATCTTTTAGAAAGCGCTGTAATCTTTGCTAAATCTCATGTAAAATAAGAGCAAAAACAATAGTTTAATTGTACATGAAACTAAAAAAAAAAATATTAAAATACTTTCACTTTTGTTTCTTTTAATATTATAATTAGACATCCATATCTAAGAGTATGTGTATAAGTTTGTATGGTAACAAATTAGTTTGTCTAATGTCAGATGAGAAGATGCAGTAAGTGCGACTACTTATCACACAGATTCCAACCCACACAGATCGTGGATAAAATTAAGATGGGAAAAATTATGCCAATTAGTTGTTAAACAAAAGCATAATAGATAATGGGAGATAAATGAAGTTATCTCTTCTTAGGAGATAAAATAAATTAAAATGCTGACTTTCAAAATATTGGTGCAGAAATTTTCCTTAAATAATGAAAGATCTCAATTATTAATTGGGTCATTCGCTAAAATTTGGCATCCAACGATGATCTCTATTTTAATAGATTGAAAGCGTTCTATGTAAGATTTCATCTACCCATCTTACATGAACCTTAGCTTCCACTCCTATATCCATAGATCCCTTATAAACATTGGTATGAAGATCAATTTAGTGACCAAATATATAATGGACCCTAGCTCCCATATAGGAGAAACCTTTAGTTTTGGCATAAAATTTCCCACAAAAATGTTTCTACTTTTCATTAAATTTGAAGTCTTCCTCGTAATACTCGTAAACACCACCATTTTTTTAATATTTACACTTTGTAACCCAATTATGTTAAAAAGGTATTTCGTGTTTGGTAATTGCTAGAATTATCAGCCATCATATCATATAAACATTATAATTATTTATTTTAAAAAAAAAAACACATAAATATTTACACTTGGTCAGTACTTCCTCCCTCCTGCATGTGTTGAAAAATTACCAGTATTTATTTACTATCTAGTTGTAAAAAACTGTTTTGATTTGATTTTAATGAGAAATTATGCTGCAAATGTTATTTTAACGAGTACACGCAGTATTTCGTGTTGTAAAGTGTTTAATTTTAAAGTTAAATTGATTTGTATACAACTAAATTAAATATAAACCATACAACTAGTGCTAGTTGTTATTTACATATCAACATTTTGTTTATAATGTTTAAAATATTTAAAAAATTATAAAATGTACTGTTATATTGTATTTTTGGTGAAATTTCATAGGGTATCACAACATGTTTTTAACACCTCAGTTAATATTTTCTAGAAATTTCCCAAACAAATTTGTCGTGATTTTTTGAGGATTTCTTATTTATATAAGTTTGTAATTTCTACATTTTTCATTTGCTACCCCACAAAGTATATACATATATTCTGGATCGTTAATGATAGCGAAGTCGATATAGCCACGTCCGTCTGTCCGTCTGCATGTTGAAATCAATTTTCCGTAGCCCCCAAATAACTTACATTCATGATTCATACATCAACATATCGGGAATTCTTTCGGCTCTGTTGCTACTTAAAATCGACAAAATCGGTACATAAATGGCTGAGATATAAGGGGGGAAAAAACGAGATAACCTCGATTTTTGGCCTAATTTTGATCTATGTATATCTGGATTACTAAGTCATTAATATAGACAATATGGATATCCAATGATAGATATTTCAAAGTCCATTGCAACGATGTAGATAAGGCTATAGTAAGTTGGACCTACAATGGGTCAAAATCGGTAAAAATATTTTTTCAACCGAATTTTTTTTTCATCATCAAAATTGTTGGTGGTTTTGACCCCTACAATGGGTCAAAATCAGGAAAAAACCCGAATTTTTTTTTCATCAACAAATTTTTTGGTCATAAGTTTTATTTAAAAAAAAATTTTGGAAAAAACTTTTTTAAAATAAATTAAAAAACAATTTAGAAAATAAATAAATTTTTTTTTTTTCATTAAATTTAGAAATTAAAAAATTTGGAAAAAACTTTTTTAAAATAAATTAAAAAAACTATTTTGAAAAAAAATTAAATTTAGTTTACCTAAAAATTTTTAAAATTTTATTTTAAAGTATAATTTGGTGAAGGGTATATAAGATTCGACACAGCCGAGTATAGCACTCTTACTTGTTTCTTTTTATGCTATATTATTAGCAGTTTGTGTTTTTTAAGATATAGGATTTTGAATATAAGTCCTCGATTTACATTCCGATCTGAAAAAGTTCTCTTTAGAAACTGATGATGCCTTTTCTCAGATTTAACTTAAATCTCTCAATATAACAATAAATATAATTTATTGAATTTGGATTAAAAACTTCGAGTGTGAAAAGACCGGTCAAAAACCATTGTTGTTAAACCATTCAAAAACGTCAACTAAAAATATGGTGTACTTATTGGATGTATGACTTAAAAGTGTGGGACTTTTTAAAAATTTTAGCTTTTATTTTGAAACATTTGTACAACATAAATTTATTCAAAGTATTGGCCATTAGCTGTGGACTTTTCCGATCTTTCTGGCAACATATGAATTCCGACCCAAAAAAACTGCTAATATTTTGAGGCCAAGAACGAATCAAGCCAATGATATGTTACCTATTTCCCTTCTTTTGGATGAAGCCTGCTGTTTGCAAAAGTTTTGATATTGTTGATTGAGTAGCTTCCAATGATTTTGCATGCTTTTGTTGAGTTTTACAACAATCTTCATGGAGAAATGCCTCCAATTCATTATCTTAAAACTTTTTTAGCTGACCTGGGCGATCTTTGCCTTCTGTGTCAAAATCGCCACTTCTTGAAACCGATGGAACACAATCAAAATAAGCATTGGTGAGCAAACGGTGTGCTTCAGTGGCAGTTTTTTTTTTCAAATTATAGAAGTAAATCAAAACTTCCCGTATATGTTGATTTGTTAGTACAAAATTCAACATTTTCGAAGCAAAAAAACGTTGTTGTTTACACTATAATGTTCAATAACTAAGTAACACACCCAGTATTTCGGATTTGGTGGTTTCAGATAGTTGATTTCAACAAAGAGACATACGGACATGGCTAGATCGACTCCGCTATCTATAACGATCCAGCATATACATATATACTTTATGGTAATGTAATGTAGAAATGTAGAAATTACAAACTGAATGACAAACTTATGGTGAAGAGCATATAAATTCACGGGAATGCAAAGATAGACTAGACGATAGTGGACTAAACTATCAATCTGAGTGTTGCGGGTTCGATTCCCACCAGAGACTCTGGGTGTATCTGCAGACAAGCAAGAATACATACAAGGTGGTATATACATTTCGAATGTAAAAAACATATGGGATGATCCATATGAAAGCGGACAGCAGTCGGATTTACCATATCCGATTTTAATGAAATTTACCACATACATAATATATTTAATATGTTCCTCATATCAGTGACTTTTTCAATGGAAACTCATTTCGATACAAAAATATCGCGATTTGAAAATTGGTAAATTTGTTAAAATTGTCTAAAATTATGTACATACTCATAATTGCCTATAACTTTGAAACTACTCAAAGACCAGCATAATTTTTGATTCCATTTTAAAGGCAAAGATATTGTTTTTAAAATGGTGCGAATAAAATTATTCACTTCCAAAAGGTTAAAGGTCAATATTCGGAGTACATATTTCAATGTAAAAAATATCAAAGATCGCGGTGTGAGGATACCCTACACTCTCTACTATATTCGTGCAAAAAATTTCGATGGAGACTCGATTAGTTCAGGAGTATAAAGAAAAACGAAAATTGACCTTTAACCTTTGGGAGGTAAACAATATTATTCACACCATTTTAAGGACAATATCTTTGGCTTTAAAATGGAATCAAAAATTATGTTGGACTTTGAGTAGTTTCAATGTTATGGGCAATTATGTGTATATAATTTTTAAGAATTTTAACAAATTCTTCCATTTTCAAATCGCGATATTTTTGAAATGGAATGGGTTTCCGATGAAAAAGTCATTGATTTGAGAAACCCTTTCGAACCGTAATATCTGTGATAAATTTCATTATAATCGAAGATGACAAATCCGAAAATAGCAGTTTTCTGTCCACTTTGATATGGATTCTCCCATATCCAATTCAATATGAACATGATCCGAAGTACATTGTAGTTACATATTGTAAAGGAAAGATTATTTTAAAATGTAAAAAATAAACATCTAACGCATCATAAAGAACATGTAGATTATCACAATGATTTTAATATCTGAAAACTGGTGTACTAGTCGAAAGGATGGTCATAGAAGCTGGAACCTAGGTCCTTCCCTCTACGATATGGTCGTATTTAACATTCAGGCGGACGGACATAGCTAGATCGTCTTAAGATTTTATATGTAACCAATATTTTGATGTTGTATACAAACGGAATGACCCCCATATTTTTGGTGGTGGTTATAATCAATAAACACATAGAAATGAAAACAAAATTTCAGTAAATATGTCCTTTTATTGATGTCTTGTTAATATTTTAATAAAATCATGAAATTGATAACAAAATTTCAGGAAATATGTAAATAGTATCCTTTTATTGATTTCTTGTTAATATTTGAATGAAGTTGATTTTGTTTCAATATTTAAAATCCTATAAATACAATTAAAACGTTTTGCCAAAATTAAACAAAACCACTTGAAATAGCCACTACGTACTATCTCTTTAGCTATACACACTCACATACATAGTAGTTAATATTAATATTAAACATAAATTTAAATAAGAAAATTTATTACCAAATATATATTGTACAAGTATTACATAATCTAAAGACAAATTTAAGTAACCAAATATTTATACTCGTATTTATTCAGCCAGCAGATAAAAGATAGACAAGACAAAAAGACTGCCAGCCACATGGACTGACTAAATGGTTGGGAGAAAAAAAATATAGACAATAATGGTAAGTATTATTATTGTTAGTTAGCCAACAATAATATGCACAAAGTAACAATAACAAATGCTCACAATTGTTCACAACTGTTAAACGCCACCCCAAAAAATTGGTTAACGAATATTGTGTGGATGTGGTTGATCATTTAAATTCCCTACATTGAAGGTGAGTTATTCCCATTATTTGTTAATGCTGAAATACACACACACAAGGACTTAGTAGCAATATCGTCAACATATGCAAGGATCATGTAGGATTTGGAGCTTCTATTGATCTCAAAGACACACCATCTTTGCAGGAATACCACACTCAGAAATGACTTGTATCGTTTTTTTGCATATCACTGGGCTTTTCTCTTCATCTGTCATACTGAGTAACATATTTGTCATAGTCACTTTGTAGACAAGAGACTTCATATGAAGATAATTTAAAGCTTCACTGGTTAATTGATGAGATATCAATATTAACCCTTTGGCGACCGACGGTACTTATAAGTACCATAACAATAATAAGCTTATAAAATGAAAACAAAACATATTTTGACACTTTTTTCCCAAAAGTACTTTGAAGTGTTTATTTATGTTGCAATGATATAAAATACTTTTTCGTAAAATACCATAAAATAGACTTGTAATAGAAAATGTTATAAAAGTTACAAAACTAATCAATATACATATTAATAAAATTGAAACAAAAATCAATGAGTTTTTTTTATCATTTGGCTGATGCTGACCCAACGGCAGCAGGTCCCTTTCGGATCCTTGCAGGTCCTTTTCGGTTCTTTGCAGTTCCTCCACAAAGATACAATTTTGTAAATAACTTCCTGAAGTCCATATTTTCCATATTTCATACAAAGATTAAAACTTTTTCAACGATTTAAAGCCTTGATCCACAAGGGGTTAAGGTAATCCTTTATAAGAGTGTTTAAAAAAAACTGTATTCAATTATGGAAAACGATATTTTACTGAAAGGTATAATCGAAAACCATGACAGGAACACCAAGTCCCTAAGAATTATGAACATCCATAGCAGGGATGGAAAATTAAAAATTCATTCGGTATCAAAATAATATTCAAATAGTACTTTTTCCAACCTCAGAGTACTAAAATTTAAAACTTCAATTTATTTTCATATCATCGTAGTTTTGTGTTGAAAATCATCTTTAAAAATACTGTTATACGGAAGATGTTCTATAGAAAATACTGTTATATTGAACATTTTCTATAGAAAAAAACTGTTATACTGAAGACTGTCTATAGGAAATACTATTATACACACGATATTATATAGAAAATACACAATATTTTTCATAGAAAATACTATTATACACAAGATTTTCTATAGAAAATACTGTTATATAAAAGATTTTATATAGAAAATACTGTTATATTAAAGATTTTCTATAGAAAATACACTAAATTTCCATAAAAAATACTACTATACACAAGATTTTATATAGAATATACAGTTATATACAAGATTTTTCATAGAAAATACTGTTATATACAAGAATTCCATAAAAATGCAGCTATACACAATATTACACTAAACTTTACATAAAAAATACTGCTGTACACAATATAAAGTCATGATTTTCTATAGAAAATTCAGCTATACACAAGATTTTCTATAGAAAAATGTGCTATACACAAGATTTTCTATAGAAAAATGTGCTATACACAAGATTTTCTATAGAAAATATAGTTATAAACAAGATATTTTATAGAAAATTGTCAGCTATATCCGAAAATCATTCTGAGTCTACAGGAAATTTAAAATTAGTCTTTATATATGAGTAGCCACAGAAAAAATGTACTTTTTTGAAAATTTAAAAATTTTGGGAAATTGATTTTTTCTAGAAGATTTCAATCCAAGTTTACAAAAATACCAAAAAATCAATTTGTAAACAAAAATCGAAAAAGTACCTTTTGTTCTGCGGCTGCTCATATAGAATACTAAACATTGTTTGAAAGTATAAAATAAGTCTCGGAAGAAGGTACTTTTCATTATAAAATAATATAAAAACAAGTAAGAGAGCTATATTCGGCTGTGCCGAATCTTATATACCCTTCACCAAATTATACTTGAAAATAAAAATTAAAATATTTTTAGGTAAACAAATTTTAATTTTTTCAGTTTTTTAATTTTTTGTAGAAAAAAATGTTTCGAATTGTTTTTTTAAAACTTTGTTTTTTAAATATGAATTTTTTTTTTTTTAAATTTAAAAAAAAAATGTTTGTTGTTTTACAATTTTTTTTTTAATATTTATCGAAAAAAAACTTTTGGTGAAAAAAATCGGGTTAAAAAATATTTTTCCCATTTGGACCCATTGTAGGTCCAACATACTATGGTTTTATATACATATTGCAAAGGTCTTTGAAATATCTATCATTAGATATCCATATTGTCTACATTAATGACTTAGTAATCCAGACATAGGTCAAAAATCGAGGTTGTCCTGGTTTTTTCCTCATATCTCAGCCATTTGTGGACCGGTTGTGCTGATTTTAAATAGGAAACTTCTCGAAATCATGTCTGACAGAATTATTGAAGATTTGGATCCCGAAGATATCTGGGGTCTTCAGAAAATTGATTTCAACAGACAGACAGACATATATCCTTATAGATAGCGGAGTCGATTAAGCCATGTAATCGACTCCGCTATCTATAAGGATCCAGAATATATATACTTTATAGGGTCGGAAATGAAAAATGTAGAAATTACAAACGGAATGACAAACTTATATATACCCTTCTCACGAAGGTGAAGGGTATAAAAAGTACGATCGTATCAACTTTTCCAAGATCGAAAGCATTCACCACACTACTCGCAGGAATCCAAGGATTTGTTGACCCGGTCTATCATCTTGCCAATAGGCTTTTCGTGGATAAACCTATTGTGTTTTTAACAATAGCCCAACAAATAATTAAATACTTGTTTCAATGGAAAGGTCTAAATATGCATACACCATTTCCAATTGTATTTCTGAAATTAATATTTAAAAAATTTCTTATTATTTTCCAAGTGTATGACTTATAAATGCGGTATATTTTTTGAACGCGGTTTTTATTTTTAGTAACTTATATGTTTTAGAACTTGCCGTTAAATTTTTAGTCAAAAAATTTCGGGAATTTCTTTATAAGCTTCCTTCGTAAAAGTTCATTTGTTGACAATCGAATGATTCGATTATATTGGGCGTATGACTTAAAAATGCGGGATTTTTTTATAGTTTGAGCTTCTATTTTGGAACATTTGTACAATGACCTTTTCCCATCTTTTTGGCAATATGAATTCAGCGCCAACAGAACTGCTCATCTTTTTTTCGGTCAAGAATGAATCAAGCCAATTTCGGATACTCTGTTCTGAAGTGAAGCGTATCCCAGAGAGAGCGTTATGTATCGATCGAAACAAATAGTAGTCGTACAGGGCAAGCTCTGGACTATAAGGATTCCCAACCACATATTTTTAAATACTTTTTAACAGGTGGCTTAGCGTTGTCATGATGGAATATTACGGTTTCATGTCTGGCCGAATATTCTGGGCGTTTTTCGGCCAATGCTCGCTTCAAACGATTCACTTGCGTCGGAACAGGTCCCTGTGATGGTATATCCAGATTTCAGCACCTCATAATAGATAGGACCCTTTTGGTCCCACCAAACAAAGAGCATTACCTTAGCGCCATGGATATTTGACTTTGGTGTCGATTCGACTGTTTCGCCGGGCTTCTTTTACGCTTCGGGCTATCGGAATGGATCTATTTTTCATCGAAAGTAATGATTCGGTGCACAAATGATTTTCTTTTGTAGCGTTCAAGCTGCATTTCAGACATTCAAAATCGCGTTTCCGGTCTCTCTGCTTCAATTCGTATGGTACCCAATTTCCCTGCTTTAGGATGATGAAATTGCTGCTTAAAACCGATGAAACATTTACCATAAGCTTCGATGAGCAATCAGTGTACTTCAGCGGCACTTCTTTTCAAAATATAAAAGAAGCAAAACTTCCAGCATATGACGCTTTGTGGGCACAAAATTCTACATTTTCGAAGCCAAAAAAACGTTGACTAACTTTTGGCAGGCAAATCTTTTCATCACTTCAAAAATTTCATTTATCTAATGTAGGGTACTAAAGAGCAACAAAAACTTTTTGGCATTTGCAAACAACAGTAGTGATGTTGTTGATAACAATGACGTCGATGATGATGGTGGTGGCTGTCGAGTTAGTTAGTTGTGGCGGTGGTGTGCTGGTGGTTTTGCCGGTAACAAACACCAGAGTGTTGGCGATGCAATGTGGATTATTTAACCAAAATCTAAAGATGAAAAACCCATAAAGAAAGAAGCCTGAAATTGTTTGGTTACATACAAAGTATGTAGATAGTTGTTGATATTGCGCTGCTGTTGCTTGTTTTGTTTGCTTTGTTTATTTCGCTTGGAGGTTATGGAAGAGTACACAGATTAACAGTTTGTTGGCAAGAAAAGTGGTCAAAATGTTTAAACAAATATAAAAATATAATAGTCGTACATAATGTTGGTGCTTGGTTGTGTAGACACACTCGTATTTACAAACGTATGAATTTATGTTGGTGCAAATAATTGCTATTGTCACAGTAACTAACACCGTAGCAGGAGTAGCAAAAAAAACTAACTATGAACAAATATTTAAACCAAAAACAAATAAGAAATTTAAATAAATAAATAAATATTATTGTATGCACAGAGGTACATATTTATGCATATAAATATTTATGTATGTATGTATGTGTGTCTTAATGTATGTAATTACAATATTTATAGCCTGATCGTACTTAAAATATTTTGGCAATGATGCTCAAAATTTGTTTGCTCGTATTTCCTTTTTCTTGTTTTTGGGCAACTTCCATGATGGGATTTTATGTGGCAGATTATATAAATTTTATTTCGAAGAGATGTTTGCAAAATTTTAATTGTTCATATTTTAAATAACGTCACGAATGTTTAACGTCAGAACTAAGTTTTAATTTATTTTTATATACATATTTTCTGAGCCAAATACAATTTCAAAGCAGTTTTGAAAGAAAAAACTGCCACACAAGAAACTTCTTGAGAATTTTTTTTTGTCCGGTATTGTTCTCGTCCATCAGCCTCATAAAAATCTTGACCCGGAAATTGTGAAAAGTCTTCCAGTAGATAGGTTTTATCAATCATCACAGTTTTTTATAAAATTTTACCGCATTGCGATCTCAAACATTCTGAATTTTATACGACTTCTACCCAGCATGAACTTTGGCTCTGAGCTCAAATGAATCAGAGCATTTAACTTTACGAGCTGTTTTTCTTATAGATTTGTTCGGTGCTCTTCTTTTGCGTTACCAATAGCAAGGCTGCCGTTAAAGGAATAGCGAGTGCCTTCACGAATCTAGGTTAACAGAGGAATGCCGAGTATCCCTAAATGAGATAGCGAGACATTCTAGGATGACGCTTATTTCGGTTCCCGGACACGATGAAAATCAGGGTAATTGTATAGCGGATTAATTGGCCAAAATTAATGAGGAGGCGATCGACTACTTTTCTGGTATTTCCCTTGTTAAATGCAATATGGCTGTACAGCTGAAACTATATGAGACTGCACAAAACAGGTGGACCAATGAACCTTCCTGTGCTACAACAAGGACGACTTGGGCCGTATATGATGCCAGCATGAATCTACTTGTGGAATTCCGTCGTAAGGCTAATTGTCTCCTTAATTAGAGGACACTGTATAATTGGGACATATGCTAGAAGACATGCTCGGTACATAATGAAGAAGAGGAGGAAACTATGTCTCACCTTTGACAAACCTGAGGGAACACATCCTTCCATTCCTATCATGCTTGGATGAGCTATCAAGGATGAATCTTAGACGAATCTATTCCTTCATCATGGAATCTGCTTGACAAGTGTCTGCCCATGGAACCTAACCTACCAAGTTTTCCAGGTTTTCTTTCAATTTTCAATTCTTCCTTATACTGTTTAAAGCCTTTTGAAACAGTATGACGATGAACCTTCAGATCTTTTGCTATTTTTTGAAAGTTCATATTGGGTTTAAGGAATATAATTTTCAAAAAGTTACCATTGTGTTGTTACTCATTGTATATATATTTTTGACATTAATTTCGGCTTTAAATTTAATTTTACAATCGTATCTAAACAATTTATAAAGTGTTGTAAATAATCGAATTCAACATACTTGAATTGCTCAAATTTAATATATTCAAATACAAATTTCGTGTATTTCTTTCAATCCATTGAATTTGAGCACATACTATATAAAGCAATTCAACCATGTTTAAAAATATTCATATTATTCACTACAAATCCTTCTGACCATTCCTTAATAACCAATTCTATAAAGCAGAAGAGTCGAATACCATATGTGAGAACATTAAAAAATCGTGACACCAACTATATATGTACATATAAATCTTTATAATTCACATAATTTTAAACCACTGTACAAATTTACAACATAAATACTAATGACCATCTTAAGTTTTTCTTTGAAGTTTTGTTCTACATGTTTATTTATATTCCTACTAAACTTACGCCCAATATGGCAATTGATACAATAAATGTGTGTGGATAATCTAATTTCTACTGTTTTTGTTTCATAGAAAAGAACCCCATAATTAACCACAAATTAGTCGTGAGAAAAACATAAATATGGACATGATATTAGAACACACACATGCTGTACTTTATACTAAATATGTATACGACTATACAGGCATTGCAACATAAGATACAATTTCGAGTATGTACTCACATCATCAGACATTTGATGTTGTTTCCCAGCAAACATAATTTCCCTAAAGATATGATATCTAGTCTAAATAACTAAAAAATCATTCTTTATTATCATATTTATCACTTTTTATAGCCACCACCAAACAAAATTTCATTCCGAAGGAGCTTACGCATCTTAAGGATGTGATCTAATAATCGACCATCCCATCTACCCTCTATGTTAATAGCGGCTGTGGGAAAAATGTTCCCCTCTTTATGTGGTACGACCTCAACTGATTAGCGGTGCGTTCCCTATGATACTCTGTCTGCAATTTTATGTCATTCTGGTATGTCTCCGGCAGAGAAATTAATTGACAATACCTTCTGGTGTTGGGTCCTTCAAACTTCTAGCTTTTGCAATTTTTTAAACATTTAATCAGTTTTGAAGGCATTTTAAGCTGTTTTTTGCGAGTCAGTCTAAAGTTAAAGAAATGGTCCTTGGAATCTGCCACTCAAACTTTTAAATATGGAATTTTTTTGGATGTAGGTCCTTCGAACTTCTAGCTTTTGCAATTTTTAAAGCATTTAAATAGTTTTGAAGACATTTTAAGCAGTTTTAGCGTGACAATCTAAGGTTAAAGAAATGGTCCTTCGAACCTGAGACTCAAACTCTTAAATATGACATTTGTTTGTATAAAAGTCCTTCGATCTTTTAGCTTTTGCAATTTTTAAAGCATTTAAACAGTTTTAAAGGACAAAGAAATGGTGCTTCGAAAATGTGATTCAAACTCTTAACCCTCCGTTACTCGCAACTGATCGCCCTAAGTTCTAAGCTATTTTTTTATAAAAATATATTTATACTGCAATTTTGTTTGTATACTTTGAATTTAATATTGTTTTAATGTTTTCGAAATAAATAGTGAAGAGATTATTTTCAAACACGAATTTCTTTTATTGATATCAACTTGACTATCAATTTGACTGACACTGCTACTAGTCTCGATTGAAAATGATTGCGACAGACGGAGGGTTAAATATGACATTTGTTTCTATAGAGTTTCTTCGAACTTCTAGCTTTTGCATTTAAACAGTTTTGAAGTCTTTTTAAACAGTTTTTGAGTGTCAATCTAAAGTTAAAGAAATGGTCCTTCGAACTTGCGACTCAAACTCTTAAATATGTCATTTGTTTGTATAGAGTTTCACCAAACATCTAGCTTTTGCAATTAAAATAATAAACAGTTTTAAAAGCATTTTGAGCTGTTTTTGCGAGTCAATCTAAAGTTTAAGGAATGGTCCTTCGAACCTGCGACTCAAACTCTTAAATATGACATTTGTTTGTATAGAGTTCGTCCAAACTTCTAGCTTTTGTAATTTTTAAAGCATTTTTTGAGTGTCAATTTAAACATAAAGAAATGGTCCTTCGAACCTGTAATTCTAACATTTGTTTCTATAGAGTTCCACGGCGCTTTGTTCTTGGTCTACTAAATTCTCCATGGGTAATGTGAGTATTTAGACTGAATATCATTGGAATGCCCAGGACTGACAGTTGGTAATGTCAATGTCGTAGACAGATCGCACTGATTCTTAATCAGACAAGGCAGAATAACAGGTGTAAAAGCGTTAAATTTTTTTAAACTCATGAGCAGGACCTGCTCTTGGTGACTCCTTAGACGGGAAAATTTAAGAAACACGGACAAAATCCGAAGACTCATGACCCCCTAAAGGAAAACACAGGACTGAGAAACATAGAAAAGGCTGGCGAGCTACAAGCGCTCTGTGATGCCCTAGCATACATGACTTCTAAGGAAAAGCACATCTACCACATACTAAAGTACGGGACTATAATGCTACCATTCGTTGAGGTAAGGTCAGCCCAAACTTAGACGGAATAAAACCAGAACAGGAATGTCAACACAACTAAACCTGAGCCCCATGAAGGGAGCGAACAGAATTACCGAATCGGAGAATCTTGATGTACGCCCATATACAACCAAGAGGGCTACTTCGGAACAAGAGGTGATGACCAATGCGGTAATACGAAGTCTGATAGCGTAACACCTGAGTTGCTGTCCGTTATCTACTCAACTCGAGGTAGTATTAGGTGGTCTGCTATTACCACTTGCAGAATACACAGAATGCTCTGGCCTTCTGGTTATATGAGAACTAGGATGGATTGATGGTGTAGAAGTAAGTTTGGTTATACTCAACTATCAAGAAGTTGCGAAGAATAGGAAGAACTGCAGAAAAGCTGTATGCAAAGGCTGAATTATTATGAATCGGAAGCTCAGTGTTCATCGATGAAATAACTAGATTTTAAAAAAGCATTCAAGTGCCTCTTCATACAATTTACATCACCTACATCCGGAATCCTTAAACAGGATGGCGAGCCATTCAACAGTCGTACTCATGTGGGTAAGGGGACTCGGCGATATGGCGGACAACATTGTTGCTAATGCTTTGGCGAAAAAAGGCGCCATGATGCCTGACGGATACATAGACTTCCTATGCTGGATTCCATTATCTAATTACAAGCTACATATAAGTAACTATTAGTATGAGGTCGTGCAGACACGATGGTAATGTGAACCCACCTTATATGGCCCCGACTAAACCGAGGGCGGACATCATATCTTCTTGGCTTGTCACGTTTACAATTTAGTAATGTAGTGGACACTGCACATTTGGCAACCATGCGAGGAGACTTGGCCTGCCCCATAACGACTTCTGTAGAAGTTGTCAAGATGAAGAGGAGAATGTGACCATTTTTAATCTTCTTTGTCATTTTCCGGCATTAGGAGATCTACGCACAAGGTTTCTGGGACATCGTTTCCTAAATAGTCTTTCTGAGCTTTCGGACATGAAGTTAGAGTGCACCAATGCCTTTATCAGGAATATCAATTGGCTAATCAGGCTAGACATGAGAATATCCACGGAGAGTCCTAATATCTGTCAATTGACTGGTGCTTAATATTCTCTCTCCTCTCTTTTTCTGACATCCTTCCTCTTCACTTCTTCATTCATTTCATTTCTATCTTTATTTTCAGGTAACCCTGAAGTGAGCTACTCTCTTTCCTGTCTCCACTATGCGGCTGCCGGTGAACCGAACCTAACAACCGGCCGAAAATCGAATACAACTCACGTATATAGGTCGTTGCCATATGTCTATTTTGGAACATCTCGCCCACGTACAGATGAAAGATAGAATTAAAAATGATTTTAATTGTAAACCATAACCTAAATGTTTGCTGGGTTTTTAAATCACGATTATCGTATATAAGTTTGTATGTGTTTTTCTATCTGTTTGTGGACTAATTACATCCGTGTTTATGGTGTAAGAAAAAACCAAAACAAAACACAACATACAAGAATTTATTTATGTCTTTGACATAAAAACTTAAATAATTACTTGTACGTATTGTACAATACGCTGTTGAGTTGGTTACAAGTATGTAACATACACTCGTTGACTGGAACAAATTCTAACTTGTTTATAGGTTTTTTTTTTCTACAGCAGTAACAAAGGGAAATAACTCTTAAAACTACTAGTAGGAATGAACAAAACTGGGAATATCAAGAGAAGACAGCGTAAGATTATTGTATAGTAGTGATAGAGACATCAAATTAAAAAAAGATGGGTTCATTTAAATTACCCAGACAGAAATTACCACTTTTGCCAACATAGTACAGAATACTGCATCTATACAATTACGACTCTCTCAAAAATACTAGCATAACAAAGTGAAAACAATAATAAATACATCGAGAAAATATCGAGTTTATAATGAAGACCAGCATAGGTTGATAATACAGTGTTTCCAGAAAATCAAAATCATGACGCTACGGTGACGCCAAAAAGTAGAATACGCGTAGTATTTTAGTTGAAAAACCATTGTGAAATGTTTCAAAACAGGATTCATTGAATATTATTTTGCGTTACCATTTCTATGTTGCAATGACCTTGGTATACCTTGATTAATACTGCACATTGGGGCAGAAGCACAATATTTTGGAAATAAATCTGTTATCTAAATCAAAGTTAACCATGTCATGGCTCCGTTTTTTTTACACAATTTATAACTGATTTCATAAATAATCATAAATAAAACAAGTAAGAAAGTATGGTCGGTCAAGCCCGACCATATAATACCCTACACTAAGTAAAAGAGCAAACAAATTATTCTTTTAAAATTTCAATAATTTATATTTTTGAGTGATTTTTGGAAGTGGGCTTTATATGGGGACTATGACCAATTATGGACCGATCACCATGAAATTAGGTCGTGTGATTTATGTCTATATTAAAGTTAACTATGTTGAATTTTGTGTGTTTACCAACATTTTTAAGCGATTTATGCACGTTAAAGTGATTTTCGGAAGCGGGTCTATATGGGAGCTATGACTAATTATGGACCGATCGTAACAAAATTTGGTGACATGAATTTTGTGTATATAAAACTTATTTGGAGCGGAATTTGTGGAGATACATATATAAATTAAACATTTATGACCGATAAAGTCCAATTTCGGGAGGACATTTGTATGGCGGCTAGGTGAAATAATGGACCGATTTCAGTCAATAGGCTTGGTCCTTGGGCCGAAAAAATAATATGTACCAAATTTGATAGAAATATCTTCAAAATTGCGACCTGTACTCTGCGCACAAGGTTTACATGGACAGCCAGCCAGCCGACCAGATGGACGGACGGACGGACGGACATCGCTTAATCGACTCAGAAAGTGATTCTAAGTCGATCGGTATACTTTAAGGTGGGTGTTAGACTAATATTTTTGGGCGTTACAAACATCTGCACAAACGCATAGTACCCTCCCCACTATGGTGGTGTAGGGTATAAAAATCATATGAAGTTTCAAATTTATATCTTTTACGAGTCCAAAAATAAACGATTTGAAAATGGAGAAAATTTTGATTTGACGTATTTTTTAGATGTATGATCACAATTTCTCTTTGTTTATTTTGAAAAAGGCTTATTAAGCAACTTATAATTTTAAAATATAAAATATAAGTAAAACGTCTATTTTATTTACTTCGAAAATGTTAAATTTTATGCCATCAAAGCGTCATATACCGGAAGTTTTGCTTTACTTCTTTATTGCTCACCAAAGTCAGAAGTGGTGATTTTGACACGGAAGACAAAGATCGCCTGGCCAACCAAAATAGTTTGAAGACCAAAAATTGGAGGCATTACACCATGAAGATTGTTGTCAAAATCAACAAGAGCTTGCTAACTCATTGGGGTTACTCAATCAGCAATTTTAAAATGTTTGAGAGCAGAAGGATTCATCGAAAAGCAGTGAAATTGGGTAACATACGAATTGAAGCTGAGAGACCTTGAAAGACGATTTTGTATGTCAGAATTGTTGCTTGAATTCTATAAAAGAAAATCAATTTTTACAGCGAATCATTACTTGCGATGAAAAATGGATCCATTGCGATAACCAGAAGCGTTAGATATAGTACGAATCGATACCATAGCCAAATATCCATGGGGCTAAGGTAATGCTCTGTATTTGGTGGGACCAAAAGGAATATGTACCGAACACAACTGATTCGTTTGAAGCAAGCATTGGCCGAAAACCCCCCAGAATATGAAATGGTTGGGAAATTTTTGCCTCATCCGCTTTATAGTCCAGACCTTGCCCCGTCCGACTACTATTTGTTTTGATCGATGTAGAACGCTCTCTCTGGGAACAGAGCATCCGATATTGGCTTGATTCGTTTCTTGGCATCAAAATATGAGCAGTTCTTTTGGCTCGGAATCCATATGTTGGCAGAAAGATGGGAAAAGGTCATTGTACAATTGTTTCAAAATAAAAGCTAAAAATTTGTAAAAACTCCACATTTTCAAATCATACACCCAATATATTTTTTATATGCCTAGATGAGTACTTTAAGATTATAGTTAAAATCATTGACTTTAGATAACTTCACAAAAAAAAGCACAAAAATGATGTGCTGAGGTGCTTTATTTTGAGACCCCACAGGGGACTTTGCTACGCCTCTGCTACGCTTATGTGAAATATAATGACCGTCAGATCAGCCAGTTAGAAATGACAAAAGTCTGCACAGAGAAAACAGATTAGTAGTAGCAACCGAATTTGTTGCCAATCGAATGATTCTGCCATATTGACAGAATTTTACGGTTGTGGCTACAAAATTTTAGAAGGGCTAAATACTACTTTATCAACTGAAATTCTATGTGTGCAACTGAATCATTCGATTGACAATTAATTCGGTTGCTACTACGAATCTATTTTCTATGTGTGTAGCATTATATTGTTAGTGTCAAAAAAACCGGCAAATTGGAAAAACTGGTTTCCGGTTTAACCGAAAAAGTGTGTTTTTGAAAAAACCGGTTTTGATTATTGTCTTTTAAAAAAACCGGTTAAACGGTTTCGGTTTTTGTCTTCAAAAAAAAACCGGTTTGTATTAAATTTTTATTTAATATGAAAAAGGTCGCTAATAGCAAATTTAGCATTTTTGAATTTTTAAAGCTCTAACTTTATGCAATTATTTTATATCTTTTACGAAATATTGGCAAATACTATAATTTTCTATAAAATAAATCAATATTTTTAAAAATGGTATCAAAGTTTTTCATTAATATGTTTGAATGTGCTTTAGAAAATATATATCATTAAAACCGGTTATCCGCCTTACAAAAACCGGTTTGTCAAAAAACCGAAACCGGTGGAAAAAACCGGTTGACCGGTTTTCGGTTTTGGATACTCTAGCTCCAGTACATTTCTATTGCCTCCGAATGAGAATTATTTTTTGATGGAGATGGAGTTATATTCATTTAATTGCATATACAAGGGCGGGTCAATAAGTCCTTGACTTTTTGAATTTCCCACTTCTTAACTGAAAGAGCAACACAACTAAAGCTACGTATACACGGTTGTCATATTCTTACAATATTGTCCGAACATGCTCATAAAATGGTTAACACAACCATTAGAACTTATGTTGAAACATATGGGTGTTAACCATTTATTGAACATTTTCTGACAATATTGTAAGAATATGACAACCGTGTATACGTAGCTTAATGTAAACAGGCATCTGTCATTAAATATGTTCTGTGAAAATTTGAAGAAGCTGCGTCATTTAGTTTGTATTTGACAGCCACGCGACTTGAGGAGCAAATGTAAAAAAGTGAATTTCGTGTGCTAGTTAAAAAACATCACTCAAACCAAGGATAAGCTTAGTAAATACTATGGTACTCTGAACCATAAATTTCAATGGTAAAGCAGTGTTTTATTGAATTTCCGAATGTTCTGGACGCCCAGTTGAGGACTCTACACCCTGAAGAAATGGCTCATCGGAAAGATATTTGACTCCAACGATGATATCGTATCTATTTTAATGACCTCTTATTTTTAGGAAGGGATAAACAAATCCATCTTATTCTATGTATGTTTGTGAGTCTACCTTCCCCTCCCTTTCATTTCTATTACAATTCATACTAAAACCACAAGAAGTTTATGACTTGGATCTTTTGTTTTTTGCTGTTCTTATTTTCAATATTTTTATATCTATTTCAGTTTGGTTCTATGAAATATTTCTTTAGTGTTTAGAAATTAATAATTAATTGTAAATTGTATTTATGAGTTTAAATTACCTGTTTTAATTGCCATTGCAGTGTGTCCACTTGATTTTGTAATATTACAGCTTCCACATTTGTGGTATTGTCATTTAAGATTTCATATGATGGCATTTGATGTTGCTGCTGCTGCTGGTGATGATGCTGTTGTTGTTGTTGCTGCAGCTGTTGCTGGTTGTGAATATTTATTGTTGGTATCATATGCAACATTTGATGGGAATTATGAAAGTGATTATTGTAATCACCGACTGTTGATGATGTATCATGATAATTTGAATGGAAATCTTCGCCATTGCCGTCTTCTTCGACCTGATCGAAATTGCAGATATTGCAGTCCTAGAAACGACAAAACAAACAAAAGGCAGAAGATATTAATGGGATTATTAGAGATAATGAAGTTTCATAAAGATAAATGTAAACTAATGTAATTAATACAAAACTTGGACCATCATTAATAGTTTTTATATATTGATTGTGGAATTGGAATTAAAAAAAAACAGTTTACTCTATAGGGAACCATAGTTGAACATTGAATAGAATGTAAAAAAACATTTCGATGCTTGCATATTTTAAAACTTTAGACGGAAATCAAAGATTTTTAAGAAGAATAATTAAATCTAATTTGTTATGGTTCAAAAGATAATTGATATTGACCCACAAAACATGTATTAAACTATTAAATAATAATAATTTTCAAATAAGATTAATTTTCTGACATACTTTAGTTTTTTTTTTTAACAAATTGTGTAATTTTTGTTAAATTATTGTAAAATATTTAAGTAACTCTTAAATTTTTTTTTTGTATAAAATGTGCAAATATTAGACAATTAATAAATCTATTATTGTAATAATAAATAATTTCAATACAAGTTTTTTTTTTTGAGCAATTGTTGTGAATGAATTAATTATAGAAAAATGATTGTAATATCTGTCATACAAAAGCACAAGAGAAGAAACACAAATCATGCTGGAAATTATTGTTTAATAATTCATGTTTGAAGATTTTGTAATTCCGGTTTCTTCATATTCGATAGGCCACCATTACTTAAATCAAACAATCAATAAAATGTGTTAAATTTAGTAACACATTAATAGCTAATAATGAAATTTATTTTGAGAGATATTACACGAATCAGGTCTATAACATGTAGTTTTAGGCAAATGAAACTTTTTTAAAACTACATATTATTTTAACCCTTCCACAATATATTTCTTCAATTGATATTAGAGTTATTTGATTTTATCGTTTTTAAAAACAAAATATTCGGTAATAACTGGCCTTTCGTTCTAAAGGATGCCTTGTTAGGCCTATAATATTAGGTGTATGACATAAAAATGTGGTATTTAAAATAGATGGCGTATCTATTGAACGCGGTTTTTGTTTTTAATAAATTAAATGTCAGTTTGAAGGGTACGTATCTGTCATTTATTCTCACTTAGTTATTAAAAATTATAGTGTAAACAACACAGAATTTTGTGCCAACAAAGAGTCCTATGCGGGAAGTTTTGCTTTACTTCTTTAATATTTTTCTTTTAAAATATCAATAATTCATATTGGCGTTATGACCAATTATGGACCGATCACCATAAAATTAGGTCGTGTGATTTATGTCTATATGAAAGTTATTTATGTTGAATTTTGTGTATACACCAACATTTTTAAGTGATTTAAGCAAGTTAAAGTGATTTTCGGAAGCGGGTCTATATGGGAGTTATGACTAATTATGGACCGATCGTAACAAAATTTGGTGACATGAATTTTGTATATATAAAACTTATTTGGAATGCAATTTGTGGAGATCATTTATAAATTAAACATTTATGACCGATAAAGTCCAATTTCGGAAGGACATTTGTATGGGGGCTAGGTGAAATAATGAACCGATTTCAGCCAATAGGCTTGGTCCTTGGGCCGAAAAAATAATATGTACCAAATTTTTTTTTTTGTACTCTGCGCACATGGACAGCCAGCCAGCCAGACGGACGGACATCGTTTAATCGACCCAGAAAGTGATTCTAAGTCGATCGCTATACTTTAAGTGGGTGTTAGACCAATATTTTTGGGCGTTACAAACATCTGCACAAACGCATAATACCCTCCCCACTATGGTGGTGTAGGGTATAAAAAAAGTGCCGCTGCAGCACACCGATTACTCACAGAAGGTTATGGTGAATGTGTTTCATCATGATTTTTGCGGTTCAAATGTGGTGATTTTGACACAGAAGACAATTATCGCACAGGCCAGCCAAAAAACTTTGATGACCAAGTATTGGAGGCATTACACAATGAAGATTGTTGTAAAACTCAACAAGAGCTTGCAAAATCATTCAAAAATTTTAAAACGTTTCCCAAGCAGCAGGATTCATCCAAAAGCAGGGAATTTGGGTACCATACGAAAGCTGAGAGACCTTGAAATGCATCTTGAAAATCATTTTTATACCGAATCATTACTTGGGATAAAAAATGGATCCATTACGATAACCCGAAGCGTAAGAAATAGTAAGTGAAGCCTGGCCAATCAGACGAATCGACACCAAAGTCAAATATCAATGGCGCTAAGGTAATTTTCTGAATTTGATGGGATCAAAAGTGTCCTATATCTGAAATCTGATCAAACCATCATCCCACTCCCAGAATATGCGGACAGACATGAAACCGTAATATTACATTTTCTGTCCGTTTACAAAACATGTTGCAAACGGACAGAAAACTCCTATATTCGGATTTGACATCTTCGATTTTAATGAAATATATCACACATTTTAGGGTTCCAAATGATTCCTCAAATCAATGACTTTTTCCATTTCAAAAATATCGCGATTTGAAAATTTAAAAATTTGTTAAAAGTGTCTAAAATTATATACACATACACAATTGCCCATAACATTGAAAGTACTCAAAGTCCAACATAATTTTTGATTCCATTTTAAAGGCAAATTTATTGTCTTTAAAATGGTGTGAATAAAATTTTTTACTTCCAAAAGGCCAATTTTCGGAGTATATATTTCAATGTAAAAAATATCAAAGATCCATATGTTACCAGAAAGATGTGAAAAGGTCATAACTAACAATGACCAATACTTTGAAGCTAAACATTTGAAAAATGCCCGCATTTTTAAGTCATACATCGAATATCATGTTGTGTACTTTATTTCTTTGTTGTAATCAGTTGTTAATTGTGATTTTTGTTTAATATTTAATTATTATTGCGAACTTCGTTCTCTGCATTTTAGGCTGGCTTGTCTGTTTTTTATTCTATTTTCCAATAGAAGAACTGAGGAAAATATTCAGCTTAAACACGGTATTCTATTCTGGATTGATGAATTTTACCCAAACAAAGATTGTTTCCAATTTATCAAGCACATTGCCCAAAGAATTAAAAAATGTTCTTCAAACTGAAATTAATGTTGTAAACCTTGTAAAGACCAGTAACACGAGAACATGATTTTTTATATGATTGGAAACAGTCCCGTCAACGAAATTTATCAACCCCTGTGAGAACCCCTGTTTTAGACCAATATGCTTACCCTTCGTTTGGCTAAAAACTTTGGAAAGAACCATTATTATTTCATTTAGATCCTATAAGTTGTTTGCAACTCTATTTAGTTGGTTGCCTTGTGTGGCAGCGTCCTTCTCCATCTGCCGTCGTCATGTGTGGGCCGGTCGACTTGTCGCCAATTCCCTTGCGGATTCCAATCTATTGCTTTTTTTGGTGATAACTCCATCGGACTTTCTGTTAAAGTTCGCAGAATGATGTCACGTTTTCTGATTGTCAATGTGAAGACTAATGGTGTTTATTCCATTGACTTTGGATAGGGCTCTATGCAGTTGACTGTGTACAACACTCACATATTAATGCCTACATACCATAAACTATTATCTAACTCTTAACACCTCTATATAAAGTCGGTTGAGACGACACTTTTTTCGTTAGTAGGATACTACTGTGGCAGGAGGCGATAGTCAAAATATTAAGCCCATGGAGAATTAACATAATACAATATTCATAGCTTCACTCTACCCCGATTGAACAGTATTGAACTAACACTATCGGATAATGTAAAATACTTCGAAAACTGTCTTGAAAACCCAACACTCTAGCAATAACATCAAAGTCCATGAGGGCTAAGCACGAGCATGTTTGCAGAAAGGCCATAGATTGAGTTTTAGATCCAGGAACGTGAAATGGCTATTTGTTGCGGTTACTAGAACGATCTCTAGGTCTCAAACTCTTAGGATGGTATACTAAATAATCCTGATAACAGGAATCTCGCATACGATTTTAATGAAGTTCCTTTTTATGTAACTGAACTAGATCCCGGAGGATTTAATAGTCAGAAAACTGGCATTGAACACTGCCTTATTGCACCTCTCTTCTCGAGAAACTTTAAATTTCGAACAACACCTGATTCGATGAGCATCTCCAATTACGCGGACGGTTCTAAAATGATGGCGGAGGTGTCGTTTAGGATCTCAAATGGATATCAGGCAGAGGAATCTGCTATATGGTTGAGATATAATCAAATATCTGGTAGAGATATTCGAATATATAACTACAGCCAAGCTGTCAATTTCTAAATAATCCGAAACCCGGATTTCTAAATAAGACGCATGTTTGTATACTTTAATATATATCAGGGTTTAATTGTTACGTCTGCAGAAAAATAATAAAACTATCTGATTAGAAAACAAATTCTTTAAAATTGCTACCGGCAATATGCATTAAATTTTACATTCTCATGTTAATTGTACTCTGAAGTGTAAAGGTTTTGGGGAATTTGAAATGAATTTATATGGTTTTGTAAATAAATTAAAATAAAATAAAATGCTGAAACATTTTAATTTACCGTTGATGTCGTTAATGGTGTTGATCATTTCCTGAAACTAAAGATCAACAACACTAGATCAACAACCCATATTATACACACATATGTATGTACGGCGACGTCAACCGCAACTTAAAGCGTTTGTTCCAGTTGTAACACCGTCTTATCAAACAGTCAGCTAACTACGTTTTTCTTTAACCATCATCGTCTTCATCTAGACTCGAGAGTATTTTTAAAGTTAGCCCTATTTTTTATTGTTTTATTCTTCAAATATTGTTCGGCTTTTGTAAAAAAAAAACTCTTTGCTCGCTACCATAACATAAACACAGTGTTGCCAGACAAAGTTTACCTTATGTCCCCAATCTGAAAGTCGATGTCCCCAAAAAATCCCCAATTTTGTCACCATAAAAAAAAATTAAATTATATTGTTAATACTAAATTTTACTATGTTGAGTTTAACAAACTAAAGTTGCGATCTGGCATAATAACATACGACAAGCATTTTTACATCTATTTACCTCATTGTCAGTTTTCAAAATGTTGATTCATCGATTTTGGAACAAGTTGTTTGGAAGATGTCATTTTACTTTGAAACCTGCCAAAGAATTCTTGATGTTTATCCGATTTTTGTACGAATTAGTTTTTATAACTCCTTGAGAAATCAAGAGCTTTATAATATTCGATTTTTTATTCCAGAAAAAGAAAGTATATTTTGTAAAAAATGGACAAAATAAGCATCGGAAGTGGAATCCATTTAAGTATAATTTAAAAAAAGCACTGAAAAACTCATTGTCGTATTAAAATAGAACTTAAAGATAACACTCTGCTACAAAATAAAACTTTATGTCAGAACTTGAAAAGCGACCCAATGGTGATTGTAGGCCTAGGTGAGGGAATACTAAAACCGTTTTCAAAGATTTTGAAACTTCCTCAAAATTTTGAGTTATTTTGAAAAAACTGTTTTAAGTAGTACTTTAGTACCTCTAACTCACACATTTTGCATATTTTTTTCGTCGTTTTTCAAATTCAACAAAGTTATTTTAATTTTTTTCTATGAAAACCTATTTTTTTACACAGTGTTTTAAAGACAATAGAATATATAGAAATAAACATTACTTGTCGAAATCGGTTTATATTTGCAAAAGTTATTAAACTTTTTCGAAAAAAATTCC
The DNA here is from genome assembly GCF_958450345.1 of Calliphora vicina. Lineage (NCBI taxonomy): Eukaryota > Metazoa > Arthropoda > Insecta > Diptera > Calliphoridae > Calliphora > Calliphora vicina. The sequence goes on from NC_088782.1 coordinate 63,755,563, forward strand.
AAAGAAGGGTATATTGAGTTAGAGCTGATGTTTGCAACGTGTAAAAATATTGTCCCAATATCCACCTTAAGTATACCAATATGTTCTGGATCACTTTCTGAGTCGATTTTGCGATGTCCGTCCGTCCATGTAAACCTTGTAATCAAACTACAGGTCGCAATTTCGAAGATAATTTGGTAGCAGATAAAGCTCTTGTATTGCCCCAAGGACGAATCCTATTGAATATGATTAGAATGGGTACATCATTTCTCATAGCCCCCATACGATTGCCCTATCTGAAAATAGTTAAGCTGTCATAAATATCTTAGTTATATAGATATAAAAAACAAATTGAGCAAAAATAAGTTTTATATATGCCGAACCTGCCTCACCAAATTTACCATATAATGCACACTTCCGAAAATCATTTTAATGAGAATAGATTTCTTAAAAATATTTCAAACTCAAATAAAATTCAACACAAATAGTTTTCATATACATATACAGAAGACATGTTAAGAACTAAATTTTCTTTATACATTGCAATAAAAATGTATATCAATTAAAATCAAATTTTGTTTTTTTTTTAGATATTCTTAACAAAAACAATACTTATAACTTACAAATGTATCAAAAGATACACGGTATTTTACAACGTAATCAGTTTTCTTTCCAAACCCGTTGAAAAATATAAAGTCGAGTTGACGAACATCATTGAAAACTTTTTTTTTAGAATAAATTCTGAATTTGAGGATGTTTCTGACATTTTTTTAAATACGAAGTCAAAAATTGGCTCCTAGAGAATGATTCAGCTTTCTGTGTTTAGGAAGAATTTAAAACAATTTAATATCTGTGAACTTTTGATGAAATCCTTTTTTAATTTTTTTATTATCAAAGTAGTGTCTTGGAAAAGAAAAATCTAAAATTTTTGTGTTTTTCATCAAATTCTGAAGAAATGAAAGAAATAAAATATGATTATTTAAACAAAATATAAAACCAAATAGATTAGAAATTGAAATGTTTGTCAATAAATAGCTCTTCTGTTTTATTACTGGGCCAAGTACTCTACATTGTGAATACCGCTAATGTCTAAAAATGTAAAATCCCCAAAAATGGATGTAAATCCCCAAATTTTGTTAAAATCCCCAAATCCCTCCCCACGAAATTCTGTCCCCAAAAAAATCTTGAAATCCCCAAATTGGGGACAAATCCCCACATCTGGCTACACTGCATAAACATAACATTTAATTTAAAAGTGAGGGGAGAATCAACTTGTATATTTTATTTAAGCAGCTAATACCAACGCCAACCATAACTTCAGCGTATCATGCATTTCTTGGTTGATTTTTTTGTTTCTTTATATTTTTTTAAGTTCGTAGTTCATTTAAACTGCACTAAAACTCTGGGAACTATAACACATGCTGCATGCCTGCCTGCCCTTCCGCCTCCATTGTCGTCGTCATAGTTGCAGTTGATGTTTTATACTGGCTACATTGATAAATTAGCTTTTTCACAGTACTAAATTCACCCTACTTTATGTATTTTTCTGTTGCTTGTAAACTTCAATAAATCGTTTTTAAGTTCAGATTACATTTGCACATCTTTGTGTTTATTTTTTTTCGAATGTTTTTCTTCTTTTTTTTACTGAAGAAGGCAGAAATGGTTTGCAATTTGTTCTGAGGTGGGCATGAAGTGGCACGCTGGTATCTGTTTTCTGAAATGATACTCGTATTTCCGCATAATTAATCCTAGATCTCATCAATGCCTCTTATTTTTAAACAGTTCATTTGTTGACATAGACATTATTTATGAGATAAGAACAATTCCAAATACATAAATTGTTCAAGCAAATCTTTGTGTTGGAACTAGGAAAATAGGTTATGGGAGGGAGGAAAGTGGTAGTAGTGTTTGTGGACATTCGATTTGAATTTTCGACAGGAAACACTTTAGCGGGAAGTTTGTTCCACATACTAAAGAACGAATTTAGCCTGTAGTGTGTTGTTCGGTCCACTAGCGAATCGACCACACAGGGATGTGTTCTTGATGAAAAACGTGTATTACGTAAAAATCTGCGAGTTTCAGGAACAAGTTCCCTAAAATTCATCTGAACACATTCCACTGTAGTACCGATGGAACAGTGAAATCCAGCCCACATTGCGTCGGTGCTCCAGCTCTCAACTTCACCCTCTCCTGTACGCTGTCGAGAAGCTCTAAAATAGACTTTGGAGAACCGGCCCATACATGGGAGTTGGAATGAAGAAATGCCTACATCGTTTCAGAAAACCGAGACACTTGAATGCTTCTTTCGACACTTGAAAAATGTGTTGAGACCAGCGGACTCCACAATATTTACACCACCTATAAATGCAGATGAAGCGACATGGTCTTGAGAGCGTTGAAAGCGACCTGAATAGGGTCGCTTTGATGGGAGAGATTGTCAGAAGGTTCTGATTAAGAGAATCATTCATGTTTTGCCTCATTGCTTAATCTCCGACAGGTTTGGTCTGCAACTCAATGAATATGAATGGCAAATGTTGCTGTTATCTGCAAAATAATAGATAGGGTTGGTAATTTGACGTAGAAGGTCGTTTAGAAAAATAAGGAATATAGTAGGAGAAAGAACGGAGCCTTGTGGTATCTTAAAGGGTACATATCTGGGATCAGACTCCAAGAACGAAACCAGTGGAAAAACTGCACACACAAATGGAAATGGCCTGGTTGTTAGCAACGCCAACAACTTGTTTCACATTGATAGTTATTAGTATGGGGTGATACGTCAATGTAAAGGCTATGTTTGGCTGTGGTCCTTGCTTCGATTCATCTTTCCGCAGAAGCTCGTATTCGTCTGCTAATTCCATTAATTTGTTCAGAGAGTTGAAGTCATTCCTGCGGACATACAATTTATACTCATAACGTAAGTCATCATAAAACCATACTGAGTTTAGCTTCCTCAATTCAGGATGTTGCCGAATTAGAGCCTATAGGGATATTACGCAATCCATTGCGTTTTCCCTGGGAGCTTGTTTATGATAGCAAATGTTTTCCTCTAGATGTGCAAGAAATCGTTTCGTCATAAAAAAAACTAGTAGCATTTTCTTTGAACTGTTATCATGTCAATATCTGTTCCCTTTTGACATGATACCACCGTTCGATAAATACCATTAAATCATCGCCACCATACTACGTTAAATCCCACATTACTTCAGCGTCACCCGGAGTATTTTATGAGGATTTTCGATGAGCGATGGAAGATATTTGAATAATTACCTGATCGTCTATTAGGGGTTTTCTCTCTTCGTTCAAAACTTCCTCCTGCAATGAACGAATAAGATTTTCCGAAGATGCTCGATGCCGTTTCAATCGTATAAGTTCAATTAGCAGATCAATTGCATTACTTCTTTAATTAAAAAAAGAGAGAACCATACATTAAATCCCACCTCAAAATGACTGCCATCACTTCAGCGTCAGCCGGAGTATTTGATGAGGATTTCCGATGATCGATGGAAGGTATTTTAATAGTTACCTGATCGTCTATTAGGGGTTTTCTCTCTTCGTTCAAAACTTCCTCCTTCAATGAACGAAAAAGATCCCTGCCGTTTCCAGCGTATAAGTTCAATTAGCTGACGACGAAGTTGGTCATATGAGGACAGTTTTGCTTTATTTCTTTAATTTGAAAAAAATTGCTACTATTTTGCATGTCCGAAATGATGTGCTATAAAAGAAAATCATTTTTGCAGCGAATCATTACCTGCGAAGAATAATGGATCCATTGAGATAACCCGAAGCCTAAGAGATCTTACGAGAAGCCCGGCCAACCAGCCGAATCGACACCAAAGACAAATATACATGGCGCTAAGGTAATGCTCTGTATGTGGTGAGAGCAAAAGGGTCATACTATTATGAGCTGTTGAAATCGGACCATCACGCAACTGATTCGTTTAAAGCTATTAAAAACTATTTGTAATGGAGTGGTTGGGAAGTTTTGCCACACCTGTCTTATAGTCCAGACCTTGGCCTGTCCGAAAACTTTTTGTTTCGATCGATGCAGAACGCTCTCTCTGGAATACGCTTCACTTTGGAACAGAGTATCTGATATTGGATTGATTCGTTGTTGGCTTCACAAGGTGAGCAGTTCTTTTGGCTCTGAATCAGAAATATGGGAAATGGTCATAGATAACAATGGCCAATACTTTTAATAAATTTATATTGTACAAATGTTTCAAAACAAAAAATATAAAATTGAAAAAAATCCCCCATTTTTAAGTCATACACCCAATACTTAAGAAATTTCTAAAGATCATAATTATAAAACCTTAATAACAATCGAATTGAGGTTCCAACAAACGTAAAAGTGATTAATTGAAACGGTTTGTGTACACAGAAAAAATTAAATTTCAATTCAAACATTTATCCCATATTGAACTGGTTTCAATTATTTCATAATTAAGTCAAGTATTCATTTGCTCAAAAACAAAATTCCTTGATATTTTCTATTGAATTTTGAGTTTTGAATTTGATTATTTTGACAATTGATAATTTTCGTAATTGAAACACAAAAAATAACAAAAATGTGTTTTCAATTACGAAAATTATCTATTCAATAATTTTTGTATTTGAAATTCAACCAATAACGAAAATTGTATATTCAATTGTCAAAATAATCAAATTCAATAGAAAATATCAAGAAATTTTGTTTTTGAGCAAATGAATACTTGATTTAATTATGAAATAATTGAAACCAGTTCAATATGTGTCAAATATTTGAATTGAAACGGTTTAAGAAATAGTTTTTTCTGTGTATTTACTAAATTTAAAATATAATATAAAATAGATAGTGTACGATTTGGTAAAATGAAAATATTTTGGAAATAAATCCGTCATTTTGAACTGGATAAACCGATAAAAATTTTATTTATTAAACGTTGGCGACAGAGTCCTCAACCTCCCAGTGTTAATTTTACATTGATACACTTTCTAATAGGTAGTGGCAAATGGCAAGGCAAAAAATAAGTAAGAGAGCTATAATCTTATATACCCTTCACCGAAATATACTTCAAAATACAAATTTTAAATAATATTTTAAAAATTTGTTTTTAAATTTTTTTTTTTTGGTGAAAAAAAATTTGGGTTAAAATATATTTTTTCCGATTTTGATCCATTGTAGGTCCAACTTACTATGGTCTTATATACGTCGTTGCAAAGGTCTTTGAAATATCTATCATTAGATATTCAATTGTCTTAGTAATCCAGATATAGGTCAAAAATCGAGGTTGCCCTGGTTATTTCCTCATATCTCAGCCATTTGTGGACCGATTTTGCTGATTTTAAATAGGAAACTTCTCGAAAGCATGCCTGACAGAATTATTGAAGATTGGGATCCCGAAGATATCTGGGGTCTTCAGAAATTGATTTCAACAGACAGACATCCGCTATCTATCTAACCGACTCCGCTATCTATAAGGTTGGAAAATTATATTGTGGAAATTCCCACAAAGGTGAATGGTATAAAAACATCGAAATTTTTGCAATGCTTGACTATAATTCAGGGCTTGAATTACACTTGTTTTCAACATGAATTCCATTAAAAATGCTTATTGGGTAAGTCAAGCAATTGAATTACACTTTATTTCAATAGCATTATCCAGTAAAAAGGAAACATAAATTCATGCCATAAGTGATTTTTCGGCAGACAAAATTTTAAAATTCAAAATGTTCAAATTCAAATTTAAAATCGATTATTTTTGGACTCGTAAAAGAAATTACTTTGAAACTTGTATCATATGATTTTTTATTTATTCTAATGTTTATTGTAGAAATAAGTCATGGTGAAGGGTATTAATAAAAAACTACACCCCCTTTTCTTAAAGGTTGTGCACCTCTGCAACAATTGCAGAGTTGCCTTAACTGGCTTGTTTTATTGTTGTTTGTTTCCACAACAATTTTATTGTAAATGTGTGTATTTTTTGTTATGGTTGTTGTTGTTGTTATTGTTATTGTCATCGTTGTTGTTGCCTTTTATTTACAACTTATTGGAGCAACAAAATTACTGGTGCACAACGTAAAGTGTTGCCAATAAGATGAAATAAATGTTGTTGAAGTTTCGGTTTAACTTTTGTTACATACCAGCACGAGAATTGTTTAATAACTATAAACAATTTAAAGCAACAAGAAAGCTGAGGAAGGTAATTCTTTTAGTAAATGTATAAAAAATAATCATATTTACTTTTTCAAGTTACAAAATAGTACCCTTTTTTGGACGGTTTGTAAATATGTTGGTTTTAAATTGTACAAGTATTTTAGCCTTGAATTATTCATTATTTTCTTAAATTGAAAATTCTAATTATTTGAACTTTTTTCATTCTTATTTCCTTTAGATTTATTTGTAAATTAACTGAAATTAGTGTACTTTAAAAATAATAGTTCTATTGTCTTTTCATTTTGTTTTTCTTGCTAAGCAACCAACTGGAAATTTTGTAAGAAAAATAACATAATTAGGGAATAGTTAAATACATTTAGACATTACGTCATTTTCACTTTAAACAAATTGTGTTCAAATTAGTCTAAATTTTCGATTCTATGGGGGAGAGTGAGAAGAAAATGAAACTTTATTCTTTCACTTGAAAAAGAGTGCCGCTGAAGCACACCGATTGATTACCAAATCTTATAGTGAATGTTCAGAAGTTGTGATTTTGAAGTGATGATTTTGACATGGAAGACATCCAAAAACGTTTGAAGACCAAGAATTGGAGGCATTACTCCATCAATGTTGTTGTAAAACTCAACAAGATATTGCAATATCATTGGGAGCTATCAGCAATTTCAAAATGTTTGCGAGCACCACGAATGTAAAAGCAGGATAATTGTGTACCATAGGAATTGAAGCCGAGAGACCTTGAAAGACGATTTTGGAAGTCCGAAATGATACTTGAACGCTATAAAAGAAAATCATTTTTGCACCGAATCATTACTTGCGATGATATCGTATTTAAAGCCCGATCATCCAGCCGAATCGACACCAAAGACCAATATCCATGGCGCTAACGTAATTCTCTGTATTTGGTGGGACCAAAAGGGTCCTATCTATTATCAGCTGCTGAAATCTGACTAGATCATCACAGGGATCCTGTACCGAACTCAACCAATTCATTTGAAGAGCTCAGAATATGCGGTCAGATATGAAACCGTAACATTCCATCATGACAACGCTCGGCCACACTTTGCTATACCTGTTAAACAATATTTAGAATGAAGTGGTTGGGTAGTTTTGCCTCAGCCGCTTTATATTCCATACCGTGCCCCGTCCGAATACTATTTGTTTCGATCGATGCAGAATGTTTCAAAATAAAAGCTAAATATTTGAAAAAGGCCCGCATTTTAAAGTCAAGAATTATTTTCCACTTTACAAGCTCTTGGCAGCTGTGAATATTTAAATAATGTCCTAATTTGCTCGCACGTTTACCGATTGTCCAACAACATGTAAATGCAGCTATCAGTATCGAATTGTGCTTCCGATTGTCACTGTATTCCTGATATACTTTTCTGGAAGGGCTACACGTGTCTATATTATTAATTAATGTCAAAAATACGAGCTATCCTGGATAACTGTTTCACTACAGAACGAGTGGAAAAACAGATTCTTGCTGGTCGTTTGGAGGATGAGTGTTTGGCCTGGATTGACGTGGTATTTATCTCTTATGGGAAGCGAATTATGCGAGTTTAAAAATTCAGAATTTCACACAACCAAAACGGGCAACCGTTTCAGATATTATAATGTATTTTAAATCCTTCGTATTATGTTACCAGAAACAAATCTGGTATTTATGGGCAAAAATTAAAAATTGGGATTTTTTGTTTATTTTTTTTTAAATTGGGGGATTGGATTTTCCTAAATCTTATATTTGTTTCCTCTATTACATTTGCTAGCAAAAGATGTACTGATGTAACGAAATTCATTGAGATATGTCAGGTTAGGTTAACAGGCTGTCGCATGGTGGAGATAGAAAAGAGAACAGCTTACTAGGGTCCAAGCAATAGATTCCTTTATGTTACCTTTAAGTAAAGATAAAGATAGAAATGAAAAGAGAAGGGGACAGTCAGATGGAATAAAGATGTAGAAGAAGTGAAGAGAAAGGAGATCAGAAGAAGAGATTAGAATGTTATGCATCAATCAATTGATGAATATTAGGTCTCTCCGTGGAGATTCCTCTTGTCTGGCTGGATTAGCAAATTGCTACTCCTGATAAAGGATTGATGCACCCTAACTTCATGACCGAAAGCTCAGATAGACTATTTAAGGAACGATGTCCCAGAAACCTTGAAAAATGGTCTCATCCTCCTCTTCATTTTCACAACTTCTACAGAAGTCGTTATAGGGCAGGCCAAGTCTCCTCGCATCGTTGCCAAATGTGCAGTGTCCGGTTATCACCGCCACTACTTTACTAAATTGTGAGCGTATCAGGTCAAGAAGATATGTTATAAGCTCTCGGTTTAGTCGGGGACATATCATTCTGGTTATTGTACTGGTGGGTTCACATCCCCATCTTGTCTCAGATAACGGACTCCCGCATAGGAAGTCTATGTCTCCGTCAGGCATCATAGCGCCTTTTTTCGCCAAAGCATGAGCAACACAGAAGTCCGTAATATCTCCGTGTTCACATACCCACATAAGTACGACTGTTGTATGCTTCGCCATCCTGTTTAAGGCATTCCTGGACTAAGTTTGAAATCTCAGAGATTTTATTGCGGCCTGACTGTCAGTATATATACGTATATCCCTGACTGATATCTTGCCATTTTAGTAGCCGATATTTAGAAATGCAACATTCATTTGGAATTCCAAAAGTTAGCATAGTTTCGAATTCCTGAGTATAGACTCCTAGAAGCCAACTCGATATCCCTTCCTAGAACCATCCGTATAGACTGAGAGACTCGACACCATTTAATCGGAGAAGCGAGAAATGAGGAATCTTGTACTTCCTTGTGAAATTTTGCTTGGGTTTACATTCAGTCCACTGTCAGAACTCCACCGACTTAGTATAAGTGGATCCCAGAGACTGCCACTGCAACGTCATCCACATAAGTGGTGATAAGTCGCCTCCCTGAGGCGTACTCCTCATGGCCATTCTCGTGATCATGGCCGTTCCCTTTTTCAAAACAAATGATCCTGTATCATAGAAGGTTCATGATAAACATTTGTTGTTGGTCCAGACCAAGATCTTGTAGGGCTGGACCTATAGTTGCAGATTAGATTCTACATTACAAAGCTCCTTCTATATCCAGAAATGCCTCTAATGTAAAATTTTCAAATTGCGATATGTTAACGAATGTGATTTTTGAATTTGACCGAATTTTAGTCAAAACCCATCATACAAATCTTTCCTTAAATATATTATTACAGAGATTATTCTAACATTAAAAATTTTGTATCCGATTTATAATTTTAATTATTTTCCTAAATTAATCTTATTCACAAAAAATCGTTTAAGAATTTCTCTGTTTTCTTCATAGTTATTAAAAACAAATTCTAATCAGTAAAAAATAGTACGACAAAAAAGAATTTAAAATTCTGGGTATGTGGGGAACTTAGCTCACCCAGAGAGGCCTATAAACGCCAATGATTAAACCTATAATAATATTTTAATGATCACTAAGTAACAATTAACAAGTTTAATAGTTCTAATACAAAATTGAGGAAGTAATTCAAGTTTGTTTAAAACACATTTTGAAATCTAGTTACTAACCAATAATATTATTGTATTGCTACATAAAACTCATTCCAAATTAAACATATTAATCCCCACAATTGAAATGTAACTGAAAAACAAAATCTTTGTAAATGTCAAAATATTTAAATTTAAAGTTTTTTTTGTATGTTTATCTATTATCTATTTTTTGTTTGTAATTGCGGGGCATTAAAGGTTTAAAACAATCAAATTTGAATGCATGATTAAACACCGTAACATGGCGTTTTATTGTACAAGTCTTTCTTGCTATTGTAGTACATATTTCATTGAAGTTTTTTTTCGTAAATATTTTGAATTATACGCTATTACAACTGTCAACTGGCTTGAATGTACAAAAAGCAGTGGTGAAACATTTGGGTTTTTAAGTGAATTAACCACCAACCAACCTCTACAAGTGTTTAAGATTTTTGTATTTTAAAAGAAACAAAAAAAAAGTTGAAAAACAAGAGTCTCGAAAAATAAATAATACAAAAATTCACTTTAAACAATATAAAATGAAATAATTAAAGTATAATATTACATTTTAAAGGTCATTTGTGTATTAAAAAAAGAAAGAAAGACAGAAATGAAAAAATAAATTAAGATGTTATATTTAATATAAAAGAGAGGGTAAGTACTAGGTTTTGAGGCGGGCCTTAAATGTTAAAAAATACTGTTAAAAAAAATAACTTTAAACTTTGAAGGGTAATTCGCTTCAGATGCTCTGGGTGCTTGTCTGGTGGAGTGGAAGCACCAGACTCTGTTAGAGGACTTGCTACTAGTGCCCTACAATCCAAACCTCAAACCTAGCTTGGTAAAATGTGGTTCTTTGAAACCAAGTACATCAAAGGCTAACAAGCTCCGAATGGTATCCAATAGCGTCGAAATCGCTGTTTCAGGTACTGTCAAGGCGTTTCAGAATCAGTCTACCAAAAAATTAATTTTGTTAGCGATAAAAAATGTGCAAGGAGTGAAACATGATTCGATGCACTCCAAAGCATCTTCATTGGCCTATATGGTCTCTTTCTCTAAGGGTACAAGAGAAGGAGACCATACAAAAATCCCTCAAAGAGGGTAATAATTATAATCCAGGAGTTCCACATACCACAAATAATTGGTATAAGCAATGCTTCTCCTCCTACAGAGGTTGGCAAATATATATGATCGTAATCCAGTGTAGCGTCTAAAGGGCAGTATACCAAGGAGGACGCTCTTCCTGGAAATTAAAGTTCCAAAATTATAATTGCACGGTCACCGGTAATATCCTATAAGGTGACTAAGGATCACCTCATCTGGACGATCATTGAAGTAAACAGAGCGATGATACCATTTATACAGGTAGCTGGAAATTGGACCAGATGTTGTCTAGCCACATCAAGCATATAGCTTTAGCAGATGAGCGCAGCTATAGAAGTTTGCAGAAGATCCACATATGCCGAGATCTCCACCCAATATTCCGGCCAAATGGATATTCTGGAAGTCCTACACGTTCACTAATCCCCAGCTATGTTAAAAAAATTACAGAGGTTTCCGAAAATGTCACTCAAGCTCCGGATATCATGACAATGAAAACATCCAATTCCGGTTTCAGGACTAGTGGGAGCTTTCTTTGGCAATGTAGCGTCTAAACGGCAGCGATCGTTCCTGGAACTAAAAGTTCCAAAATGCTATAAGAATGAGACTAAGGACCATCTTATCTGGACAATCATTGAATGACACCATTTATACAGATAGCTGGAAAATGGACTGGCTGCCACATCAAGCTTATAGCTTTAGCAGATGAGCGCAGTTGTACAAAGCCGCTACTGAGTCCATCGGGGAAGTTTAATATAGCACCTGAATCGAAGTGGTACATCTTGCCGAAGTACCACATATGCCGAGGTCTACTGCCAATATTCCGTCAATATCATTCAACCAAAAAGATATTCTGGAAGTCCTAAAGATTTAGTTATTCCCAGCTTCTCATACATGAAGCTAGGTTACTAAAACTGTAGAGGTTTCCGGAAAGGTGACTGTGGTAATAAACAGAGACTCTTTGCCACTACTTTGAAGAACACAGGAAAGATATTCTATGGATTTAGAACCATCTTCCTCCGGGCTTCACAGGTGACGATAAAAGGGAGATCACGGACCACATAAGCTCTGACGATTAATCAGCTTTTTCATGACAACGAAAACATCCAATTCCGGTTTTAGGACTAGTGGGAAAGTCCACGAAGTTGTGGGTATGAATCCGATTTTTCATGACAACGAAGACAACCAATTCAGGTTTTAGGACTAGCTTTCTTTGGCAAGATAGAAAGGTGTTTTTTGGATTTGGAACCATCATTCTCCTGGTCAACAAATGGAAGCCTCAAGCTTCGGAGAACATGGACCAAGAAAGCTGTGACGACGAATCAGCCTTTTCAAAGCTAGTGATGTAAATTGGCAAAAGCAGAAGATTAGAACGCCCTAATGGAATCCAACGACTATCCAGATGACGCCAATATCACTATCCACTACTATCAACTGCAGTAAAGATTGACCAGATTAACATTCATCTCTTTAAATTGGCGTCAGCGGCCCTACTTCTCCGATTGGTTTCAGGCACGAAGGAATTTATCCTAGTTATTGGACATTATATTGTAAACAGCGAAGCTTTTTCTTGCTTCGAAAATGTGACGGAAAATGTTTGCTCCGAATCATTACTTGCGATCAAAAGTGGATCCATTACGATAACCCGAAGCGTAAGAGATCGTATGTGAAGCCAGGCCAACCAGCCGAATCGACACAAAAGCCAAATATCCATAGATCTAAGGTAATGCTCTGTATTTGGTGGGAGTAAAAGGGTCCTATCTATTATGAGCTTCTGAAATCTAGCCAGACCATTACATGGAACCTGTACCGAACGCAACTGATTCATTTGAAGCGAACATTGACCGAAAAATTCCCAGAATATGCGGCCATATATTCCGTATTATTCCATCATGACTACGCTAGGTCACATGTTACAATACCAGTTAAAAAGTATTTAGAATGAAGTGGTTGGTAATTTTTGTCTCACCCGCTTTATAGTTCAGACCTTGCGCCGTCCTACTACTATTTGTTTAGATCGATGCAGAACACTGTCTTTGGGATACGCTTCACTTAAGAGTCTTAAAAGATGAGCAGTTCTTTTGGTGAGGAATTCTTATCAATGGAAACCCCCCGTAATTCTATGGTTGTTCTTACCCGGCAACAGATAAGTTTTGTAAATTGTTAAGCTCACACAGAAAAAAGGAACAGCATAAAACATTTAAAAGATTTATTTCCATTATTATGAAGGTGAACAATTAAAGTTTTTATATTAAACATTTTCAACAGTAACTCGAAACAATGAGAAGTGGAAAAAAATATGTTTGCAAACAAATTAAAGAAAAATTAAAAGAAAACGTTCAAGAGATTTTTTTGAATATTTTTTTTTTTATAAAAACGAAACATGCGAGTGTATTTTAATATCAGAAACATAAAACTTTATTATGGAAAAGTTGAAGTTGCACATTTGTTAGTAAAAAGTATATTTATTTAAAAATATGTTTGTTTGCTGTTGTTGTTGGTTAACAAAATAACAAACTGCATTAATGAAATAATTAAACGCAACGAGATGTAGTGTCGCGTAACTGACGGATATCATCAGCGTCATCAAAATTTATTACTACTATTATTATGATGATCATCATCATCATGATCATCGTCATCCTCCTCATCATCACTATTACTGCTGCTATTGCAGCAGCAGCTACAACAACGGGGAGCATTGGTTACACTTCGTAGAGCATGGATTTTGTATAAATTGTATACAAATAATAATAATGATGATGATGTGATGTGTGGAGCCCCAAAACGGACCGACTGGCATACGGATGGCCAGACAAAACATAAAGATTTACATGTTGCTGGCGCTGCTGTTGCTGTTTTGGTTATAATGTGCAGTAATTTATCACAAGTTGCAGTTGCCAGTTGTTGGCTTTAAAATTATTATGTAGTGTGTTTAATGAAACGGAAGCTTCACTTGATGATGAGTTTTAATGCAAATATTTACTTTTTTTCTATGTATTTCTGCGATGTTTGAATGTTTGTTTTTATTACCTAGATAAAATTAAGTATACTTTCATCCATATATCTGTTTATATCTATTCATTAATTTTATAGTAAAAGGTGTTTTAAAAAGGAGGTGTTTTATGGACAAATTTATAAAACACAATATAAACAAGGCACATGGAATTTATGGCGGCACCTTGCCTCGATCCCTGGCAGAGGATGAAAAATTTAAATCATGGTTTTCGAGTTTTTAAAATTAACCTCCCTCTAAACAATCCATCCAAGAAGCCCCCTGACCACTCCTCCGCCTGGAAAAGAGGATAACATTATGGAAAAGGTCAGGCGTCCCGCCACCTCCTGGGTGAAAAAGGTAGCAATCAAAGATCAGCAAGGTTCCCCACCACTACACCAAATACAGAGAGGGTGTTGTTTCTAGGCAACGACAGATGGCAGCACCATTATCCTAGACCAATCATCTACTTAGCTGGAATAACAACCGATTAACGAAACTGACACAAGTCAATAATAGCAATCGATTGAATCCTTATGGCAACATCATACATGTATCCGAGGACCCGCTACAGCAGACCAATCATCTATTTAGCTGGAACAACAACCGTTGAAAACTGATAGAAACAATAACAATGTATCTAATGGCAACATCGTACATGGAAACGCACGATACTCCAATAATTAAGACAGTGTAATCTACATGGGAAATACGCGAAAAAGCAACTACTTCAACAATTCGTATAAGATGGAGATACTTTGTGGAAGCCAAATGGCCCCAAGTGGGGTATTGGAGAAAAAAAAACATGGAATTGTATGGAGTTCTCCCACAATCAGTTTAAATATCTTGAATATTTCACGATAAATGTTAAACTGCTCAAAAACTTTTTTATAAACAGGAGTAACGTAATGATGTTAATAGAAGAGATATAGAAGAACTTCTGGAAGTCTCCTATGAGACCAAACTAGAGCGTATGATATTACCAACCTCTCCGTTTGTACCCAGTGATATTTAGAAATCCTGTGGTAGCTGGTTCCTAAGTTGTGTGGAGACTAGGGCTCTAAAAAATTTTTGCATTCCAAATTATAGCCCTAATGGAGACTCCCGATAGTATTTTCCAGACTGCCACTAGGGTAGCAATGGGGTCAGTATAACGAGAGAGAATAAGTTGAAGAACCAAAAGCTTTGGCCGTTTGAATCACAGATCTTCAGTAAATCGTGGATCGTGTCATACCATGGCATAATCCGGAGATCAATCAATCATACTTTTTAATACAACTCTGGAAAATATAATTTATATTCATTTGAGAATGACTCATAACAAGCCCGACTAAGGGCAGATCTGTGGAGACAGCTTGGAGTTGACTATATTACGCTAATTCTTCGGTAAGTTACATGTAAATCAGATCATATATGCTACGTGCCAATCAGGGATAAGTGGAACATGGGCATGAACATCCCACTGACAGAGGTAGATAACAGAAGAATCAAAACTATTGTTGTTGTAACTGGTATGCGTTCGCCAAAAGTTTTTATATTGAGAAAAATCTCCGGGTTGATACTGCTGTCGCTGAGTTGACAATCTTTGACAGAGTAAGCCATTCCAGATCGAAGATCCAATACTCCAACGGCACTGCATCGATCGAAACAAATAGTAGTGGGACAAGGTTTGGACAAAACTTTCCAACCACTTCTTTCAAAATAGTTTTTAACAGGGATTGTAACATGTGGCCTAGCGTTGTCATGATGGAACATTACGGTTTCATGTTTGGCCGCATATTCTGGGTATTTTTCGGCCTATTCTCGCTTCAAACGAACCAATTGCGTTCAGTACAGATTACCTGTGATGGTCTGGTCAGATTTCAGCAGCTCATAATAGATAGGACCGTTTTACTCCCACCAAATATAGAGAACTATCTTAGCGCCATGGATATTTGGCTTTGGTGTCGATTCGTCTGATTGGCCGGGCTTCACATACAATCTCTTAAGCTTCGGGTTATTGTATTGGATCCATTCTTTATCGCAAGTAATGATTCGGTTTAAAAATAATTTTCTCTTATAGAGTTCAAGCATTATTTTGGATATTCAAAATCATCTTTGAAGATCTCTTGGATTCCATTCGTATGGTACCCAATTTCCCTGCTTTTCATTGAATCTTGCTGCTCGCAAACGTTTTGAAATTGCTGGTTAAGTAGCTCCCAATGATTTTGCAAGCTCTTGTTGAATTTGACAACAATATTAATGGAGTAATGCTTACAATTCTTGGCCTTCAAACTTTTTTGGCTGGCCTGGCCGATCTTTGAAACCACTTCTGAAATGCACATACTACATTGAAACTGATGGAACACATTCACCATTAGCTTTAGTGAGCAATAGAGGATCTTCAGCGGCTCTTTTTTTCAAATTAATGGAGTGAAGCAAAACTTTTGTTGGTACAAAATTCAACATTTTCGAAGCAAAAATAAAATTGTTCAATAACTAAGTGAGAATAAATGAACCTTCTAAATAACATATTAGTTATTTAAATCAAAAGATACGCCATCTATTGCCATGTATTTAAAATTTAATAGTTTTGTTGAATTTTTGTAAATGTTTGCAACATAAATGTAGTATTTTCCTCACTTAAATAATTAATTTATTCAAATCCTATTGTTCTTTAATAATTTATTGTCAAGGAAGTATTTTATGCAAAAAATCTAAAAAATCAGGAACTACTAAAAGCGGGATAATCCCACGAAAATCGGAACATTTATCAACAGTAACTAGTGATCGTATACTAGGAAAGCTTTGCCTTTAATTTGTGTAAGAGTTAGCAAGGTTGAATCTCATATTCCTGAATTTTTTTTTATCAGAAATAGTGTTTGATTTAGTTGGGTATCGCAATGAAATCTGATACAGATGGACCCAAGTGAACTGATTGAAGAAAGACTGCACACGGAATCTAATCTCTTCATGCCTTCTGAAACACTTTTCGAAAAATTTTCAGTCTTCAACTTGGCGAAGAAAACTTACTTTTCCAAAAATATCCAAATAATAGAGAGCAATTCCAAGAACTGGATTTCTCCTATAGAGGATTATGTTTAGGATTTTAAATTCGTTGATATTTAAAGAGCAAGTTTTTACATTACGATCATTTTAAACATTAAGCTATCTTTACACAATCTGAGTTCTAATCTGAGTTTAATGATTTATTCTGAGTCAATTTAAGATCAATATTTATCCTTTATCTTTTTAAAAGCGTTACAGTTGTTCAACTCAGATGAGAACTAATAGAAGATCAAAATGATCTTGCATGTTTAGTACCGTGTGATTTTTTATATTTTATGCTGAAGCAATAGTAAGGCGATCGTCTCTACTGTAAACTATGGAACTAGATATTTTGGGAAAACTATTTTTTAGAAAAATTAATCCAACTTTTAAATAAAACAAGTTTTTTGCTACACCCTTTATATGAATTTTAATCAAAGGAATTTATAGACAATATATTCATTCATGCAATTTTTTGCACATTTTTTAAATAGTTTTTTTTTTAATAGTTTTGTAATTTGAAACGAAAATTATCATATAAATTACAAGTGCTAATACAAATTCTCTATAACAACAAACAAAATTAAAAAAAAATATATATATTTTTAACAAATAGATAGAAAGATAAATTAATAGATAGTATGTGAGTCTGTTACAATTAACAATTGAAAAGAAATGTAATGAGAACAAAACTGGAATTTATTATATGTTTAAATTACATACTAATACGAGTAGTAATAATTTAAACAATTAAATAGCACATAGCCATGAAAATATTTAGAAATTCTTTAACTAAATAAGATTTTAGCTAATTTCTCTTCTGTGATGATTTTATACTATATTTGTTTTTGTCTTCCTTTTTACTAAAGATTTGATGAGTTTTCATCAAACTTTATACCAAAACCATTACTTTAGCATTACAAAATTTTAAGTTTTTATTTTAAAACCTCATAAATTAAGGGCCTGATTCAGAATCACGGCTTGAAAACAATTTTAAAATGTTTGTATGAAAATCACTCAGTTCTCAAAAAGAGCGATTTACATTAAAATAATTCTTCGTTCTTGTAACTGAATTAGGGGGTAAGATTTTAAACAATCCTAATAATATATTAAAAAATCATTTAAATATTTCAATTGATAGCAATATATCAAGTGAAAGGTTTCAGGAATTTTACTTCTTTTTATACCAACTATCAAAAAAGATTGGGGTATATTGATTTTGTCATTCCGTTTGTAATATATCGAGAAAGTATATATATCCTAAGTTCTCATAAGATTCTTAGACAATCTAGCTATATCCGTCCGTCTGAAAACACGACGATAGTTGTATGGTATTGAAAATTGACAATATTGGTCCATGATTTCACATAGCCCTCATACAAATATCCATGTTTGAACAGTCATAAGTATGTACTCTGAAATTATACTGTAAAATATGGCAATAATCGAGCATAATTTGATAAATGTCTGCCTTTCAATTTCTACATTGTAAAAGGGGACGTATTCATATTGGGCTGCTTGAAACATTCATTATGATTATCATCATTTCCATTGGTAGAAACTTCTACTTATCAACAATGTTGATAACACGTAGTTATTAACATTGTTTGTAAGTATTGCAACATTAGCATTGATACTGCTAAAAGCTCTAGAAATTTAACATTCTAGTTCTGTCCGTTAAGATAATTCATGAAGCTACTGGAAGGAAGATGGCGCTGTGTATAAATAGTGGCAGCGGTTGCAGTTGGTAGTTAGTTTATCGTAGGCGTTGTTAGAATCAATATCAACTGCACTCTTGAACATTATAATATACTTCTTGCTGAAGTTCAAGAAACTTCTAAAGTAAACAACGAAAAGCTGTTAGCTGAAGTTCAAAAAAACTTCTAAACCCTCAAAAGAGAAACTTCTGGAAATTTCGGAGGTTGTAAACATCTGGATTGATAATCTTGAAACACAAGTCAGCAATTTAGACAAAAAGCTGTCCGACCAATGGGTTATCAACACAAAGTCGTTGATAAAAAGCTGAATGAGATATCCAAAGTCCAAATTAATAGCCTTCAATACCAAGATGAACCGGTGCGAATTATTCCAGAAACCTTATTTACAATAAAGACCCCTACTTTTGGTGGCAGCACACCATTCAGCGAAACTGTCGAGCACCAAGAAAACGAACCAGATCTACTTCGCCCCCAAGAACTAAACGGGCTAGCATTACGGGGCAAGAGCTGAGGGGCCCCAATCTTCATATCCGTAATATAGCAGAAAAATAGTAATATTACTGCTTGTGGGTACATCACAGTCTATCGTCAGGCACGATTTTCGTCAAAAACACAGTTGAACCATTATCCGGGGTAAGTCTGCGCGTAGCTACTGGCGAGCCTGCCACTGTCTAGGGTAAAGTAAATGTGAAATTAAGCATTGCCAACGTCAATCATGTATTTATTGTTGCCGACATTGTGGACGAAGTAATCATTGGTGCTGATTTCATGATTAATCACGGCATTAATTTGCATATGGAAAAAAAAGTTATGATTTGGCGAAATGTAGAAATACCCCTTGACGTCGGATATAAAAACAGGATGCAAGTAAGAAAGCTAGAAACTACCACCACAGTCAGAAACTTTAGTATAGGCCCGTATGAGGGAGATTTTGAGGGCAACAGTTTGTAGAATCATCAGAAATAAACAGTGATCTTGTAACAGCAAAAGCCCTTGTTAAACCCTGCAACAACAAAATAGTTCATGTAAGAGTGCTTAACCTGTCCAGCTAAGAAAAAGTTGTCATGCCAACTTCTGAAATAGGTCAATGGGCTTCAGCCAATAGTCCATGTGGGGAAATATCGCCGTACGATAGAAATAACACCAAACAGTTTCGGAAGAAACATACTTCCTTCTGCGCCTTAAAAATCAAAGCCAAGGTAGAACAGCAATTATAAAGCATCAAATAAATACTGGCAAAGCGAGGCCAATAAAGCAGGCACCTTGAAGTATTCCTTTAGCAAAACGAAGTGAAGGTCCATCAACAAAACTTAAGCTCAAATACTCCTTTGATATGTTTGTTTGAAATTTCATGTCAATCATGAAATTGATAGACTTATTTAAAAAATATTGTTACGTTTTAACCTTTTCAAAACGTTTGTTTATTTCCTTTAAATAAACCGGATACTTTTGATTGCAAATAAAAGCCGTTTAGTAGTTTGAAAATTGTAACAACTCTTTATTTATTTAAAATGTACAACAACAGAATTAAATAGTCACTCAATGTTTGTTTATACACGTTTATAAATTCGCAGAAATACAGACACACTTTATAATGTACACGAATTCACTTGAAAAACATAGCACACTTTAAGGCACTCAGTTGATGTTTATTCGAAAAGCGTCTCTGATAAACTCACTAACAACTGCAACTGCTCTCTAGATTGCTTTTAACTGTCTAGAGCTTTCTAATACATACGCCATCTGTGGTGTACTTTCTACAATATTCTTTAACTGAATATTCGAATTCGAATATACGGTCGCAGCAAACAGCGTTGCCAACTTACGATCACTGGTCAACTGAAAGCTTTTATTCAATGTTAATAATGCCCACAGATATGTTACAGTTTGCTATTACATCACTCGTATTTGAAAGCATTCTGTTACTTTTAAATCAGCCGTTAAAATCGTTATATTTGAATTCAAGTACAATTTCGTAACAATATATTGATTCTACCCCACTGTACGCTACATCAACTAAATTCAGCCAAAATTAAACATCATTTGACTTAAATTTTCAGAATATTTATTATATCAAGTATACAATAATTCGAAATTCTCAAAAAAAAATTCCAAAATGTTTAGGTTTGAAAATAAAAAAGAATATGAAAGGTTTTAACTTGACCCTGACATGTTTTTTTCACTATATATTTATTTGTACAAATTGAAATAACAACTTTAGTTTTAATTTCTCTCCCCCGTCAAAAGTTTCGTATTAACCTCAATTTAAACAGTTTAAATGTGTAAATGTTGATTGTAATTGTTGTAAAAATCAATTTGAAAACTCAATCATGTAGAAAATTACATCTCCATATTTTGAAGGTACATATTTACTTACTTGTATTTATTATTTATTTATTTCTACTCGTACATATTTGTTTAAACAAATGTTATGGAAAGGTTTGAATGGTAAGTCAACTTTAAATTCAATGACAGATGTATGAATGAATGAATGACTGACTGACTGACTGACTGAATGCATACTCGAGCGGTCTTGATAGCGAGACAGATTATTGTTTGTTTGTTTTTATTGTCGTAATTTTAACAAAATCATTGTAATTTTCTTATTACATTTATACATCGTCGTAGTGTGTTTATGAATTTCTGATAAGTTTGTACACGAAAAAATACGCCATTGAAAAACTCATCAAACTGAATAAATTACAGCCAATTGGACAGATGTAGCTATCAATTGTCAAAGTTCGGATATCCATATTGGAAGACCCTTTAGTTTATTTATCTTTAGAAACCCTCAACTTTCATTCGTGCACCCACTTTATGCTAAACAATTTACCTTTTAAAAAGTTATTAAGTATTTATTTTATGTAATCGTACATTAATTTTTTTGCTTTATTTTAGCTTAGGAATTTTATTTTAGAATTGTTTTCCTTTATTTTGCCTGTCATCGTATGATTTGGCTTAATGTAATAAAAAATGACTTGTCTAAAGTAAACATTATTCCAAACAATTCAATTGTTTGAAATGACAGTATTGGGATTTATTAGATAAAAAAAAAGAAATATACAAACTTAATCGATTTTAATAAGTGCGAATTTAAATTGAACAATAGTTAATTGTAAATGGGTTTGTCATTTAAATTGAATAATGAATGAGCTATTTAATTTAATAATTGAGAAAATCAATTAAATGACTTTAATACATTTGACAGTTTTAATTTGAATACAATAATAAATATTGATTTTTAAATAAATATTAAAAATAGAAATAAAAAGGTAGACATATTATATATCAATGGATGGGGGATTTTATCTACTTTTCAAAAAATTCATGGAATATTTTTTGGAAAAATATGACAAAAAATGCTTTTTATTGAGTTTTTGCAAAATTAAAATTTTTCAAATTGAAATAAAATTTTTATTTATAAATATTTTTTATCCAATTTTACAGTTATATAGATTTTTAGTTTTCTGACTTAAATACCAGGGGCGGGGTTAACGAAACCTTTACAAAATAATTAAGAATATTTTTGGCCATCTAAAACGAGTTACCATTTTTTGATAATGACTATGCGATTTGAGAATTTTTGCCCTAAATTTGAATTTTACATAAAAAAGAAGGGTTTTTTGGGAGGACCTGGTCCCCTCGGTATCAACAATTTTAATTTTTTTTTTCATTTAAAATGTGAGAAGGGTATATATATGTTTGTCATTCCGTTTATAATTTCCACAATATAACTTTCCGACCCTATAAAGTATATACAGTGCAAAACTTAAGTTTTATACAGTTTATTGTAAAAAAAAACAATGACAAGGAACAAGTACTCCAGTGAATTTAAAATTAAAGTTATTGAAGACTGGAAGACGGGCTTATCACTACATGAATTGAGTAAAAAATATTCAATTAACAGAACAGTTATTTCCAGGCTCGTTTCAAATTTTTTTAAGACTGGTCGCATATCACCGGTGTATTCTGAAGGTCGTACGCGAAAAAAACACGATATTATGATTCCTTGATCAAAAGAGCAATACAAAAAGATCCCACACCATCAGCTATTCAAATACGAACAAGTTTAAGATTATGCGTTAGCGAAAGAACAATCCGTAGTAGAAGCCCGATTATTCAGCTGACGACCAGCTAAAAAAAAACATTTCTATCAGCTAAGAACAAGAAAGCTAGACTGAAATTTGCCAAAGCCCACATCGACTGGAGTGTCCAACAATGAAAGACAGTACTGTTTCCTGACGAATCCAAATACAACTTAAAAAGTTCCGCTGGAATAACGCGTGTACGCAGACCAAAAGGAGAAAGACTGAATCCTAAGTATTGCAAAGGAACAATTAAACATGGAGGTGGCAATGTAATAGTCTGGGGTTGCTTTTCTGGTCAAGGATTTGGGCCAAATCATAAAATTTATGGAATTATGGATCGGTTCATGTACCGTGATGTATTGAAAGCTGTAATGTTGCCTTATGCCAGTGAAGAGATGCCAATTATAAGGAGCTTCCAACAGGATAACGATCCTAAGCACCCCTCCAAAGTTTGTAAGACATGGCTACAGAGCAATAAGATTCAAGTTCTTCTTCATTGGCCTGGTCAATCTCCCGATCTCAATCCTATTGAGAACTTGTGGCACATTGTTATTCATATTAACAATGTGCCACAAGCCAAGTCGTGAAAATTGCTGAAATAAGGATCGGAAATTTTCACGATTTATTTCATGCCGTTAAAATATCCTGGGAAGGAATATTGAAAAACTCCATAAAAACATAATATCTTCTATGCCGAGATATGTTCTTGTGCCATCCAAAACAAAGGATTTGCAACAAAAAATTAATTAAAATTTTTTTTATAGTATATCATTGAAGGGATGCTTTAGTTTTGTCCGTTTCATTTTCTACCTTAAAATAGTTTTTGATTTTAAGTTACCTCTTATAGAAACGTTAACTTTGAAAGTATTTGTTTATCAATACTAAACATATTAACAAATGAAAGTAATACATAATAGATATTTAAAACTTTGATTTTATACAAAAAAATACCATATGAAAAAAATTCATTGAGGGAGTGCTTTAGTTATGGCCAATACTGTATATTCTGGATCCTTATAGATAGCGGAGTCGATTAAGCCATGTTCGTCTGTCTGTTGAAATCAATTATCTGAAGATCCCAGATATCTTCGGTATCCAAATCTTTAATAATTCTGTCAGACATGCTTTCGAGAAGATTCCTATTTAAAATCAGCAAAATCGGTCCACAAATGGCTGAGATATAGGAAAACAGGACAACCTCGATTTTTGACCTATTGTTTGACCTATATCTGGATTATTAAGTCATTAATATAGACAATATGGATATTTCAAAGACCTTTGCAACGACGTATATAAGACCACAGTAAGTTGGACCTACAATGGGTCAAAATCGGAAAAAATATTTTTTAACCAGATTTTTTTTTTAACCAAAATTTTTTTTTTAAATTTGAAAAAAAATAATTTTAAAATTTAAAATAACAATTCGAAATTTTTTTTTTTAAAAAATTAAAAAAAACACTTTGGAAAAAAAAAATTTTTTAACCTAAAAATATTTAAAATTTGTATTTTGAAGTATAAGATTCGGCACAACCGAATAAATTTAAATGCATATAACTTTGAACTAGGTTAGTATTTTTAAACAATTATTTTTTCTGTTTGTTATATACATATATTAAAACAAATAAGAAAAAATGGTCGGTCAAGCCCAACCATTTAATACCCTACACTAAGTAAATGAGCAAAATTATTTTTCTTTTAAAATTTCAATAATTTATTTTCGGAAGAGGGTCTTATTTGGGACTATGGACCGATCGCCATGAAAGTTTTTGCGTTGAATTTTAGTTTTACCTAATTAAAGTGATTTTTGAAAGCGAGCCTTATATGGGACTATGACTAATTATAGACCGATCGGCATGAAATTAGGTGACATGGCAAACAATTTTTTGATGAAAAGAAAAATTCGGGTTAAAATATATTTTTCCCGATTTTGACACATTGTCGGTCCAACTTACTATATATAGCCTTATATACATCGTTGCAATGGACTTTGAAATTTCTATCATTAGATACCCATATTGTCTATATTAATCGAGATATAAAAACTAAGAAATGAAACCCAAGTTTTAAGAAAAAGACCTAAGCCCATCAAAAAATACAAACTAAGCAATAGAAAAAGCTCTAAGTCCAAAAAACCTTTTATCTTGGAAAAAACATATTTTATCATTTTGCTTTTACGTACATAAAAAGCAAAGAAAAATACCAACAAAATTGCATTTACAGAATTCAAAAATATTTACGCAAAAAAATTTTGAATGTTTTTTGTCTCTCCTGTAAAATTTTAAAATATGGACTTAGAGCCTTTGCAAGTTAAACCAGCGATATAACTTTTGACAATTACAAAAATCATGGAATATTTTTTAGAAAAATATGAAAAAAATGCTTTTTATTGAGTTTTTGCAAAAATTAAAAATTTTACAAATTGAAATTAAATTTTTATTTATGAATATTTTTTAGTGAAATTTTATAGTTATATAGATTTTTCCATTGAAAATGGAAAACTACAAAAAAATTTTGTAATTTGAAGAATCCCAAAAATGGAATTTTTTTTAGTTTTTTGGCTAAACCCGTTACAAAATAATTAATAATAACATATTTGGCCTTTTAAAACGGGTTCCAATATTTTGATATTTTTTGAATTTTACATAAAAAAATAGGCGTTTTTGAGAGGACCTGGTCCCCTCGATATCAACAATTTTATTTTTTTTTCATTTAAAATATTTGATGTAAAGTAAGCTATTTTAAAAAGTATAAATTCCTTATACATCTTCTTAGAAATTTTGTAGATAACTTAAAAAGAATAAATGTACTTTTTTCCCCAAAAAACTAGTGTAAAATCGCCTTTTTAAAATTTTTATACCATTCACCTTCGTGAGAATGGTATATATAAGTTTGTCATTCCGTTTGTAATTTCCACAATATATCTTTCCGACCCTATAAAGTATATATATATTCTGGATCCTTATAGATAGCGGAGTCGATTAAGCCATGTCCGTCTGTCTGTCTGTTGAAATCAATTATCTGAAGACCCCAGATATCTTCGGTATCCAAATCTTTAAAATTCTGTCAGACATGCTTTCTAGAAGATTCCTATTTAAAATCAGCAAAATCGGTCCACAAATGGCTGAGATATGAGGACAACCTTGATTTTTGACATATTTTTTTTTACCTATATCTGGATTATTAAGTCATTAATATAGACAATATGGATATCTAATGATAGATATTTCAAAGACCTTTACAACGACGTATATAAGACCATAGTAAGTTGGACATACAATGGGTCAAAATCGGAAAAAATATTTTTCAATCCGAATTTTTTTTTCACCAAAAATTCTTTTTTAAATTTAAAAAAAAAAAAAAATTTAAATTTGAAAATAAAAAAATTCGAAATTTTTTTTTTAAAAATGAAAAAAACAACTTTGGAAAAAAAAAAATTTTATTTACCTAAAAATATTTAAAATATGTATTTTGAAGTATAATTTGGTGAAGGGTGTATAAGATTCGGCACAACCGAATATAGCTCTCTTACTTGTTTAAATTCAAATGCATATAACTTTGAACTAGGTTAGTATTTTTAAACAATTATTTTTCTGTTTGTTATATACATTTGTTGTTTTGACCCCCTGTTATCAAAAAACTGGAATAGGGTGGGCAAAAATGTTGAAAATTTAATTTTCAAATACGAATTTCTTCTAAGCTGTAAGAGATAATTAATAGCTACGATGAGGTTTTTTGTAGTGCTCTACGACGAGATTCTATATATGAGGAGATTCTATAATATTTTGTAATCGAAACTCAAAGGAATAAATAGCATCGATTTAAAAAGGTAACATACCCGATGTGTCCCACTTTGGTGCCCCCTGGCCGAGCCTCTGGTAGTCCCATGAGGTCCAAATTGAAAAATTAAACTGGACAACACTTCCTCACTTCAAATCGGACTGAGCGTTTAGAAGTTATAGATTTATTTCCCTCTTTTTTCTTTCTATACCAAAGAGCGCCGTAGCACATCGATTGCTCACCAATGCTTATGGTGAATGTTTTCGATCGGTTTCAACATGTGAGAGAAGGTTTCACACGAAAGACAAGGATCGCCCAGGCCACCCAAAAAAGTTTGAAGACTAAGGATTGGAGGCATTACTTGATGAAGATTGTTGTAAACTCAACAATAGCTTGCAAAATCATTGGGAGCTACTCAAGCAGCAATTCCAAAGCGTTTGCGAGCAGCAGAATTCATCCAAAAGTCGGGAAATTGGGTACCAAATGAATTGAAGCGGAGAGACCTCGGTGAAGCCCGACCATATATACCCTACACTAAGTGAAAGACCAAAAGCATTTTACTTTTAAAATTTCAATAATTTATATTTTTGAGTGATTTTCGGAAGTGGGCCTTATATGGGGGCTGATGTGACCAATTATGGACCGATCACCATGAAATTAGGTCGTGTGATTTATGTCTATATGAAAGTTAACTATGTTGAATTTTGTGTGTATACCAACATTTTTAAGCATTTATGCGTGTTAAAGTGATTTTCGGAAGCGGATCTATATGGGAGCTATAACTAATTATGGACCGATCATAACAAAATTTGGTGACATGAATTTTGTATGTGTAGAACTTATTTGGAGCGGAATTTGTGGAGATACATTTATAAATTAAAGATTTATGACCGATAAAGTCCAATTTCGGAAGGACATTTGTATGGGGGCTAAGTGAAATAATGGCCCGATTTCAGCCAGTTTCAATAGGTTTGGTCATTGGGCCGAAAAAACAATATGTAACAAGTTTTATCGAAATATCTTAAAAATTGCGACCTGTACTCTGAGCAGAAAGTGATTCTAAGTCGATCGGTATACTTTAAGGTGGGTGTTAGACTAATATTTTTTCGAGTTACATACATCTGCACAAACGCATTATACCCTACCCACTATGGTGGTGTAGGGTATAAATATATTGTACAAATGTTTCAAAATAAAAACTAAAAAATTTAAAAAATATCGCTTTTCTAAGTAACATTGGGTTAAAATATAACTATACATTGAGATAATCCTACTAACTGGGATATCTTATGGTTCCTAGTGGTGTGAAAACATAACGAATTATAGCATACCGAACGTAGGATAATTACAATATCGATGATATATCCTTAATAGCTAAAATTAAAGCTCAAATTCCAGTTATTAAACAATTTTCAATAACGATTGTGATGGCGAAGCGAACCGGGTGAGCTAATATGCCATATTTGAACCGCTCGGGTGTAATTATTTGTCGTAGCTTCTGGCTAAATTTATTGCTGCTAAACCAGACTCAAGTGTATATAATATATTTAGGCTTACCCAGCTAGAATCAGCAAAGTTTAATTCAATTCGTCTTACCTGAAAAGAGCCAAAAAAAAATATGATATAAATAAAAAATGGATTATTTCTAATTTGAATAATTTGAAAGAAATATAAGCAAAAAAACTTATTAAAAAATTTCTCACAGACCAGAAATATGACATGATATATTATTATTATTATTATTTTCATTTTTATATTAGTTTTACCATGTGTGTGAGTATTTGCCAGTCTACCTTTAGATAGAAACCGACAGATATTGCAAAATTTACAACTAAAACAAAAATAAACTTAAGAACACCTTAAAGTTCAGCGACCTTACAGCAAAAAAAAAATCAAAATAAAAGACCCAAAAATTATTAAAGCAAAATAAAGATAAAAATGCGACATGTGTGTTTAAAATTGAAAAAAATAATATTTTATATGTATAAATATACATACATACATAGAGACTGATGTATGAATGTACAATGTACATAAAATATGTAAAAAAGTAAACATTAATACATAACAAAAAAAAATTCAAGACCCATACACATTTTTTGTCTCAAATAAAAAAGTCACTTAAGAACATGAATTAATATGTATGCGGCATAAAAGGAGGAAAAGAAGCCATTACCAGCCAGCCAGCCAGTCACTCAGTCAACAAGTCAACCAACCAACCAACCGACCAGCCAACGGGGCCCTAAACGCGCATAACTGTCTATTTGGCGTTGATGGCCAAATAACCGTTCTCTCATTCTCATAAGCGAGTACTCGCGTAATATAGTGTTATGCCAGGCAGGCAGGCAGGTTGGTTGGTTCACTGACAGCAGCTCACTAACGTTAATTGAAATGAAGACAAATTTTACACTACATACAAATAACATATGTTTGGACCTGATGAGACCCCTATCATCGAGTGCATTTACTGCAATACCCTTCTTCCGAAACTTTCTCAAAACAATTGTTGGGCACCGGAAATGGAAAAATTCCAACTGATCCCACCACAAATGAAATTACGTTCCCGTTGTCCACAAGGTATTCCCAAATCTTACAACCAACTACAAAAATTCGGATTGGCTGTGAGAACGTGCAATTTTGGCACCAGCAAATTATGATGTTAACAAGCTCAATGACCAAATCGATTGACACAGTAATGACCGAAGAACAAGCCATCGATTATCCTACAGAATATTTGAATTCATTGCAACCAGCCGGAATGCCACCAAATGTATTAACATTGATGGTTGGATCAACGACTTTGTCCAACACTGTGTATTAAAATCAATATCGAGCGGATCGCGAACGCGGATCGGGTTCATCTAGTTATTGAATAAATTTAAAATTCTTCTATTTTTTCGATAGTTACAAAGAAATTGCCACTTTTTGCACTTTCATATCCTCTTAAAAGAAATTAAAGAAATGTCATATCGGAAAATACTAGACAGTTGAAAAACTTTGCGATTCAAGAAATGGCTTAAATAGGAGAGAGCAGCTTCATTTGAAATCCAATGGTGTTAAATCATACGATCTGAGTTCTCGCTCTATTTTTTGATAACCCTAAACTGTCAGCAGTCAAACTGCGATAAATTTAAATTTTGCGTGAATTTTAGGACACATTTTACAATGTTGTATCTGTTTGGGGTTTATTTGGTAAAGTTAGGGTGAATTCCAAAATGTATGTATGTAATGCAACCTTAAAAAGTCGAGCGATTCTTAACGCAACCGTGTAAACTTTGATAATGTTTTATATCCCAAAATGTACACGCAGAGAAAAAATATAATTGGGCATGGTTACTGTAACCAATTATATAGTGTTACAAGATTTTTAACAATATTATAGTAACAGTAACCATTTACATGATTGTGGTAACCATAATATGGTTAATTTACGATTCACATGATTGTATCAACCATATATATGGTTACAGTAAACAAATATATGTTTGTGGCAACCATATTTATGATGAATAATTTTATCATAATACTAGCTGACCCGGTGCGCTTCGCCACCCCAATTAGAATCATATTTCTGGGTTCATTATTATAGAAAATGCAAAATGTGTTCCTAATTTTAAATTTTTAGGTTTATTATTTAAAATATTCAAAAAGTACCATTGCAATAAGGAAATAGTACCATCGATTATCACTTTTAAATTCGCATTCACTAAACCATAAGTTTGAATTTTAGATTTGTATATCATTTCCTATATTATCAACTAATTTTGTTTCTATAATACTTCATATTTAATAAATTATCACAAAACCGAAACCGATCGGTTTTTAATTTTTTAAAACCGAAACCGTGGTTTTGAAATTCTTCGATTTTTTGGAAACTCTAGGTCCATTATTATAGGAAATTCAAAAAAGTACCATTAGAATATATAAAAAGTACCAAAACTCCCCCACTTGTGGTTTCCGACTCACTCGGGTCCATATAAGCTTAATTTCATGGCTTTAGGTTCATTGGTGAAGAAATTACAAAAAGTACCATTTGAATAAAGAAAAAGTACCAAAAAGTCTCCCCCTAGACTTCTCACTTAGGACCATATATGTTTAATTTCATGTTTCTAAGTCCATTGTTATAGAAAATTCAAAAAAAGTACCATTAGAATAAAGAAAACAGTACCAAAAAGTCTCCCCCTAGAATTCTCACTGACTTAGGACCATATATGCTTAACTTCATATTTCTATGTCCATTATTACAGAAAATTCAAAAAGTACCATTAGAATATAGAAAAAGTACCAAAAAGCAGTCACTTGTAGATTCCCGCTCACTTCGGCCAATATAAGCTTAATTTCATGTTTTTAGGTTCATTGGTGAAGAAATTACAAAAAGTACCATTCGAATAAAGAAAAAGTACCAAAAAGTCTCCCCCTAGAATTCTCACTCACTTAGGCCCATATATGTTTAATTTCATGTTTCTAAGTCCATTGTTATAGAAAATTCAAAAAAGTACCATTAGAATATAGAAAAAGTACCAAAAAACCCACGCCTGTGGTTTCCCACTCACTCGGTTTATATATAAGCTTTATTTCTTGTTTCTAGGTTAATTGGTGAAGAAATAACAAAAAGTACCATTCCAATAAAGAAAAAGTACCAAAAAGTCTCCCCCTAGAATTCTCACTCACTTAGGACCATATATGTTTAATTTCATGTTTCTAAGTCCATTGTTATAGAAATTTCAAAAAAGTACCATTAGAAGAACAAAAAAGTACCAATAGTTCAGTTCACACATTTTGGTACCTAAATATTATCCCCTATTCCTAACACTAACTTCACTCAGATACATATCAGCTAACTTTAATGTCGATAACTGAAATAATTTAAAATGTTAAAAAAGTACCATTAGGAGAAAACTACCAATTTCCCTTTTCTTCCTTGAACACCCCTCAAGTTTGAAATTTAAAAATATTCCATTTTGCCAAAATTGTTTATGCTATAGGCATGTCTCAAAATATTAAAATCTGTGTTAATGTGCCCAAGAATAAATATGTTTTAAAAAAAGTACCAAACTGTTTACCCGGATTTGGCCCAATATACACCTTGGTACTCGAGTTCCAAATAACACCCTGTTAGTTAATTTTTGTATGAATCCAGGAACCAACGTTAAAAAAAATTATCAAAATTGGCTTAATAATTTCAATTTTCCCGATGTTATCCCCTTTTTGGTACCTTTTTTATCCCCATTGAGGTGGTACAATTTTATTCAAATAAATTTCTGTAACGTGGTGGGAGCTCATAATAAAATATTCGTATGTCTATGTCAAATTATAGAAAAACATATTTTATGAAAAAGTACCAAAAATAAACAGAATTTTTATACCTTAAGGGTTCGAATTTCCAAAAAGTACCAAACTTATATTTTTTATTTTTTGATAAGTAAAGAACACGATTTAAAATTTGATTCTATGTTTATTGGTTTAAAAGATACATAGGGTGCCAAAAAAGTACCAAAATACAGTTTTTACCCGTTTTCTCCCCTAAAAGTTTCGAATTTCGAAAAAGTACGAAACACCTGTCAGCTTATTTTTTGAATGGAGTAACATGCAATTTTAAGTTTTTTTGTATCTTTATTAGTTTTTAAGATATAAGGTTACCGAATTTACCCGTTTTTACCCTTTTTTACCCCCTAAACGTTCGAATTTCCAAAAATCCCTTCTTATCGGATCGTTTTGGGGAGGGAGGAACCCACAGTTAAAATTTCATGATTCTAGCTTCAGCCGTTTGGGCTGTACGATGATGAATCAGTCAGTCAGTCAGTCAGTAACGTTACTCTTTTATATATATAGATGTTGTTCTCAGATTATGATAAGCCTTAAGCCGAGAGCACCATAATATGATAAGTCCTTCATCATATAAATGGTTGCCACAAACATATATTTGTTTACTGTAACCATATATATTGTTGATACAATCATGTGAATCGTAAATTAACCATATTATGGTTACCACAATCATGTAAATGGTTAAAAAACTTGTAACAATATTGAAATGGTTACAGTAACCATGCCCAACTATATTTTTTCTCTGCGTGTATGAAAAATTAAAAAATAGATAGGTATGATAAGTTTTTTTTAAATTTTAACTACGCGTTTGCATGCTTTGTCTTGATAAAGATATGACTGTATTGCATACATACATTTTGGAATTCACCCTTACTTTTTTATATCTTTAAATCAGACGTGTCTATTATAATAGGAATACTCAAAATAGGGAAATATTAAAAAAAAACTACTAATAAAACTATTTTGTAGGCAGACCTACTGCATTAGGTACCGTGAAATAGCTCCCAAATGAAATAACTCCCAATGAAATAATTCCCATCAAAAATTAAATAATTCCCAAACTTGAAAAATTAAATAACTACCAAAGGGAAAATGTAACATTGAGCCAATCCAAATTATCATCAAAAGAAGAAAGTGGAAATGGATCGGGCACACTCTTGGGAAGGATCCAGATGAAATAAGCCGCCAAGCCCTAGATTGGAATCCACAAGGCAATAGAAGGAGAGGTCGGCCAAAGACCACATGGAAAAGAAGCTTGCTTAAAGACATAGAAAACAGCGGAAAAAGCTGGAATGAAGTAAAAGTACTTGCGAATGATCGAATATCCTGGAGAAATTTTGTAGAGGCCCTATGCTCCACAGGGAGTTAAGAGGACAGAAGAAGAAGAAGAAAGGGTAAAATTAAATTACTCCCAATAATCGGTGGTTTCATAATTTTAAAAATATTACTCCCAAAAAAGCGAAATAACTCCCAATGAAATAAATCCCAATATAAATGAAATAATTGCCAATCCGAAGCAATTTGTTTATGTAATCTAAAAAAAGGAACTACAAAAGTGAAATTATTCTTCGCTTGCCAAACATTTTTTGCATTGCAGGCCTATGACGTAGCGCAAAGTTTTACTCCTCTAGGATGTGTCAAAAACTGGCTTCACTCAGAAAATTTGTTTTGCATTGCCTTCGTTCGGCCGGTCTCTAAGGTTTTCTCCTCTGGGGTGTTTCAAAAACTGGCTTCGCTCAGAAAATTTGTTTTGCATTGCCTTCGTTCGGCCGTGCGCTAAGGTTTTCTCCTCTGGGGTGTATCAAAAACTGGCTTCGCTCAGAAAAGTTCTTTGCATTGACGGCCATTGGCCGGTTTTCTCATCTGGGGTGTATCAAAAACTGACTTCGCTCAGAAAAGTTTTTTGCATTGCCAGCCTTTGGCCGGTCGCAAAGGTTTTCTCCTCCGGGGTGTATCAAAATCTGGCTTCGCTCAGAAAAGATTTCTTTCATTGCAGAAAGGTTTTATAATATTTCAGAAAGCCGATATTCATTTCGCATTGGATTAAGAAATCGTTGCAACCTGACAAAGGCCGACGATGTAAAAATAATCTTTTCTGAGCGAAGCCGGTTTTTGATACACCCCAGAAGAGACAACCTTTTCGCACGGCCGAAGGCCGACTATGTAAATAGAATCTGTTCTGAGTGAAGCCATTTTTTGATACACCCCAGAGGAGAAAACCTTAACGCCCGTCCGAAGGCCGGCAATGCAAAAAACTTTTCTGAGTGAAGCCAGTTTCTGATATTTATGGGTTCTGATTTTGCAAAGTAGAACCCAACAAAAATGATATAACTCCCAATACAGTGAAATAACTCCTAGTTCCCAAAATAAAATGAAATAAAACCCAACAAAAATTTCATTGGGAGTTATTGCATTATGAAATAACTCCCTATGCGTTAGGAGTTGTTTCATAATGAAATAAGTCCCAAGTTGTATGAAAAATTTGTTGGGTGTTATTTCATATATCAAATGGTTTTCATAATTTGTTAAATTCAAATTTCAGTGCATTATACAAATCTCAAACTCCAAGCAAATCATTATTGCAATCTGTAGCACAGACAATGTAAATTACAAAATGTAGGGTGCACAAATTCATAAACGGAGCCAAAATGTCAAAAATGTTGATTTGTTTATGGTGCCAAATGGTTCCACTCATGTGAACATGCAATACGTGTGCCACTATGTTGGCGAGTGCGCCAGCCAGCCAGCCAGCCAAACAGCCAGCCAGCCAGTTTATTGAAGAGTGTTCCAAGTGTGTATTTATGTTTCCATGTTACATTTAAAGCAAGAAACAATTAAATTAAATAATTTTTATACAAACTACACACAGATAAAGTTTATGAGATTTCATATGCAACACAGGTACCTGTATTTAAAAGTTAAAATGACGTATGGGTGCAACATTAAGAATTTCTTGTACGCTATTTATCTATGTATTTTGGCTTTTGGTGTTTGTTGTGTGTAGTTTGGGGCATGATTTTCTGAATTACATAATCACTGTAAGCGTCCAATGAACCAAACCTCGGCTACACCTCCCACTTTGTTTTATCGATTGTGCCACAGCCATATGGCCAGTTGGTAGCGAATGGATGGACGGACGGACGGACGGTACGGACGGACATACCATAATGAACTTGTTGAACACACTCATACTCATACTCACATTAACAATATTGCATCGAACTATTGTAAGTTCTCTTTCAATTTACAAGTTCAATAGACTACAAAAACTAATTGTATCTATTATTTGTATGTATTTTATTTATTCATTATCAGGGGGGGCATGGAACTATGATAAACCGGGGGGTTTAGTTATTTAATGTTATTGGTGTTTTCTGTTGTTTTTTTTAGTTTTTTGTCGTTTGTCTTCAACAGGTAGGTATGCAGCAACAGACTAAATGACCGTGGGTTTGTGCATCCGTTCGCATGAATTTCCGTTCTAAAGTTGTTTTTTTTTTGTTTGTAATGTTTTCAGTATTTTCCTAATGTTGTTGTTGTTTATTTTCTTTTTCTATTATGTTGTTGCAACATACAACTTATAGTTGTAGTTGCCGTATTTACGAGTACATGTAAGGTATTGATTTATGTTGCACTTTGATTTTCTGAAGGCCAATAAGTGAATGAATGAATGATTGACTTGATTGTATAAGAGGCCAGTAATTAATTTTTTTCCAAAAAATTTAATGACTTTTTTAGAATTTAGTTTATTTACAATAAATAAAACTGCAATTGCTCAAGTCAATGTAGTATATGACATATTTTGGTAGATATAGGAGTTTGACCCTACACAGTGGAGTACATTGAAAAAGAAGTGATAATAAATCTATATCTTTTAAATTACTGACCCGATTGAAAAATAATGTACGAACGAACCGTAGAGGAGCTCATAGGCTTTCAATATACAGTGCACTCGCGATAATATGAACATCCCAAAATATGAACACTTTTTTACTTCCGTTGGATACAGCTTATTTTTGGTTTTTTAACGGATTTTATCTATCTACACAGAGTTCAAATATAAATCAACATGGTAGTGGCTAAATTCTAATTCAACTGCATAATAATTTGGGGATTTCCCAAGGTGTTTGCTTTTAAATTGTCTTCAAAAGTTAATCAAAATTTGTAACATACTCGTTTTAGTTAGTGCATACATTTAGCGCGAATTCCATATTCATTTTTATACCCTACACCACCATTGTGGGGAGGGTATTATGCGTTTGTGCAGATGTGTGTAACGCTCAAAAATATTGGTCTAACACCCATCTTAAAGTATACCGATCGACTTAGAATCACTTTCTGTGTCGATTAAACGATGTCCGTCCGTCCGTCTGTCTGGTTAGCTGGCTGTCCATGTAAACCTTGTGTGCAGAGTACAGGTCGCAATTTTCAAGATATTTCGATAAAATTTGGTACATATAATTTTTTCGGCCCAAGGACGAAGCCTATTGAAACTGGTTGAAATCGGTCCATTATTTCACCTAGCCCCCATACAAATGTCCTCCCGAAATTGGACTTTATCGGTCATAAATGTTTAATTTATATATGTATCTCCACAAATTCCGCTCCAAATAAGTTTTATATATACAAAATTCATGTCACCAAATTTTGTTACGATCGGTCCATAATTAGTCATAGCTCCCATATAGACCCGCTTCCGAAAATCACTTTAACGTGCTTAAATCACTTAAAAATGTTGGTATATACACAAAATTCAACATAAATAACTTTCATATAGACATAAATCACACGACCTAATTTTATGGTGATCGGGTCCATAATTGGTCATAGCCCCCATATAACCCCACTTCCGAAAATCACTCAAAAATATAAATTATTGAAATTTTAAAAGAAAAATGTTTTTGCTCATTTACTTGGTGTAGGGTATTATATGGTCGGGCTTGACCGACCATACTTTCTTACTTGTTTTAATACAAATTCAAAGTGAAAAGTTCTTAAAATGCATACAAAAAAATAAGTTTTTAACTTTAGAAGAAAAATAAGAAATTTTAGAACAACTAGGAAAATGTGCAAGTGTTACTAATTCATATGTGGAATAAAAAAAAATAAAAATGCTTTTATTAAATGTGTTAACAATACGTATATTGGACCTGGAAAAAGAAAAACTGTGCGGCCTTCCGAGTACCGATGGTTTTTGAATATGAGAGACAAAAATATCGCTGTTAGCGGACTTGTACTGATTTTTTCGCATAATAACTTTAGCTTTTTTCAAAATAAATTGTCGTTTTAATAAATCCAATAAACAATTAATAACAAATTTAACATAAGAAATTTTTATTTTTATGGAAAAAATGTTTGTAGATGGGAATTAGATGTCATTCGCAAATATGAACAATCCTGCAAAAGTTAACTGGCCTGGTTTTAATTAGTTCATATTATCGCGAGTGCACTGTATTATTTTGCGACCATCTTATGAAAATACATGGTGAGATACAGGTTGTCAAAGTTGACCACCTCTGGTGTCCAAAACTTTGTAGATCTCGTAACTTGCATACAAATGTCAATGAATTTTACTTTGTTATAGTTATCTCTTATACTTTAAAATATATTCACGCAGAAAAAATATTGTTGAGCATGTTTACTGTAACCATTTAAAAATGTTTACAATATTATAGTCACAGTAACTATTTATATGATTGTGTTAACTATAATATGGTTAATTTACCATAAATATGGTAAACAAGTATATGTTTGTTAAAACCATTTATATGACCATATTATGTTGCTCTCGGCTTATGGATATCATAATCTGAGAACAACATATTTTTATAAAATTCATCATAAATTTAAGTTTCAATTTTGAAATTTTCGTTTTTATACCCTGTACCACCACCACAAGTGGTAAATGAGGGCTAGGTTTGTCATAACATTGAGAACTATTCATCTGAGACCCAATAATTCTAAGTCGTTTGAGCTATACACAGCTTCAAAAGTAAGTAAACACAACAAATTATTTGATTTTTTGTAAGATAATAAAAATCGATTAAAATTTAAAAGTTTTGGTTTAATGGCGATTGGGCTAAAAAAATGGATTCGGTTCTGAAAAAAATCAAAAAATTTACAGGTATTTACCTACTTTTGAGGCTGTTTGTATGTCCGTCCGTCTGTGTAAAACACTCTCGCGTACAATCAAAAATTATAAAATTTACATAAAAATGTTTGGTTTGCTGTTTGATATTGAAAATCATCAAAATCGGGATAATAGAACCAGAGTTTTGAACATAAATGTGAGACACTCCAAAAAAATATGTTAATTTTCTCAAATTATTTTGTGTAATTTATTAGAGATAATATCATGAATTTTTGCAATTTATTGGCCATTGTTAGCAATGACCTTTTCCCATCCTTCCCCAGCAAAAACTTTGCTTACCTAGTAAGCCAGCAAGTATAATTGGAGCAAAGCGATAACTACTTATTATTTGACTGAAACACTACTTACCGTTGTTCGAGATTTTTAAAAAATTCAGGGGTCAAGCTTACAAATGTACTTACAATCAGTTGAGAAATAAGTAGTAAATTCACAATAAGAATATGTAGCTAAAAAAAAAAAACACAAAAAATATTGCCTTGTGTGGGAATCGAACAGTCACATTATTTGCTTGTGTTTGATAGTCAAGCTGCTAACTCACTGCTCCATGTACGAGTTATTTTATTGTAAGTTAACAATAGTTTTAACATCAACATATTAATGAATATGATATGAACAAAAAAATGTATGGCTTTGACAGGTGGCGAACCACTAACCTCCCGTTTTCCAGTCAAACACACTAGATAGCTGTGCTAAATGCAAAAGTTCATTACCAGCCTGCATAAAAATAAGTACTTATTCTAGTAAATAAAATAATGTGCTGGGTAACCACCACTCCTTACAAAAGAATGCATGAAATAACTAGTGGTCATTACAAAAATTCACAAAATTTTTCCTGGGTCTGGCAACATATGAATTCCGAGCCAAAAGAACTGTTCATCTTTTGATGCCAAGAACGAATCAAGCCAATATCGGATACTCTGTTCCAAAGTGAAGCATATCCCAGAGAGAGCGTTCCGCCTTGATCGAAACAAATAGTAGTCGGGCGGGGCACCACTTCTTTCCAAATAGTTTTTAACAGGTATTACAACATGAGGCCCAGCGTTTTGGAATATTACGGTTTCATGTCTGGCCGCTAAGATCTGAGATCACGAAAAATGTAGAAAAATATTTTAAAAAAACTTGAAATTCACCCAAACCAAGAATGCCAATTTAATCAAAACAACCATGAATAAACAATTTTTCGTCCGGCTGGACTAATTAAAATAATAGTTATTAGATATAAGATTTCAACCACTTATTGTTAGTTCATTAAATAATGAAGATACAATTGGTCAATTCACAAGGTCTCTTATCCGTCATATTGTCATAATGTCCTAATATATCTCGACTCAGCAGCTCGGCTTAACCGACTCTTAGGCATTCGGAGCAGGTCTCTGCTGGTAGGTTACGATAACACAATAAACATTGTATACAGAGTAGTATTATTTTAGGACGTTTTTTGGTTGAAAAACAATAAAAACCATTGTGAAATATTAGGACTTATGACAATATGACATGATAAGAGACCTTGTGAATTGACCAAATATATAAATGAAAAACAAGAAAGCTTATATACCCTTCACCAAATTATACTTCAATAATACTACTTAAATATTTTTAGGTAAAAATTTTTTTTCCATAGTTGTTTTTTTTAATTTTTTGGGAAAAAAATTTTTCGAATTGATTTTTTTAATATTTTATTTAAATTTTTTTTTGTTTTTTTTAACATTTAGCGAAAAAAAAAACTTTTGGTATATTGTATTTTTTTATATTTTGAAAATTTTTTTTGTAGTTTTTTTAATATTTAGGGAAAAAAAAATTTTTTGGTAAAAAAAATTCGAGTTAAAAAATAATTTTTCCGATTTTGACCCATTGTAGGTCTAACTCATTATGGTCTTATGTACGTCGTTGCAAAGGTCTTTGAAATATCTATCATTATATATCCATATTGTCTATATTAATGTGATCCAGATATAGGTCAAAAATAAATCAAAAATCGATGTTGTCCTGGTTTTTTCCTTATATCTCAGCCATTTGTGGACCGATTTTCTCGAGCAACCGAGCCGGAAAAATTCCGGAGATATTGATGTATGAATCGTGTATGTAAATTTGGGGGCTTCGTAATGTTGATTTCAGATAGACGGACATGGCTTAATCGACTCAGCTATCTATAAGGATCCAAAATATATATACTTTATAGGGTCGGAAAATTATATTGTGGAAATTACAAACGGAATGACAAACATATACATATAAAAAAGAAAATGTCTGGCCGTATGTTTTTCGGCCAATACTCGCTTCATACGAATCAGTTGCATTCGGTACAGGTTATCTGTGATGGTCTGGCCAGATTTCAGCAGCTCATAAAGATAGGATCCTTTTTCTGCCACCAAATACAGAGCATTACCTTATCGCCATGAATATTTGGCTTTAGTGTCACTTCGACTGGTTGGCAGGGCTTCACATACGATCTCCTAAGCTTCGTAGTGGATACATTTTCCGCTGGAAGTAATGATTTCGTGCGAAAATGATTTTATTTTATAGCGTTCGTCTTTCAAGGTCTCTCAGCTTCAATTCGTATGGTACCCAATTTCACTGTTTTTTTATGATTACTGCTGCTCGCAAATTTTTTGGAATAGCTGATTGAGTATCTCCCTCAATGTGTCCAATTCTTGATCTTCAAACTTTTTTGGCTGGCCTGGGCGATTTTTGTCTTCCGTGTCAAAATCACCACTTCTGATCCACACAAACCATCTCTCGCACTTTGAAACCGATAGAACACATTCACCATAAGCTTTGGTGAGCAATCGGTGTGTTAAAGAAGTAAAGCAAAACTTCCCGCATATGATACTTTGTTGGCATAAAATTCGACATTCTCGAAGCAAAAAACTATAATGTTCAATAACTAATGGCGTTTTCTTTTCTAGCATAAATGATGCCTTTATTCTGCCTTTTACCCTTTTCTGTGTTCTTTTCAAATAATGTTGCCCTAAAACCCCGAAGATAGACAACACGTTTCACCCTCAATTTTATCAAAGGGTTACAAATGCAGCACTTTTTAAACAGCAAAATGTATGTTTACAACATTTAGAAGGTACATAAAAGAAAATTGCATAATGGTAATGGTTTTTGTTCTTTTGTGATCGTTAAAAATGTAAAACATTATGAGGGTATGGGTAACTTTTAATAAATGGTACAAAATATGTTGGCAACATTTTGTGTCAGAAAAGAAAACGCCATAAGTGAGATTAAATGACAGATATGTACCCTTCAAAATGACATATAAGTTATTAAAAACAAAAACAGCGGTCAAAAAATACGCCAAATATTTCTGGCAAATTTTTAAATCTATTCGTTATCTGGAAGCCTCCAAAAGTAAATTGTTGTGTAAAACATTGATGTTGTCGCGAGTTAATATCTCAATTCCAAAATTCTCACGATTATATATGATATATTGATGTCATACGTTACAAAGTGGGAATATTTCTAAAGGAAATGGAAATAAATCTGTAATTTCTAAACGCATTATTGAAAAGAAGATAACATTTTCTACACTTTGATATGAAAAACGTATACATTATCATTTCCACTAGTCAAATTCAACAACATAATGGAAATTTGCTGAATCTAATAAAAATTTTGTCACTGCATTACCGATTACGGCATTACCAAACATTTAAGAATACAACATTGTGACGCTAATTACTGCTAGTGGCGATCATTAATGAGACTAGGCAAGATAAAGGGTGTTTTTTTAAAAAAAAAACTGATAGAACTTGATATTTTAAAAAATAAAACAAAACAGTAAATTTTAATAAAAAAAAATTATTGAAAACATCATGTCATTAACGTTAGAAAATGATTTCGAACACATGGAAACGGTGCATTCTGGATCTCCAATTCTGGACACTTTTTAGAGCATTACTGGCCGTATGTCAGGAATAATAAGAACAGAGTGTTAACCGCACCAAACGGTGCATTTTCTGGATGTAATAGAGTCTGTAGGGTCTTTTGTGAATTGATCTCACTCTGTCTGTATATAAGTTTCGCGAATCTATGACTGATTTTCAAAGTAAATTTGGATAATTTGGTAGCGTTGTTCAGTTGTCAATTTATTCATGATGATTTTCCACAGTATACTGACCATAAATGTCAAAATGAGAGCGTAGATTGTTGGTGTTTGGTATTGAAAATGGACAAATGTCCCCCGGAATACTGTACGAATAGTCATAAATATGTCGATTATGCAGCAATACTGATGAAATTAATTCCAAAATTAATTCTAAGTACCCTCAAATTATACTCAAAAGTATGGCGCAAATCGGGCATCAATTGTCCCTAGTCCCCAGGCAAGGCCCCCCTCGAAAAATTATTGTTTTATAATAATTAATATCGTGAAGCAATTGGACATAAACAAGTTTTATATTTACCTAAATCTTGCTACCAACTTTTTTGAGGTTCGGTCCATAATTGACCCTACCCCCCATATAACCCCTTTATCAGAAAAATATTTTATTGTCACATATTGATGGTGGGTATACAAGATTCGACACAGCCGATTATAACACTTTTACTTGTTAATTCATATCTTTATTCTTAAATCGACTGGTCTGTTTAGGGTATCACAAATTCGTTTCGCTTCGTCAGCATTTAATCACTTGTTCTCGTTTTTTTTTTAACATTGTCATGATTTTTAAATCGGACATTAATTATTGTTCAATTGATTCCACACTGAATGATGTGAAAATTATAGTGTTGTTTTTTGAGCTGCAACTTTAATGCATTTTTTCAATAATAAAAACTTTTAAATTGAATGAGTTTTTCCTTCTACTAGTTAGTACTGTGTTATTAAGAAAATTATACAATTAAACTCTTTTAATTTTAAACTGATTTTTTTTTTCTGTAAGTTAAGCATATTATAAATGTACAAGTTTATAGTTATTTGCTTTTGCTTCTTCATGTTGCAATAATAATTATGCATGTTCAAATGAAGTGACCTTTTATTTGAGTCGGTTCTGTACATTTATTTATGTATTTTTGTACGTTGTACGAGTATTTCCACCTTTTGTAAGTGTCGATTTCTTTTTTGAGCTGCTGTTGGGTCTGTTAAGTGCTTGAAACGGTGGTTGTGTCTTGTTAAAAAGATGAACGTGAAACATTGTAATCATTTAAATCATTGTGTGCTGAACTTTTAGGTCAGATTTTCACTTTTGTTTGCAGTAAATAAAACAGACAGTAGCTAATTGGATTTAAATGAAATAAAGAAATATTTTAATAAATTTTAAAAATGTAAAAGAAAATTTTTAGATATCGTGTAATTACTCGTATCTAGCTAAAATATGATAACTTTTAAAATGTTATTACGGATCGAATTGCTTCGTAATGACTACTACATACCAACTATATTGCTTGGAATTAGTTTAGTAATGTCTTTCATATAATCTGTTTTATATATAAGGGACATAAACTCAAATATGGGTATTGGTAGGACAAGGATAGTTGTGACAAGGGGTACACCACATGGTGGTGTCATCTCTCCACTTCTGGGAAATCTTGTCGTTGTGCTT
Organism: Calliphora vicina; assembly: GCF_958450345.1. Classification (NCBI taxonomy): domain Eukaryota; kingdom Metazoa; phylum Arthropoda; class Insecta; order Diptera; family Calliphoridae; genus Calliphora; species Calliphora vicina. The sequence goes on from NC_088782.1 coordinate 63,798,965, forward strand.
CTTATTCAAGGGAAGTTTCTTCTCACAATAAGTGAACTCATGGAATCAGCACTTAGCGTTCTACTATCATGGGCAAGGGAAAACGATCTAAATATCAACGCTGGCAAAACCGAACTGGTTCCATTTACCAGAAGGCACCAAATTCCAGAATTCAGACCCACATGACCGGATGATAGTTTTCTGAAGACTTCAAGTGAAGCCAAACATCTTGGCGTTATTTTGGACTCTAAGCTCTCATGGAAACTTAAAATTGAGAGTCGAATGAAGAAGTCATTATATGCCTTCTATATATGTAAGGAAACCTTTGGGAAGATATGGAGTCTTATATTGTACACCGATCTCTTGTTTGGTGGAGAGCGGTTAACATTAAGACTCACCTTTCTATTCTAAACATAATGCAAAAACTAGCATGTCTTGCAATTATGAATTCCAGCCCTCAGACCAGTCTAGTGACGATGCTAAATATAACTTACCTTGATTTATATATCAAATGCATCTCTGATAAGTTTGATCTACGACTCAAAGAGTCGGGCGGACTGAAGAATGATTGTATTGGTCACGGCTCCATCCTACAAAATATAGGCAGGCCAATCGGACTACATAATACCTACACCGAATTTTAGAACATTTAGAACCAGTAAACCGACAATGGATGATTGGGCCGCGAATTCTGTCCCAAGGACGACATTTAGGACCATTAAACCGACAATGGATGATTGGGCAGCGAATTATGTCCTAAGGGGCGACGTGATATCAATCTACTCTGATGGTTCAAGGACTGAAAGAGGCTGGGACTCGGTAATTTTCTCCGATGAACTTTTCTTTATCTCTTCGATTGCCCGATACCTGCACGGTTTTCCTGGCAGAGATCTATGCCATCGATATAGCCGCGAGAAGTATCCGGGAATTGAATCTCGAAAATTCGACTATACATATCTACTTGAACAGCCTTGCATCAATCAAAGTTCTTAACTCCAACGTTATTAGGTCGAAATGTATTTTCAATTGTATCACATCACTGGCACAACTGAAACAACATCACGTCGAGTTGTTATGGGTTCCAGGACATGAGGGCATCCGGGGAAATGAAATATCTAATGAATGCGAAACCAACGGTTCGTCCCTGGACGTAAATCTTGCGAAAAGAGATATTCACACTTCCTTGGTGATCTTATCGAATTTAATAGATGAATGGGCTTTGAGAGAGACTGAACTTAGGTGGTCAAATATCATCACTTATAGAATATCCAAAATGCTATGGCCCACTCTGACAAAGGATAGGACCGGGACTCTTTTGTCTTTTAGTAGGAACTCTTACGGTTAGGCTTCTTACGGTTATAATTACTGGGCAGTGTATGATTGGACACATGTCGGAACGTATGAGTTACCCACATTATCAGCCCAATTATGAATAAAAATTCCCCGGTAGTTTTTTCCCTTTTCTCATTTTTCCTATTCGAAGTCAATGGGAAAAAAACTCCCGGGGAACAAACTCACGGGGAATTTTTTATTCATAATTGGGCTGTATATCTATTGTAGAATTTATTTAGATGAAGAGGAGGAAGAATTAGTACAAAATATTCTATGTGACCGGCCTTACAAGAGCGTAGACTACTACATCTTGGTAGAGCACTGTCTCAGAGATGTGTCACTAGTAAATATGATCAGATTTATTAAAAGTACCGGTTGGTTCTCATGTGGACCACAGGAATCAACTAGCCAACGAAATTAGGTAGGGAAACTATTCTCCTTTCGGGTATGAATTCTCAGCATAAAGAGGAGTAGTATTTCTACCACAATCAGCCACAAGGCCTCCGTGTGAACTCGCTAATTTGCGAGCAATCCACGTAACCTAACCTAAACAGAGTTTGTTATGTTGTCGTCAACGCTGCCGGCGCCGACTAGCCCGTCAATACCCTTGGGGTAACCCAAACCTGAAGAGAACAAAGAAGACTCCGAACATACATACAAAACCTTAAAATTAAACTAAAATAATGGTCAATAGATGAATATGACAGAAACTGGCTGATTTTCCTATGGGAAAATCCAAACCCGAAAAGAACAAAGGAGCTTCTGAACCTAAATAGGCTAACACTGTGAAGACTATTTAGATTGTTAACTGGATATTAAAGACCTTGGGGTAAACTTAGAGAAATGGCATTAGATGCGTATGTCAAAAACTGGCAAAAATCTACAGCCGGCAGAACGACCGATATCCTACACAGATATAGCAGATTCGTAGTAGCATTTGAATTTGTTGCCAATCAAAAGATACTGCCTTGGTGACCGAATTTTACAGTTGTGGCTACAAAATTTTAGAAGGTATAACAACAGTTTGGTCGCTTTAACCGAAATTCAACCTTATTAACTGATTTTCTGAACAAAAAAAATCTACGTCTGCAACCGAATCATTCGATTGGCAAGAAATTCGGATGCCACTATGAATCCGGTTTCTCTGTGTAAGAGGAAAACCACACCGGAAGAGAACAAAAATGACTTCGAACCGAAATAGGCTATCACTCTGATGACTATTTAGTATGTCAACAGGACATACAAACCCTTCGTAGAGCTTAAAAGTAAACTTTAAGAATGATCAATGGGTGAGCATGACAGAAACTGTCAGATCTCTATAATCAACAGAACGTCCTATGGGAAAATCCAAACCCGAAGAGACTAAAGAAGATTCTGAAATAAATATGCTAACATTTTAAAGACTATTTAGTGTGTTAATTGGAAATAAAAAGCCTACCCAAAGTTTTAAAGTGAACTTAGAGACGGGCAATAGATGTCAGAAACTGGCAAGAATCTTACGATATCCTACACTGAGAAAACAGATTCATAGTAGCAACAGAATTTGTGACAGACTTTCATAGTTTTGGCTACAAAAATTTGGAAGGTATAACAACAGTTTGGTTTCTTTAACCAAAATTCTTCCTTATTAACTGAGTTTCTGTTGCTAGAACCGAAAACTTCTATGTGTGCAACCGAATCATTCGATTGGCAAAGAAATTTGGTTGCCACTACGAACCTGTTTTCTCTTTGTAAGAGGAAATCCACACCCGAAAAGAACAAAGGAGTTTCTAAACCTGTTAACTGAACATATAAAACCTTCCAAAACATTAAATAATGGGCAATAGATGAGCATGTCATAAGCTGGCAGTCGGCGAACAACCGATATCCTATGGGGAAACCCGATGAGAACAAAGAAGATTCAGAACTTAAATATGTCAATAATCAGAAGATTAGTTAGCGTGTTAAATGGACATAAAGATCTGAAGGCTCATCTGGCTCTCATTAGCCTATTCGACAATACGATTTGTAGAGCATGTGATGAAGAGGACGAAACGCTTATGTAGTTAAATACGGCAGCTTAACGGTAACGGTTGCCAAAGAGGATTTTTATAGATTATTTTAATGGGATTTACAATAGATGACGTATCTTTTGAACGCGGTTTTTGTTTAAAATAACTTATATGTCATTTTGAAGGGTAAATATCTGTCATTTATTCTCACTTAGTTATTGAACATTATAGTGTAAACATATATTCCACATTGCTTCGAAAATGTGGAATTTTGTGCCAACAATGCGTCATATGCGGGAAGTTTAGCTTTACTTCTTTAATTTGAAAAAAAAGTGCCGCTGAAGTACACCGTATGCTCACTGAAGCTTATGGTGAATGTGATCCATCGGTTTCAACGTGTAAGATATGGTTTGTGCGGTTGAGAAGTGGTGATTCTGACACGGAAGACAAAGATCGCCTAGCCTAGACAATAACAATAAGAAGACCAAGAATTGGAGGCATTACTCCATGAAGATTATTGTCAAACTCAGCAAGAGCTTGCAAAATTATTGGGAGCTACTTAATCAGCAATTTCAAAACGTTTGCAAGACAGAAGCAGAGAAATTTGGTTTTATACGAATTGAAGCTGAGAGTCCTAGTATGTAATGCAGCTTGAACGCTTTAAAAGAAAATCATTTTTGCACCGAATCATTATTAGCGCAGAGATCATTTGTCAAGCCCGGACCACTAGCCGAATCGACACCAAGGCCAAATATCCATGGAGCTAAGGCAATGTTCTGTATTTGGTGGGAACAAAAGCTGGAGAAATCTGGCCAGACCATCACTGGGAACCTGTACCGTATGCAATTGATTTGCTCTCTCTGGGATACGCTTCACTTCAGAACAGAGTATCCGAAATTTGATTGCTTCGTTCTTGGCCTCAAAAGATGAGTACTTTTGGGGCGGAATCCATATGTTGTCAGAAAGATTTCATCCAGATATCTCCCTTCACAGACAGGCAGACGGACATATCGTCTTAAAATTTCATAAGGTCCCAGAATATATATACTTTTGAGGGTCTTCGATGAATATTTCGAGGTGTTACAAAAGGTGTGACAAAATCAATATTTTTTGATGGTGGGTATACAAACTAGTATATTACGGCGAGCTGTGGATATGCCAAAATACCACTTTCCAAAATGTTCTCAGTCCGCATAAGAAAATATTTAACAAATTTTCCAATGATCTTTAAACAAGTAATACTTATGTATGTATATAATTACATACCTTGTATTCAATTAAAATGGCATTCTTTGCTTTTCCTTCTCTTTTCTAATTACTTACATTCCACAATAAACAATATTTTGTTGCAACATGGCAAGTATATTTGGTGTCATGACTTGTACATCTCTAATTTCTATTGTCTCAAATTACAAAAAAAAGAAAAAAAAAACGAAACATTTTCTTGTCTTGGCGTTGGTACATTGTCAGTCTACCATAGTTTGCATCAGGAAATTTAATGCATTTCTGGGCTATTGTTTCGCCCATAACAGTAACATTAGCAAAAAATACAAAGAATCTTCTAAGGTATTTTACATTTTCTTTTAGTTTAGGTGAAATTTCATACAAGTTTATCTTTGTTTGCATTGTATCTGTTAAGCAGAAGATACAATAGCTAAGTAGAACGTAGGTACTAAAGTAAATAAATACTTGGGCGAGAGAGTATTGTTCTTAACAGGAGAAAACTTACAAGCTAAACTAAATTTCGAAAATAATATTAATGGGAAATAGGTGATGTTGGTTGGTTGGCTGGTTGGTTGGTTGCTGTGAATAACTTTAATTTAATCATAAATAATAGGAGTTTTTCCATAATTAAAATAGATACATCAACTTAATTTGATTATGGCTTCTTTATTAATAAAGAACTAATAATGGAAATCTTTGGAAAATTTATAAAAGAATTCATTGTAGTCACTTTAATTATAAAAATAATGCCAGGTTAATGATATTATTTTTTTAATTTTAATATGCTTCTAGACTGTTAATATTTTAACGCGTGCTTATCAACTTTAAATAATTATAAAATATTTAAATAAAATGTCTGTGAATAAAAATTTGCTTAGAAATCCACTGGCATGCCCAAGTTGTGCTCTACAATAAATGAAAATGTTGCTGCAACAATATGTTGAAGATGTAAATAAGACGATGACAACTCAGCGAAAAGCTAAAACAAAGGAAACCCATCCAAATTACAAACAAAAAATTAATTAATGCATGTAGTTTTTAAAAAATGTACTGTTATTACTTGAAGTTAGTAATAGGTAAATGAATAAAAATATTTGTATTTAAATACTGCATAGGTTTAAAATTAGCTGCATCTCAAACAACAATTGAGATATTTACAAATAAATATATAAAAGTTTAGTACGATATTGTCTTTGATATGGTTTGTAGTTGTGAAAAATTAAAAAAAAACCCCAGAGAAAAATATAATATAAATTAAATAGTTCATCTTTACATCCATCACCGCTTAACCACTAACTATACGCTCAGAGAAAAAAAGTTGGTCGAATGAATAGGGATATATGTAATACATATATCCATACATATTATGTATGCAGGAACAAATTCGTGATTTCACAAATTACGAGAACGGGTCAATAAGACCGCGACTTTTTGAATGAAACACAGGTTTTCGGATAAAAATCATTATATTTTTCAACATAGTCTCCTTTGAGCTCTAAACACTTTGTCCAACGTTTCTCTCATTTTTAACCCTTTCAAAAATAGGATTTGTAGAGGTAATCAAAATAGAGGATTTCGTTGGGGTCAAATCTCTTTCCGCCGAGACATTTCTTCAGGTTCGGAAACAAGTCTTCTTGCGGAAACTTTTCTCATACCCAAGTGATCATTCAAAATTGAAACCACTGAGCCATGTGAGATGCCTATGGCTTCCACAATCCGTTCGGCCAACACCATATTTTCAATTGTTTCGGGTATAAAGACCTCAACTGGGCGTCCAAAACTTTCAGTGCTTGTTCGGCCACAATAATATTCAGTAAACCACTTTTTATACCCTGAATGAGGGTATGTAGTATAAGTTTGTCATTCCGTGTGTAACATTGAGAAATATTCATCTGAGACTCAACAAAGTATATATATTATTGATCCTTATAAAATTCCAAGTCGATTGAGCCATGTCCGTCTGTCTGTCCGTCTGTGTAAAACACGCTCATGTCCAAAATACACAAACAAACTTAGTAGAGTTGCAAGAAAAATGTTTATTATTATCCTAAGCAGTTTGGTATTGAAAATCAGCGAAATCGGTACAGTGGAACCAAAGTTATGAATTAAAATGTGGGACAACCTAAAAAAAAAATTGATAATTTTCACATATTTTTGGTAATTTTTGTAAATATATTGCAGCTAAAAATTTTGCACACGTTACTATTATGATAAAAGGAGTAACTCTGATGAAAATTATAAGAATCGGTCCATGATTTCTCCTAGCCCCCATACAAATTTCTTCACGAAATATGGTTCTATGGTCTATAAATGCGTACAGAATAGGAATATACATAGAAAATTCAGCAAAAATAAGTTTCGTGGTAAAAAAAATTATACTAAAAAATTTTTGGTGGATCGGCCCAGATTTGACAATAGCCCCTATATAAAGTACACTTCCGAAAATCTCTTAAATAAGAATAAATGTCTTATAAATGTCGCTATCAAGTTGAAATTCGACATAAATAATCCCCATATATACCAAAATTGCTGTACCTAATTCTATGAAGATCGGCCGATAATTGGTTATAGCTCCCATATAAGGACCACTTCCGAAAAACACAATAACCTATATAAATATCTAAAAAATGTCAATATCAAAACAAAATTGCACACAGATCCGTTATTTATATTTAGAAATCATACTACAGGATTTTTTGAATATCGGTCCATATTTGACCATAGCTCCCATATAAGGTTCACTTCCAAAAATCAGTTAAGTACTCATAAATCTCTTATAAATTCCTTTATCATGCTAAAATTCGACAAAAATAATACTCATATACATATATATCAATGTACCAAATTTTATGCAGATTGGCCGATAATTGGTCATAGCTCCCCTATAAGGTCCATTTCCGAAAAAGATATTCAACTTAAAAAATATTTAAAACATATCGATATCAAAATGAAATTACGCACAGATCAGTAATTTGTATCCAGTACTCATACTTCTGGATTTTGTGAATATCGGTCCATATTTAACCATAGCTCCTATATAAGGTCCACTTCAGTAAATCACTAAAATCCTCATAAATTGTTTACAAATATAGTTATCAGGTTGAAATTCGAAATAAATTTATTCAATATATAGAAAAATCGATGTACCAAATTTTATGATGGTAGGCCCATTATTGGTCATAGCCTCCATATAAGAACCACTTCAGGAAAACACATTAACCTGCACAAATATCCCAAAAAAAATCTATACTGAACCAAAATTTTACACCGATCAGTAATTTGTATCCAAGAATCGTACACAATATTTTTTAAATATTGGTCCATTTTCGGCATAGCTCCCATATAAGGTCCACTCTTGTTAATAGCGTTGTTTATATGAAATTCTACAAAATTAGCCCTCAAATACTTAGGACCATAATAGGTCATAGCATCCATATCTTAAACCAAAATAGTACACAGATCAGTAATTTGGATTCAAAAATCATAATGCTGAATTTTTTGAATATATGTACATCCATAATTGCCCACAGCTCTCATATAAATACATAAAAATCAAGTTAAAATATTTTATGACAATCGACTCATAATAGGTCATAGCTCCCATATAAGTTCCAGAACCCAATATTTTGAAATTTGTCTAAATATATTTGTATACCCTTTTTTATACTCTGTTTCTTCACTTGAGTTTAAAAGGGAATAATGTAGATCCAATCGTATTAACTATTATTAAGTATATAAATTGTTAAATTTCATACTTTCTAATAGGATTTTCAGTTATAAATTGCTGAATTAGAGACACTTTTTTGTACATACATTGGAAATAAAATATCTTCTGCGTAAACTAGTCTTTCTAACAATTGTTATATTATTTCAGTTGTTATTTCATCATATTTAGGTGGAGGGTATTTAAGATTCGGCACGGCCGAATATAGTACTCTTACTTGTTTACCATAGTAGTATTTAACAAGTTTATCCTTGGTTTGAGTGATGTTTTTTTCCGCGTAATTAGCACAATTTCTCCTCAAGTCTCTCGGTAGTCTGCTATCAAGGGCTGTCAAACACAAAACAGAGATTCCTATTGACAGGAGCTTTGTTGCCCTTTAGTTAAGAGGTAGGAAAATCAAAAGGTCACGGACTTATTGACCCGCCCTCGTATTAGATAAAAATATTTAGTTTCAATTCAAGAACACTTGTGTTTAATTTCATATTTCTAGCTACAATAATTAAGTTCTAGTGTTACAACTAGAACCGGTCCTTACTCCTGAGCAACCAATCGCGGTATTAGTTCTTTTCCCTTACTTGTTCGCAAGGATCAGATGTGTATAATTTTAAGTTCATTATTTTAATAGATTCGGCAGTGCCTAATCTTGTATATCCACCATCAATATGTGACAATAGAAAACTTGTTATGTCCAATTTCATCACGATAGTAATTATTATAAGACAATTATGAATGTACAATTCATTTTCTTAGGAGGAAAATCATATATCAAAAGAGAACATCTAGCAAATCTGAATATATCTAGAGGTACTTCAGATTATGAAAGATACTTATACCAAGTCTGTGATATTGTAGAAAGGGACATTCGTGTAGCGTGTATTGTACCGATTCTTGCCCCTTTTCATCCGAAAGTTTTACCTTTTATGTAAATAAATCATATGTCTATTTGTTCTTGGACCGCTACTCATGCAATGCAACGTATTGGAACTAGTAAGTAGGTTATTGGAATGAGGAAAGTTTAGGCGATTTAATCTATCTAACACTGACAGTGACAGGAAAGATTGCAGCAGAACATATTCCGTAGTGGAACCGATAGTACCTTCCTCTCTTATGAGAACGAAAAGAATACTTGAGAGTTGTATTCCATTTTCAATAGGATATTGGTGGTCTAATTAACAAGAAGATCTGGTGCAGTGAAGTATTCTTTCGACACTTGAAAAATGTGTTTAGTTTAACGTACTCATGCTCAGCACATCAAGAGCGTCTGATTTCAGGACACAATCCATAAATACAGACGAAGCTACATGATCTATAGTGCGTCAACATATAACATTGTGTAATGCGAGTTCTGAAATCGACAGTATTTGCTTGACCCCATTTGCAGATTGCCACAAGATCCTGTTTAAGCGAATCATACGTGTTATGCCTTATTGCCCTAATCTCCGAAAGGATCAGTCTTTAATTGAAGGCTAGTAACTTTTCCATATAGCGTTGCCTACGAAAGCCATAAGTACATACAGTGAGCCTCAAAAGTGAGTAAACACCAAAAATTATTTAATTTTTTTTAAGATAATGAAAATCCTAAAATTTTTCCATCTATTAAAATTTAAACGTTTCGATTTGGGCTGAATAATAGATTAGGCTCTGAAAAATAAAGATTTAAGTCGGACTATAATGATTTTCATGATCTTAGAGTAATCAAAAAATTCACTGGTGTTTACTCACTTTTGAGGTTGTGTGTATATATTGTTGAACTCCAAATATTTAAGAAGATGGCTGCGTATTTCAGAAGCCATTCTCTTCATTGACTTGATAAGTGGAATTTATTAAATTCCAAAATAGGCCTGTGTGTGAATATGGTGGACTAAAGAAATAATAGATTTCAGACTGGTTTGTAAAGAGGAATTTTTAGCTTTACAACCTAGAAATTTCTGCACCTTGTAGAAAACTAAAGTTGTATAAATAGGAATAATATCCAATATATTTTCCAAAAGGTCTTCTCACAAGTGGCTATTCGCATACGATTCTCATCATTGTGTTTTCTGTCGTTTTCTTTACCAGGATTCAAGAGAAAGTTACAAAAGAGTCGGGTTATGTGGGGTGCTTCTTGTCATACCTTTCCTTATGTTACCCTTGCCCCTACTACAATTTACAACTCCGATTTTAGAGTATTTCCCGAGTAGTTAGTTATTCGCTGATCAACTTCTAATTACCTCAAAAGCATCAAAAATTTATGACATGATGTGACTACAATGATATGCAAGATCGTCTCTAATTCTTTAGCTTTAGCTTTAATTAAATACCACTGTAACTTTTCTTAATTCTTTCGGTATCTACTCCAATTACCCTCCGTTAGTCGCAATAATGTTCAATCGAGACTAGTCGCAATGTATCAAATTGATATCAATAAAAGAAAGGCGCGTTTAAAAATAATCTCTTCACTTTTTATTTCGAAAACATAAAAACAATATTAAATTCAAAGTATTTAAAAGAATAATAAAAATAAAATTTCAGTAAAAATATATTTTTATCAAAAAATAGCTTAAAACTTAGGGTATTTAAAAAAATTTACAATAAACAATTGTTTGCCTGTATCTACCAGATCAGTTGCGACTAACGGATGGTTAAGATTCTAACCAGACATGATTTGATGGTTAATATCGATTGTTTTGATGATTAATAGGGCTTAAAAAGTAAACACTTTTCTCTCCTGGATTACAATGCAATTTACTAATTTATTTACATAAAGAGTTAGTCAAAAAAAAACTTACAAACTTACACTATTCCAGCCAAAACTTATCCTTGGTCCAAGAAATTATATTTTTATACCCTACACCACCATAGTGGCGAGGTTATTATGCGTTTGTGCAGATGTGTGTAACGCCCAAAAATATTGGTCTAACACCCACCTTAAAGTATACCGATCGACTTAGAATCACTTCCTGAGTCGATTAAACGATGACCGTCCGTCCGTCTGGCTGGCTGTCCATATAAACCTTGTGCGCAGAGTACAGGTCGCAATTTTGAAGATATTTCTATAAAATTTGGTATATATAATTTTTTCGGCCCAAGGACGAAGCCTATTGAAACTGGCTGAAATCGGTCCATTATTTCACTTAGCCCCCATACAAATATCCTCTCGAAATTGGACTACACATGTATCTACACAAATTTCGCTCCAAATAAGTTTTATATATACAAAATTCATGTCACCAAATTTTGTTACGATCGGTCCATAATTAGTCATAGCTCCCATATAGACCCGCTTCCGAAAATCACTTTAACTTAAAAATGTTGGTATATACACAAAATTCAACATAGTTAACTTTAATATAGACATAAATCACACGACCTAATTTTATGGTGATCGGTCCATAATTATTCATAGCTCCCATATAAGGCCTACTTCCGAAAATCACTCACGAATATAAATTATTGATATTTTAAAAGAAAAATATTTTTACTCATTTACTTGGTGTAGGATATTATATGGTCGGGCTTGACCGACCATACTTTCTTACTTGTTTTTAATCAATCTTTTCTCTATTTTCAACTGTCATTTCGGTCAAAATTGTCACCGAAATGAAAGTACGTGAAAAAATATTTAAAACTTATCAAACAAAATCCAATATGGACTTTTTTTAAAAAAAATAGCAAAAGATTTGAAGGTTCATTTTGAACATTGAAAGAAAACCTGGATCAGGAAGAAAAAAGGTCTAATATATATTGGTAAGGCAAAAGACCACCGAACACTTCTATCAGAAAAGCAGCTCGCAAAGTTAAATGCTCTGATTCTTTTGTGCGCAGAGCCAAATGCTGGGTTGAAGTCGTATAAACTTCAGAAAGTTCGAGATTGCAATGCGGTAAAGAATTTAGAAGCAAAAGAACGAGAGAAAAAATGCAGGTAAAATTTTATAAAACAAGTAAGAGAGCTATATTCGGCTGTGCCGAATCATATATTATACTTCAAAATAAAAATTTTAAATACAGTGAATCCAAAAAGTTTTGGCACACCAAGATGTTCAAGATAAATCTGTGAATAACTCTGTTTCTTTTCAATTTAATAAAATAATTATGATGAAGTTTCATGAGTTGGTCGCTTTATTGATCATTCAACACAAACATATTTTATATTTTATTATTTGTAACAAAATACGCTAAAAAAAAACTAAAAAATATCATGTAAAAAAAGTTTAGGCACAAAGGAGATAAGTTTGGATTTTTGTACATTTAATATTTGGTTGGGCCTCCATTGGGCTGGATTATTGCTTCTAAGCGGCGAGGCATACTTCTTACTAGGCTAGATGTCTCACCCGGTGTAATGTTTTCCCATTCTATACGAAGAGCAGTTTTAAGAGATTCTTTGGATGTGATATGATGTTTGCGTATTTTTTTTCTCCAATAAGTACCAAACGTGCTCTATAGGATTAGTGTCTGGCGATTGGGGTGGGGTTTTTAGTTGTTTGCAATGGTAGATAAGCCACTCCTGCACAAGATATGAAGAATGTTTAGGGTCATTATCTTGTTGGAACAAGAACTTTCCTTCTAGCCCTAGTTTTGCAACACTTGGAGCTAAGTTTTGTTTCAAAATATTTAAATATGAATGCTTGTCCATTTTTTCGTCTATAAAAACGAGACTCCCCACCCCAGATGCCGCCATACACCCCCACACCATAACATTTCCGCCCCCATGTTTTACTGTTTTTACAACATTATTCTCCTGAAGCTCTTTATTTGCTTTTCGCCAAATTTTTTGTGCGCCATCCGATCCAAATATATTAAACTTTGATTCATCGCTAAATATCACACTATTCCAGAATTCTTCCGACTTTTGGATATGGATTTTTGCGAATTCTAGCCTCTTTTTTTTGTTTTTGTCAGAAAGAAATGGCTTACGACGAGGAACTCTACCGTGATAACCAGCTTTGTACAACGTATTTCGAACTGTTTGTGGACTGAAGTTTTCCTTAAAACTTTGTTTCATCTGTTCGCACAATTTCACAGCCGAAATCTTTGGGTTTTTAGCCACTTCTGCCACAATAAGCCGTTCCTGACGTGATGTAAATTTTTTTGGGCGACCACATCTGCTTTCGCGCTCTAAATGTTTAGTTTTTTGATAGTGCTTTATAATATTTCTTACGCTGGTATAAGGCCTCTGTACAATGGCACCAATTTGGCGATAGGATTTTCCTTCCGCGTGAAGATGAATAATAATTTTACGCACGTCTAAGGAAATTTCAGAACGGTTGCTCATTTTGCTGTTTTCGGCAGAATTTAATATCGATAAATAAATGTTGACATTTGAAACTTGGCTAATATGCAATTCACATTTTCAGAAATCCAAAACAAGGTGGAAAAATTAGCGTTAAATTAGTAAAATAAAACGTATGTGCTTAAACTTTTTGTATGTGGGTTAACGTTGTTCTTTTAGTTTTTAATGCATTGTATCTTAGAAATAATAAAATTTTAAAGTGTTGTTGTACTGAATGGTCAGTAAAATAATCCAGATATTATTCGACATCAAAATTATTTCTTAAAATGAAGAAGAAAAAAAGTTATTGGCAGATCATTCTTGAAAATTATAGTGTGCCTAAAGTTTTTGGATTCACTGTATTTGTAGGTAAACAAAATTTATTTTTTTTTCCAAAGTTGTTTTTTTCATTTTTCCGGAAAAAAAGTTTTTTTTTTCAATATTTTTTTTTTAAATTAAATTTTTTTTTAATATTTAGGGAAAAAAAAATTCGGGTTAAAAAATATTTTTTCCGATTTTTACCCATTGGTCTTATATACATCGTTGCAAAGGTCTTTGAAATATCTATCATTAGATATCCATATTGTCTATATTAATGACTTAGTAATCCAGATATAGGTCAAAAATCGAGGTTGTCCTGGTTTTTTCCTTATATCTCAGCCATATGTGGACCGATTTTCTCGAAGAATTCCGGACATATTGATGTATGAATCGTGTATGTAAGTTATTTGGGGGCTTCGGAAAGTTGATTTCAACAGACAGACATGCCTTAATCGACTCCGCTATCTATAAGGATCCAGAATACATATACTTTATAGGGTCGGGAAATTGTACTGGCAGACTTTTAACAACTTCCTGTTCAAGAGTTTTATGTGACTGAAGGACAAGTTAATGTTCGGACAAAAAAACAAACATAATTCCCCGAAGAAATGTCTTATGTGACAAGTCATTTGCAGTTTTAGCAAAAGAAACCAATCATTTGTGACATCAGGCACGATAAACACAGAAATAAATATTACAGAGAGTCTACAAAAACGTTTTTAAATTTGGCATCATGTCACTATGGATAAAAGACCTTGAGTGGTAGGTAATCAAAAAAATAATGTCAGTTTTGCACCACGGGAGGCAAATCCATCCAACGGCCTGTGGAAAGGTATTGGGCTCTTGTAAAAAAAGTATTAAAGAACACAGGAAAGGTATCCAGGGACATGTCCGATGAGTGGTCCACCTCGTCCACAATGGAAACGAAAGCAACCAAAAACAAGTAAGAGTGCTATATTCGGCTGTGCCGAATCTTATATACCCTTCACCAAATTATACTTCAAAATTTTAAATATTTTTAGGTAAACAAAATTAAATTTTTTTTCAAGTTGTTTTTTTCATTTTTTGGAAAAAAAATTTTTTCGATTGTTATTTTAAATTTTTAAAAATTTTATTTTTTTAAATTTAAATTTTTTGTTTGTTTTTTAAATTTTTAAAAAAAAAAAAAAAAATTCGGGTTAAAATTTTGTTTTCCGATTTTGACCCATTGTAGGTCCAACTTACTATGGTCTTATATACGTCGTTGCAAATTTCTTTGAAATATCTATCATTAGATATCCATATTGTCTTAGTAATCCAGATATAGGTCAAAAATCGAGATTGTCTTGGTTTTTTCCTCATATCTCAGCCATTTGTGGACCGATTTTGCTGATTTTAAATAGCAAAATTCTCGAAAGCATGTCTGACAGAATTGTTGAAGATTTGGATCCCGAAGATATCTGGGGTCTTCAGAAAATTGATTTCAACAGACAGAAAGACAGACGGACAGACAGACGTACATGGCTTAATCGACTCCGCTATCTATAAGGATCCAGAATATATATACTTTATAGGGTCGGAAATGAAAAATGTAGAAATTACAAACGGAATGACAAACTTATATATACACAGAGAAAACAGATTCATGATAGCAACCGAATTTGTTGCCAATCGAATGATTCGGTTGCACACATAGAATTTTTCAGTTCTAACAACAGAAAGTCAGTTGATAAAGAAGAATTTCAGTTGAGGCAACCAAACTTTAGTTGCCCCTTCCAAAATATTGTAGCCACAATTGTAAAATTCGGTCACTAAGACGGAATCATTCGATTGGGAACAAATTCGGTTGCTATCACGAATCTGTTTTCTCTGTGTACCCTTCTCACGAAGGTGAAGGGTATAAAAATCTTTAACGGGAGGATTTCCGGATAAATTTATAAATACACCAATACCCCGGTTTGCATCGCTTGGTTCTGCGTCGTTTCGAAGTTGCGCCTTTTTAAAATGTCTGTGATTTGTTTCGTTTGTGCGTCGATTTGCGTCGTTAATATGAAAATATTTGTATCGAAAAATCTATTTTTTCAGCTAAAATTATGAATCTCGGAACCAAGTGCTTCGTTCTGCGTCGTTTCGGTTTGTCTCGTGTTTCTCCGGTTTCTCCGCATTTGTACAATATTTGAATAAATTTACGTATTTCTGAGAATTTTTATATTGAACTGTTTAAGTTTCATTTAACTTAATACAAATATAAGTTTATTTTTGGCTCACTCTTTATTTAGATTGAAAGATAGCTAAGTCCATTCTAATATTTTGCTACTAGTGTAATACATAAACAAATGTATAGTTATTTTATCTTGTAAATATCTACTAAATGATCGCATATGTCTGTCTTAAGATAGAAATGTTACGTATCATGCTACAAACTAGCTAATGCAACAACCACAACAATAATTACAAAAGTACCAGTGTTAGTTACATTTCAAAAATTTAACTTCTTTTGTTGTTGGCGGTGTCAGTGAGTATAGTAAGAGTTATATTAGTTGTTGTAGTTAGTTTTTTGTTAATGTTACGAGTATGAGCTTTTAAAATAACCCATTGTTTAGTGTAGTAAGTTGCCACTATTTGTAGACTTTGCACTTTTTATTAGTGGCTGGATTGTTGGTACTTTGATTGTTGTTGTAGCTGTTGTTTTTAGTTTTACATACTGCCACTTTTGGCTTTGTTTCGCCCATTTAACGATACGATACTGGTTTAATTTACAAGTCATATTTTTACCGTAATGAGCCACAGTTAGCGGTGGCAAATGAATGTTTGGAATTTCTTGAAATCATTTTGAATATGAACTGAATGTGAGATCGTTTTAAATGTGGCACCACTCCATTTCGTGTTTTTTTTTTTTGTTTCATTGTTTGTTTGTTGCTTCTTGGTGTGTTCAGTTTATTTTAATAGTTCCATTGAAATCTAAATTTCATATTTTTGTACAATATGTGAAAAATGTAATTTTGTTGTTGCTGGTTAAAAAAATGCCTAAATTAATTTAAAATTCTAGTCTAAAGATTTTTTAGAGCGCATATAGTGTTAGAATTATTCATTATTCCAACTCGTTAAAGCAATTCTTGGTATCTAATGGTTGCGAATTAATAAATAGGTTTTATGTTAAAAAAAACTAGTACAACTGGTTGGTAATAAGTGCTGGGATTATATAACAAAAGCTGTAAAAAAGCTTTAAAGCTCTGCAAATTTTTTGCATAATTTCTGTACAGGAATAATAATAGTACGAAAACATAAATTTAATATAAATTTTTAAGTATTCTCCAACACAGTTTAATAGTTTTACATCAAAAACTTCAAAAGTGTTGGAAATTTTTTTGTTTCTGCAAAAAATCTATTAATCCATCAAATCATGCTCCTAATAACCAACCAAACTAAAATCACACTTAATTAACTATTTCCTAGAAATTTCAAAATTCATAAAGATTAATAAATAAATCTTTTTGAACTTTTCTTTTCTTTTCCATTCTTTTTTTTTTAATTCTCTTCACATGTTTTATATTCAATTAAAGATTATGGACGCAAGCAGCACAACATAAATATTTTAATGCCAAAAAAACATTTTTGCCAGTTTAGAGAAAACAAGAAAGAAATAAAGTTGTATGAAAAAAAAACTAGAATTAAACATAAACAATTTTCTATTTTATTCTATTTTCATTATAATAAATCTTAAAAAACATTTCTTCATTATTTTTCGTTTTCTTATAGCTGCTGCTTTATTTACAAAACTAAATGTAGTTGTAAATAAATAAAGATCATGGATGGATTTTTTTTTCTTTTAGTCATTTGGCCAGAAATTTACGAGCCAGTGATGTATAGAAAAACAAACAAACAGTTGGAGAAGTAAGTCTTTGATGTATGAGCCAAATAAGTCAAAATATTATTAAAATTTTCTTTTGCTAACAAAAAAGTATCGTAAAGTATTTGGATAAGAACAAGTTAACATACAAAATATTGGACCATAAAACGGAAAATGACAGAGTCTTGAGCAAGAGAATAATAATTGTCAAAAAGAGGTATTAAATCCATTTGAAATGGTTTAATGAGGTCAACATTTTCAACGATATTGTACTGTGGGAGTTCTTATTAAGTAAGTTCTTATTTCCAAGTTCGTAAAATCTCTTAAAATAATATCTATAGATAGCTTTCTTGAAAAGCTAGTCCTTACTGCAACTTATAGGTCAAAATAGGTCTGCTGACCAGGAACAATATAGTCTCTGCACCTAATTAGTACAAAATTTAACCGAGTGTAGGCTAAAATAGGTTTGATGACCACTGAGTAAGAATATGATGGACTAAAGGGAGATGAGGAGAGGAACTTACAGCTTGAAAAGCTGCACCTTATATAAAACATGTAAGAGAGCTATGAATGTGCTGAATCTTATATACCTTTCACCAAATTATACTTCAAAATACAAATTTTCAAATTCCAAAGTTGTTTTTTTCATTTTTTTGGAACATTTTTTTTCCAATTGTTATTTAAATTTTTTTTTTTAATTTTTTAAATTTAAAAAAATAATTTTTGCTTTGGTGAAAAAAAATTCGGGTTAAAATTTTTTTCCGATTTTGACCCATTGTAGGTCCAACTTACTTTGGTCTTATATATGTCGTTGCAAAGGTCTTTGAAATATCTATCCTTAGATATCCATATTGTCTATATTAATGACTTAGTAATCCAGATATAGGTAAAAAAATCGAGGTTGTCCTGGATTTTTCCTCATATCTCAGCCATTTGTGGACCGATTTTGCTGATAGGAAACTTCTCGAAAGCATGTCTGACAGAATTATTGAAGATTTGGATCCCGAAAATATCTGGGGTCTTCAGAATTTAACTGAGTTAGAGTACGAATATGATGGACTAAAGAAGTCATTCGTTTCAGACTGGTTTGTTGAGAGAAACTTATAGCTTGACAATCTAGTACTTGCTGCATATACATATAAAATAAAGAGGAGTGTAAGCCAAAATAGTTCTGCTGACCAGGAACAAATTATTCTCAGCTCCTAGTACAGAATTTAACTGAGTTTAGGTCAAAATTGTTTTGATGACCAATGTGATGGACTAAAGGAGTCATTGGTTTCAGGCGGGTTTGTTGAGAGGAACTTATAGCTAGACAAGCTAGTCCTTGCTGAACCTTGTATAAAATTAAGAGGATTGCAGGTGAAAATTGCTTCTCAGAGGTTTTCTTAGATATAACGAGAGCTTAGAGTTAAAAACTCCACCAAATTATTTGGCTTTATTATAAACTTCCATAATAACACTATCTATCCAACAGTTTACATTCTGGAATTTTATATCATCTTCAACATCTCTCTTCGTGAGATTGACTCGCTTTCATTGAGAGATGATAGTAAAGGGTCTTCCAATAGGGACTTCCAAACATTGACAGTTGATTGCTGCTATCACCTTGTCAATTATTTAGAATCGAATAGACTTCTGAATGACGGAAAATATGGCTTCCGTAGTAGTCGTTCAACTGAGGACCTAACGACGTTTCTTTCAGAACAGTGGTGTCAATCAATACACCGCATGGGAGAGAGTTAGGTAGTCGTACTCGACATTTCGAAAGCATTTAACCGGGTGTGCCATGATGTTCTAGTTTCAAAATTGATCTCGTTTGGTGTCGGTGTAGAATTTTCTATTATTTCTAGTTTACTTCGTGGACGTACTATAAGGTTAGTAATAGATGGGGTTTGCTCCGAGAACTTCATATTGAGCTGTGGAGTCCCCCAGGGCTCTTTTCTTTCTTTCTCCTTCCTTTTTTTCATTTTCATGAATGATTTACTAATAATCACTTCAAATCCAATTTATTTTTAGCGGATGACAGTAATATCTGTCACTCATATAAAGGTGAAGAGATTATATTTAAATGCGCCTTTTTTATTGATATCAATTTGATATATTGCGAATAGTCTCAATTGAAAATGATTGAGACTAACGGAGGTTTAAACTCTCAAGAATGAATATGAATGACTAGAAAAATCGTGACCTTATAACAATCTCCAGATGGGATGAATTGAACCGAAATAATTTCACTCAAATCTCAGTGCTGCCTATTAACTCATAAACGTCTTGAGATTTCACCACAATCAATTATTCGTATGGGTAAAGCAGCTTTTGAGTTTCAGACAACCTTTTGATTCTAGGTACGAGATTACAGTGTGACGTCCATTGGAATCGACATATATTCGATGTTGCGAAGGAAACTTTTAGGTGTTTGGGTTTCTTCAGACGGTGTCGGACATATTTCTCCCCTTCCGACCTTCTTCGTGTATACACTAGCTGCATTCGTCTAAAAATGGAATATAATTACCACATATGGGCCGGAGCTGCAAGGTCAAGTCTAGAGCTGCTGGATCGGGTTCAAAGAAGAGCGATTGATCTTATAGGTGATGAAACTGTTACTAGGTTTATGGATACTTAAGAACATCGTCGGAATGTGGGAAGTTTATCTTTATTATATGGATATTATCACGATATAATAATATCGTGATAATATCCATTTTCATTCGGAGCACACGACTATGACGCAGACCGCAACCATTTGCTATAAATTGGAGTATCGACCGCAGGACACATTATAGGGAAAATTCTTTTTTTACCATACGTATGTGGAATCTACACCCTCTTTCCTCCTTCCCATAACATTATTTCCTAATATCTACACAATGCACTGCCTATATAGGATTATCCCCTGAGTGTTGGTTATACAAAAAAATTTCGAATTTGGGACGATAGTAATCCACATGAGATCCAAGAGCATCCAATGCATCCCGAAAAAGTCACTGTTTGATGTGAATTTGGGCTGTCGGCTTCATCGGTCCACATATCCTTGAGAACGACGACCAGGCCATCACCGTCAACGGCGAGCGCTATATGTCGTCAATTATCAACTTCTATTCGTCTGAATTGAATGATATGGACACTAACGACATGTGATTTCAATAGGTCGGCTCTACTTACCACACAGCTCATGCCACATTGGACATTCTGCACGATCGATTTGAGGGAATTGTCATCTCATATGGAGGTGACGTGAACTGGCCCCGATATCGTGCGATTTGATCCCGTTCGACTTTTTCTTGTGGGATTTTCTTAAGTCACAGGTCTATGAACCAACAAATTTCATGTGTTCAAGGACATCAGCTAAACACTCTCGTCTTTTTATTAATTTCACAACCTGATATGTTCTTTCACCTCTCAATAATTCATTTTTGAATTTCGCTCTTTGAACTTCGCAACGTTTTACAGACAACTACGAAACATTCAACTTTTATCAACGAAACACCAAAAGAAACTTTATTTCTTGGACAATAATGTCAATTGTTGTGAACATAATCTCGCTTGGGATGAAAACTTTAATTTTTCTACTACTCTCTCTCTCTCTCTCTCCAATAACCTATTTTCTTTTTCAATGCTTCGCATGAATACCCATGGTCAAGTATGATTTCTTCAAAAAGAATTCACATTTCATTTAAAATATTACGGAAGATCGAACCTTAATTGTCACTAGCTCCTATATAAAGTCCTCTCCAAAAAGCTCATATCGCTTATGTATCTCTCAAAGGATCAAATGTATTGCTAAGTCCTCTTTTTGAATATGGAGCAATATGGAGATATATCTCATAAATAGCGCATAATCTGTATCTTTTTTTAATTCACTACCTTGCTTCGATCTTAATCGATCGTGATGGTCAATCGCGAAGACAGCTGATATGGTACGCCATTCGAAGAAACCGAATAAATTAAATTTGATTAAAAATGGTAATCATTGCATGGCATCTCGAAATTCTCATTATTCGAATTTTTACTTTTTCTCAAAAACGATCTGCTTCAGATCACATAAAATCGTATTTTAAATAAAAGAAGAGTTTAGGAGATACAGCATTCAGATAACAATATATGTATAAGTTTGAAATATTTCGATGTTGTTTAAATATAAAGTGAAACTTTTTGAGCGGGAAAAAACACAGAATCCAAATTTTTGTACCCAGTATAAATGTATGAATGTGTTCGCACATATGCTACAAATAAGTAATTAGTTTAAACATAATTTTGCCTATTTTATTACAAATTTCAAGCACACTTCCGCTAGTACTTCAATATGTTTAGATAGAGTATCAATCAGCCTCAACTATCGTGGCCAATCTAATTTTTCAAACTATGCCAAAAAATAAAGGCGTGAATATTTTCGCACGCTACTAATTTAATTGTAATGTTAAGCATTTGTTGTTTTTTTTTTAGTTTTTCTATCAAATAATTTTCTAAATCTCAATATTATTAAGTTTTTGCCTTTAGTTTGGAAAGTATAAACAAAAATGTATTTGAAATAAATGCTACATACCTCCAAAATACTCGTACATGGGTATTTGAGTAAATGTTTACGTTTGTATATATTTTGCAGGTATTTTGTTTATTAGCTTTTGTTATAATTTCAAAAATTATGTGCTAAATTGTTTAATAGCTTCCTTGAACTGTAGCAGAAATATTTGGGTATGATACAAAAGAATAAATGAAAATACTTAATATCAATTGTGTTGTAAAATTTTGTTCATTTTCAATGACGAATAGCTAATTAAAATTATATTAATTGATTGAGCTGATAAACAAAAAAATCAATATATTTTCTTAAGAGAATTTGAATTGTTTTATTTAGTTTATATGATTGAGGTCAGGCTAAAGGTAAATAGATTGTATACAATGCCAATAATAATATTTTTGTTTCAGATAAATGAATTAAATGCGTAGATTGTATTGAATTCCTATAACACGCAGTATTTTTTGTGGAAAATAATCTAAAATGTTGGTTCGGAATATACTGAAATATTGAAAACGATGCCAAATATGTGTTATCGGTCCGATTTAAAAGATTTTAATATATGTATACCCAGCAATTTTACTATGTCTGTTCACTAGCTGACTCCAATTAATATATTTTGGGTAATTTAACTCGTATTGGTTACTTTGTACATCCCTGATAATTTATCATGAGGTCAATTATCACTTAACTGTCTCTAAGTAAACTAGAGTGTAGTCACTTTAAAAGTTTATTTTGTATTGCACTTGTTTGTATGGTTTTATACAAATTATTGGGAGTATGACTTAAAAATGCGGGTTTTACAAAGATTTTGAACGCGGTTTTTATTTTTAATAACTTATTTGCTATTTTGAAGGGTAAATATCGGTTATTAATTCTTCTCACTTAGTTATAGAACATTATAGTGTAAAGAACAATGTTTTTTTCCTTCGAAAATGTCGAAATTTATGGGGGAAGTTTTGCTTTACTTCTTTAATTTAAACAAGTAAGAGAGCTATATTCGGCTGTGGAATCTTATATACCCTTCACCAAATTATACTTCAAAATACAAATTTTAAATATTTTTAGGTAAACAAAATTAATTTTTTTTTATTTTTTTAGAAAAAAAATTTTTTCAAATTGTTATTTTAAAATTTTTTTTTTACATTTTTTAAACTTTAAAAATTAATTTTTTTAAATTTTAAAAAAAATGTTTGGGGTTTTTTAAATTTTTGTTTTGGTGATAAAAAAAATTCGGGTTAAAAAATCTTTTTTCCGATTTTGACCCATTGTAGGTCCAACTTACTATGGTCTTATATACGTCGTTGCAAAGGTCTTTGAAATATCTATCATTAGATATCCATATTAATGACTTAGTAATCCAGATATAGGTCAAAAATAAGCCAAAAATCGAGGTTGTCCTCATTTTTTCCTCATATCTCAGCGATTTGTGGACCGATTTTGCTGATTTTAAATAGGAAACTTCTCGAAAGCATGTCTGACAGAATTATTGAAGATTTGAATCCCGAAGATATCTGGGGTCTTCAGAAAATTGATTTCAACAGACAGACGGACGGACAGACAGAAGGAGATGGCTTAATCGACTCCGCTATCTATAAGGATCCAGAATATATATACTGTGTAGAGTCGGAAATTTATATTGTGGAAATTACAAACGGAATGACAAACTTATATATAACCTTCTCACGAAGGTGAGAAGCTTTGCTCAACAAAGCTTATGGTGAATGTGTTCCATCGGCTTCAACGTGCGAGATATGGTTTGTTCGGTTTAGATGTGGTGACTTTGATACGAAAGACAAAGATCCCACAGGCCAGCCAAACAAATTTAAAAACGGTTGCAAGTAGCAGAATTCATCCAAAAGCAGGGAAAATGGGTACCATACGAATTGAACATTGAACCGATTTTTGAACCGAATCATTTTTTGCGATGAAAAATGGATCCATTACGATTATCCCAAGCGTAAGAGATCGTATGTGATGCTCGGTTAACCAGCCGAATCGACACCAAAGTCAAATATCCATGCCGCTAAGGTAATTCTCAGTATTTGGTGGGACAAAAAGGGTCCTATCTATTAAGAGCTGCTGAAATCTAGCCAGACCATCACAGGGAACCTGTACAACTGATTCGTTTGAAGCGAGTATTGGCCGAAAAATGCCCAGGAATATTCCAAGAAACCTTAATATTTCATCATGACAACGCTCGGTCACATGTTGCAAAACCCGTTAAAAACTATTTAGAAAGAAGTGGCTGGGAAGTTTCTCCTCATCCGCTTTATATTCCAGACCATGCCCCGTCCGACTACTATTTGCTTCGATCGATGCAAAATGCTATTTCTGGGATACGCTTCAACCATTTGTTCACCAAAGCTTAGGGTGAATGTGCTCCATCGTTTGCAACGTGCGAGAGGTGGTATGTACTGTTCAGAAGTTGGGATTTTGACACGGAAGACAAATATTGTCCATATTCCAAATAGTCCAAATTGTTTTCAGACCATGAATTGAAGGCATTACTCCATGAAGACTGTTGTAAAACTCTACAAGATCTTGCAAAATCATTGGGAGCTACTCAATCAGCAATTTCATAACATTTGTAAGCAGCAGGAGGCATCCTAATGCAGGGAAATTGGATACCATACGAATTGAAGCAGAGAGACCTTGAAAGACGATTGTGTATGTCTGAAATGCTGCTTGAACGCTATAATAAAAATCATTTTAGCATCGAGTCATTACTTGCGATGAAAAATGAATCCATTACAATTATCCGAAGCGTAAGAGATCGTATGTGATGCCCGGTTAACCAGCCGAATCGACACCAAAGCCAAATATCCATGGCGATAAGGTAATGCTGTGTATTTGGTGTGACCAAAAGGGTCCTATCTATTATGAGCTGCTGAAATCTGGTCAGACCATCATAGGGAACCTACCGATCGCAACTGATCGCCCAGGCCAGCCATAAAAGTTTGCAGGCCATGAATTGGAGGCATTACTCCATGAAGACTTTTGTAAAACTCAACAAGAGCTTGCAAAATCATTGGGAGCTACTCAAGCAGCAATTTCAAAACGTTTTCAAGTAACAGGATTCATCCTAATGCAGGGAAATTGGATAACATACCATTTGAAGCTGAGGGGCATTAAAAGACGATTTTATATGTCTGAAATTATGCTTGAACGCTATAAAAGAATATCATTTTTGCACCGAATCATTGGTTGCAATAAAAAATGGATCCATTATGATAACCCGAAGCGTAAGAGATTGTATGTGAAGCCCGGTTAACCAGCCGAATCGACATCAAAGCCAAATATCCATGGCACTAAGGTAATGCTCTGTATTTGGTGGGAGCAAAAGGGGCCTATCTATCACAGGGAACCTGTACCGAACGCAACTGCTTCGTTTGAAGCGATCATTGGCTGAAAAACGCACAGAATTTGCGACCTGAAATGAAACAGTAATATGCCATCATGACAACGCTGGGCCACATGTTGCAATATCTATTTAAAAGTATTTAGAATGAAGTGGTTGGGAAGTTTTGCATCAGCCGCTTTATAATCCAGACTATGCCCCTTTCTACTACTATTTGTTTCAATCGATGCAGAACGCTATCTCTGCGATACGCTTCCCTTTGGGACAGAGTATCCGATATTGGCTTGATTCGCTTTTGAGCTCAAAAGATGAGAACTTCTTTTGGCTCGGAATCCATATGTTGCCAGAAAGATGGGAAAATCTCATAGCTAACAATAGCCACTACTTTGAATAAATTTATGTTGTACATATGTTTTAAAATAAAAGCTAAACATTTGAAAAAATCCCGCAGAACTGCTGCATATGCCATCTACTAAGAATTCATAATTATTTAACCTAAATATTTTTAGATTGTTTAGACATTTCTGAAATCCCTAAATCTTATTTATTTTATTTGCGACTGTAGAAACCAACACATCATCCACTTATAAATGTATGACCTTCAGTACGATATTTCTGAATTTGATTCGTTAAATTGGCAACTGAAAACAATTCCTAAACGAATAATCACGTGTAAATGCTTTTGTTTAACTAAATTTTTAAAAATTAATTTAAAACACTTATTTTAAGTGAAATGTTTTCTTATGATTATTTTTTTAAATTGTTTATGTTCATGTTAAAACATTGTTTACATAACTTGTTTACATTATTTAAAGCATACAAAACACTACTATTTACCACCACAAATTTAAATATTAAAATACCTAATAATTAATGAAAAACTATTTGAAAAATTTTGAACTTTATGCAAAATAGCGTGAAAATCTATTTAAGTAAATGAGTGTGCCACAGCGTTTTATGTCATAAAGTACGAGTAATGTCACATTATTTTGGCACAAATAATAATTCTTCCCATTCCGCAAATGTGCGAGTAACAAAAAAACTCTAACGAAATAAATAAGAATTTGCTCTTCTTTATGTTTATTCTCCTGGTTTGAGAGCACCTAAAAAAGAAAAACATTTTGACGTTTCATTTTTATTTTCAAAATTCTAAAAATAATTTGTTTTTTAAGCATTTAGACAATAATTTTCATTTTCATTTCGTAGTTTATTAAGGCATTCATAAATCTATGTGGCTTAATCACTTAGAGATGGGTGAGTGAGTGTTAAATGAGTCACACCATCAACAAGTGGTTAATAACAGATTTATTGAAGGGAATTTTAAAAGATTTCGGGTGCGTTATTTTGGTGTCTAATAAATTGTGTTGTTAAGTTTTTAAATTTTAATAAATAAATCTGTTTCAGTAATTAGAATCATTTAAAAATGTGGGTGTTTCATTTAAATTCCCACTAATTGATTTACTATACCCCATTTAGAAATTTCTAGCCCCAGATGACTTTTTCATTTCCACCCATAAAAATAACCTGCCCTTCTTCAGCTATTGCACATATATCAACGATAGAATATCCTTTTTCAACTGAGCCACGTTAAAAACCCGGACATTTAAGAGTAAGTCATTACTTTTTGAACATAAGTAACGCAAAATGTAACGTTAACTCAATATATTTGGGAAATTTTTAATGAAACGATTTTTAGGAAGAGTTTAGATTAGAAAGAAATATACTGAATGATTTAATAAAGGTTGAAGTAAACAATATTAAAACATTTTTAACCTGAACCATATTTAGCTAGAGGCACACTAAATAGTGAAATTTGTATAGAACAATGCTTAAAACGATCACTCACCACAATTTGCCGATCTAGACAGTTTTCAATATGCAAAAGAGACGACTGAATTGTATCTATAGAATGAAGAAATATACCCAACTAATAGAAGAATCTTGATATATTATAAAAGAACCTAATTGATTCGAACCCGACGAATTGTCATCTTGTCGCGATGAGGGTGATCAGTAATTGCAAGGATTCTGAGAGTAATATCGGCTGTAGCAAAGTTACTAGTAAGGCCTCCCAAGCCGAGAAGTTCAAAATGGAGCTCCGAAGCTAAGAACAATCCACAATTGGATATTCGCTCCTGAACGACCCGAATCTCATTCGGTCAAAGATTGTCAACTCAGCAACAGCTGTACTAATCGGAAGTTTTTTTTCCAGGAAAGAACTTTCGAAGACAGCAGAGCTGTTACAACAACAATCCACAACATGGGATTTCAAAATATAATAAATGCAGAAGAACTAACCATATATAGGACAACGTCCGTACATCGAAGGGATTAAGTGCTGTACCAGTCGGAAGCTATATGGAAATCCAGTGACTCCGTTCGTAGACTTTGAAAAAGCATTCGACAATGTTCACCATAATGCTCTGATTAATACGAGTATGATCAATACGATGCATAGTGAAGCATATGCAAATAGATTAAGAGATTGATCCAGTGTTGGATCGTGAACTTCCAACATGGAAAATATCTTCTAGAATATCTTCGATTGATTTGTTTTGGATAAATTCACATCGACAGTAGTTATTGGAGTAGGTGCAATCGTGGAAAACATGGATGTGATTGCCAAACTCATCTTCTGCACCAAATGTGTCGTGGACCACTCGCTGTTTAAGAGGAATATCACTAAAGCTTTCAATGCACACTTTCCTAATTTTTTCTTTTGCGTTATCAGGTTATTCTGGGCTTCGTGGAGGGAGTCCATCAATATGTGTAAATACCTCTTGGCTTCGTATTCCTTTTGCTTCAAAGAGAGACAAATCAAAGTTTCTAAAATCGTAGTTGTATGCAGAAAAAAGTCCTTCGTCCATATTACCAAAATCAGTGATAACAGAGAAATGAGAGTCGCTTCTCCTTTTAATATTCTCGCCTTTTTCATATCCTGATCTATATCCAACTTCATCTTCTTCGGAACATACATAGCTTCTTCTTCCGTTTTCCTCTTGTTGTTATTTTTCTTTTCCTTCCCCTTCACTTCTTCTCTATTATCGCTTCTATCACTTGGATATTCAGTGGAATTACTTCGTAATTATATCGAAAACCTATCGCTACTTCAAGACGGGTTACACAAGCTTGCATTCTAACTTGCTCTAGATGAAAAACCAAAAATGAACTAACAGAAATTGAAAAAGTATTATTAGTAAGGAAACCGAAGATTTACTGAAAACCAGCTTGAACCGCTAAATGATCTGGGTTAAATCAAATTCTAAGCTCAAAACGGATAAAGTTTCAGATCGTAAGCCAGTTAAGAACTAAGAACACACAAATTAAGTGAAATTATAATATTAACTGTTGAGTTTTAAGATTTCCTGATACTATTTTTTTAAATTACTAAGGAAATCCTTAGAATTAGTAATTGCGGTAAAAGGAGACACAGATTGCCAATGTTTCCTTTCCACCGCAGAAGATCTACATATGTCTGGGCTTACAACAATGTACAATTTGAGGCACATGAAGAAAATTTCCAGTCCAGTATTCTGGCCCGCGAAAATATTATTAACTTGTGGAGAGAAATGTATAATAATATTGATTTTTAACGTAAGTTGTACTGTTTTGCCTCGTTCTTAAATATTCGTTAGAACTTAGGATCCAGAAATTCCTTTTGAATTCAATAGTTTGCAGGTTCAACAATAGAATCATCCATTCGAGCCTAAGAGAGGAGAGTTTAAGTTGGAAGGTGACGAGAAGGACACCATGAAGGGGTATTTTATCACCTTTACTGTGGCTCAACGTTATCTTTAAAACTTTTAAAATATGATGTTGAAACATAGTGGATATTGTGATGTAATTATGTTACAAATGTTGATGTTGTGATGGTTATTAAAGAAGACATTCATCCAACTATCAGTAAAATCATCCAGGCAGCGCTTGGTTAAATTGAAGACCAGGATATACAAGATGGAGAGCTTTAGTATGGCCTGAAAGAGGAGAGGATTTGTAGGTGTAGGCAAAACAACTTGGGTTATTCCTAGAGAGTGAACTATCATGGAGAAGGAACATTCCAAAAAGAAGTGAACTCCGGCAGGAATTCAATAGGCAAGAACTAAGGTCTAAGACCAATTATGATACATTGAATTTGCATAAAGGTGAAGAGAAGAGACATAATAAGGCTCAGAGGAACGCCTCACAAAAGATCACACCTCAAGCGGTTCTGAATATCAATCTACTGAGTAGTGACAATGCTCTTAAAACGATTCATTGAATCTTCAAGTTTAGGATGTGCTGTGTACTGGGCACAGAGAAATGAGGTCTTGGAGAAGAGAGAGGTGGAGTTGAAATCTCCGATCTGACACTACTATAGGGTAATATATGATCAATACTTCATGGGTGCTACCAACCGATATAGAACGAGATCAAAACGGAATGTTGTTTTCTGTAACTGTCGGATAAGAGCTAGAATTAGTAAATTGGGACAATGGTACTCCAGATTTGTATAGGACATGCGAGGATATCGATAAGCTCGAGACTATAAAACCATAGAACTAGTTGGGTGTGCAAACGATTCTACGATGGAGTGAAATATATTAGGTGTATGACTTAAAAATGCAGGATTTACGTTTCTTTTAAACGCGGGTTTTAGTTTTTAAAAACTTATATGTCATTTTAAAGGGTACATATCTGTCATTTATTCTCACTTAATTATTTAACATTATAGTGCAAAAAACTAAAGTTTTTTTTGCTCCGAAAATGTCGAATTTTGTACCAATAAAGCGTCATATGCGAGAAGTTTTTGTTTTGCATACCGATTGCTCATCAAAGCTTATGGTGAATGTTTACCATCGATTTCAAAGTGCGAGAGATGGTATGTGCGAAGTGATAATTTTCACACGGAAGGCAAAGATCGCCCAGGACAAGACTTGGAATTACTCCCTGAAGATTGTTGAGTACCATACGAATTGAAACCGAGAGACCTTGAAAGATGATTTTCCATGTCTGAAATGATGCTTGAACACTATAAAAGAAAATGATTTTTGTACTGAATCAATACTTGCGATGAAAAATGGATTCATTACCTTAAGCCGAAGCGTAAAACATCGTATGTGAAGCCCGGCCAATCAGCCGAATCGACACCAAAACCAAATATCCATGGCGCTAAGGTAATTCTCTGTATTTGGTGGGAGCAAAAGGGTTCTATCTATTATGAGCTGCTGAAATCTAACCAGCCATCATAGGGAACCTGTACCGAACGCAATTTAGTCATTTGAAGCGAGCATTAGCCGAAAAAGCCCAGAATATGCGGCCAGGCATGAAACCGTATTATTCCATTATGACAACGCTCGGTCACATGTTGCAAGACCAGTTTAAAAGTATTTACAGTGAAGTGGTTGGGATGTTTTGCTTCAGCCGCTTTATAGTCCAGACCATATCCCGTCCGACTATTATTTGTTTCGGGATACGCTTTACTATCTCCAGGATACGCTTTACGTTGGAATAGAGTATCCGATATTGGCTTGATTTGTTCTTGACCTCAAAAGATGAGCAGTTATTTTGGCTCGGTATCCATATGTTGCCAGAAAGATGGGAAATGTTTAAAAAAAAGCTATTGATATGATTTTCGGAAGTGGGCATTATATGGGAGCTATGACTAATTATGAACCGATCGTTATAAAATTGTGACATGTGACATGTCTTTTGTATATATATAAATTATTTGTGCTGAGTTTTATTAGAATACCAATATTTTTAAAAGATTTATGCTAGTTAAAGTGATTTTCGGAAGTGGGCCTATATGGTAGCTATGACTAATTGTGGACCGATCATCACAAAATTTAGTGAGGCGAGTTTGATTTATATAAAACTTATTTTTGCAGAATGAGAGCTTAACAATTTTCAGAATAGGCTTCGTCCTTGGGGTATTAAAGAAGCTTGTACCAAATTTTATCGAATTATCTTTGAAATTGCGACCTGTGGTTTGATTACAAGGTTTACATGGACGGACAGACGGACGGACATCACTAAATCGACTCAGAAAGTGATCCTGCGCAGATTGATATACTTTAAGGTGGGTGTATTTTGGTATGTTACAAACATCAGCACAATCCAATATAACCTCCCCACTATGGTGGTGTAGGGTATAATAAACTAGAGGTAACGATCATTGTTAAGCAGTTCAGTGGAATCGAATTAATGAAGTCGCAATGACTCGGTACTCTAAAGGATACCAGTGTATTCAAAGGTAACTAGTTTGCAAAGTTGGTAATTACTAATTTTAGTTTTGCCTTTCGGACCAAAAGGTTGAAATTTATTATAAATCTTAAGTATCTAATAGATTACAAGTGGAATACTAAAAAGAACTCTATATTTTTATTGTGTGTGTAATTACTAATTGTGTATTCGTTGATCATTAGACCATCTCTGATATTCATAGATACACAAGTATAAAACTACGCAGATATTTTTTCTAAGTAATTCTCTGGGAAGAAAAAAGTCTTTGCAGAGTCTAAAATTTTATCTTGCAGCAAATGTTGCACTTTTTCTGGTATTTACACTTGTGCGTTTCACTATTCTATTTTTTATTTTTTTTTTCAAATTTTTTTCTTTATATAAATTGGAATATGAGTACGAGAAAAATACTTTAAGAAGACACAAAAAGGCAAAATAGAAGGAAAAAGAAACATGTTGAAAGTATTTTATTTAAGTGAGTGTTTTTGTTTTAATAATATCACATAAATACCAAAAGTTTTTCATGTTTTTATTTATTTCTTTGTAAAAATATAAATATTTCTCATGTGAAGCATTTAGTATTTGTGTTACAGAAAAATGTGTCTTGTTTTTATTGGTATTATTTTCTGTTCTTTTTTTCTTCTTTATTTGAGGTGTAATAAGTTGCAGTTTGATTTATTTTCCGGCCCACATCATTTTGATGATAAAACAAATTATGTTTCTTGCGTTGACTTGTTTTCTGTGCTCCAACATTAGATTATTTTTTTTTGGTAAATTTTTACTTTAAACTTATTTAACGCCCACTTTATGTAGCAAATACTGCCTGCAATACAATGTTGCTTTCAACATTCGTTGTTTTTTTTTCTAGTTCTTCTGCTAGTTCCGTTTTTGATTTGCTTTTCCTCTAAATAAGTGCCTCAAGTAGTTTTTTAAACTTTTTTTTTTTAATAATCAATCTTTTAATTTGACATTTTTGTATGTCATAGAATGTAAAAGTGTATTAAATAGGAAAATAAAGTCTTTTAAAAAAAGAAAGTAAATCTATAAAATGAAATGTGTGTTGTGGTAAGTGTTCCTCTAAGAACTCGTAAGAGATTTTTTTTATGGAATAAATTAAAAGAACTGGTTAGTAAATTTAGTCATACTTTCAGCAAGTAAAACGAAACTAAACAAATTATTAGTAAAAGTTTAGCTAAATAGATCGTTTGTGTGTCTGAAGTTTCACTTAGTTCAGTTTTAATTAAATTTTTTTTGGTAGCTAATATTATCGGTATTTAGACTCTAGGATATATGGAGTGAAAATTAATATAATTATATTTAAAGGTTCGCAGTATTTTAATACTGATAACATTTTCCCTCTCAATATTATAACTACTGCCACACAGTGGGGCAGAATCAACATTTTTTGCAAATAAATCTGGCATTTCCAAACGGCTAGTCCGATCGCGATAAAATTTTACTCAATGAAATTTTCAAAGTTTTTTTTAAATTTGTCATTCTGAATAACAAAGTGTAAAAAAAAAAACTTTTCAAAAGGTCAAAGGGAATCCCGCAATTCCTAAATATTGTAACGAAAATCCCAAACATTTTATTTTTTACAATTTTGCTATTGGGTCCACATTTACATCTGGGCTGGGAAAATACTTTGGGTATAAATAGGGAACACATCAGGGTTTCCAAAACTGCTTTCCGTTTTCTGATCCCAGCTTTGGGCTTTTAGAACATGTGACCCAAATTTGAAATTTTGATAAAAATGTACGTCAAATTCCGAAGGGCGTTGGGGCGACATATTTTTTATACCAAAATGTTAAAGAAAGTTTTTTTTTAATAAAATAAAAGAGTTAAGTCGCCAAAAAAACAGCAAAAATCAACTATTTTTGGAATTTATAAATTGAAAATCGTTTATTTTTGGATTATTGCTCTCAAATCTTTTGTATATTATTGGTAATTTAGTTGTCTAACTAAGAAAATCAAAAATAGTCCGCTTTTTTTTAATTTTTTTTTAAAAAGTGGATCAAGATATGTCAAAATTTTATAATTTCAATGTTGTAATGCCTATAACTCGGAAATTATAAGCTTTACGAGCTGCTTTTCTGATAGAAGTGTTCGGTGCTCTTCAAAAGTGTTGTTCGACTTATTTTGCCTTACCAATATTTTTTAACTAGACTACTTGTGTTTTTTCGTTGCTACTGCTACTTGTAGTCTAGTTTTTTCAACACTGGTTTAAACTATTATTTTTGTCTTTAAAATGTTGTAATATGATCTAAATACTTTCACATAGTAACATTTTATTATTTTCTTCTATTCAAATCATCTTGAAAAAAAGTTTCAAGGGTTTTTGTGTTTTCAGTTGTGGTAGCGATTCTCGTGGAATTGCCCATATGTTGATTCTGCACTACATTGCTTTGTAGGGTACAAGTTATTCCACTTGTTCTATATAGTACTTAATTTACCCTCAAAAAGCCTTTACAGAGCTCATAACCAGAGGTTCAAGCCGAAAGGCATCAGTCAGATTACTGTTGGAATCATTGTCGGAAGCTTAACCAGGCTCTTTATTCAAAAAAAAAATCCTATAAGAGAAAATGTTAGTGCGTTGCCCTGTGGAATTTTGAAATTAAAAATAATCTCTTTCTTAGAAATTTTGAATTCAAAAATAGTCTTATTTCTTAACTATATTTAAAGTTCTAAATAATTATTATAATTTTGAAAACGTTGTTTAATTAATACACGAAAAATAGGCTTCAGCCGGCTTAAAGACGCCGCCGGTCATATTTGTTTAAGACGCCGCCGATTATTTCGCATCGGCTGGGATCTCTGCTCATAACTGACAACATTTTAAA
Organism: Calliphora vicina; assembly: GCF_958450345.1. Lineage (NCBI taxonomy): Eukaryota > Metazoa > Arthropoda > Insecta > Diptera > Calliphoridae > Calliphora > Calliphora vicina. Next base: position 63,833,549 of record NC_088782.1, read on the forward strand.
ACAATTTTGTTTAATAGTTACAAAATTAGCAAATCACTTACCTTAAACATTAATGGTTAAAATAAAGATGTTGCTGTTATTCCTTTAATTGTCATACTTTAAATATTTACAATCTCATTTTTGTTCTTTTCATGTTCGGCACTTTTTATATTTATTTTATTGTCATTTTGTTCTAATAGCTTTTAACAAAAACACTTCTCCTTTTATTAACACCAATAACAACAACAACAACAATTTTTGTTGCCTAAACGAATGGCCAATCAAAAGCAAAACATTAACCGCCTTCCAACTAATAATTGCTTAAATTTTTTTTGGCAAATTTCTAACACTTATTTCACTTGTATATTTAACACTTTTCAAGGATATTTTTACACAAAACAATTAACTAACCTTTTATTTATGAAATAATGCACAAATATTTTAATATTCGCGATTAATTAACGTGCTTGATTAATTTAAATACGACAATTAATCTCCAAACAACCGAACACTTGACGAATTTTTAGAAAACTAAAGAAGATGAATGAAACAACAATGCAAGTATGAGTACTTAACTAATGGTTATGGTTTTGTTGTTGTTATTAGAACACAATTGAATGTAAAGAAAAAACAATAAGAACAACAATGAGTTTGAATCAGTGATGGGCAAATTATTGCAATGTACTCTTTATATGGATTGGTATATGAAAGGGGGTGGTAGGGATATTACATGTCGAACTTAATGTGGAATTATTGTTATTTTATTTTTTTGCAAAAGAAACTGTTATTTAAGTAAAGAAAGAAGTAATTTTATATAATTTTATGCAATAATTAAAAAAGATACTCGTGCGTTTAAAAGTTTGTGGTTTATAACCTATACAAATATAAAATATCTGTTTTAATTGGAAAAATTGTGGGAATATGTATTTAAAAGAATTCAATAATAGATTAAAAAAAGTCTTTCATCTGACCTAGACCTACACTTAATCACGTTCAATAAGACTTACCAGCAAAATAAACCTATTTGGCTGAATTTTAGTTTTTGTACAGTAGACTACTTTTTCTTGCAAAAGCAAGAAACGTAAATCCGGTCTTTGAAATGGCCCCACATAAAATGGCCCAGCGTCGCTAAATTACAAGAATGAGACGGCCAATTGACATCGCCAAATCGACATTAGTTAGTTTACAAAACCTAATAATTGAAAATCGGCCTCATCACTAAATGATTTCGTTGAAAATGTGTATTCGTTAAAATTTCGCAAATGTCTTCTGAATAAATGTCAAAGGATGACAGCTCTATTCCTTACATTTCATCATTTTGCAGCTAATTTACGTCATAATCTTTTTATTGTATTCCAAATTATGCTCACAAAAATCAGTAGGTAATATGTTAGTAGCTATTTAAATTTATTAAAATTTTTATTGAAAAATCTAGAGAGTTTTCTTTCGGAAAGTTGCCAAACTGTTGTTCAAACTTTTAATTTATGAATTATGCATTTAATTACCTTTCTCGCGATATATTTCGACAAGAATTCCCGGACAATAACATGACAACATAGCTTTGTTAAAATTTGTGTGACTTTAGACCTTCATTTGTAGGTCTTTATTTAGAACATTAACAACTTCCTTTCTTCCCATTAACAAAATATTTTAATATTCTTATATTCGAAGCTGTTATGCGTCAAATAATTTGTTCTGAAAAAAAGTGGTAAAAGTTCAAAAAAAACAAAAATCTTTGCAAGTGTTCGTTCTATTCCCAAATATCTGAACCACTAGAGGATTATTTACACTACAGTGGGTAGCATAAACTTGATTAATGACTTTATTTTCATATAATGTCATTGACATTAAACTTAATACATAAATTTAATAAAATACAATATAAAAATCTAATTATAAATATTCAAGTTTTCTAAAAACTCATTCAATTAACTGAAAATATAATGTTAATTTTTACAGACATTTATATAATTTATTTTTTATTAATTTTGTCTTTATTTGGGCATTTATGTAAAATTGTTTAAATTAGCTTTTAAACCATTTATGGCATAAATGACAAACACACATTCGCTTGTACAACACTACAGAAAAGTACTTTAATCTTAATCGGTTTATTAAATTAAGGAAATGTAAATTATATTAATTCTTAACATAAAAAAAATAAACAAATAAAGAAAAAGAAACTAATAATACCAGTTTTTTTAAATTATAATTTCAATGACTTGGTTTTTTGTTTGTATTTCATGAACATAATTTGGTACAATTTTACGCTGGATAATTTTTGGTTCCTACTCGTGTTTATGTAAATTAATTTTCTTTTCAGTTTTAGTTGACTATATTAAGTTTCGATGTAATTTCTGTGGAAACACGACTTAACCTACTTGATGTTTGATTTAATTTAAATATTTTTTTAATAAATCTTAAGAAAAGCTAAACTTTTTTAATCACATTTACTGTGTATAGAGCAAGAGACAAATTAATTATAGGTATAGTGTATTAATTTTAGTATATAAATATTTAAACATTTACCTGAACTATATTTTCGAAATGTGTTTGATTAAAATAGTTAATGGGGATTTTAATGTATTAATATTTAAGAAGCCATGTCAAATTATTCAAATTAATATTAAACAAGTAAGAGTGCTGGCTGTGCCGAAGCTTGCCCCATCAATAAACATTAGGGCCATAACTTTTTTACATTTTTTGAAAATATCAAAATGGCCATAGCATAGCCGAATAGACCATTGAAAGTTGTTTAAAAAAATGGTATTACTTTTCCACGGTTTTCAAAAAAATTCACTCACAAAACGCGGTAAAATTTGTAGATAATTTTTTTTTATTTTTTATCCAAAAAAAAGAAAATAGTTTTTTTTTAGAAATATATCAACCTGACTCGAATCGTAACTTTTTAACTATAAAAAATAAATTAAGTAATGACAATTTGAGAAATGTTTGACTTTAAAAACAACATCTTTAGGTTTTTATTCCAAAATGTTATCGTAAATAACACAACATTTACCATCGCGTGGTACTAGGGCCCAAATTTTGTTATAGCTCATACATACACATGTTTGTGATATAGGGATTATATGGGGGGCAGGGTCCATGCAAATTGTTTTTCAAGAATTTTATAACTTTACTCTTTATGTGTGTTTGTTTAATTATCGCTTTAACATATTTGGGGGATTCTATTAGGTCGTATTGTCATAATGTCGTAAAATATTATTTTAGTTTAAACAAATTTTTGTTGTGTTTCAAACAAAACAGTTCTAAACAAATAATACCGTAGACAAACGACAAAGTTAATTTGCATTAACGGCACATTAATGTGAATTAAAATTTAGCCCTGACAGACGACAGTATTTGCATTTAGTTAAAAAATCAGTACTATTTGAAAAAAAAGATGAAATTATTTTTGCTGAAAATGCTCCATAATGCAAAAGCGCATGCACTAGCAACCATAAATCTGAAAATTGTACATGCACTAGCAACCATAAATCTGAACCTGTTGCTTCAAGTTGGGACCGCAGTAGGACACTCTGAAATAAGAGAAAGACAATTGTGGACATTTGTAGGTTTAATATCACCTTTTTATGGAGGATATAATTCATAAATGTAATTTTTTAAAGGACCACAACAGCACTTTTTGGGAGTGTGTCGTGCTTTCGATAGACGATAACAGGTTTAAGGAAAACTTTCGCCTCAACAGGAAGGCTTTCCAAAAAGTGTGTGAAAATGTTAAAGATATGAAAAGGATGGACACCAATATGAGGTTTTGTATTCCACTCGATAAGAGAGTGGCAATAGCATTGTTCGCTTTCCATTTTAATTTTTCTTTTTCAAAAGTAAACAATTTCCAAATTCTGATTGATTGTCGACAGTCTTGCCATATTGAAATAGCTAAATTCAGTATAAATTCAGTTTGATTTTGTGTATTTACGTCAAAGCTAATGCGCATTAGAATGGGGATAATTCACAAGTTAATTTGAATTAAGACTACTAATACAAATTAACGCCGTTGTCTGTCTATGCTATAAGACTTTTTGAACTATGTTTATTGTTTTGTCTAAAAATAAGACTTTTTTTGTTTGCAGCTCAACAACAATTTGTTTAAACTAAAATAATATTTTACGACGTTATGACAATACGACCTAATAGTAGACCGTTTGAATACCCCAATTGTATTTTTCAAAATCAAAATAGGTAGATACCTATTAGATACTTTTTTACGTTTCATTATATATTTACAAAAATGTCACTTTTTAAATTTAAAACCCCCATTAACACGAAGTCTGATTATATCGCACAACCAGTTCAAAAGTGACACAACTCAAAATTTTAATTTTTCAGAAATCGAAAATAAATATATACCAATTGAAACATAATGAAAGACATTAGTGTTTTTTTTTTTAGCCACAGTTAACAAATATCTTTTGTATAGATAAACAAGTGTATTGTGCATAGTTTAAGCGTAAAATTAATTTTTCGGGTTTATATCACCCGACAAATAAATTTTGAGTTGTGTCACTTTTGAACTGGGTGTGCGATATGTTAACTAATAGTTAAATTGACAGTTTTGATACAAAAATATATATATATATAATCAGTATTCGTGTTAATGGGGTTTATAGGTTTATAAAACAAAATGTCCATACAAAATTTGTTTTATAAACCTTTGATAAATTAAAAAATTAATTATGAATAAGGCCTATAATTCATAATTATTACATAAAATGATATAAAATTATTTCTTTATGTACTTAAATAACAGTTTATTTTGCAAAGCAATGAATTAAATAACAATAATGACTTGCAAATTCATTAATTCTTACATTAAGTCCCCAACCACCCCCTTTCATATTCTAATTCGTATAAAAAGTACATTTCACTAATTTGGCCATCACTGATTGCATCTCATTGTTGATGTTGTTGTTATTGTTTTTCTTTTTCTTCTTAACTAATAAGAACAACAAAACCATAACCATTCCATTATGAAGTTGCATTGTTGTTTTATTCTTCTTCTTTAGTTTTCTAAAAATTCGTCAAGTGTTCGGTTGTTTGGAGATTAATTGTCGTATTTAAATTAATCTAGCACGTTAATTAATCGCGAATACTAAAATATTTGTGCATTATTTCATAAATAAAAGGTTAGTTAATAGTTTTGTGTAAAAATATCCCTGAAAAGTGTTAAATATACAAGTGAAATAAGTGTTAGAAATTTGCCAAAAAAAATATAAAGCAATTATTAGTTGGAAGCCGGTTAATATTTTGCTTTTGATTGGTCATTCGTTTAGGCAACAACAATTGTTAATAAAAGGAGAAGTGTTTTTGTTAAAAGCTATTAGAAATTACATAGTTAATAAAACAAATATAAAAAGTGCCGAAGATGAAAGAACAAAAAGGAGAAGTAAACATCTTTATTTTAATCATTAATTTAAGGTAAGTGATTTGCAAATTTTGTAACTATTAAATTAAAAAGTTGTCAGTTATGAGAAGAGGTCCAAGCCGATTGAAAATAATCGGCGGCGGCTTGAGCTAAAATTAACGGCGGCGGCTTTAAGCCGGCTGAAGCTTATTTTTATGTAAATAATTAAAAAACGTTTGCAAAATTATAGTAAAACTTAAAGCTTAACAATCCATATTTGCAATTTAACATATAGTTAAGAAATAAAGACTATTTTTGATTTAAAAACGATTATTTTTGATTCCAAAATAGCACAGGGCAACCAACCACCAAAATTTTCTCTTATAGGATTTTCTTGAATAAATAGCCTGCTTAAGATTCCGACAAAAAGATTCCAGTAGTAAGCTGTCTGACGTCTTTCGGCTTGAACATCTGGTTATGAGCACTGTAAAGAATTTTTGAGGGTAGATTAGGTAATAAACAAAACAAATTAAATAACGTGTAGTCCTGTAGGGCAGAATCAACATATGTATTTTGGAAATAAATCTCCAATTTCTAACAGGCTAATCCAATTGATATGAAACTTCATGTAGGACACCAGAGACAGAATTTTATAGTTCGTCCCAAGATTTTTTATATTCTTAATTAGGCTTATTAACAAAAATACTTACACATTTGAAAATACGTACTTTTCAATTTTGGACCGATCCTCATAAAAGTTGGTAGAAAGATTAAGGTTTATATCAAACTTGTTTATGTCCAATTTTCTGTGGGGGACCGTGTATGGGGTGTGTGAACAAATGTTGCCCGATTTTTCTTTATATTTGTTGAGAATTTTTTTCTAACCAATTTTTAAATTTGTATCAGTAACTATTTAGAATTACATAAAAAGTGAGTCAAAAAAACTTATACAAACTATTCCAGCTAAAACTTATCCTTGGTTCAACAAATTATTATTTTTTTAAACACGTGTCTGATATTATCTTCTCTAAATCATTAATTTTCAACTATTATTTCGGTCAAAATTGTCACCGAAACAAAGTACGTGAAAATATAATTAAAACTTTTCAAAAAAAATCCAATATGGACTTTCAAAAAAATAGCAAAAAATCTGAAGTTTCATCGTCACACTGTTTCCAAAGCCATTAAACAGTTTAACACATTGACTGCCACGTCGGACACATATGTGTGACACTGCCCTATGCGGTTTACGCCACGTCGGACACATATGTCCGACACGACTTTTATTCTCTCTAGCCATGTCAGACAATAGTGCTAGATTTTAAGAATTTTTTCGATGTTGTCTGGAAGTTTCTCATCAAAACTGTAATCTTCACATTCTTCGTCACTTTCAGAACTTGTACTGAGTATTTTTTCTAACTCAGTATCCCATAAAAAATTCCAAAGAAAATCCTGTGGCCCCCAGCATCTTATTTGCTGAAAGTGCCTTGGCAGTCAATGTGTTAAGGAAGTCTTGAACATTGAAAGGAAACCTGGATCAGAAAGAAAAAAGGTCTAACAGATATTGGTAAGGCAAATGAACTGTTTCGAAAAGCACCGAACACTTCTATCAAAAAACCGCTAGAAAAGTTAAATGTTTTGATTCTTTTGTGCGTAGAGCCAATGCTAATGTTTGGTTAAAGTCGTACAAAGTTCAGAAAATTCCAGATCGCTATGCGGTAAAGAACTTAGAAGCAAACAAAATTATGTCAATTTTAGGTAAATTTTTTTTTAATATTTTTAAATTTTTTTTTATCTTTGTCCATTTTTTTTTAATATTTAGAGAAAAAAAACTTTTGGTGAAAAAAAAAATTCGGATTCAAAATATATTTTTTTCGATTTTGTACCCATTGTGGTCTTATATACGTCGTTGCAAAGATCTTTGAAATATCTATCATTAGATATCCATAATGTCTATATTAATGACTTAGTAATTCAGATATAGGTCAAAAATCGAGGTTGTCCTGGTTTTTTTCTTTATATCTCAGCCATTTGTGGACCGATTTTCTCGATTTTAAATAGCAACCGAGCCGGAAGAATTCTGGAGATATTGATGTATGAAAGTTGACAGACAGAAGGGTATAAAAACAGACAAAATTCTTTAAGAAGTTTCTTGTATAGCAATCCATTTGCAGTTGTGGCAAAAGAAGCCCATCCTTTGTGACATCAGGCACGATAAAAACCGATATATATATTATGGAGTTTCTACAAAAACAGTACAGAGTGGCTTCATATTTCTGGACCGATTTGTCATCATGCCTCTGTGGAAAAAAGTCCCTTGAGTGGTTTTCAAACAATAATGTCAATTTTGTACCATGGAAGACAAATCCACTCAACTGTCCAGCAAATCGGCCTGTGGAAAGGTATTGGACTATTGTAAAAAAAAGTATTAAAGAACACAGGAAAGGCATGCCAGGACATGTCCGATTTTAAGCGTAAGTGGACCGCCACGTCCAAAAAGGTATCGGAATAAACTACAAAATCTTTAATGGGATGATTTTCGGTAAATGTGCATATTTACGCACTTTTGAGCATTTTTATATTGAACGGTTTAAGTTTTATTTAACTTAATACCTACAAGTATAAGTTTTATTGGTTCACTCTTTAGTCTACCTACATTTGGATATCCTAACTTTGACCCTAAATATATTTTTAAATAGAAATTTATAATAAAAACCTTTAGTTCAAAATACTTGTTATAATATATTCCCCTTATATCAATCAAATATTATTTATGAAAAAAAACCTCATGTTTGCTTTAAAACCTAAAATTATCTCAAGCTTAAAAATAATAGAGAAAGTTTCGATTATGAAATGAAAATGTTTATGAAAATATTTATACAAACACAAAGAGCACTTTTATAATTTATATAAAACAAATAAAACTATATAATAAAATAAATATCGTGCAAACCCTCATTAGTGATGTCAGTGTAAAACAATTGTAATTGAATTGAATCAAATAAAAAGTAAATTATTTGCCAATAATAAATAACAGCTAATTAACAATGAAAATTAAATAAATAAACTGATTAAATAAATTAACTGTTAGTATTAAATTTATGAGCATAAATTTAATACAACTTATAACTTATGATAACTTTCTTGTTGCTCAAAATCATTTCCACTTTAACGCCTAATAAATTTTCGACCTTTTATTTGTTTAAATTTTCTCAAGGAAATTAATTTATCCATTAGTAAGAAATTATTGTTTTAAACAATTTTATGCTAAAAGTTATAGAAACCTTTATATAAATCCTTTTTTAAAGGTTTCATTGCAAGAACAAACTAAATCACCTTCATTAAAATGACAACAATTTAATTAATAATGCGTCATGCATATAGACAACACTTTTGTGTTCCAAACTAACAATTATATTTATTATATCATCATAAATACAGACAAGTTTCAAACCGAAACCGAAAAAAGAACAACATTTAACAATAAAAAAAATAACTTAACTACCAGCACTTGTTACCTTTTTTTGTAGAATTTATTATTTCCGCCAAAATAAAAACAGAATCAAAAAGCTTAAAAAAGTACTGTACCACCAAAAGCTTATTATATTTACACTGAGAGAAAATAATAACAAGATGTTAGAAAAAGGTTGTCACCGTTTCAAAATTGGGTTATAAGATAACGTCTATTTGCATTAATTCGGTAACAGTGTTTTAGTAACGGTAACACAACTGATTCGTTTGAACGGAGCATTGACCTAAAACCGCCCAGAATATGCGGCCAGACATGAAACCATAATATTCCATCATGACAACGCTCGGCCCATTGTTACAACACCTGTTAAAAAGTATATAGAATGAAGTGGTTGGGAAAATTTGCCTCACCCGCTAAGTGTTTTTAGGTTAGTTCCGAGACTTCTCAAAGAGTGCCTAAACGCTGTAACTACATCTTGTCATATGATAAAGTCATGTTAAATTGACAGGTCCCTATAAAGGTTAGAACCGGAACTGGTACCTGAGAAACAAATAACGGGACAAGTTCTGTGTCGCTTCCCCTCCTTCTATGGATGTTAAAGTGACAGATTTTCTTCAAAACAAGTGTTGGAACTTGAACAGCTCCATATCACCTTGAAGGAAATGCCCAGAGCAAATTAATAGGTAATACAGATTATTATTGATGCTTAATTGTGGGGTAAAACTCGATTGTGTAAAAATAGTACAATTATCAACGCAGTGTAAGAACCATCAACACAAAAACCAGTAGGGCGAACCGAATTAGAAATCTGTATAAATTTAGAGAGTAAAAATAGTGAAGACTTATATTCTGAAGATCCTGAAGTTTCAACGTCCACAGACATTGTTTTTTTTTTTTTTGAAAACACAGTTTCCGCTCAGAGACGATATAGTCTACGAGGAATTAACATTATTAAAAGCTCTCTCAATATACAGCAAAGCTACCGATGAGTACTTCCCATACACAAGGGTTTTCCCAATATATCCCACAAGCGAGTATAGCGCAGTCACAACCTATTCATGTCCGATTGTAGATCAATTCAAACAGTGCTATTAAGTGACTTATCGGTCTATATAGTCTTTCGGTTTCGTTTGAGAGGTATTACTTCCTTTAGGAATAAAGACCATATTGCACTTTGTCCAGGATTCTAAAAAAACATAGTTTATTTATCTAATTAGCCATGGCCGGTGTTACAATACCTTTGATTTTAACGGTTCAACTGTGGCCTGTCCTTTCAAAGAGAAACAGTTGCTTCATTTGAGCCGTTACAAAGACTTCCCCTGCGTCAGGGATATACAGCCAGGAGAATGGGTATCTATAAGTATCTTTAGGGTCTCATCTCCACCAGTTGACCAAGTTTTCTGTATGAAAGTTGGGACAAGAGTTGTCTTATTTACTTTTATCCAGTTCCAACAGCAGTTTTATTTTTGAACCTCGTCATGAAAAAACTCTTTTCTGCATAAGCGATTTTTAGACTTAAAAAACACTGAGTATGTTATTGTTTTCTTCAATTTTATTTATTAAATAATAATTTCTTTATCTTCAACTATACTTAGGTAGCTTTTCTTTTTCTATTACATCTCCTTAAACTATGTTTTTCACCGTCTTAATAATTAGCAAGTCAGAGAGCTATATTCGACTGTGCAGAATCTTTTATACCCTTCACCAAATTATACTTCAAAATACAAATTTTAAATATTTTTAGGTAAACAAAATTTTTTTTCTAAAGTTGTTTTTTTCATTTTGTGGAAAAAAATATTTTTGAATAGTTATTTTAAATTTAATTTTTTTTTTAATTTTAAAATTTTTTTTTGGTTTTTTAATTTTTTTTGTGGAAAAAAATTCAGGTTAAAAAATATTTTTTCCGATTTTGACCCATTGTAGGTCCAACTTGCTATGGTCTTATATACGTCGTTGCAAAGGTCTTTGAAATATCTATCATTAGCTATCCATATTGTCTATATTAATGACTTAGTAATCCAGATGTAGGTAAAAAATCGAGGTTGTCCTGGTTTTTTCCTCATATCTCAGCCATTTGTGGACCGATTTTGCTGATTTTAAATAGCAAACTTCTCGAAAGCATGTTTGACAGAATTATTGAAGATTTGGACCCCGAAGATATCTGGGGTCTTCAGAAAATGGATTTCAACAGACAGACGGACAGACAGACACGAAGGTGAAGGTTATAAAAATGGGAACTATGGGAACTTCTAAGAAATACGAATCTGCAGTTACTTGTTTGCATTTAAAATGCAGCTATCATGAAAGATGCTAATCATTCGAAAATTTCTAGACAATGCTACAGTTCTTTAACAATAAATTTCTATAGCATTGGTTAATGCACTTTAATAAACGAGCAATAAATATTTGAATGTGTATCTTCGTCAAAGCAAAAATTATAAAAAATCGAATTCATTTCATGAAAAATTGCAATGTTTTTCTTAATTTTTCAATATGCAAAATTTGATAATGATTTCTTACTAAAAAAATATTTTTTGGCTTCAAAAAAAATGGATTTTGTCATTGAAATATTAATCTCAGACCCCCAAAATATATTCTGGGTCCTTATGAAATTCTAAGACGATCTAGCTATGTCCGTCCGTCTGTCTGTTGAATACGTGATAGGGTCCTAACGTGAGACGCACTAAAAATGGAAAATACCGGTCCATGATTTCACCTAGCCCCCATACAAATGTCCCCACGGAATTCTATTTGAACAGTCATAAATATGTTGATTATGCGGCAATCCTGGTAAAATGTTGCACAACTTAGTTCTAAATATGTACTCTGAAATGTAAAGTAAAGCAAAAATAGGTCAACATTTGTCCCTAGTTCCCACACAAGGCCCCCCCAGAAAATGACTTAATCATTCATAATTGTCTTACAATAACTAATATCGTGATCAAATTGGGCATAAACACGATTTATATGAACCTAATTCTTTCTACCAACTTTTGTGAGGATCGGTCCTTAATTAACCCCATACAACTCTAGTATCAGAAAAATATTTTATTGCCACATATTGATGGTGGATATTGAAGATTCGGCACAACTGAATATAACACTCTTACCCGTTTCATTTAAAAATTGTCTTTAGAAAATTTTGGTAAGTGTATGTACAAAGTAAATTGTAATTTTTTTTTAGTAAAACCCCAATACTTTGAACCCTCTCTCTCTATATATCTCTGAATTTATTCTGTTGTAACAAAACTTGGTACAACAAGTACATAAACGCAACTTTATACTCGTACACAGAGACATGTTGTGAATTTTATTTTTTGTTTCTACAAAAAATAATCATGAGGGTGTTCGCTGAACAGGAACGTTGGCCATAATATCCAACAATATACCAATTCAAATACAATACTACATACAATACATAGATATCTTGCCAGGTATGTGATAAAATTATTTTTCTATATAAATATGTACATATGTATGTATGTTTATTGCAAAGCAATTTCCTTCCCCCTTTTATATACTGGTAAGTTAGTTTTTTTTTTTATCCAGTTTGTCTTAAATTTTTATGGTCTGCTGATCAACCACTCTGTTGCTACTTACTACTACTCACCTCTCGTATGAATGGTATTGTAACAACATTGGTTTAATGTTTGTTCAATGTTGCTATTGTTGTTAATCAGAATTCACTTGTTGCATTTCAGTAAATACAAGTTTTCAATTTTTATTAAGCTGCATCATTAAAATAAAGTTTGTTTCGTTCTCAACAATATTTCATCACTATTAATTATGCTTTTTTTCTAGCTGTATGAAAATGTTATTCTAGAAATTATGTTTGAAATATAAATAATTTGTTTGCTAAATATTGAGTTATATGTGGAAACATAGTGCTTTTGTACGCATACAATTGAACCATTTTAGTGGCATTTAGTGTGTGATGCGTTGCATTTGCTTAATTGCTGTCATTGTTAATGCTCAACAGTTGCAACGTGTTGTTTATTTGTTGGGTTCTTTGATTTTAAAAATAAATGCATGAAGTTGTTGTGTTATTTTCAATATTGTTGCAGAGTAATAAATAAAATGTATTAATAACTTACAGAATGTGGCCCATATTTGTTTGAACTTAAAGCAAATAAATGTTCGATAAATATTTTTCATAATTTCAATATTTTTTTTTTAAATTTGTTTAAATGGACAAATCGCTGAATTTACCTGAAAGTAAAGGAATAAGAAAATTTATTAAATTACGTAAATATAACAAACCAAAATTGTTGAAAAATTAATAATATTAGAGATTTTGAAATTCAACTTTCATTTGAATTAAATGAATTAATTAAAAAATTCATGGAATACTTTTTTGAAAAATATGAGATATAAGATACAAAATTTTCAAATTGATATTTATGAATATTTTTTACTGAAATTTTACACTTAAATACATTTTTCTATAGGAAATGCAAAACTAAAAACATATTTTGAAATTTGTAATCAGGATTCCCAAAAAAGTGTTGAAAAATCCAAAAATGCTAGTTTTTTGTTTTTTGACTATAATATCCACACCAGAGGCGGGGTTATCGAAACCCTTTACAAAATAATTAAGAACATATTTGGCCATCTAAAATGGGTTACTATATTTTGATATCGACTATGCGATTTGAGAATTTTTGCCCTAAAGTTGAATTTTATTTAGGTAAACAAAATTTTTTTTTCCAAAGTTGGGTTAAAAAATATTTTTTCCGATTTTTACCTATTGTAGGTTCAACTTACTATGGTCTTATATACGTCGTTGCAAAGGTCTTTGAAATATCTATCATTATATATCCATATTGTCTATATTAATGACTTAGTAATCCAGATATAGGTTAAACAATAGCTCAAAAATTGAGGTTGTCCTGGTTTTTTACTCATATCTCAGCCATTTGTGGACCGATTTTGCTAATTCGAAAGCATGTCTGACAGAATTATTGAAGATTTGGATACCGAAGATATCTGGTGTCTTCAGAAAATTGATTTCAACAGACAGACGGACAGACAGACAGACGGACATATAGACAGACGGACATGGCTTAATCGAATCCGCTATCTATAAGGATCCAGAATATACTTCATAGGGTCGAAAAATTATATTGTGGAAAGGGTATAATAAGCGTTTTCTGGATGGAGCTGGTCTGCTCGGTATCCAAAATTTTTAAATTTTTTTTCATTTCAAATATTAATTCCTTATACATCCTCTTGGAAATTTTTTCCGATAACTTAGAAAAAAAAGTACTTTTTTCCCAAACAATTAGTGAAAAATCGCATTTTTAAAATTTTTTAAATTCAAATGCATATAACTTTGGACTTAATCATTATTTTTAAACAATTCTTTTTCTGAAAAATTAGAGAAAATCGTGAAATATTTGGATCCGCTATTATCAAAAAACTGGAGTAGGGTGTGATGAAAAATTAATTTTCAAATGCGAATATCCCCTAAGCTATAGGAGATAATTGATAGCTACGAGGAGGTTTTTTGTAGCACTCGACGATTCTATACATGTAATTGTTTTGAAATCGGATCACGAAGAAATATGATCGTTTTAAAAATGCAACATATCCGAGGCGTCCTACTTTTTTGGGCGCCTAGTGGGCCCATCAGGTCCAAGTTCAAAACTTAAACTCGACAGCACTTCCTCTTTGTCATTCAAATCGGACTTACCGTTTAGAAATTAGATATTTATTTCCCTCTATATTTTTATACCCTTCACCTTCGTGAGAAGGGTATATATAAGTTTGTCATTCCGTTTGTAATTTCTACATTTTTCATTTCCGACCCTATAAAGTATATATATTCTGGATCCTTATAGATAGTGGAGTCGATTAAGCCATGTCCGTCTGTCTGTTGAAATCAATTTTCTGAAGACCCCAGATATCTTCGGGATCCAAATCTTCAATAATTCTGTCAGACATGCTTTCGAGAAGTTTGCTATTTAAAATCAGCAAAATCAGTCCACAAATGGCTGAGATATGAGGAAAAAACCAGGACAACCTCGATTTTTGACCATAGACAATATGGATATCTAATGATAGATATTTCGAAGACATTTGCAACTACGTATATAAGACCATAGACCAATGGTTCGGGGATGCAAAAATGACACCGAGGCCCCAAATCTTTGGGGGCCCATAAAAAAAGTGCATGACTTTGGGCAAAACTGGGAGACACGGGTCTTCTTTTTGGTCTTTTATCACTTACTGGTGTCCGTGTATGGTTATATTTCCATGACTTAAAAATTACACATGTCCTAGGTTTTAGGCATGTTTATCCTGATGATGATGCTTCGACTTCCAAACAATCCTACATATGTCGTCCAAGCAGTCCAGGTCTTCGAGACAACCGTATAACGTCATGAGATGCCTCTTGGATTTGATGTGACATTATCCAAGATGTTATCAATGATCACGTTGAATAACAAGAGGGATAATGGTCTCCTTTGGCGAATACTTTGATACTATATTGACACTCTTAGGGCAGCTTTTTATGCCTTCGTGAATGATGCGATATGAATTCTCTGGTATTCCCTTGCAGAGAAGAAATTCAAAATTGCTTAATGATGTAGGTTTTCGAACGCCTCTTCGAAGTCATGAATATAAGTTACAGAGATGAGCGCCATTCGGATGTTGTGGTCGAGTATTCTGAGTTCTTGCCGTACATCCAATTCTTCATTCTTCGGAATCTTAATTGTTGTTCCCTTTCTCAATTCAACAGCTAGGAGATATTTTATCAATACCAGGCGCTTTGGTTTTTTATTGCATTCTCCATTTTAAAAAGTTTAAAATTGGAGATTTAGAGCTAACATATCAAAATCCATTTTGACCTGTAGTTTCTAGAGCAAAGTTGCTTAGAATTCATTGTGACTAACGATTTAACAAAATATCAAAAGATGAGGCAATTCAATTGTCTTAAAATGTCTGTTTATTTTCTGAGTATAATTTTTTAATTTCTTTAAAATAAAAACAATCCGATTTGAGGCCATTTATAAACCATTTAAAATAATTCAATTGTCACTTGTATTTCTATTTCTTAATTTGCTTAAAATGTAAATTGTAAACAATTTCTAACTCTTAAACGCTCTCTACTTGTACATCGTGCCTGGCTAGCTGGCTGCTGTTGTAGTCAGACTTGTCTTATTAACTTGTCTAATAGCTCCAGTCCTTATATGGTCTTCGCAATAAATATTTTGATATAAATTCAATTCAATAAAGTTGTAAAACATTTATTTATTTATTAAATACCCATGACAATTATTTTCATCTTGATTTTACACCACAGACTGCACAGACATGTTGCCATTTACTGCTGCCATCAAATCAAATGGCATTTGCAACGAATTGTAGTAGTTATTGGTACCTAAAATGCGACAGACAGCCAGTAAAAGACAGTCAATGTCTGGATAGGTTTTTGAGCAGACTGTTTGTGCTTGGTCTACTTCAATTTTATGTGTTTTATAAATGAATGAGAGTAACTACATAACTGTGGCCCATGTTGAATTATGGTAAAATATTCATGAGTTGGTTGTATGAATTTTGTGGCAAGTTGTTGTAGACTCACATGTATGCATGCTTCGTTCGGTCTGAGTCGGTTAATTCAGACAATGTGGTTTTGAGTGTATGCATATGATATGATTTGATGTTGAATGGATTTTTCATAGAAATTTGTTTTTTTTTTGTATTTGATTTATTTAGTTTATGGTAATGTTGACAAATTTTCAGCTATTTGCAACAAAAACAAACAAACAAATATTTCAAATAACAATTTTATTGTTTCATACACACATACACATTTTAAATTATAAAATTATTTGAAAAATAACTGAAAAACAACTTTAACATTTCCATAAATGTAATATGTATTTCAAAATAGTTTGAAATAGCATTGGGTAACCTATAAATCTGAATTGCCTTATAGGTGGTAGTCTCTACTAAGTAAAAATGCAATGAATTCAGGCTCTATTTTGGTTAAAAACAAAAATATTTTTTAATGTGTTTCAAAACAATATTAGAGACTGTTGCGAGGGTTGATCAATAAAATATTGCTTAAGGAGAGGGTAAGGGGTACAAGTATTATTTTAATGTGGGATAACCAGGCTTCGCCTGGTTATTATGTTATGAGGTCGCAAGTTGTCATAGACTGCTAATAAAGAACTGTGTCCTGGATAACAGGCCACGACTGCCTCTCTGATAACGAACGGGCTTATTCCTAACAGATAAGTTAGATAAAATACCGGAGTCTAGGTTGGGTTGGTGATTAAGTGCCTTTGGGGTGTCAGTCGAACTAACCAATTTGTCTCACTGTCCAGGTCATTTACAGGACATTGTGGTCTTCAATACGATCAGTCAGCTCTGGGTAATGCTGCCACCGGTTTATGTAGATTATATATGGTTTGCTGGATGAAACCCACTCTGTGACTGACCCTCACAAGCGATTGGAGGGTTGAAGACCTCTTAAATTTAATATAATTATAAATCTCAAATATCCTTTGTAAAAGATCACAAAGAAAATAATCGATATTTTTAAAAAAATTATTAAATATTTCAATATAGAACTTTGGAATCGACTTTCAGCTAATCTAGAGGAATATTAGAGAAATGATAAATGATTTTCGGCTTGAATTATCACTACGAATCTGATCGTTATTTTCATCCTCACTTAAGAGCGCATAACGATTTTTTAACAAGAGATTGTCGTTTATCTTTCGTTTCTTCAATGAACTTTCCACCTTTTGAGGGTGTATGACTTAAAAATTCAGGATTTTTTCGAATCTTTATCATTTCCTTTGTCTTTAAATTGGTGTGAACACAATTCTTAACTTCCAAAAGGTTAAAAGTCAATATTCAGAGTAAAAATGTATTCAATGTAAAAAATATCAAAGATCGCGGTATTAAAAATTAAAAAAATTTCTATGGAGACTCAATTAGTTCAGGAGTTATAAAGAAAAATGTTATTAAAAGTACTTTTTTTCATATAAAAATTTAAGCAAATAGAAAACAGAATACAGTTGAATCAATTTCAATTTATTTGGTAAAACACAAGTGCTTAAATTTGTATATGAATTTATATGAAAAAACGTACTTTTAATAACGTTTTTCTTTATAACTCATGAACTAATCGAGTCTCCATCGAAATTTTTTTGGACGAATATAGTAGAGAGTTTAGCTGTCCTCATACCGTATTCTATTAATTTTTAACACCGTGATCTTTGATATTTTTATACCCTACACCACCATAGTGGGGAGGGTATTATGCGTTTGTGTTAAATTAGTAGTCTAACACCCACCTTAAAGTATACCGATCGACTTAAAATCACTTTCTGAGTAGATTAAACGATGTCCGTCCGTCCGTCTGGTTGGCTGGCTGTCCATGTAAACCTTGTGCGCAGAGTACAGTTCGCAATTTTGAAGATATTTCTATCAGATTTGGTACATATTACTTTTTCGGTACAAGGACCAAGCCTATTGAAACTGGCTGAAATCGGTCCATTATTTCACCTAGCCCCCATAAAAATGTCCTTCCGAAATTGGACTTTATTGGTCATAAATGTTTAATTTATAAATGTATCTCCACAAATTGCACTCCAAATAAGTTTTATATATACAAAATTCATGTCACCAAATTTTGTTACGATCGGTACATAATTAGTCATAGCTCCCAAATAGACCCGCTTCCGACCACTTTAACGTGCATAAATCGCTTAAAAATGTTGGTATACTCACAAAATTCAACATAGTAAACTTTCATATAGACATAAATCACACGACCTAATTTCATGGTGATCGGTCCATAATTGGTCATAGCCCCCATATAAGGCCCACTTCCGAAAATCACTCAAAAATATAAATTATTGATATTTTAAAAGAAAAATGTTTTTGCTCTTTTACTTAGTGTAGGGTATTACTTTCCATACTTACTTACTTGTTTGCATTGAAATATATACTCCGAAAATTTACCTTTAACCTATTGGAAGTAAACAATTTTATTGGCACCATTTCAAGGACAATATCTTTGGCTTTAAAATGGAATCAAAGATTATGTTTGACTTTGAGTAGTTTCAAAGTTATGGGCAATTATGTGTATATAATTTTAGACAATTATAACAAATTTTTCAATATTCAAATCGCGATATTTTTGAAATGGAAAGGGTTTCTGATGAAAAAGTCATTGATTTGAGTAACCCTTTGGAACCGTAATACGTGTGGTAAATTTCATTAAAATCGAAGGCGTCAAATCCGAAAATAGCTGTTTTCTGTCCGTTTCGATATGGATTCGCCCTATGACCTTTTCCCATCTTTCTGGCAGCAAATGGATTCTGAGCCAAAAGAACTGTTAATTTTTTGAGACCAAGAACTAATCAAGACAATTTCGGATACTCTGTTCCAAAGTGAAGCATATCCCAGATAGAGAGAGCGTTCTACATCGATCGAAACAAATAGTAGTCGGACGGGGCAAAGTATGGACTATAAACTTCCCAACCACTTCATTCTAAATAATTTTTAACAGGTATTGAACAATGTGGCCGAGCTTTGTCATGATGGAATATTATAGTTTCATGTTTGGCCGCATATTCTGGGTATATTTAGGCAAATGATCGTGTCAAACGAATCAGTTGAGTTCGGTACTGGTTCCTTGTGATGGTCTGGTAAGATTTCAGTAGCTCATAATGGATAGAACTCTTTTGGTCCCTCGAAATACAGAGAATTACCTTAGCGTCATGGATATTTGACTTTGGTGCCGATTCGAATAGTTGGCCGGGCTTGACATACGATCTCTTACGATTCGTATGCTTGCAAACGTTTTGAAATTGCTGATTGAGTAGCTCACAATGTTTTGAGTTTGACAACAATCTTCATGGAGCAATGCCTCCAATTCTTGTTCTACAAAGTCCAATTCCGCGTCACTTCTAGCAAAGCTAAACCAATGACTTCAAGTCACCTCAATCGAGAGGTGTCAAATCTCACGACCTTGTCTTGGCCAAATCAAACGCGAAATTTTTGAAGAAATAAGGTCCGACGAAGCCATTATTGTGTAAACCGCGCAAAACGCTGTATTTTTCTGCATGTAACACCATATACGGTAATTTTTATATCCTTCACGTTCGTGAGAAGGATATATATGTATATGTTTGGCATTCCGTTTGTAATTTCCACAATATAATTTTCCGACCTTATAAAGTATATATATTTTGGATCCTTATAAATAGCGGAGTCGATTAAGCCATGTCCGTCTGTCTGTCTGTTGAAATCAACTTTCCGAAGCCCCCAAATAACTTACATACACGATTCATACATCAATATCTCGAGAAAATCGTTCCTCAAATGGCTGAGATATAAGGAAAAAACCAGGACAACCTCGATTTTTGACCTTTTTTGACCTATATCTGGATTACTAAGTCATTAATATACAGCCCAATTATGAATAAAAATTCCCTGGGAGTTTTTCCCCTTTTCTCATTTTTCCTATTCAAAATCAATGGGAAAAAACTCCCGTGGAATTTTTTATTCATAATTGGGCTGATAGACAATATGGATATCTGATGATAGATATTCCAAACACCTTTGCAACGACGTATAAAAGACCATAGTAAGTTGGACCTACAATGGGTAAAAATCGGAAAAAATATGTTTTAACCCGAATTTTTTTTTACACCAAAAGTTTTTTTCGCTAAATATTAAAAAAAATGAAAAAATTAAAAAAAAAATTTAAATTTAAAAAAATTTTAAAAAACAATTTTTCCAAAAAATTACAAAAAAAACAATTAGAAAAAATAAATAAATTTTGTTTTTCTAAAAATATTTTTATTTTGAAGTATAATTTGGTGAAGCTCTCGATATTAAGGGCTATTCCTGTTCTCACTTTCACCATTCACCGTATTTTTTGAAGCAAAATTACATCAGATCACAGCACTTCTGGCTGAGGTTTTATCGAAAATCTGATGATATTGGCATATTTAGTGATAGCAAGGCTGACATTAATGGAATAGTGGGAATCTTCTCGACAACTAGGTTAATTGTAGAATGCCGGATGTCTCTGACTGAGATAGCGAGATATTATAGGACAACGCTAATATAGGTTCCTAGCCAGTGTAAATATATAGCTGATGAATTGACTATTAGGTGATTGGGGTTAATTTCCTGACACTTATCTTACTTACTGTTATCTGTCACGAACAGTTAAGGTTAATGATATCAACTGTTACTAGACACTGCATTATAGGAATGCATGATATCAGACTGAATCAACGGTTCAACAACTACTATTAGCATAATGAGGAAGAAACAGAGACAGTATCTCACTTATTCTGTCAATGTCCACCATTGATTAATATTAAGGAGTGTATATTTGCCGTCCCTTCCTCTCGTGCTTAGATAAGCTGTCGAGGATGAAGCTTAGATGCATATATTCTTCCATCAGAGAATCTGGTTGGTTCGTTCGTTCGAGGTACCTAAAGTGAAGAGTGGCTGCCAACAGAACCCAAACAAATCTAATACCTAACACCACATCTTTCCTTTAAATCAAAGTAAATATATTGTTTTTATATTACATTTCACCCCACTGTGCAGCGGCACATATCTTTAATATTGTAAAATTTGTTATTGAAAAAAATGTCTATATTTTGTTAATAAATCACACTCTTAAGACAATCACCATATTATGGTATCTATATAATAATAAACAACAAAAGATCCTCTAAGGTCAATGTAATTGCGATCAACGTATGTATGTATTTGAAATATTTCACAAGCCATAAAAAATTAAATAGCGACAAGACATCGAAAACCCAACCAAAACATACGAGGAGTATCAAATATAAACAATGAAACCGCAAAGTACGTCTGAAATAAATACAAAAATTCAAATGATGAATGAAATAATCTACATAAGTACAACAACAACAGAAAAAAGTACAACAAACTATATGATACATTTTCTTGCACTTGAAAGTTACATTGATCATTTTTTTTTTTTGATAAAAACTGAAGAAAAAATATACAAATAAAACAAGAGGTATAAAGTGTAGGCATATGAGTAAATAACTGACAGAAGATTTTAAGTTACACTCGAAAAAATTTGGGGGTATAAATTTAAAGGGAATTGTATTTATTATAGAGAAGAAGCGTTTTTTACTATTCCACCAATATTCCACCAAGAAATCATTATTCGGCCTAATTCTACTACTGGGTGTATTATTTGAAAATGCGGGATTTACAATAGCTGGTGGCGTATATTTTCAACGCAGTTTTTAATAACTTGTATGTCATTTTAAAGGGTGCATTTGACATTTTTTCTCACTTCGTTATTGAACAAATTTGGAATTTTGTGCCAACAAAGCGTCATATGCGGGAAGTTTTACTTTCATTAATTTGAAACAAAAGTACACCGATTGCTCACCGAAGCTTATGGTGAATGTGTTCCATCCGTTTCAACGTGCGAGAGATGGTTTGTGGATTCAGAAGTGGTGATTTTGACACGGAAGACAAAGATCGCCCAGGCCAACCAAAAAGGTTTGAAGACCAAGAATTGGAGACATTACTCCATGAAGATTGTTGTCAAACTCAACAAGAGCTTGCAAAATCAATGGGAGCAGCAATTTCAAAACGTTTGCGAGCAGCAGGATTCATTCAAAAGCAGGGAAATCCATACCATGGAATACGATTTTACATGTCCAAAATGCTGCTTGACTGCTATAAAAGAAAATCATTTTTGCACAGAATAATTACTTGCGATGAAAAATGGATCCATTACGTTAACTCGAAGCGTAGGAGATCGTATGTGAAGTTTGGCCAACCAGCCGAATTGACACCAAAGTCAAATATCCATATCGCTAAGGTAATGCTCTGCATTTGATGGGATCAAAAGTGTCCTATCTATTATGAGCAGCTAAAATCTAACCAGCCCATCACATGTTTGTGTGCTTCAGAAGTGATCAGAAGCCATCCAAAAAAGTTTGAAGACCAAGAATTGGAGGCATTACCTACTCCATGAAGATTGTTGTAAAACTCAACAAGAGTTTGCGAAATCATTGGGAGCTACTAAAGCAGCAGCTTGAAAATTTCTGCGAGCAGTAGGATTCACTCAAAAGCAAGGAAATTAGGTACCATACGAATTGAAGCCGAGATACATTGAAAGACTATTTTACATGTCCGAAATGAAAATCATGTTTGCAAAGATTCATTACTTGCGATGAAAAATGTATCCATTACATTAACCCGAAGGGTAGGAGATCGTATGCGATGTCCGGCCAACAAGCCGAATCGACACCAAAGACAAATATCCATGGCGCTAAGCTATTGCTCTGCATTTGGTGGTACCAAAATTATTTTAACCATTATGAGCTGCTGAAATCTAACCAGACCATCACAGGTTTGTGTGGTCCAGAAGTGATCAGAAGCCAGCAAAAAAAAATTTGAAGACCAAGAATTGGAGGCATTACTCCATGAAGATTATTGTAAAACTCAACAAAAGCTTGTGAAATCATTGGGAGCTACAGCAATTTGAAAACTTTTGCGAGCAGCAGGATCCATCCAAAAGCAACGAAATTATGTACCATACGAATTGAAGCCGATAAATCTTGAAAGACGATTTTGTATGTCCGAAATGATGCTTGAACGATATAAAAGAAAATCATTTTTTTCCGAATCATTACTTGCGATGAAAAATTAATCCTTTACGATAACCAGAAGTGCAGGGATTGTATATGAAGCCCAGCCAACCAGTCGAATCGACACCAAAGCCAAATATCCAAGACGCTAAGGAAATGCTCTGTATTTGGTGGGAGTCCATCTATTATAAGCTGCTGAAATATGACCAGACCATCACACAGAACCTGTACCGAATACAACTGATTCATTTGAAGCGAGCATTGGCCGAAAAACGCCAAGAATATGCGATTAGACATGAAACTGTAATATTCCATCATGACAACACTCGGCCACATGTTGCAATACCTGTTAAAAAGTATTTAGAAAGAAGTGGTATTTAGAAAGAACTGTTTCTTTCGCTCTCTCTGGGTTTTTTTTGTAACGCCAAAAAATATTAGTCTAACACCCACCTTAAAGTATACCGATCGACCGAGAATCACTTTCTGAGTCGTCCGTCCGTCTGGCTGTCCATGTAAACCTTGTGCGCAGAGTACAGGTCGAAATTTTGAAGATATTTCGATAAAATTTGGTACATATTACTTTATTCGATCCATTATTTCAGCTAGCCCCCACACAGAGAAAACAGATTCGTGATAGCAACCGAATTTGTTGCCAATCGAATGATTCTGTCTTAGTGACCGAATTTTACAGTTGTGGCTACAATATTTTGGAAGGGGCAACTAAAGTTTAGTTGCCTCAACTGAAATTATTCTGTATCAAGTGACTTTCTATGTGTGCAACCGAATCATTCGATTGGCAACAAATTCGGTTGCTATCACGAATCTGTTTTCTCTGTGCATACAAATGTCCTTCCGAAATTGGACTTTATCGGTCATATATGTTTAATTTATAAATGTATCTCCACAAATTGCGCTCCAAATAAGTTTTAAATATACAAAATTCATGTCACCAAATTTTGTTACGATCGGTCCATAATTAGTCATAGCTCCCATATAGACCCGCTTCCGAAAATCACTTTAACGTCCATAATTCGCTTAAAAATGTTGGTATATACACAAAATTCAACATAGTTAACTTTCATATAGACATAAATCACACGACCCAATTTCATGGTGATCGGTCCATAATTGGTCATAGCTCCCATATAAAGCCCACTTCCGAAAATTACTCACGAATATAAATTATTGATATTTTAAAAGAAAAATGTTTTTGCTCTTTTACTTAGTGTAGGGTATTATATGGTCGGGCTTGACCGACCATACTTTCTTACTTGTTTTGTTTGAAAAAGTTCAATATTTTTGAAGGACCGAGATTTAAAGTGGCATATTTTTGAATCTAATTGAGATATTGACTTGAAATTTTTTTTTGTAAGATCAAATATTAACTTATCTAAATACTTCGGAATAAATATGGATCAAATTGTTCCTAATATTTGCAATCCTATTTAAATTTTGATACAAATTTTAGTTTTAGAATCTCAATAAATATGTAATAAAATCTTTATTTATTAACAAAACTCAATGAAATTTTTAACGTTTTTAAAAATTGTCATTCTAAATAACAATTTGTCAAAATGTCAAAGGGATATCCCGCAATTCCTAAAAATTTGAGCGAAAATTCCAAAAATATTATTTTTTTTGCCCATATGGTCCACATTTCCTTCGGGGCTGGGAAAATTCTTTGGGGATAAATAAGGAACACAGTAAGGTTTCCAAATCTGCTTTCCGTTTTCTGATCCCAGCTTTGGGATTTTAAAACATGTGGCCCATGTTTCGAATTACGACAAAAGAACTTTGTGGCCAAATTCCAGTCTTAATATTGTTACGAAATTGTACTTGAATTCAAATGTAACGATTTTAAGGGCTGATTTAAAAGTTGCAGAATGCTTTCAAATAGCAGTGCTGTAATAGCAAACTGTAACATATCTGTGGGCATTATTAACATTAAATAAAAGCTTTGAGTTGACCATTGATCGTAAGTTGGCAACGCTGTTTGCTGCGACCGTATATTCGAATTCGAATATTCAGTTAAAGAACATTGTAGAAAGTACACCACAAATGGCGTATGTATTAGAAAGCTCTAGACAGTTAAAGAGCAATCAAGAATGCAGATGGCAGTGTTATAAATAGTGGCAGAGGTTGCAGTCGTTAGTGAGTTTATCAGAGACGCTTTTCGAATAAACATCAACTGAGTTGAGTGCCTTAAAGTGTGCTGTATTTTTCAAGTGAATTCGTGTACATTATAAAGTGTGTCTGTATTTCTGCGAATTTATAAACGTGTATAAAAAAACATTGAGTGACTATTTAATTCTGTGGTTGTTGTACATTTTAAATAAATAAAGAGTTGTTACAATTTTTAAACTA
The DNA here is from genome assembly GCF_958450345.1 of Calliphora vicina. Taxonomy (NCBI): domain Eukaryota; kingdom Metazoa; phylum Arthropoda; class Insecta; order Diptera; family Calliphoridae; genus Calliphora; species Calliphora vicina. The sequence continues at coordinate 63,859,359 of NC_088782.1, forward strand.
CTAAACGGCTTTTATTTGCAATCAAAAGTATCCGGTTTATTTAAAGGAAATAAACCAACGTTTTGAAAAGGTTAAAACGTAACAATATTTACGAGTGTATTACTCTACATTGAATGACTCTTAAACTGATCTGCATTCATATCAATGACCTTTTTCTTTGCATCTTTCTGTGCAGATTGTCACATAATAAAATTAAAAAAAAGTTTTTTTCCAGTTGTTGTGTTGTGAATTTCACATCTCCTTTAGAAAGCATTAAATTAAAGATATATAGAAGCACACAAAGTTGTATGTAGCTATCTGCAAATCCGTTTGGGGATTGAAAATGATGTGTCTGTGATTAAAACACCCGCACATGAATTTAAAATTTTTATTGTTATTATTTGATTATGATAATGATTATTATTATCGTTGTTGTGGCTGTTTTTTTTTTTGTTTCTGTAACTTCTATTATTACATACGATTTATTTAATATTGTCATTGTACAATTACTTATGAGTTTTTTTTTTGATTTGCAAAAAAAAAATTAAAAATTCAAATTTTTTTTAGTCTGCCACTTTTGTGGTTTCATGTTTAAAATTTTTCTTCTTTGTACGAGTATAGTACAATTAATTAATTTTATTGCTTTTGTTGAAGCATTTTATTATTTTCTTTGTTGTTGTTTTTATTGTTTTTCAATTAAACTTGGTATCAATTTCATATTTGAATATTCATTCATAAATTTGTTTGTTGGTTTTTTTTCTATCATTTCGCAAAAATGTCTTTTAAGAAAACCATAAATGGTTTTTGTGTATCCAAAGTGAAATTATATTAAAATGAAAAAAATATATAAAATATTTTTCTTTTTTAATTAGATGTCGTCATACATATCTAATTTCAATTGCGATCGTGCAAATCAACCATGGTAGTTAGTTTTTTGAGCCCCTATTCATGGTTAAATTCAAAACAAATATTAAAAATCATAATCAGCTCACAAAATAAATAATAAAATACATTCTGAGTCCCAAAATTAACTTCTTTTAAACCTTACTGGATTCCCGGGATATTCCGAAAAATTACCAATCCCGACATCCCGGGAAATTGTGCGACAATTCCCAGGAATTATTTAACTTAGTTTTATGTGATATTTTTTTACCTTGACTTTCTCTTAATGCTCGAAAACAAATGCAGAATATTCATACAACCAAAAAGATTTAACTCAAATATTCAAATTATTACAAAAACTCGTGAAAGTTCAGGGCTGTCACAGAATTTTATTCCGATCGAAAGTAGTATTATTTTAGTATTTAGTTTTTGCAACTTCCGTGGAATGGAATTTTGTTTAATATTATTGGGATTTCTTTTATAAGTTTTGATTTAATACGCAAAAAATTGCCAATTCAAAATTAAAACAAGTAAGAAAGTTTGGTCGGCCAAGCACGACCATATAATACCCAACACTAAGTAAATGAGCAAAAACATTTTTCTTTTAAAATTTCAATAATTTATATTTTTGAGTGATTTTCGGAAGTGGGCCTTATATGGGAGCTATGACCAATTATGGACCGATCACCATGAAATTAGGTCGTGTGATTTATGTCTATATGAAAGTTTACTGTGTTGAATTTTGTGAGTATACCAACATTTTTAAGCGATTTATGCACGTTAAAGTGATTTTCTGAAGCGGGTCTATATGGGAGCTATGACTAATTATGGAGCGATCGTAACACAATTTGGTGAAATGAATTTTGTATATATAAAACTTATTTGGAGCGGAATTTGTGGAGATACATTTATAAATTAAACATTTATGAACGATAAAGTCCAATTTCGGAAGGACATTTGTATGGGGGCTAGGTGAAATAATGAACCGATTTCAGCCAGTTTCAATAGGCTTGGTTCTTGGGCCAAAAAAATAATATGTACCAAATTTGAGCGCACAAGGTTTACATGGACAGCCAGCCAGACGGACGGACGGACATCGTTTAAGCGACTCAGAAAGTGATTCTAAGTCGATCGGTATACTTTAAGGTGGGTGTTAGACTAATATTTTTGGGTGTTACAAACATCTGCACAATCGCATAATACCCTCCCCACTATGGTGGTGTAGAGTATAAAAAATTATTTTTTGCAAACTAACAGAATTATTTGGAAACTAACGAAGAACAAAATCTAATCGAAATTGAAGCCATTGCGATACAAATGGGTGACAGGAATGTTTATAACCAAAATCGAGTCAGTTTATCTCTTAATATTAAATTTTTAATGGATTTTTTTTTATTTGCATCCAATAACATTTTGCCGGCATCCCGGGAAATTTCAAAATAACACCCGATTTCCCGGCAAAAGAAAAACACTAGCAAATAGAACCTTACGAGGCAAAGAACGAATCAAGCCAATATCGGATACTCTGTTCTGAAGTGAAGCGTATCCCAGAGGGAGCGTTGTGCATCGATCGAAACAAGTAGGGGCACGGTCTGGAATACACAACTTCACAACCACTTCATCTATATATATAAAAATGAAATCAACTAGTTCTAAATAATTTTAACAGGTGTTGCACCATGTGGACGAGCATTGTCATGATGGAATATTACGGTTTCATGTCTGGCCGCATATTCTGGGGGTTTTCGGGTCAATGCTCGCTTTAAATGAATCAGTTGCATTCGGTATAGGTTCCCTGTGATGGTCTGTTGTGTAATACCCAATAATTTTGCAAAACTATTGTTGAGTTTTACAACAATCTTCATGGAGTAATGCATCCAATTCTTGGTCTTCAAACTTTTTTGGCTGGCCAATTCTGAACCAAAAAAACCATCTCTCGCACTTTGAAATCGATGAAGCACATTCACCATAAGCTTCGGTGAGCAATCGGTCTGCTTTGGAAGCAGACCTGGTCAGTCTTTGACACGGAAGCAAAGACTGTCCAGGAAGGCCAAAAATTTGTATTTGGTGGGACCAAAAGGGTGCTATCTGTTATGAGATGCTGAAGTCTAACCAAACCATCACAGGGAACCTGTACTAAACGCAACCGATTCGTTTGAAGCGAGCATTGGCCGAAAAACGCCCAGAATATGCAGTCAGACATGAAACTTTAATATTCCATCATGACAATGTTCGGCCACATGTTGCAGTACCTGTTAAAAAGTATTTAGCATGATGTGATTGGGAAGTTTTGCCTCACCCGCTTTATATTCCTAGACCATGCCCCGTCCGACTACTATTTGTTTTGATCGATGCAGCATGCTCTCTCTGATATACGCTTCACTTTGGAACAGAGTATCCGAAATTGAATTGATTCGTTCATGGCCTCAAAAGGTGAGCAGTTCTTTTAGCTCGGAATCCATATGTTGCCAGGATGATGGGAAAATGTCATAGCAAAACAAAGAACTCTGTTTCACCAACTGATGCATCCCCTACCATCAGCTCGACTTCAGTGTGAATTGCGTTAAATGCTTAGTACAATCTCAACATTAACAATCAATGATATTTAGATCGCATAAGGTGTTTTAAAAAGCCTCTATTATTTCTTTATTATTTAATGCTATGATACTGTCAGCCACTCTTCACTATTCCAAGTCATCATGCAATCTATAAGGCCCAACAATACAAAGAGATGGATAGTAAATTATCGGCAGTCTTTTGTGCAATTTAGAGACAAATATTCAAACCCCTGTAGATTTAAACAAGAAGCTCCCCAGATCGCAGTACTATCGCCACTGCTTTTTAACACTACCTCTGTAAACTCAATTCACATCTTCTAGAAGTGGATGCGATTTCATATGCGAACGACTGCGCCATTTTGACAGTTTCTTTACTTCTACATTTCATGTCACTGCAATCATGCACAAAGTACAATGTAGCCCGATAGATGCAATATCCAGCCTGATGTTGTAGGGCATTGATAAATAAACCTTTGGAGGATCAATTATTTTGCTTCAGTGTTCTTACCTTGAGAGGAGAAATCATAGTTGCAAAAAGTGCCATCGTAATCTGAAACGAAAGTTCTACTGACCATGTAATACAATGTCATGTTGACAAAGCACTTACTCTTGGTGTGGTATTTGAAGAGTCATCTTAACTACAACAAGGAATGTCAAAAAAGTGCTTCGTATTTACGAAAAAAGGTTCAGGATATCGCGGGATACGAGAAGATTGTCCACCGTCCATAGCAGACACAGAGAAGAACAAGCCGCGAATAAAAGAAGTTTCGGCTCAATTGAGCTCGGAAGAGAGCAACATACTTATATGTCTACTGATCAAGCATAGATCTTGCTCAAATTTAAGTCGAACTTGTGGTCAGGGTCTTTATGACAGCCCAGTTATAAAACTACCCATACAATAGTAATTCAGTTCTTACAATGGAAATACCCGGTAGAAAGTACACAACTCCTTGGCCTTGATCTCTGTGAAGAACTCCGTATTAGGTTAGGTTGGGTTATAAAGGCAGCTAGTTATCAACCAGTTCACTTGGGTCCATTAAATTGGTCCCTTTGTGTTACCCGAAGGATCATGCTCAGGGCCTCAAGAGGTCCTTCACATGTCAGAAATGGGTTCAATGCCGAACCAACCTGACGCACGAATGAACGAATCCATCCTCCTGACATCCAGAGTAGATAGATCCGCTAGACCGTGCAAAAATGGACTACCTATTGTCACAGTCCGCACCCCTGCTAGGGCAGGGCAAAGACAGAGGAGATGTTCAATCGTCTCATCCTCGTCTTCATCATGGCAACTCCTACAGAAGTCATTGTATGGAGTATACAATCTCCTAGCATGCGCACCTATCAAGCAATGCCCCGTGAGCACTGATATCAGAGCTCGTAGCCTCGTAGACATTGACCTATGATGGTCAACTACAGGCCAAGTGAGTCTCGATATCGAGCAATTTGTCAAATTAGACCATCTGAGCTGAGCAAACTCAAATAATTTACGCTGTATGGTTGACTTACAGTAAGATAGCGGTAAACCGACCAAGTGATCGATCTCTTCAACTTGTAGACGTGAGCCTCTTTTGGCCAGTTCATCCGCAATAGCATTGCCAGGTACACCAGAGTGACCAGGCACCCAGAATAACTCCAGGTTAGAATGTCTCGCCATCTCATTAAAAGATACCCGGCATTCATGTACCAATCTGGATGTCGAGTATACGCCAGATAGGGATTTGATAGCAGGCTTACTGTCGGTACAGATTCGGATATTCACACCAAATAGCCTATAGTACTTCATCAAGTGTACCGCCCTTTTGATCGCTGAAATCTCAGCCTGTCAATAAAGGGTAATGGAGTGCAGTAATCAATATTAACAGGGAGATAAGATATACTACCCAAAATAGACGCATGGCCAGTACAACTGGGCTTCCATGCTCCTACAGTACTTAACCTAACCGCCGAATTTATGGCCAATTGTTTGGCCATTAGATCAGCCGGTAGCCAGTGCATCATTACAAACAGAGCACGAGACGGAGTACTGCGCAGCGCACCCGTAATCATTAGTGCAGATATTCGCAGGATTCTCTCAATTATCCTCCCACCAAACTAGTGCTCAATACATTAGTATGGGCTTAACCACCATATCGAAAAGCCATTTCGCATTCCTAGGGCTTATTCCCCAGGTACTCCCAATGGCCCTTCTGCAGGCATAGATGGCGATAGCCCCCTTGGACGCTCCCGCATGAATATTCTGGCTCCAGGATAGCTTAGAGTCTAGAATAATTCCCAGATACTTAGCACTATCCGAGAGCTTAAGTTCCATTCCGGTAAGGCGCGGTGGTGGGAACGAGGGGATTTTGTACCTTCTGGAGAAAAGCACAAGCTCCGTTTTCCCAGGATTCACACCCAGTCCACTAGCAGTGCTCCACTGGCTGAGTGTACTAAGTGAAGTTTGTAGGCATTGTGATAATGTGTCCAGGTGTTTCCCACAAACAGCTACGGCAACATCATCAGCATATGCAACAGTTTTACACTTCATGGAATCTAATTTCATGAGTAATGTATTAATGGCAAGATTCCACAAGAGTGGAGATAAAACCCCTTCCTGTGGAGTGCCTCGGTTCGCTAATCTAAAAATAGTAGCAGTTCCCATAGAAGAGATAATGACTCTATTGGTCAGAAGTCTACCTATGAAGCAGATAATAGATTGATCTATATCCAGATCGCCTAGAGCCGAAAGGATCGTCTCTGGCGTCACATTGTTAAAGGCCTCCTCAATATCCAAGAAGGCCACCAATGTATATTCCCTGTGCTCGAGTGATGTAAAGCAGTCTCAACAGATCTGCCCTTCATGTAGGCATGTTGAGACAAGGATAGTCGGTTCGGGTTAATCAATGAACGAAGGTGCAGATCAATCAACCTTTCCATGGTTTTCAAGAGGAAGGACGATAGACTAATAGGCCTAAAGTCCTTTGGTCTAGTATGAGTTGCCTTTCCTCCCTTGGGAATGAAGGCTACAGTACATCTGGTCCACGACTCCGGAATATATGACCAAGTTAAGCAGGCCGAGTATATACGAGTCAACCAGGGAATGATTAAATCCTCATTCCGTTGCAAATCTGCCGGATTGATTCCATCAGGACCCGGAGATTTATATGGGTCGAAGCTAAGCAGGGCCCATTTCAGTCTCTCCTCATTTATGAGAATTGTGACTTCAAAAGGCCCAGCAGAAGATACCGCAGTGTTACCCTCAGATAGGGGAACACTGCCAGGGAAATGAGCGTCCATCAAAACCTCTAGGGTTTCCTTTCCGCTTGTAGTCCAGCTGTCGCTCGATGTCTGTATGTAACTCGGGACAGCGGCCGAAGATGACAAGATCCTGCGCAAGCGACTCGGCTCAGAGGAATCTTCCTAAGAACTCCGTATTAGAAAATGGTAAAACAATAGCAAGTAAATGTCTATGTCTCTATTATACTATGGTACAATTAATCCACATGTCTAAACAATTTAACAAATCTTTATGGATATAATTCGTTAGGATATAAGTCATTTCCGAAGAAAGAAGTTTGACATTTTGAAATCATTAAATACAGGATATATACAACTGTTAATCAAGTGCGTATTTTAGCAATTAACTTCCTATAAAAATACATAGATTAATATTTTATTTCAGTTTAGTACTATACTCTTTTGTAGTTTATAAAGCAAACAATTAATACAACGTGAAATTGATTTAATTTATTTCACCAAAAGTTATTTTAATGGTTTTTTCCATTCAACCCTCTGGCAGTAAGTGTTGTTAATAAATAAAATGTTTTGTTTTCATTTGTATGTATATTTAAAGATTTAAGTAAAAGAAACAACTTCGAAAATATCAACATATGGGGGATTTCATACCATGTGAACCAACTCAGTCAAAAACTCAGAGAGTTCCTTACCGATCATGTTGACAAATTGTGTCTGAACTACTTGATCGAAAGACATCGATTTCAAAAGTTGGTTAACTTAACATGAAACTCCCCATATATTTGTGGAAGTAATTTTAGAGATTTTCTTACCTTGACGCGTAATCTTGTTTGGCTTTAATTCAGTTAAATCTTTAGACTCCATGATCGTGGCTTCATTGATTGTTCTTTCTCTTTATTTTCTCTTATAAGAGAATATTAATATTATGAACTAATAAACAGAGGAAACCAAACAAAAACGCATCACTTAATCTCAATTTAATGTTTCAATTTAAGCCATCACACGTCAATCAAACAGCTCTTATCTTTCTCAGGGAAGTAATTATAAATAATTTAAATGCATATCAAATATAATTTAACCCAATTTCAAATCATTTTTCATATCATTAACATTTCCCTGCTGCTGTTCATTTTTGCTGTCACGTACTATGATGAAGAAATTTTTGAAAATCTTTCGTAACCATTTGAATTTCTTTTAGTTATTTTCAAAACATAATTAATGATTAATTAGGAAAATTGTAATTTCTTTAATTAAAATTTCTGTTACTGACTTTCCTAACTGCCAGAAAAAACCCGAATGTTAACTAAGACCTGCAAACCAATTGCCACAAAACTCAAGCAGCCAACAACAAGATCAATTAATTGTAACAACGTCATGGATTATTAGAGGAGCAAGTGCTAGTGAATTTTTGAGGTGTTGGCTGCTTAATGGACAAATAAAAAAAAACTACAAAAACAAACAGAAAATTTAAAAGGCTGGCCAGTTAATATGCACGAATAATGTTGCTACCAACAGACAATTTGTCATTAATATTGATGGGATTTGAGTGTCATGGTGATGGTTGGTGATGGTGGAAAACCAGGCTAAATGACTAAATGTTTGTTATCATTTGATTGTCAAGTTGTTAGTGTGTGTTGTCATTGGCAACATGTAGCATAAATATTTATGCTACCGTTTTTGTTTTATTTTATTTGTTTTTGCCAGTTTGGCCAATAAACAGCTAACAGTAATGCACAGTGGGTCTTTTTGCTTGAATCTGATCATTGCTTTTTACACTGATTTCTAGAAATTTTTTTCAAGTTTGAAATGCATATCGATGACATTTTGTATGGAATATAACATTCTGCAAATATCCGCTGCGGCTTCGCTGGTTGGCGCGCATCAGAAATGTTCTATTTTCCATGACTCTGGCGCATAAATCAGGCAGATTTTGACAGATGGGATGGGGTTATGTTGGCTTTAAAGGCAGCTGTCGTTTGTGGCTTATTCGCATAGACCTGCAACTTAAGAAAATCCCACCTCCACGAGAGATGATCATGACCTCAAATCGCTCTTGAAGAATTTCCAATGTGGCATGAGCTGTGAGGCACATATCGCTGTCCTTTTTGAAACCACATGTCTTTGGTGTCCATATCATCCAATTCAAACCAATAGAAGTTCGTAATCATCGATCTATAGTGATCGCCGTTGACGGTGATCGCCTGCCAACGTCATTCTCAAAGAAATAGGGATATCGCTGACCTTTTCGGCATGCATTTGGACGCTCTTGGATCTCATGTGGATTGCTATCGGCCCAAATTCGCAATTTTGTTTGTTGATGTACCCATTCATCCAGAACACACGTCATTCTTGTTGAACGCTATATCCAGACATGACGATTTGGCAAAAGATACTGAAAAATTACAAACAATTTGACAGATGTAGCTTCAGCAATATGACCGCTATCAACTGTCTAAGTTTGGAGGTCCCTTTTGGAAGATCTTTTAGTTTTGGTTGATAATTCCCTTCATCAATCTAAAATTATCTGCGATTTCTCTAAACATAGTAGATATATAGAGTTATTTTTCTTAAATATTTTCCCGGAAAGGAATTTCCTAGAAGAAAAACAACCCATCTCCAAGCCACTGTGCAACGCTACGGATGGTGATCGTGACATGTTTAGTATAAATGTTGGTTTTATTTAACAAAAAAAAAATATATTTTTTGGGATTTCTTGTTTGTTATTGCTGTTGTTTTTGCCTATAGATCTATCTGGCTGGCATAATCAAACTCAACTACAAGCGTATAAACATAAAACAGGAAAATCTAATTTATTTCCGGTTAACAAGACCCCTCCGTACTTTAGTAGGAACACACTGTGTTATACCATAGATTCACACATCTGTACAAATGTACAATACGTACATACATGTGTTGTAAAAGTCAATTATGTGAAGTCTACAAATTTCACACTACAAATATCAAAAAGTTTTAAAAACAAAGACAACAAAAACTAAAATTCAGACCACTAAAAATAAAAAATAAAAAAAAAAAATTAAAGCAACACAGAAAAATATTGTAAATGATCAAATAAAAAACGTTATGATTAAAATTGTTTTCTGGATCATAGTCATAAAATAAATACATTTCTTTTAAATGCAAACGTATATAAATGAAATGTTAGTAGACTAAAGACGACTTTTAGACCAGCTACAATGGTAGTACAGTTGATCGGTTCTCCGACCGAGAATAGCATCCATAGGCTGTATTTACGAATAATTAGTTATTAGCCGACCGAGAGCCGAACCTTTTATCTTGTCGGATTGTACTCATTAGCTAGTATAGTTAATAAGTTGTAGTTAGGCGACGAGAGCTGTAGAATTTATCTCCTAGGATTGCATCCCTAGGCTGTATTTACAAATTTATTTTTTTTTTAAATTTTAAAAAAAATTTTTGATTTTTAAATTTTTATTTTTTTGGTGAAAAAAAAAATTAGGTTCAATAAAATATCTATCAGTAGATATCCATATTGTCTATTTTAATGTCTTAGTAATCCAGATATGGGTCAAAAATAGGTCAAAAATCGAGGTTGTCTTGGTTTTCTCCTCATATCTCAGCCATTTGTGGACCGATTTTGCTGATTTTAAATAGCAAACTTCTCGAAAACATGTCTGACAGAATTATTGAAGATTTGGATCCCGAAGATACCTGGGGTCTTCAGAAAATTGATTTCAACAGACAGACATACAGTAAAGACAGACGGACGGACATGGCTTAATCGACTCCGCTATCTATAAGGATCCAGAATATATATACTTTATAGGGTCGGAAATGAAAAATGTAGAAATTACAAACGGAGGTGAAGGGTATAAAAAAAAAGTGCCGCTGAAGCACACCCATTGATCACCGAAGCTTATGGTGAATGCGTTCCATCGGTTTCCAAGTGCGAGAGATGGATTGTGCGGTTCCGAAGTGGTGATTTTGACACGGAAGAAAAAGATCGCCCAATACAGCCAAAAAAGTTTGAAGACCAAGAATTGAATGTATTACTCCATGAAGATTGTTGTAAAACTCAACAAGAGCTAGCAAAATCATTGGGAACTACTCAAGCAGCTATTTCAAAGCAGGATTCATACAAAAACAGTGAAATTGGGTACCATAAGAATTGAAGCCCAGAAACCTTGAAAGACGATTTTGCATGTCCAATTTTTCCACCGAATCATTACTTGCGATGAAAAATGGAGTGCAAGAGATCGCATGTGAAGCGTGGCCAACCAGCCCAGTCGACACCAAAGCCAAATATCCATGGCGCTAAAGTAAGTCTCTGTATTTGATAGGAACAAAAGAGCTGCTGAAATCTGACCAAACCGTCACAGGGAACCTGTACCGGACGCAACTAATTCATTTGAAGCAAGAATGCCATCATAACAACGCTCAGCCACATGTTGCAATACCTGTTAAAAAGTATTTAGAAAGAATTAGATGGGAAGTCTTGCCTTACCCGCTTTATAGTCCATACCGTGTCCCGTCCGACTACTATTTGTTTCGATCGATGCAGAACGCTCTCTGTCTATGGAATACACTTCACTTTGGAATAGAGTATGAGACATTAGGTTGAATCGTTCTTGGCTTCAAAATATGATCAGTTATTTTGGCCCGGAATCCATATGTTGCCAGAAAGACGGGAAAATGTCGTAGCTAACAATGGCTAATACTTTGAATAAATTTATATTGTACATATGTTTTAAAATAGAAGCTAACAATTTAAAAAAATCCCGCATTTTTTAAGTCATACACCCAATAATTAATGTTGTTATTGCCACTGAAATCTGCAACCAAAGTAGTTCATGAGTATCATCATCTGGTTAGGTCTAAAGTTTCCAGGCTTCTTAAACGCTTATGTCCCTGAAAAGACAACAGCTTTCTTGCAAGACGATTTGGATGATTCAATAATTTTATCATGTTGTTAATGCTGGAGTACTTGATCTCCTCGCCTATTGTTGGAACATTGAGATCCCTAAGGATTCTATTTCATTATTCTCAAAAGTCTTGAATATTTTCTCTGCAGTTTTTACATGTTAGATGAAGAGGCTGTTCCCCACAGAGGAATCGTCGTGTATGTTGCAAGAAAATTTATTGCAAGGTCCGAGAAAATGCCCCGTAAGTACTCTAAGATTGCTTATTTCTGCGATTTAACTCTGAACGGAGTAATTGACTGTTTAACGAGCGAATACCGATTCAAGTAAGAATTAATTCTCACTCAGCATGGTGTCAAATAAAGTTTCTGGTTCTATAAAAATCCACTGGACTCTCTGTTGGCGAAACGACGACACTCCATTTCACTCCCAAGTCTCATGGCATTGCACTAATAACCAGATAACCATCATAATGTGACGACATTCGAGACCCTATGTCAGAAGAGGATAAGAACCTTATCCTGTAGCCATTGTCACATGGCAGTCCTCATCACTATGACCCTCAAATTCAGTAACAGAAATAAAGAAATCTAAAGTTATATGATCTGGACAAAATTTTCTGACCAAACAAACGAAATAGCAAAGTAACACTAAATTCGATGAACAATAAACACTCTGTACATTTTTATTAAATGCGTGAAGGTCTCTTAGAAAAACTGCAGTTTACAATATTTTCAAATTAATATATTTATCTAAACAGAGCATCCTGACGGCAAAGTTTTTCAAAAAAAAAAACATAAACGATGACTTCAAAAAATGTAATTGTTTAGCAAAATGCCAATAGATGCCAATAAACTATGTTTTAAAGACTATAGAAAAGGTGGTTAGTAAAGTGACCACTCAAACCGCAAAGAGTTAAACAAGTTGAAGTTTCGGCAAAGTAAACTCGAAATAGTATTAGTTTATCCAAAGGAAATATATATTGATGATTTTAATGGAAATCAGGAAACGTTAACCCTTTCAACCCCAGGTTTCAAAGAGAATTTTTTGAATATTTGGGATTTTTCATAAAAAGCTAAAGAAATATTTTGAAATTATTCAAAGATTTGCATGAACGTAAGGGATTGTTTTTAGACCATTAGTAGGGCAGGACCCAGTTATAGAAATAAAGAAATCTAAAGGTACACGATCTGGACAAGAGCTGGACAAAATTGGGTCATTGTAGAGCCGTCATTGCTGAAAACTTATAACTTGAAAGACAATAACGTCTTTATTGACGTTACCATTTATTATATTATAGGCCCACAGCTAGAAAAAATGCAAATAGATGATGGAAATCGAGAACATATGCACATACATTGATCGTAATGAATCAATAATCTGTCTATACTAGGGATGCCAATCCCGAAATCCCGGTATTTGTGAAAAAGAATTATGAGATTTTTGATATTTTAGGAAGATTTTTGAAGCACCCAAAATACCTAGAAAGCTAAATTTCAGCATATTTATAATACTAATCTCGCTTCACATCCAAACGCAGCCAGATTTTTTCATTTGAATCAGGGAGCAGCACGTCTACCTTGCATTGACAGACTTTTACACAATTTACACTTTTACGAAATTTATGTTCAAGTTATTTTCTGAAGGGTAAATGTAGCCCGATTTCCGCAATACTTTACAGTATAATTTCAGAGTACTTACAACTTATTTTGTGCAAAATTTTATAAGGATATTTAGGACTGCTCAAACAGTACTCCGGGGGACAATTGTATGGAGGTAGGGAAAATCATGGACCATTTTATTTTAATTCAATGCATTAGTTTTTGATTTGTTATATTTTTACTTAAATATATTAATGAAATGAATAGTTTTTATTCTTGAATTTGACGTTTAACTAAAATCCCGAAGTCCCGAAAAATCCCGAAATTCCGAAAAAATTTACATTTCTAAAATCCCGAATCCCGGGATTTGTAAAACCCAGTCCCGTTTGGCATCCCTAGTCTATACACAAGCCACGGTTCTTGACTGGAACAAGTTTTAATTTAACTCCGATGTAACATGATCCTCGTGTTGTGTTCCTCATTACGCCACCGTGTTTCAGGCAGAGATACTGGCGATCTGGGAAATGTGTAAAGATATTTGACAGATTATTTCTAGTATTTTGGTCGACAATTCTTTCTCTCTTATATTTAGACCATACAATTTTAAGGTTTGCGTAAACTGGGTCGATAATACTGTAGTAATTAGAGAAGGTTGTAATTAGTAAAAGTGAAATCCTTATGCACGATCATTAAGAAGAAAATAGGTTAACATGTAGGTTAAGACTTAATAGTAGATAAAAACGTGGCCGTAATATAATGAGAGAAGCTGGGAGCATCTTATGTAAAGCAATCGTAGAGACATTTCGAGGCTAATATCAGTATTAATTGGACATAAACATTATAGACCCGGACTCCCTCCCAATGACAATTGGGAGGAATGTCAAGCACTTTATGTAACAAGACGAGACAGTTGCAAACATATACCTATGACCTATCTAAATTATCATTAGATACCTCAATGAAATATTTGAATATAGTATTAGTATTTAATCATGATCTTATTAAGATCTTTTTCATTTTATAACTCTATCTTTCCTTACCCTAAACATACAATGCTCCGCCACATAAAAGTAGCATGCAAATATGCAGAAAAATTTGTAACACTCAGATTAACCGACACACAAAATGAACAAAAAAGACGCATTTAAGCAATTTTAACAAACACGTACTCATTTAGTTTAGTTTAATTTATTTTTATTCGAAAACTAGTTTAAATTTAATAAAAGGAAAAAAACATAATAATCATTATTACTATTATTATTATTATTATTACCACTTCATACTACAATATTATTATTTTTTATTATAAACATAATAAAAAGAAATAGTAGCGAAATTGCAATTAAATATGAATGCAATGTCTTTAATGAAAACTGAATAAAAACTACATATTTTAACTAACGTTTGAAGAAAATCACAAAAAAAAGAAAGAAAAACTTTAAATTGAAATTATTTTTAGCCAAAAAAAAAAAAAAATGTGTTTATTACAAATAATTCGTGCAAATACGTTAACATATGAAGTCAAAAATTCCATTAAGTTTAAGGTTTTATTTTAGACATCAGGTAAAAGTGCGATTTCGAGAAAAGACATGACATGACCACTTCTTCATGCGTCATCTTCTGCGGTCTAAACATAAATATAATTAAGTGTTTAAAAAGTGTTATGCGATTAAACACATCTGTCTAAATTAAGAAAAGGCTTCTGTATTACATTTTATGAGTGCTAATATTTTCTATTAAAATTGTAATATTTTTAATTGCAAATGTTGCCAAGAGCAGTCATACTTTTATATTTTTGTGTTTTATTTAGAAGAAATTTCAATGAGGTTATAAACTTTCTAAAGCATTTAAATATGTTGGTATTATAAAATATTAAAATATTAAGAAATATTCTATCTGCTTTACAGTAAGTTATTGAATGAATGACTTTAGCAGTCATTTCGATAACGATAAATTAGCGGAAATGACAGTCGAGCTGGAAAAAAGTAAAAGAAATGCTCCGAAAAACTTGGCCAATTCTAACCCCAAGTGAACCAAAGGTTTAATTTAGCGGATCTCAACATAAATAAGTCTCCTGGGCCAGCACTGGTCTTGAAGCAGTGCTCTTCTACGCTAGCTCGTCCATTAGCTAACCTTTTCAGCACTTTATACCGTGCCGGCAAATTTCCAGTATGTTGGAAGGTTGCTAATGTAACGCCAATTCCTAAAAAGGGAGAGGCTAACAACCCTGAAAATTATATAGGAATTTGTTCTGCACTTTCCAAAGTCATGGAGAGTCCAACAATTTACTCAGCGACCGGCAGTATGGATTTCGTAGAGGACGCTCTACGGGAGACCTGCTAGCCTTCCTATCGGAAAAATGGTGTCGTTCCATACACCGTTTTGGCGAAAGTAAAGTGGTGGCTCTGGATATTTCTAAAGCGTTTGATAGAGTATGGCATGGTGCGCTTTTAGCAAAACTTATTGCTTTTGGTGTCGGTAATAGATTCTCTCGATTTATATCGAGTTTTCTCAGAGATCGCACTATACGAGTTGTTATAGATGGAATCTCATCAAACGAGTTCAAGATCAATTCAGGGGTACCGCAAGGCTCCGTTCTTTCTCCTACTCTATTTCTTATCTTTATAAACGACCTTCTACGTCAAACTTCCAACCCTATCTACTCTTTTGCAGATGACAGCAACATTTGCCATTCATATGCATTCAATTATAGACCAAGCCTGTCGGAGATTGGGGCAATGAGGCAAAACATGAATGATACGCTTAACCAAGATCTTGTGACAATCTCTGAATGGGGTTGTGCGAATAGAGTCGATTTCAACGCACGCAAGACTCAATGTTGTATGTTAACTAACACACAAATGCACAACAGATCATGTTGCTCCATCTGTTTTCATGGGTGGTGTAAATATTAAGGAATCAGAAGCTCTTGATGTTCTAGGCATGAGTATTCAGTGCGATGTCCGCTGGACAAAACACATTTTTCGAGTGTCGAAAGAAGCATTCAAGTGCCTTGGTTTCCTTAAACGGTGTAAGAATTACTTCACTCCATCTGATCTCCTTACTATTTACACCACTTATATCCGACCTAAAATGGAATACAACTCTCATGTGTGGGCCGGTGCTTCGAAGTCTATTTTGGAGTTACTCGACCGCGTACAGGAGAAGGCGAAGATGCTTATCGGTGACAGTAGGGTATGCAGCTCTATTGACTCACTGGAACATCGTCGCAATGTGGGTTGTGTTTCACTGTTCTACCGATACTACAATGGTATGTGCTCTGCAGAAATTAGGGAACTTGTTCCCGAAACCCGTAGTTTTTTACGCGGCACACGTGCTTCGGCAAGGGCTCATCAATTCGTTGTCGACTGGACAGAGGATCGCACAACACATTACAGAGAAAATTCGTTCTTTAGCCGTACTGTCCGTATGTGGAATAATCTTCCTCCTGAAGTCTTTCCTGTCACTTTCAATATAGGAAAATTCAAATCTAATGTCCACAAACACTACTCCCTCTATCCTCCCTCCCATAACCTATTTTCCTAGTTCCAACACAATGCTTTGCATGAGTAGGGGTCATCCCCTGAGTGCTGGTCCAAGAAAAAAAAAAAACATAATTCATTGACTTTATATGAAAAATCCCAAATATTCAAAAAATTCTCTTTAAACCCTGGTGTTGAAAGGGTTAACGTTTCCTGATTTCCAGTAAAATCATCAATATATATTTCCTTTGGATAAACTAATACTATTTTAAGTTTACTTTGCTGAAACTTCAATTTGTTTAAATCTTTGCGGTTTGAGTGGTCACTTTACTAACCACCTGTTCTATAGTCTTTGTTTGGCATCTATTGGCATTTTGCTAAACAATTACATTTTTTGTAATCATCATTTATGTTTTTTTTTTTTGAAAAACTTTGCTGTCAGGGTGCTCTGCTTAGATAAATATGTTAATTTGAAAATATTGCACTTTTTTAAGAGACTTTCATGCATTTAATAAACATGCACAGAGTGTTTATTGTTCATCGAATTCAGTGTTACTTTGCTATTTCGTTTGTTTGGTCAGAAAGTTTAGTAAAAATTATTAGGTTTCAAACAAATTTTTATTATAATTACTTTTAATGCCAACAGCCACGGTGGTTAATAAACTAACCACCTCATTCCACAAAAACCCTTGGAATGGGGTGTTTTTTTATGTTTTGATTTATTTTTTCGTATCCTTTTATAATAAACTAACCTTGATTAAAGTAAAAATGCAATTGTTTAGATCTTAAACTTTTACATATAACAAAATGTTCGAATGTTAAAAACTGGAGTTTTGAAAAAGTTTGAAAATGGATATTGATCCTGATGGAAATCAGTAAATGGTACTCTAGTTAGATAATTCATATCAGAGCCTTTGAAAATTTAGGAAACTGTTATGTGCATTTTCCTTTCTCGAAATAATTCTATATGAATTACTATTTCGTTATAACTCAATTCAAAAATTAATGTTTAATGCCAATTTTATAGCAAAAACTTATATACAAAATTTTTCCCTGGTAATTCTATTCTCAAACTTCAGAGCCGATGCGGTAAGATTTAACAACAATCGTTTGAACTGAAATCCCAGCAAAACTTGGTAAGGACTACATACTGTAAACATTACATAGAAGTAGTATAATAATGAGATATTTATTCTGCAATAAGTCTGTGATAAAAAATAATTTTATTTTTTAACATAGTCACCTTGGAGCTCTATATACTTTGTTCAATGTTCCTCCAAGTTTTGTATTTCATCCAAAAAATAAGATTTGTCGAGGTCATCAAAATAGGTATTTTTGGTGAGATGTTTTCATCGTTGGAATCAAACCTCTTTCCAAATTGAAACCACTGAGCCATGTGAGATGCCTATGGCTTTCACAATCTCTCACACTTTCAATCTCCAAACGGCGCACACGATATCGTGATTTTTTTTTCAATTGTGTCGGGTGTAGAGACCTCAACTGGACGCCCAGAAGTTTTGGCATCTTCCATTCTTGTATGTGCTGAGTTCCTTTAGTATTTATCAAGCTTAGCCTTGATTTAAATGATGTTTTTTTTTCCTCAAAAAATAATGCTTAATGTCCAATTAACTTTTTTCCATTTTTTCCACATATAAATTAGTCAAAATATTGGCCATTGTTAGGTATGACCTATTCCCATCTTTCTGGCAACATATGGATTTCAAGCCAAAAAAACTGCTCATCTTTTGAGGCCAAGAACGAATCAAGCTAATGTCTCATACTCTGTTCCAAAGTGAAGCGTATCCCAGAGAGGGCATTCTACATCGATCGAAACAAATAGTAGTTGAACGGGCACGAGTGAGGCAAAACTTCCCAACCACTTCGTTGTAAATAGTTTTTAACATGTATTGAATAATGTCGTTGTCATAATGTAATATTACGGTTTCATGTCTGCCCACATATTCTGGGTATTTTTCGACCAATGATCGCTTCAAACGAATCAGATGCATTCGATACAGGTTATCTGTGATGGTCTAGACTTCAGCTCATAATAGATTACTTCGACCAAATACTGAACATTACCTTAGCGCCATGGATATTTGGCTTATC
Organism: Calliphora vicina; assembly: GCF_958450345.1. NCBI lineage: Eukaryota > Metazoa > Arthropoda > Insecta > Diptera > Calliphoridae > Calliphora > Calliphora vicina. The sequence goes on from NC_088782.1 coordinate 63,878,099, forward strand.
CTAATAGAACCATTTTTCATCGCAAGTAATGATTCGGTGCAAAATGATTTTCTTTTTTAGCGTGCAAGCATCATTTCGAACATGCAAAATGGTCTTTCAACGTCTCTCGGCTTCAATTCATATGGTACCCTGCTTTTGGATGAATACAGCTGCTTGCAAACGTTTTGAAATTGCTGTTTGAATAGCTCCCAATGATTTTGCAAGCTCTTGTTGAGTTTTACAACAATCTTCATTGTGTAATGCATCAAATTCTTGGTCTTCAAACTTTTTTGGCTGGCCTGGGAGATCTCACCCACTTCTGAACCGCACAAACCATCTCTAGCACGTTGAAACCGATGAAACACATTCACCAAAAGCTTTGGTGGGCAATTGGTATGCTTCAGCTTCACTTTGTTTCAAATTAAAAAAGTAAAGCAAAACTTCCCTCATATGATTATTCGTTGGTACAAAATCCGGCATTTTCGAAGCAAAAAAAGCAGCAAGTGCTATTATGGGATAATTTCCATTTTAGTGCTGTTATTATAAATACTAGACTTCATGTTATATTTTTCTTAAGTTTCATCAAAATCGGCCCAAAAATATATAAAATTTCGCTATATTTAAATTAGAAACTCCAAATATTGAAAAATTTTGACCTTCACGATTTAAGGGTTAACGTTTTCCAATTTTATTGAAACTTTCAGAGTATATTTAGTATTATCTGAACTATAATATTCTGAATAGTTTTTACTTAAAATTAATTACAGTAAGGAAATAGAGCTCATACGCCAAAATATAGCCAAATAATTTGTTTTTCTCGAAAATCGCCAAATTTAAATCGCAGGTACGGAAAAACTATAAGAGGTATTTTCATATTTTTTTCATATTTTTATTCTCTATTATATTCTCCATAAATCCCAAATGAGATGATCTAAAAATTTTGAAATTTGTTTAACAAAATTTTTAAAAATTTTAAAATGTAGTTTTGAAACTGCCTTTAAAAAAATAAATTTTTTTGATCATATATGCGAATAGGTTAATGGTATTCTACGAAGACAAAAAGTAAATATGGATATATTTTAAATAAAAATGAGCTTTTATTTTAATATTTCTTAAAATATGTTAATTTTGTTCCTACATTTCTTGTTCTAGTGGCCTGAGACACGTTAAAGGCCTGGGGAACTTTTAATAACTTTATCATTTTTAACCAATTTTATACTCTTATATCTCATTAGAACAGAAATTATGTAAACATTTATATTCTTTTAAATTAAATAGCGAAAGTAATTTCTTAATGGCAAAATTTTTACAAAAATTGCATTTTTTCTTTTTGTAAAAAGCGTATCCACTTTTTTAAGCACAAATTAGATTGACGTTGTTTATTTTTACAAGGGTTTTGTAACATCAAACATCATCAAATGAAATAAAACCAAATATTTGTTTTGAATTGTCCTAAGAATATCTTAAGAAGTGAAAATTCATAATATTAGCAGCAGTCATGAACATGTTGATACAATCGTACTATTATTGATGCTATGTCATATTGAAAAGTACTGTGGTAATCACGTGACTAATTTAATACTTTAAAACAACTTTCTGTAAAACAGTTTTTTCTACATAACATTTTATAGAACAGTTTTTTGTATAGAAAATTTTTTGTATTTGTGTGAATTTTCTAATAAAAATAATAAAAAAAATTTAATTTTAGTACTCTGAGGTTGAAAAAGTACTATTTGAAAAAATTACTCTGGCTGTATCATACATTCCAGCCAGTGTGTTGAGCTTTTAATCTCCTCTTACAACAAATGCCTCTACCACTTTATTAAACATAATTTACACATTTTTTTTTTTAAACAAATATTCAAGCGTTTTTATTTAAATGTTTTGCATTGCGTAGGATTTTTTATTTATAATTTACGTCTTAATTTTTTTTACCAAAAACTTCATAATTTATACAAAAGTACGTTCATATACATTCATATGTAGTACGTCCATGGCAGAGAAAGCCTTTTAGTCATATTTTTAATTTTACCACTTCAACAACAAATTGTTTTAAATTGTTATAGTTTTTATTTGCTGCAGTATAAACTTTATATTTATGAGTATTTTTTTTAATGTTTTGTGTGCGTAATTTTTGTTTAAATTTCAATTGAAATATTTTGTTTACAGATGCCTATTAAACTCGTACCAGTTCATTTTTTTAACACCCCGTTTTCTGTTGTTTACCACACTTCAATTATTTGTATCTTGTTATTATTGGACATTTTATTAATGAAAACATTTAGATGTAATACAATTATGACAATTTCAATACGTATGTAGTTTAACTACCAGTTAAACTAGTAACATTTTAAAATATATGAGTCTGGCTTAAGACTACAATGATTGTGGTAATCCGTAATTATATAATGTTGTAAATCCTATAATTTATGTACCTACACTACTTATATTTTTTTTTTATTATTGGGGTTTAAATGTTTTCTGTGAGTCCTCTGAGTAATGGGGTAATGTCTCATATAACTTTAGTTATGGTGATTTTGATTCGAGATCGCCTCAAAAAAATTGGCGTATGGTCCCCCTTCTAACTTACTTCTTTAATTTGAAAAAAAGTGCAGCTGAAACACACCAATTGGCCACCAAATCTTGTGGTGAATGTTTCATAAATGGATGCGATAGATGTGTTGTGCGGTTCAGAAGTCCACGTTAGCGAAATAAAGATTGAAGACCAAGAATTGGAGGCATTACTGCATGTAGATTGTTGTCTCAACAAGAGCTTGCAATATAATTGGGAGCTACTTAAGCAGTAAATTTGCGAGCAGCAGCATTCATCCAAAATAAGGAAAAAGACGATTTCGCATATCCGAAATGATGTTTGAACAAAAATTAGAAAATCAGTTTTGCACCGTATCATTACTTGCGATGAAAAATGGATCCATTACGTTAACCCGAAACCTAAGAGGTCGTATATGATGCCCGGCCAACCTGCCGAATCGACATCAACGCAAAAGGGTCCTTTCTATTATGAGCTGCGGAAATCTGACCAGACCATCACAGGAAACCTGTACTGAACGCAAATGATTAGCCAAAAAACGCACAGAATATGGGGCCAGACTTGAAACAGTAATATTCCATCATGACAACGTTCGACCACATGTTACAATACCAATTAAAAACTAATTAGAATGAAGTGGTTGGGAAGTTTTGCCTCATCCGCCTTATAGTCCGAATCGTGCCACGTCCGACTACTATTTCTTTCAATCGATGCATAATGCTCTCTCTTTGATACTTTTCACTTTGGAACAGAGTATCCGATATTGGCTTGATTCGTCATTGGCCTCAAAAGATGAGCATTTCTTTTGCCTCGGAATCCATGTTGCCCGAAATATGGGAAAATGTCATAGCTAACAATGGCCATTAGTGGCCGCATTTTTAAGTCATATACCCTATTTATTCTTAAATTGCGATGCCCGAAAGCGCTATTCATTCTGGACAAGATAAGATGTGAATGTGTTAAATTACAGTTTGTGGTAGAAGAGTATCATAAGTCTAAGGATTCCGCACCAAGTTATTCTTATGCAACAGCTCAAGACGTTTCGAGCATTAAACTTAATCCATGTCTGAAATAAGTGGTAATTCCCAAAAAATGAGGAAGCTGCTCGAGAAGTTGCTGGCGAGAATGGAAAGGGTTATGACTTAAGAGTAAACATAGATGGTTAAAAGATGAATTGTAGCGTTAAATCTGGTGTCTTATATGATGAACTCGGGTTAAGTTTCTCAATACATTTTGCTGATATAATCAATGTAATTCAGTCTGCAAAATTGGCGATCATAGAGACATGTATCAGGCATTTTTTCCATAGCCAGATGGCACTTATCAAAAGTATAAGGAAGAATATCTGTCAACACTCCTGTTAGGGTTGCTGCGAAAAGCATTATGCATTAAAGATACACTTTAAACGTCTCAAATGTAATATCGTCACAATACCGCTTGGGACCAATGTAAAGATACCAGAAAATTGGGGCTCGCAATGCCATTTAACGTCCAATAGCAGTTTTAACGGGTCAATGGTTGAGCGTTAAGCATGCAAGCAGACTAGGACTTCACTTCAAAAGTCGCTGCAACTGGCTAGACTGCGGAAAATAAGAATCAGTTTTACACTATTTATTGAGCTGGTCACAAAGATGAGACACCCTCACTTTTTAAATTTAGTGTAATTTTTTTTTTAGTCCAAGTGGCAACTCTTAAATTTGGCAGCTGACACATATGTTTATTCCGATTATTAAAAATGCAGCGCTTTACAGAAGAACAACGCGTTATAATTGTGAAAACTTATTACAAAAATTTAGAAAAGAAGAATTTTCAGTCGAGAAAGTGCACCAATATGTCCACAATTCGTAAAATGGTCAAACAATTTTAAAAAACTGGGTCGGTTATGGACAGGAAGACTCCTGTGAGTCAATGTACCGGTTGGTCGATTGAAAACATTGCTGCTGTAAACGAGAGTGTCGCCGAAAACCCGAAAACATCAATTCGGCATCATTCTCAACAAAATCAAATTTCACGAAGAATTTTGACTTTCATGCGTACAAAATTCAGCTTACTCAGGAGCTCAAACTAGCAGACCATGGAAAGTGCCGGTAAATCGTTCAATGGGTAATATCATCTTCCCCGATGAAGTGCATGTCCATCTGAATGGCTTCGTGAATACACAAAATTGTGGAATTTGGGTCTCAGAAAATTCTCATGCAATGAGAAACCGCAACGAGCAACTATCTGGTGCGGATTGTGGTCAGGCCTTACTTTTTCTAAGATGAGGCCGAAATTGCGCAAACTGTGAACAGCATTTGTTACAAGAAGATGATAATGGAGTTCTTGTGGCCTCAACTGGACCGCATGGATCTGGACGACATGTGGTTTCAGCAAGACGGCGCCAAGCGTCACACCGCGCATGCAACAATCTATTTATTGTTGCAACAATTTTCAGAACAAATTATCATGCGATTTTTTTCTTTGGAGTTTTGTAAAATCTTGGGTTTATGCAACTTAATCAGAAACAATACTTGAGTTCAAATCCGAGATCCAACACGTCATCGGTGAGATACAGCCACATCTCTGTGAAAAAGTCATGGAAAATTTCATGAAAAGAGTAATGGCCCGTCATCATAGCCGTGGGGGTAATTTTATGGATATTTTATTCCATACTTAATCGGACTATGTCATCTTTACAATCCAATAAAAAAAGACAACTATCTCAATAAATACGTGATTTTATTTTAAAATGGAAAAGTGCATTCTTACTGAGACACCCTTTACATATGGGCTATTCCATATCATCGTACGTGACATTTGTACGCCTATAGAGTGGAATAGAATTTGCAAAAATAAGAGTATCTGAAAAATAATTTGGTCTTTATGTTCCATTCAGAGGGTACTATATTTTAAAATAATAAAAAGTTCTTTCGAAATATTGTTGTCCAAAATATTGAGCAAAATAAGGGTATATCGTACGTGACATAAAACGGAAGTAATTTTGAGGGACATACATGTAATAGAAATATGAAAAAATTTGCGAATCGTAAGAGGCGTTATGTTTTCTTTTAATTTCTTACACTAAACGAAATATTTTTCATTTACAATCCGTCATATTTAAATGAAAACAATTTTTGGATGATTTTATAATAAATAAAATTTAATATCGGACGTGACATACCGTACGTGACACATTTTTCTCTTATAATAAAACAATATATATTCTGTAAATAAATGTATACAAAAACTAAAAAAGTGAATAGAAAATATACATTCGGTTTCAATAGCTAATTGCTAGCATAGTTTTCGTCGCAATTTTAGCCTAAAACATTAAAAAATTAAATATAATCAGTTTAAACTATTAATTTTGTCATTAAAATGTTGTAATATGATCTAAATACTTTCACATAGTAACATTTAATTGTTTTCTTCTATTCAAATCATCTTGAAAAAAAAGTTTCAAGGTTTTTTGTGTTTTCAGTCGTGGTAGCGATTCTCGTGGAATTGCCCATATGCTGAATGATCTCTCTGTGACTCGGGTACCAGACGGTTTGGCCTAATTGGATACCTGAATGCGTAAGGTTGAATGCTAGTACTCTTTACACTAGCATCTGCGCTTGATCTAGTTTTTCGCCGATCTCATTTCTCATTTTTAATTTAAAAATATAAATTAATTTTAATCAGATTTTGTGATCACTGACTGTTATAATATCCAAATATTGTCTTATAATAACCAAAAACAGTTTAAATATTGTTACAATGCATTCAAAAGATGACAATTTAAACACTCCTTCATTTAAAATTTTAGAACTTAACCCTCTAACCCGCAAACTTTAAAAAGTTAAAACAATTGTTTTAGGGTTATTATGAACCAATAAACTTAGAACAGCCATCAGAAACGAATTTGCAAATTAAGTTTAGAAACCAGGTGCAAAAAGGTGAAGAGTGCCTCAGGGCATTGTTGCCGGTTTAGGTCTAAAAAAACAATAATTATGATACGATTTTATTGAAAAACTAATGAAAAATAACTAATAAAAAAAACTTTTGAATAGATAGGGCGACTAAAAGTCAGTAAAACATTGATTTAAAAAACAAATAAGAGAGCTATATTCGGCTGTGCCGAATCTTATATACCCTTCACCAAATTATACTTTAAAATAAATTTTTTTAAATATTTTTAGGTAAACAAAATTTAATTGTTTTTCAAATTTTTTTTTTTTTTTGAAAAAGAAATGTATGACAAAAAAAATTTTTTGATGAAAAAAAAATTCGGGTTAAAAAATATTTTTCCCGATTTTGACCCATTGTAGGTCCAACTTACTATAGCCTTATCTACATCGTTGCAATGGACTTTGAAATATCTATCATTAGATATCCATATTGTCTATATTAATGACTTAGTAATCCAGATATAGATCAAAAATCGAGGTTGTGCCGGTTTTTTGCTCATATCTCCGTTATTTATTGACCGATTTTGCTGATTATAAATAGCAAACTTCTCGAAAGCATGTCTGACAGAATTATTGAAGATTTGGATCCCGAAGATATCAGGTCTTCAGAAAATTGATTTCAACAGACAGACAGACAGACGGACATGGCTTAATCGACTCCGCTATCTATAAGGATCCAGAATATATATACTTTATAGGGTCGGAAATGAAATATGTAGAAATTACAAACGGAATGACAAACTTATATATACCCTTCTCACGAAGGTGAAGGGTATAAAAATGACACACAAAATTTTACGTGCTAAAATTATGACATCACTCACAAAACAGCTGACAGAACAAAAACTAAAAGTCAGAATTCATTTGGACCTTCGAGGGAAATGTTAACAAATCTGTAACTAAAGTCACAGTTAAATTTAAAAACCAAAAATTATTAATACTTTTTGAGATATTTGGTGATTTGTAATGCATGCCTTGAGGCACTCTTGCGGGTTAAAACGGTTCCTACCCCGAATAATCTGTCATAACTAAGTAGTAATGTTATTGCAGGCTGTCCTTAACAGACCATGAACTGCCTAAGAATATGTTTTTGGAATGCAAACGGCATACGCCAACACAAAAATGAACTCGAATATTTTTTTAAGAAACCAACAAATTGATGTAATGCTAGTTTCTGAAACTCATTTGACGTCCAGAAGTTCATTTCGAATAAATGGATATGTAATATATGACACCAAAGATCCCAGAGGTAGAGCATGCGGAGGCTCGGCAATTTTAATAAAAACTCGAATCAAACACTACTTAATGTGTGATTTTTGTGAAGATTATCTTCAAGCTACTACAATCTCTCTTGAAGATTTTCATCGAAACTTAGTGATTTCATCGATATACTCACCCCCTAGATTTACAATTACAGAAAGTCAATATAATAGATTTTTTAAATCACTAGGCCCCCGTTTCCTGGCTGCTGGCGATTATAATGCTAAACACACATTCTGGGGATCGTGTTTTGTTCGATACAATTTCTAAAATGGATTTGAATGTGCTTTCGAGCGGCCAACCTACTTACTGGCCTACTGACCCACGAAAAATACCGGATGTTATAGATTTTAGCGTGATGAAAAATTTCCCTAGAGAAATGATTCAAATTGAGTCCTCGCTGGAACTATCTTCAGATCACTCACCCACTATTGTTACTTTATTGAGCCCCCTAGAAATTGTATCCCCGACTGGCAGAAGAATAAATTGGCTCAAATATAAAAAATACCTCAGTACACATTGCTCGGAAAACATACCGCTAAGAACACCAGAAAACATCGATCACTCTCTTATCAATTTCGATAAAAATCTGAAACTGGCTGCTCAACATGCTACCCAAACCCCTCGACAAATCAGATATAATAGAATTAATTCTGCAGATGTCGAACGGCTCTTAAATGAAAAAAGAAGATTTCGAAGAGAGTGGCAATTGCACAGATCCCCCCAACTAAAATCGAAGCTTAAAGATTGTATAAAAAGACTTAAAAAGCTCTTGGAATTTCGAAAAATGGAATCATTGAATAAATATTTAGAAAGCCTGGACGCAACCCCGCAATCGGATTACTCATTATGGCGAGCAACAAAAAGTCTTAAAAGACCCGTTATATGTAAGTCCCCCTTGCGAAATTCAAGTGGTGGTTGGGCAAGAAATGATACTGAAAAAGGGAATCTGTTTGTTAATCATTTAAAAAAAGTATTTACACCGAACACATCAAACGAAGCAATTGAGTTGCCACCTGTTGCACCCTATTTTGGAGCAGCCGTACCCCTACGTTTTGAGATTCGAGAGATCGAAAATGCTATTGTTGATTTAAATCCCAAGAAAGCGCCTGGTATGGACAAGATCAGCAACAAGATGCTTATGGGGCTACCCCGGATAGCAATAAAAATAATTCTTTTTATTTTTAATGCTATATTACGACTTGAATATTATCCTCCAGAATGGAAGGTTTCACTGGTTACCATGATACCCAAGCCGGGAAAATATCACACAAAAGTAGAATCATACAGACCCATCAGCCTATTGTCTAATATATCAAAGCTATTTGAGAAGATACTTATGAACAAGTTGTACCCGATGTTAACTGAAAACAATTGTATTCCGAATCATCAATTTGGATTTAGAAGAAAACACAGTACTATCGAACAAATCCATAGACTTGTAAATATGGTGAGAAAAGCGTTTGAAGAAAAGAAATACTGTTCTGCACTCTTCATCGACATCTCTCAAGCGTTTGATAAGGTATGGCATGCTGGATTAATATACAAATTGAGTCAAAATTTACCCGCAAACTCACATAAGCTGTTGGAAAGCTATTTAACTGGTCGAACATTTAAGGTTAAAGAGGGAAACTTTTTAAGTACTGCACAACCCATTGAAGCTGGAGTCCCCCAAGGCAGTATCCTGGGACCTTTTTTATATTTGATGTATTCGTCTGATATGCCAACTAACAATCGCACTCATACATCAACATTTGCTGATGATACTGCTATTCTAAGCATTCATGAAAACCCTCAAGAAGCGTCTCGTTACTTACAAAACCACATATTTGAATTAGAAAAATGGTTAAAACAATGGAAAATTTAAGTCAACGAGCAAAAATGTACCCATATAACATTTACATTGCGTAGAGAATCATGCCCCCCTATTCATATCAATAACCAAACAATAATTCAACAATCGGAAGTGAAATACCTCGGAATACATCTCGATCGTCGCCTTACATGGAAAAGTCATATAGATGCAAAGTTGATTCAAATGAAATTGAAGTCAATTCAAATTAATTGGCTTATTGGTAGAAACTCTACGCTTAGTTTAGATTGTAAACTTCTACTTTACAATATGATCATAAAACCGATATGGTGTTATGGCATACAGCTATGGGGCACGGCCTCAGCGTCAAATGTTGAAAAGATCCAAAGACGCCAAAACAAGTTTTTAAGAATGATCACAGTTGCCCCCTGGTATATCAAAAACGCGAATATACACAAAGATCTAAACGTGCCCCTTGTAAAAACTGAAATCTCGAAAAATGTACAAAAATATTTAAAAAAACTTGAAGTTCACCCAAACCCGCTGGCCCGCAACATATTAGATAACCGTGGCCACACTCGATTAAGAAGGAGGGACACAGCAGACCTAATCTAGAAGGAAGAATGCCAATTTAACCAAAACAACCATGAATACAAAATTTTTTCGTCCGGCAATGGCTGGACTAATTAAATAATAATATTAGATATAAGATTTGAACCACTTATTGTTAGTTCATTAAATAATGAAGATACAATAAATAAATGATGATAAAAAAAAAACTAAGTAGTTCTAAGTCTTTTCCCCTTCTTTCTAGGAAGTAAACTTCATAAACAGTTGACTAAAATCTGTATGCTTACGTTATTTCATTCTGAATTTATTAGTTTATTAAGAGGTGTCTAGTGGTGAGATTTTTTATTTTTATTTTTAATTAAAAATATTGAAATATGTAAAAGATTTCGAAATTATGTTTTTGGTAAAAAGTTGATTTCATCACACACATGGTTATAACACATGCTAAAAGACAAATTTCTACACACTCAAATCACTTTTGGTTATAAAGCATTCATAAAATCCATGAATAATCAGCAAGAGTCTAAAAATAAAATGAATTCTAAAAAGTCTTTTCAAATACAAATTAATATAAATCATAATTTTAAATTTATGAAATCAAAAAGTTGGCAGTAGGGGAGTATGTATTGCCAATAAAATCTAAAAAAAAACTAATTTGTTTATTGTGTTTATTCAAAGTTTTATTGACCTTTAATGATTTGTTTTTATTTTTATTTTCATTTTCTAATATCGATTATATTTGAATTATTTAATCTTTTGTTAATACAATTCTTTTTTTGGGTTAAACAAAATTTGGCGCTGGGCAAAATTTTTATTACAGTTTTTTATTTCTAAATTATAAACCATTTAACATGATGAGAAATTTTGATAGTCAGTAGAGAAAGTTGTTTATGCCATTAAAGACGAATAATAGTTTTATTTTTTGATTTTGATTTTTGAGTTCTTAATGGTATTTATGTATAAAGAAAACATTAAAATTAATGCATAAATTTCATACATGACTATCAGCAGTTAGATTGTTTTTCAATTCTGTAATCCCTTACCTTAGCTTTGCTAGAAAGCAATATTTTTTCACTTCACATGATTGCTTACCAGATTGTTTGCATTACAAGCTTTATTTGGCTAGATGTCATAGAATTCTAAGACAATTTAGGCTTAGCTGTCTGTCAATCTCCGCTAAAATATTCAATAAACAAACTCCCAATATGAGCATGTTCTTGAACAAGAAAAATCTGTTAATGATCTTAACTTTCTCAAGATCACTGATCAGTGATCACACAGACATGGTCGTTGTTGTAGTAATTAACATTTTCACAAGAAAACTGGCCCAAACAATAACAACAACTTGCAACCAACCGGTCAAGGTCATATTGAAACATGCATTCATGTTTAACAAAACTGAAACGCACTGAAAATGTGATGATGTACGAGTACATATTTAGAAAATGAGTGAACGATCAACAAAAAAACTGATTTCACTTAAAAAGGAAATTATAAAAATATACAATATAAAACCAACAACAACAACTACAATATTATAACAATATTGACGATGATGATAATGTTGTAGATGATAATGTTTGATAAACACAACAACAAAAAAAAAAGATCTCACTAGAAAAATGGTAATAACAACATTGCGTTCATTTATCGTTCATGCAGCAACAACATACAACACATTGCAAGCAACGAGTGAAAAAAAAAACACAGAAATGCAAGTATGGAGGCCACTTCTTAAAACAACAATATTTATAATAAGTATTTAATGCGAGAGTTGTGCGAGAACTGAGGATTTCAATTAAATTCTAGGTTAAATACTTATGATCACAGACTACGCATCATCGACTCCATGGCAAGATCAAACTAAAAGTAATAAGGGAAGATGAGGGTTTTACCATTAGTTGATAGAGCAATACTGTGTGCTCTCAAAGGATGTATTGCACTGAATAAAATTACGATACAAAATGACATCTTACTGTGTCACTTTTGACACCGCCACAACTTGTGTTTTAGAATTAAAAACATTGTTTTCTTTTTGTCTAACAACTTGTATTCTTCTTGGCTAATTAATCCAGATACGTAAAATAATTTGTCATTATTTTAAAGAACCTGCTGATTTTATACAGCTGACATTTGACTATAAATATTTGAAAACAAGTAAGAAAGAATGGTCGGTCAAGCCCGACCATATAATACCCTACACTAAGTAAAAGAGCAAAAACATTTTTCTTTTAAAATTTCAATAATTTATATTTTTGAGTGATTTTCGGAAGTGGGTTATATGGGGGCTATGCCCAATTATGGACAGATCACCATGAAATTAGGTCGTGTGATTTATGTCTATATGAAAGTTAACTATGTTGAATTTTGTGCGTATACCAACATTTTTAATCGATTTATGCACCTTAAAGTGATTTTCGGAAGCGGGTCTATATGGTAGCTATGACTAATTATGGACCGATCGTAACAAAATTTGGTGAAATGAATTTTGTATATACAAAACTTATTTGGAGCGGAATTTGTGGATATACATATATAAATTAATCATTTATGACCGATAAAGTCCAATTTCGGAAGGACATTTGTATGGGGGCTAGGTGAAATAATGGACCGATTTATGCCAGTTTCAATAGGCTTGGTCCTTGTGCCGAAAAAATAATATGTACCAAATTTTATCTAAATAGCTTTAAAATTGCGACCTGTACTCTGCGCACAAGGTTTACATGGACAGCCAGCCAGCCAACCAGACGGACGGACATCGTTTAATCGACTCAGAAAGTGATTCTAAGTGGGTGTTAGACTAATATTTTTGGGCGTTACAAACATCTGAACAAACGCATAATACCCTCCCCACTATGATGGTGTAGGGTATAATTAGAGGGAGTCACAATCAACATGGATGAAAAATTTTTAAATGGGAACCATCATAGATAAGAAAGATCATTTATGTACGAAGGAATGTAAATTACGTACTAGCTTCACATCCAGTGCATGACACATGCATGATAAATAAATTACAATTGAGGCCATCAGTGCAAAAATGGTGTAACCCACAATTTGTGTTGTTTGCTGTTCTGGGTCTTACATACTTGCTTTATATTAAAAACTATCAATATAAAGTGGAGTAAGCCACCTGTTGGTATTCAAAAGCAGATGGAGCTTCAAAAGTAATAGAGCAAAAGTGGTCTAAGTTACCGCTTTTGCGCTGATAGCCTTAATTGTATACTCCTACTCATTAAATATGACAGCTACGATAATCATTGTAAGGGAAGCCAATTCGTCTTCCATTTACACTAAACCTACAATGTCCAGTGATAATCGACACTAGATTACTGAGCTTTATGCAATGTAATAACAAAAGACATAAAGTCGTACCGATCGTGGACATATGGCTATTGTAGCAGTTCATATTAACTCATTATGCCACCTCTTATGAGTCAAGTCACAATCAAGCCAAGAGAGTGATATACAAAGAGAGAGTGGATTGCCACAGAAGTTATTAATGTCATATTTGTGTAGCTTGGCATTCTATATATTGCTATTTCATCTGCAATATAATTGCCCTCAATATTCCCATGTCCTCACAACCATATTAGTGATATTGTATAATATCTCGCCAACTCATTCAGAGACGTTCGGCATTCACGGATCACTTACACGCCATTCAGGGATTTAACAACTGGCTGTTAGTATAAATTTAAAATATCTCTGCCAATAGGGTAGAAAGGGGCACATAGGGGCACATCTGCCAACCGTTTAGTCGATTCTTTTACATTATGAAGTTATGTTTTCGTTTATCGATTATTTACCATTCCTGAAATTTTGGAAAGTTTAATTTTACATATGATGTGAGGCAGACGCGATTAATTGTTTTTCATAAAGCTGTGAAAATATTTCAGCCTGCGAATTTTTTGTGCTAACTTCTTTAGTTTTTGTGATACAAAAAATATATTGGTTGCTGATAGAACGGCAATAATAGTGAACAATAATTGACAATAGTTATTTCGATCATTTAATTTGAAGTACGAAAAAAATGTATATTAAATCTCAAAAGTCCCCCTGGGGCACATTCGTCAGATACAAAGAATCCCTGTCATGTAGAGCAAAATGCTGATAAAATTTAAAAAAAAAAATCAGTCACAATTTGTATAAATTTTTTTGTTAAGTTATGTGAAATAAACAATAAATATCTAGTTTATTATACTTTGTTTTGTGAATTAAGGTATAAAACAGTAAAATATGTTTACATTTTTGAATTTTTTTGGTTTAGTTTTCAAATGACAAGCCCCATCCCTTTGGCGAATTTACCCCATGGGTGGTGTGGTTTCGCCGTTTTTGGAATGTTAAAAAAAATATGTATATTAAGATGAGATAGGCAAGATTGAAATTAATAAAACTAAAGCCACCATATCCAAAGGTAGGATCACACGATTGCCGCAAATGCACCAATTTAATACAAATTTTATTGTGAAATTGTCCCAATCAAATTTTCTGCAGTCACATGATTGCCTCATTTGATATAAATTTAATTGTCGTAAATTGGCGCAAAGCGATTTAGTGGCAATAATTGTAATTTCAGTATTGCATTCCAGTCACACGATTGTTCTAGTTTACGGCAACTCAGAGAAACAGCTGTTGTGCTAGATGTTAAATGTAAAAAAATCTATTTGTGAAAAAATTATTTGTTAACTAAAAAAAGAAATCACACGATTGACGTATAAAATAGACCAATAATTGGTGCATTGCGGCAATCGTGTGAACCTTAAGTATCCGAAACAAGAAAAAATTTAAGAATATGTGTTGTGGTTTTAATTTGAGATCGCCTCAAAAAAAAAATGGCGTATGATCCCCCTTCTACCCTATACGATAGTACCTTTGCCAATTTGAAGCCGTTTAATCGCTGATACCTCAGCCAATATCACATTCATCTTTATGTCTAAAATGAATTTTGATTTCAAACTCATCTATGAAGATAACAAAGTCAACCAAACAAATATTAGTGGATATCCTCAAGCAAACAAATTGAAATATCCTACTTTCATTTATAAATATGTTCGCCCTCTCTTTCACGTGACCGTTAAGTATCAAAATAAACATAGAAGCAATATATGTTCAATAAATCTCTACCAATATACGATAATACCTGACGTTTAAAGGTTTAAAAGGAATTTTGATTCCAAACTCATCTATGAAGATAACACCGTGAACCAAACAAATATAAGTGGATATTGTTCTTAACAAACAAATTAAAATATCCTAATTTCATTAATAAACATCTTCGCCTTCTCTTCTCGGTTAGGTTAACCTGGATTACCCATTGACTAGTTACACTCATTGTTATATCTTGAAATAAAGGGTCAAGTTAAGAATGAGTACCTAACTAAACCACGAGCGAAGACAATTAATTATCCTTCAGTCTTCTAGCTGCATCAAGTCATGCAAAAAGATCTCAAAGAGAAAGAGATTAACCGTTTCCTACTCCATAGCTTTCAGAGAACTTCTACAGAAATCACGATATGAAAGATACAATCTACTGGTGTGCAAACCGAACAAGCAGTGACCAGTGATTAACGCTTGATTTCATTGTTAAAGGCACCTCTATGGCTATCTCTATGGAACATCAGTCTGTAGAACACTGCATTAGTCAGTAAGTCTAATAGACTCGGTTAGAGGAACTACTTTTCCCCCGGAATATACAATATTTTAATAAATTTCTTCAGTTTTGTAATGAATGAACTCCCGGAAATGTATTAAAAATCATTTCTAGTTATACGAAGTTCATTTTAACCGAGCTTTATAGTTGATTTTTTAAGCAAATTAAAGTATTTCCCTCATTTACAACAATACACTTGTAGGGTGCTTTATATAGTTTATCCCACTAGGTCCTTCCCTATAGCCCCTATCGTGACGTTAAGCTACTGACGGATGTAGTTAGGTAGTCTTTGAATTGTATAAGGATCCAGAATATATTCATGCATGGAGAAGTATACATAGAGTCGAAACTCTCCTCTCAAAGAACTAACTCACACAGAAAAAACTATTTCTTAAACCGTTTCAATTCAAATATTTGTCACATATTGAACTGGTTTCAATTATTTCATAACTGAATCAAGTATTCATGTGCTTAAAAACAAAATTTTCTGATATTTTCTATTGAATTTGATAATTGAATACACAATTTTCGTTATTGGTTGAACTTTAAATACAAAAATTATTGAATAGATAATTTTCGTAATTGAAAACACATTTTTGTTTTTTCAATTACGTAAATTATCTATTCAATAAATTTTGTATTTAAAGTTCAACCAATAACGAATCAAATTCGAAAATGTCGAATTTTGTGCCAACAAAGAGTCATATGCGGGAAGTTTTGCTTTATTTATTTAATTTGAATAAAAGTGCCGCTGAAGCACATTGATTGCTCACCAAAGCTTATGGGGGAATGTGTAACATTGGTTTCAACTTGCAAGAGATTGTGCGATTCAGAAGTGCTGATTTTGAAGCGGAAGACAAAGATTTTGCACCTAATCATTACGTGCGATTAAAAAAATGGATTTATTACGATAACCCGAAGCGTAAGAGATCGTATGTGAAGCCCGGCAACAAATCGAAACGAAATGACAGCAAAGCCAAATAGCCATGGCGCTGAGGTAAAGCTCTGTATTTGGTGGGAGCTAAAGGGTCGTATCTATTATGAGCTGCTGAACTCTGACCTTATTCTCACAGGGAAACTTTACCGAACGCAACTGATTCGTTTGAAGAGAGCATTGGCCGAAAAACACAAAGAAAATACGACTACTATTAGTTTAGTCTTCAAAACTATTTTTTTATGCTTCTGGAAGAAACAATAGAATAAAAAGTTTGTGCAAGGACATAAAGGACCAAGGAATTCTAAGATATTGTAGGTGCAGCCATTCGTAACCAAATGAAATTAAAAATAAATTATTTATACATTTTTCATTTTGAATTCATGAAAATAATTATACTCCTGGATGAAAATTGATTGTTTAGGAATGGAACTCCGTGAATCACTACCGATCATTTGTAATGCATAGAAACATGCTAAAATGTAAGTAATTTTAGAGCTTCACTTGTGCTTGAGGCAAAACTCTTCTCTTTCCATTAATTCTTCAGCTATTTCCACTTCAAAAACCAAACAATTTTGTTCCATCTCATTTTCTTTATCATCAGAAATATTTTCAATATCGCTTTCCAGGTCAACAATCTGTTGCTCTGTAAATTTACTTGGCCTTAATTTGATTATTGAATTGCTAACAATAAAATTATATATTTCTTTTAGTTTTTATACCCTTCACCTTCGTGAGAAGGGTATATATAAGTTTGTCATTCCGTTTGTAATTTCTACATTTTTCATTTCCGACCCTATAAAGTATATATATTCTGGATCCTTATAGATAGCGGAGTCGATTAAGCCATGTCCGTCTGTCTGTTGAAATCAATTTTCTGAAGACCCCAGATATCTTCGGGATCCAAATCTTCAATAATTCTGTCAGACATGCTTTCGAGAAGTTTCCTCGATTTTTGACCTACAGTGGTGGCCATGTAATTGTCAATTATTTTTTCAAATATTTCCACAAATATGTATGGATGAGGACTGTTTTAACACACAAGTGTGTTTTATTCGACTGTGTCAATTCATACATATTCACCATGAACACATACAATTTTTCTACAACTTGACCAAAAAATTTTTTTTTTAAATAAACATAAAATTATATCATTCAAAATTATAATGATATAATTTTATTATTATAAAATATTCGGACCAAATTTCGTGTTTTTAGTTCCATTAGTTTCGGTCATATCATGTTATTAACAGCGGATGTTCGCTGAGGTAGGTCAACGTATTTCCACATATCATTGTCCATATATGTTTTACCGATTTTTCCAAACATTTTTCAGAAACTTGGATTAATAAATCATTAATATAGACAATATGGATATCTAATGATAGATATTTCAAAGACCTTTGCAATGACGTATATAAAACCATAGTACGTTGGACCTACAATGGGTCAAAATCGGAAAAATATTTTTTAACCCAATTTTATTTTTTCACCAAAAGTTTTTTTCGCTAAATATTAAAAAAAATTGAAAAAACAAAAAAAAAAAACTGCAGAAAAAATAAATTTTGTTTACCTAAAAATATTTAAAATTTTTATTTTGAAGTATAATTTGGTGAAGGGCATACACTGGTACATATTCCTATAAACGCACACTACTTTTTTTTAAAAAGATTGTAAAAATTAAACATGTGCATATTTAGGGGGCTACAAAGTTGATTATTAAATAAATTAAGACTTCACTTAAAAAATTGTTTACAAAAAAAATTCATTTGTACTTTATTTATTTTTATTTAACTTTCGAGATTAACAGCCATTTTTAAGGGTATTTTCCTATAAACGCACTTTAATTTATGGGCCACTGTAGCATTATTAATAATGTGTGGATGATCCTTTGTTATGGATTGTTTCAAAAATACGGTCTGGCATTGATTCCACTAATTTTTTAAGCAGATCGGAATCAATTTCCTCCCAGACTTGTTTAATTTTTCGTTTACAGTTCGTTATAAATCGCACTATTCATTTTTGTCGGAACAAAATATATTTTCGACTTGCCAACTGCAGAAAACGGTGCCCAAACCATAACACTGCCACCACCGAAATTACGTTTTGACATCCGAACATCGTTTGATCTCAAATCGTGCCATTAGCATGACCGTCTAAATTAAATTCTTTTTCCATTTTATGTTTTCATCGTTTCGTAAAATGTGTGCAACGTGTTTGAAAGTCAGTGGAAGATTCAATTTATTCTTTATTTGTGTGGAATTCAATTTGTTGCGGGTTGCTTCTAGTTTTATTAGATTAAATTGTCTTCTTGTTAGTTTTGTATTTCCGTTTGTAGCTTTGCGAACACCTTTCTTCAAGAAATTTCGCACTACACTTTCCGAACGATCGATTTTACGTCCAATTTCTCTATTGGAACATCCTTAGTCGTGAAAAAATTTAATTTGAATCTTTTTTTGATCGGACAAATAAGTTCCCTTGGGCATCTTTAAAAGTGATGAAATTTATTGATTCAAATAGAAAAAGTTGCAGTAAATTGAGATGTTACTATTAGAAACGTACCTTTGGTTGAAAAATAAACTAAAATTGATAATATTTTATTTTTGGTAACTTTTTTAAAAACAAATTTCACGTCTGCGTTTATACGAATCTTCCACTTAAAATAGTACCAAGATCATTTGATCGCATAATTAAGGCAAACAACAAGAATAAGAAAAAAAACTTGTTTACTTTCAAAAAGTACCGTTAATTTGTCTCTCATTAAAAATGTTAAATTTTGCTTTTGGATGAGAACAACAAAGTTATAACAAAAATACAGGAAAAAATTAAGTGCGTTTATAGGAATATGCACCAGTGTATAAGATTCGACACAGCCGAATATAGCTGTCTTACTTGTTATACTTCACAACTCAAGAAAACGTGTTATTCGAACAACTTAACAAAAAAAATTCCTGGTTTTTAGATCAGAAAACATGTTCAGCTAGCTGTATAAATGGCCGTAAGTCGAAAAAATATTTTTAAAGCAGGATTGCAGACGTTTGACAGATGTCCAGTAGGCTTCACGTCAGAACCGAGGAGGTTAGATAGATACGCTTCACTTCGGCACAGAGTATCCGATATTGGCATGACTCGCTCTTGACCTCAAAACATGAGCAGTTCTTTTGGAGCAGAATCCATATGTTGCCAGAAAGATAGGAAAAGGTCATAGCTAACATTTAACATTGTTTTATTGAAAATGTTCCATTTATATCAAAACAGGCCCACTCAATGACTTCTAAAATACCCCTCGTATCTTTATGCAACTATTTTAATTAAAATCACTTTTGTTCATTATTAAAGGCCGAGTTAAGAAGCGAAATTGGGAGAGAGAGACAGGCAGGCAGGCAGGCAGGCAGGCAGAAGAAAGACAAGCTTAAAAACTAAGCCTACATTTAAGTAAAAGCATGACTAACCTGTTCCACATTTTTCTGTTGATGCGACCAGACAGTGTGATTGTTGTTGTTGTTGATAATATTCCTTCTAAAGTGGTTGTTCTTGTTGTTGTTGTTGTTAACACTGCTACTGTTGCAGCCGTTGTTATTTTGAATATTTTGATTGCAAACACTATTGGGAGCTGTAAAATGATGAGACTGGGGTTTCTGATTTAAAGTTGGTTGTTGAGTGGACTGATTGTTGTAGTTTTTGTTGTTGTTATTATTATTGTTGTTGTTGTTGGTATTGCCATTTACCGGCATTATTGAATTGTTATTAGAATTATTGGTGGCCTGTTTGTAGGCCTGTTGTCTTAATTGTGTCAACACGTTTTGTTGCTGTTGCAATTTTTGCTCCGCATTCATGTGACACTCGCTGACACTCAAGTTCTGAGGCAACGTCAAATTGTGCAGACTCAGAGGGCGTCTGGCTGGCAAAGCAGGAGGCTTTTCCTGCTCATCAGCAACTTGTTTCTGTTCACTAGTGCTGGTGGCCTCATTCTGCTGGTAAAATGATCCGGCTTGACTTAAACGTCTTTGTGGCAGTGGTGGCACTGCAGCCACAGCTGTTGTCTTGTCTCTTTTGAGACAAGACAATTTGTTGTTGTTGCTGTTGCCATTATTAGAATGCATGTCATAATCCAAAGATTTGCATGTATTATTGCTATTGCTGCTGGCATTGGTGAGTGAAAGTGATCGAGCAAAAGAACTTTTGAAAAAGCGACACGGCAAATTAAAATCAAAATCCGGTGGTGAGGCATTTGAGGGCGATAAAGAAGAATCGCCACTAGTATCATCTCTGGTATCCATTTTTAAATTCGACAAATTATTTATAAGATTCTGACAATCTTGGTAGGTGGACATGATAATTAATTAATAACACAAAAACACTACAAATAAATTTCAAAACACCTTCGTTTTTTTTTTAAAAAATTTAGACAAAAATTAATAAAAATTTTCTTTCCCTTATGACACAAATTTTATTTATTTATTATGATTTTTCCTGTTTTGCTTTCAACACTTTTATTATTGTTGTTATTTTTTTTTTTTTGGAATTTTTATTATTTTTTTAATTCCTTTGTTTTGGTTTTCTTTGCTTTTTTTAGGGTTTCATAAAATATCTGGCAACTTGAAAATTTTTAAAACACTTAAAAATTTTTGTTAACATTTTCTCTATTTTTCCAATAATAATAATAATAATAATTTTCGTTGGCTAAAATTTTTTTTATTTTTTTCGAAATACATTTAGTTATTTATTTGTTTGTTTATTTTCTTTAAATAATACACTTTATTAAAATTTGTTCCAATAAATATTTATTTACTCTCCCTCTCGCACGTCTTAACCACTCGACCGTTATTTAAACACTAAAATCTGCTTAAACAAAGTTCTTTGGCGAAAAACGAATGTGAGTACAAAAGTTTTTCTTTCATTCGATCAAACAACTAAATAATCCAGCAACAACTTTAATATCTATTTATTAGTTTTTTTGTTTATCTCTCTGTGTAATTTTTGTTTAGCTCTCTTTCTCTGTTTATTTTGTTTTAGTAACGCTCTCACCTGTTAATGTTTATGTACATGGGGGGTTTATTAAGTGATATTTTTGCTTAAACAAAAGTACCAAATGTTTGGTACTTTTCTGGTTGTATAGTGTTGGCATAGTGATAGAAAGAAATTTTGTTTTGATAAAACAAATTTGTAAATTTTTCAACCTAGAAAGACAAAAATATCTTATCTACAGTGGTTGATAAAACAATGGAAACTTTTCTAAATACATGAAAAATCCAGAAAAAAATCTTTAGAAATTTTGCATTTTTTAACAGCTTCAAATTAGAACATTATCAATTAAATTCTCAAAATAGAAAACAAACTAAAAAGTATTGTTACGAAATGTACTTGAATTGAACGATTTTAACGGCTGATTTAAAAGTAGCATAATGCTTTCAAATAGCAGTGCTGTAATAGCAAACTGTAACATATCTGTGGGCATTATTAAATAAAAGCTTTCAGTTGACCATTGATCGTAAGTATGGCAACGCTGTTTGCTGCGACCGTATATTCGAATTCGAATATTCAGTTTAAGAACATTGTAGAAAGTACACCACAGATGGCGTATGTATTAGAAAGCTCTAGACAGTTAAAGAGCAATCTAGAGTGCAGATGGCAGTGTTATAAATAGTGGCAGAGGTTGCAGTCGTTAGTGAGTTTATCAGATACGCTATTCGAATAAATATAAACTGAGTGCCTTAAAGTGTGCTGTGTTATTCAAGTGAATTCGTGTACATTATAAATTGTGTTTGTATTTCTGCGAATTTATAAACGTGTATAAAAAAAAACATTGAGTGACTATTTAATTCTGTGGTTGTTGTACATTTTTAAATAAATAAAGAGTTGTTACAATTTTCAAACTACTAAACGGCTTTTATTTACAATCAAAAGCATCCGGTTTATTTAAAGGAAATAAACCAACGTTTTGAAAAGGTTAAAACGTAACAGTATTTGTTGTTATGGTATTGACAAAATAATGGAAACTTAGGTAATTTTTAAAAATATTTTAACCTCTTAATGACTCAGCTCTTTCTTGGATATCCCTTTGTTATTACTGCTTCATCGCGACGATACATTGAATCAATTAAATAGTCAATCGCTTCATTTAAAATATTTGTCGATTCTCTTATAACCGCATCTGATAAAGCTTCCTTCGTATTATTATTTATTAGTCCGCGATTGAGATCTGGCGATGGGGCAGGCCACTTTAAACACATACCACATAGCTGCTGGATTATGGTGAATGTGTTCCATCAGTTTCAATGTGCGAAAGATGGTTTGTGCGGCTTAGAAGTGGAGATTTTGACAAACATCGCCCTGGTCATCCAAACAAGTTTGAAGACCAAGAATTGAAGGCATTACTGCATGAAGATTGTTGTCAAACTCAACTCAAAATCACTAATTTCAAAACGTTTTCAAGCTGCAGAATTCTTCCAAAAGCAGGGAAATTGGTTATAGGAATTGAAGCTGAGAGACCTTGAAAGACGATTTTGTATGTCTGAAATGCTGCTTAACGCTATAAAATAAAATAATTTTTGCACCGAATCATAACTTGCGATGAAAATTGGATCCATTACGATAAGCCAACCAGCCGAATCGACACTAAAGCCAAATATCAATAGCGCTAAGGCAAGTCTATGTATTTGGTGGGAGCAAAAGGTTCGTATCTATTTTGAGCTGCTGAAATCTGACCAGGCCATCACAGGGAACTTGTACCAAACGCAACTGATTCGTTTAAAGCGAGACATGAATCCGTAATACACCATCATGACAAAACTCGGCCACATATTGCAATACCTGTTAAAAAGTATTTAAAATGAAGTGGTTGGGACGAGTTGCCTTAACCGATTTATAGTTCAGACCTTACCCCGTCCGAATACGATGCAGAACGCTCTCTATGGGACACGCTTTACTTTGGAACAGAGTATCCAATGTTGGCTTCTTTAGGTTTTGGCCTCAAACGTTGAGCAGTTCTTTTGGCTTGGAATCCTTATGTTGCCAGAAATATGGGAAAATATGACAGTCAGCCGCATGGTAGAAACAGGAAAGAGAGCAGCTCACTTGTGTCCAAACATTAGGTCCCTTTGTTTAACCTGAAAATATAAATAGAAGAGGGCCAGATAGAGATGAAAAGGAAGGGGAAAATCAGATAGAATAAAAAGTAGGAGAAATGAAGAGGAAGGTGGTCAGAAGAGGAGGAGAAGTGAGAAGAATACTTGCACCAGTCCACTCCGTGGAGATTCCCATATCTGGCTTGAGTAGCCAATTGCTAATGAAAGCATTGATACATTTTACCTTCATGTCCGATAACTGAGAAATAACGATGTCCCAAAAACCTGATGCGTAGATCCCCTAATACCGGGCAATGACAATGAAGATGAAAGATGGTCCCATCCTCCTTCATTTTGGCAACTTCTACAGAAGTCATTAAAGAGCAGGCCAGGTCTCCTCGCATGGTTGCCAAAAGTGCAATGTCGTTGCTTAATTGTGAGAGTGTCAGGCCAAGAAGATATGTTTTCCGCCATCGGTTTAGTCGAGGCCATATCATTCTGGTTATCGTACAGGTGGATTCACATCCCCATCATTAGGTCTCTTTGTTTAACCTGAAAATATAAATAGAAGAGGGCCAGATATAGATAAAAAATTAAGGTGAAAATCAGATAGAATAAAAAGTAGGAGAAATGAAGAGGAAAGTGATAAGAAGAGGAGAAGTTAGAAGAATAGTGGCTTGATTATGCAATTGCTATTCCTAATAAAGGCATTCATGTCCTATAGATCTAAGAAAGACTATTTATGGAACGATGTCCCAGAAACCTGATGCGTAGATCTCCTAATTCCAAAGCAATGACAAAGAAGATCAAATATGGTCTCATCTTCCTCTTCATTTTGACAACTTCTACAGAAAACTTAAAATGGCAGGCCAAGTCTCCTCGCCCTCGTTTTAGTCGGGGCCATATAATTCTTGTAATGGTGCAGGTGGATTCACCTCCCCATCTTGTTTGAGCAAGCTTATAGTAAAAATTACTAATTTGCTGCTTGCAAATTAGATAACGGATTCCGGCATAGAAAGTCTATGTCTCCGTTGGGCATCATGGAGCCTTTTATTACGAGATATCCAGAAGTATCTCCATCTCCACGTACCCAGACGACTACGACAGTTGAATGTCTCGCCATTCTATTTAAGGATGCCCTGGCATGCCTGGACTATGTTCGATGTTGTATACACACCTGCCAGAGAATTTATTGCGGCTTGACTATCAGTATATATATCGAATATACGAATATCCCTGCCTGATAAATTGTTATAACTGAGCCAGTTAGTAGTAGTTACTACATTCATTTGAAATTCTGAAAGATAACCGAATTGACACTCAGTCCACTGTCAGTACTCCACCGACTTAATAGTATACTGAGTACATTTTCCAGCTGTGATATCGTGCCCAAGTAAAGTCCAGAGACTGTCACTGCTACGTCATCCAAATAGGCGACAGTATGAGATCCAGCTTCCTGAGCTGACAATTTATGACCAGATTCCACAGAAGGGATGATAAGACGCCTCCTTGAGGCGTACCCCTCTTGGCCATTCTCGTGATCGTGGCCGTTCCTTATACAAAAAGGATGATCTTATAGTGTAAAAGGTTCATGATAACGCTAATAATCGATTGGTCCAGACCAAGAGCCCATAGGGCTGATTCTATTGTTATATATCAAGAAAGAAAACTAATGTAAAATTGTCAAATTCAAGGGATTTCTCAATATGCCCAACTAAAGCTGGGTTTCCGCATACACCGTAATCGGCGTCGATAACGAAAACTGGTGTTCGTCACCGTCTCGTTTCTAAATTGTTTTCGTTTCAGTTGGTTGCGTTGCGGCATAAAACAGAAACGAAATTATTTTTTAATTTTGGATGTCGCACATTAAATAGAATTTCATTATTTTTGACAAAATCTATTATTTTTTCCTCTTCCAATAAAGAAAATTAATTTTTTTTATTCATTTTGATTTTCTTTAAATTTGAAATAAAAAAATAATTAAAATAATTTCGTTCCTACAGCATCGAAAACAACCTACTTGAAGTAGTTTTCGTTCCGGCACCAAATGACAGGTTTTTCGGTATTCCCAATTTTCGTTGCCGAATTCTGAAACGAACTTTTTTTGGGTGCAAATGTTTGGAATTTCGTTTTCGGTGGCGATTACGATGTATGCGGAAACGTAGCTTGAGGAGTGAAGTGCTGTCTCAACAGATTTTCCCTTCATATAGGCATGTTGAGAAGAAGATAGTGGTCCTTGTTTCAGAGACACTGGTATGTGAATGTCGATGATTCTCTAAACAATGGCCAATACTTTGAATAAATTTATATTGTACAGATGTTTCATATTAGTATTGTAAAAAATACATTTATGTAAGTTGCAAATTGCAAAATGGTACTTTTACAAAAAAGTACTTTTTTACATTTCAACACTGTTACTTAAGTATGATGTGGAAAATAGTTAACATTTTATTTATTGAAAATCTATTCAACTCACGCACGTAAGTATTTCTCTAAAAACTTGTCACACATCATATTCTCTCCATTTGTTTTTGTTAGCTCACCATAGCAACAACAAAAAATACGCACATTTAATCAACAGGTAAATGAAATGATCTCTTATTTTTCTCACACGCTGTTTAAGTCGAGTTGTTACGGTTGAATGTTATTGTAAACAGGGGTGGGAGTGATAAATATTTATCATGGTTTAAAACAAGAAAATCTCACGCTAGGGACGATTTCAAAATATTATAATGGTAATAAATGAAGAAGTTCTAAAATGCAGATATACTCAATGCTTGAAACTTGTAATATACTATGCAACAATTAGGTATCATGATTTGTCCAAGTGGACTGACTGACTATTCCCACGACCCACAGTGGGGCAGAATCAAAATTTTTTGGAAATAAATCTGTCATTTCTAAACGGCTCATCCAATCGGGATAAAATTTGACACGGACGTAACCAAGGGGTATTATTAAAATAGGACCTACAACTGATCCAGGGGCTGCGCTATCGGGGTTCAAAGTAGGGTACCTTCGATATGTCAAATTTTTAAACACGTGCAATATTTTTGGAAAGCGCTCGGCTAGGTCTTGCGTGTGCTATTTATCTCTTATAATTTCCGAGTTATATGTATTTCAAAATTTAAACTTTAAAATTTTGCTATACCTTGGTTCGCTTTAAAAATAAACTCTCTTTAAAAACATATAACAATTTTATATTTTTCTGTAAGATATCTTTACGAAGAACATTTTGAAATAATAAACATGTCCTATTTTTCGAGTATGTAGCCCCTACGTCCTTCGGAATGTGACCTATCAAAATTTAAACTTTGGGCCACATGTTCTAAAATCCCAAAGCTGGGATCAAAAAACGGGAAGCAGTTTTTGAAATCTTGATGTGTTCCTTACTTATCCCCAAAGTATTTTCCCAGCCCAGAAGGAAATGTGGACCCCATGGGCAAAATTGTAAAAAATACCATTTTTGGGATTTTCGCTCCAATGTTTTGGAATTGGGGGATTCCCTTTGACCTTTTGACAAGTTTTTTTACATTTTGTTATTTAAAATGACAATTTTAAAAAAACGTTAAATATTTCATTGAGTTTTGTTGACAAGTAAAGATTTTATTACATTTACATATTTATTGAGATTCTAAAACTAAAATTTGTATACAAATTTTAATAGGATTGCAAATATTAGGAACAATTTGTTCCACATTTATTCCGAGTTATATTTTTTTGTTTAGATAACTTAATTTTTGGTCTTACAAACAAAATTTCAAGTCCATATCTCAATTAGATTCAAAAATATGCCGCTTTAAAAATCCATCCGTCAAAAATATTGCACTTTTTCATACTAAAAAAATTTGCAAAATCATTGGGAACTAATCAAGCAGCAATTTCGAAACGTTTGCAGGATTCATCCAAAAGCTGGAAATTAAAGCCAAGAGACCTTGAAAAATGAATTTGCATGTCCAAATCATTGCTTGCGATGAATGTTGGATCCATTACGATAAGCCGAAGTGTAAGAGATCGAAAGCCAAATATCCATTGCCCTAAGGTGGGAGCAAAGGAGTCCTATCTATTAAGAGCTGCTGAAATCTGACCAGAGCATTACAGGGAACCTGTACAGAATGCAACTGATTCGTTTAAAGCGAACATTGGCCGAAAAACGTTCAGGGGTCAGACATGAAACCGTAATATTCCATCATGACAACGCTCGACCATATATTGCAAGATCTATTAAAAATTATTTATAATTTGTTCATTATTCTAAAAGGTATGAGTTGAATAAAAATTTATCCTGAATACTCTCGCTAATGTTTTTAAATTTTTTTTAATACACGGTTGACAAAATAATCATTTATGTATATTAATACAAAACTATTTTTTAATATTTTTTTACTGGTGATTTTTGTTGACAAGGAAAACTGTGTTTGGGGAAGTAAATTAACGTTTGTTGAAATAAGTACGTTTTATGAAACTTAAACTACTGAGTGATTTTTCAACTGTGAATTGAATTTTATTTGGCTACCAACATTTTTAAGAGGTTAAAGGCCTATTTACTTTGTACGTTCTGTTCCGTAACGAATCAGCTGTTTTGTTTTTAGCTTATGGGAAGTTGTGAACGACGTTAGTTTTCTGTAACGTTGCCGTTGTGTTGCTGATGAATTTCTTTCGCAACGTTAATTGACAGCCAAATTCTGAGTTCTCAACCGAATTAATATATGGGCATTTCCTGGGGTCACGAACGTACGTTCGTACGCTTTTGAATTTTTATTAATAAAAATATAATGATAAAATTCTCCAAAGAATGTTTAAAAACACATTTATGTACGTCATATAAAGTTATAAACAATATGTTGGAAAACAAAGGAAATCCTGACAAAAGCTGCTGGTACGTTAAGATATTAAAGGATTCGTCCACGAATATCATTTATGTGAAATTATTTTGATTAATTCCTCAATAAATGGAATCTCAAAGTTCTTCTGATAAACGTTTGAATTATCTTGTAACTGCAAGTACATTTCAAAATTTAGCTCCTAATGTCAAAAATTCATTCTAAATCCAATATTTTGTTTAAAGAAAATTCATTACAGTTTCATCTTCAACCGCAGTTCCAATATGTTACTCGTTGTAACCTCTTTGTTGTGTCTACCATGTATGAAACTTCTCTAACACTTCTCAATGCCCGGAATATGAATGAATGTTATTGGAACAAATTATCAAGCGAAACGGATTCATCTTATCAAGATAAGCCTAAACGATATCAGATTGAATGTCTTTCCAGTTGTATAAATCCATTTAATTTTCTAATATCAAAATGTCAAGAAAAAACCTTTGACTTTACAGATCTATAAATAACCATATAGTTACTTTATAGCCAAAATAATTATGATATTGTATATTCTGAAGTCTTAAGAAAAATTTACCATCAAAATTTTATAAAAATTAAAAAAACAAAAAAATAAAATTTTTGGCCGGAATTTACCACCGTGCAAAGCCTCAAAAATTCAAGCACTTGAACATTTTGTTGGAATATTTTTGTTTGTTTTAAACTTGAAAAATACTTGAAAAAATTAAATATTTTTCAATCAAAAAACATATGGCTTGAATTTATGTTTCCTTTTTACTGGAGAATGCTATTGAAATAAAGTGTAATTCAATTGCTTGACTATAATTCATAATGATTGAAATGTCTTGTATCAAAGCATAAATTATACTTGCGATAATTTGCAAAATCTATTTATAAATGGCTGATATATGACCAAAAAACAGCGAATACCTTGATTTTTGGAAATGTTTTTGCATATATCTCGGATATTAGATTTTTGTATGTAAACAGACAATTTATATATCAAATGAAAGGTATATCAAAGACCTCAAAACGTGTTAATGTCAGTTTTTTATACACAATTTTTAGTTTACGTTTAATGGTTAATTTTGATTTCCCTGCTACATATTTCAAAATTCACACTTCTAGATTTATATTCCTCAAGTTTTATAAAAATCCATCGAAAAATTATTTTCGATTTTTTCATAAAAAATCGGAAATATTGCAAAACTTGACCTTTGACATTCACGGTTTAAGGATTAACGTTGTCCGATTACAATAAAACATTTATGGTATATATTTCATTACCTGCATAGCAGTAAAGAATTGGGATTAGTCGCCAAATTATTGCAAAAACATTATTTTCGAAATCCGTAGTATTCATACCGCAGGTGCAGCTGAATTTCTAGAGTTATTGATCTATTTTTTATTCCCTTGGAATTGTCAATCAATTCTCAAGATTTGATAAAATTAGTTTAGCAATAGATACTTTTTTATTATTTAAAATTTCTATAAATATTTAATATGTTGTTATTTGTTATAATTTTAATAAGTGACCGTGCAACCGTGACTCATTAAGATGAGTGTGTGTGTGTTTATATGTGCGACAAACTTTTATTTGTGTGAAACATTAACATTCCAATGTAAATTAACATGATCGGTGGAAACACTGAAAAAGTTTAGCATACTTTAAGGCTTGATATTAAAAATTATGGATAATGGAAGTTGTTATAAATTGTGCACATATTTTAGGGGATTCTTTGAAACAACCATAACTGTTCGGAAAAAAATTATTTATTGTTGTTCCTCAGCATAAAACAATGCCAACAAATGAATGAATATTATTTTGTAAACATTTTTAAATCATAATCTCTAGTTAAAATATAATAAGAAAAACATTAATCATTTATTTTAAAACATTGTTCGTTTTTGTTCGTTATTGACAACTGTATTTACACTATAAAGTTTAAATAAATATGAACATACAAACATACATATGTACATATTTAGTTAATTTATCATTCTATAAACAATATTTAAAATAGTTACAATTTAATACCATCACTCAATGAACTTTAAATTACAAAATAAAAATCTACTCCACATTCAAAATGACACCGCTTTAATCCATTCAACATAGAAAATACAAACAAACAAAGTTTTATCTAAAAGTAAAATCGATAACACAGTTTTAGTTTAAAGTTTTTTGACGGAATGGATTTCTATGTCAATTGGAATAAACCCGAAATAAAATTACAAACTAAATGTACGCATTAAATGACTTAATTATTGTTTATAACAACTGCAGATAACTGAAAATATCAGCGACTAATTAATGAAAGTTATTTTGATTATTCCGCATTTTTTTAAGGACAGACAAACGATCTATAGTTTAAAATTGATTTTATTTAGTCCCGGTCCACACTGTGAAACATTTGCTGCAAAACATTTTTAAATTCTCTTCTGAAACTGCATTCGTGTCCACACAGTGAAGTTTTTGCTTTTCAGTTTTTGACATTTCTGTACAGTACGAATACGAACGAATAAATGTGGATGACATACTCAACAAAAACTTCATGTACATGAAACAAAGTTCCCTTTTTCATTCCTCTTTCCCCTTTCATCAACAAACTCAAATGTTTTGCAGCAAATGTTTCACAGTGTGGACCGGGACTTATTCTTTAAAAGGGAAACATAGTTAATTTAGCAATGTATTTTTATGTTTGGGGGCGGAAAGTTAAAGTAAAATAAACAACAAAATTAATCTGAAAAATAAATAATTCATATTTTGTCCGTTTGTAATTTCCACAATATAATTTCCCGACCCTATAAAGTATATACATATATTCTGGAGCCTTATAGATATCGCAGTCGATTAAGCCATGTCCGTCTGTCTGTCTGTTGAAATCAATCTTCTGAAGACCGCAGATATCTTCTGGATCCAAATCTTCAATAATTCTGTCAGATATGCTTTCGAGAAGTTTCCTATTTGAAATCAGCCAGATCGGTCCACAAATGGCTGAGATATTAGGAAAAGATCGGGACAACCTCGATTTTTGACCGATATATGGATTACTAAGTCATTAATATAGACAATATGGATATCTGATGATAGATATTTCAAAGACCTTTGCAACGACGTATATAAGACCATAGTAAGTTGGACCTACAATGGGTCAAAATCTGAAAAAATTATTTTTTAACCCGATTTTTTTTTCACCAAATGTTTTTTTTCGCTAAATATTAAAAAAAAAATTAAAAAGCTAAAAAAAAAATTTTAACATTTTTTAAAAAAAAATTGAAAAATTTAAAAAAAAAATTAAAAAACAATTCGAAATTTTTTTTTTCCAAAAACTTAAAAAGCACAAAAAAAATTAATTTTGTTTACCTAAAAATATTTAACATTTTTATTTTGAAATATAATTTGGTGAAGGGTATATAAGATTCGGCACAGCGAATATAGCGCTCTTACGTGTTTCAATTGGACCACTATTTACTGATTCATAGCCACTTTTATATTGCAGTTAATATCGATCCAATTAAGATCATATGAATTGTGGTTTAGAAGAGTAATAAGTTGATGATACATCATAATTTTTAATAATTTATTGAAAAAATTAATATAATTGTTCATTGTTATCTCTAGATTAAATTGTATAAATCTAATAAAATAATCAGTATGCATTTGTTTATTAGAGCCACACTGTATATTTAAATATTTTACATAATAAAACTAGGCAACTCTATTGCAATTATTTCTATTACATAAGCCTTATATAATAGCAATGCAAAAATAACTTTTTGCAACAACTAAACAACAACAACACACTCACTATAATTATTCCGTTATTTACAAAAATAATACAAAAAAAAATAAAAACTTAAACTGAGAAAATAAAATATTCTCACTCTTCATGATCGCATCCCTCTCTCTTTATGCAATAATTGACTATTTTCGTAGTGCAGTCAAAGTAGAACAAGCAAACAAATATTAAACAGAAATCCATTGCACCAGTCTGTTAGGCGGCCGGCCGGAGAGACAAACAAACAAACTTTAAAACTTGTCAACTTATCGAACTAATGAGGGCCGTCATCAGCAACCACCACCCTCCATGTTGGTTACTGCTAGCAAATCCAAACATAAACGTCAGTCTGTTTGACTCACTTACTCGCCTAAACACTCTCTCACTGGTTGAGCAGTGCATGTAAGAGTTCCCAGAAAAAATTATTTTCTTTATCACCCAAAATAGGTTTACTCATCCCCAAAAATCCTCAGTAAAAAAATATATAAACAAATTTTTTTATTTTAATTGAAATTATTACACTGTGCTAGTTGAAAAAACTGTCAAGCGGGGCACCCAGCGGCATAAACTAATTCGGGTACGCTGAATTCAGTGGTACCGTTTTTTAAGGTTAGCTCGAATATATACGCGTAACTCAAAAACGGTTTAGTTTATTGAATAAAATGAGAAAAACGAAATTCCGCAATTACCTTTAAGAAAGGCTTAACATGTTTTAGAAATATAAATTTTTTTTTGGGAAACAAAAAATTATTTTTTAGAAAAATTTCGAAATTTTTGTTTTTTAAAACTGCATGAAAAATTGGAAAATTAAGCTACGCTGTTAATTTTTTCTAAGCGTATAGAAAATAAAGTTCCTAACAAAACAAGTGCTAAATTATTAAAATCTGTTCACAACTTTTGATTTTATAAACAAAAGATAAAGGCATTTTTTCCCACAAAAAATTTATTATTATTTATTGAATTCAAATATTTCACATTCATTGTGCATTTGACTTTTTTCGAAACCCTTTTAAAATATCTTCCGCAGTGCATATAACAATAAATGTGTTCACCAATGAAAAACGCAGTAAATTCATTAAACTTGCAGTGGTTCTATGCAATCATTCAGATGAAGAGTCGTATATTTAAATATTCGATCTCCAATGACACCTAATGTAAAAATCAATCGAACTTCTTCTTCATTAGTTGAACCCCTTCGTAAAATACTTCTTTGCAATGTAATAATTTGCTGTATAATAAACTCCCGGATAATTTTTATTCGTAATTGGACTGGATATGTTCCTATAGACGTTCTAATTTCGTATGTTTTTACAGAGGGCAAGTTTAGAACCAGCCTATTTTTAGTTATGCTACTTACTAAAGTAATTTATAACATTTTAAAAGACTCTGGCTATAACAGTTCTTTAGATATTCAAAAAATAACAATTTACTTTGTACGACGGCGTGTCAATAAGTCTGTGACTTTTTGAATTTCCCGTCTATTAACTGAAAGAGAAACACTGCTCCTGTGAACAGGCATCTTGACTCAGTTGACTCCTCTCAAAATTTTAATAAACTGCGTCATTTAGTTTGTGTTTGACAGCCATTGATAGCAGATTAGCGCGTGAGTTGGGGAGAAAATGGAAAAAGGTGGACTCAGACCAATGCTAAGCTAAATAAACGCTAAGGGAACTCTGTACCATAAATTTCAATGGTGAAAATGTGGTTTACTGAATTTCGTTGTGGCCATACAAGCACAGAAAATGCTGAACGTTCTGGACGCCTAGTTGAGGTCTCTACACCCGAAGCAATTGAAAAAATTCACGATATGCTGTTGGCCGATCGAAGATTGAAAATGTGTGAGAGATTGTGGAAGCCATAGGCATCTCACATGGCTCAAAGGTTTCAATTTTGAATGATGGTTGCCGCGTTTGCTTAAACCCCTTTCACACTAGGCAATTTAGTTGCGCAAGTCTCTTGTGTTTGTAGATGCCATAGGTAATGTCGGGTTAAGGAGATGAAAATTTTGCATACTGTTTTGTTATTGGGCAAGAGACTTGCGCAACTAAATTGCTTGGTGTGAAAGGGGTCTTATAATCGAACAAAAACGCAATCGTGTTTGGCGTTGTTCAATCGCAATATGGACGAAATTTTACGCCGTTTCGGAACCGTGGATTCACCACAACACACCAGCTGTCTAAACAGCGGGTTTTTTGGAGTCAATCGGCACCAAAGAAGGTGGATTTGTCAGTCAATAAAGTCAAGGCGGTCGTTTTTTGGGACACATGCGATATAATCTAAATTGACTACCTTCAAAAGGGTAAACCAATCAATGGCGAATATTATACCAACTGGCTCGATTTAATGAGTATTTAAAAAAAAACGACCGCATTTGATGAAGAAAAAATTTATTTTTCACCAGCACAATGCAAGGGAGCATACATGTGCAGTTTCTAGGCTACAAATTGCTACCCATCCGACCTATTCACCGGATTTAGCAGAGAGTGACTATTTTTAGTTTCAAAACCTGAAGAAATGGCTCGGCAGAAAAAGATTTGACTTCAACAATGAAATCATCACACAAACAAATACCAATTTTGATGACCTCGACAAATCGTATTTGTTGGAAGGGTTCAAAACATTGGAGAAACATTGGACAAAGTGTATAGAGCTCAAAGGAGACTATGTTGAAAAATAAAATTGATTTTTTTATACAACAACTTGTGTTTCATTCAAAAAGTCACGGACTTATTGACCCGCACTCGTATGTTCTGATACCAAACATTTGCATTTCCTTTCAGTTGTTCTCAACTGCATACAATGGTAACAAAATAACTCACACAAGATTTTGAGAATCTCACTATTATAAAACATCGTAAGGATATAATAAAGTGATTCAGACAAAGCTTAAAGACTCTCACGCATTCTTCCGATCTCGCCCATTTTTAGCTAAACTTCGTACAGTGGTAAGGAATACATCCGTACTAAACTCGAAAATAACTAATTCAATCTGTCACATTTTCAGCCAACTTCGTTCCATAGTAACGAAATCAATCCTTCAAAGCTTTACGAATTTCTCTAATACAGTTCTCCAGATATTTGATAATATCTATTTGTTTTGTATGTGAGGTTCCGTGTCCACTGATAATAACCAACCCATTTTTAGCCAAATTACGAAAAATTATAAAAAAAATTTTGAATAAATCTCGTAATTTTAGTTATCTGATCGATATAATTATTAGCTAAACTAGAAGAAATTGATTCACACAAAGTTTAAATACTTTTACAATTATAGTTTTCCAGATATTCGAAATTAACTATAAATTTCGCATGGAAGCTGCCACGCCCATAATCCAATCCCGAACATTTTAAGTCAAACTATGTAAATTGATAAGAGAGTTGTTCGGACAAAGTTTGAAGAATCTTGCAATTTTAGTTCATAAGATATTTAGAAAAAAACTATTTACTTTGTATGGGAGCTGACTCACCTCTTGTTTGCTATCCCCCCATTGTTGGTTACACTTTATGCTGTGATAAGAAATTGATTCGTATTAAGTTTTAAGACGGTTGCAATTACAGTTCTCCAGATATTCGAAAATAACTATTTCGTATGATAGGTAGCACGTCCACTAATCTATTACCGCCCATTTTAAGCCAAACTATGTAGAATGATAAAAGAACAATTCGGACAGAGTTTGAAGAATCTTGCAATTATATTTCCAAGATATTTTAAAATAACTATTTAAATATATGAGAGGTGAATCACTCCCTGTCAAAATTATAGGTCTGCATATATTCGAAAATAAATATTTTAATTTGTATGAGTGGTACCACGCCCATTTATCCAATTCCGCCCATTTTCGTCCAAGTACAGAATACGAAATGTAGGAACAAAATTAACATATTTTGAGAAATATTAAAACAAAAGCTAAAAAATATCCATAGTTACTTGTATATGGGCACTTACATATCATCGTACGTGGCATTTGTACGCCTATAGAGTGGAATAGGTTTTGCAAAAATAAGAGTATCTGAAAAATAATTTGGTCTTTATGTTCCATTCAGAGGGTACTATATTTTAAAAGAATAACTAGTTTTTCGAAATATTGTTGTCCAAAATATCGAGCGAAATAAGGGTATTCGTATGTGACATAAAACGGAAGGTACATGTAGAAATATGAGAAAATTTTCGAATCGTGAGAGGCGTTATGTTTTCTTTTAATTTCTTACACCAAACGAAATATTTTTCCTTTACAATACGTCATATTCAAACATAAACAATCTTTGGATCATTTTATAATGATTATTTTATACGTGACAGATTTTTCTCTTATAATAAAACAATATATATTCTTTAAATATATTGTTACGAAATTGTACTTGAATTCAAATATAACGATTTTAACGGCTGATTTAAAAGTAGCATAATGCTTTCAAATAACAGTGTTGTAAAACTGTAACATATCTGTGGGCATTATTAAATAAAAGCTTTCAGTTAATTTGATCGTAAGTTGGCAACGCTGTATTCGATTTCGAATATTCAGTTAAAGAACATTGTAGAAAGTACACCACAGATGGCGTATGTATTAGAAACCTCTAGACGGTTAAAGAGCAATCTAGAGTGCAGATGGCAGTGTTATAAGTAGTGGCAGAGGTTGCAGTCGTCAGTGAGTTTATCAGATACGCTATTCGAATAAACATCAACTGAGTGCCTTAAAGTGTGCTATATTTTTCAAGTGAATTCGTGTACATTATAAAGTGTCTGTATTTCTGAGAATTTATAAACATGTATAAAAAAATATTGAGTGACTATTTAATTCTGTTGTTGTACATTTGAATAAATAAAGAGTTGTTACCATTTTCAAACTACTAAACGGCTTTTATTTGCAATCAAAATTGTTACGTTTTAAAAAGGTTAAAACGTAACAATATGTATTCATACATACATATACATTCGGTTTCAATAAACAATTTTATAATAGCAAATAAACAATCAGAGTCAAATTCATTTCATACTATATGCTAATTCGGAACATAGTTTTAACATAAATTTTAGCCTAAAAATGCCAATTAAATTAAAAAATTAAATATAGCCAGTTTAAACTATTATTTTTCAATCAAATGTTGTAATAAGCTCTAAATACTTACACATAGTAATATTTTAGTGTTTTCTCCTATTCAAATCCTAAAAAAAGTTTCAAAAGTTTTTGGGTTTTCAGTCATGTTAGACATTCTCGTGGAATTGCCCATATGAGTTTTTGTCTTCGTAGGCTACCGTTAAGCTATTCGCAGATATTAAAACAAAATTATTTTTTTAAATGCAGTTCAACTCCATTTTCAAATTTTTAAAAATTTTGTTAAACAAATTTCAGTTAAACAAATTTCACATTGGGATTTATTGACAATATAATAGGGAATAAAAATATGAAAAAAGTATAACAATACATCCAATAGTTTTTCCGTACCTACGATTTAAATTTTGCGATTTTCGAGAAAAACTAATTTTTTGGTCATATTTTGGCGAATGAGCTCAATTTCCTTACTGTAATGAATTTTAAGTAAAACCTAATTTTATATATAGTCTGAAAGTTTTACTAAAATCGGAAAACGCTAACCCTTAAATCTTTAAAGGTCAAAGGTCAAATTGAGCAATATTTGGAATTTCTCATGGAAAGATAGCTAAATGTTATATATTTTTGGGCCGATGTTGCTGCTACTTAAGAAAAATATAACACGAAGTCTAGTATTTATAATAACCAGGGCAACCTGGTTATTATAAATACTATATAAAACATATGATTTAGTATTTATCCGTTTCAGACAATTTTAAGAATTTTGGCATCGATTTGTTAGCGCATATTTTTGCATATTTTGCCCTTTACTGCATATTTTAGCATATTTTGCGTTTTATAGCATATTTTTGCATATTTAACTCATAACTGCATATTTTTGTTGGATATTTTCTTTTATTTTTCATTATTTTATTTTCCTTATATAATTTTATTGTTTGTATTGTAATTTTTCATTTCTATATTTTACTATTTTGTTAAGGTTCAATGATAATTGGCCTAAGTTACTTATATAAAAAATTGAGTACCCATAATCGCTTATATTCACAGAATTTTCGTTGATTTAAGGAAGCTTAGTTTTCATATATTTCAATTAAATTAAAAATATACACACAAATATTAAAATTTAACAAATATTAAAAATACGTAAAAAATTAAAAGAAAATTCCAAAATTGTAAGTTATTATGAGTAACTTTTTAAAAAAAAATTTGGATACATTTAAAAGAAGGAATTTTAGTCAGCTTGAGATTGAGACAGTTTGGGCATTAATAGTTTACCACTAATGTAAAATTAAACAAGTATTCAACAGACGTTCAGAATATTAAGATCTATCGAAAATCTCGCGTTCAAAACTTGTAAAAAAATTTATTAAGAAATCGTTAAAAAAGAATATACGTGGATATCGATAAACGATACAATGGATGAGAAAGGAAGAAACATAGGAAATGTCATGGTATTTTGAGTCCCAGTGATAAAACTTGAACAAAAAGTTTTTTTTAATTGCCGCAGTCTTAAATAGAACTAATCATTCCACTATTGTAAGGCTCTTTTATAATTCTATTTAAATTTTAGAAGCCGAATTCAGATGTTAATCTAGATACATGATGAATGCTCCAAAATCCTTTGCAATTTTTTACCAAAAAATTACACGCTATTCACAGAGTTTTTGAAACATTATTCAAATGATAAAAAAGCTTTAAAAGCTTCATATAGAATAGAAACATTTGGAGAAACTTATTGGGTACATCCTCAGTAGGGATCCTATAAACATTGGGACACATGGATTGAGAATGTAAAATATTATGCCACTAATTACTAAAAAAAGTTTGAAGTATTAAGCAGTTTAAAAGATGAGACAAATCAATTGATTATGATTGTCTAAGAAACTAGGAAATCTAAAACAAAGATTAAGTTAAAAAATTTTAAAACTTAAGTAAACACATAGTAATTTATTTCTAAATATAATAAAATGAATTGAATATAACTATTTTCATGTAGTGCCAAATTCCCTAAAATCGATATTTAATCCTATAATAACCAATTTTAATTTATGAGCTCAATATTTTATTTACTTCATATATATTTTTTTAATGAAATTTTTAAATCAAACAATAACCAATTATTAAGTGCATATTTTTCGTTTTTAAGTGCATATTTTATGCGCATAAGACACTTTTTTAGAGCATATTTTTGGTTGCCTTGATAATAACAGTACAAAAATGTAAATTAATCCTTTTTCAGATTGATTTTTTTCTAAACTTCACCAAACTGGGAGGGGGTGTGGTGGGTTTTTGTGTTGTTGAGACTGGCAAAAATCCAATTTTTGTTTATTAATGTGTTTTTCAAAAAAACCGGTTTTCATTATTGCCTTTTAAAAAACCGGTTAAACGGTTTCGTTTTTTGTATTAAAAAAAAACCGGTTAACCGTTTTATATTAAATTTTTGTTTAGCATTTTTGAATTTTTAAAGCTCTATATTCATGCAATTATTTTATATCTTTTACGAAATATTAACAAATGCTATAGTTTTCTATAAAATAAATCAATATTTTTAAAAATTGTATCGAAGTTTTCATTAATATGTTTGAATGAGCTTTAGAAAATATATTTCATTAAAACCGAAACCGTTGGAGTTTACAAATATGAAAAAACCGGTTGACCAGTTTTCGGTTTTGGTTTTTAAAATTCCTCACAAATTCAGTTTACATCCCCATATCCCACATTTTGAGAAAAAAAATCCCCCTTTCTGTGGAAAATCCCCTAATCAGACAACACTGGTGCTTGTAAACAGTTCTTATATAAAATCAAAACGCATTGTAAGTATGTAGATGCACGGACGGACGGACAGACAGACATAACTAAATACATACATCCATCCATAAAAAAAAACATACAAATGGAAATAAACGACTTACAGGCGGGCAGCTAGAAACACACTTTAGTGTTGTTCTAAATCTCCTTAAGATCACTTTCGTTTGTCGTTATTTTACTTGAAGCGATTTATTTAAAAAATTTTAATGTGCGATCGGTGTGAGAATTCAACTAAAACAAAACCAACAATAATATTAAAACAAATTATATAAGTAAAGCAACAACAACAACAAAAAAGAGAATAAAGTAAATTTTTTAAAAATAAACAGGCACGTGATTTACAGTTCGGTATTTTGAATTCTTTGTTTACACTCTGCGTATTATGAAATAAGAGTGAGTGCATGATCATCAAATGCATTGATTGCATTGCACTTAGAGAGAAAGTAAAACTTCAATAAGTTGCCCTCTTGCACTCACACACTCTTTCTCTTTCTTTAAAATACTAACGCACAATTCTTGTTCTTTTTCTAAGCCCCCCCCCCCCCATTCAAAACAAAAACAAACATACAATTTATTCGGTTTTTTTCATATTTTATTTGAATGCAACTGTAAGAGAATATGAAAATAGTTTTTTTTTGTTTATGAATTTAAAATTTAAATCAAGTGTTTTCCACCCCCTCCACAAATTAAAATAAAATAAAACAAAAAGAAATAAGAAAAACAAAATAGTGCTTTTGTTGTTATTGCGGGAGTGTTTTTTTGAGTTTTAACTTTCAAGTGCTGGTTACATTTGAATACATCTCGTCTTGATACGTTTTGCTGTGGCGAAGATCATGCCCTCGAGCTCCAGTCGTTATCGTCAATGTTTTAAGGGCCCCTCGGGGGCAATGCAATCGAATATTATGGATTTATCTATGAAAGGTAAGTGCTGTTTTTGTATTTATTGTTTTTTATTTTCATTGTTGTAACATTTAATTGTTTGTGCTTGTTGCACTGGTTGGTAACAGGGTTGTCACACTATTTTTCAGCTTTAAAAGATGCAGCCAAAAATCTCCAAAACTTTTTCTTACTATTGAGCTGAAAAATGTATCATTACATGTGCGAATCTTATTCGGCTGTGCCGAATCTTATATACCCTTCACAAAATGATACTTCAAAATTCAAATTTTATATATTTTATGTAAACAAAAGTTGTTTTTTTAATTTTTTGGAAATTTTTTTTTTGGAATTATTAAAATTTTTTTTTTTAAATTTTAAAATTTAAAAATTTTTTTTTTTGTTATTTCAATTTTTGTTTTGCTGAAAAAAAAATTTGGGTTAGAAAATATTTTTTTTTCCGATTTGACCCATTTTAGGTCCAACTTACTATGGTCTTATATACGTCGCGTCGTTGCAAAGGTCTTTGAAATATCTATTATTAGATATCCATATTGTCTATATTAATGACTAAGTAATCCAGCTATAGGTCAAAAATCGAGGTTGTCCTGGTTTTTTCCTCATATCTCAACCATTTGTGGACCGATTTTGCTGATTTTAAATATGAAACTTCTCGAAAGCATGCCTGACATAATTATTGAAGATTTGGATCCCGAAGATATCCAAGGTCTTCAGAAAATTGATTTCAACAGACAGACCGACGGACATGGCTGAATCGACTCCGCTATCTACACTGAAAGAAAAACCTTCGTAAATACAACGTTTTTCTACGTTATATTAATGATTTTGTTCTTGAAATCAGTCCGATTACCGGTGTCATTGCATTAACGAAAAATGTTTCATTAATCTCAAAATTTTCGTAAATATAATGAAATAATGTCATTAATATAGAATATATAAATAACGTCACCATACGTGTTTACAATGTCAAATATCATTAAACCAATGATACAATTTCGTCAATATAATGAAAGGGTTTCATTAAATTAATGAATCTCTTTCAATACTAATATGAAAAAAATCATTAATTTAACGATTTTGCATTAATAGTATAACGACATGTTTCATTGATGTTAAGAAACTTTATCATATATGCAGTGAATGTTGACATTGGTTTAATGACATTGCTTCACTAATATAATTATATCCTACATTAATGGAACGAAGTTTTTACATTTCAAAAATGAATTTTGTCATTGATTTTCCTACATTGTTTCGTAAATAGAATGTGCTCCTTCATTAATGAAATGAAATATATCATAAATATAATGATTATAAGACATCATATTAACAATATTAATCATCATTTTAATAAAAGGTTTCATTCCAAAAACGATTCCTTTCATAATAATAATGAACAAAAATAAGTTATTTATAATTACAATTTATTAGGATTTTAATCTAAATGTACATATGTATTAATACTTTTTAAATACTTTTTATATTTAAATTCGATTTCAATATACATACTTCGCATTTGTATAAATAAATACAAAAAATATAAGCGGTATTCACAATGCAGAGTACTTGGCCTAGTAAAAAAGCAGAAAAGCTATTTATTGACAAACATTTCAATTTCTAATGTATTTTTTTGATATTGTGCTCTTTTACTACATTACCAGGCCAAGTACTCTACATTGTGAATACCGCTAAAATGAAAAATAATTGAATATCAGTAAAAAAAATTTTCGCTGCAGATAGTGAAAAATGGTGATGAAACGTTTTTGGATTCCTGAGAGTCACTCAAAATTTGTTGAGACATGTTTTTCTCCGCCCTCCACTTTTCTAAATTATACTTAAAAACGATCTTGTCGCCAATTTTCATTTGCTGAGTAATTTCAAATAAGTCATTAGCAGACATTGGAAACGGAAATTGTGATGTTTTATTCTAAAAAAAAATATTTTAATAGTTTGTTTAAATTTTTATATATGTAATTATTAATAATGTTTACCTTGAAAAAAGTTTATGAGGTGATTTAGGCCCCAAGAAGTTAGTAGATATTGTAACGTGTTTTTTGAGTTTCTTCATCTAAAAATAAAATTTAAACGTATTCTTTAATGGGTATCATAAATTTTCCTTTTGATGTATTAATAATAGCTTACCTTTCTTATGAGTCATTGATCCACTTGAATCGAAAACCACTTCCTCAATTGATTGAAATAAATCCTCCTCAATCCATTTTTGCACAAAAAACACTTAAAATTATTTATTACCAAATTAGATTTTGATCACAATTTCAACTTTTTATAAACAACAAATAAATCAATTATATTTTTAACACAACAACTCTTCACTTGTTGACTGTTTAAAATAAACTAAAATTAAATAAAAAGAAACTCTCAAAAACAGAAGATGATGCAATTTATGTTGTTGTTGTATTTTTTTTAAACGTGCCACATTATGTTCCAACTCTATTTTATTTTTCTTTGTGTCCATCAGCATCAACATTCTCTTGTGTCCCGTTATTTCTTTAAGAAACGTTCAATACAACGCAACTTTACGTTGTATTGATAACCGAATCGTTGTATTTACTATTATTATATTAAATACTTAATTTTTTTTTTATTGAATGACACATTACGTTAAATTAATGATAAAATCATTGTATTTACTACAAATTTTCATTAAAAATATGTTTGCCATAAAGTCCCGTTATGATTTGTTTGCAAAGAAATGCAATGACACATTACGTTGCATGGATTACAAGTTCATTAATTTAATGACATGGTTTCATTAAACGTTCGTCATAATTACGTGATTGTTAAAAAACTTGTTTAAAATATTAATGTAAAATTACATAATTTTTGGCGTTTTTCGTCTCATTAATGACAATTTGTTATATTAGCAAAATAACAAGAACTAAGCAATTTAAATATTAAAAACTACATTAATTCGATTCCTTTATATATAATTTTGTTTTATATAATTTATTTTTTTTATTTTTCAATATTTAATCCAAAAAAATGGAAAACAAAAAATTCATTATTGCTACGTAAATATTTCATTAAATTTTTAGGGGTGCTGTATTTCATACAAATATTACTATATTTACACAAAAACAATTAGGATTTGCCAATTAAACCTTTTTTATTCCAAAAAATTAATTTGGGACACATTCGTTATTCAATTTATACATTGAATCTCACGTTAAAGTTTTACGTAATATTAACGTAAAAAGTTTCGTAGCATCAATGACTCTACGAAATGCCAAAAAATACTCATTTTGCCTGAATCGTAATATTAACGTAATTTTCGTAAATACAACGTAAAATTTCATATCATTAACGAAACTTTTCATTGCATTAACGTAAACAGGTTAACGTAAAAGTTCAGTGTATAAGGATCCAGAATATACATATTTTATAGGGTCGCGAAATTAAATTGTGGAA
Source organism: Calliphora vicina (assembly GCF_958450345.1). NCBI lineage: Eukaryota > Metazoa > Arthropoda > Insecta > Diptera > Calliphoridae > Calliphora > Calliphora vicina. Next base: position 63,922,660 of record NC_088782.1, read on the forward strand.
ATTACAAACGGAATAACAAACTTATATATCGATGGCTTAATATAGAAAGGTAGTATCTCAACTTTTAGTTACTTTACAAGAGAAGGAAAAAACTCAATAATATCAGAAAGTGAAATTGAAAAAAAATATTTTTAGGAAAGTTGTTTGTTTTAATATAAACCAAAAATAATGCATTCAACTTTGAATGAGTTAGGGGTTTTTCTTTCAAAAGATTTTTTAAATGAGTTAGGGCTTTTTTATAATTACTATAAATATGTCATTCGTCAACATAGGAAACTGAATTTTTTAACGGAGGTCTATTTGAGTTTTGTCTACCAGAACATGTAAAAAAACTCGATTTTGTAAAAAAATTAGATACGACCTTTCTATATTAAGCCATCGATATACCCTTCCCACGAAAGTGAAGGGTATAATAAAATAAATATTTAATATTTATAAAAAGCGCAACGTTGGGCGAATAAGCAAATACAATCAGACCAGAAAAGATTTTAAATACATTTCAGCCAAAAGACGTATACACATCGCAACGTTTGGCGAGAAATCGCAACATCTGACAGCCCTGGTTGGTAATCGCATAATTAAAGTGAGAGTCAGTGTTTACATGCTCAATCAGGGATGGCAAAGTTGGTACCATTGTACTTTTGTTTGGTACAATTCGACATCAATGATATTTAGTACAATTTAAAAATTAAAATATAGTTCAGAATATACAGTGGTGACCACGAATTAAAGACACGACATTTCACTTTTTTGTAAATAATCTGCGAGTTACGTTTTCAATAATTAATTTACCAAGTAATAAAGATAAGGTAGACATGATAGGGAATTTTTATTGAGTTTTTGCAAAGATTAAATTAAATTTTTATTTATGAACTAGTTGACCGCCCTGGCTTCGCCCAGTAGCTATTTACTAATGTTAATTCTTCAAGTTTCCCCAACCCACATACACCTGCCTGTTCTTATTTATTTGCAAATATCGAAATTTGTACTGCATACTTTAGGGGGATTTTTTTTTTTAGTTGACTAGACTTTAAAAAAAAATTTATTTTTTTTCTTTACAAACCATCTCCTGAACATTTCGAATCGAATAAAAAAATCAGTCAAATCGCTGCAGCCGTTCTCACGCGATGCCATTACATACATGGACCATTTCATTTTTATACCCTTCACCTTCGTAAGAACCGTATATATAAGTTTGTCATTCCGTTTGTAATTTCTACATTTTTCATTTCCGACCCTATAAAGTATATATATATTCTGGATCCTTATAGATAGCAGAGTCGATTATGCCATGACCGTCTGCCTGTCTGTTGAAATCAATTTTCTGAAGACCCCAGATATATACGGGATCCAAATCTTCAATAATCCTGTCCAACATGCTATCGAGAAGTTTCCTATTTAAAATCAGCAAAATCGGTCCACAAATGGCTGAGATATGAGGAAAAAACCAAGACAACCTCGATTTTTTACCTATATCTGGAGTATTGATAATGATAGATATCTCAAAGACCTTTGCAACGACGTATATAAGACCATAGTAAGTTGGACCTACAATGGGTCAAAATCGGAAAAAATATTTTTTAACCTGAATTTTTTTTTCACCAAAAAAAAAGAAATTGAAGAACTCAAAATAAAATTTAAAAAAAAGAATTGGAAACAAAATTTTTTCCAAAAAATTAAAAAACAAGTTTGAAAAAAAATGTTTGTTTACCTAAAAATTTTTAAAATTTTTATTTTGAAGTATAATTTGGTGAAGGGTATATAAGATTCGGCACATCCGAATACAGCTCTCTTAATTGTTTTTCTATACTGCAATACACCCATATAAGTTTTTCTCATTCAGACGTCTTCTTATTTCCCTTGAAATCTCATTTTTTATTTTACCTGAGCTCTTCAAAAGTTCTTTAACAGCTAAAGCTAGCATCCCTGGGTGTAGTTTTTTTGGGCACTAGGGAACTGCTTTGGTTGTACCATGTTGCTTGATGTGTTTCAGTGCGTTGTAAATTTTGGATCTGGAACATTTAAGTAGCTTGGAAATCTCCATTACTGTTTTTCCATCAGTATTCAGTTGTTGGATCAGTATTCGCTCGGCATCCGAACTCGCAAGTACCTCTGGCCATTCCTAACTATGTAAATATTTTGATGTATTTCAACATAAAATGGATTCATGATTATATATGGCCAATTCTATTGCTTCGTACGTGACATTTGTACGCATTTGTACCAGTGGAATAGATTTTGCAAAAATAAGAGTAACTGAAAAATAATTTGATAAAATAATTCCATTCAGAGGGTACTATATTTAAAAAAAAAAAATATTACGAACTTGCGAAAAATTATTGTCCAAATATGTTTTTTTTAGTAAAATTGAGTACTAAAATTAAAAGGCGTGAAATTGTACACACCTCAGTGTGTTTTTGCTTTGTTATTTTTGAATTAGTTTAATTTTCTGAAAAATTTTGATTTGGTACAATAGCTATAACTAAAGTACCAAAAAAAGTACAATAGTTAATGCCGGTAGGTAAAATTTTAAATTGTGCCATCCCTGTGCCTAGTGTATCTATACATGTTTGTTTGTGTGTGACTCAATGTCATCTTAAAACCAGTGTTACCGTGGTTATATTTTTCGTAACATTTGATGCCTATTTTTCACAACTTTTCATACTAGTTCCAATAAAAATAGATAAAAATATCTGTTTATTTTTTAAGCGGTGTATGGGCAATTCCATGAATAAGTCAACCATAACTGAAAAAAATAAAAACCCTTTTCAAGATGAGTTGAATAGGAATAAACTGACCTGAATGAACTGATCTTTAATTTGTATACCCATCAATATACCCCCCCATATATTGATTTTGTCATTCCGTTTGTAACACATCAAAATATTTGTCGCAGACCCACATTAATATTCTGGGTCCTTATAAGTTTCTAAGATGTTCTAGCTATGTCCGTCCGTCCGTCTACCTGTCTGTTGAAAACACGATAGGGTTCAAACGATAGCAGCTAGTTGGCTGAAAATTTCCACAAATTTCCTTTGTTGAACAGTGTTTAAAAAGCTACGATAACTAACAAATTTTTAACTGTTGCTACAACTACTGCTTCAAAAAAATGTATGTAGCGGTAGCAGTAGCATTTGTCTTTTTTCGTTTTCTGTTTTTTTTTAAACTACTGCTACCTTCAAAATATAAAACTCTTAACAGAGCAGTAGTAATAAAACATGAATTGTAAATGGAGTAGTAGCATAAAAATACAAATCATTGCTACTGCTCTATATCGAGTTTTAATTTTTATGGTAGCAGTTAAGTAGCAGTTGATGCAGCAGTTACGGTAGCAATAAAAGTAGTCAAAAAAGAAAATCTTCAGTCATAACACCAAAATTGACAGAATTAAACACTGTGTGTTGTTTTTGTTTTGAGAGAGTTTGAAAGAATTATTCGATTTTATTCGTCTCAGATGTTCGTGTTGCTAACAGAAAGATCGTGTTTTCTGTGTGAACTTTTGTTTACAACACGACCAACATACACAAATATACATTCACAAAAACAGCACATAATATAATTTTTTGGCTGAAGATTTTTATTTTTGACTTATTTTATTGCTACCTCAACTGTTACCTAGCTGCTACTTCAACCGCTACTTAACTGCTACTTCTTCTACTACCTCAACTGCTACTTCTATTACTACTAAATTTTAAAAGTAGCAGAATTAATAAAAAAAAACTAATGACAGCTACATCAAAACTTTTTCTTTTTTAAGGTAGCAATAGAAAATAAATTACTCTGCTACTTTTAAATTTTTCTTTTATTAGTACTACTACAACTACTGCTACCAAAATGTGAAGGTAGCAGTAGTAGTAGTAATTGATTGACTCCGAGTTTTTATTAATTTTTTAACTAGACTACTTGTGTTTTTTCGTTGCTACTGCTACTTGTAGTCTAGTTTTTTAAACACTGTTTTTGAAAATGTTAGTTTTGTATTGAAAATTGGCAATATCGGTCCATGATTTCACCTAGCCCCATACAAATTCCCCGCAATCATAAATATGTTGATTATGCGGCAATTCACAACTTAATTCTAAGTACTCTGAAACTGTACTTGAAATTGTAAATTTTTAATCGATTTAAACAAATGAAGTTTTGTTTTACTCAGAAGGACACCGGCTTTAAAATTATTGTTGTTTAAATAGTTTAAAAAAAAATTTAATTTTTTTTATTATTGGAAAAATCTCTACATACAGTGGTGGCCAGGAATTTAAGACAAAAATTGTTTGCTAAATTCCACGTGATTGTCAATTATTTTTTCAAATATTTCCACAAATATGTATGAATGAGGACTGTTTTAACACACAAGTGTGTTTTATTCGACTGTGTCAATTCATACATATTCACCACGAACACATAAAATTTTTCTACAACTTGACCAAAAAATTTTTTTTTTAAATAAACATATTTTCTCACATTTATATCATTATATTTTTATTATTATAAAATATTCGGACCAAATTTCGTATTTTTAGTTCCATTAGTTTCGCTCATATCATGTTATTAACACCGGATGTTCGATGAGGTGGGTCAACGTATTTCCACATATCTTTGTCCATATATGTTTTACCGATTTTTCCAAACATTTTTCAGAAACTAGAAACATTAATAATAAATTTCATACCCTTAGAGGTCATTTTATTTTGGCTCTATCGCACTTAAAATTCAGTTGATGAAAAAAATTCAAGTATTTGTCTTAAATTGGTGGCCACCACTGTATTTATATTAATAGAACAGTGAAAGTATATATTCTTGAAAACCTTTTTAATGTCGTTTAAAATTTTAAAATCGGTTAAATAATTACAGAGTTAAGAATGTTTAAATTTGCGGGTTGAGGGTGTGTTGGAACATTTAAAACCTGTTTTGTAATACACTCAGCTAGACTTACAACCTGCACTAGGTCATTTGCCAAGTTATTGCAAAAACTTTTTTTGTCGCACCATATAATTAAATTGATATGAAATTGGACAAAAACATGTTTTACATGAATCTAAATTTTTCTACCAACTTTTGTAAGGACCCTACCCCCATATAATTCCTATATCAGAAAAATATTTTATTGTCAATAATTAACTACACTAATGCCCCGGTTTGCGTCGCACAGTGGGTTCAATGGTACCTAAAGTGGCGATTAATTCATAGAAACTGTAATTATAAAATATTATATTTTTTTATTAATGAGTTATTATAAGTACATAAAAACAGAGCATTTTAGAAAAAAAAAGTTAACTTTTTTTTAATGAAAAAGTATGGAAAGTTCACAATTTATGCTGTAACTTTGGAATGGAAAGCGATAAATTAATGAATAAAATTGGAAATTAAAGCATACTTAATGTGCTATTAAAAAATTCAAATAATAAATTTATTATAAGGGTCCTCATGTAAACGCATGTCTCGCAAATGAACTGTCAAAAAATGTATGGAAATTCGTTTGCACAACCCCGATAAGTTTGCGCGACAATTTAGACTCGCAAACTTGAATTTATTGTGCATTTGATGAATCAGCTGCTTTTGTTTACTTTTATTAATAAGAAATAAAAATCAAATAAAATATAAAAATGTTGTGCATGTGAAAATTGTGTAACTTTGGAACAGAATGATTGTATTAAATGGCATTGTGTATGAAAACATTAACCAACAGCTAGAATATAAACAAAATCTTGCAAACTCTGTATATCACCGTTTGTTCCAAAGATTTAACTTTCATTCAACATTTTTAAAATTAAATTTTATACAATTTGAAAAATTTGTTAAGGCTTTTGTTGAATTTATTTTTATTTGACATTTATATCAAATAGAGAGAAATTTAATGTATAAACTTGCACAACATTGATAAGGTGGGTTCATGAAACAAGTCGCGCAAATTTGCACAATTGAACAAATGGCAAACATAAGCGTTTAAATGAGTACCCTTTATATGTATTTACATTAGCATAAATTTAATTTAAAATATAATTTTTGTTTTTCACAAAATTTTATAAATGTACAAATTTTTGAAGTTTGATTGGTGTAAATTATCATTAAAATAATGGTATTTTAATGGTATTACGCTCTTCAAATCTTGCAAATTCTTCCACTTATTTCGCTGAATTGCTAGTGGACAAGAATATAGAGGCTTTGGTTCAATATGTCCTGTATAAGGTTGAATACGAACAGGCAGATCAATGTGATCTGTATCAAAATTTAATTTATATTTTATCTGGAACATATAAAAGAGATCATAAATTAGACACAGTAGCACAAAGTATACAGAGGCGTCACGAGACAGAAAATAATATAGTTCTATATTTGTTTAATTTTTAGTAACTGCCCTTTTCATTCTGTTTTAGTCTTAATTTTCTGCCGCAATAATTCAATTTCTTTCCGATTTAGTTTGATGCAATCATTTATTTTTGTAATATTTCACTTTTAATTGCCATTGTACATGTGGAGTTTTATTTTGCAAATGTAAAAAACAACCAAGAATTTTGTTTCATTTAAATTTACACGTAAACAATACTACACACATTTTTATAATTTTCCATTTTAAAAATTTTTGTGCTACAGACTACGAAAAAATTGTCTTACAAATTTATTTGTTTGTTTTGTTCACATTTCTTTGTCTACCAAATTCTTGTTGTATATAGCGTTTTGCTTTAACACATCACTGATATTGTAGTACAAAATATATTGCTATCTCTTTTTATGAGAACTGCCCTAACATCTGATTTGGCGTTTTTTAAACGTCAAATTTGACACTTCTGTATATTCTGTGACAGTAGGATCGTTCTTTACTCGTCGTGATCTAATGGAGGAAATAAAATATAAGTTTGTCATCATTGCAATTATTAAAGAAATCATAATATTCATCATCAAACGCTTGATGATTAGATGAATAATGGTTGCGGTTTTGGTAGCCACAACCATGATGATGACACTTTAAATGTATGTAGACACTTTTTAAGCAAATTCAAACTTAAACCATTCATTTTTATTCCATGGACCTTATATTTTCCAAAAACAAGAAGGTAAAATATGTACATGGTAATTCAATTCAGAATCTTCTTTCGCTATTTTGATAAATTGATTGTATAAGATAAAAAAATAACAAAAATTCAAATAAAACAGCAAAAAAAAATATGTTCGTTATGAAATTCACACCATAGATGAGGGCTGTTTTACTGAACATTTTACCTTCAAAAAGTAATTTTCGTGAAAATCAAAGATAGAGGGTTTTGAATATAGTCCCTCGATATGTTTTTTAGCAACAGGAGTTCTTTCACTATAACTTAAATAAGTAAAAAAACCTCAATAAACCCGCACTATTTTTTTTTTGGAATATATAAGTTGAAATGTCATATTTTAAGAGCATTCAATGAAGTTTACCCGATCTCGCCCTGAACTATTTTAAACTCCATCTATATGTCGAAAAAAACCCCACACTTTAAAAAAAAAATATATTTTCAAAACATTTATCTAAACAAAAAATATTTATTTATATACTCAAATACCTGAAGTTGATGGTTCCATTTTAATATTTCTACTTTTAATAGACTTGACAAAAAATATAAGCTCTCGAAATATCACAATTTTAACCAAAACTCGGAAAAATTTGTAAAAATTATTTGACTTTGACCGCTCACTGCCAATAAAGTAAGTTACAACTAGGGTTTTTATCCCGGGAATTCCCGGTACAAATTTCCCGGGAATTTTGCCAATTTTTCACTACCCGATTCCCGGGATTTTTAGTCGGGAATCCCGGGAATTAAAAACTGACGAAAATACATAGAAAACAAGTTAGAACTCTATTTTTTTCATCAAAAAATAGTGAAAAGTTTTTTACAGTTTTTTGTTTATATCTTGGCAATAATAGACCGCTTATTATTATTATTTATTTGGGGTTTTTCGTATGAAATGTTAAAAAGAGAATTCATTATTTATAGAATTTATTTCGTATCGAATCATTCTAATTTCTTTAAATTTCTTCTTCAAATCCATGACAAAATAGCTTAAAAAATTTATTAAATGATTAAATATTGCTTCAATTAAAATCTAGCGCAAAAAGCTTAAAACAATTTTTTCAATTAATTTTTTAACAAAAATTTAATCATTCAAAGTTTGAATAAATTCTGTTATTAATTAACTTTAAAATTAATTCAGTTTAAACAAAGGAATCTAAAAAATTAAATATTAGGAATGGATTTATGGAATGAAAGGCTGACATTTTTTTAATTACGGATTAAGATTTTAGTGAATTAAGCTCAAATTTTATTAATTAATTCGAAGCTCTGATATCTAATAGTTATAACACTAAGTTTTTATATGAAATTTGTCTATAATATTCCTAATTTACAGTATCATTATATATTTCGGGAATAGCCGGGTACCCGGGAATGTAGAAAAAAATTTACCGATTCCCGGGAATCAAAAAAGGTCGGGAAATTAAAAACCCTAGTTACAACTGTACTTTTAGAAGTTACTGATGTATTATTTAATGCACTTTAACCCAATATCAAACATGACTTTGACAGATAAAGTTCAGCTTTTGAATTAATCGCCACGCGTCGCCTCGTTCTGCGTCGGTTTCGAAGTTGCGTCTTTTAAATTTTCTGTGATTTCGAAGTTGCATCGATTTTGTTCCAGTTTGCGTTGCATGGCTTTGAAGTTGCGTCGTTAGTGCTACGATTTGCATCGTTTTTGTTGCAGTTTGCGTCGCATGGCTTCGAAGTTGCGTCGTTAGTACCTCGATTTGCGTCGTTAATATGAAAATGTTTGTATTGAAAAATCTTTTTTTTTCAGCAAAAATTATGAATCTAGGAATCAATTAAATGAAAATTCATACAAATGTATGGAAAATTAGCGTGCCCAATTAGCGACGCAAACCGAGCTATTAGTGTATACTGATATTAACATAAATCACGACATAAGTCATTTAAAGTTTTAAGAAATCAGTCACTCTATCAAAGTTTGTACAGTTCGGACCATAATTGATTTAAGTCCCCATAGAAGGCCAAAACATTTCTGTCAAATATAAATTGCACAAAAATTAAAAGTCTGGCTTCCATGAAATACACCGCTCAAATTTGCACATTTATTGTTTCTATTTTCTATTGAGTATAATAAGACAATAAATCCAATCAATTAAATTTTGATGGATTAACTGCTTTACTTAATATGTTTCAGATTTATACCTCAGAAAATTATTATTATTTCTTGTACATACTAGTAATTATTCCTATTGTAGGGTACTCTGTCATTAAGCCTGACCACGTTTTAGTTTAAAAAACAATTTGTCAAAAAATATGGAGAAAAAAATAGAAAAAAATATGTATGTTTTGTATTTATAAATATAAATCGCAATAATCAGTTATGTAGGCCAAGTTCAACTTGAAAAACAACTAATTTTAATCAGTTTAATTTTTGTGAAATGGAAAATTTATTTATTCTGGATGATCTATGAAAACACGCGATCCCAACACGAGATTTTATTGGCACATTGTGTATTGTTCATATGAAAGTGGGTGTGTTGGCAAGAAGTGTCCTAGCATTTGTATATTATTTATACAAATGCAAGGCAAATGATATTTTAAAGCGTCAATCATAACCCTCTAACCCGCAAACTTTAAAAAGCTAAAAAAAAGTTGTCGAATAATTTTTTTTAGGGTAATTATGACGCAATAAACTCAGAACTGCCATCAGAAACTAATTTTCAAATTAAGTTTAGCAACCAGGTGCAAAAAGGTGAAGAGTGCCTCAGGGCATTTTTGCCGGTTTAGGTGTAAAAAACAATAATTATGATACGATAAAAAAATCTCCTGTAAAAAAATAAAAGTGTAGTTACGTCGCACAGTGGTATGAGAATAAAAAAAGAGGGAAATAAATCTGTAACTTCTAAACCCTTACGCCGATTTGAATGAAATTTCACATGCGCAAAGAGGAAGTGTAGTCGAGTTTAAGTTTTGAATTTGGACTTCATGAGCCCACCAGGAGCGGGACCAGGGGTTCCCAAATTAGGACACCTCGGGTATGTTAAATTTTTAAAATTATCCTATTTCTTCTTATAGATTAGGAGATATTCGCATTTGAAAATTTAATTTTCAACATTTTTACCCACCCTACACCAGTTTTTTGGTGACCGCGTTTCCAAATATTCTCCGATTTTATCCATTTTTCTTTTATAGGATTAACAATAGATCTATATATCAAATAAAGAAAGAAGTGTTTAAAAATCATGCCTGAGTCCAAAGTTACATGCATTTGAATTTAAAAAAAATTAAAAAAGACGATTTTTCGCAATTTTTTTTTGGGAAAAAAGTACTTTTATTCTTTTTAAGTTATCTAAAAATTTTCTAAGAGGATGTATAATGAATTTGTACTTTTTGAAAAGCTAACTTTACGCCAAATATTTTAAATGAAAAAACCATTTATAATTTTTTATACCGACGGGATCAGGTCCATTCAAAAAATGCCTATTTTTTATGTAAAATTCAAATTTAGGGCAAAAATTCTCAAATCGCATACTCGATATCAAAATATAGTAACCTATTTTAGATGGCCCATAAATGGTCGTAAAGTGGAAATTTTCGTTCCACATTCTCATGTTTATTGACTACTAGTTGATCGCCCGGCTTCGCCCGGTAGCATTTACTAATGTTAGTTCTTCAAGTTTCTCCAACCCACTCACACCAGCCTGTTCTTATTTATTTGCAAATAAAATATCTATATTTGTACTGCATACTTTAGGGAGCTTTTTTTATTACAGTTGACTGGACTCACAAAAAAAAGAATTTCCGAGTTTTACCCGGAATTTTTGAATTTTTTTTTCTTTACAAACCATCCCCTAAAAATTTCGAATCGAATAAAAAAAATCAGCCAAATCGCTCTAGCCTGGACCATATATATAGATAGATATATCAATGCACGCAACATGAATAATGATTTTATAACTTTTTGTATCAAAAATGAACTTACCAGGTCGAATATATATAGCAATATAAAATTTAAAAAATCAATTTTACACTTAAAAAATTTTTTGCACAATTCTTGAACACAGTACCAAAATAAAACTGTAAATTTTCAAAGACAATAAAAATTAAATGCCATAACCGAACTTGTTTTAATCTAAACAAATTAATAAGAGACACTTTTATGAACTAATTACCCATTCTTTTTTTCGTTGTTTAGTTACTCAATATTTTCGTTTTGGGACACCGGTGGTCCCGTGGTCGTCAAAGGGTTAATAAATTTTATGAAGATCTATCTATGTCCGTCTGTATGTCACTTAACTGGCTCTCTGTTGATAAGGTTTGTTTTGTATTGAAAATGGGGGTAAAATTTCACGGACAATATTTTTGCGGAACATTTTAACCCCTTAAATCCATGTTTTAATGGTGTTTGTTGCTCTTTTTTAAAAGAAGTACAAAAAAGACCAATGCCTTGGGGATTTAGAGGGTTAACATATTATACAAAAATGTTCTTCGTAACATTTTACATAAATTTACTGAATACATTTTATACCTAAAATGTTCTTTAAAATAAAATTCTTAATAAATGCGAAATTAACCCTAAGCTCTCTTTTGTTATGTTTTTTCTGACTATCTGGTTGAATTTTCCGTTTTGATGTATTTAGGGACTTATAGTAAAATTTCGCTTATAATTTTTTTGCAGAACAGTTTAACCCTTTAAATCCGTTTTAATGGTGGTTTTTGCACTTTTTTAAAAGGACAAAAAAACCCATGAATTGAGGATTTAGAGGGTTAACATATTCTACAAAAATATTCTCCGTAACATTTTACATAGCTCTGCTGAACACATTTTATACCTAAAATGTAAGAATCATATGGTTTCTTATGAAGATTAACAATAAGAATGTGGCAGAGTTGGGAAACTTTAACCCCCCCACAAATGAAATTCAGATGTAAACTTTCAAAACGCCGATACGCGTGACTTTTTTTTTGTCTCCTCTATCAAAATTTATTGTCGGATCAGTAATTTTGTTTTGTGTTGTACAGTGTTATGCACAAATTAGTTCTATTAGTTTGGATAACATTTGTCCCTAGTCCCCATACAAGGTCCCCCTCAGAAAATGACTTGAACATAATTCATAATTTTATTATAATAATTAATGTCGGGATGAAATTGGACATAAAAAATTATGAGCCAAAATTTTTCTACCAACTTTTTTGAGGATCGGTCAATAATTGACTCTAGCCCCTATATCAGAAAAATATTTCATTGTCACATATTGCTGGTGAGTATACAAGATTCGGCATAGCCGAGCATAACACTCTTACTTGTTATTATTCTTACAATCACTCAATAACAACAATTCACTATCGATTTCCGTATGTAATTGTTATGTTTGTTATAAACAGTGAGAGTAAATACTTTAATTTGTTATTGCTGTTATTATTGTTTGTCTTTTAGCAGCTACTGTTGTTTTTGTTGTTTATTTTAAATATTGAACAAATCACAGAGTAAGTAGAGTGTGGTTTGCTTAAACAGCAATTTAAACACAATATTGTGTTGATGACGATCAGTGATCATCATCGCACAGTGGTTTAGAAACGTGTTATTTTGGAAATAATATGGTAGCTCGGGAACAATAGGAGATATCTTAATGACATTTCACATAGTTAGTGCTGAGGTCTTTTTGAGTTGATCTCTATTTTCATGGTGTCGTAGTTGGAAGGGGGGCTTGTGTTTGATCCTCCAAATTTGGCCACCTTGGGCCTACAACATTAGAAAAAAAATCACAAAGAATTCAGTTCTTAACCGAATGTCAAGAAATTTAGGCGGGTCAATAATAAGTCCGTGACTTTAAAATTTCACTTCTCCTATCTAAAAGAGCAACACTGCTCCTCTCAACAGGAATCTGTCCTGTCAAAATTTTAATAAACTGTGTCATTTAGTCTTTACGTGACATGAGAATTTAACATTAGAGCAGGAGTACCACAAGGAAGTGTTCAAATTTAAGATTTATCTAAAAATTTCAAAAAAAAATGTTTTTAGAAGAACCTATATGTTATTTAAATACACCAAAAGTTAATATGAAAAAACTATATTTTTGGAAAATATTTTCCACGTTTTAGGAATTTCGATATTTAAGTGCAGACAATGGCTAGAGTTATTAAACCAATGCAATGCATTGATTAAAATAACTTTTGATCTACATATATAAATTCCAGATTTTATAACAATATCCTAATTGTCTCGAATTTTTCCCTAATTCCAATTTCCATTATATCATGAAATTTCAGGTTTTTATGGCAAATTCTAAAATTTTTTTCTTAATAGTTCATTAGTTATCGATTTATTTCCAAAATAAAATGTTTCTAAACCACTGTACATCGTTGTGAAAGAGAAATATAAACAAAAACACAACAAAATGTCAACAGAATGCAGGAAAACAAGCAGAAACAAACATTAACAGAAGCAAAATCAAATTAACATAAATATTAACAAAACAAAATTGTTTAATAAATATTTGTTATTGATTTCATCTCACGATCAACTACACACTGAATTATTGACAGAGTTACCAATGCAATTGAGATTTTATATAAAAGAAGTAAACCAAATTATACTTCAAAATAAAAATTTTAAATATTTTTAGTTAAACAAAATTAATTTTTTTTAAAGTTGTTTTTTAATTTTTTGGAAAAAAAATTTCGAATTAAATTATTTTTTAATTTTTTTAATTCTAAAAAAAGTTTTTTTTTGTTTTTTAATATTTTTCCAAAAATAAAATTTTGGTGAAAAAAACAAAATCGGGTTAAAAAATATTTTTTTCCGATTTGGACCCATTGTAGGTCCAACTTACTATAGTCTTATATACGTCTTAGTAATTCAGATATAGGTAAAAAAATAGCTCAAAACATATAATAGCTCAAACATAATATTAACATATTTCGAGTAACTAGAGTGACAATCAGCTGTATGGAAAAAAATTTTTGTTAAAATTTTGAAGAGTGCCGGGTGGAATATTGTGACACTAAAGTTAAATTCTGGAAATTTGAGCCAAATCGGACAACGATTTCTGGACGCGCATCGAGGTCAAAGTTCAGATATATGTAAAATTTTACTATTTCTATGGAATAAATAGGTGAAACTCGTTAACTTTCTGCAGTGTTTTCTAGAAATATGTAGATTTATTTATATTAATGAATATTACATTATTTTTTTTTTTTGGAAATTAACCCAGTATATCCTTTGGGTCAAAATGACCCAAACACTATATTATCGCCAAAATTCGAAAAAAAAATCCAAATTTTTCAGATTTTGAAAAAATTTTACTACTAAATTAATACTTTTGCAATTGAATGCGAAAGAATCGAAATATGTGCGTAATTATCGTTGTAATGAGATATAAATGACAATTTGGTTAAAAAATGTTAAAGTTATTACAAATTCGCCAGACCATGAACATGTTTCAGGCCACTTGAACAAAAAATTTAGGAAAAAAAATTAACATATTTGGAGAAAAATTTAAATAAAAGCTAATTTTTATTTAAAATATATCCGTATTTACTTTTGTATGAGTTTTTGTCTTCATCCATCACTGACTAGAGTCTAGTCAGCGATGTTAACTTTTTAATTTCGATTACCGTACAGCCCTAAAAAAATTACCGTTTTTAGGTAAAATTACCGTATCCAAAGTTTTGTACAAAAATAATAATATTTTCTTATTGAAACAGGTTTATTTTTATAATTCAATATATCGAGGGTCTATATTCAAAATTCTCTATCTTAAAAACACAACTTTTCAGGAAAGTCAAAAAACAGTTTTTTTCGCGTATTACTTGAGTTATTAAAATTCGGTATGCTACAATTATTATTTTAAAGCAACTACTGAATCTCACATATAATTGGTTTTTAAAATTTTGCATTATTGGGGACTTTATGATAGATAGAGGGTTTTTATTCTCAAAATATTCAATGTGTATGTATACAAATGATAATATAGAGGATTTTGCATTTTAATAGAATTAAATTATTATGATTTCATTTATGCCATCTGTCAGTTTTTAACGTGATTTATTTAAGATAACTGCTAATAATACAACATAAGATAAAAAACACTTTTTTAAGCAAACTCCAACTTTAACCATTTATTGTTATGCCATGGAAATTATATTTTCCAAAAACAAAAAGGTAAAATATTCTCATGGTAATTCATTTTTTATAATGATTGAAAAATGTAAAATTCATGTTCAGCATTCAAAAATTAGTAAGAAAACATGAATTGCAAAAAGAAATTATGCCAAATAAATATTTGAAAATTAATTATTTGAAAATTAATTATTTGAAAAGATAGAGAAATGACAAAAATTAAAATAAAAGAGCAAAAAACAATATGTTTGTAAGAAATTCACACCATAGATGAAGGCTGTTTCATTGAACATTTTACCATCAAAAATTAATTTTCGTGAATATCAAAGATAGAGGGTTTTGAATATAGGACCAAGTTTGTAAAACAGCATAATGCCATTTTTATCAACATCTTTTATTTGCCTTATAAGCATAAATTTCTTATCAATTTCATTAAATTCATCCATTTGAACAGCTTCTGGGAAATGCAAAACTAATGGAATTACAGAAATATTGGTATCGAACAATTGGGGATTTATTACGTCAATGTTTTTAATGATTGCATTTAATTTGATTCAAAAAAATTTTTGCAATCAGTTTTTAATACTAATTTGAAAGACTCCTTACTTGAAAGACTTACTTTACCGCCTAGATATATTTTGTCATCATCCTCAAAATTTTATCATTATTTTAATGAGAAATATGTATATCATATCGATCCCTTAGCGCCAAATTATCGTAAGGGACATTTTCTAATTTTTTTTTTATTGCAAAAATCAAAATTTTATGAAGCGACTGATGTTTTAGCGTTCTCAGAATATCAAAATTGTTAATAACTTCAAAATTCTAGGGGGTAAGATTTTATCGTAAGTCAATGTTTACATTTTACAGTAAACGAAATTTATCATAAGCGACAAATAGTGGTATAGAAAAAAAATAGGGAATTAAATCGGTAACTTCTAAATGGTTAGATTGGTTTGAATGAATCACATGCGCAAAGAAGAAGTATTGTCGAGTTTAAGTTCTGAACATGGACCTCATGGGCCCAAGAGGGTATGTAACATTTTTAAAACGATCCTATTTCTTCGTTTGTGTTTCGATTTCAAAACAATTACACATATAAAAACATAGTCAGAGCTTTCAATTATCTCTTATATTTGAAAATTAAATTTTCAACAGTTTTACCCAACCAACTAAAGTTTTTTGATAACAGCGTATCCAAATATTTTCCTATTTTCTCCAGTTTTCCTTCATTAGACTAACAACATATGTATGTGTCAAATAAAAAAGTCGATTTTTCGCTAATTTTTTGGGAAAAAAGAACTTTTTTTCTTTTTAAGTTATCGCAGTTATCCATACTTACCCTGGTATGGATATTATAGCCAAAAAACTAAAAATTTCCATTTTTGGGATTTTTCAACACTTTTTTTGGGAATTGCGGGATTGCTGATAATAAATTTCAAAATTCGTTTTTATTTTTCCATTTTAAGTAGAAAATTTGACATAACTGTGAAATTTCATTAAAAACTATTCATAAATAACAATTTTATTTCAATTCCAAAAATTTTTATCTATGCAAAAATTCAATAAAAAACATTTTTTGTCATATTTTTCAATAAAGTATTCCATGAATTTTTAATTGTCAAAAGTTATAAATATTTTTTAATTCTATGTATAAATTTCAAAATAATCGAAAAAACCTTCTCCTGTAAAATTTGTGTTTTGTCGCTTTCGATAATTTGGCGCAAGGGCTCGATATGTAGACCCATTATGAAAATATTGCTTTTGGGATATAATTCTTAAAAATTTAAATTACCGTACAAATTACCTGCCTACCGTACGGAGGTCTAAATTACCGTACAATACGGTAATTACCGTACGGTTAACATCACTGGCTCTAGTATATATAAGTTTGGCATTCCGTTCCAATTTGAAAATTAAATAAATAAAATCCCAGAAGTTTCTATCGAGATATAAAAGAACAAAATTACTTTAAAATGTTTGAAGTTATTACAAATCATTATGCTTATTGTGAATTTCTAAAAAGAAAGAAATATTCAACAAAAACGATATTGTAAAAATAAAAAAATACAAAATTTCCTTGAATATGAAAGTTTGCAATACATTCAACATATTTGAGAAATAGGTATTCTTTGGATATATCCTTAATTTCTCGAATATGAGTTTTTATCTTCATAGGATAATAACTAGTGATAATCGCTGCAGATCTTCAAAATATTTTTCACAGATGTGGTAATCATATTTTGCTTGATCAAGCTTAAAATCCCTTAAAGCAGTAACATAAAAGCTCTCTATTGATATTATTTTTTTTGTAACAATCAAACCTTAAGATGTTTTAAATGTATAAGCATTTAAAGTATTACATTTTTCAATTCAACCACTGTGTAAAGACCCAAATCATTGCCACAATTTAATTATAGGCTAAAATTTAAATGTGTTGTAAGTAGCACATTATTTTCATGAATAGTTATAACCTACACCACCATAGTGGGGAGGGTATTATGCGTTTGTGCAGATGTTTGTAACGCCCAAAAATATTAGTCTAACACCCACCTTAAAGTATACCGATCGACTTAGAATCACTTTCTGAGTCGATTAAACGATGTCCGTCCGTCCGTCCGTCTGGTTGGCTGGCTGGCTGTCATGTAAAACTTGTGCGCAGAGTACAGGTCGCAATTTTGAAGATATTTCGATGAAATTTGATACATATTATTTTTTCGGCTCAAGGGCCAAGCCTATTGAAACTGGCTGAAATCGGTACATTATTTCACCTAGCCCCCATACAAATGTCCTCCCGAAATTGGACTTTATCGGTCATAAATGTTTAATTTATATATGTATCTCCACAAATTCCGCTCCAAATTAGTTTTATATACACAAAATTCATGTCACCAAATTTTGTTACGATCGGTCCATAATTAGTCATAGCTCCCATATAGACCCGCTTCCGAAAATCACTTTAACGTGCATAAATCGCTTAAAAATTTTGGTAAACACACAAAATTCAACATAGTTAACTTTAATATACACATAAATCACACGACCTAATTTCATGTTGATCGGTCCATAATTGGTCATAGCCCCCATATAAGGCCCACTTCCGAAAATCACTCAAAAATATAAATTATTTAAATTTTAAAAGAAAATTTTTTTTTGCTTACTTAGTGTAGGGTATTATACTTTGTTACTTGTTTTTTTTTGTTATTGTTGCAATTGTAAGAAATTCAGAAATACGAATCTCACATTTATGTGTGACTTCAGCAGAAAAATAAAAAAACAAACAGAATAAACAAGTCATGGAAAAAAATTATCAAGATTTTATTCTACGTCTGGGTTGGAAAAGTTGATACGATTGTACTTTTTTTTGATACAATTTCATATTAAAAAGTACCATAGAACTCCCGCCACTCATTTGAAACATCTAAGTTTTTGGCTTAATTTAGTATAAAAAATTGCCGGTAATGGAAAAAGTCCGGGAAGAAGAACTCTGAGGGTGAAAAAGTATTTTTTAAACATTATTTTGATACTGTACATAAATGTCAGTTTCCATCTCTGCTCTACGTTGTTGCTGTCAAGTGTGGGATTTAATAAAATTTTATACAAATTGTAAACAAAAAGTTAAAACATGCCAGGGATCGGCTATAAGTAGATAAATACAATACAAAAGGAAAACAAATAGTTTACTATTTGTCTAAGGACATTTTTTTTAGTTATTAGAATTTTTAATAATTTTTTTAATGAAGAAATTTTTGCTTTAAATTTGAAATTTTTTTAATTTGATGGCTCAGAGCCGCACCCTTTCTTTGCGTTTATGTCTGTTTGTTTTTCGTTTATTTGTTTATTTTTTTTTTTCATACAATAACAATTTTATGACCATGTGATTAGATTACAAACAACTATTGAAATTAATGTTCAGTTAATTCGTACTGGAAATGGGAAAAGGGTGACCCCCCGGAAAGTCAAAAATAATATTTGGCACCATATACATAATTGCCCAATGTTAGGAGAAATTATATCGGTTGTAAAGGGTTGTCAAATATTCAAGTTAAATTTTGATCGAATAAAAATTTACAATTTTTTATTATTCGGGTATTCGATTAATTTTTTTTTTGAATTCCTCGATCATTCAAATTAATAACGAATTAAAAATATTATTCGAATAATTTAATAAAATATATCGTTAGGTTAGTGTGCAAATGTGAAATTTTTTTGAAAATGATCGAATTCACTTAATTGTGAATAAATTCGAAAATTATTCAACGATTTTTATGATCGATATCTCATTTTGTTTCCATTACATGTAGCTTTGCGATAAAGCAATAAATCTGAAGTGTTCGATTTTTCATGATTTTTTTAAAATAAAAAATTTATATTTTCACGTAAAAAATATATTTTTTCTTCAGTTTGTTATTATAACTCCGAAAATACTGAGCCGATTGAAATTCAACATATATGTGAAATATTGTGCATACAATGCACAGTGGTTTAGAAACTTTTTTTTTTTGGAAATAATTCGGTATCTCGGGAACTATTGGAGATATTATTACAAAATTTCACATGGTTAGACCTGAGGTGTTTTTGAGTTGAATTACATTTACAGCTTTTAGGGGTAATACGGGCCAGTATTATCTACAAAAAATACGCTTACATGTGTAGGTTATCTCCTTCAGTTGAAGAGATATTTAGGTTTATTTTTTTTTTTTTAATTTTGCTCGATTTTTTTTTGTTTTTTAGATATGGCGGCCCTACGGAGGGTCGAATATTTTTTTCAAAATATCAGCTATATTGGCAATAAAATTCTAAATAAAATAAAAAAAACTTGGTAACAGTTATCTCGTCCGTGTAAAAAGTTACAATGTTGGAACATGTAAAATGGGCCTAATTTTTTACGATTTTTCCTAAAAAAGTCCCTATATTTTTTCTTTTGTAGAAACAAATTTTCTTTGGGACTATATACAATTTTTATATGTTCCGGAAAGAAAACTTAATGCAAAAGCATGTAAAGTAAAATTGGGCTCACTTAAGCGGACACAGTATCCCCCAGACCTATCCAAACTTGGACAATTTTAAAAAAAATATTTAGGTTTCAGTAAAAAATTCTAAAAAGGCAAAGCACCGATCCTCGAAAAAGTTCCGTATTTGTATAACCCTATATGTTGTTTAAATACTTAGAAAGTTGTTTTACTATCACACGGTAAATAGCGTCACAGTAGGCACTTTTCTAAAAAAACTCAGTTTTTGGAACACATTTTCCCCGTTTTAGGAATTTCGGTATTTGAAAATAAAAAATGTCAAAAATTATAATGTCATTAATTTAAGGACATTTGGATCTAAATTAGTTCCCAATTTTGTTATGATATCTTTAACTGTTAAAATTTTACATTAAATCAAATTTTATATTTTTATTCGTGGAAAATCACCATATGAAAGTTTTTTTAGTTTTTAAGGTAAATGAAGTCCCAAAATTTTATAAAATTATTTAATTTTACTAAAATATCAATCCTCAGGTCATAATGTTTTCAACAGCATCAAATACTTATATAAAAAGCCTTTATTTACTCCTCAGAAGTTCCACAAACCTTGCCCGCTTTGACAAATTTGTACGTTTTTTCATATAATGCGAAACTACTTCATATAATGCGAAACTACTGAGCCGATTGAAATGCAATATATATGTGAAATATTGTGCATACAATGGGGAAAATGTTTTCAAAATTCAATCATTCAAAAGAAGAACATTAACTACAATTTTATGTATATCAAATAAAAAAGTAAAATTTTGTGAAAATGAGCGAATTCACTTAGTTGTGAATAAATTCGAAAAGAATCCATCAATTTTTAAGATCGATGTCTCATTTTATTCCCATTGCATGTGGCTTTGCGCTAAAGTAATAAATGTGAACAATTTCTGCCGTTTTAGATTTTTCATGATTTTTATAAAACAAAAAATTTGCTTTATTCACATAAAAAATATATTTTTTTTGCTTCAATTTGTTTTCATAAATCCGAAACTACTGAGTCGATTGAAATGCAATATATATATGAAAATTTATACATAACATGGGGAAAATGTTTTCAAAATTCAATCAATCGAAAGAATAACATTACCCACTCAATTGTATGTATATCAAACAAAAAAGTAAAATTTTGTGAAAATGAGCGAATTCACTTAATTGTGAATAAGTTCGAAAATGATCAATCGCTTTCTATGATCGATATCTTATTTTATTGCTATTATATGTGGCTTTGCGACAAAGCAATAAATCTGAACGATCTGTACTGTTTTCGATTTTTCATGATTTTTTAAAACAAACAATTTTTCGATTTTTATGTAAAAAATATATTTTTTTCCTTCAATTTGTTATTACAACTCCGTAACTACTGAGCCGATTGAAACGCAATATACACACGCATTAAAGTTTGTGGAAATTAAAATTTTTCTAAGTTTACTTTAATAATATCGGACTTACCCTTATTAAGTAATCAGTAATTATGTAGAGAAACGTCTAAAAAAATTCACAATTTTAGTTAAACATTTTTTTTTTTAAAAAACCTCTCCCTAGAATTTAAAATTTGGACTTTATTTGTAGTGTAGTGGTTTAAAAAGCCTTTAAAATTTTTTCGATTTTGTTGCCCTGTGTAATTAATGTATCCGTTTTAGAAAGTAATTTTTTCTAATATCTTATTACTTGGCTGACTCCAATTTATATACATATTTTTGGGAGATTTGTGCTCTTTGTAATGTAACGCGAAGTTAATTGATTACTTTATGTATTCTAGGTAATCTGGCGTGAAGTCAATTGCTACTTTAGTGTCCCTAAGTAAGCTAGCGTGTAGTCACTTAAAACATTTTCTGTTTGAACTGCTGTTTAGAAAGTAGTTTTTTGATCACCAGATGTAATTTATTAAATGGTCAAGTGTCCTTTTGTAATTCTGACTTTATTTGTAATCTTTGTAGGGTCAATTGATTTCCACATCGTTCCCTCTAACATGTTAAAAGAACACCCTAATAAATCCACATACATACTTACATACTTCCATAATTATAATTGCGCTCATAAATTCATTTCATAGTTAAACACCTCATGATCATCAACATCATCATCATAGAGCGAGTAATAAATGAACCTTAAATGTTTTCACCGCAGGGCAAATTCTCAATTGGAATATATTTTTTTTTATTGCGAGTGTGTGTCGTTTTAAATTTGAAAGAAACACCTAAAAACTACACAAAGACGTTGGAATATTATGGCAAAAGTAACAAGATCTTAATGCTACAAAAAAATACTAATAAAAATATAGACAGTAATTTGAGTGATAATGGAAAAATTTTTATTGTAAACACAAATTTGTTTTCCTGTCTGTCCGTTTAATGACGTTATTTATTAGAATAATATGTGGATGATAAGAATGACAATGATGATGATGATGGCAATAATCATAATAATGTTGTATGAATGTGTAAGGCAGAGTTTCGAAGGGGAAATGTTAAAGGCCCCCACTATAAAGGCCTTTGGTTTACTTTCTAAAATAGGTAGTAGATTTTGAAGATACTAACAAAACTATATATAGGGTTTTTCATTAAGAGCTTCCTGGGTGGAACAGTTCACATCACCTCCACATGAGATTACCATGCCCTTTAATCGCTCGTGCAGATTGTCCAATATGGTATGAGCTCTGTGAAAACAACTTGTCTTTGGTGTCCATACAATCCAATTTAAGATAAAAGAAGTTGGTAATCATTCACCTACAGCGCTTGCCGTTGACGTGGTCAACGTCGTTCTCAAATAAATATGGATCGAGGACGCCGCCAGCTCAAAATCCACACCCAACATTGACTTTTTCATGATGTATTGGACACTAATGGATCTCATGTGTTTGGCATCGTCCCAAATTCGACAATTTTGGTTGTTGACGTAGCCATTCATCCAGAAATGAGCCTTATCGCTAAAGATGATTTTTAATGAAAATTAACGGAACGTTGCCCGAGCAAAACTCCCATTTTGATAAAATAATTGTTGTTGAACGCTATATCCGTCCATGATGATTTGGTAAAATAAATGACAATTAATTCGATAGATGTAGCTTCAGCAATATGGTCGCTATAAACGGTCAGATTTGGGAAGTCCCTATTGGAAGACCCTTTAAATGTTGACTTAGTGAAAATCATTAATTTTCAGGGATTCTGAAATTTTCGTCACCCAGAAAACAATTTTTTAAGAAACGGAAAAGAAGTAGAGTTAAGTTTCATCATAACAAATAGCAACACACAGAGGTAAGGAGTATCATTATCCTCATCAACCGTAATCAGCAACATACACAAAGGCATTTATGGTTCTGACGTCCATCTATGAGAGATTCGTCAGCTAATGCAAAGAAAGGCAACAAAGTGTCCCAAATCTTCGATCTGCTAGGACCGGAATATGACAGAGTAGGTTTTCAACCATTTCCCCTCTTCCATATATCAAATCTCCCAGCGTACAATCTAAATAAGCTGTGATAAGTAAGCACTAATACTAGATTCCGATGGTATCCTATTTATATATTATAATTTCCGAGTTATAGGCATTTCAAAATAGAAATTTTAAAATTTTGCCATACCTTTTTTAAAAATATAGCCCATACTTGTGGATCGAATACAACTAAATTGACAACTAAATTGCCAATAATATACTAAAGAGTTCAGAGCAATATCGATTATGGTTCCAAAACTAAACGATTTTCAATTTAAAAATTAAAAAAAAGTAGTAGATTTTTACTGTTTTTTGGGCGAAAAGGTGACCTTACTCTTTTTTTTATTAAAAAAAAACTTTCTTCAAGACCATATAACAGTTTCATGTTTTTCTGTAAGGTATCTTTACGGAGAATATTTGGGTATAAAAAAATTTCCCATTTTTCGAAAATGTTGCCCCTACGCCCTTCTAAATTTTACCCATTTTTTTTATTAAAATTTAAATTTTGAGCCACATGTTCTAAAATGCCAATGCTGGGATCAGAAAATGAAAAGCAGCTTTGAAAAGCCTGATGTGTTCCCTATTTATCCCCAAAGATTCCCCAAGCCCCGAAGGAAATGTGGACCCTATGAGCAAAATTTTAAAAATACCATTTTGGGAATTTTTAATCCAATTTTTAGGAATTTGCGGGATACCCTTTGATCTTTTGACAAGTTTTTTTGCACTTTCTTATTTAGAATGAAAAATTTAAGAAAACATTGAAAATTGCATTGAGTTTTGTTACTATATAAAGATTTTATTACATATTTATTGAGTTTCTAAAATTAAAATTTGTATCAAAATTTTAATAGGATTGCAAATATTACGAATAATTTGATTCACATTTATTCCGAACTAAGTTTTTTCCTTTCGTTTGCAATTTCCCTTTTGTTGGCAATATAGTTGATCGATTTGGTACGATCATCCTGCGTGTCTACCGTAGCGACAACAAGGACGATACCTCCTCAGAGGATGTAAAACCCATGCCCTCGGAAGAGGACATGGAATGCAATGACGCCGCTGGTCCAATCGACATTGAAGATACCAACTCTGTCTCCGAACTGGTTGGTACCTTCTTTGAACGGATGGACGAGGCGGTGGACGAGGACGCCCTCCTGAATTCTGACCAGGAGGACGCCGACGTCACCGTTGTACAAATTGAGCATGGTGAAGGTGACGCAAATAAACCTTCACCACTCTAAGGCAGCATCTGCTGCACTGCTCCTCCGAATTGCTAAGAACGGGGAGGAGCTAGTCATGGTCCAGGAACCTTGGATCCACCAGGATCGTATCTGTGGACTATGTCTGAAGGGCTATAAGCTCTACTACGCTAAAGGCGCAGGTAAAATTAGATCCTGTATACTGGCTAAAAGCTCTTTGAATATCTTCATTCTGTCTGATTACAGCAATGAAGATACAGTAGCAGTCTCATGGGAAACCAATGAAGGCAGTTTGTTGTGGCTGATCTCCAGCTATATGGCGCACGATCATGGGGAGCATCCGCCAAATGATGCTGTCCGCAGTGCTGTTAAAATGGCGAATAGGTCTAAGATACCTTTAGTTATCTGTGCTGACGCTAACTCGCACCACATCATATGGGGTAGCAGTGACACCAATACAAGAGGTGAGAGTCTTTTCAACTTCATTCTTAATAGTAGTTTGGAAGTAGTAAATAGAGGTTCAGAACCTACCTTCATTATCGCTAACAGAAGTGAGGTTCTAGACTTAACACTTGTAAGTGCTGAACATCACAGCATGATTACTAATTGGGCCGTCTCTAGCGACTGCTCCTTCTCCGATCACCAATATATTGACTTTAATATTAGTGTAACTATTAGGAGTGTTAATAACATTCTAAATAGGAGGAAGACCAATTGGGAGTTGCAACGTGACGCTCTCTCTCGGTCTTTGCCAAACCCACCCTCTATTGAGAATAGGGAAGATATTGAGGTAGCAGTGGAGACACTCACAGAAGCGTTTCAATCGGCTACTAACTTGGCCTGTAGGCCGACCATCCGCAGAGGTAAGAACAAGCCTCCATGGTGGAATCCTGAAATAGCACACGCCAGAATGACGTGTCGTAAATTGTTCAACGAGGCTAAGAGGTCGGGTAACTGGCCGGCATACAAGTCTTCATTGAATCACTTCAAGAACCTTACGAGGAATGCGAAAAGGAAAGCCTGGAGGGACTTCTGTAGCGGCGTGGAAGGATCCTCTGAGACTAACCGATTACGTAAAATCTTATCAACCTCCCCGGTTGTACCAAGCTATATTCAGAAACCCTGCGGTAGATGGACTCTGAATTGTAAGGAAACACTTGAGGTCCTTCTGGACACTCATTTCCCGGGCTGCCTCCCAGTTGATGTTGAAACTGTGAATGGGGCTGCTGATTCTGTTGCTCCGTGTGAAAACTCTGTTCCGGTGAACAGAGAAAGAATTCAATGGGCAATTAAGAGCTTCGACCCATTTAAATCCCCTGGGCCGGATGGCATTATTCCTGCTGATCTTCAGAAGAACGAAGAAATAGTTGTACCATGGCTCATTAACATATACACAGCGTGTATCAAATGGACCTATATTCCCACGTGGTGGACGAGGTGTAGAGTAGTCTTCATTCCTAAAGGAGGCAAGGCGACTCATACTAAACCAAAGGACTACAGGCCAATCAGTCTCGCATCCTTTTTGCTGAAAACCCTAGAAAGGGTGATTGATGTATACCTGAGAATGACCATTCCGACTGAACTCATCTCTAAATCCCAACATGCCTATACTAAGGGCAGATCTGTGGAAACAGCTCTACACTCGCTAGTTGGCTCCATTGAAGAGTCGCTATCACATAAGGAGTATTCACTTGTTGCCTTCCTTGATATTGAAGGAGCTTTTAATAATGTCAGACCCGACGCCATCCTATCTGCGATGGAGGAACTTGGGATTGACATTTGTATACGCCGGTTAGTCGGAAAGATACTCGGCTACAGAGTCATATGTGCTACCCTAGGTGGTACAAGTGTTTCAAAAGTGGCCAATCGCGGAACCCCACAGGGTGGTGTATTATCTCCACTTCTGTGGAACCTGGCTATGAATACCCTGTTGGTCAGGATGGACAACAGAAGGATTAAAACAGTCGCGTACGCTGACGATGTAGCAGTTTTTATATCCGGTAAATTTCTGGATACAATATCTAGTTGTATGGAATCAGCATCATTCTAGATAAGAGATTGTCCTGGAATATGAATATTCAGAATAGGATTAACAAGGCCTACGTGGCCATCTACTCCTGCAAAAAGGCAATTGGTACTAACTGGGGCATTATGCCGAAAGGTATCAATTGGATCTTCAAAGCAGTCGTCAAACCCATCTTGTTCTATGGAGTATTGGTGTGGTGGCAGGCATTGGATAATGTTACTCACCGGAAAGCCGTTGAACGAGTTCTAAGGACTATTGCGATACTGATTACAGGCGCTATAAGGTCTACTTCCTCTAAGGCACTTTTTACTATTCTAAACTGGCTACCAGTGGATTTGATGGTGATACAAATGGCTCTCAACTCTGCTGTGAGACTAAATGCGGGGGGTTCGTGGTCTGGTAAGGATCTTGGACACTCTAGGATAATGAATTACTATGGGTTTATACATGGTAATATCGATTACTGCATCGCAAAACCTTTTTTCGATAGGCATTTCCATATTATGATCCCGAATAGGGATCTATGGCAGCGCGGACTCTTCCCTCCTGCTGATGTCATACGGATATATACGGATGGCTCTAATAGGGGTAATAGGGTCGGTGGAGGTTTCTATATTGAAAACTTTGGGATAAGATCCTACTTCAGGCTACCTAACTTCTGTACTGTTCTTCAGGCGGAAATTACTGCCATTAAACGCGCAACCAACTGGCTGAGGTATTATCGAATATCTGGTGATATATGTATATTTACTGACAGCAAGGCTGCTGTTAACGGAATAGCGGGTGTCTTTACGACATCTAGGTTAACCGAGGAATGCCGGGTATCTCTAAATGAGATAGCGAGACATTCTAGGATAACGCTTATATGGGTCCCTGGACACGATGGAAATCAGGGTAATTGTATAGCAGATGATCTGGCCAAAAGGGGTGCGATGTTGAGTGAGGAGGCGATCGACCCCTTTTCTGGTATTTCCCTTGTTAAATGCAAGATGGCTGTTCAGCAGAAACTGTATGAGACTGCACAAAACAGGTGGACTAATGAACCTTCCTGTGCCACAGCGAGGTCGACTTGGCCCGTATATGATGCCAACAGGACGAATCTACTTGTAGAATACCGTCGTGAGCAAATAAGGCTAATTGTCTCCTTTATTACAGGGCACTGTTTAATCGGGACACATGCTAGAAGATTGGGCCTACGGTACAATGATTACTGTAGAAGCTGTCATAATGAAGAAGAGGAAGAGACTGTATATCACCTTTTCTGCCAATGCCCGGCTCTTACAAACCTGAGGGAACGCATCCTTGGATTTCCATTCCTATCATGCTTGGACGAGCTATCGAGGATGAATCTTAGACGAATCTACTCCTTCATCCGGGAATCTGGCTGGTTTAACCTGGAGGCAACGGAAGTATTATAAATACCCTGTTGTCTACCCCTTGGGTATCACAATGGGATCAGATTTAAATGGACCCAAGTGAGCTGCTTGAGGAGCAGCAGCCCATGGAACCTAACCTAACCTAAGGCCCTTTGAAAGGCCTATATACTCCTACCCTTTTCCCGCTGCTGAGTGTGGGTCAGTGATGATGACGATGTATTTGATTGTGATGATTTTTGTGCTGGTTTAGTTTTCCAAATAAACCAACAAATACCAACAGATATCTCAGCACTCACAGTCTCATCGAGATGAGTTTATGAATGACATTGCAAATGTGGCAAAGTGCGAAGGAATTGAATTTTAAAACAATTTTAACTGAAACTGCGAACAAATAGAAAATAATTTGTGACTATGACTATTTTTTCCATACATTCTGTTACGAAATAAACAAAGTCATGAGACTTGGGCAATTTCTAGTAAATGAAGGAAGATTGCTGACGAAATTTAATGGAATATAGTTAACTGTGACTCGAAATTTGAGCTAGTTTCCAGAAAAACTGTGTACTGTTTTGGAAACAGCTACTTTAGCATCAAGCTAAATATTTAGTTAGAATGATACCAAAATATACAACAAATCTCGTGCAAGATAAATGCTGATGACTTGTCCTAAATTGGCTTAGTAATGCTGAATTCTTCTCGAAGAAGGAACGGAACTATACAAATAACGGGTTTTCCTACAAGAGGTGTTATTTTGGTATCCAAAGAAAAATGAAATTTTTTGAGATAAATGATCGGATGTTTATTTCATAATAAAGAATAAGGTATGCCGTTAATAATGAAAAACAACATTAGTCAAATGACCACCACGACCACGCTTTCAGGACTATATCACTTTAATTAAATTTTCCATAACCAAATCGCAAAGTGGCTGCCCTATGTCCTCGATAGCCTCACGAATTCTATCTTTGAGGTCTTGAATCGACGCTGGGCTGTTGGCGTATACCTTATTTTTCACGTCGCCCCAAAGAAAGAAGTCGCAAGGTGTTAAATCACAAGATCTCGGTGGCCAATTGTGATCAACTCTTCGAGTTATAACTTTTCCCGTAAAAGAGCAATGGTTTCGTTGCTTGTGTGGCACGTAGCGCCGTCTTGTTGACGGCGCTACGTTGTCCAGATCAATATCATCCAACTCCGACCATAATGACGTTTGTGGAATGCCCAATTCTAAAGAACGACGAGGAATGGACAAACCTATGTTTTCTTCAACACTTTTTTGTATTGAATTTTAATAATTTCAATGCGTTGTTGAAGCGTGTTTCCTTCCATTTTTAGTAATGGCGTGGTTTCTATTTATAAAAGAATAGAAGCTTAAAAGTGACAGCTACCGAAATACCGGATGATTCAAAATAACACCTCTTGTTGGAAAACCCTTTACTATGGTGAACTCCCGATAAAGATAAAACCGAGATGTGATTGAAATTGCATAGACCTCATTGAGAAGAGCAAATACTCACATTTGTGCAAGTGTCATCGAATTGAGGCCTCATATATCTCGCGAGTTTCTTGCTGATGACTTGTCCGTCGCTATGCTTTTGAATTCGGCAATTGTTTAACGCAATTTCCTAGTTTCGTCTTGGATTTGCCTTCGCCAAGTGTGTGCGGACCGACCCTGTCTTCGGCATCCTTGTGGGTTTCACTAGAATATAATTTTTAGTAATAAATTATGTTTCTTTAAGGGGAGTGTGTGTCTGATACAATTCCGAATTTCATCAGATATTGGAGATTATTGGTTTGTTCAAGATGATTTGAGACCAAAAAAAACTCGTAGTATTCTACGTAGACATCTATTTACAAATACCTGCAATGATTGGTTGTATTTCGTATTAGCGTTCCAGGACTCGCAGCCGTATTTCAGTGCTGATTTTACGTTAGAATCAAAAAATATTTATTTTTACACGGCGCAAGATTATTGATGCAGCCAAGACATCAGAATGAGTCGACATCTTCCAGAATTTCATAGTTTATCAGGAAACCGGCATTCAATTGTTAATGCCGGTAGTGCCCCTTGGGGCACGGATATGCATCTTGGTTAGCTCCAGACCTTAATGTTGTGCTTCGAGTGGAAATATGGAGATCCTGAGGTGCACGGACCTCTTTCCTGGTGAGAATTTAATTTTTTTAAATTCGCAGCTGACTAGAGTCTTATCTAGTACCACGGGGATCCTTTGGCCGCAGGACTTCGGTCCTGTAGGATCATTGGGTTGGTCACTTTGGGTGATGTCGTGGTGGCTGTGGTTTAAACCCAAAATCGCGGGAAGAAGATCGTTGGTTAAAGTACTGATGTCTATGCTAGTGGTAGACTTCTGGGTGCTGTGGCTGAGTACAACAGAGCCATTGAAAGTAGCAGATAACAACTAGCGTTGTGCTGAGGAAATGTATTGGTGCAGTAGCATTCGTGATGTACTGGTCGTTGGGCTTGGTTCTCGGTCGAGGTCTGAAGTGTATATTATAGTAGCACACTCTGACTTTTATCGGCCGGGAACTTTTGAAGTCAGAGATCATACATCGGATTGGATTACCAGGCCGGATGTTGCTACTCTGATAATTGGTCTGGGCTTTTTAGTTGATTAGCTAGCTAGCTACGAATGGCAGGGATTAGATAGCCCGAACTCTCGAGCAAGGGGTTTGTGCATTGATCTGTGCAATCTTTGTACAAGAATTTGCCAAATGAGCGTTCTTTGCATAGATGATAGATGCGATGATAGACGCATTGTTTCTAGATGGTGTTTAGACCACCGTGAGATAAGGCCCATGAGGCAGGTGCTCACTCAAATCTAAGACACTTTCTGTTAATAATGAGGGTCAAAACCTTGTTAATAATGCTATTGATTCCACGTCAATTATTCCGGTTCGTCAAATCTCCTTTCTTGTGGGTAACTTTACTATAATGCCTTCTTTAAGCTCTTTTGGAATTCTTACCGATGTCCAGATTTCTTCAATAATAGGAAGGATTAATTTTGCACTCATTTGGGGATTAACCTTAAGGAGCTCTGTTGAGATGTTATCACCTCCAGCACATGGACATGGAATAAACTATCATTTACACGTAAATTTCAGACCTATGCTTCAATATGAATCTGTTATCTGGTATTCCCGAAGCAATGTGTATATAACAAATTTTGAATCTGTCAGTAGATTCGGCTGGCTCTCACAGAACTTCCCACTTTAAAAAGTAGAAGAATTGTTTTAAATGTGAAATTTTGCTGAACCTAATTAATGGAAAATATAAATCTGAATATTTTCAATTTATTAAAAAAAATAATTAAAAAACAAATAGACAACAACTAGGGAATATTTTCAAAAACAATTAATGAAATATCATCTTTTGTTTGCTTTAACGTAAGTGTGGCCAGTACGGCCAGTGGGTCAACAATTTGCAAATCGTACCATTTAATTTCGAGATAAAGAAATATTTGATTTTCTTTATTTAAAAATGCTGATGTTTTGAAATAAATTTTCAATCATCAGCAATATTAATTTAAATAAATAAGGAACTAATTAATTACAAATGAACACAGTTTAAAGACCCTTTGTTTGTAAAACTTAAAAAATCTAAAAATTAACAAAAAACAAGTAAGAGAGCTATATTCGGCTGTGCCCTTCACCAAATTATACTTCAAAATAGAAATTTTAAATATTTTTAGGTAAACAAAATTTACTTTTTTTCCAAAGTTGTTTTTTTAATTTTTTGGAAAAAAAGAATTTCGAATTTTATTTTAAAATTTTTTAAATTTTAATTTTTTTTCTAAATTTTAAATTTTTTTTTTGGTGAAAAAAAATTAGGGTTAAAAAATATTTTTTTTCGATTTTGACCCATTGTAGGTCTAACTTACTATGGTCTTATATACGTCGTTGCATGGTCTTATTAATGACTTAGTAATCCAGATATAGGTAAAAAATAGGTAAAAAATCGAGGTTGTCCTGGTTTTTCCCTCATATCTCAGCCATTTTTGGACTGATTTTGCTGATTTTAATAGGAAACTTCTCGAAAGCATGTCCGACAGAATTATTGATGATTTGGATACCGTAGATATCTGGGGTCTTCAGAAAATTTATTTCAACAGACAGACGGACGGACATGGCTTAATCGGCTCCGCTATCTATAAGGATCCAGAATATATATACTTTATGGGGTCGGAAAATTGTGTTGTGGAAATTACAAACGGAATGACAAACTTACATATACCCTTCTCACGAAGGTGAAGGGTATAATAATTATTACAAACTACAAACTCGATTTTCTACTCTGAACACTCCAGCAAAACTCAGCCATCATTTGTGTTTCCGAGCGACCCATACTTTATATTCTTAATGACCATAATAACTATTTATATTGTATGGGAGGTGCCACACCCCCTGTTCCGATTTGTCCCATTTTTCGCTGGTACACTTTTCTCAAGTTTCATGTAAAAATTCCATGAGAAATTCCAAATAATGAAAAATTTTACTTTTGACCTTCACAAGTTTTCCGATATTAGCATGACTATATTTAGGATTAACTGGACTATAGTATGGAAATTGGGCTCATTCTCCAAAATATGGCCAAAAAATTAGTTTTTCTCGGATAGACTATAATAGATATTTTCATAATTTTTTCATCAAAAAATTATGAAAATATTCATAAAATTATATAATATTCTGAAATTTTTTAGCAAAATTTTTAAAAATTTAAAAATGGAGTTTTGAAACTTCCGCTAAAAAAT
Source organism: Calliphora vicina (assembly GCF_958450345.1). Lineage (NCBI taxonomy): Eukaryota > Metazoa > Arthropoda > Insecta > Diptera > Calliphoridae > Calliphora > Calliphora vicina. The sequence goes on from NC_088782.1 coordinate 63,955,609, forward strand.
TAAATTTGTTTGGCCATACCTGCGAATAGCTTAACGGTATTGCGAATAGCTTAACGGTGGCACAAAAGTAAACTTCCGATGTTTTTTGGCTGTAATTAAAAAAAAAAGAAAAACTTTGATTCTTCTTGTGGATTATTTTTATTTGGTCTTTTAATTTTTTTTACATCAAGTCGAGAATATGATGTCATGTAAATGGTCGCCGCCACAGTTGATTGTCATTTAAGCCCTTTTTATGTAATTTTTCATCACTTTGGCCAAAACTTCCGGTGATAGGTTAAACCAGCGACTTCAAAAAGCCCCACAAAAAGAAGTCTGGAGCGGTCACATCAGGCGATCTTGCTGGCCAGTGCAAATCGCCAAAACGGGAGATTAGGCGCCCGGGAAATGCATCCTTCAGCATATCGGTTGTGGAACGTGCAGTGTGTGCCGTTGCACCGTCCTGTTGGAACCACATGTTTTCCAATCCCAATTCATCAAGTTGCGGCAAAAAGAACTCGTTGATCATTGCTCTGTAGCGCTCACAATTCACAGTAACCGTTTGGCCCGCGACGTCTTCGAAGAAAAAAGGTCCGATGACTCCTTCAGCGAAAACAGCACACCATACAGTGACTTTGAGCCGGTGTAATGGCTCTTCGTGGGTTACACGCGGATTTTCAGGCCTCATCACTCATGATTATTTTTGATGAAAAATCCTGTTCCTCTTGGTGGTGATTAAGGATGGCTTGAGCGTATGTTAGACGCGATTGGCGGTCAGCAGCTAACAGCTGATGCTCCGTCTGGACTTTGTACGGAAACATCTTCAAATCTTGTACCAAAATTCGCTGTAAAGACCGTCGACTGATACCCATTTGCGTGGCATGTCGTCTGGTCGATGTCGACGGCGCTTCCATGACATCCTCGGCTACAGCAGCAATATTCTATGCAGAACGGCTACTCCGGTGTCTGCCACGCCTGGCAGCATCTCGTGTTGTGCCAGTCTCTTCGAGGCGAGCGGCTAAACGTCGCAGTGTTTCACCAGTAGGCGTTGGACGGCCAGGAAATCTGTAACGAAATTCATGTTGTGCCAAAGTCACCGACCGATTATTGGTCAAATAAATAGTCAGCAATATTCCGCGTTCTGGAGCAGTGTAGCGTAACATTGTTTATTAACGTGTATTTCGCATGTGTTTACTACACAAATGTAAAAACAGAACTGACATTAGGGGTCAATCGCAAAATTTATAGCATTTTCTGATAGGAGGATTACTTTTGCGCCACCTTGTACAAATAAATATGGGTATATTTTAAGTACAAATGAGCTTTTATTTTAATATATCAAGAAATATATTAATTTGGTTCCCACATTTCACATTAATGGCCTGGGGAATTTTTAATAACTTCAAAATTTTTTAACCAATTTTAGACTTTTATATCTGATTAGAACGACAATAACGTATACATTACTACTCTTTTAAATTAAATTGTAAAAGTAATTATTTAATGGCAACATTTTTACAAAAACTGAAAAAATTTAATTTTTTGCCTTGCGAGCGGCACGGGTTAACGTCGTTTAATCGAGCTCAAATTTCTCAATATCTGGAAAGGCGAATCGTTTTTTGAGGTCCAGACGAACAAAATTTGCCATCGATATTTTGTGGTCACCCTAATGTTTATACATAGATATAGATTGGGAGAAAAGATTGAGAAATATTAGATATTTACGTCCTTGTTTCATGTTCAAAGGTTTTTAAATAAATTTTTCCATTTTAAGAGTTTCAAAATTCTTTCTCGCTTTACTATTAAGACATGAGTTTAATTAATGATTTTCTTTTAAATTTAAATACTTGATATATTTACCCTGGTATCAGTTAAATGTTATAAATAAATAAACAAATTGAAACGCGCCTAATTTTAAAAATTTCCAAAAAGAAAACAATAATAGCGCAATGAAGGCTTCAATAAAATTAACAATAAAAAAATAAATATCATCACATCATCATTGTCGTCGCATGGTTTTGTGGGCTCGACTACAATGATATGATGTATATCGTTTCGTTTTCATTTCAATTTCTGTACTTATCAGGTGCAATCACGTGATTAAATGTTTAAGGTGGTGTCTCATCATCATCATCATCATCATTTTAAAATAAAAACAGTTTATTAAATAAATTTTGTTTTCAAATATTTACTTTCAATAAAATTAAATGCAAATAATATTCTAGTACTACAACTAAATTCATGGTTGAAGCAGCGAGGTAAATCTGAAGAGGTCTTTGAAAAGTTAAGAATAAATTAGGGTTCAACGGTTCTTATGATGGCCAACAAATCTATATATAAAAGAGTAACGTTACTGACTGACTGAATGACTGATTCATCATCGCACAGCCCAAACGGCTGAAGCTAGAATCACGAAATTTTAACTGTGGGTTCCTCCCTCCCCAAAACGATCCGATAAGAAGGGATTTTTGGAAATTCGAACGTTTAGGTGGTAAAAACGGGTAAATTCGGTAACCTTATATCTTCAAAACTAATAAAGATACAAAAAAACTTAAAATAGCATGTTACTCCATTTAAAAAATAAGCTGACAGGTGTTTCGTACTTTTTGGAAATTCGAAACTTTTAGGGGAGAAAACGGGTAAAAACTGTATTTTGGTACTTTTTTTGCACCCTATGTATCTTTTAAACCAATAAACATAGATACAAATTTTAAATCGTATTCTTTAATTAACAAAAAATAAAAAATATAAGTTTGGTACTTTTTGAAAATTCGAACCGTTAAGGGATAAAAATTGTGTTTATTTTTGGTACTTTTTCATAAAATATGTTTTTCTATAATTTGACATAGACATACGAATATTTTATTATGCGCTCGCACCACGATACAGAAATTTATTTGAATTAAATTTTACCAAAGCAATGGGGATAAAAAAGGTACCAAAAAGGGGATAAAATCGAGAAAATACATTTTATTGAAATTATTAAGCCAATTTTGAGAATTTTTTAACATTGGTTCCTGGATTCGTACAAAAATTAACTAACAGGGTGTTATTTGGAACTCAAGGTGTATATTGGGCCAAATCCGGGTAAACAGTTTGGTACTTTTTTTAAAACAAATTTTTTCTTGGGCACATTAACACAGATTTTAATATTTTGAGACATGTCTGTAGCATAAACAATTTTTGCAAAATGGAATATTTTTAAAGTTCGAAATTGATTGTTTCAAGGAAGAAATGGGAAATTGGTACTTTTCTCCTAATGGTACTTTTTTTAATATTTTAAATTATTTCACTTATCGACATTAAAGTTAGCAGATATGTATCTGAGTGAAGTTTGTGTTAGTCATAGGGTACAATATTTAGGTACCAAAATGTGAGAACTGAACTATAGGTACTTTTTTATTCATCTAATGGTACTTTTTGAATTTTATATGACAATGGACTTAGAAACATGAAATTAAGCATACACGGTCCTATATCAGTTAGAATTTTAGGTGTAGACTTTTTGGTACTTTTTCTTTAATCGAATGGTACTTTTTGTATTTTCTTCACCAGTGAACCTAGAAACATGAAATAAAGCTTACATGTGCCAGAGTGGGAATCCACAAGTGTCTGCTTTTTGATACTTTTTCTATATTATAATGGTACTTTTTGAATTTTCTACAATAATGGACCTAGAAACATGAAATTAAGCGTATATGGTCCTATGTGAGTGAAAATTCAAGCGCATACTTCATGGTACTTTTTTTATTATAATGATACTTTTTTTAATTTTCTAGAACAATGGACTTGGACAAATGAAATTAAGCATACACGGTCCTATGTCAGTTAGAATTCTAGGGGGAGACTTTTTGGTACTTTTTCATTAATCGAGTGGTACTTTTTGTAATTTCTTCACCAATGAACCTAGAAACATGAAATAAAGCTTACATGGGCCAGAGTTGGTGGACATCTACAAGTGACTGCTTTTTGATACTTTTTCTATATTATAATGGTACTTTTTGAATTTTCTATAATATAATGGACCTAGAAATATGTAATTAAGCGTATATGGTCCTATGTGAGTAAAAATTCAAGCGTATACTTCATGGTACTTTTTGGAAACTTTTCGAAAGCATGTCTGACCGAATTATTGAAGATTTGGATCCCGAAGATATCTGAGGTCTTCAGAAAATTGATTTCAACAGACAGACGGACATGGCTTAATCGACTCCGCTATCTATAAGGATCCAGAATAGGGTCGGAAAATTATATTGTGGAAATTACAAACGGAATGACAAACTTATATACTCGTATACCCTTCTCACAAAGGTGAAGGGTAAAAAAAGTAGAAAATAATTGAACAAAAAGCCTTAAACATTGGACTACTGGATACTAGGTATTTTTTAAGATTTTCTCATATATATTTCTTCCAAAGGATTATTTAGGGACACTTAATGAACAATTGACTTCACACTAGATTACCTGGGTTGTATAAAGTAACCAATTGACTTCTCTTTGCATGAAATTACCCAGAAATATTGTTACGTTTTAACCGTTTCAAAACGTTGTTTTATTTCCTTTAAATAAAACGGATACTTTTGATTGCAAATATTAAAATGTACAACAACAGAATTAAATAGCCACTCAGTGTTTTTTTATACACGTTTATCAATTCGCAGAAATACAGACACACTTTATAATGTTCACGAATTCACTTGCAAAAACACAGCACACTTTAAGGCACTCAGTTGATGTTTATTCGAATAGCGTCTCTGATAAAAACTGTCTCACGACTGTAACCTCTGCCACTATTTATAACACTGCCATCTGCACTCTAGATTGTTCTTTAACTGTCAAAGCTTTCGAATAGACACGCCATCTCTGGTAAACTTTCTCTGGTAAACTTTCTGCAATGTTCTTTAACTGTCAAAGCTCGCATATTCTAATTCGAATATATCAACTCAAAGCTTTTATTCAATGTTAATAATGCCCACAGATATGTTAGGCACTGCTGTTTGAAAGCATTATGCAACTTTAAATCAGCCGTTAAAATCGTTATATTTGAATTCAAGTAACAATATATAAATTTTAGTCAGTCAAGTAATTAGATATCGGTAAAAACAGATAAATAGTCAATATTTTATATTCTTGAGCCAACCTACTTAATGTTTTGAAATCACTTTTGCTCACTCTCCTCGTAGCAGCAAAAAGTGTGTGTTTAACATGGCTATGTTAATTAACATATTCTAAGTATATTTATATCGAAACTGTTATTTTTCGTACTAATGATATGGCAAAAAATAAACAAATTTTGAATAAATGAAATTGTTAATTATTCTTCTAATGAATAAATAAAAAGCTACCGCCATTATTAAGCTACAATTTAATACAAAAAAAAACAACGATAAAAAATACGTACTACATATTAAAATATTTGTTTTTGTTTGTATTTTTTTTTTATTATTTTAATCTACAGTAAGAAACTCACAGATACTATAAATGGAAACCTTCAAATCGCATACACGCGCTGTCAAATGACCATTGCACTCAAAAACTATAAAAACAAACACACATGAAAAGAATAATTAAAAACTAACTCACTCTACTACCCTGCTGTTCTGAGGATGTTTAGTGTACTCGATTGGCGAAAATATAAGTGTGGAAACACAAGCCAGTGGATTTTAATGCGGTTTCCGCTTCTCTTTTTCAGCCTTGGCATTCAAAAACTAATGTTTTAAATTTAAACTACTCGAACTTAGAGCTAGATAGAGTTAAAAGATGAAAGCTTTTGGAAGTGGGCCTTATAAGGGAGCTACGACCAATTATGGACCGATCACTATGAAATTAGGTCGTGTGATTTTTGTCTCTATGAAAGTTATTTATGTTGAATTTTATGTGTATACCAACATTTTTAAGAGATTTATGCACGTTAAAGTGATTTTCGGAAGGCGGTCTATATGGGAGCTTTGACTAATTATGGACCGATCGTAACAAAATTTGTTGACATGAATTTTGTATATATAAAACTTATTTGGAGCGCAATTTGTGGAGATACATTTATAAATTAAACATTTATGACCGATTAAGTCCAATTTCGGAAGGACATTTGTATGGGGCCTGGGTGAAATAATGGACCGATTTCAGTCAGTTTCAATAGGCTTGGTTCTTGGGACGAACATATTATATGTACCAAATTTCATAGAAACATCTTCAAAATTGCGACCTGTACATTGCGCACAAGGTCTATGCGGACAGCCAACCAGCCAGACGGACGGGCGGACATCGATTAATCGACCCAGAAAGTGATTCTAAGTCAATTGGTATACTTTAGAGTGGGTGTTAGATCAATATTTTTGGACGTTACAAACATCTGCACAAACGCATTATAAACCCCCCCACCAAACTATGGTGGTGTAGGGTATAATAAAATATATTTTAATTTGGTGCAGATTTTAATAATAAACCGGTAGCTATGGGTACATAGCCACATGTAGAACTAGCGGGTATATTAAAGAATACACTGTTATTTGCGTGCTTATAAATTATATAGATCCCTCTATTAAACTTAACTCTCTCACTACCCAATCACTCAGTCCACTCATTTCATATCAATAATAAACGTCGATTGATTTTATTGCAAAAAAACAACAACTCCAAATAATTAATTTGAAATGACATACGTACGCCAGTGATGTCGTTTGGTTACATTTGTTTTGGACCTTATTTTAGTAACTTTTCAGCCCAGCTGCTATAAAAAATTATGATTTTAAAAGTTTGGGGTCATTATAACCCCAAGTGCCATTAGGGGTAAATTTCCATTCTTGTGCTGTTATTATAAATCCTAGAGTTTATGTTATATTTTTTTAAGTATCATCAAAATCGGTCCAAAAATAAATAATATTTCTATATCTTTAAATTATAAATTCCAAATATTGAAAAATTTGACCTTTGACCTACACGATTTAAGGTTTAACGTTTTCCAATTTTAGTAAAACTTTCAGAGTATATTTAGAATTATGTGGACTATAATAATCTGAATAGGTTTTACTTATAGTTCATAACAGTAAGGAAATAGAGCTCATTCGCCTAAAAATGGCCAAATAATTGGTTTTTCTCGAAAATTTCAAAATTTAAATCGCAGGTACGGGAAAACTATAAGAGATATTTTCATAATTTTTTTTCACATTTTTATTCCCTATTATATTCTCAATAAATCCCAATGAGATGTTCAAAAAATTCTGAAATTTGTTTAACAAAGTTTTCAAAAATTTGAAAATGGAGTTTTGAAACTGCCGTTAAAAAAATTTTATTTTTTTGTTCATACCTAAGAATAGGTTAACGGTATCCTACCAAGGCAAAAACTCATATACAAGTAAATATGGATATATTTTAAGTAAAAATTAGCTTTTATTTTAATATTTATCAAAATATCTTAATTTTGTTCCTACCTTTCTTGTTCTAGTTGCCTGAGACACAGTAATGGCCTGGCGAATTTTTAATAACTTTAACATTTTTTGACCAATTTCTGTTTTTTATATCTCATTAGAACGACAATTAGGTACACATTTCTATTATTTTAAACTAAATTACAAAAATAATTTTTTAAAGGCAAAATTTTTACAAAAACTGAAAAAAATTAATTTTTCCCCTTGTAAATTCATCTCAAAACTTCAGAGAGCTTGTGGCAAGACTTAACCCCAACCGATTTACCTAAAAAATTTCAGGATGATTTTTTTAATAATTTTCCCCAAACTGGGGGATGAGAATGGCCAAAATCTAACTTTCGTTAATTAAGGGCCACCCTAGCCATGTCAGATAATAGTGCTGGATTTTAAGAATTTTTTCGATGTTGTCTGGAAGTTCCTTATCAAAACTGTGATCTTCCCATTCTTCATCACTTTCTGAACTTGTACTGAGTATTTTTTCTAACTCAGTATCCCATAAAAAAAATCCTTTTTGCCATTTCGTAAGACCCTCTTATTTATAAAAAAAAATCAGTTTCTAAGCAGTAAATATTACTGACAGTAGCCTAAATTCCAATATTGACGTTTTCGAAGAGATTACGCAAAGAAAATGCTGTGGCCCCCAGCATCTTATTTGCTGAAAGTGCCTTGGCAGTCAATGTGTTAAAGAAGTTTGTTGAAAATATCGTATCGCAACAAAATCAAAAAAAATTTTAGAGGCTTTTTAAAACACTACACTGGTGCATATTCCTATAAACGCACTTAATTTTTTTCTGTATTTTTGTTTTTTGAAAGTAAACATGTTTTTTTTCTTATTCTTGTTGTTTGTCTTAATTATGCGATCAAATGTTCTTGGTGCTATTTTAAGTGGAAGATTCGTATAAACACAGACGTGAAATTTGTTTTTAAAAAGGTTACCAAAAATAAAATATTATCAATTTTATTTTTTTTTTTTCAACCAAAGGTACGTTTTTAAGAGTAACATCTCAATTTACTGCAACTTTTTCTATTTGAATCAATAAATTTCATAACTTTTAAAGATGCCCAAGGGAACTTTTTTGTCCGATCAAGAAAATATTAAAATTAAATTTATTCACAACCAAGGATATTCCAATAGAGAAATTGGACGTAAAATCGATCGTTCGGAAAGTGTGCTGCGAAATTTGTTGAAGAAAGGTCAAATTTATGGAGTTCGCAAACCTACAAAAGGGAAATACAAAACTAACAAGAAGACAATTTAATCTAATAAAACAAGAAGCAATCCGCAACAAATGGAATTCCACACAAATAAAATAATAAATTAAATCTTTCAGTGACTTCCAAACACATTGCACACATTTTACCAAGGCGAATTTATACAAGGTGGTGGTAGTTCTACAAAAACAACAAATGGTCTTAACAAATGTCAAAAAACAGAAATTAAAAATTAAACAAATATGTATTAAAACTAAATATAGTGTAGATAATTGAATAGTGAGGGCTTTACTTATTTATGCAAAATATAAATATTTTGTTAATTAGCTTAGAATATGCAGATATTGAAGTATAAAAACAAGCTTTGACAGGTGTTAGAACCAAACAAGCGAAAAAACAGTAATCAGCTGATTGACTGACTCCATCTTGTATAAATTCGCATTGCATTTTACGAAACGATGAAAACATAAAATGGAAAAAGCCGAAATGTAAACCAATGCTAAAAAAGCACCTTAAAGAAAATCGTCTAAAATTCGCAAGAAAATATATGAAATAGACAGATGATTGGAAAAAAGTAATTTTCTCTGACGAAAAAAAATTTAATTTAGACGGTCCTGACTCATGCTAATGGCACGATTTGAGATCAAACGATGTTCGGATGTCAAAACGTAATTTCGGTGGTGGCAGTGTTATAGTTTGGTCAGCGTTTTTTGCAGTTGGCAAGTCGAAAATATGTTTTGTTCCGACAAAAATGAATAGTGCGATTTATAACGAACTGTTGGAAGATGTTCTTCTCTCATTTATGCATGAAAAAATGGATGAAGATTGCATATTCCAACAAGATAATGTTGCAATCCATGTTTCTAAGCATTCGAAATCTTGGTTTAATGAACATAGCATTCCTCTGTTGGACTGGCCGGCTTGTAGTCCCGACTTAAACCCAATGGAGAACTTGTGGGAATACATGGCCCGTAAAGTTTAAAGTTTAGGCAAATAATGCCCAGAATGAAAGCATAATGGCTGTGACAGAGCTGAAACTAAAAATTAAACAAGTCTGGGAGGAAATTGATTCCGATCTGCTTAAAAAATTAGTGGAATCAATGCCAGACCGTATTTTTGAAACAATCCATAACAAAGGATCATCCACACATTATTAATAATGCTACAGTGGCCCATAAATTAAAGTACAAATGAATTTTTTTGTAAACAATATTTTAAGTGAAGTCTTACCTAATTTAATACACAAATTTGTAGCCCCCCTAAATATGTTCTTGTTTAATTTTTAAAATGTTTGTAAAAGAAAGTAGTGTGCGTTTATAGGCATATGTACCAGTGTATACAATATTGACGTATTGTGGTTCCAGTAGTAAAATATTTGACAAATTTTAAATTCTATGGAGAGGTTTTTTTTTTTTTTTTTAAAAAATGTTTATGAAAAATTATAATTTTTTTTAGACGTTCCTCCACATAATTAATGATAACTCAAAAAGGATTCATCTGATGTTATTAAAATAAACTCAGAAAAGTTTAGATTTACATAGCATTTAATCCGTTTATATATTGCGTTTCAATCCGCTCAGTAGTTTCGGAGTTATAATAACAAATTGAAGCAAAAAATAGATTTTTTACGTGAAAATAGCTATTTTTTTTTTGTTTTAAAAAATCGTGAAAAATCGAAAACGACAAACATTTTTAAAATTTATTACTCTATCGCAAGCTACATATAATAGGAACAAAATGAGATAAGGATCATAAAAATCGATAAATTATTTTCGAATTTATTCATAATTAAGTGAATTCGCTCATTTTCACAGAATTATAGTTTTTGTTTGATATATATAAAATTCAGTAGTTAATGTTCTTCTTTCGATTGATTGAATTTTAAAAACAGTTTCCCCACGCTATATACAAATTTTTATTTATATATTGCGTTTCAATCCGCTCAGTAGTTTCGGAGTTATAAGAACAAATTGAGGCAAAATATATATTTTTCACGTGAAAATATAAAATTTTTTTTATTTTAAAAAAAATCATGAAAAATCGAAAACGTCATAAATTGTTCAGATTTATTACTTTGTCGCAAATCCACATGTAATAGGAACAAAATGATATATCGATCATAAAAATCGATGGATTCTTTTCGAATTTATTCACAATTAAGTGAATTCGCTCATTTTCACAAAATTTATCAATAATTGTACAAATACAAACACAATTGGTCGATTCACAAGGTATCCTATTATTGAATTTTGACCTTTTGTTTGAAAAGTTTTTCTGGTTTTTGGTTTTATTTGGTATTAAAAAATTCCCGGAATGGAAAAAGTCCGGGAAAACAATTCGTAAATGTAACTTTTTATATAAAAAAATTTAACTTTCTATAAGAAAAATTATAATTTTTTCCAAGATACCCCTGGCAACACATTTACGCATTTTAATAAGGGAGTGGAACATGAGTTAACTTCATTGGTTTCTCTTTTTATTTTTCTTCTCCTCTTAAACTCCCCTCTAAATTACAATAATAAATTGAACAGCAAATCAATTTGCAAACATTTACAAAGAATTAATAACAACAATTTAAATAGAAAAACAACAACAACAACAAAAACGCACAACTAACACAGTTTGTTTATTGAGAACGTAGTTTATTATTTATAAACTGACATAATTGTTATTATGACATAAATATAATGCCAATGTAGCGTTTTCGCACTTGTAGTGATTACATTCACTTCGTTTCACAACTGTAAATACACCGTTAATATAGCTGATATTTAAATTTAAGAAAATATATTTCCAATAAAAACTCTATAAGTTGTAAGCATAGATCAATACACATAGATCGGAAACTCTCTTGGAAAAAACCTAACTCAGTTGTCAAAAACCTAAGTGGTGAGAATATATTAGTAAAAAATAAGTAAGAGAGCTATGTCGAATCGTATATACATTTCACTAAATTCTACTTTAGAATAAAAATTTTAAATATTTTTAGGTAAATAATTTAATTTTTTTAAAAAAAATTTTTTTTATTTAAAAAAAAAAAAATTAAGTTAAAAAAATCCATTTACTATGGCCTTATATACGTCGTTGGAAAGAACTTTGAAATATCTATCATTAGATATCCATATTGTCTATATTAATGACTTAGTAATCCAGAAATAACCAAAAATCGAGGTCGTGCTGGTTTTTTCCTTATATCTCAGCCATTTGTGGGCCGATTTGCCGAACTGGGTCTATAGAGGCTATGTTGTTGTATGAGTCATGTGTGTAAGTTATTTGGCGGCTACGGAAAGTTGATTTCAACATAGAGATGGACAGGCTGACATGGATATATCGACTCCGCTATCTATAACGATCCAGAATATATATGTTAGATTTCATGTCAACTTAACCAACTTTTGAAATCGATGTCTTCCGATGGGGATGAAATTGTATGTTTAGAGTTACAAAACATTTATTTTGATATACAGTAAAACCTTGATAATCCGATTTAACAATAAAAATTTGCAGAAATAATAATAAAAATATTATGCTATTTATTTTGCTTGATAAAATAGTCATTCGATGTTTTGTGTCGAGGATTGTTCAAGCTTTTTTCCAAAGTTTATATGAAATCCGGATTGTAATGTTATAAAGATGCAATCAATCCGAATTATAGAGTACACAATGTAATGAAAATTGATGTCCGGATTACCGAATAATCCAGATTATCAAGGTATTACTGTAAATACATACATGTATCCTACTCGTATCCCACTCAGCGACAAAAAAAGACCTAAGCTTTCTTTTGAGAAAAAAATAAAAAAAGGGTCCGTTTGAAAAAAAAAAATTACCAACAAAAGTCTAAACGGCTGGTCCGATCGGGATAAAATTGGACGTGGGCGTAGACAAGGAGGATTCCATTGAGCCCCCATACTTTGAGACCCATAGCGCCACCTCTGGAACATTGGTAGGGTACATTTTAATAACTAAAACTGGAATACTCCTTGTTTGCTTCTGCCCCACTGTGGTTTTGCCATGTACACGCTAGCCGCGGAGGCCTCATGGCCGAAATCATATTTAAACATTGGATGAATACGTCATTCTCTTTTTTATTTCAATTTATAGATCGCCACCTCTATAGATAACTGCTTTTATTTAAAGAAAATGGCAAACAATTTGGAAAAATACAACTTTTTTTGGAGCTTGTCTCAGATTTTGATCTATAACTTTGGTTTTACTTGGTCGATTCCAATACCAACAATTCCCAATTCCCAAAAAAGTGTCGAAAAATTTCAAAAATGCTAATTTTTAGTTTTTTGGCTATAATATCCATACCAGGGTCGGGGTTATCGGGACCCCTTACAAAATAATTAGAAACATATTGAGCCACCTATAATCGGTTACTATATTTTGATATCGGATACGCGATTTGAGAATTTTTGCCCTAAAGTTTTATTTTACATAAAAAATAGGTGTTTTTTGAAAGTACCTAGTAACAACAATTTTGAAATTTGTTTTCCTTTAAAATATTTTATGAAAACTTAGCTTTCAGAAAGTAGAAATTCCTTATACATCCTCTTAGACATTTTTTGCGATAACTTAAAAAGAAAAAAGTTCTTTTATCCCAAAAAGTTTTTATATCTGGTAAATTTCTGGACACAATATCTAGTTGTATGGAATCAGCATTAAGTACACTGAGTGAGTGAATTCCGTACCCACAAAAAAACGGAATTGGTTCTCTTCACTAGGAGGTATAAGATCGATGAATTCAGACCACCTAGACTGAATGGAATCAGTCTCGAGATCAGAGATAATGCAAAGTACCTTAGCATTATTCTATATAAAAGGCTATCCTGGAATTTGAAAATTCAAAACAGGATTAACAAGGCATATGTGGCCATCTATTCCTGTAAAAGGGCAATTGGTACAAACTGGGGTATTATGCCGAAGGGTATCAATTGGATCTTCGAAGCAGTTGTTAAACCCATCTTGTTCTATGGAGTGGTGGTGTGGTGGCATGCATTGGATAATGCTACTCACCGGAAGGCTGTGGAACGAGTTCTTAGGACTATCGCGATACTGATTACAGGCGCTATAAGGACTACCCCCTCTAAGGCTACTACCCCCTCTTTTTACTATCCTAAACTGGTTACCAGTTGATTTGATGGTGATACAAATGGCTCTCAACTCTGCTGTGAGACTGAAGGCTGGATGTTCGTGGTCTGGAAAAGACTATGGGCACTCTAAGATACTGAATTATTATGGGCACTTACATAGTAATGTCGATTACTGCATCGCAAAACCTTTTTTCGATAGGCAGTTCCATATTTTGATTCCGAAAAGGGATTTATGGCAGCGCGGACTCTTCCCCCCTGACAATGTCATAAGGATATACACCGATGGCTCAAAAAGGGGCTGTAGGGTCGGTGGTGGTTTCTTCATTGATAACTATGGGATTAAAACCTACTTCAGGCTACCTAACTTCTGTACGGCTCTTCAAGCTGAGGTTTTATCGAATATCTGGTGATATATGTATATTTACTGACAGCAAGGCTGCCGTTAACGGAATAGCGGGTGTCTTCACGACATCTAGGTTAACCGAGGAATGCCGGGTATCCCTTAATGAGATAGCGAGACATTCTAGGATAACGCTTATATGGGTCCCTGGTCACGATGGAAATCAGGGTAATTGTATAGCAGACGAACTGGCCAAAAGGGGGGCGATGATGGATGATGAAGAGATCGATCCCTTTTCTGGTATTTCCCTTGTTAATTGCAAAATGGCTGTTCAGCGGATACTATATGAATCTGCACAAAACAGGTGGACCAATGAGTCTTCCTGTGTTATAACGAGGTCTACTTGGCCCGTATATGATGCCAACAGGATGAATCTACTTATAGAATTTCGTCGTGAGCAAATAAGGCTAATTGTTTCATTCATTATAGGACACTGTATAATTGGGACACATGCTAGGAGATTGGGCCTACGGTACAATGACTACTGTAGGAGCTGTCACAATGAAGAAGAGGAGGAGACGATGTCCCACCTATTCTGCCAATGCCCGGCATCAGAGAATCTGGTTGGTTTAGCCTGGAAACGATGGACGTATAATTAATACACAGACGTTTACCCCTTGGGTATCACAATGGGATCAGTTTTCTTAATGGACCCAAGTGAGCTGCTTGAAGAGTGGCTACCCATGGAACCTAACCTAACCTATCCCAAAAAATTAGCGAAAAATCGCTTTTTAAAATTTTTTAAATTCAAATGAATATAACTTTGGACATATTCATTATTTTTAAACAATTCTTTTTCCATTTGACACATACTGGAGAAAATCGGGAAATATTTGGATACGCTGTTATCAAAAAACTGGAGTAGGGTGGGTAAAAATGTTGAAAATTTAATTTTCGAATGCGAACTTCTCCTAAGCTATAATAGATAATTGATAGCTATTTGTAGTGCTCGATGAGAAGATTCTACATGAACAATGTTTTTGAAATCGAAACTCAAACCAAGAAATAATATCGTTTTAAAAATGTAACATAGTTTTTATAACTATTAGGCTCTCTTTTCTTGTATCGGAAAATTTCGTTCATGTTTTCAAGGTCATACCAACATTTTCATAGCAACTATAATTGATAATTTTCCATAAAAAGCTCTAAATAGACCACATTTAGCTTGTTTTGTTTTTTAAGTTGAGAGTTAAACGGTTTTTATTTCATTCAATACAATAAAAACACAAATTGAGTATTATTTTTGTTTTTGCCATAAAAAAAAACTAAAATAAAAATAAAAACAAACAAAATTTCTGGTTATCAATTTTATAATGAAATCAAATGAAATGTGTATGAGAGTATCTGTGTCTCACTCACTACTCATTAAAAAAATATTGAAAACCACGTGGTGTGGAATATTTTATTGTTTTCACATCAAATGTTGGCGTCTGCTGTTGTTGTTGTTATTTTTGCTAAAGTCTCATTGTCATTTGCAAGAAATTTGTAACTTTAAAGTTTAAAGTAACAACAACAAATATCTACAACTGAGAAAAAAAACACGCAATTATTAATGAGGTTTTAAAATTTAAATTAGAAATTTATTTGTATTTGGCGCTCGTTTGTTTGTTGTTTTTTTCAGAAAAAGGGGTTTCGTTTTTAGCTGGTTTGTGTAACTTGACCATTTGTTTATTTAGGATTAATTGGTTTTATATTTAGCACTCAAATGGGTATTAAATATTTTTAGTTTTAGTGGTTGGTTTCAGTTCTTTATGGGGGTTTAACTGGAAATAAATAAAAAATAAATATTATTAAGTATTGCTCAGTATATTGATTTTGTTGTTTTTATTGCTGTTTTTTAATTTATTTTCTGTTTAAATAAGAAATCCTCATTTAATAACTAGGAAATTGCGAGGGTTGTGTTAAACAATTGGGTGATTATTGCGTATTATAAAATGATTCGAACAAACTATTAAGCATACAGTGCACAGTGGGACAGAATCAAAATCTTTTGGAAATAAATCTGGCATTTCTAATCGGCTGGTCCGATCGAGATGAAATTTGACGTGGGCATAGCCAAGGAGCATTCGAGTTTAAGTTATTAAAATAGGCTCTACAAATGATCCAAGGGTGGCGCTATGGGGGCTCAAATTAGAGTACCTCCGACATGTAAAATTTTTGAACACGTGCAATTTTTTTGCTTTCCGATTGGAAAGCGCTATTTATCTCTTATAATTTACAACTTATTGGAAATTTTGCCATACCTTGGTCTACTTTTCTAAAAATATAGGTCGAACTTTTGGACCGATGGACTCGATTTTTTTGTTAGTTAGACAACTAAATAACGAAAGAACATACAGAAGATTTCAGAGCAATATCAATTATGGATCTAAAAATAAACAATTTTCAATTTAAATATTCCAAAAATAGTTGATTTTTGTGGTTTTTTGGGCGAAAAGGTGACTTGACTCTTCTTCTATATCTATATATATAAAAATGAAATGGTCCATGTATGTAATGGCATCACGTGAGAACGCCTGGAGCGATTTGCCTGATTTTTTTTATTCGATTCGAAATTTTCAGGAGATGAAAAAGTATGCAGTACAAATTTTGATATTTTATTTGCAAATAAATAAGAACAGGCAGGGTTGGAGAAACTTGACGAACTAACATTAGTAAATGCTACCGGGCGAAACTAGAAAATAAACTTTCTTTATGAACATACAGTGGTGGCCACCAATTTAAGACAAATACTTGATTTTTTCCCATCAACTGAATTTTGATGGGATAGAGCCACAATAAAAGGACCTCTAAGGGTATGAAATTTATTATTAATGTTTCTAGTTTCTGAGAAATTTTTGGAAAAATCGGTAAAACATATATGGACAAAGATATGTGGAAATACGTTGACCCACCTCAGCGAACATCCGCTGTTAATAACATGATATGACCGAAACTAATGGAACTAAAAATACGAAATTTGGTCCGAATATTTTATAATAAAAAAATTATAATGATATAAATGTGAGAAAATATGTTTATTTAAAAAAAAAATGTTTTTGGTCAAGTTGTAGAAAAATTTTATGTGTTCATGGTGAATATGTATGAATTGACACAGTCGAATAAAACACACTTGTGTGTTAAAACAGTCCTCATGCATACATATTTGTGGAAATATTTGAAAAAATAATTGACAATTACATGGAATTTAGCAAACAATTTTGTCTTAAATTCCTGGCCACCACTGTATAACAATTTTATGTTTCTCTGTAAGGTATCTTTACAAAGAACAGTTTGGTATAAAAAACATGTACTATTTTTCGAATATGTCGCCTTTACGCACTTCGGAATGTGACCAATTTTATATCAAAATTTCAACTTTGGGCCACATGTTCTAAAGTCTCAAAGCTGGGATCGGAAAATGGAAAGCAGCTTTGAAAACTCTGATGTGTTTCCTATTTATCCCCAAAGTATTTTCCCAGTCCCGAAGGAAATGTGGACACTATGGGCAAAGTTGTAAAAAAAGTACCATTTTTGGGAATTTTCGCCCCATTTGTTAGGAATTGCGGGATTCTCTTTGACCTTTTGACAAGTTTTTTACACTTTGTTAATTAGAATGACAAATATAAAAAACGTTGAAAATTTCATTGAGTTCTGTTAATAAATAAAGATTTTATTACATCTATCTATATATCTATATATATAAATATGAAATGGTCCATGTATGCAATGTCATCACGTGAGAACGGCTGGAGCGATTTTGCTGATTTTTTTTTATTCAATTCGAAATTTTCATGAGAAAAAATTTCAAAAATTTTAAAATTCGGAAATTTTTTTTTTTGAGTCCAGTCAACTGTAATTAGAGATGCCAAACGGGGAATCCCGTTCCCGAAAATCCCGGGGTTTTCGGGATTTCTTAAATCCCGAAGCCCGGGGTTTTTTAATTTTAAATCCCGTTTTTCATAAATAAATAGGGGAAATTGTCGTTTTTGTGTTCCATTTTCATGCATTTTGACATTCTACATTCCCGAATATCGCAAAGAGCTCAACTCCTGCTACAACATAGTTAATAAAGGAAAGCCGTATTTTTGGTTTTCCTTGAGTGGGGCTCTGGAAAATCAATTCTTTACTTTTTGTTTGTAAGTTATCTAAAAAAACTAATTTTAAATCCTCTTCAAACGAAATTGATTTTATCTCCGATGAGGAGCTCGAACAAAATGAAAATATTTCGATTGATCAAAGCCTAAAATATACGGAAACTAAAGAGTTTGCTAGTCAATTGTTTTGTAGACTGTTCGGGAGGGAATCTGATCAGAATATTTATGATGGAATTTCTTTTCGAATGTCTTTTAACATTATCAATACTTGAATTGTTAACTTTAACTTAATTTTTTGTGTAATCGAATTATTCGAACTCTCTTATTCGAATTATTCGCTTTATTCGAACAAGAGAAAAATCGAATAATTTGAATTCCCTAGTGCATACTTTAGTGCTAAATAAAAAATGTATTTTCAATTGTAAAGACATAATTATGTACGTTTCTTTCTTATAATTTTCGGGATTTTAGATTCCCGAAAATCCCGAACCCCGGGATTTTCAAAAATCAGTCCCGTTTAGCATCTCTAACTGCATACTTTACTTTACAGCATCTCTAACTGTAAAGTAAAGTATGCAGTACAAATTCAGATATTTTATTTGCAAATAAGAACAGAGAAACAGAGTAAATGCCACCGGGCGAAGCCGGGGAGGTCAACTAGTATATATATAAAAATGAAATGGTCCATGTATGTAATGTCATCACGTGAGAACGGCTGGAGCGATTTGGATGATTTTTTTTTTATTCCATTCGAAATTTTCAGCCCCTAAAGTATGCAGTACAAATTTAGATATTTTATTTGCAAATAAATAAGAACAGGCAGAGTTGGAAAAACTTGTCGAACTAACATTAGTAAATGCTACCGGGCGAAGAAGGGCGGTTAACTAGTATTATATATTTATTGAGTTTCTAAAACTACAATTTGTATCAAAATTTTAATAGAATTGCAAATATTAGGAACAATTTGATCCATATTTATTATACCCTTCACCTTCGTGAGAAGGCTGTATATAAGTTTGTCATTCCGTTTGTAATGTCCACAATATGTATAATGTCAGACATGCTTACGAGAAGTTTCATATTTCAAATCAACAAAATCGGGCAACAAATGGCTAAGATATGTGGAAAAACCAGGACAACCTAGATTTTTGACCTATATCTGGATTAAGTCATTAATATGGACAATATGGATATCTTATGATAGATATTTCAAAGACCTTTGCAACGACGTATATAATATCATAGTAAGTTGGACATACAATGGGTCAAATCAGAAAAATTATTTTTTAACCCGAATTTTTTTTTTACCAAATTTTTTTTTTGCTAAATATTAAAAAAAAAACAAAAAAAATTTTTAAAATATACCAAAAGTATATTAAATATTAAAAAACAAAAAAAAAAATTTAAAATATAAAAAAAAAAAATTTTAAATTTAAAAAAAAATATTTTAAAATAACAATTTGAAAATTTTTTTTCCAAAAAATTAATAAACAACTTTGGAAAAAAAATAAATTTTGTTTACCTAAAAATATTTAGAATTTGTATTTTGAAGTATAATTTGGGGAAGGGTATATAAGATTCGGAACTGACGAATGTAGCTCTTTTACTTGTTCCGTACTAATTTTTTTGTTGATGTAAGTTAATTTTTGGTCTTACAAAAAAATTTCAAGTCAATATCTCAATTAGATTAAAATATATGCCGCTTTAAAACTCCGTCTTTCAAAAATATTGCAAAAATATCGAATACGAATACTCCTTGGGTACGCCCATGTCCAATTTTATGACGATTTTATCCAAAATCCGAGATTTCCGAAAATCTAAATCCCAAAACAAATCCTTATGAAATTTAAAAAAAATTACTGGAATTCAAGTTGAAAGCAAGTGTAATTCAAGCCTTGAGTGCAGTGTCAAGCAATTTAACCCTTTAATGCATATTGTTGCCAATTGTCTACATTCCAGTTCCACTTAATTTTAGTCGAATATAAATCAAACTAAAGCTGAATGAAATATAATAAATAAGAATCAACTAAATATTTGATAATTTATAGAAAAATAAAAGTAAAAATCTTGCATTTAAGGGTTAATTATAGTAGCGTTACACTACATATCAATAGCATTCTCCAGTAAAAAAAGGAAACATAAATTCAAGCCATATGTTTGCATTCAAGTCAAATTCAAACAAAATGTTCAAGTGCTTGAATTTCTAGGGCTTTAGTGCTATTGCATTCAATCTATTTATATAAATTTTCCGATAACCTATTAATTTGTTTCTTTTTTTTCTTTTTAGGTATGTTTTTACATGATTTCAAACTATATTCAATGAGACTTGCTGCTAATTTGACCAACCGTATTTTTTTACTATACTTATCTCCTCACCAAACAACAATGTAATCCAATGTCAGCAAAAAAATAATATGGAAGGGGATTTCCTTAACACACTTGATCGATGTGTTTGAATATGCTATAGATTTTCATTGACATCTACATAATAATGACAACACTTGTCAGTTTGGAACTTCTTAAAATTGACACATTTGTAATTGAGAGTTCTTGAAGATGAATGTATTTATAAGATGCTCATTTGCTACATATGACTACTGAGTACTTGAGAATTCAAGTGGCAAAAGTAAAATTAAACTATGAAGATTCTTCATGTAATCAAACATTTTCAAATGTCAACAGCTACAAGATACATTACGCACTTATACAAAATTTATGGATTATGTTTTAAAACCCTGCAGTTCAGCAAAATAGATTACTTCTGGTGGGCAAAATAACTATGTAGTTTCTAATCTTCAGTACAATTTTAAAGTGACTACACTTTAGATTGATTAAAGACTGTAAAGTGACAATTGACTACACACTAGACTACCAGGGATGTAAAAAGTAATCAATAGACTACTCTTTGCATTACAAAAGAGAACAGGTGTGTCAATTGACACACAAATGTATGAATTGCAGTCAGCCAAGTAATTAAAATTATACAATGACTGCTTTAGTAGTTATAGCAGAACTGCTAAATTAAAATAGTTATTGATCTAACGAATTTACTGGTAAAATGTAATGCAGAGGTAACCAATTGACAGCCTCTGCATTACTTTAAAATAGAAAAGTATTTAGCTATAAATAGAGTAAGTTTACAATTACCTCCCTTAAAACTGCCGGGTTTTTGGAGCAGAATTGCAGTAACAAGAATCAAATAATATTGATATGGGTGAGAAAGTGTGTGCTCATTCATGTATTTAATGAAATTGTATTGAATATTTTTTCATAAATTTGTAAAACCAAACAAGTTGTTGGATTTTATTAAGAAAAAAATGTATTTATAAAGAAAACAATTTGGGATTTATTTATTTATTCGCTTTCAAAGCAAGTAATCACTCAAAAAAATTAAAAAAAAAACAAATGAATTGAATAAGTAATTGAAATCGCAAAATTTTGGGAATTCGTTTCTTTGTAAACCACAATTCTGTGGAATTTTAATTGCAGCAATGGCAAACATTTTAAATTTGAGATGAAATATGATATGGGGAAAATATTGCAACAAAATTAAAAACGCTTTATTTTGTGCAATTTTGTGGGAGTTTTGAAGAATTTAATTTAAGATTTAAAGTCTGTTTCAGCGATTTTACATTTTGTTCATATCTATCTATATATATATATGAGGGATTTCACGTCAAGTGAACCAACTTTTAAAATCGATGTCTTGCACCATGGTTAGACCTATTGGATAGTAAAGCAGACACAATTTTTCAACAAGATCGGTCAAGAACTCTCGGAGTCGACATTTAGCCCAAGCAAGTGTTTTTTTTATCTTATTACCCATTGTTCTTAGCAAAATGTGTCCCAAATAGTTTAGATAGCTATTTCTTCAATCTTTCGAAAAAAATATATTTAAAAAAAAAAAAAAAAAAATTTAATATTTTTTTCCGAAATCAAAAACTTTTTTGCCTTTTTTACAAATATATTTTTTCTTAAAATAAAGCTTAGATATTTTCCTTGAGGATCTATTTGGTCGCTTAGTGGGATGCGAGTTCGATATCTAACAAAAAAAATGTTTTGTAACTCAAAACATGCAATATTTTTTTTTTGCTCAACAGAAAACTCAGATATTTTCCTTGAAGACCTATTTAGTCGCTTAGTGGTCCCACTAAGAGACCAAAAAGCTTTCATTTGAGTAAAAAAAAATTTAAAAAGAGGAAAAAAGTTCGATTTTGCCACAAAAAAATCAAAAATTGTATATCTTGAGTTACAAAACATTTATTTTGCTATATATCCCACTCGCATCCCACTAAGCAACCAAATAGGTCTTAAAGGAATAGACCCAGGCTTTCTTTTGAAAAAGGGAAAAAAGTTCGATTTTGCCACAAAAAAGTCAAAAATTGCTTATTTTGAGTTACAAAATATTTATTTTGATAGATATCGAACTCGCTTCCTTTAAAGCGACCAAATATGTAGGTCCTCAAGGAAAATATCTAAGCTACATTTTGCTAAGAACATGGATGAGAAAAATCACATGTTTGGCCAAAAAGTAAAATTTTGACCTCCTCTAACTCCGAGAGTTCGTGACCGATCTTGTTGGAAAATTGTGTCTGACTTCTATCCAATAGGTTAACCTTGGTGCAAATTTCATCCCGATCGGAAGACATCGATTTTAAAAGTTTGTTCACTTGACGTGAAATCCCCCTATAATTGTTAGGTTTTTACCTTTTAAAATGGTGGTTTATTTCCTTTAAATTAACTTAACTTACACAACAACAGTTTAAATAGTCATTATGCGTTTTTATACAAACATACGTTTATAATACACACACTTAACCCAGATATGCCGACGGCTTGAGCTTGATCATTTTAAAAGTACTTTTATATTATTTTGGAAGCAAATGAGAAATAAAAAACAGTGCAATTAAAATTTTTTAAAAATTGATTGAAAAAAGTGTTTTTTTAAGTCGTCCTATATATAGGACTTTGGGGTCACAACAAAAAAACTAAAACGCAATAATGAAACATTCATGCATATAACAATCAAGCTACTCTTCGTAAATATAAATTCCAAAGAAATATAGTATTTATTCACTTGTAAATGTACAAAATTTTACTTTCAGTACAAACGAGATATGTCCATAATGACTAAATATGAGCATTTTGAAAATATCACAAACTAAAAATTCAATAACTCAAAAATAGTAGCAAAAAATAATGCGATCACACAATATCCCATGAGATAGTGGTGAGTACTAAGTATGTGAACAACAAAAAATGGTATTTTGATAAACGTGACGTATCCTGTAAACAAGAACTACATGTAATACATGTAGTACAGTCGGCATATCTGGGTTAAATTACACTTTATAATGTACAAGAATGCAGTTGATGTTAACTCTAACAGCGCACAGTGGTATGAGAATAAAAAAAGAGGGAAATAAATCTGTAACTTCTAAACCCTTACGCCGATTTGAATGAAATTTCACATGCACACAGAGGAAGTGTAGTCGAGTTTAAGTTTTGAATTTGGACCTCATGAGCCCACCAGGAGCGGGACCAGTGGTTCCCAAAGTAGGACAGGAAAGTAGTAGGACTCGCTGAGAATTTACCTAGCACTGTTATTTACATTCATAAAAATGTTGTTATGTAGGCAACATGCTTTTTTATGAATTTCTATGTTAGGTAAATTCTCAGCGAGTTGTTTAGTTTTCCCTAATTTATTTGACACGTAAAAAACATAAGGTAGACATGTTATATATCAATGGATAGAGGATTTTGTCTACTTTTCAAAAAATTATATATATTTTGACAATTAAAAAATTCATGGAATACTTTTTTGAAAAATATGAAAAAAATGCTTTTTATTGAATTTTGCATAGATACAAATTTTTCAAATTGAAATAAAATTTTTATTTATGAATATTTTTTAATAAAATTTCAGAGTTATGTAGATTTTTCTATTCAAAATGGAAAAATAAAAACAAATTTTGAAATTTGTTATCAAGTATCCCGCAATTCCCAAAAAAATCTTGAAAAATCCCAAAAATGGGATTTTTTCGTTTTTTGGCTACAATATCCATACCAGGGGCGGGGTTATCGGAACCCTTTACAAAATAATTAAGAACTTATTGGGCCATCTAAAATATGTTACTATATTTTGATATCGAGTATGCGATTTGAGAATTTTTGCCCTAATGTTGAATTTTACATAAAAAATAGGCATTTTTTGAATGGACCTGATCCCGTCGGTATCAAAAATTATAAATGTTTTTTACATTTAAAATATTTGGCGTAAAGTTAGCTTTTCAAAAAGTACAAATTCATTATACATCCTCTTAGAAATTTTTTAGATAACTTAAAAAGAATAAAAGTACTTTTTGCAAAAATCGCATTTTTAGGGTCCATTTTAATAACTTAAACTCGAATACTCCCACTTATAAAACAAATGGCATAAAACTCAACTTTCTGGGGTAATTGGTAATTTTTGTTTAAATTTAAATAGGTTAATAAATAATACTTGTTGCCATCTTGACAACAATGTTCTAGGAGCTCAACTATTTCATCAAAATTTGCTAAATTACGTTTCAAGTAATGTCTATTTTTATTTAACAATCATTGTTCATTGATAAAAAGTACTGAAAATTTAATCGCTTATTATTTCAACTTATGTTGTTTTCATTTCTTTTACAGTTTGTACTTTAAGTTAAAGTTAATTTCTTTTGGGTCAGTCAGTCTATTAAATGTAAAAAAATATATGTTAAGTATCTCGATTTGCTCGCAATAGATTAGATTATGGGAACAGCACACATTTTTTATTGATGGACACATAAATAGTTTTATTTTTTTTTTTATTATTATTATTATTATTATTACTGAAGGTAATAAAACAATTAATATTTTGTTTGTTTAGAATAAATATCTAAACCGACAAAGTACTCTAAAAGTAAACTGTGTATAGAAGGTTTTTTTTAAATTCAATTAAAAGTAATACAAATTATAAGAATGTTATGTTGGATAAAAGTAGAATAACAAGAAGGGAAGGCTATCATTTTTTCACACAACAATAATTTTTTCTCTCTTCTAACATACAAGTACTGTGTGAATTCAATACACTTGCGAGAGAATAAAACTTAAAAACTAAAATTTGAATAAATCCCGCATTTTAAGCCATACACCCAATAGCAACCATAGAGAAACATAGAGCGAAAACTAGAAAAAAACTCAAACAAAAAATTTACTCAATATAATCACACATGTGAGTGTTGTTTTTGTTTTCACGTAGTTTTTTCTACTAATACATTATCACCACATACGTTTCTGACAACTGAGTTAGGTCTTTGACAGAAGAGTTTCCGCTCTATGTCTATTATCTATGTTTATACCCTACACCACCATAGTGGGGAGGGTATTATGCGTTTGTGCAGATGTTTGTAACGCCCAAAAATATTAGTCTAACACCCACCTTAAAGTATGTATACCGATCGACTTAGAATCACTTTCTAACTAGATTAAACGATGTCCGTCCGTCCGGTTGGCTGGCTGTCCATGTAAACATTGTGCGCAGAGTACAGGTCACAATTTTTAAGAAATTTTTAGATATTTCGATCAAATTTGGTACATATTATTTTTTCGGCCCAATGACCAAGCCTATTGAAACTGGCTGAAATCGGTCCATTATTTCACCTAGCCCCCATACAAATGTCCTTCCGAAATTTGACTTTATCAGTCATAAATGTTTAATTTATAAATGTATCTCCACAAATTGCGCTCCGAATAAGTTTTATATATACAAAATTCATGTCACCAAATTTTGTTACGATCGGTCCATAATTAGTCATAGCTCCCGTATAGACCCGCTTCCGAAAATGACTTTAACGTGCATAAATCGCTTAAAAATGTTGGTATACTCACAAAATTCAACATAGTAAACCGTAAAACCATAGTGATCCGTCCATAATTGGTCATACCCCCATATAAGGGCCACTTCCGAAAATCACTCAAAAATTTAAATTATTGAAATTTTAAAAGAAAAATGTTTTTGCTCTTTTACTTAGTGTAGGTTTCAGCCGCTTACCCTTAGACACCTGCGTTTCACCTGACCTTTGCCGCTTAATACTAGGCCTGCTATATGGACCTTTGGCAACCGTCGCGGTTCCTCGAGTAGAGGAGATTGCGGACAGCACCTTGGGTGTTGTGCTAGCAGACTTCGTCGTGCCGCATAGGTCATCACCTCTCTTTGGTCCCGACGTGGCCCTCTTTGATGTAGATGGGCGTACGTCAAGATCCTCCGAGACGATGATCGTGTTCGGTCCAGTGCTGACATGGGGCACATGTTTAGATGTGATCACCTGCCTGCTCTGGTTTGGTTCGGTCGTAGTCTTGACTGGCCTGACCTCCACAACAGTAGTATTTAGCATAGCCTCATACTTCTGTATGTGGTAGGTATGTTTACGCCGTAAACGCTTTTCCCTGGTGGTCAAGGACGCGGGATCTCGTGAGTCCAACGTCCTGACATACCGGAGAGAGCGTTTGTAGCCAGCCAACCTTTTCCGTTCGTCCTGTTCTGACTCCCGTTTCTTGTTTTTCTGTTCTGTGTCTCCCTTTGCAGGGTCATGGGCCTCCGGATTGTGTACGTCTTCCTTCGCTTTTAGCGGCTCGGAGGACACCATGAGTAAGTCCTCCTCATCAGTCTCATAAAGGTTTAACCCTTTCAGACCTGAGAGGTTGTCGTCACTGTCGTCCAAAGTCACTCTTTCCTGTCTTGTCAAAAAAATGTTCGGTCTGTCGTTAATCCCAGTAGCATCACCGACTACCAGACCCGGGATATTCGTCTGATTCGTCGCAGTCACAGTAGCTCCAGTGGCACTCAGACCTGTGGCTTCCGCCTGAGTACTCACGTTACACTTGGAGATTTTAGCACCCTCGACCAAGGACATAAGGCCGTCTTTATTATTTGACATTTCATGGGGGGGGGGGGTTTGGCAGTTTATACCTCTACCATAGGTCAGAAAAAAGACACTGTCGCTCCACAGGTGTCAGACGCAGACCAGGATGCCACCCTTAACATAGGGAACAGACGCCAGATGGTATGTTGCCAGCAGGGGTTTCCATTAAAAGTTATAAAAATTATTAGAAATTATGTTGGATAAAAGTTGTAATCAAAGAATAACAATATTTTCCACAACAACAAATTTTCTCTCTTCTGGCATACAAGTACTGTGCGAATTCAATAAACAAGGGAGAGAATAAAACTTAAGTTTAAGACTTTAATTAATAAATTTCTTTACATATAAATGCAAATATTTAGGGCTACGACAGTACGTGATTTATTTTGGTGTGATACTAATAATACTTGTGTTTCTTTTTCATAAATGTCCCATTTAGTTAAAACTATTTTAAATTTAATGTAAAATCACATTTACTACCAAATTGCATGTAATTTAGATAAGATACAAATAACTAACGCAGACAAAAAAAAACATTAAAGAAATTTAAAACTAATTTCTTAAAAATACTCTACAAAATCTCATAAATCGTTGACAACACAAATATTCGATTCGATATTGAAAATAGCAACAAAAATGAAAAAAAACATAATTTTTTTTTTATCTTTTTCCGAATTTCTGTTAAATTTTGAAACAAAAATTACAATTTATTGAAATACAAAAGCAAAATACAAACGAAAAGTTTTGAAATTGTTCACATGAAATGTGAAACATCTTTAAGACAAAAACAAATTATGAATATTATAATTTATGATGAAAAAAATAACACAAACATTTTTCAATGATGATTTTTCTATGATTTTGTTAAAGCTGTAGCGGAGGTAGTGTTTAAAAACAACATAAAGTGAGGGCCAGAGAGTGATCAGAACATAGTAGCTACATATTTTTGTTAATTTATTTTCGGTAGGGTCTGTTGTCAGTGGCAAAACATTACCTCCAACATGCTGTCATGTCAACCCGAAAACACACTGAAATTTTCAACAAAAAAAAAGAAACAAACTCGATGAAAAAATCCAACACACATAAAATTTGTCGTTTGTTCTTTATTTGCGTTGGCATTTAGAATGTCGAGAATTAGTTTTTTTTTCTTTCTTTCATTCAATTTTTTTTAACGCATAAACAACAAATATGTACTAAGTAAAAAAAACTAAAATCAACTAAATTCTTGCGTTATCTCTTAAAGACGCATTGCATATCATAGAACAAATAAACTGAAATTTCATTAAAATTATAAAAAAAAACTAAACAAATTAAATAAAATAAAATAAAAAAAAACTCAAAAATACTCTTTAAAACGAATCATCATCATCGCACTTACACGTGTGTAAGTTGATTGTTTGGTGGTGGCAGAAGGCAGTGTTAGTTAGTGAGTGCACCTTATCAATTTTGCCTTGTGCTGATCATGACTATGATGACAATGTGATATTGCGCCAACATTTCCTGATATTTTGTTGCCATTCATTACTTTACCTTAAAATGATTTCGTTTTTTGTTACTTACTAATTTAGTTCGCATTACTTTGTACGTCTTAAAGTCATATGTTTATTTTCATACACCATTTCTATAACAACAATTAAGTAGAGGCATAAAAATTACTACAAAATTGTAAATCCTTAAGTTTCTCCAAACACCCTGCTTCTACCTTAATGTTAATTCCAAAAGTACCTTCAGTGGTTGGCACTCATATTAACTAGAGGCTGAATATGATCGTTTATGCAGCTGTAAACAATACGAATATCAACGAAGTTTTGATAAGAACAGAGGGTGAAAGAGCTTTAAAGAAATTTTTCATAAAAACTTTAGTTGTTTTCAAGCAGGAAATATGAAAAGAGGACATGAAACTATACTGATCTTGAAAATTTGTCAATTAATAAGACAAGTAAGAAAGTAAAAGAGCAAAAAAAAATTTTCTTTTAAAATTTCAATAATTTATATTTTTGAGTGATTTTCGGAAGTGGGGTTATATGGGGGCTATGACCAATTATGGACCGATCACCAAGCGATTTATGCACGTTAAAGTGATTTTCGGAAGCGGGTCTATATGGGAGCTATGGCTAATTATAGACCGATCGTAACAAAATTTGGTGACATGAATTTTGTGTATATAAAACTTATTTGGAGCGGAATTTGTGGAGATACATATATAAATTAAACATTTATGACCGATAAAGTCCAATTTCGGGAGGACATTTGTATGGGGGCTAGGTGAAATAGTGGACCGATTTCAGCCAGTTTCAATAGGCTTGGTCCTTGAGCCGAAAAAATAATATGTACCAAATTTTATCGAAATATCTTAATCGACTCAGAAAGTGATTCTAAGTCGATCGGTATACTTTAAGGTGGGTGTTAGACTAATATTTTTGGGCGTTACAAACATCTGCACAAACGCATAATACCCTCCCCACTATGGTGGTGTAGGGTATAAATAATTTCTTTTGAAAGATTTGTACTACATATGAATTCTGCGCCAAATGAAATGCTTATCTTTTGAGACCAAGAACGAGTCAAGCCATTTGCAGATAGATGCTCTGTTCCAAAGTGAAGCGTATTCCAGAGAGAGCGTTCTGCATCGATCGAAACAAATACAAGTCGGGCGGGGAAAGGTATGGACTATAAGATGGGTGAGCCAAAACTTCCCAACCGCTCCCAATCAGTTACGTTTGGTACATGTTACCTGTAATTGTCTGGTCAGATTTCAGCAGCTCATAATAGATAGGACCTATATGCTCGCGGCAAATACAGAGCATTACCTTAGCGCCATGGATATTTGGTTTATGAGTCGATTCGGTTGGTTGGCCGGTCTTCACATTACGCTGCGGGTTGTCGTAATGAAACCATTTTTCATTGCAACTAATGATTGGGTGCAAAAATTATTTTCTTTTATGGTATTCCAGCATCATTTCACACATGAAAGACCCGACGTCTTTCAAGGTCTCTCAGCTTCAATTCGTATGGTACCCAATTTCCCTGCTTTTGGATGAATCCTGCTACTCGCAAACATATTGAGATTGCTGCTTGAGTAACTCCCAATGATTTTGCAAGCTCTTGTTGAGTTTGACAACAATCTTAATGCCTTCAATTCTTGGTCTTCAAACTGGTCTGAGCGATATTTGTCAAGTTCCAGACCATGTTAAGGAAAAATATATTTTTGTGTTGAATATTCCCAAAGCCAGAAGCAGTTTCCGTTCTGCAAGATTGATCTTACTTACAGTATTATTTACGACCAAACCTCATATTTGTCTTATTTTTCGAAATTGTAGTGAAACGGAGATGCCTTTAGGGTGCAGTATTTTCAGTCTCGCCGATCAGGTTAATGTTAATAAAATAGGTGCACAAAATATCTGGAAAATTCTTATAAATTAGTATATCCAGGCTTTTCTCATGTTCTTATCATCACATAGAATTAGGTGAGGAGTTGTCATAGACAGGTTAACTGGATAGGGTACCATGTTTGACTTGACTTACTTTTGTGAGAAAGAAACCGTTTTTTGGTATTCCTAATCGATAAGTCAGAGAAGCTACCGAGTCTTAGGTTGAGTCGTAGTTTCTTATCTATAGTATATATGGGCTCAAAAAAGACCATGTTTTTAATTTTTCAACTTTATTTGGAACTCAACCTGTTATGGGAAACCGGCAGTCTCTGAATTGGGTCTAGATCCTCACGTAAGACTCAATGTGTTACGTTAACATCTAAACAAACAACACATCATGTTGCTTCATCTATAT
Source organism: Calliphora vicina (assembly GCF_958450345.1). Classification (NCBI taxonomy): domain Eukaryota; kingdom Metazoa; phylum Arthropoda; class Insecta; order Diptera; family Calliphoridae; genus Calliphora; species Calliphora vicina. The sequence goes on from NC_088782.1 coordinate 63,986,512, forward strand.
TTGTGAGCGGTGTCAATATTGAGGAATCAGAAACTCTTCATATTCTGGTTTTGATAATTAAGTGAAAAGTCCGTTGAACTAAATACATTATTCGATTGTTGAAAGAAGTATCCACCAACTATACCTCACCGATGGAATGCAACTTCCATGTATGTGTCTGTTTATAGGCTTATAGGAGAGATCAACGGTAGTTATCGGTAATACTTTATCAATTCTCTAGATTATCGTCTCAAATATTTTCTACTAAAATTAAGGATCTTGTCCTCGAATAAACATTACTATTCAAAAAGAGCTCATCCATTCGTAATCGATTGGACAGTGGATCGTATAAAACACAAGAGGGAAAATTCGTCCTTTAACAGAAACTCCCATATGTGGAAAAACTTCTTGCTGAAAGAAGTCTCTTCTGCCACTTTCAATGCATGAAAATTACTTAAAATTTAATACCCACAAAAACTACTTCCTCTATCCTCTCTGCCATAATCTGCTTGCTTAGTTTCAATACAATGCACTGCTGGAGTAGTCGTCATCCCTGAGTGATTTTCGAAAGTGGGCCTTATATGGAACGATTTCAACAATCATGTAGTATATTACATGCTACCATGATTGCAAAAATGTATGCCTGAACAACACTACATTCATTCGGAAGACGGTTTGAGATGCTCTAATATAGTGCGAAGGTTGGTTCTGGGCAGTAGGCCCAGAATACCCGCGTGACCATATGTTCGTGATATCCAACATCTAGATGCATTAAGACTCGCTGCAGGCTGAGGTGAAGATCAATTGGAACAAGGTTCAGTATAGGACACACTGATCTCTGGACTTTATATAGTTGTTCTACGGCATAGTTTTTCCAAGTTCCAGTCATTCATACAAGAGATCCATAACATAGAATTGGACGTACTATAGCTGTGTACATCCATTTAACTACGTTGAGACTAAGTTCCCATTTTATACCAAACATCTTAGACAGGAGTGAAGTGTTTCGAGTGGACTTAGTGTTAACCCCCCAAAAACGGAATTGGTTCTCTTCATTAGCAGGTACAAGATCGATGACTTTAGAATGAATGGAATTACTCTTGAGATCAGTAGTAATGCAAAGTTACTTGGTATCTTGGGATAATAGGATCGATGGAGGTTTCTTTATTGAGAACTTTGGGATAACATCCTACTTTAGGCAACTGCTCTTCAGGCGGACATTACTGCTATGAAACGTGCATCCAATTGGCTGAGGTATTATCGAATATGTGGTGATATACGTATTTTTACTGATAGCAAGGCTGCCGTTAACGGAATAGCGGGTGTCTTCACGACATCTAGGTTAACCGAGGTATGCCGGGTATCCTAAAGGAGATAGGGAGGAGTATAGCAGACGAATTGGCCAAAAGAGGAGCGATGATGAATGAGGAGACGATTGACCCCTTTTATGGTATTTCCCTTGTTATATGCAAGATGGTTGTACAGCAGAAACTATATGATACTGCACAAAATAGGTGAAACTTGCTGTGTTACAAAGTCGACTTGGCCCGTATATGATGCTAGCAGGACGAATCTACATATGGAATTTCGTCGTGAGCAAACAAGGCTAATAGTTTCCTTTACTAAAAAACACTAGTTAATTGGGCCTACTGTAAGAGCTGTCATAATGAAGAAGAGTAGGAGACTATGTCTCACCTAGTCTGCGAATGCTCGGATCTGACAAACATGAGGGAATGAATCCTCGGAATCCGATCCCTATCATGCTTAGATGACCTACCAAGGATTAATCTTACACGAATCTATTCCTTCATCAGAGAATCTGATTGGTTTAACTCGGAGACAACAGACTTATTATAAAAATCTTGCAGTAGTGGACATAATATCACATTTCACAACAATCCTGATACAATCCTTTTTGGTTTAGTTCAATGATAACACAGGTCAACAGCAAAAAAAGCCTTCAATAACCACTATATAGATTTGTTGCATCATGGTAACCTAAGTACAAAAATGGTAAAATTTTTTAATCGGATAGATTTTTTTTTTAAAATTTTTTTTTTCTAAAATTGTAAATTTTTTTTAGAGGTTTCTCCACATAATTTATGATAACTCTAAAAGGGTTCGTCCGATATTATTGAAGTAAATTTAGGAAAGCTCAAATTTATATAACCCTAATTCTGTTTATATATTGCGTTTTAATCGGCTCAGTAGTTTCGGAGTTATAATAACAAATTGAAGCAAAAAATATATTTTTTACATGAAAATATCTAATTTTTTTGTTTTAAAAAAATCATGAAAAATCGAAAACGGCAGAAATTGTTTAGATTTATTACTTTATCGCAAAGCCACATGTAATAGCAATAAAATCAGATATCGATCATAAAAATCGATTGATTTTTTCATCTCATTTTGTAATAGGAACAAAATGAGATATCGATCATAAAAATCAATGGATTATATTCGTATTTATTCACAATTAAGTGAATTTGCTCATTTTCACAAAATTTGACTTTTGTTAAAATTTTTGTTACAAATACACTCAAAGTACGCACATAACATTTTTTGAAAATAAGCGAATTCACTTAATTGTAAATAAATACGAATATAATCCATCGATTTTTATGATCGATATCTCATTTTGTTCCAATTACATGTGACTTTGCGATAAAGCAATAAATCTAAACAATTTCTGCCGTTTGCGATTTTTCATGATTTTTTTTAAAACAGAAAAAATAGCTGTTTTTACATAAAAATATATTTTTTGCTTCAATTTGTTATTATAACTCCGAAACTACTGAGCCGATGGAATCGCGATATATATGTGAAAATTTGTACATAGGATGGGGAAAACGTTTTCAGAATTCAATCAATCGAAAGAAGACCACTCAATTTTATGCATATCAAACAAAAAAATAAAATTTTGTGAAAATGAGCGAATTCACTTAATTGTAAATAAATTCAAAAAGAATCCATCGATTTTTATGATAGATATCTTATTTTATTCCTATTTAATGTGGGTTTGCGATAAAGCAATAAACTTAAAGAATTTCTGCCGTTTTCGATTTTTCAAGATTTTTTTAAAACACAAAAATTTGCTATTTTCATGTAAAAAATATATTTTTTGCTTTAATTTGTTATTATAACTCCGAAAATACTGAGCCGATTAAAACGCAATATATAAACGGATTAAAGGTTATGTAAATTTAAATTTTTCTATGTTTATTTTAATAATATTGGACTAATCCTTTTTGAGTTATCATAAATTATGTGGAGAAGAAACGTTTAAAAAATTCACAATTTTAAAACAAAAAATTTAAAAAAAAATTTCTCCATAGAATGTAAAATTTGGACCATATTTGTACTACTGGAACCACAATACATCAAAATTGTGTTGTGGTTTAAAAAGCCTCTAAATTTTTTGTTGCCCTCAAGTTATTAACGTAATCGAGTTATTAACGATAAGCAAACGTAGTGGAGAGATCACTCCACCCTGAGGTATGCCTCGTCCAACTTGTTTGGACTTAACTCTATTGCCATGATTTGCTGTAACTATTATTGATTTCAACATGGATAAAAACCAGTCGCTGATATACTTTTCAACATCCAGGTTAATAAGAGCTTGTTGAATAGCAAGAGAAGTTACGTTATTGAAAGCACCCTCTATATCCAGGAAGGCTGCCAGTTCTAAGGTTTTTAATATGAAGTGATTAAACAAATATATTTTCCTTAAAGTCTTACAAGGATTTCTTTAATCTAAATGTTTGAAATATGTGGGAACATCTCCTCTTATCATCAAAAAACGTTATATCGTGTAGAATGGAGATTATGATGACAAACAAAGTCTGTTTAATATTTGTTTTGTCTGTCATTGCAATGTACAGATGCCATGCAAGTTGTCTGTCAATATGTAATCTATAAATTTACATTGTAAATGGTGTAAATAAATAATTTCCTACGTTTTACCTTTTTACCATTTATTAGTTTCATTCAACAACTCACATGTGCTTGCAACTGGCTACAATTTAAGCAAATATTTTACTTAAATATTTTCTTTTCAGTTTTTTTATTTTCAATTTTATATTTAACATTTTCGTATGAATGTCGCATTAAAGTAAGAAAAACCAAAAACAAAAAACAGCGTATGGATGATGAACGAATGAGCAGCGAGCAGTCATTTAGAGATTAAGAGTGTTCCTACCTACCTACACTTACACTTATTCGTTTTTGAAAAATTATACTATTTTTAGAATTTCGCCTGTTAAGTTACTAAATAAATAAAGTGATTTTTTGTACTTTTCAAATGAACAACAGCAGCAGAGCAGAGCAGTCTGGGCTGACACAAAGTCATACAGACGGAAGGAAGGACAGACGTACGTACATTTGTACTGGTAATCAAACAAACTTGCACTGATAATAATTCAGGCAGTCAGTCTCTGAGTCCATCATAAAGTACAAATAACATGGGTCTCAAATCAAATGACAATTCAACTCATCTTGGAATGAAATGTTTATTTTTTGTTTTTCTTTTTAACGTATCTTGAGTGATTTTTTTTTTTTTAATTTTTCAAATAATATTTTAGATTACACGATTTGTTTTAAGTTGTGAACACGTTTTTTTTATTTTCTTTGTTTAGTTTTACAAAATTTATTTAATGATTAGAAACTATTAATCTTAGTTAAGTGTTGCTTAGAAAACTTGATATATATTTAATGGATTGTTATAAATAACTAGACATTTTATGGGAACTTAATGTTATTTAAATTAAATTTTAATTTGGTTGGTTAGAAATTTAAATTTTTAAGGATTTTCTCATAAATCGAATGCTTACACGTTTTGTAAGTTGTAATCTACCAGAGATTACAAGATACGTTACTGATAAAGACTGCTCGTACTCAAGACTACTGTCAACATATACAAATGTTTATGAAAATCTTTAAACAAATGTCAACTACATGTGTATATCTGTATGTATGTAGTTATATTTAAAGTGTTTTTTTTTGTGATTTCAATTTAAAAATTGCCTAGTCATTATTATATTAAAAGTTTGATTGTTTGATCGCCTTTAAACAACCTTCAACAATCAATTTTTGAGCAATTTCTTTCAATTATTACACTTGATAAGTTTCGACTTAGATTTTAGACCTTTGCTCTTAACAAATATGAGCAAATAGTTTTAATTAAGTTGAATATTCTAGAATTCTGTTTTCATTTATATATTAGCAGCCTCTTTGTCTACTATTTGTTAATAAATCAGATGTCAAGTTTTGCTGTCAAAAGTCTCAAGCTGACAGCTGGCCTGTTTTAGAATGGGTGGGATTCTGCGTACGTTTTTATATTTTTTAAGATAAGTAATATTCAGGCATTCATAACTACATATAATTGTGTTCCCTTCTGTGGAAAGCGAATGGACTGGAGAAGGAAAGGTGGTGAAAGGGGAAGCAACCTTTGTTGTTTGACAACTCTGTAACTGCTCGTTATGTTTTATATTAGTACAGGTTCAGCGCCTCTGGTGGCGAGTAGGCGCATTAAAATACGATTGTTTATTTCCTTTAAATAAACCGGATACTTTTGATTGCAAATAAAAGCCGTTTAGTAGTTTGAAAATTGTAACAACTCTTTATTTATTTAAAATGTACAACAACAGAATTAAATAGTCACTCAATGTTTTTTATACACGTTTATAAATTCGCAGAAATACAAACACACTTTATAATGTTCACGAATTCACTTGAAAAATACAGCACACCTTAAGGCACTCAGTTGATGTTTATTCGAAAAGCGTCTCTCATAAACTTACTAACGACTGCAACCTCTGCCACTATTTATAACACTGCCATCTGCACTCTAGATTGCTCTTTAACTGTCAAAGCTCGTATATTCTAGAGCTATCTAATACATAAGCCATCTGTGGTGTACTTTCTACAATGTTCTTTAACTGAATATTCGAATTCGAATATACGGTCGCAGCAAACAGATTTGCCATACTTACGATCAATAGTCAACTGAAAGCTTTTATTAAATGTTAATAATGCCCACAGATATGTTACAGTTTGCTATTACAGCACTGCTATTTGAAAGCATTGTGCTACTTTTAAATCAGCCGTTAAAATCGTTATATTTGAATTCAAGGACAATTTCGTAACAATATATTAACTTCAGCGGCGTTTCAATGCTATACCGCCGAAGGATGGCGCTTTGATAAATACTAGTTATATAAATGTGTCATTCCGGATGTAATTTACACAATTTCCATTTTCGACAGATATCGGAGTCGATTTAGAGATGTCTGTCAGTCTTTTCAAAACGACATTTCAAAGGCCCTTAATAGCATATGAACATGATTATCTATCGAACTTCATAATATATCAATATATTGGATATGTTGAATTTGTCAAAAGTTATTGGCCGGGAATTCTTGTGTTTGGTATTGTCGGAAAGGTAATTAAGTTTTGACGTTTCAAAACATTGCAATATACTGATCTAAAAGTGATTTGTTTGATCCGAAATGTTAGCATAAAGTGGGGTTTTTAAAGATACTTTAAATCAGTGTTTAAAAAGCTACGATAACTAACAAATTTTTAACTGTTGCTACAACTACTGCTTCAAAAAAGTGTATGTAGCGGTAGCATTTGTCTTTTTTCGGTTTCTTGTTTTTTTAAAACAACTGCTACCTTCAAAATATAAAACTCTTAACAGAGCAGTAGTAATAAAACATGAATTGTAAATGGAGTAGTAGCATAAAAATACAAATCATTGCTACTGCTCTATATCGAGTTTTAATTTTTAAGGTAGCAGTAAAGTAGCAGTTGATGCAGCAGTTAAGGTATCAATAAAAGTAGTCAAAAAAGAAAATCTTCAGTCATAACACCAAAATTGACAGAATTAAACACTGTGTGTTGTTTTTGTTTTGAGAGAGTTTGAAAGAATTATTCGATTTTATTCGTCTCAGATGTTCGTGTTGCTAACAGAAAGCTCGTGTTTTCTGTGTGTATAACAAAAAAGCCGAACTTTTGTTTACAACACGACCAACATACACAAATATACATTCAAAACAACAACACATAATATAATTTTGAAGATTTTTATTTTTGACTTATTTTATTGCTACCTCAACTGCTACTTAGCTGCTACTTCAACTGCTACTTCTTCTACTACCTCAACTGCTACTTCTAAGTATTACTACTAAATTTTAAAAGTAGCAGAATTAATAAAAAACTAATGACTGCTACATCAAAACTTTTTCTTTTTTAAGGTAGCAATAGAAAATAAATTACTCTGCTACTTTTAAATTTTTCTTTTATTAGTACTACTACAACTACTGCTACCAAAATGTGAAGGTAGCAGTAGTAGTAGTAGTAGTAATTATTGACTCCGAGTTTTTATTAATTTTTTAACTAGACTACTTGTGTTTTTTCGTTGCTACTGCTACTTGTAGTCTAGTATTTTAAACACTGCTTTAAATATGTGTAATAGGATGTTTGATATTTAACATATCGCATTGCAATTTTCTTCATAGTTAAATAATCTTCTATCTATATAAAAATGAAATGGTCCATGTATGTAATGGAGCGATTTGGCTGATTTTTTTTTATTTGATTCGAAATTTTCAGGAGATGGTTTGTAAAGAAAAAAAATTCAAAAATTCCGGGTAAAACTCAGAATTTTTTTTTTTGGAGTCCAGTCAACTTTAATAAAAAAAAGCTCCCTAAAGTATGCAGTACAAATTTACATATTTCATTTGCGAATAAATAATAACTAGCAGGTATATGTGTGTTGGAGAAACTTGAAGAACTAACATTAGAAAATGATACCGGGCGAAGCCGGGCGGGTCAACTAGTTTAGTTATAAAAATTAAAACATTTTAAAGAAAAAGAATTATTGAGTGTATGACTTGAAAATGAGGGACTTTTTAAAATTTTTAACTTTTAGTTTGAAACTTTTGTACAATATAAATTTATTCAAAGTATTGACCATTGTTAGCTATGACCTTTTCCCATCTTTCTGGCGACATCTTTTGAGACTAACAACGAATATGTTCTTAAGTGAAGCGTATACCAGGGAGAAAGTTCTGCATCGATCGAAACAAATAGTAGTCGGGAGGAGCACGGTGTGGACTATAACGATTCAAACGAATCAGTTCCCTCTAATGGTCTGGCAAGATTTCAGCAGCTCATAAGAGATAGCACCCTTTTGCGCTCACCAAATAGAAAAAATTACCTTAGCGAAATGGTTATTTGGTTTTGGCGTCGATTCGGGTTATCGTAAAAAAAATATTTTTTTTTATAGCGTTCAAGCAGCATTTCAGACATACAAAATCGTCTTTCAAGGTCACTGAGCTTCAATTCGTATGGTATCTAATTTTCCTGCTTTTGGATTAATCCTCTTGCTCGCAAACATTTCGAGTTTGACAACAATCTTCATGCAGAAATGCATTTAATACTTGGTCTTCATTTTTTTTTTGTTTGGCCTGGTTATCTTTGTCTTCCGTGTCAAAATCACCACTTCTGAACGTTGAAACCGATGGTACACGTTCACCATAAACTTCGTGAGCAATCGGTGTTAAACAACTAAAGCTAAAGTTTCCGCATATGGGGAAAAAAGCTATGTTGTTTACACCATAATGTTCGATAACTGAGAATAAATGACAGATACCCTTCAAAATGACATACATATCTGTAACTTCTAAAAGATTAGTTAAATTTGAATGAATAAAATTTGACATGCGAAAAGAGGAAGTGTTGTCGAGTTTTTTCTACCAAAGTCGCAGCCAGGTGTCCCCAAAGTTGGTTAAATTTTTAAAACGATCGTATTTCTTCATTTGTATGCGCAGCTATCAATTATCTCTATCAGCTTAGAATTTGAAAAATAATTTTTCAAAATGTTTTCCCACCCTACTTTAGTTTTGGATTACAGCGGGTCCAAATATTTCCCGATTAGCCCCAGTTTTCATTTATTGGAATAACAACAAATGTATATGTCAAATCAAATACAAATGGGACTAACCAGTTAGAAGTTTTTTTGTATACCACTGTGCCGCATTTTTAAGTCATACATCCAATAATAACTTATGCTAAAAAATAATACAATAAAAACTACCAAAATTAGGAATTTTGACCTTTTAGACCACATTTGACCCGAGTCTGATTTTTTTATTGGACTAAAAATCTATCATATTCAAAATTTCTGTAATCTTCAGCTTTAAAATTTATTTTACACTAGCTGACCCGGTGCGCTTCGCCACCCCAATTAGAAGAGTGAAATAGTACTATTAAGTCTCCCTTTGTGAATCTGATTGTAAATGTCTAATTTCATATTTCTGGGTCCATTATTATAGAAAATGCAAAAGAAAGTTACCACTAAAGTCACCTTTTGTGAATTCAAATTCATTCAGAATCATGTGTGCCTAATTTTAAATTTTTAGGTTTATTATTATAAAATAGTACCATTGCAAAAAGTACAATTGCAATAAACAAATAGTACCATTGATTATCACTTTTGAATTCGCACTCACTAAACCATAACCCGTCAAGTTTGAATTTTAAATTTGTATAGCATTTCCTATATTATCAACTAATTTTGTTTCTATAACAATTAATATTTAAAAATTATCACAAAACCGAAAAAAAAACGAAACCGCGGTTTTGAAATTCTTCGGTTTTTTGGAAACTCTAGGTCCGTTATTATAGTAAATTCAAAAAAGTACCATTATAATATAGAAAAAGTACCAAAAAGCAGTCACTTGTAGATGCCCACCAACTCTGGCCCATGTAAGCTTTATTTCATGTTTCTAGGTTCATTGGTGAAGAAATTACAAAAAGTACCATTCGATTAATGAAAAAGCACCAAAAAGTCTCCCCCTAAAATTCACACTCACTTAGGACCATATATGCTTAATTTCATGTTTCTAAGTCCATTGTCATATAAAATTCAAAAAGTACCATTAGATGAATAAAAAAGTACCTATAGTTCAGTTCTCACATTTTGGTACCTAAATATTGTACCCTATTCCTAACACAAACTTCACTCTGATACATATCAGCTAACTTTAATGTCGATAAGTGAAATAATTTAAAATATTAAAAAAAAGTACCATTAGGAGAAAAGTACCAATTTCCCTTTTCTTCCTTGAAACAATCAAATTCGAACATTAAAAATATTCCATTTTTCCAAAATTGTTTATGCTACAGACATGTCTCAAAATATTAAAATCTGTGTTAATGAAAAAATATGTTTTAAAAAAAGTACCAAACTGTTTACCCGGATTTGGTTCAATATACACCTTGGCACTCGAGTTCCAAATAACACCCTCTTAGTTAATTTTTGTACGAATACAGGAACCAATGTTAAACAATTATAAAAATTGGCTTAATAATTTCAATAAAATGTATTTTCCCGATTTTATCCCCTTTGTGGTACCTTTTTTATCCCCATTGCTTTGGTAAAATTTAATTCAAATAAATTTCTGTATCGTGGTGCGAGCTCATAATAAAATATTCGTATGTCTATGTCAAATTATAGAAAAACATATTTTATGAAAAAGTACCAAAACTAAACACAATTTTTATCCCTTAAGGGTTCCAATTTCCAAAAAGTACCAAACTTATATTTTTTATTTTTTGTTAATTAAAGAATACGATTTAAAATTTGTTTCTATGTTTATTGGTTTAAAAGATACATAGGGTGCAAAAAAAGTACCAAAATACAGTTTTTACCCGTTTTCTCCCCTAAAAGTTTCGAATTTCCAAAAAGTACGAAACAAATGTCAGCTTATTTTTTAAATGGAGTAACATGCTATTTTAAGTTTTTTTGTATCTTTATTAGTTTTGAAGATATAAGGTTACCGAATTTACACGTTTTTACCCTTTTTTACCCCCTAAACGTTCGAATTTCCAAAAATCCCTTCTTATCGGATCGTTTTGGGGAGGGAGGAACCCACAGTTAAAATTTCGTGATTCTAGCTTCAGCCGTTTGGGCTGTGCGATGATGAATCAGTCAGTCATTCAGTCAGTCAGTAACGTTACTCTTTTATATATATAGATTTTTCTTCTTCTTCCTTTTTAATATTAAAAAATTTAATAATTTTGCATGTCCAAGGTGGCCACTATTGAAGGGTTTGTGGATTACATCAAAACTAAAACTCGAATACTTCTCTGCTGCGTTTATGCGAAATTTCATGTGATGAGGGTCAGCCATTTATCCAACAATTTTTGGTTCTGCCACACTTTGGAGTCTAAAAGACATTTGTACCACAAATTCTATGATTTAGGGTCAATCAGCAACTCAATTTCCTAATTTGCAGCAATAAAATTGGGCATTAAATGAAAGAAATTGAAATGCAACCACACCAGGAAGACAATTAGAAATGACTGATTTATTTCCATATTATTTTTATTCTGAATTTTACGATGAAAGCTCAACCGCCAATTATGTTTCCTTATTTTGATTCATAAAAGTTCGGCATAAAAGGTAAGAAGTGGTTACATCTCGTGAAGAAAACCCATCAGTCCTCTAATTGCGTTTAGTCCAGCCACTATTTTTAAATTTAATTTCCTGTCCAATATTTAGATTCAGCGATATTAATTGTTGATCATGCTGATTTGCCCATACAAGAGAAATTTACAGCTTTTATTCAAATAACCAGTCAATATTTCCGTTATTTTTACCCAAAGTTGTTCATATGATCTTCCTAAAATCATTTAAAGCAGTGGTTGGCACTCATAGCATGCAGGAGCATCCATTAACCAGTAAACAATATCGAAACTCATACAAATGATCAAATAAGAAACAAAAATCACAATCAATAGCTGTTCCAGATTACAGCAGAGAAAGTCTTTTTATGCCGAACACTGATTTAAAGGTTGACTGTTTCGAAAGAGAGAAAAACTAGACTATAAATGAAGCAGATGATCAGTATATTTCAGTTTGTTGAGTTAGTTTCCAAATAACTACACAAAGTCATATTGCAGTAATTATTTAGCTAATACATAAGTATTTAAGGAAAAATAAAAACCAGTTGGTTTAAAACCCAATTTGATCGTAAACCCTGAGTTTGTTTTGGCACTGTAACTATGCTGCATTTGTATTCATGAATAAGTGCTAGAAATAGTGTGTATCTGTGTTAAAATGCGAGGTGTGAAGTTAATGGGTAAAGTGCCTTAAAGAGAGTAACTGAGCAAGTGTAGCTACAGGTTTTTTGTATCTTCTATTCATTAGCATCCTGCAAATGAATTAATAACACAAAACTACGAAATCACGATCACAGTAGAGTGAGCACTTTTTTTTTAGTTTTTTTGATGGATTTTTATTTGTTATAGTTTTTTAGATTTCTCTTTCAATTTGAGATCTACATAATTCCAAATAACTTGAGTTGTTGAATTTGGTAAATGCAGTAACACACAAATTGTTAAATATCTATCTTCTATATAGTCTAAATTGGTTGATATCTGGTTCTGAAGGAGGGGCGTTGGAGGGTGCTAATTGATGTTAATTTAATTTCCGAAAAATATTGATATCCACATCACGACTCTTTAAAACGTGGTAACGGGGTGTTGAAATACGATGATATTCATATTTGTGGTTTAAATGTAACAAATCGATTAATTTGTGTGATATTTAATATTTTAATATTTGTTTTTAGCTGTATGTCTATTTGTTTGTTTATTTATTAATTTGCAAACTTTAGTTTTAAGTTTTCTTTATCGTATTGATATTAAAAATAAACATACATTCAAACATGCATATATTCATACTCATAGAAACATACATAAATAAATAAATCAAATTTATTTTCTGTTTTATTTTTCAACAAAACTCACGTGAGTTTGATAAATTTTTTTAAAAAAAAAAATATTTTAAACACAAACTACATCTACATTTCTAGACCTGCAGATAAAATAAATATTAATGTCTAGAAAGACGGCTTTAGATTGCAACGAAAATATTTCTTTTATATGGGAACGCTCAGTGAAGCAGAATTTAAATCGATATTTAAATTTAGGAAGTAAATCAGCCAACTGGCTGAAATTAAAAAGTAACAGAGGAGTATTCGAGTTTTAATTTGGAGAAATTTAAAATTTGACTATACTTTGGCCCAGATTTTTCTTAATATCCGAAATTTAATTTATGATCCGTTATGATCAGCTAAAGGTTTTCGAAGGAACGGGGTGGTTAGTTTATCAACCACTATGGCGGTTGGCATTAAAAATAATTATGATAAACATTTTCGTAGTGTATAAATATGATTGAAAGCTAATAATTTTGACTTAATTTCGTGACCAAAACAAACGAAGTGAAACAAAACGAGTGAGACATTTTCCAATATTTTTCCACCAGAGCACCCTAATGACAAAGTTTATCCAAACAAGTAAGAGAGCTATATTCGGCTGTGCCCAATTTTACATACCCTTCACCAAATTATACTTTAAAATACAAATTTTAAATATTTTTAGGTAAACAAAATTTAAATTTTTTTTTTCAAAATTGTTTTTGAAATTTTTTTAAAAATATATATTTTTTTTTAATTTTTTTTCCAAATGGTTTTTTAAATTTTTTTCTAATATTTTTTTTTGGAAAAAATTTTTTGATGAAAAAAAATTCGGGTTAAAAAATATTTTTCCCGATTTTGACCCATTGTAGGTCCAACTTACTATAGCCTTATCTACATCGTTGCAAAGGACTTTGAAATATCTATCATTAGATATCCATATTGTCTATATTAATGACTTAGTAATCCATATATAGATCAAAAATAGGACAAAAATCGAGGTTGTCCCGGTTTTTTGCTCATATCTCCGTTATTTATGGACCGATTTTGCTGATTTTAAATAGCAAACTTCTCGAAAGCATGTCTGACAGAATTATTGAAGATTTGGATCCCGAAGATATATGGGGTCTTCAGAAAATTGATTCCAACGAAAGACAGACAGACGGACATAGCTTAATCGACTCCGCTATCTATAAGGATCCAGAATATATATACTTTATAGGGTCGGAAATGAAAAATGTAAAAATTACACGCGGAATGACAAACTTAATAGGCCAAAAATCGAGATTGTTCCGGTTTTTTCCTTATATCCATTTGTGGGCCGATTTTGTCGATTTTAAATACCAGCCGGAAGAATTCCCGATATATTGATGTATGAAACAAGTATCTAAGTTATTTGGGGGATACGGAAAGTTGCCAAACAAGTAAGGGAGCTATATTCGGCTGTGCCGAATCTTATATACCCTTCACCAAATTATACTTTAAAATACAAATTTGAAATATTTTTAGGTACACAAAATTAAAATTTTTTTTTTCAAAATTTTTTAAAAATATTTTTTTTCGAAATAGGTTTTTGGAAAAAAATGTTTGACAAAAAAAATTTTTTTGTGAAGGAAAAAATCGGGTTAAAAAATATTTTTCCCGATTTTGAATCATTGTATGTCCAAATTACTATAGCCTTATATGCATCCTTGCAATGGACTTTGAAATATCTATCATTAGATATCCATATTGTCTATATTAATGACTTAGTTATCCAGATATAGACCAAAAATAGGCCAAAAATCGAGGTAGTCCTGGTTTTTTCATCATATCTCAGCCATTTGTGGGCCGATTTTGTGGATTTTAAATAGCAACCTAGCCGGAAGAATTCCCGATATATTGATGTATGAATCAAGTATATAAGTAAGGGAGCAATATTCGGCTGTGGCGAATTTTATATACCCTTCACCAAATTATACTTTAAAATACAAATTTTAAATATTTTTAGGTAAACAAAATTAAATTTTTTTTTTCAAAATTGTTTTTGAAATTTTTTTTTAAATATTTTTTTCGAAAGGGTTTTTTAAATTTTTTTTTGGAAAAAAAAATTTTTTTTGTGAAAAAAAATCGGGTTAAAAATATTTGTCCCGATTTTGAACCTTTGTAGGTCAAAATTACTATAGCCTTATATACATCGTTGCAATGAACTTTGAAATATCTATCATTAGATATCCATATTGTCTATATTAATGACTTAGTAATCCAGATACAGGCAAATCCCGGTATAACGAATCTCACTTTAACGAAAATCCGATTTAACGCACGGTCAAATTCTTAACATTGACTACCTTATATAACGAACCTTTCAAAAATTGTATGTTCGATATAACGAAAGTTGAGAAAAAACAAACAAACGGAAGTTTTCAAGTGAATTAAATATGGAAAAACGTAGAAGAATTATAAAAAAAGTAAAAAAAATTAGATGAATGAATAAAATATGGAATTACAAAATTCTCAACATGTATTTTGAAGAAAATAAAAACAAACATTTTATTTATTTGACTAAGTGTTTCCTGTAAATTATCTTCACACAAATTAAGTGGAATCTGGAATCTTCAAAATCTGTTTTTTTTAATGTTTGTTCGTGAGTATAATTTTCTACAGGTTGAATAATTTTCAGAATCGAAATCCGTTACAATGAAGGCTTTATTAAATAGTAAAAACACTAAAGATATACAAATTTGGATGATATTCATGCCTCCTAATGTCACACCGCTCATCCAACCTAGGGATCAAAACGCCATACGTTTAGTTAAATTTCAATATATATAAAAAAAAAAACATCTCGATATAACGAATTTTTCAATTTTACGATTGGGCCTGACAACATATCGTTCCTTATACCGGGATTTGACTGTATAGATCAAAAATAGGCCAAAAATCGAGGTTGTCCCGGTTTTTTCCTTATATCTCAGCCATTTGTGTGCCGATTTTGTCGATTTTAAATAGCAACCTAGCCAGAAGATTCCCGATATATTGATGTATGAATCAAGTATCTAAGTTATTTGGGGGTTGATTTCAACATGGAGAGACGGACATGGCTATATCGACTTCGCTAACTATAGTGATCCAGAATATATCGAGCCCTTAGCGCCAAATTATCGTAAGCGACAAAACACAAATTTTACAGGAAAGGTTTTTTCGATTATTTTGAAATTTATACATAGAATTAAGAATTTTATGATGCGATATATTATAATTTCGTTCAAGCTATTTGTCTATTTTTCAAAAATATTGATAAATATTGAAAAATATGACAAAAAATATTTTTTATTGAATTTTTGCATAGATAAAAATTTTTCGAATTGAAATAAAATATTTATTTATGAATAGTTTTTAATGAAATTTCACAGTTATGTAAAATTTTCTATTTAAAATGGAAAAATAAAACCGAATTTTGAAATTTATTATCAGCAATCCCGCAATTCCCAAAAAAGTGTTGAAAAATCCCAAAAATTAAAATTTGTAATTGGTTTTTCATTTAAAATATTTTATGAAAACTTAGATTTCAGAAAGTATAAATTCCTTATACATTCTCTTAGAAATTTTTTGCGATAACTTAAAACGAAAAAAAGTTCTTTTTTCCCAAAAAATTAGCGAAAAATCGGCTTTTCAAAATTTTTTAAATTCAAATGCATATAACTTTGGACGTAGTCATTATTTTTAAACAGTTCTTTTCTTATTTGACACATACGTATGTTTATAGTCCAATGAAGGAAACTGGAGAAAATCGGAAAATATTTGGATACGCTGTTATCAAAAAACTGGAGTAGATTGGGTAAAAATGTTGAAAATTTAACTTTCAAATGCGAATATCTCCTAAGCTATAAGAGACAATTGATAGCTACGACTAGGTCTTTTGTAGCACTTAATGAAAAGATTTTATGTGTGTAATATTTTTTGAAATCGGAACACAAACGAAGAAATAGGATCATTTTAAAATGTAAAATACCCGAGGTGTCCTTTGTCGCGGCCCTGGTGGGCAAATGAGGTACACGTTCAGTACTTAAACTCGAGAACACTTCTTCTTTGCGCATGTGAAATTTCATTCAAATCTAACCATTTAGAAGTTACAGATTTATTTCCCTCTTTTTTTTCTATACCACTATGTGTCGCTTACGATAAAATTCGTTTACTGTAAAATGTAAACATTGACTTACGATAAAATCTTACCCCCTATAATTTTGATGTTATTAACAATTTTGATATTCTGAGAACGCTAAAACATCAGTCGGACCATAAAATTTATTTTTGCAATAAAAAAAATTTTGAAAATGTCGCTTACGATAATTTGGCGCTAAGCGCTCGATATATAGAAATGTAGAAATTACAAACGGAATGACAAACGAAGGGTATAAAAATAGTTTAAATTCAGAATGCCTTAGAAGTATTTGCGTTAAGATACCTTTAAAAAAAGTACTTAAAGGCTTGTTTCTAGAAAGAAAAGAGTAACAGCGTTTTTTTCGTCCAAAAAAATACAAAAATTCAATATTTTCTCCATTTTGAAATCATTAACATATTTAATTGTGTTCGAAATTTTGACAAAAAAAAACCCCCAACTTAGGTACGGTGAAATTTTTAAATTTGAATTTTAAATGCTAATAACTCGCTAACTACAGTGAGTAAACACCACAAATTATTTGATTTTCTTTAAGGTAGTGAACATCTTAAAATCTATCCATCGATTAAAATTTTAAAGATTCGGATCTGAAAAACAATGATTTAATAATGGTTTTTGTGATCTTAAAAAATCGAAAAATTCACTGATGTTTACTAACTTTTGAGGCTGTGAAATAAATTGCTTCAAGAATATATTAATATCTTTGAAATTAGACAACAGATTTGCAAGCGTTTAAAAATTTTGCGTGTCCGCCTAACAAGCCCTTAGTGTAGAAAAGCAAAATATGTTCGTACGTAGTACGCAGCTGATAGGCGGCTATTGACGTAATGAAACCAAATTTGTTTTTTGTTTTTAAACGATCTGCTTAACTAAATTATAATTAAATTGTGTATTAGTGGAGCAAAATATAGATAATTGTGTATGAGTAATACGCTATTTATTTTAGTTATATCGAAATAAATATTAGGGAAATTTAAAGAAAATGCTCTCGCACTCTTTTTCTAATAAAAGATTTTTGATTTATAATATTTCTTGAAATCTTTTTTTAATTTGAAGCTTTTAAACTATTTTTTTTTTAGATAAATTGTCTTTAAAGAAGTTGTCTGTTAAGCCATAATTGCATTAGGTCGGTTTTATTATTATAAATTTATGATAAACTTCAAAATAACATTTTTAAATTGATTAATTTATGGCGGCTTCTTGAAAAATAAAAATACTGTTCACTGCATTTTGTTGATTAAATATTTTAAATGGACTTTGTCTTTAGTATAACGTTTCTGTATGTCGTTCGTAATGGAATTTCCGTTAGCATATGGTTTTTAAGATATGAAAATAATTTGTTTTATATATAAAAAAAAATATTCACCGGAAAATACAGTCATACTGTGCCCCCTGTTTATTTATAATAATAATGCTTCGCTAGCATTTAGGGTTAAAAATATATATATTTTTTTGTAATTAAAATCTACAGTTTTCTTTTTAAATTAATTATTTTCTATTATCTTACGATTTTTAGTCAACCTAAAATTAGTTTCTAATGTAATAAATAGCGCATTATTAATTTCTTATTTGTAAACCGATCAAACAAACACAAATTCATTTTTAAATATACATATGTAAGTATATAGATGATTTTTTCATGCACAAAAATGTTAACATTTACTTAATAGTAGTCCACCCATTTCTGTCCTAAATATTCATATTGATAGCTGCTAAGCTTCCTCTATATATAAATTTCATTTATATGGGAGGTGCCACGCCTAGTTCAAAGTTTCAATGCTTTATATATTACAATTTTACCGATATATATGAATTTTAGTATTTAGTTTGAATGAGAGGTGCCACGCCCACTATTGATAGTCCGCCCATTCTTGTCCTAAATATTAATATTGATAGTGGAATTACCCGTACAAAATTTTTGGACTCTATTTCTTATAGTATCCTATATATTCGATTTTTAAAATTTACTTCATATCAATACGGCCACTATCAATACTCCGATATTTAGAAATAATTACTTACTTTGTATGGGAGGATCCACACCCCCTATTTCGATCCATTAAATTTTTGGTAAAACATCATGCACGAATAAGAAATTCATTCGTTTAAAGTTTAAAGACTGTCAAAATATATAGAGCAGGGAAGCGCAAAAAGAGAAATTGTAGTTTGTGTGCATGTATGGGTTAAAAATAAAAAATCCGCAACAACATCAAGCAACAGAATGAAATATTTGTATTATTACGCTCTATTGTTTGCAACTAAATTAGTTATTTGTATTTTTTACGCTCTTGCTGTGAGTTTTGCTTACTTTCGGGTTGTGTACGTGTAAATTCACGAAAATGTTCGTAATCTCAACAATATGAACGCCTACCAATGATATAGAGCGTTCTGCATCGATCGAAACAAATAATAGTCTGATGGGGCACGATCTGGACCATATATCGGGTGAGGCAAAACTTCCTAACCAGTTCATTCTAAATACTTTTTAACAGTTATTGCAACATGTGCCCGAGCGTTGTCATGATGAAATGTTATGGTATCATGTTTCGGTAAATGCTCGCTTCTAACGTAGCATTCGGCACATTTTCTGGTAAGATTTCAGCAGCTCATAATTGATAGGACCCTTTTGGGATATTTTGCTTTGGTGTCGATTCGGCTGGTTTGCCGGGCTTCTCTTACGCTGCGGGTTTTTGTAATGGATCCATTTTTCATGGCAATTAATTATTCGGTGCAAAAATCTTTTTTTGGAAAAACATTTCATCAATTTTTTGGAAAAACATTTTTTTGAATTGTTATTTTAATATTTTTTTTTTAATTTTTTAAATATTAATTTTTTTTTTTTATTGTTATTTTAAATTTTTTAAATATTTTTTTTTTAAATTTTAAAAAAATTTGTCGTTTTTTATTTTTTTTTTTGGTGAAAAAAATTTCTGGTTAAAAAATATTTTTTCCGATTTTGCTCCGTTGTAGGTCCAACTTACTATGGTCTTATATACATACGTCGTTACAAATGTCTTTGAAATATCTATCATTAGATATCCATATCGTCTATATTAATGACTTAGTAATCCAGATATAGGTTAAAAATAGGTCAAAAATCGAGGTTGTCCTGGTTTTTTCCTCACATCTCAGCCATTTGTTGACCGATTTTGCTGATTTTAAATAGGAAATTTCTCGAAAGCATGTCTGACAAAATTATTGAAATTTGAATCCCGAAGATATATGAGGTCTTCAGAAAATTGATCACATCATATGGACAGACAGACAGACAGACAGACGGACATGGCTTAATCGACTCCGCTATCTATAAGAATATATATACTTTATAGGTCGGAAAATTATATTGTGGAAATTGCAAACGGAAATATATACCCTTCTCACGAAGGTGAAGGGTATAAAAATGGGGTTGTGTATATTAACCCACAAACGCACAACAGATCATGTTGGTCCATCTGTTTTTATGAGTCGCGTAAATATTAAGTAATCAGAAGCTCTTGATGTTCTGACAAGAGTATTCAGTGCGATGTTTGATGGACAAAACACATTTTTCAAGTGGCGAAAGAAGCATTCAAGTGCCTTGGTTTTCTAAAATGGTGTAGGAAATACCTCACTCCATCTGATTTACTCACTATTTACACCACCACCACCGATGGACTGCAACTATCATGTGTGGTGCTTCGAAGTTTATTTTCGAGTTACTCGATCGCGTACAAGAGAAGAATTGACTCACAGGTACATCGTATATACTACAATGGTCTGTGCTCTGCTGAAATTAGAAATCCGTTGTTTTTTACGCAGCACACGTTCTTTGGCAAGGGCTCATCAATTCGTTGTCGACTGGACAGTTGATAGCACAACAAATTAGTTCATTAGACGTACTGTTCGTATGTGGAATAAGCTTCCTCCTAAAAGCTGTCCTGTCCCATTCAATGTAGGAAAATTGAAATCAAATGTCCACAAACACTACTCCCTGTATCCTCTCTCCCATAACCTATTTTCTTAGTTCCAACACAATGATTTGCATGAGTAGGGGTCTCAGTGCTGGTCCCAAAACAAAAAATATGGCCCCACGCTAACCCATAATAGATGCAACAGTTAAGAATTTAATTTTTATATCCTTCACCTTCGTGAGTAATTTCCACAATATAATTTTCCGACCCTATAAAGGATATATATTCTGGATCCTTATAGATAGCGGAGTCGATAAAGTTATGTCCGTCTGTCTGTTGAAATCAATTTTCTGAAGACCCTAGATATCTTCGGGATCCGAATCTTCAATAATTCTGCCAGTCATGCTTTCGAGAAGTTTCCTATTTAAAATCGGCAAAATCGGTCCACAATTGGCTGACCTATTATTTTTTTACCTATTTTTGACCTATATCTGGATTACTAAGTCATTATTTACCATAGAAAGTCATTAATTATTTAAATTTTTTTTTAAAATTTAAAAGAAAAAATTTAAAATAACAAATCGAAATTTTTTTTTTCAAAAAATGCAAAAAAACAACTTTGGAAAAACCAAAATTTTTTTTTTTAAATTTAAAAAAAAAAAAATTTTAAAATTTAAAAAATGCAAAAAACAACTTTTGAAAAGAAATTCGGCAGAGCCGAATAAGCTCTCTTACTTGTTCAACATTAAATTATTCAATTATTTTGAAAGATTTTTCTACTTTGACTCAAAACAAGAAACAATTATTGGTTCTTCAGTTACTATTTCCAAGTTTTAGTGTTAATTTCGGTCGATTCAATAAAATCTGTGTACAATTTTCAATACATCAGCACACTAGGTCGAATAGTTTTATGGAATTACCTTTTACTGACTACATTTTCATTAAATTTCTCTAGTAAATTATTACCCACTAGTTGTACAAGCTTAATTTACACAAAAAAATTAATGTAAACATCAGTTCCATAGACAGAGAGAATGAGAATAAAATTGTATTTATGAGTTTTAAATTCATCAACACCAAACAACAAACAAATTCAAGGTTATGACAATTTTAATAGAGAACACAAAAAAAAAACATTATGAAAAAACAGTTGCAATGACTTGACCTAATACTGTACAGGGATCATAACCTTTTGCACAGGTAACAGTTTTGATTCTGGGTCAAGCAATTAATCATTTAAAAAGAGCTTTAATACATATTGAACATTAGATATTTAAAATGTATCTATGAGATACAATGAAACAAATTTCTTGCTAATAAATACATTTGAAATAAATGTAAATGTTTTTCGTTAGTATTTCTTTTTAATTTTTTTTCATTTATTTATAATTCTTTTCTGTTTTCTGTTAAATTCTCATACATATGCGTTCTAGAATGAATAAATTTTAGCAGATACAATTTTTGTTGTGTTTCGTTGTTGTTGTTGTTGTCATTGTATCTGACAGCAAGAAGAAATATAATAAAAACACTAAAATCTACACTCATACATGTGCAGCAGTTAAACAAAATCACACCAAATTGTATCTGCAAGTTGCTCTTCCACCACCACTATATTGACAGCTACTTAGATACATTTGGCTCTTTTTCACACCAGCTCTCTGATTTTCGCTCTCGTTTCTTTATTTTTTTTTATTATTTTTGTAATTTTTTTGTTGTACATTAAATTAAACTAATATTTAAACTAGAGAGCACAATTGCTCACGTGGTTAAATAATTTTTGTTGTTTTTTTTAGTTTTTTTTGGCTCACAATAAGTTAAAAATACTTTAATTTAACATGAAGAAGAAAAGAAAAAAACAAATTTACATGTATAAGTTTTTGTTTTTGTTTTTTTTGTTAAAATTTTCTTGTATAGAAATAAAATAGAAAAATAAAAAATCAAAAAGAATATCTACATATATCTGAATTTGAATCTGAGCACATTAGAATGAATATAAAATGTTATAGAATTTTTGTTTGTATTGTTGTTATTGGATTCTAACATTATTATAATAAATAATACAACACGGTGGGGTTGTCAATTGTCAGAGATAGTGTAGAAATGGTACTGAATTTAGTACCCTTAAAGTACTTTCTTTAAAGTGCTAATGTTTGCAATGAAATATAATTAAAAATTATATTTATATTATGAATATGGGGGATGTGCGTGGGATATCTATCAAAATAAGTATTTTGTAACTGAAGACATACAATTTTTGACTTTTTTTGTTGCAAAATCAAACTTTTTTCTAAAATGGGATTTTATTTAAAACTTTTGTTTTGCTCCGAAGAAAGCTTAAATAAATGTTTGTGTTAAAAATTGTATGTCTTGAGTTACAAAACATTTATTTTGATATTTATTCCACTAGCATCCCAGTAAGCGACCAAATAGGACTTAAAGGAAAACAACTTAGTTTTCTTAGTTGTAAGTAGCACCCTTCACTAAATTATACTTCAAAATACATATTTTAAATATTTTCAGGTAAACAAAATGAATTTTTATACCCTTCACCTTCGTGAGAAGGGTATATATAAGTTTGTCATTCCTTTTGTAATTTCTACATTTTTCCTTTGCGACCCTATAAAGTATATATATTCTGGATCCTTTTAGATAGCGGAGTCGATTAAGCCATGTCCGTCTGTCTGTTGAAATCAATTTTCTGAAGACCCCTGATATCTTCGGGATCCAAATCTTCAATAATTCTGTCAGGCATGCTTTCGAAGAAGCTATTTAAAATCAGCAAAATCAGTCCACAAATGGCTGAGATATGAGGAAAAAACCAGGACAACCTCGATTTTTTACCTATTTTTGACCTACTATATCTGGATTACTATAGACAATATGGATATCTAATGATAGATATTTCAAAGACCTTTGCAACGACGTATATAAGTAAGTTGGACCTACAATGGATCAAAATTTGGAAAAAATATTTTTTAACCCGAATTTTTTTTCAACCAAAAAAAATTTCAAAAACAAAAAAATTATTTAAAATTTAAAAATAAAAACATTTTAAATTTAAAAAAATTTTAAATTTTAAAATTTAAAAAAAAAACAATTTCCAAAAACTGAAAAAAATTTTGTTCACTTAAAAATATTTAAATTTTTAATTTTGAAGTATAATTTGGTGAAGGGTATATAAGATTCTGCACAGCCGAATATAGCTCTCTTACTTGTTTTTTCCAAAGTTGTTTTTTTCATTTTGTGTTACAAATGTTTTTTTTGGAATTATTTTAATGTTTTTTTCTAAATTTTTAATTTGAATTTATTAAAAAAAATTTTTGTTTTTTTAATTTTTTTTTGGTGAAAAAAAATTCGGCTAAAAAAATATTTTTTCCGATTTTGACCCATTGTAGGTCCAACTTACTATGGTCTTATACATGTCGTTGGTATTTTAAATATCTATCATTAGAAGATTTGGATTCCAAAGATGTCTGGGGTCTTCAGAAAATTGATTTTAACATACAGACGGACATGGCTTAATCGACTTCGCTATCTATAAGGCTCTAGAATATATATTTATACTTTATAGAGTCGGAAATGAAAAATGTAGAAATTACAAACGGAAAAATATTTGACCAGGAAGAAATTTAATACAAGTAGTACGGAATGCCTCATATTCTAAACTTCCTATTTGATTTAGTTCTAAACTACTTTTGGAATTTATGAAAGCTGTCTTCAAATATTGTGTTCATTTATTGGGCGTATAACTTAAAAGTGCGGGATTTACAAAAATGGCGTATCTTTTAATTAATCTTTTAATTTTTTTTAAAACAAAGTGTTGCTGAAGCTCACCAAAGTTCATGCTGAATGGTTTCAACATGCGAGAGATGGTTTGTTCTGTTCAGAAGTGGCGATTTTGGGAGCTACTCAAGCAGCAATTTCAAAATGTTTGCGAACAGTAGGATTCATATAAAAGCATGTCCGAAATTATGTTTGAACGCTACAAAAAATTGTGTACCAATTCATTACTTGCGATGAAAAACGGATCCATTACAAAGTGAGTGAAGATAAATATGCCGAGTTAAATATGTTTCGACGTAAAACTTTACGTCATTACATATTTGCAAATATGTTTCGGCGTAACGCCTTACGTTATTACATATTTATAAATTCGTTTTTAGTATTTGTGACATATTTGCCAATTTAGGACATATTCACAAATATGTTTTGTTTTTTGTGACATATTTGCAATACTTACATACACTCATATTTAAAAACTATTTAATACATATTTTTTAAAAATAGCTTGTGGACAAACTATGATAGATGACAGGATGGGACATACCTCATTTTAAAGGGAAATGAACCAGCATTAGTCACCAACATAGCTCTTTTTCCAAAATTTCGTCTGACTATTTTTAATATTTTTTTGAAAATTTTAATTTTTCAATGTTGATCCTTGGAACAATTTTCGACAATTCTGGAAAAAGAGCTATGTTGGTGAATAATGCAGGTTCATTTCCCTTTAAAATGAGGTATATCCCATCCTGGCATCTATCTTAGTTTGTCCAGAATTGTCGAAAATTGTTCCAAGGATCAACATTGAAAAATGAAAATTTTCAAAAAAATATTAAAAATAGTCAGACGAAATTTTGGAAAAAGAGCTATGTTGGTGACTAATGCAGGTTCATTTCCCTTTAAAATGAGGTATGTCCCACCCTGGCATCTATCTTAGTTTGTCCAGAATTGTCGAAAAATCTTCCGAGGATCAACATTGAAAAATGAAAATTTTCAAAAAAATATTAAAAATAGTCAGACGAAATTTTGGAAAAAGAGCTATGTTGGTGAATAATGCAGGTTCATTTCCCTTTAAAATGAGGTATGTCCCATCCTGTTATCTATCATAGTTTGTCCACAAGCTATTTTTAAAAAATATGTATTAAATAGTTTTTAAATATGAGTGTATGTAAGTATTGCAAATATGTCACAAAAAACAAAACATATTTGTGAATATGTCCTAAATTGGCAAATATGTCACAAATACTAAAAACGAATTTATAAATATGTAATAACGTAAGGCGTTACGCCGAAACATATTTGCAAATATGTAATGACGTAAAGTTTTACGTCGAAACATATTTAACTCGGCATATTTATCTTCACTCACTTTCCATTACAATAACCCGGAGTGTAATATATCGTATGTGAAGCCCTGCCAACCAGTTGAATCGACACTCAAGCCAAATATTCATGGCGCTAATGTAATTCTCTGTATTTAGTGGCACCAAAAGGGTCCTACTATTACGAGCTGCTCAAAAAATGACCTGACCATCACAGGGACAGACATATAACCGTAATATTCCATCATGACTCTGTCACATTGAGCATGTTACCTGTTGTAAAGTATTTAGAATGAAACGGTTGGGAAGTTTTTCCTCACCCGTGCCCCGTCCGACTACTATTTGTTTCGATCGATGAAGAACGCTCTCTCTGGGATACGCTTCACTTTGGAACATAGTATTCGATTCGTTATTGGCCTCAAAATATGAGCAGTTATTTTGGCACGAAAGATGGGAAGAGGTCAATATTTTGAATAAATTTATATTAGACAAATGTTTAAAAATAAATGTTAAAAATTCTGCATTTTTTTAGTCATACACGCAATATAATTTTGAAAAGTTTTCGAGTGGAGATTTGAAAAGTGGTTTAAAATCAGCTTAATCCTAATTAGACAAAAATGCATATTATTACTTCTACATATTTTAAGAAAATTGTGGAAATAATCTTGGATTATAAAATTGTTCAAAACGAGTAACATTTATTCTTCCATTTTCCTTATACAATGTGGCCTGGGACACATAATGGTCTGGGAAATTATTAATAACTTAACTGATTTTTGATTTTATAATATTTTTTTATAGATTTCTATGACACGAGTTAACATTATAGTTTGAAAACTACATTAAGTGTCACAACAATCCGATATGAATAAATAAATATTCATATAAATTATATAAATATGACATAAAAACAATTAAAATCGTGAATTAAATCGTGAATCATTTCAAATTAAATCATGACAAGGGTATGGTCAAAAAAAATTACACAGAATTAAATTCCGATCAAAAGTGGAATTAATTCCGTATTTCGCATCATTAGAAACAGTAAAACGAAAATTTCTTTAGGAAAGAAACCACTTTCAGCTTTCAAAGTGGAATTGATATTTCATTGTAACTATTTGTTTTTCTGAAATGTTTAAACAATTTCTGTACCAAAAACTTCACTTTTGTTTTAATATAATAACGCTGTCAAATTAATATCAGAAAAACAGAATTATTAAATATTTTTTGGAATTAATAAATTGCAAGGAATCTGAAGAACCTAAACGAAATCGAAAGGAATAAAAACTACGGAATTGAAATCATTCTGAATAAAGTGTATGACAGGCCTTTATATTTCATGGAATAATGTAGATTTTATAAACGTTTAGCTTTAAAATAAATTTATTATGTAGGCTAGTTGATAGTGTGCTAGTCTGCCTTTCAATGAGTTGCGGGTTCAATTCCCGCTAGATACCGTGGTATATTTCACTAAATTGAGCGTATTAAACGTGGATAAACAAAATATCTGATCGTATGTGCTAGATTATTTGGTTGAAAAACCGTAAATATTGAGAAAAAAATCGGTAAAATCTTAACTTCAAAATCGTAAATTTTCAATAGATAACATATCTTATTTGCGCTGAAATTATATCCGAATCATGACTCGAACGACAAGTGTAACGAAAACGTATAGGTTTTTAACCAATTTTTTTTTGATGTAAAGAAATCCAATTTCTATCGACTTTCGCTTTTCGTTCGAGATTGAAACTTTTTTAATTGTATGTTTGAAAAAAAAAAATTTTTTCGTGAAAACAATTAAGAGAGCTATATTCAGATTGCCGAATCTAATATACCCTTCACCAAATTATATTTCAAAATACAAATTTTAAATATTTTTAAGTAAACAAAGTTAATTTTTTTCCAAAGTTGTTTTTTTTAATTTTTTAAAAAAAAATTTCGAATTGTTATTTTAAATTTTTTTTTTTAAATTTTAAAAATTTTTTTTTGGTTTTTTTTTTTAAATTCGGGTTAAAATTTTTTTTAAATTTAAATTTTTTTTGTTTATTAAATTTTTTTTTTTTTGGATAAAAAATTTTTGGTTTTGACCCAGGTCCATTCAGTTTTCTATCGACTTTCGCTTTTCGTTCGAGATTGAAACTTTTTTTAATTGTATGTTTGAAAAAAAAAAAATTTTTTTGTGAAAACAATTAAGAGAGCTATATTCAGATTGCCGAATCTAATATACCCTTCACCAAATTATATTTCAAAATACAAATTTTAAATATTTTTAAGTAAACAAAGTTAATTTTTTTCCAAAGTTGTTTTTTTTAATTTTTTAAAAAAAAATTTCGAATTGTTATTTTAATTTTTTTTTTTTAAATTTTAAATTTTTTTTTGGTTTTTTTTTTTAAATTCGGGTTAAAATTTTTTTTAAATTTAAATTTTTTTTGTTTATTAAATTTTTTTTTTTTTGGATAAAAAATTTTTGGTTTTGACCCAGGTCCATTCAGCTTGCCGAATCTAATATACCCTTCACCAAATTATATTTCAAAATACAAATTTTAAATATTTTAAGTAAACAAAGTTAATTTTTTTTTCGAAAGTTGTTTTTTTAATTTTTTTTTTAAAAAAATTTCGAATTGTTATTTTAAATTTTAAAAATTTTTTTTTGGTTTTTTTAAATTCGGGTTAAAATTTTTTTTTAAATTTTAAAATTTTTTTTTGTTTTTAAAATTTTTTTTTTGGAAAAAAAATTTCCGGTTTTGACCTAGGTCCAACTTACTATGGTCTTATATACGTCGTTGCAAATGTCTTTGAAATATCTATCATTAGATATCCATATTGTCTATATTAATGACTTAGTAATCCATATCCTCATATCTCAGCCATTTGTGGACCGATTTTGCTGATTTTAAATACAAAACTTCTCGAAAGCATGTCTGACAGAATTATTGAAGATTTGGATCCCGAAAATATCGGGGGTGTTCAGAAAATTGATTTCAACAGAAATAAGGACATGGCTTAATCTATAAGGATCCAGACTATATATACTTTATAGGGTCGGAAAATTATATTGTGGAAATTACAAACGAAATGACAAACTTATATACATATCCCAGCAGTTCTAAGAGACAGTACCGAACTAGTGATTTTACCCATCATTTAGGGTGGGAGCTAGTTACTTCAATAGCCACGTGACTAGGCATTTTAACACGGGCATGTCCTAGGCAGGGACATGGTACTGTCTAATAGCTGGTCCAAAGTAGGCAACGCATTGGATTCACATACTGGTTACATAGCGTCAGTTACCTTGCTAGCTGTGTAACTGGTTACTTGATCAGCTACTTGACTAGTTATTTTAACACGTGCATGTCCTAAGCATTGGGTCAATTGATCCTTTTGATTACAATGTGACTATCGGATAGCTGATCGAAAGTAGTCAACGCTTCTGGTGGGTAACATAAAGTGCAGTACAAAAACAATTTGAAGTGACTTCACCATAGGTTACCAAGAGACACTAAAGTGACTTTGACTTCATGCTATGTTACATGGGATATCAGTATTCTTAAGCAAAAATAAAAATAAACTGTATGAGAATTATATTAAAACAATTTGTAAAAAACCAGTTTGTACGAATTACTCACAAAACGTTTAAAGTGACGACACTCTAGATTACTTAGATACACTTAAGTGACAATTGTCTTCACGCTAGATTACTTGGGATGCATGAAGTAACCAATTGTCTTCTCTCTGCACTACAAAGTGCACATACGTGTCAAATGACCAAAATATATAAAATGGAGTCAGCCAAGTGATAAGACAATTCTGACAATTACTGTGTTTAAGGGATACATTGACTACACGCATAGAAAAAATATAGTTGGCATGGTTAATGTAACCATTTCAATATTGTTACAAGTTTTTTAACTATATTATAGTCACAGTAACCATTTACATGATTTTGGTAACCATAATATGGTTAACTTACGATTCACATGATTGTCTCAACCATATATATGGTTACAGTAAACATTATGATGAAGGACTTATCATATTATGGTGCTCTCGGCTTAAGGCTTATCATAATCTGAGAACAACATATTATGATAAAATTATTCATCATAAATATGGTTGCCACAAACATATATATGTTTACTGTAACCATATATATGGTTGAGACAATCATGTGAATCGTAAGTTAACCATATTATGGTTACCACAAT
Organism: Calliphora vicina; assembly: GCF_958450345.1. Classification (NCBI taxonomy): domain Eukaryota; kingdom Metazoa; phylum Arthropoda; class Insecta; order Diptera; family Calliphoridae; genus Calliphora; species Calliphora vicina. Next base: position 64,016,614 of record NC_088782.1, read on the forward strand.
CATGTAAATGGTTTCTGTGACTATAATATAGTTAAAAAACTTGTAACACTATATAAATGGTTACAGTAACCATGCCCAATTATATTTTTTCTCTGCGTGTACTTGCTTAACTGCTGGGATACCTTTCTCACGAAGCTTTGCGAAGGTGAAGGGTATAAAAATTGTGCTGGAAAAAATTGTTAGAGTGAAACAAATTTTTGTAAAACAATTTTTTTTGGAGAAACAAAAACTCGTGTTAAAAATAGTTTTTCCGATTTTAAACTCCGAATTACTACGGCGTTATATACTTAGTTGGAAAGAAAGGTCTTTAAAATATCTATAATTAGATATTCATATTGTCTATGTTAATTACTTGGTAATCTAGTTATAGTTCAAAAATAGGAAAAAATCGAGATAGTCGTGGTTTTTTGCTTATAAGTCCAGCCATTTTTCTGCCGATTTTCTCCATTTTAAAAAGCAACTGAACCGTGACTATAGCGTATATATTGATGTATGAATCATGTATCTAAGTTATTTGGAGGCTACGGAAATAACGGAGCGCAGATCCAATTGTCATGGGATCGTTTCAAACCTTAAAAAAGGTTTGATTTGTCAGCTGGTCTACTTTCATTTCACGTTGTAATATTGAAGGCGGAGATTGTAAGAAACCCACATAAGTCCCCAATTTTGGGCAAATCTTTTGACTTGAGTGAAATGTGATCTAGGTCCACTAGTTGTTGATCAATTTTAACACTTTCCTTTTTTGATTTTATTTCAAAAAGTACCTTTGTTTTTTTACCCTAAAGTACCAAACTATAAATACCGGTACCAAGCAACTTTACAACCCCATCAGTGGGTTGTTATTGCTGTTATGAGTGTCTCTGAGGTTGTACAACAACAAAAATATTTGTGTTGTTGTTATTTATTTGTGTGCGCGTGAGTGTGTTTGCTCAACAGTGAGCATGTGTTTGTTGTTATTTGTTTTTGTTTTCATTTATTTTATATTTGAATTTTGTTGTTGTTGTTGTTGAAATTTGCCTCTTCTATAGTATTTTTGTTTTTGTGCGTTCTTTCGAGTAAAGAAGAAGAAGAAAACAAAAAATAAAACGAAAAGCTAAAGCGGCGGCGGCTGGCTGGGACCAAATGACAGTACAAAACATTAGTACTTGTTTCACTCGTTAGTTTGGTTTGATGACTTACGGTGCGGCTATAGGAATTTTTTTTGTTTAGCATGCGAACAACAATAATATTAAAAAAAAAATAAATAATACTACCTACCTACTTACTACTACTACCCATCTATAATAAAGAATAATAACGAAATAAAATTACAAAAAATAAATCTAAATTATAAAATTAATAAAATAGCCCTTAAAAAATTGTAAAAAAAGTGTGTGAAAATTGAAAAAAATTGAAAAAACGTTTTGAAAAAAAGTTTTTTTTTTACTTTTTTTGGTTGGTGTTTCTTTTTATTTAATAAAACCCCCCTAAAACGAGCGACCGTGTCCTAAAGTTGTCATTACTAAAACAACGTGTAGAGCAAGTGTTTTTGATTTGGTGTGCGGCTCTAAAGAACAAAGTTCAGCAGAAAAAAAAAAATTTGCGCGTTTTTGTTTCAAAATTTTTTAAGAAAATTGGAAATTTTCCTTTCATTGAAGAAAATACTTAGAGACATTAACAAGAAATTCTGTTTTTAATTAAAATAACCTACAAAAATCAGCTGTTTATAAAAAAAAAGTTTAAGTGTGACAAAAAGCGTATGACAACAAAAATTAACTGTTATACTAATAAATCAAAATAATAAAAAAAACAACAAAAAAATTTAAAAAAAAAATAAAATTTTTTAAGAATTTGGAAAATTTAAAAAAAATTTTGAAAAAAAATTGAATTTTTGGTTTAATTTCTCTTAATTTTGAGCTTCGTTTTTAAGAGAATTGTGTGTAGGCAAAGTTTACGATACAAATGTGGATTTCAAGTGGATTATGATTTGATTTTTCTAGTGTATGTGTTATATCCTGGTTAGTTTCTACACCCACACATGTTAAAACACGTTCATTTGCACGCGAATTTTTAGTTAGTTACACGCAAGGCAACTCTTTGGATTAAACTCATTTTTGAACCAACAATATTCAAAAAAATAAAAATAAAAAAACGCTACAATTCTCACTTCCTCTTTCATTATTAAAAAAAAAAGAAAATTATTTTTAAAAAAGGACTTTAAACAGTTGCCTGCTAAAGAAAATTTAAACAAAAATTTATTTATATAAAAAAGTAACTATAAAATTATACACCAAAAACGTTGTAAAATAAAACAATCTACAAATTGACTGCCTTTTTTTTCTAAAAAAAAAACTCTCCTATACTCACACAGACACACAAATACACTACAACTACAAAAAAACAACAATTTAATGTTAAAAAAGAAAAAAACTTGAAATATTTTGTCTATAGACTATAAAATCATCGATTTTTTTGTACTCACCCAGAGAGTGGATTTTTTTTTTTTTTAAAAAAGTGAAGTGTTGTTGTTTATAAATAATATTACTTAAAAATTACTGCAGTAGCAAACAAACAAAAACAAAAAAAGCGCTAAATTAAGCTTAATTAAAAAAAAGGTTGTTGGCAAAAATAATTGGCTTCAAGACAAAAACAAAACAAATAAATAAAATAAAATAAATTTTTAACTAAAACTTTAAATTATTTCGAACTAAAACAAATTCCTTTACAAACAAAAGAAAAAACGCTTATTTGAGAAAAAAACGCCAAAATAAAAAATCATCTTTTAGTAATAAAACATGTTTAAATCAATAAAGCTAATACTAAAACATAACAAAAACTTTAAAAATAGTTAAAATCTCCCCTAACTTTTAAAATATAACTTCAAAAAAAACGCTAAAATAAAAAAAATCACATTTTCAATAAAAAACCAAAAATTTTCCGTTAAGCATTTAATGCAAGAAAATAATATAAAAAAAGCAACCTTTAAAACGAAAATATTCAAAAAATTACACTCACATACAAACAAAATAAATAAAAAATCGCAAAAAAAAAAAATAAAATAAATTTGTTAAAATTGTTTATTTTTATAGTCATTGTTATTTGTTAAATTACATAGTTTAAAATAAAATACAAAAAAAAAATAGAAATTGTATAAAATAAAAAAGCTGTGCATTTTCTACAAGCAACCAGAAAAAAATCACTAAAATTACCTTCTAAATAAAAACAAAAATCACTTAATTAAGCAGCCGCCTAAATAATACAAAACCACATAATTAACCCGTTAAAACCCCCTCAAAAAAAAAGCTTCTATATAAAAACATTAAAGAAATCTTTAGTTTTTTATTTAAACAAAAAAGAAAAAAAGAAAAAGAAACCAAAAAATATATAATATAATAAATAAAATAAAATCAACTACCTTAAGCAATTTGTTAAAATCACCCCAGAAAAAAAATATCTTTATCTTTACAACCTAAATAATTATAATTAAATTAAATTAACCTAAAGTTAATTAAAAATAAATAAAAAAAAATTTAACGGTGCCTTTAATTTATAGCAAATTTTACAAAGTAATAATACAACAAAATAACTTTAAAATTAAACACGTGCAATATTTAAAATAATTTAAAAAAAAAATATTAAATTAGTTTTAATATTAAATTACCTTGTGATTTGTTTTTATCTTTATCTCTCTCAACCTCAAATAAATAATAATTTTGCCTATAAGCTAAAGCAAATAAATAAGAAATATAAGAAAATCTGTAAAAATTTCTTTTATTTAAGAAATTTTTAACTTTAAATCAAATATATTTGCAATTTTTCGTTGGTGCTTGTTTTTGTAAAAATTTTATGAAAAAATGAGTGACAGGGAGCGATCGTCCCCAACACTGATCGAAACTGGTTTAAAAAATTTAATTGGTGGACGTGATGGCAATTATCCATTGATAAGCGGCATAAATGGTAAGCTTTGAAGTCCTCTACTAAATTTTGAAACCTAAATTTTTTTTAGATAATATATCCTTAATCTTCGTAAGCCTGGCAAGAAATTTAATTATTGTTTTTGGGGTTTTGGGTAAAACGCTAATTTTTGAAATATTTTTAAGGTGAATAAATAATTTTGTTTTGAAAAAATATTTTTGTATTGAAAATTTATTTCTTAGTGATAATAAAATTGTTTAAAATTTATATTCCGTATCCTTACTCTTTTTATACTGAACTAGCTGTCCCGGCAAACGTTGTTCTGCCATAGCTCACACAAAATTTGAAGACTCCCACTATAATAGTACTCCAGATATGCAAAAATAAATTTTTATTTCGTATGGGAGGTGCCACGCCCATTGTGAATCTAAACCATCCAGGGACCCACTCAAACACACACAACAAATTTCATCGAAATCGGCTCAGCCGTTAAGGAGGAGTTCAGTTACTAACACACGTACAGAAGAATTATATATATAAAGATATTCAATCTTAATTGTAATTCTCTTTATACCAGAGATGTCCAAAGCTAAAACTGTGTTTGTGTTGGTGAGCGAAAAAGAGATCCACTGAAAGTTTAGTGAACTAAATAAAAGATGCCAATATTTTTAAGGCTTTATTTGTTAATAATAATCAAGTCAACAAATTGTCGGCGACATATCGAGCCCTTAGCGCCAAATTATCGTAAGCGACTTTTTTAAAATTTTTGTTTTATTGCAGAAATTTAAATTTTATGGACTGACTGATGTTTTAGCGATCTCAGAATATCAAAATTGTTAATAACATCAAAAATATGGGGGGTAAGATTTTATATTTTACAGTAAACAAATTTTATCGTAAGCGACACACAGTGGTATAAAAAAAAGAGGGAAATAAATCTGTAACTTCTAAATGTTTAGATTGGTTAGAATGAAATTTCACATGCGCAAAGAAGAATTGTTGTCGAGTTTAAGTTTTGAACGTGGACCTCATGGGCCCACCAGGGGCTCGGCCAAGGGCCCTCAAAGTAGGACACCTCGGGTATGTTACATTTTTAAAACGATATTATTTCTTGGTTTGAGTTCCGATTTCCAAAACATTATACATGTAGAATCTTCTCATCGAGCACTACAAAAAATCTTGTCGTAGCTATCAATTATCTACTATAGCTTAGGAGATATTCGCATTTGAAAATTAAATTTTCAACATTTTTACCCACCCTACTCCAGTTTTTTTATAACAGCGTATCCAAATATTTCCCGATATTCTCCAGTTTTCCTTTATTGGACTAACAACACATGTATGTGTGAAATGGAAAAATAACTGTTTAAAAATAATGACTAAGCCCAAAGTTATATGCATTTAAATTTAAAAAATTTTAAAAAGCAATTTTTCGCTATTTTTTGGGAATAAAAAAATCTTTTTTTCTTTTTAAGTTATCGCAAAAAATTTCTAAGAGGATGTATAAGGAATTTCTACTTTCTGAAAGCTTAGTTTTCATAAAATATTTTGAATTAAAACCAATTTCAAAATTGTTGTTACCAAGGGGACCAGGTCCTTTCAAAAAACACCTATTTTTTATGTTAAATAAAACTTTAGGGCAAAAATTCTCAAATCGGGTATCCGATATCGAAATATAGTAACCGATTATAGGTGGCTCAATATGTTTATAATTATTTTGTAAAGGGTAACGATAACCCCGACACTGGTATGGATATTATAGCCAAAAAACTAAAAATTACCATTTTTGGAATTTTTCAACACTTTTTTTTTTATTTTTCCATTTTAAATAGAAAAATCTAAATAACTAAATTTAATTTCAATTCGAAAAATTTTTATCTACGCCAAAATTCAATAAAAAACATTTTTTTTGCCATATTTTTCTATAAAGTATTCCATGAATTTTTAATTGTCAAAAGTTATAAATATTTGTGAAAAATAGACAAATAATAGCTTGAACGAAATTATATTATATCGCATCATAACATTTTTAGGCCCTAATTTTGTAAATCACTTCACAAAGTGATATTTATATGGAAAGCAAAAACAAAATTTCAAAAATTTTAAAAATTTGTTTTTGTTTTATATACAAATTCTTAACAGAACAAACGCACCAAAATTCAAACGTTGATTTGCCTTTCATAATTTGAAAATTTTGTATATAAAACAAAAACAATTTTTTAAAATTTTTGAAATTTGGTTTTTGCTTTCCATATAAATATCACTTTGGTGACGTGATTTACAAAAATTAGGGCCTTAATTCTATGTATAAATTTCAAAATAATCAAAAAAAAACCTTCTCCTGTAAAATTTGTGTTTTGTCGCTTACGATAATTTGGCGCTAAGGGCTCGATATTATCATAGCTCATTAATGGAGAGTTCGATATTAATTATTTGCGACAAATTTGTAAATATTTAAATATGTAAAAAATTTTTTTTTTTATTAAGTTGTTTTGCTTAAAATCATTTCAAATCTGAAAAAAATATTGTTCACAGAAGTAAAATGAGCTGAAAAACCAGACAAATCTTCAATGATTTTTTAAAGTTCGAAATATATTAAACAATCCAAATATTTCTTTCAGTGATCATGAACAAAAATTTAAAAAAAAAACTAAAAATAGTAATACAACCGCTTAGTATGTTCATTCGTCGCTGTCTCAGTGACTACTAAATCAAAGAGAATAAGAATATGTGTGTGGTTAGCTTGCACAATTGTGCTATGAAATGGGCTTCTCTGCTTTATACTGAATTTTCCACTTGAATCTAATTACAATGTTCAACAGCATTTTTGGATCAGAATAGCGACCCTATAATTCTGAGTTGATGATTTTTATAGAAAACAAGTATGAGAACTAAATTCGGCTGTGCCGAATCTTATATACCCTCATCGAAAAAAAAATTATTTTTTTTTAAAATATTTTTATGTAAACAAATTTAATTTTTTTTTCAAAATTTTTTTTAAACAATTTTTTTTGTTTTTTATTTTTCTTAAAAAATGTTTTTTAAAATTTTTTTTTTTTGGAAAAAAATGTCTAAAATTCGTGGATGAAAAATATTTTTAATATCGCTGCAATGGACTTTGAAATATCTATCATTAGCTATCCATAGTGTCACTCTATCACACATACAAGTGTTGTTTTTGTTTTCCCATAATTTTTTGTACTAATACATTCTCACCACTTAGGTTTTTGACAGTAGAGTTTCCGCTCTATGTCTATTCTCTATGTATTTAGGTTTATTTAATGAATTTTTTTTTACAATGGGTCAAAGTTTTAATTTTTTGGTCGAAGGGAGCATGATACTAAATGAAAAAACTGATGTAAGTTAATGTCTAAGAGCATCCTTATTATCAGAGTTATATTGTGGAATTTTATGGGGATAATTTTTGTGGAAGATCTTAACCCTCTACCTCCTTTATTTAGGGGTCAATTTAACCCCTATTTCGAGAAAATCCAAAAAGTCCTTTGAAAAAGTACATTTAAGGATTAAAATATTCTACGAAAATTTTAGACGGAAAATTTCTGTAAGGGTTTCCAAAGATACCAAAGTTTTAAGTAAAGCTCTTTACGCATAATTAGCAAAATTAAACGCCTCCTTGGGTCTTACATTTTTGAAAAAAATCACCAAAAATTCATTTATGATGCGAATGAGCTGAAATTTAAAATGCAAATAGTCCTTGAGAAGATCTTCAAAAAACATGCATATTTAAGCTATGTTATCTCATGTAGTTTAGGAGATATTTAGGTTAATTTATTTATTTTAATTTTGATCGATCTTCATTTGGTTTTTTAAATATGGCGGGTCGAAATTTATTTTTAAAATATCAGCTATATTTGCCTTAAAATTCTAAATAAAATAAAAAACTTGGTAACAGTTATCTTGTCCCTATAAAAAGTTACTTGCATCTAAAGTTGGAGCATGTAGAAAAGGCCGTATTTTTTTTTAAGTTTTTCCGCAAAAAAGTTCCTATATTTTTTCTTTTGTAGAAACAAATTTTCTTCGGGACTATAAACAACTTTTTTATGATATGGAAAGAGAATTTAATGCAAAATAGTATAAAGTAAATCTTGACTCACTTAAGCGGACATAGTACCAGAGCTAACCAAATTTGCCCAATTTTTAAAAAAAAATTTAGGTTGGAGTAATTAATTCTAAAAACGCAAAGCCTGCAGTCTCGAAAGAGCTCCATAGTTGTATAGCCCTATATGTTGCTGAATTACTTGCAAATCTCTTTTATTGTCACACGGTAAATAACGCCACAGAGTTTATGTATTTCCGTTAAAAATAATCGAGCGAAATATTCGTAAAGCTTTATCAGCAAATAGATTATGTTTAAAAGATTAATGAAAAAGTATTAGTTAAAACAGTTTCTGATTAAATACATTTGTATTTAAAACATTTTAAAAATTAAAAAGTGTTTAAGAGTCTGCACTAGTCATAGTGATAACGATTAATAAATTTTCTTAGCCCTTAAAGGGTTATTTAGTAAATAATACAAATATTTATTAGGAAACATTTTTGTTTTTTATTTTATTACACTGCTAATAGTTAAGCTTTTTTGTAACTTACTTTCAAGCTAAATGAAAATAATTTTCCTGCCATTTGGTGGCCTTGTAATTGACTGGAATTTAAATTACTAAATTACTGTTTTAAAATTTTCTTTTTCTTAGTATAGTTTTGGCTGGCATTCATTATGACAATGTTGAATTAAGCCTTAAGGCTTATTGTGAAAAATTCGACAAACTAAGTCATATCACAGTAACTGTTTATTTATTCTTCTAGATTGTGTACGAAGAAAAATTGTGGCATTTTGTTTGATGTCAAATTAATAGATGCATTTACTTTTGTGACAGGCAGTAAATTGGCTTACAGTTTTAATTAATTATAAGGGAGAAACATTATTTTTTTACAGTTGAATAAGTTTCCGTGAAATTCTAATTTGACTCAAAAGTAATCCCAAAATAATAGACGAGTCTAGAGGATAATTTCCACTGGACGTGACAAGACGATAGACGACTCTACAGAAGAGACTTTACGCAAAACTATAGACAAGACTATAGACGAAACTATACACGAGACTATAGACAAGACATAGACGAAACTATTGAAGAGACTATTCACAAGACTATAGACGAGACTTTAGACGAGACTTTACACGAGACTATAGACGAGACTATAGACGAGACTATAGACGAGACTATAGACGAGACTATAGACGAGACTATAGACGAGACTATAGGCGAGACTATAGACGAGACTATAGACGAGACTATAGACGAGACTATAGACGAGACTATAGACGAGACTATAGACGAGACTATAGACGAGACTATAGACGAGACTATAGACGACACTATTGACGAGACTATAGAAGAGACTATAGACGAGACTATAGACGAGACTATAGACGAGACTATAGACGAGACTATACACGAAATTATATACGAGACTATAGACGAGACTATAGACGAGACTATAGACGAGACTATAGACGAGACTATAGACGAGACTATAGACGAGACTATAGACGAGACTATAGACGAGACTTTAGAGAAGACTATAGACGAGACTTTAGAGAAGACTATAGACGAGACTATAGACGAGACTATAGACGAGACTATAGACGAGACTATAGACGAGACTATAGACGAGACTATAGACGAGACTATAGACGAGACTATAGACGAGACTATAGACGAGACTATAGACGAGACTATAGACGAGACTATAGACGAGACTATAGACGAGACTATAGACGAGACTATAGACGAGACTATAGACGAGACTATAGACGAGACTATAGACGAGACTATAGACGAGACTATAGACGAGACTATAGACGAGACTATAGACGAGGCTATAGACGAGACTATAGACGAGACTATAGACGAGACTATAGACGAGACTATAGACGAGACTATAGACGAGACTATAGACGAGACTATAGACGAGACTATAGACGAGACTATAGACGAGACTATAGATGAGACTATAGACGAGACTATAGACGAGACTATAGACGAGACTATAGACGAGACTATAGACGAGACTATAGACGAGACTATAGACGAGACTATAGACGAGACTATATACGAGACTTTTGACTATACTATAGAACAGACTTTAGGCGAGACTATAGAGGCTATAGACGATATTATAGATGATACTATAGACGAGACTATAGACGAGACTATAGACGAGACTATAGACGAGACTATAGACGAGACTATAGACGAGACTATAGACGAGACTATAGACGAGACTATAGACGAGACTATAGACGAGACTATAGACGAGACTATAGACGAGACTATAGACGAGACTATAGACGAGACTATAGACGAGACTATAGACGAGACTATAGACGAGACTATAGACGAGACTATAGACGAGACTATAGACGAGACTATAGACGAGACTATAGACGAGACTATAGACGAGACTATAGACGAGACTATAGACGAGACTATAGACGAGACTATAGACGAGACTATAGACGAGACTATAGACGAGACTATAGACGAGACTATAGACGAGACTATAGACGAGACTATAGACGAGACTATAGACGAGACTATAGACGAGACTATAGACGAGACTATAGACGAGACTATAGACGAGACTATAGACGAGACTATAGACGAGACTATAGACGGGACTATAGACGATACTTTAGACGAGGCTATAGACAAGACTATAGACAAGACCTCAGACGAGACTTCAGACAAGACTATAGACGAGACTATAAACGAGACTGTAGACGAGACTGCAGATGAGAATATAGACGATACTATAGACGAGACTATAGACGAGACTATAGATGAGACTATAGACGAGACTATAGACGTGACTATAGACGAGACTATAGACGAGACTATAGACGAGACTATAGACGAGACTATAGACGAGACTATAGACGAGACTATAGACGAGACTATAGACGAGACTATAAACGAGTCTATAGACGAGACTATAGACGAGACTATAGACGAGATTATAGACGAGACTATAGACGAGACTATAGACGAGACTATAGACGAGACTATAGACGAGACTATAGACGAGACTATAGACGAGACTATAGACGAGACTATAGACGAGACTATAGACGAGACTATAGACGAGACTATAAACGAGTCTATAGACGAGACTATAGACGAGACTATAGACGAGACTATAGACGAGACTATAGACGAGACTATAGACGAGACTATAGACGAGACTATAGACGAGACTATAGACGAGACTATAGACGAGACTATAGACGAGACTATAGACGAGACTATAGACGAGACTATAGACGAGACTATAGACGAGACTATAGACGAGACTATAGACGAGACTATAGACGAGAATATAGACGATACTTTAGACGAGGCTATAGACAAGACTATAGACAAGACCTCAGACGAGACTTCAGACAAGACTATAGACGAGACTATAGACGAGACTATAGACGAGACTATAGACGAGACTATGGACGAGACTATAGACGAGACTATAGACGAGACTATAGACGAGACTATAGACGAGACTATAGACGAGACTATAGACGAGACTTTAGGCGAGAATATAGACGATACTTTAGACGAGACTTTAGGCGAGAATATAGACGATACTTTAGACGAGGCTATAGACAAGACTATAGACAAGACCTCAGACGAGACTTCAGACAAGACTATAGACGAGACTATAAACGAGACTGTAGACGAGACTGCAGATGAGAATATAGACGATACTATAGACGAGACTATAGACGAGACTATAGATGAGACTATAGACGAGACTATACTCGAGATTATATACGAGACTATAGACGAGATTACAGACAAGACTATAGACGAGACTCTAGAATAGACATTAGACGAGACTTTAGACAAGACTATATACGAGACTTTTGACTATACTATAGAATAGACTTTAGACGAGACTATAGAGGCTATAGACGATATTATAGATGACTCTATAGACGAAACTACAGACATGACTATAGACGAGACAATAGACGAAACTACGTACGAGACTATAGACTAGACTATAGACGAGACTATAGACGACACTAAACACGAGATTATAGACGAGACTTTAGACGAGATTACAGACAAGACTATAGACGAGACTTTAGACGATACTATACACGAGATTATAGACGAGACTTTAGGCGAGACTATAGGCGAGAATTTAGATGAGGCTTTAGACGAGACCATAGACGAGACTATTCACGCAACTATTGACGAAACTATATATGAGATACTGTAGATGAGACTATAGAAGATAATGTAGACGAGAGAGTGTACACGAAACTATAGACAAGAGTATGATGCTATAGACGAGAATATAGACGATATGTCGTTTTGTGCTTTATAATGACGTCAAATGATACCTAATTGTATCCATTTTTATTTAATGTTTTTTCCTAACGAAACATTAAACCTCCATAATAGCATATTAGTCTCTTAACTCGAAATTCCTCCACAAAGTTGATCAAATGTTCACTTGATTTTCTAGGCAATTTATATACAAATTGTCAATTAATTTTTTATATTTATAAGAAAAATATAAAGTTTTTCATGAACCCAATAAAAAAATAGCATTTGCATAAAACTAAAATAAACTTTGTTCTTAACAGTTACACTCCAAAATAAACTTTAGACAACAAAAAATACCCCATAGAGTTCATAAAGCAGCAAAAGTTTGAAGTTATTGGTGAAATGACCAGAACTCAAAAAATATAAACTTAAAATAACTAAAAGATTTTTATTATATTTACGCACGCAATACGATATGTAGTAGTTTTCAAATATTTATTACAATATACATATGTATGTATAACACGCCAAAACTCCCAATTGATGTCATACCATCAAAATCAATATTAGTATCATTGAATGAAAAGGAAAATTAAACATAATAATCGTACAATCAACTTTAACAAATTAAAGCAGAAATAGTTCAGCTAAAAAAAAATTGTGGCAAATAACGTCATTATTTTATTTTAATGCTAGCAAAAGAAAGAAATTAAACTTTTTTTGGGCTAAGCATAATCAAAATGTGATTATAGTTAAACAAAAGTAATTAAAATTTAATACAAAAAAATTGTATTCGTTCGTTTATTAAGTAGGAAATTTGTTGTTTAGTTTTTTTGTTTTTTATCTAGAAGTGTAGGATTTTGAGATTTATTCTTATCTCATCTATTATCTTTGAGATAATAAATGATTGTGTTTTGCTCTGAGTTGTCGGTCGTTAGTACCACAAACCTCCCCAACTGTCGCTTAGACATTTGAGTTTAATCAAACTGATTTGTTGTTAGTTTTTTTCCTATTTATTTCTATAATTTTATTGTTGTTATTTTTTGTTGCTAATGTTTCTGATGCGGTAATCAACATTTATTAAGATTGTCTCATAAAACTATACACATGCAATCGTTTTCCATACTCTGGGGCAATAAATCGAGAGCACTTTATTTGAATCGCTGCTAGAATTTAGATGCAGGTGCTGTTATTAATCCAAGCTATAGCAAATATGATAAATATGCATTTGAAGAAGAAAATAAGGGTTTTTACTGGACGTGAAAGATTGAGCCCTGCTTTGAACTATAATTTGAAAGGGCAGAAGTCGAATCTTAGAAAAGTTATTGACCCCTCACAATGAGGGAATTTCGGAAGAAAAATTGAAAATAAATCTGTAATTTCTAAACGGATTTACAAAATGTTCGTTATATTTGGAATCTAATTGTTAAAATGTTAATAAAACTACTTTGAAACTTATAGAATATCGGTGTCGTGATCACAAGGCCCCCAGTGGGGCTCATCCGTTATATGCGAAATTTACAAAATGTTCGCTATATTTGGAATCCAATAGTTTTAGGCCTAAAATTAATACTAGTAAAAAAGATTCTGGTCATCAACAGGCCGCCGACTTCTGTACTTTTAAAAAAATCAATACAACACCTGATTTTTTCATAGATTTATTTAAATATCAATTTGGAAAATCAGCAGCAATTAAGTCAGCTAAAGTAATGTCAAATTTTATCCTGCAGACATTAGGTTTTTTCTATGTCTTTAGAACTAATCGCTTATTAATTCTATAATGCTTTTGCCTTCAATTTATTGCTCCAGAGTGTAGCATCTTAAGTAACAACAACAATCACTTATTGTAAGTCATTGATAGTTACACAAGTGATATTTGTAATACCCAAGTGTCAAAACTTTTCAAAACTCAAGGGCCACCAGAATTTGAATAAAGATAGTAAGAGAAAGAAAATTGAAATGTAAGAGAAAGAGCATGATATGTCTCTGAGATATGTATATATTTATTAATTGGAGTATTTCAGTCCTGAGGTCAAAGATCAAGTTTTAGGATATTGGATATTGTTTGCTAATTAGTCATATTGGGAGGATTCTTTGTGAATCATGAAGAAAATTATTTAGAAATTGAAATTTTTTTATTGAAAACACGAAATTACTGACTGGGACAATATTTTCAAAATTCAATCAATCCAAAGAAGAACATTAACTACTCAATTTTATGTATATCAAACAAAAAAATAAAATTTTGTGAAAATGAGCGAATTCAATTAATTCTGAATAAATTCGAAACGATTCAATCGATATTTATGATCGATAACTTATTTTGTTCCATATGTAAGTGGCTTTGCGATAACAATTTCTGAACAATTTCAGTCGTTTTCGATTTTTCATGATTTTTTTAAAACAAAAAAATTGTTTTTTTCACTTAAAAAAATATATTTTTTGCTTAAATTTGTTATTATAACTCCGAAAATACTGAGGGGATTGAAATCCATTATATATATGAAAATATCTACATAGTATAGGGAAAATGTTTTCAAAATTCAATCAATCGAAAGAACAACACTAACTACTCAATTCTATGTATTCCGACAAAAAACTAAAATTTTGTGAAAATGAGCAAATTCACTTAATTGTGAATAAATTCGAAAAGAATCCATCGATTTTTAAAATCGATATCTCATTTTGTACCTATTAATGTGGCTTTCCGATAAAGCAATAAATCTGAACAATTTCAGTAGTTTTCGATTTTTAGTGATTTTTTTAAAAAAAAAAATATTTTTTTTCACTTAAAAAAATATATTTTTTGCTTCAATTTGTTATTATAACTCCGAAACTACTGAGCTGATTGAAACGCAATATATATATGAAAATTTGTACATAGTATGGGGAAAATGTTTTCAAACTTCAATCAATCGAAAAAATAACATTAACTGCTCAATTTTATGTTTATCAAACAGAAAACTAAAATTTTGTGAAAATGAGCAAATTAACTTAATTGTGAATAAATTCATAAATAATCCATAGATTTTTATGACCGATATCTCATTTTATTCCTATTCTATGTGGCTTTGCGACAAAGCAATAAATTAGAACAATTTGTGCCATTTTCGATTTTTCATGATTTTTTTAAAACAAAAAAATTTGATATTTTTACGTAAAAAATATATTTTTTGCTTCAATTTGTTATTATAACTCCGAAAATACTGAGCCGATTGAAACGCCGATTGTGCATTGCTTGAGGAAAATGTTTTCAAACTTCAATCAATCGAAAGAAGAACATTAATTATTCAATTTTATGTATATCAAACAAAATCTAAAATTTTGTGAAAATGAGCGAATTCACTTAATTCTGAATAAATTCATAAATAATCCATCGATTTTTATGACCGATATCTCATTTTATTCCTATTCTATGTGGCTTTGCGACGAAGTAATAAACCTGAACAAGTTCTGCCATTTTCGATTTTTCATGATTTTTTTAAAACAAAAAAATTTGCTATTTTTACGTAAAAAATATATTTTTTGCTTCAATTTGTTGTTATAACGTCGAAACTACTGAGCCGATTGAAACGCAATATATAAACGGATTAAAGGTTATATAAATTTAAACTTTTCTAAGTATGTATATTTGAATAACAGCGGACGAACTATTTTTGATGTCGTCCGTGGAGAACTGTCTAAAAAAATTAAATTTTTTCTTAAAAATGGGGCCCTATCTTGTTTTCAACAGACAGACAAACGGACGGACGCAGCTAGATCTGATGAGTATTTCTGCTCAGACAACTTTGTCTGGACACCAACATCCTTAAATGTTATGACAAATATTTGTCAAGTATAGACAGGGGGTTAATAAACACGACAACATAATTTCTTTCGTTACTGTGACGAATTAAATAAGTTTTATAAAACATTTGTTATTGTAAAGTACAACTCTATTTAACTGCTTTTAAATGTTTCTTAAGACTCTAGTATGAAATTATTTTTTTTGTTTTAATAATGGCTTAAACAGCCTATTACTATGACAAACACGTTTTTATTGTCCAAATGAAGTAATTCTGGTAATGGTTAGAAATCAATTCGAAAGAATTGCAAAAACCGGTACTTGGGCCCAAGGTAAGACATGATGTAATTGAGTGTTGCATTTGTTTTTTTATGTATAAATTTCAATTTAAATTATTTTATTACTCATACACTTTCATTTAAATGGTTGGCGTTTTTTTTTTGCTGTCTCTGTCTCTACTTTACTCAGACTCAAATGAAATCAAGGGAAACAAATATTCTAGAATTATTTGAAATAAGATGAAAAATAATATAAACTATAAACGATTACAATAAAATAAAACTATTAAAGTCTAGAACTAAAAGATTGATAATGATAAGTAAAACAGATTTTTCCAGTTTTCTATTTCATCTCATGATTTGTGTGTAAGGAAATCTTTAATTTTTTCTTTTGAAAAACATATTTTATTTAGATTTATATTTGTATTGATTTTTCTGCAATAGTTTTTTTTTCTTTCTGGTTGTTTTGGAAGAAAAATATTGTTAAATGAATTTTTGAACTAGAATATGTCTTTTATGTTGTTCAATTATTATATTTTCATGTTTAAACCATGAGGTTCTTGGCTTGCCTATCTCTAAGCACCAGCATGTGCCATGCAAAGTTCGTGTTTTTTTTGAATTTTTACAATATTTCTTTTTTATTTTTGTTGGTTCTTCTTATAGTTTGTCATTTCAAATGCACAATATTGTTAAATTATGTATATACATGAACGTTTTAGGGGTATTCACAGATAACCGTAACAAGAAAGTTGTTTAGCATTAGAAAATATTTAAACTTTTCGTTCAAAATCATAGATTTTAATATATTCTTTCCTTAGAAACCCTCTATTTTTATCAAAAATCTTGATCTACATTTTTGAGATCATAATCTTAAGTGAAGACCCCTTAAATTTTCAATTTCATATTTCTATCTTTACTTATGTTTTCCTAACCTCCCCTTAATTTTTCTATGTAAGACAAGTATTATTGATTTACACTCATGTGTATGACGACGACAATGATGTTGTTTGGCACATTGGTAAAAGTATATACTCGTACGTACTCCTTAAACATATTGTTAAAGCAAAAAAGACATTCAATTCAATTGAAATAAATAGAAATGAAATCAAGTAAATTAAAATGAAAATAATAATATTGTAATAAAATTGAAATGTGAACAAATTCACCTCTCATACACTCATCATATGCTGGCTCATTTACTCCCCGATTCAATACGACTAAAGTACAATTTGTTTATTCAGTCATTATCTATCTGTATCTGTGAATGGTTAAAAAAAAAAACTGGGCAATCTGCCCATTTGGGTTCAATGAGTAAACAATAAAAAATCTAAGAATATGACAAAAGAAAATAAAAAAAGGAATAACAATTATTTAAACCACATTATTATAAATACCAAAACAAGTGCCCTACATTGGATAGTTTTCAAATATTAATTTGAAAATTTTGAATCTAATTCCCCTTGGAATATTTTCCATATTCTCTTTATGCCGACCTCTGCTCTGAAGAGTATGGTTTTCTAAAAATGAGCGAATTCACTTAATTGTGAATAAATTCGAAAAGAATCCATAGATTTTTATAGTAAATATATAATTTTGTTCCTATTACATGTGGCTTTGCGATAAAATAATAAATCTGAAAAATGTTTGCCTTTTTCGATTTTTCATGATTTTTTTAAAACGAAAAAAATGCTATTTTCACATAAAAATTAAATTTTTTGCTTCAAGTAGTTAATCGCAATCTATATGAAAATTTGTACATAGTATGGGGAAATTGTTTTCAAAAATCAATCACTCAAAAGAAGAACAATAACTATTAAATTTTATGTATATCAAACAAAAAAATAAAATTTTGTGAAAATGAGCGAATTCACTTAATTGTAAATAAATTCGAAAATAATCATTCGATATTTATGACCGATATTTTATTATGTTCCCTTTAGATGTGGCTTTGTGATAAAGCAAAATATCTGAACAATTTCTGCCGATTTCGATTTTTCATGATTTTTTTAAAACAAAAAAAATTTAATATTTTCACATAAATAAATTCGAAAAGAATCAATCGATTTTTAGGACCGATATCTCATTTTGTTCCCATTCCATGTGGCTTTAAGATAAAGCAATATATCTGAACAATTTCTGCCGATTTCGATTTTTCATGATTTTTTTAAAACAAAAAAATTCCCATTTTTCGCGTAAAAAATATATTTTTTGCTTCAAATTGTTATTATAACTCCGAAACTAATGAGCCAATTGAAACTCAATATATGAGCGAATATTTAAACATAGCATGGGGAAAATGTTTTCAAAATTCAATCATTCAAAAGAAGAACACTAACTGCTCAATTTTATGTATATCAAACAAAAAACTAAAATTTTGTGAAAATGAGCAAATTCACTTAATTGTGATTAAATTCGAAAAGAATCAATAGATTTTTATGACTGATATCTCATTTTGTTCCTATTACATGTGGCTTTGCGATAAAGTAATAGACCTGAACAATTCCTGCCGTTTTCGATTTTTCATGATGTTTTTAAAACAAAAAAATTAGCTATTTTCACTTAAAAAAATATATTTTTTGCTTCAATTTGTTATTATAACTCCGAAGCTACTGAGCCGATTGAAACGCAATATATAAGTGACAATTTGTACATAGCATTGGGAAAATGTTTTCAAAATTCACTCATTCAAAAGAAGAACATTAACTACTAAATTTTATGCATATCAAGCAAAAAACTAAAATTTTGTGAAAATGAGCGAATTCACTTAATTGTGAATAAATGCGAAAGGAACCAATCGATTTCTATGATCGATATCTCATCTTGTTCCTATTACATGTGACTTTGCGATAAAGTAACGAATCGGAACAATTTTAAATGTTTTCGATTTTTTATGAATTTTTTAAAACAAAAAAAATTTGCTATTTTCACGTATAAAATATATTTTTTTCCTACAATTTGTTATTATAACTCCGAAACTACTGAGCCGATTGAAACGCAATATATAAACGGATTAAAGGACATGTAAATCTCAAGTTTTCTAATTTTATTTTAATAACATCGCACTAACCGTTTTTGAGTTTTCATTAATTATAATTAAACTAAATTTTTAATTTAATTTTTTTTTTTAAAAAATGTCTCCATACATTTAAAATTTGGACAATATTTGTACTACTGGAGTCAAAAAACCTCAAAATTGTGTTGTGGTTTAAAATGCCTTTAAAATTTTTTAGATTTTGTTGCCTTGTGGTATCAGTAAAAAAGGAATATGCTCAAGCAACTGACCAGAAAATAAACAGTTATATAATAAATAAGTCATTACTTGACTACTTCTATGTAATGCTGAAGGTATGTAGTAGTTATTGAAGGGCATGCTGTTGAGTAATTACAGGTCATTACCAAGTTTATTTGCTGGGTACTTTTTGAGGTTCTTGCTTCCCATGTTCTCTCCGTCTATCTATCTGAGTAACAAATGTATTCCTAAAAATTTAAGGCCTTTTTATGTCGCCTATGTTTTATAAATTTCACATTTGTTATACAACCAGTAAATGCCAGGCAATTATTTATTGCTCATATATAGTTAAATACACAATTTGTTTATTTAAAATGGCATTAAATATTATAAAATACAGAGGAATTTTGATTGTAACCAGTTAGTTTTTATAGGAAAATAATAATGGTAAATGGAAAATAGTAAATAAATATACTTAAGGGGATTTACTTGGTCAATTCAAAGAATAGATTATGGGCTATTAAATATACGTACAAGTATTTATTTATTATAACTAAATATAATTGATAAAAGTTTAAAATTCCTTTTATAAGATACATAAGAAATTATAAGAATTAAACAAAAAAGAGTTTTCTATTAATCATCTATTAAGATGAAACAGGGCAACAAAATCGAAAAAATTTTGGAGGCTTTTTAAACCACTACTCAATTTTGATATATTGTGGTTCCAGTAGTACAAATATGTTCCAATTTTTAAATTTAATGGTCATATGTTCCAAATTTTTTTTTTAAATTTTTAAGTAATATTGTGAATTTTTTTAGACATTTCTCCACATAATTAATGATAACTCAAAAAGAGTTCGTTCGATATTATTAAAATAAACTTAGAAAAGTTTAGATTCATATAGCCTTTAATCCATTTATATATTTCGTTTCAATCGGCTCAGCAGTTTCGGAGTTATAATAACAAATTTAAGCAAAAAATATATTTTTTACGTGAAAATTCCATATTTTTTTGTTTTAAAAAAATCATGAAAAATAAAAAAAGACAAAAATTGTTAAAATTTATTACTTTATCTTAAAGCCACATGTAATGGGAACAAAATGAGATAGCGACTCTAAAAATCGATGGATTATTTTCGAATTTATTCACAATTAAGTGAATTTGCTCATTTTCACAAAATTTTAGTTTTTTGTTTGATAAACATAAAATCTTTCCAATGATTAAATTTTGAAAACCTTTTCGCAATGCTGTGTTTAAATTTTCATATATATATATTGCATTTCAATCGGCTCAGTATTTTCCGAGTTATAATAACAAAATGTAGCAAAAAATATATTTTTTAATCATAAAAATCATAAAAAATCAAAAACGGTAGAAATTGTTCAGATTTATTACTTTATCACAAACCCACATGTAATAGGAACAAAATGAGATATCGATCATGAAAATCGATGGATTGTTTTCGAATTTATGTACAATTAAGTGAATTCGCTAATTTTCACAAAATTTTAGTTTTTTTGTTTGATATACATACAATTGAGTAGTTAATGTTCTTCTTTCCGATAACTAAATTTTGAAAAACTTTTCCCCATGCTGTGTTTAAATTTTCATATATATATTGCATTTCAGTCGGCTCAGTAGTTTCGTAGTTATAATAACAAATTGAAAAAAAATATATTTTTTTAAGTGAAAATAAAAAATTTTTTTGTTTTAAAAAAATCATGAAAAATCGAAAACGACAAACATTGTTCAGATTTATTACTTTTTCTTAAAGTCACATGTAATGGGAACAAAATGGGATATCGGTCATAAATATTGATTCATTCTTTTCGAATTTATGCACAATTAAGTGAATTCGCTTATTTTCACAAAATTTTAGTTTTTTTGTTTGATATACATACAATTGAGTAGTTAATTTTCTTCTTTCGATGAATTGAACTTTGAAAACATTTCCCCATGCTATGTATAAATTTTTATTTATATATTGCGTTTCAATCGACTCAGTAGTTGCGGAGTTATTGTAACAAATTTAAGCAAAAAATAATTTTTTACGTGAAAATATCAAATTTTTTTGTTTTAAAAAAATCATGAAAAATCGAAAACGGCTGAAATTGTTCAGATTTATTGCTTTATCGCAAAGCCACATGTAATAGGAACAAAATAAAATATCGATCATAAAAATCTATTGATTCCTTACGAATTTATTCACAATTAAGTGAATTTGCTCATTTTCACAAAATTTTAGTTTTTTGTTTGATATACATAAAATTGAGTAGTTAATGTTCAAACTTCAAAATCTTACTTTCAATAACACATTATAATCTACCCTATTTTTTCACAATTAGCTGCAAATGATAAATAGTTCAGTTTTATTAAACAAAAAACTACTCATTATCTTTCAATACCTTTTTATTAAGACACATGCTAAAACTTAATTTATTATATTATATATCTGTATATGAATAAGTATTTAAATATATTTGCTATATTAAATAAATTAATACAGAAGAAAAATATAGCAATATCTGAATAATATATATTTCTTTAAATACGTTTAAAAATGAGACCTACAATCGTCAGCAGCCAGCCAGCAGCAACATACAATTTGTAAATAATCCATATCATTTGCGTCAGACCCCAACAACATAAATACACTTAAACTTGTATATACACACATTCCAACATATTTTCAAATTCATAAATATTTCAAAAAAAAAATTTTATATTTTTTTTTGCTAAAATTTCAAATTATTTTAAATATTGTATAGTTAAAACGTATGAAAGTTTTTGTTTTGTTTATCATTTCTATATTGTTTCTTTATTTTTGTGTATTTGTTTATATGCGAATATTTCTCAAAGTGTAGTAATAAATTCATTCTTATGACTTTTTAATGTTAAACAATAAAATTAGAATAAATAATAAAATATAAAATAGTACTACTAAACTATACAATACAACACGATAGAATACAATACAATCCAAATATTATTTATTTAATGAAAATGAAATTTAATTGAAATGATTAGAAATGAAAACATTTGAAAAATAACAAAAACAAATAAAACATAATAATTAAACACTATCTTTTATTTTGTGGCTGAATACAGTGGCATGAAAAGGAAATGATTTGAAAAATTAAAATTTTTGCAATATTTTATTTATTAGATACATTTTCTTTAATGGTCAGCAAGATCTTTCATCTCATTATGGAGTTATAATAACAAATTTAAGCAAAAAATATATTTTTTACGTGAAATTAGCAAATTGTTTTGTTTTAAAAAACATGAGCGAATTCACTTAATTGTGAATAAATTCGAAAGGAATCCATCGATTTTTATTACCGATATCTCATTTTATTCACATTACTTGTGGCTTTGCGATAAAGTAATAACTCTGAACAATTTCTGCGGTTTTCGATTTTTCATACATTTTTTAAAACAAACAAATTTGGTATTTTCACGTAAAAATATATTTTTTTCTTCAATTTGTTGGTATAACTACGAAACTACTGAGCCGATTGAAACCCAATATTTACATGAAAATTTGTATATACCACGGGGAAATGTTTTCAAAATTCAATTAACCGAAACAATAACATTAACATCTCAGTTTTATGTATATCAACTAAAAAACTAAAATTTTGTGAAAATGAGCGAATTCACTTAATTGTAAATAAATTCGAAAAGAATCCATCGATATCTAGGGTCGATATCTCAGTTTTTTCCTATTACATGTGGCTTTGCGATAAGCTAATAAACCTGAACAATTTCTGACGTATTCGATTTTTCATGATTTTTTTTATACAAAAAAAATAGCTATTTTCACGTACAAAATATATTTTTTGCTTCAATTTGTTATTATAACTTCGAAATTACTGAGCCGATTGAAACGCAATATATAAGTAACAATTTGTACATTGCATTGGGAAAATGTTTTCAAAATTCACTCATTCAAAAGAAGAGCATTAACTACTCAATTTTGTGTATATCAAACCAAAAGCTAAAATTTTGTGAAAATGAGCGAATTCACTTAATTGTGAATAAATTCGAAAGGAATCAATCAATTTTATGGTTGATATCTCATTTTGTTGCTAGAAGATGTGGTTTTGCGATGAAACAATAAACCTGAACAATTCCTGCCTTTCGATTTTTCATGATTTTTTTAAAACAAAAAAATTAGCTATTTTCACATAAAAATTAAATTTTTTGCTTCAATTTGTTATTATAACTCCGAAAATACTGAGCCGATTGAAACACACTTTATATGTGAAAATTTGTACATAGTATGGGGAAAATGTTTTCAAAATTCAATTAACCGAAAGAATAACATTAACATCTCAATTTTAGGTATATCAACTAAACAACTAAAATTTTGTGAAAATGAGCAAATTCACATAATTGTGAATAAATTTGAAAGGAATCAATCGATTTTTATGATTGATATCTCATTTTGTTGCCATTATATGTGGCTTTGCGGTAAAGTAACGAATCTGAACAATTTTTAAAATTCGATTTTTTATTAATTTTTTAAAGCAAAAAAATTTGCTATTTTCACGTAAAAAATATATTTTTTGCTTCAATTTGTTATTATAACTTCGAAATTACGAGCCGATTGAAACGCAATATATAAGTGACAATTTGTACATAGCATGGCGAAAATGTTTTTAAAATTCACTCATTCAAAAGAAGAGCATTAAATACTCAATTTTGTGTATATCAAACCAAAAGCTAAAATTTTGTGAAAATGAGCGAATTCACTTAATTGTGAATAAATTCGAAAGGAATCAATCGAATTTTATGGTTGATATCTCGTTTTGTTGCTATAAGATGTGGCTTTAGGATGAAGCAATAAACCTGAACAATTCCTGCCTTTCGATTTTTCATGATTTTTTTAAAACCAAAAAATTTTGCATTTTCACATAAAAATTAAATTTTTTGCTTCAATTTGTTATTATAACTCCGAAACTACTGAGCCGATTGAAACGCAATATATACATGAAAATTTGTACATAGCATGGGGAAAATGTATTCGAAATTCAATTAATCGAAAGACGAACAATAACTACTCAATTTTATGTATATCTAACAAAAAACTAAAATTTTGTGAAAATGAGCGAATTCACTTAATTGTAAATAAAGGCGAAAATAATCCATAGATTTTTATGATCGATATCTCATTTTGTTACCATTATATGTGACTTTGCGATAAAGTAACGAATCTGAACAATTTTAAAATTTTTCGATTTTTTATGAATTTTTTAAAGCAAAAAAATTTGCTATTTTCACGTAAAAAATATATTTCTTGCTTCAATTTGTTATTATAACTCCGCAACTACTGAGTCTATTGAATCGCAGTATAAATAATTTAACAAATGTGTTTTAATATTATATTTAAGGTTCTGTAGATTTGAATATATTCAATTATAGAAAACAAAAATCGGCATTTACGATATTTAAGCCGTAACAGTTTTGATCAAGTTGTTTCCATTCTCGTTGCCATGTATAATGTTCTCTTCTTTAGATTTACTCCCTTATTCATAATCAATTTTTAATTTTATAAAAGGTTTATAAGCCAAAATTTTGTAATAACTTTAAAATTGATTAAGAATAAAACCTTTAAGTTTTATTTATTGATTATCTTCTATATAAAATATTATTACAAAAATATTAATTCAAAAAACTTCTTCTTTCTTTTCAGGTAAGGTTATTTCAAGTCTTTTAAAATTAGTCTGATTAATGTAAGTACAAATTCAAGCACTAGACAAAGTTCAATTAAAATCAAATTTCATGAAATCAATGTTATCCCATTAAGCATTTTTACTGGAATTCAAGTTGAAAGCAAGTGTAATTCAAGCCTTTAAATTAAAGATGTATTACAGTTTATTTCAATAGCATTCTACCTTAATAAGCACCAAAGCCACAAAAATTCAAACACTTGAACATTTTATTGGAATTAGACATGAATGCTAATGTAATTAATTATGTTTTAAACTTGAAAAATATTTTAAAAAATTAAATATTTTTTAAACAAAAAACGTATGGCTGAATTTATGTTGCCTTTTTACTGGATAATTTTATTGATATAAAGTGTAATACAACTATAATTCAATTGCTTGACTATAATTCAAGGCTTGAATTACACTTGCTTTTAACTTGAATTCCAGTAAAAATGATTATTGGGACAGTAATGTTTTTTGTTTGAAAAATTTTTAATTTTTTCAAGTTTAAAACATAATTACATTTGCATTCAAGTCAAATTCCAACAAAATGTTAAATTTTGAATTTTTGGGGCTTTGGTGCTTATTGTGAAAGGTTAAAAGAATTGATTGTAAAAATTGCTGTTATTTCGGGGTACATAAAAGCTTGTTAGTAACGGTAGCCCAACAAAATTTTTGATAAAATCTTATAATTCTCAAATGCTTATTTCTTAAAAGATTTTCTCACATTTTCGTATTGAAAATGGGCACAGAAGGGTTAATACAAAATTAATTTATTTACAAGTAGACTGACTGGTTGGTCTGCAAACTATATAATATTTTTATAAAACAAAAAATATTTCTAATTTCCTCAAATTTCCACTGTTTGTCTATACATATCTAAGAAATAATTTTCATTTCAATAATTTTTTTTTCAAATAATTTCACTGCAGAAGATGATTTAAATTTAATGAGTTGTAAATGAAATAATAATAAAAACCAACAAAAAAGTGTTATTTTTCTTAAAATTTCAGTTTCGTTGAAAAATTTATTAAAATTAATTTGAAATTCTTTTAAATATTCTCGCTCTTATTATTTGTTTAAATATTGTTCAATTTAAATACACATAATTTAAGAAAACTAAGTATATACAATGTTTAGATTTATAATTTATAACACAGCAAAAAATCATTTGCAACATAAATAATTTGTATTAAATAATATACAATATAAACATATAATTATTTAAATTAACTTAAATGAGCCGTTGAGCTGCCACAACAAACTAAATGTGTTTAAGCAAATTATTGAGAGATTTGTGAAAATAACAAACTTAATTTAAAATAATAGTGATGAAAGAAATTTTTAAACTTATGGATTGTTTTACGATCTCGATCGCGATCGCCAAGGAATGCTAGTTACTCAAAATCTATTGAAATATGAGTGATTTTGACGTTGGCATTCGCAGAGTCGAAAGAAATTTTTATACTTATGGTTTGTTTTACGATAGCTATTGTGATCGCCAACGAAGTTACTCAAAGTCTATTGAAATAGGAATGATTTTGACGTTGGCATTCGCAGAGTCGAAAATTTGTCTTCTCGTTCGCATTCGTTAGTTATTTAGGAACATTCCCTTAACATAGTGTGATCACAGTATTATTCTTTAAAATAAAAATATTTTTTTTTTATAAAACATTAGTTGTTGTATAGGCCTTTATTTTGATTATTATCATCTATATATTTTTGCTGTTGTTTTTCCATTTTATTTCACTAATAAATTTAAATAAATGTTTAATATTACCTAGAATTCATAAATCACTTGAGGATTATTTCAATGATGACAAATACAATGAGTTCTATCTTTCTTGTTCCAAAAAACATGTTAATAAATTTAAAACAAATTTTTATTTTGTTTTAAATCTAATTTGAAAATGTAGCTAGATTTCAATATGGAAATACAACGAAAACAATTATTACACCATTTCCCTAGAGCATAAATAAAACAATTAAGTTAATAAAACATTTATTAAAATGTATTTAGAATAATAAAGAAGTAAGACAGTATGATCGGTCAAGCCCGACCATATAATACCCTACACTAAGTAAAAGAGCAAAAACATTTTTCTTTTAAAATTTTAATAATTTACATTTTTGAGGGATTTTCGGAAGTGGGCCTTATGAAATTAGGTCGTGTGATTTATGTCTATATTAAAGTTAACTATGTTGAATTTTGTGTGTATACCAACATTTTTAAGCGATTTATGCACGATAAAGTGATTTTCGGAAGCGAGTCCATATGGGAGCTATGACTAATTATGGACGGATCGTAACAAAATTTGGTGACATGAATTTTGTATATATAAAACTTATTTGGAGCGCAATTTGTGGAGATACATATATTAATTAAACATTTATTATCGATAAAGTCCAATTTCGGAAGGACATTTGTATGGGGGCTAGGTGAAATAATGGACCGATTTTAGCCAGTTTCAATAGGCTTCGTCCTTGGGCCGAAAAAGTAATATATGCCAAATTTGATCGAAATATCTTCAAAATTGCCCACAAGGTTTACATGGACAGCCAGCCAGCCAGCCAGCCAGCCAGCCAGCCAGCCAGCCAGCCAACCAGACGGACGGACGGACGGACATCGTTTACTCGACTCAGAAAGTGATTCTAAGTCGATCGGTATACTTTAAGGTGGGTGTTAGACTAATACCCTCCCCACTATGGTGGTGTAGGATATAAAAATCGTTTAGATTATTTAGGCCTTCACTCCTAACCAATTAGCAAAATCACATATTTAAACGCTTCATTTTATTTCTGGAAACACTGTAACCCATTTTCTATTCTCCCCACTATTTCTATGACCTCGTACATGAAAAGTGACAAATTTCCGGCATTTATTGAGTGGGAACTAATAAATTTAAATGTTTTCCACATAATTCTATGTTTACACACAATTTTCTGAATTGTGTTGGTTTTTTTTAAAGGGAAAATCGTTTAAGTTTCTCAGAATTTTTTGCTCTGAAATTTCAACTGTATGCCTATAATAACATACACCGGAAAAAATTAATTTAAAATTGTTTTACATATGGGCAATTCCACGAGAATCGCTACCACGACTGAAAACACAAAAACCCTTGAACAATTTTTTTAAGATGATTTTAATGCAAGAAAATAATAAAATGTTACTATGTGAAAGTATTTAGATCATATTACAACATTTTAAAGACAAAAATAATAGTTTAAACTGATTATATTTAATTTTTTAATGTTTTAGGTATGTTTAGGCTAAAATTGTGGCGTAAACTAGGCTCTCAATTAGCTTATAGTATGAAATGAATTTGACTCTGATTGTTTTTTTGCTATTGTCAAATTGTTTATTGAAACCGAATGTATATTTTCTATTCATTTTTTTGTTTTTGTATACAAATATTTACAGAATATATATTGTTTTATTATAAGAGAAAAATCTGTCACGTACGATATTAAATTTAATTTATTATAAAATCATCCAAAGATTGTTTTTATTTAAATATGACGGATTGCAAAGGAAACATATTTCGTTTAATGCAAGTAATTAAAAGAAAACATAACACCTCTCACGATTCGAATATTTTCGCATTTTTCTACATGTACCTCAAAATTAGTTCCGTTTTATGTCACGTACGATATACCCTTATTTCGCTCGATATTTTGGACAACAATATTTCGAAAAACTTTTTATTATTTTAAAATATAGTACCCTCTGAATGGAACATAAAAACCTAATTATTTTTCAGATACTCTTATTTTTGCAAAATCTTCTTCCACTCTATAGACGTACAAATGTCACGTACGATGATATGGGATTGCTCATATGCTATTCTTTAGATTATTATAGTTTTATTGAATCATAAACTATAAAGTAAATTAATTCAATTTGAGCTTAAGTTAATGAAATCTTAATTCGGAATTAAAAAATGTCAATCATTCATTTCATAAATCCATTCCTAACATATAATTCTTTAGCTTCATTTAAAGGCTTTTATTTAAATAGAATTCATTCATTGTTGAATTAATTCATAATGGTTTTAATTCACAACGGAATTCATAAAACCTTTGAATTTTTGTTAATTCAAATCTAATACAAATGGAATTAAAATATATTTTCTTTATTCATCATCATTCATTCATCACATTAATTACACTCTGTCCAACAGCATTTCTGGAACAGAATAGCGACCCTATAATTCAGAAAGGGCATGTTGAGAATTTTTGTAGAATAGACTTATAGTCCAGCTGTAGCATGATACTAAATGAAAAAAATGTTGTAGGTTAATGTCTGAGAGAATTCTTATTGTCAGAGTTATATAGTGGAATTTTATGAGGATAATTTTTATGGAAGATCTTAACCCTCTAGCTCCTTTCTTTAGGGGTCAATTTGACCTCCTTTTCAAGAAAATCGAAAAAAATCCTTTCATAAAGGATATTTAAGGATTCAAATATTCCACGAAAATGTTTGTCGGACAATTTTAGTGGAGGTCACCATAGATACCGAAGTTGTAAATAATGTTCTTTACGCTTAATTAGCAAAATTACACGCCATCTTGGGTCTCACATTTTATTTTAAAAAAAATCGCCAAAAATCCATTTATGATCCGAATGAGCTGAAATCTAAAAAAATATATAGTTCCTAAGAAGACTATTTATATTTTAAATTCGAGCTTATTCGGATCATAAATAGATTTTTGGTGATTTTTTTTTTTAAAAAATTGAGACCCAAGGTGGAGTGTGCTAATTAAGCGTAAAGAGCTTTATTTACAACTTTGGTATCTTTGGTGACCCCCATTGAAATTTTCCGGCAAAAATTTTCGTAGAATATTTTAATCCTTAAATGTCCTTTTTGAAAGGACTTTTTTTGATTTTCTCGAAAGAAGGGTAAAATTGACCCCTAAAGAGATGAGCTAGAAGGTTAAGATCATCCACGAAAATGACCCCTATAAAATTCCACAATGTAACTCTGACAATAAGAATTCTCTTAGACATTAACTTACAACAATTTTTTCACTGTAAATTTTACCCACTGTAAAAAAAAAATTCAGACCAGCTGGACTATAAGTTTATTCTACAAAAAAGATCTACTCAATATGCCCTTTCAGATTTATAAGGTCGCAATTCTGTTCCAAGCAAAAAGTCTCAATTTGTTGTACAGTGTTATTTATAAAATGAATTGAAAAATGTTGACTTAAGCCTTATTATATTAGATTTGAATTGAAGAATAATTTAATCACACATTTAAAGCTATTTTGAAATGGCTATGACAATAACGAATTAATTCTATAAACAATGAATTCTCGAAGGAATGAATTCAATACATTTGAAGTACAAAGGAATTAATCTTATTATTTATTGCGAGCATGACTTAAAAATGCGGGATTTTTTTTAATTTTTTGCTTTTATTTTGAAACATTTGTACAATATAAATTTATTCAAAGTATTGGCCATTGTTAGCTATAACCTTTTCCCATCTTTCTGGCAACATATGGATTCCGAGCCAAAAGAGCTTCTCATATTTTGAGGCCAATCAAGCTAATTTCGGATACTCTGTTCTGAAGTGAAGCGTACACACGGTTACTAAAGTATACATACGATCATGAGTGAATGAATGAGTCAGGCCTTGTATTTAGTCAGGCGCAAAAAATAGTTTTCTTTTAAAGCGTTCATACAAAATCGTTTTCAATGTCGCTCAGCTTTAATTCGTGTGGTACCCAATTTCTCTGCTTTTGGATAAATTATGCTGTTTGCACACGTTTTGAAATTGCTGACTGAGTCGCTCTCAATGATTTTCCAAGCTCTTCTTGAGTTAGACAACAATCTTCATGGAGTAATGACTCCAATTTTTGGTCTTCAAGCCTTTTTTTTTTGGCTGGCCTGGACGAATTTTGGCTTTCGTGTCAAATTCACCAACTCTGAACCGTACAAACCATCTTTCGCACTTTGAAACCGGTGGAACATATTCACCATAAGCTTTTGTGAAGCATTCCGATTATGCTTCAGATGCATAACGAAGTAAAGCAAAACTTTTCGCATATGACGCTTTGTTAGCATAAAATTCGACATTTTAGAAGCAAAAAAAAACTTAGTTTTTTACACTATAATGTTCGGTAACTAGGTGAGATTAAATGACAGATATGGACTTATGGTTGCAAATTTTATTTAAAGTTTTGATTTTTGGATAAAAAAATTCCAAAATAATAACTTCTGTATTTCATTTACCCACGAATATTGAAATATAAGCCACTAACTGACCCGGTGCGCTTCGCCACCCCAATTAGAAGAATGAAATAGTAATATTAAGAGTCACTTTGTGAATCTAATTGTACATGTCTAATTTAGAAAATGCAAAAGAAAGTTACCACTTCAAATTCACACAGAATCATGTGTGCTTAATTTTAAATTTTTAGGTTTATTATTACAAAATATTCAAAAGTACCATTGCAATAAACAAATAGTACCATTGATTATAAACCATAAGCCGTCAAGTTTGAATTTTAAATTTGTATAGCTTATTATCAACTAATATTGTTTCTATAATACTTAAATTTAATAAATTATTACAAAACCGAAAAAAACCCGAAACCTATTAGTTTTGAAATTCTTCGGTTTTTTGGAAACTCTAGGTCGATTATTGTAGAAAATTTAAAAAGTACCCATGAGAATAAAGAAAAATTAAATTGAATATTTACTCACTTGGGAGCATATACGCCTAATTTCATATTTCTACGTCCAGTATTACAGAAAATTCAAAAAGTACCATTAGAATATATAAAAAGGACCAAAAAGCCCCCTATTGTGTTTTCCCACTCACTCGGGTCCATATAAGCTTAATTTCATGTCTTTACGTTCATTGGTGAAGAAATTGCTAAAAGTACCATTCGAATAAAGAAAAAGTACCAAAAAGTCTCCACCTAGAATTTTCAATCACTTAGGACCATATATGCTTAATTTCATGTTTCTAAGTTCATTGTTATAGAAAATTAAAAAAAAGTACCATTATAATAAAGAAAAAGTACCATGAAGTATCCGCTTGAATTTTCACTCACATAGGACCATATACGCTTAATTACATATTTCTAGGTCCATTATTATAGAAAATTCAAAAAGTACCATTAGAATATAGAAAAAGTACCAAAAAGTCTCCCCCTAAAATTCTCACTCACTTAGGACCATATATGCTGAATTTCAAGTTTCTATGTACATTGTTATAGAAAATTCAAAAAGTACCATTAGATGAATAAAAAAGTACCTATAGTTCAGTTCTTACATTTTGGTACCTAAATATTATCCCCTATTCCTAACACTAACTTCACTCAGATACATAATATCTAACTTTAATGTCGATAAGTGAAATAATTTAAAATGTCTAAAAAGTACCATTAGGAGAAAAGTACCAATTTCCTCCTTGAACACCACTCATGTTTGAAATTTAAAAATATTCCATTTTGCCAAAATTGTTTATGCTACATACATGACTCAAAAGATTAAAATCTGTGTTAATATGCCCCAGAAAAAATATGTTTTAAAAAAAGTACCAAACTGTTTACCCGGATTTGGCCCAATATACACCTTGGCACTCGAGTTCCAAATAACACCCTGTTAGTGAATTTTTGTATGAATCCAGGAATCAATGTTAAACAAATTATCAAAATTATCTTAATAATTTCAAATAAAATGTATTTTCCCGATTTTATCCCCTTTTTGGTACTTTTTTATCCCCATTGCGGTGGCAAAATTTTATTCAAATAAATTTCTGTATCGTCTATGTCTATATCAAATTATAGAAAAACATATTTTATGAAAAAGTACCAAAAATAAACACAATTTTTATCCCTTAAGGGTTCGAATTTCCAAAAAGTACCAAACTTATATTTTTTATTTTTTGATAAGTAAAGAATACGATTTAAAATTTGTTTCTATGTTTATGGGTTTAAAAGATACATAGGGTGCCAAAAAAGTACCAAAATACAGTTTTTACCCGTTTTATCCCGTAAAAGTTTCGAATTTCGAAAAAGTACGAAACACCTATCAGCTTATTTTTTAATTGGAGTAACATTCAATTTTAAGTTTTTTTTTGTATCTTTATTAGTTTTTAAGATATAAGATTACCGAATTTACCCCCTAAACGTTCGAATTTCCAAAAATCCCTTCTTATCGGATCGTTTTGGGGAGGAACCCACAGTTAAAATTTCATGATTTTAACTTCAGTCGTTTGGGCTGTGCGATGATGAATCAGTTAGTCAGTAACGTTACTCTTTTATATATATAGATTATAATTTGATACCAATCCCAAAATTAACATTTTCGGCTAATTGAGTTATATTACCCACTGTGCAGCGTTACCAATTAATTTTAAAGGCATTTTCCAGTATAAAGCAAACATGAATTAAACACAAACGCATTACTAATTAATACTTTAAATGTTTTAAATTTTAATCAAGTATTTTTCAAGTTAAATTCCAGTAATATGCTTGAATTTTTAATGTTTAATAATGACTATAATGTTGCAATTCATATAATTTTTATCTTGCTGCGAGTTTTAACAACAAGTAATATGTATTTACATAGCTATACAATTAATGGCATTTCAGCTATTCTCTACTATTTTTTTTTAAACCCAAAATGACACCCATCATCATAATTTTCGCAGCCGTCGACGCCATCATCCTGACATTTTGACAATGCCAGAATAATGTAAAAATAAATAAACAATATTTGATATTATTTGCAAAAAAACAAAAAAAAAAATGAAAAATCGTGAGTTTCCAATGAACATAAATTTAATATTTATTTTATTTTATGAATTTTATTTTGTATTTTTGCAACAATTATTAATTTGTGGTTTTTTGTGGTGGTCAGCCACCACAAACAGCACCACCTCAATACCATGGTGAGTGAGTGAGTAGATCACTAGTATGAATAGTTTAGTTCAGTTCAGTAGTTGGTCACTAAACATTTTCGTTTTTTTTTTTTTCTAAATTTGTTTCTATGGTTTGCAAATTTGTTTCAAATTCATATGCATGCTTTTAAATTGTGGCATGTTATGGTGTTTTGTTTGCTGTTCAATGATGGTTGGTTGGTTGTTGGTGGCATGCTACATGTTTGTATGCATGTGGCATATTAAGCAAAGTGTGAAAAATATGATTGTGTGATTATAATTAAAAATAAAAACAAAATTGAAAGAAAAAACAAAACAATTTGTGTTACATTTTCAACTGACAAGTTTTGCCTGTTAACACAGAATATTAAATTATGTTACATACGAAAACATTTATTTATCTGCGTATACTTACATACGTGCAACAAACTACAACATGCAACCATTTTGAGTTATTTTCTTTTACACACCTAAAAATAAGTAATTAAGATAAATTTCTATTTGTTTAAATATTATAAAAATATTAGCATAAATACACATATGTTTTGCATTTAAGTTAAACAAAATTTTTAAATTTTTTAAAAATTTAATTTCCCTTGGAAAATTTTTTTAAATTTAAATTTTAGACTTATAGTTTGCATCCGCATTAAAACTACCACATATTTATAAAGATTGTGGTGAAACGCACATCATAATATAGGGACAATTTGTCTCTAGAGGTCTACGTGCTGTAGACCTAACTCAAAGAGATAATCTGATAGATCGTTACCCCACTTAGCTTCCTAACGTGTCCTTAGACTGGTCACTAAACAGTAGTAAGGTGTCTAATGGCCCTACTAAAAATGTATTGTAAGTGCTGGTTCACACACTTCAAGTTTACTTGAGCAAGTCTTGAGTTTATAGAAGAGAGAGGAAGAAAAAGAGGAAAATCTTTCCAAAATTCTCTACTCTTTCTTCTGTAAACTCAAGACTTATTCAAGTGATCTAGAAGTGTGTGAACCACCACTAAAGGGTGGTTTTTTATGTCCAGTAGAACTGCGCTCACTTTTGACATTTATGATCTGTGTACTCTGGCAAATCATCATGCATAGCTTTGCGCTTGAACAACACTACCAAATTATACAAATTTATTTTGAAAATCAGCCATCGATTACAGATGACTGTTTAATTGCAAAATTGTGTTCAGCAATTAGGCTCATTTTTGACTTAACGGGTTTGTTAATAAACAGAAAAATGGAGTAAGACCAATCTACGTTGAATTGAACGTTTGGTGTGGTTTACATGCTCTTCAAAACTGAAGCCGGAGCACGATCGTTACCGCACCGTGATCAATTATTATACCCTACACCACCATAGTGGGGAGGGTATTATGCGTTTGTGCAGATGTTTGTAACGCCCAAAAATATTAGTCTAACACCCATCTTAAAGTATACCGATCGACTTAGAATCACTTTCTGAGTCGATTAAACGATGTCCGTCAGTCCGTCCGTCTTGTTGGCTGGCTGGCTGTCCATGTAAACCTTGTGCGCAGAGTACAGGTCGCAATTTTGAAGATATTTCGATCAAATTTGGTACATATAATTTTTTCGGCCCAAGGACGAACCCTATTGAAACTGGCTGAAATCGGTCCATTATTTCATATAGCCCCCATACAAATGTCCCCTCGAAATTGGACTTTATCGGTCATAAATGTTCAATTTATCTATGTATCTACACAAATTTCGCTCCAAATAAGTTTTATATATAAAAAAATTCATATCACAAAATTTTGTTACGATCGGTAAATAATTAGTCATAGCTCCCATATAGACCCGCTTCCGAAAATCACTTTAACGTGCTTAAATCACTTAAAAATGTTGGTGTATACACAAAATTCAACATAAATAACTTTCATATAGACATAAATCACACGACCTAATTTTATGGTGATCGGTCCATAATTGGTCATAGCCCCCATATAAGGCCCACTTCCGAAAATCACTCAAAAATATAAATTATTGATATTTTAAAAGAAAAATATTTTTACTCATTTACTTGGTGTAGGGTATTATATGGTCGGGCTTGAACGACCATACTTTCTTACTTGTATTTTGTTTAAAAATATGGATGACATTGATTTGCTCGAAATGTAGTTTCAACAGGATCGTGCTACAAATGCAACCATAGCACTGTGGTTCCAAATCAAAATCTAGGTGAACAAATTTATGAAAATCGGTATCTTCAGAATTTGGAAAAACTAAGTTTTTTTTCGGAAGCTGACAATCTGCTCTCCTCCAATACAAATGGGTTTTTCAATTGGACATTTCGTTTTCTCGACAGAAGCGCCAGAAGTTCAACAAATTTTGAATCATATTTTCGTTAATTTTTTTTTAATATTTTACTGCTTTACTAAATTAGATATATCTCAATGGTTTTACCATATAGAAATTCATACTTCAAAACATAGATAAACATTGATATAGGCTTTTATTAAATGTATATCTTATATTTATGGGCCTCTCCATTTTCCTGTTATAGTCCCTTAAACTTGGTTCTCAAATATACTGATATTTTTTTTTCTAAGAATGTTATATAGCTTGCCAAAAAAAAAGACCGTCGAATCCAATGACTATATAGATCATTTAAAGAAACTTCTGGGGAATGTCTTTGTAAAAAAATTGTTGCCGCCATACTTTTTTTAAAATTTTTACGGAATGGAATTTTTAGAAATATTTCTTTATTTATTATTGATTTTGATATATCTAGACCCTACTGTAACTTGAAATATAGTAAATACAGATCTTTTTAAAAATTGAGTTTCAGAAAGACATGAAAACGTATTTTTTTTAATTTTTTATTAATGTTTTTTATATGTATATCTAGACCCTACTGTAACTTGAAAAAAAGTTTATATATTGATCTTTTAAAGATTTTTTTTGGAATCGGAGATACCAATTCTATATAAAAGGATAGCCAAATAATTATGTCCACCTAGATTTTGATTTGGAACCACAGTGCATAGATTTATTGAAATCAAAATTTGGCGATAAAAATGCACCTATCAATTCGTCTACAAAGTCTTGTGATTTGACGCCTCTCGATTATTTGCTGTGGGGCTACATGAAGTCACTGGCTTATTTGACGGCTTGGATGCATTATTGTTTGTGTTATTCGTGAAATACGGCTCTGCAATGATCAAAAAAGTGAAACAACCACGGTCAAATATCAATGCCATGTATCGATCTTTCGAAAAAACAAGTTTGTTTGATTAAAATTTGTGTGCTATTTTTTACAATTTCCAGTTCAATCGGTTTTAAAAAACAACTATGATTTTTTTTGCTTCGAAAATGTGGAATTTTTAACAGGAAGTTTAGTTTTACTTCTGTAATTTCACCAAATCTTATGGTGAATGTGATCCATCGGTTTTAACATACCAGAGATGCAAGACAAAGATCGCCAGCCAAAAAGGTTTGAACACCAAGAATTGGAGGTATTACGAAATAAAGATTGATATCAAACTCAACAAGAGCTTTGCTAAATCATTGGAAGCTAATCAAGCAGAAACTTTAAAACATTTGCGAGCAGCAGGATTCATCCTAAAACAGAAAATTGGGTACCATACGAATTGAACCCGAGAGACCTTGAAAAACTATTCTGCATGTTCGAAATAATGCTTGAACGCTATAAAAGAAAATCAATACATCAAACATTACTGGAGTTGAAAAATGGATAACCCGAAGAGTGAGAGATCGCACGTGGAGCCCTGATAACCAGCCGAGTAGACACCATAGCCCAATATCCATTGCGCTAAGGTAATGCTCTGTATTTGGTGGAAGCAAAAGGGTCCCATCACAGGGAACCTATAGCGAACGCAACTGATTCGTTTGAAGCGAGCATTTACCGTGACTATACTCGGCCACATGTTGTAATACCTGTTAAAAAGTATTTAAATTGACCTTGCCCTTTCCGACTACTATTTGTTTCGACCGAAGCAGAACACTCTCTCTGATATACGCTTCACTTTGGAACAGAGTATCCAACATTACGTGATTTGATCTTGGCCTCAAAAGATGAGCATTTCTTTCGACTCGGATTTCATATGTTGCCAGCAGGATGAGAAAATGTCATTGTCCAAAATTTAAAATATAAAAGCGGAAAATTTAAAAAAATTTCTCATTTTTAAGTCAAGTTTAAAGATCTATCGAGCTCAAAAAACTACCCTTTATTAAGTAAAAATACACATTAAAATATATATCAGACAGTTTATATTAATATCATTAAAAAATATATATTTTAAGTACTAAAGATTTGCCTTTTAATACCAAATAATGCAATTTTCCTTAAAATTGCATCATATTAAATTAAATTTATTTGTTACTTTTTTTTAAAGTCTCTAAATTTGTATACTTGAAAAGTACAATACTTTAAATTTGTATTTTTTCTTCTGTATTGCGCATTTGAATTTATTTATTTATAAACTTTATACTATTATTAAACTTTCTTAGTTTTTTTATTTTTATTGTTTGTCCCCCAAAGTATCATTAAGGGGTCACTATCATCGCACTTCTAGTGGAGCACTCATATGTCTTAATGATTTTGTTGTTTTTCTAGTTTTGTTTTTTTTTTTCTTTAAATTTATTATTATTATTATTGTTTGTATTTTTAAATGACATAATCATGCAAATTAGTCGCACACGTTATTGTTATTATTGCTAAAATTAAATATTGTTTATGGGAATTAGTTCAAAATTGATACGAGTAATATTTAGAACAAATAGAAAAAAAAAATAATACAAATACAATTCATGTGTTTATTATTTAAATTAAAGTTCTTGTTTTGAAATAATATTGAGTAGTACAGTGAAAGTTGATTATAATAAAAAACGAACGTCTTGTTATTATTTACTTAGTTTTAAAGTACTGTTTAAACTAATTATTAAATATTTTTATGAAAGCAAAATCTGCTATACAAAAAAAAAACTCAACTGTAATGAATCTTTAGATTATCATACGAATGGCACTGAAGGTCTAAAAGCTGGCAATTGCACCTCTCCTAGTCCAATTCCATATTAATGTGAAAAAAACAGGCATATAACTCCATCACTTTCCATTGGTTTTGAGAACTTTCTACATAACTGTATTTCAGAAATTTCCCATTGAATGTCCGAAATTTCTAAATGAATTTCAGAAATTTTCAATTGTATTTCAGAACATACCAATTATACTTCAGAAATTTCCAATTATATTTAAAAAATTTCCAAATATATTTCAGAATTTTCTAATTGTATTTCAGAAATTCCAACTTGAATTTCTATGAGAAATTTTTTAAATATTATTGGAAATTTATGAAATACTAGCTGTCCCGGCAGACGTTGATCTGCCATAGTTCACACAAAGTTTGAATAGTACTCCAGATATGCAATAATAAATTTTTACTTTGTATGGGAGGTGCCATGCCCATTTTTCCTATATAGGTCAATTGTGAATCTAAACCATCCAAGGACCCACTCAAACACACACAATAAATTTCATCGAAATCGGCACAGCCGTTAAGGAGGAGTTCAGTCACTAACACACGTACAGAAGAATTATATATATAAAGATAGGATAATTAGTATGATTAGTCCTTTGATGAAATTCGTTTATATATATATAAAGATTAGGGTGGCCCTTAATAAACAAAAGTTGGATTTTGGTCATTCTCACCCCCAGTTTGGTGAACATTAGTAAAAAAATCATCCTGAAAAAATTTTAGGTAAATCGGAGGGCCGCAAGCCCTCTGAAGTTTTGAGATGCATTTACAAGGGGAAAAAATGCATTTTTTTCAGTTTTTGTAAAAATTTTGCCATTAAAAAATTACTTTTGTAATTTAATTTAAAAGAATCGAAATGTGTACGTAATTATCGTTCTAATGAGATATAAAAAACAGAAATCGGTCAAAAAATGTTAATGTTATTAAAAATTCGCCAGGCCATTAACGTGTCTCAGGCCACTATAACAAGAAATTTAGGAACAAAATTAACATATTTTGAGAAATATTAAAATAAAAGCTAATTTTTACTTAAAATATGTCCATATTTACTTGTATATGAGTTTTTGTCTTCGTAGGATGCCGTTAACCTATTCTTAGGTATGAACAAAAAAATAAAATTTTTTAACGGCAGTTTCAAAACTCCATTTTCAAATTTTTAAAAATTTTGTTAAACAAATTTCAGAATTTTTTGATCACCTCATTGGGATTTATTAAGAATATAATAGGGAACAAAAATGTGAAAAAAATATGAAAATACCTCTTATAGTTTTTCTGTACCTGTGATTTAAATTTTGAAATTTTCGAGAAAAACCAATTATTTAGCAATTTTTAGGCTAATGAGCTCTATTTCCTTACTCTTATGAATTTTAAGTAAAATCTATTGATAATATTATAGTCCAGATAATTCTAAATATACTCTGAAACTTTTACTAAAATTGGAATACCTTAACCCTTAAATCGTGAAGGTCAAAGGTAAAATTTTTCAATACTTGGAATTTCTCTTGGAAAGATTTCGAAATGTTAGAAATGTTCGAAATGTTGTATATTTTTGGGCCGATTTTGATGAAACTCAAGAAAATATAACATAAACCCTAGAGTTTATAATAACAGCACAAGAATGGAAATTAACGTTTAATGGCACTTGGGGTTAAAATTACCCCAATCTTTTAAAATCATAATTTTTTTATGGTTTTAGAAGTTTTGGGGTCATTTTAACACCAAGTGCTATATAGGGTTAATTTTAATTTTTCTGCTGTTTTTGTAAATACTAGGCTTTGTGTTATATTTTCTTGAGTTTCATCAAAATCGGCCCAAAAATATACAACATTTCGAACATTTCGAACATTTCGAAATCTTTCCAAGAGAAATTTCAAATATTGAAAAATTTGACCTTTGACCTTCACGATTTAAGGGTTAACGTTTTCCGATTTTAGTAAAAGTTTCAGA
The DNA here is from genome assembly GCF_958450345.1 of Calliphora vicina. Taxonomy (NCBI): domain Eukaryota; kingdom Metazoa; phylum Arthropoda; class Insecta; order Diptera; family Calliphoridae; genus Calliphora; species Calliphora vicina. The sequence continues at coordinate 64,057,722 of NC_088782.1, forward strand.
GTATATTTAGAATTATCTGGACTATAATATTATCAATAGATTTTACTTAAAATTCATAATAGTAGGAAATAGAGCTCATTGGCCTAAAAATTGCCAAATAATTAGTTTTTCTCGAAAATTTCAAAATTTAAATCGCAGGTACGGAAAAACTATAAGAGGTATTTTCATAATTTTTTCACATTTTTATTCCCTATTATATTCTTAATAAATCCCAATGCGATGATCAAAAAATTCTGAAATTTGTTTAACAAAATTTTTAAAAATTTGAAAATGGAGTTTTGAAACTGCCGTTAAAAAAATTTTATTTTTTTGTTCATACCTAAGAATAGGTTAACGGTATCCTACGAAGACAAAAACTCATATACAAGTATATATGGACATATTTGAAGTAAAAATTAGCTTTTATTTTAATATTTATCAAAATATGTTAATTTTGTTCCTACATTTCTTGTTATAGTGGCCTGAGACACGTTAATGGCCTGGCGAATTTTTAATAACTTTAACATTTTTTGACCAATTTCTGCTTTTTATATCTCATTAGAACGACAATTACGTACACATTTCGATTCTTTAAAATTAAATTGCAAAAGTAATTTTTTAATGGCAAAATTTTTACAAAAACTGAAAAAAATGCATTTTTTCCCCTTGTAAATGCATCTCAAAACTTCAGAGGGCTTGCGGCACGTCTTAACCCCAACCGATTTACCTAAAATTTTTTCAGGATGATTTTTTTACTAATGTTCACCAAACTGGGGGGTGAGAATGGCCAAAATCCAACATTCGTTTATTAAGGGCCACCCTAATAAAGATAGTTTAAAACTTTTGTTAAATAATTGAAAATTTCTTCAATTATTATGATAACCAATTTCCCTATTTTTGGATGAATCCTTCTGTTCACAAATGTTTTAAAATTGCTGCTTGAGTTGCTCCCAAAGATTTTGCAAAATCTTGTTGAGTTTCACAGCAATATTCAATTCTTGTTCTTCAAACTTTTTTGGCTGGCCTGAGCGATTGATCTATTCCGTGTCAAAATCAAGACTTCTGAACCGAACCATCCATCGGTGTGCTACTATTTTTCAAATTAAAAAAAGTAAAGCAAAACTTCCCGCATATGACGCTTTGTTGGAAAACGATTCGACATTTTCCAAGAAAAAAATAAAAACTTTGTTGTTTATTTAACAAAAGTTTTGAATTATATTTCATAAATTTCCAACAATAATTCAGAAATTTCTCATAGAAATTCAAGTTGGAATTTCTGAAATTCAAATTTATACATCTGAAGTATAATTCGAATTTTCTGTAATACAATTAGAAAATTCTGAAATACATTTGAAGACTTCCGAAATTCAATTGAAAATTTCTGAAATTCAATTTGAAATGGTGTAGCCTTTTCCTGGTGAAAAGTTTAGCAAAAAAACGATCCATTCAATTGTTTTATTTCACACTGTTACAAACAAACGCATGAACTCAATGTAGTCCCCTTTTCAATAATAGGGCACTACTTGACACATACAAAATTAACAATAACAACATCAACAAAATACAGTTAATAATTGCAATAAAATATTATGCAATAATTGAATTTAATTAATGACAAGAACCTTTTTTTATTGTTGCTGCTGTTGCGAAGTATTGTTGTCTACTGTTAGTCAGTTGATCGCCAGCAACTATGACGGTAGTTCTACATTAGGCTGGTCCTTACTTTGCACTTTACGGATTTAAGATGCCCCAATTTTTTTTTTAAATTTTTTGAATCTTTCATTTGTTTATTTGAATCAAAAACAATTTTTTTCAAATTTCGTCCAAAAAATTTTGAAAATTTTAAATTTTAAGATCTTTTTTGGTATCAAATTAGTTAGAAAATCTTGCTACTTTGACCCAAAACTTGAAACTTTAAATAAAATGTGCAAACTCTAAATGTTACCTATTTGAAATTTTCAACATTTGGTTAGACCTTGGGAGCATAGAAAATCAAAAAAAATGCCAATTAAGGATCACCCTATTACACATGTATGTATTGGAATATACATCTATATATATAAAGGAGTAACGTTACTGACTGACTGACTGACTGACTGACTGCCTGATTGACTGAATGACTGACTGATTCATCATCGCACAGCCCAAACGGCTGAAGCTAGAATCACGAAACTTTAACTGTGGGTTCCTCCCTCCCCAAAACAAACCGATAAGAAGGGATTTTTGGAAATTCGAACGTTTAGGGGATAAAAAGGGTAAATTCGGTAACCTTATATCTTCAAAACTAATAAAGATACAAAAAAACATAAAATAGCATGTTACTCCAATTAAAAAATAAGCTGACAGGTGTTTCGTACTTTTTGGAAATTCGAAACTTTTAGGCGAAAAAACGGGTAAAAACTGTATTTTGGTACTTTTTTTGCACCCTATGTATCTTTTAAACCAATAAACATAGAAATAAATTTTAAATCGTATTCTTTAATTAACAAAAAATAAAAAATATAAGTTTGGTACTTTTTGGAAATTCGAACCCTTAAGGGATAAAAATTGTGTTTATTTTTGGTACTTTTTTATACGAATATTTTATTATGAGCTCCCACCACGATACAGAAATTTATTTGAATTAAATTTTACCAAAGCAATGGGGATTAAAAAAGGTACCAAAAAGGGGATAAAATCGGGAAAATACATTTTATTGAAATTATTAAGCCAATTTTGATAATTTTTAACATTGGTTCCTGGATTCGTACAAAAATTAACTAACAGGGTGTTATTTGGAACTCGAGTTCCAAGGTGTATATTGGGCCAAATCCGGGTAAACAGTTTGGTACTTTTTTTAAAACATATTTTTTCTTGGGGACATTAACACAGATTTTAATATTTTGAGACATGTCTGTAGCATAAACAATTTTGGCAAAATGGAATATTTTTAAAGTTCGAACTTGATTGTTTCAAGGAGGAAAAGGGAAATTGGTACTTTTCTCCTAATGGTACTTTTTTAATATTTTAAATTATTTCACTTATCGACATTAAAGTTAGCTGATATGTATCTGAGTGAAGTTTGTGTTAGGAATAGGGTACAATATTTAGGTACCAAAATGTGAGAACTGAACTATAGGTACTTTTTTTATTCATCTAATGGTACTTTTTTAATTTTATATGACAATGGACTTAGAAACATGAAATTAAGTATATATGGTCCTAAGTGAGTGTGAATTTTAGGGGTAGACTTTTTGGTTTGGTTTGTAATTTCTTCACCAATGAACCTAGAAACATGAAATAAAGCTTAAATGGACCGGAGTGAGTGGGAATCCACAAGTGCCTGATTTTTGGTACTTTTTATATATTGTAGAGGTACTTTTTTGAATTTTCTGTAATAATGGACATAAAAATATGAATTTAATCGTATATGTTCTAAAGTGAGTGAGAATTCTAGGGGGAGACTTTTTGGTACTTTTTCTTTATTCTAATGGTACTTTTTTGAATTTTCTATAACAATGAACTTAGAAACATGATATTTAGCATATATGGTTCTAAGTGAGTGAGAATTCTAGAGATAGACTTTTTGGTACTTTTTATATATTCTAATGGTACTTTTTGAATTTTCTGCAATAATGGACATAGAAATATGAAATTAGGCGTCTATGGTCCCAAGTGAGTGAAAATTCAAGGCCATACTTCTTGGTACTTTTTCTTTGTTCTCATAGGTACTTTTTTGAATTTACTATAATAACGGACCTAGAGTTTCCAAAAAACCGAAGAATTTCAAAACCGCGGTTTCGTTTTTTTTCGGTTTTGTGATAATTTTTAAATATTAATTGTTATAGAAACAAAATTAGTTGATAATATAGGAAATGCTATACAAATTTAAAATTCAAACTTGACGGGTTATGGTTTAGTGAGTGCGAATTCAAAAGTGATAATCAATGGTACTATTTGTTTATTGCAATTGTACTTTTTGCAATGGTACTATTTTATAATAATAAACCAAAAAATTTAAAATTAGGTACATATGATTCTGAATGAATTTGAATTCACAAAAGGTGACTTTAGTGGTAACTTTCTTTTGCATTTTCTATAATAATGGACCCAGAAATATGAAATTAGACATTTACAATCAGATTCACAAAGGGGTGACGAAGCGCACCGGGTCAGCTAGTATGTATATAGATTTGTGTGTGTATGAATGTATGTATGTAAATCTATGAGTGTGTGTTTTTTTTTATAATGGCGATGAATAAAGAATGCACCAATTTAATTGATTAGTTTGTCATTGAATTGAATTGTGTATGATTATAATTATAGAAATAATTTGATTAGAAAGAAATTAAATATAAACACAAAAATATTATAAACAAAATTTTATAGCTAAATGTTGAGTTATTTTTATTTTATTATACATACATATGTATATTATTTAATTTTAATAGCGGAATTGTATTTTTAATATTGCAAATCAAAACTACGACTATAATTGCATTGATATTTTATGAAAAATGTCCGGTATTGTTTAGAATAATAAAAACAAATTAAAATTTCAATAAGTTCAAAATTTGTTGAGATATTTTCAATGCAGAGATTGTTGGAATACTAAAAAATAATGTATAAGAGAAAATTTTATATTTATAATTGAATTTTTTATTAGCTTATATTGTCGAGTATTTGATAACACAGGTCAGCAGCAAAAAAAGAGGCTTAAATAAACATTATATAGATTTGATGCAAAAATGGACCAAGTTTTCAATTCTATGGATTGATTTTTTTTTAAAATTTTTTTTTTCTAAAATTGTAAGTTTTTTTAGTTGTTTCTTCACATAATTTATGATAACTCAAAAAGGGCTTGTCCGATATTATTGAAGTAAACTTAGAAAAGTTTAAATTTACATAAACTTTAATCTGTTAATATATTGCGTTTTAATCGGCTTAGTAGTTTCGGAGTTATAATAACAAATTGAAAAAAAAATATATTTTTTACATGAAAATTGCTATTTTTCAAACTTTTAGCTTTTATTTTGAAACATTTGTACAATACATTTGTGCAATCCAAAATTTATTCAAATTAATTTAAGTATTGGCCATCGTTAGCTATGACCTTTTCCAAAAGAACTGCTCCTTTTTTGAGGCCAAGAATGAATCAAGCCAATATTCCAAAGTGAAGCGTATCCAAGAAAGAGCTGCGGGGGACGCTTCTGCTTCGATGGAAACAAATAATAGTCGGACGTGGCGAGGTCTAGACTATAAGGCGGGTGAGGCGAAGCTTCCCAAACACTTTATTCTAAATAGTTTTTAACAGCTATTGCAATATGTGGCCGAACGTTATCATGATGGAATATTACGGTTTCATATCAGGGGCCTATTTCACTAAGCTACAAGTTCACAATTACAAGTGTTTTTGCCTGTAAAATTGTGAACTTGTAAATAATTGCGTTTCAACAAAATACAATTACAAGTTTGTAGCTACAAGTGAATTTTACAAGTCACAAGTCTACAAGTCATACTTCTACAAGTGGTTTTGTTTCACTAAACTAAATTTGCACTTGTAAACTTGTAGAATTGTAGAAAAAAAGCTTAGGGTCGACGGAGACCCTCAGAAAAAATTTTACAAGTTACAAGTGAATGATAAATTTAAATAAAAATTGATTTTTAACTATTTTTTAATAAAAAATAGTTAAAATAAACACAAAAACCAAAATTTTTAATATTAAGCCGAATTTATCGAAATAATCAAAAATCTGGGCTTATAAAAAACACGAATTAGGGGCTTTCTACATTAAAGTAACGATTTATTTATTTTGTTTACTATTAAATAGGTTTCAAATATACAGAAGTTATGCCACCTAATTTTAAGGCGATTGATGTAGGGTATCATATGGTCGGGCTTCACATACTATACTTTCTTACTTGTTTTTTGTTGCCTTTGGGAATAGCCACTTTGGAAATCTAAACATATATAGACAATTCTAAATTAGTACCCAAAATTGCAAAAGTATTTATTTTTATCAGTCCCCGCTCATTTTTCGATAGATTGGGTATAAACAAGTAAGAGAGCTATATTCGGCTATGCCGAATCTTATATACTCTTCACCAAATTATACTTCAAAATACAAATTTGAAATTTTTTTAGGTAAACAAAATTTATTTTTTTTCCAGTTGTTTTTTTTTCATTTTTGGAAAAAAATATTTTTCGAGATGTTATTTTAATTTTTTTTTTAAATTTAAAAAAAAATTTTTGGTTTTTTAATTTTTTTTTTTATGAAAAAAAATTCGGGTTAAAAAATATTTTTTATATAAGAAATATTATTGAAATATGTTATATTGCGTTTTTATATGATATTTTTGCATTTTGAGTAAAAAAATAAATAAGAATTGTAAAATTAATATCACAATATATATGTACAAGAACTTGTAATTGTAGAAATTGTAGTTTACAAGTGCAAAAAGCTACAAGTGTTGTGAAAATGTTGATGAAACATAATTCAACAGCACTTGTAAGAATTAGACTTGTAATTGTAACTTGTAAACTTGTAGAATTGTAGTTTAGTGAAATAGGCCCCAGGCCTCAAATTCTGGGTGTTTTTCGGCAAATGATCGCTTTAAACGAATCAGTTGCCTGCCCTTGGTACAGGATCCTTGTGATGGTCTCTTCAGATTTCAGCAGCTCATAATAGAGAGGAACCTTTTGCACCCACCAAATACAGAGAATTTCCTTAGTGCCATGAATGTTGGCTGTTGAATGTTGGCTGGTTGTGCCTGCTTCACATACGATCTCTTACGCTTCGGGTTATCGTAATGGATCCATTTTTCATTGCAAGTAATAATTCGGTGCAAAATTGATTTACTTTTCAAGCGTTCAAGCTGCATTTCGCACATTAAATTCGTCTTTCAAAGTCTGTCAGATTCAATTCGTATGGTTCCCAATTTCCCTGCTTTTTAATGAATCCTGCTGCTTACAAACGTTTTAAAATTCCTGCTTGAGTAGCTGCCAATGATTTTGCAAGCTCTTGATGAGTTTGACAGCAATCTTCATGGAGTATTGCCTCCAATTCTTGGTTACTCAAATTTGCTTGGCTGGCCTGGGCGATATTTGTCTTCCGTGTCAAAATCACCAAATCTGAACCGCAGAAACACCATCCAGCTTTGGTGAGCAATCGGTGTGCTTCAGAAGTAAATCAAAACTGTCCGCATATGACCATTCGTTGGTACAAAATTGGAAATGTTTGAAGCAAAACAAAACTTTTATTTTCTTTATAACAAAGTAAAACAGGTCGGTAAGAAATTTAATCTTCTAATAGTTTATGTCCCCACATCTAAAATATCAAATTATCCATGTTGCATGTACCTCCGTCCTGTTTAAACTACATGTATTGGGTGTCCATAACATCCAATTCAGGTCAAAAGAAGTTGGTGATCATCGACCTGTAGCTCTCTTCGTTGACGGTGATGGCATGGCCAACGTCATTCTCAAAGAAATATGGACCGATGAGATCTCCCAAAGCCACAACAAACAGTGACATTTTCGGAAAGCATTGGACGCTCTTGGATCTCATGTGGATTGGTTTCGTCCAAAATCCAACAATTTAGTTTGTTGACTTAGCCATTCATTCAAAAATGAGCCTCATCGCAAAATATGATTTTTAGATGAAAATTAAGGTCAGAACAGAACACCCATTTTGACAAAACCATTTTAGTGAATTGGAAAAACAAACTGAATAAATGACAGCCAATTCGACAGATGTATCTTCAACAATATGTCCGCTATCATCTTCTAAAGTTCGGAAGTCATTTTTGGAAGACCATTTAGTTGTGGGACTAACACAGTTTTAACTCCCTGATTCTGAAACTCAATCAGCCTAGTGGTCTCGCAGGAATATATTTATTACCATTATTTTTTCCATCATTTTTTATGCAAAAACATTTTTAAACATTTACCTTCTCTCTATTGAGTATTTCCCTCCTTCTTTCAATATATATATATAATATTTTATAAAGAGTAAAGCAGCTGGTAAGAAGAATGGAAGTCTTAAAAGCCAACTAAAATCTTTTTCTATTCAACTCTTTACAATTTTTTTCTGCTAAATGCTAACTTTAATGCTTAATAATATATTAAACATCTTAATTTTATAACAAATATTTCCTTTTACTATAAAATTTATTAAGTTTCTTATTTAAATTTACAGTATTTTAAAAACATACTTCTTATTATTTATATAAAATCCTTTCTTTTTGAAAAATGCTTTTCTTTTGTGGTCTTAATTAATATTAATCATACCACCTGGTGCTCAGTTTGTAAAAATTTATATAGGAATAAACGAATGAATGAACGAACGTACAATATAAATAAGTAAATTTTTAGTTTCAAGATTTAAATAAATGTTCATTTGAATACAAATAACAATTCATTTGTTCTTAAGGCACATTTAGACCAGTTGTTTAATCAATTTTTATTTTCCAACTGTTCTTGTGGTTGTTATAGTTTTAACATAAACTAGTTGTATGAAGTAGTGGATTAAAGTCAAGCTACTGAATATTTATAGTTATTAATAGTTAGACGTTTGTGAACATTAATAATAAAACTAGGACTTAATTTGCATACGAGCGTAAATGTCATCAGTCATTTGGGGGAAAATGTGGGTACAGCAATAAATGTTTTAAAGGAAATGCTAGAGTTTATCAACAGCAATATTTCCAATGACATTTAAAATTCAAAAATATAAGACTTTCCAGAAATTAGATAATTTATTTGTACTTTCTTTCTAAAGTTATTCGATTATTTGCTGTCTCTAACTTTGTTGTTATCCTCCAAAAAATTAAACATGTTTTTCCAGTTAAATGCAAACTAGCATATCCCGGTGCACTTCGCTACCCCTATTCTAGTAAAATTAAGAAATATGAATAGATTTCTGATACAACCTAACTACGTACAATGATATGAAAATAACACATGCAAAATATTGAGAATCTCTCAATTACAGTTTACTTGATATTCAAACAATAACTAATCTGGTATGGGAGATACCAATGATCCCACCCATTTTTATGTATTTTATGTAAAAAAATAACTCATATCAAACTTCACTTTAACTTTCTTTTTTATGGGAGGGGTCATTCCTACTAATCCGATCACGTTTAGCTAAACTTAGTAAAAAGGATCTGGAATAAATTCGTTTTTAGCTAACCTCCGTAGAATGGTAATAAATTGATTGATACACATTTTAAATACTTTTAGAATTATAGTTCTCCAGATATTCGAAATTAATTATTTACTTTGTATGGGAATTGCCACGACCACTAATGAAATCCCGATCATCTATGCGGACAAAGTTTGAAGAATCTTTTAATTATTAATTTGTATGGGAGATGACTCACCTCCTTTACCGACCCTCCATTTTGGTTCCCCAGACTTTCGAAATAAACATTTACAATTATAGTTCTGCAGATATTATAAAATAACTATTTACTTACTATTTACATATTGAGAAAATAAAAAAAAAACCTTCAAAATATTTCTTTCAAGCGACTTTAAATTATTAAAATCTTCTTCTTCATTGTTTTCTATAACAACTCTCACTTAAAACAGAGCGAAATCAATACTGTTTAATTGTTTCTCTTATTTATTTACAACAACAAATTGGACACACACGCATTGCTTTGTTTACTTTTTAGCTTAAGGTTCACATGTACACGTTTTTGCATATGTGTTAGTAACATCTTTAAACGTTTATAGCTCCTAAAAAACTGAAACGATTTCAATAAAATATATATTCTGCACTTCTGTGAATAAATCCCTTTAAAATGGTATATTTCTTTCCCAAATTGAATGCACAATGTGAGCGTAAAAGGGGTCTAAAGAAATCGACTTGCCTATTAATATTATGATATGTATATTATTTTAATACCATCTAAAAAGTACACAAAAATAAAGAAAACTCATAAACATTTTAAGACCCATCACATTTGAGCGTCTAAAAGACATGCAAAAGTCTATATGTCTGTGCTTTTTTTTTCTTCTTTCTAATAAAAAATTCGTTATAAAAATAAACCATAAAGAACATGCAAAGCATTTTGTTGTTTATAAAAATAATAAGAAAAAAATACAAAAAAATTATAATAAAAAAAAAACTAATGTTACAATGATTTCTTTAAGTAACATGGCAAAATCAAATTTAGGTTAAATACTCGGAAACTCCCACCAAATTCAATACAGTTTTGCATTCGATGTCAGCACGAAATGAATGAGAAGAGAATAAAGGAGTTGTATGAGCGGTAATGCCAGTCTTGCGGAATTGTCCCCAAAAATGGGAGTCATAAGGCATTAAAGTATCTGGGGGAAATATATGGGAAAAAAATATTTAGAGAACCTAGTTTTTGATGGAATTATAATATCAATACTTCATATTTCTGTGAAAGGAAAATGGAGATTTTGAACTATAGCTGTATTTCTAGACAATTATATTAAAGATTATTATTAAAAGCAATTTCCTAAATGTCTGCTTTTATATGCAACTCTAATTGCATTGTTTATTTCAAAAACCATTTAAGCAATAAAAAATAAAAAATTGTGTTAATGCGCGATTAGGTCTCAATAAATGTGAAAAAATAAAAGTTTTACAAACTCTAAAACCCTACTTTGTTGATATTGAACGTGTTTGGCACTGGAGCTATATTTCTGTATATTAGAATATTAGATTATAAAATGTTAAGTGCCAAAAGCTATTACCTAAATGTCTGCTTTAATATGCAACTCTTATTGAATCGTTTATTTCAAAAACCAGTCAAGCAACAAAAAATCTGTAAAGGTAAATGAATCGTTTATTGCAAATAAAAATTAAATACTGGCCACCTAATATGGTGTAGCAAAGCCGAGAAATTTGTGTTTAGTGCAGAAAGCAGTCAAGTGACAGCGCTTGACTGGTTTTTTCTTATGTAATACTACGTCCTAATCTATTTTTTTTTTTTTTTCATAAATGTTGTAGGTCTCAATAAATGTGAAAAAAGTTACAAGCCAACAAAATCTTACTTGATTGGATATTAAGAGTTTTATGGGGATATTTTTCAATGACCTACAACGGAAGCAGAAAACGAGTGTAGGATGACGAATAGTTATTTCAGAACAAATATATATATATATGAATAGGATGTTCATTTGTCATTTTTCTTTTGAAATTCCTAATAAAATTTGAATTTTTAGTATGAAATTTACAATAGTGATTGTTGTTTGCTTCAGAAACCAGTCAAGTGCAAACTTTATATTATTTTTATACCCTTCACCTTCGTAAGAAGGGTATATATAAGTTTGTCATTCCGTTTGTAATTTCCACAATATAATTTTCCGACCCTATAAAGTATATATATTCTGAATCCTTATAGATAGCGGAGTCGATTAAGCCATGTCCGTCTGTCTGTCTGTTGAAATCAACTTTCCGAAGCCCCCAATTAATTTACATACACGATTCAAACATCAATATCTCCAGAATTCTTCCGGTGCGGTTGCTGTTTAAAATCGGTCCACAAATGGCTGAGATATAATATAGACAATATGGATATCTACTGATAAATATTTCATAGAACTTTGCAATGACGTATATAACACCATAGTTGGACCTACAATGGGTCAAAATCGGATTTTTTTTTCACCAAAAGTTTTTAAATATTAAAAAAAAATTAAAAAAAACATAAAAAAAATGTTTTTTACAAAAAAATTAAAAAAAACAACTTTGGAAAAAAACTAAATTTTGTTTACCTACAAATATTTAAAATTTTTATTTTGAAGTATAATTTGGTGCAGGGTATATAAGACAATAGGAAAAATATCAATTTCGTTAAAGTAATTTTTAGGTTTTTAAAACACATACTTCCTAGGCCTATTCCACATAGGCCTATTCTTCGATTTACTCAAAATCAATAATTTGTTGGTTAGCTGGTTTTTGAAATAAACGATTCGATTTATGTTTGTTGTCCAATGTATTTCAGTAACCTGGTTGTTCTTAAATCTACAATTTAACCTAAATTAAGTATATAAAATATATCAATACTATTGTAGGACCTGAAAGACATCAAGAGATCTCTTGAATCAATTGGAATGACTATATCGGAAACAAAATTTAAACAAATTCATAAGCTTTTTGTTTGTAAGAATTATTTTTTTTATCTTGGAAATTAGTTTAAGAAAGTAGTTTACAGACACATTTTATTTTGGGGAATTTTTAATTCCGTTTGGGACAGCGAATATGACCACATGGCCACTCTGTGTAAGAGTAGTAGTATTTGTTGTTTTCCTTTTGTGGTGAGAGCGAAAATGTTAAAGGAAAAACTACTACAGATACAAACGATATAATATAGGGTTGAGTAGACTTTAGTTGGCTTTACTTAATGTGGTTTATATCTACAATAGTATATTTACAATGTATAGCAGACTTTAGTATAATTTGCAATACTTATTTTATGTATTTTTAATATATTTACTATGTTAAGCTTTAGTGTTATTAAATCTATATTATACAAAATATACTAGAGTATAATCTGCAGTAGAGTCTACTTTAGTATATTTTTATACCCCTCACCATGAGTGGCAAGTTTGTCATTCCGTTTGTAATTTCTACATTTTTCATTTGCGACCCCACAAAGTTTATATATTCTGAATCTTTATAGATAGCGGTGTCGATATAGCCATGTCCGTCTGTCCGTCTGTGTGTTGAAATCAATTTTTCGAAGCCCCCAAATAACTTACATACACGAATGATACATCAATATCTCCGAAATTCTTCCGGGTCGGTTGCTATTTAAAATCGAGAAAATCGGTCCACAAATGGCTGAGATATAAGGAAAAAACCAGGACAACCTCGATTTTTGACCCATATCTGGATTACTAAATCATTAATATAGACAATATGGATATCTAAAGATAGATATTTCAAAGACCTGTCAAAGACGTATATAAGACCATATTAAGTTGGACCTACAATGGGTCAAAATCGGAAAAAAATATTTTTTAACCCGAATTTTTTTTTGACCAAATTTTTTTTTCACTAAATATTAAAAAAAAACTAAAATTAAAAACTAAAAAAAAGGGTATATAAGATTCGGCACAGCCGAAGATAGCTCTCTTACTTGTTTACAGTAGGAGTAGTTATGGAAAAACAAGTTTCCTTATATAAATTACATCAGAATTACTGTGAGATGTTTCCTAATATTATTAGGAATCTAAAAATTGGTCCAAAATTGTTCTCCCTTATATAAAAAAATAAATGCTGAATATGAGCAAAAATTAATGTCGTTTAGAGGCTGCACATTTTATTGTATTTAAAGCTTCGAGTTTTAGAAAAAAGGATCAAGGTTGGCTACCGAATCGAAACCGTTAACACTAACTCTAATTTATATTATATCGGTAACAGTATTTTACCGGTAACGGTAATTGCAGTTAATTTGGTAGCGGTAGCTTAACGGTAATGACATTTTAAGAATAACTGTAAATACATTCTGAAATAAAATATTGATTAAATTTACAAAAATGTAAAATAAGTTGACAAATCAAAAAAAAATTCCAATAAATTATCAAATTTTTTTTTATAATAAAATTTCGTACCGGCTACGGTAACGGAATTTTGGTAACGGCTACCGTGCAAAGTAGTAATAATTTCAAATGAAATACAAAAAACTTAATGCTGAACAAATTCCAATTAAAACTTGGAGCAGCAATTTCAAAGCGTTTGCAAACAGCAGGATTCATCCAAAGAACTACGTTACCATATGAATTGAAGCCGAGAGACCTTGAAATACGATTTTGCATATCCGCAAAATCGAAAAAAATTTTAAAGCCTTTTTAAACCACTACACAATTTTGGTGTATTGCGGTTCGAGTAGTAAAAATATGGTCCAAATTTTCAATTCTATCGAGAGGTTTTTTTAAAACAAATTTTAAGTAAAATTTTAATTTTTTAGACGTTTCTCCACACAATTAATGATTACTCAAAAACAGTTAGTCCGATACTACTAAAGTACACTTAAAAAAATTTAAATTTACATATCCATTAATACGTATTAATATTGCGTTTTAATCGGCTCAGTAGTTTCGGAGTTATAATAACAAATTGAAACAAAAAATAAATTTTTAACCTAAAAATAGAATTTTTTTCGTTTTAAAAAAATCATGAAAAATCGAAAATGATAGAAATTGTTCAGGTTTATTACTTGATCACAAACCCACATATAATGGCAACAAAATGAGATATCGATCATAAAAATCGATTGATTCTTTTCGAATTTATTCACAATTAAGTGAATTCGCTCATTTTCACAAAATTTTACTTTTTTGTTTGATATGCTTAAAATTGAGTAGTTAATAATCTTCTTTCGATTGATTCAATTTTGAAAATATTTTCCCCATGCTATGAGCAAATTTTTACATACATTTTGCGTTTTAATCGGTTGAGTAGTTTCGGAGTTATAATAACAAATTGAATCATAAAATATATTTTTACATGAAAATATTAAATCTTTGGAGTTTTAAAAAAATCATGAAAAATCTAAAACTGCAGAAATTGTTCAGGTTTATTACTTCGTCGCAAAGCCGCATATAATAGCAATAAAACAAGATATCGATCATAAAAATCGATGGATTCTTTTAGAATTTATTCACAATTAAGTAAATTCGCTCATTTTTACAAAATTTTAGTTTTTTGTTTGATATACATAAAATTGAGTAGTTAATGTTCTTCTTTTGAATAATTAAATTTTGAAATCATTTTCCCCACACTATGTACAAATTTGCACATATATATTGTGTTTCAATCGGCCCAGTATTATCGGAGTTAGAATAACAAATTTAAGCAAAAAATATATTTTTTACATGAAAATAGCAATTTTTTCGTTTTAAAAAATCATGAAAAATCGAAAACGGCAGAAATTGTTCAGATTTATTGCTTTATCGCAAAGCTACATGTAATGGGAATAAAATGAGATATCGATCATAAAAATCGATGTATTCGTTTTGAATTTATTCACAATTATGTGAAAATGCCCAGAATATGAGGTCAGACATGAAACTGTAATATTTCATCATAAAAACGCTCTGCCACATGTTGCCACATGTATTTAGAACATTTGTCTCCAGCAGTACGCTCGCGGGCACCGTCTATGTGTGAGTTTCTTATATATGTGAAACCGAAGTTAAAAAACGAACATGAGTTATTTTACAAGTATTGCCAGTGAAGGATATTTTCATAAGAAATTTGGTTCACTGGAATACGAAGCAAATCTATTGTTGAGAGAATTTGTGATTTATGATTTAGAATGAAGTGGTTGGAAAATTTTCGCTCACCTGCTTTATAGTCCAGATCGTAACCCATCCCACTACTATTTGTTTCGATCAATGTAGAACACTCTCTCTGGTATACGTTTCACTTTGAAACAGATATTGGCTTGATTCGAACTTGGCCTCAAAAGATGAGCAGTTCTTTTGGCTCGGAATCCATATATTGACAGAAAGATGGGAAAAGGTCATAGCTAACAATGGTCAATAATTTGAATAAATTGATATTGTTTTAATATTTCAAAATAAAAGCTAAAAATCTAAAAAAAAATCTGCATTTTTAAGTCATACACGCAATAAAATATAAAAATTTTCTGTCATCGATAGCAAAAAAAGAAAATTTCATGCGTATTGCAAAACCCAAATTGTACAATTTTCCATTTTTTTAAAAACGAAAATCGAACATATAAAAAAAGTGTTTTCGATTCTAATAAATGCTAAGTTAGAATTAAAAATTAAAATTTTAAACGTTGTAGTTATGACAGATTAGTGTGAGGACCAATTTTAATTTGGAAATTTATTTTTTGGTAACAAATTTGTTAAAATTATTTCTTAAAAATGCATTACGTAGACTAGTCAGAAAATGTTTAATTTAAACGAAATTTTTTTCAACTTTTTTTTATTTTTTTTTTAAATATTGCTACTTTGATCCAAAACTAAAAACTTTAAATAAAATGTGCAACCTTTACTACAGTGACCAAAAAACCAGATTCCAAAAAATCAGTTTGAAAAGTTAAAGAAAATTGAAACCGATCGATTTTACAATTGTTTTTCGGTTTTGGATACTCTAATCTAAATCGTATTTGATTTCGCTCACATTTTTAACATTTGGTTTTTAAATGACGAGTAAAATAATTTAGAAAATTGTAAAATATGGGCCACATTAGTGTATAAATACGAGTATTTTCCGTTTACTATATTTTATCAATTTAGTAAACTTAAATACATTTTTAAATCTGCATATTACTAACGCTATGACAGACTATATTTGCAATACAAATTATCTATTTTTAACCAAACAATACTTTTATTTCTTGCTATTATTTATTCATACATATCACTTTTTAAATTCTGAGAATACAACTCTTAAGATCTAAATTATTAACAAAACAAGTCGTTTAGCTAAAATTTAACATTTACCATACTTTACAATATATCGAAAATAAACCAACCTACAACAATTTCAAAAACACCTCCCCGTTTATTAACAAAACCAGGGTAATGCCAAAAAGAAAAAGAACATTCAAAACAAAAATTGGTACACAGAGTCTCGAAACAGTAACGAAAGGTACTAACAGACACTGTGGTATCAGCACTCAGTATAAATACAAATAAACAACAATAACCAAATAAGAAAATAAATCAGGATACCCCCTTTTTTTGCTCAAAAACACTGAAAACAATAACAAAATAAATATAAAAAAAATGCCTCAAGCCACTTTAGAAGAGATAGAAATGTTGAATACTTTACGTACCAAATAAAACAAATGGCGTCGACATACATAAATAAATAATAAAAAAGAAGAAAAAAAAAAACAAAAAAATACACGATAACATGAACACACTTGTATAATAGGAGGGCCCCCAGGATGTGGAGCCTTAAATAATATGAATCTCAATTTAATAGCAGTCAGTAAGGTATTTTTTGGACCCTCATCAAGCTTTCTCAGCATTTTTCAGATGTCCTTTATAACATGGCAGACTGGAATACAGGATTCCTACCCATGTACTTTGAGTGTACATTTTACATGGGTTTTGTTTTTGTTACAATTTTCGTTACAATAACAAAACACATGTAAAATTTACACTCCCAGTACACGCTTGCAAGCACATACAATTTTGTGAAAATGAGCGAATTCACTTAGTTCTGAATAAATTGGAAAATAATCCATCGATTTTTATGATCCATATCTCATATGTGGCTTTGCGATAAAGCAATAAATCTCAACAATTTCTGCTGCTTTAGATTTTTCATGATTTTTTTAAAACAAAAAAATTCCCATTTTTCGCGAAAAAAATATATTTTTTGCTTCTATTTTTTATTATAACTCCGAAACTAGTGAGCCGATTGAAATGCAATATATACGTAGAAATTTCTGCATAGCATGGGGAAAAAGTTTTCATAATTCAATCAATTGAATGAAGAACATTAACTACTAAATTTTATGTATATGAAACAAAAAAACAAAAAATTTGTGAAAATGAGCGAATTCACTTAAATGTAAATATATACGAAAAAAATTCATCGCTTTTTATGACTAATATCTCATTTTATTGCTATTATATGCGGCTTTGCGATGAAGCAATAAATGTGAACAATTTCTGACGTTTTCGATTTTTCATGATTTTTTTAAAACAAAAAAATTCCCATTTTTCGCGTAAAAAATATATTTTTTGCTTCAATTTGTTATTATAACTCCGAAACTAGTGAGCCGATTGAAATGCAATATATACGTAGAAATTTCTACATAGCATGGGGAAAAAGTTTTCAAAATTCAATCAATCGAATGAAGAACATTAACTACTAAATTTTATGTATATC
Source organism: Calliphora vicina (assembly GCF_958450345.1). Taxonomy (NCBI): domain Eukaryota; kingdom Metazoa; phylum Arthropoda; class Insecta; order Diptera; family Calliphoridae; genus Calliphora; species Calliphora vicina. The sequence goes on from NC_088782.1 coordinate 64,075,550, forward strand.
AAACAAAAAACAAAAATTTTTTGAAAATGAGCGAATTCACTTAAATGTAAATAAATACGAAAAGAATTCATCGATTTTTATGACTCATATCTTGTTTTATTGATATTATATGCGGCTTTGCGACAGACTAATAAATCTGAAAAATTTTTAACGTTTTCTATTTTTCATGTTTTTTTTAAAACAAAAAAATTCCCATTTTTCGCGTGAAAAAATATATTTTTTGCTTCAATTTGTTATTATAACTCCGAAACTACTGAGCCGATTAAAACGAAATATATAAACAGATTAAAGGTTATGTAAATTAGAACTTTTATGAGTTTATTTCAATAACATAGGACTAACCCTTTTAAAGTTATCATAAATTATGTGTAGAAACATCTACAAAAATTCACAATTTTTATATAATAGTTAGTGAAGCCTATTTTTTTGCTGTTGACCTGTGTAATGGAAGAATAAATTTAGAAATTCAAATAAAATTCGAACAAGACTGAATTTTGAAAAACGTAAAAAATAGTTTTGGTCAATTTATATGAAGTTTATTTATAAATTTAAATTTTTTGTCCAAAAATTACAAAAGTTCGAATATTTTTGAAATTATACTAAAATTTCTGATACATCATTGAAAGCGCTTTTTAAATACCTTTCACATGATACCAATATTTCATATATTATCTTTGAGAGAAATATGAAAAAAATTATGAAATTCACAGGACCTTTTTATCCTTTGACTCAGCTGACCAAATACTGTCGCCAGAACAAAAATATTGATAAATATAATTTCAGAATGAATTAGACAGACTTTCATTTAAATTGGGAACATCCACAACTTTCTTATGGGGGTCACCTTAATATACCTAAATATGTAAATATGTATCTATGGATGTGTATCCTTTTTACACACACTTAAAAGTATTGTTTACATGTAAATGTGTTTGTAATTGCTGTTGTTTTGAGTAACCCGGGGGCTGCATATTTTTGTACAACAAAGCATGATTCCTTGAGTGTATATGTCATTCTGTGTAAGTATGTGGCTTCTTTATATGTGATTGTATTTTTTTGTATACTTTTAAAAAAATTAAAAAAAGAATTGTTGTTAAAAATTATTGAAGGATTTTCTTAGAGCTAAAAATTAATTTAAATTTGAAATGGCAAGATTTTTGCAATGACGACTTGTTGTATAGGTAAAAAAAGCCAATGTCTACATAAAACTTCAGATCCACTACACAGGGCAACAAAATCGAAAACAAATTTAGAGGCCTTTTAAACCACACAATTTTGATGTATTGTGGTTCCAGCAGTACAAATATGGTAAAATTTGTCAATGCTATGGATAGATTTTTTAAAAAAAAAAATGTTAAGTAAAATTATAAATTTTTTTAGACGTTTCTCCACATAATTAATGATAACTCAAAAACGGTTATTGCGATATTATTATAATAAACTTAGAAAAATTTTAATTTACGTAGCCTTTAATCCGTTTATGTATTGCGTTTCAATCGGCTCAGTAGTTTCGTAGTTATAATAGCAAAATGAAGCAAAAAATATATTTTTTATGTGAAAACAGATAATTTTTTTGTTTTAAAAAACTTATGAAAAATCGAAAACAGCACAAATTGTTCAGATTTATTACTTTATCGCAAAGCCACTTGTAATATAAAGAAAATGAGATATCGATCATAATAATCGATAGATCTTTTTCGAATTTATTCACAATTAAGTGAATTCGCTCAGTTTCACAAAATTTTAGTTTGTTGTTTGATATACATAAAATTGAGTAGTTAATGTTCTTCTTTTGATTGATTGAATTTTGAAGACATTTTCTCCATTCTATGTACAAATTTCCATGTATACATTGCGTTTCAATCGGCTCAGTAGTTTCGTAGTTATAATAGCAAAATGAAGCAAAAAATATATTTTTTATGTGAAAACAGATAATTTTTTTGTTTTAAAAAACTCATGAAAAATCGAAAACAGCACAAATTGTTAAGATTTATTACTTTATCGAAAAGCCACATGTAATATAAAAAAACTGAGATATCAATCATAAAAATCTATGGATTCCTTTCGAATTTATTCACAATTAAATGAATTCGCTCATTTTCACAAAATTTTAGTTTGTTGTTTGATATACATAAAATTGAGTAGTTAATGTTTTTCTTTCGATTGATTGAATTTTAAAAACATTTTCTCCATTCTATGTACAAATTTTCATGTATACATTGCGTTTCAATCGGTTCAATAGTTTAGGAGTTATAATTACAAAGTGAAAAAAACATATTTTTTTTTAACTGAAAATAGCAATTTTTTTGTTTTAAAAAAAATCATGAAAAATTTAAAACGTTAAAAATTGTTCAGATTTATTACTTCATCGCAAAAGCACTTGTAATAGAAACAAAACAAGATATTGGTCATAACAATCGATGGATTCTTTTTGAATTTATTCACAATTAAGTGAATTCGCTCCGTTTCACAAAATTTTTGTTTTTTGTTTGATATACATTCAATTGAGTAGTTAATGTTTTTCTTTCGATTGATTGAATTTTAAAAACATTTTCACCATTCTATGTACAAATTTTCATGTATACATTGCGTTTCAATCGGCTCAGTAGTTTAGGAGTTATAATAACAAATTGAAGCAAAAAATATATTTTTTACTTGAAAATAGAAAATCTTTTTGTTTTAAAAAAATCATGAAAAATTGAAAACGTTAAAAAATTTTCAGATTTATTACTTTATCACAAAGCCACATGTAATGGGAAAAAAACAAGATATTGGTCATAAAAATCGATGAATTCTTTTCGAATTTATTCACAATTAAGTTAATTCGCTCAGTTTCACAAAATTTTAGTTTTTTGTTTAATATATATAAAATTTAATAGTTAATGATATTCTTTCGATTGATTGAAGTTTAAAAACATTTTCACTATGCTATGTACAAATTTTCGTATATATATTGCGTTTCAATCGGCTTAGTAGTTTCGGAGTTATAATAACAAATTTAAGCAAAAAATATATTTTGTACGAGAAAATAGCAAATTTTTTGGTTTTAAAAAAAATCATGAAAAATTTAAAACGTTAAAAATTTTTCATATTTATTACTTTATCACAAAGCCACATGTAATAGGAACAAAACAAGATATTGATCATAAAAATCGATTTATTCTTTTCGTATTTATTCACAATTAAGTGAATTCGCTCAGTTTCACAAATTGAAAAATTAGTTTTTTATTTGATATACATACCTGAAATTATCTTCGCGCCATGGATATTCGGCTTTTGTGTTGATTCATTCGGCTGGTTGGTCTGGCTTCACATACTATTGGGGTTATCGTAATGGATCCATTTTTCATCGCAAGTAATGATTCTCATAGAATAGGAGTTAATGGATCTCAAATCAGATTTGTATCTCTTTAAAACATCAATATTTAAATTATTTTGCTTAAGAGCTCTCAGATTTTGTTTCTACTGTTTGTTATTCTTATTATGCAGTCTTCCTTCTCTCCCACTATATGAAAAGTTTCAGACGTATCATCAGGATGTGGATAATTTCCCTGCCAGAAGCCACAGCATTTCCCCGTTAAAAAGCTGCCTATATATTTTGAACACATAAGGAATTTTTAGCCTTCTAACAACATATTTTTTTTAGATTTTCCTTCCGTGTATATTAAATTGGGGTTAGTGGTAACACCACCCACTACTACCAAGTCAGGAATTTTGATGTTTTTTTCGGTCGTTTGTTCGTTTTTTTGTTTTTTTAACTTAAACAGGATGTTGTATTTGGGAGAAATTATACACATACCAAGACATCAACAATAACAAAACAAAAGCAAAGGAAAGAAAGAAAAATGAAAAAAATTAAATACAAAACATATTGTTATGAAATGTTGCTATTCTATTTCTATTCTTTTTTGTTAATGTTTCTGGGGTTTTTGTTTTTGTTTTTTCTTTTCTTTCAGTTTAGGTTTTTTTTTCATTTAATACTTTTGTTGCTGTTAATGCCAGCTATTATTTGGTTTTCTTCCTAACAAAAAAAAGGTGCTTTTCAAGTATTTTTTTCAAAATAGCTTTTTTCACAAATTGTTGCCTTTTGTTAATGCAAAAATCTATAAAAAGTTATTTAGGTAAATAACAAGAACAGCTAACAACAGGAAAAAATATATTATTAATAAAAACAACAACAAAATCCTAAGAATATGAAGGTTGAAGTACAATTTATTGTTGTTCGTTTACAAAACAATTTATAAAATATAAGTATAGTTACAACAGTTGTATATGGATATTTCCATGATGACGAACGCGACAGTCATACGAATTTCAAGTGCAAACACTAAATAAATCTGTAAATTATGTTTTCTTTTTTACATTTTCGTTAGCATATTTGTAGAACTATGTTTTTTGCAAAGGATTTGTCGGTCAGTTTCTTCCAATTTTGTGTCCCGAACGAGACAAAAAATTCCAAAAGCAGCGAATTGTAACATAATTTATTAAAGCAAATCTGTTTAAATTAAGATGGATTATTGTAGCTTTAAAGTAGTAAAAATATTTGTTTTTGAACCAATATACACTAACGATGACGAACGTGACATACTTTAAAAATGAAAACAAAGGGTTTAGATACAGTAACTTGTAACTTAATCACTAAATTATGCCGTGAAATAAAATTTGTAGTCACTTTATTGGAACAATCTCTCATTACTGATAACAAACTATGATTTAAGTACCAGAACGCGACATTAAAACATGAACAAAATCAAATGTAAAAAAAAAAATTGAAGATTTGCAGCTTTTATTTTGAAATATTTGTACAAAATTTTGGCCATTGTTAGCTATAACCGTTTCCCATCATTCTGGCAGCATATGGTTTTCGAGCCAAAAGTACTGTTCATCTTATGAAGCCAAGAACGAATCAAGCCAATTTCAGATATTCTGTTCCAAAGTGAAGCGTATCCCTGAGTGAGCGTTCTGCATCGACATAAAAAAATAGTAGGCGGACGGGGCACGGTCTGGACTAAAAAGCGTGGGAGGCAAAACTTCCCAAACACTTCATTCTAAATACATTTTAACAGTTGCATTCGGCACAGGTTACCTGTAAAGATCTGGTCAAATTTCATATCCTGTTGCTATTTGTTTACCAACATTTTTATTTTCGTTCACGGTAAATCTTTCTGTGGAAATGCCCATATGTTGTACATTTGTGTTAGATTTGAAAATAAATGAAAAAATACCAAAAAAAATGAACACAAAATGCCGACAGGAAATCGGATGTAGTATTATTTTAACACTAAACATTACGTTTCTACAGTGAGTAACAGTAAGGAAATACTCTTACACGTCATATGAATATTAAGAATTAGAATTGTTTTTTATTATTTATGTACTTAGGGCGGTTTAAAAAGACCTTGCTGCTTTAGTAACTCTAATTATAGTTGCTGTAATATAGAAATTATATTAAATATATTTCAAGGTAAAAAATCGGGGGAAAGTTTTATAAAACTTGTGTTTTGAAGTTACTTTTTGGACTTCACTGGATATTTTCCAGATTCATTGATATGATTGAATCCCAGCATTGAGATTTTTGAACACTTAACCTAAATTTAAAATTTCAGTAAAAAAACAAGTAAGAAAGTATGGCCGGTCAAGCCCGACCATATAATACCCTACACTAAGTAAAACAGCAAAAAAAATGTTTCTTTAAAATTTCAATAATTTATATTTTTGAGTGATTTTCGAAAGTGGGCCTTATATGGGGGCTATGACCAATTATGGACCGATCACGTTGAAATTAGGTCGTGTGATTTATGTCTTATTGAAAGTTATTTATGTTGAATTTTGTGTATATACCAAAATTTTTAGGAGATTTATGCACGTTTAAGTGATTTTCGGAAGCGGGTCTATATGGGAGCTATGACTAATTATGGACCGATCGTAACAAAATTTGGTGACATGAATTTTGTATATATAAAACTTATTTGGACCGAAATTTGTGTAGATACATATATAAATTAAACATTTATGACCGATAAAGACCAATTTCGAGAGGACATTTGTATGGGGGCTAGGTGAAATAATATACCGATTTGATCCCGTTTCAATAGGCTTCGTCCTTGGGACGAAAAAATTATATGTATCAAATTTGATCGAAATATCTTCAAAATTGCTACCTGTACTCTGCGCACAAGGTTTACATGGACAGCCGACCAGACTGACGGACGCACATCGTTTAATCGACTCAGAAAGTGATTCTAAGTCGATCGGTATACTTTAAGGTGGGTGTTAGACCAATATTTTTGGACGTTACAAACATCAGCACAAACGCATTATACCCTCCCCACTATGGTGGTGTAGGGTATAAATAGGCTAAACTCGGAAGTGCCTATTAGCATATTTTAGGCATTTTCTATTTTAAAACTATTCATGTTGAGGAACCTTTCAACAAATTACAAAAGCATTAAAAGTTCCTTAAGTTCCGTTTTTTCTAGGAAGCAAAGAGTAATAGCAGTTTTTCTTTCAAAAAATAATACAAAAATTCAACATTTTCTCAATTTTTATACCCGTCACCTTCGTGAGAAGCGTATATATAAGTTTGTCATTCCGTTTGTAATTTCCAAAATATAACTTTTCGACCCTATAAAGTATATAGTATATTCCGGATCCTTATAGATCGCGGAGTTGATTAAACCATGTCTGTCTGTCTGTTGAAATCAATTTTCATAAGACCCCAGATATCTTCGGGATCCAAATCTTCAATAATTCTATCAGACATGCTTTCGAGAAGTTTTCTATTTAAAATCAGCAAAATCGGTGCACAAATGGCTGAAATATTTTTGACCTATATCTGGAATACTAAGTCATTAATATAGACAATATGGATATCTAATGATAGATATATCAAAGACATTTGCAACGACGTATATAAGACCATAGTAAGTTGGACCTACAATGGGTCAAAATCGGAAAAAATATTTTTTAACCCGAATTTTTTTTTCACCAAAAAAAATTTAAAAAACCAAAAAAAAAAATAAAATTTATAATTTAAAAAAAAAATTTTAAATTTAAAAAAAAAAATTAATTAACAATTCGAAAAAAAAATTCCAAAAAATTAAAAAAACAACTTTGTAAGAAAAATAAATTTTGTTTACCTAAAAATATTTAAAATTTGTATTTTGAAGTATAATTTGGTGAAGGGTAACAAGATTCGGCACAGCCGAATATATATATCTCTTACTTGTTTAATTTAAAATCGAGTATTGAAACATTTTTAAATCACACATATTAAAATTTATTCTAATTAAATTTTTTTTATTTCTTTATCTTTACAGGTAAGCACAACTAATCCAAAAATTATTTCCCAAAACAATACACGAAACTAGGGTGAGTTGTATCAAAATGTTTCCTTAAATTACTCATAATCAATAATTTGTTGCTTGTCTGGTTTTTGAAATAAACGATTCTATTTATTTCAATTCTATTTTAAACAAAACTGAATGAAGAAAAAACATTCATATTTAATTTGAATTAATTTAATGAATTTTATTATGAATTAGTTTAATAATGTATGAATTGATTGAATTAATTCTGTATCAAGAAGTTTCAACTGTCGCTATTCTTTTTTTTTTTTGGAGAACGAAAGCAATAACGAATGATTGAATTTATTCTGAATTAAGAAGTTTCAGCTGTCGCTAATTTTTTTTGAGAACGCAAGCAATAACGAGAGTTTCGTAAATTTTCTTGTTCTCACATAGCTCACCTCTCACTTAAACAAGACATGATTTTGGTATGATGAATTTCTACTTTGAAGCACAGTTCTTTGTGTTCTGTACTGTTTTAATCATAGGATTGCTATTCCCGCTTACATCTGGTCATTTATTCCCTTACCCAACTGCATCTAAGAAGCGCTTATTTCTAAGTAAACAAAATAATTAGATTTTTCCTAGGTGCTACTAAAAATGTATACTGTAAATGTAAAATCATTTTCTTACAAAATCCTTTTTATCTCTCCCACTCCCTAACACCATAAGTACACCGCCAAAGTATCATTAAATAACCACTATCCTAGTTTGTTATTTTCTGCTTATTTTTCAAGTCTGCATCTGAAAAAAAAATTGCCTGTGTAATGAAGATTAATTTCGATTTTATTGCCACTTGTCAGTTTTTGCCATCGAAATTGTGCAATGAAGGCAGAAAAACCAAAAACAACGAAAAGACAAATAAAATGCTATTAATGCTTAATAGCGTATGGTCATGTTAATGATTGTCAATGTAAATGAAAATAAAGTTGTCAGACAAATATGGTTGGTTGTCATGTTATCCAAATATATTGACATAAATCATAGGATGATAATAAGGAGTAAAAGAAAACAGATTTTGGTTAATAAATAAAAGATACTAAAGAAAATATGAAATGTAGCAAAATTAGTAATGAATTACTTAGTAAGCTTACACAGAGAAAACTGATTGGTAGTTGAAAGCGTATTTGTTGTCAATCAAATCATTCTGCATTAGTGACTTAATTTTACAGTTTTGACTAAAAAATTTTAGAAAAGAAGACATATGTTTGGTTGCTTCAACCAAAATTCTTCATTATCAATGGATTTTCTGTTGCTAGAATCGAAAAATTCGATGTGTGCAACCGAATCATTCGATTGGAAACTACTACGAATCCGTTTTCTCTGTATTAGTGACTTAATTTTACAGTTGTGGCTACAAAATTTCAGAAAGGGAAACAAAATTTTGGTTGCTTCAACCGAAATTCTTCATTATCAACTGATTTTCTTTTGCTAGAACCGAAATTCGGTTAACAAATTCGGTTGCTACTACGAATCTGTTTTCTCTGTGTACTCGCTACTCTCTGCTTGACTTTATCATAATTGGCAAGGAAATTATGGTATTGTGTCTTCGCTTATTTGGTGTTTGTGTCTTAGCTAAGTGTCTTCGAAGGTAATTATGCCTGTCCAATTATGAAAAAAATTCCCCGGGAGTTTTTTCCCTTTTCGTTTTTTTAACATAGAATTTGAATAGGAAAAATGAGAAAAAACTCCCGGAAAGTTTTTGATTCAAACAAATTTGTATGAAAACTATCGAAAGAATTTTAAAAACTGAGTGTTTTTCATATAAATTTGTTCGACTCATTTTTCTTTCGTCATCGTGGAACCGGCGGAAATATTACCAAAAAAAAAGCTACGAAATAGGCTCGTATTCGAATGATGATTTCGGCTTAATCGTTTCTTCGTAGGTTAGGAGTTTATACTCAGGATTGGATTATCGCTGGTTCGTGTTTTATAAAATTAGTTCATTATAATATTTCAAATATCTAAGTTCTTTATATTAGAATAGTTTCTAAGACTATGAGAAGAGCAAACCGAAGTTACAATGAAAAAAATCGACCGAAGTTACTGTAAGAACAGAAAACTGCTTGATTATAAATGGGATCAAGCAAAATATCGATATCGTTCTTTTATTTTGCTGTTCTCTCTGAATATGCTCTCATTTGTGTCATATTATTCCGATGAGAGTTGAACAGTAGGGTCAAAGTAGTTATAAACGACTGGTCCGATTGCAAAATTATGTAGGAATGAATTGTACAGGAGGATATAAGCTTTCAGAAAATGATTTACGACCAACTTGTTAGAACACAAGGTGAGATACTGGGTGTCAAAGTCCAGATGAATATTAACGGATGATAAGTTTCTCTGTGGAATTAAAAATACGAAACTAAGGCCTTTCGAATGGTATATTATGAGTTCCTAGATTACAAAATAAGGTTTCGTTAAGTTTTCATAATAAGATAAACTTTGAAATTTCTCTCATTTTCGTTTCGTTAAGTTTTATAAATTGTCAAATATAAAATTTGTTTCTAAATTTAATTTGCACTTCAACGGTGTTGAAAGAATAATAAGCTTCATTTAAATACCTTCTTTTAAAAAATAATGTTTCGTTAGGTTTTATAAATTGTCTTAAAATAAGAAATGTTGCTAGATTTAAATATTAGCTTAACCATGTTAATATAATATTGAAAAGGATTTTTTTAAAACTTCTTAGTTTACAAAATAAAGTTTCGTTAAGTTTTATTAATATGCAAAAAATTTAAATTTCTGTGGAGTTACAATGATATTTATCTTATATAAAAAAAGATTCAAATTATATATCAATTAGCTATTTTTGTTAAAAATTTTAGGTTTCGTTAAGTTTCAAAAATTATTAAAAATTTAAATTTTTCCTTAATTTAATTAGAATTTTATCAGTGCTTTAAATATTTACCAAAAATTTCATTTAAATATTTTTGGTTTAGAAAATAAAGTTTCGTTAAGTTTTTTAAATTGTCCAAATTAATAAATTTTTGATAATTTTTACATCAGATTAACTATATTAATATAATATAGAAAAGGCTTCTTTCAAAACATCTTAGTTTACAAAATAAGGTTTCGTTAAGTTTTCTTAATAAGCAAAAATTTTAAATTTCTCTTTAATTGAAGCCAGAATTAACCAATTTTAAATTATATATCAGTCAGTTAGTTCTATTTAAAAAATTTAGGATTCGTTAAGTTTTATAATTCCTTAAAAATTATAAAGTTTTCTAAATTATGTGTGTATTAAAAAATAATGTAGCAAAATTTGTGTTTAATTGTTTTTTTTTTTTTAATTTTAAAACCATTCAAATTTTGCATTTCATTTGAAAATCCTGTATTAACATATTTTTCCAATTTATTTGGCCATAATACACAAGTACATACGTACATACGTATTTTCAACAGGAATAACTACAGCACAAAAGTATGCAATGAAAAACAAAAAAAAACACTAAAAAAGCATTTCCACACTAACACACATACATGTAGACACAGTATGAGTCAGAATTTAAGTAATACACAGTTAAATATACGAGAGCAAGTGTATGTGTTTAAGGGTATAAGTGAAATACATCATGGAAATGAAAAACACCAGGAGAGGAGCAAGTGTAGGTGTAAACAATAACAACAACAACATTGAATAGCTGAAGAAATAGAGGAAGCCTACACACAGATAGAGCCTGACAGAACAACAGCATTGGCCATAAAAGGCAAACTGTAACAAAAGGAAAAGAAAACTAAGAAAAAGTAATAATAATAAAAAAATTCAGCCAAGAATAGCTATAAAAATAATATGTCAAGTTGTATTTACTTTTGGTGTTTTGCTATTGTTTTTGTTTTTACAATTATTGCATTTACTGCTCAACAACAACAACTACAATAACTACATGCAAATGTCAAAGTAATAAAACCCGGAAATTCGAAGGACATTTTCGAATATTACAACATTTTTGCACACACAGCTACATCCCTACAAATACATTTACTATAGTAAATATTTACAACAACAAAGCCCTCGTTATACTGTGGGTAGAAAACAAAAATACAAAACACAGCAAAAAACAGATGTTTTCAGCTCTCAATAAAATCCACAAATCTAAATTATAACAGTTTTACTCAAGCAAGAGAGATAGAGAAAGAAAAGCTTATTTTTATTTTGATTCAAGTGTGCGTTTGTGTTTATGTGTGTTAAAGAGAGTATTTGCCTTAATGGCGCTCTAAACAAGTTTGAAATGTGTTAGAATTCAAAATGCGCATGTTTTCTGGTGAAAACAAGATAATGTTTCGAACATTGTATAGTATTTTCGAACATAATGTTCGAATTTCTTTAGAAATAATGTAGCAGTAGTAGTAGTTGTCGATGTTGTTGTTGTTGTTTTTGCCTTTTTAACTTTATCAAACCAAAATAAAAATAAATATGTATTTTGGCAAAAGCATTTGAAATGAGTAACAAACCTAAAGAGCCCAACGAAACAAAAAAAAACAAAAAACACTCTTTTAAAGGGAGAGCCGGAGAGTTTAGTGTTTAATACATATCTGTATCTGTAAAAATGTGTGTTAATTCTTTGGGTATTATTAAAAATACATAGAAACTGCATGAGTATTTGAAATGTTGTAATAAATTATTAAACAATTTGTTGTGTGTACATTTGCCATTTATGCCGGCAATTATATTGTAACACACACACTCACTCAATCGAGTTAAATACCTTTCTTAATTTTTGTACTATTCTCAATTACGTTAGAAACACAAAATGTGATTAGATTTGTGTTCGGTGTAGGTATTTTTATACCCTTCACCTTCGTGAGAAGGGTATATATAAGTTTGTCATTCCGTTTGTAATTTCTACATTTTTCATTTCCGACCCTATAAAGTATATATATTCTGGATCCTTATAGATAGCGGAGTCGATTAAGTCATGTCCGTCTGACTGTCTGTCTGTCTGTCTGTCTGTCTGTCTGTCTGTCTGTCTGTTGAAATCAGTTTTCTGAAGACCCCAGATATCTTCAGGATCCAAATCTTCAATAATTCTGTCAGACATGCTTTCGAGAATTTTGCTATTTAAAATCAGCAAAATCGGTCCACAAATGGCTGAGATATGAGGAAAAAACCAAGACAACCTCGATTTTTGACCTATTTTTTTACCTATATCTGGATTACTAAGACATTAGTATAGACAATATGGATATCTAATGATAGATATTTCAAAGACATTTGCAACGACGTATATAAGACCATAGTAAGTTGGACCTACAATGGGTCAAAATCGGGAAACAAATTTTGAACCCGAATTTTTTTTTAAAAAAAAAAAAAATTTTTAAATTTAAAAAAAAAAAATTTATTAAAATATAAAAAAAAAATTTTTTTAAAATTTAAAAAAAAAAATTTTAAATTTAAAAAAAAAAAAATTAAATAACAATCGAAAATTTTTTTTTCCAAAAAATTCAAAAAACAACTGGAAAAAAAAATAAATTTTGTTTACCTAAAAATATTTAAAATTTTGAAGTATAATTTGGTGAAGGGTATATAAGATTCGGCACAGCCGAATATAGCACTCTTACTTGTTTTTTTTTACTTTTCACATTTTTCACGAGTACTGTGTTGTAATTGTTTCAGCGACAATTGTTGTGAGCGGCGGGGAGGTGTGAACATTTCCTTCTAAACGTGTGGAATCAACAACAATAACTTAATTATGATTACGACGAGTTAGGGTACCACATTTTGGAGGGTTTAATTTGATTTTTTTACGCTTATTTGAAGGGTTAATTTTAAATAATAATAACACAGAGCAACATTGTTTCTAAAGCATGGAATTTAGTAGTAAATTTTGTGATTTATAAATATGTTAATGAATTTTTGAATATTACACTGACTGAATTGACACTGATTAAGGAGAATTTAAAAATTAAGCAGTTGTGGTGCCAACATATTTTAGCATATCACAATAACGATTTTATGATTTCTTTAACATACTACACATTCGCATTGAAATTGTCTTCAAGTTATACTAACATTATTTTTTAATCTGTATCGAAGCTATTCAAAAATGTATGTTAAAAAAATTAAAAAAAAATATTTTTTTTACAAAATTCCTTTTAATTTTTTTTTATAGTTTGTCAAAAATCGAGAACAATTAGTTTAATTTGGTTAAATAAAGTACCAGGAAATTATAATTCCAATAGCTTTCAAGTTAACTAACATTATTCTTAAATCTGCTTAATAGTTACGGAGATATTCAGATAATTATGTGTCAATAAAAAATAAAAAAATGGGTTTTAACAATTCATAAAAAATATAAAATAAGCGAAAAGTCACGTTTTTATTCTTCGTTCATAAAACTAAAAATACTACTAATAAAGCGACATATATTTATTTAAAGTTTTGGTCGTTTTTGAATTTTAATGAATTTTTAAAAATTGAATTTTTTTTAATTTTTTAATGTTTTGTCCTTTAAAAGTAAGTTTAAGAGCCAGTTTTTGACTTCGTATTTAAATATGAATTATATTTAAGTTCTATTTAAATACGAAAATGAGTTTCTCAGTGCTTTTTTAAATGATACTTAAATGGCCAACGTTGGCCATTTAAATTCTATTTAAGTTTCATAAACTACCATATGTTTTTGACAGCTGACTTTTGTTGTTTGGTTTTTTTTTCACTCTATTGTAGTAAAAAAAAAAAAACAAACAACAGCGTCTTGCTAAAAAAAGCGTCTTGCAAAAACTACAATTCCGATGCGGGGCAATTGGAGCTTCTTTTGTGCATTTTCCTACCAATAATTTTATTGTTTAATAAACTTTTATTTCTTATTGGGCAAAATGTATCAATTTTTGTTTTGGTTGAACAGCTGTTTTAAGCAAAACTATCGATAAATTTTTGATATTTAGTAGTGCTACCATACTTTTATCTTATTTAAATAAGACAAATTATGTAGCACTGAAAAACTCAAACTGTATTTAAATACAACTTAATTTTAAGTTAAAATTAACTAAATACGTATTTAAATAACAAGTCAAAAACTGGGCATAAGTTAAGTAAAATACCAATAAATTCTTATACAAATTATCTTCAAGCTAAACTAACATTATTCTTTAATCTGTTCAATAGTTATGGAAATATTCAGAAAGTTGTGTGTCAATCAAAAATAAAAAAAAAATGGATTTTAAAAATGCATAAAAAATCTAAAACAAGCGAAAAGTCACATTTTTATTCTTCGTTCATAGAAGTAAAAATGGTAAAAATAAAATGAGCTATATTCATTTAAATTTTTCTGATTTTTTATGAATTTTTAAAAAAAATATTTTTTTTTTTAATTTTCAATGAAGAAGGTTGAACCGCATGTTTTATCATAAATCGATAATGTTTTGTCCTCTGTGGTTAAGTAAAGTATCAATTAATTCTTATACAAATTATCTTCAAGTTAAACTAACATTATTCTTAAATCTGCTCAATAGTTACGGAGATATTCAGATAAATATGTGTCAATAAAAAAAATGGATTTTAAAAATTCATAAAAAATCTAAAACAAGCAAAAAGTCAAGTTTTTATTCTTCGTTCATAAAAGAAAAAATAAAACGAGCTATAGCCATTTAAATTATTCTGATTTTTTAGGAATTTAAAATTTTTTTTTTTTAATTTTCAATGATAAATCAACAATGTTTTGTCCTCTGTAGTTAAGTAAAATACCAATGAATTCTTATACAAATTATCTTTAAGTTAAACTAACATTATTCTTAAATCTGTTCGATAGTTACGGAGATATTCTAAAAGTTGTGTGTCAATCAAAAATAAAAAAAAATGGATTTTAAAAATGCATAAAAAATCTAAAACATCAGAAAAGTCACGTTTTTATTCATCGATCATAAAACTAAAAATATTACAAATAAAACGAGCTATATTCATTTAAATTTTTCTGATTTTTTATGAATTGAAAAAAAAACGTTTTTTTCAATGAAGGAGGTGGTATCGCATATTTTATAATAAATCGATAATGTTTTGAGTGCTGTGGTTAAGTCAAATACCAATGAATTCTTATTTAAATTTTCTTCAAGTTTAACCAACATTATTCTTAAATCTGCGCAATAGTTTTGGAAATACAGAAATTTTAATAAAAAAAGTTGTTTCACTGAAAATGTTTTTTTTTTAAAATTTGTTCTTAAAAAATTCATAACAAATCTAAAATGAGCGAAAATTGGTCATTGGTCTTAAAACGTAATATGTTAGAAACAAAGCAAGCTATATGCGTTTTTAATTTTTGTTCGTTTTAGATTTTTTATGAATTTAAAAAAAAAAAAAAATATATTATTTCTATTTTTAATGAAATATGTTGCGACACATATTTTACCATAAATCGATAATGGTTTGTCCGTTATGGTTAAGTCATATAGAAATAAATTCTAATTCAAATAGCTTTCAAGTTATGCAAATATTCGGAATGTTGTGTTTCAAGCAAAAAAAAAAAAAAATCGACTTTAAAAATTCATAAAAAATCGAAAATAAGCGAAAATTCATGTTTTTATTTTTTGTTCATAAAACTAAAAATACTATAAATAAAACGAGATATATTCATTTAAATTTTTGGTCGTTTTTGATTTTTTATAAATTTAAAAAATAAAATTTGTTTCAATGAAGAAAGTTACTCCACATATTTTACCATAAATCGGGAATGATTTATCCGATATGGATAAGAACAAATGAATTTTAATTCAAGATGGCTTCAAGTTATATTCATACTATTTTTTAATATTTGAAACAAATTCGAAGATATTCAGAAAGTTGTGGGGAAAATATTTTTCGTGCAAATAATTTTTTGTTTTTTGAAAATTCATAAAAAATTGAAAAGGTCAAAAAATTATTGGTTTTATTCTTCGGCCATAAAGCTAAAAATATTTCAATAAATCGAGGAATCTTTCATTTAAATCTGTTTATAAATTTGGTTTTTATTGACAATTAAGTTTATTAAATTAATATCTGTTAAAATAAGATATCATCACTTAATTGTGGTTAAAATCAAAATTTATTAATCGATTTAAATGCAGTAGGTCTTATTTTATTAACAACGTAATTAGCTTTATGCCAGATGTATACAAATAAGTATTTTTGGTCTTTCATATTTTTAGCGAACTAACCAAATCGGACAAAAATCGGAGCTGAAAAAATTATTTTTTTTTTGTTGCTCTGTGTAATTATTATTTTGCCATTAATGTTAGTGGTTAGAAAAATTATTTTGTTGTCTCGTTTTAACGTATTATGGCACAAATTAGTGCTTAGAATAATACTCGTATTTCAGCACTTTAAGTTTTATGTTTCCCCAAATATATTTTAAGGGTAACCATTATTAAGGGTCTCATTTTAAAATTATAAATTTATAGGGCTCAATTATTAACTCTACATAAAATGTGGCTAACCTTAAACAAAAAATAATCAATAGTAACACTAAATTTTTAAAATTTCTTTTAAATTAACATAATTTGTAAAATTATTCAGAAATTCGTAATAAATTTAGTTACATCCAACCAACTTTTCATAGTGTAGATTATAAAAATTTAAGAAATATTTCATTTTTGATTAAATTTTGTGAAGCATATAATGATTTGGCATTTTTTTAAATTTTATTGCTTTTTGTCATTTTATTATCCGCTCACCCCTCCCCAACATTGACAACTTTGTTGTTGTATTTCATATGTATGTTGTACTCGTGCTTGAGTATGTAAATTTTTTAGCATAAAATTACTACTAGATTTATGTAGTTAGTATGTGTTGGTTGTTAACCTTGAAAATTGTTTTTTAAAACAAAACTCATCCTAAAACATAGAGAGCTAAATAAAAGAGAAAGAAAAAAAAACGACTACTATTTATAATAATGTTCATGTTGTTGTCGTACTAAAATAGTTATGTACAGTTTTAAGCAGGCTTGGGAAAGTCAGTACTATTACAATTTAACTTTAAGAAAAATACTTAAATTTAATTTTTAAAAATTAATTATCAGCTTATATCTATTAGTGGGTGTTCAACTTAAAAATGCGGGATATTTTTAGCTTTTATTTAGAAGCATTTGTACAATATAAATTTATTCAAAGTATTGGCCATTGTTAGCTATGACCTTTTCCCATCTTTATCCCAAAATAACTGCTAATCTTTTGAGGCCAAGAACGAATCAAGCCCATTTCGGATACTCTGTTCCAAACTGAAACATATCATCGATCGAAAAAAAAAACAAGTAAGAATGTATGGTCGGGCTTGACCTACTCTAAGTAAAAGAGCAAAAACATTTTTCTTTAAAAATTTCAATAATTTATATTTTTGAGTGATTTTCGGAAGTGGGGTTATATGGGGGCTATGACCAATTATGGACCGATCACCATGAAATTAAGTCGTGTGATTTATGTCTATATTAAAGTTAACTATGTTGAATTTTGTATGTATACCAACATTTTTAAGAGATTTAAGCACGTTAAAGTTATTTTCGGAAGCGGGTCTATATGAGAGCTATGACTAATTATGGACCGATCGTAAAAAAAATTTGGTGACATGAGTTTTGTATATATAAAACTTATTTGGAGCGGAATTTGTGGAGATACATATATAAATTTAACATTTATGAGCGATAAAGTCCAATTTCGGAAGGACATTTGTATGGGGGCTAGGTGAAATAATAGACCGATTTCAGCCAGTTTCAGTAGGCTTGGTTCTTGGCCGAAAAAATAATATTGTTACTTTTTAACCTTTTCAAAACGCTGGTTTATTTCCTTTAAATACTTTTGATTGCAGTTTGAAAATGGTAACAAATTTTTATTTATTCAAATGTACAACAACAGAATTAAATAGTCACTCAATGTTTTTTTATACACGTTTGTAAATTCGCAGAAATACAGAAACAATTTATAATGTACACGAATTTACTTGAAAAACACAACACACTTTAAGGCACTCAGTTGATGTTTATTCGAAAAGCGTCTCTGATAAACTGACACACGACTGCAACCTCTGCCACTATTTATAACACTGCCATCTGCACTCTAGATTGTTCTTTAACTATCAAAATTCGAATATTCTAGATCTTACTAATACATACGCCATCTGTGTTGTACTTTCTACAATGTTCTTTAACTGAATATTCGAATTCGAATACAGCGCTGCCAACTTACGATCAAATCAACTGAAAGCTTTTAGTTAATAATACCCACAGATATGTTAAAAGTTTGCTATTACAGCACTGTTATTTGAAAGCATTATGCTACTTTTAAATCAGCCCTTAAAATCGTTATATTTGAATGCAAGTACAATTTCGTAACAATATGTACAAAATTTGATTGAAATATCTTAAAAATTGCGACCTGTACAAGGTTTACATGGACAGCCAGCCAGACGGACGGACATCGTTTAATCGACTCAGAAAGTGATTCTAAGTTTTTATTTATTTTTGGGCGTTACAAACATCTACACAAACGCTATACCTTCCCCACTATGGTTGTGTAGGATATAAATAGTCGCACGGGGCATGGTTTTTACTATAAAGATGGTGAGGCAAAACTTCCCAACCACTTCATTTTGAATACTTGTTGCATATTATGGTTTCATGTCTGACCGCATATTCTTGTCGTTTTTGGCCAATGATCGCTTCAAATGAATCAGTTGCATCCGGTACAGGTGGTCTGGTCCGATTTCAGCACTTCAAAACAGATAAGATCCTTTTTCTGTATCCAAAATATAGAGTATTACTTGAGCGCCATGGATATTTGGCTTTGGGGTCGATTCGGCCGGTTGGCCGGGCTTCACATACGATCTCTTACGCTTCGGGTTATCGTAGTAGATCCATAATTTATCGCACGAAATGATTCGGTGCAAAATAGTCTTTCAAGGTATCTCGGTATCAATTCGTATGGTATCCAATTTCCCTGCTTTTGGATGAATCCTGCTGCTCGCAAACGCTTTAAAATTCGTGCTTGAGTACTGCCAATGATTTGGCAAAGTCTTGTTGAGTTTTCTTAAAATTTTTGCTGACTGGCCTCGGCAATTTTTGTCTTCCGTGTCAAAATCACCATTTCTGAACCGCACAAAACCATCTATCGCATGTTGAAACCGATGGAACACATTCACCATAAGCTTCCGTGATCAATCGGTGTCCTTCAGCAGCAATTTTTTAAATTAAAAAGTAAAGCAAAACTTCCCGCACATGACGCTTTGTTGGCACAAAATTCCAAATTTTCGAAGCAAAAAAAAACTTTGTTGTTTACACTATAATCTTCAATAACTAAGTGAGAATAAATGACAGATATGCACCCTTTGAAATGACATATAAGTTATTAAAAAAAAAGTTTCGTTTGGTTAGGTTCCGTGAGATGCCATGTGTCAAGCTTATTTGGTAACATCCAAAAACTCTCGCCATTGTGAATAGGTAAGACAACGTCTCCTTCTATGATGCAATTGACACCAGCTTCATGTCAGATTACCTTATCTGAGCAAGCTCAGTTTCCTTTGGTCTAGCTATTTACAGGGGTCAATCGTCTTTTCGCTCCCCCTATGGATAATTCATCAGCATGCATTCAGAGCTATTGGATTAAATGGCTATCCTTGCTATCATATCACTAGATATCCCATAAAAACTAAATAAGTTAACTGCTGAGTTGATACCTGAAATTTCGGCCTGAAAAACACAAAGTTCAAAGTTCAGTTAGCCTAAAAGATAATGCACATATCCCTATACAGGATGAGTGTGAAAATTTACATATCTTCACATTCATCCTGTGCAGTAGTCGACATTTTTGTGTATAGCCTCATAGTATTGTTAGCCTAAAAGATAATGCACATATCCCTATACAGGATGAGTGTGAAAATTTACATATCTTCACATTCATCCTGTGCAGTAGTCGACATTTTTGTGTATAGCCTCATAGTATTGTAAGATTCTTGAGTGGCCAGAGTGCTAATCAAACCAAAAGCCTCCAGCGTTTAGGCTCACTGCAGAGTTGAGAGTCAAAACTGATTCAACGTCCTTCCATAGCTTCAGGAAAGGTTAAGGAAGGTCGTTCTCGAGTAGCAGGAACGTGAAAATATTTGTTGAGGTAAAAATGAAGTGCTGTTTTAGCTACTGAATACTACCAATAACTTGTAGTTTTACTTCTTAGATGGCAACAGTTCTTTTGGGGTGAAAATGCAAAAATAGTACTCTTTTTCTTTATGTTCAGTACTATTTTCCAACCCTGGCTACTGAGTGTGAATTTACATACCCTCGTACATTTGTACATTAAGCCATGCAAACATAAGTGGTTGTACTCATATGCATAAATATACATACATGTACGAGAGTCGTCTGTCTGTATGTATGATGTTAGTTTTTGCATTTAATTTAATTATGCTTCTTTATGTTTATTTGTTTTTTTTTTAAATTCGAGCCCCTCTGTCCTCTCTCCTCTCTCTCATTCACTTACATATTGTTTTGTTTTTATTCTTGCTAAAATATTGTGATTATTTTAATACCAAACACGAGTTTTATATTATTTTTTTTTTTAAATTTCTTAAGACAACATGAAAATAAACATTAAAAACTGTTTAAAAACATTATTAAAAATAAAACAATAGCGAATAACATGGCTCCTGCAAGAGTATTTGGAGGGGGATTAGCAAGCTTAGACATGATTTTAAATGGATTTTTATAAAATCATAATTTGGAAGCCTTTCTTTGTCTCTAAATAAACTTAATTTCAGCTGAAATTTTTTACTTAATTTCTTTAGTTTCAAGATGATTAATGTCTACAAAATAATATTAATAATAATTTATTAAAACGTTTACTTAATGAATGACAGACGTCTACGTCGTTTTGTACTGTAACATACAAGAGCTAATAATCAGTTCGACTTTGAGTTCTTTATGGAAATACTACAAATAAAAAGTTTATTCTATTCGTAAGTGGAATATCAAATTCCAAATACAGTCTACTACTTTAGTGTACAACCAAAGGCACCAAAAGCTGAAATGGTACTAAATTTTTGAAATAACAAAAGTACCAATCAATATCTTTCAAAATATGTTTAGCGGAGATTTCAACACAAGCAGGCCAAAGTTTTTCATATACGAGGTGATTATCTTTGTGCAAACCCTATTCTGAAAAATTTTTCTCTATCTCTCCCTCTATTATTAAACTGTACTGATCAGATTTAAAGTTTAACTGATTTCTTTACCGATCTTCACAAAATATGAAATTGAAATTTGATTTCTTTTTATATAAACTTTATTTGTGACGAATTTTGTAAGGATACCTACTATATATTTAGAGATTTGTGACCGATAATGTCCTTCATTGGGAGATATTTGTATAATATCTCCAATAAGGTCCGTCCCTGGTCCAATATACGGTCGCTTGCCAGATATTGTTTAAGCATCTTTAAAATTGCTTTTTATTACAAAGTTTACATGGACAGACAGAAGGACGGACATCAACAAATCGCCTTATGAAGAGATTCTGACTCGATGTTGACCAATATTATTTGGCGTTACCAATATTGTCTTTATTTGGACCTTAATTTGTTGTATAGCCAAGCTTTCGCCAGTGTCGTACGTTACTAAAACCCTCTACAGTTTACTTTAATTCTTATATTTCTGTAAATTTTTATGCAAACTTTAACCTTTTAAGAATAATGAATTATTATCAAATGAATTGATACAAAGTAAATAGCGATAAAATTAAAAAAAATTAATATTGTTTAACTACATACAATACAAATCATTATAGATTATTTAGAATTATATGAAATGGCCTGAAATTATTTAAAAATTGTAAAACAATATGATTGATCTAACATTTAATTTGTTCTAACTACAAATAAACACTGTAATAATAAACTTATCAAACCAGATTAGATTACAAAAAATTGGCTTGAAATTTAATATATTTTTCATGTTAATACTCATTTGAAGTGTGTGAAAATTAACTAGAAATAAATTATTTTTGTTTAAAACCATAAACACTTTATTAAATAACAAAAATTTTTAAAAAAAAAAACTGTGAAATAAAAACGCTATAATTTTGTTTAAATTAAAAGCAGGCGGTTTTAATTACAGCTATTGATTATAAACAAAAATATATTTGTAATATTAAATGTTAAGAATAAATTTAATTGATATATCACAAAATCACTGCTGAGTATCTTTGACAACATACATGGTTTATAATTGCAGTTTAAACACTCGGTTTTAGGAGATTACAAAGAGTTTAAACCTTAACCGCAAACTTGTGTTTGAAAAAAATTCAAAGCGTAATAGATATTTTAGTAAATTCTAAGGTATAATTACTTGGCTGATTATCTTTATATATATAAATCTTCTGTACGTGTGTTAGTAACTAAACTCCTCCTTCACGGCTGTGCCGATTTCGATGAAATTTGTTGTGTGTGTTTAAGTGGGTCTGTGGATGGTTTATATTCACAATTGACCTATATAGGAAAAATGGGCATGGCACCTCCCATACAAAGTAAAAATTTATTATTGCATATCTGGAGTACTATTATAGTGGGAGTCTTCAAACTTTGTGTGAGCTATGGCAGAACAACGTTTGCCGGGACAGCTAGTAATTTATATATGTTTGGGTTATCTGACGTGTGTTCTGTGTAAAGCAACGATAATTCTATTTTTTACTTTATACATCACAGGTAATGTAGCGTAAAGTCAATTGTTACTTTAGTGTCCATAAGAAATCTAGAGGGTAGTGACTTTAAACTTTAGAAATTATTTATTTTACCCACCAGCAGTAATCTAGTCACTAACCCCCAGTAGCACGAAGTCTGGTTATGTTTTTACTAATAGTTATACTGACAGTTTTCATACAAAAATAATTTTAACCGACAGTCTAACTATTAGTTAAGGCATAACCAGACTTCGTGTTAATGGGGGTAAGTTTCCTTTTGTAATTTTTGAAATCGTATTAAACTTTCTTAAATTTAAAAGTATAAACGATTGGTTTTAGTTTAACTATATTCTTATTTTTGAATGTATGACTTAAAAGTGCGGGATTTTTTCAAATTTTCAGCCTTTACTTTGAAACATTTGTACAATATAAATTTATTCAAAGTATTGGCCCTTGTTAGCATCACATTTTCACATCTTTATGGTAACATATGGATTCCGAGCCAAAAGAACTGTTCATCCTTTGAGGCCAAGAACGAATCAAGCCAATATCGGATACTCTGTTCCAAAGTGAAGCGTACTCCAGAGAGAGTGTTTTCCATCGATCGAAACAAATAGTAGTCGATAGGCACACGGTCTAGACCAGAGAAGCCCATTTCATAGCACAATTGTGCAAGTTAACCACACACATATTCTTATTCTCTTTGATTTAGTAGTCACTGAGACAGCGACGAATGAACATACTAAGCGGTTGTATTACTATTTTTTATTTTTTTTTTTAATTTTTGTTAATGATCACTGAAAGAAATATTTGGATTGTTTAATATGTTTCGAACATTAAAAAATCATTGAAGATTTGTCTGGTTTTTCACCTCAATTTACTTCTGTGAACAATTTTTTTTTTCAGATTTGAAATGATTTTAATCAAAACAACGTAATAAAATAAGAAAAAAAAATATTTTACATATTTTAAATATTTCCAAATATGTCGAAAATGATTAATATCGAACTCTCCATTAATGAGCTGTGATAATATGTTGCCGGCAATTTGCTGACTTGATTATTATTAACAAATAAAGCCTTAAAAATATTGGAATCTTATATTTAGTTCACTAAACTTTTCTTTCAGTGAATCTCTTTTTCGCTCACCAACACAAACACAGTTTTAGCTTTGGATATCTCTGGTCTAGACCCTTGGTAGGCAAATAGAGGCATTTAATTTGTGTGCATGTATGGATAAACAATAAATTACCCGCAACGACATCAAGCAACTGAATGAAATATTTGTGTTTTTACGCTCTATTGTTTACATTCGGGTTGTGTACGTGTAAATTGACGAAAATCTTCGTAACAGGAACAATATGAACGCCTACCAATGGTCTAGACTATAAAGCGGTTGAGGCAAAACTTTCCATGTGGCCGTGCGTTGTCATGATGAAATATTACGGTTTCATGTCTGGCCCCATATTCTGAGCATTTTTCGGCCAATGCTCGCTTCAAACTAGTCAGCTGCGTTCGGTACAGTTTCCCTGTGATGGTCTGGTCAGATTTCAAAAGCTCATAATAATCTTTTGCTCCCATCAATTACCTTAGCGCCATGGATATTTGGATATGGTGTCATATGGCTAGTTGGCCGGGCTTCACATACGATCTCTTGCGCTCCGGGTTATCGTAATAGATCCATGTTTCATGAATATTGCTGCTCATTCAAACGTTTGAAATTGCTGCTTGATTTTGCAAGTTATCTTCATGTAGTAATGGCACCAATTCTTGGTCATCAAACTTTGTTTGGCTGTCATGGGCGATCTTTGTATTCCGTGTCAAAATCACCGTTTCGCAAAAATCAATTCTTTAAGTGAGAATAAATGACTGATATGTACCCTTCAAAATACATATAAGATAATAAAAACAAAAACCGAGTTCATATAAGTAAGAGAGCTATATTCGGCTGTGCCGAGTCGTATAAACCCTTCACCAAATTATACTTCAAAATAAAAATTTTAAATATTTTTAGGTAAACAAAATTTATTTTTTTTTCCAAAGTTTAAAATATTAAAATTTTGGAAAAAAAATTTTTCGAATTGTTTTTTTAAAATATTTTTTTTATTTTTTTAAATTTAAATTTTTTTTTTAATACTTAGCGAAAAAAAAACTTTTGGTGAAAAAAAAATTCGGGTTAAAAAATATTTTTTCCGATTTTGAACCATTGTAGGTCCAAGTTACTATGGTCTTATATAAGTCGTTGCAAAGGTCTTCGAAATATCTACATTAGATATCCATATTGTCTATATTAATGTCTTAGTAATCCAGATATAGATCAAAAATAGGGCAAAAATCGAGGATGTCCCGGTTTTTTCCTTATATCTGAGCCATTTGTGGGCCGATTTTCTCGATTTTAAATAGCAACCGAGCCGGAATAATTGCGGAGATATTGATGTATGAATCGTGTATGTAAGTTATTTGGGGGTTTCGGAAAGTTGATTTCAACAGACAGACGGACATGGCTAATCGACTCCGCTATCTATAAGGATCCAGAATATATATACTTTATAGGGTCGGAAAATTATATTGTGGAAATTACAAACGGAATGAAAAACGTATATATACCCTTCTCACGAAGGCGAAGGGTATAAAAATACGCATTTAGGGTAAATCCCGCATTTTTATATCATAAACCCAATAAATATCGATACTTTTTGGTACTTTTCCTTAATATTGATTACTTTTCAATTACAAATTGAAATTCTCAATTTAGTTTGGAATTTTCTCAATCAAATTGAAATTTTCCATTTTCTTTGCAATTTTTTCAATCTCATCTAAATTGTTTTACAAAAAGTACAACATTTTTGTTACTATTCTAACTAAGAATACGATTATGTAACTATATATTTGAAAACTAATGAAAAAATGTATAAAACAAGGTCCTGGCAAAACCAGAACATGTTTGATTTCATTCGTCAAGTGTAGTGTTTATAAAAAAACGGACTTTTTAAAAAACCGGTTTGTCGGTTAACCGAAAATTGGCATTTTTTAAAAAACCGGTTTTTCAGTTAACCGACGAAAAAATATGTGTAGAAAACATAAAATGTCCAATAAAGTATTTACAGCTTTAAAATTTGTAGTTTTTAGTAGTCAGGAATGGTTAATATTAAACAACTATAAATATAAACAAGTAAGAGTGCTATATTCGGCTGTGCCGAATCTTATATACCCTTCACCAAATTATACTTCAAAATTTTAAATATTTTTAGGTAAACAAAATTTAATTTTTTTTCCAGTTTTTTTTTGAATTTTTTGGAAAAAAAAATTTTTCGATTATTTTAATTTTTTTTTTTTAAATTTAAAATTTTTTTTTTTTAAATTTAAAATTTTTTTTTTTTTTAAAAAAAAGACAGACAGACAGACAGACAGACAGACAGACAGACAGACAGACAGACAGACAGACAGACAGACAGACAGACAGACAGACAGACAGACAGACAGACAGACAGACAGACAGACAGACAGACAGACAGACAGACAGACAGACAGACAGACAGACAGACAGACAGACAGACAGACAGACAGACAGACAGACAGACAGACAGACAGACATTTTTCGAATTGTTTTTTTAAAATATTTTTTTTATTTTTTTAAATTTAAATTTTTTTTTTAATACTTAGCGAAAAAAAAACTTTTGGTGAAAAAAAAATTCGGGTTAAAAAATATTTTTTCCGATTTTGAACCATTGTAGGTCCAAGTTACTATGGTCTTATATAAGTCGTTGCAAAGGTCTTCGAAATATCTACATTAGATATCCATATTGTCTATATTAATGTCTTAGTAATCCAGATATAGATCAAAAATAGGGCAAAAATCGAGGATGTCCCGGTTTTTTCCTTATATCTGAGCCATTTGTGGGCCGATTTTCTCGATTTTAAATAGCAACCGAGCCGGAATAATTGCGGAGATATTGATGTATGAATCGTGTATGTAAGTTATTTGGGGGTTTCGGAAAGTTGATTTCAACAGACAGACGGACATGGCTAATCGACTCCGCTATCTATAAGGATCCAGAATATATATACTTTATAGGGTCGGAAAATTATATTGTGGAAATTACAAACGGAATGAAAAACGTATATATACCCTTCTCACGAAGGCGAAGGGTATAAAAATACGCATTTAGGGTAAATCCCGCATTTTTATATCATAAACCCAATAAATATCGATACTTTTTGGTACTTTTCCTTAATATTGATTACTTTTCAATTACAAATTGAAATTCTCAATTTAGTTTGGAATTTTCTCAATCAAATTGAAATTTTCCATTTTCTTTGCAATTTTTTCAATCTCATCTAAATTGTTTTACAAAAAGTACAACATTTTTGTTACTATTCTAACTAAGAATACGATTATGTAACTATATATTTGAAAACTAATGAAAAAATGTATAAAACAAGGTCCTGGCAAAACCAGAACATGTTTGATTTCATTCGTCAAGTGTAGTGTTTATAAAAAAACGGACTTTTTAAAAAACCGGTTTGTCGGTTAACCGAAAATTGGCATTTTTTAAAAAACCGGTTTTTCAGTTAACCGACGAAAAAATATGTGTAGAAAACATAAAATGTCCAATAAAGTATTTACAGCTTTAAAATTTGTAGTTTTTAGTAGTCAGGAATGGTTAATATTAAACAACTATAAATATAAACAAGTAAGAGTGCTATATTCGGCTGTGCCGAATCTTATATACCCTTCACCAAATTATACTTCAAAATTTTAAATATTTTTAGGTAAACAAAATTTAATTTTTTTTCCAGTTTTTTTTTGAATTTTTTGGAAAAAAAAATTTTTCGATTATTTTAATTTTTTTTTTTTAAATTTAAAATTTTTTTTTTTTAAATTTAAAATTTTTTTTTTTTTTAAAAAAAAGACAGACAGACAGACAGACAGACAGACAGACAGACAGACAGACAGACAGACAGACAGACAGACAGACAGACAGACAGACAGACAGACAGACAGACAGACAGACAGACAGACAGACAGACAGACAGACAGACAGACAGACAGACAGACAGACAGACAGACAGACAGACAGACAGACAGACAGACAGACAGACAGACAGACAGACAGACAGACAGACAGACAGACAGACAGACAGACAGACAGACAGACAGACAGACAGACAGACAGACAGACAGACAGACAGACAGACAGACAGACAGACAGACAGACAGACAGACAGACAGACAGACAGACAGACAGACAGACAGACAGACAGACAGACAGACAGACAGACAGACAGACAGACAGACAGACAGACAGACAGACAGACAGACAGACAGACAGACAGACAGACAGACAGACAGACAGACAGACAGACAGACAGACAGACAGACAGACAGACAGACGGACAGACGGACATGGCTTAATCGACTCCGCTATCTATAAGGATCCAGAATATATATACTTTATAGGGTCGGAAATGAAAAATGTAGAAATTACAAACGGAATGACAAACTTATATATGCTTTAAAAATAAGAATATGAAATTTAATTCAGAATTTTTTGCATTGAAAAGAAAAAAAAATTAAAAAACTACGTATGGGTTGATATTTCATTGGCCAAAACATATGCAACTAATTGCTTCTAAAACATTTCTGTCTATAAAACTTAATATTTCGTGGTAAATCCTATATTTTCAATGACGGCCTTACATCGCAAGGCAGTGAAGCTATCAAATTGGCAATAAAATTTGCAGGAATAGCGTTCCAAGCATCTACCAATCCTTGAAACATAATATCTGAATTAGTGCAATTTTCGGGGTCGCTTCTTTGATTAACGTTTTCCCAAATGTTCTCAATGGGATTCAAATCTGGTAATTGTGGTGGCCATTCCATTACCGAAACTCTTTCCTGTGCTAACCACGATTTAACAACATGTGCAGAGTGCTTGGGGTCGTTATCGTGCCGAATAACTCATCGAAGAGGCTTATTATCCTCAGAATTTGGAAGCATTACTCTTTCCAAGATGTCTCTATAGATAGATCCATCCATTATTTCATTCATTTAGAGCGATGGGCCAACACCAGCAGCAGAAAAACTGCCCCCATACCATTACGTTGCATCCTCCATCTTCTCACGAAGGTGAAGGGTATAAAAAGGGCTGAGTCCATTTTATTTTGTAAAAACTTCAAAATTATTATCTCAGTCAAATGGAATTGAGTATAAATATGTTACTAAATATATAATACTTTTTTTAATTATTGGTTTATTCATTAAATTTCAACCAAAAAAAAGTAAATCAATTTCTTAATTAAATTTTTGATAATTTTGAAATTTATTATCATCTCGACTTTCTGATACGAAACAGAAAATGTTACAAGTCCTAAAAAAGGACCTATAAGATGCAAACGCACTTCTTCTTAGCTGTGATTATATGTCATTATAAATCATACCAAATAATTAATAAAACTTCATTATCAGATTTCAAAAATGTTTGAAATCATGGATTTTAGAACGTTTTTTTCTCTCCTGTAATAATTCTGAAAAGCTAACGAAATGATTAATAAATTAAAATTTTAAGAACAAAACACATTAATGAAGTAAAATTTATTGAAAGAAGGTATGTACATCGAATTCAATTTAACGTTTGGTAAAATCATCACTAAGTTTTTAATGAATCATTAGTAAGATTTAGCCTAAACTTATAGAATTATGCGGAATTTAATTTTAATTTTTAATAGTTCCATTATGTGCAATTGATTCTTAAAAAGTTTCTAAGTAAACTCATCGTCCTCTACTATATAGAATCATTGTAATTCTTAAAAATATTAATCTAAAGAGGTTTGTATTGTATATCAGCAGTTTAGTTTTCAAATCAGACCAATAATGTGTATCCAATGAATACTAAAAATGCACAAAAACATGAGATTTATTAATTTTATTCCCAAATTTTAAAAACTTGTTAACCTAGTGATAAAAATCGGATAAATCGGTTAACCGAAAATCAACATTTCAAATTAACCGGTTCGCAAAAAACGAGATTTCGATGAAAACCCGGTTTTTCGGTTAACCGGTTTATAAACACTAGTCAAGTGAGATAAGACTACAATACAAATCTCAGTAGTTTTAAATAAAAATTTGTTATGCTATTTTTTTCAAAAACAAAAAAAGAGGCTGGTTCACAGCACACAAATGTTTCAAATATGTATGTATATGTTCGATGACTATTTCAATAACTCTGTGGTCATAAGCAATAACCACCTAAGTCGACTTAAGAAGGATTTGAGTTATATATGCTACATTATTCTCTTCATAGAACTGTATGTATACGTGAAATCCCTACCTTCCTAACTTTCTTATTTAAACAGTTATTAATTAGAAACATATTGGCTTAAGTCCTAAGGAAGACTATCGCATTTACAATAAGCCCCAAAATATACTTATGAACACATTCAATTATATTTTATTTTGTTTAAATAGCTTATAATGACTTTAGTTGTTATTGTTATTTTTCACAAAATAAATTTTCATAAATAAGAGTGCTGTTATAAGAGCCAAACTAAGGATAAGCGATTATTGCAAATTGGCTTAATTACTTGACATGTCAATATTTAAATATGTAATAACAGCTTAACTCAATATATGCCAAGCAACAATCAAAACACTTATTTTCAACAAACGCCTAATCAGATATTAGCACTTTCAATTTAGTATTTCTGAGTTGCATTAAGCGATGATATTTGTTTTTATTAAATATTTCTCTAATAAATAAAGCTTTTGTTATAATTTTTCATTTTAGCATTGTGGGGGTAAGAATCTTTGATTCTGCATTCTACTTTTTCTAATGCAATCTTTTATTTTTTTCAGAATCGCTTTTATAACTATAAATAGGTTTTTCTCAAAAACATGTTTTTTGAATTAGGCGGTTATTGCTTGTGACCACAGAACTAGTTGTATATCTATGCATATAGTTATCGGCCTACATAAATTTAGCTTATTTTCCTAATTTGATTGCTTGACTAAGGGAAAATTTAAATGTTGTTCATATTAATGGCCCCATAATTTTTATACACGCGATAACACATTTTCCATGCTTGAGTTTTATTAGGGGACATCATGATGACAGTCATCATGTATGAACCCCTGAAGTGTTTTATTTTTCTCTATCTATTAATTTCAAAATTATTCAAATGACGAAAATTCAAAATCAAACAAACATGTTGACGAAAATCTCTAAATAAAAAAAAAAATAGTTTTGATTATAAAAATAACGTATTCAAGATTTAAATATATAAAAATGAACTGAAATGATTTGGAATGAATGAATAAATGAATGGGAAATTGCTAGCAAAGCCAAGGTAGACACGTTTATTTGTGCGTCAGCAATACAAAGTTGTTAAGGCTTTTTTTATATCCCAAAAAATTTTAAGTTATATTGTTTGTTTGTCTTTTGACAATCAATTATTGAAAATATTTAGGTTGTTGATAAACTTAAAGGAAGATTCTCAGAAGTGTATTTTTGACCTGCGACTTAAGTAAACCCCACAAGGAAATAATCTTGGTTTCCAGTTCAAATAACCTCCACTTGAGATGACCATGCCCTCAAATCATTAAATTCAACCTCAAGCTCTTGCTATTGAAGGTAATGGCCTGGCAAAGGTTTTTCTTTTAAAATTTATTTAAAAACAAGTAAGAAAGTACGGTCGGTCAAGCCCGACCATATAAGTAAAAGAGCAAAAAAAAATTTTCTTTTAAAATTTCTATAATTTATATTTTTGAGTGATTTTCGGAAGTGGGGTTATATGGGGGCTATGACCAATTATGGACCGATCACCATGAAATTAGGTCGTGTGATTTATGTCTATATTAAAGTTAACTATGTTGAATTTTGTGTGTTTACCAACATTTTTAAGGGATTTATGCACGTTAAAGTGATTTTCGGAAGCGGGTCTATATGGGAGATATGACTAATTATGGACCGATCGTAACAGAATTTGGTGACATGAATTTTGTGTATATAAAACTTATTTGGAGCGGAATTTGTGGATATACATATATAAATTAAACATTTATGACCGATAAAGTCCAATTTCGGGAGGACATTTGTATGGGGGGCTAGGTGAAATAGTGGACCAATTTCAATAGGCTTGGTCCTTGAGCCAAAAAAATAATATGTACCAAATTTGATCGAAATATCTTCAAAATTGCGACCTGTACTCTGCGCACAAGCTTTACATAGACAGCCAGACGGACGGACATCGCTTAATCGACTCAGAAAGTGATTCTAAGTCGATCGGTATACTTTAAGGTGGGTGTTAGACTAATATTTTTGGGCGTTACAAACATCAAACGCATAATACCCTCCCCACTATGGTGGTGTAGGGTATAATAAAAGAATATAATTTTCGTTCCCTTAAACATTTTCAAATACTGTACAATATTTCTTAATAAAATTTTTATTCAATTTCGACTACAACAATAAATAACATAAAAAAATACAAAAAAAAATAAACTTAAAAACTAATACACTTTGAACACAATAAAGAGAAAAACAAATAAATAAATATTCATCGGTATGAGCAAAATAAAAATAAACAAACTGACAATTCATTAGACTGTCAGTCTGACTAACCAAACCAACACCAACAACGGACGACAGCAAATGAGACAAACCATTGAAACCAAATGGAATTCAGTTGGTCACATGATTTCAATTTCATTTTCACACAATTTTGCAAATGTAGTGACTACAACAAAAAAAAAACAATTTAATGACGTTCTTCTTTCTAGTCTGTAGAAAAACACAGCAAAACAATGTAAATTTATTTATTATTAACAAAAAAAAAAAACAGAGAAAAATAAAATAAACGTAAGTAATAAATATTTATAATGCAGTCAGTATGTATTATTCAAATATGTACTCGTACATACAAAATCATGAAATAATGCTGTAATATTTACTTGAAGTAGCGGGGATTTCTAGATATAATTACACAATTTTAAAACTGAACTTTCGACTGTGATTTTTTCGATAAAGTTCCAGGTGAAACTGTTAGTTTAAATTAAAGTTGTTTTAGTTACACCATTTCCAATTGAATTTCAGAATTTTCTAATTGTAGTTCACAATTCTCCAAATTTATTTCAAAACTGGAAATTTCTGAAATACAATTGCAAAATTCTGTAATACTATAAGAAAAATTTTTATGTATAGGGAGGAAATAACAGATTTTTAATATACCTATAATTTCTTCGAAGGAAAAAGGATAATAAATTTAAACAATATCCTTTAAGCAAGAATATTTTGAAATTAGGGTTCCTAATTTTGCGGACTTTTTCATTTCACGGGAGGAAATTAAAAAATATTTTCATTCCCGGGAATTTTTATACCCTACACCACCATAGTGGGGAGGGTGTAATGTATTTGTGCAGATGTTTTTAACGCCCAAAAATATTTGTCTAACCCACCTTAAAGTATACCGATCGACTTAGAATCACTTTCTGAGTCGATTAAACGATGTCCGTCCGTCTGGCTGGCTGGTTGGCTGGCTGTCCATGTAAACCTTGTGCGCAGAGTACAGGTCGCAATTTTGAAGATATTTCGATAAAATTTGGTACATGTAATTTTTTCGGCCCAAGGACGAAGCCTATTGAAACTGGCTGAAATCGGTCCATTATTTCGCCTAGCCCCCATACAAATGTCCTTCCGAAATTGGACTTTATTGGTCACAAATGTTAAATTTATTTATTTATATATGTATCTACATAAATTTCGCTCCAAATAAGTTGTATATATACAAAATTCATGTCACCAAATTTTGTTACGATCGGTTCATAATTAGTCATAGCTCCCATATAGACCCGCTTCCGAAAATCTCTTTAACGTGCTAAAATCACTTAAAAATGTTGGTACACTCCGGTTCACTTATTTAAAGGCACTAAAAATTCCATATTCAGCAGCCTGTATCTTCTGCAATTTTAAACCAATTGCATAATTTTAAAATAGAAATGGAAGCTAGACATCTTGAGATCTAAAAAAAATCATGATAGTAGTGGTTTCTTAACTAAAGAACTTTTTTTTTTTAACAATTTATAAAAAAAGTAAAAAAATTTGCTATTTTTTTTTGGTTCACTTGAATAAAGGCACTTTATTATTTTTTTTATTATTTTTAAAGTAAGCGATGATTTTTTGTAGCGAGCGTTTGTTTATTACAATTTCTGCCAATCTATGTAAAATGATAAGAGAGCTATTCGGACACAGTCTGAAGAATCGTGCTATGGGAGGTGCCACGCCCAATCATCCAATTGCGACCATTTTCAGCCAAACGATGTAAAATTATAAGAGAGCCATTCGGACACAGTTTGAAGAATCGTGCATATAGTTCTAAATCTATTTCGAAATAACTATTTACTTTTTTATGGGAGATGACTCATCCCCTTTCCGATCCCTCCCAGTTTTGTTTAAACTTCATGCAGTGATAAGAAATTGATTCGTATAAGATTTGAAGAGTGTCACAATTGTTGTTCTACAGATATTCGAAAATAACTATTTATTTTGTATGGGAGCTGCCACGCCCAGTAATCCAATTGCGACCATTATCAGCCAAACTATGTAAAATGATAAGAGAGCTATTCGGACACAGTTTGAAGAATCTTGCTTATAGTTCTCAATATGTTTAGAAATAATTATTTACTTTGTATGGGAAGTGACTCACCCCCTGTTCCGATCCCTCCCAGTTTTGTCTAAACTTCATGCAGTAATAAAAAATTTATTGGTATACAATTTTAAGACTGTCACGATTATTGTTCTACAGATATTCGAAAATAACTATTTACTTTGTATGGAAAGTGCCACGCCCACTAATCCAATTGCGACCATTTTCAGCCAAACTATGTAAAATAATAAGAGAGATATTCGGACAAAGTTTGACGCATTTTGCTAATATAGTTCTCAATATATATAGAAATAACTATGTACCTATTTGATATGGGAGGTGCCATGCCCCTGTTCCGCTCCGTTCAAATTTAAACTTCATTCAGTGATAACAAATTGATTCGTATAAGATTTGAAGACAGTCACGAGTATTGTTTTACAGATATTCGAAAATAGCTATTTACTTTGTATGGGAGGTGCCACGCCCATTTACAAAGTCTCATTAATGGAAATTTATCCATATTTGCACAAGTTACAAAATGTACCGAAGTGGTAAATTCACCTTGTATTCTAACAGGATGCTCACAAATTTCATTTTCTTAAAGCTCCCTTTACGATTCGTTCATACATCATATTAAAATCGGGCCAGTAGTTTAAAATATGCGATTGACTCCTCTAAACAGGGACCGAATACGAAACAAGACGAATATCAACGATCGTCATTAAAATGATCAATTAAGAAACAAAAACCACAATCAATAACATGTTACTATTAACCATATACCATATTCACCCTTATCGCGAATCATTATTTCACATGAAATATGTTTCCATTTTTCGTTCATAAACTTTGTTCATGTGAAAAAATTTCGCATGTTGTGAAATTTTTAGATGAAATTTTGTAAACAATAAACAGCTGCTACGAACAAAATCAACTATTGTGAATGTAAAGTTTAGGGGAATATCACGATAACAATTTTCCCTTCGAGGGAAATGGATATTTCATGGGAACATAAATTTCACATGTTTTTCACGATAGGGGTGATTATCTTTATCCGATCTCTGCTTTAGGGGGCGAAAGAAACATTTTGTTTATAGCTTTCCCAACTGTTTTTTACACTTACATACTTAAATATTGTTGTGTATACTTAAAGCTAATTGTTAATTAAATTTAGATAATGAAAACACCTGAATATATTTATTTAAATTAAAATGCATTTGCATTAAATTGTGTCACTTTTGGCGCATATTCAGAAAAAAAGAAGACATTTTATAAAAAGGTTGCAAAGCAACTCGTGTTTGTACAACATTATTGACATTTTTCTAGCAATTATAATTAGTTTATTTTTATAAATTTTTTGTGCGTTCGCATTAAAAATTTCGTAAATTTTATTTCGAAATAAATAAAAAAATAATGGGGAAGGAAACTGACCCATAACTAATGAGGTAATTGATACCTCGGGGTTAGATTTAGTTTTAACATTTTTAATGAAAGCAATCTATAATTTGAACACCTTTTAGGCTCTCTGTGATAGGTCACGGAACTAGCTCAAAATCACATGTTCTGTTTTAATGAGGTTATAGGTTCGATTCCTAAGAGAAACTTTGACCAGCTTCTTTACAAAAAGCATAAGAATTTAATATGAAATAGTTTCTAAAGAAAACATTTATATATTTTCTTAATTTTGAATTCCTCTGACATCATTGTTGTTGTTTAATTTTCCCTCTAATGGTCACATTATTTTGTTTGCATTTTGCCACTACATCACATGTAAAATTCTCAAGATTTTGACGTCATTTTCAATGCTGCTGGTATCATCACTTTTATAGTTTATTTTTAAATCAAGCCACCCATATAAACCAAAATAATTTTGACGACTTTTTTTTTTTTTTGCTGTTTTTCACTAATTTGATCACAAGACAAAATGCACTGACAAATTCAAAAATAAATCATCTGTAAATTGTACTTTTTTTTTTCTTGGTTTTGTTAAAAAATATCATAAATATTGTTTTCTCTAGCATTTCAAATAACTTAAAATGGTTTAAAATTTTTGAACACATCAAGAGATGACATTTTTGAAATAAAATAATAAATTGTTTTACTCTAAATTATAATAAAAAAATGAAGAGTAATATGAATCATTTCATTAGTTAAAGCACGTATATACTATAAATTTTATTAAAAATCTAATAAATTTTTATTTTTTTCTAATTGCAGGTAAGCAAAGAGAGTCAATTTTTAAAAAAAATTTAAAAATATTTTATTAGAAAAAGTAAGTAAAACAAGTAAGAATCTTATATACCCTTCACCAAATTATACTTCAAAATAAAAATTTCAAATATAAACTATTTTTTTTTCCAAAATTGTTTTTTTCATTTTTTGGAATAAAATTTTTTTCAATTATTTTTTTTTTTTTTTAAATTTAAAATTTTTTTTTAAAATTTGAAAAAAAAATTCGGGTTAAAAAATATTTTTTCCGATTTTGACCCATTGTAGGTCCAACTTACTATGTTCTTATATACGTCATTGCAAAGGTCTTTGAAATATCTATCATTAGATTTCCATATTGTCTATATTAATGTCTTAGTATGGTTCCTAATTTCCCGGACTTTTTTCTTTCCCGGGAGGAAATTAAAAAATAGTTAATTTTTTAACACTAAATTAAACTGAAAACCAGACAATTTTTTTTTAGAATTCCCGAAAAATTATTCCCGCGAAATCCAGATATAGGTCAAAAATCGAGGTTGTCCTGGTTTTTTCCTCATATCTCAGCCATTTGTGGACCGATTTTGCTGATTTTAAATAGGCAACTTCTCGAAAGCATGTCTGACGGAATTATTGCAGATTTGGATCCGGAAGATATCTGGGGTTTTCGTAAAATTGATTTCAACAGACAGACAGACAGACGGACATGGCTTATTCGACTCCGCTATCTATAAGGATCCAGAATATATATACTTTATAGGTTCTGAAAATTATATTGTGCCTTCTCACGAAGGTGAAGGATATAAAAATTAAACAAGATTGCTTTTAAAATGATGTTATTTATATATTAGAGCAATTCACAAGGTCTCTTATCAGTCATATTGTCATAATGTCCTAATATATCACGACTCGGAGGCTCGGCTTAACCGACTCTTTGGCATTCGGCACAGGTTTCTGCTGGTTGGTTACGATAACACAATAAACATAGCATACAAGTAGTATTATTTTAGGCCATTTTTCGCTTGAAAAGCAATCAAAACCATTGTGAAATATTAGGACTTATGACAATATGACATGATAAGAGACCTTGTGAATTTACCAATTGTTTTAAATAAACCTGGGATTTGTTAAAATCTGAAACATAATTTTAATCAACCTGTAGTAAAATATAATAACCCTTCATTGCTTTGGCATGTGCTTTGTAATAAGTAGTTTCAATTAAAACTTCTTTAAATTTTCTTATTTCCTACAATTGTTAAATTTATAGTTCTGCCCTCACCCTCTGAGCCCCATTATCATTATGATTTATTACTATGTTGCCTTCCTTGCTGGAGAAATATGAAAACAACAAAATAAATGCTCGTCGGTCGTATTTACCCAAAATTGAATTCATTTTAGCTGGCTGATTTTAATATTTCAACTTAATCCCTTAATGCTCTTTAGATGTTCAAATGTTGTACTACTTGCATTTTTAACCAACCTCATCAGCAAACCATAAATCATTATGAGCAAACACAGTTTCTGCTCCCAGCGAAAAACTGATGTAAAATTAATGTAAAAAATAAGCAAGAAAGTACCCAATAGGAAAAATGATTTCTTTCCAAAAACATTGAAATTTTCAGAAACTCAACAAATCATTATATAATTTGAATCAATGGCATTTCTCTTTCCAAAGATTTTCCATTTAGATACTAATTTATACAGGAATTTGTCCCGATTTTCCACAAAAAAGTGAGTTGAGTCCTATATAAAAGTCGTGTTGGAAATATATAAGGCCTTATTCATAAACAATTTTTACCTTTTAAAATCGGTGGTTTATTTCCTTTAAATAAACCGCATTTTGATTGCATTTAAAATTCACAATAATACACCCAATTAAAGAACGCTTTATAATGTACAAGAATGTAGTTGATGTTAACTCTAACAGCGCTTATGATAAACTAACTACCGACTGCAACCGCTGCCACTATTTACACAGCGTCATCTTCCATCCAGTAGCTTCACGAATAATATTAACGGACATACATATCTAGAATGTTCGAATTCTGAAGCTTCAATGTTAATGTTAGCAGCTAATACATTCATCGTTGCCATACTTACAAACAATGCTAACAACTGGATGCTATCAACATTGTTGATAAGTAGAAGCTTCTGCTGATGGACAAGTCTATAAACATGATGATTATTGCAGGCAGTCGTTACAGACCGTTAAATTCAAATCGTAGATCCACAAAAGTATATATATTATGGGTCCGGATAGCTTGGCTAACTTTAACTTGATATATTTTGGGTCATTTGGCACGTATGTGCTCATTGTAGCTTGTTCATTGTTAGCTATGAACTTTTTCCCATCTTTCTGGCAACATATGGATTCCGAGCCAAAAGAACTGCTCATCTTTTGAGGCCACGAATGAATCATGCCAATATCGGATACTCTGTTCCAAAGTGAAGTGTATCCCAGAGAGATCGTTCTGCATCGATCGAAACAAATAGTAATCGGACGGGCACTTCCCAACCACTTCATTCTAAATAGTTTTTAACAGGTATTGCAACATGAGTCCGAGCGTTGTCAGGATTGAATATTGCGGTTTCATGTCTGGTGACCCAATGCTCGCACCAAACGAATCAGTTGCCTTCGGTACAGGTTCCCTGTGATGGTCTGGTAAGCCTTCAGCAGCTCATAATAAATAGGACCCTTTGCTCCCCATAGCATTACCTTATTTGGCTTTGGTGTCGATTCGGCTGGCTGGCCGTGCATCACATACATTCTCTTACGCTTCGGGTTTTCGTAATTGATCCATTTTTCATCGCAAGTATGATTCGGTGCAAGAATGATTTTATTTTATAACATTCAAGCAGCATTTCGTACATGTAAAATCGTTTTTCAAGATCTCTCAACTTCAATTCGTATGGTACCCAATTTTCCTGCTTTTAGATGAACCCTGCTGCTCGCAAACGTTTTGAAATTGCTGCTTGCAAGCTCTTGTTGAGTTTTACAATAATCTTCATGGAGTGATGCTTCCAATTCTTGGTCTTCAAACTTTTTTGGCTGGCCTGAGCGATCTTTGTCTTCCGTGTTAAAATCACCGCTTCTAAACCGAACAAGCCATCTCTCGCACATTGAAACCGATGAAACACATTCATCATAAGCATCGCAGAGCAATCGGTGAGCTTCAGCAGCACTTTTTTTCAAATTAAAGAAGTAAAGCAAAACTTCCTGCATATAGCGCTTTGTTGGTACAAAATTCAACATTTTCGAAGCCAAAAAAACTTTGTTGATTGCACTTTAATATTCCATATCTAAGTGGGAATAAATGACAGATATTTACCCTTCAAAATGACATATAAGTTATTAAAAATAAAAACCGCATTCAGAAGATACGCCATCTATTGTAAATGCCGTATTGTTAAGTCATACACCCTAAACAATTGATATATTTTGTTTCATTTGGCAGATATAGGCTCATTGTAGTCCAGAGAGAATTCAATTGGTTACTTCATACATCTTAGGTAATCTAGCGTCAAATCAATTGTCACTTTAGTGTCTCTAAGTAATCAAAAGTGTAGTCACTTTAAACGTTAACTTTGTACTGCACTTTTTGTGAATAACACAGGTCAATAGGTAAAAAAAGGCTATATAGATTTGATGATAGATTTTTTTTAAAAAATTTTTAAGTAAAATTATAAATTTTATTAGACGTTTCTCCACATATTTAATTATTACCCAAAAAGGGTTGGACCGGTATTATTAAAATAAATAAAAAAAGTTGAGATTTACATAACCTTTAATCCCCTTATATATTGCGTTTCAATTGGCTCTGCAGTTTCGGAGTTATAACAAATTAACGCAAAAAATATATTTTTTATGTGAAAATAGAAAATTTTTTTGTTTTAAAAAAATCATGAAAAATCGAAAACTCCAACAATTTTTCAGATGTATTAATTCATCTCAAAGCCACATGTAATAGGAACAAAATGGTATTTCGATCATAAAAATCGATTAATTCTTTTTGAATTTATTCACAATTAAGTAAATTCGCTCACTTTCACAAAATTTTAGTTTTTTGTGTGATATACATAAAATTTAGCAGTTAATGTTCTTCTTTCAAATGACTCAATTTTGAAAACATTTTCCCCATGTTATGGTAAAATTTTCACATATATATTGTTTTTCAATCGGCTCAGTAGTTTCGGAGTTATAATAACAAATTAACGCAAAAAATATATTTTTTATGTTAAAATCAAAAATTTGTTTGTTTTTAAAAAATCATGAAAAATCTAAAACGGAATTTTTTTTTATATTTATTGCTTTATAACAACGCCACAAGTAATGGAAATAAAATAAGATATGGATCATAAATATCGAATGATTATTTTCGAATTTATTCACAATTAAGTGAATTCGCTCATTTTCAAAAAATTTTAGTTTTTTGTTTGAAATACATAAAATTTAGTAGTTAGTATTCTTTTTCGAATGATTGAATTTTGAAAACATTTTCGCCATGCTATGTACAAATTTTCACATATATATTGCGTTGCAATCGGCTCAGTAGTTTCGGAGTTATAATAAGAAATTGAAGCAAAAAATATATTTTTTAAATGAAAATAGCTAATTTTTTTGTTTTAAAAAAATCATGAAAAATCGAAAACGGCAGAAATTGTCCACATTTATTGCTTTATCGCAAAGCCACATGTAGTAAGAACAAAATGAGATATCGATCTCAAAAACGTATTGATTGTTTTCGAATTTATTCAAAATTAAGTGAATTCGCTCATTTTCACAAAATTCTATGAGTGGAAATTTTACATGTGTTTTCTTTTTGTTACAAAACACATGTAAAGTTTTCACTCAAAGAACACTCAATTTTTATTTTAATAACTAGTTGACTATTTACTAATGTTAGTTCTTCAAGTTTCTCCAACCCACATACTTCTTTCCGTTCTTATTTATTTGAAAATAAAATATCTAAATTTGTACTGCATACTTTAGGGGGCTTTTTTTATTACAGTTTACTGGACTCAAAAAAAGTTTCCGAGTTTTACCCGGAATTTTGGATTTTTTTCTTTACAAACCATCTCCTGAAAATTTCGAATCGAATAAAAAAAAAATTAGCCAAATCGCTCCAGCCGTTCTCACGTGATGGCATTACATACATGGACCATTTCATTTTTATATATAGATAGATAGATATCGGATTAAAGGTTTTTGAGTTATCATTAATTATGTGGAAAAATGTCTAAAAAAAATTCACAATTTTACTTAAAATTTTTTTTAAAAAAAATCTCTGCATAGAATTTAAAATTTGGACCATATTTGTACTACTGGAACCACAATACATCAAAATTGTGTAGTGGTTTTTTCGATTTTATACATTTAACTCGTTTAAATTTTTAAATATTTTAATTGTTTATGTTTATCTCCCAAACCAAAATTTCTTTTATAAAAAACGAAGCTGTTATAATTAATTTTATTTCATTATGAACATTTTACGCGCTCACTAATTAATTTAACAACACCCACCTAAAAGCACCCTATAGATTTCCTACTGGGTTTTTAACTCACACCAGAATACAAGCAAGACTAAACATGTTTCTATGTGTGTTTTAATATTCTCATAATATAAATTTTTCATCAACTTTGTATAATAAATAAATTCCAATTTGAAAATGTTTCATGTACAAGGTGTTTAATGGCCGCAACATACACAACTAGCGCACACATTTTCAACAATTAAATTAAGCAATAATTAAAACAAAACAAAAAATAACAAATAAACTATTTAAAAATTTAGCTGAAAAAAAAACACTCAAACATTTTTATCAACATATTTTTTTACTTGACATTTACGAACTCACTTAACAAAAAAAATATTTCAAATGTTTTTGTTTCTAATTTTATTTTTTAGATTTTTCTTCTTTTGTTAAATGTTTGTTGGCAAATGACAATTGTCGTTGGGGGGTTTAATTTGCCGCCAATACCTACAAATTGCCTTAGGCAAAAAACCAACAAAAAAAAAATAAGAAATTAAAAATTTGGTTGAATTTAGCTTAAAAAGCGAAAAATATTTTAAATAAACTTACTTTTAAACCTCTATATACTCGTACATACATATGTATATTATTTATTTGTATTTCATTTAGTTTTTTGCCAAAAAGGAGTCCCCCTTTATAGAAAAAAATTAGATGTTTAGAGGGAAATTTAACTACAAAAATCCTACACAGCAGTTTAAAGTACTCAAACATTTGGCCAACATTTACTTTAG
Source organism: Calliphora vicina (assembly GCF_958450345.1). Classification (NCBI taxonomy): domain Eukaryota; kingdom Metazoa; phylum Arthropoda; class Insecta; order Diptera; family Calliphoridae; genus Calliphora; species Calliphora vicina. The sequence goes on from NC_088782.1 coordinate 64,118,624, forward strand.
TAATAGTTTGTGGTGCTCAAGCAAAACAATTAATTTTTTTGCTTTCTTTTCGATTTTCGGCGACTCTGGTATATATGTAGACATACCTAGTTTCTGCTGTATTTGTTGGCGTTTTTTTTTTGTCTAAAATGCTACTTCAACAAGATGGCAGAATTTTCTTGGCATTTGGCCAACTAGTATTAAACAATACAATTCAGAGAAGAGGAGAATATGAAAAAAACAAACAACACAGAATATTTCTATTCATTTCCTTTTCTTTAATGAAAGAAATGCACAGTGGAGTGGATGGTGAACAAATGTGTTCACAAATTTCTAAATTAAAACGATAAGACTTCTGTATATCTCTCCCATTGTGATACCCGGTAATTTACTCTATCATAATTTGTTGTTTCCAATATGAATCAAACATATTCTCTGAGATTCCTCCTCAATTGCTCATCTAAGCATGAGAAATAGGAGGCATCAAATATACGCTTCTTCAAAGTGGCTAATGCCAGACACTTGGAAACCGCCTGCTGTTGATCCGTAGACCCAGTCCCATGTCAAGCATACTTAGTGTCCTGCAATAGTTGGAATGAGTAGCCTTAACTGCTTAAATCCAATAAGTAGATTCTTTCAATCGGCATCATAGACCGGCCAAGTCAAACTCGCATTAACGCTGGTGGTTGCATTGAACCATCTTATCTTTGGCAAGCCTAAACCGTTTCTGTTGGACTACCGACTTGCAACTTGCCAAGGGAAGGAGTCAATCGCTCCCTGTCTGACATATTCAACATCCATACAGTTGTTCTGACTGTTACCCATATTAGAGTTAGCCTTACCCCTTTGGGACATGTTTGGTGCATCTTAGTGAAAACATGGGATGAGAACTGGGCCTCGAGGTGCACGGTCCTCATTTAAATTTGCAGCTGACTAGAGTTCTCATCTAGTACCACGGGTGATCCATTGAGCCCCAGGACTTGTCCTCTTGAATCTATGGTGACTGTGGTTTTAAACCCAAAGAGGGTAAAGGATTGGTTAAATGGCTCTTATTTTACGCTTATTTAAAATTTCAGACAACCGAATCATACTAAGTGCTGTTGCTGAACACAACAGATCCATGTAGTAGTGATGTTGGTTGGCTTGGTTTGAGAAATGTTTTGGATTGGGTGGTGTTAGTGGTACATGGGAATATAACTTGGCTATCGGTTGTTGTTATAACAGCATGGACAATTTTACAATTTTCAATCTGGATATTCTGGGGTATCTGCATGTTGTTCAATTGCAAGAAATTGTGCTACTTCAACAGGTTGAATCCATAAATCCATAGGACTAAGTGAAGTGGAGGGTGTCATTAGGACCCTGACCACAAATGCTGGGCATAAGTTAAGGACGGAACGGTCTATGCGGGACCAAAAGGCAATAAGTCTGTTGCTCCAACCTGATCTAAGTGGTGCCAGAACCATTCTTGTTCCATGCGGCAGAATCTTCTCGGCGTCTGCTATCGGTATTGAGCGACCTCCAAGGACGACATTCAATGGTGTCTCTGTGAATGTCGTTCAAAGCTGTCATATATGAGCGACGATCAAATGGATCCTGCACATACCTCTCCTCGTATTTCCGTAGCTCCTGTCTGACATACTTTGGGGGAGACTCCAACTGCGTGATGTTGAAGTTTGGATGACTCCTCCGGTGGCATCCCAGAAGGAACTGTTGTGTCAACATGACTGGATATCACTCAACGAAGGCGACCACACTGAAGCAGCATAGTTGACAACTGATCGACTAATCCAATCTTGTAGGTAGCTAGCAAAGTTTCTTTGTCCATACCCCAAGTACTGCCGGCTAGTGCTTTGAGGATCTTGTTCCTATTTCGCAGTTTATGCGTGATTGCGGTGGCGTATTGTAAGGAGGTAAAAAGGTTATCAAAAGTGACACCCAAGATTTTCGTTTTGTTAACGGTGTGTTATAGACGAACACCTTAACAATAACGACTTGGGAGTTATAGGTCGCTGGTCGTATGTTCGCTCTGGCAATTGTCTCCTATCTTGTTGACTAGCTGAGCTAGCAGGGGTTAGATAGCCCGAGCTCTCGAGTAAGGAGCTTGTTTTTTGGTGATAGACGCATTGACTTTTATCTGGTGTTGGTAACACCTTGCGATTAGGACTTCGGGCAGGTACGCACGTTAATCTTGAATACATTAGCTTTATCCTAGATAAAGTCATCTCATTAGAGACAACCGACATTTTTTGGCTAATAATTATCTTGGTATATCACCAGAAATACAACATCACCGACCACACAAACCAAATAGCCTGAAAGAGAATTTTATTTCGTATCATCCTATTCCCACTTTTGGAGCCATCAGCATAAATCCTCATGATACCTATCGAGGGTAGAGTCCGCTAATATCCCTAACCTTTTTATCATATCGAGCACCAGTAAGAGTCATTGTCATTGCTTAATCGACGATGACTGCAGTCCAAAATTCACACCAAAAAGTAACAAGTTGTGCATGCCTTCGTTTTTCGACAATCACCCAACAGAGATTTAATGACGTCTTAACTATCGGAAAAGATGCAAATATCCTTCAAATATATTCAATAAAAGGCTGATATACCATCATAAAAAATACTTCACTGAACTGTTCATCTAAAAGATTCCCTGGTACCATGTAGCGCAATGTAGAAGCCAGTTCCTTTGGTTGTTTTCCAAATGTATTCCAAATCTTCTATTATGAGACCAGTAAAATGTACCAGCCAGTAAATTGCAAATGACTCACCAACTCACCATCAGAGTGGAAGTCGTGGAGACATGCGACATAAAGTCATTAGATCGCCATACTATCGGATATGAATCCAATATCTCTAATGTACATTCTATAAAACCTGCACCAGATTGCAATCCATTTAATGACTGATATATTTGCATAAAGAACACTAAACTGATCAGGTCATCTAAAAGACTCGCTGATATTAATCCTTGCTCTCACGACTTTGGAGTCCTCAATAACGACTTTAAATATTTCCTCCTGAAATGATGATACAGTTAAATCTCCTGTCAAAAATAGAGCGGTAGAGAGATGTTCAGAGGTGCAGTAGTCCATGGTCCATGGTATCAGGAAAGTTTATCAAATAATTTACTATTACATAATAACCAGTGCTCCGACGAACTCATATCCTTGTAATCTCGGTATGGGTTCATCGTTCACCTTTCCCCTTAGATTGATTGTTCACCTGTACATAGAATTTAAAAACGAACCTCAAGAGCTCAAATGAAGCGAAGTGCTTCAATAAACCCCTTAAATGATGATATCCTCTTTGGATGATAATAATGCAGTAGATGATGTTGGTGGGAAAGTTCCTTAAACAATTTAGTATAACGGAATCATATCAAGAGCTCTCATGATACGAACTGAATCTGTAAGCATTATGTGTAGCTCTCGATGTTCCTTAAATGATTCAGTATGACAAAATGTTCAAATCTCCTCTGAACCCGTTTTAAATTTTTCACTCTTAGATTCATCATAGAATTCCGAAAAATCCATATCAAGAGCTCTTCACTGGTAGCTTACACTCAGTGAATTTCTTGAGTATGAACTTAAGACAAATTGTCATAGTCGTCTGCTGGCATTTGACAGTACGGAAGCGTGAGTTCCAGTTCTTTGTTAATTTTGTGACATATTAATTTTCTCCAACTTGTGAGGAGAGTTTAAATTTCTTTAATAAAAATTTCTCTTAAACCCTAACTAGGCGGTTTTTCATCATTATAGTAAAAGTTAAGCACAAAAATCTTTTATATCTGTTCATAATTTGAAAAATCTCAAATTAGACACTTTTTGGTCACACTGTACTGGGAACAATGTTAAAATATGTCGTCACTGCAAAACACTTTTTAAATCTTATCTCCTACTCCACAGTTATTTCAAGTTTTGTGCAGCACAAATACTGGAGAGACATGTCCATATGATAATGACAGCTAACGGGTTCTTCAAAGAGGACACAAAATCTACAAATTTATTAAAAGAAGTACCAAACAAGTACAACTATTTGCCCAAATAGTACCTTTTTGGTGCTTTATTTATTATATTTGAAATTGAAAAAGTTCATTCCCTTATTTTGCAAATAACTTCATCTTTGTTTTAGAAATTGTCCACATAAAATGTTGAACTAAATTATTAAATTAAGGTGAAGTGATTTACATAATAAGATAGTTAATAGAATACGATCAATTACAATAGATCTTTTGTTTACTAAGTTTGGTAAAAGGTCTTGGCGTTGTCAATTGACAACCTTATTAACATCTTTAGACTTCATCGTTTGGTGGCGTAACTGATCGTTGCTGGATGATTCACAAACAACTCAGGACCTTAATGCAAATATCTTTAGATCCATTCATAACATAAGTTAAAAACCAACAACAAGTCTTGGGAAATTGAGTTTACGGATGCCGTACTGCCACGCCTATTCTGCCATATTAATGAAATCATGTTCCATGTTTAAATGCAATTTTTCTTCTTCTCACTAAAGTCCTAATATATATTTAATGATCCCAGCAGTTAAGCAAGTAGTCAATGTATCCCTTAAAGACTAACTAAATAACAACACCAGACCTCACTTCACATGATTATTATTATTAGTGAGACTCTACACACTGCGACCCAAAGGATCTTTTGTGCAGCCTTAGATTTTTTCATCCTAACAGATTTAGGCTACGTATAAAGCCAAGTATTCTATTAAGTAAGAGATCAATTACGTCCCTCGGGGCCATTAAGGCCCTTCCGAGCCATTTAGTTCTTCATAATGCCAGCATTGGGCAGTCGCAAAGAACATGTTCAGAGGTTTCGGCATGAAGTCAACAAAACCTGCATTGTTCATTCTCAACGTTACCTAACAGACATTGGTGATACTTTAAACCACAGTGTGCAGTGAATAACCCAGTAAGTATCCTCAGGTCATCCTTCCTGAGCGAAAGAAACAACTGGGATCTACGTCTGGATAGGGTGATGAATCGTTTGGACTGTCTTAGTCCTGGTAGGTTACCCCAAAAACGGGCAAATTCCGATTCAATCCAAGAACGAATACGTTCCATAGTGTATCCACGTGGGATGCCAAAGAACGGTTCAGGACCCATAAACGAGCATCGAACGCCTCTGTTGGCAAGACAATCAGCACGTTCATTGCCAGCGTGACCTTCATGGCCAGTTACCCAGCACAATGTAAGTTCATTGTGCGCTCCGAGTTCATTCAAGGATATCCAGCAGTCCATAACAACACCAGACCTCACATGATTATAATGCTCTAAGAGCAGCCTCACTATCAGACATAACAAATATCCTATTATTCCTTGGTCTCCTTCTTAGGCACTCATTGGAGCATATAAGGATGGCGTAAATCTCCGCCTGAAATATTGATGGGAATGTACCCATTGGGATACCCCTTTGAAAATTGGGACCATAGATACCAGCCCCAGTGTCACCATTAGCCTGTTTGGAACCATCAGTAAACCATACTTGATCGGCATTATTTTGCCACCATGTTTGGTTTAACCACACGTCCCTTTCAGGTATGAGGACCCTAAACTTCCTATTTAACACCAGAGTTGGTGACATGTAGTCCGATATTGCAATACTTTCACTTAACTAACTCCAATTGATATATTTTGGGTCATTTGACACGTTGTGATTTTTGTAGTGCAGAAAGAAGACAATTGGTTACTTTATACATCACAGGTAATCTAACGTGAAGACAATTGTCTCTTTTGTATATCTCAGTATCCTATGGTGTAATCACTTTAAACGTTTATTTTGTACTGCTCTTTAGAAAGTAGTTATTTGAACCACCAGAAATAATATATTGGAGAGTTGTCAGAGGAAGGTTTTGTTTACAAGCAATCGGTTATTGGAGTGTCTAGGATATGTCTTTTGAACTGAGTATCAATTAGCTTCCGCTTGCTCCTGTACATATTAAAATAACTAGTTATTTAGCTGATCAACTAACCAGTTAGGTAACTAACCAATGCATTGACTACTTTGCACCAGCTATCAGACAGAGTCATTGTAATCACTAGTTCGGCACTGTCTCCTAGAAGTAGTGGTATTGGAAAACATTTCTTCCTTTATCCCCATATTTTTTTTTGGTAATTTGATTGTCTGCCATTATATATTGCTCTCTCTCTCTCCCACCTCTACCACAAATATATAAAAATAATGATGAGTACTTAACATTACCATTACAAATCCATAAAAAGTATAAAAACGTTTTCAAATTTTCATTCTATTGCTTTTCAACAAATATTGCTTGCTACTTAGGATGTTTTCCAAGACGACATTAAAATAAATTACATGTGTTTTTTTTTTAAAGCAGACTTGTGATTTTGACAATAAAATTATGAACAGGAAAAAAATATATAAATAAAAGAAATGAAATGAGAAAAACCTTCAAATGAAATTATTCAGGCTCATGCTACATACACTAAAATAAAAATCATTTTTATTGTTAGAGTATTAGAAAAATATCGATTAAAAAGACTGGTAGTAAAATAAAAAGACTTGTCTACAACTAAGAAAGTTTTTTTTTTTAAAAAGATTTTGGCAAATCTTTGCAGTTTGTAAAATGTGTAAACAGAGGAAGGAATGGGCCAGACTATAGACACAGTCTGCAATTTGGAGAATGAATTATTTATTGATGACGCCATTTTTCTTTGAAAGGTTTTTCTTTTGTTTGATGAAATCATTTTAATGCGTCAACTTAATTTTTTCTTTCTTTTTTAAACACATTTAATACCTTTAGAATTGCTTGCCATAAGAGTGTGTCAGCATTTTATCTTTAATGCTCACAATTTCCTTTAATTTTCATTAATTTCACCTTAAACCTTTTGGCATTTACAATGAGATTTTCTGATAATTATTATTCTGCTTTTCATCCGTTATATTCTTCATTGCATTTAACACATTTCTACTTGTGGCACGTTTGAGTGTGGCAACAATGTTGCTTAAATGTACATAAGTGTTTAACCCAAATTTAAATGGGTTTTTAACAAAATCTAGCATAAAATTATTTTGCATATATTTTTTTTTTTTTCTTGTGGCGGCATAATTTAATTATTTGAAAATCTTAGGTGCCTTTCTTTGCCTTAAATTTAAAATATTTTTTTAAATTTATTAATAATTTGAAATGACATTAAGCAAAAATATTCTATGTATTTTTTTTTTCAAGAAAAAAATTAAGTAAAAATGATTTAAAAACAAACCTAAAATAAATTACTTAAATGAGTCACCGGAAAAACTTTTGGCAGCCATATTTTATGCTCGAAATCCACTTAAACAATAGAAGCGTAACGAAAACATTTACTTTGAAAGCAAGAAAATACAAAAACAAAATATTTAAGATATTATTTTGTGTATGAAAACATTTCATTTATTAAATTAAAGCAATTAATTTTTATAGTTATTAATTCCCTAAAAATCTTTATAATTTTTGGCTGGCCCTTTAAAGGAAAAAGAAAAGGAAATTTATTTATATTTTTGGCTGAATTTTCTTCAACTCAATAAATCCGCTTGGCACAAGTCGTTATTTTTGCAGTACTTTAAGGGAATTAATTGCAAATACCTTAATAACACAGGTCAACAGCAAAAAAAAGCTTCACTAACCATTTTTTTAAATTTTTTATACCCTTCACCTTCGTGAGAAGGGTATATATAAGTTTGTCATTCCGTTTGTAATTTCTACATTTTTCATTTCCGACCCTATAAAGTATATATATTCTGGATCCTTATAGATAGCGGAGTCGATTAAGCCATGTCCGTCTGTCTGTCTGTCTGTCTGTCTGTCTGTCCGTCTGTCTGTCTGTCTGTCTGTTGAAATCAGTTTTCTGAAGACCCCAGATATCTTCGGGATCCAAATCTTCAATAATTCTGTCAGACATGCTTTCGAGAATTTTGCTATTTAAAATCAGCAAAATCGGTCCACAAATGGCTGAGATATGAGGAAAAAACCAAGACAACCTCGATTTTTGACCTATTTTTTACCTATATCTGGATTACTAAGACATTAATTTAGACAATATGGATATCTAATGATAGATATTTCAAAGACATTTGCAACTACGTATATAAGACCATAGTAAGTTGGACCTACAATGGGTCAAAATCGGGAAAAAAATTTTAACCCGAATTTTAAAAAAAAAAAAAAAAATTGAAAAAACAAAAAATATTTTTTTTTAAATTTAAAAAAAATTTTTTTTTTAAATTTAAAAAAAAATTTGAAAAAATTTTTTTTTTTTAAATTTAAAAAAAAAAAATTTTAAAATTTAAAAAAAAAAAAATTTTAAAATTTAAAAAAAAAATTTAAAAATTTTTTAAAAAAAATTTTAAATATAAAAAAAAAAAATTAAAATAACAATCGAAAAAAAATTTTTTCCAAAAAATTAAAAAAATGGAAAAAAAATTAAATTTTGTTTACCTAAAAATATTTAAAAGTTTGAAGTATAATTTGGTGAAGGGTATATAAGATTCGGCACAGCCGAATATAGCACTCTTACTTGTTTTTTTCTAAAATTGTGAATTTTTTTTTAGATGTTTTTCCACATAATTTATGATAACTCAAAAAGAGTTAGTCCGATATTATTCCGACTTAGAAAAATTCAAATTTACATAACCCTTAATCTGTTTATATATTGCGTTTTAATCGGCTCAGTAGTTATGGAGTTATAATAACAATTTGAAAAAAAAATAATATTTTTTACGTGAAAATAGCAAATTTTTGTTTTTTAAAAAAATCATGAAAAATCGAAAACGGCAGAAATTGTTCAGGTTTATTAATTTGTCGCTAAGTCTCGTATAATAGCAACAAAATGAGATATCGAAGATAAAAATCGATTGATTATTTTCGAATTTATGCACAATTAAGTGAATTCGCTCATTTTCACAAAATTTTAGTTTTTTGTTTGATATACATAAAATTGAGTCGTTAATGTTCTTCTTTCGATTGATTGAATGTTAAAAACATTTTCCGCATGCTTTGTACAAATTTTTACACATATATTGCGATTTAATCGGCTCAGTAGTTTCGGAGTTATAATAACAAATTGAAGCAAAAAATATATTTTTTAATTGAAAATAAAATTTTTTTTGTTTTAAAAAAATCATGAAAAATCAAAAACGGCAGAAATTGTTTAGATTTATTGCTGTATTGCAAAGCCACATGTAATAGGAACAAAATGAGATATCGATCATAAAAATCGATGGATTATTTTCGAATTTATTCACAATTAATTTCATTGGAGGCTAGTAAAGGGTATTTCTTTAAACAGCTCCTATCTTTAAATTTAAATCAAACAAAGTGTAAGATATCATCGACATTTTTTATTCGATGCCATTATGTATTGAATATAATATTGGGCAAATATCCACCGTGGCTTCGATGGCTGGCACTTATCCGAAATGTCAAATATTCCATGAATTTGGCACATAAATTAAGCTGAATTTGACCGATGGCATGGGTTATGTTGGCTTTGAGGACTGATGTGGTTTGAGGTTTCTTCTCATATACATTAGAGTGACAGCCGATTTTTTTTTTTTAGATTTCAAAGAGTGCCGGGTGGAATATTGTGACACTAGGCCTAAATGTTAAGTGCTGAAAATTTGAGCCAAATCGGGCAACGATTTCTGGACGCGCATCGAGGTCAAAGTTCAGATATATGCAAAATTTTACTGTTAATATGGAATAAATAGGTGAAACTCGTTAACTTTCTGCTTTGTTTTCTAGAAATATGTAGATTTATTTATATTAATGAATATTACATTAAAAAAAAATTTTGGAAATTAACCCTGTATCTCCTTTGGTTCAAAATGACCCAAAAACTGTATTATCGCCAAAATTAGAGAAAAATGCAAATTTTTCAGTTTTTGACAAAATTTTGCTACTAAATAAATACTTTTGCAATTGAATGCAAAAGAATCGAAATATGTACGTAATTATCGTTGTAATGAGATATAAATGACAAAATTTGATTAAACAATTTTAAAGTTATTACAAATTCGCCAGACCATTAACGTGTTTCAGGCCACTTGAACAAAAAATTTAGGAAAAAATTAAGATATTTCGAGAAAAATTAAAATAAAAGCTCATTTTTACTTAAAATATGTCCATATTTACTTGTATATGAGTTTTTGTCTTCGTAGGATATCGTTAACCTATTCGCAGGTATGGCCAAAAAAAAATATTTTTTTTAACGGCTGTTTCAAAACTCCATTTTCAAATTTTTAAAAATTTTGTTAAACAAATTTCAGACTTTTTCGATCATCACATTGGGGTTTATTGGGATCAAAATAGGGAATAAAAATATGAACAAATTATGTCAATACCTCTTACAGTTTTTCCGTACCTGCGATTTTCAAGAAAAACAAATTTTTTGTCCATATTTAGGCGAATGAGTCCAATTTCCTTACTGTTATAAATTTTAAGTAAAACCTATTCATAATATTATAGTCCTTGTAATTTTAAATATGTCCTGAAAGTTTTACTAAAATCGGAAAACGATAACCTTTGAATTGTGAAGGTCAAAGGTCAAATTTTTCAATATTTTGAATTTCTAATGAAAATATAGCGAAATGTTATATATTTTTGGGCCGATTTTAATGCAGCTTAAGAAAAATATAACATAAAGTCCAGAATTTAAAATAACAGCACAAAAATGGAAATTAACCCTTAGCAGCACTTGGGGTCCAAATTACCCTCAACTTTTAAAATCACGAAAAACACAACCATTTTGACCCCAAGTCCTCTTAAAGGTTAAAATCCATTTTTTCACTGTTGTTGTAAATGCTAGACCCCAATATATATTTTCCTCAAGTTTCATGAAAATCGGCACAAAAATATATAACATTTCGCTATATTTTCTTTAGAAATTCCAAATATTGAAAAATTTGACCTTTGACCTTCACAATTCAAAGGTTATCGTTTTCCGATTTTAGTAAAACTTTCAGAACATATTTAAAATTACAAGGACTATAATATTATGAATAGGTTTTACTTAAAATTTATAACAGTAAGGAAATTGGACTCATTCGCCTAAATATGGACAAAAAATTAGTTTTTCTTGAAAAACGCAAAATTTAAATCGCAGGTACGGAAAAACTGTAAGAGGTATTGACATAATTTTTTCATATTTTTATTCCCTATTTTGATCTCAATAAACCCCAATGTGATGATCGAAAAAGTCTGAAATTTGTTTAACAAAATTTTTAAAAATTTGAAAATGGAGTTTTGAAACAGCCGTAAAAAAAATTATTTTTTTTTGCCATAACTGCGAATAGGTTAACGGTATCCTACGAAGACAAAAACTCATATACAAGTAAATATGGACATATTTTAAGTAAAAATTAGCTTTTATTTTAATTTTTCTCGAAATATCTTAATTTTTTTCCTAATTTTTTTGTTCAAGTGGCCTGAAACATGTTAATGGTCTGGCGAATTTGTAATAACTTTAAAATTTTTTAATCAAATTTTGTCATTTATATCTCATTACAACGATAATTACGTACATATTTCGATTAATTTGCATTCAATTGCAAAAGTATTTATTTAGTAGCAAAATTTTGTCAAAAACTGAAAAATTTGCATTTTTCTCTAATTTTGGCGATAATACAGTTTTTGGGTCATTTTGAACCAAAGGAGATACAGGGTTAATTTCCAACATTTTTTTTTTAATGTAATTAACATTAATATAAATAAATCTATATATTTCTAGAATACAATGCAGAAAGTTAACGAGTTTCACCTATTTATTCCATATTAACAGTAAAATTTTGCATATATCTGAACTTTGACCTCGATGCGCGTCCAGAAATCGTTGCCCGATTTGGCTCAAATTTTCAGCACTTAACATTTAGGCCTAGTGTCACAATATTCCACCCGGCACTCTTCAAAATTTTAACAAAAATTTTTTTCCATACAACTGATTGTCACTCTAATATACATATCATACCTGAGACTAAAGAAAACCCTATAAGAAAAAGTCTAACGGGGTCAAATCGCACGATCTTGGTCAATCGCACATCACCTTCACGTGAGATGACCATGCCCTCAAATCGCTCGTACAGAATGTCCAATGTAGCACTAGCAGAGAGGAATGTAGCGTCGTCATGTTTAAACCATATCATCCAATTCAGTCCAAAAGAACCGACCTATATCGGTCCCCGATGACGCTGATGGCCTTGCCAATGTCGGTCTTAAAGAAATATGTACCGCTCTCGCAGCCAGCCTAAAATCCGCACCAAACAGTGACTTTTTCGGGATGAATTGGATGCTTTTGGATCTCATGTGGGTTGGTATAGTCTCAAATTAGACAATTTGGTTTGTTGGAGTACCCATTCATCTAGAAATGGTCCTCAAGTTGGGAACGAAACGGAACAGTAATTTTAATTAAACGAATTTTATCATTTTAACATGTTGTTGAATGCTATATTCTTCTATGGTTATTTGGCAAAACTAACTGAATAAATTAATGCCAATTCGACAGATGTAGCTTCAACAATATGGCCGCTATTAACTGCTAAAGTTTTGAGGTCCTTATTGAAGACCATTTACATGCAAATGAATGTCCTAAGCAGGGGTTCAATTGACCCTTTATGATTAAAATTAGACTGTCTGATAGCTGGTACAAAGTAGTCAAATCTTTGAATTCACATACCCGTTACATTGAGTCAGTTACCTTACTAGCTACCTAACTGGTTACTTGATCAGCTACATAACTAGTTATTTTAACATGTAAGGTTGCTAAATAACCTCAAATACTCCGTTAAAAAGACATATCAAACCTTCCTCCGACAATTCTCCAATTAATTACTTCTGGTAGGTAAAATAACTAGTCTAAAATGCAGTACAAAATAAACGTTTAAAGTGACTACAATCTAGGATACTTAAAGACACTTTCACGCTGGATTACATGGGATCTATAAAGTAACCTATTGACTTCTCTCACTATTTTGGGGTCATTTCCCATGCTTGTGCTCTTTGTAGTGCAGATAGATGTCTATTGGTTACTTTGTACATCTCGGGTAATCGGAAGAAAGTTTGTTTAGAAGCAATCGGATATTGAGGTCATGTTAAAACTACTAGTTATGTAGCTTATCAAGTAACCAGTTAGGTAACTAGTAAGCTGACTGACCATTATGTGAATTCAATGCGTTGACTACTTGGGACCAGCTATCAGAGAGACTCATTGTAATCCAAAAGGGTCAATTGACTCCCTGCTTAAAACATGCACGTGTTAAAATAACTAGTCATGTAGCTAGTTTTGTAACTAATTGTCACCCTAAATGATAGATAAAATCACTAGTTCGGAACAGTTTCCTAGAACTGCTGGGATATGTCATACGTACAAAGTTTATGTCTCAAATTCTTTTAGTTTTTTTCGCTACAGACTTTTCGGTTTTGTTCTCACTTATTTTTGTTATAATTCTTTTATTATGTCTGATGTGTGTATTATTTCAGGGTATTAAAATTTCTTTTTATGTAATAAATCTCTGCCATTTTTTCCTTTGATTTGTTTCTTCCATATTTTGTCTAAGTATTACACGACATATTTATACATATGTACGTTAGGGTGGCCCCTTTTGTTTTGGAGAAAAAAATGTTTTCAGCTAAAATAAATTGTTTTTGTTTTTATGATAAAATGTCTCAGAATATTCTGAGTTAGGTCTTTGACAGGAGAGTTTCCGATCTATGTGTATTTATCTGTGGTGCTGGCATTGATGAAATGCCATTTTGTTTTCGAATACATTTAGCTAAGACACAATAAGCAGGTAAGCGAAGACACTTCATGCGGTGTTGAATATATCATTTTACAGATGATTTGAAATCAAGGTTGTCTACCAATTCATAACGATTAAATCAGATATCAAAAATACCAAACTTCACATATAGAAAATATTCACACGAACTTCCATACAAAATTGGGAAGAATTTGAATTTCGAAATATCGAGTATTAAAGGGCATGCTTGGTTTCCCATAGTTTTGATTTACATTCTCACCACTTAGGTTTTTGACAATTGAGTTAGGTCTTTGACAGGAGAGTTTCCGATCTATGTGTATTTATCTGTGGTACTGACATTTGTGAAATGCCATTTTATTTCCGAATACATTTTTAGCTAAGACACAATAAGCAAGTAAGCGAAGACACTCTATACGATGATGAATAGATAATTTTACAGATGATTTAAAATCAAGTTTCTTGTCTGCCAATTCATAACGATTAAAACGGAACCCAGCAAATTAGATATCAAAAATATCAAACTTCAAATATAGAAAATATTCGCACTAACTTCCATACAAAATTGGTTAGAATTTGAATTTGGAAATATCGCAGTATTAAGAGCATGCTTGGACATGACGAATATTTTTTGAGAAACATCATAAAACAAACCATGCAATATCAAATATATTGTACCCATCTAGCGGAGGAAATATGAGGAAAATCACATCAATTAAATAAATTTTAATTTTCATTTTGGGCCTCCCTAATTAATATAGGTACGTACCGTACCTATTTTGTCATTTAAATATATTATGTAGCACTTATGCTTTCCATGACAAAGTTTTGTATACAATGTATGTATGTTTTTTTTTCTTATTTGACTTTATCATTTTGCTATTCTGACAGTTCTATTTGTATTTATATATCTAGTTTTTTTTAGGTATTATGGCTAAATCTCATTTGTCTTAACCTTCAAAACCATTAAGACGTCATTCATCTCATAATTCTTGTTCGGTTTTTAGTTGTAGTTCCTTTGTTTGTTGGTTTTTTATTTTTTTAATTTTGTTGCAAAAATCAAAGACCTGACAATATTGTTTCTTTTTAGTTAGTTTTTCTTTTGGTATTCCATAATTTTGTTCTGACATCAATACGAAAAGATCTTAATCTTTCACCTCCTTAATGCCATTTTAAATTAATGGCTATTGAAAGAAAAATCTTTTTTTTTTTTTTGTTGTCTCAAGTTATTTTTTTAACATATTCAAATGGGTCTTTGTGGGTATCATGGAGAAATGTTTGTGAAGCAATGTTTGAAGAAATACAATAGAAAAAAGTAGGCGTGGCCTACTGAATTTTTCTTAAATTTAAATAAACTAATATTTCTATTTCTATCTTATTTAAAGTGTGCGGAAATTTGTTTAATAGTTTATTAGTTTGTGCACCGGCGGCCTTTTTGTGAAATAAATGGTACCATAATGTTACACTTCCAAATTGTTTGTCCGATATGTAGCGTTTGATCATTAGTTTAATAGTAACTTTGCAATTTGGTCTCATTGATATTTATAAAAGTATAAAATATTTATATATCCTATGCGATGTCATTCTAGACATTCTATAAGTGATGATATTTGACCATCTGAGTTCCGCCTCGCTACTCTATGAAATTCGTTGCGGTCACCAAGGGAATGTGAATATCCCTGTGCGCAAGAGTTATGTACGACCAGGGACGTAACTCTTGTACATTCTTCAGCATCTTCATTTTCCCGGGTGCCCGGTCATGAGCTATAACCCATATTACCACGACGTGATGTTGTCTTAGTTGTTCCAGTGAATGAATACAATTGAGCCTTGATTGATATAAGGCTGTCCAAGTAGATATGTATAGTCGAATTTTCGAGATTCAGTTCCCGGATTCATCTCGCGGCTGTATCGTTTCCCGTTTCACATCGTAGCGAAATACAGACATTCAATTAGTATTAATAGTTTCACTATGAATTTCCTTTTATTTTATCGGCATCAATTAAGACGCTGTTAAAAGTTATTTGAATTTTTAACATAAAGTTATGCAAATTTAGTTGCTAAAACCAAGTGATTTGATTATTACAAAACTCGTGAAATTACTGGATTAGCCCCAAATATGCAACTCTGTATTGTGTCTTCGCTTACTTGCGCATTGTGTCTTAGCTAATTGTCTACGAATATAAAATGGTAGTTGTTCATGCTTATTACACAGGAAAGTCACTCTTGGGGATTGTCACAAAAGTAGGGGATTTTAATAGGTTTTTAGGTACAGACAATTTCAACGCCGGTGGTATTTTGCTATTTTTGGGTGTTAAAAAGTAGCGCCTTGTACATTGCATATTCACCAAAGGTATCAAAGAAAGTTGTATTTAACCCAAGACAAGGTTTTCTTAAACTTTGAAGTGATTTCTCTATAGTTTTTAATAACAATTAAAAAAGTACCAAAAGAGTACTTGTTCTAAAACAATTTTCCATAAAAGTACCAACATAGTACTTTTTCGAAATTTATTTTTTTTCCTGCTTTAAGGCAGGAAATCAATTTTTAATAAGAAAATTAATTTTCTAAAAGTACCAAAAATGTACATATTTCTAAATTACTTTAATTCACAATTTTCACGATATCTTCAGCATTTTCAGCAATATTTAAAGATAATTGTTCTGTAATATCCTGATTTTGTCCTAATTAAACAATTTCAAAGATTTATATTTTTTTTTTTGATTTTTTGTTTGTCCTGGAGCTGTAGAATAACACTGCGTGTAATATTTTGAGTCATGGAAATATACGGGCATCGCTACGTGATAAAAGACCAAAAAAAAAAAGACCCGTGTCTCCCAGTTTGGGCCCCCAAAGATTTGGGTCCTCGGTATCATTTTTGCAAAAAAGTGATCATTTTCTCAGGCTCATATCTTGCCAACAGTTCGGAATTTCGATTTACTCTCTGAGGCATAGTTGTGGCCCTAGTCATAATGAACAAAAATTGTGAACATACAAAATAAAAAAAACTTCATCTTCAAGATCAAAATCGCAAAAAACTTTAAAAAATTCGAAATAAATTTAGAAACACATATTTTAAAGCTGCCTAAAAGTATGCTTTACTTTATAATAATTTAATAGTTTATGGCACAAAACACGTAATTCCTTTAGTTTTTTCATACTAACTTATATTGACCTACCTAAACGGTGTTAAGAATCATTCCTAGGAAGTTCATATGTACTAGAAAGTTGTTTATTGGGATCTTAGGTACTTTTTTGTAATTGATTGTTTCCTTGAATTTTGAACGGTTTGCTACCTATGGAACTGAACAGGGGAAAAAATGTAAAAAAATCTAATTTTTGCACTGTGTAATGTATTCTACTAATTTATTTAATAACAGCATTACCACATGTATCGGTTACTGAATCATTTTTATACCCTTCACCTTCGTGAAAAGGATATACATATATAAGTTTTTCATTCCGTTTGTAATTTCCACAATATAATTTTCCGACCCTATAAAGTATATATATTCTGGATCCTTATAGATAGCGGAGTCGATTAAGCCATGTCCTTCTGTCTGTCTGTTGAAATCAATTTTCTAAAGACCCCAGATATTTTCGGGATCCAATTCATCAATAATTCTGTCAGACATACTTTCGAGAAATCAGCAAAATCGGTCCACAAATGGCTGAGATATGAGGAAAAAACCAGGATAACCTCGATTTTTGACCTATATCTGGATTACTACTAAGTCATTAATATAGACAATATAATAATCTATCTATCATTAATAAT
The DNA here is from genome assembly GCF_958450345.1 of Calliphora vicina. NCBI lineage: Eukaryota > Metazoa > Arthropoda > Insecta > Diptera > Calliphoridae > Calliphora > Calliphora vicina. Next base: position 64,136,153 of record NC_088782.1, read on the forward strand.
GATAGATATTTCAAAGACATTTGCGACGACGTATATAGGACCATAGTAAGTTGAATTTTTTTTCACCAGAAAAAAAAAATTTTAAAATCCAAAAAAAAATTTTAAGATTTAAAAAAAAAAAAAATTTAAAACACAAAAAATTTAAAATAACAATTGGTAAAATTTTTTTTCCAAAAAACTGAAAAAAAAACTGGAAAAAAATTTTGTTTACCTAAAAATATTTAAAATTTGTATTTTGAAGTATAACTTGATGAAGGGTATACAAGATTCGGCACAGCCGAATATAGCTCTCTTACTTGTTCATAATTACTTTATTTCAATTATCATTTACTGATTTCGAATAACAAAACATAAAGGAAACTCTTGAATTGCTCAACACCGCACAGTGTAGTCAATCGCGAAAAAGGTTTTAATAAATCTGAATCTTTATTTCCACTGGTCCGATAAGGGAACAACGATTTCCTAACCCTAGGTGCTCAACTTTGACATCCTGTATCTCCCCTTGTATTCTAAGAGGGTGGTTACAAATTTAAGTTTCTTAAAGACTATGTCCTCATCTACGATTCATTCATACATCATTTAGCAATCGGACCAGTAGTTTAGAAGACTCAGATTTATTATGTTTTAATCACAATATAAATCAGAGGTGCTCGGCACACATAGCCAACAAGGAACGAATGTTTGTAATTGTTTATTTACATGTATACAACACGAATAGTTATGCAACACATTAAAACAAAGACAGGAGGTATAAAAATTACAATAGCTGTCAACCTTCCTTCACAATTGAGACATGTTCTCTGTCTGTGCCGATCACTGGTCTGAATTATCTTATAATCAAAAATATCTCTATATCTATAATCCAAATGTTAATATCAAGAATTTTTCAAAATAAAACTGTATAATTTCAATTTCTTTTTGCATTTTTGTGTAAAAAGTAAATTTGTTCTAGTCTCTTAGTAAAATTAAAAATGTCTTTTAATACGAAAAATTAAAAATAAAATTTTATTTTTACGCCATAATTAATTGAGTCAGATTTGTCATACAAAATAAAAATGAAAATTTAAACATATTTTAATTTAAATTAACTTGAAAAAAATTATATATGTATATAAAATGAAAATAAAAGTAATGTGAACACAAAAATATTGAGACATTAGAATGTTGTTAAAAATATCAAACATTATTTCAAATTTATTTACTTAATTTTCATAAATTATATAAAAATATATTATTAAAATGTGTTATTATTAAATAAATATTTCTATTGTTTTTGAAAAATATTAATATTCAAAAAAAAAAAAGAAAGTGTTAACATTCAAGATAAATTGTTTGCTTTCAATGACGGTCACTGAACCTCTTTGGGGTTATACACGGATTTATGAAATTAGTTTACATTTAGAACAAAATTCTTTATTTTTTTATAAATAAAATATTATAAATTTTAATATTTCTATCTACAATATAATGAAATATTTAAACAACTGCGTGAAATAATATTTAATACGAAGAAGCACAAAAATAAACGTAATAATACATTTTTTTTGTAATTCGAATACACCCACGTCTCAAATAAATAACAAAACAGCAAAATGTGGCGACATTTAAAAAAAATAAAAACAATATAAAATAAAATATAACATAATTTTAGAAAAATGTTCCATAATAAAAATTTTGAAATTTAGAAAATAAAAATATGTAATTTTTACTTATAAATGACATTAATTTCCTGCAGGAAATTTGTGTCAATTGTGTCTCAAATAAAAGAAGTATAGTGAAACTTCCCGCATGTGATGCTTTGTTTAAATTTATAAATTTAATAAAAGATTTATTTTCTAAATTTCACTGTGTGACATGCTGCTGCATGTCATGCCTGAGCCTTGAAATTTGAATATTTCGCAATATCTACAAGCTGCCAAATTCCAAGTTTAATTTTTTTTTTGATTTGACCATTTTAAAGGGTTAATTTTCATTGATTAAATTTAAAATTAAAATTTTAATTAATGATTAATGATTAACAAACAATGGCAGTTGGATACAATATATTTTTGTTTCGCTTTATCGCAATGATTGATTGTTGCCAATAAAATAAATTTAATTGTTAATTACAACGCTACATGTGTTTGGTTTGATTAAAAAAAAAATATATTAAGAATTTGCCAAATTATAAATAAATCAAATAAAATTAAATCAATTTTTATACAAATCCCACAAGTAAAAGTGTGAAAATGAATGAAACGAATGCAACATTATGCAGACACCCTTCATTCAACAAAGCAAACGTTAGCAAATAATTAAAATTTTCGGAATTTTAAACAAAAGTTCTCGAATATTTTTTTAATACAAATTAGCCTGTGAATGGAGGCTATAGCTAAAACGAATAAATGCCGCTAAGGATTTGGGTGGGTTTATTTAAATGGTTTTACTAACTATAGGGTATTTAAATAAATGTATTTAAAAAAACTTCTTGGCAATAAAAGAAATGCTTGATTATATTTTATGTAAATTAAATGATTGATGTGCTTGATAAAGAAATACGTTTAATGAAACTATTTTTGTAATCGATCAACTGCATGCAGCTTTTAAATAATAAAAAATTTATTTTAAAAAATTAAATAAAATTGTGATTCAGAAGAAGTAAATATCGCTACAGCATTCTTATTATCTTATACCAGGAAAGAAAAATTAAATAATATTGGGTGTGTGACTTAAGAATGCGGGATTTTATCAAATGTTTAGCTTTTATTTTTAAACATTTGCACAATATAAATTCATTCAAAGTATTGGCCATTGTTAGCTATGACCTTTTCCCATCTTTCTGGCAACATATGGATTCTGAACCAAAAGAACTGCGCATCTTTTGAGGCCAAGAAACGTTTGAACATTTGCATTCAAGTCAAATTCCAACTGAATATTCAAGTGCTTCAATTTTTGAGGCATTGGTGCTTATTGGCTAGCCGGACGAGCATAGTCTGGACTACAAAGCGGATGAGGCAAAACTTCCCAACCACTTTTTTCTAAATAATTTTTTTGACAGGTATTGCTACATGTAGCCGAAATTTGTTATGATGAATTATTTTAGACTTTTCTCCACATAATTTATGATAACTCAAAACTGGTTAGTTCGATATTATTAAAAAAAACTTAGAAAAAATTAAATTTACATAACCTTTAATCCGTTTATATATTGCGTTTTAATCGGATCAGTAGTTTCGGAGTTATAATAACAAATTGAAGCAACAAATATATTTTTACGAGAAAATAGCTAATTTTTTTGGTTTTTAGAAAATCATAAATAATTGAAATCGACAGAAATTATTTAAATTTATTGCTTTGTCGTAAAGCCACATGTCGTAGGAATAAAATGAGATATCGATCATAAAAATTAAGAGATTCTTTTCGAATTTATTCACAATTAAGTGAATTCGCTCATTTTCACAAAATTCTACTTTTTTGTTGGATATACATAAAATTGAGCAGTTAGTGTTCTTCTTTTGATTGATTGAATTTAAAAAACATTTTCACCAAGCTATGTACAAAATTTCACATATATATTGCGTTTCAATCGGCTCAGTAGTTTCGGAGTTATAATAACAAATTGAAGCAAAAAATATATTTTTTACAAGAAACTAGCAAATTTTTTTGTTTTAAAAAAATCATGAAAAATCCAAAACGGCAGAAATTGTTTAGATTTATTGCTTTATCGCAAAGCCACATGTAATCGGAATAAAATGAGATATTGATCATAAAAATCGATGGATTCTTTTCGAATTTATTCACAATTAAGTGAATTCGCTCATTTTCACAACATTTTTTTCGATTTTGTTGCCCTGTTATTAAAAACAAAAATCGCATTCTAAAGATACGCCATCTAGTTTGAAAATATTTCTAAAAACAGAACAAAACATTTTTAATTTTAGCTTTTTCTTCCAATTTTATTTAAAGTTTGACGTCTTGGAAAACCTTGTAAACTTCTGTTATCAATTGGCTGTCCACAAAAGTACCAACAAAAGTTGTTATTTTCCTAAAGTCATGTGTCTTCTTAAACTTATAGGTTTATAGTTTATTTGTTAATAATAATTAAAAGAAATTTACATTTTACAAAAGTACCAAAAAGGTACTTTCAGCTTAAACATTTACCATATAAGTACCAAGAAGGTACTTTTTCTAAATTTTAATTTTTAGAACTTTTAAGCATTTTTTTAGAATATTTAACTCATATTTTAATGAAAATTAAAAAATACACTTTTCAAATAGTACCAAAAAAAGTACTCATTTCTATAATCAATTTAATTTATATTTTAATAATTTTAATTTAATCTTAAAATACACTATTCATAATAGTACCATAAAGGTACTATCTTCTAAAACATTTTCCATAAAAGTACCCACAAGGTACTTTTTCTAAATTTCAGTTTTTCCAACTTTAAAGCTTTTTTTTTGGAATATTTAGCACAAATTTTAAAGAAAACTAAAAAAAAATAAACTTTTCGAAAAAGTACCAAAAAGTACATATTTAAAAATTACTTTAATTGATATTTTAATAATTTAAATTTAATGTTTACATCTTGTTTTTTTAATAATAATTCAAAAAATACACATTTGCTAATAGTACCATAAAAGCACTATCTTCTAAAACATTTTTCATAAAAGTACCCACAATGTACTTTTTCTAAATTTAAGTTTTTTTCAACTTTAAAGCTTTTTTTTGGAATATTTAGCTCAAATTTTAAAGAAAACTTAAAAAATAAACTTTTCGAAAAAGTACCATAAGAAGTACTCATTTCTAAAATCCCTTTAATTGATATTTTAATCATTTTAGTTTAATGTTTACAACATCTATTTTACAATAGTACCAATTAGCTACTTTTATTTAAAATTGCTTTCAAAAAAGTACCAAGAAAGTACTTTTTCTTAATCATCTTTAAAGTATTTTTCTAGATGCTAAACTTTTAATGAAAATTAAAAAAAACTTTTCAAAGAAGTACAAATTTCTAAAATCACTTTAATTGATATTTTAATCGTTTTGAATAATATATATTTTAATATTTAAAATAAAAAACCTTTTACTATCAGGAAAGTACTTTATTTAAAATAGCTTTCATAAAAGTGCCAACAAAAACTTTTTGTTAATCAAGTTTATTTCAACCTTAAATATTCTAGAAAAATTTATAATAAATATTTAAAGAAAAATACACTTTTCAAAGAAGTACCAAAGAACAACAGATTTGCAAATGTCTATTTATTTACAGCCAAAACGTTAATTTCTTCTAAAATATTTTGTCACAAAAGTGCCTATAGGATATTGTACTTTTCCTAATTTAAGTTTTTTCCAACATTAAAGCATTTTTATTAAAATATTTAGCACTTTTTGAAAAAGTACCAAACAAGTACAAATTTCTAAAATCACTTTGACTGATATTTTAATAATTTTAAGTTAATTTTTACAGCATATTTGTTAATAATAACTAAAAAGCAATACTCTTTTTAGAATAGTACCAAAAAGATACTTTTTTCTAAAAAATATTTCATAAAAGTACCATATCTTTCATAAGTACTTTAAGTTTTTTTCAACATTAAAGCGTTTTTAAGATTATTTAGCTAAATTTTTAATGAAATCTTAAATAATACATTTTTTTAAGAAAGTTCCAAAAAGTACTCATTTCTAAAATATTTTTCATAAAAGTACCAACATAGTACTTTTTTTAAATTTAAGTTTTTTTTTGCTTTAAAGCATTTTTAAGATTATTAAGCTAAATTTATAATGAAAACTAAAATAATACATTTTTCAAGAAAGTACCAAATAGTACTTTTTTCTAAAATGTTTAAAATTCATAATTTTTATAATATTTTGAGCATTTTCAGCAGAATTTAAAGATCATTTCTAAATAATTTTCAAAAAGTTGTAACAATTATTTTTATATAAAAATGATTTTTTCCTAATTAAAGTGTTTTGTCAAATTTTTAACAATTTTGTTTTTTTTTTTCACTTAATTTGTACCAATTTCTCTGACACTCTGTGCTGGTTTGTAAATAACTGTAGAATAATGTCATGTCATTACTAAGTTGTCATTTATAGCATAAAATTCAGGCAGAAGTATTTAAATTTTATAAAAATTCCTAATCTACTTTGTAACAATTACAATTTAAATAATTAATGAAAAATATTTTGTGTTTAATATTGTGTAAATATCTTTTATATTTGTAATTACAATTTATTTATTTAGTTTTTTGTTTGTTACGATTCGTTTGAATATATATTTTGACATTTTAGTTTGAAATGTAAACTAGCAGATAAAAACAAACATTACACATGTAGCAAACATTTGGGGTTAAGGGAGGTGGTAGAGAGAGAGCGAGTCACATGCTTAGCATGACTGGCAGACGGATAGACTGTCCAACCGACATAATCGTAGAGCCATAAAAAAATAAACTTTTCTCTTATTTATTTCTTTTACTGACTTTATTATTCTAAGCGAATTTTATTCTCTCGATTTTCTAATCGTATAATTTGGCAAAATTTTGGCAATTGTTCAAATTTAGTTTTAAAATGCTGTTTTTTTTGGTTGTTGCTGTTGCAATTTTGTTTGTCATGTTTGCAAATAAAACGAAAAAAATACGTATTTAAACCATATGATTACAATTTCATTAGCATTTGAATGCACATACTAACACACATTTGGACACATACTTAAACCCACGTAAATAACCCAGTGAAATGTGCAAAGCTGGCAACAAAAAAATCTTTACATGCAGAAATCAATTGTTTAGAGTTTTCCCCAGAAAAGTCCGATGTTCCTTCTCGAACATTGCTATAGAAAATTGTTGCTGGGTTACTTCATTATTAGTTTTGCCTTTAATGAGTTGGTTGCTGTGTTTGTGTCTGTGTCAATAAGTTTAAATGCATTTTCAGGTTGCTGCTGCTTGTTTTTTTTTCTACTTCTTGTAAATTTTGCCTTCAAAACTAATTCTACATCTGTGATGTATCTGTTTCGTTTATAATTGTATATTTTAGTTAAAAGGAAAATTTTTGTGTACAAAATTACCAAATTTTCCCAATACAATTTTATTTTGCTGTAAAGTCTGTAAATATTTACATGCAAAAAAAATAAGCAAAATAAACGAAAATCTCATAAATTTATTTAAAATATTAAAATTATTTTAATTATTCAAATCACAGATGACAAATATTTTGGTGTCATTTATAAGCCATAAAAAAAGTGGTGGCATTTAGAATTAATAGCGATATAAAAACAAATTTTATGCAGCACAAGTTAATATTTTGAAATAAAACTGATCTTTGATCATTAAAAACTTTTAAATGAAATGTGACAATAAAAAATAATATTTTCCTCTGGGACTGATAAAACAGTTTGGTAGAAAATTTTAGGATTCAGTAATGAAAACTTTTAAATATGAGAAAAATTCCAAAATTTGCCCCCAAATTGAGGCATTGCTGATCGAATGATCTTTTATAAGGAAAATAGGTATGTTAAGCGAAATTATAACTATTTTCCTGGTCGATATCGAGTTTAAAATTTGTATGTTGTTTATTATTCGGTAGCTCGTTAACGATTGGAGATATCTTAATGAAATTTCTCATAGTCAGTTAAAGTGTTTCGGAGTTGATCTGTATTTACATGAGTTCGTATTCGATTTTAAGGGCTGATTTAAAAGTAGCATAATGCTTTCTAATAACAGAGATGTAATAGCAAACTGTAACATATCTGTGGGCATTATTAAATAAAAGCTTTCCGTTGACCATTGATCGTAAGTTGGCAACGCTGTTTGCTGCGACCGTATATTCGAATTCGAATATTCAGTTAAAGAACATTGTAGAAATAGAGCTTTCTAGATGGTAATGCAGTGTTATAAATAGTGGCAGAGGTTGCAGTCGTGAGTGAGTTTTATCAGATACGCTATTCGAATAAACATCAACTGAGTGCCTTAAAGTGTGCTGTATTTTTCAAGTGAATTCGTGTACATTATAAAGTGTCTGTATTTCTGAGAATTTATAAACTTGTATAAAAAAAACATTGAGTGACTATTTAATTCTGTTGTTGTACATATTTGAATAAATAAAAGGTTAAAACGTAACAGTATATATTTATTCTGGATCGTTATAGATAGCGAAGTCGATATAGCCATGTCCGTCTGTCCGTCTGTATGTTGAAATCAACTTTCCGTAGCCCCCAAATAACTTAAACACATGATTCATACATCAATATGTCGGGAATTCTTCCGGATCGGTTGCTATTTAAAATCGACAAAATCGGCCCATAAATGGCTGAGATATAAGGTAAAATTCGGGACAACCTCCATTTTTGTCCTATTTTTGATCTACATACATATATCTGGATTACTAAGTCATTAATATGGATATCTAATGATTGATATTTCAAAGTCATGGCTATATATAGTAATTTGGACCTACAATGGGTCAAAATCGGGAAAAATATTTTTTAACCCGAATTTTTTTTTCATCAAAAAAATTTTTTTTTTCATAAATTATTAAATTTTTGTTTTAAATTAAAAAAAATGTTAAAAAAATTTAAAAAAAACTTTAAAAAAAATTTAAAATTTTTAAAAAAAAAAAATTAATTTTGTTTAAATAATAATATTTAAAAAAAAAACAATTTTATGTATCTAGAGAACTGTTGGATATATTGTTACGAAATTTCACATGGTCGCAACTCTAGTGTTTTCGAATTGATTAACAAATGTTCAGTTTCCTAGGGGGTGTAAAATTTTAAAAAAAAAAAATCCATCTATGCTCCATAGATAAATAGTCCTTGAGAAGATCTACATAAAATATCCTTGTATTGTTAGGTAATCTCTTTTAGTTGAAGAGAAATTTAGGTTTTTATTATTTATTTTAATTTTGCTCGATCTTTTTTTGGTTTTTTTAGATATGGCGGACCTACGAAGGGTCGAATTTTTTTTTTAAAAAATCAGCTATATTGCGGATAAAATTCTAAATAAAATAAAAACAACGTGCTAACAGTTATCACCTAATCCTTACCAGACCCAACCAAACATGGCCAATTTTTAAAAAAAATTTTATGTTTGAGTAAAAAATTCTAAAAACGCAAAACACCGATCCTTGAAAAAGCTCCATATTTGTATAACCCTATATCTTTTTTAAATATATACAAAGTGTTTTTACTATCACATAGTAAATAACTTCACAGTAGACACTTTTCTACAAAAACTCAGTTTTTGGAACACATTTTACCCGTTTTAATAATTTTGGTATTTAAAAATAAAAAATTTCAAAAATTATAATGCCCATGATTTAATGCCCATGATTTAATGCCCATGATTTGAGTCTATATTAGTTACAAATTTTGTTATCATATCTTTAATCGTTAAAATTTTACATTAATTAAAATTTTATATTTTTCTTCATGGAAAATCACCATATTATAATTTTTTTAGTTTTTAAGGGAAATAATGTATGAAAAATTCATTAAATTATATAACTTCACTGAAATATAAATTTGCAGGTTCTAAGGTTTTCACCAATATCAAATACTTATATAAAAAGACTTTATTTACTCCTCAGAAGTTCCACAAACCTTGACGCCTTTGAAAAATTTTAACGTTTTTTCATATATTTCATGCAGATAATAAGGGCCCTATCTATTATGAGCTGTTGAAATCTGGCCAGATTACATGGAACCTGCGCCAAATGCAACTGATTCGTTTGTTGCGAAAAACGCCCACAATATGCAGCCATACATGAAACCGTAATATTCCATTATGGCAACGCTAGGCCACATATTGCAATATCTGTTAAAAACTATTTAGAAAGAAGTGGTTGGGAAGTTTTGCCTCTCACATCTTAGAGTCCAGACCTTGCCCCGACCGACTGCTATTTTCGATCGATGCAGAACCCTCTCTCTGGAATATGCTTCAGTTCAGAACAGAGTATCCGATTTGATTCTTACTTGGCCTCAAAAGATGAGCTAGCAATTCTTTTGGCTCGGAATACATATGTAACCAGAAAAATGGCAAAAGGTCATAGTTTACAATGACCAATATTTTGAATAACTTTATATTGTACAAATGTTCAAAATAGAAGCTAAAAATTTAAAAACATACCGCATTTTTAAGTCATACACCAATATTGAGGAAACAAAATTCTTTTGTATATTTTTCTCACAAACTTGGACAATAAATAAAATCAAGGACCGAAAATAATAATAATTATTCTTAAAATTTCTATGGAAAAAAGCAATCACTAAAAAATGTTTGAGAGCCAAGTTAAGCATACCATTTTGATCGTTTTCAACTATATTTTCATAAAATAACAAGCTTTTTAAATTTTTGATTTTTATTTTTTTTGTCAGAAATATTTGTAGAACGATAATTGCTTCCAAATTCTCCTCCAATACTCAATAAGATCTTCGTCAATATCTACCCGCTTTTCTTTATATTTTTCAACTTCGTAAAAAATCTTTGCGGCTATTTTCATTAAATTAACTGTCATCATCATCACTAATTTCACATGAGTTTGAGACTTCCAATTCGCGGAAACCAATTCTCAATAGCGAGGAATAACTTTGCATGTATTATTTCATCAATTATTGTATCGTTATCAAACCATTGATTAAATGATCTTTCGATCTATATAAGTTTGAAAGTTTATTACCATATCTCAATTCTTTCGAACTTTATACTAACTTGAATATTAAATTTTTCTAAATCATGAACATTTTGGTTCTTATGGTAAACCTAAGGTTTTCAATAATACCAAATACTTGTATATAATTTTACTCGATCACAAGTAAGTAGAGTAAAATTTTACTCGTAGTCGCTTAATCTTGATCACGAGTTATTTGATTAAAGTTTAGCGTCGTTTTCCTATTTGAGTTCATGGAAAGAAAAATAAGTCTATTTTTTATGCCATAATTAATTGATTTCCCACAAATTTCATTTTAATAAATTTTAAATTCAACCACCTTTGAAAATTACACCTATTTTTCTCACATTCATTTCTGATCACAAGACTTCTTTCTGAAAATAAAAATTATTAAACAATTTTAGTACAAAAAAATATCTAATTTAGACTAATGAATGAAACAAACTGTAAAAGGGTGCTGTTTTACACACTTTAATTAATTAAAATTAAAAACAGAAACTAGTACATGTAATAATTTTTGATGTTGCGCATACAAAACGATTAAATGCCAACAAACCATTGAGAAAAATTTTTAATTTTTCGCCCAAAAATACGAAATTTTATTTATCTGGTAAATATTAATTAAATGTTATTTTTTTCTGTTTCATTTCAGGTAAGCTTGATGATTTCTATAAAATTTTATAAAAATAATTAAAGTGGTGAGTGAAATGCCAGAGAATTACTATCACGAGTTTATTTCAATTTAAAACAAATAACTGAAATTGAAAATGTCTAAATGTGTTGTTAAAATCCATTCCCAATAAAACAATTCCATTGTTTAAATAAATAATTATTTAAAATTGCAATTTTAACTTTCTTTTAATTAAAGGAAATGGTGTAATTTTGTCCAAATGCCCTCTTTTGACATGTAATCTAATCATTAAGTAATCAGCAACCTAATTTCCTAGCAGTTCTTATACAATATTTATTAAAAAATTACGTTATTTCTATAATTAAAAGATAATTAAAACAAGTAATGATCGATCGTACGTACATTCATTATCATTAACCCCCGATCCCTTATTTATGACAGAGGAGGGGTTAACAAGCATGTGTGCTATTTTGCCAATTACTATGACTGATTTCTATAAAATAATATATATTAAAGTATAAAGAATATAAAATTTTATTGGACTTAATTACCTAAGAATACAATACGTAATAATATGTTTAAAAATTGGCCATTTTTGTTTTGATTTTTTATAAAAATAGGAATGAGACAGGTGATCATTGCTGCCATAAGCTGATAGTATGAATTCGAAGCTATTTATATTAATGCTGAAATGAATTAAATAAAGAATTCAATGTGAACTCTAATGACTTTGCTAATAGCTATAGAAATTGTAAGTAGCTTAACAATTTTAAACAGTTGGAAATATTTTGAAAATATTCGAAATTTTAAAGAGAACCTTTTGCATTAATGTGGCCGAACTTCGTTGGTGCAAAACATATAAATTTATTCAAAGTATTGGCTACTGTTACCTATGACCTTTTCCCATCTTTCTGACTACATATGGATTCCGAGCCAAAAGAACTGCTCATCTTTTGAGGCCAAAAACGAATCAAGCCAATTTCGGATACTCTGTTTTGAAGTGAAGCGTATCCCAGAGAGAGCGTTCTGCATCGATCAAAACAATAAGTAGTCGGACGGGGCAAGGTCTGGACTATAAAGCGGTTGAGACAAAACTTTCCAACCACTTCATTCTAAATAGTTTTAAACAGGTATTGTAACATGTGGTCTATTGTTGTCATGATGGAATATTACGGTTTCATGTCTGTTAGCATATTCTAGACGTTTTTCGGTCAATACTCGCCTCAAACGAATCAGTTGCATTCGGTACAGATTCAGTGTGATTGTCTAGTCAGATTTCAGCAGCTTATAATAGATAAGAGCCATCAAATAAGAGAAATGAGTTTCGTCATTCAACATATTGCTCCATTATGACCCTCAGACTATTGATTGATATGATCAGTACAACATTTATGGGTCCAAAGCTTGTTCATTTCTAAGTGTTGGTTTTACTACCTCAGAGATTCGTTTGGTGATAATGTGAGCTATTATCTTATTAATCATGCTGAAAAGTGTTATTCCTCGCCAATTGTTTCGATCCTTGAGGTCGCCTTTTTTTTGTCATTTTGAAAATAACTCCTTCTTTAAGATCCCTGTGTAGTGACTCCGTTTCCCAAAAGTCTTTGATGAGGGGAGATAGCATTACATTTAAGCCATGGATATTTGGCTTTGGTGTCGATCGGGCTGTTTGTCCAGGCTTCACATACGATCTCTTACGCTTCGGGTTATTGTGGTGGATACATTTTTCATCGCAAGTAATGAGTCGGCGCAAAAATAATTCACTTTTATAGCGCTCAAGCTGCATGTCGGACATGCAACATCGTCTTTTAATGCAGGGAAAGGCAAAACATGGGCGCCGCGTTTTTCATTTACTCTTCTCTTACGTACGTGTGCACACGCATTGTAGAGAAATAAACAACTTTTAATCAGTCTAGCTTGAGAACTCAAACAAGCAGGTTGTGTATCGTTTTTTATCGCACAATTTAAGAATCAGCGTTGCCAGTGAAAAAAAAATGTCCCAACTTTTGAAGATGTATGATGAACAATATGAGATTTTACATTTTTAATTGCGGAAAAGAGACGAAAGTTTACTGGCAACACCGATTCGTGGTGAGAGCGGAGAGAGTGTATAACTAATACAGTCGTAAAATGCAATAGTATAGGTTGCCTTTCCCTGTTTTAATGTCTCTCGGCTTTAATTCGTATGTTATCCAATTTTCCTGCTTTTGGATGAATCCTGCTGCTCGCAAATGTTTTGAAATTGCTGCTTGAGTTGCTCCCAATGATTATGCAAGCTCTTGTTAAGAGTTACAAAAATCTTCAGGGAGTAATGCCTCCAATTCATGGTCCTCCAACTTTTTTTTGGCTGGCCTGGGCGATCTTTGTCTTTTTTCCGTATTGAAAACACCACTTCTGAACTTAACAAACCATCTCTGGCAAATTGAAACCGATAAAACACATTCGCCATAAACTTTGGTTGGCAATTGTTGTTGTGCTTCAGCAGCACTTTTTTTCAAATTAAAGAGGTAAAGCAAAACTTCCTGCATATAACGCTTTGTTGGTATAAAATTCGATATTTTCGAAGCTTTTCTAAAGCCTTTTGGGAAAAGGTTTCCTAATGATCTGGCCTAAGCAACCAGTGAAATTCGCATAGGAACTATCTGATGCCTCAACAATAAATTTTAGTGAATTTATCAATAATTGGGAATTCAGCACACTAAATCTTAACAAAATTTTTAATTACAATAGAATGTTCAATAACTATGTGAGAATAAATGCCCTTCAAAATGACATATTATTTATCAAAATCAAAAACCTCGTGAAATCGTATCTCGCCCGGATCAAAGCCATCCATATTTTCAAACAAAAAATCATTGATCATGGTGTGGTAACGATCTCCATTGACCATAAAGCGATCGCGGTCTTACTTTTTAAGAAATAAGCTACGATGATGCCACCAGCATGTAAACAGCACCAAAGGGGGAATTTTTCTGGATATAATGGAGGTTGTAGAGTCTGTTGTGGATTGATCTCACTCCATATTAACAAACCATTTAATCCAAAAATTAGCCTCATTGCTGAATACAATTTTGCAATCGTCCTTAAAATGCGCGAATCGATAATTGATTTTCAAAGTAAATTTTGTTCAGGCCTCAATCTATTCATGATGCTTTGCCAGAATATACTGATCATAAATATCAAAAAGTGATCGCAAGATGACAGTTAACCCCATTTGTAAGTTCTATTGGGCTTAAAACCATACCCCTAACTATTATTTTTAGGATCTTAAAATATTTATATTTCCTTCATCAAATAATTTGCTCATAAATAATTAAGATCTTAAAGATCTTAAGCAAAAATGTCTCATAAGTTTTATTTTCCAACAGCAGATAAATTTCATTTTTAATATTTCCAATTTATGAGGCAATAAATTGAAAAGGGATTAACTAGGTATTATGCTGAAAAAAATATGTACAAAATAAATGTTTAAATATCAAAAATTATGACAAATATAGTTGTTGTAAATCTAATTAATTTAATGTATTTTAAATTTACTTAAGCAGAACACATGTTTGTTAGTTTTACCTCAAAACTATATTTTAGAGTGGCTATAAAACACTGAAAATTAAAATATCCACTTGAAATAATAAGAAAATATTTTAATGTTTTCTTTCTAATTTTTCGTTATTTTTTTGTTTTATTTTAGGTGTTTCAAATTTTTATTAGTTTGACTTTATTCTCCCCAAAAATAAAACAACCACAAATATTATAATGGTTTTTCTGAATGAATTTCTTTAACTAACGCACAATTTATTCGGCTACGCTAAGCGGTCTAATTGTATTTTCAAATAAAATTTTCAAATAATTTTTAGTTTTTTTCATTTTTTTTTTTTTTTTGTTTTCAAAAAATATTTTAAGTAGATTTTTACTTTTTGTGGTGTTTTTATATGAAAACATCAATTAAAAATGTGCATATGTAGTTGGTTTTTTTTATTTAATAATTATTTTATAGAAAAACCACATGTTTTTTAATGAATATAAGAAAAATTGCTTAGTTTTAATTTTTAATGTAATTTCTGGAATTATATTTACCTTTTAAATCAATTTTTTTTAATAAAAAATCAATCATTTTTATGGAATTGATTTGAAATTTGATGGAAATTTTCTTCTATAAACAGTGTACTTGGTATGAATAATTTTTTTTATTTTTTTAACCATTTTTAGGCTACTAATAAGTATGTTACTTTAACTATGAAACTTTTTTGAATTAACTTTCATCTTGAATCATAGAAAGTTAAAATTGCTTGCCTTTATTTATTTCTTTTCACTTCTACCTTAAAAGTTACTCAATTTATAATTCAAATTTAAATTCATTATTAACGGAAAATGGCAACACCCTTGACTTGATTTTAGTGGGTTTTTTTTATTGATAAAAGCTCTTCTCCATTTCTAAAATAACGCACTCTAACGGTAACTATTGCAACTAAACTGTAAACAAACAACTAAAAAATAAGCTTTTTCATGTTGTGGGCAACAATAAAGTCACGAGAATGAAAAGAGCTTTTACATGAAGCAACAACAACAAGCATTTAAATAAACAAATAAATAAACGAGTTAAGGGAAAAAAAGTATAAAACAAAATTTACAAAACAATGAACAAAAAAATAAATAAAATAAAACAAATCTATGTATAAATAAATAGAAATAAATAAATAATTTAAAAGAGAGAATGAATGAGTGAATGAATGAATGAGTGGCTAAAAACAGAAATGAATGACAGACACCAAATTTATTCGGACAAATTATTCATCATTCATACAACAATACACATGTATATGACTCAAGACACTCGTATTGAAAATCCGTATAAATCAAACTGTCTCGGAAATTTTTAAAAACGTATAAGTATTCTGTTTTACATTATTATTGTTTAAAAATGATTTATTAAGCATTTGTAATTGTAAATTATTAATGAAAATAATATTTCTTACAATAATTTTTTCGTTTAAAAGCAACATGTGACTGTAATAAATTTATAGATAACTTGATGAGATGATAAATGTGTTTTTCAGGGAATGAAAATTCATGTTTTAGAATGATATTCAGGCTTGACAGACTTTGGGATTTTTGGATTAAAAATCGGGATTTATTATACAGTGATTGAGAATACAATGGCAACTTTTTATGAAAATTATATTCCATAATTTCAGTTTTCAAAAATATGACTTAAAAATGCCGGATTTACAATAGATGGCATATCTTTTGAAAGCGCGTTTTGTATTTAATAACTTATGTATATGGCATTTTGAAGGTGTAAACATTATAGTGTAAACATTTTGTTTCGAAAATGTCGAAAAGTTTTGCTTTACTTCTTTAATAAAAAGTGCCTCTGAAACACACCGATTTCTAATCAAAGCTTATGGTGAATAAGTTCCATCAGTTTTAACGTGCGATAGGTTTTTTAGTTTGTTTAGTCCATAAGTGGTGATTTTAACACTGAAAATAAAGATCACTCAGGCCAACCAAAAAAGTTTGAAAACCATGAATTGGAGACACTACTCCATGAAGACGTTGTCAAACTCAACAAGAGCTTGTAAAATCATTGGCTGATACTTAATCAGCAATTTCGAAACTTTTGCAGGCAAAATGTTTACCATACGAATTGAAGCTGAGAGACCTTGAAAGACAATTTTGCATTTCCGAAATCCTGCTTGAACGCTCTAAAAGAAAATCATTTTTGCACTGAATCATTACTTGCGATGAAAAATGAATCCATTACCATAATCCGAAACGTAAGAGATCGTAAGTGAAGCTCGGCCAAACAAAAAGATCGACACCAAAGCCAAATATCCATGGCGACAAGGCAATTCTCTGTATTTGGTGGGAGCATATACGTCCTATTTATTATGAGCTGCTGAAAACTGACCAGACCATCACAAGAAACCTGTACCGAACGCAACTGATTCTTTTGAAGAGAGCACTGGCCGAAAAACGACCAAAATATGCGGCCAGGCATGAAACCGTAATATTCCAACCTCACAATGCTAGGACACATGTTGCAATATCTGTTAAAAGTTATTTAGAATGAATTGATGTGAAGTTTTACCTCACCCGCTTTATAGTCCGGATCGTGCCCCGTCCGCCTACTATTTCTTTCGATCTATGCAGAATGATCTCTCTTGGATACGCTTCACTTTGGAACAGAGTATAGATATTGGCTTAATTAGTTCTTGGCTTCCTCCAGCGAAAACAGCACACCATACAGTGACTTTGAGCGGGTGTAATGGCTCTTCGTGGGTTACACGCGGATTTTCAGTGCCCCAGAAGCGTAAATTTGCTTATTTACGTACCCGCTAAGATGGAAATGGGCCTCATACTCATGATTATTTTTGATGAAAAATCGTCTTCCTTATTGGTCAAATAAATAGTCAGCAATATTCCGCGTGTCAAAACAGAACTGACATTAGGGGCCAATCGCAAAATTTATAGCATTTTCTGATAGGAGGATTACTTTTGCGCCACCTTGTATAACGAATTTGCTGATTGTGTATTTGATTAGCAATCCCCAATTTTTTTCCCTTTCGATCATTGTAACGAGTTGCACTTACATTCGTGTTTTGTGCATCCGAGTAGTCGATTGCGTTCGGCTCCTGGAGGCTGTGAGTGCCGAACACTGATCTAAATCCATTCATGGCAGTATTATCAAGTTTGACATCAATAAATATATTGATATATTAGACCTAAAGGCAAAAATGGGTTAAATTGGAATGCCGTGATATAAAGTACCCAAGTAACTTTAATATGTTTTGTATAAAACTATACTATTAAGAAAATAATTATTTAATTTAAAATGTTTATTAAAGTTTTATTTCATGTGTATAATTATAAATGTATTGCAAGTAATTTCATACTTTTAGGAAATATTTATAAACTTTAATTAAATTTATATCTAATTACAGTGTGATGAGTAGGCAAATATTTAACTAAAGTAAATAAGTATACAAGTATCGCTACACATAGTGCAAATATTTTTTGCTAAGACAAACGAATTTGTTTCTTATTACTTTATTAGCAAATATACAAATAGGACTATATAGCTTTAAGGGCGGTTGAACAAGTCCGAGATTTTTGGAATTTCCTGCTTCTGTCAACAGGCATCTAGTTTTTTTTTCTTGGACCAGTACTCAAGGGATGACCCCTACTATGCAAAGCATTGTGTTGGAACTAGGAAAATAGGTTATGGGAGGGAGGATAGAAGGAGTAGTGTTTGTGGACATTAGATTTGAATTTTCCTATATTGAAAGTGACAGGAAAGACTTCAGGAGGAAGATTATTCCACATACGGACAGTACGGCTAAAGAACGAATTTTCTCTGTAATGTGTTGTGCGATCCACTGTCCAGTCGACAACGAATTGGTGAGCCCTTGCCGAAGAACGTGTGTTGCGTAAAAAACTACGGGTTTTGGAAATAAGTTCCCTAATTTCTGCTGAGCACATACCATTGTAGTATCGGTAGAACAGTGAAACACAACCCACATTGCGACGATGTTCCAGTGAGTCAATAGAGCTGGACACCCTACTGTCACCGATAAGCACCTTCGCCCTCACCTGTACACGGTCGAGTAACTCCAAAATAGACTTCGAAACACCGGCCCACACATGAGAGTTGTATTCCATTTTAAATCGGATATAAGTGGTGTAAATAGTAAGGAGATCAGATGGAGTGAAGTAATTCTTACACCGTTTAAGAAAACCAAGGCACTTGAATGCTTCTTTCGACACTCGAAAAATGTGTTTTGTCCAGCGGACATCGCACTGAATACTCATGCCTAGAACATCAAGAGCTTCTGATTCCTTAATATTTACACCACCCATGAAAACAGATGGAGCAACATGATCTGTTGTGCGTTTGTGTGTTAACATACAACATTGAGATTGTCACAAGATCTTGGTTAAGCGTATAATTCATGTTTTGCCTCAGCCCCAATCTCCGACAGGCTTGGTCTATAATTGAATGCATATGAATGGCAAATGTTGCTGTCATCTGCAAAAGAGTAGATAGGGTTGGAAGTTTGACGTAGAAGATCGTTTATAAAGATAATAAATATAGTAGGAGAAAGAACGGAGCCTTGCGGTACCCCTGAATTGATCTTGAACTCGTTTGATGAGATTCTTATAGTGCGATCTCTGAGAAAACTCGATATAAATCGAGATAAGCTATTACCGACACCAAAAGCAATAAGTTTAGCTAAAAGCGCACCATCCCATACTATATCAAACGCTTTAGAAATATCCGGAGCCACCACTTTACTTTCGCCAAAACGTTGTATGGAACGACACCATTCATCCGATAGGAAGGCTAGCAGGTCTCACCACGATATGGTGGTGGGCGATCGGAGATTTAAAGTGCGAGAGATTGTGAAAGCTATAGGCATCTCACATGGCTCAAAACTTTAAATTTTGAATTATAACTTGGGTAAGAGAATGCATTCCCCAAGATTTGTCACCTAGTGACTATTTATTGTTTCCAAACCTGAAGAAATGGATCGTCTTAAAGACATTTGACTCCAACGATGAAATAATCTCACAAACAAATACCTATTTTTATGATCTCGACAAAGAAACGTTGGACAAAGTGATTTTTTTATCTAAAAACCTATGTTCCATTCAGTAAAGAAATTGCAGATTTATTTCTCTTTCGTTTTAATTCTCCTCAGAATCTCTTCTTGATTTAACCCTTTAATGCATATTGTTGCCAATTGTCTACATTCCAGTTCCACTTAATTTTAGACGAAAATAAGCTTGATACTAATTCAGATTCTCCTTCAGTAAAATCAAATGGAGTACGAAAAGTTTCAGCTTATGAAATTCTAAATCAAACTAAAGCTAAAGGAAATATAATAAATAAAAATCAACTAAATATTTGATACTTTATAGAAAAATAAAACTAAAAATCATTCATTAAGGGTTAAAATCTACAAATCGTTCATTTGAATACAGAAAAGTAAATCGGAAAAAACTATTTTTGAAATCAACTTGCAATTGATTGGATACTTTTTGTGTAAAAATCAAAGAGTTATAAATAAATCTAAGTAAATTGCCTATGAAAAAAAGAATTCATAATTAAAACTAAAATGAGAAAAAATGCTCATATGTTTTAAGTTTTAGGAAAGCACAAAATATAGCAACCACAAAGAAATCACTCTACATGCAAATATATATACAGTACTGTGCAAAACATTAGCAACTATTTTTATATTATTATTGCAAGAAATTAAATTAACCACAAGAAAGATATTTTAGCTCACTTTACCGATTTCAAAAATTTTCAATAGGGCCGAAAAAATCCATTTGCCAAAATCATACATATTTTTGTAAAATAAATTCACTTTTCAGAATTTTTAATATTCTATAAAATAAACCAACTTTTAGGTTTATCCTAATTTTGTTGCTAATATTTTGCACGGCACTGTTTGTATGCATGTATAAATGCACCCAAACCAGGCGGCAAATATTCTGAGTTGCAGTTCAAACAAAAATTCTGGGGGATCATGAAAGTGGGGGTTTTACAAACTCACACATGCACACACATGTAGTGATATGAGCTCGTAAGCAGGTTTAAAGTTTCAACAATTAACCAGCCAACCAATGCAACAAACAAACAGATTGACCAATTGACAGACTGTGAGTCAGTGCGACTTTAAGTACGACAGTTTGTTATTTAGCAAGTCATCCAGTGTTGCCAGTGATAACTTGGAAAAACTTATAGTTTTTGATATAAAATCTTTAATAAATACTATAATTAATTTGGTTCGTATTCAACCGGTTATCACAATCTAAATATTCTCTCCACACTATTTTTTTGGATCGAAATCTTTTCCCGGCAAGCGTTAGCACTTAAATCAGGCTATAAACCTAGGGATTGATCCGAGTTATATTTTTTTGAAACTTAAGTTAATTTTTGGTCTTAGAAGAAAAATTTCAAGTCAATATCTCAATTAGATTAAAAAATATGCCACTTTAGTTGGTTATACAACTTTAGTTGTATAACCAACAAAAAAAATTCGAGTCCATTCCGTCCAAAAGTCCGACCTATATTTTTAAAAAGGCGGTCCAAGGTATGGCAAAATTTTAAAATTTAAATTTTGAAATGCCAATAACTCGGAAATTTTAAAAGATAAATAGCACACGCAAGCATGTTTTTCCAAAAATATAAAAAAACTTTGAAATGGAATGGGAAACAAAAAATTACACGTGTTTAAAAATGTTACATGTCAAAGGTACCCTACTTTGAGCCCCCATAGCAACGCCCCTGGATCATTTGCAGGGCACATTTTAATAACTTAAACTTTAATAACTGTTACATTTTTTCCCGATCGGATGAGCCGTTTAGAAATGCCCGATTTATTTCCAAAATAATTTTATTCTGCCCCACTGTGGACTGCTCAAGAGCACATTACTTAGATCCTTCGCATTTCCAGAGTCTGTCTCAAAAGGATGTAGGATTTTCTAGGTGGTTATAAATTACACATAAGGCACACAGTTGATTAATGGAAACACGGCTTAAAAGTTACGAAAATAAGCTCCAAAACAGGAAAATTATACAAGTTACATAGAGTCTTGAAAAGTTACGAATAATTTTACAAATGTAACCAAACGGCATCACTGTTATTTACTCAAGCTCTACAACTACAGCACGACGAGTACTAAACATACGTTTTGTTGTTGTTATAATTACTTCTATGTAGTTGCTGTTGTTGTTGACGATGATGGTGTTCTCCTTACTGAGTGCATTCGTATACAAGTCGTCGTCTATAAATCGTTTGTCGTTTTAATTTTGTTATTTATTTTTTTTTTGTTTTTCTCTATTTTTGTTTTTGTTATTCTTCACAATCAAACTCTCGTTTTGTACAGAAAAGCACGTGTTTTCAAACGTGATAACAACAAATTCACTACAAATAAAATAAACAACAATAAAAAAAGAAAATAATAACAGCAGCAGCAACAACAACAACAACCACACTAAGCACACAATAAATAATAACAACACGAAGTACTACATATGTTTGTATGGATGGATGTACTCACTAAAATACCTCAAGCTACGTTAACGTAACCATTTGCTGTTACTGCTAACGTCAGCTTTGATGACGTTTGAAACAACGACGTTGTAGTGGCGCAAAATAAATAAGCTGGCAGAACGTTGACGTTAGATATTAACTAAAACAGCAAGATTTGTTATTATTACTGTTGCTTTTTCTTTAGTAGGTATTTATGACTAGGAAATTTGGGTTTTTTTCTATTATGTTGCTGGTTTTGTTATTGCATTAGCTACAATGTTGTCAATATTTTAGTTAAACTACATACAATATGTAGACATTTACCCCAGCTATTTTGGTGGGTGACTGTCCCGAACCAATGACATTTTATTCTAAATATTTTGCATTATTACTGATTACCAAGAACGATGTCAATTGAGCCCAGATAGAGAATCTGTGCGTTAGCAGGATCAATTATTAAAATGATATTCCTTTGATCCTGGTTGTGAAACGGTAGCTGATTTCACTAACATTTTCAGTATATCGTCACCTAAAATGTAAAAGGTCCATCAACAATTTTTAAAATTTTACAAGACTAAAAACTGAATAACATGAAAAGTGTAGTGGTTACAAATATGATTTTCATTCTTTAATAAAATCGTTATTTTTAAAAATCGAAAGCTAAAAATTTGTGAAGACTCAATTTTTAATTTTTTGGTTGTTACACCCTTTTGCATTTCAGGTGACGATATACATATTTCCTATGGATTAAGTAATTATGTATATTCCAAATTTGTTATATTAAAAATGAGCATCAATCAACAAATAGTAGTCGGAAATGTCGAATTTTGTGCCAACATTGCGTCATATGCGGGAAGTTTTACTTTACATCTTTAATTTTTAAAAAATTGCCACTGAAGAACACCAATTGCTCCATCGGTTTCAACGTGCGAGAGATGTTTTTTCGTTCAGAAGTGATGATTTTGGCATATTCTGGGCGTTTTTCGGCCAATACTTGCTTCAAACGAATCAGTAGCGTTCGGCGCAGGTTTCTTCTGATGGTTTGGTTAGATTTCAGCAGCTTATAATAGATAGGACCCTTTTGCTCCCACCTAATACAGAGAATAACCTTAGCGCCATGGATATTCACATGTGATCTCTTACGCTTCGGGTTATCGAAATGGATTAATTTTTCATCGCAAGTAATGATTCGGTGCAAAAATGATTTTCTTTTATAACGTTCAAACATAATTTCGTCCATGAAAAATCGTCTTTCAAGGTCTCTCGACTTCAATACGTATGGTACCCAATTTCCCTGGTTTTAGATGAATCCTGCTGCTCGCAAGTATTAAGAAATTTGCTGCTTGAGTAGCCCCCAATGATTTTACAAGCTCTTTTTGAGTTTTACAACAATCTTCCAGAAGCAATGCCTCCAATTCTTGGTCTTCAAACTTGTTTGGTTGGTCTGGGCGATCTTTTTCAAAATCACCTCTTCTGAAACGCACAAACCATCCCACGCATATATAAATATGGAACACATTCATTATAAACTTTGGTGAGTAATCGGTGTGCTTCAGGGTCTCTTTTTTGCAAATTAAAGAAGTAAAGCAAAACTTCCAGCTTATGACGCTTTGTTGGTACAAAATTAGTGTTCAATAACTAAGTCAGAATAAATGACAGATATATAGCCTTCAAAATGACATATTAGTTATCTGTTGTAAATCCCGCATTTTTAAGTCATACGAGTAGATAGGGAATGGGGATCTTGGACATCAAAGGAATGCCGCCGCTTGTTTCTAATTGGAATTTGAGTGGTATGGTGACAAAGTGCTTACTTGTGCTAATGGGATTCTAGTTGGATAATAAGAATAGTTGAGAGAGAGTAGTGAGATTGTGTGGGAGAGTAAAAGCAGGTAATTTTGAGGGTTGATTATGCAGGTAATATTTAGAAGTACGTGATCGTTGTTTTGATTGAAAATTTACTACCTTTGTTTACTACAAGATCAAGATGGATGAAATTGTGTGTGTTTCCTGAAATGTGAATGGTTAACTGCAAGGGTTTTTATTATATTGTGAGATTGTGTGGGAAGTAAAAAGAGATAATTTTGAGGGTTGATTATGCAGGTAATATTTAGAAGTACGTGATCGTTGTTTTGATTGATGATTGACTACCTTTGTTTATTACAAGACCAAGATGGAAGAAATTGTGTGTTTTTCCTTAAATGTGATAGGTTAAATTTATTCTCTGTTTGTAATTTTAAAATTATTTTTACTATATCTTTGGTTTAATTTTCTGGATGGGATTTTCCAATTGGAATGAGTTTATTTTATATTTCTTGAATGAGATTTTTTTTTTTAGAATTCATGTGGGTTTTTGTTTATTCAATATTTCTAACTATTTTATAATTTTTTCTATAGTTTTAAAATGTTTGTTTTCAGTTGTATTAGAATTAAAAATATCTTTATTTATCATTTTAAAATATAATTTCATTTATTTATCTTTCTTATAAAAAAGGTATAATAATTTTCTATTAAAAGAAATACATTATTTTTTTGTAAATTAAAATTAATACATTGGCAGCCATTAGGTTCAATTTCGCATATTTTACATATTCTTGGGCAGTTGATGAAATGCTTCCCATGAATAGTTTCAACCATTTTCATGTTTTCATATTCGTCCAGCATATACTTAAAATGGTTAATTATTTGTAAATGTCCATCAAAAATACAACCACCAAAATCGTATAAAAACTTGTCAATTAAACTTCTGTATGACATTTTCTTTAAAAATATGTTCCTCCTCCTAATTCTGTCTTGTCTTCTCATCTTGAACTGATATTAATTTATTCCTTACAGGTGTTTAAATAAATTGTTAATAGGAATAAATTTATTTACAACAAGTGTTTTGTTTTTTTTAAATTTACATGAATGTGCAGCTGAATACGAGTCAAGATTGAACATGTTCAATTTTCAACTATGTTTTAAATTTTATAATATTATGCATACTAAATTTATCTAAAACATGAATGAGCATGCTCAGAAACTAAATATTTATTATAATTATAAATTCAAATCACGAATGGATCGACGAAATGAATTATGCACACGTGCGAGTTTATTTGCTGTAGATGGGATAAAAAAAGGGACAAACGCATATTGTGTCAAGTGTAATAAACCAAAACATGAAAATAAAAAATAAGCCACAAGACATTTATGATCGGCTGTTCGTCCTCTGTTGTATGTCGAAGGAAAACCACAAGACATTTATGATCACCCTTCTTACCAAACTCTAAAATAAATGAAAGGTCAACCTATTGAATTAGAAAGAAAAAGGGTTTATGTTGGGATTCATTATATTTTACAATACATTTAGCAGGTTGAAAATGATCGCTGTGAAAAAGTCAACTACACACAAAAAGATTGTATATGTTTTTTCTTTATTTTCCTACCTAATTTTACTTATTATTTTAAATACTATTTACTAGAGATTTATGATTTCCTTTGTTAAAAAAGAAAAAAGGTTCAATGTCAATCTTTATAATTAGAAAAGAGTACACACAAAAATATTGTATATGTTTTTTCTTTATTTTCCTACCTAATTTTAACTTATTAAAAGTGAAACAGTAATATATTTATATTTTTCGTTTTTTATTTATTTGTTTATGTTTTTTTTTTTTTCTTATTTATTTTCCTACCTAACTTATTTTATTAAAAGTGAAACAGTAATATATTTGTATTTATATTTTTTCTTTATTTATTTGTTTATCTTAATTATTAATGAATTTATTTATTTTGGTTTTTTAAATACTATGAACTAAAGGTATAGTAACCCTCTACAATTTTTAAAATTAAATGCTTTCTAAAATTAAAAATAGTACACCTACAGGTGTCAGGACCCTCCTCACATTCAGCACTGGACCAAGGGCAGCAGTTGAAATGGCTTCCCATTTCTCCATCTTCACCATCCGACACTCCATACTCCTCATTTTGCTCCAGCATGGAAATAAAGAAATTCAACATTTCTTTATGCTCATAGAGCAGTGACTCTCCAAAGTCTTCCACAAATTTATCAATAATACTTCTGATTTGGCTCATATTTAGTAGTTAGCTGATTGAATTGATGTTGATGACTATTAGTTGACTAACATTATCGGTTATTACCTGGATTTATCAGAATCCTTTCACATAACATTTTTGATTCTAAAAATAAAAAATAAAAATATGTATAGTTTTCTCTCTCATTTAATTCTTGACCAATATTTCTCTCTTTCACGGTTTACACTATAGAGTCCTTATTTTTTTTTTTCTAAGAATTATGTTTAATTAATTCCACTACGATTCAACAGCTAGTGTGAGGGGGATAGATATACTACATACATATATTAAATTAAATAAAATAATTTTACGTTTTGTTTACATAATATTTTTATCAATATACTTCCTCTTCTTATTATTTAGGATAGAGTGAGCAGCATGGTATGTTATATATATTTTCTTTCACTCATTTCAAAAAGATGTTTTTAATTAACTTACACATTTCGTTAGAAAATTCAATTTAGCTAATAAGAATTATTAAAAATATAAAATCATCAATATCGAAAAATAAGTGAAAGAGATAACTACTTAAAAATGGATTCGGCTAAAACCCTAATAAAAAAATTTAATAGTTTCAGTAACAAATCTTTAATTCATATTAAAGATTTGGAAACAGCAAAAAAATATGCAATTGTAAATGCAAAAAGGATGACAACTAAGTATGGGCCAACAATTCAGATTGAGTTAGAGGAACATACGATGTTCTTACCAAACCGGTATAATGCAATAACGGATGAGGAGATGATGGAGCTATCATCGGGTATATATCGAGTCCAAAGAGAAGGAGAGCGAGGTTTGCGCTTGGACACATTTGAGGAAATGGTTGACTTCATTCCAAATGGACAGTATCCAGTTTGGCAGATTTAGTAATCTTATAAATTCATTTATATTATATTTCCCTATTTTTATACATTTAATATATATAAAAAATATATACTATATATATGAATAACAATTTTTTTTTTTTAAATAAAACGATTTCTTTATTAATTAAAACAAAAATAAAATGAATGCATTTTTTATTTATTCCTTTCAGTTATTTGATATAAAAAACTAATACACAATTGTCCACAATTATATGAGTTGTATTTTTGATGTTGATTGTAGTTATATTTAATGTTTTTTCCTAGGTATTTAATCAATTCCAAAGGCGGTTGTAAATTTCCAAAGCTATCGAAATATTCTTTTTGTTGATTATTTTTATAATATGCTACCCAATGTGTTCCAAGACCTCTTGATGAATCTAAGTTGATAATGCCACATTCTATTTTTTTCGAATGTTTCGGTAGTGAGTCTAGCATGAAAATTCCTCTAAAATGTTGAATATTTTTTGAGAAATATTTCAGATCGAGATCAGTCATTGGTCTTTTAGGTAGCATTTCTAAAAGTTTTTTGGATTGTCTTTACAAACCAATCCATATCCCTTTTTATAAGGTTTAAGGTAGAGACCTTTTCCCATTGCTATGGCCTCTATAGTTTTATTATGTCTGGTTGCTTCATCGTGTTGATTTTTTGCATTCTTAGCTGCATTTACTGCTTTTGCTATAGCAGCACCTCCACTAGATAAGCTACCAATTGCTCCAAGTGCAGTTAATATTGGTATTAATGGAAGAAAACCTCCAATTTTCGGTACGTTTATTACACGAGGAATAACAACTTGAGACTTTTTCCCTTTAAAAGATTTGTTAATAACTTTACGTGCAATTCTAATGGCAGTGTTAATATCTTGTGGTTTTTCTTTATTTAAAATTTGAGTAGCTGTTTTAACTGTTCCACTGAAAAGTTTTCTTCCACTGAATTTACTTAGCTTTTTTTCCTTCAAACCCATACCTAATTTTCTTTTTGCTTTCATTGTGTTTGTTACCAAATAAGCAAATGATTTTTCTGGTAGACTACTGTCTTTTGAAAGAACTCGCTCCCAAGCTTTATTTTCAAGAATTTGATCAGCCTGATGTCTTATATGTATATCTTTATTCTTTGAATAAGCTATATCATGCTCCTTGCAAGCAGCATCTAATTTATTTATTCCTTTATCACCCTGATTTAAACGTTTTTTAAGTTTGGTTCCAGGGCCGCAATATTGATATCCAGGAAGATGTAGCTCAATAGGTAGTGAGTTTATTATTTTATTTACTAAACCTTCTCCAGTGACTGCTCTTTTATAATTAATCTTTTTGTTATAGTGTATAACCATCTTATTTTATTCTATAAAAAATATTAATCAAATTATTATTACAATCAGTTATAAAGATGCGTTTAGTTAGACAACATAAAAACATATCAGTTCGCAATGTTGACAATTCAACGAATACTAAAATAAAAACAAGACATAGTACTTTATTACCAAATTCTATTCGAGCGCTGATAGTAGGTCCTTCGAATTGTGGAAAGACAAACGTTATGATTGGATTGTTGGAAAGTCCTAACGGACTAAAATTTGAAAACATCTATTTATACTCAAAATCATTATATCAACCAAAATATGAATATTTAAGAAAACTAATCACACCAATTAAAGGAATGGGATATTACACATTTTCAGATAATGAGTCTGTAATATCTCCTGATAAAGCAAAAACCAACTCAATTATGATATTTGATGATGTCGCATGTGAAAAGCAGAATAATATACGCGCATACTTTTGTATGGGTCGACATAAAGATGTTGATTCATTTTATTTATGTCAAACTTATACAAGAATTCCAAAACATTTGATACGAGATAATGCTAATGTGATTATAATGTTTAAGCAAGATGAAATGAATATGAAGCATGTTTATAGTGATCATGTTGCAAGCGATATGAGTTTTGAAAAGTTTCATGAAATTTGTAGGGAATGTTGGAAGGATAAATATGGATTTTTGATGATTAGTAAAGATGATGAATTGGATAATGGACGGTATCGAAAGCTGTTTGACTATTTCATAACAACATAAATTATTATAATTATTGTATATAAACATTAGTATTATATCAACTTTTAAACGTACTACAACTTAATCATACATCTGTTAATCCTGATAGCTATTATCTGATCTACGAAACAACTTATTGAAAATGAATGAAAAGGTTTTGAAAGATTTGATAAAGAGTAGAAATATATTAAAGAAAAAATTTCGTAGTATAAAATCTGGTGAAGTAGATCTACACGAACAACTAATAGATACATTTAAACCCATAACAGAACCCTTAAATAATTTTATTAAAAAATCTAAGAATATAAAGAGAAATCCCAAAATTGAAAAGAAAGAAATTAAAAATGAAAACACAAATAATACAAGTTTCATGTTGAATCAACTACCAGCTGATATACATAGAAGTACTCCAAAAAAGATAGTTGAGGATACTTTAGTAAACTCACTTGATGATGAGGATGATGATAATGATGATTATTATTCTCAGTCAGAAAATGAGATTTTAAATACTAATAAGAATGATAGTGACTTGTCGTTCTTGGAGAAAACAAATGAGTTAGACAATCTATATGGTGCACATAGAGATTCCAATAATGAATGGAATTTTGGTGATAGTAAAATAAAATTTAATGGTGACAAAATTCAAATTGGAAATCAAATATGGGCTCTTACACCAGGACTATTTTCATTAATGTTTCATAAAACACCAAAGAATTATGATAAATCGGAACTAGAAATTTACAAAAAGATATTAGTCAATACAAATGCATACAAACGACAGTACAGACCTGATGGTCCAATAAAAGGTACCAGAGCCTATAAATATCGACATATTATAGGAAAATTGTTCAAAGAAAAAAATCAAAAGCTATCGCCAATACCTTCAACATCATCACAAGATACAACAAAAAAGAATTATATGGGTACTGGATTAATGAATCTAAACTCACAAAAACCCAACTATATATATTGGGATGATCCAAATGAATTGGTAGATCGACTTAGACTATTAATAGCATCGCAAGCTGCTGGTCATACAAACCACAATAACGAAATTGTATCAATAATTGAAGAATTATATGAAGCCAACATTATACAATAATAATATTAATCTAAACAAACTATGTCTGTTGATAAATTTGGACACTACCTGAACAATACAAGCGGTATAATTTCAGTAAAAAATGCACCTAAATTGTTGGGGTTCTTTATGGATACGAATAACAACATTGACGTCCAAAACAAAAGAATCAGAAATGTGGCAAATGCTTTGGAAGAGAATGATGTTGTCAATAAAGTGTTTTTGCAATATTACATGGAAGAGACACAGAAGGGAATAATGAAACATTTAAAAGAGAATATTAATGATATTAAAGAACAAATTCAGAAGAAGAATCTATTTTTTGAAGAACAAATCAAAATGTTAAAAGAAAAAATTTATAGATATGATAATTTTGAGTACGTCACAATAGGTGAAAATACGTCAACAGATAACGACCCATACGAAATTATTTTGCAAAAAGATTAAATAATGACTACAAAAAGAGAGTTAGTAAATGAACTCCATAAACAGGCTCGAAAAGTTTTTAGACGTCGAAGAGTTGTGATGAAAGGAATAGATGATCTCTGGCAAGCTGATTTGGTTGAAATGGGGAATTATTCCACATATAATAAAAATTATCGATATTTGTTAACTGTAATTGATACATTCTCAAAATTTGCTTGGGCTGCACCTCTCAAAACAAAAACTGCACCTGAAGTAGTTCAAGCAATGGAAAATATATTCAAACAAGGACGCATCCCCAAAAATTTGCAGACAGATGATGGCAAAGAGTTTTTCAATAAACACTTTAAAAAACTAATGGATAAATATAAAATCAATCACTACTCAACATTTAGTATAATGAAAGCATCAATTGTAGAACGATTCAATCGAACGTTAAAAGGAATGATGTGGAGAGAGTTTAGTTTCAAAGGTTCATATTATTGGCTGGACATTTATAAAGATTTAGTTAATGCTTACAACAGAAAAATTCATCGTACCATCAAAATGGCTCCAATTAAAGTGAATTCTTCAAATGAGGAGAGATTGCTTAATACCGTATACAATAATTTAAAAATATATAAAATATCAAAATTCAATGTCGGTGATTATGTACGCATCAGCAAATATAAACATATTTTTGAAAAGGGGTATACACCAAATTGGACAACAGAAATCTTTAAAATAAAAAACGTAAAGAATACATATCCTACAA
This sequence comes from Calliphora vicina, assembly GCF_958450345.1. Lineage (NCBI taxonomy): Eukaryota > Metazoa > Arthropoda > Insecta > Diptera > Calliphoridae > Calliphora > Calliphora vicina. Next base: position 64,167,716 of record NC_088782.1, read on the forward strand.
CATACATATTAGCTGATTATCATGGAAATCCAATTGAAGGAGGATTCTATGATCAAGAACTTTCCAAAACTAGATTTCCAGATACATACCTTGTCGAAAAAGTTCTTAAAATGAAAGGAGAAGAGGCATTTGTAAAATGGTTGGGTTTTCCAAGTCATCATAATTCTTGGATTAATAAAGCAGACATATTGTAGTTAGTAATAATAATTAGGTATAATAGTTAGTATCTAAGTATTATAAAATAAGAAAATCATATCAATAAAATATTTTTTATAAACAACAACACTGTGTTTAATTCACTTATTAACAATCCGACAATCATAATGTCAATAACACTAACATTGAGCTCTATCTCATCTGAGCTCTCAGCTAATTATTTTCCTCCAATTGTTTTGGATGGTGAATATGAGTGTGCTCTAACTGATTTCCATTCATACAACAGTATTCCAAATGTAGACATCTATAATAATAAGTTTCATATTGGTGAACATGTAATTGAAATTCCAATTGGATCCTATGAATTGAATGATATTGTAGATTATATTAAAGAACAATACAAACGATATAATCCTAAAAATAAAATTGATATTGAGGCTAATAATAATACAATGCAAGTAAGAGTTAATAGCTCTAATGATTCGATTTATTTTAATAAAGAAAATACCATTGGAAAACTGTTTGGGTTTAATAAAAAAATCCTTCATCCAAATGAAAATCACTATTCAGATCTTCCGGTTAACATTTTTAAAGTAAATCTTTTGCGAGTAGAGAGCAATATAGCTATCAATACATATATGAATAATTCTCAAGCACACACATTACATGAGTTTGCAATTAACGTACCACCAGGGTATAAAATTGGTGAGATTCCTAGAAATCTCATTTATTTGCCTGTTAACTGTCGAGAGATAAGCTCCTTAACTCTGCAAGTAGTTGATCAAGACGGAGATTTAATAAATTTCCGAGGAGAGCAAATTACAATTAGAATTCATTTAAAGCCAAGCAAATAATGATAATTTATAATAAGAATACATCCCGAAATAAAGTAGCATTTCCCAGCAGTAAAAAAACATCAACAAAATCAAAACTACAGAAGTCCTTACCACGTAAAATCTTGACAAAAGCAAACAAGAAATTCCTTAAATCACTGAATTTTAAAGTAAAAAAAAACATGAGTTCAATTCTCGATGTTCTAGAAAAACCCTTGTCTGATGAAGATATAATTAAAAAGGACTACCACACATATACACCATATCTTCAGTCATACAACAATAATGATGAAATTAGAATTTCAATACAAAATCAAGATTTATATGTCTTACCTGGAGAAAGTTTTATATATGTAGAAGGATTCGTTAAAGATGCAACTAATACAAAATTAGTACCTTCTTCATCCAATTTTAAATTAAGGAATAATTTTGTCGCATATCTATTTGACGAAATCCGTTATGAACTCAATGGGATTGAAATTGATCATACCCGACATTTGGGGATATCAAGCACCATAAAAAACTTGGTTTCTTTATCACCAACGGATAGTAATGGGATGCTCAATGCTGCATGGAATAAAATAGATGATGTAGATCTTGTAAATGGTTATTTCAATTTCTATGTGCCCCTAAAGATATTATTAGGATTCGCTGAAGATTATAATAAAATAATATTAAATGGTAAACATGAGCTGATTCTGTTACGTAATAAGAATGATGCAGATCTAGTATATTCAAGTGTTTCCACAGAAAAAGGAAAAATGACGATATCAAACATCTCATGGAGAATTCCACATGTACAATTATCTGATTTTAGTAAATTGAATATTATTAAAACAATAAACAGTGGTGCCTCTATACCAATCGCATTTCGTAGCTGGGATTGTCATATTAATCCACTACTCAACATTGGAACCAATCATATCTGGAATGTTAAACTAGCTGCAAATAGAGAGCGCCCTCGCTTTGTATTGGTTGCTTTTCAAAATGATGATAAATTTGTTCATTGTGATCTAACTAATATGAAAGTGCATTTAAATTCAGAATCATATCCATATGACGATCTGAATGTAAAATTTAAAAATGAACGCTTTGCAATTCTGTATGATATGTATCTAAGATTTCAACAAAACTACTACATGAAAGATCCTCAACCACTACTAACATCTCAAGAGTTTAAAAATAAAGCACCGATAATTGTAATAGATGTCAGTCACCAAAATGAATCTATCAGCAGTGGACCTATTGATATAAAAATTGAATTTGAAACATCTACAAATATTCCAGCAAACACATCAGCATACTGTATTCTCATTCACGATCGTATAATTGAATACATACCTTTGAAAGGACAAGTTCGAAAAGTCTTATAAATCATATGAAATGTTTCACCAAAAAGTTTTAATTGATTTACAAGGTTTTAAATTAAAACCGAATAATTTTATCGCAAAAGAAATTGCAGTTGTTTTCAATTCTAAGGAATACATCAATTTCATTATAAAACCACCATTTGATTTCAATTGTTTATCACAAAGGGAACGAAAAGAAGCAAATTGGTTAATTAAGTATTGTCATCATCTAAATTGGAATACTGGGGTCGTATCTTTTAAGAGTGTTTGCAATTTTTTAAAAGCTAATTTAAAAAATTCCAAAATATATGTCAAAGGAGAAGAGAAATGCAAGTGGTTGGAAGAAATGTTGCAACAAAAAGTTTTTAATATAGAGGTTTTTGGATGTATTAATTTAAAGGAATTAAATATAAAGTATCCAACAAATATATATTGCAGTTATCACAAATATGGAGTTTGTGCTTTAAGAAATGCTCTTTTACTGGCAGAAGAAAACCTAGTTTAAAATAATAATATTTATATAGTTTTTTTTTTTTTTTTTAAGTATTATTTTTTTATTTTATTGATATTTTAAAATTTAATTATTAATTAATTTAAATATAGGTACATACAAAATGTAATTAGAATATAAGTATTTATCATTAAGTTATATAAAATTATTTTTAATAATTATATTATATATTTATCACATATTTATTTATTCTTAAAACTACATATTCATTAAATAAATTAAGATATTTTAACATTAGTTTTATTATTGTTTTGTTTTTTTTTTTTTAAATAAAGGAATATTTTTACATATTAACAAAATTGTTTATTTTTTTTTTTTATTTATTTATTTATATTTTTGACCACTGTCATCTCATAAGTAATAATCGAAACAGTTTAGTTTTAATCCGTTTGCATATAACTGACAATTCTATCTCTATAGTGACCCCAAGCTCTAGTGTTTACTCTATCTTCCATAATCTTTCTTTTATCATCAGTATGGCTAAGTACTATTTTTTGCAACTTTTGTGTATATAACTGATGCGCTTTAGTTCTAAATACAACCATTTCATCAGACACTATTTTCTGTTCAAATAAACACTCTTTATAATCATTTAATGTAAGTTTTTTAATTACACATTTTTTGACACCTTTAGACTTTTTAATATCTTCTGAATTGACAGTTGACAAGGAATACATTTTTGATCGTAAACCTACAAATTCACTCATTATTCCCCCCTTGTTTTCATCTTTCATCATTCCCAATACTTTTTTGTTTAGGAGTGGTAAATTAAAAACATTATCTTTTGGATATTCAGATGTATCGAAATTCAAACTGATATCGCTACGAATGTCACTATAAAAATCATCTGTTTTAATGGAATAAATAAATGAATCGGTATCCATATAATTTAAGGAAAGATTTTCTCCAAATTTTGGAATCATATATCTATAATGGAAGTCATACATCTTCCATTTGGATAATTCTAATACAGAAAATCCAATATATATGGGTTTATTATAATATGGTTCCATTTTCTGCAATTCGACAGCATACAGATCATCACCAAACTTTGTCAAACTTAGAAAATTCGGTTTAGAGATTAATGCTCTTAGTCCTAAGTGGTTTTTATTAGTATTTTCCCACCCTGTAGCTATACGTATATCCTTCCTTTTGTCTACACTTTCCATGGTCTTCCCATAAACTGCATTATTTAACAGTTTGAAAAAATCTTTTTCAAAATTATTTTTTGCATTTGTTCTGTGTAGCGTATTTAAATCAATATATTTTTTTAACCAAGGAGACTGCTTGAATTTCAAAATTCTATGAACTTTTTTCAAAACAAGTCCATTGGCAATACATTGTTTTAAATATCTATAATGTATAGTATAACTTTCTTTTCGAGTCAAATCTGCTATTAATTTTTTACATTTTGATTGTCCAGGAGTTTTGTTTTGTGGACAAAATGGGAGATCATTATGAATATCATGTAATGTTTCAGGATATTCAAGATCAACCTCTAAAATATAGCCATATTCAGAGGTGTCCGAAATATTTTGAACTTCAATATTTTGAACATCTTCACCATTCATCCATTCAAATTCTCCATAAGGTAGATATTCCGACATTGCCCATCCATACAAATTGTTGGCATCTAAATACATCAAATACTCTGATGCTTTTTTGTCATCAAAGTTTTCCATATATTTATGGTTTGCCTTGGAATATCTTTTTGAGCATTGAACTAATCCCCCTCTTATTCCATTTTGCATAAAGAGATATTGTTCACTATCAGTAAATAACTCTAATGTAACGCCCGTTGTCTTTAGCATTGCATCCCAAGAAAGACCAGGAGCAGTGTAGTACTGACAAGGATCTAAATTGTAAATACTCTTACATATTTTTCTAAAATTTTCAAATATGTCTGTTAAGAGGAGTACATCAGATCTAAGGTAGAGTTCTGTATAGTCAAGAAGGTTCGCGCACTTGAATTCGCTCCATACTTTTTGAGCATGTTCATAATCTAGTAAATCGCATTCCTCATTGCTTAAAATATTGAAAAAATTCTCTCTACTTGGTAATTGCTTTTCATTAAACTTTTCCATTGAATCCATGTATGAGTATGGAAATACACCCTTTCTCCTAATGAGATTAAATTGATTTTCATTAGTGAAACATTCTCGGACAGTTTTAAAGTCAATAATATCCAGATTTTTAGCTAGAGAATCTAAACTGGAAGACATGAATCTAAGTGAATCTAAAAACCTAATTTCAAATCCTCGATTTTTATCCATTGTAATGTATACGGATAGTGAAATATATCGTTCTTTATTTAAAGGAATAACTTTTATTGTTGCATTTTTGATTGTTGACAGCTCTTTAAAGAAAAGATGCATGTCATAAGCAGAAAGATTATGGAAGATGACTGGTATGAAATTAGGATTCCTATATTTCAAATTGCACTCATTATGAGCAGCTCCTCGAAAATTACCTGTGAGATGACAGTGGTCTCTAACTTTATCATTAAATAAAACTTTTTCACAAATATGGCAATTTGTCGATTTATTGAAAATATCAATATCGTCGGGTGTCATTACCATTTGCTTAACTTTAGATAAATACTGATTGTAAATATCTGTCGCATCTTTGACAATTGTTTCTACAAACACTTCTGACGCATTTTCCCCGAAATAATATTTATGGTTATTATATGTCTCACTAAAACTACACTTAGTATAATAACTAAAAGCACATGGAATGTGCTTTTGAATATTCGTAGTGTTGTTACTTACACTTTCATTTGTTTTTTCCAAAACAGATTCAAAATCGGCATAAACCACGAATGGGACATCCACTTGCTTCTGATGGTTTCCGAATGATAAATGAGAATCTTCAGGGTTTGGCATCTTTGATATTTTTCTTCCACATACCGTTTTATGTTTTTTGTGGATTTCCTCCTCATGTGTATGGTATAGACACATATTGCAGATATAAACTTTCCCTTTATGTGATGTTATACTGGATCGAATAAGTCTAAGAAAAACATAATTGATTTTTATTAAAATTTTGAAGCTTAGAAAAGATATGTATGTATGTGTGTGTATATTTATAAATCTAAACCAAAAAAAAAAAAAACTTACTTGGAAATATCATTGATGAGAACGTAATGGAACTTTTCACCGGAATGTAAAAGCAGTAAATTTAAATGGATTGGCTTTTCATCAATCGTTATATAATATGGTCCAATGATTGACTCACCATTATAACCAAATACATTTATGCTTATCACATTCTGTTTTTCAAATTTTTTTATTGATTTTAAAGGGAGAGGAAACTCCAATCCTTCAAAATTTAGTTTCACCTCTCCCAGATCAATTTTATTGGAATAAATGTTGATGTTGTACGAATTACAGTTCCTTCGTTGTCTCTTGGTTAACCCACTATAGAGTGCTGCAACTACACACCATTTAAAACAAAAGTCATCCTTGTTTTCCACATTTATGCATGCCCCTTTAATATTATTAATGCTCCTGGGTAATGCTATAAATTGTGATCCTCTTATAATGCTAGCCTTGTTTACATTTATTTCCACACCACTTATTTTAATAAGTGTCCAACCACTGTCTCTTTCCTGGAATTCTCCCATTTTAGTGGCTATTTCGTCTACATGTTTGTCATATGATACATTTATATCGTCTGCAAGCGTTATTAGCATCATTTTTGAAATATGCACTATTGGCGCTAATGTCATCTCATCATTTACCATTTTCATGTACTCACATGACAACTCCATGTTAAATTTGAAAACAGTATGTTTAATGCTACACTTCTTTAATTCTTCAATAATAGCATTTTTGGAGTTTTGGAAGAACTCCTCGGGAAATAGAATTTCTTCCTTTTTATTGATCAAACTATAGGTTTCAATTCTTCCTTTAAAAGCGCTCTTTCTTACGGTTAATTTGTCATCAATATTAACCCTTTGGAAATTTCCTATGTGACGATTTGATCTAATATGAGCATTGAAGGATGTTGCTGCTATTAATTCATTGCATTCATTGCAATGTTTGTAGTCAGAAGGTTGAAGAACATTTGATGGGATGGGAGCATTGTGACTTTTCTTATGTTCTATTAATTTTCTTGAACACATGAAGAGTTTTTTGCAGATGGGGCAGTGATGGTTTATGTGAACATTGATCATTTTCTTTGCAACACTGATATTACATATGGGACATCCTTCATACTGATTGTCATCAATACTTCTTGACGCATTCCTGTGCGATTCCATATGATCCTTTAGCTTAAGATGAGAAATAAATAGCTTCTTGCATACTCCGCAATGAAGACTTAGATGAACCTTAAGCATTTTTGGACTGATTTTGGAGGAGCAAATTGTGCAGGATACTGATGCCATTTTTATTATATATTTTTTTTTTTTTATTTATGATTATATTTTCGTTTTTGATTGAAATTAAAGATCTTTCAACTTGGAGAACAATATATCAGCACTCTGAGAACAGATACGATATATTGTTTAATGATACAAATAGAGTGTCCGAGGTAAGCTAGAAAATCTGTTTATGTACTACGACAAGTGTCAATACAATACACATACTTTTAAATTCATTGAATTTTATAATACACATTTATAAAACGGTAAAAAATAACCTAATAATTTTTGAAGGATTCTCAGTTGTATAGAATCTTTTAACATTTACTCTTTTCTAATTATAAAGATTGACATTGAACCTTTTTTCTTTTTTAACAAAGGAAATCATAAATCTCTAGTAAATAGTATTTAAAATAATAAGTAAAATTAGGTAGGAAAATAAAGAAAAAACATATACAATCTTTTTGTGTGTAGTTGACTTTTTCACAGCGATCATTTTCAACCTGCTAAATGTATTGTAAAATATAATGAATCCCAACATAAACCCTTTTTCTTTCTAATTCAATAGGTTGACCTTTCATTTATTTTAGAGTTTGGTAAGAAGGGTGATCATAAATGTCTTGTGGTTTTCCTTCGACATACAACAGAGGACGAACAGCCGATCATAAATGTCTTGTGGCTTATTTTTTATTTTCATGTTTTGGTTTATTACACTTGACACAATATGCGTTTGTCCCTTTTTTTATCCCATCTACAGCAAATAAACTCGCACGTGTGCATAATTCATTTCGTCGATCCATTCGTGATTTGAATTTATAATTATAATAAATATTTAGTTTCTGAGCATGCTCATTCATGTTTTAGATAAATTTAGTATGCATAATATTATAAAATTTAAAACATAGTTGAAAATTGAACATGTTCAATCTTGACTCGTATTCAGCTGCACATTCATGTAAATTTAAAAAAAACAAAACACTTGTTGTAAATAAATTTATTCCTATTAACAATTTATTTAAACACCTGTAAGGAATAAATTAATATCAGTTCAAGATGAGAAGACAAGACAGAATTAGGAGGAGGAACATATTTTTAAAGAAAATGTCATACAGAAGTTTAATTGACAAGTTTTTATACGATTTTGGTGGTTGTATTTTTGATGGACATTTACAAATAATTAACCATTTTAAGTATATGCTGGACGAATATGAAAACATGAAAATGGTTGAAACTATTCATGGGAAGCATTTCATCAACTGCCCAAGAATATGTAAAATATGCGAAATTGAACCTAATGGCTGCCAATGTATTAATTTTAATTTACAAAAAAATAATGTATTTCTTTTAATAGAAAATTATTATACCTTTTTTATAAGAAAGATAAATAAATGAAATTATATTTTAAAATGATAAATAAAGATATTTTTAATTCTAATACAACTGAAAACAAACATTTTAAAACTATAGAAAAAATTATAAAATAGTTAGAAATATTGAATAAACAAAAACCCACATGAATTCTAAAAAAAAAAAATCTCATTCAAGAAATATAAAATAAACTCATTCCAATTGGAAAATCCCATCCAGAAAATTAAACCAAAGATATAGTAAAAATAATTTTAAAATTACAAACAGAGAATAAATTTAACCTATCACATTTAAGGAAAAACACACAATTTCTTCCATCTTGGTCTTGTAATAAACAAAGGTAGTCAATCATCAATCAAAACAACGATCACGTACTTCTAAATATTACCTGCATAATCAACCCTCAAAATTATCTCTTTTTACTTCCCACACAATCTCACAATATAATAAAAACCCTTGCAGTTAACCATTCACATTTCAGGAAACACACACAATTTCATCCATCTTGATCTTGTAGTAAACAAAGGTAGTAAATTTTCAATCAAAACAACGATCACGTACTTCTAAATATTACCTGCATAATCAACCCTCAAAATTACCTGCTTTTACTCTCCCACACAATCTCACTACTCTCTCTCAACTATTCTTATTATCCAACTAGAATCCCATTAGCACAAGTAAGCACTTTGTCACCATACCACTCAAATTCCAATTAGAAACAAGCGGCGGCATTCCTTTGATGTCCAAGATCCCCATTCCCTATCTACTCATACGCCCAATATAAAACTAGTGAGAGATAAGATCCTTATTGATATAGAATTATGTTACACATGTAAAATTTCCACTCAAAGTACTCGCTTGTAAGCACATACAATTTAGTGAAAACGAGCGAATTCACTTAATTATAAATAAATTCGAAAAGAATCAATCGATATTTATGATTAATATCTTATTTTGTTCCTATTACATGTGGCTTTGTGATAAAGTAATAAATCTGAACAATTTTTGCCGTTTTCGATTTTTCAAGATTTTTTTAAAACAAAAAAATTTGCTATTTTCAAGTAAAAAATTTATTTTTTGCTTTAATTTGTTATTATAACAACGAAACTACTCAGACGATTAAAACGCAATATATATGTGAACATTTGTACACAGCATGGGGAAAACGTTTTTAAAATTCAATCAATCGAAAGAAGAACATTAACTACTCAATTTTATGTACATATATCAAACAAAAATCTAAAATTTTGTGAAAATGGGCGAGGCGAATTCACTTAATTGTAAATAACTGCGAAAAGAATCCATTGATTTTTATGATCGATATTTCGTTTTGTTGCTATTATATGTGGCTTTCCGGTTAAGCAATAATCCTGAATCATTTCAGCCGTTTTTGATAATAATTTTTTTTAAAAAAAAATTAGCTATTTTCACGTAAAAAATATATTTTTTCTTCAATTTGTTATTATAACTCCGAAACTATTGAGCTGATTAAAGCCCAATATATAAACGGATTAAAGGCTTTTTGAGTTATCATTAATTATGTGGAGAAACGTCTAAATAAATTCACAATATTACTTAAACATTTTTGAAAAAAAAACCTCTCCATATAATTCAAAATTTGGACCATATTTGCACTACTGGAACCACAATACATCAAAATTGTGTATTGGTTTAAAAAGCCTCTAAAATTTTTTTCGATTTAGTTGCCCTGTGTTATTTGTTCATTGCTGACATTCGTGTCCATGAGTGCCGATCACCGATTTACATAAATAAAGAAAAGTTTGATCAGGCTGTGAAAGAGACATTTCCAATTGTATTTCTAAAATTCTAATGTTAAATAGAAAATTTGTTTACAGTTTATGAGAACACATTTCAATTCTCTTATGTTAAAATCGCATCCTTTTAAACGACTGCCCATTTCCCATTCAAATCGAACTGTTGAGTTTTGTTTTTTTTTTTATTTAATTTTCCCAGTGGGAGTGGGCTACATGTGTGTATATGTGTCTCAGTCCAAAAAAGAAAAACGTTTCTACCTTTATTCCGTTATTGTTGCCTTTGACGACGCTGTCGATGATGTTGTATGTAGTACATTTAGATATGAATGCAAATGAATATTTCTCATGTTGATGATGATGATGATGGTTGGGTGAGAAAACGTGCGTATGATTTAAACATGTGATTGGTGTTTAGAACACACTAACATACAATGAGACTCAGAGTCTCAGCTGTAGCGATCTGATGTACAAAAGGACAATATGCAGCAGGTATGGAAAGTTAAGATTCCGAAATGCTATTGAGGAGTTTTATTAAGATTTATGTAGAGTTGCAAATGAAGCCTATTAGTGATTGCTTCTCAAGTTCTTAAAAGAAAAAATCCAGTTATATATCTACCACGTATTGGAACAAAGCATTCGATCGAACTCTGAAAGTAGCAAGGGGACAAACATTTCCTTTAACAACTGCATCATTTCTCGATCTTGAATGAAAAGCGAAATAATGTTATTTATTCGATGTCAATTGTATTTCTCTATATCGAAAACATTTGTTTTAGTGTGAACAGATTTCTTTCGTTTCGAGAGCGAAGGTATAAGTATTTGTTCAATATCGATCAAGTGATCGTAAGTTATAATTCACAATTAGTACTTAATATATTGTGGGGGTATTAAAGTATTTTTCGAGGACAAAACTTATTGAAAACAGACTACAGTGGTGCTGAATTTTCCATCCCTGTTATGTACAACAAGTTGTTTTAATTCGCAGAGTATGTTTCTCAAGGATATTTAAAAAACAATCTGGTTTCTTTAGATTTAGTACAATTAAGACAGAGGCAGACATACATGTTAAAAATATTTACTTCTTTTCTTCTATTATTTACCTCGTTAATATTAATTGTCTGTTTTTGAAAGCTAATTCAAGAGGGGTGTACTATTTTCAACTTTAAAAGTTTTCTTCAACTTTTATTTACAAGGTTTTAACAGTGGAAAATTTTTTAGTCCTCCACATGTCTTTATTTAAAATTTTTTTTTCTTTGCCTTTGCTAAAAATTTAATATTATCGGTATATGATGTAATTCGAATACAATTGTCACGATTTGAAATGGGATTTTTTTTATATTATTTGGGATTTTCTCAGAAAAATTACAATTTCAGACAGGCCACCATTTAGTTATAGTATTAAAGTTGTTGTTTCATTAAAATTCATTGTGGCTATTTAACTAATTTATTTATTTTTTATTTTATTTGCAGGTAAGCATTGACGTTTTTTACAGAATTTTCGAATTCTAAATCAAGATTAATCTATTATATTTGAAAAAATTTATATTGAAAGGTAAGTTAAAATTAAAAGTTTCAAAAATAAAAGCTTTAACTAATAAAAACTTAAAATATATCTAAAGCAGTGGTCGGCTCAGATACTGGTATTGATGTACAATCTTCAATTACACAAGGCAACAAAATCGAAAAAAAATTACAGGCTTTTCAAATCCCCCAACACAATTTTGATGTATTGTAGTTCCAGTACTACAAATATGGTCCAAATTTTAAAGACTATGGAGAGGTTTTTAAAAAAATTTAAAATTAAGTATTTCTTTAGACTTTTCTCCACATAATTAATGATAACACAAAAAGGGTTAGTGCGATGTTATCAAAATAAAGTTAGAAAAATTGAGATTTTCATAGCCTTTAATTCGTTTTTATATTGCGTTTCAATAGGCCCAGTAGTTTAGGAGTTATAATAACACATTTTTTTACATGAAAATAGCAAAATTTTTTCTTTTAAAAAAATCATGAAAAATCGAAAACAGCTGAAATTGTTCAGATTTATTACGTTATCGTAAAGCTACATGTAATAGGAACAACATGAGATATCGATCATAAATATAGATGGATTATTTTCGAATTTATTCAAAATTAAGTGAATTCGCTCATTTACACAAAATTTTAGTTTTTTGTTTGATTTACATTAAATTGAGTAGTTAATGTTCTTCTCTCGATTGATTGAATTTTGAAAACATTTTCCCCATTCTATGTACAGATTATCATTTATATATTGCGTTTCAAACGGCTCAGTAGTTTCGGAGTTATAATAACAAATTGAAGCAAAAAATATATTTTTTACATGAAAATAGCAAAATTTTTTGTTTTAAAAAAGTCATGAAAAATCGAAAGCGGCAGAAATTGTTCAGATTTATTGCTTTATCTCAAAGCCACATGTAATAGCAACAAAACGACATATCGATCATGAAAACCAATTGATTCTTTTCGAATTTATTCACAATTAAGTGAATTCGCTCATTTTCGCAAAATTTTAGTTTTTTGTTTGATATACATAAAATTGAGTAGTTAATGTTCTTATTTCGATTGATTGAATTTTGAAAACATTTCCCCCAGCTATTTATTCAAATTGTTATTGATTTTGAGCTGTTTTGCTTACATTCGTGTTGTTTGCATCTGAATATTCGACTGCGCTGGGCCCCAGGTGGCTATAACTGCCGACCACTGATATAAAAGTATTAAATTAATGAGGCACAATGTGACAAAATTTACATTAAGCTAGCGTTCCTAATTTCCCGGACATTTTCCATACTCGAGAAACAATGTAATATATTTTTTCTAGGATTAATTACTTTCAACGTATACCGATTTTGTTTCCAAATAATTTATTTTGTTTTAACACTTATTTTCAGAGAATTATACAATTCAGCCGATATACGGTTGTAAAAACTACGTCTTGGGCATTTGTACACAGACATAGAGACTATGTAATTAATCTATATTGAGTCTTATATAAAAAGTTTATTATAATCCAGTATATTATTAGAATATTATATGTTTCCAATAAAAATAAAAAATTATGTATCTTAGATATCTTAATAACACTTCTAAACACGTCTACTTTCACATTGTGCAAAAAAGTTAATGAATTAACAGTGTCTATCAAAAGTAAATAAATCATAATACGAGTAATACAAGATTTTGAAATTTTGAATTTCTTCAGAGTCTTTAAAAACATTCGTTCTTCAATTTTATTAAAATTTAGTTGCCCCTTAACAAGGGGAAACTGGAGTAACAATTTTCAATATGGTTGTAGGGATATGGACTAGGTTTATTCCAGATCCCATATATAATTGTCATTGGAACGCAACTATGTTCAATTTATTCTCCTTAGAAACCTCAATAATATCGAAATACCTTCCTACAATTATTTTTTTTAAAAAAACTTTTAATTTATACAAGCGTCATCATAACTACATTTTTGTCTCTTATTTTTCGTATAGAAGAATTTCAGCCAAACAAACTCGTGTAAACTAATACAGGGAATGAATGACAACAAACATTATTTTAAAATAATTAAGAATACTCTCAAACTATCAAGAAAAACGCAAATGAAAAGAAAAATTTAAATCATTTAACGAGTATAAAGAGATTTTACAAAGACTCGTATAGATCCCAACAAATAATGAATGTCCAGTGTTTGTATATTTTTTAAATCACAAAAAACCATATATTTTCGTAGTACTGAAATTGTTCATAGTTATTTTTTGCTATTAGTTATATACCGATACCGAATCATTTGTATGGTGATGTGAGTTTGAGTTTTTCATTAGTTTGGCTGATGATGTTTGGGCAGAATTGTTAAAGAATGAAATGATAAATCCAATAATTTAGAGGAATCAATATCAAATGCGATACAATTTAAATACAACATTCGACAAATGCTAAATCCTTAATATATTTAACCTCATTAGAAACATATTTTCCAAATTAGTAATTTGGGTTCAATTCACAGCATTATGCGTAGAAATGAAAATTAAAGGTATTACTACTTTATGTAGTTTCTGGTTTTTAAGATTTTTCAGGTCTTCTTCAAAAAGACCTAAATTTTGTGCAATATCTTTCATTTGATATCTAGGTTTGGAACTTAGTATCCGAGATATAGACAAAAATATTTTTAAATTTAAAGTCGATCGATAGTATAAATATTATATAAGATCAATGATATCTGAAAAATATCACTAGAAACGCTTATATATCGGACATTTGTAAATTGCTTTGAATGATTTTTTCAAATCAGTGAATTGAGATTAGATTTCTGATGATATTTTTATGTGCATTATATAAGTTTTCCAAAAGCTTCCAAAAGCTTAATTTTACTCATAAATTTGTTGGTTAAAAATCGATGTAGTAAATGATTTTTGAGTAAAAACTGCTAAAATCTCTTATCAAATCGTATCTCGCAGTTTATATGTTTTCTCCGTTTTGTCTTTACAGACAGTTAAGTTGTGGCATTCATCTATAGACACTATTGTTAGAATTTTCATGAAGCTACTGAAAGGATGATGGCGCTGTGTATAAATATTGGTTGCAGTCGACAGCTAGTTTATCATAGGCGCTGTTAGAGTTAACATCAGCTCCATTCTTCCGAATTTCAATATTTGAAATAGGATATCCCATTTACAAATGACATACTTGGTTCTTTAAACATTGGTCTCGTTGTAATACCTTAAAGATGTCGATTCGAGGTACAGAAAGTTCAATCAGCATTAATCTAAAACAATTCAGATGAAGGAACGAAGGCGTTCTTCATTCTGACTAATATCTCAAAAAGATCCGTCAGGTTATTCAAAATTAATCTGCAAACCGCTAGGTCATAACAGTGACAAAGAATATATCCAAACGATCTTCTACTTTTGACATCTCTCTTAAGTGAAAGGAATACAACAGACAACTAGTCATGTTCCTGTTTCCTGGTAGGCTTGGACGATCTAGTTCTCACACTTTATATATAAGGGTAAATGCGACTTTAACAAGACTTTGGCTTAAAAGGAGATAAATTGATTAATTTTACAAACTTACTTAAAAACTAACCCAAACGAATTTGTTCCCTTTTAGACATTACTGATTGCAGTCCCAATATTGTACCAAATTTGTTAAATATTAATTGATAAATTTTTAACATTTTGTTACAATTTTACAAGTTAGGAGATATGTAAAATTTCCACAAGTCACGGGACTAGTACGTTCAATATTTTGATTGACTAATATCTGAGCCTGTAAAACACAGCGTTGATCCGGTTCTCTGAAAAAACACCCTTGTACATATTTAGTCATCACTGAAGATCTCAAAACTCAATCTCCAGTTTGTTAAGTGATATCAACGTCCTTAGCATTGAAACAATGGCAAAAATCGCCTTTGTAGGATATTTCCCCAACTTCTAAAGATGAAGTCTAACTCTTTGTCATGGTATCTGCGATATGATTACGATTATGAACTTGTACCTTGGAGATCTGGTGTTCAATTAGAATCCAATTATAGAATATCGCACCATTTCGATAAGACATGTCCAGCATTCAAGGATGATAAACTTCAATAGAGCTTTCAGTGCTGCTTGGCTGTTGGTATTAATTTGAATATCGTCTTCGTATATCTGAAAAAAACCATAACCAATTCCGGCCATCTCGTTAGGGTTGAAATCTCAACCTGTAAAACACTGCATTGGACCGCAGCTTTGAAAAACACATCCGTCCTATAGGTGCAATTTTCACTCTCCAGTTAGTCAAGTCACAATCGATACAGACAACCCTCTGTCGATCATAGGTCCTTTGAAGGCATTGCAAATATCTCACCTGTAATCATAAGTGCCGAATTTAGTAAAATTCTCTCAATGACCTACTTTGGGTGGTTTTTGAAAGAGCCCTCCACTATACAAGCTCGTTCAACAGTTATTGCTTTGGAAAATTTCATAATGTTTATGGATATTGTGATGCTTCTAATTAAGAAGAATACTGCAATATTTTATAAGGTTTTTGGAAGTAGGGATATATCGGCTGGATTCAACAGGTTTAGGTTTGATTACGGATTTGTTTAAAAGAGTGTCATGTCTAGACGGGTTTCGACCATACTTAGGGGTTTAAAATTCTGGTAAATATTTAACACGGCTTTGCTAAATTCTGTGGATATCACAACTCATTGTAAACCTCGAACTAGAGTATCCAAAATCGAAATCGGTCAACCGTTTTTTCATTATTGTAAACTCCACCGGTTTCGGTTTTTTGACAAACCGGTTAACCGGTTGTAATGAAATATATTTTCTAAAGCTCATTGAAACATATTTATGAAAAACTTTGATACTATTTGACAACATTTCGTAAAACATATAAAATAATTGCATAAAGAATTCAAAAATGTTAAATTTCCATTAAATAAAAATTTAATATAAACCGGTTAACCGGGTTTTTTGAAGACAAAAACCGAAACCGCTTAACCTTTTTTTTAAAAGACAATAATCGAAATCGATTTTTTTAAAAACACAATTTTTAAAAAATAAAATTTGAAAATCTTATATTTTGGTTCATTACTAAGGTTCACCGATTTTGCCCATTTTCAATACCAAAAATTGCTGATCAATAAATAATATTTGTGACAAATTTCATACCCCAAATTTCTTATGCAGTTTTGACAAATATTGCTGCTAATTTAAAAACCATTGCTCAAACCAAGGCTGAACCTGATAAATACTATAAGAATTCTGCACCATCAATTTCAATGGTAAAAAAGTAGCTGACTGAATTTCGTTGTGGCCATACAATCACGGAAGTTGCCGATCGTTCTGGAGGCCCAGTCGTGGTCTCTACACCCGAAACAATTAAAAAAAAATTCACGATATGTTGTAGGCCCATCAGAGATTGAAAGTGTGAGAGATTGTGGAAGCCATGGGCATCTAACATGGCTCAGTGGTTTCAACTTTAAATGATAACTTGGGTATGAAAAAAATTTCCGCTAGATGAGTGCCGCGTTTGCTCACAATCGACCACAAACGCAATCGAGCAGTTTCAATGGCAAAAATCTATGTCTATTCTCTGGATTTAGGCTCGAGTGACTAATTCTTATTTCCAAATCTGAAGAAATTGCTGGGCGCAAAGAGTTATGACTCCAACGCTGAAATAACCTTAGAACGAATACCTATTTTGATGATCTTGACAAATCATATTTTTTGGAAGGGATTAAAATATTGGAGAAACGTTGAAAAAAGTGTATTCATTCTAAAAAGATCTTACTGAACCACCCAAAAATTAACAAAATCTAAATTCCAAGGTAAATTTTTGGATGATGTATGTTGAAACGAATGATATACTTTTGTGGGTCTGCGATGAATATTTCGATGTATTACAAACGGAATGACAATACCACCATTATTTTGCTGGTGGGTATAAAAATCATTTCTGTTAAATATTAATAGATTACATTATTAGACTGCTTCTGTGGAAGTAGTAGAGGAAGCTTAACATTTTAAAGAAATCATTACTTTAGAAACTGTTTTCAATACAGTATGAGTGCAAGTATTTGTGTGTGTGGAAGTGTATGTGCGCAGGTATTATTAGCCAGCCATTTAAATACAAACACACATCCATCCATCCATCCATCCATGCATCTATCCAGGCAACCATATCCATTCAATCATGTGTATGGTTGAAACTGTGATGGTAGGGGTAGGTAAACTCATACATTACAGCTCTAACGTTATTTACAACTAATTCAGCAATAGTACACTGAGAGAATATATAGCTCAGATATATAAAAAAGTAAATTTTCAACTTTTATATTGAAAACTTCGACACAAAATAAGAAAGTTTGGTTGATTTGAAAGATTCGAAATTTTGGTTTTTTGGATGACTCAAATTCTCTAGTAAAATATTGTAAAAGTTTTTACTACATATCATGTAAAACATTGATGACAATTGGTGAATAAATTTTATTGTGAGCTGCAATGTCTCTAAGTTAACTGTCAAAATTCCTAACTCATGATAATATAAATTCGTTTTAGTATTTATTTGATTTTCTTTCATGGATTTTTTTCTCAGTGTAGGTACGAGTATGTATTGTATTGCTTTTGATGCTGTTATTGTTGTTGTTGTTTTTGTCATTTGAGTGTGGCAACAACACGTGCTTAGAACACTGGTAGACAGTGGGCTTTAGGTCATACTGAGATCCGCGTGACTTTATTTGCGCGATGCCAACGTGCAAAACTATTTATATTTGTTAATGTATAGATACATACATACACATACAAACATAGATAGATGTGTGAGCAATGCATATGAAATTTCGATACGAGTGTGTTTGAATGTTTGAATATCTACCTGTTTGTTAGATTCCATCAAAGTTTTTCTCTTTTAATTTTTTTTTTTTGTATTTTTTCTATTTGCTTGTGTTTTTATTTGTTTGTTCATTCTGTCATTATTTGAAAATATGGTTTCGTTTAGTTTGTTTCAGTTTTCTTTTTGTATTTAAAAAAAATGTATTCCCATCACTGTGAGTGTAGCTTATTAGAATAACATTTGTAATTTAAACACACTCTTGTTAGACCTCATCGAATACGAATGAATGTTTGGTTTTTCAGCTAAAAGGGGTCTAAACGTCAGCCGACCACTAAGTATTTATGAAATGAGTATAGAAATTGCAAAAAAAAATGGAAATAAAACAAAACTAAAACTGATAAACTAATTGAATGACTGATACCGATAGAATATACTTACAGGGAGTATGGCTAATTTAGCGAGTTTCGAAAACATTATTATTTTAAGAGATTTTGCGAAAATACTGATTACCTTGTGCATTACTCAGTAATGGCTAATTACACTGTGCACGAAATTGACACGGTTTTTTTCTGTCAAGCGGGACACCCAGTGGGTTAAAATAATTCGAGTACTTTGAATCCAGTGGTGCAAACCATTTTTTTAGGTTAGCTCGTATTTTCGAGATATACCGTTATTTCGAAAATGAAGGGGTGGCACAACATACATTCGTGTAACTCAAAAACGGTTTAACTTATTGAATAAAGTAAAATAACCGAAATTCCATAATAAAATAGTCTTTAAAAAACTCTGAAACTTTTTTCAATGATCCCAGTCGTTTTAGAAAAATAATTTTTTTTTGGCAAAAAAAATTATTTTTTTTAGCAAAATTTTGAAATTTTTGTTTTTTTAAAACAGCATAAAAAATTGGAAAATGCAGCTACGCATAGAAAGCAAAGTTCCAAAACAAGCTCTAAATGATAAAAATCTATCCACAACTTTTGATTTTATAAACATTTTAATAATTTTTCTCATATTTTTGAAAAAAGTCTTCTATAAATTTTTTAATTCTTAAAAATTGTATACATTTTTGAAAAGAAGACACAATTTCCTATAGGATGATATATAATATATATATCTTATCTTTGCAAATAGTAAAATTTCTGGATTCAAAATCAGCAGACATAAGCTTGCCGTTTTGTAATATATTGTTACGTTTTAACCTTTTCAAAAACGTTGGTTTATTTCCTTTTAATAAACCGGATACTATTGATTGCAAATAAAAGCCGTTTAGTAGTTTAAAAATTGTAACAACTCTTTATTTATTTAAAATGTACCACAACAGAATTAAAAGGTCGCTTAGTGTGTTTTATACACGTTTTTAAATTCGCAGAAATACAGACACACGCAGAAATATACACACGCCATCTCTGATGAACTTTCTACAATGTTCTTTAACTGTCAAAACTGGTATATTCGAAGTCTAGAACTTTCTACAATGTTCTTTAACTGTAAAAACTCGTATATTCGAAGTCGATAGCTTTCGAATTCGATTATACGAGTCGCAGCAAACATTCTTCGTTGCCATACCTACGATCAATAATCAACTCAAAGCATTTATTCAATATTAATAAAACCCAGAGATATGTTACAGTTTGAGAGGCACTGCCGCACAGTGGTATGAGAATAAAAAAAGAGGGAAATAAATCTGTAATTTCTAAACCCTTACGCCGATTTGAATGAAATATTCTCTGCGAGTTGTTAAGTTTTCCCTAATTTATTTGACACGTAAAAAACATAAGGTAGACATGTTATATATCAATGGATAGAGAATTTTGTCTATTTTTCAAAAATGTATATAACTTTTGACAATTAATAAATTCATGGAATACTTTTTTGAAAAATATGACAAAAAATGCTTTTTATTGAATTTTGCATTGATACAAATTTTTCAAATTGAAATAAAATTTTTATTTATGAATATTTTTTAATAAAATTTCACAGTTATGTAGATTTTTCTATTCAAAATGGAAAAATAAAAACAAATTTTGAAATTTTTTATCAAGTATCCCGCACTTCCCAAAAAAATCTTGAAAAATCCAAAAAATGGGATTTTTTCGTTTTTTGGCTACAATATCCATACCAGGGGCGGGGTTATCGGAACCCTTTACAAAATAATTAAGAACTTATTGGGCCATCTAAAATAGGTTACTATATTTTGATATCGAGTATGCGATTTGAGAATTTTTGCTCTAATGTTGAATTTTACATAAAAATAGGCATTTTTTGAATGGACCTGATCCCGTCGGTATCAAAAATTATAAATGTTTTTTACATTTAAAATATTTGGCGTAAAGTTAGCTTTTCAAAAAGTACAAATTCATTATACATCCTCTTAGAAATTTTTTAGATAACTTAAAAAGAATAAAAGTACTTTTTTCCCAAAAAAATTGCGAAAAATCGCCTTTTTTAATTTTTTTAAATTCAAATGAATATAACTTTGGACTCAGCCATGATTTTTAAACACTTCTTTCTTTATTTGATATATAGATCTATTGTTAATTCTATAAAAGAAAAATGGATATATTTGGAACCGCGGTCAACAATAAAACTGGAGTAGGGTGGGTAAAATTGTTGAAAATTAAATTTTCAAATGCGAATATCTCCTAAGCTATAAGAGATAATTGATAGAGGTTTTATGTAGTGCTCGACGAGGAGATTCTAAATGTGAAATTTAGATTTTTTTAAATCGTAACACAAACGAACAAATAGGATCATTTTAAAAATTGAACATACCCGAGGTGTCCTACTTTGGGAACCCCCTGGTCCCGCTCCTGATGGGCTCATGAGGTCCAAATTCAATACACTACCTCTTTGCGCATGTGAAATTTCATTCAAATCGGCGTAAGGGTTTAGAAGTTACAGATTTATTTCCATCTTTTTTATTCTCATACCACTATGTGCCGTTTTATCGTTATATTTGAATTCGAGTACAATTTCGTAACAATATTTTTGTGCACTGCATTGCCGACTATTTTAGTACTAAACATAGGAGTACACTACAAGATATAGCTATGTATTTTGTTAAAATATTAGGGGATATTTGTTTTATCTTTTGTGAATAAAATAAAAAGTTGTGGACAGATTTTAGTCATTTTTGTTTTGTTTGTGACTTTGTTTTCTAAGCGCGTTGAAAAAATTTACAACGTATCTCCATTTATGCTGTTTTAAAAAACAAAAATTTCTAAACTTTGCTAAAATATATATTTCTAAAACGACTGCGCAGATTAAAAAAAACGCTGCAGTCGTACTTAAAGGTAATTTTATTGCGGAATTCCGTTTTTTTGAGTTTATTCAATAACCTAAACCATTTTCGAGTTACGTTCATAAATGGCTTTGTTATAGAAATTGTATAACAAATGAATGGTATTACAAAGGCCTTTCCCGTAAACATGACCTAGAAATTTGGTTCTACAATGGGTTTAATTTCGGAATTCCAGAATGTTTGTTTAGTCATATTTAGTTATACAAAATTGTTTGAAAACAAATCGATTTTTTTCATTACAGTTGTCACCACTTATCATTGCTCATACTTACACATACACTAGTGCACTTTTTGTAATAATTATATTAAAATAAATTTTACAAAACAAAACGCCATTCAATAAAATTTTACACGAGTTTCATTTGCTTCGCCCCCACCTATGCATATACTTTGCCGTACTCGTTGAATGATTTTATTTGTTTTTAGTTGCGAAAATAAAAATAAATTAGTTTGGGAAATAAATCTGTAAATAAATGTACTCAAAATCATCAAACAGATTTGATGATGACACCCTACTCTACAAGGTAAAGATCACGATCATGACCAATGATTGTTTAAAACCTGCATTAAGTCATACGAAAAATAGATTAAATTGAATGTAATGTAAACAATTTATAAATCAAAATAAGTACTTAGTTCTAATCAATGTGGTTCTAATCATTTGGTTATACAATTGTTAAAAGAGTGGAAGGGAATATTTAATATCTCTTTTTTTACAAGAGAAATGGCGATCATTTCCATTAAAAAATGGAGATTTTTTTTTATCCACAGTAGCCTAATAAATATGAGACAGATATACATATAAGTATATGGAATACAATTTTAAAATAAAAATTATTTGAACTAAACTGTACCAATAATTCAATTACTTTCATGAAATAGAAATTAATTAGAACGGGTCTGACCTTCCACTCTTCACTGTCATACTGCCAGTCTTCAATATTCTTTAACCATTATTCATTTAAAGTGCCTCTCTCTCTCTCCCACTATTTTATCAAAAGATCCTCTCAAGTAAACTAACTATTCCAACTAATTAATATTTATTATTTCAATTTCCTTTGACAATATATTCAATGGAAACTTACCTTCCCAAGTGGATATTCTCATTTGCGTCCATATAAAATCAACATTACCAAATGCCTAAAGTTTCCCACAAGTACCTAAAACAACCTAACACAACTTGTTTATCATGTTCATGGCAATATTGCTTTTTGTCATTATTTTAATTAATTGTATACAAATTAATAATTACAAAGCATTACCCATTGCATTACTTTTAAAAAGTTATTATATCCACCTTTTTTTAAAGCTCCTTTTAATAAAAACTTTCTTAGAAACTCATATTTTAAAGATTTTATGTTTTTAAAACCAGTAATTGAAAACCTTTACGTCAATACATTTCTTTAATTATTATTATTATTGAATTATTAGTGTTAATTAAGGTCACGTTTCTTTAAAAGCTTTATAATTACAACAAAATAGCTACTTTTTTATTATTTCAACAACTTATAAAAGGCACAAGTAACAGACTAATAATTCTTAGTTGAAGTTAAATTAACACAATGTTATGATACTAACTAGAAGGCTTTTGAAAATAGATACATATGTATTTGATCAGGGCTCTCTCAGTTGAATTCCAAACCATTTTTAAATTATGTTGATCTCCTTTTCCCATAATATTTAGACAAATCTTCTTTAAGTTTTAAATTATTGATGGATTTATAATAACTTGGATTTGTGAAATTGCCAGACCAAAAGTTATTTCATCTGACACTAATAGCTTAAGTTTATTTCTATGTTTTAAATATTATAAGAACTGCAAACAACAATCCTTTTGTCATCGGTCAGGAACAGGTTGAGTTTGTATAAAAATTCTGCGAAGCATGGTTTCGTGATTTCATCAGAAGATCGTATAAAATCAAACATAGGATTGATAAGGCAAATAGTGCGTGCTTCCAACTGCGAAATATTTGAAAATCAACCATTATATCAGTCAAAACTAAAATAAACTTATTAAAGTCAAACGTTCTGACAGCAATAGCACTGCACTGTAAACTACAAGGTTTTACAAACCACTGCTTGAGTTACATTTTGAAAATCTGATGGCCAAACGTCATAACCAACGACGAACTACACACAGTCTCAAAAGTGAGTATACACCAGTAAATTTTTTGATTTTTTTAAGATCATTAAAAATCATTATCTTCCGACTTAAATGGTTTTTTCAGAAATGAATGTATTATTCAACTCTATCTCCAAAAAACCGAAACTTTTAAATTTGAATCGAATTTTTGGTGTTTACTCACTTTTGAGGCTCACTGTATATGGAAAATGTAACATTGAGCCTATTCAAATTATTATTAAAAGAAGAAAGTGGAAATGGATCGGGCATACTCTTAGGAAGGATCCAGATGAATTAAGCCGTCAAGCCCTAGATTGGTATCCCCAAGGCAATATATGAAGAGGTCGGCCAAATACGACATGCTTGCTTAAAGACAACGAAAATAGCGGAAGAATCTGTAATGAAATAAAAGTACTTGCGAATTACCGAATATCTTGGAGAAATTTTTTAGAGGCCCTATACTCCATGGGGAGTTAAGCGGATAGAAGAAAATATTATAAAATGCTATCAATTTCTCTATAGCAGGCTTGATGGTGGTGTTCCCAATGTAATGACATACATGGACAGATGCAGCACTTTTGAAATTAAATTATATGCGTATTGAAAGTTCAAAATTTGTGAGTACTAAAAATCTACTACTATTAGCTAATATTTTTCTGTTCGATTGCCCTCAATAACAAAATTTTGGGGGTATAATAAGGGGTCCTACGGCGTGATGTGTGCCGTTCTCTCTTCCAAAAAAATTGTGACCTTTTTCTGCACTTTCAATCACGTTGTAAAGGACGATTCAAGATTATGTACCGATTCAAGAAATTATGTACCGATTTTGCTGATTTTCGATATCAAAATTGTCAAAGAATATATTTATATAGACAGATTATTGATTCCTGTGCGGAGTATGTAAGATGTCTGAACCTTCGGATAGTTGATTTCAACCATTCAAACACACGGATCTAAAAGGTTCCATTAAATAGACTACAACTAGTTAGCATGCCAATTATAAGTATAATCGATTCCATACCAAGTTCCAATATCATTTTGGATATTTCCCGTTTCTATTAGTGCCAGAGAATTCTAGATATCACACAAGTGACAATCGGTTTTCCAACCCGCTGAGAGCCCATTCATTGATCACATTCATTAGAGTACTCAAAAGGAATTCTAATATTTCGGCAAGCCACAGGGCAGAGACTAGATGTATTCGAGTACACAACGCATGTGAAATGACAGATTTGATAACTGTCGTTGTAAAATGTAGTGGATGTTTCGAGAATAAGTTCTCGGTTTTGTTTTCCATCCAGATGTCTGCCTGGAAACTGAGGCAGATATTGGACAGTTTGAGAGAGGTCAAGATCACAAACCAATGTCATTTTTCAACTTTGAAATGAGGCCATCAGCGCAAAAGTGGTGTAAACCACAAATTTTTTTGGTTGTTGCTCTGGTGTTACATGCAATCCTTACATTACCAACATGAATACAGAAGTGGGCTCAGCTACCTTTTGGTATTTAAAAGCAGATGCAGCTGAAAAAATCGTATTTGTACAGAACATAATATACAAAAGTAATGTAGCAAAAGTGGTGTAAGTTGAATATGTATACCACTAAATATATAGTTTGGGGATACACCACTATTGCACTGATAGCCTCAAATATAAGTGAAGATTAAGATTGCATTATTCAGGAATGTAGAGTTTTCAGACCATTCTGTGGTGTCAGTTGGTATTCTGATCATTATGATTCCATTGAAATTAGGTGGCGCCATGACCAATAGAGTCGTTCCTCAGAGCATTGTATCCCTGATGAAAAGGTTAGCTTTTTTAAACAATGAAGTAACCCCCTGTCTATACCCGATAAATTTTTATCATGATAAACGTCAAAATGGTTGTCAAGATAAAATTGTATCTGGTATAGTCTCCAAGTATAGACAGGGGGTAAAGAAATGGGAGTGGATTAATAGAAAGCAACATTCCGAAGGCCTTATTTTTCATCTGATTTATTTTAAATTTACCCTACTCTACATCTATGAACCATTTCCAAAAATCCCGATGAACAGATGTTGCCATTAAACGGATCCCGGTAATTTTATTAAGCAATTTCCAATTTGAATTTCGAAGAAATTTCAACTTTGACATAGTCTCTAATTCCACTAAATACTGGAAATTGGTTTAGGTAATGTTTCATCGTTTCGTCCACTTCCTCTTATGCTCTGCAAATCGTATTGTCGGATACGAGCCAAATGAATCTACACATTAAATAATCTTTCTATTTCGGTTGAGAATCTTATTTGTGCTATTTAGGTTAGGTTTCCGTCTATAGAGTTCTACCATTTTCTGACATGCTCTATCATTGCCCATTCCTATATTTTTCGGATTTTCATCCTTGATAGCTTGCCCACCATCTCGTTTTTTCCATTTCCTTACCATTATTTTCGTAAGGATTTTCATTACACATTGCGATAAATTTTGGCTCATAGTCATCAGTCTCAATTTGTTCTACCCTTAACCATTTTCCAACTTAAAGAGACCATCATGAAATGAAATTGGAATCAACTAGGCAAAACCCATTAGAGAAGGGGATTGATTATCCAATTGGTCTACTTTTAATTCGCTTTGGCAGAATTTCAGTTTTCATCTGAGCTAAACAACTAAAATTCGGTTATTGCTTAATTCAGAAAATATTAAAAAGTTTACTTTTTGATTAATGAACTTTTGCTTTTTTTTCCCCCATTACCCCCTTGAGAGCATTTAACTTTCACAAAGCTTCTCCATCTTACTGGAAATTGGATCAGGTAATGTTTCAGCGTTTCGTCATCTTCCTCTTATACTCTTCAGATCGTATTGTCGGATTCGAGCCAAATGAATCTACACATTAAATAATCTTTCTATTTAGGTTGAGAATCTTATTTGTGCTCTTTAGGTTGGGTTTCCGACTACAGAGTTCACCAGTTCATGCTCTATCATTGCCCATTCCTATATTTTTCACATTTTCTAGGGTGATAGTATACCATCCTCGATAGGTTATTGCTTAATTCAGAAAATATTAAAAACTTCACTTTTTGATTAATGAACTTTTGCTTTTTTTCAACCATTACCCCCCTTGGGAGCATTTGCCTTTCACAAAGCTTCTCCATCTTATACGATTGTTATTGTTATTTTGTATCAGTTTTGTTAAACGGTTAAGTATATGATTGGTCTGCTGTAGCGGGTCCTGCGATACATGTACGATGTTGCCATAAGATCCAGTCTGTTGTTATTTTTGCCTTGTATCAGTTTCATTTATCGGTTGTTGTTCCAGCTAAGTAGATGATTGGTCTGCTATAAAGGGTCTAGGATAATGGGGCTGCCATCTGTCGTTGCCTAGAAACAACAAGCCCCATAAGAGGGTTTACTACTATTCAAATTGGAAGTATTTTAAAAATTTTAGGTTATTTTGAGGCGAAGTGCCTATAAGGGTTAAATTTTATCTTTTCTTAGATATATTTTCCTCAAATTTCATTAAATTCGCCCGAAAAAATCGTTATTTTTTCAAAAAAAAATCACAAATATTTAAAAATTTAACCTTTACGGTTTAAAGGTTAACAATGTCAGATTTTAGAGAAACGGTAACGATAATTTTGTGAATTTTCCCCCTTGTAAATGCATTTCTAAATTTCAGAGCTGATGCGGCACATGTTAACTTTAGCAGATCGTGTTTATACAGTTAAAATATCAATTGTTCAGGGGGGTCATGTAGCTTGATTTTTTTCTGGGGCCATACAATCTTGGATCACTCAATTGTTATTAAATTTTTGTAGCAATTTCCTAAAAACTACGGATTATAAATGCTGTAACAAGGTTGTACAAAGAAATACTGAAAATCCCACAATCCGCTAAAAATTCTCTATGCCACACTTTTCTCCAAAAATTCTAAAAAATTTCCGTGTCAACTTTTTTTCTCTAAAAACGAACAAACAAAAATAATAAACAAATGGCAAAAAGAAAATATTCTAAACTGAAATAATTGATACAAACTAACGACAGCGCAGTGGCAGTTTAATAAATACGCTTAACAGAAACGTCAACATCAAAGCACAGCTCTCTAATGCAGTCACTTGCTAACGTTTGCAGAATTGTAACTGAATTCACTACCCTTTTGCGTCTGTTGTTGCTGCTGTTGGCTGCTACTATTGCTAATAATATTGTTGTTTTTTGAGGCTACTGGAAAATAAATGCAAAAAAAACAAAGTAAAAATAAAAAAAATTGCTCACGTTTCGCTGTACAATTGCACACTGGCAATATTCACAACTGATACGACGTTTACTTATGCCGGTCTCAAGCATTTGATCACTACGCTTTAAACGGACCGGAGAATATTTGTTACGGGCAATTTTTTCACCGTTTGATAACGGAGCGCAGTGTGTTTTTTGAGAAAGAAATAAAAAAAATAAAAGAAAATTTCGTTTTAGAATTGAAGTTTTTTTTTGCATAATAAAAAATAAATAATAAAAAATGCAACTAAAAAAAATGATTTAACAAAAAAATTAATTTAATATTATTAAAAAAAAACAAAGTGTTAGAAAGAAACAACACAACAAATAAAACAATAATAAATTAATTAAAAAAAACGGCGGTAGTTCAAAAAAAATATTACGCATTTAAAAAAAATAAAATATTTCATAAATAAATCAAATTAAATATAAAAATATTCTTAAATAACTAGTGAAATATCAAAATTATACTACTTTATGTGGTATAAGGTGTTTAATTAAATGAAATAATAGAAAAATAAATATTCAATTGCAAAAGTTTTGAAATTAATTATTAATTAATTAAACAAGAATTCAAATAAATGTGTTTGTTATTGCACAAACTAAACATATTGAAGTCATCATTAAAGCGGCCTAAGTTATGGAACTTAACACAAACACAAAATAATAATTGTTATCATTCATTATTAATTAAAAAATAATTTAATTAAATTCCCAATATTGAAAATTGAAAACAAAAACTATCTCATACTTCCTCTACATGTCATTTAATAATTTCTTCAACTAAATATTTTCACTTGCACAAAAACTCAACTCATTCATTTTAATAAAAAAGCAAAAAAAAAAATAAATTAAAAAAAAAACGGAAAAAATATTTTTAAATTTATATATTTGCATTATTATTAGACAAGTCATTTTATATACAAACACCACAACAACATCAACAACAAAATACTCACATTTATTTATTTATTTAGTTTTTTTTTTTTTTGTTTAACAAGAAAAGGTATTATTTGCAACGTGACCATTTAATGAAAATTTATAAAAAAAAATAAAACTGAAATAGTGTGCATTTGTTGGAAATTTTTCAAGTGTTTTAGTTTTTTTTCTGTTGTAATTGTATTTGTTGAATATTATAAACTTATCAGTTTAATGACGACTTTTGTTTTTATTTTTTTATAAATGTTAAACAAATTCAAAAAGAAATTTCGTTCTATATATTTAAACAAGTTGTAAAACTCATGTAAACTATATATTTTAAAACTATTCAAAGATTAGATTTCTTTTATATAAAAATTTCCCGACGGAAATCATGCACACTTTTATACGCATTGCGGGATCCACCTAACCGATTTATCAAAAAAAAAAATACAAGTGGACTTATGATAAAAAATTAAGCAGTAAAATCGGATTTTCGGCTTATCGACTACTACTGAAACCCTTAACCGATAATGGACAGTATTTGGATAAAAATAAATTAAAAACAATTGAACTATCCTTCATTGCCATAAAAAAGTCACAACTCGAAATCTACTATTTTTGAATTGATTACTACTGCGAAACATTTCTCTGACAAAATTATTGCAAAAATAAATTAGAGGCACCCATTTTTAATTTCCATCCAATTAATGATTTAATGTAATTTCGGGTAAGTGGCCGTCCTGGATAGCGCGCACATGGAAGCACTTACCCTTTACCTCTCAGTAATTCGGATTACTGTTCAATTCCGCCTATTTTTAAAATTTTTAGCTTTTCTGAAACATTTAATCAATATAAATGACCATTTCCGGAGGCAAAAGATCTGCTCATCTTTTGAGGCCAAAAACTAATCAAACCAATTACGGATAGTCTGTACTGAAGTGAAGCGTATACCAGAGAGAGCGTTAAGTATCGATCGAAAGAAATAGTAGACGGACTATAAGGTGGGATATATAACCACCAAGTAGTGCTTAGAAAGGGGGCTGACCATTAACCCAGCCAAGACAATTCTTGTACCATTTACGAAACGGAGAATTATTAGACTCATAGAACCTACATTGAATGGCTCATCTATACACAGAGAAAACAGATTCGTTGTTGCAACCGAATTTGTCGCCAATCGAATTTTGTCGGTTGCAAGTACTATCTCATAATTCGATTGGAATAACTGATTATATATGGTACTCGTAACCGTTTTCAAATACAATTCGGTTAAAGGGAAAGTACATATAAATGACTATTGTGAATTAATTGCAAAATAATTAGATTTTGTTTTTAATATAGTTTATTTAATTTGCACACAGTTAAACAAAGATACATCTGTATATATACATATAAATTATAATTGTTTTATGTATGATGTGAGTTAAATCCTCCATTCCAAATTGATGTAATTACATAGATAGAAACTTGGTCTTGCCTTGACAATCACAGGCTTTTTTCAGGAGTTTCATATAAACACGATGATTTTATCACAACCAGTTCAATAGCCGACAACCACCTGCAGCGGATCTGCAATAGAAAACTCTCTAATGTTATACATTCTCTGGTTTCAGTTTAGGCGCTGGTTTATAGTTACACGATTGTTCGTTTATAATTACAGGATTTTTATTCATATTAAAAGAACTAAAAGAATATAAAAAAGTCATTACCACAACAGACATAGATTTAGGGAAATAAATTCATTAAGATGTTACTTATCTTACCGTTACATAAACATTTGTTGATTAATGTTTATAATTCAATTTTTCCTGCCCAAAATTTGTACACAAATAAATTATTTCTGTTTCTCAATTTATTTTATTTTTTCATAAATGTCAATAAAACCAATAATTTCATTATTTTATGTCGGAACCGAATTTTTCGATTACAAACCCTAATAATATTGATTGTCTTTTCCGAATGAATAAAAATCATATTAGTAAAGACACAAACCGACGTTTTACAGTTATTGCAACCGTAATTCAATTACAAAAACGATTTTACAGTTTTAAACACCAAAAATCGATTAGATATATAGTTATTTAATGATTACAATAAAATCTTGATTAACTTAACTAAATTTTATTAATTACAACCGATTTTCAACCAATCTGTTTTCTGTGTGTAGGGTTTTCTAAGGAAGTAAAATATCTTGGGGTTACACTCGATAGGACTCTCACTAGGAATTCTCATTTATCCAACACTATCAAAAAGGCCACTAGGGCAGTATATGCCTGCCAGCGTCTTTTTGGTAGAACGTGGGGGTTAAAACCGAAGATGATTTACTAGTCTTTTATTACGGTAATTAGGCCAATAATTACTTATGCTGCATTGGCATGGTGGAAAAAGGTAGAACATGTGACTGCAAGAGCTTTACTTGATAAGGTTTATCGCCTCATCTGTGTCTCTATTACCGGGTCCATGAGGACCTGTACCACTCATGCTCTGGGTGCAATCCTACACATCCCACCCTTACATTTATTGGTAATGGAGGAGGCCTATAGGAGTGCATCCAGATTACCGGGAATATCCCATGTAATGTCGGGAGATCTGGTTGGGCATATGCGCATTCTAGGCATCTTTGAAAATTATCCTAGTATTGCAATATCTGACCATATGTCACCAACTCTGGTGTTAGATAGGAAGTTTAGGGTCCTTATACCTGAAAGGGACGTGTGGTTAAACCAAACATGGCGGCAAAATAATGCCGATCAAGTATGGTTTACTGATGGTTCCAAACAGGCTAATGGTGACACTGGGGCTGGTATCTATGGTCCCAATTTTCAAAGGTGTATCCCAATGGGTACATTTTCATCAATATTTCAGACGGAGATTTACGCCATCCTTATATGCTCCAATGAGTGCTTAAGAAGGAGACTAAGGAATAATATAATATTTGTTATGTCTGATAGTCAGGCTGCTCTTAGGGCATTATCATCATGTGAAGTGAGGTCTGGTGTGGTTATGAACTGCTGGACATCCTTGAATGAACTCAGCGCACACAATGAACTTACACTGTGCTGGGTACCTGGCCATGAAGGTCACGCTGGCAATGAACGTGCTGATTGTCTTGCTAACAGAGGCGCTCGACGCTCGTTTATAGGTCCTGAACCGTTCTTTGGCATCCCACGTGGATACACTATGGAACGTATTCGTTTTTGGGTTGAATCAGAATTTGCCCGTTTTTGGGGTAATCTACCAGGTCTAAAACAATCCCAACGATTCATCACCCTATCCAGACGTAGATCCCAGTCGATGCTTTCGCTAGGAAAGGGTGACTTGAGGATACTTACTGGGTTATTCACTGCACACTGTGGTTTAAAGTATCACCAATGTCTGTTAGGTAACGTTGAGAATGAACAGTGCAGGTTCTGCGGACTTCATGCCGAAACCTCTGAACATGTTCTATGCGGCTGCCCAATGCTGGCAATATGCAGAACTAAATGGCTCGGAAGGGCCTTAATGGCCCCGGGAGCCTAAATCTATTAGGATGAAATAAATATAGGCTGCACAAAAGATCATTTGGGTAGAGCCTCACTAATAATAATAATAATAATAAGTTGGGAGAGGCAAATATCCCCAACCATTGCATTCTTAATACTTTCGAAGAGGTATTGAAACATGTGGCCCAGCGTTATCATTATTGAATGTTTCATATCTGATAGCATTTTTTGGCGTTTTACGGAATGCTAGCTTCGAACGAATCAGTTGCGATCGGACAGGTTCCTTGTATTGGTCTTGTCAGATTTCAGTAGCTTATAATAGCTGGAACCCTTTTGCTAACACCAAATCCAGAGAATTACCTTAGCTCCAATGATATTTGACTTTGGTGTCGATTCGGCTGGTTGGCCGGCTTCACATACGATCCCTTACACTTCGGGTTATCGTAATGGATCCACTTTTTATCGCAAGTAATGATTCGGTACAAACATTTCAGCATTTCGGACATGCAAAATTGTATTTCAATGTCTCTCGGCTTAAATTCGTATTGTACCCAATTTCCCTGCTTTGAATCCTGAATGCTTGCAAACGTTTTTAAATTGCTGCTTGAATAGCTCCCAATAATTTTGCAAGCCCTTTTTTCAGTTTGACAACAATCTTCATAGAGTAATGCCTCCAATTCTTGGTCTTCAAACTTTTTTGGCTGGCCTGGGCGATCTTCAAAATCATCACACTTCTAAACCGCACAAACCATTTATCGCACGTTGAAACTGATAGAATACATTCACCATAAGCTTTGGTGAACAAACGGTGTGCTTCAGCGGTACTTTCTTTTAAATTAAAGAAGTAATGCCAAACTTCCCGTTTTGTTGGCACAAAATTGGACATTTTCGTGGCAAAAACAACTTTGTTTTTTATACAATAATATTCAGAATGACAGATATGTACCCTTCAAAATGACATATAATTAGTAACTTAAACAAGAACCGCATTCAAAAGATAGGTTATTGATGGAGAATTTAACTGTTTTTGGGATTAGTTCAAAATTAGGACTATTTGCACTTTGGCTTTCTCTATGAAAATGCAAACGCTGGCAAAGAAATTACTATATGTAGCTGCTATGTTCTTTCTGATTCCACATCTAAGTTTCTTGAGAGTTGTCCTAGCAGTGGAATTGTTGTTGCTATGATGAAATGTTCACATTTCCAAATGCTAATATGTTAAATTATTCTAGGCTTACAATCAGATTTCGAAACTAATGAATTTAATGAAGGGCCAACACAACACCTTCTACCTTTTCTAACTTCATACCCCGATAAGTATGAAGATGAAGCTTTTGTGCCTCTCAGTAGTTCGGATCACTGTATCATTTTCGCCTCCTTTTTGCTCTCCGTAAAGTTTCACGAACATCTACGAAACGTTTTATTAAGCTAGGGATCTAAACCTTCATTCCATCGTAGAAAAATTTCATTAAAACTAAGAAAAAGTCTTGGTTTCATCATAAGTGCAAAATTACAATCGGATCAAAATAGGAGCATTACGAATAATAACTAATATTACAAGTTTTGATATAAATTCACTTGGCAAAAGGCAGAGATCTTTGGTGCCAAAGAGCTGACTTGAGAAAGTCTCTAAGAGCTGAAGGGTTGTAAAACCTTCTGGTCATTTCTTAAAATAGTAAAAGGCAATGCTAGTTGCCTACCTCCTACTCCTTTAAGGAATGGTCAATCATTCACTGACCCAGATGATAAAGCAAACCTTAATTGAATTTAAATAATTCGAACTTATTGGAAAACAATGAAAATAGTATCAATAACTATACCGAAAATGTTGTAGCGGATCTCTCTCTACCCAAATAAGTCTCCTGATTTGGATGGAAAAACAATCCCTGGTCACGAGTTTGTCCATTAGCTCTATACCATGTCAGTGACTTCCATATACGGAAGATTTGATCGTTGTTTTGTTTCTGGCACTTTTATAGAATCTCATTGCCTTTGCTCTCGATTTAGCTAGAACTTTCTCAGATGTCGCAATATATGAATTGTTATAGATGTGATCTCATCAGAGGCTCTGTCTGATCCTTTGAGTTTATACGTAAATTTTTCAAACCCATCTATTATTTTTCAGACATTTGGCATAGAGCCCATAGAGTCGGAGATTAGGGAAATGTGGCAAAACATGAAGGACATTTTTAATCGACACAGATCATCATATTAAGGAATCAGCAGATGTAGATGTTCTGGACATGAGAATTCATTGTGGTGTCCGCTAGACTAAACACATTTTCAAATAAGCTAAAATAGTATACAATACAGAATACATTTCGATTTCACCACGTTGGAACTCAGGGTCTTAATTTTTTCAAGACTGTGCAGTGGAGTTTACCTAATTCCGAATGACAATTTAACGGTTCCACGCCCCAAATTGGCCAGTTCATGCTGTTTAGGATGGTGTTATGTCGAGTACGATATTCTGCTTCAATTCGTCTGACTCTTTGCCTCCTAGAGCCGGCTTAGCAGTAGTTTTTCTAATAAAAATTTCAATAATAATGATATTTCCACTATTATTGATTTGAGAAATACGAAATAAAAAAGTATGTTTTATCCTTTTTACACTGCTATCATATCCTGAAACCACATGAAGATAATTTCGGTCAAGTGGTTGTTTTTCATAGCACTTTCAAGCAATAACTTTTACGATAAGTTCTAACGCCATTGTCCCTTTCTGAGCTTCCAGTTGCATGACTTTGAAGAACCCAAAGAACAAAGTAAGAAATTTAATGAATTTAGAATTAAAATCAATCAGTCATTGTACTTAATCGGTCATTGGAGTACTTCACTACCATTTAATTGTGAATTGTAATGAAAAAGTGCAACTGTATTGAATTTGTCATTTCTGAAAAAGTAGAATTTCGGGTTTGTTACTACTCTATGGATGGGGTGGATGTGTACTTCGGAAAAGATATAGTGGAGTTGAAGGCAATTCGATAATAATCAAGTCATTACTACACTACTTCTATGTAATGCAGACGGTAGTTAGTAGTCATAGAACAGTATTTTGATAAGTAATTGCAAAGCATTACCAAGTTTTTGCTGGGTATGTATAAAATTCGTTATTAAAACTAGTTTGTATTTAAAATAAAACTTTTCTTGTTAAGACTAGCATAAAAACTTCTAAAGTCATACAGACATATTACAAAATCATTATCATTTTTCCAAATTAACGTTATGTTTTTAAAAAAGGAAAGAATAAATAGTAGAGAATTTTGTAAATTCCTTTCTTAAAAACTGCACATAAATGTAAGATCTAATGATCTTTAACAACGGCTTCAAATAATCTTAAACTAATATATTTTAACTTTGAAATAAAAGCAAACAATTTCTAGATAAGGCCATGGTAAACTTTGAATAAAGTTAACAAAATATAAAGAACAAACCAATATTTGTTAAATAAAAACTAAAATATTCACATTAACCATAATTTACAATGAAAACAAACCATTACAACTTTTTGCAACTATTGTGGAAACTGAAAAAATATAATTTTATAGAATTAAAGGTTTTGAATACCTAAAGAAAAACTCGCAAATAAATATAGAAATTGATTTGTATAAAGCAAAACAACAAAAGATTGCAAACAATATAAAAACAATTTATAAACTAGAAGTGAAACACTTAAAAATTAAGAACAACATGACTTCGGAAACCAGTTCGTGTGCTGGATTTTTCCAGGATCATGCAAATACAGCAGCCATTAATCAATATTTCCAGCAGTTGAATTCCCAGACAACAGCGGCCTCCTCTAACAATAATTTGGCCAATAGTAACAGTGACAGCGGAAATGATGGCAGCATAACGGGAAGAAGTACTTCATCGGGGGATAGCACACGCAGTAGTGTTAGTAGCAATGATTCCTCCAAGTCTGGCCGAAATAGTGGCAGTGGGGCAGCAAATGGAAATGTGATAACAGCGGGAAGTGGTAACAGTAATACTAATCAGTGGTTGAATATGCAACAGCAGCAGCAACAACAACAACAAAACCAACAGCATTTACAGCAGCAAACACATCATCAGCAGCAGCAGCAACATCAGCAGCAACATAATAACCAGCAGCAACAACAAAATCATAATCATCAACAGCATAATCATCAGCAACATCAACAACAGCATCAGCAACAACAACAACATCTGCATCATCAGTCTTTGCATCAAACGCATCACAGTAACAGCCAACACCAACAACAACTGCAACAACATCAGCAACAGCAACAACTGCAGCATCAGCAACAACAGCAGCATCAACAACTATCAGCCGCTCTTAGCCAATCTCTACAACAAAATTTAGCTGCCGCCAGTGCCTCAGCAGCTGCGGCGGCGGCTGCTGCATCGGTAACCACAAATCCTCATTCCATTTTTGGCTCAGGTAATTTCCACTACAAAACCAATAATTCCTGGTCCATACCATCGCTGTCCTGCTACCAACGTATCTACAATGAAAATGCTCATTACCAACGTAATTTTAACAATAATACTAACAACAACAACAACAATAATAATAACAATGACTCAGCCAATGTGGCACAAAATGTAGCCAATAATTCAAATAGCAACAATTCCAGTAGCAATAACAATAATAATAACAGCAGCAGCAACAACAATTCATCAAATAACAGCAACAACTCTAATAACAATGGTAATAATAATAATAACAATATTAATATATTAAATTTTGGTAATACTTCCTCGGCTGCTGCTGCTGCAGCATCAACGGTACAACATGTGGCAAATGCTGTAGCGGCTGCCGTTATTGCCAATGAACATCACAATCATTTCAATAACTTAAAGACTCGCTTTCAGCCATCAAGTTCAGGTGGGTTAGCTATAGAAACTGAGTTTTAGTTTTGAATTGATTTAGCCCAAAAAAATATAAAGGATTTGAAGTTTTAAAGGGGTGTAAATTTGAAAGCACAGTATGACATTTAACAATTTGAAATTGATTAGTCAATTAATTATTTTTTAACTGAATATTGGAAATTGGTAGCCTGCTATAAATAAATACAGAGATTTAAAATTCTGATATACAATTAGAACCTCTGAACTACAGTTTGGAAAACGTGTAAAAACAATTTTAATTTCCACATTTTCTTCTTAATTAAATCAATAATTACAACTAACTAGAATGAATTTTTCAATTAACTTAATCTCGTTGTTGCCCAGCAATTGTGACACGGTAAAATGATCCCTTTGTATATGAGGCAAACAAAAAAAAAAAATAATAATAATACAAAACTAATCACATTATAAGCAAAAATCCAATAATGAAAAACAAAAATATAAAAATGGAAAAATCTCAAACAAAATGATACATTTAGAGTATAGAGTATAGATAGAAATCAAATCATCATTCATCTGAATTGATAGAAACACTGAATATAATTTGAATAAAGAAACAATTAGTAAAGATATTTCAAAAATATATAAACTTTCCATCGTAATATAAGCAACTTAAAAACTGAATCTAATGGCGTTTTCTATTCCGGCATAAGTTATATCTGCCTTCTTACTTTTACCCTTCTTTGTGTTCTTTTCTGAAGAAATTTTGTTGAGTAGACGTAGAACGTGTTCTACTCAAATAATGTTGCCCTAAAACCCCTAATATATGCTACATGTTTCACCCTCAATAGTTAGAAAGGCACCACTTTTTAAACAGCTTTTCTTGTTATTGTTTTTGAAGTTCTAATTTTATATACTATTCACAAAGATAAATATTGTGTGAAAAAAGTCTTTGAAATGCCTATGATTGGATATCCATATTGGATATCCAATCATGACTTAGTAATTGAAATAAAAAAATCTGCTTAATCATGGTTTTTGCTAATATCTCAGCCCATTTTATTTGGGGTCATTGGATAGTTGATTTCAACAGATATCTCACTCCGCTATCTATAAAGATCCAAAATATATAACTTATCAGGTCGCAAATGAAAAGTGTGAAATTCGTGCCAAGTGAACCAGCTTTTGAAATCGATGTCTTCCGATCGGGATAAAATAGATAAAATAGCTTTCTTTTGAGCAAAAAAAAATTGTGGAAAAAAAGTTAGATTTTGCAAAAAAAAAAATCAAAAGTAACAAAATATTTATTTTAATAGATATCCCACTCGCATCCCACTAAGCGACCAAAAAGTTCATCAAGGAAAATATCTAAGCTTTCTTTTGAGCAAAAAAAAAAATAAAAAAGGTTCCATTTTGAAAAAAAAAGTCAACAAAGTTTTTGATTTTGCAAAAAAAAATCAAAAATTTTATGTTTTGAGTTACAAAACATTTATTTTGATAGATATCCAATTAAGCGACCGAATAGGTCTTCAAGGAAAATAACTAAGATTTCTTTTGAGAAAAAAGGGCCCATTTTGAAAAAAAAAAAATTAAAAAAGTTTTGCAACAGGTAATAAGTAAATGGATGAGAAAAAACACCTGCGTGGTCAAATTTTGACCCCCTATAACTCAGAGAGTTGTATGCTTTGAGTTACAAAACATTTATTTTGATAGATATCCAACTTGCATCCCACTAAGCGACCAAATAGGTCTTCTTGATTTCAAAAGTTGGTTTACTTATATATCCATAGTGTAGGTTATTACAAATGTTTCAAATTATAATTGATTTCATTAATTACAACTTTTAATTCTAGTCTTATTTTATTGATTGTAAGTATAAATGCATTGACATGCGATACCTATGACTGTGTTTAGATTACTGCAAAGAAAATTGGGTTGAAAAAAATAATGATATTGCCAGGAAAAAACAAAACAAACACAAACAAAAAACTTGGACAAATATTTTGGCCACATTCCGTTTACTGATACAAAACCTAAATACAAATAATTGAAACTTCACAAATTAATACAGAAATTTTTAGAATTTTAATTTAATATATAATTTTTATTTACTTCCAACAAAAAATAAGAACATAATTAAGTAAAATGAAAAAAAACAGTTTGCCAGTTTACGGCTACTTAAAATTCATTCTTGAACAATATTTCAAAATTAATGAACTGAGCAAAATCATCCTGTATGAAGAGAATTTTGGGCTGTAGGCATTTCCTCTCTCATTTTGGTGATCAGAACTCCTCGATAGTGTGATTTAACACCATGAACTGTATTTTATGGGGTTATTTGAAATCAAAAGTCTATGGCAATAAGCCCACAACTAACCGTGCTTTGAAGGAGAAAACTCAACGATTTCTTTTGGAAAATGATAATTGACAATTTGAACAAGTAAGAGAGCCGAATCTTATATACCCTTCACCAAATTATACTTCAAAATAAAAATTTTAATTATCTTTAGGTAAACAAAATTTTTTTTAATTTTTTGGAAAAAAAAAATTTAGAATTTTAAAAAGTTCAGAATCAATTGTTTACATAATTTGAAGCTAAAATATGAGCGAATATTTGGTGTAATTCGCGTGCTCCTCTCGTGAAAACGAAACGATATCTTAAAAATCAATGTGCTGTTTTTCTATAGCGAACGAGTACTTTGAGTGGAAATTTAACATGTGTTTTGTTATTGTAACAAAACCAAAATACATGTAAAACTTTCACTCAAAGCACTCGTTGGCTATAGAAAAACATCACATAAATATCTGCTATATAACTCGACTGCACTACTTGCACAATAACATTGTAACTCATTATTCAAACAATGGAATTTTTTCCCGGGAATTCCCGTTAGAAATATTCGGTCATTAAGACTGAATCATTAGATTTACAATATATACGGTCATCACAACCTAAACAGTTTTCTTCTTTGAATTTTGAACGGTTTGCTAACTATGGACCTCAACAGGAGAAAAAATGTAAAAAAATCGATTTTTTTTAAAGTTTTTTGCGATTTTGATTTTGAAGATTTTTATATGTTCTTTACGACAAGGGCTACAACTATGCCTCAGAGAGTAAATCAAAATTCCGAACTGTTTGCAAGATATGAGCCTGAGAAAATGAACACTTTTTTTTGCAAAAATGACACCGAGGCACCAAATCTTTGGGGGCTCATAAAAAAGTGCATGGCATGGTCTTTTATCTTTTTTGGTATCCGTATATGGTGATTTTTCCATGACTCAAAAAATTACTCACAGTGTAAGTCATTATTTGACTTCTCCTAAGTAATGCTGGCGGTATGTAGTAGTCATTGAAATGTATGTTTTCACTATTTGCTAGTCATAAAATGATTTTGTGTGATATATTTTTGTAAGCATAGTTTATTTTACAGAATATAAGTATTACAAAACAACTGAAACATTAAGTGGACTACACGAGGTATGCGTAATATTGTTCTAAACATTAAATTCCATTTATTGCAAAAACACGAGATGATGAAAACTGCCTTAAAATAATTTAAGAATATAAAAATTTCCCTATTTCAATGTCAATATAATGTTAATATAATTAAATTTTGTATTGATTTTAATAAGTGATTTTAAAATAATTTATTTTTTTTCTTTATTGTTGACAAAAGTCATAATTAATATTGATGTAGGTCTTAAAAAAAAAATTGTGAAAACGTCAGCAAAATTATATTCAAACATTTATTGAATTTAACCTTTAAATGCCTGCTTATGCAGGTACACAAACATGCACAAATATTTATTAATAACTATAAATACATATAAATATGCATTTAAAATATACTAAATATTATTTAAATTGTTTGCTAGTATTAGTTTATATAAATTTATAATATTGATAATGAACTTGACACTACATTATTTTTCTGGTTTAGTTTCTGGCTCTTTTGCGTTTTTTTATTATTAAGTTTGATTCTCAGCCATTTATATTTAATTCAAACTAGAGAAAATTTAATAAATACTCACCAATACCTTAACATATCATTGAATACTCATATTATTGTTATTATTTTAATGAGAAACTTTGAGATATTTGTATGTATTGAAATGGGGTTTCTAGTGTTTAGAATAAATTCTCAGAGAGTAAGGTACAGTTAATATAAATAATGCAATCTCAATAGTTATAAATAGGAGAGCTTTACAGATTGCTAAATGAGGGATCTAAAAAGAAAATTAGCAAGAAATTGTAGGTTTTATACAATTGGGGTCAAAAAGTATAATAAATTAAAGTAATTTAGATTTTATCTTTATTGAACCTTAAATTCAAATCCAGAGATCTGAAAAAATCAATTATTAATATTTAATAATAGAAAGACAGTTTGAAAAGTTTTCATTTAATTGTTTAAATTTACATTTAATACTGAAATTGTTTTAATTATATCTTAGTTTGCCATTCAGTCTGCAAAAAATTCAAATATGTTGCTTATAAATCAATACAGAATTTAACTAACCTAATTAGTCAGTTACAATTTCCCCCCTCTCCCTTACACCCTTTCTGCGTGTAATTGTTTTGTAAATAAATTTAAATGTTATTGTTATTTTTATTTTTAAAACTCATGTCATTTAATCCTCAGATTTTCCACACGTTTTATAAATAAATAAAACTACAACGGCTTAAACGAATTGCTTTGTTGTGGAATAGTTGTGGTCTTTGTTTTAAAGTAAATTTAGAGGAATTTTACAGTTTAGATCACTGTTTGCAGAACTTGAAATTGTAAAAAATAACAAGAAAATTTTAACTAAAAAAAAACTTTTTTGATTCGAAAGATCAATACATGGCACTAATATTTGAAAATGATTTCGGGCATAGCGCCATTGCTGTTGTTCTTAACGAAGCTCGTTCTGCTCGTCCAATTTTGGACCACTTACGAGCATTGCTGGCCGTATGTCACGATTAACATGAACAATGTTGGCCTCCAACGCGTCAATTCTTGTTGGTTTATCAGCATAAACCATTGACTCTATGTGGTCCCTCAAGAAATAATCGAGAGGTATCAAATCTCATGACCTTAGAGGTCAATTGACAGGTCCATTTCTCCATATCATGTTATCGCGAAATTTTGATTTCAATAAATCGATGGTTGTGGTTGCAGTTGGAAACAGACCTTGTCCGGTTCAATGTCATCTATATTTCAAACAATAAATCATTTATTGTAGTGCATTAACGATCTCCATTGACCGTAAGCTTGCTACGGCTTCAGTTTTGAAGAAATAAGGTCCGATGATGCCAGTAATCGCTGCATATCTCTGGATGTAATGGGGTGTATAGGGTGTGTTTTGGATTGGCCGCATTCCATATGAGGAAATTTTGTTTACTAAAATCCCGTTAAGCCAAAAATTTGCCTCATCGCTGAATACAATTTTGCCATTAAACAATCGTCTATAAGTTGCACGAATCGATGACTGAATTTCAAAGTAAATTTTGATAATTTTAAATATTTATAGGTAAACCAAATTTATCTTTTTTTTCCAAAGTTGGTTTTTTAATTTTTTGGAAACAAAAATTTTTCGAATTGTTATTTTAAATTTAATTTTTTTTTTTTAAATTTAAAAAAATTGTTTTTTGTTATTTCAATATTTTTTTTTTGGTGAACAAAATTTGGGGTAAAAAAAATATTTTTTCCGATTTTGACCCATTGTAGGTCCAACTTACTATGGTCTTATATACGTCGTTGCAAAGGTCTTTGAAATATCTATCATTAGATGTCCATATTGTCTATATTAATGACTTAGTAATCCAGATATAGGTCAAAAATAGGTAAAAAATCGAGGTTGTCCTGGTTTTTTCCTCATATCTCAGCCGTTTGTGGACCGATTTTGCAGATTTTAAATAGCAAATTTCTCGAAAGCATGTCTGACAGAATTATTGAAGATTTGGATCCCGAAGATATCAGGGGTCTTTAGAAAATTGATTTCAACAGACAGCCAGACGGACAGACAGACAGACGGACATGGCTTAATCGACTCCGCTATCTATAAGGATCTAGAATATATATACTTTATAGGTTCAAAAAATTATATTGTGGAAATTACAAACCGAATGATAAACTTCTCACGGAGGTGAAGGGTATAATAAATACGTAAA
Organism: Calliphora vicina; assembly: GCF_958450345.1. Lineage (NCBI taxonomy): Eukaryota > Metazoa > Arthropoda > Insecta > Diptera > Calliphoridae > Calliphora > Calliphora vicina. The sequence continues at coordinate 64,211,450 of NC_088782.1, forward strand.
TTCTAAACTGTAAGTCCGATTTGAATGAAATTTCACATGCACAATGAGTTTAAGTCTTGAACTTGTATCTCATGGTTACTCAAAGTAGGACACCTCGAGTATGTTACGATCCTATTTCAACGTTTGTGATCCGATTTCAAAAAAATTACATTCATAGAATCTCCAGTGGAGCAATATAAAAACCGTAGTCGTAGCTATCAATTATCTCTTATAACTTAGTAGATATTCACATTTGAAAAATAAATTCTCAACATTTTTACTCACCCTACTCCAGTTTTTTGATAACTGCGAATCCAAATATTTCCCGATTTTCTCCAATTTTCCTTCATTGGACTAACAACACATGTATGTGTTAAATAGGAAAAGAATTGTTTGAAAATAATGACTAAGTCCAAGGTTATACACATTTGAATTTAAAAATTTAAAAAAATTTGCTAGTTTTTTGGAAAAAAAGTACTTTTGTTCTTTTTAAGTTATCTAAAAAATGTCTAAGAAGATTTATAAGGAATTTATACTTTTTGAAAAGCTAATTTTATAACAAATATTTTAAATGAAAAACAAAAATAAAAATCAATGTTACCGAGGGGACCAGGTCCATCCAAAAAATTCCTATTTTTTATGTAAAATTCAACTTTAGAGCAAAAATTCTCAAATCCCATAGTCGATATCAAAATATAGTAACCCATTTTAGATGACCCAGTATGTTTTTAATTATCTTGTAAAGGGTTCCGTTAAGCCCGCTCCTGGTATGGATATTATAGCCAAAAAAAAACTATAAAAATCCGTTTTTTGGGATTTTTCAACAGGTTTTTAGGAATTGCGGTATTGCTGATTACAAATTTCAAAATATGTTATTGTTTTTCCATTTTCTATAGAAAAATCTATTTAACTGTAAAATTTTATTAGAACTATTCATAAATTAAAATTTAATTTCAATTTGAAAAATTTGTATCTCAATGAAAGGCATTTTTTGTCATATTTTTCTAAAAAGTATTCCATGAATTTTATAATTGTCAACAGTGATATATATTTTTGAAAAATATACAAAATTATCTATCCATTGATATATAGCATGTCCAGTATATGTTTTTACGTGGAAAATTAATCAGGGAAAACTTAACAACTCGCTCGCAACTGCGACCATAGAGAAACAACAAGAGCGGAAACTAGAAAAAAACCTCAAACAAAAATTTTACTCAACATAATCACATATACGAGTGTTGTTTTTGTTTTCTCACAGTTTTTTTTACTAATACATTCGCAGCACTTAGGTTTTTGACAACTGAGTTAGGTCTTTGATAGGAGAGTTTCTGCTTTATGTATATTTCTCTATGACTGCGGCTGTCAAACTTCTATTATTTCTTTCAGTTATGAAATTCAGTTAGTCTCTCTTGTAATGCTCCATTTTTAATAAACCTAATGTGTCAGCTGTCAAACTGTCTTTGTTGGCAACACTTTAGCGCACAAATGGCGACTGTCCGTCCGAAGGCTCTAGATATCTTACGGCCCCCAATTTTTGTATCAATGTATTAGAAAAACGTTCAAGAATTTTGGTTGACAACACATTACAACACAAATGACGGAATATGCAAATATACGATTGTTAAACAAGGCATATACTAAATCAGTGATCGGCACTCATTGCTTCCGGGCACCGAAGTTGATCGGTTATTTACCTGTTAACAAAATACATACAAAATATAAAAAAAACACAAAAAAAAGCTGGTCAGAGACAACTGATAAAGATAGATCGTTATTATAATCCATATTTCATGATCTCTTTATGCCGATCATTGAAGTAAATGGCAATTTTTCCCAAAAGAAGGAAATCATTACTAGTTCTATCTTACATGCAAATAAATAAAGCAACAACCATCAGTTACTCTTCAAATATCAAATTTTTAAATCTACAGTTACCAAAATGTATTCCAAAAAAAAAAAACTTCAGTCAAATATTTGATCTTTTAAAAAAAAGCAAACTTAAATGTGAAAAGTTGTTCGGCGTTAAATATAGAAACAAAAAAAAAAAGAAATGAAACAAAAAATGCTCATAAATAAAAATAAAAGAAAGAAAGACAAAAAGAAATGCTTTCGATTTCATTTCAAAAATTTAAACCTCCAAAAAAATATATACAAAAATAATAAAATAAAAACAGTTAAAACAAATACAAAAGAAATGGCCATAATAATAATAAAAAAAAGAAACACACACAAAAATTTATGTTTAAAATAAACTTGATTTTAATTTTATTTCTTTGTAGTTTTAGTAATTTTGTTGGTTGTGTTTAAAAAAAACCATTGAAGAATTATGATGTTTTTTTTTGTCTCAGACGTCATTTGTTGGTTTTTGTTCGAAATTTTGTTTTTTATTTTTATTGTTTTAAGACAAGTTTGAAATGGAGCTTTTCGGTTGGTGATTTAAATTTAAATATTTTTATTATTTCTTTCATCTATTTTTGAGCGAAATTAATGCAAATTATTTTCTTTTTCTTGATTTTTTTTTGTTTTTGTGGTGTGTGGGTGGTTTTTTGGTTGTAGTACTTGTAGCCAACACTAAACTTAATTTTGTTTTATTCATTATTACTGGCTTTAACTTGATGATAATGATGATTGTCATGTTGTAGGTAATGATCGTGATCATCGCCGTCATCATCATCATCATTATCAAAGTGATGATCAGTTTGTTGATGATGCCATCATTGAAGGTGAAATTCATGTTAATAGCAGGTTTATTTTTATTTTATTTTACAAAAAAAAAACTAACAAATTTAAATATTTTCCTTTTCTTTCTGGTATTCATCATCGCATTTAGTATATAGAAAATTACCATATTTGTTGAAAGTATTGAATTAAAATGGAAACAAAGAAATTTCTCTGGGGGTGTGTGTATTTTTGGAAATTGTGAAGAGAAAAATTAGAATAATATGTGGAAGAAATGAATTTAAAAATAACATATTTAGTTATTTCCTTAGACTCAGTGTAATTGTTTTCCTTCTTTAGCCTTAAAACTCGTACAACTCCCTATGAGTTTCATATAAAATTGGCTAAATGTTTTTTCCACTTGGTGACAGTTGACTCTCCAATATATCTCAAGTTCAATACAAACAAAATTTAAAGTGACTACATCTTTGATTACTTAGAGACACTAAAGTGACAATTGACTTCACGCTAGTTTACATGGGATATATAAAGTAATCACTTGATTTATAATTGCATTGCAAAGATCAAATATGTGACAAATGACCCAAAAATATATAATCTGGAGCCAGCCAGACATGAGTGGAAATGACTGTGGAAGAAATAAATTTAGATTGTAATCGAATTATTTATTTAGTGGCAAATAAAGTTTAAATTTAGTTATTTCCTAAGACTCAGTGTAATTGTTTTCCTACTTTATCCTTAAAACTCGTACAACTCCCTATGAGTTTCACATAATCAGCTTATGACAATTGACTCTCCAATATATTTCTTCTGGTAGGCACAATAACTTCATTCTCAAGTGCAGTACAAAAATGGTTTATAGTGACTACATCCTAGATTACTAGTGACAATAGACTTCACTCTAGTTTACTTGGATTATATAAAGTAACCAATTGCATTACAAACAGCACATGTATGACAAATGACCCAAAAATATATAATTTGTAGCAGGCGCGGATCCAGGTCAACCATTTGGAAAGAGGGGAAATTAAAATTTGTTGTACATTTTTATTATTCGTGAGAGGGGTATATATAAGTTTGTCATTCCGTTTGTAATTTCCACAATATAATTTTCCGACCCTATAAAGTATATATATTCAGGATGCTTATAGATAGCAGAGTTGATTAAGCCATGTCCGTCTGTCTGTCTGTTGAAATCAACTTTCCGAAGCCCCCAAATAACTTACATACATTATTCATATATCAATATCTCCGGAACTCTTCCGGCTCGGTTGATATTTAAAATCGAGAAATTCGGTCCACAAATGCCTGAGATACATATAAGGAAAAAACCAGGACAACCTTGATTTGTTTACCTATATCTGTATTACTAAGTCATTAATATAGACAATATGGATATATAATGATAGATATTTCAAAGACCTTTGCAACGACGTATATAATACCATAGTAATTTGGACCTACAATGGGTCAAAATCGGAAAAAATAATTATTAGCCCGAATTTTTTTTTCACAAAATTTTTTTTTCGCTAAATACTAAACAAAAAAAATTTTAAAATTTAAAAAAAATTTTAAATTTAAAAAATTTTAAAAAACAATTCAAAATTTTTTTTCCAAAAAATTAAAAAAACAACTTTGGAAAAAATTAATTTTTTTTAACAAAAAATATTTAAAAATTTTATTTTGAAGTATAACTTGGTGAAGGGTATAAGATTCGGCACAGCCGAATATAGCTCTCTTACATTGTTTTTTTATTTTTATATAAAAACTTTTCGTTTTTTTTTTGGGGGTGAATTCCTATTTCCTATGTAATTAGCCAATAACTAGAAATGTCAGTCTAAAAAAAGGAATTATTTGTAAAACTGCTGGAATATAACTTGAAATTGTTTAACGTCTCTTAAATTTGATTTATCTTAATCCATACAATCTATATTTTTTATTAAATTCTTTCTAAATCTCTTTCTTTTTATATCTTTGCAGGTAAGCATCTGTCTATGGCGCATTATCCTTAAAAAAAAATACACATATTATGTGCCTGGCTTCTATATGTTTCTCATTTGTTTCATCATTTGTAACATTGTGCTAAAAAAAAACAGAACAAATCGCGTTATTCTTTATTTTAAATCAATGAAATAATAAATTGTTATTTTAGGTAAGTGTTTCTTAAAATAAAGTTCACAAAAACTGGGCTCAATTAATAAGAAAACCAAAATTTTTAGTTAATAAAACCCTAAATAAAAGTAACTTAAATAGCAAAAAAACTAAATTATGATTTCAACATGGTAGACTTGGCAAAATGTTTGTAAACTCAACTAATAAAAAGCATTCTCTTAAAAAAGCTTTACGTTTTAAAGTTTAACAAAGCATTCCCCTAGCAAAGTTTCCCAACAAAAGTGAATATTACCTTAAAGAAAGCTCGTTAAATCCTGATAAAAGCTTAAACTAAAAAATGTTGCAAAAGCTACTTAAAAGACCTTATTTTGTGCTTGCATGAATAATTTGATATAAACTAAAAAAAAACTAAAAATAGTCTTATATTTCTTTGAAAATAAATTTGATGATTTCTAATTTACATTTTTTTTTAATTTCAAAACTTAATGAAATTCTTTATAATACAGTTAACTGTATGTATTATAACTTTTAATTAAATCTTTATGAAAAAAATAGCATAAATTTAAAAATAAATTATAATCAAGCAACAAAATTTCTAAACCTCAAAAAAAAAAACACCAGCTAATTATGAACTAATCAAACTTTAAAATTAGGATTTCTAAGATAAAACCCTCTTTAAATTAAAATAAAACTCAAAACCATTCCACTTTAACTCAAAATGCAAAAAATCACTCAATAAAGAAAGCTTTTCTTTACTGTTGCTAACAAAAACTTTCACTCACACCAACAGCTTAATGTAACAAAAAAGCAAAAACACAAATTACACTCACTCCCACTCTTAATAAGCACAAACCACTACAACAACAAACAATTTTAGCACAAAAAGCAAACAAAAAGAATCAAAAAGTAAAAACAAAACAAACTAAAAGTAACGTAATATGAATAAAACCAGAAAACACACACAACTCATACGAAAAAAAATAAACGCTTCCGCATGCTACGGCTGCTGTAATAATAGTTAGTAACGAATGGAAACAAAAGTTTCCCACAATGATTTTGTGTAAAGCACAGCCCCATGAAAACCATAAAGAAGAAGCATTTCAAAAAAAAGCTTTAAATTATTACGAGTTTTCTTGGGGATGTCGTTTGTGTTTGTGTGGGTAACATAAACAATCAAGAGAGAGAAAAAGCTTTGCTTACTAACCCATGCAGTTGGCGATAGTTATTTTAGCCACAAAGCAAAACACAGCAAAAGCAATAACATGAGTAAAAACAAACAATGTTTTTTGGTTTTGTTTGCGATCGCAGAGTGAAAGAAAAGAAATGCGCAACTAAGCTGGTTTCAAGCAGTAGTGGGAAGGAATGCAATCGTTATTTGTAAATATTTTATTTGTTTCACATTTATGAAAAAGTAAGAGAGCTATATTCGGCTGTGCCAAATCTTATATACCCTTCACCAAATTATACTTCAAATTAAAAATTTTAAATATTTTTAGGTAAACAAAATTTTTTTTTTTTCCAAAGTTGTTTTTTAATTTTTTGGAAAAAAAATTTTTCAAATTGTTTTTTTTAATTTTTTAAAATTTAAATTTTTTTTTAAATTTTAAAAAATGTTCTTTTGTTTATTAAATTTTTTTTTTAATGTTTAGCGAAAAAAAACTTTTGGTGAAAAAAAAATTCGAGTTAAAAAATATTTTTTCCGATTTTGACCCATTGTAGGTCCAACTTACTATGGTCTTATATACGTCATTACAAAGGTCTTTGAAATATCTATCATTAGATATCCATATAGTCTATATTAATGACTTAGTAATCCAGATATACATTAGAGTGACAGCCGATTTTTTTTTTTTAGATTTCAAAGAGTGCCGGGTGGAATATTGTGACACTAGGCCTAAATGTTAAGTGCTGAAAATTTGAGCCAAATCGGGCAACGATTTCTGGACGCGCATCGAGGTCAAAGTTCAGATATATGCAAAATTTTACTGTTAATATGGAATAAATAGGTGAAACTCGTTAACTTTCTGCATTTTTTTCTAGAAATATGTAGATTTATTTATATTAATGAATATTACATTAAAAAAAAAGTTTTGGAAATTAACCCTGTATCTCCTTTGGTTCAAAATGACCCAAAAACTGTATTATCGCCAAAATTAGAGAAAAATGCAAATTTTTCAGTTTTTGAAAAAAATTTGCTACTAAATAAATACTTTTGCAATTGAATGCAAAAGAATCGAAATATGTACGTAATTATCGTTGTAATGAGATATAAATGACAAAATTTGATTAAAAATTGTTAAAGTTATTACAAATTCGCCAGACCATTAACGTGTTTCAGGCCACTTGAACAAAAAATTTAGGAAAAAAATTAAGAAATTTCGAGAAAAATTAAAATAAAAGCTCATTTCTACTTAAAATATGTCCATATGTACTTGTATATGAATTTTTGTCTTCGTAGGATACCGTTAACCTATTCGCAGGTATGGTCAAAAAAAAAAATTTTTTTAACGGCTGTTTCAAAACTCCATTTTCAAATTTTTAAAAATTTTGTTAAACAAATTTCAGATTTTTTCGATCATCACATTGGGGTTTATTGAGATTAAAATAGGGAATAAAAATATGAAAAAATTATGTCAATACCTCTTACAGTTTTTCCGTACCTGCGATTTAAATTTTGCGTTTTTCAAGAAAAAATAATTTTTTGTCCATATTTAGGCGAATGAGTCCAATTTCCTTACTGTTATAAATTTTAAGTAAAACTTATTCATAGTATTATAACCCTGGTAATTTTAAATATGGTCTGAAAGTTTTACTAAAATCGGAAAACGTTAACCTTTAAATCGTGAAGGTCAAAGGTCAAATTTTTCAATATTTGGAATTTCTAATGAAAAGATAGCGAAATGTTATATATTTTTGGGCCGATTTTAATGTAACTTAAGGAAAATATAACATAAAGTCAAGAATTTAAAATAAAAGCACAAAAATGGAAATTAACCCTTAGCAGCACTTGGGGTCCAAATTACCCTCAACTTTTAAAATCACGCAAAACACAACCATTTTGACCCCAAGTCCTCTTAAAGGTTAAAATTAATTTTTGCACTGTTGTTGTAAATGCTAGACCCCAATATATATTTTCCTCAAGTTTCATGAAAATCGGCTTAAAAATATATAACATTTCGCTATCTTTTCATTAGCAATTCCAAATATTGAAAAATTTGACCTTTGACCTTCACGATTTAAAGGTTAACGTTTTCCGATTTTAGTAAAACTTTCAGACCATATTTAAAATTACCAGGGTTATAATACATGAAATTAAAATTTAATAAAATGTATAACAGTAAGGAAATTGGACTCATTCGCCTAAATATGGACAAAAAATTATTTTTTCTTGAAAAACGCAAAATTTAAATCGCAGGTACGGAAAAACTGTAAGAGGTATTGACATCATTTTTTCATATTTTTATTCCCTATTTTGATCTCAATAAACCCCAATGTGATGATCGAAAAAATCTGAAATTTGTTTAACAAAATTTTTAAAAAATTTGAAAATGGAGTTTTGAAACAGCCGTTAAAAAAAATTATTTTTTTGGCCATACCTGCGAATAGGTTAACGGTATCCTACGAAGACAAAAACTCATATACAAGTACATATGGACATATTTTAAGTAGAAATGAGCTTTTATTTTAATTTTTCTCGAAATTTCTTAATTTTTTTTCTAAATTTTTTGTTCAAGTGGCCTGAAACACGTTAATGGTCTGGCGAATTTGTAATAACTTTAAAATTTTTTAATCAAATTTTGTCATTTATATCTCATTACAACGATAATTACGTACATATTTCGATTCTTTTGCATTCAATTGCAAAAGTATTTATTTAGTAGCAAAATTTTGTCAAAAACTGAAAAATTTGCATTTTTCTCTAATTTTGGCGATAATACAGTTTTTGGGTCATTTTGAACCAAAGGAGATACAGGGTTAATTTCCAAAACTTTTTTTTTAATGTAATATTCATTAATATAAATAAATCTACATATTTCTAGAAAAAAATGCAGAAAGTTAACGAGTTTCACCTATTTATTTCATATAAATAGTAAAATTTTTCATATATCTGAACTTTGACCTCGATGCGCGTCCAGAAATCGTTGCCCGATTTGGCTCAAATTTTCAGCACTTAACATTTAGGCCTAGTGTCACAATATTCCACCCGGCACTCTTCAAAATTTTAACAAAAATTTTTTTCCATACAACTGATTGTCACTCTAATATACATAGGTAAAAAACTGGCAAAAAATATCTCAGTTATTTGTGAACCGATTTTCTCTATTTTAAATACCCAGCAATAATTTTGCGAATTTTTGTAATGACAACTAGTTATTTCATGCATTATTTTGTAATGAGTGGTGGTTACCCAGCACATTATTTTATTTACTAGATTAAGTACTTATTTTTATACAGGTTGGTAATGAACTTTTGCATTTAGCACAGCTATCTAGTGTGTTTTACTGGAAAACGGGTGGTTAGTGGTTCGCCACCTGTCAAAGCCATTAATTTTTTTGTTCATATCATATTCATTTATATGTTGATTCTAAAACTATTGTTAACTTACAATAAAATAACTCGTAAATGGAGCAGTGAGTTAGCAGCTTGACTATCAAACACAAGCAAATAATGTGACTGTTCGATTCCCACACAAGGTAATATTTTTTGTGTTTTTTTTTTTAGCTACATATTTATTTTTTTTTTACTACTTATTTCTTAGCTGATTGTAAGTACATTTGTAAGCTTGACTCATGAATTTTTTACAAATCTCGAACAAATGTATGTAGTGTTTCAGTCAAATAATAAGTAGTTATGCCTTGGCTCTAATATTACTTGCTGGCTTACTAAGTAAGTAAAGTTTTTTCTGGGTAGCAAAAGAGCCTGAAGATTTCCGGAGATATTGATGTATGAATCGTGTATGTAAGTTATTTGGGGGCTTCGGAAAGTTGATTTCAATAGACAGACGGACATGACTTAATCGACTCCGCTATCTATAAGGATCCAGAATATATATACTTTATAGGGTCGGAAATGAAAAATGTAGAAATTACAATGTCAAACTTATATATCGTCCCCTCATTGCATAATAAGAATCTACATAACTGATTCTATATGTGAACAAAATTTGATGAAATTCTACTTCCACAAAGTGGGTCAAAAGATCAATTGAAATATTACTTTTGTTCTAGATGTCTAGTAACACAAAAATTTTAAACTCAATTATTTCGAAATGGCAAAAAAATTATACACTATTGTTTTACTAAGGGGACGATATACCCTTCTCACGAAAGTGCCCAATAACTCAATTTTGGATTATTTATTGCTTGACTGGATTTTGAAATAAACGCTTAAATTCTGTTGAGTAAATTCAATTATTGAAATCAAAAATTTGTATTTTAATAATTTAAAACTACATATTTATAAAATAGCGGTTACTTCCAATTAAAGTTTTGAAAGAAAATGCTCCATCGAACACTAGAAGTAATAAAATTCTTCAGAAAGGAGCCATTTGCAAATTAATTTCTTAGATTTTTATAAAAAAAATCTAGCATATTATTGTTTATTCCCAATGAAAGTGTCGATACAATTTAATGCTAAAAGCGATATTTCCGAATTATCGCTTTTAGCATTAAATTGCTACACTTTTGATAGATCGATGTTCTAAGAACATGTTAACACGATCTTCGAGTGCAGTTCATTTACAGACTTGGAAATAAATCGTCTCAACCTCTCCTTCATACCAAGTGTTTATAGAGAAGTCATTGATTTTAAATGCTTCAGAATTTCAACATGTCTACCATATGTTTTTTGCGTGGCAAATTAATTAGTGAAAACTCACTCTCAGAAAATTTACCTAGAACTGTTATCTACATTCATAAAATACTTTTCATGAAATAATTTTTTGAAAAATATAACAAATAATTATTTTTATTGAGTTTTTGCGAAGATACAAATTTTGCAAATTGAAATTAAATGTTTATTTATGAATAGGTTTTCATGAAATTTTGTAGTTATATAGACTTTTCTATTGAAAATGGAAAAATAAAAACAAATTTTAAAATTTGTAATCAGGAATCTCACAATTCCCAAAAAATGTGTTGAAAAATCCCAAAATATATGATTTTTTTGTTTTTTGGATATAATATCCATACCAAGTGCAGGGTTATCGAAACCCTCTACAAAACAATTAAAAACATAATTGGCCATCTAAACTGGGTTACTACATTTTGATATCGACTATGCGATTTGAGAATATTTGCCCTAAAGTTGAATTTAAGATAAAAAATAGGGGTTTTTTGTATGGACCTGGTCCCCTCGGTATCGACAATTTTCAATTTTTTTTCATTTAAAATATTTAATGTAAAGCTAGCATTTAAAAAAGTATAAATTACTAATTCACCTTCTTAGAAAATTTTTTAGATAACTTAAAAAGGAAAAAAGTACTTTTTTCCCCAAAAACTAGCGAAAAATCGCATTTTTTTAAATTTTTAAATTCAAATGCTTACAACTTTGGAGTTAGTCACGATTTTTAAACAATTCTTTTTTCTTTGACATATTCATTTGTTGTTAGTAAAATCCAGAAATATTTGGACCCGCTGTTATCGAAAAACTGAAGTAGGATGGTTAAAAATATTGTAAATTTAATTTTCAAATGCGAATATTTCCTAAATAAAACAAGATAATTGATGAGGTTTTTTGTGCTGCACGAAGAGGAGATTCATTCTATATACATATTGTTACGTTTTAACCTTTTCAAAACGCTGGTTTATTTCCTTTAAATAAACCGGATACTTTTGATTGCAAATAAAAGCCGTTTAGTAGTTTGAAAATGGTAACAACTCTTTATTTATTTAAAATGTACAACAACAGAATTAAATAGTCACTCACTCAATGTTTTTTTATACACGTTTATAAATTCTCAGAAATACAGACACAATTTATAATGTACACGAATTTACTTGAAAATTACAGCACACTTTAAGGCACTCAGTTGATGTTTATTCGAAAAGCGTCTCTGATAAACTCACTAACAACTGCAACCTCTGCCACTATTTATAACACTGCCATCTGCACTCTAGATTGCTCTTTAACTGTCAAAGTTCGAATATTCTAGATCATACGCCATCTGTGGTGTACTTTCTACAATGTTCTCTAACTTAATATTCGAATTCAAACAGCGTTGCCAACTTACGATCAATGGTCAACTGAAAGCTTTTATTTAATAATGCCCACAGATATGTTGCTATTACAGCACTGTTATTTGAAAGCATTATGCTACTTTTAAATCAGCCCTTAAAATCGTTATATTTGAATTCAAGTACAATTTCGTAACAATATGTATTTTTTTTAAATTGGATTTCAGACTAAGAAATGGGATCGTTTTCAAAATTGAACATACCCGAGGTGTCCTACTTTGGGGATCCCTAGCCGCACCCCTGATGGTGCCATCCGCTCAAAGTTCAAAACATGAACTCGACAATACTTCATATTTGCGCATGTCAAATTTCATTCAATTCGGATTAAGGGTTTAAAAGTTAAAAGTTACAAAATCTTGTAGGGAACTGAAGACCTAATTTTTTTGGAAACTAAAACAAATAATTCAGAAAAATAACTCTCAATTATTTTAATTAGACTTATTTTCAAACTTCTAAACAAAAATTAACATTATTTTTTAACACTTTTCTGAAAGTTTCAAATTAAGATAGGCCTCCAGGTTTAGCATTTGAAATTGAGGAATTTTTAATGAAATTCTGGGACAGCAAATTCAATATGACATTTTCCATAACGATTATTTTTTTAACGAAAAGTTTTGTTCTGCAAAAGCTTTTTTCAAGTTTATATCCAATGAATTTATTCTTTTAAGCTACACTTTGGGCACACTAAAAGCGGGAGAAATAAAAGCAAAAACAAAAGAAAGAAGACATGACTTTTCAAAATAATAACAACACAATTGGGGAGTGAGTGTGTTTTATTTTTGTGTTTTTTCAGTGTGTGATGGCAGCGGTATTAATGAAGCGTTTGGTTTGGTGTGCGCTTTTTTCATACTAGTTGTTGTTTTTGTCTTTCTTTCTTTTACTTTTTGTTGTGCTTTTGTTTTTGTTTTGCGTTCAAGTTGGGTTTTCAAAGCGTATACCCTCTGCACACTATAGTGGGCTAAATGGCTCTGGCTGGCTGGCAGGCAGACTGGCTGTATGAAGAGCATTAAGCGTTTTTCGACAACATACGGACACTCACTCTTAAAGCGTTTAGCAACGTTACCGGTGTTATTAACGGACTGGGAATTTTTTAACCGCTTAAAAATAACGTTAACCCCAATATTAAAATTTGAACAAAAGAAATTTTAATAAAAAATTAAGAAAATAAAAGTAAAAAATATAAACGTGTGATTAGAAAAGTTTTTTTTTTTTAAATTTGATAAATTTTGATAAAATTTAAAATTTTAATAAAAGTGATATTTAATAGATTTTATTTTTAAACAAGAATTCAATTCAAATAGATAAAATCATGATCTCATTTAACATTAGAAATATTTTAAACAATCTGCAGCAAATTTTTTAAGCAAAATAAAAAATACATTAATCACGAATCATTTGACAAAATTAAAAGTGTTTAGAATTCTAAGAGCTGCAAAATAAAAATAAAAAAATTAAAATTCATAACCTGCTTGAGAGCCGAGTTGAACAAATAAAACCCGAATAAATGTTCTACTTAAAGTGATTTTTAAATATTGCTAAAAAATTTAACAAATCAAGGTTAAACTTTTGAAAAAAAAAGTTTAAAACATATTCAATCTGTGCTACATACATATTAAACTTGAACCAGAAACAAAAATTTTTGATAAATTATTTAAAAAATAAATACAAATTGTATAAGAAAGTTCTAAAGTGTAAAATTACATAAAAAGTTTGTTAAAGCTTAAAGCTTTATGTTTCATAGATCTGCAACTAAATAAGAAAAATTAACTTAAATGTACATGATTGAATTACAATTTACAATTTATTAAACAAAAAAAAAAGAAGAAAAAAAAATACACAGAAACCAGAATCTGTAATTGAACGTGTCTTTTATTTATGAATGAATTTTTTCATGTACGAGTTTTAACAAATTTATTTCCGAGTAATTTTATTAATGTTGAATGAATGTGCGTGATTTATCAATGAAAATGGATTATCAATTGCCACCGCAAACTTTACAATTGGCTAGCAATGCAGTGGTGGGCAGTCTAATGAACAGCAATGGCAACAATAATGCTCTAAGCCAGCAGCAACAGCAGCTAAATCAGCAACAAAATGCTCAACTACAACTGCTGCAACTCAATCACCAACAGCAGCAGCAGCAACAACAACAGCAACTTGTGAATAATCAACAGCAACAACAATTGCTGAATCACATGACTTCTGGGCAACAAACGTTGCCCTCTTTAAGTAGTCTACCCCTGCAAGTTGTCAACCAGCTGCCACATTTGCTGGCCAATAATGGTGTAACGCTAAACAACAACAATAGCAGCAACAACAACAACAACAACAATACAAATATAAATAATTTAAATATACTCAATAATAATTTAAACAACAATTCCTCCGCACTCAACAATAACAACAACAACTCTAATAATTCAACTGTCAATACAAATCTCACCTCCAATAACAATAACAACAGCAATAGCACGAACAATGTATTACTACGTAATACCATGCAACATGTGGCAAATGCTAATCAACAATTGCAACAAACCATTAATAGTTTAAGCAATAATTTGGTTTCCTCTTTGCCACCCAGTACACAATTGTTGCAGCATCATCTACAACATTTAGCCAATGTCAATAATGCGGTAGTACAGCTCAACAACAATAACAATACCAGCAGCAATAACAACAGCAACAGTTCGTCACCCAGCAACAATTCTGCCAACAATAATATGTTGTTAAATAATAACAACAACAATCCCTCCACACCAAATAATAATCTGGCCACACATTTAAGTGACAATGTGGTGGCCCACAATATTGTCAATGGTCTGGTGGGAGTTTTAAATAATGTCAACAACAACAACAATAGCAATAATAATAACAACAACAACAGCAATACGAATTTAAATAATAACATTTTAAACAATGGGGGCAACCAAAATTCTGCGGCATCTAACTTGGAGGACAACAGTCGCTGGACTCAGTTTCAAGTGCAACAATTGTGGAAACAACATGCATCGTATTTGAATGGTATGATTAGAATAGAGAAAGTGTTTAAAATGGATGGGATGAAATTCCAAAAATAAACTTTAATGATAACATATCCAAGGTGTTGAGAATGGACCGTTTTTCATTGAACAACTCCTCAATTCAAGTGTTACAAGTGCTTAATTTTATAATTAAAATAAATATTTTTATTAAAAACTTTACTTAATGAACAATTTTAAAAATATTTATAAACATGTTCTTATTCTAAATGATAAACATTTGGGAATAAAGTTATGTTCAATTAATAATATTGATTAAAAAATTCATTGCAATTACGAATTTATTTTTGCTGTGTAATGATAGATCTTTTTTTTTTAAAACATCAAAGATTTCTTCTTTTGTTTACAAATTGTTTTCAAAATTATCACAATATATATAGATTAGAGTTAATTTCAAAAATTTTATTTGCGGGTATCATCATTTTTCTGAAGATTGTTTCGTAAATAAAAATAATGGCGTCCTTTTTTTGGAAAATTTTCACTCCTTGTGGTGGTTCAACGCACCTCAAGACGCGGATTTTAAGCACATTTTTCTGTAGATCAAAATCGGTTGAATATATTGCAAATCTGATTTCACCAATGGATTCTGCATCAAAAATTAATACATTTGATGCTTTTTGAATAGTTACTCTAACCCACAACACACAGTGGTTTAGAAACTTTTTTTTTTGGAAATAATTCGGTATCTCGGGAACTATTGGAGATATATTAATTTCACATGGTTAGAGCTGAGGTGTTTTTGAGTTGAATTACATTTGTTCAGCTTCCTAGGGGTAATACTTGCCAGTTTGTGCCCCCTCAAAGTTGGTCACCTCGGGTCTCAAAATTTTTAAAAAAATCCCCAAAACTTCATTTATGATCCGAATGAGCCGAAATTTAAAATATAAATAGTCCTTGAGAAGATCTACAAAAAATACGCTTACATGTGTAGGTTATCTCCTTCAGTTGAAGAGATATTTAGGTTTATTTATTTTTTATTTTTTTAATTTTGCTCGATTTTTTTTTTGTTTTTTAGATATGGCGGCCCTACGGAGGGTCGAATTTTTTTTTCAAAATATCAGCTATATTGGCAATAAAATTCTAAATAAAATAAAAAAACTTGGTAATAGTTATATCGTCCGTGTAATAAGTTACACGCATCCAAAGTTGGAACATGTAAAATGGGCCTAATTTTTTACGATTTTTCCTAAAAAAGTCCCTATATTTTTTCTTTTGTAGAAACAAATTTTCTTTGGGACTATATACAATTTTTATATGTTCCGGAAAGAAAACTTAATGCAAAAGCATGTAAAGTAAAATTGGGCTCACTTAAGCGGACACAGTATCCCTCAGACCTATCCAAACTTGGACAATTTTAAAAAAAATATTTAGGTTTCAGTAAAAAATTCTAAAAAGGCAAAGCACCGATCCTCGAAAAAGTTCCGTATTTGTATAACCCTATATGTTGTTTAAATACTTAGAAAGTTGTTTTACTATCACACGGTAAATAGCGTCACAGTAGGCACTTTTCTAAAAAAACTCAGTTTTTGGAACACATTTTCCCCGTTTTAGGAATTTCGGTATTTGAAAATAAAAAATGTCAAAACTTATAATGTCATTAATTTAAGGACATTTGGATCTAAATTAGTTCCCAATTTTGTTATGATATCTTTAACCGTTAAAATTTTACATTAAATCAAATTTTATATTTTTATTCGTGGAAAATCACCATATGAAAGTTTTTTTAGTTTTTAAGGTAAATGAAGTCCCAAAATTTTATAAAATTATTTAATTTTACTAAAATATCAATCCTCAGGTCATAATGTTTTCAACAGTATCAAATACTTATATAAAAAGCCTTTATTTACTCCTCAGAAGTTCCACAAACCTTGCCCGCTTTGACAAATTTGTACATTTTTTCATATAATGCGTTCAAAAATCAGGGAGCGCAAATCTCATAAAAAAATAAAAAAAGGATTGAAAGGCATTTTAAGCTTATCAAAACGGTACCAATATTTCCTTTCTATGACAACCCATTAAAAAGTTACAAAAATTATTTTTTATATTTTTTATGAGATTTGTAGTTTTGTGAAACTATTGAAGTGGAATTGTCTAGAGCTAAAAAAAAGAAGTAAATGAATACTTCCTAACCAAATTTGCTACCGAAGGTAAAATAATAGAGATATTAGTGATTTTTAGTTAAATATTAACTATTTTTTTTTCATGCTAAATTTTTGCGGTACTTAAAAATAAAATTCTTAATAAATGCGAAATTAACCCTAAGCTCTCTTTTGTTGTGTCATATTTCTGACTTTCTGGTTGAATTTTTCGTTTTGGTGTATTCAGGGACTTATAGTAAAATTTCATGGTTAATATTTTTGCGGAACATTTTAACCCCTTAAATCCCTGTTTTAATGGTGTTTTTTGTTCTTTTTTAAAAGAAGGACAATAAAGACCCATGCCTTGAGGTTTTAGAGGGTTAATATATTCTACAAAAATGTTCTCTGTAACATTTTACATAAATTTTATGGTTTTTTATGACGATTAACAATAACAATGTGCCAGAGTTGGGAAACTTTAACCCCCCCTCAAATGAAATACAGATGTAAACTTTCAAAACGCCGATACACGTGTCTTTTTTTTTTGTCTCCTCTATCAAAATATATTGGTACAATCTTGTAACTTTGGAAAATATTTGATTTTGTTGTATAGTGTAATTTTTCTTTTAAACATTATTCAATCCCAATAAGCAGTTTTCCAGGAATTCAAGTTGAAAGCAAGTGTAATTCAAGCCTTGAATTATAGTCAAGCAATTGAATTACATTTATATTACACTTTATTTCAATAGCATTCTCCAGTAAAAAGGAAACATAAATTCAAGACTATGTTTTTTGTTTGAAAATTATTTATTGTTTTTACAAAATTATGTAATTACATTTGCATTCAAGCCAAATTCCAACAAAATGTTCAAGTGCTTGAATTTTTGTGACTATGGTGCTTATTGGGATATTATGCATTTTTAAATATTTTGTTAAGTAAACCTTCATATTTTGAGTTGAAAATTGATTTATGTTGACTTTATTAAATGCAGTTTTATTCTGAAAATGATTTAAAAAATACGAAAATTTTAATTTTTTTTTGTTTTAAATATTTTAAAAAAATATGTATTTGATTCGACTGAAGTAATTTTTAAGTATTATACTGGCAGGTTAAACCTCCTATATGCCACTACTATAGGCTGATATTCGAAAGATTCCGGGACTCTATGAAACAATCCTGGTGTAATAAGGCGGATTGGTTGGATGCAAAGGCAACCAGAATAGAAATTGTGTTGGGTACATAGGATGCATAGGCAGCCAGAATACTAATTGAGTTGGATAGGAAGCGTCTCAGGTCTTTAATAGGAGTGATAACCGGGTACTGCTCATTTGAAGCATTCATTTGTAAATGGGATCGCTAGGGGAGAGATTTCATGATGATTTGGGGTATATATAGATATGATCTAGGAAATATATAAGGTTTTATCAGGGAAATAGGCTGGCTATTTTAGGTAGAGGGACTCTGTGAACACCTGACATCTTTCTTTTTCTCTTCAATTTCATTTTTTCTCTTCACATCTAGTTCTCTCCTGGTTATATTTCAAAAGGGAATCACAATGGATTCTTTGGGTATCCGAGTGGAAGTGTACTTCTATAGTACACACCCCTTCAAAACCTTTTATATATCGAAGTATTGTATGCTTAAAATTTTCCGGTTTATAATTTCTTTTTTGGAAGTGGTTAAAAATAGCTTCCAAAATGCGTCAGAATATAGTAGTTGATGTTGGCTTTAAAAAAAAATTATATGCAATTCTGGAAGAAGTACTTCACTATTCCTAGAGGCTAAAGAAACTGACAATGAAACTAGTCATGTAACAGGTTCGTCGAGGATGGAGACCGGCTCGAGACTATATAATTTATAATAGGTCCTTTTGTCCATTATTATACCTTTAAATATATGTGTGTATAAATAAAATCGCTTTCCATAATTTGGACGAGATTTTAGATCATGGAGCTCTCTTGAGAACCATCAGGCACTCCTAAAGAATCTTACTTTCTTTAGACAGTCCAGATAATTATATGTTAGTCCGCAAAGTTAGCAGACCTATAAGAAGTTTGATCGACTTCCTACTAAAAAAGCCTTGGTATTTCTCGCGCTAAGAAGATCCAGAGCATTCTGGATATTCAGCAACAGGTACATCGTAGACCATTGGGATGCCAACTCTTTGAATTCCCAATGATCCTTCATTTGCGATATCGCAAAGAAACGGATGCGAATGTCGCTGTACGTCACATATTCTTCTAAGGACATCCATCCCGTTTGTTGCCAATTAGTGCCTTCATGTAACTATACCCTTCTTAGCTCACTGTGGCGATGTCCAAGCTGGTTTAGAGAATCTATATAATTCAGTAGAAAAATTCTTTGGAACAAACTGTTCACGTAGCTATAAAAAGTCTAACGACTCTAAATTGAAATTCTGTATCATTTTCGCAGCCGAAAAACGGTGCATATGTTTAGACAGTCTCTGCAGTGTGTCGATATACAAGAACCATGGTCTGGATCAAGTTCTAATACAGTATATGAAAGGAACCTGTCACTTGCTATTAAAGTGCTGACAATTTCATTAAAAATTGTGAAATCTTTAATTTTATTTTTCTGAATATTTACTTAAATTTAACTTAAAATGTGATACATTAACAGATATTGAATTGAAGTATATTCTAAGTATATTTAGATATGACCGTCTTTATGTGTGTGTAAAACATGGTCACGTCCAAACTAAACAACAGATATTATTGAGATTTACCCAAAGTATTTACAGTTGGCATAAGCAGCTTGGTATTGAAAATCCGCAGAATCGGTTTGGCAGAAACAATGTTATGGACCTAACTGTGAGACAACCTCCAAAACTGTGGAATATTTTCATAAAATAATTCCAACATTATACCGTTCGTTAGCTTATACTTTTTTTGTAGTATTAGTTTAGTATATGGTAGAGGGTAGTTTCGATTCGACACTAAATGTCGTTGGTAAAACTGTTTTTCATTGCACTAATATACCAAACTTTATAGAAAACAGCTGACATCTGTCAAACAAAAAGTGCTAAAAAAAATTCGGCCATATTTTCCCAATTTGTTAGCCTCATTAGCCTTTATAACTATTATTATTTGTTCAGATATTAATACAATTAAAATTTAAATCATTAATTTCCTATTAACTAGTCTTTCCTTAAATTTTATTTGAAACCTTTTAAAAAGAAATTGTTGACTTAACCGAACAATGTAACTAATACCGGGAAGTAAAACATGAATATAACAACAAAAACAACAACAGCAGCAGCAAAAAAAACCTTCACTACAACCCAAGTTAGTTAGATGTCAAAGTCAAAGACAAAACAGGCTTAAATTGATTTATTGGTAACAGAAAATCAAGCAACAGCAACAAAGCTAATAATAACAATAATGACAGCAAAAACAAAAGAAATGTTTTCAAATGTCTATTACCCAAAAATAACAACAACAAACAAAATGGATTAAACAAATGTTGAGACAATTTTTGAAGCAAGTAAGCAAGCAATCAGACAGACATATACTGAGGGACAGACTAAAAGTAGTTTATTACTTTTACAAGAAACAAGCCAAAGATTATCAAAAAAGAGAAAAACAAAACTAAAACAATCACCTTCACCATGACATGTTTTTTTTGTCATTATTTTTTTTGGTGGGTTTCTCTACTGCAAATTGTGTTTAAAGCCCCCAATAAAACTGAAATAAAATTTCAACCAAAATAAACCAATAAATGTCAACATTCACAATAAATGAAATAAAATACATACAACAAAAAACAAACACCCAGAAATTATTGTCTAAAAGAAATTTTAGCAACAACAGACAACCGAAAGTCATTCATTTCATTCATTCACTGATATAAAATTTAAAGGGTTCGACGTTAACAAAAATTCACTTCACATTTCTCCGCACAAAAAAAAATCAACTTTCGATTTTATTTCATGTTGAGCCAGTTTATTTAGTGTCAATAATTGTATGATCTTGTAGTTGTCATTAAATTTATAGTTTTTTCTCTCTCTATATTAAACGTCATTTTTGACATTTGTAACATTTTAACAACAAAAAAATAAAAATATTTTTATCACTAACAGTTTTTTTATATTTTTTGTTTTTATCTTTTTAAAACAATCATTTTATCATTTATTTTTAACATGAACTTCAACTTAACCTACCTAAATAAACGTCATTATTGTTGAGTTTGTGTTATTGTTGTTTGTTTTACCTGCCTGCTTGCCTGTCAGTTGATTACCAGTCAGTTGCTCCCATCGTAATTCGTCGTAATTCTCCCTTTTAAATGCCATTGAAAACGCTGTATGTTTATTTCTAAATGATGCTTAAGAAGAAATTTTCCTTAGCTTAAGTTTTTACTTTCATTGAGCTTAAATAAAACATTTCAAACAAACTGAAACTATGTAATATTAGTAACTAGCACCCAGCTAACAATTTTGTAGGAGAAAATTTGCTTACACAGAATCAAGCAGTTCCATGTAGTTTCAAAATAATAGAGAAATACCTAGGCTATCAATATAAATCACAAAAAAATCAGACAATATCGTTAGAAAGGCCAAACATATTTTCAAAAATAGGGATAGTTTTAGTTTTTTATCTCCGCTATTTATGAATCGATTTTGAGGATTTTCATTACCAAACTGTTGGAATGTTTATCTGATGTATTGATATAAAAGTTGGACCAGTCTACTGTAGCCTTCGGAAAATTGATTTAAACCAACTTATGGATATCGTTATGAGAGCTGTCCTATCTATAAAGATCCAGAATATAAGTATAAAGGGCCTAAAATTCGTATGGTACCCAATTTCCCTGCTTTTGGGTGAATGTTGCTGCTTGCAAACGTTCTGAAATTGCTGCTTGAGTAGCTACCAATGATTTTGCAAGCTTTTGTTGGGTTTTATGGAGTAATGCCTCCAATTCTTGCTCTTCAAACTTGTTCGGCTGGCCTGGGCGATCTTTGTGTTCCATGTCAAAGTCAACACTTCTGAACCTAACGAAATACCTCTCGCACGATGAAATGGATGGAACACATTCATTATAATCTTTGGTTAGCAATCGGTATGCTTCAGCGTCACATTTTTTTCAAATTAAAAAAAATTCCCACATACGACGCTTTGCTGGCACATAATTGGACATTTTCAAAGCAATGTACCCTTCAAAATGAGTTAAAAAGATACGCTATCTATTGCAAATCCCGCTTTTTAAGTCGTACACCCAATATTTAAAAGAGCTGTGATTGTAGCTTAAATTTGACTCTAAAAGTACTACGATTTCAACTTAAATTTCACTATAAAAAGAACTCCAAATGTATTTTAAATTTGACTTTAGAAATAGCTACAATTGTGTTTAAAAGTGACTTTGCAAAGTCCTCTGTTTGTAGCTTAAATTTGACTCTAAACAGAGCTACAATTTTAGCTTCTATTTGACCATAAAATTAGCTACGATTTTAGCTTAAATTCGACTCAAAAAAGAATTACATTTGTAGCGTAAATTTTACGCTAAAATGAGATACGATTATTGCTTAAGTTTTACACTAAAAATGGAAATGAATATTGCTTAAATTTGACATTAAAAATAGCTACGATTATAGCTAAATTTTACTTTCAAATTAGCAACGATTGTAGCTTAAATCAGACTCTTAAAAGATCTACGATGGTAGCTCAAATTTAACTCTAAAAAGACCTATGATTGTGCTTAAATTTGTATCCAAAAATAGCAGCCTAAATTATTTTAAAAAGAGCTTCTATTGTATCTTAATTTTGTCTATAAAAAGAGCTACATTTGTAGCTTAAATTTTCCTATAAAAACAACTGCGATTGTAGCTTAAATTTAAAACGGAATGAGAAACTTAAATATTTATATCCTGATGAAGACAAAATTCTGCTCATCCTAGAACTTTTTCTTAGAAACGAAACTTTGAAAATAAAGTTAATTTTTGGCAAAATTTAGTTCTTCCTTTATAGATCTCACTTCATAATATTGGCTTTTCTGATAATGTCAATAAGTCCCCTTTTACAAAGCGGAAATTGAAAGGTAGACAGACGAAGTTTGTTGGCGAGGGGTTGAGGAGGTAGAGTAGTAGTATATAGGTTAGTTCAAAAGAGAATAAGAAAAATGTCTGCCTTTAAATTTCTGCATTGTAAAAGGTGTTTAATTGAAAAATAGCCCTCATTTTCGGCGATCAATTTTGACATTGTGCAAAATCCTTTTGATCTCCTCTATACATTTTATTTATTATTTTTTCGTCAATTGTTATATTGAAGAATACCTCTTTAAAATCCATTTAATTTAATTTAAATCACACACAAAAACTTAAAACCAAACTTTGACACTAACCAAGAACACAAACAACGTGTTTGTGATTTTATAAATTCTTATCATAGAATAAATAAAACAAATTCGAAGCAAACTGGGTCAAGGTCTGAGAAAAAAAGTGTAAAAAAACATAAACGTTTATTCTAAATTATAATTCACACACACAAAACGGCAGGCTTTCACTATAAAATTAACACTTTGGTTTGCTGGGTTTCAAACAGCAACAACAATAACAACAAAAACAACACCAGTCAACACAAAACAACGTCATCGTCGTCTTCATCATCGGCTCACACACTCTCGTACGAACCTATAAAAACAATGTGAACGACGTAATATTGGTTGATCGTAATTTAAACATTGTTGTTGTTTTTGTTTTGTTTGTTTGTTTTTGTTGTAAATGCTGTTTCTGGTTTTTATTTTGCCGGCTTAGCAACTTTACCCCCCTCCACCCAAAACAAAAACAAAAAAATAAAACATTTATTTATGTTTGGTTATCTCGTCTGTCTGTCGGTCGGTCGGTGTGTGTCTTCTGTATGTTAAATTTTTGTTGTTTTGTTTGTTTATTTATTTATTCATACATTCAGTTGTCTATCTGACTGTCTGTCTGTCTGTCTTGCTGACTTTGTATCATTTTTTAAGTTGTATTTTTATGCTGCTCAAGAGTAACAAAAATTTAAAATAAATTTAAAAAAAAACTACGTAAAACTTTCACTTTTTTCGGCAATTTTTTGTGTGTACGTTTTTTATCAACTTTTTTTTATTATTACAACAACATTTTAAATACGTATATGTACATGTGTTTGTTGGTATTTTTATAGAAATATATAAAAAAAAATAATCATTTATTTGAAAGTAACTTATTAATGTTTATGACTATTTTTTGGCAAATTTTTATTTCTCATTTAATGTCTTTTATCTATAGATATTTTTACGAGGAATAACAAAATAAATTGAAATGGTGTAAGATTTATGACACCTCCTTTTCCGTGTTTCTTTACAGCTTTTGAGAGAAATGTCTGAAATTCCTTTTTTTGACTAAAAAATGCTGGATTTTTTTTTAATTTTTAACTTTTAGTACTGGCCATTGTTAGCTATGATCTTTTACTTTCATTCTGGTAACATATGGATTCCGAGCCAAAAGAACTGCTCATCTTTTGAAGCCAAGAACGAATCAAGCCAATATCGGATACTATATTCCAAAGTGAAGCGAATCCCAGAGAGCGCTTCGATCGAAACAAATAGTACTCGGGCAAGGCAAGGTCTGGTCTATAAAGCGGATGAGGCAAAACTTCCAAACGACTTCATTCTAAATAGTTTTTAACAGGTATTGCAACATGTGGCCGAGTGTTGTCTTAATGGAACATGTTTGACCGATGCTCGCTTCAAATGAATCAGTTGTGTTCGGTACCGATTCCCTCAGATGGTCTTTTGGTCCCACCAAATACAGAGTATTAACTTAGCGCCATGGATATTTGGCTTTGGTGTCGATTCGGCTGGTTGACCGGGCTTCACGTACGATCTCTTATGCTTCGGGTTATCGCAATCAATCCATTATAGCGTGTAAACATCATTTCGGACATGCAAAATCGTCTTTCAAGATCTCTCGACTTCAATACGTATGGTTCCAAATTTCCCTGCTTTTGGATAATCCTTGAGTAGCTCCCAATGATTTTGCTTGATCTGGCTGAGTTTGACAACAATCTTCATGGAGTAATGCCTCCAGTTCTTTATATTTATTTTTCGAAATAAATCAATATTTATAAAAATATCTATAATTTTATACTTTATATGTCCAGGTTCAATGACGAGTATTAAGAATTTTTTATAAAAAGAGGGCAGACAAATGGCATCATTCTTTGTATATCAACTTTTTCTGAAAGCTTAACAAAACATAGAGGAGTCTTACGTAACTATATTTTTAATTTGACCAACAGTTTATATGATTCAAATTCATGCATATATATATGTAATTCCCCCACTGTACCATGTTATAAAACAACTTTTCTTTCTCACTGCTTTTTGGCGCCATTTTTTTTCTCTCTTGTTGGCCATTAAGGAAATTACTATTAAATTTCCATGAGTGTAGCGAAATGTTACGTCATACATAATTTATTTACAATTTATAATAAATCGATCAAATTTTCAGCATTTTCCAAACTGCAAACTCGTAATACAAAGCAGACACAACATTTAATTCCTTAAAAGTGAAGAAGAAAATAATAAAAAAAACAGCAACATAAGAAACTTAATAACCCAGTTTTTAACAACAAAAAATAAAACAACCACCATAATTTGATTAAAACAACAACGAAAGCAACAAAAAAAAAACAACAATATAAATCAAAATAGAAAATGTAAAAGAAATCAAAACTGAAACAACTTACTAAACTAATTACGAGTATTAACAAAAAACAGAAAATAAGGAAGTGACCAATATATTTTTGAGCAAAAAAAAACGCAAAAAAACATAGTTTTCTTTTAGCAAAAAAAAAAAAGAAAAGAAAATTGGCTGCCAAATGGTGGCAACAACATGCAACTAAAGAAAATTGTTATTATAACATTAAAACGCTTTTAAAGTGGGCTTTTATTATGTTATTTTTTATAAATATTTATACTCCGTATGAGAGCATAAATATGTAACTACTACTACTTTATTATTAAATTTTGTTTTTCATAAAAATAAAAACAATGCAATTTTATCAAGCCTAGCTATCTCTTTCACAGTTCGTCTGTCTGTCTGTCCGTCCTTTTCATTATTAAATACTAAAAACCTATATTGCCTCAAATTTATTTATTTGTGATAAAAATTCATTTGAATTTTTTTTTTGTTTAAATACAAAAAATTTATGTATTTACGATCAAATTATATATAACGTGCTTTGTTTAATTTATAACATTTAATTTGTTTTAACTACAACAACAATATTAAAAAAAAAAAAACTTTATAAAATAACACTAGCATATTAAAATTCAGCTTAGATGGTACGTGTAGTGATTTTTTTAAACATCCCTGTGAATAGCTCATAAACAGTCGATGGTTTTAGCATTAGGAAAAAGCTTATCGTAAAGAAAAAGCCCTAGAAAAACTATAGAAGAAAGACTTAAACTTTGAAAGATTTTGTTTGAGAAAAAAAAATACTGTTACACACAAGATTTTCTGTATAACAGTATTTCCTATAGAAAATCTTGTGTATAACAGTATTTTCTATAGAAAATCTTCTGTATAACAGTATTTTCTATAGAAAATCTTCTGTATAACAGTATTTTCTATAGAAAATCTTCTGTATAACAGTATTTTCTATAGAAAATCTTCTGTATAACAGTATTTTCTATAGAAAATCTTCTGTATAACAGTATTTTCTATAGAAATCATGTGTGTAACAGTATTTTCTATAGAAAATCTTGTGTATAACAGTATTTTCTATAGAAAATCTTGTGTATAACAGTATTTTCTATAGAAAATCTTGTGTATAACAGTATTTTCTTTAGAAAATCTTGTGTATAACTGTATTTTCTATAGAAAATCTTGTATATAACAGTATTTTCTATAGAAAATCTTGTGTATAACAGTATTTTCTATAGAAAATCTTGTGTATAATAGTATTTTCTATAGAAAATCTTGTGTATAATAGTATTTTCTATAGAAAATCTTGTGTATGACAGTATTTTCTATAGAAAATCTTGTGTATGACAGTATTTTCTATAGAAAATCTTGTGTATCACAGAATTTCTTATAGAAAACCTTGTGTATCACAGAATTTCTTATAGAAAACCTTGTGTATAACCGTATTTTCTATGGAAAATCTTGAGTATAACCTTATTTTCTATGGAAAATCTTGAGTATAATAGTTTTTCGTTGGAAAATCTGGTATATAACAGTATTTTCTATAGAAAATCTTGAGTATAAAAGTTTTTCTTTGGAAAATCTTGTGTATAACAGTATTTTCTATAGAAAATCGTGTGTATAACAGTATTTTCTACAGGAAATCATGTGTGTAACAGTATTTTCTATAGAAAATCTTGTGTATAACAGTATTTTCTATAGAAAATCTTGTGTATAACAGTATTTTCTATAGAAAATCTTGTATATAACAGTATTTTCTATAGAAAATCTTGAGTATAACAGTTTTTCTTTGGAAAATCTTGTGTATAACAGTATTTTCTATAGAAAGTCGTGTGTATAACAGTATTTCTTATAGAAAATCTTGTGTATAACAGTATTTTCTATAGAAAATCTTGTGTATAACAGTATTTTCTATAGAAAATCTTGTGTATAACAGTATTTTCTATAGAAAATCTTGTGTATAACAGTATTTTCTATAGAAAATCTTGTGTATAACAGTATTTCTTATAGAAAACCTTGTGTATAACCGTATTTTCTATGGAAAATCTTGAGTATAACCGTATTTTCTATGGAAAATCTTGAGTATAATAGTTTTTCGTTGGAAAATCTTGTATATAACAGTATTTTCTATAGAAAATCTTGAGTATAAAAGTTTTTCTTTGGAAAATCTTGTGTATAACAGTATTTTCTATAGAAAATCGTGTGTATAACAGTATTTTCTACAGGAAATCATGTGTGTAACAGTATTTTCTATAGAAAATCTTGTGTATAACAGTATTTTCTATAGAAAATCTTGTGTATAACAGTATTTTCTATAGAAAATCTTGTGTATAACAGTATTTTCTATAGAAAATCTTGTGTATAACAGTATTTTCTTTAGAAAATCTAGTGTATAATAGAATTTCCTATAGAAAATCTTGTGTATAAAAGAATTTCCTATAGAAAATCTTGTGTATAAAAGTATTTCTTCTAGAAAATCTTGTGTATACCAGTATTTTCTATAGAAAGTCGTGTGTATAACGGTATTTCTTATAGAAGTTTTGTATGTAACAGTATTTTCTATAGAAAATCTTGTTTATAACAGTATTTCTGATAGAAAATCTTGTGTATAACAGAATTTTCTTTAAAAAATCTTGAGTATAACAGTTTGTCTTTGGAAAATCTTGTGTATAACAGTATTTCATATAGAAAATCTTGTGTATAACAAGATATAGTTTAACCGGCATTTAAACAACTCTTTAAACAATATGCTGAAATCATAAACTTTCCTTTAGTAATAACCCAATTTTTCTACCAATCCCCTTAATAGTTTAGAAGTTCTTTAATAATTAACATTTACACATTTTTTTCAAACGGCCTTGCTTTTTTTAAAACTACCCCAGCCACTCACTGTAACAGTTGTTGTTGTATTCCCCCAATGTTGTTGTTACAATCTGCATAATTGTGTTTTAATATTTCTTTCCTCTAAATAGTTGTTGTTGCATTTGGTTCGTATTCAATTCGTTTACTACATACATACATACTCGTGCATACGCGAGCACATAAATAGTTTGTGCTAAAAGACAACAACTACAAAAAAAAACAAATTATTACACTTTCACTGATTTTTTTTGTTTAGTTACTTTATACGTGTTTTTTTATTGCTGTTGCTTCTCTTTTCAAAACAACAACATAAAAATGTACCTGTTGTTGTTCTGCTCATGTATTTTAATGTTTTTTGCACGTTTCGTTGCATTTCTTTGGCGATTGCGCAACCGACTGAGTACTTGTTTGAAAATAAACTCGTCTGTCTGTCCGTCCATATTTGCTTCTGCCTGTCTGTCGGTCCGTTTTGATATGTGTGTTCGGCCAGTGGTAGTGATTTGTATGCAGTGTAACTTCCACTGTACACTGTTAAATGTGTATGAAATAATAATAATCATCATACTCATATGTACTTCTTTTGTTCACTTGTGGATTTTTTTTTATTATTATTTTTAGTTTATTTGTGAAAAAGTACCAATATTGGCTGCTCACACGTTTTTTGACCAATTTAGAAATTGAAGTAAGCTGTTTTTTTCGGTTAAAATTTACATACATCAAATATTTTTGTTTTACATAGAGTAGTAAGTATAGTAGTTCTGGTAATTTAGTTTTACTAAGTACTAGTGCGCTTTAGGGAAAAGGTGGAAAGGTGTTTTAAGCACGTATTTGTTTATTTTTTTAAAATTTGGTATATTTCTTATGAATAACTATTTCATGAGAAAATTTTATGTTTGAATGTTGTCTGCAAACTAGAATTATTTATTATTTAATAGTTTTTGTTTTAAAGAATTGGAATATCGTAATTTTAATAAATAAAGACAGATTTTAGTGATTCTTTTCTTTTGGCAAATAAGACATATGGGATAAACAAATAATATTTGCAGAATAATTCATTAAATGCCTTAGTATAAAAAATATTTAAATTAATTTGCTTTTATATTTTTTAAATAAATTATGAGTAATGGTTTTTTCTATAGACAATTTTGAATATAGCAATATTATCTATAGCATTTATATATAACAGTTTTTATTCTATAGAAAACTTTTTATATGACTGTTTTTTCTATATAATATTTTGTTTATAACAGTTTTTATCTATAGAAAATTTGTAAATAAAAGTTTTTTCTATAGAAAGTTTGTGTGTATAACAGTATTTTTTATAGAAAATTTTGTGTATAACAATTTTTTCTATCGAAAACTTTGTGTATAACATTTTTTTCTATCGAAATTTTGTGTATTACAGTTTTTTCTATCGAAAATTATGAGTATTTTCTATAAAAACTTTTGTGTATAACAGTATTTTATATAGAAAATCTTGTGTATAACAGTATTTTCTATAAAAAATCTTGTGTATAACAGTATTTTCTATAGAATATTTTGTGTGTAACGATATTTTCTACAGAAAATGTTGTGTATAACAGTATTTGCTATAGAAAATTTGGTGTATAACAGTATTTTCTATAGACAATTTTGTGTATAGTAGTATTTTTATAGAAAGTGTTGTGTATAACAGCATTTTTTGAAGAAAATTGTGTGAATAACAGTATTTTCTATAGAAAAATTTTAGTGTAACAGTTTTCTCTATAGAAAATGTTGCGTATAACAGTATTTTCTAAAGTAAATTGTGTGTATAACAGTATATTCTATAGACAATTATTTGTATAACAGTTTTTCTATAGAAAATTTGTGTATAACAGTTTTTTCTGTGCAACATACTATATAGAAAAATTTGTGTATAACAGAATTTTCTATCGAAAACTTTTTGTATAACAGCTTTTTCTATCAAAATGTTTATGTATTACAGTTTTCTCTATCGAAATAGCCGTATTTTCTACAGAAAATTTAGTGTATAACAGTTTTTCTATAGAAAATTTGTGTATAACAGTTTTTTCTGTACACAATTGTGTGTATAACACTATTTTCTATAGAAAATTTTGTGTGTAACTGTATTTTCTATAGAACATTTTGTGTATAACAGTTTTTTTCTGAAAATAATTAAATATTTAGATCTTAGTATGTGAGACTAAAAAAAGTACCTACTATTTGAATATTATATTGATACTGATCAAAAATTAAATTTTCAATCCCCATTCATATTCCCCCAAATCATATTTTCTCAAACATTCCCACATTAAATAAGGACCTTATGGAAAAATTTTAGTATTTTTTACCTACCTAATGCGGAATAATTACAATTTAATATTTTATTAACAATTTTGTGCCACCGAAAGCAGAAAATAGCAAAGACAACAAATAGAAGCGAAAGAAAAGAGACAAAAAACTATTTAACATGATTATAGCATTACTTTTTTTAATGGGAGAGTATGTGTATGGCATACTAAAATAAAACAGTAACAAAAACAACAAAGAAAAATCAAAACTGCATAATACTCCTCGTATAACAGTAACAATAACAGTAGCAGCAACAACAATAAACAAAACCACCAAAACAATAACAAATGAATGAAAGTGTAACACTTTCTGTTTGATAAATAAATAAACAATCAAACAAGTCAAGACAACCAAAGCAAACCAACCGAAACAAACAATAACAACAACACACATTCGCTCTCACAAACACAACAATGCATTAAAGTGCATGTTCGTATGTATGTCTGAATGAGAGCCTCAGACAGTGATGTATATGAATGAAAATTAATATAAAAGTAATGAAGTAATGCTAAAAATAGCAACTATAACAACAACAACATGCATAATATTATATTAAATTAAATCTGCTGAAAAATGTTTGTTGTTTCTTTCAGTTTTTTTAATTTATTACATAATAATTTCTTTTTGCACAATGCATTCATAAAAACAATGCAATTTTTTTATAAACAAAGAAAGAAATTAAATAAATAAAACAGAAAAAAATGTTACGCATACGCTGTGTATGGCAAACAATTGAAGTGCATTATTTGTTCGCACTCAACAGGGATGTAGGAGTGGGTACTTTTTTTAGGTACCATTGAAAATGGGGAAATAAGTACATGTTAAAATATAACATATAAACTTCTTAATAATAAAAAGTTTATATGTAAAAATATTTAATAATTTAGTTATTTCATGAGATCTTATAAACTAAATTTGATCAATTATTTTCAAGACTGAAAATATATGGGTACTTTTTCGAATTGCCCTGGTACAATTTTAATTTCTTTACCCAACCCTGTTATATTCGCATTATTTTGTCCAGCTGACTACAGTTTATGTTGTTGCTTGCTGGCTGCTTGTTTGTTTTCATTATTGTTTAGCTAATAATATTTTTTTCTTTGCCTTGATAGCAAACGAGGCTAAATCTGCTCACGTTTATTATGTACATTGCAAAACGTACG
Source organism: Calliphora vicina (assembly GCF_958450345.1). Classification (NCBI taxonomy): domain Eukaryota; kingdom Metazoa; phylum Arthropoda; class Insecta; order Diptera; family Calliphoridae; genus Calliphora; species Calliphora vicina. The sequence continues at coordinate 64,243,617 of NC_088782.1, forward strand.
TGTGTAACAATGAACAGTGGCGGCCAACAGAATCAATTGTAAAATGTAGTTCATGTTTTTGCGCATGTGCACATGATGACTATACTACAGTGTGCTTTTTTGAATGTATTTCACTTTCCATTTTATTTGTAGACCAGTAGGTGCATTCTAGTGGGGTATTTCTATTACTTTTATTATGAATTACACAATTTCTGTGGAAATATGATGAGCTACAATATGTTAAGTGAATAATAGCGGTGTTCATGATACGATAAATGAGTAAATAGGAAATTTTGCAACTATACATTTTGAAATTGGAAATGTACCTTCTTAATATTATTAATTTTGCCTTACAGAACTTCAAGGTTTATAGATGGCAACAAAATCGAAAAAATTTTAAAGGCTTTTTAAACCACTACACAATCTTAAAATATTGTGGTTCCAGTAGTACAAATATGGTCCAAATTTTTAGTTCTATGGAGAGGATTTTTTTAAAAATAAAATTTTATGTAAAATTATAATTTTTTTTAAATGTTTCTCCAATTAATAACATCGGGTTAGTCCTCTCTAAAATTGAAGCAAAAACTATATTTTATACGTGAAAATAGCAATTTTTTTTGTTTTAAAAAAATTATGAAAAATCGAAAACGGCAAAATTGTTCAGGTTTATTACTTTATCGCAAAGCCACATGTACTAGGAACAAAATGAGAAATTAATCATAAAAATCGATTGATCCTTTTCGAATTTATTCACAATTAAGTGAATTCGCTCATTTTCACAAAATTTTAGTTTTTTGTTTGATATACATAAAATTGAGTAGTTAATGTTCTTCTTTCGATTGATTGAATTTTGAAAACATTTTATCCATGCTATATATAATTATTCACATATATATTGCGTTTCAATCGACTCAGTAGTTTCGGAGTTGTAATAACAAAATGAAGAAAAAAATATATTTTGTACATGAAAATATGAAATTTTTTTGTTTTAAAAAAATCATGAAAAATCGAAAACGGCAGAAATTGTTAATATTTATTACTTTATCATAAAGCCACATGTACTGGCAACAAAATGAGATATTAATCATAAAAATCGATTGATCCTATTCGAATTTATTCACAATTAAATGAATTCGCTAATTTTCACAAAATTTTAGTTTTTGTTTGATATATGTACATACAATTGGGTAGTTAATGTTCTTCATAAAATTGAATAGTTGATGTTCTTCTTTCGATTGACTGAATTTTGAAACATTTTCTCCATGCTATTTACAAATTTTCACATATATATTGTGTTTCAATCGGCTGAGTTGTTTCGGAGTTATAATAACAAATTCAAGCAAAAAATATATTATTTAAGCGAAAATAGCAATTTTTTTGTTTTAAAAAAATTATAAAAAATCGAAAACGTTAGAAATTATTTAGATTTGTTACTTTGGCGCATATCTACATGTAATAGGAACAAAATGAGATATCGATCTTAAAAATCTATGGATTATTTTTAAATTTATTCAAAATTAAGTGAATTCGCTCACTTTCACAAAATTTTATTTTTATTTTTAGATATACATAAAATTCAGTAGTTAATGTTCTTCTTTCGATTGGCTGAATTTTGAAACATTTTCTCCATGCTATCTACAAATTTTCACATATATGTTACGTTTCAATCGGCTCAGTTGTTTCGGAGTTATAATAACAACTTCAAGAAAAATATATATTTTTTACGCGAAAATAGCAAATTTTTTTGTTTTAAAAAAATTATGAAAAATCGAAAACGTCAGAAATTATTTAGATTTGTTACTTTAGCGCATATCTACATGTAATAGGAATAAAATGAGCTATCGATCTTAAAAATCTATGGATTATTTTTGAATTTATTCACAATTAAGTGAATTCGCTCATTTTCACAAAATTTTAGTTTTTTATTTGATATACATATATAAAATTGAGTAGTTAGCGATCTTTTTCGATTGATTTTATTTTGAAAACATTTTCCCCATGCTATGTATAATTATTTACATATATATTGCGTTTCAATCGACTCAGTAGTTTCGGAGTTGTATTAACAAATTGAAGAAAAAAATATATTTTGTACGTGAAAATAACAAATTTTTTTGTTTTCAAAAAATTATGAAAAATCGAAAACGACAGAAATTGTTCAGATTTATGGCTTTATCATAGATGCACATGTAATAGGAATAAAATGAGCTATCGATCATAAAAATCGATGGATTTTTTTCGAATTTATTTACAATTAGGTGAATTCGCTCATTTTCACAAAATTTTAGTTTTATGGTAAATAGTATCAAAATTTCGTTCAGAACGAATTAAACTAAGCATACAAATTATAAAAATATGCTAAATTACAACCTTAATTATTTAAAATTGAATGACGTCAAAAACACAAAATAAATTATAAATTAATTAGCAAAACAGTAGTAGTAGTAGTAGTATATATTTGAAACTGAAATTAATATACATACCAAATAAGTGAAAGTTTAATTCCGCATTCTTCTTTATTTCACTCAATTTTATACATATTTTTTTTGCCATGGTTCAGTTAAAATCAAATAACCAAAAAACTATACTAACGCAAAAAATATAGCTGAAAACTGTAAAGAAACAATGATTTAAACAAATGACCGAAAACAAAATCTAAACAAATACATGAAAATGTTAATGATGATTTGAAATTAAACATTAAAGGGGGAAAAATAACAATAATTACAGGCCAAAAGACATGAAACAATACTTTAAAAATTATATTTAAATGTTAAGGTAGTCCTCACAATCATTATCACGATTATAATGGTTAATGATCATTCATAATCGTTAAAAAAAAACATTTCCAGCCAAAAAGAAATAATGATTTACGGTTCTAGTCAATGAAAGTGAAAACTAATACCAGTTTTGAAATGAAATGAAAACAAAACAACCATAAAACCGGTAAAACAAAAGCAGGGCTTTAACAAAATTATGTAAATTATATTTAATTATTAACACAAAAAAAAAAAACAAAAGCTCTTTTATAGCTACAATTATAATTCAACCAGTTGTTGCCAGCTACCAAAAAAAAAAAATCGCTGCCAAAGTAAAAATTATAAAACACCATAAATTATTAAGATTCTTCTGAATCTGAAACTTCTTTTGAGTTTCTGTTTCATCTTGATATTTATTTCTTGTGGGTTTTGTATGAGATTTTTATTTTTATTTTTTTTTTTTGTTTCAAAGTAGTTGACCCAATTTTAACAAGTCTGTTTCAGTTTGTATGTATTTCTTTCGTAGGCTTTACTTTCTTTAAATGGTATTTTTATTGAATTCTTTTATGGTTTTTATTTGTATTTTCTTTTGCTGCCTGCGTCAGACTCTTATGGGATTCTTTGAATGCTAAAAATAAATTTGGTGTGTCATTTCAATAAAGTTAAGATACAGTGGAGGTTAAAAAGGAAGACAAATGTTCATTACTGGCATTAAAATTAATTCACAATAAGCTCCAGGGAACAGTTCCAGTTGCACTTTTGATATGAATACACTGTCGTTTTATTTCATTCAATATGTGTTTGAGATAACGGAAACATAATTTTATCGCTACATAAAGATTAGAGTCATTCAGCTTACAAGTATTAATAAAAATGGACATGAAAGACAGAACATTATTGTAAAAACCATCCGGATTTATTTTGTTATGTGTGAGGCCAATATATTCCCGGGAAAAAACGGAACTGTTTTTTACCATCATTGCAAAAGCCATATCAATAACATTGGACACCGAGTACTACATGCATTTAATGTCGAAAGAATCATTCGAATCATAAGAATATACTACTTAATTTTAAGTATATCAAATAAAAACTAAAATTTTATGAAAATGAGCGAATTCACTTAATTGTAAATAAATTCGAAAAGAATCATTCGATTTTTATGATCGATATTTCATTTTGTTCCTATTACCTCTGACTTTGCGGTGAATTAATAAATCTGAACACTTTCTGCCGTTTTCGATTTTTCATGATTTCTTTAAAACAAAAAAATTTGGTATTTTCACGTAAAAACTATATTTTTTGCTTAAATTTGTTATTATAACTCCGAAACTCCTGATTCCATTGAAACGCAATATATATATGAAAATTTGTACATGGCATGGGGAAATTGTTTTCAAAATTCAATCAATCGAAAGAAGAACAATAACTGCTGAATTTTATGTATGTCAAACAAAAAAATAAAATTTTGTGAACATGAGCGAATTCACTTAATTTTGAATAAATACGAAAATAATCCATCGATTTTTATGAACGATATATTATTTTGTTCCTATTATATGTGGCTTTGCGATAAGTAATAAATTTGAACAATTATTGTCGTTTTCAATTTTTCCTAATTTGTTTAAAACAAAAAAATTAGCTGTTTTCACGTAAAAAATATATTTTTTGATTCAATTTGTTATTATAACTCCGAAACTACTGAGCCGATTGAAACGCAATATATAAATGACAATTTATACATAGCATGGGGAAACTGTTTTCAAAAATCAATCAATCGAAAGAAGAACATTAACTACTCATTTTATGTATATCAAACAAAAAACTAAAATTTTGTGAAAATGAACGAATTCACTTAATTGTGAATAAATTCGAAAACAATCCATCGATTTTTATGACCAATATATCATTTTGTTCCTATTACATTTGGCTTTGCGATGATTTAATAAATCCAAACAATTTCTGCCGTTTTCGATTTTTCATGATTTTTTGAAAACAAAAAAAATTGCTATTTAACGTAAAAAACATATTTTTTGCTTCAATTTGTTATTATAACTCCGAAACTACTGAGCCGATAGAAACGTAATATATAAATGAAAATTTATACATTGCATGGGGAAAATATTTTCAAAATTCAAATGAATTTCAAACTAAAAACAAAAATTTTGTGAAAATGAGCGAATTCACTTAATTGTAAATAAATTCGAAAAGAATCATTCGATTTTTATGATCGATATCTCATTTTATTTTTAACATATGTGGCTTTGCGATAGGTTAATAAATCTAAAAAATATTTGCCGTTTTCAATTTTTCATAATTTTTTAAAACAAAAAAATTATATATTTTCAAGAAAAAATATCTTTTTTGCTTCAATTTGTTATTATAACTCCGAAGCTACAGAGTCGATATGTAGGTTATGTAAATCTCAATTTTTCTAAGTTTATTTTAATAACATCGGACTAAGATTTTATGAGTTATCATTAATTATGTGATGAAGAAAAGTCTAACAGACTTTTTTTTAAAAAAATTAAAAATACCTCTTCATAGAATTTTAAATTTTGGACCATATTTGTACTACTAGAACCACAATACAGCAAAATTGTGTAGTGGTTTAAAAAATCTTTAAAATTTTTTTTGATTTTGTTGCCTTGTATAACAGATAGGACCATTTTGCTCCCACCAAATACAGAGAGACCCTGAAAGCAAAATCGTCTTTCAGGGTCTCTCAGCTTCCAATTTCCCTGTTTTTGGGATGAATCCTGCTGCTTGCAAATGCTGGTTGAGTAGCTCCCAATGATTTTTCAAGCTGCTGTTGAGTTTTACAACAATATTCATGGAGTAATGCCTTCAATTCTTGGTTTACAAACGGCACAAACCATATCTCGCACATTGAAACCCATTGCGATGTGCTTCAGCGTTTTTTTTTTTTAAAAATTAATGAAATAAGCGAAACTTCCCGCATATGATGCTTTGTTGGCGCAAAATTCGACAATTTCGAAACAAAAAAAAAAAAAAACTTTTTTGTTTCCACTATAATGTTCACTAAATAAGTAAGAATAAATGACAGATATCCTTCAAAATAACATATAAATTATTAAAAACAAAAATTGCGTTCACAAGATACGCCATTTAGTGTAATATATAAAAAATATATTCGAAAATTGTCTCAAACACATTTATGCTCTACTGTATAATGATACAGCGTTAATACACCTTTATTACCATTACTTTTTTCTTGTCTTGCTAAGTAGAATGTAAAAACAATAATAAAAAGTAATTTTTTCTTAAGTTTATGGCAGATCCCTTTATAAGACTATTTCAATTTGTTGATCTTTTTTACAACACATTTCAGCATCTTTATCTTAAGAGATTTTTTATTAAAAAAACCAAATAAAGTAAAAAAGAATTCATAAGTTTTTTCTTAAATTTCTGAGTGAAAGTGTTATTAAAAGTAAAAGTATAACAAGGTTTTTTTTTTGATAAATTTACTACAGACATTTTACAAATGTGGTAGTAAAATGTGCGTGTATCTTTTAACCAATTTTATTTTTGGGGTATTTTGAGCATTATTTGCTTAAAATACTTAATTCATTTTGTTGCTGTGTATCTGTAAAACTATAGCTGTTTCATTTAAATGTATCTGTATCTGTGTTTTAAACCTAAAAAAAAAACTTTTGCATATTAATTTATATGTGTTTATTTGTGTGCTTTTGCTTTTTAACCTTTATTTTATTAAGTCTCAACAAAAAATCCCTTGTCATGCTTAATGTTTCATCTAAATAAAACAAAAAAAATTACTGCTTCTTTTTTTTCTACTTCATATTTTCTTTACACTGCTTTTGCTCATTAACGTTTCTTTTCCGTTACTTTTAATATTTTCTCTGTTTCTGTTTTTTTTCTCCCGTTATTTTTTTTCTGTTTGTTCGTTTTTTCGCCAAAAAAAATTCAAAATCACCAATTTTTAATTTCATCATTATATTTGATTTTGTTTTTCGTTACTTATCTTCTTTTTTTCAAATTCTTTTTTTGTTTTCCAGGCAGGAAATCTCCATTTTTGGGGTTCATTTGCAAAACAAACGGTAAATTTATCTTTTTTTTCTTACTTCAAATTCTTCTTGTGCTTGAGTTTCTATTACTTTATTGTTTCTTTGTGTTTTTTTAAAATTATTTTCTTTACATATTTCTTTTGTTTGTTTAATGATTTGCTATGCTGTTTTTTACAAAAATATAAAAAATAAGTTTATATGTGTTGTTGTTGTTTAAATTAATAGTTTTTGGATAAATTAATTAAAATTTGTAGTTTTTAAGTACATATATAGCCCTCAGGCTTGCCATCATCATTAATCAAAATTGGGGAAACTTCCAAATTGAGCCCTAGAAAGCAATTCAGAAGCTGTTAAAGTTTTTTTATTATTAATAATTTAAATTTAGTTATTTTTGGAATACCAGCCAATATATTGGTTGAATGACTTAAAAATGCGAGATTTTTTTAAGTTTTTAGCTTTTATTTTGAAACATTTGTACTTTGGCCATTGTTAGCCATGATTTTTATCCCATCTTTCTGCCAACATATGGATTCCGAGCCAAAAGAACTGCTCACCTTTTGAGGATAAGAACGAATCAGTCCAATTTCGGATACTCTATTCTGAAGTGAAGTGTGTCTCAGAGAGAATGTTCTGCATTGATCAAAATAAATAGTAGCAGGACAGAGCAAGGTCTGGATTATAAAGTGGGTGAGAGTTCCCAAACACTTCTCTCTAAATAGTTTTTAACAGGTATTGCAACATGTGTCCGAGCGTTGTCATGATGGAACATTACGGTCTGGGTGTTTTTCGGCAAATACGAATCAGCTGCGTTCGGTACAGATTCTCTATGATTCTGTCTGATCAGATCTCAGCAGCTCATAATAGACCCTTTTGCTGCCACCAAATACAGATAATTATCTAAGCGCCATGGATGTTTGGCAGTGGTGTCGATTCGGCTGGTTGGCCGGACTTCTCATACGATCTCTTACGCTTCGAGTTATCGTAATGAATCTATTTTTCATCGCAAGTAATGATACATTGCAAAATCATCTTTCAAGATCTCTCAGCTTCAATTCGTATGTTACCCAATTTCCCTGCTTTTGGATGAATACTGCTGCAAACGTTTTGAAATGCTGCTTAAGTAGTTCCCAATCATTTTGCAAGTTCTTGCTAAGTTTTACAACAATCTTCATTGAGTAATGCCTCCAAACTTTTTTGACTGGCCTGGGCGATCTTTGTCTTTTGAACCGAACAAACCATCTCTGGTACGGCGAAAACCATGAACACATTCACCTAAAGCTTTGGTGAGCAATCGGTGTGATTCAGCGGCACTTTTTCGAAATTAAAGAAGAAAGCAACACTTCCCGAATATGACGCTTTGTTGGTACACAATTCAACATTTTCAAAGCAAAAAATAACTTTGTTGTTTACACTATAATGTCAATAACTAAGTAAGAATAAATAACAGATATGTACCTTTCAAAAGATACGCCATCTATTGTAATTCCCGTATTATTAAGTCATACGCAAAATAATAAAACTTTTCAAATTATAACTATTCTCAGTTATTTGTGAAAAAGTACCTAACAAAGTAAATAATTGTTTGTTTTTCTTTAAACTACTTTTTAATCCAAGACCTCCAAATAAGTCCTCAAATAAATTATATTTCTAATTAGGGGCTTTGCTTAAAAGTACCTTTACAAAATAGTACTTTTAATTTAAAAGTTCAAATTGCAAAAATGTTAATTTTTGGACAAAAAAAAACTATTTCAAATGTACACAAGTATCAAAAAATTAGTACTTCATTTTTTCTTAAAAAAGTACTTTTTTACGCCATTATATAAAAAAAGCTATAAAAAGTCACAATTTACTTCACAAAAGTACCATTTTGATATAATTGTTTTTAAACGATTAAGCGAGTACTTTTATGTTAGCTTTCGCAAAATAAGTAGGAATAAAAATAAAGTACTTTTTTTAAAAAAAGTACTTTTCATGAACTTTTTACTAAAAACAATTAAAAAGGCCTCAAATTAGGTGATATTAGAGACACTAAACTTAAAATATTCATAATATTCTTTTGTAAATATATAAAGCCACAATTCATGTTATATTAAAGAATCTAAAAACTAATTTTACAAAGTGCTTTTTTAAAAAAGTACTTTTATTAGGTCATTATGTAAAAAAAGCTATATAAAGTCACAATTTGCGTCAAATAAGTACCTTTTTAATATTATTATTTTCATATGATTAAGCGAGTACATTATTGTTTGTGTTTTAATAAAATAAGAATGAATTATAATAAAGTATTTTTTTTCAAAAAAAGTACTTTTCCTGAACTGAGCTTAAAATATGAAAAAAGTACGTTTTTAAAAAACTAGTTTTTTTAATCAGTTTCAGAAAAAACTATATAAATTCAAAAAGTAAAACGTATTAAAGATTCTAAGCACAAATTAAAAAAAAGTACTTTTTTATAAAAGTACTTTCATAAGTCCGTTTAGTAAAAACAAAATAAGTTTACAATTTAAGCCATATTAAAGAATCCAAGTACGATATTTATGAAAAATATTACAAATTTCAAAAAAAGTACTTTCTTGAAAAAGTAATTTTATTACTAACTTTCTTAGAAACATGAATAGGCAACTCTATGTTGTATTAAAGAATCTAAAGGCCGGGACGCAATTATACTGAAATTAGAGAGACATTTCTTATGTAAATCACTTTGAAAGGAATCATTCCAATGTATATGATTTATATAATTGAATTGCTAGTGAAACCTGAGGTTGGGAAATCTCTTTTTGTAAATTTTTAGACATTAGGTGTCCACCAACAAAAGAAAAACGAGAAACATTTATTAAAGTTATATTTAGCAAATGTAATAAATAATACAAAATACGTTTTAAAATCGTAGAGAAATACTCAAATTCAAACAAATCTTTCTGGAAAGTACCTTTGTTAACACAAAATCCAAAACAAGAGTCATATTCCAAAATACCGCTCATATCTATTGAATACAACAAAACGTGTTGTTTAATGTTTATTCATGGAAATACAAGTACTCGTACATTTTTATGTTAGAACAAGAAAATTTAAATAAAAGAAATAATAATAAACAAAAAAACCATAATAAAAAAGTGTTAAAATGCCAAAAACAGAAGACGTCAATAAAAATCGTAACATTTGCCTAAAATAAAAAAAAAACAACCGTAGTAGACAAAACAAGTCCTCATTTCTAAGCAACAACACAACACAACAAAAGTGTTACTTCACCTCAAACACGTTCCACTGAAAAATACTGATTATTACTCAATTGTTGGTTAAAGGCAGCAACACAGTCAGTCAATTCTGCACAAACGTTTTTTAACGCAAAAGAAAACATAAACGTAAAAAGAAATTTTAGCCAAAGAAATGTTAATGGTGGTAGCAACAAAGACAAACAGCAAAAACAAGCAACAACATAAATTTATGTCATATGGATATAAAAAAAAGCTAAATTTCGCAATAGTTTGTAACTAAAGAAGAAAGCATTTTTTTAAATCATAGATACACACACACTTATGCTAAACTCATACATAGATACGAATACTAGTTACAGACTTAGTACGAGTATTATTGTGGTATGAAGCAGTGGTAAAAGTAAATACATAGCTGCTTTTTAGCAAGAGTTTGTGAATCATTTTATACCCTATATTTACAGTTTTACAACTCTTGGAAGACCTCGATTTCCCTGAAAAACAAAATCACGTTTTCAATAACTGCCACAAAATTAGGACTAATTCATTTTCGATACATTTTAAGGCTGTAGGACCATAGGATAGGATCAGCAATGATGGTACAATTGAGCCATTTTTATGCACTTTTTGTAAATTATTCGAAAATAGTACTTCTATTAATCCATTATCAAAAAAAGCTATATATGAAAGTCCCAAATTATGACATGTTGGAGAATCTAAGCTGAGGATAGTGATTTTCTAGTGTATTTCGTTTTTTATCATACGCAATGTAGAAAAGTACTTTTATTACACAGTTTAGTAAATGAATATAATTAATGACACAATTTAAGTTGTTTTAGAGAATCTAAGCATAAATTTTATAAAAAGTACTTTTGTTAACTTTTATTAGATTGCTAATGAAAAAATCTATCCACATAAAGTCACAATTTAAGTCGTATTAAAGAATCCTAACCCAAATTGTACAAAAAAGTACTTTCAATAGTCCGTTATATAAAGTTACAATTTATGTAAGCTGAAAAAAAGTAAGATTTTCACACAATGTAGCGACTAAAATAATAATTTCTTATTTTAGCAAATTAAAAAAAGTACTTTTATTAGCTTGTTTAGTAAAATGATAAATTAGACCACAATTTAAGCTGTATTTCTTGATAAAAAGTCCTTTTATTAGTCCGTTATGGAAAATGTCTATATAAATTCTCAATTAATGTCGTATTAAAGAATCCAAATTATGCAAAAAGTTCTTTTTATAGAAATTAATTTCAATAGTCCTTTATATAAAGTTACAATTTATGAAAGCTGAAAAAAGTACCTTGATAGTCTAATGATTTTCACACAATGCATACTTTGTAAAAAAGTACTTTTATTAGCTTGTTCAGTAACATGATAAATTAGGCCATATTTTAAGCTGTATTAGACAATTTAAGCACACATTTTATAAAAAGTACTTTTTTGAAAAGGTACTCTTAATAGTCCGTTAGGTAAAATGTCTATATAAATTCTCAATTCGTATTAAAGAATCTAAACACAAAATATACAAAAAGTACTTTTTTGACAAAAGTTCCATAATCACAATTTTTTTGGCAAAATAAGTAAGAATTATTATAAAGTACTTTTTAAATAAGTACTTTTATTGGCTGTTTTAGTAAAACAAATAACAAGGCCACAATTTAAGTTGTTTTAGAGAAAATTAGAAACTAATTTTGCACAAAGTACTTTTTTGAAAAAGTAGTTTTATCATTCTGTTTTTGAAAAAACCTATATAAGATCAGATTTTAAGCCGTATTAAAGATTCTATGCGAAAAATTTACAAAAAGTACTTTTTTGAAAAAGTACTTTTAGTAGTCGGTCACATAAAATCACAATTTAGATCATGTTAGTCTTATTGTTTTCATACTTTTAAGCAACTACATTATACCAGAGAAATTTTACAAAAAGTACTTTAAAATTTCACAAAAAGTACTTTTATAAGTTCCTTATATAAAAAATCTATATAAAGTCATTATTAAAGTCGTATTAAACATCTTAAGCACTATTTATATAAAAAAATACTTTTTTAAAAAAGTACTTTTAATACATTCGGTACATAAATTCACAAATTATGTCATGGTAAAGAATCTATGCTAAAAAAAAGTACTTTTTCAGTCTAATAAACATGCACTTTTATTAACCTGTTTAGCAAAAAGACAAATAAGGTCACAATTTAAGCTATATTAGAGAATCTTAGGATATATTTTACAAAAAGTACTTTTTGAAAAACTCAAGATAAAAAGTTAAGTGACTTTATAAAAGGTTTATAAAACAGAATTTCCATACAAAATTTGTTTTATAAACCTGTAATTGATTTAAAAATTGATTATGAATAAGGCCATAGAGAATCAACATAGAGCGGAAACTCTCCTGTCAAAGACCTAACTCAGTTGTCAGAAACCTAAAAGTGATGAGAATGTATTAGTAGAAAAAACTATATAAAAACAACATAACACGTATATCTGATTATTTTGAATAATTTTTTGTTTGAGTTTTTTTTTCTAGTTTCCGCTCTATGTTGTTTCTCTATGAATAAGGCCTTTAAAAATTAATCAATTAATTTTGAACAAATTTGCTAAAAAAAATATCAATTAATTTCAATCCAATTTTGACAATAGGAAAAGCAAAAATACTTCATTTGGATTAGTTCAGTGACTCGTAACAGAATGAGAAAGGTATTAATTTACCAATTTCTAGGCCAAAAGTAGGTCTCTTTCATATAAAGTTTTACAACTAGAACCGGTCCCTACCACCGAGGAACCAATCACTGAATCTGTTTTGTATGGGATCCCTTACGTCTAGGGTTATATAAAATTTAAGCTACAAAATCATATCTATATATCCAAAATTTTTTACCCCAAAAACTCAACTAATCTTAAAAACAAATGCACCTATTGTACAGACCTAAAAATTCACATAATTTATCCCTGCAAAAACCAAAAACAAACAAACTCTTCAACAAGTCTTAAGAAAACTTCAAAACAAAGAAGTGCAAAAAACACACAAAAAAAACAACAATAAATATTACAAAAAGAGGAAGACAAAATCACAACAACAGTTTAGTTTGAAAGTGAGAGTGAATAAGAAAGCGGAAACTTTCAAAAAGATCTCAGCGAGATACTAAAATTACATGAAAGCTGCTGCCATGACTTAAGTCATTTTTCTTATTTACTATTTTTGTTGTGGTTGTTATTGTTGTTGTCGTTGTTAAGTCTGACTTGACTGGCTGCATGACTGAGCTCAGGTTAGGTTATCATCGTCGTCGTCGTCATCATCATCATTAGCATGGTATGAGAAAACAACAGATCTAAACACAGACACACACACATACATAGCTATTTGGTTTTTAAAGAAAAACTGGTTAAATGTTTTGGTGGTTAACAGAGTTGCAAAGGAATAAGTTCTTTAAAAGGAGGTGGATTTTTATAATAAAATAACTTTAAATATATAACCGTGACCTGCAATTTATCCCTCCCACTTTCAAATTTAACAAAGTTGTTAGAAAATGAGTTGTTAGATTTTAAGCATGTTGTAAAATTGGTTGAGATTTTCATATTTTTCTATACCCCAAAAAAAAGTTCCATACTATGGATTTTTACAATCGATATACATCAATGATAGCTGATTTTATTTAGAATAAATATGGCTTTTAGTTTTGAAATTATTTAGCTTCAAAATTGCAAAACTTAGATACAAATTTTAACATTTTTCTATTTATAAAAAGATATTCTTATACTTTTCGAAATTATATACAAATGATCATATTTGTAAGAAGTTCTATTGATTTTCTAAATTCGTAAAACCTCAATATTTAATTATAACTCAAAATTCCACATATTAGTCATATATTGAGTAACTTGGTTTCAACCGAAACTTCCAAGTCACTGTGATGGGTTCTGGCTCTATCTTTGAATGTCGCATTATGCATTATTTATTTCTTATTCACAAACTATTTGCTACGAGACGCCCAATTGACATCGCCAAGCAGCTCTTCTCCTAAAGGGAATGTAACTAATGCAGAACTAGTAACAAGTCTGTTTTATTGGGAATATGGACATAGGCGAAACACTTTATTAATTGTTAAAAATTGAATAATTGTTACAAATTTCTCCCAGCTCAATTCCTTTCAGATTTTTATGCTAATGCATAGTAATTATCATTTTGTAAACTGTAACAAATCAACTGTAGGGTATTTAATAAACAGGTTTCCTTAGCTATTTCCTTTTTCTGCAAGTTAAGCATTAGTTTTTTTTACCAGTCCATTCAATTGGTCATACATTCAAGTGATGGGAAGATAAGAAGTAGCCAATGCCGACACAAAATGTAAATGTTGCTTTTGTTATTTTAACTATTTGTTTCTTCTGCTTCTTCTTCTTGTTTTTTTTAACATAAAAATTAACGAAAAATTTTCCTTTTGCCCTCTGCTGCTGGCAGACAGCATGAATCAGTTAAAAAGAACTATGCAGCAATACAATACAAGTCAAAAGAGATGGCCAAACAAATAACCAGACTTACAATGAACAAAAAAAAAACATAAAATTTCACTTTCGCTTTTATATACAAGTTTCTTTTTTTTCTTGTGTTTATTCTTCTTTTTTTCTTTAAAAAATATCTTTAGACGATGACTTAACTTTTAGTTTTCTTAAAGTGTTTATTGTTGTAGTTGCGGGTTTTTTCAGTTTGTTTTTGTAAAATACATGAGATATTATGTTATTTTTACACACTCAAATAAACCAACAACAAAAATCAACCGAAAATTTATTCGTAAATGCTCGTATGCATGAGAGCGTATGAGAGATTTTATTTGGTTTGTTTGTTTGAATGTTTGTTTGTTTACATATTTACATTTACAATGGTGGGGTTTTGCATGTGCCTGAGTGTAATGCTTTCTTTACCTTCCTTTTGATAAGCAACAACAACAACAACTACACTTTGTATGCACAACAAATAACTGGTTTTCTTAGGTTTATTGCATTGTTGTTGTTGCTAGTTTGTTTGTTGTATGTCTGATTTTGTTTTTTTTGTAAAACACGGAAATAATGTGCAAAAATTTCATGACTTTTGTACCTTTTTTTTGTGTGTGACTTTTCTATGACTTTGCATGTGTAAGTTTTGGATTTTTAAATGAATTGATTATGTATTTCATTACAAGAGGCGTAAGAGAGGAGGGTAAAAAAATATGGAGGAGTGTCGGATTGTAAGCCATATTTATAAACATGTTTGTAAATATGGATTATTATTTACACTTCCAAGCACAATTTAGTTATGAAAAACTAGTAAAATATTGTTAAAATATTATAGTGAGAAACAAAGAATTTACAAAGCTGTTTTCAAAATTAATCTCTTAAAATCTCTTTAACTCCAAAATTATAACAAAGTGAAAATTGCTAATTCTTTTTTTATATTAAATTGTTGCTACAATTGTCATTCTCATAAATTTCAAAATTTATATGATAAATTTAATATCACCAAATATTGTACACATTTCCCTAAGTTTCCATCTCTGTTTAAAAACTATTTTTACTTAGTATGTACTATAAAAATATATGTTTGTGAATTGTTATTGTTTTACAGTTTTATTATTATTTATAACTCAGACTTTGCGTGTTGCGATTTATTTAATTTTTTTACATTTTTTTTTTTGCAAAAACATCTTTTTTTATAGTCAATTGTTTTTATAGCGTTTTTTGCTATTGTTTTTTTTTACACTTATCTATTTGTTTTACTGTTACTGTTTTATTAAACTAGGAAAACTTTTTAACCCAATTTTTAGTATGTATTACAATTTTCCATAGTTTTTTTAAACATTATAAATTTTAGCAATTATGTCTAGTCTAATTTAACAACTTTGTATTGTTTGGAAAGTATTTAAATTATTTATAATGGCATATTAAATACATACTATTTATGTATGCATACACAGTGTGTTTTTACAGTTTTTTTTTTTGCAATAATTCAGGAATTATTAATTTTTGTTAAGTTTCAGAATAATATTGTAATTTTTTGGTGTTTTTACAAGATTTGAGAATTTAGTTTAGAATGTGAAATTTTTAAACTTATGTAGATCGGCACTCATAGCCAGCATGGGGCGAACGAAATCGCTCATGTTCTCTTTATGCCGACCATCTGGGAGCAAAATGATATTTATAATATTTTAACTCTTACAATTGAGGCCATCAGTGCAAAAGTGGTGTAAGCCACAATTTTTATTTGTTGCTGTTCTGGTGTTACATACTTACCTTACATTACCAACTATCAATATAAAGTGGAGTAAGCCACATTTTGGTATTCAAAAGCAGATGTAGCTAAAAAAAATCGTTTTTGCAAAGAGCATAGAGCAAAAGAGGTGTAAGTTACCCCTAAGTAAATAGGTTGGTATTATACCACTTTTGTGCTGATAGCCTCAATTATGAACACAGTGTAATTTTTATTTTTGGACTTAAAATATTAGTTACGCGTTTTAAAGGCCTCTCAAATGTGACTTAATTCACTAAAATTTAATAACAACTTATCATGCATAATCATGCATAAAGTTACACATTTACCAAAAAAGCTCAAGGTTTATTTTTTAAAGAAAGCTTTTTTGGAGGAATCGATTTTACATCTTTTAATCTATTTTATTCGATGTTGCCTTCGTGTTTATATTTATTTATATAAGGTCAGATTTATATACACAATGTAGTAGCAAAATATCGGAAATAAATATGAAATAAAAATTTTCATAATTTTGAAAAATGGTTTATTTTTTGGAAATTAATGACTGGTTTCTGGACCTCGAACGAAAATTAGTTACTTGAAGTCGATTGAAATTGGACTCCTTCCAGAAATCTGGCCGACCATATTTCACGTCGGCGACTTGAAATTGGCGTCAGTCGGCAAAGAGAGTCGACAAAGACAAAAAATTACTCAAACTTTTAAACATTTAATGAAATTACGAAGGAACTAATACCGAAAATTTGTTATTTTTAAGAATAAAAAATTGTCTGCTTTCAAAATGTGTTCATCGCCAGATTCAGTCGTTCTATACTGGTATTTGATGACAAATTTACGTTTCCGTTAGACTTGACGTTCCATTCATCGTTCGCAAAGAAATGGAGTTAATGGAACCATATCAGAATTCGTTCGCTTAGAAAGAGTACGAATTAGTTCGAATAAGCGATTTATTCATTAAATCCAATAATTTAGAAAATCTAACAAAAGCATTTGAAAGATATAAGAAATGAGAAAGTGAAAGTGAAAAAAGCATTTGAAAGATATAAGAAATTGTTTGTAAAAAATATTTGATTTTAATAAAGAATGTTTATTTTGTGAAGAAAACTTGTTTTAAAAATCCCTTTCTGTGAATAACCGTTCCTTTATGGAGGATTTGTTGCCAATAGAATGATGGATTTAACAAAAAATCAAGCAACTGAAAATCAGTTGATAAAGAAGAATTTCGGTTGAAGCATTCGAAATTTTGTTAACCTTTCTAAAATTTTGTGGCCACAACTGTAAAATTCGGCAACTACAATAGAATTCTTCGATTGGCAACTATGTAATTAATTCGGTTGCTAGACAATATTTCCAATTATTAAAATGTCAGTGAATTATTTTCTAATTGATTTCCCATTTGATTAAATAATGCACAGTGCCAGAACATGATATCTAAGAAGTATGCCTTTGTATTTGGATTCACAGATAGTCGCTTCCCTTGATCAGCTCACATATACAGCAGATCCGTTTGCATGACCTCTTTGGGCTGCCTGAAGGTCATTTTGAGTAGTTAAGAATTATATATTTTTTTAAGTTTTAAGGAAATTCCCTTCTATGAAATTAATTTTAAAGTTCGTTGCCTGCTTGTTTAAGTAATTCAACATTATTTGTAGTTTATTTTGCGCTTGTCACATGCTTTGCAAATAAATTGTCTGTTTTTCAGTATTTATTTGTTTGTTTATTAAAATAATTAAATTAGTTTTTACAAAAAAATATTTAATCAAGTGCAACGCCAAATATGTTATCAAGGCGCCTGCACTTGGGAATAATTAAATTAAATAAAAAAATAACTAACTGCATTTTACAATAGTCGCATAAAATTGCTAAAGGAATGATTTGTATAAAGACATAAATAATAATGATAAGAAAATAATAGGGCTAGTTACAGATTTAGCAGAAAATTCAATTTAATTACCAAAATAAAATTTGAAAAAAAAAATTACTTGAACTTGAATTATATTTAATAACTATAAATAAAATGTATGACATGTCCCTTAATTTTCTTACAAACTGTTAATAGCCTTACTAAACACGTGTCAATAACTTAAAGTGTGTAAATTCTGGCAAAATAAAAAAATAAACTTAAGGAATTGTCGCTGTTTAAATAAAACTAAACAAGAAACAATAACAAAAATAATAAGTATTTTTTAACAAACAATAAACTATTAAATAAATAAAGCTATTTTTAACACAAACAATATACTGCAGCAGATAAATAAATAAATAAATTCAAATGTTTCATTAAAATACTAATATTTATTTTTTCCCCTTTTTTCAATTTCCAGGTAAATCCACATCGAATAGCAAAGAAGTAATTTGTCCTGATGACAAATACAAAGAAGAAGGTGATCTCTGGAATGTTGAGGCTCAAACGGCCTTTTTGGGTCCCAATCTATGGGAAAAAACCCTGCCGTATGATGCTGACCTTAAGGTAACACAAGTTAGTATCACATCATCTCGCTATGTAGTGGCTGCGTCAAAATAAAAAAAAACTACATAAACCAAACAACAAATTATTGTTAACAATTTAAACACAAAATGTCATTTTAATAGTCTACAAACAAACACCCAATACACCCACCCACCCACACTCCCTCCCTCTCTCTCAAAATCCAATTAAAAAACAAAACAAAATGTTTTTCAGTGTAAACAATACAAAGTATGTCTGTGTGCGTGTGTTTCATTGGAAAATCATAATATTTTTTCTCAGTGTATCAATATTTTATTAAAATTGTTGGAAATTTATTTTACACAAATTTTACTAAAACTTCTCTCATTGTTGAAACTCTTTTTTTAATTTCGGTGCTTTTTGTAGTGGCAAAACCATTGAGCTGTCATAATTTTTGTTTCTTTGATTTAAGTTTTAATGCTTTCAATTACTAATTCTATTAGTTTATAATATAAAATACTTGGATTTCAAAATTATCAGCCTAACCATAAAAGAAATTTTTGTATAAAAGTCTACTTTGTTTTAAAATAGAACTTTTGTTTTTTTCGTACCATAAGAATTATTTTTAAAAAGCTTTCAAAACTTTTTCAAATAAATGAAAACATTTTTTAATAATCTATATAAATAAAAATCAAATGTCGTTCGTTGGTAATTACATCAGTAGAGAGCGGCCGGACCGCTTTAGACAAATTTTTTTTTAAAAATGTTGGTCATAGCCCAACTTAGGTTTTTACGGAATGAAAAATGTACCACGCCTACTTTTACGCCCACTTTTTTCGATTTATCTAAAATTGGAAAACGGCTACGATTTGGCTAATTTTTTGTTTAAATGATCATAGTAATCCAATTTAAGTTTTTAATGAAAGAAAAATTTACCACACCAATTTTTTTTCGATATATTTAAAATCGCAGGACGCCTGGACCGATTTAACTATTTTTGTTTTTAATGTTCGCAATACATAGTCCGCAAAAGTTTTTACATAAATAAAAACCAAAATTCGATTACTAATATAAAAATCACAATAGCTTAAATCGATAATAACTTGGCCAAAAAGCGTTTAATCAAGAAAAAGAGCTCGACCTGTGATCACTCAAATTTCTGACCAAAATTCTATTTTTTATATAAAAACTCAAAATATCTAAATTCGCCAAATTGGCCAAGTTTTTAGCGAATTTAGATATTTTGAGTTTTTATATAAAAAATCGATTTTTGTTCAGAAATATGAGTGATCACAGATCGATTTTTTATATAAAAACTCAAAATATCTAAATTCGCTAAAAACTTGGCCAATAAGATTTTTTATATAAAAACTCAAAATATCTAAAATCGCTAATGACATGGACAGGACAACGTCTGTCGGGTCAGCTAGTTGTAAATAAAAAAAAAAATTTCACAGAATTAAAGAAAAACAAAATAAAACGACAAATTAAATAATATTTGAAATTTATTTAATGGTACGAAATTTAAAATAATAGTCAACTTTATGGGACTTAAAATCGACTTTAAGGCTTTTGTGGTTAGGCTGTATGTGTTAAGGAAATAAAATAATTTTAGTCATTTGTATCTAAATAAAACAATATTAATGTTAAATTAATCTTTTATAAGAGAAACATAATATTTGTGTTATAACGAAGTTTTAAATTGCGGGATTTTTTCCAATTTTTAGCATTTATTTTGAAACATTTGTACAATAGAAATTTATTCAAGGTATTGGCCATTGTTAGCTATGACCTTTTCCCATCTTTGTGACAACATATGGATTCCGAGCCAAAAGAACAGCTCATCTTTAGAGGTCAAAAACGAATCAAGACAATTTCGGATGCTCAGTTCTGAAGTGCAGCGTATCCCAGAGAGAGCGTTCTGCTTCAATCGAAACAAATAGTCGGACAGGGCACAATCTGGAATATAAATGGGATGAGGCAAAACTTCTCAACCACTTCTTTCAAAATACATGTGGCCAAGAGTTATAATATGGAATATTACGGTCTTGCCTCGTTTTCTGGGCGTTCTTCGGTCTATGCTCGCTTCATACGAATCAGTTGCGTTGGATACAGGTTCCCTGTGATGGTCTGGTTAGATATGACCCTTTGCTGCCACCAAATACAGAGCATTACCTTAGATCTGAGGATATTTGGCTATGGTGTCGATTCGGTTGGTTGTCAGGGCTTCACGCACAGAAAAAAACTATTTCTTAAACCGTTTCAATTCAAATATTTGTCACATATTGAACTGGTTTCAATTATTTCATAATTAAATCAAGTATTCATTTGCTCAAAAACAAAATTTCTTGATATTTTCTATTGAATTTTGAGATTTGAATTTGATTATTTTGACAATTGAATAAACAATTTTCGTTATTGGTTGAATTTCAAATATTTAAATTTTTGTATTTGAAATTCAACCAATAACGAAAATTGTTTATTCAATCGTCAAAATAATCAAATTCAAAACTCAAAATTCAATAGAAAATATCAAAAAATTTTGTTTTTGAGCAAATGAATACTTGATTTAATTATGAAATAATTGAAACCAGTTCAATATAGGATAAATGTTTGAATTGAAATATAATTTTTTCTGTGCGTACGATGACTTATGCTTCGGGTTATCGTAATGGATCCATTTTTTTCATTGCAAGTAATGATTCGGAGCAAAACTGATTTTCTTTAATAGCGTTCAAGTATTATTTCGAACATGCAAAATCGTTTTCCAAGGTCTCTCGGTTTTAATTCGTATGGTACCCAATTTTCCTGATTTTTGATGAATCCTGCTGCTTTTGAAATTTCTGCTTGGGTATTTTCCAATTATTTTGCAAGCTCTTGCTGAGTTTGACAACAATCTTCATGGAATACTCACTCCAAAATTATGTTGGCTTTAGTGTCAAAATCACCACTTCTGAACTGTACAATCCATCTTTCGCAATTTGAAACCGATGGAACACATTCACCATAAGCATTGGTGTGCTTCAGGTGCACTTTCAAATTAAAGAAGTAATGCTAAACTTCCCGCATATGACGCTTTGTTGGTACAAAATTAGACATTTTCGACAAAATGTTCAATAACTAAGTGAGGATAAATGACAGATATGTACCCTTCAAATGACATACAAATTATTAAAAATAAAAACCGCAATCAGAAGATACACCATCTATTGTAAATCTCATAGATGGACTATATCTATATTTTATTTATATTTGTACTGAAAAAGATAACAAAATCTTCAACATTATAGCAAATCTATACTTGGAATTTGATCTCTAAAGATTATTTTATACAAATTTTGAAACTTCCATAACACAGTTTCGAATTCAATAGATTCTAATTATCGAGAAGAGTTTTGTTCATCACATACCCTCTTGCAAACTTAGAAAAAAGCCAACTCCAGGAAACTGTCATTATATCTGAGTCTTTAGCACGGCAGATTCATATGTATATCTCAGCTAATGTCAGTGATAACTGGACCCTGTCTCCTTGGTCCTTCCATCAGGGTTGAACCTTGATTTTTTTCTGCTTCAAAAAATATATTCTTGTTTACAGTGAGAGCCAAACAAAGGATGTTTAAGTTGAACAATTGTTTTTATACGCTCGAGGTTTTCAACATTTACGTCCTGTTTTCAAATCACAAGATTACTTATAAATTTAGAATATGGTGGATCCAACAACTGCGGAAAGATCCAGCAGATCCAAATAGTTGGATCTGAACTCGGCGGTCCATGTCACTAATGCTGTGTTTTTTTAATGAGATGACGGGACATATGATGTGGTTTTCTCGAGATTGGCTGCGGGTTCTTTTAGCTGTGATATGTGAGTGTATCTACATTTTAATGATTTGTACAGAAGTTGTCATGATGAGGAGGAATATGTGAAACATCTCTTCTGTTCATGAGAAATATTCATTGATGCTTATGAAATTCTAAATCGATTTAGTTGCCTTCGTCTTTATGTTTGTGTAAATCACGCTCACGTCAAAAATAAACAACAGAAATTAATGAGATTTGCCCAGAAGTGTTTATCATTGTCATAAGTACTTTGGTTTTGAAAATCAGTAAAACCGATTCAGTAGAAAAAAAGTTATATGCGAAAATGTGAGACGTCCTCGAAAAAATGTGAAGAATTTTGTTTTAATTAGACTTATAAATCAATAAAATTTAAACCATATTATTAAAAACATGTAGTGAAATAATGAATATTTGAATATTTGAAAGAATTTTACAAAAATAAATATCCAAGAATTTTATAAAATCCACATTGAATTTACACAACCAGCAGCATGCTTTGATTTACACTTAGATTCATTTATTTCTTACAATAAATGACTATAGACATATTTGTGGCAACATATCATTAGAATTGAAACTAATTTCATATTTTGTTTTTCTTCCGCACAGTATGCCGATTTAGATGAATTTTTATCGGAAAATAATATACCTGATGGCTTGCCGGGTACCCATTTGGGTCATTCAAGTAGTTTGGGTCATCGTTCAGATTCCCTGAGTCATGCAGCTGGTCTGTCACTGGGACTTGGACATATAACAACAAAACGCGAACGATCACCATCACCTTCAGATTGTATTAGTCCGGATACCTTGAATCCACCATCACCAGCTGAATCAAGTGAGTAGAAAAGACAACAAATAAAAAAATAAATAAAAAAGAATTAACAACATTTAAGCAAAAAAAGAAACAACATTTGTTTAACAAGAAAAAGTCATATAGAAATACACTCACCTAACTCAGTTGCAAACAAACTATGTGGAAATAATAACAAAACTCATATGTGTGATTATTTTGAGTAATTTTTTAGATTGAGTTTTGTTTCTAGTTTCCACTCTATGTGTATTTCTCTATGTTTAAAGTTTTTATTAAATCTAACATATTGTTTATTCTTTTTTTAAATTCTGTTGTTTTTTAACTTAAATTTATTTGAATTAAATTAGAAAAATTAACCCTTATTATAGTAATTTAATTACATTATCTATAAAAAAACATGATTGGTATGGACACAATTAATACAAACTCTTTTTTTAATTTATTTTTTTTATATAATTTAGAAAATTTTATTTTTTTTTGGTTTCTTTTAATGTAAATTTCCAAAATAAATCTGTAGTTTAAATAAATTTATATTAGTTTTGTTTGTTTTGTTTTTTTAATATAACTATTTATCTAACTATTCTATTCTATTATTAAACATTTTATACATATTTGTGTTCTTAAGTTCTAACAATCATTATAAAAATTTTGTTGACAAGAATCATACTGAATTAATCAAATGCTAAATGTTAAAGAAAAAGACGAGAAACATAAAAAATATTTAATTGAATGAAAAGAAAGAACTGTTTTTTTAATAAATTTTATTTGGATATACAACATACAAAGATTTGTGTCCATATCATTTAATATATATCTTAAATAAAATATTAAACATGTTGCTGCAACATTTAAACAAAACAAATGCTGCTAGCAACAGCCAGCAACATTTGTTTAGATGTGTTTAAATTTAAATATTTTGTTAATAATACAGTTGTTGTCTTTGCAAAAATAAGAGCGGAGATATTGGTATTGAAATGAGAATATCTCCCATAATTGCTACAAATACTGTCCATTTATTATAGTTTTAGAGAGAATTTTTTTAATGAAATTTTTGTAAACTTATTAAATTTGCTTTGTGTTTAGCAACATGTTGCAGCAACATTTTTGAAAATTTAAACTCGCCTAATTATTGAATTTTTAAGCTTTTCTTTTTTGATTTTCAACACAGAAATGTTTAAAAAATCAATTTTGCTAACAAAATTTTATTTTTCCAATTCATTTATTTCTCTTTTTTGGGTTGTTTTTTTGCCATTTTTTTAATGTGTAATAATTCTTATACTTTTTCCTTTCTCATGATTTGTTCAGTTGTTTTTCTTTTACGATATCTTCTTTTTTTTTTGCATTAAGTTGAAAATTATTTTAGTTTTAAATGGACAGTTTGTGAAACATTGTTAACATTTAGTATTTGATATTCCAGCATTTTCCTTTGCATCATCGGGGCGGGATTTCGATCCGCGCACTAGAGCATTTTCCGATGAAGAGCTCAAACCGCAACCCATGATAAAAAAATCACGCAAACAATTTGTTCCAGATGAACTTAAGGATGACAAATACTGGGCCCGTCGACGAAAGAACAACATTGCTGCCAAACGTTCACGAGATGCCAGACGACAAAAAGAGAATCAAATCGCCATGAGGGCGCGATATTTGGAAAAAGAAGTAGGTTTTCGTCTTATATTCTCTAAGATTCCTAATTAACTTGTTATTTTTTTTTTGTCTTGCCAGAATGCTACATTACACCAAGAGGTAGAGCAGCTAAAACAGGAGAACATGGACTTACGTGCACGTCTCTCAAAATTCCAGGATGTGTAATGCTAAATAATTCTTCTTCACACTTTGTTACTAAATAATTAATACTTCGTTTAAACATGATTTATAATTCGCCAACCAGAAAAACAACACACCTCCTAAAATTTGTTAAATTTAAAACAAAGTTTTATTTTTTTTAAAAAAGAAAAAACACACACAAACACATAATTGTTAATAATAATTTTTAAACACATACAAACATACATTTACATATATAAATTTATGTAATCTAAAACTTAAATTTAATTTCCCTTTTCAAAACCCTGTAAACTTAACCCCTCCCCCTCCTACACATCTCTGTAAAATACCAGCTACACAACAAAACAAAAACTCAATTTTAACTTTAGTTTATATTTAAAACAGCAATAGTCTTTTTGTTCTAAACACTCTCCTTCCCTCCCCCTTTACAAAAAAAATATTAAAAATCTAACTTAAAGAAATTTTGAAAAACAAAAATAAATAAGTAAAACCTAAATAAATAAACAATGCAAGTTTCATTAAAATGAATTCTAAAATATTATTAATTATTACAATACAAAAAAAAAGCATAAAAATTATATTATAAACAAACAAAAGGTTATTGGAAACATTAAAGGTTTTATATAGAGTTGAAAATAAACAAAAACTTGCATTAATTAAAAGTTAATTGGAGTTTTTAATTATTATTATACAAATAATGAAATAAATTTATTTAAAAATCTTGCAAACATAAAACTGAACTACTGATTGATATAAATATGAAATATGTTTAACAAAAACAAAGAAATAAGAAATTATTATTAAAAACAAAAACAAAAAAAAACATAAAATTTAATACTTAAGAGACATAACTACAGCAACATTATTTAGTTATTTAGTGTAATAAATAAACAAACAAACAAAAAAACCAAACAAAACCAGAAAAAATAAATGAAAAAATTAAAAAAAAAATACTGAAAAATTATTTAGAAATAAAAAAAAATACAAAATAAATGTTGCAGCAACATGTGTTACTTAATATACAAAGTATATAAACATAAGTGTATTTATTATAAATAACAAACATAAGGAACAAAGAAAACAGTTTTAAAAATGTTTACCAAGGCTTTAAATTCAATGGCAACATTGTTGCTAAACATTTTTTGAAGAAATAAGTTTTTAGAAACATGTTTTATTAATAAAGTTTTCGAAAGTTAAACAAATCTGATTACATGGCATAAAAACATAGCAACATTGTTGCTAAACATTTATAAAGCAAAATTCTGTAAATGTTTTAATTGAAATTACACGTTAAGGTTTCGAAATTGTTAGAAAGTTTTTAAATAATTGACAACATTGTGGCTCAAAATGTCTAACAAACTGCTGCAACATGTTTCTATAAATGTTAAACTATAATTAATATTTTTAACTTGAAACAGGTAAAGTTTTTCATTAGTGTTTAACGTATAATGTGTTTTTTGCGACAAAGTTGCTAAACATTTCATAAGAAAAAATTTCTCAATATTTTTAGAAGAGTTTGAGCCAAAAGGCAACATTGTGTAGCTCCTCTGATTTATATGATTTTCATTATTGTCTAGAGGAAAATTTGTCAGTGCAACTTTGTTGCAGAGCAAAATAAATCTTATAGTCAATTTCATTATTTTCTATGAAACTATTTTTCAACATTTTTTCTAAACACATAGGAAACATATTTCCATGTGTTTCAAAATAATATTTAATTACCTTTTATTTAATAAAGAATTTTTTGATTAACGATTGTTGGCCAAGTTGTATAAATATTTCATAATATTCCTTAAATGAATGCGTTTCTAAAAATGTTGCTACAGTTTCCAAGCCACTTTGTTTCCTAAGAGCTATGAATTCAAAAATGTTTAGCAACATACCAATGATAAAATTCATAACAATTAAAATGTTTACATCTTGTTTAAGGAGGCTTTTAAATATTTAGCAACATTGTTGCTAAACTAAGAAATATTTAAAATGCTTCATCTAGAAACTAAGCTTAAATTCCATTTCCAAATTAAGCATTTTAATATTGCTTAGAGAACCTAAAAATATTCAGCAACATTGCGAGCAAAAATATTCAAATAATTTCTATATTTTGCTATAAATGAAGCTAAAAAGTTTCACATTTCAAATATTTCAATATTTATAGATATCTGAAATATATTTAGATGACTTGTGATAGAAAAAGCTTTCATTAAACTTAATTTTATAAAAATGTATGTTTGCAGAGCTTCAAAATATGTTTAAACTGCATTTTGCTAGATGCTTAAATATAAATTTAGAATTTCACGATTTCATGCAACATAGTTGCTAAACACATATACGAATATTTTAATAGTTATCTATCTATCTATTTATAAAAAATTTCAAATTAAATTATCTAGCAACAATGTTGCCAAACACTTAGGTAATGAATATTTAAGATTAAAGGGAAGAATAAGGCGTAACATATTTGAAAGCAAATGCAATGAAAGCCAGCAACATTGTTAAGATAAGAACCAGGCCTTTAAACTATTGCTAAATAAGACAGCTACACAACTTTTTGTGTCAAAATGAACCAAATAACTGAGAAATGAATTACATACTTTTTTGGGTTCCAGCAACAATTGGATAGTTCCTAAAACGATTTTCACAAAAGCAAAAAGGTATTTTTGGTAAAATTAATCATTTATAAAAAATGTTACTTGGGAAAAGCAAACACTGACCTTAAACTGCAGCAATAAATAATATATTAACAAGAACATGTCCCTACGAATTTATTTTTCATAATGTTTCGCAACATTGTTGCCCAAAACAAAATGTTCCTTAGAGTTTTTAAAACAGATCTTATAGATTAAAAATTTACTTACTTCTATTAAAACATTTGAAAAATTAATAAATTTTAGATTTTTCAATATTCAGCAACTTGTTGCTAATGTTAAATTTCTTTGTTAAGGTCTTCCAATGTTTAAGTTTCATTTAGGACTTGAATTTTACTTATTCTTTGTGATATCTTTAAACAGCTGTTGTGTTGGCATTAAGGATTGTTTTTATTACAGAAAAATATTTAAAATAAGTTCTTTACCATAATAAAAAAATCTAAAAGAAGTTCCAAATTTAAATAAAGTACATAATTAGTAAACAAATACAATAGTTTTGTTGAAACTACAACATATGAAACTAGCAATACAGTAAAGAGTTTAGCAATATTTAAAGCATATACACTTTGTTGTCAACGTTTATTTATAAACAAGTATTGGAACATTATTAGAAAAGTTGGAAACTTGTAATATAATGTTTAGTTAGAAATAATATTGCAACATTAGTAATATAAGTTTCTTAATGTTTCAATAGTTTTATTTAAAGCAATATGTAACAACATGTTGCTACAGTACTTGACTATAAATATTTGATTATTAATATTACTGTCTATTTTACAAAAAAGAAAACCTATTTTCATGTTAGTTATTAATATTTAATTATCACCAAGAATTTAAAGATTAACATGTGTTAGCAACAATGTTGTAGTGGTGCAAAGATTTAAAATGTTTAGCAACATTTATGATTAATCCATATACAAACTTCTGCAACATGTTTATTTAAACCATTCATTTATGTATATAAACATGTTGTTTATTATTATGTTGCCAGCAATTAAGAGAATAAATATTATCTTTTTTAATAAATTTCGAAAGCTTTAACTTTAGATGTAATGTTGCACATAGTCTAGATTTTAATATGGAATTTTCAGCCAAATTTTATGAAAATATGTCTTAAATTAAACAAATAAATTTAGATTTTAGATCTCAATTATATTTTACTTTTTATTGGCCAAAATATTTTAGATTATATACAAATATATTGAAATGTTTTAAAGGCAATGAATCTTGGAAATCTTTAGGATAGCATAAATACTAAATGATCTTTTTTACATCCCCACAAGCCTTTGAAAAGCCTAAGAACTAAAGTCTTAACACCATTGAAATTACAATATATTATTTAATATTTCAAGAAAGAAGTGGATCAATCAGTCGGCAACAAAGTAATTTGAGACTCTTACGCAACATGTTGTCTTTTACAATAAGATTTTAAAACAAACATGTTTAATAATATATTAACAGCAACATGTTGTTGCTGGCCACAAAAGTTGAATAAACATCAGATTTTTTCTTAAAATTTCAGTTGTTTGGAAAGTTGCTAACACTTTTAACAGCATTATCCTATAAAATGTTTTTATTTATTTGAAATAAGACACTATCTAACAAGTTTTCTTATCATAAAACAAATTTAATTCAATTTAAATATGTTTAAAACCGTTTTCTTTGAAACACAATGCTGCAACATTTATTGACAAAAAAAAATAAAATAAAATTAATAAATAAACAGCAATACTTAACAAGAAAAGAAAATACAAACCAGCTTATATAAAATTTAATTTCATTAAATAAAAAAATTAACTAAATTAATAATATAAAAAAAACACACACACATACACAACGCCTAGCAGTGTAGAGGACCTCATTACTAAACAACAACAAAATAAATGTTTAGCAACATTTTGCAAACAGAAAGAAAGAAAACATGTTAAACTAAAACTAAAAACAAAAACAATATTATTAAAAAAGTACCTTAGTTATTACAACAATACGATACAATACAATACAAGAAACATAAAATGTTGCAAATATATTTTTTTTTATTATTATTAATATTTAATTTTCTTTTTAAATTTTATTTTTAAATAAATATTAATTAAAACTTAGTTTACCTATTTCATGAGCAGAAGCTGAAGAAATTGAAAACTAAACTTTATTTGTAGTAGAATTTGTTAATAGTTTTAACATGAATTGAAATTATTTTTAAAATATTGTTTCATCTAATTTTTATTTTATTTTTTAACTTTTTTTAAAAACAAAAAAAAAAACTTTTAATTTTAATGGATTTCCTTAAGAAAACAAAAAAGCAAAACAATTAAATCAATAAATAAATATGTATATTGTTTATAAACAATAATAAAAAATATTATAAAAACGGAATAATTTACATAAATAAATTAATTAATTAAATATTTAATTAAGCCTAATCAAAGTAGTGAGTAGTAGTGCAAGTGTTTGTTGTTAGTTTGTATTTTAGAAAAGTTTTATTTTTCAATTAATTGTTTTTATTAATTATTATTATTATATTATTATTATTTTTATTTAGTTAAACTACAAAAACAAAACAAAAACCCAACATGTTTTTTTTCATCAAAACTATTTTTAATTATTATTATTATTTTGTTTAAATATTATTAAGTAACTATTATTATTTCTTTTTTGTTAAATAGTAAAACCGAACAGAAAATAATAAAAAAAATATTGTAATTTGAACAAAAAAAAAAAAAAACTCCCGAAAATTGTGTTTTTGTATTCTTTATTAATAAAAATACATCCAAATCCATATGAGTCAGCAGCATGTTGCTAAACACTCTTAAATACGACCAGTAAAATGTAAGATAATTTAGTCGGCAAGGCCATATATGGATCTGTATTCACCATATTTGGTTGTGTGAATTTTATTACTTTTAGAACAATTTGCACAGAATTTTGTCTAAGTTTTATTTTCGGAAATTGATCTAATATGAGAGCTATCGTCAATATTGTTTCGATATCAGAAAGTTTTATGCAGTTTTTTTTATAAGTGAAACGTTTAAAAAATTTTGTGGACTTTTCAAATAAGATGTGTTCACTTATAGAATGTTCCGAATAAATTTTGGTCATCTAATTTATATACCCACCATCAGCAAATATGGGGGTATAATGATTTTTTATTTAGTTTGTAACACATCGAAATATTCATTGCAGAAACACTAATAAAACCTACATTATTAGTAGCTGTTTAATTATAATGTTAGAAATTTATAATATTTAGCAACATTCCTCTAAACAAACCGTACTAAACAGTTTAAATAGTCACACTCTTTTTTTAAACACACTTATATTACATACATACTTAAAAAATACACTGGTACTAAGGTTGATGTTAACTCGAACAGCGTTTACGATATACAGACTCCTTAGCAACTGGCAGTTACTATTTATATACGCACATCAATCTTCGAGTAGTTTCATGAATTATTTAACCAAAAAACGAGAATATTCTATTTCCACAATGATCACCTGAAGCTATTAAAGCTGCTTTACAGTTAATGTTGTCATACTTTTGAACAATGTTGATAAGATGCTGTTATCAATATTGTTTAGTAGAAGTTTCTACTGATGGAAATGTTTATAAATATGTTGAGTGTTGCAAGCAGCCGTTAAATTCAGCAACATTCTCTTAACCCTTAAATGCATGATTTTTACTTTTATTTTTCTATAAATTATCAAATGTTTATTTGATTTTTATTTATTATATAATTTGTTTTATAATTTCTTTAGCAGAGACTTATCGTACTCCATTTGATTTTACTGAAGGAGAATCTGAATTAGTATTAACACATTGACTGCCACGTCGGACACATATGTGTGACACTGCACTATGCGGTTTACGCCATGTTGTCTGGAAGTTTCTCATCAAAACTGTAATCTTCACATTCTTCATCACTTTCAGAACTTGTACTGAGTATTTTTTCTAACTCAGTATCCCATAAAAAATTCCTTTTCGCCATTTGGTAAGACCCATAAAAAAAATCTGTTTCTAAACAGTAAATATTACTGACAGTAGTCTAAATTCGAATATTGACGTTTTCGAAGAGATTACGCAAAGAAAATGCTGTGGCCCCCAGCATCTTATTTGCTGAAAGTCCCTTGGCAGTCAATGTGTTAAGCTTATATTCGTCTAAAATTAAGTGGAACTGGAATGTAGACAATTGGCAACAATATGTATTTAAGGGTTAATAGCAATGTGGTGTTTCTGCTAAAATTAATAATGTTTAAACAATATTGCTTGTAAACACAAGAACTGACTCTAAGGGTAATTTTTTCAATAAAATATCTTTAAAAAAAACGATTAGCTCTATTATTTATCCTATTTTTCACCAAACTTTTTATTTTATAAATTTTTTATTTCACCATTTTTTTCAAAATTATCAAAGTATTCTTTGGTGAGTGCTTTTTTAATGAAAACAATAAAAATGTTCCTCTGTCACTATAGACTATAATGTAAACCAAACCAAAAATTTTACATTTTTTTCGATATATAAATATTGTACTAAGAAGAACTTTATTATGTGGCCTAAGCGAAAAAATAGACCGATTTCGTTGTCACAAACAGTTCCGTTGTGTCAACCGAATTTGTTGCCAAACGAATGGTTCAGACTTCTTCAACGAATTTTCCATTTTTAAATCTCCATGAACCGACTTTCAGTTGACAAGACAGCAAAAACTGTGTACGCAATCCAATCATTAGATTGGTAACACATTTGCGAAATCCACTACGAATCTGTTTTTTCAATGTTAGTATTTTTTGTTGCAGCATTTTTTATATGAGAATCACATAGATAAGTTTCTTCTACATATATTCTAAACTAATTAGCTAAAATGTAGAGTATATGTAAGACCAGTAATAGAGAACTATCGAATTTGGTGGAATTAATGTTTAATAATTTTTTATGTAGAGGTGTAAGCTATATGAAAAATGTGTCAATGACATTTTAGAACTGAGATATAAAATATGTTGACAATGGCGAATATTACCATTGAATGTAGTCAATGTGAATTATACCGCGTGCGTCCCAAAAGGGTCACCATGATATTATTCGCTGACAAACCCACCTTGGCCTTCTTTCGCGACGCGCCGACTTTTTGCCCAAAAGTTCTTTGAAGTACACTATCACCTATGGAATAAAATTTTTTTTTGCCTATTGGCAAACTCGCTTACCCAGAATAACGATGAATTATTTCATGTTTTCATTCTGGCGTTTATTTATATTGTAATGACAAAAAATTGAATCATAATAGAAAATGTTATAAAAGTTGCAAAACCAATACATATTAATAAAATGTAAACAAAAATCTATGAGTTTTTTTATCTTTTGGCTGATGCTGACCCAACGGTACCAGGTACCTTGCAGGTCCTCCACAAAGTTAAAATTTTGTAAATAACTTCCTGATGTCCTTATTTTCAATATTTCACAAAAAAAAAAAAAAAACCTTTTCAACGATTTAAAGCCTTGGTCCACAAGGGGTTAATTGATGTTTGTTCTCTGGTGTATTGTGGTGGATCCATGTTTCGTCCATGGCTGCGAAGCGGCACAAAATCTCATTCATATTGCGGTTGAACAACGCCAAACACTCCTGCGAAGTTGTCACACGATTGCGTTTGAGGTCGATTGTTAACAAACGTGAAAAGCTTTCTCATACCCAAGAGATCATTCAAAATGGAAACCACTGAGCCATATGTGATGCCTATAACATCCACATTCTCTCGCACTTTCAATCTCTGATCGCCCAATACAATATCGTGATCAACTGGGCATCCATAACGTTCGGCATCTTCCGTACTTGTACAGCCACAACGAAATTTAGTATCCACTATTTGAATATTAAAATTTATGGTGCAGAGTTCCCATAATATTTATCAGGCTTAGCTTTGGTTTAAGTGAAATTCACTTTTTAAATTTTCTCCTCAAGTCACTTAGTAGTCTGCTATCAATGGTTGTCAAACACAAACAAAATGACGCAGCTGGTTAATATTTTGAGAGGAGTCAACGACAGATGCCTGTTCGCAGCAGCAGAGACAGGAAATTCAAAAAGTCACGGACTTAATAAAAAATCTTCCTTAGTGTTATAATTTTAAGTTCGATATAACATTAGCCAGTTTTTCTATGGGATTGAGAACTGGCATACCTTATAGGACCGAGTAGTTACACGGTTACAACCCTAGATGTGGTGAGTTTGGGGTCAGTGGACTGGATTCATCGTATGTATACATAACATAGATCTGCATCCAATTCCAGTTATAGTTTATTTTATGATATGAATTGAATTGAAGCCTTAACATCATAATATTGCCACCTTCAAACTTGACTGTCTTTTTTGTGTAATTGGCGTCCAGTATCTTTTCCTACGGCTGCCTTTAAATGTTCTTCCGTCATTGTTTTTTTTAGAAAGAACAAGATTTTTTATGGGGCTATAGCAACCAAGACCAGCTAACAGTTGGAGAACTAATTTTGAATTTGAGATTATAGATAACCTCCGGAGTGTAATTTTTTTTATATTTTTTGAAACTTCTGATTTAGCACTAAAATCGTTTGTTATTTTGGTATTTGATTTTCACAAGTTTTGACTTTATCCCTTTTTGCTATATTTTTATTCATATATTTTAGAAATCTTCATATAGTATGTTTGGTAAAAGATCAGGTTTTTGTTAACTGAAATTAAGGAATATACAATAGTTTACAATAGAAGTTTCCATTGTATTGTTACTCTCTATATATTTGCATATCAGCTAATTTAGAAAAGTTACTTAACTATAGAGTGAAGTTTAATCTGATAAATTCGATTGTGTTTGGGAACTAAGATGATTTAAAATCAATTTTTCCAATATTAAACTCCGATCTAAACTCATATGTAGATACTAATTTATGTACTTCAATTGTTTTTGGTGAAATAGTGCCTGGGGAAAATTTTGTTTTATTATTATTCACAATGTCTATTACAAGGTTTTGTAAATCTTCATTATTGTTATATAAAAATATTTAAATTAAATTATAAAATATATGATTTCAAAAGTTTTGATTTTATTTAACAAACTAACAGCTTACTAAAACACATACAACTTGATCTCATGATATAATAACAAATTTAATTTTAAACGCCCACAATTAACAAAAAAAAATATTCCCTTTACCCAACTGAAAAAAATTAAAACAAAATATTGAAAAACCAAAAATTACAACGAACTACATTTATTTAGAATTAAAAAAATAATTTCAGCTTTTTCCCAAAACAAACCAAAATTAAAAAAATAGAAAAAACACTGCAAAATAAAACCAAAATATAAAAAAAAATAGACCACCTAATAAATAGTATGAGAAGAAAAACTTTAAATAATAGAGTCTGTCAATGTTTGAGCTTTGGTTGTTAATAAAAAAACACAAAAACATCTATTAAAAACCATAATATTAACAACAATTATAAAAACAAAATCAACTTACGTTTTACAATTACAAGCAATTGTAGTAAAATATCAATATTTTTAAGAAAAAAACCAGCAAAAATATAACAAAACAATAAACATTATTATAGAAATGTACATTATTATTATTATTATTATTATAGTATTTACAGTTAATTGTTATTAGTGTTTACAACAGAAAAAAATACTAAAAAAAAGTAGAAGATAAAGTTTAACATTTTTAAAATTAAATTTAAGTTTATTTAGTTTGAATTTTAATTTTGTTTAAATTTATAACGTTTTTTTTAGTTATTCGCTTTGTTTTTATAGCATTAGTAATTAAAGGTTACTAAACTGTTGCATGTTTTTAGGCTGTTCATTTTATTTTTGTTAACAGGGTGACACGTTGCGTTGCCAACTTTTTAAAGAGAAATACTATGGTATTTGAAAATGATTAATAAATTTTGTGCGATCTTTACACATTTGAGGTTTCCTTGAATTTGAAAAATTTTATTTTGCTCTTTAAAGACTTTTCAAAATAACATTATTTTTTTTTAAAAAAATACAAGAAATTACTGAAAATGTTTCCTAAATATTTTAATAAAAAGTTTAACAATGTTATTGTATTATTTTACCAGCATTTTACCAGTCATACTCTTAAGAAATAACTTGTCAACTAGACCTTGTTTAATTTGTCTTTCTTTTTACAAATATTTGTTTGGCTTTAATTCAAAAAGAATGATTTGTTATTTGTTAAAATGCATTCTTTTTTTAAAAACTAGTTACATATTTTTTTGAATACGTTTGCAATCGAAAAGATTTAAAATTAAAATAAAATGTTCCATAAACTAGACTATAGCATTAAATATGTATTAAACAAATATTTATAAAACCAAAAATTTAAATAAAATTATATAAAAAACAACAACAAGAAAATTAAGAAAACACCTAAAAATACTACATAAACATACAAAAGCATATTTTTAAAACACAAACAATAATTAGTGAAAAAAAGTAATAAAAAAAATCAAGAATATGCATGCATTAATTTTTAGTTAAATAACAATATTTAAAAAAATAACAACAACAACAATTCTTTCATATTAAATATGTAGTTATCGAAATGAAAATTGTAGATGTTTCCTTATTTTTAATTTCAATTATTTAAATAAATAAAAAATACATATTGTAGAAGATAAAAACCACAACAAATTTAAGAAAAAAAAAGAATAGTAATTAAATAAAAGCAGGAATGAAACCAAAAAAAGTCTTAAAAGTTTAAACATTTAAAACCAAAATTAATAATATTTTTAGTAAGCAAATGAAGAAAACATAACATTGTAGTTGTTGAATATTAAATTTAAATAAAATATAAACAAATTTAAACACTAAATCATAATACAAATTAAGAAAATCTATCATACACTACTCGACACATTTTCAATTTAACATATTACAAACAAAATATTCGACCAATTTTTATATTGGACCAATATAGCAGGCATTTTAAACATGTTTACTTCAATAACGGCAATTAGGTTCGATGGTGTTAGTAAAGTTTGGAATTTTTTAAGGATTTAGTGTAGTCGAGCGTTAGTTAGTTATTATTAGTAAAATAGTTACTTGTAGTTCAGTAGTTTGGCGACATTATTTGAAATATTTATTTATATGGATCCGGTAAATATCTGAGAACAGTCAGAAGGAATGGGGATGCACAGCGGTGCAGTATAAAAAATATTTTAATAATAAATCTTCCATTTCTAACTGGCTGATCCGATTGACATGCAAAGGAGTAATTGAATATACAACGGACCCCACAGAACCCTTAGAACTGGAGCTGTGGGGTCACAAATTATGGCACCTCAGACATGCAAAATTTTTGAACTCTTGCGAATTTGTGGTTTTTCTAACATTAAAGATTTAATATACTTCTAAAACCCTCAATTAGACTATAGAAACATGTGGCGTGTGCTATTTATCTCTTACAGTTATTGAGTTATACGCTTTTGAATATTTAAATCTGCCCAAAGCTTGGCATAGTTTTTTCATAATATCGAACATAATATATATACGACCGATTTCAATAAGAATGTTTGTTATTAATCAATAAATAATGAAATAATATTTTTCAAAGCAATATATCGTCCCCTCAATAAAAGAATAGTATATAAGGATATACACCAATTTGGTATAATTCAACTCCACAAAGTGGGTCAAAAGATCAATTGAATTATTACTTTTGTTCTAGATGTCTACTAAAAATATACACTATTGTTTTATTAAGGGGGCGATATTTTACAAATCCAAAAATAATAGATTGAGAATTTAAAAAAAGATAAAAAGTTGAATTTTTTTATATTTTTTCACTTGTACTTATAGTCTTACGATGTTGCCATTAGATCCAGTGTTATTGTTATTTTTGTATCAGTTTCGGTTGTTGTTCCAGCTAAGTAGATGATTGGTCTGCTGTAGCTGGTCCTGCGATACATGTACGATGTTGCCATAAGATCCAGTCTGTTGT
Source organism: Calliphora vicina (assembly GCF_958450345.1). NCBI lineage: Eukaryota > Metazoa > Arthropoda > Insecta > Diptera > Calliphoridae > Calliphora > Calliphora vicina. The sequence continues at coordinate 64,281,318 of NC_088782.1, forward strand.
TATTTTTGCCTTGTATCAGTTTCGTTAATCGGTTGTTGTTCTAGCTAAGTACATGATTGGTCTGCTGTAGCTGGTCTAGGATAATGGAGCTGCCATTTGCCGTTGCCTATAAACAACGCCCTACCTTCTATAGGGAGTGGTGGCGGTGTGTCTGACCTTTACCATGATTTTATCCTCTTTTCCAGGTGGAGGTGTGATCAGGGGGCTTCTTGGAAGGATTGTTTAGAGGTAGGTTAATTTTTAAAAACTCGAAAACCATAATGAAAATTTATCTTCCACTACCTGAGATCGAACCTGGGTTGCTTGGTTTTGTAGGCAAGTAGTGGTTAATACACCATACCGCCACATTCTTAATGGACTTATAATGCTTTTATATATTTTGAAAGGTATCTCAACAATGATAGCTTGTCTAAATATGTCAGAGGTTTTTTTATGAATTTTTTTTTTTAATTTATGCTATAAAGTTCAAAATAGGGAAAAATTCCAGTGAATATTTATTTAGAAATTTCTGTATTTATTTCCGCACAGATTCATTTTGATTTGTTTTCCGATTGCATGATTTGATCCATTACTTAATACTCGAATTGTTCTCGCGACTGTATCAATGGTGTAGATAACAGAGCAGGTATCATCAGAGAAGTAAAGAACCAGTGCCCGTTTCGCTCTTTGAACCGTCACTGTTGACTGGAATCTCTGCAACCCAGAACACATTGTTTAATGGTTCTGCTCTTCAGCATATCAGGAGACTTATGCTACATTCTCGCAGCCATTTGAACATAAAATGTTCCTTTTAGCTTAGATCGCTATCAAAACATTAACAGGATAGGCTGAAGCAGTGATTTTTAGCGTTTGATGCCAAAGCTGATCTGCAGTGTTTCTTTATTGACAAAATGGTTAATACTAAAAGCCCAAAATCAAGATGAGTTTTTGGACAAAATTCGCATTAACACTCAGACTTAATAACATTTAAATTTTCGCATTTTAATGCAGATAAATAACATGTTTGTGGTAAACATAATCTAAGAGCAACATATTATGATAATATTTAGGATTGTAGTTTAAATATATTATGATCATTATTAGTATCCTAAAATATCATATTCTGATCAATTATAGTCGTAATATAATGGTTGTCATACATGATACATGTTTTTAAGTAACATGATAATATGACCATGTTCATACATGTTTTTAAGTAACATGATAATATGACCCAAAGTAATCATATTATGACCCAATGAAAATTTATTATGATCCAACATAATCATGTTTATTGTTTTAAATTACAGTAATTAAAATATTGTTGAAATTAAATTAAGAATTTTTTGTGTACCACAGTATAATTGTCGTCATCATTGCGAACCAAGTTTTTTCTCTGCGTGTGGATTGTTGCTATTGAATTATCCTGATGTTCAAGAAATCGTAGTGTATATCGTATGTATAAGAAATTTGTCAAAACGCAATTAGATAGTCAGCAAAATAATATTTTTGGAAACAAAATATTCATTCTAGTAAGTTTTAGTTATTAAACGAGTTTTTTTTCCCAGTTATAAATTTTATTTGGATAAATACTCTGAAATTTATTGTTGGGGTATAAGCTAGTTATATGTGCATTTTACTGGTTGCTTAGCCCAGAGTATCGGGAAACCTTTTCAGAAAGAATTTAAGAAAGCTAAAGATGTTATATACGAATAAAACTATAGCGCCGAATAAAACTATAAAAATATCAAAGCTTAGTTACTGTACTTTGTAACTGGGTAAAGAAAAATTATGTTGGGAGTCAAAATATTCATAGTTCCACTACTGTCTCAGCAAGAAGTAATTTCATAGCTTCTGGAGGTTATTTCGCACTAATTTTCATAAGTTTATCTGTTCTACTTAAAATAATTTAATGGCCGCATCCTCTTACCTTTCGATTTTGTTGAGTGCACTTGCGTTATGGGTAGGGTGATTCGGCTCGGTTTTTAACAACCGGTTATAACCGGTTTTTTTTTGTCAGGTTGGTTTCGGTTTTTTTGAAAAGCTCACATTTCGAATATCGAAGAAACTTAGTTATTCTCCTCGAATAGTCGGTTTTTTCTAAAAGTTTGTTTTCATGAGTTTTAGTGTATTAAAAACTTAAAAAACATTCAAAATTCATAAAACTTTTTTAAAATAAATACTCTAACTATTTAAGAAGACTTTTTATATTTAGACAAATGTCACAAGTGATCTGGAAGGCCTGAAAACTTGCTCAATGCATTGTTATGTATATGTTCTACAAGTACACTGAGTGAAAGATCATTTTCAATGTCTAGTTTTATAAAAACAAAAGAAAAAATGTGTTTTATTACTAAGAGATTATTTTAACCTTCATAAGTTCTTCAAATGTATTGACGTTAACGATCTTCTGGTCAAATTTGACCCAAATAGAAAATAAATTTTTTTTGCGAATTTAAACAAAAAAAACCTGAAGAAGTTGTTGCCATTTCAAATTAAATAAATTAAATTTTTAGAAAAAAATTAAATTTTAAATTCAAAATGTGTAAAATTGGGAAGAACTTATGAAGGATAAGAAAAACATAGCTTTGGTATAATGTACAGCAAGTATGATGAAAAATTCAAGAGTTTTGCTCCAGGCCAAATATGCCCAAAGACTTTAAGTCCAAAGATGTTTATAGATATTTTTTGCCAATTTGAACCGAATACCTTGTGAAGGTTAATAGAAGTAACCAAAATTGTTTTTATCACTATTATTTTAATAAATAGAACTGTTTTTCTTGTTATTTCTAGGCGTTTTAATATTTTACCAAAAAACCGGTTAATTATTAAAAAACCGAAACCGGTTTATATTAAATTGCAATTTTTCGAAGAAACCGAAAACCGGTTTCTAAAAAATGTCGAAGAATCGTTCACCCTAGTTATGGGTTAGAATAGACTATCATACGTGACAGCAAACCTTAATACCAATGGTTATTTCAACATTTTAGGTTTACGTACTCTTCTCGTTCCGATAAGTTTGAGACATGATTACATTGATTTTAAAATTATCCCTATAAGTTTATTATTAAATATCATCTCATTTTTCATTTAGATATGGATCCTAATCTCAATACCCAACCAGTAACTTCAATTTTCAACTTTAAATTGCAAGAGTTTTTTAAAGCTAGTCTGCTTTTACACAGGGCAAGTTTTCTTGCGCAAGTCTAGAGTTTATAGGAGAGAGAGGCAAGAAGAAAGAAGAGGGGTACACACTTGCTTGCACTGGCAAGTCTCTTCAATTCTCTTTTGTTTTCTCATTTTCACTATGGCGTCTATTAGGTTTTGACATACAAAATTGAACACAGACTTGCTGTGTGTAAACAGTCGAGCAAGTTTAAAAGGGAATCGAAGAGACTTGCTTCAAGTAAACTTGCTGTGTGTAAAAGCTGACCTACAGTTTTAAATTTATGAAAATAATTTATTCTTAAGTCAAATATTAATAGAAATGGCGAGATTATCCCACCTTATTTTTATTGTAAAGCATGTCCCAGAATTAACTTAAGTAGCTATTTGGTTAGAACACATAGGTTTTTAACTATGAATAGATCTAAAAGCCAACACAAAAGCCCACCAAATTATTTTGATGTTGATTTTTTATATTTCCGATATTTTTTTTCAGTATAAATAGCTCTCCACCTTACAAGTCCTGAAATCTGCCAAAAGAGTACAAATTTAAATTGTAAAACATAATTAATATTTGTTTTTATATTTTTTTTATGATCAGTTTCATTATTATTCTATCTCAACTTTGGATAAAAAAATATATAATCTTATAATGTGTGGTGAAATATGAAACAGTTAATTATTTCTCAGTTAAACGGCTATAGTTCCGCTACCATATCGAGTCTTTATCAGCCTTAGTTTAGCGTCCGCCGATCTTTAAGTGATCAAGAGCAGATCAGTAGTTAGGGAGTTCAAGTACTGTATTCTCATTTTCATTCTGATTTCTTCTTATATCGAAGCCGTTGGAACTTTATAAAATGAGTGTTAAGGCCAGGATGTTCATGATTCTATGCTCATAGGGTCTAGTAATTCCAATATCAGTCACCTGATTGTTTAAATGTACACGATTGCCCATCTCGTGAAATGCACATACAACATGCTTATGAATTCCAGATAAATGTACTTACTTGAGTGTCACTGTTGAATATTTTCCTATTTTATTCAGGAATGTACATCCATTTTTAAAGACACTGTTGCCACTATTAACATACAACTTATCAGAATAAAATTCATCCAAGAAACAGATGTGTCTGGAGATTTCCTAGCAAAATCCTAGTCTGAGTAACAACAAATGCACAAGTAGCCAATGTAGCTTTGGGCAGTGTGACTATAAGAGTTCCTGTTGTCAAGAATACATTCATAGGACATTCTCAAGATGTGATCGGTTGATAGTATTCTGTAGTATCAAGTTCTAATAGACAGTAACTCCTTAAATAAATATTAATTTGATACAAGACTTATTAACAAAGAGTCAATCCGTATTTACGAATTTGATACAGACATACATAGATCTTCTTTCGAAGTACCTCACAATATTCATTCAAGTTATACGATGGTTTTCTTCACAGTTTGATTCCTAGAAATTTGCAAAATCCCTTTAGTATTACGATCTTGTGTTTTACCTGAATTCATTTCAGTATACCCTCCAGTTTTTGGAACAGTGATTTCAAATCAATCCCAGATATATCCAAAGGTTCTCAGTGTAGATGAGAGTTTTGTAATGTGTTAAGTTCTGTGGTGTTTTCAGTTAAATCGAATTTAACTGAAATTTAAATTTGCCAAAATAATTTTAAACCGAATAATTGCATATTAATTAAATAGTTTCTCCACTTCCCCTACTACCAGGGGCCTATTTCACTAAGCTACAAGTTCACAATTACAAGTGTTTTTGTCTGTAAAATTGTGAACTTGTGAATAATTGTGTTTCATCAAAATACAATTACAAGTTTGTAGTTACAAGTGAATTTTACAAGTCACAAGTCTACAAGTCATACTTCTACAAGTGGTTTTGTTTCACTAAACTAAATTTGCACTTGTACACTTGTAGAATTGTAGAAAAAAGCTTAGGGTCGACGGAGACCCTCAGAAAAATTTTCCAAGTTACAAGTGAATGATAAATTGAAATAAAATTAGATTTTTAACTATTTTTCAATAAAAATTAGTTAAAATAAACAAAAAATCCAAAAATTTTAATATTAATTAGGATGTGGTTACATTAATATAGAAAGGCCCTAATTCGTGTTTTTTTAAGTCGATTTTTTTTTGCTAAATATGATATATGAAATAATGAAATAATAAATCTGGGCTTATAAAAACAGGTTTTTTTTTAAATAACAGAAGTCCACCTAATTTTAAGGCGATTGATGTAGGGATTCAACGACTATACTTTATTACTTGTTTTTTTTTTTTGCTTTTGGGAATAGCCACTTTGGAAATCTAAACATATATAGACAATTCTAAATTAGTACCCAAAATTGCAAAAGTATTTATTTTTATCAGTCCCCGCATATTTTCCGATAGATTGGGTATAAACAAGTAGAGAGCTATATTCGGCAGTGCCGAATCTTATATACCCTTCACCAAATTATACTTCAAAGTACAAATTTTAAATATTTTTAGGTAAACAAAATTTGTTGTTTTATTTAATTTTTTGGACAAAATATTTTTCAAATTTTTTTGTTTTTTAAATTTTAAAAAAAAATTTTTTTGGTGAAAAAAAATTCGGGTTAAAAAACATTTTTTTATAAAAGAAATATTATTGAAATATGTTATATTGCGTTTTTATAGGATATTTTATCATTTTGAGTAATAATAAATAAGAATTTTAAAATTAATATCACAATATACATATATGAACAAGAACTTGTAATTGTAGAAATTGTAGTTTACAAGTGCAAAAAGCTACAAGTGTTGTGCAAATCTTAATGAAACACAATTCATCAGCACTTGTAAGAATTAGACTTGTAATTGTAACTTGTAAACTTGTAGAATTGTATTTTAGTGAAATAGGCCCCAGTTCTACTAAGATATTTGATATTACTAACACACGGTTGAGTGCAACCCAAACAGCCATTTAGAAGTATAAACTTATGGATTCGTATACCTTTGATTCTTTGGAGCGTTAAAATTAAAGCTTGATGATAAGATATAGTGGTAATACTTTAACTGTTGATAGCTATTGATGTCTCCCGATCAGTAAATTTTTACTGGTGTTTTTCATTGTCACACAATATCTTCTGATTTCATTTCTCGCATTTATCTAAAAGATAAAGATCTTGATTGACAACTTATTATTTTATTCAACTTATAAAAAAAGCTGTAATAAATAAGTATGAAATCAGTTTAAAGATGTTGAAAAACTGAAGACAGTTTTATTTTTATACCCTTCAACTTCGTGGGAAGGGTAGATATATATAAGTTTGTCATTCCATTTGTAATTTCCACAATATAATTTTCCGACCCTATAAAGTATATACATATGTATATTCTGGATCCTTATAGATAGCGGTGTCGATTAAGCTATGTCCGTCTGTCTGTTGAAATCAATTTTCTGAGGATCCCTGATATCTTCAGACATGCTTTCGAGAAGTTTCCTATTTAAAATCAGAAAAATCGGTCCCAAATGGCTGAGATATGAGGAAAAAACCAAAACAACCTCAATTTTTGACCTATATCTGGATTACTAAGTCATTAATATAGACAATATGGATATCTAAAGATAAATATTTCAGAGACCTTTGCAACGACGTATATAAGACCATAGTAAGTTGGACCTACAAAATCGGAAAAATTATTTTTTAACCCGAATTTTTTTTTCTCCAAAAATTAACAAACCAAATTTTTTTTTAAAATTTAAAGAAAATATTTAAAATTAAAAAAAATCGAAAAAAAAAATTTTCAAAAAAATTAAAAAAACAACTGGAAAAAATAAAATAAATTTTGTTTACCTAAAAATATTTAAAATTGGTATTTTGAAGTATAATTTGGTGAAAGGTATATAAGATTCGACACAGCCGAATATAGCTCTCTTACTTTTAGTTTTTATTCTTTTTGAATGTTCGGCTCATTGTGTAACATGCAAAGGGCTATATTAGGTATAGGTATTGAATGGTCATATTAGGTATCTCAATCAAATAAACAACGTATATATTGTTACATCATGAGCCGTATATAGTGTGTATGAAAAACTGTCCAAGGTCCCAGGAGTTGCGACAATAGCTACAGAAAAGCAACCATGTTTAAATGTTAGCGACCCAATAAGCGACATTTATTCTCAGCTCTTTCAGGTGTCTAAAGATTTCAGTGTTACGTGTCGCTGTAGCGGTAAAAATGATGGATCATCTCAATTTATTATTACCATTTATGCGCTCATTACCATTTATGCGCAGAGACCCAAACTAGGGTACTGATAAATAAACGGCCCAGTTTTTATAATACTGAAACTTGAAATTATGTCTTTGAACTAAAATGTCTAGTAAAGTATTTGACTGTTTTCCATACAAACTTGTTTGACTCACTATTCTTTCAACATCAGAAAATAGGAAGTAGGTTTTGTGAAATATGTTCAAATGCATTTCAGAAGTCTGATCTTTGTCTGAAGACTTATCATTTATATAAATGGAACCAGAGTATTACAACAAACAAAAGTTTGTTTCAAATGATTTAATCCATTTGAATATGATACCATCTTAACCTCCAATTATGATTGTCCCTCATTCATTAATCCACTAGGGATACATTTAAAAATAAGTTGAGTAGTGTTAGAATTTAATAAAATAAAAGAAGCAAGGCACTTAAAAACTGCATAAATATTTATATAAATATAAAATGAAATGAAATAAAAAATCATAAATATTTTGGAGTCTTTATTTTTAAAGAATTTTGAACAAAAGCGTAAACAATTATTTAAATTTGTTTTGCTAATAAAAATAAAAAAATATATATTATATTAATCCGATAATAAAAATATAAATTATACAATAATTCTTAAAAACTAATAAAATAAATGAGAAAACAAAATATAAAAAATACACCCCTGAAAATGCATGCCTAATACAGCTGAAAATAAATAGTACGAAAATAAATTTATATGATTTATTACTAAATAAATATTAAACAAAAAGAAATATTATTAAAAAAAAATGATTATACAAATTGCAAAGATGTAAATTAGCTAAAACGTCTAAACATTTTGTTTAAATTGCTAAAACAAAACAAAGACAAGTTTAATTATACAAGATTAAGAAGAAGAAGAGAAAGATTAAAACAAAAACAACAAAATAAATATGTACCTAGAAAACAAAGACAGAGTTGTCTGCAAATAAATGTAAACAAACCTAAAAGACAGAGATGTAAAGACAATTTGAAATATTTGATGCGTAATTTATTGTGTGTAAAAATGAAATGATTAAAATATTAAAATAAAAATAAAAAAGAGCTGCTGCAAATTGCTGCAAAAATTCAATAATTTTTGATATGACTAAATGAATAAACAGGATAATATTATTTATAAATAAAATATAAAAAAATAACAATAAGAAATTTAGCCTAAAAATATTTTATAATTTCATTATTTAAAAATGCCCCTTTTGGCTTGTTCCTGTTTCCGTTACAATTTCAAAACCCACATTCATGTCGATCATAATATTATTCACTTAATTTGACACATTTTGTTAACATGAATGAAAATGATTTGAAATCATTTAATTTATACTTGTTCAAAAGTATTTTAAGTATATTTTTTAAAATGAATACAATTATGTTAAAAACAAATTATTGTTAAATACTGTCATCGTCTTAATTTATTATTAAAACCGACAAAAGAAAAATATAAGTATATATATTCTATTGTACATTATGCATAAATAATTATTGTATTTAAAAAAGAAATGGAAAAATAAACAGAAAATGAAAACAGAATTAAGAACACAATAATAAACAATAATTAATAAAAAATTATTAAATAAACTAAACATGATTATTGAATTAAATAGTAATAAAGGTTTAGATACAAATTTTAAAAATGAAAGTTAAAACAAAAGATATTGGCTAAAATGTGTTTTATTTGATAGGTATGGAATTTGCTAAATTATTGAAGGCAGAAAGCAGGAGTTGCTCACTGAACTTAATAGAAAGAATATAAGGAAACATGTATCCTGAAAACTACCGACCTTTTGGAAAAACATTGTCAAACGTGTTTGTATAAAACGTAAGTTACAGGTTTTAAAATTTGCCCCCATCGAGTGCGATCACTATGATAAATTATGTATTCAATGAGAAGACGTTTATTTATTTTTAATAATTCAATGAATACGTGGAAAAGTAATTTAGACACCTAGCCGACCGGCATGCTGCAAGCGTCCTCAGCCATCTTCAGTCGTCCACGATCTTCTGTAAACATTATTTTACTCACCTTTACAGACAAAATTAGAATTCGTTATAGATTTCTGCTTCATATTTTAAAAATTTTTGCAACTTAGGGAGGAAGACAAAGAAAAACAAAAAGTACCCAGCAGTTCTAGCGAAGTGTCATGTAATTTTACCCGTCATTGTAGTCAATATTAATTACATATGCGTACCTTAGGCGAAAGTCAAATGACCATACATAAACTACAAAGAGTAAACTCTGCATATCAAAAGAATACCCTCCAATAGACTTTACAGTGATTACATCCTACTTAGAGACACTAAAATGACGACTGACTTGCCAAATTATCAAAAAATATATAAATTGGATTCAGACAAGTAATTAGACACGGAAAATTACTCAATGCAGAACTGTTGGGTAATAATAATAATGAGAAGAATAAACAAACATATTGTAAATCTCGAATTCTGTTTCTGTGAGTTAAATATATGTATGATATTTACAAGAGATCTTGTAAATAAGATTGAAGATTGCTGAGGATGCACCTAGAGGGGCAGAAAATTCACTCCAATCTGCTAAGTGCCAAACCCTCTTTTTCGAAGTGTTCTTGGAATTATTCAAACAAATAAGCAATGATCAAAGATAAAATCTACTATAATTAAGAAGAAACTTAGACTCGAGAGGTCATTCGATTGGACTTATGCCAACAATTGAAGTTTATCTTACAACCTGATTACTATTGGGACCGATGCCGACAAGCGACTGTCGATGGACATAGCTAGATCTTTTTAGAATTATACAAGGACCATTTTGGGTCGACGCACTGTGGCTCATATCTCAATTTCATTGGCCAAATGTCCAACTTTTTGTTAACTCCGATTTCAAAAATGTTAATGCCATTTAATAGTAAACACATTGAAACTAAAGTAGCCAAAAAATTAGATAAAAATATTGTCAATTGTGTGCGTGGCATGCCGTTAAAGTCAAATATTTTATGTCATTTTTTAAAAAATGTGATTTTTGAAAATATGTTCAGAAGTAAATTATCATTACTCGCAAACTATTATAGATAATTGGATGAGTTTTTTTTGTTATGTTGGTAAGATAATAGTCTTTAAGAACTGTACCGTTTACACCTGCTGTATTATTAAATTTTTTCCCAGGTACTATTATTTAGTCAAATTTGAATTTCAGTGGAATAAAAGAGCTTAGGGTCAAAAGGGGTTAAAAAATTTTACTACCAGTAGAAAGGCCAAAGTATCCTCTTTAAGCCGATATATACTTGTTGACCTGTTTGTTGAACACTTTTTTCATTTGAATGAAATTACTACCAAATTTTTTTTCTATTTTTATTTTACCTGTTCATATGACTGGCGCAAAGTACAAATCGCAATTTTGAAGATATTTCGATAAAATTTGGTACATACATTTTTTTTGTCCGAGGACAAAGGCTATTGAAAGTGACTGAAATCGGTTCATTATTTCATCTAGCACCCATACAAATGTTCTCCCTAAATTATACTTTATCGGTCGTAAATGGTTAATTTATATAGGTATCTACACAAATTTTGCTCTAAATAAGTTTTATATAAACTGTATTAATGTCACCTAATTTTATGATAATCGGTATATAAATCACTTTAACGATCATAAATCTCTTAAAAATGTTGGTATAAACACAAAATTCACCACAAATATATTCCATATAGACATAAATCACACGACCTAATTTCATGGCGATTAGTCCGTAATTAGTCATAGCTCCCATATAATGCCCTCTTCCGAAAATCATTCAAGAAAATAAATTATACTGTAGGGTATTATATGTTCGAGCTTGACCGAACATACTTCCTTACTTGTTTTTATCTGCTTACAACTTTTTTATAAGTAAAGCTGATACAAAAAATATAAAAAAATCCGCTTTTTCATACTAAATGCTATAAAAAATTAAAAGTTCAACTTTAACCTTAAATTGCTCAACAACTGCTGAACCGATTTTAATGAAATTAAAACTGGAGAAAAATTCAAGAAGTTATCGGTGCAAAAGTTACAGAGTTTTGGCAGATGAAAAACGATAATGAGCCACTGTGCGACGGCCGATATTTCGATATGTTCCAAACGGATTTACAAAATCACTATATCTCCATCTTTTTGGTGGTGGGTCTAAAAAATTACAATTGAAGCATGTTAAACATGAACTACAAACATTAATACGATCTAATAAAACCTACTTTGGAGCTACATTTTGAAATGCTATAGCTGAAGAAAAAATACAATTAATGCTAAATTCGGACCCATAGTTAAATCAAAATTGAGGCTGTAAACAGATCCATGATTAAATCTAATTTTGGACTCCAAAAAGATCTACGATTGGTGCCAAAATTTGAAATACAAAAAGTGGACTACACCACAGCGACGATACATTGAACCTTTCAAATATTTTTGCATTCCCTTATATATGATTCCCTTTTTATATGATTGAGAATGACGATTAAAAATATGTAAAATATGTAAAATAAGCCTGTCTGGGGTCATTGTCATGCTTGCATAAATACATAACATCGTTTAAAATGGATCTGTATCCAATTCCAGTTATAGTATATTTTATGATATAAATAGAATCCATACTTGCCTTGATAAACAGCCCCACACAATAATATTTGTGTACTTTGGGTCCAGTTTCTCTTCCTTCGGCCGGCTTACAATTTGAGAACTAATTTTAATTTTATATTATTGAAAACCTCTCGGAGATCTTCTTGTCTTGTAGTGGTTTTACGAGGTATTCCTCCCAAATGTTTTAGTTTTACAGTACCTACCTCACAACTTTTTTTTATCATTTTTGAGACTGATTTATTAACCCCGCCAATGGTGACCTATATGTCTGTGAGACCGGGTGTGTTAAAAAATTCGAATAATTTTATTCACCGTTATTGTTTTTAAAAAATTGTGTGAATTTTAAAATTGAAGGAAAATAACTTAACTTGAATAAATATCTTTGTTTTATTCTCAAAAAGCAAACATTTAAACAAAAAGTTTACTTTAATGCGTTAGACCAGGGTCATCATTTATGAAAGTACAACTTGCATCACCACTGGCGGGTTAATTGAATATTTATCATATCGCACACCCAGTTCAAAAGTGACACAACTCAAAATTTTAATTTTTCAGAAATCGAAAATAAATATATACCAATTGAAACATAATGAAAGACATTAGTGTTTTTTTTAGCCACAGTTAACAACAACAGAATACACTGATATCTTTTGTATAGATAAACAAGAGTATTGTGCATAGTTTAAGCGTAAAATTCATTTTTCGGGTTTATATTAATTTTGAGTTGTGTCACTTTTGAACTGTGTGTGCGACATATAGCACACACAGTTGTGTAAATCATGACTCTAGTCAGTTTGACTAACTATTATGTGAAAAAATGTGAAAAAAATTAAAAAAACAAGTAAGAGATCTATATTCGGCTGTCCCGAAACTTATATACCCTTCACCAAATTATACTTCAAAATAAAAATTTTAAATATTTTTAGGTAAACAAAATTAATTTTTTTCCCAAAGTTTTTTTTTTTCATTTTCTGGAAAAAAAAATTTTCCAATTGTTTTTTAAAATTTTTTAAATTTAAATTTTTTTTTTTTAGTTTTTAAATTTTTTTTAATATTTAGCGAAAAAAAGTTTTGGTGAAAAATTAGTTTTCCATATTGTCTATATTAATGACTTAGAGGTTGTCCTGTTTTTTTTCCTTATATCTCAGCCTTTTGTGGACTGATTTTCTCGATTTTAAATAGCAACCGGAAGAATTCCTGAGATATTGATGTACATATGAATCATGTATGTAAGTTATTTGGGGACTTCAGAAAGTTGATTTCAACAGGCAGACTGACGGTCATGGCTTAATCGACTCCGCTAACTATAAGGATCGAGAATGTATATACTTTATAGGGTCGGAAAATTATATTGTGGAAATTACAAACGGAATGACAAACTTATATATACCCTTCTCACGAAGGTAAAGGGTATATATATCAAAATAGATTTGCAACATATTCAAGGTTTGCATGGGTAGTTTGTTACGAATAATGATTTCCGCTAATATTTGACAACTGACATCAATTTAAAGTAAAGCATTAAAAATAACCTACAATTTCAAGACATGCGGCATCGTGCAACTTGTCCTATCTCGTTTGCTTCTGTACGCATCTAGCTCACAAACAAAAAATTTGCTGCACTTTATCGCACGAAAAGTTACCAGTGTAAATATGTAGGCTATACTACCAAAATATTTGTTATATGCAGTGTTCATAGCTGTTAAATTTGCATTCAATGTTGTGAAAATGTTATCAAGCACTAAATTTATAAAATGAAAAGTTTCAAAATACTAGACATTTTTATGAAGAATACGGGGAATTTTTTTTTAATTTGAATTTTTTACACAAACATTTGTTCAAACATGAAAGGCGAAGTTCGCTAAAATAATATCGTCACATCCATACTTTAGGGACTATAATGTTAATCCTTGGAGGACGAATGCCAACTTTTGGATTAAATAAGCCATAGGTATATAAGTACAATTAAATAATAATATTTTTTAGGAAAATTAAATCCAACACTATTTTGTTTGTAGTATACAAGCCATAATATGAACAAATACAAAAATATAAAATATTGAAAATTGTTTGTAACCCTGTGTAATTTACAAAATGCAGGTAAAATATAATTGAAATCAGAAATGGCAATTGAATGCTTTGCACTTTTACATTAATGCTACCTATTATTTTGTTCAATGTTGTTGTGTATGTGTGTCTTAAGAAACCAAAACGTTACGTATATTTTACGTCGACCCACTTTTACGCATAAAAACTATAAAATACAATAAAATGACAAGCACTCAGGTTATGACGTTACTTAACACATACACAATTACATGAACGTATACGTATTATTATTTATTCATATATGCAAATGTATGTACACAAATTAACCTCTTATTTCACACGATATAACTGTAACTTAAATTTTACTTGCAGATACAAACATATGTATCTATGGGTGTGTGTGGACCCGTATGTGTAAGTGCGTTTGAGTTGTCGTTAGTGTCATACATACTTAGATACGCATTAATTCTATAACATTTCATTTACATACTCGTACCTGATTTCCGGCTTTTTTCTCCTTTTCTTCTCTTTCTTTTCAAAATGAAAACAAAGACACTTTAAGATGCTCTTTTATATTCACAGACGTTTTAAACACCTAACAAAAAATGATGACAACAACAACAGCAACAACGCAAAAAAATACTAGGGTATTCAAATTATTAGATTTTTCTCTAGTTCGAATAATTCGATTAAGAGATTTTAACTTTCTCGAATAATTCGATCATACGTTTAAAATTAATCGAATTATTCGAATAATTGTTTTTTTTTTAAAGTAAAAATAACTATAAAGTTAACAATACAAATATTGATAATGTTAAAAAAACATTCGAAAACAAAGTCCATTAATTAATTGTCATCAGAAATATTCTGATCAGATTACCTCCCGAACAATCTAAAAAATTGTTTTATATGAAAGACAAATTATGTATAAAGTAATCCTTTGTGATAACTTAGATGGAGAATATTTTTTTAAAATAAATTTTTTTTTCAAAGTTAACGAAAATGGCTAAAGTTAAGATTTGTCAAGACTTAAAAAATAAAATAATTAACGATTTAAAAACTGGTTTAAAACAAAAAAGTATCTGTGACAAATATTCAATAAATAAATCAGCAGTTTTAAAAATTATAAAGAAATTTCGTTAGACCGGTTCTGTAAAAACTCAACATTTAGGTGGAAGACCTCGTAAGACAACTCCTAGACAAGATAATTTAATAGCGAGAGAGTTCAAGAAATTCCCAAAAATAACTCCTCGAGAGGTTGTTAATAGCCTAAAATTACAAATAAGTACCCGAACAGTTAGTCGCAGGGCACATGAGGCTGGTCTTGGTTGCTATCGTCCTGTGAAAAAATCATTAATTTCTAAAAAGAACCGTTCTGCTCGTCTACAATTTGCCAGGGATCATTTAAACTAGTCGATACAGAAATGTTTTTTCAGGGCAAGGTATGGGCCCAATTCATATTAAAAAAGATACCATGACGGGTATAGGATACATAACCATATTAAAAGATGTTATGTATCCATACGCTGAGAAAAATATGCCTCTAGTTTGGAGATTCCAACACGACAACGACCCGAAACACACCTCTAGGGTTGTAACCTAGTGGTTACAATTCAACGAAGTACGTGTTTTGAAGTAGTCTGCCCCATCGCCAGATCTCAATCCCATAGAAAATCTATGGGAAATTGTAGATCGTATAATAAGAAACCAAAATTACACCAGGAAGGAAGATTTATCGGAGGCGGTTATAAGGGAATGGCAAAATATTTCAAAGAAGACCATTGACTCTTATAAAAAATAAGGGATACCCAACAAAATATTGAGTTATTGCAAAGTTTAGACCATATTTGTTAAAATAATACCTAAGTTTCCATTGTTTTGTCAATGCTATAATAAATAAATCTTTTAATTTTGTTTTCTCATTTTTAGAATTTAATTAATTATGTCCTTTGTTTTTTGTTAAATTAAGTGTTAAGTGTAGTATTTTATTTGTATACTTTTATACAAATAAAATACTAGAAAAATGTTAAAATTTTTTAAAAAATTATTTCAGATTTTAGGCCACTTATGAAATATTTGGAAAAGTTTCCATTGTTTTGTCAACCACTGTAGGTCTTAAAGTATATAAATATATAAGCTTTATTTTGAGGAAAAGAGGCCCATTTTGAAAAAAAGTCAAAAACGTTTTTCATTTCGGAATAAAATGTAAACATTTTTTTATTTTTTTAATTTATTTTTTTCGAAAGATTGAAGAAATAGCTATCTAAACTACACACATTTTGCTAAAAACAATAGGTAATAATTTACATGGATGAGAAAAAACACCAGCTTGACCGGAATGTCAAATTTTGACCCCCTCTAACTCAGACCACCGATCTTGGTGGCTTGTTTTTAGAATTGTAACTTTTTGCAGTAATATTTATATATTTATAGAATAATCTATCGGACAAGTGATCGAAAGACTCCCTTCATCTTTAGTTATTTGTCGAATTTCAGAAACAATACAATTATTGTAAGCCATTATTACATATTAAAATTTGGAATTATGACGAATTTTAAGCAATTTAATAAATTTAAATATATTAATCGTTTTATTCGATTATTCTACATAAATTTGTTTGAATTATTCGTTATTCGAAAATGGTAATTTTTAGATTGTTCGAATAATTACTCGTAAGAGATTATTCGATTAATCGAACGATCATTACTCGAATGAATGCCCTACAAAATAAAATACTCTACGTACGAGGTAAACAGTAAAAATATGCTACTTACATTGTTGTTATGTCAGTGGTAATGAGTTTGTATTTCATGTTGTTATTTTTGCTTTTGTAATTTAACTCTTACGTATGTAAGTTTGATTGTATGTAACAACAACTTGAGAAAGAAAGCATGAAAGCTTTTCTCTTTGATATTGTACTTATACAATTGTTTACATACATAAATAATAATTATGCATGTATGAATGTATGTATGTATGCATTTACACTGTTTGTCTGTCTGTCTTTCGGTGGACTCGTTTTTATGTTTGAATGTTATTCGCACTCGTATTTTAAAAGATGTACGAGTATTTCTTGTTTTCTCATTTACGAGTACAAGTTAATTTCCCGTTAGGTTTCAAGCTCAAGTTCAACACATCCAGTTTGACAGCAAGAAATCAACAGCCATGATGATGAGGTTTTTGATTCATAAATTCATGTATGGTTTTTATTTTCGTTTGTTATGTGAATACAGTGTACACATGTGTGTTTACTTTTATGTAAGAGTTACTTACATACATAGTTTTGTGTTATTGGATTTTACATAAATTTATCTATGTACCTATATACATATGTTTGTTAATGTAAGGAGAAGATGGTAAACATCATATTTGTCTTTGGAATTTGTTAGTTGTTCACTCGTAATGAAGTTGTTAACATTTTAATGTGAAATAATTGAAGCAGGTTAATGCAACATAGGAAAACACTGAAACAAGAAAACATAACGGAAAAACATTAGACTTGCCCTTAAATATAGATTTGCATTGGAAGGGTATTTTGTTCAATTTTGTTCAGCAGCAAAAACTACTAACCATTGGTAAATATAAGTGCAATCGGATAACTAGAATCCGTGTCGAAAATCAATTAAAAATTGGGAAAATTATGGTACTGTTTTTGATTTATTAAAAAATGTATTGGGTGTATTTTTAAAATTTTTTACTTTTATTTTGTAGAATATAAATAAGGACTGATATCGAAAAACCCAAGTATTATTTGATTTTTATTTTTGATCAAGCAATATGCATTTGGGGCACAAGAAGCTAAACATTTATTACAAGAGATTTTTAAAATCCGAGATTTTTATCAAAGAGTGTATACAAAAGAGGATGTTCCATTCATAAGACTTCTTAATGTGTCCTCTTATTTTTGGCCTGATTTGGCATCCTGTCACTATAGTAAGCAAGGTATTGAGTGGTACAAGAATAGTAATGTGGTATTTGTACAAATAGAGGAAAATTCTCCAAACTGCCTGGAGCTAAGGCCAGAGGATCTAGTTAAAAGAGAATTGTATAGCATAAAAAAGGTGTCCAAAAGTGTGGTAGATTTTAAACGGAGGTGGACGAACAAAGTGAACGAAAGCTCAATAATAACCTTAATGTATGGGTTTCCGGAAAAGGTTCATAAATTCATCATTATTGATTAGAGCTATAGAAATAATATTTTTTGTAAATTGTAGTAATAATTTCAATTAAATATAAAAAATCAAATCTGTAAGTTTAGTGGTTCAATTTTTATTAACATATACTATGTATGTTAAGATTTTTCGATATCAGTCCTTTATTCAAATTATTGGTCATTGATAGCTTTGACCTTTTCCCATCTTTCTGGCAAGATTTGAATTCCGATCCAAAAGAACTGCTCATCTTTTGAGGCCAAGAACGAATCAAGCCAATATCGGCTACTCTGTTCCAAAGTGAAACGTATCCCAGAGAGCGTACTGCATCGATCGAAACAAATATTAGTTGGACTGGCATGGTTTGGACTATATGACGAGTGAGGTAAAACTTCCCAACTGTTCATTTTAAATACTTTTTAACAGATATTGCAACATGTGGCCGATCGATGTCATGATGGACTATTATGGTTTCATATCTGGCTGCATTTTCTGGGCATCTTTCGGACAATGCTCGCTTCAAACGAATCAGATGCATTCCGTAAAGGTTCCCTGTGATGGTCTGGTTAGATTGCAGCAGCTCATAATAAATAGGATCATTTTGCTCCCACTAAAAAAGAGAATTACCTTTGCGCCATGAATATTTGGCTTTGTTGTCTATTCGACTGGTTGGTCGGGCCTCCTCTACGATCTCTTACGCTTCGGGTTATCTAATGGGTCAATTCTGCATCGCAAGTAATGATTCGGTGCAAAAATTATTTTCTCTTATATAGCATTCAAGCATCATTTCGGACATGCAAAATCATCTTTCAAGGTCTCTCGGCTACAATTGGAATGGTACCCAATTTCCCTGCTTTTGAATGAATCCTGCTGCTCGCAAACGTTTTGAAATTGCTGCCTGAATAGCTCCCAATGATTTTGAAAGCTCTTTTTGAGTTCTACAACAATCTTCATGGAGTAATGCCCCAATTCTAAGTCTTCAAACTTTTTTGGCTGACATGGGCGATCTTTGTCTTCCGTGTTAAAATCACCACTTCTGAACCGCACAAACCATCTCTCGCACTTTGAAACCGATGAAACACATACACAATAAGCTTCGGTGAACAATCGGTGAGCTTTAGCGGCACTTTTCTTCAAATTAAATGAGTAAAGCAACACTTCCTGCATATGAAGCTGTGTTGGTTCAAAATTCGACATTTTCGAAGCCAAAAAAAAAACTTTTTTGTTTACACTGTAATGTTCAATAACTAAGTTATAATTAATGAATGATATGTACCCTTAAAAATGACATATAAGTTATTAAAACCAAATACTGTGTTCAAAAGATACGTCATCTATTGTAAATCCCGCAAATCAAAGAGCGAAACGTGCACTGGAATTCTCTGATGATCTTAAACTATTATCTTAGACAGGGTTCCCAGATTTTTTTTCGAGACTTATCCCCAAATTAAAATTTTTCATCCCCGAAATACCCCAAAAAACAGTTTGTGATATCCCCAAAAATCCCCAGTGAAAATACTAGTTTAATTTTAATTCATACATATTTATATGTACTTTATATGTTCTACAATTCTTTTTATTTAAGTTGTATGTATGTATAATAATTTAAAAAATATAATTTATAATACATATACATGTAAAGGTTACTTATTTCAAAAAAAAAAAAATAAAAATTACACAAAAAGTTGTATTTTTAACAAACTATAACCAATTTTAAGAACTCAGTGTAATTTTCCATTTAATTTTGAAATGAATACCTTTCTTTATATACATTTAAATTTCAGATTTTATTCCATAAGAAATACCTTGAGACCAATATTTCAATTTGCAGTTTTATTTTTTGCCATTTTTAACGTTACAAATTCTTCTTCTAAAACAAACATTCACGTTTATTGATAACACATAATATCAAGGATTGCCAGTATAAAATGTCAAATAGCATATTGTTGAAATTTTACGACTTATCAGACTTAAAGTTCAATGTTTTCTTTCGATTTTAAAATAAACTCTTGCATAAATTAAATAAAACAATTCAGTAAATACGAAAACTAAAATGAAAAAATAAAAATCCCCAAAAATATTCCAAAAATCCCCAAAACATACAATATTTCCCCAACTGTTCCCCATATCCCCAAACCAAATTATTTATCCCCATTTACAAAATAAAATCCCCAATTTGGGGAAAAATCCCCTAATCAGACAACACTGATCTTAGATTTCATGATAAATGCTCTGTTTTCCACACTATCGATACTGCCGCGAGAGCAATTCTAGTATTAAAACTTGAGATGTCGACCACTAGTATCTATCTATATCAGTGATGTTCAAAAATAAAAATTAAGATGTATTGGTGAGAGAGCTACCCAGCAAACATAATGTCAAACACTTAAAATAATAACAAAATGAAGAAAGTTTAGATTTAGAATTTTTGTCAAATAAAACCAATTTATTAAATGAATGTAATTTAAATTTTAAGGAAATGAAAAAATAAACATTGTAAGTCCGAAATTCTCTTAAATTTTGTATTTATTTTTGACTTTATTTTATTGTGTTCAATTGTAATTGAAACGCGTATGTTGGCTATGTTCCGTCTAAAAACCAACCAACAACAATGCTTAATGAATTTCTTAAAAAAATTAGACATTTGTTATGCTCTTTTAAAGAGAATAAGAATATGTGTGTTGTTACTCAGCGCGAAAGCACAATGAAATGAACATCATTGATCTATATACACGGCTCTCAACCTCAATTTAATACGGTTGAAATGTCTTCCATTTATTCCCTTGCCCAGCTCAGACAACACATTGTTCCGTTGTTTATATATGGGCATTTCCCCTGAATGGCCTACCAGGATCGAAAAATAAAATGTCGATAATCATCGTGTTTTATTTTTTATAATTATGGTTTTTATAATAGAATGGTTTCATAGCATATCTCAGCTGTTTTAATTGAGAAATTTCGGCTGGAAACTGGAAAATTTTATATTTTCTTTTTAAGCTAGTTCTAAAGACAATTTTATATTTAATTATTTTACATGTAAAAAATATATTATGTTTGCACTCTTTCTTCAAAATCACTCTATTACAATCAATTAAGAAGAGAAAAGTGTAAGGAGAACAACAAAAGTTCGATTAACGGTTGATTTTTACTTTGTTTCTTATCTATGTTTTAATCGTACGTTCGCGACCGAAAACATCATTTTATTGTAATTGCTTTGCATTAAACGTCAACTGGAGCCAGACAGAACACATTTTAATTAAGTTCGGTGTCACTAATTTGTAAATAAAAAAAAAATTCTCGGTTACAATTAAATAAAGTTTTTTTTATTTGCAAAATTTCGTACGTTCGTGACCGTAAGTAAATTTTTTTCATAAAGAATGCATTTATTTTCTTAACACGTATCAGAATGATGAATTCGATCTTCTGTGATTTTCTGTGACTCAGAATAACTTTCTGAGTCGATCTGAAACGATATTCGTCCGTCCGTCTGTCTGGCTGTCCATGTAAGCATTGTGCGCACAGTACAGGTCGCAATTTTGAAGATATTTCGATAAAATTTGGTATATATAATTTTTTTGACCCAAGAACGAAGGCTGTTGAAGCTGGCTGAAATCGGTCCATTATTTCACATACAAAATTACACTTTATCGGTCATAAATGTTTAATTTATATACATAGGTATATACACAAATATCGTTCCAAATAAGTTTTATATATACCGAATTCATGTCACCAAATTTTGTTACGATCGGTCCATAAATAGTCATAGATCCCGTTAATTTAAGTGCATTGTTCATACCTGCATATTTAAGATAAGTGCATAATACTTTTGGAAGCTATAACTGGTTTTCATGAAAAAAATTTAATTTAGCTGCCTAATACAAAATTAAATCAAAACAAATAAGAAAAATACGATTTTGAATGAAAAATATATTGTAAACTTCTTAATAATTTTAAAAGTAGCTAAAATATCAATTTGACGTTATTTTTAGACGGAAAAATCACAAAGCTTCATGTAAATTATTTGCCGTTAGCTGCTTTTTTGGGCAGTAAACTGTAAATGCACTTAGCAGCATCAATGAGCAGGTAAGTGCATTGAGGTTAACTGCATTTTTAACTTACCTGCACAAAATATCGTGCAAAGTTGATTGAGCAGGTAAGTCAAAATTACTGTTCCATTTTTCATCGTAATTTCTTTTGAGTAGCTCCCAATAATTTTGCAAGCTCTTGTTGAGTTTTACAACAATCGTCATGGAGTAATGCTTCCAATTCTTAGTCTTCTTTGGCTGGCCTGGACGCTCTTTGTCTTCGTGCCAAAATCACCACTTCTTAATCGCTCAAACTATATCTCGCAAGTTGAAACCGATGCAAAACATTCGCTATAAGCTTTGGTGAATAATCGGTGTGCTTCAGACGCACTTTCTTGAAATTAAAGAAGTTAAGCAAAAGTTCCCGCATATGACGCTTTGTTGGTACAAATATTCGACTTTTTCGAAGCAAAAAAAAACTTTATAATATTCAATAACTAATTGAGAATAAATGACTGATATGGAATCATCAAAATGTTATATAAGTTATTAAAAAGAAAAACCGCTTTTAAAAGGTACGTCATCTATTGTAAATCCTGCATTTATAAGTCATACATCAAATCAAATTTGTTTATTGAAAATTTGTTTAAACACCCAAAGTTTTAAGCTATTATCAACAAGCTACTTTTTGTGGATGAATAATCGCTGCTGAACATCGTGTTAGTTGACGTAGCTAAGTATGATTTTTCTGCCAAAATTGGAGTCCTATTGCATACGTTCATTTGGGATTATCAATCATTTACTTTTCCATGGTGTCAGATTTGACAGATGCCGCCAAAATACCAAGGCACGCCCTTATTGAAAAACACTTTAGAAGCATAGTCACGATATATTCGTTTATTGACCCCGAGATCATGTCACATGTTCACAGAGAAACCTATTTTGGATAACCGAATTTGTAGCTAATCGAATCATTCAGTCTTAATGACCAAATTTGTCTGTTCTGGCTCACAAATTAAGTTGGGGTGACAAAAATTAGGATATTTCAACTCTCTCTTGCAAGAACCGAAAAATATGTAAATATTATCGATTCATTTGATTGGCTATAAATTTGGCCATGACAATGAATCTGTTTTCTCTGTGTAGCTATTACTCAAGCACTGCATAGAAAGGGTGTTTTGGATATTAGAAGGAACTGGATATGCTATCATCTGAAGTTACGAAGTTGGAGTTGTGTGGATCATCAAAGACCATACCAGCAACCAGGGGTGTCTATAAGATGTTGAAGTTGTACACAATCCCTCGTGAACTGCTGGAATGAGATAAGAATTTTGGCTTCCTAATAATATCGTTAATGATGTCGCAATGAAAAGAATGCAGCTTGTTCTGAATATAATTACCAAGTGATGCGGGGAAACCTATTACTGTGCCATTAACCAGACATAGAGTTCTAAGACACATCGAACCAACGTTGAATGGTTCACTTATTGTGTTCTCGAATTAGGTAAACTTTCTTGGCGTTTACTCTTGTAAGGATCATCACTTGAAATACTTAGTCATATTTCCAACACTACCAATCTAGGTCTAGCAGCGTCTATTTTGTAGAAGATTACCTATACTTACATATATATTCCGAATTAGTATTGTGGGATATTTGTATCACTTCATTTGTATATTAATCCTTTCAGTAATTTGGTAAATGCACTCTTTGTATTTAGACTACCAGTTATATCAGTAGACAAATTGGGCGACCTAGTTGGACATATTCAAATTCTCTAGATGTTTGAGACCGACCTTTGCATAGTGATAGGTGGTCAAGCTTTGTGGAATATTAATATCTATCAGTTGTTACGAAACGCGTGACACTGGGGACGGAGTTTATGACACCAACACTCAAACGGTATTACTATGGGCTGTCAACGTCAATCTTTCCTCAATGATGCCGGCGGATGTATTAGGTCTTTCATTAAACTGGATTATTTGCTTCATATGATTTAGGGCTTCACAAAATATCAAATTCGCAGTGCATAAAGTCTCACTAGTTGTTACACTATTCTAATTTTACAAAATTATAAGGTCCGACCAATAAATTTTGACAGATGAGACTTTCTGACTTTCTGGTGGAATTTTCCGTTTTGGTATTCAGGGACTTATAATAAAATTAAATTTCCTTCCTTAAATTCCTGTTTAATGGTGTATTTTGCTAATTTTTAAAAGAAGTACAAAAAAGACCCATGCCTTGAGGATTTAGAGGGTTAAAATATTCTACAAAAATGTTCTCCGTAACATTTTACATAAATTTGCTGAATACATTTTATACCTAAAATGTAAGTATCAAATGGTTACTTATGCCGATTAACAATAAGAATGTGGCAAAGTTGGGAAACTTAAACCTCAAATGAAATTCAGATGTAAACTTTCAAAACGCCGAGGCGCGCCGATACGCTTGACTTTTTTTATCTCCTCTATCAAAATTTATTGGTCGGACCCGGTAATTTTTTTTGTATTATACAGTGTAATTATAGTTATGATAATGTCTCACTTTAAACTAATTTTTGAAACTAACTCTATTTTTATAAAAAAAAGCTGCCTTTGACAGGTATTCACAATATTTATCAGATAAAATATGGAGAAGCTTTCGATTTTTATTCTCTAAGCAACTCCGCAGTCTACACTGATGGCGTCTGAAATTGAAATTGGCGTCTTTGGTTTGGAGAATTGAATCTGGAGACATCGATCATTGATATCTAAGTACGTGAAAAGTTTTGCATCAATCACTGATCTCCACTACAATGTATTAACGAAGAAAGGTCTTCTCAATAGCATTAATGCATTGGTCCAACTTGGACAATACCTAGTCGAGTTAGTTGGTGTTCCATATTCTGGAACACCCACTAATACTGCATTCATATGAACTTTGTTGCGGTATCGATTATGTTGGATAAAGGGGCATTGGAAGAGAAGGAAATTAGGTAGGGACAATTAGTGTCTTATATATTGGTTGGAACTCGACTCGACACTGTATGATTTGAAATATATCAAAACGTTTGGATTATCCAAGTAATTGTTGTCTGTATGACGAAGAGAAGGAAACGATATACTGGTTTGGACTAAAATATCTTGGTATAAGCCTCCTTCGTGATCTGGACTGTCTCAGGGTCAAATTTGTCAGAAATATCGGGTGGTTCTCACAGTACTACAATATTAGTGTGAGAGACTTTTATGGACCTGCAAGCTTTGTTTTCAACATAGTAAAATTTGATTTTAAATTCCTATTGTCAAACTTCAATGTATCATATCTATTGATTGACCATGTTTTGTATTATATTTGAAACCGTATATAATTAAAATATTTATATTACTTAGTAACGAAATTTTTATCGGATCGAAATTGTAAATGTTTGGGTGCAATTAGTTTTTATTATTATTATTTGTGGCAAGTATACAAATACTTTAAAGAATGCATTTAAATGAACATTTAATCTAAATAAAAATTTATGTGAGATTTCGTTGGCTCTATATACAAACAAATGAACTGCAAATTTTATTGAAAATATTTAACAAATTTGTGGATGAGTGAGTGGGTGCACAAACGAATATCTACTAGTATTTTATCAATAATTTTTAAAACAAGAAGAATACTATATGTATAAAGACCCCAACATGGGTGATGAGTAAGAGTAAATTCAATTAAAACAAAATGATGACTGTGTCAAATAATTGCAAATAATTCTTTAAGATTTGCAAACTCACTGATTTTGTCATTGGGTCCACACAGAAAACGTGTCGACATGATAATCTCATACTGACACCAACGCCACCACATCACCCTCATTCAATCATAACAAAATTTGTATAGTACGAGTACGAGTAATTGTGTGATTTCT
Source organism: Calliphora vicina (assembly GCF_958450345.1). Classification (NCBI taxonomy): domain Eukaryota; kingdom Metazoa; phylum Arthropoda; class Insecta; order Diptera; family Calliphoridae; genus Calliphora; species Calliphora vicina. Next base: position 64,307,438 of record NC_088782.1, read on the forward strand.
TCCCACCACGATATAATCAAAATCAAACTCAAGTTTGTTTTCTTGGCCAACATGAAAAAGAAAAAAAATAAAGAAAGAAAATAAATAAATTAAATAAACCACAACAAAAATATCTCACACAAACAAATAACTTTTTTTGTTTATGATGCCGACCGAAAATTTAGCCGGTAAAATTAACAAACAGTTAATGTGGGAAACAAAAGTGAAAGAGCTAAAATGTTAAGTCAACACAGAGAAAAATGTATCTAACAGATTCACAGAGACCAAGAGTTAGACTATTTCAAAGAGAATTTTAAACACACAGTTATGGAGCTGCTTTGAATTAGAGAATTTTCAAAGTTGAACGAAATAAAATATGTTGTTTTTTTTTCCTATGTTTTCTTTGAATTTCACAATACTCTTTACACAACAAATATTAAAATTTAAATACAAAAAAATAAAACATCAAGCGGTTTATGTGTGACGTAACATACAACCAACAAATAAAACACAACTTAAATAGCGAGCTGCCATATGGTGGCTGCTTCGAACTTTACAAATATCATTCGAACTAAAATTCAAATTTTTCAAAAAATAACGTTCAATTTATTAAATATTTACCTATTCTAATGAAGGATGTACAACTTTTAAGCACATGCGGCACTAAGTCGGACGAAATTTGGTCAACTTATATTGAAAAAAAGGCTTGAAAAATAAGGAAATACAAAAAAGAGCAGTTTCACGTTAAGTTTTCCAACTATTTTTATGATTCGTGAAACAGTTTCAAAAAATCTGGTGATTATCATTTATTTTGTATTAGTTATAGACACTAGATCGTTCAATATGTCAAAGTTCCCATAAGGAATAGTTGCCATTTTACAAAGCAGGACAGTGGAATATTCTGTATTCTCTACTTCATTATAATTTCCATAGCCACTGTAGATGTCCTTATATTAAGCGTGTCGATCAATTCAAGTCTGTGCAATTACCACATACGATAACACAATTATACATCCCCTGGCCATCGAAAGTGATAAGTAAATTGTGATATGGTAAATTGTTTAACCAAAATCCGAGTTACATACCAGATCTTGTGGAACTATTAAAGTAATATCAAATATTGTCAGTTCATTTACGCTAATATTCCCTTGTAGGTTCCTGTATTCAGGGAGACAAATAACCCTAATGTTGGGTTCAGTCACCTGTTTGAGAGATGTCCTGCAGTCGAAGTGAATTTTTATTTCTTATATTTATATGTACGATGTCAAGTACATTGAACACAGGTAGTGTTTAATATCACATACGCTCCTCATCATGGTCGTCCACGATTACATACCTTATATGACTTTGTACCCATCACGCATTCAATGAGAAATGTTCGTTGAAAGCCTGAAGTTCTCTGCGACTACGACTGACTACTCAGATCTAATATTCGTGTACCTCTGTAGCTTGACTATATGTATGTATATTGTGATATACCTCCTAAATAGTGGTTTCGCATTTGCTTCAGCCACAACTTATCATTGTTTCTGAGACTTTATCTAATACCAAACTTTTCCACAAACAAGACCACTGCTTAAGCCATCATATTATTCATATTGTGATTTTTGTTCTCCAGTTATCTCTCGGTAATATGATTTCCTCATCCCGAAAATTTTTAGATAACTGGTGATAATGAAAGTCTGTAATTAATAATGAGTGTCCAGGTTCACTGATTCTCAATTATCTATTCTGGCTAACATAATTTGAATTCATATGAAGATGAATCCCACACATTGTCCCAGTAGCAGTAGATCTTCGTAAAATAAGACATGTATTAATGCGAGTTTGCATTAATGATAAGTTTCTCAAATGTGTAAATAACAGCATACGCATTCTTTGCTATTTTCTTTAGATTCGCCATTTAGATTTCCCCAAAAGTTTATCAAAGGAGTAAATAGCAACATACGCTTTCATTTAGATTCCGTGTTCATTTTCATTTATAATCGAATATTAATCCAAAAAATGTTTCCATTTATACCCCATTTTTGAGTGGTTAAATGTGTGAAAAGCGCCATATGTTTTTGATAATGGTTAATGCCAAGTTCACATGTAGCGACCCATTGATTCAGTAACTTCAGATCAGATTCCATCATCTCCTTAATCGTATTTGGAAACTTTCCCCTTATTACTATCAATACATTACAACTCGTAAGCTCGAGTTATATTAGAATTTTATTCAGATCAAGAACTACCAGTTCCCACGGCATTCATGAGTACACCAGCCTAAATATGGAATTATGTGAATACCTTAATAATCCAAGCGCTTACCTCTTTGTTAGTTTCAATGCCTTCACAACTCAGACTTGATATTGTTAAAAGCGAAAGTTGATATATCAAGGATACAAGTGCATATTCTCCTCGGTCAAGAGATTTGTCTATTCTCGATATTAATGAAGTGTAGTTTCAATAGATTTGCCTTTAATTTATGCATAATTAAAGGGAGATAATTATTTAACCATATATATGGTTGATACAATCATGTGAATCGTAAATTAACCATATTATGGTTACCACAATCATGTAAATAGTTACTGTGACTATAATATTGTTAAAAAAAACTTTTAACAATATTGAAATGGTTACAGTAAATATGCACAACTATATTATTTCTCTGCGTTACTTTACACACAACAAAAACGATCAGTTGTTGCGTTCCGTTAAAGATACACTACGTTACAGTCGGCTAACCCATCCTTTATTTGTATTTTTTACGCTCTTGCTGTGTGTTTTTTGTTTACATTCGGATTGTGTACGTGATTGAAGAAAATCTTCGTAATCTGAACAATATGAACGCGCATCGCTGATCTAAAATCCTCTCCACAGACTTCATCTGGAAAGATGACAAAATGATTGGTATGTAGTCCTTTGTTTCACAATGATACATTTTACCTAGAATTTTTTGACATACATATATGTATATATTTTATAAAATTTTTTTGGCAAAAACAGAAAAAATAAATTTTTCCCATTTCTTAACGCGGGTTTATATAATCCTATTTTACTCAAATAGGTGTCACGATATAACAAACGATTCCCGTCAGAGAATCTAGGAGTATCGGCAGATATGCCAAAAACTTGGTAAAAAAATTATCATGGGAGCCAAACTTTAACCATAATCAATGACTTTCTTACAGTAGTAAGTTTCGACTGTAGGCATATTAATCCGTTGCTTACTATCACGAATAATACTAACAGGCCAAGTGATCCTTACTTATTCGTAAAGTAGACAAGGACTAACCCTCCGTTAGTCGCAACTGATCTGGTTGATATAGGCAAAAAATGTTATATTGTACATTTTTTTAAACACCATAAATTTTAAGCTATTTGTCGATAAAAATATATTTTTACTGCAATTTTACTTTTATCACTCTTTTAAATACTTTTTTTTTAATATTATTTTTATGTTTTCGAAATAAAAAGTGAAGAGATTATTTTCAAACGCGCCTTTTTTTATTGATATCAGTTTGATACATTGCGACTAATCTCGATTGAAAATTATTGACGTATTAAAGACATATAGATAGATTTCTCTAAAATATTTTTTAATTAAGTTTCAAATGATATCTTTCAGATATTTCAGCTGTTGCGGCGGTAAGGGAATTTTTGTGTTGAATTTTGTTGGGATATTTATATAATTAAGATATTTTTGAGAGCTTAACTTAATATTGCAAACCCTTAGAGAGCATAGTTAGTGGAGATAATAAATTCTCACACCTAAAAGATCAAATTGTAGAAGCAAGAAACATATTACTTAACATTTTATAGATCAGCTTTCTGATTAAAAAACTTAATTCATACCTCAAAGTTTTTTATTTGTCTGGAATACTGTCTGAGTTTATTTTTTTTTTGATAGCCCCATCTTAAAATGTATTTTTTTTTTATTATCTTTAAATTTCTGTCTTTATACGAGCATTGACCCCTAATCTATTGCAATACAGTTTGCGAATTTAATGTTAATTAGACGATTACATAGCTCTCTCAATCGCGAAAATATTTGCAAATTTCTCTGACACTTTGACAGCTGCCCGTTATATAGTTGGTATGATAATAAACAGATGAAAAAAGAGTAACTGCTATATTCCGCAGTGCCGAATCTTATATACACTTCATCAAAGTACACTTTAAGATAAAAATCAAAGCAGTTTTTGGTAAAAAAATTTTGGTGAACAAAATTCGGGTAAAAAAAAATTCTCCCAAGGTGATTTTGGCGGTTCGAATTTATAAGGCGAAATGGCTTTAATTTGGTGTCCATATTGTCAGTGTACATTCCTGAATTCGGAATAAGAATATCCTTTAGACTCCCAAATGGATGCAGCATCCTTCAGGCCGAGATATTGCTGATTACTTGATGGGAAGAGGAGCCTTGATGTCGGATAGACTTCCTCTGTGGAATCCCGCTGTCAACCTGCAAGGAACTGATACATGACACATATTACGAACTTGCCCAAGCAAGATGGGGTTCTGAATACACCTGTGCCACCACGAGGATGATATGGCCTGCGTTGGACTGTAAACGCACGTCGTATCTACTTCGGTTTCAACGAATACGACTGAGCAACATGGTGGCAATGATCACCGGGCATTGCACCCATGCTGCGACTTCAGTAGAAGTTGTCAGAATAAGGAAGAGGAAGAGACCATCCTACACTTCTTCTGTAACTTCACGTGCCAGGCTTTTAGATGAGTTCTTTAGTACCCTCTCCGGGTTATCTGTGAAGGACGCCTTTATCAGGGAAAGCGGATAGTTGATAAGACCGGACATGCAAATTTTACCTCTTGGGGACCCAGCAACCATCCCATGATGATCTGCGTTATTCGAATTCTTTGAATTCTCAACCCCTCTCCTACTTTTCTATTTTTATCTACACTCTACTCTTGAAAATTTCACTATAACTTAATCTTTAGATTTCCATTTTCTTTTACTTCTATTTCCCTTTTCCTTATTTCTGTTTTCATTTTTCTTCTTCAGGTATCACTAAGGGAACGTTTATTGGACCCAAGTAAGCTCTACCAGACGAAGGTTTTGGACGGCTGCCTGAATACCATACCATAATGAAATGAAAAATGTGGAAATTGCAAACGGAATGAATGGCAAATATATACCCTTACCACTCATGCTGAAGGGTATAACAATGGTTACGTCAAAATTCCATATTTTCTGGCAACACTTTTTGTCTCAAACGATACAAAAAGCCAAGAAAGCTAAGGCAAAAAAACAGAAAACAGAAAAATGTGTTATAAGCACTCTCTACTGTTTAACACACACTGAGCTGTTTCGAAACTCATTTTGTGTTGTAGTGACATAATCGGCAATCAACAGTCACTGTACAAATGTAAACACAATGACGACTCTTGGAACGCACACACAGATACTCACGCATACATTGAGTCTAATGAAAAAATAAGAGAATTGTTTGGGGACCACGCTAGAGCCAAGCACAGCACACATTATTATTGTGCTCAGACAATTTCAAATTGAACGAACAATTTCATTCGCTTTTTAACAGCGGCGGTGACTTGAAGCTAAAAATTATTGTATATTTTGCTTCGCGCGCTAAACTTTTGAACACATTGAAAATAAATGAAAAAAAATTCAAAAAAGAAATAGAAAAAACACGTCTCGCCGTTGATTTTATAATAATTGTGGAGATACAAAAATCTCGTACGCGTTGTGTTTTAGTGCTAAAAAATAAGAAATGCTAGAAAAAAAAATTTGAGAATAAAAACACAAAATCTATTGTATGTATTTTGTCAGAAAAAAATCAAGCAAATAAATAATATTGCAAAAAAATCCATGTTTTTTGTAAAATTTCTAAGAAATTGAAAAAATTTCAACAAATTTTAAGTGCAAAAAAATAAAACGACATCAATCTTCAATGAATTGTTAAATAAATGTCGCAAAAATTCAACAACAAAAAAAATTTCAAAGTAGTTACGTAAAAAAGTATCTTACAAAACAAGTTACGCCCAAAAGTGTTTCACTCAGAATCGCCACAATTTAAGGCCTGTTCATTAGAGAATTCACTTTAAACAACAAAATCATAAAAATTGTGACAAAAAAACACAGATTTAACCAGAAAACTTCTAATAAAAACAAGGTAATTTCAAAGAAAAACTTTGTTTTAAAAACTCATCATCAAATATCAATGTGAAAGAAACACGAAACAAAAAATTATGCAAGTGTTTTGGTGGTACAAAAAAAAATTCTGATTGGATTGCGTGAAACAAAAAACAGTTACAAAATCACTACGCGCTCACACAACACATAACACACACAGATACTCACTCACACACACTCCGTGTCAGCGCTCACTCACACACATTTAGTGTAAACTGTTGATTTTTTGGGTAAGAGGTGAAGCGAAGTAGGCTGAAGGGTTCATACCAGTGTTGCCAGTAAATTTTATTGCAAAAAGATTTTTAAGTTGTTCTAAGGCCAATTAAAGTACTTGTGCTAAATTTATTTATAAATTAATTAGTTTTTTCATTGAGGTTGTTGTGTATTAGTTTGGGTCTATACTCAGCAAAACCAAAGTCAAATGTAATTTCAAACCCCTCATCAAAAGTTTAATAGAATTTGAGAAAAAACATTGCCAATTGTTCAGAAAACCTAAACGTTGTTAAAGAAAGTTTTTTTTAAATAATTCTCAAGTTAACACAAAGGGACCTACTGTATGGAGCCAAGTGAGCTGTTCTTTCTTGCTTCGACGGCTGCCTATATCACTGGATATCACTATGAGATAATTTTACATTTGAGAAAGGCTTTGATTTCAAATCATTCTCAATTTGAGAACGAACCTCAATGTTTACTAGATATCACTATGAATAATCAAAACCACCAACAAACACAAAGTCAGAAGCTTGAAAAATTATGACTTTTTATGCCGTCACTCGTTATTTCAAACCCTTTATCAAATCTTTAAGAAAATTTGATAACAAAAAACAACCCCTAATGGTTGAGTTTGTATTTGGATATCTCTAAGAATAATCTGAACAACCAACATACACAAAGTGAAATTGTATGACTTTCATTTGATATCAAACATAACTCTCAAAGGTTTCTCAAACCTTAGAAGACAGGTTTGAATTTCGAATTGATGTTATTAAACAATTTTAGAATAAATCTATTTTTTAAAATTTGGGGTAAACCATCCTTTTGTTGAGAAGCTTATTATTGTCAAATGTTTTTCAAATCGATCACAAAATATTAAAAATATTTTATAGATTTTGAGACTTGCCGTGTGAATTTATATGGGTTTATCATTAGACAACCATACTGTCTATGTTAAAGACTTAGTAATTCAGATGAGGCTGCTGTGGCTTAATTGGTTATCGCGTTTGATAATGCGCCTACTCACCACTGGAGGCGCTGCAAACTGTACTAATAACAAACATAACGAGCGATTACAGAGTTGTCAAATAAAAAATTTTCTCCTCCTTTCACCCCCTTTCCTTCTCCAATCTATCCCCAAAAGAAAGTAACACAAGTAATAATTAATACCTATAATTGCCTAAGGTATATATCAACCATTTGTAGGCAGATTTTCCCGGATTTAAATAGAAACCGAACCAGTACCTCGTTTCTGTAACTTGTGAGAAGTTTTCGCATCGAAAAAAATTTTTAAATTCTAGTAGTCATTCAGTTTTTAACAGGATGACTTAGGTAATGTTTAAATTGAATACATCAAAAGTACAGACACAGTTAACGATTTACTAATACCCGCCCTGTGTTTAACAGGAAGTTTATAAATGTTTCGAATGAAAAGTTTCTCACATACAATACAGAAACGAGGTACAGGACTATGTGAAATAAGTATATTGATGTATCAATCAGTATGTAAGTTATTTGGGGGCTTCGGAGAGTTGATTTTAACAGACAGATGGCACATGATGATGGGTATATACAGAAATATAACAGCAATTTTTAGTAAATCCAAAAAAAACCTTTTCTTTTTTATATTAAAGTGTTAGATCCTTTGTGATAACATCGGAATCTGTAGAGTTAATCTGAATCTTTAAAATAATCTTTCCCATAAAATATTTCTGGATTTTGAAAATAATCGGGGAAAGGTTTTTAGATGACTTTACCTACAACTTAAAGTGAAGCTTATTGAGTCTAAAATCAAATCCATTTAACCGAATTGAAACAAAATTTAAACGTTGATAGACACGTAAATGGTAACACTGGTTCCCACAATACAATCATGAAAAACTAAAACAATTCATACAGAATCAGAGAGTAAGAGGTAAATACTACATAACAGTACTCTGTTGAGTTAAATGTGAGCTCAAATTGTTGCCATTTTGTATAGCGAAATGTGGGATTCTCTATTCTGTTATTTGGAACGGAATTTTATTTAAGCTAACACAAACTTTTGAAACCTCTGAAAACATTATTTTGGCTTGTCTGCAGTAAAACCCAGAGTTTTTGGCGGGAATCGAAACTGATAGTCCAGCACACTCGGACTAGATCACTCTATCATTTACACCCTGAAGTAGATGTAGACGAACAGCTGATCAAAGTTTATCTCCCCAACAATCTTTTAAATTCTAAGTCTAAAAACATAATTATGCTGGAAATGGAAGTTTCAATTAAATCGAGAGGTTGTTTTAATCAAAAGTATAAAATATTGAGAGGAATCATTCAGTTTAAGGCGTAATAATAAAAACTTATATAAAAAAATTGGAAGTCTTCGTCGTGTAAAATAATGAGGCAAGAGGAAACACGAACACCCTGCTCGTAGTCCTCAGTAAAAGCTCCTCTTGTTATTAAAATGCTAACCTTCGAACTCTAACTTTTCTAAAGAATTATATTTTATGTATTTGATGCAGTTACCTTTCAATTGAATTATCGTATTTCCTTGACATTCTGGGCATTATAATTCAGAGCAATGCTCATTGGAATAACATGCACTCAGAATATGTTATTCATCACTGCATCCATTTAGGGATTGTAACTTCAAAGTTTATTTTGGAGGTACATGCCAGATATTGCAAAGATTCTTTCGCCAACAATATGAAATCCAAAACTACTGATTCATTCATAAGAGCAGCGAGCTAATGTGGAAAGATTTTAGCTATTCTATCGATACATCATAGGAAAGATTCCCGATTTCCAATGATTCAAATGATTTCTATGTTTATCAAACATATTTATGTTAATTTAGTTAACACTACATCTAAATAATTATGAACCGATCATCATACATTTTAGTAACACGATCTCTAATATGTATGTACTTGTAAAAAATTTATGTTCGTTGAATGATTTTCTTAAGTAGAAATTGTATAAGAGAAACTAATCGGGATTTAATTCTCCCAGAATACGAAGAATTATGACCCCTTTCACATTACTTGCTTGCATCTTGTGTTTGCTGATGTCAGAGGTAAGATCGGGTTAAGGAGAAGAACATTTAGGATGTTGTTTTGTTGTTAAGCAAAGGTCTTGCTCAACTAAGTTGCCTAATATCAAAGGGTTCTATAAAGATTTGTGAGCGGTTAACCAATTTAGTAATTGTCCGATCCGTATACAGTTTTACTTTAAATTGGCTTTTAGGCCAATACTTTTGGGCATCATATCTATTTCTTATTTGGCAACACTATAGACTACATAACATTGTCGTTTTGTTGTTTTTATTTGATTATTTTTTTTAAACGTTACCAAATCAAATTCAAACATTCAAAATCAAAAAAGAGTACAACAAATTCAAAGAGTACGAAAAAATTCACAAGTACTTTGCATGCAAAAGTATTAGTGATTATGAAACAACTAAGAGAAACAAATTTTTGCATTGCGCAAAAATAATAAGAGAAAATGACACCAAAAAAATCATCGTGGGAGCCCAATATTTTATATTAGCAGTTCAACGTAATATCTTTAAGATACTCGCAGTCGTTCGTACATTATCAAAAAAAAAAAAAAGAAATGAAAACATTAAACAATTATTCATATTTAGTTGTTGCTGTTGGTTTTTTTACGTTTTCATTCAGAAAATCCCAAAAGTGTTGATTACGATGATTAACATGATAATTATGACGAGGTTGATAATGATTGTGTGAAAAATAAATAGAAACAAATCAGAACCAAACCAAACCACCAACCAACCCACCCAGCCAATGAACAGTCAGACTCTCCTCACTCACTCAATCACTTACGTGTTGCTGTATTTATAAACATATTACTAACAACAATAACATCAACAACAACAACAAATAGTGCACAATAGTGCATACTTCAAAAAGCAAAACAAAAAAACAAACAACAACGACAGCAACAGCGATTTAGTGTCATGTAAATTTACGTATTTAATTTTTGTGTTTTTGTTGTGCCTTTAGTGGTTGTATAATTTTTTTATTTTGTTTAAACAAAAATTTTACAATGAAAATTTAAGAATTCTTAGAAAATACTGCTAATAAACAAGAGTACACTTGAATATTTGCAAAAGACAGAAACTAGAAATAAAAAATTACATGAGTGCCTGCTGGGAATTATTGGAAACGATCTAAATAAATAAACAGTTCAACAATGTATAGAGTAGTTAGTGGATTAAAATGATCTTGAGGATAAAGAATACTTCTTGGATTGTTAATTAGTCTACTTATAATTAAAAGGCTATATATACATCTCAGGGTCAAAGGTCGTTCTTCACTGTAAGGCCTCATATCTCAAAAACCAATATGTTTTTAAGATTTAAACAAAATGTGTGATAGTAATTGAAGTCTCTGCTACATTTGTGTAAAGTTTCAAGTTGGTCTTTACTTACGTTTTGGAATACTGGAGCAAATATTTTTTTGGTTTTCAGAGATTTTAGGTGAAATGTTGTATTACAAACTAATACATTGAACTGCCAAAATTATTATTTATTAGTATTTTAATACCCCGTTAGTCGCAACTGGTCTGGTTGATACATTGCGACTAGTCTCAATTGAGAATGATTGCAATTAACGGAGGGTTAAATCTTTTGTTTTAACCGGATTATAACATTGGAGGCAATAACTTGCTTTGTTGTCACTAAAATAATAAGTTAAAGACTAGATCAATCACTTTAAAGTATGTACTTAAAGCTGGATTTTCCGACTGTAACTTTTTTCCTTTACCAAATGGACCTACTAGTCTATTTTGTTATGTCTAAATTAGTTAGATTTTCTATGTGTAAAATAGTCTTAACTACATGAGAATTCCTTAGAAGTTATACAAAATAATTGTGAACGTCGAAAAAACTATCAAGCTTTACTGAACGATGGGCTAATCGCAAACTGCTCTCATGTCTTGGACCAACATAAATCTACACATCAAAACAAAGTAAGGAGTGAGATCGAAAAAACCCTAACACACATTTCCCAAGTATTATATGATTTTTTTGATCAAGTTACCTTTGAAAAGTATTATGTTTAATGTCATTTATTGTTAATCTGAAATGAGTCACGAGAAAAAAGTGCGTACTAAAATTTTTAAATATTTTCAACAAAACCCAACTTAGTCCAACAAAAAGTTGGCCAAATAATCAAAGGTGTGCCGTCATACTGATTCCAATGTTAATAAACGGTATCGGGAGAACTTGTCCGTTGATAGAAAACCTGGTTCAGGTAGAAGGAATGATCCACATGATGTTTCTGAATCCAATAATCAGAAAGGTTTTTCAAAAGAGCTCCCAACACTTCAGGTAGGAATACAGTCCGGTTAGCTCGGTACTCGGACTATTTGGTAGGAAAAGTTAAAGCCTATGCAGGTTTAAAAACATTCAAGGCTCTGCTAAGCAATATGCAGTTGCGGCAAAAGAAGCTAAACATTTGTTACAAAGGGCTCTATAAATACCGAAATGTTTAAAAAAGAGGATCATTCCATTCATTAACTTCTTAATATGTCCACTTAATTTTGGCCTTATTTGGCATCCTGTCACTATGGTAAACAAGGTCTTGAGTGGTACAGAAACAATAATGTGCTGGAGCTAAGGCCAGTAGAGAGATATTGGGTTCTTGTTAAAAAAGAGAATTGAAGAGGACAAAAAAGGTGTCTACAAGTGTGGTAGATTTTAAACGGTGACAGCAAGCACTATAAAAACCTTAATGGAAGGGTTTCCGGAAAAGGTTCATAAATTCATCACTATTGATTAGAACTACATATATAATTGATTTTCACTGTTTACTCAGTAGCATTTTAACCCATTATTTTAACAAGCTAATGTATTTAGAGGTCAATACTCACCACAAACGCTAACAAATTGAGGGTGCATGACTTAAAAATGCTGAATTTTGATGTTTTCTCATATTTCTGGCAACATATGGATTCCGAGCCAAAAGAACTGACCATCTGTTCCATAGTGAATTGTATCCCAAAGAGTGCAGTATGCATCGATCTAAACAACTAGTCTACACTATAGAGCGGGTGAGGCAAAACTTCCCAACAACATGTAGACGAGCATATTCTGGGCGTTTTTCGGAAAATGCTCGTTTCAAACGAATCATTTGCATTCGGTACAGGTTCACTGTGATGTTCTGGTCAGATTTCAGCAGCCCATAATAGATAGGATTCTCTTGCTCCCACCCCATACAGAGAAATATCTTGCCACCATGGATATTTGGATTTGGTGTCAATTCGGCTGGACATCACATACGATCTATTACGCTTCGGGTTATTGCAATGGATCAATTTTTCATTTCAGACATGCAAAATCAGCTTTAATTCTTATGGTAACTAATTTCCCTGCTTTTGGAGGAATCCTGCTACATGCAAATATTTTGAAATTGCCGCTTGAGTAGCTCCCATTAACTTAGCAAGCTCTTGTTGAGTTTTAGAACCATGTTCATGGAGTAATGACTCCAATTTTTGGTCTTCAAACTTTTTTGGCTGGTCGATCTTTATCTTCCGTATCAAAAAACCGCACAAATCGATGGAAAACAATCCCCATAACATTTGGTGAGCAATCAGTGCGCTTCAGAGGCACTTTTTTTCAAATTAGATAAGTAAAGCTAAACTTCCCGCACATAACATTTACTGTCTGGTGGCCTTTTCAAAAATGGAACTACATGTGCGTAAATCGATTTAACAGAGAGATGTTTAATTCTTATTTAAAATGAAATAATTAACAAATTATTGCAAACATTTTTTGAAGTATTTTGAGAAAATTAAAACTTTAGTGAATTTCATTCTACTTAAATTGCATGAATAATGTCTTTATTGCATTTCAATTTACTTATAGTTTAGTTGATAGAGCTTGACAAATTTTATGTGTATAAAATTGAAATAGAAAATCAACACATTTCAATGCAAAAACTTAAAATTAAAAATAAATTAATAAAACTATTTATATGTATGTATATAAAAACATTTTAGATGTCTATGAAATAAATACCAAAACAATGTTCAGACATGGCTAGCAGACACATGAAGGAATAGAATCAAGAAAAAAATTTATATTTTGAGAAAAAACTACTACGAAAGTCGAAAACTGGCTAAAACTAAATAAAAATTACAAAATATATACGTTTTGTTAATTATTTAGCTTAAAATAATAATTTCTAGGATATTTTCAATTTTCGAAATTAAGTTCGAATTTTCGAAAATGCTGCAAAATTATAATATATCATTAAAATACCAATAAAAAATATATATTTGGAGAGAAAACTAATTAAATATATAATAAAATTTAGTTTTAATAGTTTATAAGCCATGAAAATTAATTTCGAAATTCGAAAACTGGCTAATAATAAATAAGTCTTAAAGAATATATAAGTTTTCTTAATTAAACTGCTTAAAATAGTAATTTGTTGCATATTTTCAAATTTCGAAATTAAGTTCGAATTTTCGAAAATGCTGCAAAATTACAAAAATTGGTTGTAATATATAACTTAATAAAAGACAATACATTTAAGCTACTTGAAATAATCAACAATTTAAATTTTAACAGATTAGATTACAGCCAGTACTAAACTACTTCCAAGTAATGCATTTGGTTGCAGAAGTCATTGAAAAGTTAATTCATCAATAATTGCTTGGCATTACCTTATTTAATGCAACATTATCACATTTTTAATTATGTTTACAACTAATATTTTGAATTAATACTTTAACAAACTGTTGAAATTGTATTTTTGCATATATTTAAATACAAAATTTACACATTTTGACACAGGCATTTGTAAGTACTATTACATGCTGCTGCTGCTGTTGTTTGTATTTATTTATTCTTGTTGTTGTTATAACAGCAATGATAATATTATAGTTGGCAATTGTTGTATAATGTTCTATATTACAAAAATAACCTTGTTACAAGTAGAAATAATAGATATTAGATACGTACTACTGCTACACATTACACACATTCCCATATGTGTATATTCGTACTTGTAATAACAATAATAGATATTGCATATTTATTGTATGTAGATTGTTTTTCTTCTCTCTGTAAGAAATTTTCAGTATCTTTAAGTTATGTCAATGCAAAAAAAAAAATATTGTAATTCAGATAAACAGATGAATGTATAGTTATATGAATATAAAAATATACTATATAAGATCTATTTAAATACATAGATTACTTATATTATGAGTATTAAATATATTTATGTATTTTTATAGTTAGATTTCTATCTACTTACATGTATAAATATTTATTTAGTATATAGGAAAATACTTTAAAATATACTGTTACATTCATTTTTAGTGCGGTGAGAAAAAGGCCAACAAGTTACGCATGTTGTGGGAGGTTTTTCTAAAGCTTCCCAGCAAACATTTGATACTGAATAGCTTTTTCCATGACTTCTAAAGACTTGCAATAATGAAACAACTTACTTTTCAATGACTTCCAACTGCATTACTTATAAGTAGTTCAGTAATAACTGACATTTAATCTTATATATAAGAAATTGTTTATGAAATTCAGAATTAATTCATAATAAAAAACATTGAATTAATCCGGATTGATTTAAAATATTTTGTCTTCATTTAATTTGTTTTTTTTGATATTGTTACATTTTTACCTTTTAAAAACGGTGGTTTGATTGCAAATAAAAGCAGTTAAGTAGTTTCAAAATTATAACAACTCTTTATTTATACAAATTTATACAACAACAGTTTAAATACTTAGTGACTCAGTGTTTTCCATGTACAAGACACTTTATAATGTACAAGACAGTTGATGTTAACTCTAACAGCGCCTATGATAAACTCACTCACTACTGCAACCGCAGACACTATTTATAGATAGTGCCATCTTCATTCGAGTAGCCTCGATTGTTCTTAACGGACAAAACTAGAATACTCGAATTCAAGAGCTTTCAATGTTAATGTCAGCAGCTTAAATGTTTAGTGCTGCCATACTTACAAACAATGCTAATAATAATAGTTGATAAGTAGAAGCTTCTACTGATGGATATGCTTATAAACATAATGACTGTTATTTTCGAATCGCTAATGCAAAATCGTAACCATATCTTAGAAAATAAATGAAGAACAATTTTTGTAAGCCAATTTGTAATAGACTTAATAGTAATAACTTATTTAACTGCCTCTTTGTAAGCGTTTGGGTAAGTACTTGCCTTCAGTGTAATGAGTTAAGATCCCGATGTATAGGTAGTGAAGTGTAATTTTAACTCATTACAATGCAATGCAAGTTTTTGCTGGGATACTTTTGAATGACTACATTATACATATACTACATAGCCTTACTAGAATTAGTCTTAAAATTACTTATTTATTAACTGAATATTTAAGTACTTAGTTCTGTTTTTGCCAAAGGATTGAGAACCGTTTGCTGAAACTTCCAAAGGAAAATGAGCGAATTCACTTAATTGCGAATAAATTCGAAAAGAATCCTTCGATTTTTATGATCGATATCTCATTTTGTTCCTATTACATGTAGCTTTGCAATAAAGCAATAAATCTGAACAATTTCTGCCGTTTTCGAGTTTTCATGATTGTTTTAAAACAAAACAAAAAATTGCTATTTTCAAGTATAAAATATATTTTTTGCTACAATTTGCTGTTATAACTCCGAAACTGCTGAGCCGATTGAAACGCAATAATGTGCAAAAATTTGTACATAGTATGGAGAAAATGTTTTTAAAATTCAATCAATCGAAATAAGAACATTAACTACTCAATTTTATGTAAATCAAACAAAAAAACTAAAATTTTGTGAAAATGAGCAAATTCACTTAATTGTGAATAAATTCGAAAAGAATCCATCGATTTATGACCGATATCTCATTTTGTTCCTATTACATGTAGCTTTGCAATAAAGCAATAAATCTGAACAATTTCTGCCGTTTTCGATTTTTCATGATTTTTTTAAAACCAAAAAAAAATTGCTATTTTCAAGTAAAAAATATATTTTTTGCTTCAATTTGTTATTATAACTCCGAAACTTCTGAGCCGATTGAAACGTAAGATATATATGAAGATTTGTACATAGTACGGGGAAAATGTTTTTAAAATCCAATCAATCGAAATAAGAACATTACTACTCAATTTTATGTAAATCAAACAAAAAAACTAAAATTTTGTGAAAATGAGCGAATTCACTTAATTGTGAATAAATTCGAAAATAATTACTCGATTTTTATTATTGATATCTCATTTTATTTCTATTACATGTGGCTTTGCGACAAAGCAATAAATCTGAACAATTTTTGCAGTTTTCGATTTTTCATGATTTTTTTAAAACAAAAAAATTTGCTATTTTCTTGTAAAAAATATATTTTTTGCTTCAATTTGTTATTATAACTCCGAAACTACTGAGCCGATCGAAATGCATAATATATGTGAAGTTTTGTATATAGCATGGGCAAAATGTTTTCAAAATTCAATAATTCAAAAGAAGAACATTTACTACTCAATTTTATATATATCAAACAAAAAACTGAAATTTTGTGAAAATGAGCGAATTCACTTAATTGTGCATAAATTCGAAAATTATCAATCGATTTTTATGCTCAATATATCATTTTGTTGCTATTATATGTGGCTTTGCGATAAAGCAATAAATCTAAACAATTTCTGCCGTTTTAGATTTTTCATGATTTTTTTAAAACAAAAAAATTTTGTTATTTTCACGTAATTTCAATTTGTTATTATAACTCCGAACTACTGAGCCGGTTGAAACTCAATATATAAACGGATTAAAGGCTATGTAAATCTCAACTTTTCTAAGTTTATTTTAATAACAACGGACTGACTTTTTTTGAGAAATCAGTAATTAGGTGGAGAAAAGTTTAAAAAAATCACAATTTTACTTAAATTTTTTTAAAAAACCTCTTAATAGTGCTGGAACCACAAATCATAAAAATTGAGTAATTTTTTAAATTTTGTTGCCCTGTTAAATCAATTTTTCTGTACACTTTCGAAAACTAGCTACAATTTCCTTTCAGCTGATATACAATATGTCAACATTATTATTACATTGTCTCGGCTGCCTGTAACCATAAAAATGCTCTTAATAAATAAACGCAGCCAGCAAGCAGCATACACACAATTTCAATGAAATCAAATTGAAATTAAAATTTAAAACAAAATGTATAAAAATTTGTTTTTGTTTTATAAAATATTATTTTGTTGCTGGTTGATTTTTGCTATTTTGCATTTCAAAAAATGAATAAGAAAAAAAAAAACAAAAACTAAAACACATAATCATTATGGCATTCATTGGGTTGAGTTGAGAAATTGATTTGAATTTTATTGAGAATATTTTGTTTTGCTGTCGCAGCAACTCATACGTAATTGAAAGTGTTATGAAATCGCAAAATAAAATACAAATTTTATGAGTATAAAAACAAACTTAAATATGATTTTAATTAACTGAAATAAAAATACTTAGTTGAAAGTCATAAATCTAAAATAAATAAAAATAATAATACTTTCCAAAAAGGTGCTTGCTTATCTGCTCAACAAATAAAAAAAAGGCTATATAAATAAATTGTCATTATTTCTAGTGTTTTTAATAAAAAAATTATGCAATAATTATTTGTTTGCATGATATAATCAAATTTTAGTTTTTTGTTTTTGTTTTTATAAACACCACTACATTTAAAGCACTTCTCTGCTGTTAGTAATTCCCCGGAAAAATCTTTAGAATATTGTTGTTGGTGTTGTGGTTGCAAACATCTATTTCCCCGTCTTTTATTATACAAGATATAACAACAACAAAAACAGCTACAAAAAAATAGAAATAAAAAATAGAATTGAATTGAATAATGCACTTATAAACTCATACGTACAAACGTTCAAACACTTAAAGAAATTCTCGTAGTAGATTTTTTTTATTATTATTATTTAATTGTTGTGTTATCGTGAAATTTCTAGTAAACTGGAGAAAACAGTGGGAGCCATAAAAGAAAAAAATAATAATTTTGGAATGAAAATTTCAGAATTCCATTAAAAATTGCTTCCTTTCAAAGCCCTACTGAGAAGAATAGAATAACAATCATTATCTTTCTTTGCTATAAAACTGGTTTCAGTCATCTTAATCATAAATGCATAAACCTATAATTCTGTTATATTGATAAGACTTTAGACATCTGTTATCTATCTGTCAATGTCTGATATCAAAGACAGTTTAAGAACATCTCAACTAAAATTTACACTACAAAGTAATGAGTTGAAATGCTATATACTTGGGTAATTCCATCGATTAACCGATTAATAAATTGCCGATTTTCAAATAACAAAGAAACCGAATAATTTTTCAGTTTCAAATTTAAATAGAAATATTCGGTTAATCGAATAATTTAAAATTAACCGATTAAATCTAAACCCCGATTAAATATTTGCTCGATTAACCAATTAAACCAGAAATCCGATTAATTGAATACTCTTCACTACTTATACATTTGCTTTTTAACTCATTACTTTAAGACAACGATGCATCTCGGGAACTATTGAAGATATCGTAACGAAATTTCACAAAATTGAAGCTGAGTTGATGGTCACCTCGGGTCACATATTTAAAAAAAAAAATTCCAAAAATCCATTTATGATACGAAAGAGAAAAAAATTTAAAATGTAAATAGGCTACGGAGGGTCGAACATTTTTTTTAAATTATAAGCTATATTTGCAATATAATTCTGAATAAAATAAAAGAACTTGCTAAATTTATTTTATCTCGTCCCTATGAAAAGATACTCGCATCCAAAAGATACTCGCATCTTTGGGAATACATATTGTTACATTTTAACCTTTTCAAAACGCTGATTTATTTCCTTTAAATAAACTGGATACTTTTGATTGCAAATAAAAGCCGTTTAGTAGTTTCAAAATTGTAACAACTCTTTATTTCTTTAAAATGTACAACAACAGAATTAAATAGCCACTCAATATTTTTTTATACACGTTTATAACTTCTGAGAAATACAGACACAATTTATAATGTACACGAATTTACTTGAAAAACACAACACACTTTAAGGCACTCAGTTGATGTTTATTCGAAAAGCGTCTCTGATAAACTCACTCACGACTGCAACCTCTGCCACTATTTATAACACTGCATTACCATCTAGAAAGCTCTATTTCTACAATGTTCTTTAACTGAATATTCGAATTCGACAGCGTTGCCAACTTACGATCAATGGTCAACTGAAAGCTTTTATTTAATAATGCCCACAGATATGTTACAGTTTGCTATTACAGCACTGTTATTTGAAAGCATTATGCTACTTTTAAATCAGCCCTTAAAATCGTTATATTTGAATTCAAGTACAATTTCGTAACAATATATTATATTTATATGATCCAAAAAGAGAACTTAATGCATAAAACATTTACATAGACCCCATCCCTCTTCTAAAAACGCTAAGAAACGATCCTTGCAGATGCTCCCCATTTATTTAACCTTATATTTTACTTAAATACTTACAAAGCTTTTTTACTAGCACACGGTAAATAACATCACAGTGGGCACTTAAAAAAAAACAGAATTTTTGGAACACATTTTCCCCGTTTTAGGAATTTCGATATTTGAAAACTAAAAAAGGCAAAAAATATAATACTGTTGATTTAACGATATTTGGATCTATATTAGTTTCAAATTTTGTTATGATATCATTAACCGTTAAAATTGTATATTTCTTCATGGAAAATCATATGAGGAGCCGCAGAACAAAAGATACTTTTTTGAAAATTTAAAAATTTTGGGAAATTGATTTTTTCTTAAAGATTTCAACCCAAATATTATGATAATATCAAAAATTAAATTTGTAAAAAAACCTTTTGTTCTGCGGCTCCTCACATATTCCATAATATTTTATTTAAGTTAAATGAAGTCCGAAAAATTTATAAAATTATTTAATTTCACTAAAATATCAATCTTCAAGTCCTAAGTGTTTCACCAATATCAAATACTTATATAATAAGCATAAATTTACTCTTCAGATGTTCCACAAACCTTGCTCCCATTTCCAAAATTTTCACATTTTTTTATTTATTTATTTTTTTCTTAGAAAAAATATTTTTACTTTGGATTAGATTTGAATTAACAAAAATTTAATCATTCAAAGGTAGAATAAATTTAATTTTGAATTTATTCTGAATTTCATAAATCAGCTCATAAGGAAGAACTTATATATCAGATTATTTTTGTATCAGTTCTCTTCACTCTTGAGAAGTTAATGCATGTATAAAAGTAATTTTAAAAGATTTTGGGGAATATTTTTGAGTATAGAATCTAATATCAACACAGATATAACTTTTTGTTATTAAAAATATTATTAAATTAAATAATTTAATTAATTTATTAAAAGCAAAGGCAACATATCGTTTAATATTTGTTTTACACTGTACATACTTGCATCTAGAACAGTGGGCTGATTTAAACAACAAAAATTTTTCGAATCTTATATAACTTTTTTTGGGCACAAAATTAAGTTTGAGTTTAATTAATTGATTAAAAATAGTAGATATTTTTTACTTATGGCGAAGGATATATAATATTTGTAAAAATTGTAGCCTTTGAAATTTTACCACCTCAAGTGTGCAAAAACTTTTAGAACTTGAAATTTTTACAATTGTAAATAGATTTCTTTGGATTTTTGTACTGAATTTGCTCCACTGTACTGATTTAGGAAGCAATTTTAAAAAAATCGTCCTAAATATATGGATGTCTCAAAAGTTAAAAGGCCTAACTGAACTTTTCGAAAATTTCTCAATTTTGTTATATTACTTTCTAATTAGTTGTGAACTCTTTGAAAAGTATTTTGTTCTTCTATTATGTGACACAACGATTTGTTCCGTTTTATTATTTTCATAAATTTTGGAAATAAAATTTTCAAACATCACTATTTACTCTAATTTTTAGTTTGTGGAGTTAAGCCTTTTAGCTTCCATATCTTAATAAAATATTTTGTATTCATTAGAATTTCGGTAATCGACTGTGATAACCTGTGGATCTTTCTGCTTTCAAGAAGAATGTTTACAAGTTTAATTAGCTTAAGTCCCTTTATATAATCATTATTATAACATTTATTTTTATAACTTTTTTTTTACGTTTAAACCCACTGTTTTTAGTTACACTTACTTATACTCCCTACAACCCACTCACAAAAATGCTCTTCTTAACCGCCAACTAAGTAATTGTTTATTACAATTAAAACAAATGAATAATTTGTTGGTCGTGTGTTTGGCTGGTTGGTTGGTTGGTTGACTGGCTGATTATACAAGCCACCCGACAACCAACCAACTTACAAATACCTCTTGAAACTGTTTAACAAAATATTCATGGTTACGTAGGGAAATATTTTATTTAGCAAACAAGTGACTAATTACTAAAGAAAAGACGAGTAATGAAAATTCACTTACAAGACGATAAGAGTGTTTGAGTAATTTTATTATAATTTTATAAAGCGCAGTTTATTTATCAAAATTTTAACCATATTTAATGGCTTAATTATAGACAGAATGATTTGTTTTCAAGCTTATCAAAATCTAAACCAAAGTTAGGGTTTTACCACAAACAAATAATATTTAGTTTTACTTATACAATAAATAAATTTTATCTAAGGTTAAACCAAAAGCTGTGGTTGAAATGTTGTTAATTAAACAGTGTTCTTTTAATTATCCTGATCATTTATTGATAATTTAAGCCCTAACTGCATTACTTTGCAGAAGTTTAGTAATAGCTGGCTTTATATCTGTAAAAATTCTTATATTTTTGCCCAGAATATCTATTACCCTGTTAAAAATATTAAAATACCTATTATCGAATCACATTTTCATCATTAAATATGATATTGTCAGCACCTTCGAATGATACCATTATTTAATTTCTTAACAAAAGTTCTAGATTTATTACTTTTAAATAAATATAAGGCAAAGACTTTAGTCACTAATGAGACACTTTTTTAAAATAAATATTTTACTTCTTATGCAAATTCTTTAACTAACATTTCACTCATGTCATTAGGGATTACATTGAGACCCACATCATTGAAAGGCGTTGTGTTTACATGTTCTCACAGTGTCTCGATAACTGTCTCCCTGAACTAATTTGGCAAAATTTGTTGTAAACAAATATTTGGGTCAATGCTAAATATTCAAAAGTACTTGATAATACGAATGTAAATATATTTTAAATACAAATGACGCAAATTTTATATTAACACAAAATTTACTTCCTTTGCTTAGTGTTAAATAAAGAAATATTTAAGAAATAAAACCTGTATATCGGCTTTCTTTCTGTACAATATGTAAATTATATTCATAATTCTTAAGATATGAACAGGTATTGTTTTTGTTCTATTTGAATTTCACAAACAAAATAGAAAAAAATCAAATGTTTACATAACAAACATTGGCGAAAAAGAAAAAAAATATAACCACAGCCAAATTCTAAAAACAATCGGCTGTTCAAGAGGTGGTAGGTAGATAGCATGGGCATGGTTGATGGCATGGCATCATAATCATACACGTATTTTTATCTATTTCTAATGCCGGCAAAACAATATACAACTATTTTTGTTAATTTATTTTTGTTTTTTTTTATCATTTAACAAAAAAACGTGCGCATTGTGTCAAAACAATAATTTGTTTTTATTTGTATTTTTTTCTATTTCTTCTACTTAGTTTGTTAGTTTACACAAACAGAGAGCTATTTTGAATTGAAATTGAAAATTCCCCTATAAGATAAGATACTCATAGAGTGTGCTATTTAAGAGTAACAACAATTGTTTTTGTATTCAAGTAAATACGAAACTGAAAGCGAATGTTTTAAAGAAAAAAAAATATATTAAAAGAGCATTTGTATCTAATCAGAATGTTAAAAAAAATCTACTCATACAAACATGTTTTCTGGCACGTACACAGCTATTCTTATTTAACAGTCAAACAAACATACAAACAAACTAGCAATGTGGGTTAGGTCAGGGATTTAAAAGTATGAAATCTAAGAACTTTTCTAATTAAAACTTATATTGAATGTTATATTTACAAAGAAATAAATCCAAATAATCTACCATCTAGGGCAATACGATCTGATATCAATATCATATAATTGTATAACAGTTTTTTTTATGTTGAAACATTTGTGCGTAACAGTTTTTTTCAATAGAAAAATTTGTGTTTATCAGTATTATCTATAGAAACATTTATGTATAGATGTTGTTTTCTATAGAAACTTTGGGTGTGGCAGTTTTTTCATAGACAAATTTGTGTACAACAGTTTGTTCTTGAAACCAATTTGTTTATAACGGTATTTTTAGACATATTTGTATTTATACAATGTGTGTATAACAGTATTTTCTATAGAAAATTGTGTGTATATAAGTTTTTTCTATAGAAAAATGTGTAAATAACAGTTTTTTTTAAATATCTGTATAACAGTTACAATTTATGTATAAAATTTTTTTTCTATACACAAATGTGTGTATAACTGTTTTTTCTATAGAAAAATTTGTGTATAACATTTTTTTTCATAGAAAAATGTGTTTATAACAGTTTTTTCTATAGAAAAATGTCCGAATAACAGTCTTTTCTACAGAAAAATGTGTGTATAACAGTATTTTTTGTATAAAAGTATGGGTATAACAGTTTTTTCAAAAGAAAAAAATGTGTATAACAGCTGTTAGTGAAAACAAATTTATGTATAACAGTTTTTCGTAGAGAAAAATTTGTGTATAATAGTTTTTTCTATAGAAAAATACGTGTATAACAGTTTTTTCTTTGGAAAGAAGGTGTATAAAAATTTTTTTTATAGAAAAATGTTTGTATAACTGTTTTTTCAAAAGATAAATGTGCGTAAAACAGTTTCTTCTATAGAGAAATGTGTGCATAACAGTTTTTATAGAGAAAAACGTTTGTACAACAGTTTTTTCTATAGAAAGATTTGTGTATAACAGTTTTTTTCTGGAGAAAAATGCTGTGTAATAGTTTTTTCTATAAAACAATTTGTGTATAAAAGTTTTATCTATAGAATAATGTGTGTATAACAGCTTTGTTTATAGAAAAATTTTTGTATAACAGTTTTTTTATAGAAAATTGTGAGTATAACAGTTTTTTGTATAGAAAAATATGGGTATAACAGTTTTTTCTAGAGAAAATTTAATGTATAACAGTTTTTTCTATAGAAAAATGTCTGCACAACAGTTTTTTCTATAGAAAGATATGGGTATAACAGTTTTTCCTATAGAAAAGTATGTGTATAACAGTTTTTTCTAAAGAAAAACATGTGTATAACAGTTTTTTCTAGAGAAAAGTATGTGTATAACAGTTTTTTCTAAAGAAAAAGGTGTGTATAACAGTTTTTTCTAAAGAAAAAGGTGGGTATAGCAGTTTTTTCTAAAGAAAAAGGTGGGTATAACAGTTTTTTATATAGAAAAATGTGTGTACAACAGTTTTTTCTATAGAAAAATATGGGTATAACAGTTTTTTCTATAGAAAAGTATGTGTATAACAGTTTTTTCTAAAGAAAAAGGTGTGTATAACAGTTTTTTTCTAAAGAAAAAGGTGGCTAGAAAAGTTTTTTATATAGAAAAATGTGTGCATAAAAGTTTTTTCTATAGAAAAATGTGTGTATAATATTTTTTTTAGAAAAATTTTTGTATAACAGTTTTTTATGTGTTATACAAAATTTTTTCTATAGGAATATTACTTTATAACACTTTTCTATAGAACAATTTTTTGTCACAGTTTTTTCTTTATAAAAATTTGATACATAACTAAAATTGAATTTTCCATCCGTGAGTATATTCGTATTATTGTTGCGTATACTTGTTATAATTCATCCATATTACACATACGTTGAGATGGTTCATGCGAATAATAGTAGAGACTTGTGCAAAATATCCATAATTTTTAACTGAAACACAATATGAATTCATTCTTTCAACTATTGCCTTAACTAAAGTATTTTAGATTTGTTCCTTTCTGTTATTATTCTCGTTCTCATTCTCTGTTTATTTTGTTCACAGTTTAGTTGAGGTTGTTTTGGTTTGATATCAAACCTAAACAAAATCAAACTAAACCCCAACCTCAAACACCAACCATTGTGACTGAAGTACAACACCAGCAACAAATACATGATGAGTGTTTGATTGTCGGTTTGATTGAATTGTTTTTGTTTTCATTAAATATACTTTGTTGTTGTTTGGATTTAATTTGAATTGTATTTGTTTTAGTTGTTTCATTGTTTTTGTTTTTATTGTCTCGTCTACGTGATTCAGTGTTAATTTTCATATTAATATTATGCAATACTAGATGGGACGGATAGCTGTGATTATATGAAATATGTATTTATGTATGTATGTATATGACAGTGATTGCTGTCCGTCTATCTCTGCTGTGGCAGTTCACTGTCATAAAGAGAATATTTAATGACCGTATTCCAGAATCATTATGGTGTTTTTTTTTTTTTTTGGTTCGCAACATATCTCTAAATGGGGCAGTGTTAGGGGTTTGATGTACGCGTTCATGTGTGTTTGCGAGTGCGTTCTTATTTTTTGAATACTTTTCCTGGAATACGTTACGAAACATTTAAACAAATTCTATTTTTTTTTTGCCAGCATTTTTGCTTTAAATGTGTTGTTTTACGTAACTATTTTTTTTATTTAAATTCGTTATGGAAGAGACAACAATTATATAGATTTTTTATATGTGTGTTCATTGCTGATTTCGTTTTCTAGCTTGAAGTAAATGTTGTTGTATTTTAAAGCTGAAGTAGAACTTAGTTTAAGTTTATTTATATACAAATCCATTTTGTTAACTTAACGCCTTAAAGGCCGGATGGAATGTAAATATTATACAAATAATTTTTTAAACATATCATAGCAGGACAGATAGTGAAACATATAAGTTTAAAAATAATTACAAAGTAACTAAACTGTTGAATACAGAATGTACTGCAGGATTTCAAAATAGACACAATTTTGTCTAAAATTAAATATTTTGCGGATGAGGCATACAATTCACATGCCACTTTTAACATGTTTTTTCTAAGTACACATAATTTCCTATCCGGCGATATAACAAATGTCTTATTTTTCTTTATCACATTTCAAATAAATAGTACCAAACTTTAAGTAAGTTGTATCAATCGTGGCCAAATTGGTTATTCGGTATAACAGCCAGTTCCCAATTGTGTGATATCCAGTTTAATTTTTTTGTAATTTTTAAATTCCATATAAAACGTATTCCCCACAACAAATTATAATTCCTTCCAGACATATCACCAGCCACCTATCTGGTCACCTCATCGTTTCTAGTTTTTTTTATTACCTACTTTATTAGTCATTGAAAGAAATAAAAAAATGAATATTAAACAACAAAAAAAAAAAATACAATAATAATAAAATAAATAATATAAACAGTAACAAAATAGAAACATTTCTAATAAAGTGTTAAATAACCCCCCACAATCAAAGTTTAGGCGCACGCACCCGATATTTTTATCATTTATTTACTCTGGTGAACGAATAATTTACACAAGCAACAACAACTACAAAAAAATACTAAAATTACTAAAAAATTTAACAGCGGCGTCAAGATAAAATGTGCGAGTTTCTAATTGAACGCGCCAAACGGCCAACAACAACATTTGAAATGAGAAAATTACTGAAAATCATGTCAGAAATATGTCCAAAAAAAAAATCAAATATTAACACTATATACAGCATGATAAAAAAAATATAGGAACTACAAAAAACCCCGACAATATCAAAATAATCCAAAGAAAAAACAACAACTTAAAAATCTTTTTGTTTACATAAAAAAACACTGAATCAGTCTAGAAAAAATAAGAGAATTATAGAGAAAAGTAAACGGAAATTTTTCAAAGAGATTTTCTTTAAAATGAGAATTATTGTGAAACTAAAGAGCCAGAGAACTTAGCAGGAGAATAATATTTAACGGTAATTGGGGTTGCCAGAATGTCTGTATTATTTTTGATATTAATCTATTTTGGATTTTGAAAAAGTTTTTAAAATATTAACTATTGCTTGTTCAAAGTTTTAGGAAGTTTTATAATTCCGACTGGACAGAGTTGTTCATTTGAGCTATTCACTGTTATTTCAAGAACTGACACTTATATCTTTCGGAATTCCGTAACAGCATTCTGTTCTACAGACTGAGATATCAGCCAGGAATAGGAATGAAAATTATATAAGGTTTTATCGGTGATTGTTAAATTTTATTCAGTTACTTAATCAGTATTAACTGCCTAGGCCTTTACAATAAATATTAAAATCGTGTAACTAAAATTAACAGGGTGGTTGGACTGCTGTACGAAGCCTTGTTCGAGTTCATGAATCTCTCATAAATTTTTGCTAAATTTTTCGTTTACCAATGTTACTTCTAAGTCTCTACAGACGTTCTCAATTCTTATATACCATGGTTTTCGTCTCGATTAGGATCAATAAAAACAGCTTCTACTTTCCGTTTCCCATAATTGGCTTCTGTATGTCCAAATCGGTTTAAAAACAATCTTATAGTGGATGACTTTGTAGTCTCAGCTTAATATCGATTGGTCGTTGACTAGCCAGTAGAGATTAAAGAGAAGCTCGTATCTAACCAACAAAAATTCGAGTCCATTCGGTCAAAAGTCCGACCTATATTTTTAAAAAAGGGGACCAAGGTATTGGCTAAATTTTAAAATTTAAATTTTGAAATGCCTCTAACTCGGATATTATAAGAGATAATAGCACACGCAAGCATGCTTTTTCAAGACCTAGCCGAGCGCTTTCCAAAAATATAAAAAACTTTGAAATCGGAAACAAAAAAATTTAACGTGTTTAAAAATTTTACATGTCGAAGGTACCCTACTTTGAGCACCCATAGTGTCGCCCCTGGATCATTTGTAGGGCTAATTTTAATAATTTACTCTCGAATACTCCTTACCTACGCTCACGTCAAATTTTATCCGGATCAGACTA
Source organism: Calliphora vicina (assembly GCF_958450345.1). Lineage (NCBI taxonomy): Eukaryota > Metazoa > Arthropoda > Insecta > Diptera > Calliphoridae > Calliphora > Calliphora vicina. The sequence goes on from NC_088782.1 coordinate 64,335,807, forward strand.
GCCGTTTAGAAATGACAGATTTATTTCCAAAAAAAAATTTATTCTCCTAAAAGATGTCTAAAATTTATCAAATGTTTGAACAGGAACCGATCGCTATCCTCTAGGAACCAATCTTACAATTAGTTCTATGAGATTTGAGTATCTTATCCCACTTTTGTACTTATGTATGGACTGTATGTAACATATGCAGAATAGAAACAAAACAAAATTCTGAGTTACACCACTTTTGCGCTGATGGCATCATAATTCTTTGCGAGATGTTAAGTTTTCCCTAATTAATTTGCCACGTAAACACCATAAAGTAGACATGTTATATATCAATGGATAGGGAATTTTGTCTATTTTTCAATAAGGTATATAACGTTTGACAATTATATTAATATTTTGATAAATATGACAGAAAATGCTTTTTATTGAGTTTTTGCAAAAATACACATTTTTAAAATAGAAATTAAATTTTTATTTATTAACATTTTTTAATGAAATTCCGCAGTTATATATGGATTTTTCTATTGAAAATACAAAAGTGAAAACAAGTTTTGAAATTTTTTTATCAGGAATGCCGAAATTTCCCAAAAAAAAATTTAAAAAACCCAAAAATGGGATATTTTAGTTTTTTGGCTATAATATCCATACTAGACACAAGTTAATCGGAATTCTTTACAAAGTAATTAAGAACATATTGTGCTATCTAAAATGGGTTACTATTTTGGGATAGATACTATGCGATTTGAGAATGTTTGCCCTAAAATAGAATTTCAAATAAAAAAAGCCGTTTTTTAGATGAACAAAATCCTCTCCGTATTAAAAATTTTTAATTTTTTTCATTTAAAATACTTTGTGTAAAGGTAGCTTTTCAAAAAGTATAAATGCCTTATACATCTTCTTAGAAATTTGTTAGAAATTTCAAAAATACTGGGAAAAATCGTCATTTTTACATTTTTTTAAATTCAAATGCATATAACTTAGGAGTCGGTCAAGATTTTGTAACAATTCTTGTTTTATTTGAAATATACATATGTTTTTAGTCTATATTTGGACCCGCTGTTATCAAAAAAACTGGATGGAGTAGGGTGGGTAAAAATGTGGAAAATTTAATTTTCAAATGCGAATATCTTCTAAGCTATAAGAAATAATTGATTGCTCTCGATGAGAACATTTTTTTATTGAAAATTTTATATACCCAAGATGTCCTAGTTTGAGGACCCCTGGCCGAGCCCCTTATGGGCCCATGAGTTCCAAATTCAAAACCTAAACTCGACAACTCTTTCTCTTTGCCAAATCTCATTCAAATCGGACTAACCGTTTAGAAGTTACGGATTTATTTCCCTCTTTTTTTCTATACCACTGTGCAGCAGCTATTATATTCCTAAAACAATATATGTACATACCAATCTACTGGCAACACTTAAATGTCACTAACAGAATCTTAGACAATTCTAAACACTGTTAAATAAAACATGATGTAACTAACATAACATGGCTCTCCTGTTGATGTAATAAATATCAGTGTATAAATATTCGAGTTAGTGTTATGATTTGCTGATTAGAGAAAATCAGAAATCTCCAAATGCTACTGTTAATGAAATCACAATCAAATACACACCAACACAAGCATGCTCCACTCTTAAAACTCTGTTTGAAAAATTACTCTTCCATGTTTTTTTTGTGTTTTTTTTTTTTAATAAACACAAACAAATCTACAGACAGACATGTACTATTGTCAATGTATGTACAAATTTATGTACTAAATAGACATCCATCCGTACATACTCGTATAAATTTATTCAATCTAATGTTACGTAAAGTGTGTGTTTTTTTTTGTTATTTGCTGTTGATATAATTTTTTGTTTTTGTGTTTTCCAAACAAAATACAATGTTGTTTTTTCTGTGTGTGCTTTTTTTTGAGTTCATTCTTTTCATTATTGTTGTATTTTTTTTTGTTTTTCAGATAATCAACAACATATAACACCTAAACGGAACAAAGACGGTTTCAATGTGAATGCAGTCGTACAACGGATATGAATCGTAAGGGAGCAACCATTTTTATTTCTTTTTGAAATTTAACGGATAAAATAAAATGAAATTATAGCTACGTAATACAATAAAATAAAAGTGAAATAAATAAAATCAAAAGTGTACCGTCAAAAATTAATGAAAATTTTCTTTTAAATACAAGAAATTAAAAAAAAGTTATATAATTTTTGTAACAAAAAATAAAGAAAAAAAAAATAAATATAAATCAATGTGGTTTTAAGCAAGAGTTTAATTTAAAAATTTATTTTTTTAAATTATAGTGAAAAATAAGTGAGGAAAAATAAAATAAATTTCGGGGAAATTTGTGTATAATGTCTAAAAGTGCTACTGAGCAATTTCAAATTAAAAAGAAAAGAAAACATCCGTTAAGTGTAAACACCACTACACCCCTAAATCAGTCAAACAAACGTTACGTACTCTCAGTGACGCCGACGCCGGACTTGTTAATTAAAGAAAATTACTCAGAATTTCAAATTGATGATAAAGAATCAAAATTCAATTCTCTGCTACAAATCAAATCTATAGCCGGAACAGCAGCAACGGCAAACACAGCAGCTGCTGTCTACAAGTTTAGTGACTCAAAAAAGTGCATAACCACATCTACAACAAATAACATATTAACAACAAAATCGGCTGTAGTCGCGGCAGCAGCATTAGGCGCAACAAGAACAAACAATTGCTTACGTGATCAAACGCAGGTATTACGCCACGCCACCACTATGCCACTCTCACACGGATTCTATGTCAAGGGGGCTTTGGCCAGCAAACGAGGCCTCAAGTCTATGAAAACGAATGGTGCCTCGGGCTCTTCCTCGTCCACACAGCAGTCTCATGAGGAGGCCAAAAGACCGCGCCGTAGCAATGAAAATATAAAACTGCGCTCACCGGCTTTAATGGGCGGCCAAACGGCCAATAATTTACAACTTTCCTATTTGTTGGGTGAGTCTTTGGCCCGACATGGTCGTTTGCAGGAGGCCTTCGATATTTATGCCCTCATAGCCAGTGAACAGCCTGAAGGTTTCATACCTTTGGAAAAGTTAAATATATTGGCCACCGCTCTGTTAGAACACATACGCATTTTAAGCTCAAATTCCAAAAAAATCCCAGACTCAATAGACTCCGAAATGGATGCTCTAAAGGCCACCATAACCTCCTCGGGTTTAGCCACCAAAGGAGTTAGCAATGACCAACACAAGCTTATAACACCACTGAGAAATAAATATGCCTCTTCAACGGCCGCCAATGCCCTTAGCTGGCAATTGGTGGCCTCGGGTCTAGGCTCAAATGCAACAATATTAAAAGATTTGGGCACAGATTTCCTGGCAACAGCTGTGGGTGGCAATTTGGATTTACATGCGCCCTCACGAGAACTAGCAGCAGTCAACAATACGCATATGTCAGACGAGTTTGATCTTTTATTGTGTCCTTTGTGTCGTGATGTGTTGCGTTGTCCGGTGACCACCAATTGTGGTCATACGTTTTGTCGCCAGTGTTGTGAAACCATAACCATGTGTAATATTTGTCATGTTAAATTTCCACGCTGGCAAAAGGACGACTACAGCATCAATGACTCAGCCAACATAAACCTAAACATCAATGGCTTTCAAAGCCAAAGCAATAACAACAAAGCTATAGGATTTTCCACACCTTTGGCTACACTCTCCACGGCGACCACAACCACTACCAGTATGGATTTAAATATCAATAGCTTGGCCCACAATAACAACCAACAACAGCAACATTTATATTCTTCAGCAACTTCCTCTTACTCTACCTCATTGTCTGCCACAACATCATCCTCCATGTCATCATCATCGTCCTCATCTTTAGTCTCTACCCTCAACGATTTGCCACGCCTACAAATCATCGCCACCCCTTTGGCCTCGCCCACTACCGTTACAACTACAACTATAGCCTGTACCACAGATACGGCCACCACTACCATGGCTTCCACCGCCTCTACCAGCGGTGTTGCCCTGCGCTCCACCAGCTCCAATGATAACATGAAATTCATGCCCGATGTTTTGGTCAGACGGCTGGTGGAGAAATGGTGGGGTTCAGATTTGCAGGCGAAAAAAATCAATGAGACTGCTACCAGTTACATGCATTTAAATCTACTCGATGATGCTTTGAAATTTTGTAATGCCAGTTTGGAGAAATGTAAGTGGAAAGCAAATATTTTATCTACTACATAGTATTTATTTTAAAATTAAAAAAAAAACAAAAGAAATTTCTAAAAAGCCTTGACATTTTTCTGTTCATGCCTTTGCAACCAGTCAACACACACTTTATTTTCCTTTTTTTTTTGCATTACGGTCAAACGCTTAACTAGTTGTTGTGTTCTATTGAATATCCTTGATGGTGGCAAAACCTTCAAATGCTATAGATGACTTTCATCATCCTTGTTTATATAGAAAAACAATGCTTTGGCTTTAGTTGTAATATTTTGTGTGGTAATTAGAATTTGTTGTCTGAGCTGTAATCTCTTATGTTCGCCAATTTGTCTTATAAGATTAATTAGAGTCAATTACATTTGTCTGGAATTTGGTTGGTGTGGTTTTCATAAGAATTTTACAAGGTTAATTGAATAAATATTGTATAAATGGTAATCGAGTTTATTTCATCTTTTTATATTAAATGAAATATGTACAAAAACTCTTTTCATTTAATTATTGTTTGACATTTATTTCTTAAATATTAGAAATGATTGCTACTTTAACTCTTTGCGGTTTAGTGGTCACTTTACTAACCACCTTTTCCATGGTCTTTAAAACATAGTTTATTAGCATTTTGCTAAACAATTAAATTTTTTGAAGTCATCGATTAGGTTTTTTATTCATATTTGTTCATGTTTTGTATAATAAACTAACCTTGATTAAAATAAAATACAATTGTTTTGATTTTAAACTTTTTCGACCTGAACAAAAAAACAGTTTCGGTCGTTCTTTCGATACATTAAATAGCGAAGAATGATCAAAGAATATTCATAAAAATCATCTTTCATAATTGAACATTTCACTTCCTGGTAATAAAATGTTCAACTGTATTCAAGGAGCTCGTTATATTTTGGCCTATTAATTAATTTTCATTACCAAATACGATTGAATATTATTTTTAATTTTATGTTTATGTAATATTCTGATGATATTTCACTTATAAACGTAACCATTTTGAAAATGACTCATTTCTAATGCAAATTTGTTTTAAATTACTACATATGCAACTTTTTAGAAATTATGAAATATTAAACGGGTAATCGTAAACATTTGCGGGAGTAACTGGTAATTCAATTTAAAATTTTAATGAGTAACCGTTTAAATTTGTACTTCGTAACCAGTATTTGTGCCTAATTACAAACCCAACTTACTTTAAAAATTGTAAGAAATGTAATGCTTCTAAAATTTTCCCCTGAAAATCCATATTGACTAAAAGTAACCACTTTGAAAATTGCTCGTTACTGGATTTAATATGTATAATTTATGAAATTTTACAAGAGTAACCTCTTAAACTTTTACTTGGTAACAGTTTTTTAAAATATTGCTTTAGAAATATTTAGATAAAAATCCACATTGACTAAAAGTAACCACTTTGAAAATTGCTCATCACTTGAGCTAATATCTATAAATTAAAAAAATTTAAACGAGTAACCGCTTAAATTTGTGCTTGGTAACATTTTAGAAAATTATTACTTTATAAATATTTAGCTAAAAGTCCATATTGACTGAAAGTAACCACTTCGAAAATTACTCGTTACTTGGTTTAAACTATACAAAATTTAATGTATATTTTATCACATGCACTACAATCTCGAATTTATCAATTTTTAAGCGAGTAACCACTTAAAATTGTTTTAAGTAATCGGTATTTGCACCAACATTTATATTCAATATACTTTGAAAGATATTAGAAAACTGTTGCTTATACAATTTTTAGCTAAAACTGAAAATTTAAAAAAAGTAACCATTTCGAACATTACTGGTTACTTAAGCAAATATATTTTAAATTAACTGTAGATTACATTACATAAACTAATTATAAAAATTATTAAATTTTAGGAGAGTAACCGTTGCAATTTATCATATTGACTAAAGTAACCACTTTGAAAATTTCGCGTTACTTGGGTTAATATGTTATAAATTGAATTGAAATTATATCAAATACACTAGAATCTTTAGTTTATAAATTTTTAAGCGAGTGACGACTTTAATTGGTTTTAAGTAATCGGTATTTGCATCATGATTTATACGCAATATACTTTGCAAGATATTAGAAAACTATTGCTACATTTTTAGCTAAAACTCAATTTAAAAAAAGTAATCATTTCGAAAATCACTTTTTTTAAATTTATACCCATTATTTTCATTAAATTTAAGGTTACTATTCATCTTTAAAAATCATTATAAAGCAAAAGTAACCACTTTCAAAATTACCCGTTACATATGTAAAACTACTTTAAACTGACTATTAGAACCACTTCAAAATGTAACTTGTTCTTAAGAATCACATTTTTAGTAAGTATTTCAAAGGTAAAATCAATTACTTATTTTGTTGTTATTTAAAATGTATTTTATTTAAAAAAGTTTTTATTTCTTTAGTTTAATGCCTATTCAATAACTTCTTCCATATACCTTAACTTTTTTTTTACAAATTTCTTATTTATCTTCTTGGGAAAAGTATTTTCTTTTATTATTAAACACGAACAAATTTATTTAAATATTCCCTGTGAGAGAAAAAATTCCACAAATGAATAGGAATGTGTGTTTGGAGGTATTTAATGGAAATTTCTTTTTTGCCTTTAACCATTTTTTTTATACTTCAAACATTCTTACTTTTCAATAAATCAATAAACAAGAAGTAATAAATTGGAAGGAAGAAATAAAAGCAAATGATATTTGCATAAAATAAAATCTACCCAAGTCATACCAAATTCATTACAGCACTCAACCAACACTCACTAACTAACTAAATATTTATAAATACGTACTGTCATGTATAAATGTTTTGATATCATAGTGTTATAAAAGGATTTCTTTTACTGCTTCGTAACAGGATATCTAATATTATTATTATTATTAATATTAAAAACAACAACTAGAAAAACACCATAATATGTATTTAAATTAGGTTGGTCTATATTTTGCAATTTTGAGATTTTCGATGCTCCCAATATCTAAAATTGTTCTTCGTCAACTAAAAATTATATGAATATTTGAGCAAAATCGGATAACGTTTAGATTAGAAGTTGAAGTTTCGTGTTTTGGAACAATGTGATTAAAAATTAAATGTTTAAACAAAATTCAAATAAAAATTTGAATTTTCGGACATCGATAAACCATTATAAGTTGATACCAAAAAAAATCACAAATCCCAAATTTTACATTTTCAAAGTCTTATTTAAATTGCAAAAGAACTAAACGAGGGCCTACCTAATATACATACATGTGTTAGTGTAATAAGGACATGGAATGTTGTCTTAGATCCTATTACAACAACTGCATAGTTTCTACTTGTTTTGCGTTGTTAGAAACAACATCTAGCACATCATTATTATATATTATTTACACAGGTCAACAGCAAAAAATGGCGTAATTAATGATAACTCAAAAACGGTTAATTCAATGTTATTAAAATTATTATATATTTTTGAAATGAAAATATATTTGTGAAAATTAGCGTATTTACTTAAATGTGAATAAATTCGTAAAGAATCCATCGATTTTTATGATTAATATCTCATTTTGTTGCTATTACATGTGGCTCTGCGATAAAGCAGTAAATTAGAACTATTTCTGCAGTTTTCGATTTTTCATAATTTTTTTAAAACAAAAAAAATGCTATTTTCTCGTAAAAATTTATATTTTGCTTCAATTTGCTATTATAACTCCAGAACTACTGAGCCGATTGAAACGCAACATATGTGTGAAATTTTGTATATAGCATGGGGAAAATATTTTCAGAATTCCACCAATCGAAAGAAGAACATTAACTACTCAATTTTATGTATATCAAACAAAAAACTGAAATTTTGTGAAAATGAGCGAATTCACTTAATTGTGAATAAATTCGTAAAGAATCCATCGATTTTTATAATCAGTATCTCATTTTGTTGTTATTATATGTGGCTATGCGATAAAGCAGTAAATCAGAACTATTTCTGCAGTTTTCGATTTTTTATGATTTTTTTAAAACAAAAAATGCTATTTTCACGTAAAAATTTATATTTTGCTTCAATTTGCTATTATAACTCCGAAACTACTGAGCCGATTGAAAAGCAATATATATGTGAAAAATTTTTCTTACAATGGGAAAATTGTTTTCAAAACTCAATCAATCGAAAGAAGAACAATAACTACTCAATTTTATGTATATCAAACAAAAAACTGAAATTTTGTGAAAATGAGCGAATTCACTTAATTGTGAATAAACTCGAAAAGAATATATCGATTTTTATTATCAATATGTCAGTTTGTTGCTAATATATGTGGCTCTACGATAAAGCAGTAAATCATAACAATTTCTGCCGTTTTCGATTTTTCATGATTTTTTGAAAACAAAAAAAAATACTATTTTCACGTAAAAAATATATTTTTGCATAAATATTTTATTATAACTCCGAAACTACTGAGCCGATTGAAACGCAATATATATGTGAAAAACTTTTCTTACAATGGGGAAATTGTTTTCAAAACTCAATCAATCGAAAGAAGAACATTAACTACTCAATTTTATGTATATCAAACAAAAAACTAAAATTTTATGAAAATGAGCGAATTCACTTAATTGTGCATAAATTCGAAAATAATCAATCGATTTTTATGCTCAATATCTAATTTTGTTGCTATTATATGTGGCTTTGCAATAAAGTAATAATCCTGTACAATTTCTGTCGTTTTCGATTTTTTATGATTTTTTTAAAACAAAAAATATTGCTATTTTCTCGTAAAAAATATAATTTTTTGTTCAATTTGTTATTATAACTCCGAAACTACTGAGCCGATTGAAACGCAATATATATGTGAAAATTTGTACTTACAATGGGAAAAATGTTTTCAAAATTCAATCAATCGAAAGAAGAACATTATCTATTCAATTTTATGTATATCCAACAAAAAAACTAAAATTTTGTGAAAATGAGCCGTTCACTTAATTGTGAATAAATTCGAAAAGAATCCTTCGATTTTTATGATCTATATCTCATTTTGTTGCCATTACATGTGGCTTTGCAATAAATCTGAACATTTTCCGCCATTTTCGATTTTTCATGATTTTTTAAAACAAAAAATATTGCTATTTTCACATAAAAAATATATTTTGTTCTTCAATTTGTTATTATAACTCAGAAACTACTGAGGCGATTGAAACGTAATATATAAACAGATTAAAGGCTATGTAAGTTTCAATATTTCTAAATTTATTTCAATAATATCGGACTATTCATTTTTGAGTTATCATTAATTATGTGGAGAAACGTCTAAAAAAATGTTAGTTAAATTTTTTTTAAAACAATCTCTTCATAGAATTTAAAATTTGGACCATATTTCTACTACTGCAACCACAATACATCAAAATTGTGTAGTAGTTTAAAAAGCCTCTAATTTTTTTCGATTTTGTTGCCCTGTGTTATTTATGGTATGTAAGTTCATGTGTAATATAGTTCATGCAACAAGTTGTAAGTCTAAATAAAAATTGTACTATATCTGTATGTATGTATTTATATCTGTTTGATTTTATAAATATCCCTCTAACATGTCATGTACAAGTTTTCCTATGGTTTAATATGACATTATGTTGGTGTGGGTTATTTATTTTAGTTGTACATACAAAATTTAAGTTATTATATGTGTTTTTGTATCTAAGCAAATACTACGCCTTTTGACATTCTTCAATGTCCTTTCATCTAGTTTTATATTATTTTATGTATAAGAAACATATACATACATACATACATAAATTTTTCTTCTATTTATGTGTGTCGATGAATTTCCTTGTATCTGCTGCTGTATGTTATATCATGTGTCTGGTTACTAAGGGCAACTTATGAAAAAAAAAGAGAAAAAAAAACAGAAGATGTATGAATTTTAACGAACTTCTCTGCATTAGTATGAAATTATATAGCATAATAAAAGCAAATATTAAACAAAAAAAGAAAAATAATGTACAGAAAATATAAGCAAAAAGAAATGAAATTTGTGCACTGACCCAATTGGAAAATTTCTTAAAAGGTTTAGAAAATTACAAACGTTTCCAAAAAAGTCCACCCATCGCTTTATTTGTGATAACATAACTTTCAATAGTCTTTATTAGCAATATATCGTTACCTTAATATAGAAAGGGCATAACTCGTGTTTTTTAAGACTAGATTTTTTGGCTAAATATGATATATGAGCGGACCATTTATCGAAATAAACGGAAATCTGGGCTTATTAAAAAAACACGAGTTAGGGCCTTTCTATATTAAGGTAACGATATGTAGATCGCGATCCATTTACTATCTCAAAATTATACATAAAGTAGCCAGCAAGGCTTGACTAACCTCTATATATAGATTTGATGTACAATGGCTGCCTAAGTACTACCTAAAATGGTAAAATTTTTCAATTCTATGGATAGATTTTTTTTAAGTAAAATTATAAATTTTGTTAGACGTTTCTCAACATAACGAATTATAATTCCAAAAGGGTTAGTCCGATGTTATTAAGATAAGCTTAAGAAAATTGAGATTTACCTAACCTTTAATCCGTTTATATATTGCATTTCAATCGGCTCAGTATTTTCGGAGTTATAATACCAAATTGAAGTGAAAAATATTTTTTTTTTCGTGAAAATAGAAAATTTTATTGTTTTAAAAAACTCATGAAAAATCGAAAACGGCAGAAATTTTTCAAGTTTATTGCTTTATCGAATACCCACATATAATAGCAACAAAATGAGATATGGATTATTAAAAGCGATTGATTATTTTCGAATTTATTCACAATTATGTGAATTCGCTCATTTTCACAAAATTTTAGTTTTTTGTTTGATATACATAAAATTGAGTAGTTAATGTTCTTCTTTCGATTGATTGAATTTTGAAAAAAATTTCCCCATGCTTTTTACAAATTTCCACATATAGATTGCGTTTCATTCGGCTCAGTAGTTTCGGAGTTATAATAACAAATTGAAGCAAAAAATATATTTTTTTCGTGAAAATAGTAATTTTTTGTTTTTTAAAAAAATCATGAAAAATCGAAAACGGCAAAAATTGTTCAGATTTATTGCATTATCGCAAAGCCGCATATAATAGCAGCAATATGAGATATTGATCATAAAAATCGATGAATTCTTTTCGAATTTATTCACAATTATGTGAATTCGCTCATTTTCACAAAATTGTATTTGGTTACATTTTACATGTGTTTTGTTATTGTAACGAAAATAAAACACATGTAAAATTTCCACTCAAAGTACACGCTTGTACAACTATAGTTGTAAATGACAGGTAAAATCACCAGTTCGGAATTGTCTCCTAAAACTGCTGGGTACTTGTATATAAAATAATATAATAAATATAAAGATTTTTTCTAGTTTGTGAAATTTTTATTTGAACTTACTTGACTAATCGGTATTACAAACATGACGTATAAAAATGTCACGCTGTCAAACAAAAACCAATGCAAACATTTCAACATGATAACTCGCAATTGATCGCTACATTATTCCATATTAATTTAAAACAAATTTCTTTAATACAATATGTTCCAATTCGCGGATTTTTTAATTTTAGAGGCAGTCGTAAACGAGTTCTATTTTTAGAGTAATTCGGGATACCATATTTATCACGAATATATTGAATGCTTCTCTGCTTTTGGAGAAACATAACTTATATTTTTGCTATAATCTTAACTAAATGAGAATTATATTGATTCTTCGTATGTCCATTAAAAATATATTCGTGCACAGACCTATAAATAAGTACTTTTCTTTCAGATTATATGCTAAGCATTACTAAACTACTTCTGAGTAATATAGGCGGTAATCAGTATTAGTTTCTATGTAGCAACAGTAGTGTAAACGGTGGCTGTTTTCTCATTCTTTGGATGAGTTGTTAAAACACCTAGATTTTTCGTGATATTGATTTGCAACTGTTCAGTTTAATAAGAAAATATCAACTTATATAGTAGTTGTAGAAGGGTTCCTTTTAAAACAAGTTGGTCAAAGTTCAGTTTGCAACTGGTAATACCTATAAAAATTAACATAGTGTAAAGGAGTGCACTATTTCCAATTGAAACCACACAATATATAAAAATCTGTTCCTTTTCCCCAAAATTTCAGTGGAAAAAGTGTTTGCTATAAAAAATTTATACAGAAAATATTTCTGATTTTTTCTTCTGAAATTTTCTGTTTGAAAATACCTTTCAATTATTTGCTTTAATATAGTATATATTGTACTTACATGGTATTTTTAAAGTACATATTTATAAATGTTTATTCTAACCTCGTTCTATGTATATTTCCTAACATATTCTGCGTCACATACCACATACATAATGGCATTTTTGCATCAATATAAATAAATTGTAATGAATATGGTCTTTATACATGGTATACTGGATTTGTTTCTACCCAGCAAACATAAATTTTACTATGATATTATTCAGAGTAAAGTTTCCAGTTCGATTGCAATAAACATTGTTTTTGTCTTAGGCCAAACTCAACCCCAAACCTTACGCCCCATAATTGTTGCAACAACTGATTAAAATTTACATATGAGAAGCCGCAGAACAAAAGCTACTTTTCCTAATTTTTTTACAAATTGATTTTTTGGTATTTTCATAATATTTGGGTTGAAATCTTCTAGAAAAAATCAATTTCCCAAAATTTTTAAATTTTCAAAAAAGTACCTTTTGTTCTTCGGCTTCTCATATATGTATGTATAAGGTAAATATCACTTACCTATCCGACACTCAAGATGTTGATAGTCATTCGTCATAGTTCAAAATTTTATTTTACTTGCCCATTATATTTTGTGAAAATAACTTATGTGTAGTTTTCTTCAACTCAAACCAAAATACTTGCTGGCTTAGCTTAAGATGGTCGTTTAGCCTTTTTAGTGTTTATTTGAATTTTATACGCATAGTTTCATTTATAACTTTGCAAATACAAAACTGTAAAACATCATATTTTTGTAGCGTTCTCTTCATTTTTCATTCGCTAGTTAGTAGCGCGTTGTGTTCATAGTTCAAGGATAAATATTTACATAAGTTTTGCATGAAGCAAATGTGATTTATCTTATTTGAAATTAAGCTTGAAAATAAGACAAAGATAAAATAAGGAAAATTAATAAAAACAAATTGAGATTTCTTTTGATTGCATGAATAAAGAGAAAATTATTAAGAACAATAGTACAATTTTGACAGTTTTTTTAATTAATTCAATAGGGCATAATTGATTAAAAAATTACTATTTTTGAGAAGTATTAAAATAATATTTACTTTGGAAATTTTAATAATTGTACTTAAATGTTAGAAATATTCGTTCCAACCAATAAGAACATTTTCTTTCTTACTTTTTTTAACAACCAAAAATTGCAAAGCATTTTGCTTGTCTGCAGATACACCCCAAGGCTCTGGCGGGAATTGAACCCACAACCCTCAGATTAATAGTCCAGCACACTATGGTCTAGTCTATCAGGGCACAAATATGTATTAGAACTTGCAAATACCAAGTAATTTTAGTACTTTTTGAAAAATTTAGAACTTGGCACTTTTTTGTAAAATTATACAGGTTAGAAATTTTTCCAATAAAATAAAAAAGTGACATTTTCGTACTTTTTTAGAAGAATAAAAGTACTTTGGTACTATCTAAATTAATGTAACTATTAGAATATGAGACATTTTTTTCAAATAAAGTAAAAACACTACCATTTGCAATTTAATTACAACATAGAAGTACTATTTGGGAAGCACTAAATATGTACTTTGGTACTTTTCACAAAATTACACTGACAGTTGAGGTAAATTTGCTAATAATGTAGGAAGTACTACATTATTAGCAAATTTAGTACTCTGGTACTTTTTGTAAAATTATACTAAAAACATTAAAACATGAGTGTTTACTAAATACTAAGTGCTCTTTTTATGTCACTAAATAAGTACTAAATATGTACTTTAGTACTTTTTGTAATAATATGCGAAAATATTAGGCCCTCGTCTATATTTTATAGCTTTGTCTATAGTGACGCCTATAGTCTCGTCTATAAGCTTGTCTCATCTACGGTCTCGCATATAGTTTCGTCTCTAGTCTCGTCTATTGTCTCTCATATAGTATCGTTTATATTTTCGTCTCTATTCTTTTCCCTCTATATTCTCTAAAGTATCGTCTCTAGTCTCGTCTCGTGTCTCGTCTATAGTTTCGCCTCTAGACTCTCATATAGTCTGTCCTATAGTCTTTATATATTCTTCTCTATAGCCTCGTTTATAGTCTAGTCTCATCTAAAAGTCTTGTATCTAGTCTCGTATATGGTCTCGCATATAGTCTCGTCTCTAGTTAGTATCATCTATAATCTCGCCAATAGTCTAGTTTATAATATCGTCTACAGACTCCTCTATAGTCTCGTCGAAAGTATCGTCTATAGTCTCGTCTACATTCCGATATACAGTCTCTCATCTATTATATCTCGTCTCGTTTATTGTTTCGTCTATAGACTCCTCTCTAATCTCGTCTAAAGTCTCTTCTGTAGATCTCGACCGGAGACTAGAATATATAATTGATCAATTCACAAGGTCACTTATCATGTCATATTGTCATATTGTCATAATGTCCTAATATTTCACAATGGTTTTTATTGTTTTTCAAGCAAAAAATTTCCTAAAATATTACTACTCTGTATGTTATGTTTATTGCGTTATCGTAACCAACCAGCAGAGACCTGCGCCGAATTCCTAAGAGTCGGTTAAGCCGAGTCGAGATATATTAGGACAATATGACTGATTAGAGACCTTGTGCATTGACCAAATATGTTTATAAAATGTTGGTACTTTTGAAAAGTAAGAAAAAAGTAATTTGGTACTTTTTGAAAATGTGTACTTATAAGTTCAAAGCGAAGTAAAACTACAGTAAAAAACAGAAGTACCATTTCGGAAATAATTAAGTACTTTGGTAACTTTTGTATGATTATACTAAAATGTTAGAAAAATGTGTACGTTTATCTAAAAATACTTTGAGAAAGTACTAAAAGTGCAAATTTGCTTTAAAATTTCATTATTATATCCCCAATTTTGTTTTTGAAAGATATAAATATATCATAAATATAAATTTTCATAATTTTTCCATTTTCAAACAGTTTAGTTAATGATTTGTGTCAGAGAATCTTATAATAAAGTATGTATAAATACACAAAAAATAAATACTCTTTAATCTTTTCAAACTGATTATAATGGCTCATATTTTTGTCATCTGGTTGTCATAAATTTTGACAGTTTTAAACATTTTAGATTTGCTTTTTATATTGTAGTTTTGAATTTTATGCTACGTTTGACAATATTATTTATTAAACATTTGAAATGTTAAGAATGACAAAAATTTAATGAGCATTTTAGTAATTAGAAAAAACAGAAAATAGATAATAAAAAGTAGAGATAAAATATAAAATACATATTTAAACCATAAACCCAATTAGATATAAATATGGCATTGTTTTATATAAAACATAAATTAATCAAAATTAAATGTTGTAAACTGTAATAAATTCTTAAAAAAAATATGTTTTACTTTACATTATTATAAATCAATTGTCTAGTTCACTTTAAAGCCCAATATTTTGACAGTTTATGGCTAAAACATTTCAAAATTTTTCTCTATTTTAAAATATTTATGTTCAGACAGTTTCCATTCCCTTGTTGTATATACAACATGGAACATCTGCTGGCTGCAGCCACAGGTTGATTGACTTCATTTTGTTGCCTTTTGTTTTATTTATTCCCATTTCCCCCTCTTTATTTTATTTATAACGTAAATTCTCCCTTTTGTCTTTTACGATCCAAAAACATTATTTTTAAATTGCTATTAATGTTCTTGATGCCCGTGATTGTGTAATTAAGTTATTTTACAGATTTTCTAAAATCACAATCACAAACAAGTACTTTTAAGCAATTTTGTATAATTTTTGAATAAACTTTTGGCAGCGCCAAAGATTAAATGACTTACATAATCATCAATCAATTCATCAAGAGTTTGAAGGAGAAGAAAATTAGCGTAAAGAAAAACTGTATTTTCAAGTATACAATTTAAATAATTTGATAATGGAAAAAGGGGGTAAAAGCCAATTTTTAAAAATGGAAAAATATTGGTATTAAATGAACATAAATATTTAAGTTAAATTTTCAAATAAAAATATAATTTTTTTTTATTTTTTAGTACTTCATAAAAAGTACTATTAAATTATTTTTGGCTAATTTTTCCAAATAGTACCAAATTATTGAAAATCAATAAAATTTTAAAACATAATCTCTGGTATTTATTTATGTTAGTTTAATTTTCCCAAACAAAATGATTTTTTAGTACTTCCTAAAAAGTACTATTTAATTATTTTTGGTACTTTTTCCAAAAAGTATTAAATAATTGAAAATCAATAAAATTTTAAAACTTAATCTCTGGTACATATTTAATTAAGTTAAATTTTCAAAAAATTTTAGTACTTCATAAAAGTACTATTAAACTATTTTTGGGTACTTTTTCCAAAAAGTACCAAATTATTGAAAATGATCAAAAATTTACCAAAAATACCTTAAAATATGTTTGTGTACAGTAATTAGTTACATCTTCAAAATAAACATTACTTTTAGCTCATTATTAAATTTTGTACTTTAAGGCTTTTAATCCCCCTTAATGACATTATGTATTTTATGTAGATTTCAGTATGTGTATGTGTACTGAAACATCTACTTACAAACATTAACAGATAATTTATTTTAGAATGGTAAGAGGGGGAGCCCTATTTGCAGACACAGCATACAATTACTTAATCTCCCAGTCAAATACCCCTACATAACCAAACAAATAAAGGAGCCACCACACGCGTTTGACTCGGTAAATACACAGATGTGTGTTTTCTTTGTTTTTTTTTTGGTTCATCTTTTTATGCGGGCTAAATCTTTAAATGGAGCATAAATATGTATGAATATGTTTATTTTAGGGGCATGTGAATGTGTGTATTTTTATTTGACTACGTGTTGGTTACTTAAACATGTGTACAATTTTATTCATACAGCTCTCCTCCTAATTACCGAAACAATTTGTTGTTGTTTTTTTTAATGGAACATATGGCTGGGTTATATTTTCTTTTATGTTTCAAGGGGGGATATACATAAATTTATGTAACATTAAATTTTATGTATATATTTTAAGCTATATATCCGATATTTTATAGCTCAATTTTGAGAAAAGAATTTTAATCTGACACCAAATAAAATTTACATTTTTGTTTTAAAGAAATAACATTTTATAGGTTTTAATGCTGACAATTTAACCTTTTACACTTTGACTTTAGCAAGCAAAAGCTATTATTAACAATCTGAGGTAAAGCAGTGATCGGCACTCATATCCCTTCAGATATACACAACATAAAATTTTGTGAAAATGAGCGAATTTACTTAATTGTGAATAGATTCGAAAATAATCTATTGATTTTTATGATAGATATCTCGTTTTGTTGCTATTTTATGTGGCTTTGCGACAAAATAATAAATCTAAACAATTTCTGACGTTTTCGATTTTTCATGATTTTTTTAAGACAAAAAATTGCTATTTTCACTTCAAAAATATATTTTTTGCTTCAATTTGTTATTATAACTACGATACTACTGAGCCGATTGAAACGCAATATATATGTGAAAATTTGTACAAAGCATGGGGAAAATGTTTTCAAAATTCAATCAATCGAAAGAAGAACATTAACTACTCAATTTTATGTAAATCAAACAAAAAATTAAAATTTTGTGAAAATGAGCGAATTCACTTAATTGTGAATAAATTCGAAAATAATTAATCGATTTTTTTGATCAATATCTCATTTTGTTGATATTATATGTGACTTTGCTATAGTGTAATAAATCTGAACAATTTCTGCCGTTTTTGATTTTTCATGATTTTTTTAAAACAAAAAAATTAGCTATTTTCACATAAAAAATATATTTATTGCTTAAATTTGTTATTATAACTCCGAAATTACTGAGCCGATTAAAATGTAATATATAAACGGATTAAAGGTTATGTACATTTAAATTTTTTTAAGTTTTTTTTTAATAAAATTGGACTAATCATTTCCGAGTTATCATTAATTATTTGTTGAAACGTCCAACAAAATTTTACTTAATTTTTTTTTAAAAACTCTCTATAGAATTAAAAATTTGGACCATATTTGTACTACTGGAATCACAATACATCAAAATTGTGTAGTGGTTTAAAAAGCCTCTAATTTTTTTTCGATTTTGTTGCCCTGTGTTATCAAAAGCAAAACAAATCTCGATTGTGCATCAAAAACACAAGCAGAAATTTTTTTTCATATTAAATTACAATACATTTATGTACTAATGTGTGTAAAGATACATGTCGTGCATGATTAATATCTCAAAAATTTTGCAAATCATCTAACAAAGTAACCAAAAATTTCTGACTTATCCTTGTCATTAGACATGTGTGATGGCCATAATAATTTAGATTAAATACTTTGTTTAACACATTATTAATACAACAATCTCGAACCCAAATACTTACAATAATATTCAATTCAATTCCACAGTATTTGGGCAAAACCGAAATAATTTCTCTAAATATCCACTAAACCCATTGACGGACATTAAGAATATGTACGGATATGCTCTGGTAGTAAATCTTCCAATTGACTTAATAAATTTCCTGGTATTATTAAGAAAACATTTTATAGGGTTTTTCCTTTATTTTTGCTTCTCATTTAACAACTATTCTTAGATGAGATCTTTGTTATGTTTGCCTTGTTACAAAAAATGCTTTGTGCATGCTGATGAAAATGTCAAATAAAGTTCTTTTTAATATTCTATTGGTGTATATTTTTCATGTTATTTTACTCTGCTAAACACTTCCGTTTCCGTTTTCCTGCTTGTGGTAGTAAACTACACAGTACGAGTAACTTTATAACAAATAAACACATTTTATTTATACACTGCGTACATATAGTTTTAGTTTTACTCTGGCTGTTTTATTTTTTACTGTATTTTACATTATTTGTGGAACAATTGAGCAGACAACAGTAAATAATAATAATAACAAAAGTTACAACGACTATAGTTTCAGAGACTGAATGAAGGAAAGAACGAACCAACGAACGACTAGAGGCAACAACTAAGTATGCAGTATATTAAACGTACGTCCGTCCGTCCATCCGTCTGTCTTTTACACCCCAGACAATGACAGCAGTAACTGTTACAGCCCCTGCCTCAACAGCAGCAACACAACTAAATTACTTGTGGCATGAAAAATCATGATGTTGCTGCTGCTTTAAATGTTGACGATGAACATGTTGATGATGATAACGATTTTAAATATACTGAAGATGCTGTTGAGTTGAGGGTTCGCTTTTTTTTGTATTATTGTTTCAAAGCTGAATGAATGAAGAACAGTAACATTAAAATGCTTTTGGCTTTATTATGCATAATTTATATGGCCACAAATATTCTGACAGACACCCACCCAACATATATTTATTTAGTGCTGCATATTTAAAGTTTTTCTTGGGAAAAAATATGGAAATATTTAAAAAAAAATGGACAATTTATATTTTTTATATGGCACCCAAAAGGCAAAAGTGTAAATTGCAGCACTTATGTTAGCAACGTTTTATAAACTATGGCCAATATCATAGACATAGGGAAAACTAAAAGTCATATGTAAAACTTTGCAGGGATCACAGCTGGAAATTGTGTGACAAAAATAAAGTGACTTATTTTTACTGTAAAGCAATTTGAAGACACTCAATCAAATTAAGCCGTAGGTCTTTATGTATTCTAAGTTGAGCTTCAATCATAGGTCTTTATGTTGTCTAAGTTGAACTGCAATAGCAGGTCTTTATGTAGCCTAAGTTTTGTTACAATCGTAGATCCTTATGTAGTCTAAGTTGAACTTCAATCCTAGATCTTTATGAAGTTTAAGTTTAGCTTAAATCCTAGATCCATGTGTGGTCTAAATTGAGCTTCAATCGTAGGTCTTTATGTAATCTTAGTTGAGCTCCAATCGTAAGTCTTTATGTAGTCTAAGTTGAGCTTCAATCGTGGTCTAAGTTGAGCTTCAATCGTAGTCGAAGTTGAACTTCAATCTTAGATCTAAATGAGGTCTAAGCTGAGCTTCAATCGTAGGTCTAAATGTAATCTAAGTTGATCTTTAATCGTAGGTCTAAATTAAGTCTTAGTTGAGCTTCAATCGTAGGTCTAAATGAAGTCTTAGTTGAGCATCGATCGTAGGTCTAAATGTGGTCTAAGTTGAACATCAATCATAGTACTTCATACAGTCTATATTGAACTTCAATCGTAGGTCTAAATAAAGTCTAAGTTGTGCTTCAATCGTAGGTCTAAGTCAAGTCATAGTTGAGCTCAATCATAGGTCTAAATGAAGTCTAAGCTTAGCTTCAGTGAGGTCTTAGTTGAGCTTCAATCGTAGATCTAAGTGAAGTCTAAGTTGAGCTTCAATCGTAGGTCTAAATGTAGTCCAAATTGAGCTTCAATCGTAGGTGATTATGTAGTCCAAGTTGAGCTTCAACTTAGGTCTTTATGTAGTCCAAGCTGAGCTTCAATCGTAGGTCTTTATATAGTCTAAGTTCAGTTTCAATCGTTGATCTTTATGTAGTCCAAGTTGAGCTTCAATCGTAGGTCTCAATGTAGTATAAGTTCAGCTTCAACTTAGGCTACATGAAGTAGTCCATGTTGCGCTTCAATCGTAGGCCTTTATGTAGTCCAAGTTGAGCTTCAATCATAGGTCTAATTGTAGTCCAAGTTGAGCTTCAATTGTAGATCTTTATTTAGCCTAAGTTAAGCTTGAATCGTAGGTCTTTATTTAGCCTAAGTTGAGCTTCAATCGTAGGTCTTTATGTAGTCCTAGTTGAACTTAAATTGTAGGTTTTTATGTAGTCCAAGTTGAACTTAAATCGTAGGTCTTTATTTAGCCTAAGTTGAGCTTCAATCTTAGGTCTTTATATAGTCCTAAATAACCTGTCAAGGAAAACAACTGTTATTCTGGCACAATTGAGGTCGGCATGTAGTTATGCCTACTGGCTCCTCATAGACCATGCCGTCTCCTCCTCCGTCCAGTAAAATCTAATGCAATTATTTAAATCTAAACAAAGTTTTATCTTTAAAACCAATTTCCTACCTGGTTTATCTAAATAATAAACATCAATTTATTTCCATATACCTAACTATTGCAGTTATAATTTTCTTTTTTGGATTTATGATTATCAAGAGATTTGTTTGACAATTATAATTACAACCTTTCCATAATGTTGGCCAAAGTTCAATTTGCTTTTAGCAAATAATCGATTTTCATAGTTGTCTGTTTGTTTGTTGATTTTGTGTATCAGCACTTCAGATAAAATGTTGATTAAATTAAGTGTATATAATCTGTTTAAATACCTGACCATGAAATCCAATATATGTTTTTGCTAATACACTCAATGTTAAAATGTCAATGCA
This sequence comes from Calliphora vicina, assembly GCF_958450345.1. NCBI lineage: Eukaryota > Metazoa > Arthropoda > Insecta > Diptera > Calliphoridae > Calliphora > Calliphora vicina. The sequence goes on from NC_088782.1 coordinate 64,357,541, forward strand.
AAAAAAAAATCAGGAATAAATAAAGCAGAAATGTTTGATTTGGTTAAATATTTGCCAAAAGAGAATTTGATATTTTATTAAAATTAAAATGTGGGTCATAAAGAGGACTCTCTCTCTGTTGTTATCTGACCAGCTATTGATTTATAAGTTGTATGAACTTTGTTGACATTCGTAAAGATTACAGGCAAATAAACGAATTCGTTCGTCCCTTGGAGGCTATGAGTGCCTACCACTGGTTTATATGAAATATGTGGTTATTCCGATTTCAGCAAATGTCATAGAAAGAAAGTTAATAGGTTGTCAGTAGCAGTAAACTGTCACAAAATTCATGGATATTGCTCGGTTTTCAATAGTAGAGATATCATATAAAAATTGTCCTGCTAATTGTCTAACATTTCATTGTAATAGTTTGATTATTACTAAGAAATTTCTCTGAGTGTCCCCATTTAAATAATTAGTATGTTTAACAATCATCATCTTTTTAAAAACATTAATATACCATTAAATAAAATAAACAAAAAAAAAACACTTGAAATTTTATTGATATTTAAACTTTTTAAAAATACTCATTTAAAAGCTTCATTAATTTGTGCAGTAAATTAAATTTCAGAAATTCTCAAAATCATTAAATATATACTCAGTAATATTATGCTCTTTTTATTTTTATTTTTTATTTGTGGGGCAAAAACCTCTTGACAAATTTACAGTAAAATTAAATACTTGCTGCTCTTTAAGGGGGATTTTTAAATAACACACATACATACCTACTAACTGTTTAAATCAAAAAGTTCTGAAATAAATTTTTAGCCTTATCGTCTAATTTTGAAACTTCTCTGTCATAAAAATAGAAACAATTAAAATAAATGTTTTAAAAATACACTTGTTTACGTGACTCAAAAGATAATAAACAATAAATAAAAACAAATCATAAATTCTTGTCTAGAAAAACAATACAAATGTATTTTTTGTTAAAAGAAATTTAAAATACATACGTCAGCTTAAAGATACCAGCAAATTAAAAGAAATCTTATGTAAATGAAAATTAAATATAATAAAAGACAAAACGGAAATCCTAGAATTTAAACGTTTAAAATAATACTCATTGTTTTACATTGTAATTATTAATACAGTTAGAAACAAAAACAAACTGAAAATCAGCAAAATGTCAGCAGTTTGTCCATAGTAATAACACATTTCAATACTTTTAATCAGGTGCGGATGCAAGAGCGGGGGAGAAAAAGAAATTGAAAACCCCCCACCCCTCTAAATCGAAAAAAAGTTCATATAGGAAAGAAAACAAATATAAAATAGGCACAGATCGCCTGCTTTAACAAATTTAAGATTTTGTCCTGCTGACATGTAGTCCCCAAAGATTTTATAGAATTTTATTAATTTATTTTTCACTTCATTTAAACAAAGTTATTTTTTTTCCAAAAGTTCCTTCCATTTTTGCCTTTCACAGTTGTTTCAGAAGTTTTTATGTAGTATACATGCAGTTGCAAATAACATCAATGACTACTAAAAGTTTCTGTGTTATAAAATGATAATGGAAATTAAATGCAATGAACTTTTCAATATCAAACATTTCTAATTAATGTTCATTTCCAACCATTAACATTTATTGCCACAAAATGTTACTGCTGCTGTTGCTCTTGCTGCAGCAACTTAACGACAACAAAAAGGAAATTTAAACAAGATAACAAAAGTTCATCTGGTTGTTTAACAAGAACAAGTAAAAAATAATTAATTGCCAACAGAGATGGAATATTTCAAACACGAAACTGTAGCAATGAAAGATTTTTATGAATTTTGAAATTATTTAATACAAAAAAGTATCATTTATTTAATTTGAATTGGAAAATAGTAATTATGAAGAATACAAGAATAATTTGACATAAAAACGAACTTAAATAGTAAATTTTGTCCAATTAATTATTCTCCAAGAAATCGACTTTCCTATTAATATTATAGACGGCTATTTTCTTTCAAAAAATCCCCCAAAAAAATAAAAAGTACCATAGCTCTATTTTTAATTGAATTTTTATTATTAGGCAAATCCGATATAAGACTAATTATACCCTTCACCTTCGTGAGAAGGGTATATATAAGTTTGTCATTCCGTTTGTAATTTCTACATTTTTCATTTCCGAGCCTATAAAGTATATATATTCTGGATCCTTATAGATGTCCAGAATATATCTACTTTATAGTATATATGGGGTCTTCAGGAAATCTTAAATTTTCTGAAGACCCCAGATATCTTCGGGATCCAAGTCTTCAATAATTCTGTCAGACATGCTTTCGAGAAGTTTGCTATTTAAAATCAGCAAAATCCGTCCATAAATAACTGAGATATGAGCAAAAAACCGGGACAACCTCGATTTTTGACCTATTTTTGATATATATGTATATGGATTACTAAGTCATTAATATAGACAATATGGATTTCTAATGATAGATATTTCAAAGTCCATTGCAACCATGTAGATAAGGCTACAGTAAGTTGGACCTACAATGAGTCAAAATCGAGAAAAATATTTTTTGACCCGAATTTTTTTTCATCAAAAATTTTTTTTTTAAAAAAAAAAAATTTAAAAAAACTCTTTTTAAAAAAACTTAAAAAACAATTTCGAAAAAAAAAATTTGAAAAACAATTAAAAAAATTCAATTTTGTTTACCTAAAAATATTTATTTTAAAGTATAATTTGGTGAAGGGTATATAAGATTCGGCACAGCCGAATATAGCTCTCTTACTTGTTTTTATTAAAAATGTACCAAAATTATAAATTGCAATTCATGTACCAAAAGTACATATTTATAAAAGTACCAAAAATCTACCATGTTATGTATGTTTAATTGTAAAATACTTTAAAACTATTTTCTTGCTAAATTTTATGTTATTTAAAGAAAGTACAAAATTAGGTACTAATTGAAACTTTTTGAATTAGGCATTTATGTAAAAAAATTATGAAAAATTCATTTAAATTTTGATGATATAAAACAAATTTAAAATTGTTTACAAAAGTACCAAAAATCCAAAAGGTACAAAATTTTTTTTTACCTTAAAATACTTTATAATTAGCTAAAGTACCAAAATTTTATATTATTTAAAGAAAGTGACCAAAAGGAAAAAGGTACCAAATATTTAATTATTTGACATTTTTCTTTCCAATTCATATTTTGGTAAAAGAAAACATTGTTTTCTAAAATGTTCCTTACAAAAAAGTACTCTTGTTTTAAATTTTAAAATTTTAAATAGTTTGGAAAAAATGTTCAGAACAAAATTGTGACTTTTAAAGATTTTAATAAAAAGTACAAATACAAAAAATATTTCAGAAATAGTACCAAATATATCAAGGCTCATTGCTTAACTTTAAATTAAATTAATGTTTTTTTAAAAAAAATTTGGGGCCAAATAAAAAGTACCAAAAGTTATTAAGGTGCAGTTTATATTTTATAAACATCTAAGCTAAATTTCATTTCAGCTAAATTTTTCATTTAAAAAAATGCCTCAATTTAAATTTCTTTTAATTTTTTTTTTATGATTTCTTAACTTTTCTTAACTTTAAATCAACAATTTAATTAAAAAAATTTCGCACACAACATTTTCCTTCAAGTTTATTCACATAACTTTTTAAATATATTTCATTTAACATGCTATTTTATGATTTACAAATAAATACTACATGATTTTAACATATGCAAACAAATTCAATTTAAACAATAAAATGCAAATTCAAGATATGTAATATAAAAAAATAAAAGTTTTTCATTTTCTTCGACACAGCAAAATAAATTTGCTTTTTAGTGTTTGCTCTCGCTACGAGTAATTTACACGACCAACTTGCAAATAGTCTCGATTGGTATTTCAAATATTTTACGTATTTTACAGTAAGAAAATGACAAAAAAAAAAAAACAAAAATAATCAAGAAAATATTTTCATGCTAGAAAGCCAAGAGAAGCTGCTAAGAAATTTCAATGCAAATGTACATTTAACGAAGTTGAAACAAGAATTTACAAGACTATGAAGACAGAAAAAAAAATAAAGAAAAATTAATGAAAATGCTAAATATTTCATTTGAAGAGTTAAACCCAGCAAAAGTATTTCGTATAAATTTGTATAATTAAATAAATTTATGTTAGATCATGTTTTGTTATTTAAATCTGGAGTTTAAAGTTTGTTTGTAAATTTATTTAAAGTTTAAATAAAATCTGTAGTATTTTTTTTAATTTAGATTAAAATAAAAAAATCTAATTTAAGCTAATTTTTTGTTTGTATATGTGTTTAATGAGTTTTTTGTATTTATTTCACCATTTCCATTGAAATTCATGTTAAAATGCTGTTAAAACTAAATTTGGCTTAATCACCATTAATTGGTTTATTTATGCCCCTATGTTTGTGTTAATTTAAACGCCTACAAAAAGCAATAATAACTAATGTTCATAAATAAATATAATTGAGTTTATACAGAAAAAAAAGTTAAACAATATTAAGAGTCCTTGTTAATAACCAGGCAACTTTTCTTTTTCACTATTTTTTTTTTTGTATATTTATGAGTATTTTGAATGAAATGTTTTTCTTTACTTTGGTAAATTTGGTTTGGCAAATAATGTAGGTTTTTTACTGCTGCTTTTGTAGTTTTTTATATTAAATTGCCTGAATAATAGACTTTTATACGCCTGTAAAAGTTTCTGTGCTAAAGTATATAATAAATATTATTTTTTTTTCCAAGTTCTTTGGAAAAACTCAGGCAAATAAACAAACGGTGGGCCATGTTTAGGTAAAAGAAGATAGTTTTGAAGTTTTGAAGTAAATAAAATATCAGTTTAAGCTGTTAAATCGCTAAGAAAATCCTAAAAAATTAATGATATTTTAATATAATTAATAAAAATTGCTAATATTAAACATTATGTAGAAAGGTTTAATTTTGTAAGAATTCTAGTAAATTTTTAAATTTTGATATGGTTTATAACTTTTGTTTGAAAATATCCCATTTTAAATTTTACTTTTTTATTACTTTAACCTCACTGTAGTGAAAATAACTCTTGTTCACAGGATTCTGGTAATGCTGGCTTTATTAGTTTTTTTTGCGCCTTTTAGTTCTACTTTTTATGATTTTTTCTTTATTGTGCATTTTATTCTCGCTGTTGTGGTAGACATTTTGAATATTTCATGGTAATTTTATGTTGTTGAAGATGAAGGGCCAATTCAACAACAAAAAAGGAACAAATTTAAAGGAATAAATTACAAAATACAACAACAACTAAAGCAATCATAAAGAAAATGTGCATTTAATATAACAGGGTAGAGGGAGAAAAACATTTAATCATAAAAATGGCGCTTTTAAGCAGAAAGAAATAATAATAACAAGGAGTGATTGCATGTGTTGTTGTTGTGTAGGGGCATGAGAGTGGGATATTTTGTACTCTTTGTGGAATTTATTGTTTATGGCGATGGTTTTTCACACAAACAAACACACACACACACACACTTTTAGTTCATTGCCCTGTTTGGTTTGGGGTTTATTGTTGTTGTTATTTTTTCTTTGTCTTTAGAATATGAGAGTAAATTTTATTGTTATGGCGAAATGAGGGAAAGAGTGGGGTTTGTTGTTATGAGCACATAATTATGGTTATGGTTATATTCCTGGCATTATAACCGTATTTTCCTTATTGTTTTTCATTAAATATGAAGTGTCGTATAACAGTTGATTATTACAAATGGCTGCATGTAACAAAATGGTTATAATTAAATGATATAAGTCTTTATTAAAGGAAATTTAAGGAAATTAATTAATAATAATAAGCTATTTATGAGTAGGGTATTTCTCTTAAAGAGTTTACCGGAAATTTTATGTGTTTTTTTTTGTTAAATTCTTAGTTTTCTATTACAAAACACATTTGCATGCATTTTATTTCTAATTAAAACTCAAAGCCATGTATGTCAATGCCTTAGCAAAAGTTTTATTTCTATGTACAATATATTTTTTTTTATAGCAATTTGCTCTTTTTTTTAAACGTTTTTTCCATTTCATGTCACAAAGAAAACTTTTTATTATTCTTATGCTTTTCCCAAAAGCCAAAAGGGATATACTAATAAAACTGCAAATAAAATGAGTTCTTTTATTATACTATGTTGCTTTTTTCCTATGAATAAAACCAAATGCTAATGAAGAAATATAACGACATGTTGCTGAAAGTATACTTTCCTTAGAAAGACCCCAAAAAAAGTATAAATAAATAAATTATATAACATTTTTTCACCCCGAAATTAGATTTATTTTAATATGTAGTTAAGTGACCAAACGAAGAAGAGTTCTTTCTCCACAAAACAGAAAACAGCAAAAAGTTGTATAAAACTTTATAATGATGAAATAAAATTTCATCATAAATTCCCCATAAAAACGAAAAGAAAACATAAGGAAAGAATTTAAAAAACGTTAGCATGAGTAACCTAATTAGAAAAATAAATTAAAATTTTGTTATTCATAAAGTCCATTTTTTATAGCCTAAAACCAGCTTTTTTATGTACATATATTTACTCTTTACACAAATTCCTAAAATTAACTTTTTTATTTTCAAAAATAATTTCTTGCTTTATAAACAAATGACCCAATATTTGTGTGGAAAAATAGACAAACAAGAAAAATTATTTTGCAAAATGTTGCAAAATCTAAATTTTGCAACTGTTGCAGCAATAGCTTTACAAAAACCATACAGCTCACTACAGCTTGGCTTTGCAACAGCCAAGCCAATGCTGGTTGTTCATAAAGCTGGCCCACTTTTATTTATTTTTTTGTTTTTTGGTTTGTTTTTTGTGTGTGAAAAAAAGTGAGCTGTAAACTTTTGTCCTCATTTAGTTTTGCTTTTTTTTCTGTTTGGCTCATTATGTATGAGTAACTGTAATAAAGATAAAATAGCTGTAAATTTTTAAGCAATAAAAGCTGATTTTTATTAAAAATAAACAGCAGAAAAATACTATAATGCAACAGCATGTGGCTTAACTTTAGAAATCATTATTGAGCAATACATAAATGTAAATTTGTTTAATTTTCTTGAGTGCTTTAAATTGGATTTTTTTCTTAAATACTTTTAATTTCTGTTTAAAAAAATAAACAATTTTGCAATAGTGTTAATAAAATTAAAGCAGGCTGTTAGAGAGTTAAATAAATTATTAAGCAATCAAAAGTATTCCATTAAAGTCTAAACTGTGAAGCCATTTGGTAAATGGTTTTAGTTACTTACAACTATATTACTTATGATAAAATTATATTGATTTTTAATACCATTTTTTAAGTATAGATTTGTTTAGACAAGCTTTTCTAAAATATTCTTATCTCTGAGAAATATTGATTTCAACATACAAGTATTTGAAAGGACTTTTCTTTTGAAAAATTTCCATCAATTTCATTAGAGCGACTTTTCCTTTAGGTTTCTTTATAACTTATTGTGTAATATTTTAAATTGTTTTAAATAGAATATTAAAGTAAGGACTTGTGTTTCCATTTATGAAAAATCTTATATTTTAATACAATACAGATCAGTCTATAAATTCGTATTTCACAAAACAATTAATTAAACTTTTTCTTTTTTATTTTCAGGTAAGTGTTTGATTAAATTATAAATAAAACTTTATAAATGTAAGTATTATTATTATATTAACCTAACTCAACAACTGTGATAAAAATATATCTAGCTAAAATGAAGCGTTTATTTCAAAAACAAGACAAGCAACAAATTATTGATTTCGAGAAAATCAAACCTACATAAAAATTACTTTTAAAAAATTGTAATTTTTTGCTAAGAAAGTTATCCATTTGTGTAACTTTTTGAGAAACATAAAATTTGTTTATCTATATAAACACATATTTAATAAATAATATAAAGTTTGCACTTAATTGGCTTCTGAAATAAACCATCCTTGAAAATTGCATACGAAATATTCTAATTTATTAGGAACTACAAAAGTAAAATGACAAATGAACTTTTTAAAGAGTTGAAGATCATATTCATGTCTTCAAACACTCGTTCTGCTGTACATTCTGCTTACGTTGTAGGCAATAAAATCCTTCATATCCAACCAAGTAGGATTTTTGAGCTTGTAAATCTTTTATGTTTTTCACATTTATTGAGACCTACAATATTTATGAACCCTGTCACTTGATTTCTTTCTGCACTAAACACGAATTTCTCGGCTTTTCATACTCATAATAGGGGGCAGTATTTAATTTATTTTGCATTAATCGTTCCATATACCTTTACCTAACAGTAAACGCCCAATAACTCTATTTTTGAATTTTTTGTTGCTTGACTGGTTTTTGAAATAAACTATTCAATTAAGATGATCTACCTCTGACTCTGTAGAAGAAGTAATGCTATTTGACCAAACGATTATCTCAAGAAGAAATGGAATTGATAACATAACTGGTTTATGGATGGTAGGGACAGGTTATAGTTCTAACAATTTGTAAGATTCCATAAACTTTATTTAGAATTGATATTTATTATAATCGAAATTTCATTAATTTCTTTTTAAATTCGTTTAAAAAATATAAATATTGTGTGGTTTTGGTATCAAGTTATAATGGGTTATCATGGATGTTAGAAAATGTTTATATTTTATACTTAACCCTCATATTACCTTTGTGTGGAAAACCACACATTATTTATAATTTTTTTTGGTATCAAGTTATAATGGCTTATCGATATTAGAAAAAGTTTTTATTTTATACTTAACTCTCATCTAACCGTTGTGTGGAAATTCGCACAATATTTAGACATTTAAAAAAGAAGTTAAGCGATGTTAATGAAATTTCTTGATTTTTCCTGACGCATTCATGTAAAAATCTTACCTTAAGATATCTTTGTAAATAAGGAAACAAATAAATGGGTCCCTAAAGAGACCAGTTTTGCAATTTAAAATCGATTTCGAGAATTCTTAAATTTAAATCTAATTTCTTTTCTGTTAGTGTATTTTTAGTTACATTCAAATTACACAACATTATTTTATTTACATTTTTATTTTGTTATAACAGCAACTTAATTTTGTTTGTTATATTTAATCATATTATTTACAACATTATATCACTTTATTAATAAGTATTAATATTATTGTTTTTCGTTGTTAATTATAGAACGTAACGTAAATTAGTCATTAAAAAAATATAGATCGACAATTAATATAGCAGCAAATATAAAAAACACAAAATTATATATACATATATCACGTATAAATGTTTTCATTGCTAAATCTATTAGTTTTTGTTATAATTAAAATAATACTACTGAGAATTTTATCAGTAAAAAAATAATATTGCATAAGGGCTTTATAATGACACACTTACAAACTCGTGTTTAAACAAAAATTTATAATTGCAGCCCTTGTAACTAATATCGCTGGCACTTATTATTTGGTAAACCACTTGCTAGGCTTTCATGTGACTAATGTCACTATGCTAAATTTTAAGTGAGAGAAGTATTTACAATGATCATAAGTTTGATAATAGATCTACTTAACAATGACATGATTTAGAGCCTGAAGAATATATTTACTTCACATTAATATTTCCCTGCAATATATATTTTTTGCTATTTTCCCTTTATATACATTTGTTTACAGCTGACATTTAAACATAAAAACATCCTCATTATTTATGTAAAATGTATTTCAGCTTTGCTAAATATGCCCTCAAAGATCAGCTATTGACATTTAAACACAATAGTCTTAAACTAAGTTTAGTTCTGGCTTTTTCTTATCTATTTTTCCAATACATTTTTAATATTATGAAATATCAAACACACTGTTGTAATAATAAAAGCAAATCACAATAAAAAGAAAAAACAACACAAGTAACTTAAACGTCATTGATTGTCTAACTGACAGAAAGTGTCTGGGTTTCTGTCGTCTAACGCTGCCGGTTTAACTTATAATGCAACTCAACTTGCTAAAGGTGTGGCGCAGTTAATACTAATTCTACCACTACAACTACTTAAATATTACAAAATTTATTTATAAAAAATAAACGTAATAAATATTAAATTGCAATATCATGTTTGTAAGTGTTAGATTAAATCGAACGTCTAACATTTCATAATAGTTTTCAAGTGGAGAACCAAACAAACATCATACTCAATATAGTAACGGGGTATAACAAAAAGAGGCACTTGAGAGAAACTGTTTATTTTTTATAAGTAATGTATGTAAATAAGCATGTGATCCTTTGTAATATTAATAGGAATTTTAGTGGTAATTGAGTAAATGATGAATAAGGCCTTAATGGTCAATAATAAGAACCCAGACTATTTCTTTCGATTTATGTACTCCTTTTATATGATTGAAAAATTAGCCGAATAATGAATAAAAAATCGAATATCAAAAAAATTTATTATTTTTATTTTTAATTATCATTAAAATGCAGTTTTTTATTAAATATATGTATAATTTTACGAATAAAAGCCGGATATTATTCGAATAAAAATCCGGATAATCGAATAGATTTCTGAAAAAATAGTTTTTCTGTTCATATTTTTCAATATCATTATAATACAGTTTTTTTTTCAAAATATCTGGATAATTTTATAAATAACAACCGAATATTATTCGAATGAAAAACCTAATAATAGAATATATTTCGTAAAAAGTTATTTTCTTAATTTTATTTTCCAATATCATTATTTTTATTTTTAAATATCAATAAAATGCATTTTTTATGAAAATATCTCTATAATTTTATGAATGCAAACCGGATATTAATCGAATAAAAAAAAACAATTCGAAATAGAACATTTTTTTTTCTGTTTTTATTTATTAATACCGTTTTTTCATGAAATACCTGAATAATTTAACGAATAAAAACCGAATATTATTCGAATAGAAAACTAAATAATCGAATAAATTTCCTAAAAAATTATTTTCTTTATATTATTTTCTAATATCATTATTTTTATTTTCAAATATCATTAAAATACAGTTTTTTATGAAAATATTTGTATAATTTTCGAATAAAAGCCGGATATTATTCGAATAAAAAAAAACAATCAGAAATATTTCCTAAAAAATTGTTTATCTGTATTTGTTTTTCAAAAAACCTGAATAATTTTAAGAATAAAAACCGAATATTATTCGAATAAAACGACAAGTAATCGAATATATTTGCCAAAAATTGTTCATACGTTATTTAAGATATCATTATAATATAGTTATTTTAATCAAAATATTGGTATAATTTTACGAATAAAAACCGAATATTATTCGAATAGAAACTAAATATTCGAATATATTTTCTAAAACATTTTTTTCTGTTTTTATTATCCAATATCATTATAATACAGTTTTTTTAATCAAAATATTCGAATAATTTTACGAATAGAAACCGTATATTATTCGAATAAAAAACCAAATAATCAGTTATGTTTATTAAAAAATATTTTTTCTGTTTTTATTTTCCAATATCATTATAAGACAGGTTTTTTAATCAAAATATTCGGATAATTTTTCGAAACAACCGTATATTATTCGAATAAAAAACCGAATAATCGAATATATTTCCTAAAAAATTGCTTTCTTATTTTTATGTTTAAATATCAATATTATACAGTTTTAATCAAAATAGTAGGATAATTTTACGAATAAAAACCGGATATTATTCGAATAAAAAACCGAATAATCGAATATACATATTTCCTAAAAAAAATGGTTTTCTTATTTTAGTGTTTAAATGTCAGTATTATACAGTTTTTTTTATAATAATATTCGGATAATTTAACGAATAAAAATTTAAATCTGGCATAATAGGTTTCCTGGCTACATTTGTTTGGTTCTATTGTTTGCACACTAGCTACTCTATATTGGAACACTATGACGCGTGTGACCATCTGTTTAATTCTGTCATTCTGGCGCATATTCTGTTGCAAATTTGGCAGTTGTTGGGAAATTATAGAAATATTAATATTTTTGTATTTGATTCTGGAATAGTGTTAATTCTCCTTATGATTTAAAGAATGTTTTTTTAAATTTTTGAAATTCGTTCAATAAAAAAACATTTTTTTGCTGAGATTTGATGTATATCTTGTTATTTTTATTAGCTAAATGTGTGTTTGTCATTTCCGTCCCATTTAAAACATTTAAAATGTTATTTATTTAATTAAACAGTTGCCTACGTAAAAGCGCTAGATATTTGAGAAGCTTTTAATTCATTTATTTATTTTTATTTGTTTCATTATTATTTATTATTGTTTAATTCAGATTACCTCATTGTAATTGGCGTATGTTAAAAATAAACTTTAACTACGTGCCTTAAAACATACAAACACTTTTATTTGTAATATTATTTTCTATTTAAATTTTGTATTAATTTCTTAATGTAGTTGTTGTTGTTGTGGTTGTAAACAATTTTACACCAAAAATACTTATTGATTAAATAACAAAATCGTAATGGCTTAAGCAACAAAGTAATGAAATAATAAAAACAATTAAATAATTGAATAAATAAAAAGTATGTACACACAAATTTTACAAAACAATCTGGTTGAAAGGAGAAAAAGAGACAGTAAATGAAAAAAAAAACCCACAAAAATAATACAAAACTGTAATGAAATGAATTAAATTACAAATTGCAATTTAATTTTGGGTTTCTTTCTAAACAACAACAAAATCGGTTTTAATAAATAAAGCTATAAAACCACAGCAACAACATTTGAACACAGACAAAAAAATAAAAATAAATTAAATGAAAGACATTTGTTTAATACACAATTTGTACTGAAACGGCAACAGCCAGCACAAGAGAAAAAATACCATTAAGTTAGTTTTTTTTGGACTAAATTTGGCTTTAAATAAATCTGCTGTAACCCACGCTTCGATTATGTGTAACGTGCAACAACAACGATAACAATAATACACAAAAGCCAACACAATTTTATAAAGATTATTTCCAAACACAAACAGTTGTACGAGTATTACAAAATACATATTTTGTATCTGCAATTATTTATATATGTTGGCTGTTGGTTGTCTGATAATGTCTGTGTGTGTGTATGTGTTTGCATCTGTCTGTCAAACCATCTATAAATGTTTGTTGGTTTGTGTAGCATTTGGTATCTGTTAAATGTTTTATGCTTTAACTAACTGAAAATTATGTAACAACTACTTACGCTGTTTGTTCGTTTGTTTGTTGCTACGTTTCAAGCCCTCTCAACTCTGGCAAAAGCGTACATATTTAAGTATTGTATGATGACGCGTTTTATGTTTTTTTTTTATTTTAATAATATTGAATCATATTGTAAATTTAAAAGCAAACCACATCTTGGCAGAGGGGAAAAGGAGTTAATTGTGTAAATAAAAATTATTATTCTATAAAAAATAAAGCTATCAGACTCTTTTGCTGCCTTATGTTTTTGAAGATTAAAAATACTCTGATAATTATTCGAATAAAAAACCAAGAGATTTTCAAATAAAAACCCGAATAATCCAACAAATTTCCCAAAAAATGCTTTTCTTATTATTATTTTTAAATATAATTATAATACAGTATTCATTTTATGATTAAAAACCGGGTATTATTTGAATAAAAAGTTAAATAATCGAATAAATAGTTTTCTTATTTTTATTTTAAAATAAAATTCATTTATAGATTTTTTTTGCAATTTTATCCGAATAATTATAAAAATAAAAACCGGATATTATTCGGATAAAAACCGGATAATTTAAAAATTTTTTTCCCAAAAATTAATTTGTTATTTTTGTTTTTAAATATTATTATCATACAGATTTTTTTTAATAACCGGATGCATTTACGAATAAAATATTATATTTATTATTCGAATAAAACACCGAATAATCGCAAATATCTCATTAAAAGGTTATTCTTACTTTTTTAAATTTTGTTATTTTACAGTATTACATAAAAATATTCGATTAATTTTACGAATAGAAACCGAATATTATTCGAATAAAAAACGAACAATCAAAAAAATATCCTAAAAATTTAATATTTTTATACATATTGAAATAAAATTATACATCATATTATGATACAGATTTGTTTTAATTTCCGGATGTTTTTACGAATAAAATATTGTATTAATTAATCGAATAAAACATCCAATACTCGCAAATGTCTCCTTAAAAGATTATTCTTATTTATATTTTTAAATATACAGTTTTACAGATTTTTTTTAAATATTCGGATAATTTTACGAATATTATTCGAATAATCGAAGAAATATCCTAAAAAAATCAAAATCTTACAGATTTCTTTAAAAAAATCCGCATTTTTCTAATAAAAAACCGAATAATCGCAGATATGTATTACTTTTATTTTTCGAATAAAAAATCGCAAATTCGCAGATATTATTTTTATTTTTTTTTATATATAGTTATTATACAGTTTTTTATAAAAATATTCGGATAATTTTATGCATAAAAACCGAATAATATTCGAATAATCGAATAAATATCCAAAATAATAATTTCTTATTTTTATTTTCAAATAGCATTATACATTATATTATGATACAGTTTTTTTAATAACCGGATGCATTTACGAATAAAATATTATGTTTTTTATTCGAATAAAACTCCGAATAATCGCAAATATCTACTTCAAAGGTTATTCTTACTTTTATTTTTAAATATACAGTTTTTTTTATAAAAATATTCGGATAATTTTACGAATAGAAACCGAATATTATTCGAATAATCGAACAAATATCCTAAAAAAATCATTTCTTATTTTTTTTTCAAATATGAAAATCTTACAGATTTCTTTAAAAAAAATCCGTATATTTTTCGAATAAAAAACCGAATAATCGCAGATATTATTTTTATTTTTCGAATAAAAAACCGAATAATCGCTGAAATTATTTTTATTTTTAAATATAGTTATTATACAATTTTTCATAAAAATATTCGGATAATTTTACGAATAGACACAGAAAATTATTCGAATAACTACCGAATAATCGAAAAAATATCCTAAAAAATTATTTCTTATATTAATTTTCAAATATCATTATCTTATTTTTTTTTAAAAAGTCCTGATATTTTTTGAATAAAAAATCGGATAATCGAAAAAATTTTCTTAAAAACTTTATTAATTAATAGTTTTTTATTAAAATATTGCGGTAGTTTCCTATTTATTAAAACAGTTTTTCAATTACAAAAATTTTTTAAACTTCTAAAATGAACATGTTCGAAATATTTTGCTGAAACATGAATTTTCTCTAACGAGTATTTAAATCATAAAAAATTTATAATTTTTAAGTATTTTGAAATTTAACGAAAATTAAAACCTTCGAATGAACATACTGTTTCTAATTGTAAAAAACTTTCATCTTTTGGGTCATATAAAAACATAACGAAACTTTATTTTTAGAACTAAAAACAGTTAAGTAAAAATTATTCGTTAAATATTTATGGAAAAACTTTTATATTAATGTGAGATTATGTAATACTTTTGACAATTTTTTTAACTTAACGAAACTTTAACTTCTTAAAATATCCTATTTTAATTATTGTTTATATTGATACCTATGTGCTTAAATTTGTTAAAATTGTTTTAATCCCAATGAAATTTTATATTTTTGACAATTTACAACACCTAGCGAAACTTTATTTTCCAAACCACAAGTTTTAACAAGAACTTTTATTATATGTATTCTTTTAATATTGAATAGTCTAGAGAAAAATCAGGAGAAAAATATTTTTTACCATTTAAAAAATAACAAAACCAGAAAGTATTCCTTTCAATTTAACTTAGTTAAAGTTATTTATATCTAAAATAATTTCTTATTTTAGCTCCTTTATAAAACTTAACGAAACTTTATTTTACAAACCATTAACATTTAACTAGAAATTTGATATTATACATGTAACAAAGAAAAACCATTATTAAAACTTAGAAAACTTACATGTTTTTATCTATTTAAAAAAACGTAACAAAATTTTATTTTCTGTAGCTTTCTGCTTTTTTTATAAACACATTTAAACTACTATTTTGCATAAACAAATATGATGTCCAAATAAAAATATTTTCCCTTAAAAAAATTAAATTTTAATGAATACATTTATTTAAAAAAATAAAACTCCATAAATAGCATAACATTAACAAATGTTTAATAATAATTTTATTATATAATAAATTATTTAATACATTCTCTTAAAATCTGCCTAACTATGTATAAACATTATAAAAAGCCAGCCAGCCATGCTTTCGTTAAGTAATAATTTAGCAGCAGCAACAGCTTTTGTTTTATTTTTATTTATTTTTTTGTTTTTTTTGCAGTTGTTGATATTTGAGATATTTTTGGACAACTTTTTTATGTAGTTCAAACCAAAAACAGCAAAAGACAATAACAACAACAAAAAAAGCAATAACTATAACGTCATCGTTTTTTTATTTGACTTTGACATACTTTTTAAAGCTTCACAAAAACAAAACAAAAAAACATGAAAGATAAAGGCAACAAAAAAAAAATAACATAACTAAAAGATACTAAACAAATTACAAGAGAAATAAAAACCAAAACAAGCCAATTGTAAGTTTGCTCTTACAGCTTAAATTTCACAGTAAAAGAGAGGTTTAGTTTAAATAAAGAGAGTTTAAAACGCAAGCGCAGTTTTAAAATAAATTGTATAATCGTTTTAATTTCCAGAGTGTGAAGAGCTTCAATTTCTGAAAGCCGGTTTGTTTGAGATTTTTTATGGTTGTTGTTGTTGTTTTTATTGTGCTTTTGGTACAATTACATAAGTACCAGACGACAAATACTTAGTGTTGTACTGGTGCTGGCTTTAAGAGTGGAATATCTGACACCAATGACGCGAATTATATACAAACTTTTGTATATATTTTTACATACAAAATACATCCACATATTTTGTATTATGTTGTTGTTTTTGTAGTACAAGTATTTGTTATACATGGTTAGATAATAGAACCATTGAATTTTATTCATATGGAAGTAATTTATACAAAAGAAACAAAACAAAAAAAAATACATAAACTAAATTTAATTTTTGTGTTTATTGTTTTTTGTCAAACAAAGTTTTAAATTTATTTATAGCATTTTTAATTATACAATGTTACACATATTTACATATATATATTAGTATGTAAGTTCATACATATTTGTGGCATTTAAAAATAAATTTAGTAGTTAGTATTTTTAAAAAGAGCTTTTGCAGTTACTTTGAATTTATAAAAAGTAGTTTTTCTTACGGTATAATTCGTAACAATTATTTTAGCTTTAACAATAGTTATCAAACAGTTATTGTCTTATAAATTACTAATTATAAATCTTATTCATAAACGTTCAATAAGATTGCATTACACAGGGCAACAAAATCGAAACAATTTTCGAGGCTTATTAAACCACCACACAATTTTGGTGTATTGTGCTTCCAGTAGTACAAATATGGTCCAAATTTTAAATTCTAAAATTGTGATTTTTTAGAAGTTTCTCCACATAATTAATGATTATTCCAAAACGGTTAGTGCGATGTTATTAACATAAACTTAAAAAGATTTAGATTTATATATCATTTAATTCGTGTAGTTTCGATGTTATAATAACAAATTTAAGCAAAAATATTTTTTTTTATAAAATAGCTAATTTTTTTTGTTTTAAAAAAACTCATGAAAAATCGAAAAGGGCAGACATTTTTCAGGTTTATTATTTAATCGCAAAGCTACATATAATAGCATCAAAATGAGATATCGACTATAATAATCGGTTGATTCTTTTCGCATTTATTCACAATTAACTAAATTAGCTCATTTTCTCAAAATTTTAGTTTATTGTTTGATATACTTAAAATTGAGTGGTTAATGTTCTTCTTTTGAATGATTCAATTTTGAAAATATTTTCCCCACGCTATGTACAAATATTCACACATATATTGCCTCTTAATCGGCTCAGTAGTTTCGGAGTTATAATAACAAATTGAATCAAAAAATATATTTTGTATGTGAAAATAGCAATTTTGTTTGTTTTAAAAAAATCATAAAAAATCGAAAACGGCAGAAATTGTTCAAGTTTATTACATTATCGCAAAGCCACATATAATAGCAACAAAATGGGGTATCCATCATACAAATCGATGGATTCTTTTCGAATTTATTCACAATTAAGTGAATTCGCTCATTTTCAGAAAATTGTATATGCTTACAAGCGTGTTCTTTGAGTGTAAATTTTACGTGTGTTTTGTCATTGTAACAAATGTTTGTGAGCAGTAGGATTCAACCATAAAAGACATTGAAAGACGCTTCTGCATGTCCGAAATGATGCTTGAATGCTACAAAAGAAAATCATTTTTGAACTGAATCATTACTTGCGATTAAAATGGATCCGTTGCGATAGGCCGAAGCGTAAGAGAATTGTGCTAAATTAATTCTCTGTATTTGATGGGAGCAGAAGGGTCCTATTTATTATGAGCTGCTGAAATCCGATCACACCAACACAGGGAACCTTTACCGAACGCAACAGTATCGTTTGAAGCAAGCATTGGAACCGTAATACCCCAACGATCGGCCACATGTTCCAATACCTGTTAAAAAGTGTCCAGAGCGACTACTATTTGCTTCGAGCGATACAGAACGCTCTCTCTTGAATACACTTTACTTTGTAACAGAGTATCCGATATTGGCTTGATTCGTTTTTCGCCTTAAAAGATGAGCAGTTCTTTTGGCTCGAAATCCATATTGTTACATTTTAACCTTTTTAAAACGTTGGTTTATTTCATTTAAATAAACCGTATACTTTTAGTTTTTATGCACGTTTATAAATTCGCAGGAATACAGACACACTTTATAATGTACAAGACATTTGATGTTAACTCCAACAGCGCTTATAAAAAAACTCATCCACGACTGCAACCTCTACCACTATTTATACACACGCCATCTTTCGTGAACCTTCCACAATGATCTTAACATTTATATCATGATAAACGTCAAAATGGTTGTCAATATAAAAAATTATCAGGTATAGTCTCCATTTATTAGTATTATTGTTTCGTTATGACAAAATTTTTAGTTCTTTTGCTAAGACAACATTGTCTTGACAACACATGTCATTTATTGTTATGATAAATATTTGTTAAGTATAGACAGGGGGTAACGGACAACTACTATGTTAAACATTCAGTGTTGCCATACTTTCAAACAATGCAATGCTAACAACCGCATGCTATCAACATTTTTGATATGGAAATGTTTATAAACACTATGAATGTTGCTGGCAGTTGCTACAGACCGTTAAATTCAAATCGCTAGTGCAAATTCGTAACAATATGTTGACAGAAAAATGAGAAAAGCTAAACATTTTAAAAAATCCCGCATTTTTAAGCCATACACCCAATATTGTTGAAATTGCCATATGGGAAATGATATCAGCCGGTGCTGGCACATTAAGAAAAAACAATAATTTAATGTAAAATACTTGTAAACTAATTAAAATGTCAATATACGAGTATTAAAAGTTTAAAGTAGAAGTAGAAGTAGAAGCTATAACCATATGAAATGAAACAGTCTCTCCTATTTCTAAATGCTTCAAAAATTATAACTAACATGAGATTTTCCTTTGTATCACCTAAAGGTCATTTAAGTTTTACTCTTGTGTGATATGATACTTCTATGTAAGAAATAATACATTTAATTATAAAGTTTACGTACAAGCTACCTTCAACCCCTTTTTATTATATTACAAAATAAAAATCCCTTAACATTTGGTCACGTTACGTATGAGTGATATTTAATTTAACAAATACGTGTTTGTAATTTCTTAAATATTATTTTCCATCTACCAACAGAAAAAGAAAATAAAATGAAGAAAAAATAATAGTCTTAAAGTGCTGCTGATATTTTTCTAAAATACTTTTGCAATTTGGTGCGATAAATAATTTACACCATAGAATTTCAAATATTTTGTACAGAAAGAACTTAAAAAAAGCCTTTGAGGACATTTTGCTTTTGCAGCTAAATAATACAACGTATACGTAATATATAGAGTTAAAAAGAAACATGTCCAAGAGTGTCTTTAAAACAACTAAAAAAATAAAAGATTTTAAGATTTTAAGAATTAAAGTGGGGTTGTTTAAGAAATACTATGTGAAAACTTTTAAATTGACAAGTGTTGGGTTCAAAAGCATGTATTATTGCTTGTAAAGTTTTAATTTTTTGCCGAAATTTTCAGCATTTGGATTTTAGATAAATTTTACACCATGGGAACGTTCAAATAGTGTAAAATTAGGGCCAGCGTAGTGGTAAGCAACCTTAGAGAATTATTGTATTGATATTTTAAATGTTGTTTCCCTCGACTTAACAGAGCTTTAATGTTTTCTATTTGTTGATCTTAAATGAATTGTATTTTCTTTATAAGGCCTGTTTTGCTTCAAATTAACTTTGATATATTTTTTTTGCAGTGAAAATAAAAGAAACTTTTAAATTCAGAAATAAATAAAGAATAAAATCAACAAAATTTAATGTTTAAAGCAAAAGCAAATATATAAGCTGCTACATTCTCTCACGTAAACATACACACACTCATAGACTTTGTTATCATATGAGTATAAACAAAAAAAAAGAAAAACAAAAACAAAATAATAAAAATACTAAAAGATACCATGCACTCAATAACAATAACAACAAGTAGAAAAAATTATGAGAGGGAGGAAGAAGAGCCTGAGCAAAATAATAAGGTGATCGACCTAAACATACACGCAAACAAACAAACAATCAACAATAAAAATAAAATCATGCATTTGCATGAATGTTTGTTTGTTTGTTTTTTTTTTATTGTTGTTAACTGCGTGTTTGTATAAGAATAAAGCCAAACGTATGTGTTTGTTGTTCATTTTGTATGCATTTCGTTTTCATTTAGAATAATGTCTGTCGGCCTGTGTGTTTGTTTTTGTTTTTGTAGCTCGTTGGCTTAGGTTTTTTTGTTATTGTTTCATATTTTTTCACTCTCTCTCGCTAAATAAAAAAAATTTTATACAAACACGACTGTTTTTTTTTTGTTGTTCTTCCATTTCATTCTTTTACAATTTTTCGCCATTATTATTGTTGTTATTTTCTAGCTTTTATGACGCACAACATTGAATTTATCTAGTGGAAAAAAGAGATATTATTTCGTAGAATTATTATTATTAATATTTTTCCTTTTATGTTTACTAAAATCGTTTTTTTTTTGTTGTGTTTAACAATAAAAGTGTAGTGAAGAGTAACAAATAAAGATACAATATAGTAGATAAAATGCATGAATTTATGAATATTTTATTTATCTAAGTTTGTTATTTGTTGTAATCAGTTATAGAATTAATGGATTGTTGGGTAGATTTAGAATGTTTAAGGCAATTGTTATAAATATGGAAAGAAATTAATGTTTAAAAAACTTTTTTCAGCTGACTTAGTACAGTTTTAAATATTAATAAAGTTTTTAACTAAATTGCCAAAAATAATCAATCGCCAAAAATAATCATCTTCAAGACTATTATAATTTCTAATTTATCTTTAATTTGTATACAGTGAAACAGATCTAACTGTTAGCATTTGTTTAATTTACTTAATACTTATTTTTTAAATTAAATATCACTCATACGTAACGTGATCAAAAGATTATTGATTTTTTTGTAGAGAAATATCTTTAGGGGTAGATCCTTTTTTATCTACTTGTTGTGTTTAGAACAGGCGCGGATCTAGGGGGGGATATTCCTATTTCACCCCCTCTGGATTCGCGCCTGGTTTAGAAACTAACAACTAAAATTACACCTTAATAAAAAACATTTAAAGTAAACCTGTATTATTTGCACAACTATTAATTTATAAAAGATTTGTTCGTCAATCGTGGTTGTAACCAATCATTTAACCAACATATATAATTATTTTGAACAGCTCTTGAACCATAGAGAATATTACATAGAGACGAAACACTACGTTTTGTCAAACAAAAATAATACAAATGATATTTCTGATACAAAAATAAAATACATTGAACAGCATGTATTTTGTTGTTGCGAGAGTTAGGTTTTTGATAACAGACTTAGGTTTTTGCCAATTATGTCTCGTCTCTATATTACCCTATGTTTTGAACTATTTAATAGCCTTTGAGAAATCAATCAGTTATAAAAATAAACGGAAATTGATTTCTTTAGTTCTGGCTCAAAAGTTTTTGTATTTAAAATTTGTCTCTTATGGAAAAAAATTACCTTAAATGTAACTCTTTCTATATTAGAAATTTTAGATCTTTTGGTTGTGGCAATGTATCTTAAATGTGGCTATTTTTATAGTGGGAAATATATATTAACTAAGGATTCTTATATAGTGGAAAATGTAATTTAAATATTGGAATAGTGGAAATTTGATCTATAATATGGCTCCTTTTTAGTGAAATATGTGCTCTACTCGTGAATATTTCTATAATAAATAATTTACATTAAAGGTGGCTCTTTCTGTTGTGGAGAAATCAGCTTTTAATGCGTTTAGTTTTAGTGAAAAATTCACCATAAATATGGCTCCTTTTATAGTCGAAAATGTGCCTTAATCGTGAATCTTTCTATAACTTGCAATGTACCTTAAGTAAGTTTCTCTATAGTGGAAAATGTACCTTAAATATGGCTCATTCGATAGAGGAAAATAATGATGGATCTATCTATAGTGGAAAGTATATTAAATATAATTTTTTTATTGTGCAAAATGTACATTATTTGTGGATCTTACTGCAGCGGAAGATGAACCCTAATTGTGGTTCCTTCCATAGTGAAAATTGTAACTTCAATGTTGCACTTTCTATAGTGGAAAATGTGCCTTAACCGTAAATATGGCTCTCTATAGAGTGAAAAATGTACTAAAATCATGGCTCTTTAAAAAGTGGATAATGTAACTTAATGATGACTATATCCTTAGGGGAAAATGTACATTAATCGTAGATAATTTCATAGTAGAAAATATTGTTTAATCGACAATTATTCTATGGTATAAAAGTAGTTTATTGTGAAATTTGACTTATTTGTGGATTTTGTTATATTGGAAAATGTACCTTCTGTAGTTGATAATATAACTTCTTCGTGAATCCCTTTATACAGTAAAATGTAAATTAATCGCGATTTATTCTATAGTGTAATGCTACTTTACGCGATGAAGTTTCCACAGTGGAAAAAATAAATTTGTCTATAGTGGAACATGTACTTTAATATGGCTCTTTCTATGTACTTTAATCGCGAATCATTCGATAATACAAAATGTACATTAATCATGACTTTTTCTATTGTGAAAAATTTACCTTTAATACACCAAATTACAAAAATAACACTTTTCGGTCATTTATCTCAAAAAAATGTACCAAAATATAAAGATTTTTTTTTGAAATAAATTTTACCATTTCAATATTTGGAATTAACTTTCTTTATCAATTTAAATGTTTTGTAAAAAGTACTAAATTTTAAAAAAGTAGTTAAAATGGTACCTATTTACAAAAGGTTTTACTACTGTACTTTAAAGACAAACAAATTAAAAAAAGCTTGAAATAGATTTTATATATTTAAGTTCAAGTTTAAAAAAAAGTACTATTATGCTAAACGTATTCAATTATAAAAAAATAGTACCCTAACTGGTACAAAACAAAATACAAAATAGAACCGTAGTATATTTGAAACACAAAAAGTTTTTAAAAACTCTTGAAATAAATTGTATATTATTAATTTTAAATCTATTTATGTTTTTTAAAAAAAACCCTCATTAAATAATGAAAAAGTACCAAATTTTAAACTGAATTTTAAAACATGTTTACAAATATTCCTGTCATTTTTGTTATTAAGTTCAACAAAAAGTACTAAAAGTAAAAAGTACCTAAGAACCAAAAGTACTTAAAAAGTACCAAAAATATTAAAAATTTATTTCATTAAATTTCAATATATTTAAAAAAGCGGCTAGAAGACTATTTATATAATTTATTTAAAAAACTAAGCAAATGTAACAATGTTGAAAATTGTTTTTAAAATACTTGAAAATTAGTTTGAGGTTGTCTCACATTTTGGTTCATAACTTTTGTTCTACTAAAACGATTTTGCTTATTTTTAATAAGAAAAATCTTAAGTCATTATTAAACATTTTTGGGCATATCTCATTAATTGGGATAGTGTAGTTTGAATGTGAGCGTGTTTTACACAGACATACAGTCATAGCTAAGTCGATGATAAGTAATAAATACAACAACATAAATAAAAAGTTTTTTAAAATGTTACCACATTTTCTATTCCAATTTTAAAGATTTTAAACACATTCATTATGCTTATTTACAATCCTATAAACGAAACCCATATTAGGTAATTTTGATAAAACAAAAAAAAATAAATAAAAGCCACCAGCATTATAATTAAATTTCTTGGTATTTAAGCAATAAAACCAAACCAAAAATAGCCATCATGTTTAAGTAACAATAACAAAAATAGCAAACAATAACAATTGCTGTTGTTTTGTTGTTGTTTTGTAATTATAATTTAAACATTTACTTACGTTTGAATGAACTAAATGCTGTAAATAATATATATTTTAAGCACAAAACTAAGACTATTCGTAACCAAAATACATACGTTTAAGTAGGCTTAGGTCACTGGTACATAAGAACTAAACAATATTGATTAGTAATTGGGTTTTTGTTTCTTTTGAAACTAAATACTTTAGTCAAGTCATCAATAATAACCGTGACATTATAGGCGATAGATAATTGAATACAAATAGTACTACGACGTATTTATTTTTTTTTTATTTTGTACATTTCACATAGTGGTGTTTAAAATTATAGTTTGTATAATAATAGGAAATATTTAAGTTTTCTATGTATCCAGCTAAAACTTGGTAATGGCTTGGTATTTGCAGATTTAACTAACAACAATAATTGAAGCCGCAATATACATGTTGAAAATTGTTTTAGCAAAAACATAAAACTTTTTTGAGGATGTCTTAATGTTTGGTTCATAACTTTTTTTCTACAAAACCAATTTTAATTATTTTCAATACCAAACTACCTAGAACTGTGCCTAACATTATAGGATAATCTCATTAATTTTGGTTTTCTATTTAGGACTCTAGCATGTTTTACACACACATACAAAAGGACAGAGTTTGAATTTTGCAAGGACCCAAAATTTACTACTTAATTGAATATTGCATGAATATTTTGAAATTTTACACATTGAATTTAACTCCAAATATCACTGTCTTCTAAATCCTATCAAAGTTTAAAAAAGAAGTTATGAAACATAACATTTTTGTGGGTTGTCTTACATTTTGGTTTATAACTTTTTTCCTACTCAATCTATTTAGTTGATTTTCAATAACAAATAACTTAGGACAATGATAAACACTGTAGGTGACTGTCATTAATTTCAAGTGTGTAGTTTGTATGCGAAAGTGTTTTACACAGACATACACAAGTCAAAAATTAAATCGATATTGAATTTTTTATTTTCAAATAATGAAAATACTTTGTGGAGTCCTAGATGGCTAGGATTAAAGTCTACACAGGAATTTTAACAACTTTTAAGAAGGTCTGCTACCTTAGAATTCTTGTTTAATATTTTTCCTTAATGGTGATAAACACCAAACATGACTGAATTCTAAAGGCTCTCAAAAAAGTACTTAAAATCATCTCTTAAAATTTCAGCTTTTTATGGTTAACATAAATAAATGCTTTATTTATTTCTCCCATTTATTTTTCTCACACTTTCAGGGTCAATAATACATAATAATAAAAATTTAGTCAACGTACCAAAATTTGCCACAAAGACTAAATGCTTTCACACCCAACATGACCACCACAATAATGATACACGTATCCAAAATACAAATAAAAGTATGTACTAAATAAACCAAAAAGCTGTAAGGAAAAAAATACATATACTCAAAAGAAGTCAAGGCCGCCAACAAAAACGAAAAAAAAAATAAAAATGTTGGATGTTGTTTGTCTACTTACTCACTCGTACTTGTTGGATACTTTTCTTTGTAAACTTTTGGACGATTTGGATCTTTTGCAAACAAAAAAAAACTCATTCCATTCCCAGCAGTTAATCAAGTAGTCACGTCAATGTATCCCTTATAGACAGTAATTGTCACTAATGTATTATCACTTTGCTAATTCCAATATATATTTTGGGTCATTTGACATGTATGTGCTCTTGGTAGTGCAGAGAGAAGACAATTGGTTACTTTATACATCCCAGGTAATCTAGTGTGAAGACAATTGTCATTCAAGTGTTTCCAAGTAATCTAGAGTGTAGTCACTTTAAACGTTTTGTAAGTGATTCGTATAGACTTGTTCTATACAAATTGTGTTGATATAATTCTCATACAGTTTATTTTTATTATTGTTTAAGTATACTGATATACCATGTAATATAGCGTGAAGTAGTCACTTTAGTGTCTCTTAGTAACCTATAGTGAATTCATTTTAAACGTTTATTTTGTACTGCACAGGAAGTAGTTACTTTAGCCACCAGAAGCAATCTATTGGAGAGTTATTGGTGGAAGGTTGGTCTACAAGCAATCGTTTATTGGACTGTCTGTGATATGTATTTTTATATGCCTATTTGTGGTCAATTACCATCCGTACATGTTAAAATAACTAGTTATGTAGCTGATCAAGTAACCAGTTTGGTAGCTAGTAAAGTATTTGACGCTATGTAACCAGTATGTGAATTCAATGCGTTGACTACTTTGGACCAGCTATCGGATAGTCTTACTGTAATCAAAAAGGGTCAATTGACCCCCGGCTTAGGACATGCACGTGTTAAAATAACTAGTCACGTAGCTATTGAAGTAACTAGCTCCCACCCAAAATGATTTGCAAAGTCACTAATTCGGGACTGTCTCCTAGAACTGCTGGGTTATTTAATGTGTGAGGAGGGGAATGAAATGTTTATGTACCTTTTTTTCTGGTGTGTAATAAATTTAATTCAAAATGTTGTTGGTGTTTTATTTCATGTTCGTTTTTATGACTGAATTTAAAAACCTTGGTTCTTTGGCTCTGCCCGAATTTAACACAAAGAAATTTAATGCAAAAATTTTATTTATTTCTGTTACTACTCATGTGTGTGGAAATAATAAAAAAAAAATATTATTTATAAAGTTTATGAGATTGTTATCATTTCATTAAAACAAATTATGTATGTATAAGAACTGGCACAAAAAACGCCATGTAACTTAAGTAATTTTATGTGATAAATTACCACCTTTTTTTGGGTTAAAGAAACACAAACTGGGAAGCATTTTGCTTGTCTGCAGCTAAAAGCACAGTCTATGGCTGGAATCGAACCAGCAAGCCACCTATTGATAGTCCAGCACACTATCGTTTAGCCTATCGGGTACCCCTTTTTTATCCTACTTATATGAGTTATCGGGGGTACCTTAGATCAAACCTAAACTTTCAGAATATTTTTTCACAAAAATGTATATTATTATAAAAATTGTATTGTAATAGATTAAGCTGCCACCAGCCCAAATAAGCCCCACAGGGTGTAAAGTGTATCCTGACTTAAAGGGTTAGTAATATAATTTAAATAAAAATTTTATTGTTTTTATGGTTATTTTTGCAACTCATATTGTGGATATGAATGAACCACAAAACACTTATGAATATTTAAGTATTTGTTAATTTTTTTGTTATTGTTTTGTTTTTATTTTTTTTGTATCAGTATATGTGTGCTTAAGAATTCAAGGTCACTGTGTGCATTCACCATTTACTCATACAATTAATATATTTAATAAAATAATCTACAACAAAGCCATCAAAACAACAAAAAAAACACAAAACTTTATATACAAAAACAATTATACAATAAATTTATTTATGCAGATTGTATGCATTGTATATACATACACTTTAGTACTTTTGTATGTGGGTACTACTTTATTTGTGTATAAATATTTTTTTTTGTACATAAACAATTCATTTTGTTTGTTTTTTAATACGAAAGTTTAACAAAAAAGAAATCATGTATTTATATAACACAAATAAACTTATTGATTAATAAATTATTATAATGTAGGTAGTCATTTATTTTAACTTCATGTTTTTAGAGTGTTAAACAAAAGAGAGAAACAGAAAGAGCGAGAGAGAGAACAAAATGTTAATAATTTCAGGGTCATAAACAATAACAAAACAAAGAACACTTTCCTTATGTAATCAACAGGTATCATAGCGAAATTAATTATGATTAACCTTTTAAGTGGGGGCAAAATATTTATTAAAAAAAAATTATACGGAATGAATGTGATGAATCTTAAATACATTCTACTCTTATATATAATTACATTTCTTTTCCATATTGACGACGATTCATAAATATAGAAACCTTCTCTTGGGTTGACAAGCGATTTCCGGAACGAAAATCCAATTTTTGTGGGATTTTATGGGTTCTTTACAAAGCGAGGTTAGGTCAAGAGACTTCAGGTACTCTCCTGAAGTAATCTATTCATACTCAATTGCCTCCTTTCCTCCTAGGAAATTCTAAAGTTAAAATAGCCAATTCGTTAAACAGGAAGACCCTAAATGGTATGTAGAATCACTAGTTGGAGGCCACTCACCAGAACAGCTGGGAAATAGCTTAAAAACTGCAGAAAAACATGGTTGTGAACTTTAACTCAAGCTAAACATTACAACAACAAGTTAAACAATAACATTTATGTTGAAATGTGCTATGTTATCAAACATTAAATTTGTGTGATGAGTTCTTATATTTTGGCTCATAACTTTTTTTCGCATCAACTGATTTAGTTGGTTTTTAATAACAAACTGCTTAGGACAATAATATATATTGTAGGTGAATCTAATTAATTTCGGTTATGTATTTTAAACGTGAGCGTGTTTTACACACACATACAAACCAAAAGACAAATAAACTCAATATATAATTTATTAAGTTCTAGTACTGGAAATACTTTTTAGAGTCCTAGATCACTTGATATCTAAAGTCTGCACATGAAATAACTATTTTAATAACTTCTAAACAGGCAGAGAATAATTCCCTTCAGATGATTTTCCTCAAAAAGATTGGGATTCACAAATATGCATTAGAAAATATACACTAGAACCCAGGAATATTTTTAGAAGTTAACCTGAAACAACTAGTACTAAAATGAGTTAATTTAGTACCATTTTAGATTATTTAATGGCTGCCCTGGAACACTATTATTATTCTAAAAAACCGTGGTTGTCATAGTCTTGTGAAATCGAGAGTAAACGATTTTATATTCGATCAAGAATTAAATTCTTTATAGATTAAACAAAAAATTGCATTGGATTTCATAAGACAAATGTACCTTTTTTGTCGTTTTCAAAACCGATTCCGACAATGATTGGTTTCTATGACAACCCCGACTTTTATAGAGCTTTCCAAGAACAGATACTTTGGAACTCGTTTTGGTTATAGAATTATTCTTGGAATCGATTTAAAAACTTTTATTTTTTTGGAAAACAATTAATTTAGGGTAATAAACAATTTGACTCAAATATAAAGTAATGGATTTTCAATATTGACCAGATAATAACAAAAAAAAATTGGTCAATATTCAATAGATTGTCTCTGATTTTAAGAATTTTTCACTCATATTGTCGTAAAATATTTTTGAATAAAGACAACTTTTAGTAAATAAAATGTAAAACAAAAAATTTTCAATAAAATTGAAGAAAATGTGAGTATTTTACATTTTAAAAGGAATAAAATAAGAAAATTGTGTGTATAAAACCATTGTAGAATAAGCAAGGTACAATTATTAAAAAGTACGTTCTCAATTATACATTCCCTATAACGTCAAACAAAAGAAAATTAAAAAAATTAGAAAAAAAAAACAAAACGAAATGTCTAAGACAAAAATAAATAAATTAAACAAATTTTTGTGTATTTACTTTTTTTGTGAAATATTCAATTCAAATTAAATTTTTTCCAAATAAATATGTGTTAGTTTTAATATAACGTGCAAAACATTGCGAAAACAAAATAAAAAGTGATGAGAGTAAATGTGTTATTTGACGTTGTAGGGGTAAATATTGAAAACTCTCCCTAATAATTGTACCTGGTTGGTTCTACCATGTATAAAACAATTGTTACTGGAAAAGCGTTCATTTACTTTTTACTATTTTTGAGAATTTAAGAGAGTAATTTTGTAAATTTTGATTTTATTCTCTCGTTGCAAGTATTTACTGGGAAAGTAAATGAACAGACCTAATAATTAAGACTTTGTCCTCTGCTTTTTAATATAAGATCACATTCAATACTCGGTCACTTATTTAACCATCAACTGTGTTTGAAATTGGAAAATATTCAGATTGACCAGATCGGTCAGTTAGTTTTCAATAGAGTTGATAAGAGTCAACATTTAAGACTTTGTCATCCTAAATGTTTTCGTAGATATTTATAGAGGACATCATGCAATACATTGCCATTTATCATTTCATCATGTGCCTTTCATATTTAGTGTTAGAGCTGAAATTGGCCTTATTCCCACGAAAACAATTACAGTACAGCTCTTTGTCGGTTCCGAATCACAGAGTTTGTCATATTGTTACAAAATGTTGACAATCTATCTACTAGGTGCACCGCTAGACTAGACGCTAATGTGCTGCACTATCAATCTGAGGGTTGCGGGTTCAAATTCCGCCAAAGAATCTGGGTATATCTGTGGACAAGACAAAAGTCTTCGCAGTAAGTTGTAATTTATAAAAAACTAAATAAAAATAATTGGAAACAAATTTGGTAATATTATAAAATAATTTGTATTTAATTATATGACCAGATTGTTACATATCCTGTATATTTACTCTCTCCTAGTCTCTCTCCTTAAAGTGGCAGATCCTTGTTAAAACTAGAACGATCTCTACTCCAGAGAAACCAGTCACATATCTATATCTGTGTCAGTTTCCTTTCAACGATTTTTTGTTGAGACACTAAATAATCCATCTAATGGATTTATGAAGGAAATTGATTAAAGAAGTTTAAGATTTTTTTTTGTTTAATTTTTATATAAAATATTAAATTCTTTTTAATTTTTCTATTTTTATTTTATTAACATTTTTATTTATTTCAAAGCAATTGTTTTTTTCATCTTTATTTATTCATTATTTTTTTAATTACATTGAATTCACTTGAGCATAAAAATCATTTTGTCTTCGAAGAAGTATGTATGTTAGTAACAATGAATTTCCTATTGGGTTTTTTGGCACACTGACAACAATGTACCATCAAAATTTTCTTGAAAAATTGGCAAAAAAAAAAAATATACGAATTTTTTGCAAAACAAACAAAAAATTCGAAAAGAAATTTAGTTTTGAAAAGAATATTTAAATGAATTGTAAAATTCATTGTAATTTTCATTTGTCAAATATACGTTTTTCTAATGTCATAATTGTGTAAATAAATCATATTGAATGTTAACAAGTAGATGGTTAATATAATAACCCAGTGAAAGTTTGAGAGGCTAGAAGTAAAAAAATATACTTTTGATATGATTAGTTTGTTTTATTAATACATTCTCAGCATTTAGGTTTTTGACAACTGAGTTAGGTCTCTGATAAGAGAGTTTTAGATCTATGTCTATTTATCTATGTTTTAATTCCTCTAGAAATTATTTATTTGAACATAATATTTTATTATATTAGAAGACAATTTACAATCTAGGTGCCAGCTTTTCCTAACGAATATTTTTCTAAATAAAATTTCTTATTTAATAATTGAATTTCCCCAGAAATTTTGCCTCCCATTATTATTTATTGTCCGCTTGGCCCCATCTAAACAATTACCTATTTATAGCTTTTCAGTTTAAAAACTTTTGACACATTTTTTCATGAGTCATTTGGCTAATTAGGCATGCAATACAATTTATGATGTCTATGTATATAAATTTAATTTTTTTTCCTATTACAAAACAATTATTTAATTTAAAGCTCTGTATTATGTTTACATTACAAATTGAAACGAAAATGTCTTATATTTTGCATCACTTTATTTATTATTTAAATTGTTTTACATAATTGTACATCTCGAAATTTATGATGCCATAAATAATAAATTAAATTTTATGTAGGTGAATTTATTTCGACAGCTTCTAACATTTGTGTAGTGGAAAATTTATTCGAAATTTCTGGTTTAATTTTTAATGAAAGAAATGAATGAATTTCAATAAAATTTTGATGTAAATGGAGAAGTTTCATTAACAATACATTATTAATTAATTGGCAGCCTAAGGGTATGCTTTACAATTTGAAATTTACTGTTTGTGTGCAGTTAATGAGAAAGAGAGTAGTGGTTAACAGTAATAGGGTTCATTTAAGTTTGATTTTCGTTGTTAATGAGGAGTGATGGGAGAATTTCTAAATTGGTAACTCAATCTGTATGAAACTTGAGAAATTTAGCATATTTTCTGCGGAGATGTAAAATTTTAACACAGAAGGCATTAGAAACTTGTAAATTGTTCAACTGTTAAAAATATTAACTTAAATTACGAATTTTGTAACGATTATATTTTTTGACTGGCCCCCTAAAATCATTGTCAAATGATAATTCACCTTCATAATACTATGTTTCACAATTGAAAATTATAAATTCATAAATATGTCAGCCACAAATTAAGGCTATTTATAGCCTTTCAACAGCCAACAGCTAAAGATTAAATGAAAATTACTCAACATTATATGCTTAAACAATAACAATCATGTATTTTTAATGTAGTTTATGACATTTTCTTCATGAACAACTATAATAAAAGGCAAATTATTTCTTCACAGAAAAAAACAAAAAAATTTTGCCTTTATGAATAATAAATTTGCAAACATTTTATTTTGCTAAATTATTTTCAATTCACTCATGTTTCATTTTATAAATTGCATAAACATTAAATTGAAAAAAAATCTTAATTTCTGTGCTGTATTATGAATATTTATTAGCTTGAAATTGTATTTTGTATATCAAAAACTGTGTGTATTTTTTGTTCAAACTCATCATATTCTCAAATCTAGTCAGACCATAAAACATGATAATCATCACATTGTAAAAATGTGTAGTTTTTGTAGATATATTTAAGTATTTTTTTTTTCGATGAATACAAGTGTAAATTTCTTGTTGCATGATGTTATGATTTCATATAAAATTTATTACCTGTCATATAGTTTTACAGTTATGACATGTTACGCTCAGGCTAATAAATATATACCAATGTGTGCATACATAATGCAAGGCAGTCGTGATTAACTAATTAGCACTGAACTTAAAGGAAATTCTTGCTGGTTTTAGCAAAAATAATTTAAACTGAAATTATTAAACAAATTTTAGATTCTAAATTTTGCATTATTATATATTTTCATTTCATAACGCATTTCTCTCAAAAGAATATTTTGACAGCTTCCCATTATATTCCCCAGAAAGAAAATCTGTAAAATATTCCTTTAAAAAACACACATAATTGTCATGTAGAAATTAGAATTTTTGATTAATTTCAAAGTCATTTTTGCATTTGAAACAAATGTCTATTTGTTGAAATAAATATACATATTTTCTTTTTGAAGTAAACATTTAAAAAATACAAGTAAATAAATACTTAAATATATATTTAAACATTTATTTATAAAATAACACATTTATTATGCACTTTGGTGACAATCAAATTTCAAAGCATATAAATTAAACACATAATACAAATATAAATATTCAAGAAAAATATCTTTCAAATGACTATTGTTTATAATAAATAATTTCATTAAAGCTTTATTATGTAATAAACAAACAATAACAATAAAATGCTTGAGTGTTTATCGAGAACATAGAAAAAATACCATAGAACAAAATAAAATAATATAAATTTAATTTATTAAGATTTTGTGAGAAAAATAAATTTTTGGGCCGATAAAATATTCTTGCAGATTTGTTGTGTTGTTTTTTTTACTACTAGGAATAATAAATTTAAATTGTGCAAAAACTGACAATAGGGAAGTGTTTAAGTGTTAGCGAAATATTTTTGAAATTTTTATTTTGATATAATAAATATTTTTTATAAATAAAACATTTTAATAAAAATAGAAATAAAGAAATTAATTTAGTATGATATGCAATGTTTCCAGCTATATTTAGATCCTATGTTTTTTATTTGTCTGTATATATTCGTTAAATTGAGGCTATTAGTGCAAAAATGGTGTAACCCCAAAACTGTTTATTTAGTGGTATATTCAACTTACACCACTTTTGCTATATTACTTTGTTATATTATGCTCTGTTCAAAAGCGATTTTTTTCAACTCCATCTGCTTTTGAATACCAAAAGTTAGCTTAACCCACTTATGTATTCATATTGGTAATGTAAGGGCTGTATGTAACACAAAGTTGTGGGTTACACCACTTTCGCGCTGATGGCCTCAATTTATGTTACTTTTTAAAACCTCTTGAAAATAGGCTTTTTTCCAAGTTATTTTTAGATTTATTAAATAATGGAATTTTTAATAAATATATCTGTGGCACCATTTGTCGCAGATATATAAAATGTGTTTAGAATTAACTTTAGAGTGAAGTCTACAAAAAATTTGCTTAATTCTGAAAAAGTATTGAATTTTATTTATCAAGTTTTTGTATTGATCATGAATTGTATAAATGTTTTGTTATTTAACGGTATTTTAACTGTTACTAAATTAAAACCACCTTAAAGTATGCTTTGCTTTTTACAAGTTACTACAAAATTTATTGAATAATGGATTTGTGATAATGATTTGTTTAAATTAATATATATTTGGAACCATTTGTCGCAGATATATAAAATTTGGTTATAATAGAGCTTAGAGTGTAATCTTTAAGAAAATTATAAGAAGACTATATGGATCAATATTAAAAATTTCCTTAATTCTAAAAAAGAAATGAACTAAATTCTTTAGGGATTTTTGTCAAAGTTTTGTTGGCTTATCACGAAAGCAACATAATGTTGATTTCATAGGCTTAAAATTTCATAGCAAAATTAGCATGTCAGCAACAAACTCCTTGCCTTCTTATCCTAAAACATGTTCCAAAAATCATAGTGTGTGTTAAAATATTAAAATCTTATTGAACTATTACAATTTAGCAACAATCTCCTTTTCTTCTAACCCTAAAATATAGGCAGCTGACAATATTTTTAAAAATACTTAAAACTTAAAGAACGATTATCAATTTAGCACCAACTCCCTTCCTCTTGACCCTTAAACATGGACCTATTAGAAAATTGTGTGAAATTGCTCTAACCTCATGGAACGATAAATAATTTAGAAC
Source organism: Calliphora vicina (assembly GCF_958450345.1). Classification (NCBI taxonomy): domain Eukaryota; kingdom Metazoa; phylum Arthropoda; class Insecta; order Diptera; family Calliphoridae; genus Calliphora; species Calliphora vicina. The sequence continues at coordinate 64,392,813 of NC_088782.1, forward strand.
AAATCACATTTCCTCCTGATCCTAAAACATGGACAGAGGAGCAGATTGTGTGAATATACTCAAAATTTATAGTTCGTTTAAGAATTTAGTACCAATCTCTTTTCCTTCAGCATTTTAAACATGAACCGAATAGCAGATTGTGTGAAAATAATTAAAATTTTTTAAAAAAATATTCAAAACTCCTTTTCTTTTGACCCTATAACATGGACTGAAGAGCAGAATATTTAAAATTATTTAAAATTGATAGAACGATTAACAATTTACCCCTAAACTCCTTTCATATTGCCGCTAAAACATGGATCGAGAAGCAGATTGTGTTAAAATACTCATAATTCATAGATCGATTAATAATTTCTCAGCAAAACCTTTTTATCCTGACCCTAAAACATGGACAAAAGCGAAAATTTTGTAAAAGTACTACATATTCATAGAATTGTAATCATCAAGCTCTTTTTCTCCCAACCATAAAACATGGGCTGCGGTCCAGAATGTGTGAAATTATTCAAGAAAAAGTGACACATTTTTGAACAAATATAAGGTTATCAAGGCAAAGCAAAGGTGGTCCATTGGTACGTCCTGGTGAGTTACCATGTATATCAATATCGTACTTCCTGATTCAGCAGCCGCCGACCCTGTCCTCTATCTAGCTGTTGAGCATATGATGTTCACACTCATGCTTTTTATATCAGTGAGTATACACAACCAAAAAAACAAATGAGAGTTACTGATGAATCTATCGCTGTCTCTTCAGGAGACATCCGACATTTGTAAACAATTTTCGAAGTGATCTCTAAAGAGCGAATGGTAGTCTTACCATTAGTCACTAATAGGGGCCGGATTTTCATGCATTTATAAATAAAAGTATGCCCCTAAAAATAGGCAAGAGATTTGTTAAACAAAACAGGTAAAAAACGAAAGACAATAACAAGACATATCAATTCTCGTTCTCTTTGGTGGTTTTCACTCTTGAATAATGTTTATTTTTACTAAAGCATTTTTAGGCGCATAATTATATTTATATATGCATTAAAATCCGCCCCCCTAATACCAGTATTGTTGCTTGCCTGATATCAAACTTAGTAGTTACCACCTCCCGCTCTTTCTTGGGACCTTAAAACGTCAGTAAATATATGGATGTCATTATTCGATTCCTGTCAGTCACTTATCTATCCATTGAAAATCCCAGATCTATATAAACAGAAATTAGTCCCAAATGGTCTTTAGTGAATTATGATGAATTTCAAATTGGAAACTTCTTCAAAACTAAATCACTTTCCATTTCGGTATATATAAAAATAGGCTTCATAACTAATTAGACATGTGCCAAAACAAATTTTGTTTGTTTCTCTATACTTAAAATATACCAACTAAAAGAAAAACCAAAACAAATGTGACATTGAAATGTCATCAATATGACATTAACTCGTTTCGGTCATTTATTTTGTGTATTAGAGCGAGGGATAGTCTAGGAAACTAAAACATTTTCTAGGCCCATTAGCCATTATTAAAATTAATGTAGGGGTGCTACAAACAAGTGTAAGATAAACTAAATAAAAGTTTTCTTTGTTATGCATTATTACTTGTTTTCAATGTTAATTCCTATTTGGTAGTCAAACAAAAATACACAGTTTTCTCATACACAAACAAAACGACCAAATGAGCGACCGACATAAGCGGTCATATCAAGGTTTTCAACATATGTATGTATGTCTGTTTATAAAAATGTAGACAATAAATTATTTTTATTAAAAAAATATTTGAAAAAAAAACTAAACATACATTATTTGTTATTTGAAATACAAGTACATACAAACTTGCAAAAATTTTAAAATTTCAGTATTTGGTTTTTTTTTTTGCATAATGAAATTTTACTTGTGTGAGAAAAACTATTATTTTTCTTTTGACATTCATACTGGCAGAAAATTTCAAAATTAGGCCTGTTTTATATAAAAACATGTTGCGTAATGCTAATTTTTTTTTGCTGCTGTTCATGTCGTTTTTTTATATACTATTGAACGCAAAAAAAAAATACAATTCTTAAGTAATTATGATTTGTTTATAAACGTAACATTTAAAGAGTGAAAATATACAGAGAAGAGGCTTTTTGTTTGGCTGCAAACAAGAAATACTCTTAGTTTATGAAAATTTAAAAGAGTCTTGGAAACAGTTAAAGAGTAGCAAACATTAAAGGAGAATATTACCTGATATTACAAAAGCTCTCCCTTAAAATGTTTTATTAAAGGAGATTAACATTGAAGAATAACCGCTTGAGAATCGGGGTTTAATAAAAATGCTTAATGTGTTCGTTTATAAAGCAGTTAAAGCTGTTTATAAAACATTTATTTGGAAGCATGAAGATGTTGAATTACATGCAAAATACGTAGTTTGTATCTAATTTTCTTTTTAAAAAATCTGAAGTTAACCCAAAAATGTTCATCCTAAATTTAACTCAAAAAAACTTGTCAATAAAAAAATGAAAAAAATTTTCAAAATTTGTTTCACTGCACAGCTTTTAGAGTTAAAAGTTTACATCTCTTTAAATAATATTCTAAAAGCTTAACCGTCTATTACTATTACAATTTTTGAACAGCAGAAAGCAGTAATTACAAAGTTCTTGTTTTTAATTCTCACCTATTTTTTATCATACGTAGCGTATGATTTATATTAATTTAAACTATGTTCCATAATACATAGCGAATGATTGATATTAATTTAATTCAAATTAATTATAATGTATACGCTCTGTTAGATACCCTTAATATTACTGTTCACTTATTTTTTGTTTTAATCACTTTGATTAATTTCATAACACAACCCCTTTATAGCCACAACAGATTTTTCTTTAATTGCTGTTAAGCCTTTTTAAGTACTTTTGAAGCACTTCAGTCAGACCTCTCCAACTATAATTTGTCTTTGTGCTTTTTAAAAAGACTCTGTTGATCATGGCGCTTGAAGCGTAAAAATGTGTAAATACAAATATTTAACGTAGAATGTGCTGCGTATGTGTTTACACTGTAATATTAATGTTAAACTAATACGGTACATTGAACTTTAATATGCACTGCTAAGTTTCGAACTACGACAGAAAAAAATATTTATTTAGAAAATAAAAGAAAAAAACAACGTCTTTTCAGTTTCTTTATATTTGTTAGTAAACATACTTTTAAATATTTCTTCTCTATATGTTTAAGGGAAAATAAAATAAACGTATTGCATGCATATTAGAGTGACAATCAGTTGTATGGAAAAAAATTTTTGTTAAAATTTTGAAGAGTGCCGGGTGGAATATTGTGACACTAGGCCTAAATGTTAAGTGCTGAAAATTTGAGCCAAATCGGACAACGATTTCTGGACGCGCATCGAGGTCAAAGTTCAGATATATGCAAAATTTTACTGTTAATATGGAATAAATAGGTGAAACTCGTTAACTTTCTGCATTGTTTTCTAGAAATATGTAGATTTATTTATATTAATGAATATTACATTAAAAAAAAGTTTTGGAAATTAACCCTGTATCTCCTTTGGTTCAAAATGACCCAAAAACTGTATTATCGCCAAAATTAGAGAAAAATGCAAATTTTTCACTTTTTGAAAAAAATTTGCTACTAAATAAATACTTTTGCAATTGAATGCAAAAGAATCGAAATATGTACGTAATTATCGTTGTAATGAGATATAAATGACAAAATTTTATTAAAAAATTTTAAAGTTATTACAAATTCGCCAGACCATTACCGTGTTTCAGACCACTTGAACAAAAAATTTAGAAAAAAAATTTAGATATTTCGAGAAAAATTAAAATAAAAGCTCATTTTTACTTAAAATATGTCCATATTTACTTGTATATGAGCTTTTGTCTTCGTAGGATACCGTTAACCTATTCGCAGGTATGGCCAAAAAAAATAATTTTTTTTAACGGCTGTTTCAAAACTCCATTTTCAAATTATTAAAAATTTTGTTAAACAAATTTCAGATTTTTTCGATCATCACATTGGGGTTTATTGAGATCAAAATAGGGAATAAAAATATGAAAAAATTATGTCAATACCTCTTACAGTTTGTCCGTACCTGCGATTGAAATTTTGCGTTTTTCAAGAAAAACTAATTTTTTGTCCATATTTAGGCGAATGAGTCCAATTTCCTTACTGTTATAAATTTTAAGTAAAACCTATTCATAATATTATAGTCCTTGTAATTTTAAATATGTTCTGAAAGTTTTACTAAAATCGGAAAACGATAACCTTTGAATCGTGAAGGTCAAAGGTCAAATTTTTCAATATTTGGAATTTCTAACGAAAAGATAGCGAAATGTTACATATTTTTGGGCCGATTTTCATGAAACTTGAGGAAAATATATATTGGGGTCTAGCATTTACAACAACAGTGCAAAAATGAATTTTAACCTTTAAGAGGACTTGGGGTCAAAATGGTTGTGTTTTTCTTGATTTTAAAAGTTGAGAATAATTTGGACCCCAAGTGCTGCTAAGGGTTAATTTCCATTTTTGTGCTGTTATTTTAAATTCTGGACTTTATGTTATATTTTTCTCAATTTTAATGAAAATCGGCCCAAAAATATGTAACATTTCGCTATCTTTTCATTAGAAATTCCAAATATTGAAAAATTTGACCTTTGACCTTCACGATTCAAAGGTTATCGTTTTCCGATTTTAGTAAAACTTTCAGAACATATTTAAAATTACAAGGACTATAATATTGTGAATAGGTTTTACTTAAAATTTATAACAGTGAGGAAATTGGACTCATTCGCCTAAATATGGACAAAAAATTAGTTTTTCTTGAAAAACGCAAAATTTAAATCGCAGGTACGGAAAAACTGTAAGAGGTATTGACATAATTTTTTAATATTTTTATTCCCTATTTTGAAGTCAATAAACCCCAATATGATGATCGAAAAAATCTGAAATTTGTTTAACAAAATTTTTAAAAATTTGAAAATAAAGTTTTGAAACAGCCGTTAAAAAAAATTATTTTTTTGGCAATACCTGCGAATAGGTTAACGGTATCCTACGAAGACAAAAGCTCATATACAAGTAAATATGGACATATTTTAAGTAAAAATGAGCTTTTATTTTAATTTTTCTCGAAATATCTAAATTTTTTTTCTAAATTTTTTGTTCAAGTGGTCTGAAACACGGTAATGGTCTGGCGAATTTGTAATAACTTTAACATTTTTTAATCAAATTTTGTCATTTATATCTCATTTCAACGATAATTACGTACATATTTCGATTCTTTTGCATTCAATTGCAAAAGTATTTATTTAGTAGCAAATTTTTTTCAAAAAGTGAAAAATTTGCATTTTTCTCTAATTTTGGCGATAATACAGTTTTTGGGTCATTTTGAACCAAAGGAGATACATGGTTAATTTCCAAAACTTTTTTTTTAATGTAATATTCATTAATATAAATAAATCTACATATTTCTAGAAAACAATGCAGAAAGCTAACGAGTTTCACCTATTTATTCCATATTAACAGTACAATTTTGCATATATCTGAACTTTGACCTCGATGCGCGTCCAGAAATCGTTGCCCGATTTGGCTCAAATTTTCAGCACTTAACATTTAGGCCTAGTGTCACAATATTCCACCCGGCACTCTTTGAAATCTAAAAAAAAAAAATCGGCTGTCACTCTAATGCATATGTATGAAAAGCTGAAAAAAAATATTGGCACTTTTTCAAAAGAAATGAGCGTGAAATTTTGAAAATTTAAATTAAAAAGAAATTTGGTTTGGAAACATAAATTGGCATAATTATTGAACAAAATAAATTGAAAGTAAGTGGCTAAAATTGTATGGTTACAGGCAGATTAATAAAGTAAAAAAAATAATCCCAAAATAGTTTCTTAAGAAATCAAAAATTTTTGTAAAGTTTTGTCAATTTGAATTCATTAGTAAAGAAGTTTGATTAAGTTATAAGTTATTTTTTTTAATAATTTTGAAAATACAATATTTTCTGAGGTTTTCAAAAAGCTTTAATTAGAATGTTTCTAAAGTTATTTACTAAGAAAACTTTCTTTTAAAATTATTTAAATTTTATTAAAAATGCATTGCTTTTGAATCTGACTGAAGATTTTTTAATAGCTTTTATCAATATATTTTCCAAAAAGCTTTAGAAAATGTAGTTTCTCTTAAATTAATATTATAAACGCTTATTAAAAACTTTTCATTTAATCAGATTCAAGATTTTTAAAAGCTATTATAAAGATTTTTTTCTAAAAAGTTTTAGATTTGGCTTTACTAGTTTTAATATATCAAGACAAGCTTTTGAACATTTTTATTTAATGCAAAAAAGCCTTTATTATGCCATTTGAATACTGCGAAAGCTTTCTAATGCTTTTTGTTTAACAGTATTTGAGGTTTCTTTTAAATTTGTAATAACTTGAAAATTTTTTATTAAAACCTTTGAATTGAAGTCTAAATATTGGATTTATCAATAATAAAAATTTTAATTGAGAGCTTTTATTGTTGAAAACACATTTTATAAGCTTTTGTTACGAACTTATTTAAAGTTTTATCGAACTATATTATTATATTAAACAATTTGATTTAAGAGCTTTGAAAAGGCTTTTTAAAAGCTTTTGTTACGAACTTATTTAAAGTTATATCGAAAGTTTTTAATCAGATATTTAAATAACAGTTTTTTAATAGCTTTTATTTCTAACTTATTTAAAGCTTTATCGAATGCTTTTAAAAAGCTTTAATTCAAACGCTGTTATGTAATATCTCTTCATAACAAAGCTTTCCTATAAAACAATTTTTATAGGAATTTTAAAATCCCAGTAAGAACTTTTAGTTTAAAAACTAAACGATTTCAGAAGCTTTTGGATTTATTTAAATACTTTGAAACAATTCTACAAATAAACATTGAAAACACTAAACCAATCATTGTTCCTCTATTTATGCATTTCTATCTAGAACACTCTACTCTAAAACTGATTCAAATTATATTTAAAAAATCTGAAATTTAAAAAAAAGATTGACTAAAAATAAAATTTGTCATTAACAAAAATGTTTTCTTAAGAGCACAGGTGGTGGCTAGTGACGATGACTTTGGTGTGTATTGCAGTCATTGAAAAACAAAAAACATTACTCATGCTAAATATTGAAATATTTATTTATTTTTTCAAATACACATACAAACGCCCATACTTTATGGTTGGCAACATACTGTCAGTTTTAAAATTTTATGAAAATAAATGGAAATTTAAGTTTTCTAATCATTTAATTTAATAATCATAAGAAAAAGAAAAGCTACAAAAAAAAAACAAAAGAAGTGTGTGGCTGTCAATCATTACTAAATATTTGACAGCTTATTTGACAACTACAATAAAAACAAATACTTGTACGTTCTCTTAAGTGTAGAAACATATACTTTTTATTTTTTAATATTTTTATTTGATTTATATAGTGTTAAGTATTTTAAAAATGTTTATGCAATAATTTTTAACGTTAGTTTTTATATTTTTTTTGTTTAATTTTAGCTCCCACAAATTTCAAAAGTCTTTTGTTGCGTGCCGAAGTTTTAAGGAAAATGAATCATTATCAAAGCTCATTAGCTGATGTGGATAATGCATTGAAAGCTCGTTACACTTCAGCTAAGGTAAGTAGTAAATTGGATTTTTTTAATAAATTTAATCAAAATAATTATTTTTTTTTTATTAAAGGCCCATTATTTGCGTGCCTTGGCCTTAAGCGATTTAAGTCGTTATGAGGAGGCTTTATATGAAATATGTTTGGCTATTGGCATGGACAAATCATCAAATCTCAGCAACACGGAATTATTTCAACATGATCTCACTAAGGTAAAGAAAAATCTAATCTTAAATATTATTTTATGTAAAAGGTATTTTAACTGAGATTCACCACAATTTAGGATTTAAATTAGAACTCAAGAGCTTTTTTTAAAAAAAGGATATGAAGCTCTTTTAATCAAAACTTAAATCAAAAGCTTTAAATACTAATTAAATTCAGCAACAATTTAATTGAAAATCTTCATAAATTAATTAAATATTTAGAAAATGTTTTACTTTTAATTACTCAAATTGCTATTCCAAAAGCTTTTAAGTTTAAAGTCAAAAGAGTCAAAACTTTACAAGCTTTATGGTAAATATAAAAAAAAACATTTTTAATAACTTTGCATTTAATCAAGCTTTTGTAGACATTTATTGTAAAAGCTTTAAACAATTTTTTTAAAAGCTATTGTTAAGGGATTTTACAAGATTTATCGAGAGCTTCTTTAAAAACATTTATTCAGATTTTTCATTCATTATTTACTAAGAAAGCTTTCAATAGAACTATTTATTTAATCAGTATTTTAAACTTTTATTAAATGACTTGCATTATTTTATTAAGAGCTTTTCAAAATAAGTTTAGAAGAGGTTTTTGTAAGAGCTTTATAAACTAATTAACTTAAATGGAACAAAATTTTAATTGGAAAGTTGTATAAATTAATGAAATACTTGGAAAATGTGTCAAATGAATAACATATCATTCAAGTAAAGCTTTAAAGCTGTTTAGGATTTTTAAAATTATACAACACAAAAAAAAAACCATTAAGTTTATAATCTTAATTTTGAAAACTTTATTTCAAATATAGATTCTCCAAAAACTCCTTTCCCAAACACCCAAATGTCTCAAGGTCGACCTCTCATCATTGCGTTCCAAAGCACCCTACAGTGTTTACTCTGAGCACAGATTGAGACGCAAAAACATTTCGCTACTCAGCAATGCTGTACAGGATGAAGAATCCATAAATCTTTACGAAGACGATGATTTTCTGTCGGCCAACTATGGCAAAGAGTGCGATATATTGGCCGATGAAGATGTATTAGCCTGTACGGATTTTCTGAATTGCGCTGATAAACGTTCAACATATGCAAGCATGGATAAGAAATATGAATTGGAATTGAAGCGACAAACCACACGAAAGCATTTTAGACGGAAATGGATACAAAAAGAAACGGAACTATTGCCCAGCATCGATGTGGAGAGCGCAAGGTGTAGCAGTCAATTTCGTAATGTATTGGAGCGTATGCAACAGGAAATTGTGAGACTGAAAAGTGAGTGTTTTTCTTTATGAAACAAATTAAAAATAATAATAATTTAATTATATCTCTTTAATATCTCTTTTTTAGAAGTAGAATCCTCTCCCGAATATTTCCAAAGACAATTAGTAGCTGTTAATCCTTCACTTATAGATGCCAGTGATTTTGATTGTGTGCTGTGTTGTCGCACATTCTGGAAACCTGTGGTAACACCCTGTGGCCATACCTATTGTTTGGTATGCCTGGATAGATGCATGGACTATACATCATCGTGTCCTTTGTGCATGTCACCCTTAGTGGAGCCCAGCCTGAATATGTATCAGGGTGCTTCATCGCCGGTACCTTTAATGCTGACCAAGCGACCGGTCACCAAGTTTCTCGAAGCCGCCATGAAACGTTTCATTCCAGAAAGTTACAACAAACGTTTTCGCCAAGAAATGGTCATGGAACCCTCGGTACCCATATTCATTTGCACCACAGCCTTTCCCTATGTACCTTGTCCCCTGTTTGTTTATGAGCCTCGTTATCGCTTAATGGTGCGTCGAGCCGTTGAGTCCGGGGAGAAACAATTTGGCATTGTTCAGCCTCATAGTGGAAAATCTCGTTATTATGACTATGGTTGCATATTGGATATAAGGGATTGTGTCTTACTGGGTGATGGCTGTTCCATTTTGAGCACTATTGGCTGCAAACGTTTTAAGATTTTGGCTCGCAACGAAAAGGATGGCTATGAGACGGCCAAGGTGGAGTATATACATGATGAGACTATACCAGATGAGCATTTATCGTATGTTAGTAATATGCATGATGTTGTGTTGTCCAAGGCTATACAGTGGTACAAAAGTTTAGGAGAGGATCTGAAGCATGAGATTTTGCAGAGTTATGGTGAAATGCCCATGGTAGAGGAGAACTGGGAGACAATAGCCGATGGTCCAGCCTGGGCTTGGTGGATAATTGCTTTGTTGCCATTGAGGCCGCAATTAAAGGTGGGTGTTTAATGATAATTAAAACTTTGATTTCTTAAAAAAAACCTTTATAAAGGAAAATTGATTTACAAATAAAGCTCTCTATGAAAGCTGAGAATACTATTAATAGATAGGCAAAATTTTTTCACATATCAAAGCTTCCGTTTGTGTAAATAAAAGCCTTTTAATAATAAAAAGGCGAATAAATTACCTCATAGATTGCTTCCATAGTATTTATTCGCAATAACTAGTTGTTAGCTAACCGAGAGCCAAAGCATTTTTTCATCGACCTTTATTCATTAGCTATTCTTTATCAATAACTAGCCGATTGAGAGCCGAGAATTTATCTTATCGGATTAAGTCCATAGTTATTATCCTCATAAAACTATTCGTTAGCCAACCGAGAGCCGAAGCATTTTTCTCTTAGATAGTCTTAGCTAATAAACCATACATTGCGTATTGTGGATTGCATCCACAAGATATAATTGATCGGGAATCGAACTATTGATTTCGTCGGACTCCTCCTTCGCTTATCTCTAGTCATAAATAGTTATGAATTAAGAGACTAATAACTGGATTGCATAGCCCTGTAATGACCCAATCAAGAATACACAAGGCAGCTCTTTGGTAAAGTAGATTTAAAAGCAAAAATACCTTTGAAGAACCTAGACTGGGTGGAAAAAATATGACTCCTGTCTATGTGTCTACTGTATGAAACTTTATTGTTTATAATTTAAGGGAGATTTTTGGGATAGAACGAATATTCATTTATTCATTCAAGTTCATTTTTTAAAAGCCAAATATCAGTTTTTCAAAGCATTTGCAAAAAATAAATATGACAAAAACTTTTAACTTCGTCCCTTTAAATACAAAATTAAGCTTTTCAAAGCTTGTTGAATTAAATAAATGTTTAAAAATTTGAAAGAAAAAACATTACGTAGTTATAAATAACTTACTATTTTATCTAAAATTAATTAGCAGCATGTTGCCAAGGTCATAATTCAACAACAAACTAGTCCCTCAAAATACACACCAATTTAATGAGTGAAGACAGCATTACCATTAATAAAATCAAATCCACAATTGAAAAACTGTTTAAAAACTGCAAAAGTTAAGCTTAAAATATTGAAGTCTACAAAATACGTATCAAAACTGAAATAAAGTTTCCAAATTAAAGCATAATGGTTCAACTTATAATTAACCAACATGTTGCTGAGACCATAACGCCAAAATAAACTTAGACTATTAAAGTTTTCCAAAATATTACAGATAATTTAAATAAAACTCTAACCTTTTTAATGAAATTTCAAAAATAATATTTAAGCAACATGTTGCTGAGGCCTTAACTCTGAGCTAAACTTAGACTTTAAAGTATTCCAAAATTTAGATATATATTTTAAATGAACAACATAGAATATTATAAACATTACACATTTTTAGTGAAATTTCTGAATTATCTAAATTAGCAACATGTTGCTAAGGTTTTAAATCAAACTAAAGAATATCAAGTTTCTTTAATGTTTTTAAACGCTCTACATTTTAAATAATGTTTCAATGTTAAAGGAAACAAGTTTGAATTTTATTTAAGTAGCAACATGTTGCTAAGAACTTAATTTAAACAAAAAGTTCATTTATATAACCATAGTCTTTTTATGCTTTTAAAATGATGAGAGAATATCTAAGAAACAAATAAAAAAACAAAACATAAGCTAGCACAAACTAGCAACATGTTGCAAAGTTTTTAAGTCTATAAACCTATAGCGTGTTGGACAATATACATATGTTTCTCCAAACTGTATCTATTTAAACAGAAGATGTTTCCAAATTAAAGAATATTGGTTTAAGTTGTAATTAAGCGACATGTTACAGAGAGTTATTAGAGATAATTTAAATAAAAATCTGACATTTTTAATGAAATTTCAAAATTAATAACAAAGCAACATGTACCATAACTCTGAACTAAGCTTAGACTATCAAAGTTTTCCAAAATATTAGATATAATTTAAATAAAAATTTAAGATTTTATATTAAGAAATGACCATTTAAGTACTTTAAATAAGTTACAACATTAATAAATGGTACTTAAACTTAATAAGCAACATGTTGCTAATGTCATAATCCAACAAAATTTGTTTAAAATCTATGTTTCATCTTTAGATAAAGTATTTGAACTTAAATGAAGAAAATATTTAATAAGCAACACATTTCTAAGACCAGTACTATAACAAAAAGCTTAAAAAACTCTATAAACAAATTATGTTTATAACCTTAGCAACTTGTTGCCTCAATTAAATTAATTTTCTGTTTTTTGCCAGAACATTTAGCTAAAACATTTAACTTAAACTTACTGCAATTACAGATAAATAAATAAAACTAATCAAAAAAAGCCGGTTTATTAGCTAACACTATAAACAATTTAGGTGTATGGCCCTTAGCAACATGTTGCCTCAATTAAGTGAATTCTCTATTAGTTACTCAATTATTTAGGTTAAATATTTAACCTAAATTAACTACAATTATTTAAAATATACATACAAATTATAAACTAATACAGTTTATAACAAGATTTATTAGCCAACAATTAAATATAAAAGCTTTTTTTATTATAAATGTTTCCATTTATTCTAACCAATGCAATTTACTATTATTTGTCTATTCAAATAGGTGGATATCTTGGCAACAACCTCTTTAGAAAAACGCTTGCGTGCTATTGAAAAAACCATACACTCTATGCCCGGCAACTATCACTATCAGCGTGTATCGCAGAATTGTGATGTTGCCGTGGTGGTGGTGCACAATCAGCAACTTCACTCGCATCACGATGTAGACGATGACGAAGATGTCGACGAAGAGGGAGAAGTTGATGTTCATCATGTGCATGTGGACGATGAAGATGATCTCACGCATGATGGCGTCGACGAGGAGGAGGAAGATGATCAGCAACAGGCCTCTCTGCAACATCACATAGAAAATGTGGCTCTTGATCAGCCACATGCGGCACACACAGCTTTAGAGCAACAGCAACAAATGCATCAACAACAGTGTGAAAATGTGACCACAGTTGATGAGTGTTGTCAGCGCACAACAACAGCTGCCCTGGTGCATGGTCAACTGGAGGTAGCTGATGAAACTCTAGCAACAACAAATGATCACCATCATCATCAGCAGCATCATCATCATCATCATCATACGCATCATCGGCATCATCGCTCAGGTCATGCCCATTCTTTGTTGTTATAAAATTATTCCCTGTCTAAAGTCTAAGGAATTTTTTAAGGGAAAAACAAAAGAACAACAGTCTTAACAAATAAAATTTTATTTTCTCATTCTTACTACATAATATTATTATTAAATACTATATTTTGTAAAACTATGACTGTTAGAAATGTTCTATTTCTAATTTTTTAGAATAACTATATGTGTTTGTATACTTTAGTCTGTATGTTTGTTTATATGTATGTATGAATGTTTAGTAGGTGTATGTATGTGTAGCTGATAATTATTTATTTATAACTATGTATATGTATAGGTGTACATATATATTTAAACTTTTTACTAAATAATTATTTAGTTAATTAAATTAAAATGGAAAAAAATATATGTCTACTATGTGATAATTACAGAAAATAGCTTAAAATAAATTTATAAATTAAACGGAAATAATAAACAGAAAATTACTAGAAATTTATAACAAAATAACAAAGTAAATTTATCAAAATCATTAAATAAAAAGCCATTAAAAAAAGCTGGCAACGTGTTAACGTTGATAACAATTCTAACTAAATTTGCAATAAATTAAAAAAAAATCAACATGTTGCTGGCAACATTTTATAACTATGTAGTTCTTTCAACAAGTTGCTGGCTTTAATTTTTCAGTTTACTTTTAATTTTTCTTTTGTTTTCTAAATTTCCAAAAAAATCTTTGAACCATTTGGTTTAAAATGAAACAAATGAATGTGAATGTTAAATTTATTATTAGTAAAAACATAAATATTATTATCTAGGGGCCAATATACCGTAGCTGAACCAGTAGTTTAACTCTCTCAAATCATTACAACCTAAACTTAACCTAAACTAAACTAAATTTTAATCCAAAATTTAAAAGGAAATCTAAATTATAAAGTAATTGGAGTAATTTCAATTAAATACTTAATTATTAAACAGAAATCAATGTATATGTTAGAGATTAATAAAAACAAAACTCTTAAATTTGTATAAACAAATATTACAAATTTAGTAAAATTTTTACAGTAAACAAGCAATTCAATAATATTTTTTGGTAAATAAAACAAAATTATTAAGGGTCTGATTTTATAAAACTAAACATTTTGAAACAGAAGAAATTTTTTATAAAGAATACTTGTAAACGTTTTGACATTCTTTCCATACAAATTATTTTAAATGTTTGTTTCGGTTTATAAAATGTGAATAAATCAAATCCACAATTGCAAACCCGTTTAAAAACAACCAAACATAAACTAACATAAACCAGCAACATGTTGCTATGATATAGAAGTCTACAAAATATGTATCAAAATTGAAATAAAGTTTCCAAATTAAAGTATAGTGGTTCAACTTACAATTAAGCAAAATGTTGCTGACTCCATAACACTGAAATAAACTATTAAAGTTTACAAATAATTTAAATAAAAATCTCAAATTTTCAATAAAATTTCAAAAATAATAATTAAGCAACATGTTGCTGAACTAAAATATTACCGTTTGGCAATATATTAGAGATATTTTAAATAAAAATCATAAATTTTAAATGAAATTTCTGCATTATCTCAATTAGCAACATGTTGCTAAGTTGTAAATCAAGCCAAAATGCTGCAAAATTTCTTTAACGTTTTTGTCAAGGTTTAACTTTTCAAATAAGCAACTAAACATAAATAATGTTTCAATATTAAAGAAAATAACTTTTACTTAATTTAAACAAAAAGTTCATTTAAATAACCATTTAAAAGATGAGGGAAAATCTAAGAAACTTTACGTTACTTACAAACTTAATAGAACTACTTTCACCTAATTAGCAACATGTTGATAAGGTCAACTCAACAATTTGTTTATATTTTGTATATAAAATTAGATATATTTTGTATATAAAATTAAATGAGATGAAAGAAAATATCTTTAACCCTTTCACAAATTATATTATTTTTCAATTAACAAAAAAAAACTTTGGACGCACGGCAAACATTTTTTTTGTATGGGGACCGGTAAAGGGTTAATTTTCTTTAACATATAAAGCTACATGTTGAGGACATCACAATTCAAACACTTAAACAGCAACATGTTGCTAAGACCTTTGATTAAACAAAAATTCATTTATATAAAAAATAAGCTAGTTTTTTATTTGTTTAAAATATAAATGAAAATAAAAGAAAATTATAAGAGAACTTGAAATAGAATATATAATAAAAGTATATGCTTTAACTTAATCAGCAACATGTTGCTAAAATAACAAATCAACAAAAATGTATAAATATTTTTTGTTAATTTTACTTAAAATTAGTTAGTAACATGTTGCTAAGTGTTTAAATCCTTTAAAATGTAACAAGTATTTTAAGAATTGAAATACTTTTGCTTATTTCAAGTATTAAATTTAAAGCAAATTTATTATTGATCCCTTAAAAATTTTGTTTAAGAAAAATTAACTTAAAACCAGAAATTTGCATTTTTGGCATGGCATTTTTTCGTGTGTTTAGTTCATAACTTTTTTCAGTATAAAATCTAAAAAAATGTTTAAGAATAGTTGAAAATTTTCTATATAAATAATTAGATTATTTAAATTATTATCATCAAAACATTGTTCAAGCAACATGTTGCTAAGAAAAGCCTATAAACATTTCTTAATTTGTCAACTTTCAATATAGACATTTATTCTTATTCATGTTGGTAACAAAATAATTTTGTTTCACAACCAAAACATCAGATTGAATTGTTTAAAAAAAATATTGAAAATTATATTGAATTAATTACAACATATTTGTTCTATTGTAAAACAAATTTTAAGCATTCCACACTTGTTTTTCATTAAATAAAAATCTACAAAACAAAAAAGTTAATAAAAAATTTTAAATAAACAAATTTTCTTAAATGAATAAATTATTTTAACAAAACAATAAATATGCCAAAATTTTTAAGCTTCAAATTTTTTAAATAAAAATTTTTAAAAACAAAATTTTCACAAAAAAATTATTTCAATAAAATTTTGTTAATTTAAAATAAAATTCAATTAAACACATCATTAATAACAACAACAAAAAAGGTTTCTTAAATAAAAAACACAAACAAAAAAATATTTAAAAATAAAATTCAAAATGACACAAAATTCAAAATCAAAACAAGTGTGAATATTACAAAAAATACAACAATTTAATACAAAAAACAAAAAAACCAAGAAAATACTTAAAATAAAATTAATATTCAATTAATTCAAGTACATAAAATGCTGAAACTAAATGACAATCTGCATAATTTATAAAAATAAAAAACAAAATAACAATAAATAAATTAAAAATCCCCTTTAAATAAACAGAAATGAATATGTAAATGATGAAAATTTCTTAGAAATTATTTTTTTATAACTAAACTAAAACTAAATAAACTATATACATATAATAACTGAATAACTAACTTATAAACAAATTAACTAACTACAATAAATATATAATTTTCTAAATAATTCTCCTCTAAACTCTCTCTCTCTCTATCCCTCTCTAAAACTTAAACAAAACTTCAGTGTAAACCACAAAACTTTAATAATAATAATAAACAAATTTATAATACAAACCATTATTTATACTTCCCTGTAACCTAAATAAACACTTAACTGTTAAATTGGTTTTAATTTTATTTAAATTTAAATTCTATCTTAAAAAATTGTTATAAATATCTTTATAAAGAAATTTTTATCAACTTTTATTCTTGATCTTATATTGTAAAAAACAAAATACTTTTAAATCTATTACTTTCATTCCTAATTTTTTTTCTATACAATTTATTTATTTCTATTTTTTCTGTCTTCAACTCGAAATTTATTATTTTAAGTTTTATTTTTCTACTTTAAGTTTTAAGAATTTCAAACTAAAATATAAATGCTGTGAATATTTTAAGTACGTTTTTTTTTTTAAAAATAATTAATTCTAATTTTGTTTTAAGCTTATGTATAATTTTATATTGTATATTTATAAACGAATTTGTTTATAATTTTATGTTTATAGTTTCGTAATTTAATGTTAAAATTTGTTTTATTTTTTTAAATATCTTACGAGTATTTTTTCTATTTAATCTTAAACAAACAAAATAAAACAAATTAAATGTTTCCTCAATACAACTTTTTTTTACTTTATTTTGAAATAAAATTTATTATAATAAAATCTCTTTAAAACAAAAATACAAAAAAGGTTTTTTATTGAAATAATTATATTGGAAGGCTGGAAGGCCTGATACTAGTCATTCAATTAATAACTAGTTACTTATAACGACTATAATAACTCATTAATCGTAAGGACAGAAATCATTATCAGTAAAATGGTACAATACCGTAACGGACCAGATGACGCATAGTAGGATAAATCGCAAAATATTGGTAATAAATCTTAATAATCTAAACTACTAGTCCAATAGCAAAATCATGTATGAACGAATCATAGAGGAAAAATGAAGCCGTAGCTCGCGTAACGGTTAATGGAGAGAAGTGAAGTCACTGATTTATGCTGATAAACCAGCAATAATAAATGCTTTGAAGGCCATCATTGTACGTGTTATTCATGACAATTTTACGAAATTTGTAGTTAAAAATATAAAAAGTCCTTGAGAAGATATACAAAATGCAATTCATATATGAATAAAACGCAAACATTTTTCGGAATTCATTTTTTGTTGGAACTTTTGAGGAGTAAATGAAGGCTTTTTGTATAAGTGTTTGGTATTGGTGAAAACCTCAGATATTTTTTTTTTTTTTATTTCATATTTCATTTATTGTATCTTCACAAAATAATGTGAACTATCAATAATTTATTCAAATCTTAAATCTAAATATTATTTTTTATTTACGTCCCACCACAGTTGGACGAAAAATTATGTTTAATTTATAGATCCTATCATCAGCGCAGGTCTGTTGGATTCCTTCTTCTTAGTCGGATGTAGCCATTACTTCTCATTAACTTTTTCAAATATGACTCCGCTTGTTTTTTTATTTCATTTTTCACCAGGGAGACACCTTAGGTCCTTATGAATGTTAATATTTCTCACATACCAAGGCGCTGCTGTTATCATTCGTAATATTGTATTTTGGAATCTTTGAATTTTTTCAATATTAGAAGCTGAGGCCGTGCCTCAAATTGAATTCCATAGCACCAAACCTCAGATATTGATTGATATTTTAGTCAAATTAAATAATTTTATAAAATTGTGGAACGTTATTTACCTTAAAAACTAAAAAAAATATAATATGGTGATTTTCCACGAAGAAAAATATAATATTTGAGTTAATGTAAAATTTTAATGGTTAAAGATATCATAACAAATTTTGGAACTAATAGAGACTCAAATGTGTTTAAATCAACGACATTATAAATTTTGACATTTTTTATTTTAAAATACCGAAATTCCTAAAACGGGAAAAATGTGTTCATAATCTGAGTTTTATTTAGAAAAGAGGTTACTGTGACGTTATTTGCTGTGTGGTATTAAAAGGACTTTGTATGTATACAAATATGGAGCTTTTTTGACGATCGGTGAATTGCCTTTTCAGAACTTTTTACTCAAACCGAACATTTTTTTAAAATTTGCCAAATTTGGAGGGTGTTGTGTCCGCCTAAGTGAGCCAAATTTTATTTCACACGCTTTTGCATTAACTTCTCTTTCCGGAAAATTTGTTTCTACAAAAGTAAAAATATATGGGCTTTTTTGGGAAAAAACTTAAAAAATACGGCCCTTTTTAAATGTTACAATTTTGGATGCTTGTAACTTTTTTTAAGGACGAGGTAACTGTTGGCAAGTTTTTTTATTTTATTTAGAATTTGATCGCCAATATAACTGATATTTTAAACATACATTTCGACTCTCCGCAGGCCCACCATTTCGAAAAAAAACATAAAAAGATCGAGCAAAATTAAAAAATAAATGCGTTTGTGCAGATGTTTGTAAATATTAGTCTAACACCCAACTTAAAGTATAACGATCGACTTAGAATCACTTTCTGAGTCGATTAAACGATGTCTGTCGGCTGGCTGGCTGACTGTCCATGTAAACCTTGTGCGCATTATTTCACCTAGCCCCCATACAAATGTCCTCCCGAAATTGGACTTTATCGGTCATAAATGTTTAATTTATATATGTATCACCACAAATTCCGCTCCAAATAAGTTTTATATACACAAAATTCATGTCACCAAATTTTGTTACGATCGGTCCATAATTAGTCATAGCTCCCATATAGACCCGCTTCCGAAAATCACTTTAACGTGCATAAATCGCTTAAAAATGTTGGTATACTCACAAAATTCAACATAGTTAACTTTAATATAGTATATCACACGACATAATTTTGTGGTGATCGGTCCATAATTGGTCATAGCCGACCATACTTTCTTACTTGTTTTATATTGACTTTTTTCGGAAATATTTTCGGTAATGGATTTCCCACTATTTTTCTAAAAACGTCATCTTATTTGTAATATTTTCTTACTTCCAGGGACCCGAAATAACTGTTATTTTTTTTAAATAAGCAATTGGTTATAGAAAAAATAACTGCAAAAAAATAGGTCCCGTAATAACAATTATAAATAACTCAAACAAATTTTAGTCTATGATAACCATTATGAAAAATTTTAATTTTTTTAGGTCTTTGATAACCGTTATGAAAGATTTTTATTTTTTTTGGTCTTCAATAATCATAATGAAAGATTTTTATTTATTTCGGTCTCTGATAACCATTATGAAAGATTTTTATTTTTTTTTTTGGTCTTCAATAACCATTATGAATGATTTTTAATTTTTTGGTCTTTGATAACCATTATAAAAAAATTTTATTTTTTTGGTGTTCGATAGACTACAGCCATTACAAATATTTATACCCTACACCACCATAGTGATATACCGTATAGCGCCCCAAGGACGAAGTCTATTGAATTTAGTTAGAATCGGTCTATTATTTCTCCTAGCCCCCATACGATTGTCCTATTTGAAAATAGATAAACCCTCATAAATATCTTATATATATCATAAATATCAAAACCAAATTCAGCACAAATAAGTTATATATAAGCCGAACTCTCACTACTAAATTTTGTGACGATTGGTCCATAATAAGAAAACCAGGTCCATGCGACCAAAAAAACTTTGTTGGTACTCATAATGTTTACGGAAGACCAAAAAAAAATAAAAATCTTTAATAATAGTTATCAAAGACCTAAAAAAATAAAAATATTTTATAATGGTTATTGAAAACCAAAAAAAAAATAAAAATCTTTTATAATAGTTATTAAAGACCTAAAAAAATAAAAATATTTCATAATGGTTATTGAAGACCAAATAAAATAAAAATCGTTTATAATGGTTACCAAAGACCAAAATAATATTGGTTATTTTTAACTGTTATCCAGGGACCATTTTTAAAAATTCTTGATAAACAATTATTTCAGGATTTTTTCCAATATTGGTTATAACAGTTATGTCCCTGCTTACTTCATATGCAAAAATTTGTTTAACAATAGCTCAATCCAACTAGTCGTGAAAAATAATAAAGTCGAAATTTGAAAATGTGTTTAAGAAATGAAATGAAGCTTGATTGTTTTATTGTAATCAAAATGTTATAGCTAAAATATCTGATATCTTTAAAAAAAATTTAAAAAATTTAAATCTAAAAAAGCAAAAAAAATATCGAGCAGAATTAAAAAAAAACTAAATAAATAAACCTGAACCTCTTGAACTGAAAGAGATAACTTACATAAGTATACATTTTTTGTATATCTCTTAAGGAATGTTTATATTTTATATTTCAGCTCATTCAGATATGGATTTTTGGCGATTTTTTTAAAAAATGTGAGACCCGATATGGCGTATAATTTTGCTAATTAATCGTAAAGAGCTTTATTTGGTATCTTTGTTGATCCGACTAAAATTTTCCGTCAAACATTTTTGTAGAATATTTTAATCCTTAAATGTCCTTTTTGAAATGACTTTTTTTGATTTTCTCTAAAAAAGGGTCAAATTGACCCCTAAAGAGAGGAGCTAGAGGGTTAAAATCTTCTACAAAAATGATCCCCATAAACATCCACAATATAACTCTGGCAATTCTTTCAGGCATTAATTTACAATATTTTATTCATTTAGTATAATGCTCCCTTCGAAAAACTTAAAAAACTTTGACCCACTGTAAAAAAAATTCAGACCAGCTGGACTATAAGTTTGTTCTACAAAAATGATCTACTCAACATGCCCTTTCAGAATAATAGGGTCGCTAAACAGTATTCCGGGGGGACATTTGTATCGCTAGATCCATGACTAGAAAATGGATCGATATTTCTAATTTTCAATACCTATCAAACTTTAGAAACAGAGATTTGTGGAAGACTTCAGTCAGCTAGCTTCTTTCGTTTGGGCCCTATCGTGTTTTCAACAGACAGACGGATGGAAATAGCTAGATCGTCTTAGAATCTTATGAGGATACAGGTAGTGTTTATAAAAAACCGACTTTTTAAAAAACCATTTTGTCGGTTAACCGAAAATTGGCCTTTTTTAAAAAACCGGTTTTTCGGTTAACCGACATTGAAAAAACCGGTTAAACCAGTTAACCGTCATATATACTTAAAATGTCCAATAAGCTCTTGTGGACCAAGGCTTTACATCGTTTTGTTTTTTTATGAAATTTTGAAAATAAGTACTTCAGAAAATTATTTACATAATTTAAACTTTATGGAGGACCTACAAGGATCCGAAAGGGACCCGCTACCGTTGGGTCAGCATCAGACAAAAGATAAAAAAACTTATCGATTTTTTTTTACATTTTATTTATATATTGATTAGTTTTGTAAATTTTATAAAATTTTCTATTACAAGTAGGGTTCCTAATTTCCCGGACTTTTTTCATTCCCGGAAGGAAACTAAAAAATCTTTTCATTTCCGGGAATTTTTTACCACTAAATTAAACCAATAACCAGAAATTTTTTTGGATAAATTGACTTATAATTGTATAATGGTTTTAAAAGGTATAAAATAACTATTTTTGGTTGTACAATGTTGGTCCAGGCTTTAAAAGGGTTTCTAATTTAATAGTGGCATTTTATCGGTCGTAGTTTTAATCAGTATAAAATCAATCAAATTAAATCAATTCTTTTTTTAATAAAAAAACTTATGAATTTCGACTAAGTTAAATATATGGGGCATTTCATGTCAAGTGAACCAACTTTTGAAATCGATGTCTTCAAGGTTAGCTCTATTGGATAGTAACTCAGACACAATTTTTCTACAAGATCGGTCAAGAACTCTCTGAGTTATAGGGGGTCAAATTTTGACATTTTGGTCAAACAGGGGTTTTTTCTTATCCATGTAACTTATTACCTATTGTTCTTAGCAAAATGTGTCCCAAATAGTTTAGATAGCTCTTTCTTCAATCTTTCGAAAAAAAAATATTTAAAAAAAATATAAAAAATTTTTAATATTTTTTTTCCGAAATCAAAAACTTTTTTGACTTTTTTTTTTAAAATGGGCCCTTATTTTGTAACTCAAAACATACAAATTTAGACTTTTTTTGCAAAATCAAAAACTTTGTTGACTTTTTTTTTCAAATTGGACCTGCTCAAAAGAAAGCTTAGTTCTTTACCTTTAAGACCTATTTGGTCGCATAGTGGGATACGAGTGGGATATCTATCAAAATAAATATTTTTTAACTCAAGACTTACAATTTTTGACTATTTTTTTGCAAATACGAATTTTTTTCAATAAATGTTTTCGAAGCAATTAGTTGCATATGTTTTGGCCAATGAAATATCAACCCATACGTAGTTTTTTTTAATTTTTTTTCTTTTCAATGCAAAAAATTCTGAATTAAACTTCATATTCTTATTTTTAAAGCATTAATAAAAAAATATTATAAGCAAATGAATATTTTTGTTTACCTTTAAAACTAATTTAAATAACTTTTGTAAAATTCTGTTGCTAGTTGCATATGTTTTGGCCACGACTGTAGGCCCATAATTGATCAAACAATTTCGATATCGAACCAAAATTTTACACAGATCAGTTAAATTTATACAAAAACCATATTACTAGTTTTTCTGTTGATCATTTTCACATAAGATCCACTTCCGCGAATAACATACAACTCTTGTAAATATCGTTATTATGCTATCGAACTGGTGTTGGTAATACAAAGCGAACTAAGTAATACCGTTTGCATAGCTTTAAATTAAAGAAGTAGCTAGTGCAAATGGTCATCAGCAACAAATCTACTTAAGATCAAACTAAGCAACGCTAAATCTAGTGCTGATGGTGATGTCTCGGATCTATAATATTTAGTGCACCATTAATTCTAATATATTTTATATTTACACTATAAAAGCTAATGAACTCACTGTTCAGAAATCCTTCGAAATTTAAAATTTTTGCATTTATTTACATATAAAATTTCTAAAAATATCGATCTACAGCAAAGGATCATTGATCTGTATTTAGAACATTTGTGGAATATTTAACAATCGATTTGCATTAGCTGTCTATTTTGCAATTATAAAAAGCAAAAACATGTTTTGTTGTTTTCATTTTTAAACTATTTTTATATTTTACTTCGAACAACACATCTTTTATGCATTTTGTTTAGATAATTATTTAAGTGACAAAACGTCATCGTCAGAAGTCAGTAGTAGCTCAAGTAACAGAAGGCAGGCACTTAAGAAATCATTTGTTATTTATATTGTTGTCGTTTTTTTTCGAAAAGTTTCTTCTAGTTTTGGCAACCTACTCTCTGATGTTTCTTTCTATCTTATCTTGGAGTGACTGACTGTTTTGTTTGCATATTTTCTAGCTTTGTTTGTGTTAATTGGTGGGTATATTATATTTTACAAGTGGTTTGAAACATAGGAAACCTTTTATTGATTGAAGTTATTAAGGCATCTAGGGGTCTTCATATTTCCTGACGTTTACGATTTTCGGGTCAAATTTGATACAAACTGAAAATAGATATTTTCTTGGCAATTTTTTTTTTAATAATAAATAAAAGTTATAAAATTTCAACCACTCACTTTAGAAAAAATTCAATTATATTTTCAAAATGGGTCAAATTTGACCCGAAGACCCTATGAAGATTAAGGCGTCGTCAATGTTGACCTGTTGTTTATTATTCAGTCACAGATGACTCATTACCATGACAAGTGATTATGACAAGTCCAAGAGATATACATTTTATGGAAATGAGTGTTTGAAATTCGCCAAGTTAAAGTCTGAGAAAATCCGAGTCTAGTGAACGGTGAGGATTCGGGTCCTCTTAAACACCTTCACTGACGTCCGAAATATTTTTTTGAAGGAAAATGATTTTACAGGAAAATCAGGCAAATTCATCAGGATTTGTTTAGAGAAGAGTGTATTAAATCCAGCTTGACCGATTTTATTTATAAACCATTTAACATTTATTTGATATTTTTGATGCATCTGTTTATTTTCCATTCATTTGTTTTACAAATTTATACATTTTAAAAGAAACTAAAAAATCGCGGATTTTGTTCATTTTTATATTTATGTAATTTGATTTCATTACGTATAGTTTTTTTTTAGAATATTTTTGAAGTAAGAAGATCTATCCTCCACACTGATTCATCATTGCACAATAGAAATGCATAAATGTGGGACCTTTAAATTTGAACAGCCAAATAGATCTACAATGAAGGGTTTTTAGAGATATCAAATACAATGAGGGAGATATAAACAAAACCTTTTAAGTATTACTAAGTACAGAATATTAAGACATTTCACTACTAATTTATCTCAATATGTTACGATAACAATATCATTGGAAGTAAAGTATTTCATTCATTTACCATATTGTGGTACTTTCCTGGTTGCAGGGTCATGCTGGAATTTCAATAAAAGACATTGTCACTACGGTGAACACCATCGATCCATATAAATCACTGAGTCTCGATCGGGTCTATTTTCTCACCTTTATAGAGGTGATTAGTGGGCCAAACTAATTAGGCAGAACTTGTTCTCTTCAACAGATGATTAAAAATGGGGCGTTTCACACCGTTGAAACTCGGAGGATTAACTATTACTAGCTGTTGTTGTGAAATGCCTAGGATTGTTCCAGATAGCTGACGAGAGAGACTCAAGAAAGGACCCAATATCTTTAAAGCCTGCAGCAATTCTATAGGTAAAAATTGAGGAGTACGATCGAACGTACTACACTAAATTAAGACTCGGTTGTGAGATGAATTCCATGTATGATCGGCTAAAACTTAAAAATATCTCTCACTTGGCGTTATCACCGCAATAAGATGCACATAATAGGTGACCATGGATGTCATTCTACACCTGCTAGACATTGGGCGGATTTTAGTGTCAACGAGTCTATGCTCCTTATATCACATTGGTTTCTGAATATGGACGGAATTTGTATTCGGAAAGAAAATCCTTGGGAGAGAGACAAAAAGTAATTTAATGGCAGATTATAATAATTTTGGGTCTCCGAGTGTAAACTACATTACAATCTTAACTAAACTACGATAGTAGTTAAGATATTTTAGCAACTCCAGCCTGTGAATTGGGGAGGTTGGGGAGAATATCCAAACCGGCTTCGCTTAATCAGGTTTTCTGTTGACATCTAATAGCAATCCGTGCTGTTTGTAAACTATCTCTTGGATATTAAGCTACCTTTTATGGTTTGATAACGTTTGGAGCTTTTGAAATATCTTTATTAGTTCCGTATAGTAAATTATTCCCGAAATGCTGTTAGAAAACGTATATACCCAATCATAGGCGCATTAATGACTTGACTATAGACTGGCTATAGATGGCGAGTTTATCTAAAGATGAAAAATAACAATACTATGTAGAATCCAGGCAGACGAACGACTCAGAAAATGATGCAGAGGCGATTGTAATAAATTAATGTTACAGCCATTTTCACAAACCCAATATACCTTTTCCAGCTTTGTATTGCAAACATCATCGGAGATCAAGCCCGACCATATAATACCCTATATTGAATAAATCCACAAACATATTTTTTTTTTTAAATTTCGTGAGGTATTTACGGAAGTGGGCCTTATATGGAGCTATGAGCCGATCGTCATGAAATTAGGCTTTGTTTTTTTGGTTAAATCATATTTGGATTCCAATATTTTTTAGAGTGATTTTCGGAAGTGGGCATTATATGAGAGCTATGACCAATTATGAACCGATCGCCATGAAATTAGATTGTGTGATTTATGTCCATTTGAAAGTTATTTCTGTAGAATTCCATGTGGATTAAGGTGGACCTTATTTTTTTATTTTCGATTTTCCAAAAACGAAGGGCAATTTTGTGTGAGGTTAGGATAGAAAAAAATTTTAAAAAAATTTGATCTCGATCGGTTCAAAATTGGCGTGCCGCACGTGTTCGTGAGAACATTTATAAGGGGAAAAAATGCTATTTTTTCAGTTTTTGTAAAAATTTTGCAATGAAGTAATTACTTTTGCAATTTAATATAAAAGAATCGAAATGTGTACATAATTGTCGTTGTAATGAAATATAAAAGACAAAAATTGGTTAAAAAATTTTAAAGTTATTAAAAATTCCCCAGGCCATTAACGTGTCTCAGGCCACTGGAACAAGAAATGTATGATCAAAATTAACATATTTTGAGAAATATTAAAATAAAAGCACATTTTTACTTAAAATATATTCGTATATATTTGTATATGAGTTTTTGGATTCGTAGCATACCTCTAACCTATTCGCAGGTATGACCAAAAAAATTTAATTTTTTTAACGGCAGTTTCAAAACTCCATATTCAAATTTATAAAAATTTTATGAAACAAATTTCAGAATTTTTTTATCAACACACAGGGATTTATTAAGATATAATAGGAAATAACAATATGCAAAAAATATGTCCATACCTCCTACAGTTTTTCCGTACTTGCGGCTTAAATTTTGCGATTTTTGGGAAAAACTAATTTTTTGGCCATATTTTGGCGAATGATATCAAATCCCTTACTGTTATGAATTTTAAGTAAAACCTATACAGAATATTATAGGTCTGATAATTCTAAATATACTCTGAAAGTTTTACTAAAACCGGACTACGTTAACCCTTAAATCGTGAAGGTCAAATGTAAAATTTTACAATAATTGGAATTCCTAAATGAATGATAGAGAAATATTATATATTTGTGTGCCGATTTTAATGAAAGTTGCGAAAAATATAGCTTAAGGTCTTAGATTTACAATAACAGTGCAAAAATTTAAATTAACCCAAATCCAAATGACCCTCAACTTTTAAAATCACGAAAAACACAGTCAAATTGAGGTTAATTTTGACCACTAGTACTTTTAAGGGTTAATTACCATTTTTCACTGTAATTGTAAATCTAACCTCTTAGGGTATATTTTTAGCAACTTTCATTAAAATCGGCACAAAAATATTTAATATTTCTCTATCATTCATTCAGAAATTCCAAATATTGTAAAATTTTACCTTTGACCTTCACGATTTAAATGTTAAAGTTGCCCAGTTTTAGTAAAACTTTCAGAGTATATTTAGAATTATCTCACCTATAATATTCTGTATAGGTTTTACTTAAAATTCATAACAGTAACGGATTTGATATCATTCGCCAAAATATGGTCAAAAAATTAGTTTTTCCCGATAATCGCAAAATTTAAGCCGCAGGTACGGAAAAACTGTAGGAGGTTGGACATATTTTTTGCACATTTGTATTCCCTATTATATTCTTAATAAATTCCTGTGTGCTGATCAAAAAATTGAAATTTGTTTAATAAAATTTTTAAAAATTTGAAAAGTGGAGTTTTGAAACTGCCGTTAAAAAAATTAATTTTTTTTGGTCATACCTGCGAATAGGTTAGCGGTATCCAACGAAGCCAAAAACTCATATACAAATAAATATAGATATATTTTAAGTAAGAATAAACTTTTGTTTTAATATTTCTCAAAATATGTTAATTTTGTTCCTACATTTCTTGTTCTAGTGGCCTGAGACATGTTAATGGATAAAAATTTGTGTAGATAACTGTATAAATTAAACTTTTATGACCGATAAAGTCCTAATTCGGGAGGATATTTGTATGGGGGCTAGGTGAAATAATGAACCGATTGCAGATAATTTCACTGGGTCGAAAATAATACATGTGCCAAATTTGATCGAAATATTTTCAAAATTGCAATCTTAACTTTCCACACAAAGTTTACCTGTACAGGAGTCAGCCAGACTCAGAAAGTTATTCTTAGTCGATCGGTACTATAAGGTGGGTGTGAGAATAATATTGATGGGCGTTACAAACATCAGCACAAACGAATGATATCGTCCCCACTATGATGGTGTAGGGTATAAAAATGCTATTATATGATCTAATCTATTTTAGACCAAAAAACTAGTAAAAGAGCTATATTCAGCTGTGTGGAGTCTTATATACCCTTTACCAAATTACACTTTAAAATAAAATTTTTATTTTTTTGTTTTTTAAATTTTTGTTTTATTTATCATTGAAAAATATTTTAACCATTGTAGGTCCGACTTACTATGGCGTTATATACGTCGTTGTAAAGGTCTTTAAAATTTCTATCATTTGATGTCCATTTTCTCTATATTAATAATTTAGTAATACAGATATCGAGGTTCTCCTGGGTTTTTCCTTATATCTCAGCCATTTATGGGCCGATTTTGTCGATTTTAAATAGCAACCGATCCGGAGGAATTCCCGATATATTCATATATGAGTCATGTATGTATGTTATTTGGGGCTACGGAAAGTTGATTTCAAGATACAGATGGATAGGGGGACATGGCTATATCGACTCCTAACGATCTAGAATATATATACTTTGTGGAGTCGGAAATGAAAAATGTAGAAATTAAAAACGGAATAATGAACTTACACTTGCCAATCATGGCGAAGGGCATCAGAAAATCAACATCTGAGAAATCAAGCTTTCAGAATATTGTCTGTAGAAAAGTTAAATTTAAATACATGGGCCAAAGAACATTTTCATTACTGGACTAAGCCACCTAAAAAGGATTTTAAAATTCAATCGAAATCTCTTACACATGTTGCTGGCAATATGTTGCTAAAGAAATGTTCAAGGTTACTAACTGTATACGTCTACACATTTGTAAGTCACCCATTTAAGCCCAATTAAAGGCATTTAATTGTTAATTACGATTGGCATTTTAATAGTACAACAGGTTTGTTGTTATTATTATTGTTGTTGCTGTTTTTGTTGTTGTTGTTGGTACTAACAAGTAATTCACAATTGAATCTGAAAGTGAGAATATTAAATTACTAACTACTTAGAGCAACAACAGCAACGAAACTAAAGAAATTACTGAACCCATATTAAAGCATTTATTAGATAAAAGCACAACAAAACAAAACAAAAATTATCTAATACAAATTTTGAAAAAAAAAAAATAAGAAAAAATACGAATACGTATTGAAACAAACAAATTTACAACCCCTTGTAGTAGATGGTAGGTAATGCACACGAGTGCTCTCCAAAGAAGAATAATAACTATTGGACGGGAACTATATAGTTTTTGTTTTCCGAACATTCTTACAGGTATTCTTGGGAACTTAAGTATGTATGTATGTGTGTTTATTTATTTGTTTGTTTGTAATTTCAAATATTAGTAAATAAGTATGTATGTATGTAGTTAGATTGAGTAATTGCGAGACTATTGAGAACTTGTTGTGGAAGTTTAGATGTGATCATTTACTGTTTTTTTTTAATATTTTTTTATTTTTTTGTAAAGAACTCGTAAAAGCTTCAGTGCTTTCTTATTTGATTTGTTAGTTTACATGCAAACGCGTGCATTCTCAACTTGTTGCATTTATTTTGGTTCGTCATAGAATTAAAACTAATCGAATCGTTAGAGTGACTGCATATGTTCACAACTACAGCCATAGATATTCTCAGCACCCTTAATGTGAGTAGTGTTGACAATCATAGTTTTAAGGAATTTAAAGGAATTAATTCATTTTTGGAAATGACTGTTTTGCTTATGTATTTCCCAGACATTAAAAATCAATGTATGTAAATGTACTAGACATGAAAGCTTGTAGTTGGAAAACGTTTATATTTATTTACACAACTTACAAAGAAGTCATCTTTGTTTCTCCACAAGAACATCCTTGATACATAGGATTCCTCAGAAAATACGGACATTCAGATGGATATTACGCGATCATTACCGGGTTTTATAAAATTGCAGAAGAAATATATGCTGTAAGCTATCATTTTAACATTTTTAAAATATTTTCTAGAAATACCTTTCTTATGAAAACAGAATAAAGTCTAGAAATCGTTCTTGAATAAGAATATAAAGAATATCTCAAAAAAATCATATGATCTTGTACACGATTAAAATAATATATATAAAATTCAGAAAGGTTATCGAGGTAATTGAAATTTTGTGATATATTTACCAAAATGTATTTACATTTATGTGTATATTTTTATAACTAATTGTCCAGTTTTTATAAACTTAGTATTATATTAATGCTTTAACGTTTTTTATTCTAATGAATTACTCCAAATAACATATATATCCCATACTAGTTGTCCCGGCAAACGTTGTTCTGCCATAGCTCACACAAAGTTTGAAGACTCCCACTATAATAGTACCCCATATATGCAATAATTAATTTTTTCTTTGTATGGGAGGTGCCATGCCCATTGTTCCTATATAGGTCAATTGTGAATCTAAACCATCCACAGACCCACTCAATCACACACAACAAATTTCATCGAAATCGTCCCAGCCGTTAAGAAGGAGTGCAATTACTAACACACGTACAGAAGAATTATATATATAAAGATAGGATAATTAGTATAATTAGTCCTTTGATGAAATTCGTGTCCTTAATTTTTGTATTTTATTTACCTAAGAAGGATATTTTTATTCAATATTTAAAATATATTACAATATTTTGATATAGTATAACAAAATAAGAATAAAAAAAGAACCAATAATGCCATTAACTTGAACAAATAGATATCTATGTTGTAAAATACCCAGCACATGAATTTACCTATACGATAACTACACCATTTTTCATTAAAATTGAGAACATTATACATGATATTGAGAAAATTCCAAATGAAATTGAGAATTTCCATTTTAAATTGAGAAAATTCCAAATGAAATTGAGAATTTCCATTTCAAATTGAGAAAATTCCAAATGAAATTGAGAAATTCCATTTAAAATTGAGAAAATTCCAAATGAAATTGGGAAAATTCTAATTGAAATTAAGAACATTCCAAATGAAATTGAGAAGATTTTATTTTACTCTACATAAATAAATATTATAATATAAATTAAACAAAACACATATGTACACAGTCTTATTGACCAACAGGCATATCTTGCAATTTCAAAGCGCTTTGGTGGAATGATGTTGTATGTTGTATAGCTTTACTTCAATCTACAGTACATAGTTATATAGGACTTGGAATCGTTAATTAATTTTTGAAGATATAAAATCCTCATTTGAAGTATTTACGGTTGGTATATTCATCTTTGACTTCACAATATTTTTGATTTTGGACCAAATTATTTCAATAGGGTTAAGCATTGGAGAATAGGGACTCAACGGTAAAAGTGTTGCTGGAGAGTAGTCGAAAATTTCACATAAACGACTGTGGCAAGAGGCATTGTCACATACCAAAACGAGTTCAGATAACTGATTACCCACCTCTTGCTATCAACACTTTTGACCCATTCGCTTTGGGCTTTCGGCAGTGAATGAACCTCTGCGACTATCCATTTGAATAATGCCTGCAGTCAATTGCACCTATCAGGTGGATGTCGGGCCCACGGGAAGTAGGTATCAAAAGAACTGTTCGGGATGCAACACAAGACCAACCATGTTTTCTACGACAAAATAAAGTGAAATTGGTCGCTCTACCCAGACCACCACATCTTTCCACATCTGATATAATCGTTAATTTTGTTCTTTTTAGTTTCAAATAATTTATATAATATTTCTCAATTTTATTTAGAATTTTCCCAATTTCATTTGGAATTTTCTCAATTTCAATTGGAATTTTCCCAATTTCATTTGTAATTTTCTAAATTTCAATTTGAATTTCTCAATTTCATTTGGAATTTTCTCAATTTAAAATGGAAATTCTCAATTTCATTTGGAATTTTCTCAATTTCAATTTGAAATTCTCAATTTCATTTGGAATTTTCTCAATTTCAATGAAAAATGGTGTAGACATTAACTTCACTCAATATCTACGGGGTGTAAAAATTACAAAATATTTTTACTCCATAAGTAACTAGGCACTGATACTTAGATATCTATTTGTTGAAATTACGGGCATATGTTAAGTTGGGTTTAGCGGTTTTCCCTGACCCACGATAGTATAATGCTAAGGGCTGATTCCATGAGTTCACTTATTGTGGGGAGAAACTTCCTTTTAATAAGAAGCACATGGTCGTGAACTTATGCGAATACGTTTGTGAATATCCAACTATCCCAAATAGGATTTTAATTACATCAAAGCTCCACAGAAGTGGAGATATGACACCATCTTATGGTGTGCACCTTGTCACAACTTTGTTTGTCCTAACAATACCCATATCCAAGTTTATGGCCCTATTAATAAACATATTTCCTCTAGATCTTTATCCGCTGATCAATACATAAGTTACCTAGATCAGCGACCGTCTCCACCGACCTCCCTTAAAAAGAAATTTTCAGGCATTCTTGGCATGGGTATCAATCAGTGTTTTCAGTAAAATACAGGAGAGATCATATTTCTGATATGGACATCAACAAGCTTTTCAGCATTTTAAGTAAAAATGATGACGGATTGATCTGCCTATGCAGTAATGTGGTTAATCTTTCCCACTATTGGAACGCATCCTAAAGATCTATATAACATGGCTTACATGATAGCTGATACCGATTGCTGGAATAATGATGGTAATATGGCATTTGGGCCTGGATATTTATAGGGCTTGAAAGATGATACCGACCACGAAATTTTCTCTCCGTTAATAATACAGCTTACTTAATCATCTATGTGAATTTGAGAAGATTCAAGATGCTCGGAACCGAGGAACTCTTGTTCATCATACCAACAACTAGGAAAGTGTCTTTAATTAAAGTTACTATACGGTTTCATCAGAAATCCTGTCGTACCGGGATCTTTGCATAGTACTTTCCGAACATGCGATGTCTTCGTGGTACTTTCCAAATCTTAGCAGAAATGCTCCCATGATTTCCTCTTTGCCCAGATTTAATTTTTAGAAAAAATTAAGTTTTGGCTGAACCGAGGAACTTCGTCTAGTTTTCTTTAAATAATACATTACTTTTGAATTCCCGACACACCACTACACTTTTTTAAATTTTTAGGTTTTATTTTAAAAAATTTTTACAATATAAATTTGTACAAAGTATTGACAATTGTTAGCTATGAACTTTTTCCATCTTTCTGGCAAGATAAGTTGCCTGAGCCAAAAGATCTGCTCATCTTTTGAGGCCAAGAACGAATCAAACCAATATCGGATACTCTGTTACAAAGTGAGGTGTGTCCCAGAGAGAGCGTTCTGCATCTAATCGGACGGGGCAAGGTCTGGAATATAAGGCGGGTGAGGAAAAACTTCCCAACCACTTCGTTGTAAATACTTTTTAACAAGTACTGCAACATATGCACGAGCATTGTCATGATGGAATATTACGGTTTCATGTCTGGCCGAATATTCTGGGCGTTTTTCGGCCAAGGCTCTCTTCAAACGAATCAGTTGCGTTCGATACAGGTTCCCTGTGATGGTCTGATTTCAGCAGCTCGTAATACACATGACCCTTTTGCTCCTATCAAATTCAGAGAATTACCTTAGTGCCATGGATATTTGGCTTTAGTATCGATTCGGTTAGCTGGCTGTCCGGGCTTCTCTTACAATATTTTACGCTTCGGGCTTTCGTAATGGATCCAGCATCATTTCCAACATACAAAGACGTCTTTAAAAGTCTCTCGGCTACATCGTATGGTGCCAAATTGCCCTGCTTTTAGCTGAATCCTGCTAAATACTCGCAAATATTTTTAAATGGCTTCTTGAATACCTCCCAATGATTTTGCAAGTTCTTGTTGAGCTTTACGACAATCTTCGTGGATTCATGGTCTTAAAATTTTTTGGGCTGGCCTACGCGATCTTCATCTTTAACTTCCGTGTTAAAATCTCCACTACTGAACAAAATAAACCATCTCACGCACGTTCAAACCGACGGAACTTCGGCGTGCTTCAGCTGCATTTTTTTCAAATTAAAGAAGTAAAGCAAAACTTCGCGCATATGACGCTTTGTTGGTACACAATTCGGTACAAAAAAAAACATTGTTGTTTACAATATAATGTTCACTAACTAAGTGAAAATAAATGACAATACCCTTCAAAATGACATTAAAGTTATTAAAAATAAAAACCGCGTTCAAACGATACACCATGCTACCACATTTTTAGGTCATACACCAATATATAATTTAAAAATTCTCTAGGAAAGGGACATATTATATATACAGCTCGATTATAAAGTTAAATAAGCTTAAATAAATGAATTCATTGAAAGCTCTGCATTTTCTCCGTATTTTCATTTGTTTTTATTTGCATGTAAAAGTGAGAACGAATAGAACAGAATTCAATAGTTCCACCAACCACTGACTGCACTTTATGGGAAATAAAGCAATAACAACAACGAAAAGTCGTTTAAAGCTTAGAATGAAAAAAAGTTGACTGACTGACTTAGTTCTCAGTTCAGTGTTATTTGATAATTTGGCGCGACTGACCGAAAAAGAATTTCACGAGCTTGTCTGGGAAGACCAGTCAATATTTAAGGAAATACATTTTAGAAAACTCAAAACAACAATACTCGCAATAAATTAATAGCTTTTTTACGGTTACAAATGAAACAAAAATATATAAATTTAAAACGTCATAACAAAAACGTCATGTTAACCAAAGAAAAGAGTTTTAAAAGTGTGTCTTAAATTAAAAATACAGCAGAAATATCAAATATTTTTTTCAAAATACACATAAAAATATATAAATTAATTAAATTGAAATGTGGCAATTATAGGTAAATTACCTGCATATAATAACAAATAATTGTAATATTGAAAACAAAAAAAACAAATAAAAATAATTAAAAAAGCTCTATCTATTGTACATATTAATTTCTTTATTTTAATTGTGTTTAAAAATATTTAAAGAAAACTTGGGGAAAATACTAAATATTATATACTTACTCGTAATTAAATAAAAAATAAATTACATATTAATAAAAATATAAAATTCACGGGAAATAAAATGCAACAAGTGTAATTCTATAAAGCTTTTATATTATAAGAAAAAAATTAATTGAAAAAACCAACAACAAATAATAACAAATAAAAGTGCAGCGCATTGTCGTCTCAAATATCTTCTCTGCCTTTTTAAAAAAATAGTATAAAAATTAAATAAAACAAAACTAAAATGACACAATAATTGTCACAATTTTCATGCTTCATTGTCAAAGTCGTTTATTGTCGTCAAAATACGCTGAAAACGTCATCAAAATCATTTGTTAAATACGAATGAAAAAAAAAATTTTATTTAAACAAATTCTTATCAAATGTTTATTATGAAATAAAAGTGTAATAAAATATTACATTATATACTATAGATACTATACCATGTATTACCCGTAGTATTCTAAGTAAAATTACAAACAATAGAAAATAAATTAATAACATTTTATACTGGCATAATATTATTTTCTTGTAATTGATTTTGGTTTATTTGAGAATTTTATTATGAAATAATTTTTAGAGTTACAAATCTTAATAAAATAGTGATTCTAAATGCTTTACGGGGAAACATTTTACATATGCCATATTTATTATAATTGTAGGTGAGCAACTCTTCATTTAAATGTAAATAAAATAATAATATAGTTCATAGAAATTATGAAAGGACATTTAATAACATAGGGTAATATAGAGACGAGACGTAATTGTCAAAACCTAAGTCTGTTCGAAAACCTAACTCTTGCAACAACAAAATATAGTTGCTTTTCAATGTATTTTGTTGTGGTATCAGACATATGATTTGTTGTATTTTCGTCTTTATTTATCGAGCCCTTAGCGCAAAATTATCGTAAGCGACATTTTTAAAATTTTTGTTTTATTGCTGAAATTAAAATTTTTTGGACCGACTGATGTTTTAGCGTTCTCAGAACATCAAAATTGTTAAGAACATCAAAAATATAGGGGATAAGATTTTATCGTAAGTCAATGTTTATATTTTACAGTAAACTAATTTTATCGTAAGCGACACACAGTGGTATAGATAAAAAATAGGGAAATAAATCTGTAACCTCTAAATGGTTAGATTGGTTTGAATGAAATTTCACGTGCGCAAAGAAGAAGTGTTGTCGAGTTTAAGTTTTGAACGTGGACCTCATTGTCCCACCAGGGGCGCGACCAAGGGCCCTCAAAGTAGGACACATCGTAGCTATCAATTATCTATTATAGCTTAGGAGATATTCGCATATTCGCAATATTAAATTTTCAACATTTTTACCCACCCTACTCCAGTTTTTTGATAACAGCTTATACAAATATTTCCCGATTCTCTCCAGTTTTCCTTTATTGGACTAACAACGTATGTATGTGTCAAATGGAAAAAGAACTGTTTAAAAATAATGACTAAGTCCAAAGTTATATGCATTTGAATTTAAAAATTTTTTTAAAAGCAATTTTTCGCTATTTTTTTGGGAAAAAAGAACTTTTTTCTTTTTAAATTATCGCTAAAAATTTTTAAGAGGATGTATAAGGAATTTCTACTTTCTAATTTTGTTGTTACCGAGGGGACCAGGTACTTTCAAAAAACACCTATTTTTAATATAAAATAAAATTTTAGGCCAAAAAATTCTCAAATCGCGTATCTGATATCAAAATATAGTAACCGATTATAGGTGGCTCAATATGTTTGTAATTATTTTGTAAAAGGTCCCGATAACTCCGACCCTGGTATGGACATTATAGCCAAAAAACTAAAATTTACCATTTTTGGAATTTTTCAACACTTTTTTGGGAACTGCGGGATTACTGATAATAAATTTCAAAATTCGTTTTTATTTTTCCATTTTAAATAGAAGAATCTACATAACTGTGAAATTTCATAACAACTAATCATAAATAAAAATTTAATTTCAATTCGAAAAATTTGTATCTATGCAAAAATTCAATAAAAAACATTTTTTGTAACGAAAAACCTGTCATTTGGGGCCGGAACGAAAACAACTTCAAGTAGGTTGTTTTCGGTGCTGTAGGAACGAAATTGTTTTAATTATTTTTTTATATCAAATTTAATGAAAATCAAAATGAATAAAAAAATTAATTTTCTTTATTGGAAGTGGAAAAAATAATAGATTTTGTCAAAAATAATGAAATTCTATTTAATGTGCGACATTCACAATTAAAAAAATAATTTCGTTTCTGTTTTATGCCGCAACGCACCCAACTGAAACGAAAACAATTCAGAAACGAGACTGTGACGAACACAAACGTTTTTCAGTTTTCGTTATCGTCGCCGATTACGGTGTATGCGGAAACCCAGCTTAAGAAAGTTTAGTCGGTAGAGCCCGACCGAAAACATTTTTCTTTTAAAATTTTATTTTCGTAAATGATTCTCGGAAGTGGGTCTGATATGGGAGTTATGACTAATTATGGACCGATTGCCATGAAATTAGGTCGCTAGATTTTCTTCCATACGAAATTTAATTTTGTCAAATTTTATTTGGATTCCAACATTTAAATGAGCTCGATGAAGTGATTTTCGAAAGTGGGCCTTATATGCGAACTATGGACAATTACTACCGATTATCATTAAAGTAGGTTGTTTAATTT
The DNA here is from genome assembly GCF_958450345.1 of Calliphora vicina. Taxonomy (NCBI): domain Eukaryota; kingdom Metazoa; phylum Arthropoda; class Insecta; order Diptera; family Calliphoridae; genus Calliphora; species Calliphora vicina. The sequence goes on from NC_088782.1 coordinate 64,430,962, forward strand.
ACTAGGTGCATAACTTAAAAATGCGGGATTTACAATAGATCTTGTATCTATTAAACGCGGTTTTTGATTTTAATAATGTCATTTTGGAGAGTACATGTCTTTCATGCGGTAAGATTTGTTTTACTTCTTTAATTTAAAAAAAAAACGAAGATTTGGAGGCATTACTCCAAGAAGATTGATGTCAAACTCAACAAGAGCTTGCAAAATCATTGGGAGCTACTCAATTTCAATTTCCATACGAATTGAAGCTGAGAGACCTTGAAAGACGATTTTGTATGTCTGAAATGCAGCTTCAACCCTATAAAAGAAAATCATTTTTGCACCGAATCATTATTTACGATGAAAAATGGATACATTACGATAATCCGATAAAATAAAAGGATCCTATCTATTATAAGCTGCTGAGATCTGGCTGGATCCAGTGGTTTATTCGTGACGAAGCTAATTAGCAATGTCATAGTGGCAAGGATTTTGAAGTGGCCGTTTAAGGGAAGATTGTTGTAAAAAGGTTGTTATAAAACTCAACAAGAAGTTGCAAACTCATTGAGAGTTAGCCAAGCAGAAAAAATATGCGAGCAGCAGATCCGATAGTAGGGAAATTGGGTACCATTCGAATTTAAGCCAAAAGATCTTGAAATACGATTTTGCATGTCATTTTTGCACCAAATCTTTACTTGCGATGAAAAATTGATTCTTTACGATAACCCGAAGCGTAAGATCGGGTTATCGCCAGGGCAACCAGCCGAATCGACAGCAAAATTAAATATCCTTTGCGAGAAGAGTCCAATCTATTGCTACTGTAATCTGACCAGACCATCACAGGGAACCTGTGCAGAACACAACTGATTCGTTTCGTTTCGAAATCGGCTGTTATATAAATCTATATATGTATATATAAATTAAATGGTCCATGTATGTAATGACATCACGTGAGAACGGCTGGAGCGATTTGGCTTATTTTTTTTTATGCAATTCGAAATTTTCAGAAGATGGTTTGAGTCCAGTCAACTGAAATAAAAAAGGCCCCTAAAGTATGCAGTACAAATTTAGATATTTTATTTGCAAATAAGTAAGTACAGGCAGGTGTATGTGGGTTGGATAAACTTGAAGAGCTAACATTAGTAAATAGCTACCGGGCGAAGCCGGGGCGGTCAACTAGTATTTAATAAAATGAATATTTAATATTTCTGACTATTTGAATGTACTGGTAATGTAATGTAAGGCACCCGGAGAAGATTCAATGTTGGATATGAAAACATAAGTTTATAGCTGTTCTAAGTTAAAGGTGACATATTCATGAACATACATACATATTACATATTTTTATAGAAATCGCTATACCGAACCAAAACAATTTGTGAAAATGCTGAACTCCTTTCCGGTACACAACTTCAATTGTTTTAAGTGGTTTTATATGTAAGTTGTTGTATGAGTTGAATTTGAACAAACTTTGGCAAATCCGGCAGCTTATTGGTGGATGGTAGCTGTAAATTACACTGTACAACACCAAACAAAAATTACAAGGTCCAAGCACTAAATTTTGATAGAGGGACAAAAAAAAAGACACGTGTATCGGCGTTTTGAAAGTTTACATCAGAATTTCATTTGAGGGGCGGTTAAAGTTTCCCAGCTCTGGCACATTCTTATTGTTAATCGGCATAAGAAACCATGTGATACTTACACTTTAGCTATAAAACGTGTTCATTAATTTTATGTAAAATATTACGGAGAACATTTTTGTGGAATATGTTTACCCTCTAAATCCTCAAGGCATGGGTCTTTTTTGCCCTTGTTTTAAAAAAGAGCAAAAAATACCATTAAAACAGGGATTTATGGGGTTAAAATGTTCCGCAAAAATATTAACCGTGAAATTTTACTATAAGTCCCTGAATACACCAAAACGGAAAATTCAACCAGAAAGTCAGAAATAAGACACAACAAAAGAGAGCCTAGGCTTAATTTCGCATTTATTAAGAATTTTATTTTAAAGTACCCCAAAAATTTAGTAGATATGAAAAAAAAAATAGTTCAAATTTAACTAATATCTCTATTATTTTACCTTCGATAGCAAATTTGTATAGGAAGTATTCATTAATTCAATTTTGTTAGCTCTAGGCAATTCAACTTCATTACCATACAATGTCCAGCATATTTCAGCGATAAGCGAATGAATGCTTTTAAATTTATAGCGTTCTTCAATGGGTGCGCATGTCTGATGAAATTGTTGACCAAAATTCAACACAAATTTATTTTTTACATTCCCATATGGATTACTTTGAGAACCAGTTGTCAACAGAATCTGTTGAGCATAGTGAACAATTTCATTAGACATGCGCACCCATTGAAGAACGCTATAAATTTAAAAGCATTCATTCGCTTATCGCTGAAATATGCTGGACATTGTATGGTAATGAAGTTGAATTGCCTAGAGCTAAAAAAAATTTAATTAATGAAGACTTCCCATCCAAATTTGCTATCGAAGGTAAAATAATAGAGATATTAGTGATTTTTAGTTAAATTTGAACTATTCATGCTAAATTTTTGGGGTATTTTAATATAAAATTCTTAATAAATGAGAAATTAACCCTAAGCTCTCTTTTGTTGTGTCATATTTCTGACTTTCTGGATGAATTTTCCGTTTTGGTGTATTCAGGGACTTATAGTAAAATTTCATGATTAATATTTTTGCGGAACATTTTAACCCCTTAAATCACAGTTTTAAGGGTGTTTTTTGCACTTTTTTAAAAGATATGTCAACTAAAAAATCAGCTATAAGAAATAAAATTTTAAGTAACTACAATCGATTGTACATGGGAATGAAACAAGTCGCTTGCAATAATGAATCTGTTTTCTCTGTGTGTGTATAAATTTAAAATATCATTATCCATGATACTATTTTTAAAATGCATTGTATTGTGATCCAATAAGTAATAAGTGTAATTGTATTTCATTAAAGTTTCCCAGACAAATTTATATGTATTTTCATTAACTGTCTTTTTTAAAATGACTGTCAAATGCAAACAAAATGACGCAGCTGTCTAAAAATTTGACATTAATTGTTTCAGTTAGAGATCAAGAAGTGTTGACATTATTTATTACATATAGAGAGTACTCAATATATAGCCCTCGCATTGAATTCTAACTAGTTTCAATGATTAAAATAAGCACAAGTAAGAAATGGTATTGGAAATATAATGTTTCCAATACCATTTCAATATCCATATGTTAAGTAATTTTATTATGCGTGATAGCTAGACCGATCTTAAATAAATTGAAATGCATAGTATGTGTGTAATTTTTAAAAACATTGTTAAGTTTAGAAAAGTTTATAAAAGTTATTTTCCACTTAAAACTGATTTTGTATTTATTTTTGACAGCCACTGCATTTTAATCTAAACTTGATCCGGCTTACGATCTTAAAGTCTCAAAGAATTTAAAACTCAATTTTCACCATTTGAAATTAACATATCTTAAGTTGAGTTGTTAACGGATATTGTTAGTTGGAACTACATATTTCGAAAGTTAACTTAATTTGTTGGTTATAAATACAAGCTACTACAACTTGTTGGTGTTGACAACTTTTTGTTTAATTAATTGTTTTAAATGTTGAATAAAATAATCACTTTGCAGACGCCGGTAAATAAACATAAAAATTTATTATGCAAAATACCTTTATGCTTATTGACATTTAAATAGTTAAGTACTTGAGCGAGCTTTTAAATTACATACAACCCAATATACAATTGAGTAGTTGAAAATATCACTAGAATTTTAGAATAAATAAAATATATCGACGTCGAGTTAGGCTCAAATTGTAATTGCTGCAAAACTCATCATCAGAGTTTAAAGATCATCCTCTAGAATTGGAATATTATGTTTGCATATAATCGCCCCAATAGCTAAAATATCATCATCAACTTAAATTGCAATCAAATAACTAAAATTGTTCACTGGGTTACTTTTAACTTTAAATGCAATTGTGTGCTCTCTAGTATATTGTATTAAACAATTAATAAGTTTAATTCGTACACATACACAATACAACTAGGGATTGCATTTAATGATGATTTTTCCTAATTGCGATTACGTTTTTTAATCGTAATTATCGATTAATCGCAGATTTATTTTTCACATTTTTATTAAAAAAAATATAATTTATTGCAACCCTTAAAAAAAAAATTTAAATATTTTTTTAAATTTAAAAAATAAAATTTTTGGAGAAACTTTTGTTGAAAAAATTTCATTATTGAAAAAATATTAGTTTGTTAAAAAAATTCGGAATAAAAAAATATTTCTCCCGATTTTGACCTCTTTTCTCGATTTTAAATAGCATAGGACTATATCAGATATATTGATTAGAGTGTCCAAAAAACCGGAAAATTTAAAAAACCGGTGTGTTTTTGAAAAAACCGGTTTAGATTATTGTCTTTTTACAAAACCGGTTAAACGGTTTCGGTTTTTTTCTTCAAAAAAATCGGTTAACCGCTTAATATTAAATTTTTATTAAATATGAAAAAGGTCTCCTTAAATTTATTTGTTAACGTTAATAGGAAATGTGTTAAGAATTGTGTACTAAATCTTTGAAAATTTAGCGTTTTAGAATACTTAAGGATCTATATTTATGAAATTATTTTATATCTTTTACGAAATATTGTCAAATGCTATAATTTTCTATAAAATAAATCAAAATTTTAAAAAAATGGTATCAAAGTTTTTCATAAATATGTTAGAATGAGCTTTAGAAAATATATTTCATTAAAACCGGTTAACTGTCTTACAAAAACCGGTTTGTCAAAAAAAAAAAGTTAAAAAAACCGAAACCGGTGGAGTTTACAAAGATGAAAAAACCGGTTGACCTCTAATATTGATGTATAAATCATTAATTGGTCATATGACTTAAAAATGCGGGATGTTTTAAACATTTTTGATTTTATTTGGCCATTGTTAGCTATGACCTTTTCCCATCATTCTGGCAACATATGAATTCCGCGCAAAAAGAACTGCTCATATTTTGACGACAAGAAGGAATCAAGTCAATCTCGGTTACTCTGTTCTAAGGCGAAGCGTATCCCAGAGAAAGCGTTCTGCATCGATCAAAACAAATAGTAGTCGGACAGGGCAAGATCTGGACTATAAGGCGGGTGAGGCAACCACTTCTCTATAAATAGTTTTTAACAGGTAATGTGGCCTAGCGTTGTCATGATGAAATATTACGATTTCATGTCTGGCCGCTTATTCTAGGTGTTTTTCGGGGAATGCCCGCTTCCACCGAATCAGTTGCGATCAGTACAGATAATTGTCTGCTCCGATTTCAGCAGCTCATAATTGCCTGGTGCAAAAATGATTTTCTGTTATAACGTTCAAGCAGCATTTCAGATGTCTTTCCAGGTCTCTCAGCTTCAATTCGTATGGTTCACAATTTCCCAGTTTTTGGATGAATCCTGCTGCTTGAAAACGTTTTGAAATTGCTGATTGAGTAGCTCCCAAAGATTTAACAAGCTCATGTTGAGTTTTGCAACAATATTAATGGAGTATGCCTCCAATTGTTGGTGTTCAAACTTTTTTTGGCTGGCCTGTCTTCCGTGTCAAAATGACCACTTTTAAACCACACAAATTATCTCTCGCACGATGAAACTGATGAAACACATTCACCATAAGCTTTGGTGAGCAATCGGTGTGCTTCAGCGGCACTTTTTTATACCCTACACCACCATAGTGGGGAGGGTATTATGCGTTTGTGCAGATGTTTGTAACGCCCAAAAATATTAGTCTAACACCCACCTTAAAGTATACCGATCGACTTTGAATCACTTTCTGAGTCGATTAAGCGATGTCCATCCGTCCGTTTGTCTGGTCGGCTGTCTGGCTGGTTGTCCATGTAAACTTTGTGCGCAGAGTACAGGTCGCAATTTTGAAGATATTTCGATCAAATTTGGTACATATTATTTTTTCGGCTCAAGGACCAAGCCTATTGAAACTGGCTGAAATCGGTCCACTATTTCACCTAGCCCCCATACAAATGTCCTCCCGAAATTGGACTTTATCGGTCATAAATGTTTAATTTATATATGTATCTCCACAAATTCCGCTCCAAATAAGTTTTATATACACAAAATTCATGTCACCAAATTTTGTTACGATCGGTCCATAATTAGTCATAGCTCCCATATAGGCCCGCTTCCGAAAATCACTTTAACGTGCATAAATCGCTTAAAAATGTTGGTAAACACACAAAATTCAACATAGTTAACTTTAATATACACATAAATCACACGACCTAATTTCATGGTGATCGGTCCATAATTGGTCATAGCCCCCATATAAGGCCCACTTCCGAAAATCACTCACGAATATAAATTATTGAAATTTTAAAAGAAATTTTTTTTTTGCTCTTTTACTTAGTGTAGGGTATTATATGGTCGGGCTTGACCGACCATACTTTCTTACTTGTTTTCAAATTAAAGAAGTAAAGAATGACGCTTTGTGGGCACAAATAACGACATTTGTGAAGCAATCTAACTAAGTTATAATAAATAAAATATAAATATATAATATATTCAATGACAGAGATTCAAAATGACATATAAGTTATTAAAAAAAACCGCGTCATAAAGATACGTCGTCTATTGTAAATCCCTCATTTTTAAGCCAATAGTTGTCAAATTTTACTGCTTACGGAAGATTTATAAAAAAAATTAACTTCTTTTAGTACAGCATCTAAGCAGTAATCGATATTAAATTTGTTAGTTCTTTATCATGTTCCGAATCATTTTCCGATTAATTTGAATATAACAAACATGACTACGAGATGAATTCCAAATAGTTGATGGGTTTTTTTGTACAAGGCATAAGTGTATGTCGGTCGGACTTTCATATAAAACTGACCTTTTCATTTATTTATTGTATAATAAAATTTAAATATCTTCATCCACAAGTAATATTTTTCTCGATGAAAGTAATAAAACATAAGAATTAAGTTTCGCGTTTATTATAAAAGTTAATTTATAGGGACATATTTGAACATAAATTTATAATTATAACTGGATCCTTCAAGTGTTGTTTTTTTTAATCGCAATATTAATGTGCGAATAATTCCGATTACGATTAAAATCGATTTGCAATCCCTACAACTACAATACACAAGTAAACTTAGTTAATTGTTTATTGTAAATTTACATCCGAGTATTTGCAAGATCATTAACATGAGAAATATTAAATAAAAATACACATGATTCAAATAAAATTAGAATACACACAATTACAAATAAGAATAATAAATAATAGTACTTCAAAAGCAACAACTATAAAAACAATAATACAATAATATTTAATAATAAAAGCTTGATAATGAAATTTATGCAATAATTTCTATAAGCCGTTACCAAGTTGAAACGTGTACACTTATTGGACTCTCTTTAATATTTATACAATAAATAAATTATTATTGTGTATTTTGTAATAATTACACGGGGAAAAATATATGAACAACACAAGCGTTTAAGTTTCCGATTTTAAATTTCTACAAACTTTGTATGATTTCAAAAACATGACAGAATTGTGGTGAAGACTACTTATTCACCGTTTTTTGAAAGAGTAGTCTCCATGGACTTTATCAGACGTTAAAAAAGTAAATTTCAATCAAAACATTTTTATACCCTACACCACCATAGTGGGGAGGGTATATTGGATTTGTGCAGATGTTTGTAACGCCCAAAAGTATTAGTCTAACACCCATCTTAAAGTATACCGATCGAGAATCACTTTCTGAGTCGATTAAACGATGTCCGTCCGTCTGTCTGTCCATGTAAACCTTGTACGCAAAGTACAGATCGCAATTTTGAAGATATTTCGATTAAATTTGGCATGTATAATTTTTTAAGTGCCAAATTTTTTCTATTATTTCACCTAGCCCCCATACAAATGTCCTCCCGAAATTGGACTTTATCGGTCATATATGTTTAAGTTATATGGGTATCTACACATGTTTTTCTCCAAATAAGTATTATATATACGGAATTCATAATCGGTCCATAGTGGTTCAATTAATCATAGCTCCCACACAACTTCCGAAAATCTCTTTAACGAGCATAAATATCATAAAAATTTTAGAATCCACATACAATTTATTGGGGCTTAAAAATGCGAGATTTACAATAGAAGGCGTATCTTTTGAACGCTTTTTATACCCTACACCACCATAGTGGGGAGGGTATTATGCGTTTGTGCAGATGTTTGTAACGCCCAAAAATATTAGTCTAACACCCACCATAAAGTATACCGATTGACTTAGAATCACTTTCTGAGTCGATTAAACGATGTCCGTCCGTCCGTCCGTCTGGTTGGCTGGCTGGCTGTCCATGTAAACCTTGTGCGCAGAGTACAGGTCGCAATTTTGAAGATATTTCGATCAAATTTTGTACATATTACTTTTTCGGCCCAAGGACCAAGCCTATTGAAACTGGCTGAAATCGGTCCATTATTTCACCTAGCCCCCATACAAATGTCCCCTCGAAATTGGACTTTATCGGTAATAAATGTTTAATTTATCAATGTATCTACACAAATTTCGCTCCAAATAAGTTTTATATATACAAAATTCATGTCACCAAATTTTGTTACGATCGGTCCATAATTAGTCATAGCTCCCATATAGACCCGCTTCCGAAAATCACTTTAACGTGCATAAATCGCTTAAAAATGTTGGTATACACATAAAATTCAACATAGTTAACTTTAATATAGACATAAATCATACGACCTAATTTTATGGTGATCGGTCCATAATTGGTCATAGCTCCCATATAAGGCCCACTTCCGAAAATCACTCACGAATATAAATTATTGATATTTTAAAAGAAAAATATTTTTACTCATTTACTTGGTGTAGGGTATTATATGGTCGGGCTTGACCGACCATACTTTCTTACTTGTTTTTAATAATTTTATGTCATTTTGCAGCGTACATATACAACAAAGTTTTGTTTGCTTCGAAAATTTCTAATTTTGTACCAATGATTCGTCATATGCGGGAGTTTTGCTTTACTTTTTAATTTGAAAAAAGTTCCACTGAAGCACACCGATTGCTCACCCAAGATTATGGTGAATGTGTTCCATCGGTTTCAATGTGAGACAGATGGTTTGTGCGGTTCAGAAGTGGTGATTTTGACACGGAAGTCAAAGATCGCACATGCCAGCCAAAACAGTTTGAAGACCAAGAATTAGAGGCGTTACTTCATGGAGGTTGTTGTAAAACTCAAGAAGAGCTTGCAAAGTCTTTGGGTGCTACTCAGCGTGCTGGGAAATTGGGTACCATACGAATTGAAACCGAGAGACCCTGAAAGACGATTTGGTATGTCTGAAATGCTGCTTCAATGCTATAAAAGAAAATAATTTTTGCACCGAACCATTACTTGCGATGAAAAATGGATCCATTACTATAACCCAAAGCATAAGAGATCGTATGTGAAGACCGGCCAACCAGGCGAATCGTCACCAAAGCCAAAAATCCATGGCGATAAGGTAATTCTCTGAATTTGGTGGGAGCAAAAGCGGTCTATATATTATGAGCAGCTGAAATCTGGCCAGACCATCACACGGAACCTGTACTTGTTTCGATCCATGCATAATGCTCTCTCTGGAATACGCTTCACCTTAGGCAACACGTTGCAATACCTGTTAAAAACTATTTGGATAGAAGTGGTTAGGAAGTTTTACCTCAACCACCTTATAGTCCAGTCCTTGGCCCGTCGGACTAACATTTGTTACGATTCAAGCAGAATGCTCTCGCTGGGATACGCTTTACCGTAGAACAGAGTATCCGAAATTGGCTTGATGCGCTTTTGTCCTCAAAATATGAGCAATTCATTTAAGAATGCCCGCATTTTTAAGTCATACACCCAATAAAAGAAATAAGTGACGATCCGTATTTAATTGACGGATTAATTAATAGCTCCCATGAATGATTTTCGAAAGTTGGCATTGTATTGGACTATGACTTATTATGGACCGATCTCCATGAAATTAGGTCATGTGATTTATGTCTATATGAAACTTATTTCTGTTGAATTTATTGTGGATACAAACATTTTTAAGATATTTATGTTATTTTCGGATATTAAACTACAGTGACGATCATTCAAGGATTAACATTGTCCGATTTGATTAAAAATTTCAGTGCTGGAGTGAAAAAGTGGATAATATATACCCAAACGTTACCATTTTTTGCACAATGGCACAGAATTAGAATTTGTTACAAATATATGTGTCCGAATGACATGAAAATTCAGATTAGTATTAGAGTTTAAGTTTTTATGACATAATTCATCTACCTTTCTGTAGTGGCGATATGTGGTCTCAAAGTAGGGTATCTCGTTCAAGTTCTTGTTACCTAGCGTTTATACCGAATCTCACCAATTATACTTCAAAATAAAAATTTAAAATATTTTTATTTAAACAAAAATTTTTTTTTCCAAAGTTGTTTTTTTCATTTTTTGGAAAAAAAAATTGTTTTGAATTGTTTTTTTTTAATTTAGATTTTTTTTTGTTTTTTAAATTTTTTTTTAATATTTAGCAAAAAAAAACTTTTAGTGAAAAAAAAAATCGGGTTAAAAAATATTTTTTATCGGTTTTGACCCATTGTAGGTCCAACTTACTATGGTCTTATATACGTCGTTGCAAAGGTCATAGAAATATGTATCATTATCATTATTAATGACTTAGTAATCCAGATATATGTAGCTCTAAAATAGGTCAAAAATCGACGTTGTCTTGGTATTTTCCTTATATCTCAGCCATTTGTGGACCGATTTTAAATAGCAACCGAGCCGGAAGAATTCCGGAGATATTGATGTATGATTTCAACAGACAGACGGACATGGCTTAATCGACTCCGCTATCTATAAGGATCCAGAATATATATACTCTATAGGGTCGGAAAATTTTATTGTGGATATTACAAACGGAATGACAAACTTATACGTACCCTTCCCACGAAGGTGAAGGGTATAAAAACATTATAAGATTTATTGCGGTTTTTAGCCTTTTTTAGCTTTGCAGAAGATATTGCCTAGAAAATTCTGTACGATTTGCAATTTTACTGATTAACTAACAAGGACATTTTCAGTTAAAAATTACAGATTTATTTCCAATATATTATTATTCTGCGCCACGGTGCACAGTGGTTCAGAAACGTATTTTTTTTGTCAATAATTCGGTATCTCGGGAACTATTAGAGATATTATTACGAAATTTCAAATGATTGGAGCTGAGGTGGTTTCGAGTTGATTTGCAGCTTCCTATGGGTAATGGGGGCCAGTACGTGGCCCCTCAAATTTGGTCACCTCGGGTCTTAAATTTTTTAAAAAATCGCCAAAAATCCATTTATGATCCGAATGAGCTGAAATTTAAAATATAAATAGCCCTTGAGAAGGTCTACTAAAAATACGCTTACACGTGTAGGTTATCTCTAATAGTTGAAGAGATATTTAGGTTTATTGATTTATTTTTTTTAATTTTGTTCGACCTTTTTTTGGTTTTTTAGTTATGGCGGGCCAACGGGCGGGCCAAAATCAGCTATATTGGCGATAAAATTCTAAATAAAATACAAACAACTTGCTACGAGTCATGTCTTCCCTATAAAAACTTACACTCATCCAAATTTGGAACATGTAAAAAGTCCGTATTTTTTACGTTTTTTACCACGTTTTTTTTACTTTTGTAGAAAAAAATTTTCTTCGGAACTATATACAACTTGTATATGATCCGGAAAGATAACTTAATGGAAAATCGTGTAAACTAAAATTTGGCTCACATAAGCGGACATAACATTCCCTAGATCTATCCAAACTTGGCCAATTTAAAAAAAAAAAAATTTGGTTTGAGTAAAAATTTTTAAAAAGGCAAAGCATCGATCCTCAAAATAGCCCCCTATTTGTATACTATCACACGGTAAATAACGTCACAGTAGGCAGTTTTCTAAAAAAAACTGAGTTTTTGGAACACATTTTCCCCGTTTCAGGAATTTCGGTATTTGAAAATAAAAAATGTCAAAACTTATAATGCCATTGATTTAAGGACATTTGAGTCTATATCAGTTCCAAATTTTGTTATGATATCTTTAACCGTTAAAATTTTACATTAATTCAAATTTTATATTTTTCTTCATGGAAAATCACCATATTATAATTTTTTTTTAGTTTTTACATTTTCTAACTTTGGATGCATGTAACTTTTTATAGGGACGACATAACTGTCTCCAAGTTGTTTTTATTTTATGTAGAATTTTATCGCCAATACGTTGGCCCGCCATATCTAAAAAACCAAAACAAGGTCGAGCAAAATAAAAAAAAATAAATCAATAAACCTAAATATCTCTTCAACTAATAAAGATAATCTACAAATCTAATAGTATTTTTAGTAGATCTTCTCAAGTACTATTTATATTTTAAATTTCAGCTCATTCGGATAATGAATGGATTTTTGGCGATTTTTTTAAAAATTTTAGACCAGAGGTGACCAAATTTGAGGGGCCACGTACTGGTCCCCATTACCCGTAGGAAGCTGAACAACTACGAATCATATAAATACATAAAAATCACATAAAAATATTTTATGACAATCGAATCATAATAGGTCATAGCTCCCATATAAGTCCCACAACCAAATATTTTTAAATTTGTCTAAATATATTTGTATACCCTTTTTTATACTCTGTTTCTTCACTTGATGTTAAAAGGGAAAAATGTTGATCCAAACGTATTAACTAATTATTAAGTATATAAATTGTTAAATTTCATACGTTCTAATAGGAATTTCAGTTATAAATTGCTGAATTAGATACAATTTTTTGTACATTTGAAATAAAATATCTTCTGCGTAAACTAGTCTTTCTAACAATTGTTATATTATTTCAGTTGTTATGCCATCATATTTAGGTGGAGGGTATTTAAAATTCGGCACTGCCGAATATAGTACTCTTACTTGTTTTTTGTTACACTTGTTTTAAGCTACGTACACACGGTTGTCAGATTGTCAGGAACATGCTCAGAAAATGGTTAACACAACCATGAGAACTTATGTTGAAACATATGGGTGTTAACCATTTATTGAACATTTTCTGACAATATTGTAAGAATATGACAACCGTGTATACGTAGCTTTAGTTCATGTTATTTTTGTTTATTTTATGTTACTTTATCTTTTTAGAAATGAATTGTATTGATTTTTTTAAATAAAAGTATATTTTTTGGTTAAAAATGATGTAAAAGTTTGTTTTTTTAAGACCATATTTTTTAAATTTTAAGGGCATATTTTAAAGTGTTTACTGCATATTTAAAGCGCTTAAAACGCTTTTTTAGAGCATATTTCCGGTTTCCCTGTTTATTACAAACTGTAAAAAAAATCAGGTAGATCAGAAGACATAAAAAAAATTTATTAATGCCGCCCTTGAACCAGTGTGCGGTGCAGTGTTATGATTTTCTCTAATATATTGTTAATATTAATTTTCTGGGAATATTCTTGCAATTTGAAACTAAAAACTTTCATTTCTAGTAAGATCGGCTCAATAATATTGTTGTCCAGCGATTATTGCCAAACACAATATAAACCCCTGAAAAGTATGCAATACAAAAATCCTTTACTACAAAATCGAATCCTGACCGACCTCAATATATTTTTCTCCCAGTGTAAAACTATATTGTTTATAATTCTATCAGAGTTGTTGCTGTTGTTGTTTTTTGTCATTTTGGTTTTGCACTATTACGTTATAAAACTAAAGCTTTCAAATATTATTTAATTTTCTTTTATATTCATTCTAACCGCTGCTCGTACTGTGCATTTAAAGTATTTTATTACAACATCGCAAGATTTTGTATCGAATATAATTGTATATGTTGTAATGCGAGCGTGAATGGGTGAAGGTGTGGGTAAGAGAGAGAGAGAGAATTAGTAATTTGCAATTAGTTTTACTCACTAATGCACATACATATGTAAGTGGTTGTTGCTGTTGTTGATTTCTATTTATTTGTTTTTGTATTTTACTGATAATGAATGCAATCGTATAAGCGCCGAACTAAAACTAATGTTCAATAAGTTGTCGTGTGCTAGTATAAAATTCTACGAGCACAATAATGAGTAGTTACCGCTTATTTGTAGCTTTTTTTGTGATTCTGCTTCTAGTTTGTTTTGTATAGTTGTTGTTATTTTTATTTAAACAATAGTTTGATTTGTTGTTTTTTTATGACTGTTGCAGTTTGTTTTTCTTATACTCTTCGTTTCAATTACGAGAGTAAAATTGCAATAGTAATAGTAATGAGCTCTTGTAATAGTTCTTGTTGTTGGTTTTTTTTGCATTTATTTGCACATGTTTTTCCTATTTGTCTAATTCCTGCATTTGACCTTAAACTTCCACATGAATGTCTGTTTATTTGAATATGTATTTTTTATTATTGTTGTTGTTTTTTGTATGCATTTCTGGTTGTTTGTTGCATTTTCTTGTTGTTATTGTTATTGCTTTGCTAAACTTGACTCAATTTAAATCTTTATTGATTGTTTTAAACCAGTATTTTGTTTGGATCTTTAGCTACATTCTTTTTATTTTGTTTTTTTCTTTCGGTCTTTTTTCTAAGCTTATTGATTTTCATTAGATTTTTTGTTGTTGCTGCTCCTACAATAAATTGCATACATATTATGTACTTACACATGTGTACATATGTATTTTTAAAATGTCTGTAAGTGGTCTATTGAATTGTATGGTGTAATTCTAACTGCCCTGGTAATGTAATGAAAAATTCTTTAAGTTTCGATGGTGATTAGAGTATTGCAAAGACTTAAAGCGGAGATTATTTCTTGATTTGTATCTTCTACAAGAATTTTTAAAACTTTATAATACAATGTAGGTATGTACCTATTGAAAATGTTGTAAGATTTATAAATTTTTAATTATCCCTAAAGCTTAAATTAATAAAGCGGTTTACATCACAAGACAGGACCAATAAAAATCAAATGGTAATAAATATGTATGTATATCTGTGGCAGTTTTAATATATACCAGAAATATCTAGTAGTTTATTCTTCTGCTACATGTTTTAAAAGCGGATTTGAGTAAAAACAAAACCACTTCAGATTCTCTGAACTTCTAGATCCCTTTCTGTGGAACAATATTGTAAAGCTTAAGTACTTTGATCGTATATGATGGATTTGTAATGGATTATATATATATATGTACATTAGAGCGTACGTAATGTATTTCTGCAAGGCAGTTACGAAAAAAAATTTTTATGTTTTTTGTCGAATGTAGGGGTCGCCTTTTTATATTTGTCGTTATATCTTTGGCATTTACAGTCGGATCTTAAAGTATGATATATCAATGTTTTTGTCTAGAAAATACCAATATTTTGCCCTAAGGGCAATTGACCTCAAGTATCCCGTTTTACTTTTTATCCACCAGATCTGTGTTCCCACTACCATAATGTACCACGCTAATGTCAGAAAATTAAAGCTCGCAAGAAATCATTAAACTTTTGCTAACAAAGTAATTTGACTTGATCATCATGCTCATTCAAGGCCGTATGGCAAATCTAGTTGGAAGAATTTACTGAGAATATTTTGCAAAATGCAATACTAGAGATTCTGAGATCGCGGAACTATAGAATTCGCCACGTATTAATGAGATAGTACTTTTTGAAATACTTGTTTCGGTAATGCAATGCTTTAAATCAGCAAAGCACTGATGAAATGTAAATTATCATACCAAGCCACCTAACCAACAGATATAACTTTTATATTTCAGGTTATTAATTATGCCAGCAACCTGTATTCTCAACTTTCAAATTTATCGATTACAACAACCAAAATCGAAATGAGATGTAACCAAAAGCAAATGAAAGTTGACGTTTCCCATAACATACCCCTAAATGCTTTTTTTTAGTTAGATTTTACACCAATTTGAAGTGGTGATTTTGGAAGACTGTCTAATAAGAAAAAATCATTACAAATTTGATTAAATAATGCTTATTTATTTTTATTATCCTGGAAAGTTGTGGCATCCTACTGTTTTTAGGGTCGAATCCATTTTTGATATTTATTTTTACCTAAAACGCACGCTAATGGTATTGAAAAAAATGAAAATAAATCTGTAACTTCTAAATGGCTAGTCAAGTTTGAATGAAATTTCACACGCACAAAGAGGAAGTGTCATCGAGTTTAAGTTTTGAATTTGGACTACATTGGCCCTTCAAGGGTGCGGCCAGGGCTCCCACCTCGGTTATGTTATGTTTTTAAAACGATACTATATTTTCGTTTGTTTTCCAATCTCCTAGTCGAGCACAATAAAAAACCTGGTAGCAGCTATGAATTATCTCTTATAGATTAGAAGATATTCGCATTTGAAAATTAAATTTTTACACACCCTACTCCAGTTATTTGATAACACCGGATCCAAATGTTTCCCAATTTTCTCCATTTTTCCCTTATTGAACTAACAACAAATGTGTCAAATATAAAAAGAATGCTAAAAATCAAGTATCCAAATTTGCTAGTTTTTTTGAAAAAAAAAAAAACTTTTTTTCTTTTTAACTGACCTAAAAAATTTCTAGGAATTTATACTTTTTAAAAAGGTAACTTTAAACTAATATTTGATATGAAAATAATCTAAAATTTTTGATTCCGAACTAGGGTTCCTACGCGGGAAAAATTTCCCTGGAATTCCCAGGAATATTTTTTTTTTTGTTAATTTTCGGGAAATGTTTGTCGAGAATTTTCGGGAATTTCTTCATAAGTTTTCTTCTAAAAGTTACTATATTCATATACGTTTCGATGGCCAAATTTGTTGCTAATTTTGATTTTTTTTTGGTTCTAACAACTGACTATCTGTTGACAAAGAAGTATTACTATTGAAATAACCGATTTTTTTTCACTCAACTCAAGCCACAGCAGAAAAATTTGGTTATTAACCATTTGTCCCGGTGTCCCAAATGTTTAACATTGGATATTTTCAAATTAAACTTCTTTTTGTAATCAATTGCAATACAAACCGACTATTTATAAACAAAACTTTATTTTCTCTGAAGTTTGGTACCTCTGATCAGGAAAAGTGAAACTAATAATTCAACTTTATTTTTGATAATTTTGAAGTTTTTTTAAAAAGTCATTTATAATACATTAGTGCTGTTTCAAAACAGTTTTTCGATTGATTTAGTTGATTTTTGCTAAAAAGAATATTTTGAACTGTCCGCAATACGAGATTTCTTCTAAGGGACACCGGTGTCCCAATATGCACGAAAGGTCGAGAGTGTGGAAATTTTTCCTTCAATGTTTTATGATTTTTTTTTTTATATTTAGGCCTATACAACTACTAGAATACTCCGAAGCTACTGGTCCACTGCACCTGATATGGAGGTACCATGTACAGCTTCTGCTATGCCTCTTTCACGGTTTGAGGAACTAAGAAAAAATTTACATTTCTCTAACAATAGTCGCAATTATTAACTTATCTTGAATTTAGACAAGTTTTAGTACGCCTTACCATCAACATTCATAACAAAAAAGGGTAATGGAAAAAAACTTCAAGTAAACGATGCCTTCAATGTGCTAAGAATGCAATATGTAATGTGCATTTATGCTTCATATCAATCAGAAATTGTTTTGTAGCTTTCTAATCCTCAAAATAAGCAATAAAATCTGCGTGTCTAATTAAAATCAATGTTTTATTTCAGTTTGAAAATGTATTTATTACCTCCTGATACTAATTTCATAGTTCAGGGATAGTTGGCCCTTAATACATATTGGGACACATTTGTCCCAAGAGATTTTCAGTAATCTACCTACATTTTTTATTTTTTCATTTTATATATGGGGGATTTCATGTCAAGTGAACCAACTTTTGAAATCGATGTCTTCCGATCGGGATGAAATTTGCACCAAGGTTAGCTCTATTGGATAGTAACTCAGACACAATTTTTCAACAACATCGGTCGAGAACTCTCTGAGTTATAGGGGGTAAAATTTTGACAATTTGGTCAAACAGGGGTTTTTTCTTATCCATGTAACTTATTACCTATTGTTCTTAGCAAAATGTGTTCCAAATAGTATAGATAGCTATTTCTTCGATCTTTCGAAAAAAAATATTTAAAAAAAATAATAAAAAATTTTTAATATTTTTTTTCCGAAATCAAAAACTTTTTTGACTTTTTTTTAAAATACGCTATTTTTTTTTATTTTTTTTTTTTCTTAAAATAAAGTTTAGATATTTTCCTTGAACACCTACTTGGTCGCTTAGTGGGATGCGAGTGGGATATCTATCAAAATAAATATTTTGTAACTCAAAACATAACATTTTTGACTTTTTTTGCAAAATCAAAAACTTTGTTGACTTTTTTTTTCAAAATGGACCCTTTTTTAATCTTTTTTTTTAGGTCAAACAAAAGCTTAGATATTATCCTTGAAGACCCTTTTGGTCGCTTAGTGGGATGCGAGTGGGATATCTATCAAAATAAATATTTTTTAACTCAAGACTTACAATTTTTGACTTTTTTTTTTGCAAATACGATTTTTTTTTCCAAATGGGCCCTTTTTTTAAAATTTTTTTTGTAGTCAAAAGAAAGCTTAGGTCCATTCCTTTAAGATATTTTTAGTCCCTTAGTGGGATGCGAGTGGGATATCTATCAAAATAAATATTTTGTAACGCAAGACATACAATTTTTTAATTTGTTTTTGCAAAATCAAAATTTTTTTCCAATATGGGCCCTTTTTTAATTTTTTTTTTTGCTCAAAAGAAAGCCTAGGTCCATTCCTTTAAGATATTTTTAGTCCCTTAGTGGGATGCGAGTGGGATATCTATCAAAATAAATGTTTTAACACAAAAATTGTATGTCTTGAGTTACAAAACATTTATTTTGATATATATCCCACTCGCATCCCACTAAGCGATCAAAACCATCTTAAAGGAATAGGCCCATATTGGAAAAAAATTTTGATTTTGCAAAAAAAAATTAAAAAATTGTATGTCTTGCGTTACAAAATATTTATTTTGATAGATATCCTACTCGCATCCCACTTTTTTGTAGTCAAAAGAAAGCTTAGGTCCATTCCTTTAAGATATTTTTAGTCCCTTAGTGGGATGCGAGTGGGATATCTATCAAAATAAATATTTTGTAACGCAAGACATACAATTTTTTAATTTGTTTTTGCAAAATCAAAATTTTTTTCCAATATGGGCCCTTTTTTAATTTTTTTTTTTGCTCAAAAGAAAGCCTAGGTCCATTCCTTTAAGATATTTTTAGTCCCTTAGTGGGATGCGAGTGGGATATCTATCAAAATAAATGTTTTAACACAAAAATTGTATGTCTTGAGTTACAAAACATTTATTTTGATATATATCCCACTCGCATCCCACTAAGCGATCAAAACCATCTTAAAGGAATAGGCCCATATTGGAAAAAAATTTTGATTTTGCAAAAAAAAATTAAAAAATTGTATGTCTTGCGTTACAAAATATTTATTTTGATAGATATCCTACTCGCATCCCACTAAGGGACTAAAAATATCTTAAAGGAATGGACCTAAGCTTTCTTTTGACTACAAAAAAAATTTTAAAAAAAGGGCCCATTTGGAAAAAAAATCGTATTTGCAAAAAAAAAAGTCAAAAATTGTAAGTCTTGAGTTAAAAAATATTTATTTTGATAGATATCCCACTCGCATCCCACTAAGCGACCAAAAGGGTCTTCAAGGATAATATCTAAGCTTTTGTTTGACCTAAAAAAAAAGATTAAAAAAGGGTCCATTTTGAAAAAAAAAAGTCAACAAAGTTTTTGATTTTGCAAAAAAAGTCAAAAATGTTATGTTTTGAGTTACAAAATATTTATTTTGATAGATATCCCACTCGCATCCCACTAAGCGACCAAGTAGGTGTTCAAGGAAAATATCTAAACTTTATTTTAAGAAAAAAAAAAAATAAAAAAAATAGCGTATTTTAAAAAAAAGTCAAAAAAGTTTTTGATTTCGGAAAAAAAATATTAAAAATTTTTTATTATTTTTTTTAAATATTTTTTTTCGAAAGATCGAAGAAATAGCTATCTATACTATTTGGAACACATTTTGCTAAGAACAATAGGTAATAAGTTACATGGATAAGAAAAAACCCCTGTTTGACCAAATTGTCAAAATTTTACCCCCTATAACTCAGAGAGTTCTCGACCGATGTTGTTGAAAAATTGTGTCTGAGTTACTATCCAATAGAGCTAACCTTGGTGCAAATTTCATCCCGATCGGAAGACATCGATTTCAAAAGTTGGTTCACTTGACATGAAATCCCCCATATGTTTAAAATAGTTCTTAATACCTCACAAAGTGCACTCAGATTCTCAAAAACTTTTGCGTAGATGTTTTGTGCGTGAAAGGGTTATAATGAATCAAATTTAAAGATTATGCTCTAAACGAATTATTAAGATGCCTAACATTACATCTTTTAGGGATATTTAATGATATTTATTCATATTTAGCGAAAAAATAACAATAATAGTGGTTCAAATTTGTTTATCTATGTTTTATAGATTTAACATGGTCGAAATTCTTAAGTTTTTTAAGTAAACAATGAATTTATTTATTTCATACTGATAAAAACTACGACTGTGACAATACTGATCGAATGCCACTATTAAATCAGCAACCTTTATAAAGGCAGTACACAGTTATTTTACACTTCTTTTAAAATCCTGGTAAAATTATTAAGTAAATTTATTAGAATAAATTTGTCTGGTTTTTGGTTTAATTTAGTGTTAAAAAATTCCCGGGAATTCCCGGGAATAAAACGATTTTTAAATTTCCTTCCGGGAAGAAAAAAGTCCGGGAAATTAGGAACCCTATTCCGAACGGACCAGGTTCAACCAAAAAACGCCTATTTTTTATGCTAAATTCGAATTTAGTGCAAACATTCTCAAATTGCATAATCGGTATCAAAAAATAGTAACCGATTTTATATGGCCCAATATGTTTCTAATTATTTTGTGAAGGGTTTCGATAACTTCTGCCCTGGTATGGATATTATAGTCAAAAAAACTAAAAAATCCAATTCTTTTGCGGGATTCCCGATAACACCGTACGGCACTCAATATTAGACACGAACCGGATGATATACGTCTGAAACAATAAATTAAATGGAGAAAAACTGCGTTTTCAGTTTTTCATTTCGTGATCCTGTTTCCTTTTAAAAGCACTTAAAATTTTTAGAGGAGTACATTTTTAAAAAATGTTTTAAAATACTGATCATCCTACTATGTCAAATTTGGTGTCAACTGATGAAGAAGAGTTGTAAAATATTTCGTATTATTTTTATTTTATCCTGTAAGGATCAAAAGATGTCAAAAATGTCCTTTAAAATTTTTATCCTTGAATATCCTTTTAGATTTCCAATATTTTGTTTTTTTTTTTTTAAATAGTGAGTTAAAGATTCAAATATTGAATAACACATGCCAAAATTTCATCCTTCTATCTTAACTACTTAAGTGTTAAAAAATATTTTAAATTTGAATTATTTTATTTTAATATTTCATTCGAAAAAAATATAACAAAATCCGTTGTGAAAAGCAACGAAGAAGACTTTTTAATAAACAAGTAAAATGGTATAGTCGGACAAGCCCGACCTTATCATACCCTACACCGGGTATATGATTATAAAGAGTTTTCTTTTGATATGAATTTTATTTGAATAGAGACATTTTCGGTAGTGGGCCTTATATAGGAGCTATGACTAATTATGGATCAATCGTTAAAAAATTTGGTGGGATGAATTGCGAATATATGAAACATATTTGTGTTGAATTTTGTTTGGATACTGCCATATTTCAGAGATTTATGTATATTAATGACATTTTCGAGAATGTTGCTTATATGGGAGCTATGGAATATTGTTGACCGATCGTCACGAAATTTGGTCGTGAGAGTTCGGCTTACATAAAACTTAATTGTGCTGAATTTGTTTTGAATATATTTATAATTAAGATATTTATGAGAGCTTAACTATTTTCAAATAGGCCAATTGTATGGGGGCTAGGATAAATAATGGGCTGATTCTAACCAAATTCAATAGCCTTTCTCCTTGGGGCAATATAAAGGTTTGTGCCAAATTTTTGCCGAATTATCTTTAAACCTGCGACCTGTAGTTTGATTACAAGGTTTACATGGATGGACAGACAGACGGACGGACATCGCTTAGTCGACTCAGAAAGTGATCCTGAGCAGATTGGTATACTTTAAGGTGAATGTTGGGACAATATTTTTGTATGTTGCAAACAACAGCCCTAACCCATTATACCTTCCCCACTATGGTGTTATACTAATAAATTTTATTTTTATATTTTAATTTGACCTTTAAAGCATAGCTGTAAATTGTGAATATTTTTATTCAAAATATTTCCAAAAACTTAATTATTTTTGAATTTTAGTTATATTTAAAAAAATAAATTTATATTGAAATCATTCTATATAATTCAAAATAGGATACTAATTAGTATATATCTATTTAGAATATAAAGCATTAAATATTATTTGATTTCAATAGAATACGATATTAAATAAATTATACTTAAAAGTTTTTAATAAACATTTATAAAATTATACTAATAGTATTTGTATTTTAGTAACAATAAGTTGTATTTTATTTATTATATAATGAATAGATTTTAAAATATTCTAATCAATATGAAAACATGTAATTATTTTCAAATTATATTTTTATAGTAAAAATGAAATATTAATTTAGTTTATTCAACTAGTTATGAATAAAATATTATTTTACTTATTCGAAAATTTGTTGATAGATTTTATTCGAAGCAATTTTCTTTGAATAATTTTATTTCTCCAAAAAAAAGAAAAATATTTAAATATTCAACAAAAAATTTTAGAATACTTTTTTATTCATAGAAATTTTCTTTGAATAATTTTATTTGTGAAAATAAAGTCAAATATTTTAACAACAAATTTTTGAACAATTTTATAAAAAAATATTTTTGTTTGTGAAAATGAGCTCGGACGATAAAGATTTTTCTTCCGAGGATTATGAAAAAGATCCTTCGTTTGCTATAAATAAACAAAAACAATGCTCAAAAATAATTCAACGATATTTTGAACGTCTAATTTCACTTGCAGGGTTATTAAATAGTCCTACGAGGAATGCCATGTAAGACGATCATTTTGAACAACTAGTTACTTTAAAAACAGTTTTTAAAAATAATTCATGAATTTTGTTCTTCACAATTTAAATTAATAATAAACCTCCAATTGAAACCATTAATCTGTGTCCATATTCTAGTGATAATCAATGATTAAGTAATAGTTTTTAAAAATAAAATATTAGATATCAGAGAACTAGGGTTCCAATTACCCGGAATTTTTCCATTCCTAAACTAAGAAAAAACAAGTTAAATCTGAAAAAAATTTGTAATTCGTTTCGAAAATAACTTTTTCAACTCAGAATGCAATCAGAAGATATTTTACAGCAGTATTATTGTGAAATAAATATATTCTTTAACATTTATTAGAATTATTTCTATTCAGTAATTTTTGGAAAAATAAATTTATTTGTTTCAAATTTGTGAAAAATAAAAATATTTCTAAAGTTTTATTAGAATTATTTCTATTCAATCATTTTTTGTTTGAATAATTTTAGTTTTTTGTGTTTTGTTTGAATAAATATTCCAAAGAAATTAGTTGATTTTATTTGTATCTAAATGAAATAAATTTAAATTTTATTCAACTTTGTTTTATTTGAATATATAAAATTTTACTATTTTCTAAAAAAAATATCAATATAATTTAATTAAACTAATATAAAATGATTTTATTTATAATTTATTCGGTTTTAAAAGATATAAATATGCATAAATTTAACTGTAAATATTATTAATAAATTAGACAAATACTTTATTTAACTAATAAATAATTTGGAAAATAAATATTTATAATTGTAAACAAAAACTAAAATAATATAAAAAATATTTATATTTTGTATTTTATTCACAAGTTACAGCTATGCTTTAAAGGAATGAAATTTTGACATTTAGTATATTTGGGTCTTTGACGCGCTATTTTTTTAAAAGGAATTTATTGGCAATATTAAAGGATATTAAAGGATATTAAAGGATAAACATTTTAAAGGACATTTTTGACATCTTTTGATCATTACAGGATAAACTAAAGATAACACAAAATATTTTACAACTCTTCTTGTTCTTTTGACATACAATTTGTCATTGTTGGAATAGCAGGAGTATTTTTAAATATTTTTTGAAAAATGTACTTCTTTGAAACTTTGAAGTCCTTAAAAAAGGACACAGGATCACGAAATGACAAACTGAAAACACAGTTTTTCTCCATTAAATTTATAGTTTCAGACGTATATCGTCCGGTTCGTGTCTAACGAATTTTTTCTCTATTTGTCGGACGGTGCGCAGTCGTATGAGAATAAAAAAAGAGGGAAATAAATCTGTAACTTCTAAACCCTTACGCCGATTTGAATGAAATTTCAAATGCGCAAAGAGGACCAGGGGTTCCCAAAGTAGGACACCTCGGGTATGTTCAATTTTTAAAATGATCCTATTTCGTCGTAGCTATCAATTGTCTCTTATAGCTTAGGAGATATTCGCATTTGAAAATTTAATTTTCAACATTTTTACCCACCCTACTCCAGTTTTTTGGTGACCGCGGTTCCAAATATTCCCCGATTTTATCCATTTTTCTTTTATAGGATTAACAATAGATCTATATATCAAATAAAGAAAAAAGACTGAGTCCAAAGTTACATGCATTTGAATTTAAAAAAAATTAAAAAAGGCGATTTTTCGCAATTTTATTGGGAAAAAAGTACTTTTATTCTTTTTAAGTTATCAAAAAAATTTCTAAGAGGATGTATAATGAGTTTATACTTTTTGAAAATCTAACTTTACGCCAAATATTTTAAATGAAAAAAATATTTATAATTTTTCATACCGACGGGAGCAGGTCCATTCAAAAAATGCCTATTTTTATGTAAAATTCTACTTTAGGGCAAAAATTCTCAAATCGCATACTCGATATCAAAATATAGTAACCTATTTTAGATGGCCCAATAAGTTCTTAATTATTTTGTAAATGGTTCCGATAACCCCGCCCCTGGTATGGATATTATAGCCAAAAAACGAAAAAATACCATTTTTGGTATTTTTCAAGATTTTTTTGGGAATTGCGGGATACTTGATAACAAATTTAAAAATTTGTTTTTATTTTTCCATTTTAAATAGAAAAATCTACATAACTGTGAAATTTCATTAAAAAACATTCATAACTAAAAATTTTATTTCAATTTAAAAAATGTGTATCTATCCAAAATTCAATAAAAAGCATTTTTTGTCATATTTTTCAAAAAAGTATTCCATTAATTTTTTAATTGTCAACAGGATTATACATTTCTGAAAAGTAGACAAAATCCTCTATCCATTGATATATAACATGTCTACCTCATATTTTTTACGTGTCAAATAAATTAGGGAAAACTTAACAACTAGCTGAGAATTTACCTGAAAATGCGGGATTGTTTATAATGTTGAGCTTTTATTTTTGAAACATTTGTACAATATAAATTTGTTCAAAATATTGGCCATTGTTAGCTATGACTTTTTTCCATCTTTCTGGTAACATATGGATTGAGGCCAAGAACGAATCAAGCCGATATGGGCTACTTTGTTCCAAAGTGTAGCGTATCCCAGAGAGAGCCTTCTGAATCGATCGAAACAAATAGTAGTCGGATGGAACAATGTCTGGACTATAAAGCGGGTTAACCAACCACTTCATTCTAAATAGTTTTTAAAAGGTATTGCAACATGTGGCCGAGTGTTATCATGATGAATTATTACAGTTTCATGTTTGGCCTCATATTCTGGTGAATGCTCACTTCAAACGAATCAGTTGTGTTAGGTACAGGTTCCCTGTGATGGTCTGGCCAGATTTTAGCAGCTCCATGAATATTTGACTTTGGTGTCGATTCGGCTGGTTGGCCGGGCTTCACGTACGATCTCTTATGCTTCGGGTTATACATTTTTCTTTGCAAGTAATGATTTGGTGCAAAAATTATTTTCTTTTACAGCATTGAAGCAGCATTTCACTTCTAGAACCCGTTCTAAAGAACAATATTGTGATTCTAAATAAATTCTATAGATTTTAATATGAATTATTTACTCATTGGTGTTAGACTAGTTCTATAGAATATAAAGTAGTTCCGAAAGAACTTCAGGGAACCAGTAAACTAACTTTTAATTATGATTCGGAAAAAATAAATATTATTGTCAAAAAAAATAAAAAATAATTGAAGCAAATGCAATATAAAATATTGTTCTTTAAAAACGGTGAACAAAAATGGAACATTAGATCGATTTGGACTGATCTGATAATTAAAGATATGTTTAACGAATGCGACAAACGTTAAATAGATAAAAGAATGGATAGTTTTACAGTATCTGTTGAACTACTTCCGAGGATGACAATTTCAAGCAAAAATCATTTAGAGAACTGGTTCCAGAATCGGTCAATGGAAGGACTACTGGCATCGTAAGCATCCATAGAACGTACTCCGAAGGTGACAATTTCATGTTTTTGAAAAAAAAAAATGTTTTTCTTTATTTCCGATATACCAAATCGTCTTTCAAGGTGTCTCAGCTTCAATTCCAATGGTACACAATTTTGGATGAATCCTGCTGCTGGAAAACGTTTTCAAATTGTTGATTGAGTAGCTTCCAATGATTCTGCAAGCTTTTGTTGAGTTTGACAACAATTTTCATGGAGTAATGCCTCCAATTTTTGCTCTTCAAACTTTTTTGGCTGGCATGAACGAAATTTATCTTCCGTGTCAAAATCACCACTTCTGAACCGCACAAACAATCTCTTTGATGTTTAAACTTTAAACCGATGAAACACATCCACCATATGCTTTGGTGAGTAATCTGTGTGTTTCAGCGGCACTTGTTTTTCAAAGTAAAGAAGTAAAGCAAAACTTGCCGCATTGTTTATACACAATTCGACCTTTTCTAAGAAAAAAAAACTTTTCAAAAAAATTTAACAATAATTGCGAGTTCTACAAAATTTTAAAATTTAAATTTATGTCCAAAAAATTAATAAAAACTGAAGAGTCAAAGTAAATTTTTGAAAATGATTATTTCAAAATTGTTATTTTATTTCTTTAGAGTCATTGAACTAAGACCATCATTTCCTTCTTATTTTCAATTGGCTTTCTCTATTAAGTTAATACTACTTAAATAATTTCCTTAAAGTTCATCTTACATAATACTCATTTTAAACTCTGCAAAGCAAATGCAATTCCACCTAAAGCTCATACAACATTTCTTCATCGAATTGTTTTAATAAATTTCAACCCAACACCTTAAAAAGTGTCAAAGAAAGTAAAAAGTTTATTTTAATTGCATAACATTGAAATGGTTTCTTTCCTATTTCTTCGAAGTTAAACGAAACACAAGTTTTTCCTAAACCAATAACTTATTTCTTAAACATTTGCAAATGTTTTTGCATTTGAAATAATATTTTATTGTGACTTGTAATTTCTTTGACGTCTACTGAAGGTTTTCATTTCATTGGCACAAAAAATATACATAAATCTACTTTTTAAAAGAAATTGTCAGGGAAATGAAAGGGTAATAAAAGCAATGAGTACAGAGTTAGTGGGAATAGGATTTCTGAGAAAATTTAATGATGTAAAATTTTGAAAACTAGTTACTTCTTATATTTTGCAATTATGCAAAAAACGGAAATTTACCGATTTTTATACCCTACACCACCATAGTGGGGAGGGTATTATGCGTTTGTGCAGATGTTTGTAACGCCCAAAAATATTAGTCTAACACCCATTTTAAAGTATACCGATAGACTTAGAATCACTTTCTGAGTCGACTAAACGATGTCCGTCCGTCCGTCTGGTTGGCTGGCTGGCTGTCCATGTAAACCTTGTGCGCAGAGTACAGGTCGCAATTTTGAAGATATTTCGATCAAATTTGGTACATATTACTTTTTCGGTCCAAGCCTATTGAAACTGGCTGAAATCGGTCCATTATTTCACCTAGCCCCCATACAAATGTCCCCTCGAAATTGGACTTTATCGGTAATAAATGTTTAATTTATCAATGTATCTACACAAATTTAGCTCCAAATAAGTTCTATATACACAAAATTCATGTCACCAAATTTTGTTATGATCGGTCCATAATTAGTCATAGCTCCCATATAGACCCGCTTCCGAAAATCACTTTAACGTGCATAAATCGCTTAAATATGTTGGTATACACACAAAATTCAACATAGTTAACTTTAATATAGACATAAATCACACGACCTAATTTTATGGTGATCGGTCCATAATTGGTCATAGCTCCCATATAAGGCCCACTTCCGAAAATCACTCACGAATATAAATTATTGATATTTTAAAAGAAAAATATTTTTACTCATTTACTTGGTGTAGGGTATTATATGGTCGGGCTTGACCGACCATACTTTTTTACTTGTTTCCATTGCAAATGTATAATAAAAATCAAAAGTTTACAAAAGAAACTCAATTTTTGAAAAATCTCTATTACAAAAAAAATTAAACGCTTTTCATATGTTTGTTTAATCTAATCGAATTTATTTTAACATTTCTTACAATGAGTGGGAAGCGTCCACTTAAATTATAATTAAACTTGTGGACATGTATACATTTTAAGGACTTAACATTTATTTTTGGTTTCTGTTTCTGGTTTAAATCTTCGCATAAATATTTAACGGTTAACCAAGCAACACTTCATTCAAAATCCTCAAACATTGAAGTGGGATATCCACCACCATAAATACTTCTCCTGCACTTAAATACGTATGTACATTAGGGTGGTCTTTATTTTGCGTTTTTTGGGTTTTAGATGCTTCCAAGTTCTAAAATAGTTTTCCTTCATTTATAAACGAAATTCTAAAAATTTTAGCAAAATCAGATCAGAAATTTCGAGTTTTGGCTCAAGGTAGCAATATTTAAAAAGAAAATAAATTATTGAATAAATAATCCAACCCAGAAATCACTATTCTAAATCACGGCTATAAAGAGAACCTCTTCAGATACTTTGATAACATCTGTAGAACTAGTGATATCTAAACTACTTCTAGAACCCGTTCTAAAGAACAATATTGTGATTCTAATTAAATTCTATAGATTTTAATATGAATTATTTACTCATTGGTGTTAAACTAGTTCTATAGAACATAAAGTAGTTCCGAAAGAACTTCAGGGAACCAGTAAACTAACTTTTAATTATGATTCGGAAAAAAATAAATATAAGGTCTGTTCATTTACTTTCCCAGTAAATACTTGCAACGAGAGAATAAAATCAAAATTTACAAAATTACTCTCTTAAATAGTAAAAAGTAAATGAACGCTTTTTCAGTAACAATTATTTTATACACACAATTTTCTTATTTTGTTTCTTTTAAAATGTATAAATACTCACATTTTCTTCAATTTTATTGAAAATTCTTTTGTTTTGAAATTTTTTCACCACAAAAATATAATTTTAAATAAATAAAGAATAACACAAAACATATGAAATAACTATTACGAGTTCAAAATAGAACTTGTAATAGTTTGCAACGAGAGAACACTCTATACAATTTATACGCTCTTGATTTTTTCTCTACTTGCAAGTTTTTGAGTTAATGAACGCTTTTCCAGTAACAATTGTTACTAACTAGTAACAACTATTAGTTATTGAACATAGCTATTATTGTCAAAAAAAAAAAAAAATAAAAAATAATTGAAGCAAATGCAATATAAAATATTGTTTTTTAAAAACGGTGCACAGTGGTATGAGAAAAAAAAAGATGGAAATAAATCTGTAACTTCTAAACCCTTGCACGGTGGCCAATTCCGGCCAAAAATCCACAACTTCTTTATTTCTTCATAAAAATGTTTGAAATTTGTTATTTGTATTAAGAATAACATAACCAATCGATCGATAAATATTTCGATGTTCAAGTACAGGGTTTGGTCAAAAAAGCATGGACGTTCTAAAAGTATCAAAAAATTGCATGTAAGCGGCTGAAATTTATTCCAAAAATAAAGAATAAAATATGTGATCGAAACAAAATCGGTAATTCAAATTTCGGATTACATATAGAGGGTTTGTCCAAACAATCATGGACTTTTTAAAAGCATCGAAAAAATAGGTTATTCATGTAAATTCCTGAAATTTAGTCCAAAAATGAAGAATAGCATAAGTTTGAAAAAAATGGTCGTACAAATTTCGGAATACATATACAGGGTTTGGCCAAACAAATGTGGACGTATTGAAATAATCGAAAAAGTTAGGTTATTCATGTAAAATCTGAAATTTGGTGTACATTTAAGAAAAACAGACTTGATCCATCGCAAAAAATATTATAAATTGCATATATGAGTTGGAAAATTAACATTGACGTTATAAAAGTATTGAAAAAAGTATGTAATTTTTGTAAATGGCTTCAATTAGGTTTAAAATTAAAAATGACATAAATGATCCGGTAAAGTGAAATAACTCCCCACGAAAAGATGAAATAACACCCAACGAATTTTTCATACAACTTAGGACTTATTTCATTGTGAAACAACTCCCAACGCATAGGGAGTTATTCCATAATTTTTTGTTGGGATTTATTTCATAATGCAATAACTCCCAATGAAACAACTCCCAATAAAATTTTTGTTGGGTTTTATTTCATTTTATTTTGTTAATTAGGAGTTATTTCACTGTATTGGGAGTTATTTAATTTTTGTTAGGTTCTACTTTGCAAAAGCAGAACCCCTAAATATCAAAAACTGGCTTCACTCAGAAAAGTTTTTTGTATTTCCGCTAATGTTTTCTCCTCTGGAGTGTATCAAAAACTGACATCACTAAGAAGAGTTTTTGCTTCGCTCATAGGCCCGCAATGCAAAAAATGTTTGGTAAGCGATGAATAATTTCATTTTTGTAGTTCCTTTTTTTAGATTACATAAATAAATTGCTTCGGATTGGGAATTATTTCATTTCTATTGGGAGTTATTTCGCTTTTTTGTGAGTAGTATTTTTAAAATTATGAAACCGCCGATTATTGGGAGTAATTTCATTTTACCTTTTGGTAGTTATTTCATTTTTCAAGTTTGGGAATTATTTCATTTTTGATGGGAATTATTTCATAGGGAGTTATTTCATTGGGAGTTATTTCATTTGGGAGCTATTTCACGGTACCAAATGATCCATTGAAAAAATGTCGACATACAAATACATGGTGTGGCCAATTCAGCATAGACGTAAATAACTCTCAAACTTACATAATTTTTGAAATTGACCAAAAAAAAAAATACCCAAAAAATGTGTAAAATATGTAGGCACTGAAATCGTTCTGGTTATTAGAATGGCAGATAATTGCAGCTGAAATGTATAGTACTTATTCTTGATACTTTACAGTATTAGATGTAATTTACACTTAACCTCTACTAGCCCCATTTAATTTGTTCTGGCCTTTCAAACTTTTTTTTTAATTTAGTTTCTATAGATTTAGAACTAGTTCCTAATCACTTCACTTTTATATAAAACGAACACGCAAAAACTGCTTAATAACTACTTGGAATGGTTAACTTCTAACTGTTTTATAAACACATATGCTAATTTGCGAAAAAAAAACTTTAAAGAAAAAAGCACAGGCTACTTCAATTCAAAAGTAAAAAAATTACATTTTTCTAATATTAAAATGAGAAGAAAAAACCTTTGACTTTACAGCCATAGAGAAAACACATAGAGCGGAAACTCTCCTTTCAAAGACCTAACTCAGTTGTCAAAAACCTAAGTGGTGAGAATGTATTAGTAAAAAAAACCATATGAAAACAAAAACAACACTCGTATGTGTAACTTTTTTGAGTAATTTTTTTGTTTGAGTTTTTTTCGAGTTTCCGCTCTATGTTCTCTATGTTTACAGCTCTATAAATAGGGAAACAAAGAAATGGCACGTGTTTAAAAATTTTACATGTCGAAGGTGCCCCACTTTGAGCGCCCATAGCGCCGCTCCTGGAGCTTTTGTAGGGTCAATTTTAATAACTTAATAACTTCAATAACTACGACCACGTCAAATTTTATCCCGATCGGACCAGCCGTTTAGAAATGCCAGATTTATTTCCAAAAAATTTTGATTCTGCCCCACAGTGTAATGTAAGATAAGATGAGATAAGATTAATTTGCCTAAATTACACATCAGGTAGGGACTTGAAGGAAGGACAAACTGGATAAAACTGGTCTATTTTTTTACTTTCTTTCAAGAAATGTAACAGATTTGAGTACAGAAAAACTGAAAGCTGTTATTTTTGATAGCCCACAAATAAGACTTTTAATGAAAGACAACGATTTCAAACATTCAATTTATGATTTCGAATCACTTGTTTGGAAATCTTTTAATGGCGTTGAGAAAAATTGTTCAGGAAATCATAAGGCTGAAAATTATGGTGAATTAGTTGCTTTAAAAACATTTGATGTAATATACATATACAAAAAAATACACTTTCTGAAATGTCATTTAGACAAGTTTCCTGAAAATTTTGTATCGTATAGTGAAAAACAAGGATAACATTTCCATTGCGATTTAAAAGTGATGGAAGATAGGTACCAATATCGCTGGGATGAACATACGAAGGCAAAATGAAAAAGCAGAAACGTCTAACCTATAAAACAGTTTAATAAAATGTTGTAAAATCGTTCAGCCTAACCACAAAAGCCTTAAAGTCGATTTTAAGTCCATAAAGTTGAATATTATATTAAATTTCGTACCATAAAACCAATTTCAAATATAATTTAAAATGTTGCTTTATTGTAAAATAAAATTCTTAATAAATGCGAAATTAACCCTAAGCTCTCTTTTGTTGTGTCTTATTTCTGACTATCTGGTTGAATTTTCCGTTTTGATGTATTCAGGGACTTATAGTAAAATTTCACGTATAATTTTTTTGTAGAACAGTTTAACCCTTTAAATCCGTTTTAATGTTGGTTTTTGCACTTTTTTAAAAGAAGGACAAAAAAGACCCATGAATTGAGAACTTAGAGGGTTAACATATTCTACAAAAATATTCTCCGTAACATTTTACATAGCTCTGCTGAACAGATTTTATACCTAAAATGTAAGAATCATATGGTTTCTTATGAAGATTAACAATAAGAATGTGCCAGAGTTGGGAAACTTTAACCCGCCCTCAAATGAAATTCAGATGTAAACTTTCAAAACGCCGATACACGTTTCTTTTTTTTTGTCTCCTCTATCAAAATTTATTGGTCGGACCTCGTAATTTTTTTTGGTGTTGTATAGTGTAATTTATTAAATTTGTTTACAAATGTTTCTAGAATGTGCTAAACCTTAACCGATTTGCTCGACTTTTCAGCATTTAATTTTTAGATGACGGAGAACAATTTTAGTGCCAAATAAGCTTCAACCTAATGTACATAAATGTTGTTAAAATGATTTTCTTTGATCTCATACTAATTACACACACACGGGGAAACGCACAGATATAAATTCTCATAAATGCAACATGAATGTGTGAGCATACAAGCACAAATGTACTTATTTTCCAATACCAACCAAACAACCTTTGGGGAATTAAACAGCTTATTAAATGCTTGACTTGTCCAAAGGATTGAAAGTCCATCCTGTTCACTGTTGCCAGATTTGCCGATTTATTGGCATTTTGAAACGGAAGACAAAGATCGCCAAGGCAAACCAGAAATGTTATAAGAGCATGAAAGAATTGGAGCTATTACTCCATAAAGATTGTTGTCAAACTCAATAAGAGCTCGCAGCAATTTTAAACCTTTTGCGAGCAGCAGGATTCACCCAAACTAAGGAGAATTGGGTAACCAGCAGAATCGATACCAAATCCAAATATCCATGGCGCTAAGGTAGTGAGTCGAGCATTGGCCGCAAAACGCTCAGAATATGCGGCCAGACATGAAACCGTAATATTTCATCATGACAATGCTCGGCCACACTTTGCAATAACTGTTAAAAAGTATTTAGAATGAAGTGGTTGAGAAGTTTTACCTCACCCACCTTATAGTCCTTGTTATACCCTTCACCTTCGTGAGAAGGGTATATATAAATTTGTCATTCTGTTTGTAATTTCCACAATATTATTTTCCGACCCTATAAAGTATATATATTCTGGATCCTCTCGATTAAGCCATGTATGTCTGTCTGTCTGTCTGTTGAAATCAATTTTCTGAAGACCCCAGATATCTTCGGGATCCAAATCTCCAATAATTCCGGATTACTACTAAGTCATTAATATAGACAATATGGATATCTAATGATAGATATTTCAAAGACCTTTGCAACGACGTATATAAGACCATAGTAAGTTGGACCTACAATGGGTCAAAATCGGAAACAAAATTTAACCCGCATTTTTTTTACCAAAAATTTTTTTTTTCAAATTAGAAAAAAAAAAATTCAAAAATTTAAAACAAAAAAATTTAAAAAAAAGAAATTTTTTTAAATTAAAAAGAAATTTTTAAAAAAATAACAAGTCGAAAAAAAAATTTTACAAAAAATTAAAAAAAAAACATTTTTTTTTTTCAAATTAGAAAAAAAAAATCGAAAATTTAAAAAAAAGAAATTTTTTTAAAATAAAAAGGATTTTTAAATTTTTAAAAAAATTAAAATTCGAAAAAAAAACATTTGTTTACCTAAAAATATTTAAAGATTTTATTTTGAAGTATAAGTTGGTGAAGGGTATATAAGATTCGGCACAGCCGATTATAGCTCTCTTACTTGTTTTTTATAATAAAACCTACAAATTTCACCAAAAATTTGCTATTTTATTTCAAAACTACTTTTAGTTAAATTTTGACGATTTTACACCAAAATTATCTGGCAACAGTTATCCTGCTGCACAGTATGATATTGTATTTTCACAGGAATGTATAAATAAATAAATGAAACATATGTATGAATGTGTCAGTCATGTCATCATCATCATTCCAACACATATTCTCGTTTACATTTATTTCTGACCATCTTTTGCTGAAAATAGTTAGTTGCCAGTAGAGTGTATTTAATCCGATTGACTTGAAATGTTTTTCGTTTGTGTTTTTTTTTTTTTTAAAAATAATATTTATAATGCTATTATCAGCGTACAGGTATGAGAGTATTTATCTGAGTTCAAATGTAAGTCTGTTTGTGAGAGACAGAGTATGTGTTTAATCTGCATTTTGCTGCCAATCAAAATCTATAGATGATGACAATTACGGTTATTGAAACGTTTAATTAGTTTTAATTAAAAATAATATAAATCTGATTGCAACTGTTCGATAAAATATTGTGAAAATCTATTTATAAAAATATTAATTGGCTTGATTTTATGTACTTTTTATATACATACAATACAAATTATTGAAATTAGTAGCATTTAAAAATAATGGAATCAAATGTATAAAAATAACTAAATAATAAGTGATACCCTACATCAATTAAGATTATATACATTACATATGAAAATAAAAAAGCTGTTTCTTCAAATTGTTCAAATTTATTTTGAAAATCATGGTTAAATTTGATAAACTCATCGGGCATTACTTGCATTTGATCGAGCTCATAATCGTCCATCAGAGCTATTAATTCGAGAAACTATAAATCGTTTTCGCAATACGTTTAATCTTAACGAAAATACGCATCCCGTAAAGGGGCTATTAGGCGATGAAGCGCGACATGTCATCATGCCTGTGTAATAATATAAAATATCGGGTTGTCTCATGAATCATGAGTCATGATGGCTTTCTAAAATATTTGATAGTTTATGTTTGTCGTCAGTGCAAATTTCATTTGTATTTCATTTGTAATCAAAATGTGAAGATGACTTGGCTAGATGCTGTATTTTTAAAAGAATATATTGAAATATATGAAAGTCTGCCGGAATTGTCGCAGATAAGATGTGAAGTTTTTCATATGAAACAAAAAGCTTCCAAAAAACTTCTGGAATAATAACAAGAAGTTGAAGCACAGGCAAACAATTGAAGTTGTTAAGACCAAAATAAATGCATATATTGCGTTGTAGCTAAAGAAGTGAATTCAAAATAATAAAATTTATTGATATTTTACATTAGTTCATTATTAGCTGCAACAAACTCAAGCGTCAGGCGCGGATCCAGAGGGGTTAAAATAGGAAATCCCCCAAAAAAAGAAAAATGTAAAATAAAGTTTACTTTATATCGCCCAAATAGTTCACCTGGTGCTTGAATACACTACACTAAAGAAATGAGCAAAAACATTTTTCTTTTAAAATTTTAATAATTTATATTCGTGAGTGATTTTCGAAATGGGTCTTATATGACTAATTATGGACCAATCGCCATGAAATTAGGTCATGATATTTATTCGTGTTGAATATTTTTAAAAAAAATTTTGCTCATTAAAGTAATTTTTGGAAGTGGGAGATATGACTAATTGTGGGCCGATCATCACAAAATTTTGTGAGACGAGTTTAACTTATTCTTGCTATTAATTATCTATAGAATTAAGATATTTATGAGAGCTTAACTATTTTCAGATATGGCAATTGTATGGGGGCTAGGAGAAATAATGAGCCGATTCTATTCAAATTCAAGAAACTTCGTTCTTGTGGCAATATAAGAGCTTGTACCAAATTTAGTCGATCTTTGAAATTGCAACATGTAGTTGGATTACAAGGTTTACATGGACTGACGGACGGACATCGCTAAATCGAAATTCAATCGAGAAAGTGATCCTGAGCAGATTGGTACATTTTGCACATTACAAACATCAGCACTAACCCAATATACCCTCCCCACTATGGTGGTGTAGGGTATAAAAATTTGTATAAATTTTCATAATACTGTTTTATACAACAACAAGTCAATGGTTCTGACTTAAAAAATACATCCATTTTTACATGTTCTAAATTTTGATGCATGTAACATTTTATATGTACGAGATAACTGTAAGCAAGATGTTTTGATTTTATTCAGAATTTTATAGCAAAAATAGCTGATATTTTTAAAACAAATTTCAACCTTCCATAGGTCCGCCATATCTAAAAAACCAAAAAAAAAGATCGAGCGAAATTAAAATAAATAAATATCCTAAATATCTATTGAACTAAAAGAGATTACTTACGATTATGCCTGTTAGATCTCCTTAAGGACTATTTACATTTTAAATTTCAGCTCATTCGGATCATACTTTGATTTTTGGCGATTTTTTTAAAAAATGTTAGACCGAGGAGGCGAGTGATTTTGCTAATTAAGCTTATAGAGCTTTATTTACAACTTTTGTATCATTGGTGACCCCCACTGAAATTTTCCGGCAAAAATTTGCGTAGAATATTTTAATCCTTTTTGAAAGGACTTCTTTTGATTTTCTCGAAAAAAGGACCAAATTGACCCCTAAAGAGAGGAGATAGATGGTTAAGATCTTCCACAAAAATGATTCCCATAAAATTCCACAATATAACTCTGGCAATAATTAGTCTCTCAGACATTAATTTACAACATTTTTTGCAGTTAGTATATTGCTCCCTTCGATCAAAAAACTAAAACTTTGACACACTACATAATGGTTTTGAAAAGCTTTTTTGGAAATAATTCGGTTTATTGGGAACTATTGGAGATATTGTTACGAAATTTCATATGGTTGGAGCTGACATCGAGCTGATTTGCACTTGCCCCCAACGGTGGTCACAAAGTTTTTTAAAAAAGTTATCCGAATTAGCTGAAATTTAAGATCTACAAAACATACTCTTATATATGTAGGTTATTCTATTTTTCTTTTTATGGTTTTTTAGATGTGGCTAGCCTACGGAGGGTCGAATTTTTTTTTAAATATCACATAAATTGACAATAAAATTCTAAATAAAATAAAATTTACTGGCTTACTGTTATCTTGTCTCGATAAAAAGTTAAATGCATCCAAAGTTGGAACATTTTATATTTTTCTTCATGGAAAATCACCATATTATAATTTTTTAAGTTTTTAAGTTAAATTGACGTCCCAAAAATGTATAAAATTATTTAATTTAACTAAAACCTAAGATTTTCAACAATATCAAATATTTATATAAAGACTCTTTATTTACTCCTTAGCAGTACCACAAACCATGCCCACTTTGAAAAATGTGTACGTTGTTTCATATTGTTACGAAATTGTACTTGAATTCAAATCTAACGATATTAACGGCTGATTTAAAAGTAGCATAATGCTTTCAAATAGCAGTGCTGTAATAGCAAACTGTAACATATCTGTGGGCATTATTAACATTGAATAAAAGCTGTAAGTATGGCAACGCTGTTTGCTGCGACCTTATATTTGAATTCGAATATTCAGTTAAAGAACATTGTAGAAAGTACACCACAAATGGCGTATGTATTAGAAAGCTCTAGACAATTAAAGAGCAATCTAGAGTGCAGATGGCAGTGTTATAAATAGTGGCAGAGGTTGCAGTCGTTAGTGAGTTTATCAGAGAAGCTATTTGAAGAAACATCAACTGAGTGCCTTAAAGTGTGCTGTGTCTGTATTTCTGCGAATTTATAAACGTGTATAAAAACATTGAGTGACTATTTAATTCTGTTGTTGTACATTTTAAATAAATAAAGAGTTGTTACAATTTTTAAACTATAAACGGCTTTTATTTGCAATCAAAAGTATCCGGTTTATTTAAAGGAAATAAACCAACGTTTTGAAAAGGTTAAAACGTAACAATATATTGCATGCAAATCAAAGATATGTACATCAAATTCAATTTAACCGAGTTAGTCGAGAGATATAAATCGGACAAAAGGTTAACCGAAAATCAATATTTTAAATTAACCGGTTCGCAAAAGAACGGATTTTCGATTAACCGGTTTATAAACACTAATTCAGATGTATTATCACTTGACGTGAGATTGACCCCACTGTGCGTTCTTGGGGTAAAACTGTTGAAAAATAAATTTTTAATGAAAACTTTCGATTTTTAAATTGTTGCCATATTTTGCACGCGAAGCATTTCTCAAAAATTTTACATTGTATAGTGGTGTTATCGAAGTCGAAAATTTTTATATCTAAATATCTATGGGTACTTGAAAATTAAAAACAAAGCATATTTGAATTTGATTTTTTTTTCAACATTTACTGTTTTTTAATTTAAATGATTTGACCCCAAACTCGAAACTTCAAAAAAAAAAAAATGTGAAACTCAAAAAATGTTACTAGTTATCAATGAATTCCCATTTAAATGTTTTACTATTATAACGCACTGTAGAAACAAATTTAATTGTTCAAGCATAAATGGTCAGGGCACCAGCTGGTTGAAGAAATTTTGTAACAAATTATTATTATACTTGTACAATGTTGTAGTTTTCCATGTTATTTTTTCACAATACTGCAGTCGAACAATGGGCGTAAGTATACAGATGTATGTACAATACAATACACTGTATCTATATACAAGCAGACAAATAAAACAACAATGTACATGCAAAAATGCTATACATATGTATGAGTTTATTATGACATTGTAATTGGTATTTACGCAATAATACATAGATACACTCAAACTCACTCACACTCATACATGTGAGAAAGAACCTTTTGATGTTTCATAGAAAAAAATTCAAATGGAACAAAAACAAGCGAAACTTATTTTAAGGGATGAAATTGCATTCCAGTCGTACAACACACCAACACATTCGAACACAGTGTGGGTGAATAGGTAAGTGAGTGTGTGTGTATTGTAGAGTATCTGTGTATTATAGTGCAGTTATAAAACCATAACAACCAATCCAGATTGAAAGATTTCCTATGGGGTCGTTGTCACACGGCTGTTGTTATTGTAGGAGCAATTGGGAGGTGAGTGTGCGCAGTAGCGACAAATAATGCATAATTTGCACAAACGTGGCATAAAAGGAAACGGAACCACACACATTCACATCATTTAACATTCACACATACATACAACAGCAAAACACACACGTATTTATACAGTAGTGTATCTGGCTTGTATGCAACACTAGGTTGGCCCTTATTTTCCACTTTTCGATGCTCCGAACAAAAATTGAATTCATATTTCTAAACCCCAATTTTATATTTTGAAATATTTTTTTTAAGAAATTTCAAAAAAATTAAATTATTTTCTTTCGATTATAATATACACTATATGAGGATTAACAAGTAAGAGAGGTATATAAGGCTGTGCTGAATCTTATATACCCTTCACCAAATTATACTTCAAAATAAAATTTTTAAATATTTTTAGGTAAACAAAATTTTTTTCCAAAGTTGTTTTTTTAAATTTTAGAAAAAAAATTTCGAATTTGTTTTTTTTATTTTTTTTTATTTTTTTTAAATTTTTTTAAATTATTTAAATTTTTTTCCGAATTTGACTCATTGTAGGTCGAACTTACTATGGTCTTATATACGTTGTTGCAAAGGTCTTTGAAATATCTATCATTAGATATCCATATTGTCTATATTAATGACTTATTAATCCAGATATAGGTCAAAATTCGAGGTTGTCTTGTTTTTTCCTTATATCTCAGCCATTTGTGGACCGATTTGATTTCAACCGACATACGGACATGGCTTAATCAACTCCGCTATCTATAAGGATCCAGAATATATATACTTTATAGGGTCGAAAATTATATTGTGGAAAAGGGTATAAAAACGGAAATTGCAGCAAATTGGCGTATGACTTAAAAATTCTGGATTTTTTTTAAATTTTTAAACATTTGTACAGTTTAAATTTATTGTTTGCTATGACATTTTTCCATCTTTCTGGCAATCCACAGTGGGGCAGAATTTAAATTTGGAAATGCATTTCTAAAATATGATCACGTTCCATTTTTTTTGTTTCCCAACCTATTTCAAAGATTTTTATATATTTAGAAAGCGCTCGTTTAGATCTTGTAATTTCCTAACTATAGGCATTTCCAAATTGAAATTTTAAAATTTTTCCATACCTTGGTCCGCTTTTTTAAAAATATAGGTCGTACTTTTGGACCAAATGGACAAGCATCTCATTTGTTAGTTAGACAACTAAATTGCCAATAATATACAAAAGAGTTCAGAGCAATACCAATTAAGAATCCAGAAATAAACGATTTTCAATTTAAAAATTAAAAAAATTGTAGAATTTTGCTGTTTTTTGGGTGAAAAATAGACTTAACTCTTTCTTTGTTAAAAAAAACTGTATTTAAGAATATACAGTAATTTTGACTTACCTGCACAACCAACATTGCACGATATTTTGTGCAGGTAAGATAAACATTCAGTTAACCTTAATACACCTACGTGCTCATTGATGCTGGTAAGTGCATTTAAGTTTACTGCCCAAATAAGCAGCTAACGGCAAATAATTTACATGAAGCTTTGTGATTTTTCGGTCTAAACATAATGACAAATTTGTTATTTTAGCTACGATTCAAATTATTAAAAAGTTGCAAACTTCTCATTT
Organism: Calliphora vicina; assembly: GCF_958450345.1. NCBI lineage: Eukaryota > Metazoa > Arthropoda > Insecta > Diptera > Calliphoridae > Calliphora > Calliphora vicina. The sequence continues at coordinate 64,472,456 of NC_088782.1, forward strand.
TTTCAAAATCGTATTTTCCTTATTTTGTTTTGATTTAATTTTGTATTAGGCAGCTAAATGAAATTTTTTCATGAAAACCAGTTATAGCTTCCAAAAGTATTATGCACTTATCTTAAATATGCAGGTATGAACAATGCACTTAAATTAATGAATTTATATGGAGGTTGGTAAATAAATATACAAAGCACAAGTTTTGTGCACTTATAAGCAAAATGCTCTTAAGTGAAAGGCAGGTAAGTCAAAACTACTGTATAACAATTTTATTTTATTCTGTAAGGTATCTTTTCGAAGAACGTTTTTATACCAAACCTATTTTTAAAATATGTCGACCCTACGACCTTTGGGATTTGACCTATTTTTTTTTTATCAAAATTTCAACTTTGGGCCACATGTTCCAAAATCCCAAAGCTGGAATCAGAAAACAGAAAACAGCTTTGGAAACCCTGATGTGTTCCCTATTTATCGCCAAAGTACTTTCCCAGCCCCAAAGGAAATGTAAACCCTATGGGCAAAATTGTAAAAAATACCATTTTTGGGATTTTCGCTCCAATGTTTAGGAATTTACCTTTGACTTTTTAACAGGTTTTTTTACACTTATTTAGAATGACAAATTTAAAAAATTATAAACATTTCATTGAGTTTTGTTAAAAAAGAAAGTTTTTTGGGCTAAAAGGGGCGTTAACTCTTTCTTTGTTGAAAAAAAAAACTGTCTTTAAGAATTTTATGTTTATCTGTAAGGTATCTTTACGGAGAACACTTTGTTATTAAAAGCTTGACCTATTTTTAAAATATATTGAACCTATGCCATTTGGAATTTGACCTATTTTTTTTATCAAAATTATAACTTTGGGCCACATGTTCCAAAATCCCAAAGCTGGAATCAGAAAACCGAAAGTAGCTTTGGAAACCCTGATGTATTCCCTATTTATCGCCCAGTATTTTCCCAGTCCCAAAACCCTATGGGCAAAATTGTAAAAAATATTGGGATTTTCGGATTTTTTGGGATTTTCGCTCCAATTTTTAGGAATTTTCGCTCCAATTTTTAGGAATTGCGGGATTTCCTTTAATTTTTTTGGCAAGTTTTTTTACATTTTTTTTAGAATGACTAATTTAACACATTGACTGCCACGTCGGACACATATGTGTGACATTGCACTATGCGGTTTACGCCACGTTGGACACATATGTCGGACATGACTTTTATTCTCTCTAGCCATGTCAGACAATAGTACTGGATTTTAAGAATTTTTTCGATGTTGTCTGGAAGTTCCTCATCAAAACTGTAATCTTCACATTCTTCATCACTTTCTGAACTTGTACTGAGTATTTGTTCTAACTCAGTTTCCCATAAAAAAAATCCTTTTCGCCATTTCGTAAGACCCACTTATTTATAAAAAAAAACATCTGTTTCTAAGCAGTAAATATTACTTACTGACAGTAGCCTAAATTCCAATATTGAAATTTTCGAGGAGATTACGCAAAGAAAATGCTGTGGCCCCAGCTCTTATTTGCTGAAAGTGCCTTGGCAGTCAATGTGTTAAAAAATGTTGAAAATTTCATTGAGATTTGTTAAGAAATAAAGATTTTACTACATATTACATATTTATTGAGTTTCTAAAACCAAAATTTGGGAACACATGAAGGTTTCGAAAGCTGCTTTCCGTTTTCTGATCCCAGCATTTGTAGGCATTTTAATAACTTAAATTCGAATGCTTCTTGGCTACGCCCCCGTCTAATTTTATCCCGATTGGACCAGTCGTTAAGAAATGCCAGATTTATTTCCAAAAAATTTTGATTCTGCCCCACTGTGCAACCTATGTATTCTAAGTCAAAAGAACTGTTCATCTTCTGAGGCCAAAGTGAAGCATATCCCAGAAACAAAAGTAGTCGGATGGGACACGGCTTTGTTATGATGGAATGTTACGGTTTCATATCTGGCCGCATAGCCTGGACGTTTTTGGCCAATGCTCACCTCCGACGAATCAGTTGTGTTCACTACAGGTTCCCTGTGATGGTCTGGTACCAATTTCCCTGCTTTTTGAGGAAGCATGCTGCACGAAAACGTTTTGAAATTGCTGCTTGATTAGCTCCCAATGATTTTGCAAGCTCTTGTGGAGTTTTATAAAAATCTTAATGGAGTAACGCCTCTAATTCTTGCTCTTTAAACATTTTTGCCTGGTCGCGTCAAAATCTTCACTTCTGAACCTAGGGTGCATCGAAAATCGGAAAAGTGCTAAATAAGAGCCACCCTAATGCAACACTTTTTAGCAAAAAAAGAAAACACACACACTGACAGGATATTTGGTTGTATTTGTGTGCTTGCAGCAGTATTAGTAGTGGTGACTAACTGATTCATATTGAAATTATTGAATCCTTTATTAGAATCTTTGTTACACTTGTTGCATACAGACGCGTTCGATAAAAACCTAAATAATATTTGAAAGAAACAAAAATGTATTAAGAAATAATAATTGAAATAAAATTATAATTACAATAAAAGTTAAAAATAAATTACAATACAATACAATACAATACAATACAATACAATACAACAGATATAAATAATTATTTAATATTGTTCTAAAAATATCATACAAGTGTTTAATTTTGTTTTAGATATTTATCTAAATCATTGATTATTGCCTTCAAAAGTAACTAAAAATAAAATCATGATATTTGGCAATTGTGATTTGCAAAGATTTTTCAAAGTCAACATTACCTAATAAGGAAAAAATTATTAAAAAAATAAAATAAAAAAAATTACATGAAAATAATTTAAAAAAATTTAAAAAAAAGTGAAATTAAATTAAAAAATAAAATAAAATAAAATTATTTACCAAAACAAAAGGCCTAACTAAACAGCTGTTAATTGGATATCTGCTGCTTAACTGCAAATTGGATTTTAGCAATTTAAATATTTTTGAGAAAATGGAGGATGAAAATGACGATAGAGATGATACCAAAAGGTGAGTTATTAATTTAATTCAATTTCAAATAACTAAATAAATATGTTAAGCAATTTCCAACTAAAAATATTACACAATTATTATAACATCAGCTATCGTATACATACGTACACCATTTCCAATGGAATTTAAAATTTTGCAAGACTTTTAACTAATCGTATTACAGATTATCAATAATGTTAGCTTTATAATCAATAAAGTTAATTACTAGCAGTATGAACCGATTTAAAATCTATCAATTCTTAACATATATTTCTTGCATACAAATTCTTATTTACATAATCTTTTGGAAAATAAATAAATACTAAATTACCAAGTGGATTTTAAATTTAAAGTTTAAGAAGATACTATAAGATGTATTAAATTAAATTCGGAAGTGATGATGAACAAATTCCTTAATTGTTTGGGAAACATTAACCCACAAATTAACACTTTTAACTTAATACCTTTTAGCAGACTCCGTATTTTTATTGTGAGTGGTAAAATTTTTTTTGTGGTGCATTCTATTAGTGCCAAGTAAATCATTGTGGAGTCATGGTTGAAAAACTGGCGAATAAAGGTAAATGAGCTGAAAAGTAAACATGTTACGTTCGCTCTAAGGAGAGGAAATTGCCCACCTGTCACACTCAACAACGTTAATATACCGCAGTCTGATTATGTCACCTACCTTGGTATTCATCTAGATAGACGGCTTACTTGGCGCCGACACATAAAAACCAAGAGACTTCACATGAAGTTAAAAGCCTCTAGCTTTCATTGGTTAATCAGTGACCAATCAAAATTAAGCCTTGAATATAAAGTCATCCTGTATAAGACCGTTTTAAAACCAATTTGGACATATCGAATTCAATTATGGGTAATGGCTAGCAACACCAGTATTGATCTTATACAGAGGGCCCAATCTAAAATTCTTGGGACCATGACGGGCGCACCATGGTGACAACATCCACAGAGACTTAGAAGTGACATTGGTAAAGGAAGAGTTTAAGAAAGTCCATGAGAAATATATTGTAAAGCTGCGAAACCATCCCAATTCGCATGCAAGACAACTTGTGCAGATCCAAACCCGATCCAGGCTCCGTAGAGCAGATCTACCACCCCGCTAAGATGAGTGCCAGTTAACCTGAAGGCGCTCTTGTTGAAGAGAAAATAGTTTTAATTATAAGATTTAAATACTTATTGTAAGGTCGATAACAGACAGATTCATTTAATAAATAAATCGTTAAAAAAAAGTAAAGCATATTATCCATAAATTTGCCTATAGTAAAATCAGATTTCAAATATATTCAGCAGTTTTTACTCTATAGAAAATGTTGCTCATAATCAGTGGTTTCAGCAGAAATATTATTGGGAATTTCAAATATAAAATGATAAAAACTGTTTAAAGAGTTTAACATAATATATATAAGATATACATATTTGTTCTGAAATAACTATTCGTTATCATACACTCGTTCTACAGTGTATTCTGCTTACGTTATAGGCCAATGAAAAAATATTTCAGAAAATTCTTCATATCCAACCAGTAGTGTTTTAGGTCTTGTAGATCATTTATTTTTTTCGCATTTATTGAGATCTACAAATTTATGAAAAAATTGCCTAGTATTACAGTCAAGCGCTGTCACTTGACTTCTTTCTGCACTAAACACGGATCTTTCGGCTTTGCTTTACCATAGTAGAGTGCAGTATTTCATTTAATTAAACGATACATTTACCTTTATAAGTTAATAATCGACCAATAACTCCATTCTTGATTTTTTGTTGCTTGGATGGTTTTTGAAATAAACGATTGAATTATTTTGGGACAATTATTAATGTTCAATTAATTTTTTGAGGGGAACTAGGGACAAATGTTGCCCAATTTTTGGACATACTTCACAGTATAATTTCAAAGTACTCAGAACTAATTTGTGCAAAACGTTATAAGGATTGCCGCATCATTAAAATACTGTTCAAACAGTATTCTGTTCGGACATTTATATGGGGCTACTTGAAATCATGGACAGATATTGCCCATTTTCAATACCAAACAAACCTTATCTACAGAGAGTAGTTATGGACAATTTCAGTCATCTAGCTCCTATCATTTGGACCCTATCGCGTTTTCAACAGACAGACGGACGTACGAACAGACAAAATCAGTACAGCCCCCATCATTTATGATGGTGGTACAAAATCCTTTTAAAATCTCACAGAATCAAAGTGATTAAACGAAGCCTAATAAATACAAATACTTTAAATATTGTTTGTATAAAATTTCCTCAAAATCGGACACCGGAATCGGGGTCAAGTGTTTACGTAAAAATTATGCATTACCTAAGATAATAATGCATTTTCATTGTAGAACAAAATTTTAAAATATTGATTTTGAGCCATCAAGAGCATTTTCACTTGATGACTTGTTAATTGCAAAATTTAATCATTTGTCATTTAGACTCTAAACTTTAGAGAACCAACATGTGATTGTTGGAAAACTAATGCAAAAACAGTCACTGTTTAGTGCGTATTTTGAGCTGGAGTTATCAATGGGCTATACTTATCCAAAAATGAGGCTGACCAAGCCGTAGGTGTTCAATTATTGCATGGAACATTTCCTGGTAAATTCAGAATTATGGAATTCAGGAAGTTATTTACAAAATTTTAACTTTGTGGAGGACCTGCAAGGAACCGAAGAAAAACTTTGGATATCATTTGTCAGATTTGCTATTAATAACTTCTATGCTTTGAAGGGTATCTCTCATTTATTTTGACTTAGTTATTAACCATTATAGTCAAAAATGTCGCCATATGCGGGAAGTTTTTCTTTACTTCTTTAATTTGATATACAGTTCACTCGCGATAATATGAACATCCCAAAATATGAACACTTTTTAATTCCATAGGGTACTCTTAAATATGAACTTAGTGAACTAGCTGTTCATATTTCAAAGCTTTTTAAAATATGAACAGCTTATTTTTTTAACGTTTTTTAACGTATTTTATCAATCTACACAGAGTTGTAATCTAAATCAACAGGATAGTGGCTAAATTGTAATTCAACTGCTTAATAATTTTTGGACTTCCCTAGCTGTAAACAAAATTAGATGCCATTCGCAAATATGAACAATCTTGCAAAACTGAACTGGCCTGGTTTTAATTAGTTCATATTATCGCGGGTGCACTGTAAATGCAGCTGAGCACACCAATTGTTCACTGAAGCCTATGGTGAATGTGTTTCATCGGTTTCAATGTGCGAGAGATGGTTTGTGCGGTTCAGAAGTGGTAGCTTTGACACGGAAGTCAAAAATCACCCAGGACAGCCATAAAAAATTTAAAGACCAAGAATTGTAGGAATTACTCTATGAAGATTGTTGTTCAACGCAACAAGAGCTTGCAAAATCATTGGGAGCTACTCAATAAGCAATTTCAAAATGTTTGCAAGCGGCAAGATTCAATCAAAAGCTGGTAAATTGGGTACTATAAGAATTGAAGCTGAGATACCCTGCAAGAGCGATCGATGCCGAATGCTCTCTCTGGAAAACGCTTCTCTTCAGAACTGAGTATCAGAAATTGGCTTGATTCGTTCTTATCCTCAAAAGATGAGCAGTTCATTGCTGTTGAAATGTTCATATCCCAAGTGGAAATTGTGTTATAACAACAGTGCAACAAGTGATATTTTTTTATGAAAAAGTTATCTGAGTATGACACTATGACATTTTAGCACTTTTTTCTGCAACTCAGTAGCTTTCAGACTAACATGTCTTAATTGCTTTGAAAGCTTTTCGCTATGACGGACTAAAGTTTAAGCTTATACTGAAATATAGATAATTGTAGAAGAGATGTTAGTGAATGGATAAGAACCAACTCGTATTAAATTTAAAAAAATAAGTTTTTCCTTTAAGTTTTATTAGATAATCCATGTAGTCACAACCTAGGTTGTATGGTTGTTTCCATGTATTGTTGTATAAGACAAAACAGGTTTGCCTTACAACAATATAACAATACAACGTAGATTTTGAATTTTTAAGTTTTTTTAAGAATTATTAAGTGTTTTACTAAGGTTTGTTTGGTATTGAAAATGGACAATAGCATTTCATATAGCCCCCATACATATAGCCCCCATACAAATGCCCCCAGGAATGCTGTTTGAGTCGTCATAAATATGTTGGTTATGCGGCAATCCTGATAAAATATTGCACAAATTAGTTCTGAGTACTTTGAAATTATACTATAAAGTATGCCGAATATAAGGAAACATCGGTGCCTAGTCCCCATACAAGGAACTCCTCAGAAAATGACTTGAACACTCATAATTGTCTTATAATTATTAATATACTGATGAAAATGGTCATAAACAAGTTTCATATGAATCAATATCTTTCTACAATTTTCAGTGAGGATCTGGATTTTATTGTCAATAAATAAATTATATATAATGATATTATCATAAATTTCGACATAAGTAGTTTAAAGTTTTAAGAAATTAATCACGCTATCATATTGTTACGAAATTGTACTTGAATTCAAATATAACGATTTTAAGGGCTGATTTAAAAGTATTATAATGCTTTCAAATAACAGTGCTGTAATAGCAAACTGTATCATATCTGTGGGATGCGACCGTTAAAGAACATTGTAGAAAGTACACCACAGATGGCGTATGTATTAGTAAGATCTAGAATATTCGAATTTTGACAGTTAAAGAACAATCTAGAGTGCAGATGGCAGTGTTATAAATAGTGGCAGAGGTTGCAGTCGTGAGTGAGTTTATCAGAGACGCTTTTAGAATAAACATCAACTGAGTGTGCTGTGTTTTTCAAGTGAATTTGTGTACATTATAAAGTGTGTCTGTATTTCTGAGAATTTATAAACGTGTATAAAAAACATTGAGTGACTATTTAATTCTGTTGTTGTACAGTTTTAAATAAATAAAGAGTTGTTACAATTTTTAAACTACTAAACGGCTTTTATTTGCAATCAAAAGTATCCGGTTTATTTAAAGGAAATAAAACAACGTTTTGAAAAGGTTAAAACTTAACAATATTATGTAGAATTCGGACCATAACTGATTCCAAAAATACATATTTATGGATGATATATATTGGCTATATGACTTAAAGATGAGGGACTGTATATTTTTTTTTTAGCAAAAATCTTATCATTTGAAGAATGTCTTAAATTTAACAGTCAATGTGTATTTATTGTTAGATAAAGTCTTCGACAAATTACCAGGCATGTGGTGGTTAAATGTGAATGTTGGCATTGCATTACGTTTTTACGAGTGTTAATTCATTGACACTATAATTAATATTGATATTGATTTATTCTATGATATAATAAATTTTGCGTTAAAAACAATATGTACTTAAGTATTTGGTTTACTTTACGATTATAAAGAAATTTCGATAAATATATCAATTACAAATTAGTTTTGTGTAACCTGAGGATGTGCATTATAGATGTAAGAAGATTGAATGGATTTTTGATAATTTTGTTCCCAAAGATAGTCATAATATTGATAAAAATAAATGTAGGCTTTTAATTATATTTTTTCAATAAGATAAATGTAGTTTAATGTTAATGAAATTATTAACTGCAAATATATTTTATATATTAAAAATATAACATACATACATACAATATATATAGATATTACCGGATATGAATGCAAGTAGAGCTTACATTTATAATTAAAAGTTTCTAAAAATTTATGAAACAAAGTTTTAAAATTAGTACCAAGAATTAAAATATTTTGCAAATAAATCTGCAATCTGATCCGATATATATAAATAAAAAAATCATATGAGAAAAGCAATAATCGATTTGAAAATTCAGAAGATTTTGAATATTCTTATTTTTTTGGAGCATAAAAAAAATTATAAGTTTCTAACCTTGGATCTTCTGGTCCTGGCCATATTCAGTTAACACATATATTTTGTAGTCCATTGGCCATTTTAATTTCTATTCCTTTAAATATTCGTATCTTATGAAGCTGATGTTAGATTTGATTGATTTAAGATCCATTTGAATGCTAATTATTTCCTCTTTAGACTACATAATTTAAAAAAAAATATTTGTTTTTCTAAAAATTAATTCATGATGCAATTTTTAGATGAACTGTTCTCCCCATAAAATTTAATTTTTATTCAAATAATCTTAAAAAGTGTTAAATTGTTGAAGCTCCAAATTAAAATTTCTTGAGATGGGAAGTCAAAAAAATCCGACTCAGCTTCATAAGATATGATTATTTGATGAGACATAATACATCATTTTTTTTTTAATTTTTTACCAAATTTATAAAGTTATTTCGCAATTTTGAAGATATTTCGATCAAAGATGACACATCGCCTGAAGGACGAGCATATAGAAGCTGTTGACATATTGGGTGTATAACTTAAAAATGCATATCTTTTGAACGCGGTTTTTATTTATAAGAACTAATATGTCACTTTGATGGGTACATATCTGTCATTTATTCTCACTTAGTTATTGAACATTAGAGTGTAAACAACATAGTCTTTTTTGGCTTTGAAAATGTCGAATTTTGTACAAAGAATGCTGGAAGTTTTGCTTTACTTATTTAATTTGAAAAAAAGTTCAGCTGAAGCACACCGCACATTGGTATGAGAAAAAAAGAGGGAAATAAATCTGTAACTTCTAAACCGTTCGTCCGATTTAAATGAAATTTCACATGCGCAAAGGGGAAGTGTTTTCGAGTTTAAGCCAGAGGTCCGCAAAGTAGGACACCTCGGTTATGGTCAATTTTAAAAATGATCCAATTTCTTCGTTTGTGTTCCGATTTCAAAAAAATTACATATATACAATCTTCTCATCGAGCACTACATAACCCCGCCCCTGGTATGGATATTATAGCAAAAAAAAAACGAAAATATCCCATTTTTGGAATTTTTCAATACTTTTTTGGGAATTGCGGGATTCCTGATTACAAATTTCAAAATTTGTTTTTATTTTTCTATTTTCAATAAAATATTCATAAATACAAATTTTATTTTAATTTTAAAAATTTTTATCTATACAAAAACTCAATAAAAAGCATTTTTTGTCATATTTTTCACAAAAGTATTCCATGCATTTTTTAATTGTCAAAAGTTATATACATTATTGAAAAGTAGACAAAATCCTCTATCCGTTGATGTATAACATGTCTACATTATGTTTTTTACGAGGCAAATTAATTAGGGAAAACTTAACAACTCGCAGAGAATATACCTAACATAGAAATTCATAAAAGAGCATGTTGCCTACATAATAACATTTTTATGAATGTAAATAACAGTGCTAGGTAAATATATCAACGGATAGAGGATTTTGTCTACTTTTCAATAATATATATAACTTTTGACAATTAAAAAATGCATGGAATACTTTTCTGAAAAATATGACAAAAAATGCTTTTTATTGAGTTTTTGCATAGATACATATTTTTCACTAAGGGTTTAGAAGTTACAGATTTATTTCGCTCTTTTTTTTCTCATACCACTGTGCACCGATTGCACACCAAAGTTTATGGTGAATGTTTTCCATCGCTTTCAACGTGCAAGAGATGGTTTGAGCTGTTCAGAAGTGGTGATTTTGACACGGAAGACAAATATCGCCCAGACCAGCCAAAAAAATGGATACATTACGATAACCCGAAGCGTTAAAGATCGTACGTGAAGCTTGGAAAACTAGTAGAATTGACACCAAAGCCAAATATCCATTGTGCATAGGTAATTTTCTGTACCTGGTGGGACTAAAAGGGTCATATCTATTATTAGCTGCTGAACTCTGACTATTGGCAGAAAAACGCTTAAAATATGCGGTCAGACATGAATCCGTAATATTCATGACAACGCCCGGCCACATGGTAATTATTGCCTCACCCGCTTTTTAGTCCAGACCGTGCACAGTCCGACTACTATTTGTTTCGATCGATTGAAAACACTCCCTCTGTGATACACTTCACTTTGGAATAGAGTATCCTATATTGGCTGGATACATTCAGTTCTTTTGGTTCGAAAACCATATGTTGCCAGAAAGATGGGAAAAAATCTTGCTAACAATGTCCAATAATTTGAATAAATTTGTATTGTAAAAGCTAAAAAATTTAATAAATCTCATTCTAATTCAGAGCTTGATGAACTTTCATATTTAATTTTTTGCTTGGGCCAGCACTCAGGGGATGACCCCTACTCATGCTGTGAATTGTGTTGGATTTTTTATTATCTACTAAAAAAAAACATAAAAATAAAAGTAAATTTTTTCTGAAATTTGGGCGCCTCGAAAAAGATTTTTTTTGCCACGAAAATGTTTACAAGAAAATTTCAGGGTCAACAAAGCTAAAAAAGTTGTAGATAAAGCTATTATCTCCAAATGTTGTTATAATATCTTTAAACGTTAAAATTGTACATTAATTCAAATTTTATATTTTCGATCATGGAAAATCCCTATATTATAATTTTTAATTTCCGAAAAAATCATAAAATTATTTCATTTCACTTAACTGTCCTAAAAAAATAAATAAACCTTAATATCTCTTGAACTAAAAGAGATAACTTAAATATGTATGCATGATCTTCTAAATGGCTATTTATGTTCCAAATTTCAGCTTATTCGGATCATATTTGGATTTTTAGCGATTTTTTTAAAAAATGTAGCTAATTAAGCGAAAATATAATGTTTTCCAACTTTGATATCTTTGGTGACCCTAAATTCTAATTCTTAAATACCCTTTTTAAAAGGATTTTTTTTGATTTTCTTGAAAAAAGGGTAAAATTGAATTGATAGAGGGTTAAGATCTTCCACAAAATTTATCCTTATAAAATTAGACAATATAACTCTGATAATAAGGATTCTCCCAGACATTAAGTTACAACATCATCAAAATATTAAAACTTTGACCCAATCATGAAAAAACATGTAAGAGTACTATATTTGGCCGTGCCGAATCTTAAATACCCTCCACCTAAATATGATGGTATAACAACTGAAATAATATAGCAATTGTTAGAAAGACTAGTTTAGGTAGAAGAAATTTAATTTGAAATGTACAAAAAATTGTATCTAATTCAGCAACTTATAATTGAAATTCCTATTAAAACGTATGAAAATTAACAATTAGTTAATACGTTTGGATCAACAATTTTCCCTTTTAACCTCAAGTGAAGAAACAGAGTATAAAAAAGGGTATACAAATATATTAAGACAAATTTCAAAATATTTGGTTGTGGGACTTATTATGATGCGATGTGGCCAATTATGGACCAATATTCACAAAATTGCGTATTATGATTTTTGAATACAAATTACTGATTTGTGTACTATTTTGGTTTAATATATGGATGTTATAACTAGAGATGCTAATCGGGACTGATTTTTAAAAATCCCGGGGTTCGGGATTTGGTAAAGAATTCCGAAATCCCGACCCGGGGTTTCCGGATTTTCGGGAAATCTAAAATCCCGACAATTATAAGAAAGAAACGTACATAATTATGTCTTTACAATTGAAAGTAAATTTTTTATTTAGCAATTAATTTTTATTAGACACTAAAAAGCATAAAATACTCGCATAAGTACATTATATAAGAAGAAATAACAATAAAATATGTACATTAGGTCGGGTCGATTTGTATGGACGAACAAAACTTAAAAAATCGTATAGCAGAAACGCAATCTACGCAAAATTCTAAGAAATTATCCCCATGAAACCACATGTCTAAAATCAAATACTATCTTCCGCATTTCGTCTTTTATCCAATAAAAAAACTATTAAAAAATATATACTGAAATATCATTGGATAAAAGACGAAATGCGATAGGATTTGATTTGATTTTAGACCTATGGTTTCTTCTTAGAATTTTCCGTAGAATGCGTTTCTGCTATACGATTTTTCGTAAACTGGTGAAAAACCGTACTTTAGTATAAAAAAGTGTTTATTTTAAATAGCTTCTTAAGAATACTATTGCATCTATGGTTTCATCTGCCATTCTGGAACGAATTTTGTTTTCGACATACGCTGCTGCCGAAAAACATCTTTCACATTCCATCTTTCACAATGGTAAACCCGTTTGCAAATTGTTGGCATCACTGTTTTTATAAATGTCATAGCAAAAGGAAAAGGAATTTTTAAAACAAGAACTCATAAGAGCTTTACCGGTGAAACAATTAAGAAGTTATAATTTATAGTATTGCGTATTTAATAAGTAAATTTGAATTAATTAAATAAATAAATATACATATTTGAATTGATTTCTTATGTTGTTTCATTAAAACACAACATAATTGTGGCGACGAGGATTCCAATTGTAATTTTTCCCCGCGTTCTATTAAATAGTTTCACCGTCTCTTTTCAATTGAAATAAAAATCTGCGACAAATATTCAAGATGACGGACAAATGCCTTGAAACATTAACAAAGCTTTTGCAAAATCACGATACAATACTTCAACAGCTTTTGCAGAAAAACGAGGATAGAAACATAACCTCAAATACGGCATTTGATCTCTCAACGCAAATCACAGAATTTTGTTACGATGCAGATTCGGGAGTTTATTTTGAATCATGGTACAATAGATATGAGCAGCTTTTTAAAGAAGATGGCAAAAATCTTGATGACCCTACGAAAGTGAGACTTCTCCTGCGTAAAATTCATACGTCAAATTATGAAAAGTACTCCAACATAATTCTGCCAAAAATGACAAATGATTTTAGTTTTGAAGAAACTGTTAAAAAACTAACTGACCTATTTGGGCCAAAAAAATCATTGTTTCATCGCCGTTACGATTGTCTTCAGCTGGAGAAAAGCGACGCAGAAGATTTTACTACTTATGGAAGCAAAGTAAACAAACTTTGTGAAGGTTTTGAATTGTCTAAAATATCAACGGATGAGTTCAAAAGCTTAATTTTTATCCTTGGATTGAGGTCATCACGCGATAAAGAAATTCGCACACGTCTTTTGTCAAAACTAAACGACGGCACACTCAACGGAATTGACAAACTTATAGCCGAGTGTCAAATGCTCATAAATCTTAAGTCAGATGCTAATTTAGTTGAGAAAGCCAGCACATCAAAGGCCGCTGTAAATTCTGTAAAACAGTCTCGTGTCAAAAATCATCCAATAAGCTCACATCAAGAACAAGCTGGAAGTGGTAAATCTCCTAGCAAATCATCAAGCACTCCACGTACACCATGTTGGGCATGTGGCGGAATGCATTATATGAAAAATTGTCAATACAAAAATCACAAGTGTAGGCAATGCGCACGAGTTGGACACAAGGAAGGTTATTGTGGCTGTTTCCCCAACAAGCAGCCAAATAAGATAAGTACTTTTTCTAAATTCAATCGTGATAAAGCTTCTGTCAATGAAATTTTTGTTAATAGCGTAGGTGATATGCAAACAAAGCGCAAATTCATTACATTACGCTTAAATGGTGTTGATGTAACTCTGCAGATCGACTGCGGCTCAGATATTACAATCATATCGAAATCGATTTGGGAGCATATTGGCAAGCCTAATTTAACAAAGCCCACATCCACAGCACATAACGCTGACAGGCGTCGTCTTAACATATACGGACAATTTATGTGTGATATTTGTTTTCAAAATGTCGTTAAAACCGGAATATGTTATGTCGCTGATGACATAAATCTTCTCGGAATAGATTTCATGGAAAAATTTAATCTGTGGGACGTTCCTCTTCGAGAAGTTTGCAATCACATAACAGAAGATCACATATCAAAAAACTCAGTAGTTTCACAGTTCCAGAAACTATTTGATGGAAGTTTAGGACTTTGTACCAAAACAAAAGTTAAGCTTCATCTCAAGCAAAATGTTAAACCCGTTTTCAGGCCAAAACGACCAGTCGCTTATGCAGTTTTGCCCCTAGTAGACGAAGAGTTGCAGAGACTGCAAAGTTTAGGAATTATTTCCCCCGTTGAATATTCTGACTGGGCGGCACCTATTGTCGTTATAAAAAAGAAGGAGGGCAACGTCAGAATCTGTGCAGATTACTCAACAGGTTTAAATGATGCACTCCAACCAAACCAATTCCCACTCCCACTGCCTGAAGACATATTTGCAAAAATCGGAAATGGTAAAATTTTCAGTCATATAGACCTTTCCGACGCATTTTTACAAGTCGGAGTTGAAGAAGATTCATGTAAGATGCTCACTATCAACACGCATCGTGGTCTTTTTACCTTCAACAGACTACCACCTGGTATAAAATCAGCTCCGGGAGCATTTCAACAAATAATGTCATCCATGGTCGATGATCTTGACGGAGTTGCTGCATACATGGACGACATAATTGTGTCAGGCACTAACGAAGCATGTCACAATGCAAATTTAACTCGTGTTCTAGAAAGAATAACAGATTTTGGGTTTACACTTAAAATAGAAAAATGTAAATTTGGCATGCAGTCTGTACGATATCTTGGACAAGTCATAGACAAGGACGGACTTCGTCCTGATCCTGGCAAAGTTGAAGCCATAACCAACATGCCACCACCATCTAATCTGTCAACTCTACAATCATATCTGGGTGCTATAAATTATTATGGCAAATATGTCGGAAAAATGCACGAGCTGCGCCGACCTCTAGATGCACTTCTCCATAAAAACGCTGTATGGAACTGGACATCCGAGTGCCAGCGATCGTTTGACAAATTCAAGGAAATTTTGAAGTCTGATCTTCTCCTCACACATTTTGACCCAGGGTTGGAAATAGTTGTTGCCGCAGACGCATCATATACAGGCGTTGGTGCATGTATATACCATAGGTATGATGACAAGTCTATTAAAGCTATTAGTCATGCATCGAGATCGTTGACGAAAGCCGAGCAGGGCTATAGTCAAATAGAAAAAGAAGCGCTTGCTTTAGTATTCGCTGTTACCAAGTTTCACAGATACATTTTTGGTCGTAGATTCACCCTTCAAACCGACCACAAGCCCTTGTTGTCTATATTTGGCTCGAAGAAAGGTATCCCAATATATACAGCAAATCGATTGCAAAGGTGGGCGCTCACGCTTAAAACGTATGATTTCAATATTGAATATATATCAACAACAAACTTTGGCTATGCAGATGTTCTTTCTCGTCTGATTAATGAGTACGTTAAACCAGATGAAGAATATGTAATTGCTTCAATACAAGTAGAGAATGATATAGATCGTGTTCAAGACGACATACTTCAAAAGCTGCCAGTAACTCACACAATGGTTCAAAGAGCTACACAACAATCACATCTGTTGCAAAAAGTTATACAAAACGTTCAGAACGGCTGGCCCGCAGCTGCTAAAATCGATGATTCTGACGTCCGCAACTTTTATAAACACAAAGATGCTCTTTACGTTTCCAACGACTGCCTAATGTATGGAGAACGCATTGTCATACCACGCAAGTACAGAACCCGTATCTTGCAACAGCTCCATAAAGGGCATCAAGGAATGCAAAGAATGAAAACAATTGCAAGAGCCTATGTTTTTTGGCCAGGTATGGATGTGCAAATTGAGGATTTGGTAAAAAACTGCAATAAATGTGCCGAGGTCGCGAAATCTCCCACTAAGACGCTTCTTCAGTCGTGGAAAACACCGAATGGTCCATGGGAACGCATACACATAGACTACGCTGGTCCAATGGAAGGTACATATTTCCTTGTAGTTATAGACGCTTATTCAAAATGGCCAGAAATTCTTGCAACAACCTCAACAACAACTAACAAAACCATTCAATTGTTAGAACCCGTGTTCGCTAGATTTGGTATTCCACAAACCTTAGTTTCGGATAACGGTACCCAATTCGTTTCAGCACAATTCGAGATGTTTTGTCAACAAAATGGTATCGAACACATTCGGACAGCACCGTACCACCCGCAGTCAAATGGGCAGGCTGAAAGGTTTGTCGATACGTTGAAAAGATCTCTTCAGAAAAATCAAGGGGAAGGAGGCTTACAGGACGCTCTTCAAGTGTTCCTATCTACCTACCGTAGTACACCAAATCCCAACGCACCTATGCAAAAATCTCCAGCAGAGATTATGCTAGGATGGAAAATAAAGACGCCACTAGACTTGCTTAAGCCAAAAGTTCAACACAGCAACGAGTATGACGAACGCCAACAAATCCAAAATAAACAATTCAACGAGTACCATAAAGCAAAGCATCGTCAATTTCTAGTCGGAGACACCGTTGATGTAAAGGTTTATCACAACAACAAGTTTAGATGGTCAACAGGTTCAGTTAAAGAACAAATAGGAAAAGTAATGTACAATGTTCAACTACAAAATTCAAATAGGACTATCAGACGTCATGCAAATCAAATGCGATTGCGTTCAAAGCAATTGCCTCTTGAAGAAGCTGATATGGAATTACCATTGGATATCATTTGCCACGAACCGAAACAACAACCACCTAGGCAACTGACGATACCCTTGCCAGTTCATAATGACCAAGACAGTGAAGGAAATACGCCAATTCGCAGATCCGCTAGAGAGCGAAGACAACCCCAGCGGTTCAGGGACTTTCATTTTTAACGAGGAAGGTGTTGGCATCACTGTTTTTATAAATGTCATAGCAAAAGGAAAAGGAATTTTTAAAACAAGAACTCATAAGAGCTTTACCGGTGAAACAATTAAGAAGTTATAATTTATAGTATTGCGTATTTAATAAGTAAATTTGAATTAATTAAATAAATAAATATACATATTTGAATTGATTTCTTATGTTGTTTCATTAAAACACAACACAAATACTTATAACAAATCTGCAAGTATTTGCCTCTTGTTCCTTCAGAAATAAAATGATCTATTTCTTTTGCAAGTTGAAAATCTACATTATAATTTGGTTTCGTAATTGTTATTTGGGGTTTTTACATTTATTAATAATATCTTTTAGTCTTTTAGTAATCGAAATATTTTCATTTTGTTCGAGCTCCTCATCTGAGATAAAATAAATTTAATTTGAAGAGGATTTAAATTGAGTTTTGTTAGATAACTTACAAAAAAAGTTGAAGAATTAATTTTCTAGAGCCCCACTCAAGGAAAACCAAAAATACCGTTTTCCTAGCAGGAGTTGAGCTTAACAACTTTGCTGAACATCGCTTTACGATATTCGGGCATGTAGAATGTCAAAATTAATGAAAAAGTCATACAAAAATGACTATTTATTTGTGAAAAACGGGATTTGGAAAATCCCGAAAGCCCCGGGATTTAAAATTAAAAAATCCCGGGCTTCGGGATTTAGAAAATCCCAAAAACCGTATTTTTGTAGAGGGCTATTTTTGTAGAATTTCATATATACAACGCTATTAACAAGAGTGGACATTATATGGGAGCTATGCCGAATTATGGACCAATATTTAAAAAATCTTGTAGTACGTTTCATGGATACAAATTACTGATCGGTGTAAGATTTTTGTTCAGTATAGATTTGTTTGGATATTTCTGCAGGTTAATGTGTTTTCCTGAAGTGGTTCTTATATGGAGGCTATGACCAATTATGGGCCTATCATCAAAAAATTTCGTACATCGCTTTTTGTATATGTTGAATAAATTTGTTTGGAATTTCAACCTGATAACTATATTTGTAAGAAATTTATGAGGATTTTAGTGAATATCGGTTAAATATGGACCGATATTCACAAAATCCAGAAGTATGATTACTGGATACAAATTACTAATCTGTGCGTAATTTCATTTTGATATCGATATGTTTTAAATATTTTTTAAGGTTAATATCTTTTTCGGAAATGGGCCTTAATGGGGACCTATGACCAATTATCGGTCAATCTGCATAAAATTTGTTACAGTAATATCTATGTATATGAGAATTATTTTTGTCGAATTTTAGCATGCTAAAGGTATTTATAAGATATGGGAGCTATGGTCAAATATGGACCGATATTCACAAAAACCTGTAGTATGATTTCTAAATATAAATTACGGGTCTGTGTGAAATTTTGTTTTGATATTCATATTTTTTAGATATTTATGTAGGTTATTGTGTTTTTCGGAAGTGGTCCATATATGGGAGCTATAGCCAATTATCGGCCGATCTTCATAGAATTAGGTACAGCGATTTTGGTATATATGGGGATTATTTGTTTCCAATTTCAACTTGATAGCGACATTTATAAGACATTTATGCTTATTTAAGAGATTTTCGGAAGTGTACTTTATATGAAGGCTATGGTCAAATATGGGCCGATCCACGAAAAATTTTGTAATATAAATTTTTTTTACCACAAGACTTATTTTTCCTGAATTTTCTATGGATATTGCTATTCTGTAGGCATTTATAGACCATAGAACCATATTTCGAGTAGAAATTTGTATGGGGGCTAGGAGAAATCATGGACCGATTCTTATAATTTTCACCAGAGTTTCTCCTTTTATCATAAAAGTAACGAGTGCAAAATTTTATGATATTAACTGCAATATATTTACAAAAATGACCAAAAATATGTGAAAACAAGTAAGAAAGTATGGTCGGTCAAGCCCGACCATATAATACCCTACACTAAGTAAAAGAGCAAAAAAAATTTTCTTTTAAAATTTAAATAATTTATATTTTTTAGTGATTTTCGGAAGTGGGCCTTATATGGGGGCTATGACCAATTATGGACCGATCACCATGAAATTAGGTCGTGTGATTTATGTCTATATTAAAGTTAACTATGTTGAATTTTGTGTGTTTACCAACATTTTTAAGCGATTTATGCACGTTAAAGTGATTTTCGGATGCGGGTCTATATGGGAGCTATGACTAATTATGGACCGATCGTAACAAAATTTGGTGACATGAATTTTGTGTATATAAAACTTATTTGGAGCGGAATTTGTGGAGATACATATATAAATTAAACATTTATGACCGATAAAGTCCAATTTCGGGAGGACATTTGTATGGGGGCTAGGTGAAATAATGGACCGATTTCAGCCAGTTTCAATAGGATTGGTGCTTGAGCCGAAAAAATAATATATATCAAATTTCATCGAAATATCTTCAAAATTGCGACCTGTACTCTGCGCACAAGGTTTACATGGACAGCCAGCCAGCCAACCAGACGGACGGACGGGCGGACATCGCTTAATCGACTCAGAAAGTGATTCTAAGTCGATCGGTATACTTTAAGGTGGGTGTTAGACTAATATTTTTGGGCGTTACAAACATCTGCACAAACGCATAATACCCTCCCCACTATGGTGGTGTAGGGTATCATTATCAATTTTTTTTGAGGTTGTCCCACATTTTAATTCATAACTTTGGTTCCACTGTACCGATTTCGCTGATTTTCAATACCAAACTGCTTAGGACAATAATAAAGATTTTTCTTGTAACTCTACTAAGTTTGTTTGCGTATTTTGGACGTGGGCGTGTTTTACACATACGGACAGACAGACGGGCATGGCTCAATCGACTTAGAATTTCTTAAGGATCAATAATATATATACTTTGTTGTGTCTCAGATGAATATTCCTCAATGTTACACACGGAATGACAAACTTATATATACCCTCATTCACCACTTATGGTGGTGGAGGGTATAAAAAAACTAAGACCAGTTGGACTACAAGTTTATTCTACATGATCTACTCAACATTCCCTTTCAGAATTATAGGGTCGCTATTCTGTTACAATCAAAAAGTCTCAATTTGTTGGACAGCGTTATTTATAAAATTAAAACTTTGACCCAGGATGAAATTGAAGTTATCATTAAAAAGCAGTTACTGAAATAAACAAAATTAGTGTTACCGTTACCTATTAACTGTTTAGCACCGGTAGCCAATATAGGTTTACATTAATTTTTGGTTTTATTTTCTGTTCTAACATGAACTAACTAATATTTAGGGTATATAAAATACCACATTACCGATTACAGCACACTTACTTGCTAACTTTAAAGACAAGTGTCAGTTCTATGCTCCTGGAGTTTGACAGTTGTATTTCACTCCAAATCAAAACAGAGTTTTATTATGCTTGATGAAGTTCTTATTCGAGTAGGAAAGAAAACAAATAAATAAATAAATATTTATTATGTTTGTTTCCCATATGCAAGCCAGTCAGTCATTCATTCATTCTTTCTATTTATATGTTTTATTTTTTTAACAAAGAATATTTTTACGATGAAAAATGGTCACATCAAAATCAAATAATCTGTCAAATGCATTCGCATATAGTACATTTAATTGTTTATTGTTGCGAATAACTTGTTTTTTTTTTCTTTCTTAAATTTTATATTTATATAATTTTAATCGATAGTCGTAGTGGTATTTGATAATGTTTTCAATACAAATGAGTAATGTAACGAGTAATGTGATGCATTGAAAAGAAAATTGATGTTGTAAAATGGGGCGCACACACGAAAGCTCTGTTGAAATGTTAAATAATATTGTTTCAACTTTCATAACTTTTTGCTTCAAATTTCTACTGGGTCTTGTATTAAGCGATTCGTATCTTTAAATCTAAATAAAACAAAGTGTGGGTGAGATAACATCTTTTATGTTTATTTTTTTAATTCTTGTTGTGTAATATTATATTTATATTATGAGAAATATTTTCATCTTTTAAATGAATATCTCCTTAATATTTCAAACCTACATACATATGTTTCTAGTCTATGCAAACAATGAAACATATCATCGTAATCATGAATATCATAAACATACGTTTAAATTTAGTTTTTAAAATAGAAGGGTTGTTTTTATTTAGAAATTCATGCTTTTGTATTATTTGTTTCTATTCTTATTATCCACATAACAAATTGTAACAGTGATGTAAGGGTTCAGGTGTAAAATATACCAAATATATTTTACATATGTACATGTATTGAAATTTTGATAAAATGAATCACTACTAATATTTGAATAAATAAATAAAACATAACTGCAATTACACAAAAGTATTACGAAATCATTGAGTACTGTGTGAGCTGCCAACTTTAATATAGATTGTGGGGTTTAAGAATTAGCTAAAGCGCTTTGAAAAGCATTTTTTGCTTTCTATGGTTATTACATGAGCTTTAGCTTCTCAAGAATAAGCTTTATTTCAATTGTGTAGCTGCGAGTCCAACTGAAATATAACGGCATCTGTCCAATGCACAGTGGTTTAAAAACTTTTTTTTTTGGAAATAATTTGGTATCTTGGGATCTATTGGAGATATTGTTACGAAATTTCACATGGTTTGAGCTGAGGTGTTTCCGAGTTGATTTGTGTTTGTTCAGCTTCCTAGCGCTAATCGGGGCAAGTATGTGGCCACTCAAATTTGGTCACCTCGGGTCTCAATTTTTTTAAAAAAATCGCCAAAAATCCATTTATGATCCGAATGAGCTGAAATTTTGAATATAAATAGCAGGGACCGTAACGGTTATAAGGTATATCAAAAAAGTTATTTTATAACCGTTATTTTGTGACTTTAAAAATAAAAATCCATCTAAAACTATTATTTTTCAACGTAAAAATAAAAGTTCCGATGAAACTGTTAAAAAAGAGTTTTAAATATCCGTCATAAATAAAAGTCTTTTGATGACTTTTATTTTTTCCGTCAGAAAAGAACTCATTTGAGGACTTTTATTTTTTCCTTAAAAAAAACTCTTTTGAGGACTTTTATTTTTTCCGTCAGAAAATAAAACTTGAAATTGCTTGTCGTTGGTCAGATCATTGCTATTTGTAATCACCTTGCATTGCAATTTAATAAATAATAAAGAGATACGAAAAAACAAAAACAATTTAATAATAGGAATCAATCAATAACAAATTAAAAACACACATGTTTTTATTTTAATGACGATTTATTAAATTGCAATGCAAGGTGCTTACAAATAGTAATGATCTGACCAACGACAAGCAATTTACATAAAATGAGTTTTATTTTCTGACGGAAAAAATAAAAGTCCTCAAATGAGTTTTTTTTCTGACGGAAAAAATAAAAGTCCTCAAAGGAGTTTTTTTTCTGACGGGAAAAATAAAACTCCTCAAAAGACTTCTATTTATGGCGGATATTTAAAACTCTTTTTTTAACAGTTTCATGGGAACTTTTATTTTTACGCTGAAAAATAACTGTTAACTTTGGAGTTGGGATCATTTTTTTAATATCACCATAGATTCTGAAAGATCACGTCAATACGAATCTATTGGTATATAAGAGTATATGTCTCCGTTGACTCTAACATAGTGATTTTTTGATTTCAAATTTTCTGGAAATTTACGGTCTCTGAAAATACGCTTACGCTTAAATTACGCTTAAAAGGTTTGTGGAACTTCTGAGGAGTAAATAAAGGCTTTTAATATAAGTATTTGATATTGTTGAAAACATTATGACCTGAGGATTGATATTTTAGTAAAACTAAATAATTTTATAAAATTTTGGGACTTATTTAACTTAAAAACTAAAAAAAAATTTATATGGTGATTTTCCACGAATAAAAATATAAAATTTTAAGTAATGTAAACATTTAACAATTAAAGATATTATAACAAAATTTGGAACCAATATAGACTAAACTATTTTCTAGACTATTTTCAAATACTGAAATTCCTAAAACGGGGAAAATGTGTTCTAAAAACTGAGTTTTTTCAGAAAAGTGCATACTGTGATGTTATTTAATATGTGATAGTAAAAACACTTAGTAAGTATTGAAGAAACATATACCCCATATATACAAATATGAAGCTTTTTCGTGGATCGGTGCTTTGCCTTTTTAGACTTTTTTACTCAAACCGAAATTTTTCTTTTAAAATTGGTCAAGTTTGGATAGGACTGGTGGGTGGCGTGAGCCAAATTTTTCTTTACACGCTTTTGAATTAAGTTATCTTTCCGGATAATATAAAAATTCTATATAGTCCCGAAGAAATTTTTTTTCTACAAAAGAAAAAATATATGGGCTTTTTTGGGAAAAAACGTAAAAAATACGACCCTTTTTACAAGTTCCAACTTTGGATGCGTATAACTTTTTATAGGGAAAAGATAACTGTTAGCAAGTTATTTTTATTTTATTTAAAATTTTATAGCATAAAAAGATCGAGCAAAATTAAAAAAAATAAATCAATAAACCTGAATATCTCTTCAACTAATAGAAATAACCTACACTTGTAAGCGTAATTTTTGTAGATCATCTCAAGGACCATTTACATTCAAAATCTCATCTCATTCGGTTCCCACTCGTAGTTTTAATCGGTCGAAATTCAATAATGACTATAATTTTATTAAAATATTTAAGATAATTCGTTTTGATAGTATTCCTTTTCAAATCAGAAATATTAGGCACCTTTACAATTTCTCAAAGAACTAAAAATGCCAATTTGTTTAGGTAGTGATAACCGAATTTATTGCAAGTCGAATTATTTAGTATCTTCGGACCTTTTTTATATTTGATATATTCGTATGATATGCCAACTAACAATCGCACTCATACATCAACATTTGCTGATGATACTGCTATTCCAAGCATTCATGAAAACCCTCAAGAAGCGTCTCGTTACTTACAAACCCACATATTTGAATTAGAAAAATGGTTAAAACAATGGAAAATTAAAGTCAACGAGCGTAGAGAATCATGCCCCCTATTCATATCAATAACCAAAAAATAATTCAACAATCGGAAGTGAAATACCTCGGAATACATCTCGATCGTCGGCTTGTATGGAAAAGTCATATATGTAGATGTAAAGTTGAGTCAAATGAAATTGAAATCAATTCAAATTAATTGGCTTATTGGCAGAAACTCTACGATTAGTTTAGATTGTAAACTTCTAATTTATAACATGATCATAAAACCGATATGGTGTTATGGCATACAGTTATGGGGCACGGCCTCAGCGTCAAATGTAGAAAAGATCCAAAGACGCCAAAACAAGTTTCTGAGAATGATCACAGTTGCCCCCTTGGTATATAAAAAATGCGAATATACACAAAGATCTAAACGTGCCCCTGAGATCACGAAGAATGCAGAAAAATATATAAAAAAGCTTGAAATTCACCCAAACCCATTGGGCCGCAACATATTAGTTAACCGTGGCCACACTCGATTAAGAATGAGGGACACAACAGACCTAATCTAGAAGGAAGAATGCCAATTTAACCAAAACAACCATGAATACAAAATTTTTCGTCCGGCACACTGTGGAAATCAACAATTTAGTGGCGCAAAAAAAAAAAAAAAACTTTCGCATATGTGATTTATTGTTATGTAGTTTCAATCTATAGTTGTTGCTGTACTTAAAAATATTTAAGATTTATTAATAACTTCAGTGGTTTGGTATTGACAACTATTTAAATGTAAAAAAATTTTCAGAAATTATTTTTATGAAGAATTGTTTTCAAATTAAGCAGGATAGTACAAGGTTTTCTTTAAGTTGTATTTTTACTTTTTTTTATGTAGATGGAATATGTGGCTTGGTAAATCAGAAAAATAAAAATAAATTTTCCGCTATTTGTGATAACCAATGGCCATATTCTTATAGATTTTTTTTATTTTTTTACTTTTTGAATTTTCGGAAGGTTGCCAGTTACTAATTCTGTGAGATGCAGTCCTAATTTTTTTTACCAATATCAAGGCTATATTATAGACTACATATGGTGAAAAATTTAGCTGCGAAAAAGTGCGAGGTGAATTTATATAATTTCGTCGTTGGGACGTTGTAAAATCTCGTACTAAATTTGTTCCTTATTTTTTTTTTAAGATTGTATATAAGAAGTGTTATTGGTAATTATATTATATAAAAATGAAATTTATGTAATTCAAACTACTTACAAGTTGCAAAAAGCAAATGCCCATATACCAAATTTGACATAAAATTGTGAGTCCTTTTAAATATGGTAGTGCTTTATTTAGATTGAAAATAAAACATTTGCAAAGCGTTTTATGTCTATATTAATATATTTGTTTTAACGCTGTGTTATATCCACATTGTCCAGAACTTCATCTGCAAGTTATAAAAAAAGGGAACCGTTTTCGAATGATGTTAGGCAACTTTTGTTGGATCCATTACGTCCTAGTGATTCATCAGACTCTGAAGACGACTAATTTAAATAAATTTTAAAAATCTCATAATAAAAATTCACAAAATTTCAACAAGTGTTAGTTAGCTTAATTACACTTTATTTCATTGTTTAATTATAACTAATAAAATTATTTCATAACTAATTATTGTTATTCGTTTTTAAAAATAAAACTAAAAAAAATTTAATTTTATATGAATATTTCGACCTATGCCGGCAATAGGGTAAATGTCCAAAATCTATAGATTTAAATAGTTACTTTCTATAAATAAAATTACTTAAAAAATTTAAATTTTTTGAAAGATATATTAAAATAATTTCTTACAATTGAAAAAAGTATAGAATTTCTTCCGAGGTATTGTAGTTTAGCAGCCTCTCCCGCTCATTCTACTGAAGTAGCAGTACCCATTTTGCATTACTTTATTAGCTTACCTCCTTGCCTGCAATATTTCCATATAAATGAAATTAATATGACCAAGCGTTTAGAAGATACGAATTTAATTCCACTAAATTAGGGTGTTCTCCCACTGTACGGCACTTGCTGGATTTATTAAATCATAATATTAATAGGCAAGTTGATTTCTTTAGACCCCTTTTACGCTCACATTATACATTCAATTTAGGCAAGAAATATATCATTTTAAAGGGTTTTGAAATCGGTTCAGTTTTTTAGGAGTTATAAGCGTTTATGTTACTAACACATATGCGAAAACGTGTACATATGAACCTTAAGCTAAAAAGTAAACAAAGCAAGGCGTGTTTGTCCAATTTGTTGTTGTAAATAAATAAGAGAAACAATTAAACAGTATTGATTTCGCTCTGTTTTATGTGACTGTTGTTATAGAAAACAAAGAAGAAGATTTTAGTAATTTAAAGTCACAAAAATATATGTATTTTGAAGGTGTTTTTATACCCTACACCACCATAGTGGGGAGGGTATTATGCGTTTGTGCAGATGTTTGTAACGCCCAAAAATATTAGTCTAACACCCACCTTAAAGTATACCGATCGACTTAGAATCACTTTCTGAGTCGATTAAGCGATGTCCGTCCGTCCGTATGGTCGGCTGGCTGGCTGGCTGGAAGATATTTCGATCAAATTTGGTACATATTATTTTTTCGGCCCAAGGCTGAAATCGGTCCATTATTTCACATAGCCCCCATACAAATGTCCTCCCGAAATTGGACTTTATCGGTCATAAATGTTTAATTTATATATGTATCTCCACAAATTCCGCTCCAAATAAGTTTTATATACACAAAATTCATGTCACCAAATTTTGTTACGATCGGTCCATAATTAGTCATAGCTCCCATATAGACCCGCTTCCGAAAATCACTTTAACGTGCATAAATCGCTTAAAAATGTTGGTAAACACACAAAATTCAACATAGTTAACTTTAATATAGACATAAATCACACGACCTAATTTCATGGTGATCGGTCCATAATTGGTCATAGCCCCCATATAACCCCACTTCCGAAAATCACTCAAAAATATAAATTATTGAAATTTTAAAAGAAACATTTTTTTGCTCTTTTACTTTGTGTAGGGTATTATATGGTCGGGCTTGACCGACCATACTTTCTTACTTGTTAAATTTATCAAAGGTTTATAAAACTAAATTTCCATTCAAAATTTGTTTTATAAACCTTTGACAAATTTAAAAACTGTTTATGCATATGGGGGTAATTGTACATAAGTAAATAGTTATTTTATAATATGTGCTGAACAATAATTGTGACGATTTTCAAACTTCATACGAATCAATTACTTATCACTGCATGAAGTTTAATCAAAAATTTACAAAGTAAATTGTTATTTCTAAATATTTTGTGAACTATAATTGCAAGATTCTTCAAACTTAGTCTAAATGGTTCTTTTATAATTTTGCATAGTTTCGCAGGAATTGTTCGGGATTGGAATAGTGGGCGTGGCACACACTATACAAATAAATTTCGAATATCTGTAGAACTATAATTTAAAAGTGTTTAAACTTATAGAAAAATAATTACTTATTACTGTGCGGAGTTTAGCTGAATATAGACGGAATTAGATTAGAGTGCATTGCACACAAAAATTAGGTGAGTCACCACCCATACAAAGTAATAATTGCAAGGTTCTTCAAACTTTGTCCGCATAGCTCTCTTACCATTTTACACAGATTGGCTGAAAATGGTCGGGATTGCATTAGTGGTTGTGGCACAAACTAAATAAGTCATTTTGAATATCTGGAGATCTATAATTCTAAAAGAATTTAAACTCTGTATCAATCAATTTATTACCATTTTATGGAGGTTAGATAAAAACGAATTTATTTCTGTTCCTTGTTCGAAGTTTAGCTAAGCATGATCGGCTTAGTAGGAATGACCCCTCCCTTATAAAGGAAAGTTGATATTTACATAAAAGTTTAAAAAATGGGTGGGATCAGAGCAGTAGTGTGGTATCTCCCATACAAAATTTGTTAGTTATTTTCGAATATCAAGTGAACTGTAATTGAGAGATTCTCAAATTTTGTATGTGTCATTTTCGTATTTCCATTCATATTTTTTTTTAATTTTACTAGGGTAGGGGTAGCGAAGTACACCGGGTTATGCTAGTAATAATTATTACATATAAGATTTGTACCACTTATTGTTAGTTCATTAAATAATGAAGGCACAATAAATAAATGAAAATGAAAAAAAAAAATACAAGCTAATTGGGAGCCTAGTTATCGCCGCAATTTTAGCCTAAAACATACCTAAAACATTAAAAAATTAAATATAATCAGTTTAAACTATTATTTTTGTCTTTAAAATGTTGTAATATGATCTAAACACTTTCACATAGTAACATTTTATTATTTTCTTCTATTCAAATCATCTTGAAAAAAAGTTTCAAGGGTTTTTGTGTTTTCAGTCGTGGTATCGATTCTTGTGGAATTGCCCATATGGGCAACCACAATGCCCTTTCATCGTGTATATTTAAAAAATCTAAAATACTTTTTTTATTTTGATTATGAATTGTATTAATTTTTGATGCACAATCGACTGGTGAAATCAGATTTGCAATATATTCAACCGTTTTTGCTCTACAGAAAAATGTGCTCAAAATGCAAATCTTTAGGTGCGTTGAACGACCACAAGGAGTGAAAATTTTTTTTATTTGCGCAAAAACTTTCAGCAAAATGACGATACCCGAAAAACAAATGACGTGACTTGGTCGCAAACGAACTCTAATGTATATGTAGTACCCTCTGAATGGAACATAAACATCAAATTATTTTTCAGATACTCTTATTATTGCAAAAAATGTCACGTACGATGACATGGAATCGCCCATATGTAATTAATGCTCTAACTAACCTCCTCTAATAAAGTCTATACTTGTTATCTGGTCATGTATGTCCGACTCTGATTTCTTATCTAATTCTGTTAATATATGAACCATAATTAATTAAATTTCTTAACAACTAAACAATTTAAAAAACGGTTTTTTATTTCGCAAGCATTTTTAGCAAGGTTGGCTACCCCTGGACTACCGTTACCGATATTCTATAAATAATTTAAATTATAAAAATGCTTGTACATGTGTGAATCTTTATCCAAATCAAGTCAAAATTATTGTTAGAATTGTAGTCCAATATTTTTAGAGAACCATCGAATTGTCTAGCAATTTTGGAATTATAAGTTTTTTCCAAGAGAGCTGCATTTAGAACAGTGCTGTTCATCCCATACAACAATTGTTTAAAAAATTTAAACACATTTGTTACGCTCTTTTAAAGAGCGTAATAAATGTCTCATTTTTTCAAAAATTCAATAAGCATTGTTGTTGGTTGGTTTTTGGATGAAGCATAGCAAACACACGCGTTTCAATTACAATTGAACACAAAAAAACAAAGTTAAAAATAAATAAAAAATTTGAGAGTATTTCGGCCGTATAATGTATATTCTTTCATTTCCTTAAAATTTAAATTATATTCATTTAATAAATTGGTTTTATTTGACAAAAATTCTAAATTTAAACTTTCTTCATTTTGAATTTATTTTAAGTGTTTGACATTATGTTTGCTGGGTAGCTCTCTCACCAAATATCTTCATTTTTATTTTTGAACATCACTGACAGCGTTGCCGCTTTGGTCCAATTGGACCAAAATTGGTAGTTTGAAGTTAACAAATTGACTTTTGGTAGTTTGGTTGGTTTGTTCCGATATTTGTCGTATTTTGGTAGGCTACGATATTTCTGAATACAGAAGTAATTTTAAGAACAAAATAATTAAAATAATAACGAAAAAACTACTTATGTTATGCCAAAATAATAAAACTACATATTTGCAAAATATGAAGATAGCATTTTCTAAAATATTTAGTTTAGTCAGGTAAATGTGTATTTATTTAGTAGTGTTGAGTTCAAAAAATGCCAAAGGGCTCTCAAAACTTTTATTTTCTAATAATATGTGTTAAACTCTGCTTCAATATCATTCTTCCTCTGGATAATTTTATAGCAACAATAATATAATTTTAAGTTAACTATTAATTTTGAAACGCATTCATATAGCATTTCTAAAATATTTTAAATTTGGTAGGTTTTGGTAGGCTTTGGTAGTTTTTAATTTGAAATTTGGTAGGAAAAATATTTTATGAGTGGCAACGCTGATCACTGATTTAGAACAGTGATGTTCACGCCATACAACAATTGTTTGAAAAATTTACACACATTTGTTATGCTCTTTTAAAAACTGTTGTTCATTCATCGCTGAGAATGCGAAGAAACAACATGTGACGGATTATCGCAATTTTTTTCAGAAATTTATTAAACATTGTTGTTGGTAGTTTTTGTTTGAAGCATAGCAAACACACGCGTTTCAATTACAATTGAACACAATAAAAGAAAGTCAAAAATAAATAGAAAATTTAAGAGAATTTCGGACTTACAATGTATATTCTTTCATTTCCTTAAAATTTAAATTATATTCATTTAATAAATTGGTTTTATTTGACAAAAATTCTAAATCTAAACTTTCTTCATTTTGTTATTATTTTAAGTGTTTGACATTATGTTTGCTGGGTAGCTCTCTCACCAATACATCTTCATTTTTATTTTTGAACATCACTGATTTAGAACTCAAACTATAACATTTATCATATACATGGCAATAGCTTCCGATATTCATAATGCCTAAGTTGTTTCCATAGAGATTTTTTACATATTAAAGCTACATGATTAAGCTGAATTATGTGACAATAAAATAGTTTTCTAATATAGGGGTTTTATGGACGTAGGGTCAATTATGGACCGATCCTCATAAAAATTATTAGAAAGATCTAGGTTCATATAAAACATTTTTATGTCAAACTTTTTTATTTAGAAAATGTAAACCGATTTTCTTGTTTCTAACGTTTCATTTCCATTATGGTTGATATTTATTTTGTATATTTTTGTATTTTTAGAAGATCTCGAAATCTTAGCGAAAAGAAACGTCGAGATCAATTCAATTCACTGGTCAATGACTTGAGTGCATTAATCTCAACCTCAAATCGTAAAATGGACAAATCAACTGTACTGAAATCAACAATTGCATTTCTGAAACATCACAATGAGGCTACCGATCGTTCGAAAGTATTTGAAATACAACAGGACTGGAAGCCATCATTTCTGAGCAATGATGAGTTTACGCAATTGATGTTGGAGTCATTGGATGGTTTTATTATAGTATTTGGAAGTCGTGGTCCTATATTTTACACATCAGATAGTATAACAGCTCAATTAGGATATTTACCGGTGAGTAGCAGCTAATAACTGAAAGTTATTTTACAAATTTCTCATATAATTATATTTTTAATATTTAAAATTAATTTTTTCTAAATTTCTTTATAGTGTGATCTCATGAAGAGAACAATTTTCGATTTAGCATACGAAATGGATCATGAAAGTCTGCTAAATGTTTTCCTAAATCACAAACCCGTCATTGAACCCATGCAGACCGACATCAGTTCCCGGAATCAAATCACATTCTTTGTGCATCTGAAACGTGGCGGCATCGATGATCGTAGTAGTGGCAATACACATGAATTAGTAAAATTTGTAGGTTATTTTAGTATGTATTCCGTAAAGTATATGAGATTAGAATTTCTGTTGGGAATTAAAAACATATTAATTTCGTTTTCTCTTTATTCCCAACCAAACCCTTTAGGAAATGATGCTAATGTGGAGGCGGGAAGTATACAAAATACTCAATCATCATTACCACGTATTTTACAACTGAATGCTGCGAATGAGATTGATAAGAAGTTGATATTTGTGGGCACGGGACGTTTACAAATGCCCCAGTTGATACGTGAAATAACAGTGACTGATCCTACGCGCAACGAATTCACCTCAAAGCATAGTATGGAATGGAAATTTTTATTTCTGGATCATAGAGCACCACCCATTATTGGTTATATGCCGTTTGAAGTATTGGGTACCTCAGGCTATGATTACTATCATTTCGATGATATAGATGATATTGTGAACTGCCATGAGGGGTGTAAGTATTTAGACATTTTGATATTTTGACTAATGTGTTAAATTAATTTCTTTAATATTTCAGTAATGCAGTCTGGCAAAGGAAAATCTGGCTACTATCGTTTTCTGACCAAAGGCCAACAATGGATTTGGTTACAAACCGATTTCTATATTTCATACAATCAATTCAATGCCAAACCCGATTATGTGGTCTGCACCCATAAAGTTGTTAACTATGCCGATGTGCTTAAGAACCAGAAAAAAGACAAACAAAGTATTTTGACAAACACCATATCTGCGGACAAAATCAAATCTCCCGTCTCGGTCGTACGCGATTTAGAACCCACTAATAGTCATGTAGAATCATCAACAACAACGCCCGCCACCACATCCAGCATAACGACTGGCAACAGTAGTGGATTGTGTAGTAATAGTGTTAATTTGCTGGGCGATATTATTAGCAATGAAAACTCTCCCAGCATGGATGCTTTGTGGACGAATGCATCGACACCAACGGGGGCTGGCACTAGTCATATTAATCCATTGAAATCGACATCACGACCAGCTTCCAGTTACGGTAATATAAGTTCAACTGGTGTTTCGCCAAATGTCAAAAGAAAACGTTATCCGTATCATTATAGAGGCAATGAATCGGACTCAACATCCATGTCGGCCGATTCCGGTACGAGTAGGCATTCGCTAATGACACACATGAGTTCGGTAAGTAAGACATGAAAATCTAGTGATAGATATTGAATTTAAAATAATAGATACGATACGATCTCATATCCAATTATTCTGCACCAGTCAAAGGCAAAAGAAGGGCGCCGCGCCTTTTAATTTACTCTTCATTTTCATTTACTATTCTTATACAGGCATTGTAGAGATATAAACAATTGTAATCCGTCTAGCTGAGACGAAAGCTTACTGGTATCACCGATTCGTGGTGAAAGCGGAGATAGTACATAACTAATACAATCGTAAAATATAATAGTATAGGTTGCCTTTCCCTCTTCTACACACACCTCCATATGCTCTCTTCGTATTCACAAAGGTCCTTCCTGAAATACATCGGGCAATCGTCTGGGAAGTAGCCAACAAGTTTTCTTTATCCCTATCTCTAATGATGCAGAACATCGCTTAGAGAACTTATTTTTACTACCAAAGGACACCAGTCTGTAGGTCACAGTGACAAAAACATCTGATTCATTTTGCACTATAAGTTCATTAAAATAATATGTCAAAATAAACTACATCACCGTAATACCAGACAGGGAAGAATGGGATGAAGTAGCGAGTGTAAGGAATTACCAAGCAAACAGTTCAAAAATAAATCAAACTTTAGGTTAATACTTTCGTCTAGTAGATCATAAAACTGCTTTCCAGGCCGTGGTCATGTCGATTACGGAGGGTATTAAGTGGTTAAAGAGTATTGATAACAAGAATCAAACTCGTGTTTTACGAATAGTCAAACCCCTAATGAGCGGAAATGTTAAATTTCGAAATGTTAAAAAGTTTTTAGCGAATCTCAATATAAACAAGTCTACTGGACCGGATGGTATACCAGCACTGTTTTGAAGCAATGTTCTGCGACGCTATAGCTAGCCCTTCTGTTAGCAAACCTTTTCAGCATATTATACCGTAACGTTGAATTTCCTATATGTTGGAAGGTTGCTAATGTAACGCCAATTCCAAAAGAGGGAGAGGCTAACAACACTGAAAATTATCGCAGAACAAATGCACTTTCCAACGTTATGGAGAGAATCGTTAACCACCATCTTGTGAAATATCCAGAGTCAAACAATGTACTTAGCGACCGGCAGTACGGCTTTAGTAAATATCGCTCTACGGGGGACTTGCTTGCCTTCCTATCGGAAAAATTAACCGTTTTGGCGAAAGTAAAGTGGTGGCTCTAGATATTTCTAAGGCGTTCGATAGGGTGCGCTCTTATCAAAATGTATTGCAAGATTAATTCAGGGGGTACCGAAAGGCTCCGTTCTTTCTCCTGATCTAGTCCCTATTTTTCTAAATGACCTTCTAAGTCAAACATCTAACCCTACCTATTATTTTGCAGATGACAGCAACATTTGCCAATCATATTCATTCATCTTTAGCCAAGTTTTTCGGATATTGGTGCAATGAGGCAAAACGATACACTTATGCAAGATCGCGTGACAATCTCTGAATATGGTTGTGCGAACAGAGTCGATTTTAATGCACGTAAGACTCAATGTTTCATACAAACGTATGACAGTTCAAGTTGCTTCATTTGTTTCTATGGGTGGTGTGAATATTAAGGAATCAGAAGCTCTCGATATTCTAGGCATGAGAATTCAGTGGACAAAACACATTTTTCAATTGTCGAACGAAGCATTAAGTGCCTCGGTTTTCTAAGACGGTGCAAGAAATACTTCACTTCATCTGATCTCCTTTTGATTTACACCACTTATATTAAACTCAAAATGGCATACAACTCTCATGATGCACCAGTGTTTCAAAGTCTATTTTGGAGTTACTCTACTGCGTACAAAAGAGGGGGAATATGCAAATCGGTGACAGTGTAGGTTGTGTATCACTGTTCTATCGATATTACAATGGAATGTGTTCTGTTGAAATTAGGGAACTTTTTCCCGATACCCGTTGTTTCTTACGAAATACCCGGTATCAGCGGAGTCTTAACCATTTGTGGTCGACACAACACACTACAGGAAAAATTCGTTCTTTAGCCGCACCGTCCGTATGTGGAATAAGCCTTCATGTTCCTTTCAATGTAGTAAAATTCAAATCAAATGTCCACAAACACTACTCCGTCTATCCTCTTTCCCGTAACCTATTTTGCTAGTTCCAAAATAACACAATGCATTGCGTGATAAAGATAAAATATCAGTGACTGAAAGAATTCTAAAGTCGTCAGGACATCTAGCATATTTTCGGGATCTTAGGGCAACATTATTTGAAAAGAACACTCCACTTTGGAGAATGGTTGGTACATCTTGGTGAAAAGTCACACCTTGATGTTATGCTCCGAAGGTAAATATGGGGTGATAACGTGACCTGGATGTTCACGGACCTCATTCCTGGATAGAGGTTTTTAATTAAATTCAGTGCTGACTAGAGTCTTCATCTAGTGCCACAGGTGATTTATTGATCCACAGGACTTGTCCTGTCACGTCACGGTGAGCACGTAGTGGCTGTGGTTCAAACCCCAAAGCAGGTCAAGGATTGGTTTAATGGCTAATGGTTCACCTTTATGGCAAATTTCGGACAACCAACTCCTACTAAATGAATGAACACAGCATAATAAGGTTGGTTGGCTTGGTTTGGGAAATGTGCTGGATTGGATGGCGTGCGTGGTACATGGTCTAGAGCTTGGCTCCCGGTTGTTATTAACGGTGTGTTAAGGGGGTACACCTTAACAATAACGGTTTGGGAGTGATTGGTCGTGTGCTCGATGGTCTTAACCAGAGCATCAACTCTGACTATTTTCCTATATTGTTGACTAGCTGAACTATGAGATGACATGGATTAGATAGCCTGAGCTTGCAAATTGTGTTAATCTTTAACACACTTGAAAAGAACACGTTATACGCTTACCAAACTACACAAAGAAAATTAAAAGGTAGAATAAAGGCATATTTTATACCAAAAAAAAAAAACGCCAATTGTTGAAGGCTCTTCTGGGTCGTATCGGGCTATCTGATAATACGATCTGCCGAACATGTGTGGTGGATGACGCAACATTGGAATATTAGCATTGCTTCTGTCCTGATATTAGTCGAACTAGAAACGATGATTTTTATATGGGTACCTATACTAGCTAACCACGGCTTTTAGGCTACTAAAAAAAGTCGGAGAAGAACAATTACTCAAGAGCGCTTACCATACTGAGATGGTCATGTTTGTATAGCCGTAATGGAGATGGGCCATCAAAAGACTCCTCTACTCAACGTTTCCTGAATTCATTACAATCTTCCCAATAATAGAAATATGGGTTAATCATTTCATTGGCTTATTACAAACAAAGATTATTAGTAAAATTACAACTTTAGAAATGACACATCAAAACGCCGACTCACCCAAACTTTTGATTATACTTCGAAAACTTTTCTTCAATCAAGCAAATCTTTAAAAAAAATATGTTTATCAAACATTTTGATAAATAAACAATAAATAAATTAATTTCAAAGTATTTTCCTTGTAATATAATCCAAAATAGACTCTACGACCCAAAATTAAGTTTATATGAATTGGCGTTTTGGTGTGTCAATTTCACGTAATTATAGTGTTATTGTAAAATACGTTTTTATTACCTAAATATCCGTTTATACAGAACATTACTGATGTATAAATATTGTCCAATTTAAATAATTACAATCCACATTCTTTTACTCAACAGGGCCGACAAAGACTGTCATCCAGTATACATCAGCAAAATCTAAACTCAACAGGAAATCAACATCAGCATCATACACATCACCTACAACAACAACACTCCATGCCAATTGCCACTCACAATCAACTTTCTCAAGTGTTAAACCACCAGCAGCAACATCAACATCAGCATACACACAATCATCAGCCAATGCCTCAGCAAATGTCCATGCATTTGAATACAAGCAACGGCCAACAGGGACATCAGAAAATGCTGCAAATGCTGCCGCAACATTCAACGGCAACTATGGCAGGAAGTAACTCATGTCAATTTTCTCAGACGCCATTTCCACTGCGTAATCATCAAATCGTGACGCCCACATTTCTAGAACCACCACAATATTTAACCGCGATACCAGTGCAACCAGTGATAGGACCGTTCCCAGTGGCTCCGGTTATATCGCCTCTACCGGTAAGATTTTTTTCCATTAACAGATAATGTATTGGGTACATGTATAGGGTAATTTTCATCTTCATCCTCTTGCTTCTTAAAGAATCAAACGGATATGCTAGCGGGACCTGTGATAATGACACCCACCCAGAGTCAATTGCAAGAACAGTTGCAGCGCAAACATGATGAATTGCAAAAATTGATCATGCAGCAACAAGATGAATTGCGAATAGTGTCCGAACAGTTGCTTTTGGCACGCTACACTCTGCTGCAGCCGATGATGCCCGTGAACTACAATACGCCGGTGACGGTGGGGAATAATACTCGAAACTATAATTACAATGGCAATACCGTGCAGCCTCAGTTCAATCAGTATGGTTTTGCCATGAATGCAGTCGAAATACAAAATCAACAAGATCAGCAAATGATGATGCAACAGCAACATAATCTGCAACAACAAATGCATCAAAATCACGCCCAACAGCAGCAGTCGGCCCAACAGTTACAACAAACCATGATGCAAGCCCAGACGAACCATCACGAACAGCACGTGTTGCCTCAAACGGAGCCGTTAATAATGAATCGTGCTGTACCCGATTTGGATCAATTCGCCCAAGAAGAATTCGATGCTTTCCTTAATCTATCGCCTTTACACAGTATGGAGGGTTCTCAAAGTAACATGCTTCCGCTGAGTAGTGTCAACAACAATAGCAATCAGTTATCAAATCAAAATGTTAACAACACCACGAATACTAACAATCCCAGTGCCAACAACACCAATCACCTACAAACGACATCTTTCAACACCAACCCCAACAACAGTGAAGACTCTTTGCTTTCCTACATGCAAATGGCTGCTGAATCGAGTCCTGCCCTTAATTTCCCCATGGGCATAAGCGACGATGGTTCCGAGAGCCAGCAAGAAGACACCAAACTTTTGCAAAGTACCAACGCACCACATCATATGCCAGGTGGAGCGGGGCCAACACAGTCCACAGTGGCGCCAGCACAACAACGTTCACCCTCATTCTTTCCGCCTCAGAATTTTCAAAGTCTCACCGTTGCCCCGCAAAATGCTAATGTAAATAATTCATCCAATAATACTTCCACAACGACAAATCCTAGTAATAATGCTGCAGATT
Organism: Calliphora vicina; assembly: GCF_958450345.1. Taxonomy (NCBI): domain Eukaryota; kingdom Metazoa; phylum Arthropoda; class Insecta; order Diptera; family Calliphoridae; genus Calliphora; species Calliphora vicina. The sequence goes on from NC_088782.1 coordinate 64,510,850, forward strand.
CCTTACCCTCAGATCTGGATGCAATTTTGCCATATCCAATCGCGCCAGAACAATCTCAAAATCTATTCAATACCAGCAGTACACATGCGGCTGGTAATAATCAATAATATTAGGTGAAATTGTAGTGATTAAGGTGATTTGAAAATTCCAGGATAATGGAACAATGATAAATGTTATTATCACCTAAGTATTGTAGCCTACATTTTTCTTAAAATAATTCCAGTCTCATTTCTTATCTGAAAAAAGTGTAAGAGAAACTCAACTGAAGCGACTAATGATAGGAACATCGATATTTTGCATAAGGATTGATTTGATCAATACAAACTTCTCAAAAGATCTTGATGTGGGTTTCGGAATTTTGTGTCATTTCGTATAAAGCTGCAACACTAAAGAGTTGAAAATTTAATTTTTTTCCAGTTTTTGTAAGAAAAAAAACATTTATTCAATATTAATTTTCGCATTTATTTATAACGAAATATTAATATTTAATAGAAATAATTTCAATACAGGAATAAATCACGCTAAAATCATGGTGATTGTGGTACCCAAAAACAATTCAATGTAAATAAGTTTCATATAGACATAAATTGTTCCACCTAATTTAATGACAAACGTTCCGTTTCCGAAAATAAATTATTGAAATTTTAAAAGAAAACCGTTTTGGTCCGGCTTGACCGACCGACCAACGAAATATGCAGGCAATTCTGTTATATTGGAGTCCATTGCGTTCAGAAATATTTATAGTTTTTCTCGATCACGTTTAGTAGTTTTTTCATTCGGAAGAGGATCGCAGAAATCGAAACTATATACCAAACACAAAATCTTCTCCCTTTGAAAGGCAGCTAAGAATATTAAGCCAACAGTAGAGGGTCAAAGTCCGATGAGAAAATCTGATGGTACCTGGACACGTAGTGCAAATGACAAGGCCATAGTTTTCGCTAAACATTTAAGTACTGTATTCCAACTAAACTCCCCAACAAATAAGTTTGTATTAAGGGAGTTACCTGTTCGCATTGAAACAGACTCCGAACTAATCAATGTTAGTCTAGAAAATCATTAAAGACAATCTTAAACTAAAACAAATTAGAACGGTATAATCGGCTTTGCCGAATCTTAAATACCCTCCACCTGCATTAATATTTTTAATGTTGATATATATGAGAGCTATAACCAATTATAGGCTGATTATCATAGAATTATTATTATTATTTCCTTTAGTTCCTATAAGGAACATAGGGCCTCAACAAGAGATTTCCAATCGTTTCTGTTTGATGTTAGGTTCTTGATTTCATTCCAACTTTTTCCTGCTAGCGAAGCCTCTATGTCTAACTGTCTTCTCCAAGTGTGGGCAGGCCGTCCTCTCCTTCTACTACCTTGCGGATTCCAGTCAATGGCATTGCGGGTTACATATCCGAGTGGTCTTCGTAATGCGTGGCCTATCCATCGCCATTTCCTTCTCAAAACTTCGGAATGTAATTGCCTTTGATTTGTGACTGTCCAAAGGTGTGTGGTTGATATTCTGTTGGGCATAAAATTAGGTATAGCGATTTTGGTATATATGGGGATTATTTATGACGAATTTCAACTTAATAGCGATATTTATAAGACTTTTATGCTTATTTAAGAGATTTTTGAAAGTGAACTTTATATGGGGGCTATGGTCAAATATGGGCCGATCCAGGACAACTATTTTTTGCAAGTCTACCAATTTTGTTTGCGTATTTTGGACGTGAACGTGTTTTACACAGACACACAGACGGACAGACAGACTATCTTGGCACTAGGAGTTTTTCCGAATGATTGGAAAATCTCCCAAATTATAATGATACACAAGCGAGAAAAGGCTTTGAGATTGGCATCATCCTACAGACTGATTTGTTTATTGCCTTGTTTGCCTAACTATTTGAGGAACTAATCCAAGGAAAAATTTTCATCTTATATTAACCGCCTAACTGGAGAGATACGAAAATCTTTGCCTTCTAGTACACACCTATTAGATCGCTTGTTTAGGATAAAGTGCGGCGATTATATGACAAGCGAATATGCGATCAATGCTGGTGTACCTCTGTGTAGTGTTCTAGGACTAACCCTGTACATATTATATACCTTTGATTTGCCCGAGTCCGAAGAATTAACCTGGTGACACTCTAATTCATAGTTCTCATGTGGACTTAAATGTAGCATCTAGAAGCCTAGATAATTATTTCAGACTCGTGGAGACGTGGAGAGGAAGTTGTCCACCAGTGACACCTAAGAGCCTGAACATCCCACGTTTGATCACGTTACATACCTTAACATTCGTTTAGATATATGCCTTAGTTGGTGTCGGCACATAGAAGCCAAGCAGTTCTACATGAAACTAAAAACTTCTAATTTACACTGGCTAATTCATCATCAATCAAAATTAAGCCTTAACGGCAAAAGACCTCATACAGTTTAAAAGATCTTTATAGTTCTAATCACTAGTGATGAAATTTTTAACCTTTTTCGAAAACACTTCCATTAAGTTTTTTATAGTGCTTTCTGTTACTCTGTTTGGACACCTTTTTTGTGCTCTTCAATTCTATTTTAACAAGAGCCCAATCATAGAGAAACATAGAGCGGAAACTTGAAAAAAACTCAAACAAAAAAATTACTCAAAATAATCACACATACGAGTGTTGTTTTTGTTTTCACATAGTTTTTTCTACTAATACATTCTCACCACTTAGGTTTATGACAACTGAGTTAGTTCTTTGACAGGAGAGTTTCCGCTCTATGTCTATTATCTATGAGTCCAATATCTCTCCACTGGCATTAGCTCCGGGCAGTTTGGAGGATTTGTCTCTCTTGGTACAAATACAACATTATTGTTCTTGTATTACTCAAGACCTTGCTTTGTGACAGGATGCCAAATCATGCCAAAAACAAGTGGACACATTAAGAAGTCGTATGAATGGAAGCATCCTCTTTTGTAAACATTCCTTGAAGTAAATTTCGTTATTTATAGAGCCCTTTGTAACAAATTTTTGGCTTCTTTTGCCGCAACTGTATATTGCTTGCCATGCCAAGAACTTTTTTTTGGAAAATTTTCTGCATTTGAGTCCTACACTTTTCTACAAATTTTCCAGATCATCATTCATTATGCAGCAGGTATATTTTTTTGTATAAATTTTGACTTCAATTTCCGTTCTCTGTCTTTGGCCTCTAAATTTTTAGCAGCGTTCCTGTCAGGAACTTTTTAAGACTTGCATTGGCTTTAACATTTCGTACCAAACCGGACTGCTTTCCTACCGGATGAGTTGGAAGATCTTTTAAAAATGTTTTCTATTTATTGGCTTTAGAAACATCATGTGGACCATTCCTTCTATCCGAACCAGATTTTCTAACAACGGACAAGTTCTCCCGGTACTATTTAATAACATTTGAAACAGTTTGACGGCAGATCTTTGATTGTTTGGCCAACTTTTTGTAGGACCAAGTGAGAAGGGAGTATATGAGTTTGTAATTTCTACATTTTTAATTTCCGACCCTATAAAGTATATATATTCTGGATCCTTATAGATAGCGGAGTCTATTAAGTCATGTCCGTCTGTCTGTCTGTTGAAATCAATTTTCTGAAGACCCCAGATATCTTCGGGATAAAAAAACTATTATTTTTATTGCAAAATAAATTTTTAATCATAAAGCAGACCCTTTTCATACTTAAAATTCTTCTAAAATGTAACACAACACTTTAATCCAATTATTTGGACTTATGTAAGTTGTTTGCAATATTCCCTCAAATACATTTATAGTTAATAATGATCTGTATATACAAAAATTGTACACTCAAACTTTAGTGCAAATATTCGTAATGCTAAGAAAATCAAAATTATGTAAAATATTTAATTTAATAATTTGATGCGTTGTAATTTTTTTATAAATACACTTAAGAATTGTAAATAATAATATTCGCAAATGTTATTTATTATTAAGTTTGTTTAATTTGTACATATATTTACTTATACTCTTTCTTAAATTAATTTAATTTTAACTTAATTTAGTTTCGTATTTAAATATAAAAAAACAAAGCCCATTGCAATACTGGTGATATTAAGTAGAAAATATTAAATTTTAGAAACAAAACTCAAATAAATAATACCCAACGATAAGTTTATTTAAAATCCATTGATAATAAATGCAGTTTGAAATATTTTAGTTTTTAATAAGATAAATAAGTGATTAACTGACTTGTCGTTGACTTGTATAACAATGACCCAGAATTTTAGAACTTTTTAGTGTAGGCAGACTTATTGGAATAAAATACATATATTTATTTTCTTATATTCATACCCATCATAAAAAACGATGGGCAAAAATTTTGTGATTTTTTGTAATGTCAACTAGTTACCACATACATTATTTTGTAATGAATGGTGGTTACCCAGCACATTATTTTATTTAGTAGAGTATAGGTACTTCTTATACCATATATATATTTCACCAAGAGTGGCAAGGTTATATATAAGTTTGTCATTCCGTTTGTATATACTCTGGATCGTTATAGATAGCGAAGTCGATAAAGCCATGTGTGCGTCTGTCGATCTGTCCGTCAGTATGTTGAAATCAACTTTCCGTAGCCCCCAAATATCTTACATACATGATTCATGGGTCAATATATCGGGAATTCTTCCGGTCCAGTTTAAAATCGGCCCACAAATGGCTGAGTAATACGGAAAAAACTGGGACAACCTCGTTTTTTGGCCTATTTTTGATCTATATCTGGATTACTAAGTCAATAATATAGACAATATTTATATCTAATGATCGATATTTCATAGTCCATTGCAGCGATGTATGTATAAGGCTACAATGGGTCAAAATCAGGAAAAATATTTTTTAACCCGAAGTTTTTTTTATCAATAAATTCTGTGTCATAAATTCTTTTTCCAAAAAAAAAAAAAATTTAATTAAAAAAACTTTTTTAAAAGAAATTTACGTAATTGTCGTTCTAATGAGACAAAAAAAATATATTGGTCAAAAATGTTGAAGTTATTAAAAATTCTCCAGGCCCTTAACATGGCTCAGGCCACTAGAACAAAAAATTTAGGAACAAAATTAACATATTTTGAGACTTATAAAAATAACAGCTCATTTTTACTTAAAATATATCCATAATTACTTGTATATGAGTTTTTGGATACCTATTCGCAGGTTTGACCCAAAAAATTAAATTTTTTAAACGGCTGTTTCAAAACTCCATTTTAAAATTTTTCAAAATTTTGTTAAACAAATTTCAGAATTTTTTGATCATAACATAGATATAATATAATAAGGAATAAAAATATAAAAAAATTGTGAAAATATCTCCTATTTTTCCGTACCTGCGATTTAAATTTTGCAATTTTGGAGAAAAACAAATTATTTGGCCATATTTCCTTACAGTTATCAATTTTAAGTAGAACCTATTCAGAATATAATTCTAAATATACTCTGAAAGTTTTACTAAAATTGAAAGACGTTAAACCTTAAATCGTGCAGCTCAATGGTAAAAATTTTCAATATTTGGAATTTGTAATGGATAGATAACGAAATGTTATATATTTTTGAACCGATTTTCATGAAACTTCAGAAAATTATAGCAAATTTTCTAGTATTTATAATAAACTAGTATTTATAATAAACTAGTTGATCGCCCCGGCTTCGCCCGGTAGCATTTACTAATGTTAGTTCTTCAAGTTTCTCCAACCCACGCACACCAACCTGTTCTTATTTATTTGCAAATAAAATATCTAAATTTGTACTGCATACTTTAGGGAACTATTTGACTGGACTCACAAAAAAAAAGAATTTCAGAGTTTTACCCGGAATTTTTTAATTTTTTTTTCTTTACAAACCATCCTGAAAATTTCGAATCGAATAAAAAAAATCAGCCAAATCGCTCCAGCCGTTCTCATGTGATGCCATTACAGACATGGACCATTTAATTTTTATATACATATAGATGCACAAAAAAGGAAATTAACCCTTAATGGCACTTGGGGTTAAAATGACCCCAAACTTTTAAAATCATAAAAAACCTTGTCAATTTCAATAGTGCTGATCAAATCTTGATTTTTAAAAGAAGCAAACTTAAAAATATTGTAGTGTGTTGTGATGCAGTTTTTGTTTCCAGCCGGGGTATGCTTAGTCTGTCCAGGTTCTTCAAAGGTCTGCTTCCTTTGAAATCTTTACCACAGAGCTGTCTTGGATCTTTGGAATATGTTTGTTAATGGGTGAAACTTCTAATAGAGAATCCGACGAGATACATACTTCGGCTCTCAGTCGGATAATGACTAATTATTCAGCTCTCGTCGGCTAACTACAACTTATTGACTATGACAAGCTAATGAGTACAATCCGACGAGATAAATGCTTCGGCTCTCGATCGGCTAACGACCAATTATTCGTAAATACAGCTTATGGATGCAATCCGAGGAGATAAATTCTTCAGCTCTCATCGGCTAACTACAACTTATTGGCTATGACTAGCTAATGAGTACAATCCTACGAGATAAATGCTTCGGCTCCCGGTCGGCTAACTACGGATTTTAACTACGGTATTAATACGAAGTAAGAATTTAGATCTCGTCTAATTATGCTTTGTTACCCGCGCGCAAAGTATAAGTAGATCGGAACTTCAATTCTAGCTTCCCTTGTTCCTGTTTTCTTAGATGTCTTATATTAGAATTCACATATACTGTTTGGGAATTATTGACAACAAATTAGAATTCATATAAACTGTTTAGGAATTATTGACAATAATATACTAATACATATTGTATTAGTATTAATTATGTTATGTTGATGTATTGACTTTTGTAACTGCACGTTACAGTGTATTTAATTTTTTTTTCACAATTTTGAGCAATTTTATAACTTATTTTTGCATTAATAACGAATTTTTGAATAATAAATTTGATTTTAACCCTTTAGTGTACTTTTTATTTATTAAATTTAAAGAATATCTGGAATGATTCAGTTTATTTAATTACTAGCATAACCCGGTGCACTTCGCTACCCCTACCCTAGTAAAATTAAAAAAATATGAATGGAAATACGAAAATAACACATACAAAATTTGAGAATCTCTCAATTACAGTTCACTTGATAGTCGAAAATAACTAACTAATTTTGTATGAGAGATACCACTCCACTCCTCTGATCCCACCCATTTTTAAACCTTTTATGTAAATATCAAGCTTTACTTTAACTTTCCTTTATAAGGGAGGGGTCATTCCTACTAAGCCGATCATGCTTAGCTAAACTTCGAACAGGGATCAGGAATAAATTCGTTTTTAGCTAACCCCCTTAGAATGGTAATAAATTGATTGATACAGAGTTTAAATTCTTTTAGAATTATAGTTCTCCAGATATTCAAAATTAATTATTTACTTTGCGCCATAACCACTAATGCAATCCCGACCATTTTCAGCCATTCTGTGTAAAATGGTAAGAGAGCTATGCGGACAAAGTTTGAAGAACCTTGCAATTATTACTTTGAATTACTCACATCCTTTTCCGACCTCTCCCATTTTGGGTGATATGCCCTCTAATCTAATTCCGTCTATATTCAGCTAAACTCCGCACAGTAATAAGAAATTAATTCGCTAAAAGTTTAAACACTTTTACAATTATAGTTCTACAGATATTCGAAATTAATTATATACTTTGTATAGGGTGTGCCACGCCCACTATTCCAATCCCGAACAATTTCAGCGAAACTATGAAAATTTATAAAAGAGCCATTTAGACTAAGTTTGAAGAATCTTGCAATTATAGTTCACAAAATATTTAGAAATAACTATTTACTTTGTATGGGAGGCGACTCACCATTTTTTCCGACCCGTCCCATTTTTCATTAAACTTCATGCAGTGATAAACCGTTCAAAATCGTCACAATTATAAAATAACTATTTACTTATCTACAAATTTTGTTTTATAAACCTTTGATAAATTTAAAAATTGTTTATGCATATGGGAGTTAGAAAATAAAAAAAAAACACATTCAAAATATATTTATTAAAGCGAATTTAAATTACTAAATTCTTCTTCTTTGTTTTCTATAACAACTCTCACTTAAAACAGAGCGAAATCAATACTGTTTAATTGTTTCTCCTATTAATTTACAACAACAAATTGAACAAACACGCAATGCTTTGTTTACTTTTTAGCTTAAGGTTCACATGTACACGTTTTTGCATATGGATTAGTAACATCTTTAAACGCTTATAACTCCAAAAAAACTGAACCGATTTCAATAAAATATATATTCTGCACTTCTGTGAATAAATCCCCTTAAAATGGTATATTTCTTGCCCAAATTAAATGTATAATGTGAGAGTAAAAGGGGTCTAAAGAAATCGACTTGCCTATTAATATTATGATAAAAAAACATTAAAATTATCACCATACATATTGACTGTATTTTTCGTGATTTTAAAATTTGAGTGTCATTTTAACACCAAGTTAAGGGTTAATTTCCATTTTTGAGTCATCTAGCTCCTATCTTTTCGGCCCTATCATGTTTTCAGCTGACAGACGGACGGACATAGCTAGATCGTCTTAAAATCGTATGAGTACCCAGGATATACGTATTTTTAAGTTCTACAACCAATATTTCGATAGCTGATATAACAATTCTTCGATTTTTCCTCCGAAATTGGAACCAGTGATTTTAATCTTGTTAATACTATGCTTTTTGTTGATATTTATTGGGAAATTTTGAATTAACCCTATATTGCCAAAACTAAATTTAACAAATATTTCAAACTGCATATAAAATAGTATAATAGTATTCAAATTATACATATATATTTTGTGATTTTATTTTAAGCTTTAATGTTATTTAATTGTAAATTCACATCAATATTAAACATAATTGTTTAGTTTAAACTTTAGTTTTAACTCATTAAAATTAATCATAATGTAAATATTATATTTATTAGAGTATGTAACTGAACATCAACTAATTTCTTTAGGTGTACATACTTTATTTTTAAATAACATTAAGAAAAGACAAATATAAATTATTACAATTTAAACAATTTAAATTTAAAATAAAACATATTTAAGTATAGATTTTTATAAACAATCAAATCAATTAAGATGACTCTAGTAAAATTATTCAAAAACTAATTAAGAAAACAGACGATGGAAAATAAAGTAAAACAAATGATACAATTTTATGGAGACTTTTTTTATTGATTTTTTAAAAAAAATATAAACAAAATTAACTTAAATTAAAAGATAAATTCAGTAATTAAAATGAATTTCTAAACTAAGTAATATAAATGCGTAAGTATGAACTTATTAAAGATTATTCTAATTAGATTTTTAATTTTTGCACAGCATTTTGCAAAATCTGGAATTCAGAATTGATGTTTTCCATCAAATTTGAAAGCTGATGTTTGGAGTCCAAAACTTCAATGCTCTGGGTGTAGGCATTGTAGCGTACGCCAAAGGGACGGGGTATGGAGTTGGCAAATTTACTAAAATTATAAAGAAAATATGTAAATATTTAATAATGTTTATTTTTGCTTTGATTTTTATGAAATCCTTTTACTTACATTGTTTTTTCCTTGGCACTTTCAAAACTATCAGCCACATAGTAGACTTCTTGGAACTGTGTTATGGGATATTTGGTTACTCCAGTTACCTCGGGATCGAAATCCTTGTGTTGGGGTTTATCACTCAAACAATATTGCAGTTCACCAAAGGAGGAGAGCAGACCAGCACCATAAGCTTTCAATTCACCTTCTTGGCGGCACAAACCAAACTCCACGGTAAACCAAAAGATCTGTTAAACAAAATATTGTAATATTAATAAATATAAAAATTTCTAATTTAAACTCATTTTAAACTTACGGTAGCCAATTTTTCAATATAATCATCGGGAGCACCCAAGGAAGCCAAACCAATTTCTTGACAGAATTGAGCAAAATCGGGATCTGCGAATAGTGGCACATGACCCATTAATTCGTGGCAGACATCGGGCTCAGGTGTGTACATAGGTTTACTGGGATGTCTAATGTATTGGGTGGAGTGGAAGACACGGAAGGCTAAACCGGCCAAAAAGTCACGAGATGACAAGAGTCCGGCAACAGGGCGCAAAGTGAAACCGGTACAATCTGTAGTAAATATAAAGAAAAAAGTTTATTTAGTTTTGACTATATTATAAATAACAAGTAAGAGTGCTATATTCGGCTATGCCGAATCTTATATACCCTTCACCTTTGTTGTGGATGCATTATTATTTTTTATAATTAGTATATAGGTATGTATGTACATTGCCCACTTTCAGCGTACAGCATCCTAAATTTATCAAGAACACAAAAAACAACAACAACGCCAAACGAAACAAAACACCAAAAGAAAAAACAAAAACAAAATACGCAAGGCAATGAAACCAACACACATCCAAACATACATTTAATTGTATAAAAAACAACAACAACGCCAAAAGAAACAAAATACGCAAAGCATGCACATTCAAACATACGATTTGTTTTTTTTTTGTCAAAAAAACCAACACACAACCAAACTAAACTTTAGTTGTATAAAAAACAACAACAACGCCAAAAGAAACAAAACACAAAAAAAAACAAAATACACAAAGCTTGCACATCCAAGCATACGTTTTGTTGTTGTTTTGTCAAAGCATGCAATACATTGTGTTTTTTGATTAAATTTTCAGAGGTTGTCTCGGATTTTTGCTCATATCTCCGTTATTTATGGACGGATTTTGCTGATTTTAAATAGCAAAATTCTCGAAAGTATGTCCGACAGAATTGTTGAAGACAGACAGACAGACAGACAGACAGACAGACAGACAGACAGACAGACAGACAGACAGACAGACAGACAGACAGACAGACAGACAGACAGACAGACAGACAGACAGACAGACAGACAGACAGACAGACAGACAGACAGACAGACAGACAGACAGACAGACAGACAGACAGACAGACAGACAGACAGACAGACAGACAGACAGACAGACAGACAGACAGACAGACAGACAGACAGACAGACAGACAGACAGACAGACAGACAGACAGACAGACAGACAGACAGACAGACAGACAGACAGACAGACAGACAGACAGACAGACAGACAGACAGACAGACAGACAGACAGACAGACAGACAGACAGACAGACAGACAGACAGACAGACAGACAGACAGACAGACAGACAGACAGACAGACAGACAGACAGACAGACAGACAGACAGACAGACAGACAGACAGACAGACAGACAGACAGACAGACAGACAGACAGACAGACAGACAGACAGACAGACAGACAGACAGACAGACAGACAGACAGACAGACAGACAGACAGACGGACATGGCTTAATCGACTCCGCTATCTATAAGGATCCAGAATATATATACTTTATAGGGTCGGAAATGAAAAATGTAGAAATTACAAACGGAATGACAAACTTATATATACCCTTCTCACGAAGGTGAAGGGTATAAAAATAGATCTATAAAAGTATACATATTGTTACGAAATTGTATTTGAATTCAAATATAACAGTTTCTAAAGGCTGGTTTTCCGAAACAATTGTGGACAATGGACTGTGGATATTATTAACAACATTGAATAAAAGCTTTGGGTTGATCATTATAGAAATAGAACGTTCATGAAGCTACTGGAAGGAAGATGGCGCCGTATATAAATAGTGGCAGAGGTTGCAGTCGGAAGTTAGTTTATCATAGGCGCATTTAGAGTTAACATCAACTGCATTATTGTGCATTATAAAGTGTAATTTCAGTTTGTGTATTATTGTGAATGATAAGCGTTGCTGTGTAAATTTGAATAAATAATGAGTTGTTACAATTTTTCAACTATTAAACTGCTTATGTTTGCAATCAAAAGTGTCCGGTTTATTTTAAGAAAATAAACCATCGTTTTTAAAAGGTAAAAACGTAACAATATATTATTTGGTAAAATTTTGCCCAATTTGTACGTTGTAATTGATTGTAATATGAAATTGTAGACAACAAATAAAAGAAGACCTCTCAATACCGCCCTGATCTAAATAATGCCACCCCAAGTAATAAATGATTTCATTCAAAGTGAATTCAAATATTATTTTCTTTTTTTAATTACACAAGCCAACAAATATTTACCACAGAGAGTATACTAAAGGTTTGATCTGCGCTTAATCCGAATATGACTTCCGAATTTGTCCGTCATATCAGGTTTTTGAGATATCTTAAACTAAAGTGTAAAAAAGTCCTCATATTTGCAAAGTACATGATATTTTTGATATGAATGCATTTGGATTGTTGGCTGATTCTTTTAAATTGAAGGAAAATTGAATCATTCAATAAATTGTATTAAGCTACATATTTTGTAATAGATTTGAATTACAGAAAATTTGAATGATTCAATAAGGAATTAATTCTATGAAGAATGAATTGTTAAAGTAATGAACTTAATCACCCCTATCGCGAATCAATATTTCACATGAAATATGTTCCCTTTTCCCATTTTTCGTTCATGAACTGTGTTCACGTGAAAAAATTCCCCGTGTTGTGAAATTTTTAGATGGTATTTGGTAAACAATAAACAGCTGTTACGAACAAAATCAACTATTGTGAATGAAAAGTTCATGGGAATATCACGATAGCAATTTACCCTTCGAGGGAAATGGATATTTTATGGGAACATAAATTTCACATGTATTTCACGATAGGGGTGAATACTTTTGGTTGTATCTAATTAAGATTAAAATTTAGTATCCACATCCACCATCATTTGTATATATTGTTAAAGCTGGTAACATTAACATTAAGTGCTGCTGAAGGCTCTATAAATAGAATATTCTAGATCCGTTAGTTAATCCATGAAAATTCTACAAGATAGCACTGTGTATATAAATATATCTCATTTTGTTCCTATTACATGTGGTTTTGCGATAAAGCAATAAATCTAAACAATTTCTGCCGTTTTAAATTTTTCATGATTTCTTTAAAACAAACAAATTTGATATTTTCACATAAAAAATATATATTTTGGTTCAATTTGTCATTTAACTCCGAAACTACTGAGCCGATTAAAACGTAATATATTAACAGATTAAACGTTATGTATATTTGAAATTATATATGTTTACTTCAATAATATCGGACTAACAATTTTTGAGTTATCATAAATTAGGTATAGAAAAGTCTAAAAAAATTCACAATTTTAAAAAAAAAACTTCTCCATATAATTTAAAATTTAAACCATATTTGTACTACTGGAACCACAAAACATCAAAATTGTGTAGTGGTTTAAAAAGCCTCTAAAATTTTTTTCGATTTTGTTGCCCTGTGTTATTTTTTTAACTCCGACTGAATCATAGTAAAACGGTAAGTAATTTTCATATATTTGAGATTTAAATATGTCATTTTAAATTCAGGCCACGACATTTGAATGTTAATACTACTGTTGTCACTGTCTTGGCTATGTTTCCAACATCCTTTCGGTCGACACACGTCTACATACTTACAGATTCAACACTTCTTATTTTCCGATTTTCAGGTAAAACCGATCGGATTTATTTCTAGTTTCTGATATAAAATTCTATCTAATTCTGGCTTATCTGAGAAATAACTGTCAAGCTAGGTTTACAAGAGGTTTACATGTCATCAACATGCTGGGACTAGGATGGAGTATTTCTAGTTACTTTTAATCTCATTATTTTTCGCATGGCTATAGAAAAGGAATAGCTGGATTTATTTTTGTTATTTTAACCTTATAAGTTAAAGACAGGCGGGGTCACAAGGCTCCCAACAGAGCACCTTGGTTTTTTTAACCAATACTAAATTGTAATTCATTTGTTTTTTCGCTAATCATATGCAACTTGTGTCATAGTGTCATCTTATTTTTGTACAGTCATGTTCGACATGGAAAGACTCATACCGCAACAACGTCTTCAAATTATTCAATTGTATTACGAAAGTCAGTGTTCTGTGAGTAATGTTGTTCATGCACTTCGAGCAACACATAATTTGCATCATCGACCATCCGAGACCTGACACGTCAAGTGGCCGCCTAGTCAGTGTGATATCACACTTCGGATTTTTTTTCTTTGAGGTTATGTGAAGCCAAAAGTCTTCGTCGTTTAGCCAGCTATGATTCAAGACTTGAAAGCCGATATTTCCCGCGTAATTCGCGAAAAAACGAAAGCAATGTTGGACAGAGTGATCGTTGTTAGGCTAGCTACGATTCAAGACTCGGAAGCCAATATTAATTGCGAAATTAGGAATGCAGTGCTAGACAGAGTGATCGAAAATTAGTTAGAGATTGTTCATTCGGGTCATTATAAAAATCCCGACATCCAATTCTATTTTAAATGTTTTATTTAGAATAAGAAAAACCTCTAAATGAATAACACTTTATATATTAGATCTGAAAACAATTTTTTTTTCCCTTACCTTTCAAGAAATTGGAAACATCTTCCAGTTGAGGAATGTTATCCTCGCGGAAGCCACAATTATCAACCAACAAGGGGAAAACATGATTGTATTCCTTGCAAGCATGAGTTTCATATAATTTGGTTAAATGTCTGAACATAATGCCCCATGTTTCAGTTTCCTCTTTGGTATATTCCACATGAGGCAAGGGTTGGCCATGTTTGTAGTTGTAAGCAATATCAGCAAAATATTTTCTAAAACGATAACAAAAATTAAAGCAAATTAAAATAAAATATATCACTTGTAAACGTTTCAAATACATACCTTCTTTCTCTATAGGTAGAATCGGTAAAACCAGGATGATCTGAATCCAATTCCGAGCCATAGCTTAAAATTTGATTGGCGAAACGATCCAAATCACGTATTCTTCTGGGGAACCAAGGCACTGCCGACACATTGTCTTTGTAATCACGAGAGATTACATTGAAGTAACAGCAAAATTCACGCAATTCCTCAATGGCCTTGCCCAATTCTCCCGACTTGGTGTCACATTCCACAAAGAATTCATAGCCGGGTACACGCAACGATGAACGTGATTCAATGTGCAAGAGATTTACATTGTTCTTGGTGAAGATTTTCAAGGAGTTTGCCAATGAACCGGAATTTTGATCTTTGGTTGAGAATAGCAAACATGTGCTGCGATCTTCTTGGTTCTCAATGCCTTCGGCTATATAAGAAGAGCCCTCAATGCGTGTGGGCTATAAAAACAATATAGAAAACAACATTTTTAATTAAGTACTTAATTTTTTCTTTTATTGTTGTGCTTATCTGTTTATTTTGATTATTGTTAATAAAATCTTAAGTTGACTTTTTTATGATTTAAATAAATTATTATGTTTATGATCTATCTCCTACTGGTACAAGTATGTTTTTATAAAGCTTCTTAATCTGAAGTTTTCCTTATCAGTGGTTTTTGTAGACACGCCTATTATTTTGTGTGGGTTTTTTTGTTAAATCATTGTTTATTAAGGAAATGTTTTAATTGTTTCTATTTTTAGTTAGGGCTCGTCACAGGGTCAATATGTTTACTTGAACCTTATCAGACACGGTAATCAACAGTGCGTAAAATTTGCTGTTCCGGTCATTTTAAAAGTTTTGTATGACGTATGAAATAGTATTTCCTGTAATCCATTAAGTTTGTTTGTTTTTAAGACATAATTTAATATGATAAATTAATGAATTAGCGGCTAATCAAAAATGCTTTCTCTTTGCTTAATATTTGCAAACTTTTATTATATAGATTTCATATTGTAACGAAATTGTACTTGAATTCAAATATAACGATTTTAACGGCTGATTTAAAAGTAGCAGAATGCTTTCAAATAACAGTGATGTAATAGCAAACTGTAACATATCTGTGGGCTTTATTAACATTGAATAAAAGCTTTCAGTTGACCATTGATCGTCAGTTGGCAACGCTGTTTGCTGCGACCGTATATTCGAATTCGAATATTCAGTTAAAGAGCATTGTAGAAAGTATACCACAGATGGCGTATGTATAGAAACTTCTAGACAGTTAAAGAGAAATCTAGAATGCAGATGACAGTGTTATAAATAGTGGCAGAGGTTGCAGTCGTTAGTGAGTTTATCAGAGACGCTTTTCGAACAAACATCAACTGAGTGCTGTGTTTTTCAAGTGAATTCGTGTACATTATAAAGTGTGCCTGTATTTCTGCGAATTTATAAACGTGTATAAAAAACATTGAGTGACTATTTAATTCTGTTGTTGTACATTTTAAATAAATAAAGAGTTCTTACAATTTGTAAACTACTAAACGGCTTTTATTTGCAATCAAAAGTATCTGGTTTATTTAAAGGAAATAAATCAACGTTTTGAAAAGGTTAAAACGTAACCATATTGTATTGAGTTGAGATTTTAAAAATATTAATCTTTATAATTCAAGAGCAAAGATCCTCCAACAAAATCTACGTTGGACAAGATCGTTAAGTTCTTCCTTATGATCACTTTATTCAATTTCAATATTAATAATGTTAGATCAGCAATAATAATATCCTGCTCATATTCTAAAATAAACATGTAGGAAAATCTAATTAATAGTGATCATGAAAAAACAAACAAACAATTAAATTTTAATTTAATTTGTTCATAAATGTAATTATTTTTTTAAATTGCATGTGCATTCTTTACAATAATTTGTTTTCCATGGAATTACATATTAAGCTTCTGTGTTTAATTTTCTAGCACGTGATCAAGATAAAGCATGATGGCAAAGAGAGGTGAAGTGTAAATAAACTTTTCCTTTAATACAATCACGATGTCAACATGTGATGAACTTAAATAATGGAGCAATTAAGTTGTACGAGTAGAAATTGTTTTGTTTGTTTTGACAGCTGTCAATTAAATTTATTGTAATTATTCGTTGAAAATATTCAAATGAGCATAGACATTTACCAAATGTAAACATATAAATTAACAGACAATGTATCAACATGTTGGAATCGCTTTTTTTTAATGAGAAAAAAATTTTTATGCAGATTTAGTTGTAATTTCATGTTTTGAAAATAGAAAATATTTAAATTCTTATTGATTGACAAGTAAACAATGTTATTAAATACTAAATTAGCGGTCATAGATCTGTCTTTCAATGAAATTTTCAATACTTATATTGAAGAAGCGATAAGAATCGTGAGACAAACCTTTGAACAATATTTTATGGAACACTAATTAGTAAATTTCTGAGATTATACACAGTTCGATTTGTAGCAATATTTATTTAAATAATTTATTACTTTTGTGAATAATGTTTATTTAAATACTTCCAAGTATTGTACTGCCTAAATGAATGAAATTATGCGTCTTAAAGGTGCAATGATTGAAAAGAACATATGGGATCTTTATATTTTCAACGAACTTCACTCTTTGCGATTTAGTGGTCACTTATCTAACCACCTTTTCTATAGTCTTTAAAATATAATTTACTGGCATCTATTGGCATTTTGCTAAACAATTAAAGCTGTTGAAGTCATCGATTATGTTTTTTTGCAAAATTTGCCATCAAGCAGCTCTGGTTAGATTAATACATTAATTTGAAAATATTGTAAACTGCAGTTTTTCTAAGAGTCTTTCAGCATTCAATAAAATATGCGCAGAGAGTTCATTGTTCATCGAATTCAGTGATATTTCATTTGTTTTGGTCAGACAATTTAGTCAAACTAATTTATACGCTACGAAAATTTGTATCATAATTATTTTGGCATTAAAAATAAATATTATACAATTTTTCCGCCATAGTGGTTAATAAACTAACCACCCCATTCCAAGGTTTTTATGATTTTTTTATTTTATTAAATTAAAAATGCAGTTGTTCAGATTTTAAACTTATACACATAAGACCGTGGCTGAAATAGTTAAAAATGACGACAAGATGATCAACATTGTTTTGAATATGGTCTTCTGTCAATTTATACCCGAACTTTTCATTGTTATTGAGTAAACAACAAACTGAACGATATTCTTGATATTTGTTTGAAAAAGTCGTTGAAGATTTGTTTTGGCTGTCGCACAGTGGTATGAGAAAAAAAAAGAGGGAAATAAATCTGTAACTTCTAAACCCTTAGTCCGATTTGAATGAAATGCGCAAAGAGGAAGTGTAGTCGAGTTTTAGTTTTGAATTTGGACATCATGAGTCCACCAGGAGCGGGACCAGGGGTCCCTAAAGTAGGACACCTCGGGTATGTTCAATTTTAAAAATAATCCTATTTCTTCGTTTGTGTTCCGATTATATAGAATCTCCTCATCAAGCACTACATAAAACCTCGTCTTAGCTATCAATTATCTCTTAAAGCTTAGGAGATATTCGCATTTGAAAATTGAAATCGGGAAATATTTGGAACCGGGGTCATCAAAAAATTGGAGTAGGGTGGGTAAAAATGGTGAAAATTTAATTTTCAAATGCGAATATCTCCTAAGATTTAAGAGATAATTGATAGCTACGACGATGTATGTAGTGCTTGACGAGAAGATTCTACATTCTAATTTGTGGACCCCTGGTCCCGCTCCTGGTGAACTCATGATGCCCAAATTCAAAATTTAAACTCGACTACACTTCCTCTTTACGCGTCTGAAATTTCATTAAAATCAGGCTAATTTCCCTCTTTTTTTCTTATACCACGGTGTGTCGAATAAACATTGTCGTGATGGTTATTGTGGTACTTAGTACCAAAAAAGGAAGGATTTCAGACCAATCACTCTGTCATCATTTTTAGTGAAAATACTGTTTGAAGTCCATATCAGGAGTATCCTCTCACCGAGTAACTTCTGCATGTAAAGCACAACACGGTTACTTGAAGTAAAATTAAGTTGAAACACCCGTCTTGAATGAATATAAGTATGATGGATGGCATCATTTCTGTTTAAAAATCCTCAACACCCGATATTCAAGTTTAGGTTTTGTATTACAAGGAAGTTTTTGGCACCTATTGCCACTCTTGTGAAACATTGTTGTAATTAATGCCATAAGAATATTGAGGGATAATCGAAAAGATCCTACGGACTTCTGCACAGATGATTACAGGTGCACTACGAAGTACTCCCTTGATTTGTTTGTTATGAAGCAATGGCTACCGGTTGATATCAGGGCCAAACAAGTGGCCCTAAACTCAGCTGTCAGGCTCAGTGCTATAGGGTCATGGATGTCTGCGAACACCAAGCATGTGAGAAATCTGGAAGGCGTATCCAACATCCCTAGGAATATAGGCTGTTGCAAACCTATCCCCTTCTTTGATAGACGGGTTTCTCCAAACGTAGACACTTTCGTGATATACACAGGTGGTTCCAAGATTTTGACTGCGGTGGGTGGAGGCTTTTATGTCCCCTGTTTTTAAAAAGCGGTATGTTTCAGGCCGCAGGGCCATAAAGAGGGCGGTACACTGTTTGAGGTGCCTACGCAGTATTTAATTTGGTTGGCCGGATATCTCTAAACGAAATGACGAGACATTATATCCTGGAGTTATTCTGTGTTCTGATGTACTTGGCAATGACACTTCATCAGTCTGCTTAGACCAGATGGTGTAACTTTTTTTTTTTTGCTTGGATCAGCAATACATTGTATTGGAACTAGGAAAATAGGTTATGGGAGGAAGGATAGAGAGAGTAGTGTTTGTGGACTTTTAATTTGAATTTTCCTATATTGAAAGTGATAGAAAAGACTTCAGCAGGAAGCTTATTCCACAAACGGGCAGTACGGCTAAAGAGCGAATTTTCCCTGAATTTTCACTGTCCAGCCAAAGAATGTGTATTGCGTAAAAACTACGGGTTTCGAGAAAAAGTTCCCTAATTTCTGCAGAGCACATTCCATTGTAGTATCGGTAGAACAGTGAAACACAACCCACCTTGCAACGATGTTCCAATGAGTCAATAGATCTGGATACCCTACTGGACCGATAAGCACCTTCGTCCTCTCCGGTACACGGTCGAATAATTCCAAAATAGACTTCGGCCCATACATGAGAGTTGTATTCCATTTTAGGTCGGATAAAAGATGGAGTATTTCCTACACAGTTTTAGAAAACCAAGACACTTGAATGCTTCCTTCGACAGTTGAAAAATGTTTTTTGTCCATTGGACATAGCACTGAATATTTGAGCTTCTGGTTCTTCAATAATTACACCACCCATAAAAACCGATGAAGCAACATGATCTGCCGTGCGCTTGTGTGTTAACATACAACATTGAGTCTTGCTTGCATTAAAGTCGACTCTGTTCGCACAACCCCATTCAGAGATTGAAACACGATCTTGCATAAGTGTATCATTCACGTTTTTCCTTATTGACCCAATATCGGACAGACTTGGTCTATAATTGAATGAATGTCAAATTTTGATGTCTTCTGCAAAAGAATAGATAGGGTTGGAAGTTTCAAGTCGAAGGTCTTTAAGAAGTATAAGAAATAGAGTATGAGAAAGGATGGATCCTTGCGGTACCCCTGAATTAATCTTGAACTCGTTTGATGAGTTCCCATTTACAACAACTCGTATAGTGCGATATCTGAGAAAGCTCGGGATAAATCGAGAGAAGTTATTACGGACACCAAAAGCAATGAGCGTTTCTTCTACATGCTCGTAATCGAAGCTTACATGGCCCGTATATGATTACCATAGGTCCTCGTCTATAATAGGGATAGCACGAGAAAATAGGTTTAGTGATAGCTGTATTGACAGGTTTCTGTTTGATAGGTGTGAATGCTAGAGGTAGTCACGATGAAGATGAAGGGGAGAGTGTAGAACATTGCCTCTATCCTGCTCTGTCGGGGATTATAACTGTGACTTTTTTGTGCGACTTAACGGTAAGGGTTCAATCTATGGACCCATGAAAATCATTATAGTCCGACTTAAATCTTTTTTTTCAGAACCGAATCTATTATTCTGCCCAATGTCCAACAAACCGAAACTTTTAAATTGTAATCAATGGATCGATTTTAGGAATTTCATTATCTTAACCCATTTCGTTCCGAGAAACAATTTTTATTTATTTAAAAAAAAAAAAAAACTTTTTGCAAATATCTGGTTAAAAAAAATTTCCGATTTTTCGTTTTCCCAGAAAAGCCAGATCAAAATTTCGAACAGTTAAGTTTACACATATGTGATGTCCCGCATTTGCAAGTAAATCATGGTTTTTATGTTTTATGAAACAGTTACATATGTTGGCAATAATTCCCCATGTTTATTATATTAATTTATTTTTTTTTTACTATTTTTAAAAATTAATTTAAAAAATTTCTATTTTTAGCCACTTTTTTTCATTTAATGGAATTGCAGAAACCCCTAGCAATGATGGGGATGGTCACGTCGGGATGTAGTTTTTTTATTAGCTAAAAGATTAGTCTTAACATTCATACCAACATTTTTCATAAATTCCACCTTTTTCATATATAAACATTTTTTTGAAAAATTTTATTTTTACTGTTCGAAAAATAGAACAGCGGATCGAAATGGATTAAAGAAAATCAAATAATTTGTGGTGTTTACTCACTTTTGAAACTCTCTATAGCTTTATTCATAAACAATTTTTAAATTGGTAAAAGGTTTAACAACCAAGTTTCCATCAACAAATTTGAAGCAATTTTTATATTTATTAAGGTTTCACCCAGAATTATTGGTTGAACATTTAGAAAGTTTTATACATTCCTGTGCAAACAATTAAAGATTATTTTTAAGTGTTATGGACATTTGAATACAAAAAAAAAAACTTTCATTGGATCAACATTGAAAAACAAATAATGATTGCCGAGAAGTTAAAAAATCTGGGAAATCCGAAACCCTAGTTTGGATAAACTAACGGTGTACTTTCACTTCATTTAATAATTATTTGGTTTGTTATACTAATCAAAATCTGCAAAATTTTTAATGTGAGATATATGAATTTATAGAGATGGAATTTAATGGAATATCAGAAATTTATTTGAGGAATAAAGTTTATACTTATGTAATACATAGTCTGATTTGCATCATCCTATATCAGTAAGAAAAATTTAAATTGTTTTCTTTCAGGCAATTTAAAAAAATGCTTGTTAACTGTATTTATTTTTAAGATTAAAATAATTGGTATAATTTTTGTACTAGCATTAGGAGAAATATTTAAGCAAATAGTAAAACTAGAAAACGAATTATGTGAAAAATATTAATTTATAAAAGTTTCCATTCTATAGCCAGCCACTCACTCAAAAGAATCTAAAGTTTCACTTTGTTGAATGCCCACATACAATATGTAGGTAATTATTATATAATATTATTTCTTAATTAACATTAAAAAAACAAAAAATAATTCATTTCTACCAACCTTATCAAAGGAGGTTTGACGTTGATACATCATTTTAATTTTATATAATTTTCATACACTATTTGTAATTTATTGTTCAACAAAAAAAATATTTTGTATTATTTTCCCAGAAAAAACTTTGTCACTTTTTAAATCACTTAACGAAAATCTAAGACGTGCCGTCGTGGTTTATACGAAACTAAAATCACCATACAATAATTCACTTGCTTAAATAGATTATAAAAAGTGTCGAAGAAAATCAAACTGAGTGATTAAAATATGAATTAAATAACATGGACCAAGTATAAAATGGAAGTACTAAGACTCACAGCTATACGCACTCATACACTCTTATGAATCTGTACCAAAATTGATAATTGTTGCTTTTGTTTTTGTTTTTCTTTTAAAAGGTTATCATGTAGTTACTCACAGATACAATACTAACACTTACTGTGAATCACATACACACGCACATATACAGTAGTACCAAATGGTTTTAATTGCAACAGATAATTGTTTAATTTTTTTATTGAAAAATGAAAGCATGTTTTTGGTTTTAGCTAATTAAATTTATAATACGAGAGTGGATTTATAATATTTTTGGTTAATTAATTGTTGAAATTTAGAGATATTTTTAAGGCAGGATTGTACTGGCAATTTGGTTTTCTTTGAGCTGTATGTATGGAATATTATACATTCATTTCAGTTGAACAACTTAAGCCAATGCTCAACCTCATTTTTCTAGCAATAGTTAGTAAATTACACTTTCTAGTTACTTAAGAATTCACCCACGTTTTACGTGCCATACATTTTGATTCAAAACAATAACAATTCAGATTTGGAAATTAATAATAATATAATGATTAATATTTTTCCATAATAGTATTTATTTAGAGAGAGAAAACAAAAATATTTTTGTTTATACCTTCTTTCACAGAAAAATCGTAAAGAAATTGGTACGTAAATATCACATATAGAATAAATACTTAAGTCGAATTTGAAGTACTGTTTTTTTGTAAAAAAAAATTGTTGTATTCAAACAAATAGAAGCAATCACCCTACTTCAGTGAAAAGTCAGAATTTGCGCGCCATTTGTGCATTAAAGTTTTGTCAAACAAAAAGTAAGAATACAGAACTGTTGGTTACACATTTAGAAAGTTTTGTACATTTTTATATAACCAATCAAAATTAGGTTTAAGTTTTATTTATGGACACTTGAATACAAAAAAAAAACTTTCATTGGATCAACATTGAAAAATGTTTTTTTTCGGTTTTGCCGAATACCCACCATTATTATGTGACAATAAAATATTTTTCTGATACAGGGGTTATATAGGGTCAGGGGTTATTTAGCATAGTTGGGGGTAGTGCACTAAATGTTGATTGAAATCAGCATTGCACTATCACTCACTAAAATTGCAACAAATTTAGTTTGCACTATTTTTTATCAGCTTTAGTGATAATGCTTATTTCTTAACTAGCACTAAAAAAAAATAGTGATAGTGATAATTTTTTAACTATCACTAAACGAAGATTTAGTGCAAAAATCTGCACTACAATTAATTAGTGCAAAATTTTAACCTGCAATCAAAAAAAGGCTGCATTAAACATACTGGCCCATAATCATAGTCAAACACTAAAGTCGGTTCTTTTTAAAAACAACTTTAAAATAAAAACCTGCTTTTTTTAATTTGCAACCATAGTCAAAATTAAAGTATGTTTTAAATTGAACCGACTTTAACTGGGTGCCACCTCAAATGTAGAAAATGTTTTCATACAATATACAACGAAATACAGACAAGTGGCACCGCTGAACAGCTGACATAGAAAATTAAAACAAAAACCAAAAAAGGTAAACAATAAAAGTAACCGGGACAACTAAAGAAAAAAAGTTTTTTGTGGTGGAAAAATGGAAAAGATAAGATTAGTATCATATTTAGAATATTTTGGTACTAATTTTATTGATAACTGTTCAATAATTGCAAAATCTCTACCAATATCTTGTAACTTAAACATTTTTTACTTTGTTACGAACTTTTTTTACTTGGTGAAGAACAGCTGATGCTGTTGTTAAACGTGTTAATAACAGCTTCAGCTAGTTTTATATTTAAAGTCGACTTCAGCGTCAGAAGTATACTTTAACTTGTCTATGATAGACCTAAAGTACACTCTAGAGTAAAATCGAGTTTAATTTTCTTAAAGTATTCTTTATTTCTGACTATGATTATGGGCCACTATCACTAAATTTTCAAAAATGAGTAGTCATGAAATTGTTGAATCCAAATTCGAAAAATAAAAATTTTAAATATTTTAAATATTATTTATTTTAATATTTAAGTTTTAAATTAGTGTACAGAAACAAACTTAAACCATTTTTAACTTAAAAATTTAGTGCACAATTTGAAGTTGCACTGAAATTAGTGCAGGTAAAAAAGTTGCAATAAACTGATGACTGCATTTTTTTAAATCAACTAATTTAATTTTGAGTGCAAACTCACTATTATTAATGTTTAGTGAGGCTGCTAATTTTCAACTCAGCACTAAATATGAACAAAATGATTACACTAATTTTACACTATCACTAAGTATTAGTGCAAACTGCAAAATTAGTGCACTACCCCCATCTATGTTATTTAGGTTCATATAAAACTGGTTTATGTCCAAAATCATCACGTTATTATATATTATTATAAGACAATTATGAATGTTCAAGTCATTTTCTTTATGGGGACTAGGGACAAATGTTGCCCTATTATCGCTATACTTTACAGTATAATTCAAGAGTACTTAGAACTAATTTGTGCAGAATTTGATGAGGATTGCTCAAACAGTATTCCGGGGTGACATTTTTATGGGGACTAGGTAAAAACATGGACCACTATTGTCCATTTTCAATACCAAACAATCCTTATCAACAGACAGTATTTTTGGATTCAGCTAGTTAGTTCTTTAGTGTTTTCAATAGACAGATGGATGAACATAGATTGGTCGTCTTAGAAAAGTGCCGGTGAAGCACACCAATTGCTCACCGAAGCTTATGGTGAAAGCGTTTCATCGGTTTCAACGCGCGAGAGATGGCTTGTATGGTCCAGAAATGGTGATTTTGACACAAGGCAAAGAGTCAAAAATGTTTGAAGACCAAAAATTGGATTCATTACTCCATGAAGATTGCTGTTAAACTCAACCAAAATCATATTCAAGCAGCAATTCCAAAAGCAGGGAAATTGGGTACCGCACTTAATGAAACTGAGAGACCTTGAAATAAGGTTTTGTATGTCTGCAGTGCTGCTTGAATGCAATAAAAGAAAATCATTACTTGAGACGAAAAATCGATCGTATGTGAAGCCCGATCAAATCGACACCAAAGCCAAATATCCATGGCGCTAAGGTAATGCTCTGTATTTGGTGGGAGCAAAAGGGTCCTATCTATTATGAGTACATGTAAACTGTACCGAACGCAACAGATTTGTTTGAAGCCAGCATTAGCCGAAAATCGCCCAGAATTTGCGGCCAGTCATAAAAATGTAATATTCCATCATGACAACAATCGGACACACTGAGGGAAAAACGACGTTGCAAAATCGACAACGGTTGGTGTCATTTTGACACCAACCGTTTGTAAACAAACGGTTACGAATCGACAACGCAATGTTTTTAAATTATTCGCATCAAAATGTGAGTTGCTCTGCTTTGTTTTTATAAGTGAGTTTTAATTTTATTTTTATTAAAAAAATTGTAATAAATATAATGATAAAAGATAGCGTAATTGTGTTTAATAGTGAATTTGTGTTGATGCAGATGAAGATCCAGGCAGTGAGATGATCACAAAATCCAGTGACGACACACAAATCCAAAAATTCCTGGAAACAGTAAATATGGCTTCAGTTTTTGTACATTTAAAAGGTAAGTAGAGCTATATGTATGTATATATAATTAATAGCGATGTAGAATATAATATGTATTTGTTTTATTTTTTAGAAAGAAGCTGTGCCAGCATTAGGGATGCTATTTATAATTTCACATACAGGAACTCTGACAATTGGCATCAATGTTTTGCCACATTTAAACATGGAATCTTTTATATGTACATATTTAATATTTAAGTATTGACAACTGAGTTAGGTCTTTGACAGAAGAGTTTCCGCTATATGTGTTTTCTCTATGGTATTTACTCTTATTGTAATTAAAAATAAATGTAAAAAATAAAGAAATTATTATTTATTTTAATTACCAAATCGTTCACGAACGGTATCAAATCGACAACGTATGGTGTCAAATTGACAACGGTTTGTTATAAAATCGTACACGAACGGTGTCAAATCGACAACGGATGGTGGCATTTTTTCGTTGACAAATTGACACCGTTCGTGTACAATTTGTACACATACGGTGTTGATTCACTATTGACACCGTATGGTGTCAAATCGTACACGGATGTGTTCCTTTTTTCGCTGGGTGCACATGTTTCAGTACCTGTTAATAGCAATATAGAAATAAGTGGTTGGGAAGTTTTGCCTCACCCGACTTATAGTCCAGATATTGCACCGCCCGACTACTACTTGTTTCGATCGATGCAGAACGCTCTCTCTGAAATATGCTTCAGGTACTTCAGAACAGAGCATCTGAATTTTGCTTGATTGGTTATTGGCCTCAAAAGATGAGCAGTTCTTTTGTCGTAGAATCCATAATAATTTAAAAAAAATCCCCATTTTTAAGTCATATACCCAATAATAAAAAAATCTTGTCATTTCGGTAATTTTTCAATAGTTTATTAAATCGAAAACTAAAAAAGTTTTTTGAATAAGCAGTTTTCATAGACTTTTGCAGGCATTCAAAAAGTAAAGGGTGTTTTTAAGCCCAATATAATTTAAAATTGTAAAAAAATAATACAAAAAAAGTAAATTTTAATAAAAACATTTTTTTTAATCGAAAGATCAATAAATACCGCTGCTGATCTTAACAAAGCGTATTCTGGACGTCTAATTTTGGGCCACTTTTTCGAGCTTGGCCTGGCCTCCAAGATCTCTTCTTACACACTTCGGTATTCACTCTAGTACGCACATTCTTTCGAGGTTTTGATGTTATTGCATCATTAAGAGGATGGCTTGCTCAGATAGACGATTATGTGCGCCATAAAAATCATGAAGTCGTCTAATAGTTGCGTCTATCGATGACTGATTTTCAAAGTAAATTTGGATAATTTAGTAGAGTTGTTCTAGCGTCAATCTGTTCATGATTATTTACCAGAGTATACTGATCATGTGCACAGTATGACAGTTAACCATTTCTATCTCCAGTTCTATCGCGCTTAAAAAAAACATTGGCACTAATGTTAATAATTAAATTGTGGGCCCTTCGTTTTGAGCAAAATGGTCCTACGATCGACGAAGCATATATTTACTTTGATGGTTTTGTTAATCGTTAAAATTACCGTATTTGGGGTTCAGATTGTCGAAAAACAAATGCATCCACAACTTTTCACTGTTTGGAGCTGATTTTGTACTTGAGAAAACATTGCGCCATACTTCTTCGAACATGAGTCTGACCAAGCAATAGCAGTTACTGATCGATATAGCGACATTATAAATGACAACCGCTTAAATTTAATGGCATTGAAGTGGACGATATATGGTTTCAACAAGACTTTAGAACATGCCAACTGCATGAGACATACGTTTATTTGGATATTGTAAGATATTTTATGGTCCAAAAAACATATTACGGATTTTGTAAAAAACGTTGCTATTTATACAATATATTTTTGAAATAAACCTTAATATTATCTTTCTAACATTACTACTGTAGGGTATTTACACAAAAAAGCACAACAAACAATTGCTGACGTAAATTCATTGACAATTGTACTAAGATTGATTAAAATTACCCAAACCTAATAGCATTCGCTCAATATTAAGAAAAACAGCTACTACTTGTAATAAACACATTAGAAATCAACTTTATGACCAATAATACAAGTAATTAGAATTTAGACTTGATTGAGTAAAATATAACACTTCAACAACATTTCTCAGTGTAGTTGAAGTTATCATTTGAAAATAAAGTTCAATAAACTTTTGTTGTTAGAGCATGTAGTTTAGACAGTCAAAGATTCAATTACTCATGGTGTAAATTTTACACATGTGCAGATAGACAAGGCAACGACGCTACGCTTTAAGTTGGAAGTAACAATTAGGGGAAGTATTACACACTTAATCTCTTGACATTTAATACTTCACTTAATATTCAGTTTTTAGTTGCTTGAAAAGAATGAATGTTTCAATGGAAATAAACTAATATTGGCCATAAATTACAATATATGTCAGTGTTGTTCCCAACTAACTCAGTATTTTTCCTTTATTTATTGAATTTTTGTTTTAAAAATGTTTAATTTTGAAATGCTGCTTTAGGCATTAATTTATAAAATGTGTCACTCAAATTGTTTACTAATAATGACCAACTAAACTTAACATGTTTTTGTATTTTTCTATTTTGAAATACTAAAAAATATATAAATTTCGCAATTTTTAAGAAAATCTTTGCAAAAGATAACGATCACGCGATATTCTGACGCATTTTAATAATTTGTGTGACTGGGTAAGAAATGTTTTTTACTCAAGAATATGAATTTGTTTAAGTTAAACTTCCTCTCAGAACATAGATACGTAAATTTGCAAATTATGTCCGTAATTTGTATTTTTATATCCACCAGCTAAAATATAGGGTTTTTCATTCCACTTGTAAGACGAAATATCTGTCAAAGCAAACTATATATTAATGCATAAGGACCCATGTATAGTTACATCCATAATTGATGATAGCTCCAATATAAGGAGCTCGTAGTAGTAACTGCTTGACCAGCCTCATTTTCGAATGGTCCACTTGTATCGAATTTGGCCATTAACTGTCAGCTCAAGAAGCAGGATTCCATGAACTATAAAACTGTCATTTATACGGTTGATGTAGCGGTAGCAATTTTAGGAATTCATCTGAACACGATAACGCAACGAATGTAGACGGCCAATGTGAGTTTTATGTTGTGGGAAACCAAAAACTTTTTCAAGAACATCAAGGGCTATGTCAGCAAGAAAGCCAGTGACAATCCTGATAATAGGAGCCCGGCGTACGACTCCGACGAAGTCGCTTTTTATGCTATTAACCTGGATCCCTTTGGACCTTATGGTCAGAAAGCTGGCATCGAATACAACATTTAAGCTTAATGCGTAATAGACATGGATACATTGATCGTTTGTCCATGTCAGCATTATTGGAAGTATACAGAATCTTCCCAATCACATTGATTACTGCACTCCTAGACCTTTATTCTCGAAGAACTTTAGTTACTCAATTAATGCGGGATTAGAGGAGAGTCTTTAAACAACACGACGGGTCTTTCGATTTACAGGGACGGCTAAAAAAAGGTATAGAGTTGACAGGAATTTGGGATACGAATATCTTTTAGAATCCCAAATGGGTGTATTCTTCAGGCTGAGGTATCAATTATTGCTTGAATATAACAGGATATGTGGTAGAGATATTCATAAACATACTGACAGCAAAGCTGCGATAAAATCCTTTACTGCAACATCAATTCTGTGATGACGGGCATCCTTGAAAGGGATGGTAAGATATTCGATAGTTGTACTCAGGGATATTTGTACATGGAAACACGGTGATATTGCAGTTAACTGTGTAGTTGATGACTTTGTGATAAGTGGTGAGATAGACTTCATATGTGGCATTCCATTATACCCTTAGTTCAACTGCCTGAACTTGCTCAGATAATGTGGGAGAGTGCAGTCTTTTCAAACTATCCGAAATGCATTTAGGATGCACCTATACCTGTATTAGGAAGACCAAACATGCAAATCCATCCTAAATATTCTCTTCGATCTTCTCTTTTCTGCAACTTTTCAAATAATTCATATAAAAATACATAAATTTACCCTCATCTCTCTTTATTTCTTCCTTTTTCAGCTAATATAAATGGACCAACCAAAATTTAACTACCATCAATATGTGACAATAATATATTTTGCTGTTATTGAGGTTGTATGGGGTGTATGATCAATTATGGACCGATCCTCACAAAAGTTTGTAGAAAGGCATAGGTTCATATAAAACTTTATGTCCTATTTCCCGGGGGGACATTTGTATGGATGCTAGGTGAAATCATGGACCGATATTGCCCAAAATTTATCAACAGAGAGTATTTGTGTACAATTTCAGCCATTCCGGACATGAATTTCATAATGACACAGAATATACTCGTATTTACTTTTGTGAGCCTGCGATGAATATTTCGATGTTTTATAAGCGGAATGACAAAATCAATATACCCCATATTGTTTGATGGTGGATATAAAAATTGATATTTACACAGGGTTAGTACCAAAGTATAACGTTTGTACTGCTAAATACATAAAATATAATTTTGTAAATTGTCATATAGACGCCTTTTATAAAGGTGTTATTTGGAAAAACTAACTTAAATATTGCAAGGATATTAAAGGATTACATTTTAATGATTAACTTAATGGACATTCTAGTAATTTTGTTGTGTTAATTTGAAAAATGCTTTATAATGAATTTTAAAACTGAAAATGTAGTTATGTTAGGGTACGTTCACATTGTTTAAATTTTTGACGAAATAAGCGTGACCACCATAAATTTTTTATTGTTTTTTTAAACGAATTTTTCAATGGTTTGATTTGTTCACTTATAAAATATGTGTGTAATCCAGTAAACAGCTGCTTAAGATATTGGTAAAGCCTATTTCGTGAAATATTTAAACAATATTAATGCACCTCTGCACTTTAATATTTGTTAAAAATGTTCGTGATTTTTTTGATAACATGTCTAATAATATGAAATATTGGGATGTTAAACTCCACATGGACATTACTAATATATACCCTTTTTAAACAAATAGAATGGAAACTTCGAAGAATATTAAAGGATTAATATTTTGAAGGACATTTTTTTATTCTGATAAATTAAAACAAGTTTTTCTCTAGAGATGTCAAGATAATCCTTCTTTCATTTGACATCCATATAGCCATATACATACATATAAATTAAAAAAGTAGAAATTAAAATTTATAGTAAAAACATTATAGTACTTTTAAAGCAAAAAAAAACAAGTAAGAGAGCTACATATTCGGCTGTGCCTTCACCAAATTACATACACATACTACAAAATACAAATTTTAAATATTTTTAGGTAAACAAAATTTATTTTCTTTCCAAAGTTGTTTTTCTCATTTTTATTTCAAATTTATTAAATTTAAAATTTTTTTTAAAATTATTTTTTTTGGTGAATTTTTTTGTGGTTAATTTTTTTCGATTTTGACCAATTGTAGGTCCAACTTACTATGGTCTTATATACGTCGTTGCTAAGGTCTTTGAAATATCTATCATTAGATATCCATATTGTCTATATAAATGACTTAGTAATCCAGATATAGGTCAAAAATCCAGGTTGTCCTGGTTTTTTTCTCATATCTCAGCCATTTGTGGACCGATTTTGCTGATTTTAAGCCATTCCCAGCCATTGTACCTGCTTGAGTACAAAAAAATGGCAAAATTCAAATACGCATACATTTTTTAACAAGATAAATATGACAACGTTTATTGTGCTTTTGCATTAACACACTGGGTTTTTAAACAACACACATAAAAATTTTAAAAAAATAATATCGTTAAGGTACATTTTGTCCTGTTTTTATAATGCTGTATCATATTTTTGAATATTAGCAAGGTTAGTAACAATTGAGCTGCGTAAAGCAAAACCCAATTTTATGAAAGCAAGAGTTTTTTTTATAATTTTGTGAAGTAGAGTGATTGTGTGTACATTTTATAAAAATGTATAAGAAAATTAATTTTTTTGGACAAAGTTAGGTGAGTAGGAAAATCGGTGTACCCAATTGGGTACAATGGCTTGATATGTATTCTTTTTTTAAAGATTTTTCTTACGCTAAAATAGAATTTCAGCCCATCAAAGCGTGAAGATTTTAATGCAAATGTTTTAAAAACTAGATTTTCTGGAAAATTCAGATCCGGATTATAATATGGATGAGGATAATGATATTGCTGAGGATATTGTTAGAGATCGCATGTACCAGGTGAAATATAAGTATTTTTTAATAGTGATAGCGACGATGATGTTCCACTTGAGCTGTTCTGACAGAAAATAATCCCCTCAAGATCAAGCAAAAAAAATCTATTTGGACAATAAGACCATGCAATGTTCACATGTCTCAAACTATATTTTTTTTGGACAATGAGCTCAATATTTCAGAATCAGACTTGAATGGGAAAAGGTTGTTAGTTTTACCATTTAGCAGACTTGAATTTATGCATCGCAAGCTAATAAGCACTATTTATCCTTCAATGCAGAAGATTTGAAAATATTCTTGAGTATTTTGCTTTACAGTGGATATCACTCTATGCCAAGAGAGGATATGTATTGGCAGCTCTGAGAGGATACTCACACTCCAATTGTTTCCGAAATTATGTCACGGAGCAGATTCAAAGAAATAAAACGTTTTATTAATTTGGCTAATAACACTAATTTAGATGCTACTGACAAAATGGCCAAACTACACAGGCTTCTGGTGTCGCAACTACTCCTAGAAACCCATTTTCTAAAAGCATAAAAATCCCCTACGATTCGGTGAATGTCAAACAGTATAATATGGTTGTCTGAATAATGGGATATTGCGTTATGTGTTTAAAAAGTAATGCTTTAAAAATTTTCACACACTATAAAAATAGCTTACACTTTACGCCATTGTACCCATTCGGGTACAGCCCTAAAAACATGTTTCCTAATTTTTTAAGTTTTCTATGTTCCTTGACCGTATTTTAGTTTAAATTAATAAATAAATTTAAAAATTTTTCATTTTAAATGGTGTTGGTTTTTAATGGGTTAATTAGGAAACTTCTTGTACGCATGTCTGACAGAATTATTGAAGATTTGGATCCCGAAGATATCTGGGGTCTTCAGAAAATTCGAAGATTTTTCGACTCCGCTATATATAAGCATCCAGAATATATATACTTTATAGGGTCGGAATATTATATTGTGGAAATTACAAACGGAATGACAAACTTATATATGTATACCCTTCTAACGAAGGTGAAGGGTAGATATAAAAATATCACGATATGAAAAACTGAAAATACAGTTTGTATATATGAAGTGTGCAGTATCAAAGTGGCTTGCTTTATCATGTGTTAAACAAATGTTTCGACTTTTGTTGTGCGATATTATCAATATGCAAAAATATGCCCTAACAAATCGATGCCATTTGACAGCCAAATTAGTGATTGAGATAGATTTTCATATACGAACATCTCACGAACTGCAAGAGATATCAAATTCGTACGAAAGTGAAAACAGTAACATATTTAGCTTCTATCAAATTGCTTGTAAATAAAAGAAAAATTACAAAATATTTCATGTATACTTTTAGGAGTGACAAATAAACATTTCTATCATAAGCATTGTGTTTTAAAAAAATTATAAGTTGCGCCTTAAGGTATGTGAAAGCTTTGCAGTAAACATTTTTTACGAAAACTTTCACTTTCTTACAACTACTTCGACAGTTGTAATCGAAATAAATTTCAATCACAATCATTTTCATTTTCTATCCATTTTATTCGATATCGAATAAGGGAATCCCAAAAATAAATAAAACTTGCACGTTCGAATAAGTATTCGATCGTGTTTGACTGCGGTAATTAGCCCATGAATATATGTATATCGTGTATAACAAGTGGAATTTTTGTTCCCATGATAGAAGAATGATATCGTGAATCTCCCGTGAAAATTGTTTCCCGCTATCACTTCTCAGTAGATGTAAAAAAGAAGGAAGATTATAAAAAAATTAAAAATCAAAGATATTTTTGTTCAAAATTTTTAAAATTTAGGAAAGTAAAATATAGTTAAAGTCGACTGTAAATATAAAACCAGCTGAAGCTGTTTTTAACTCATTTAACAACAGCATCAGCTGTTCTTCGCCAAGTAAAAATGTTCGACAAAATGTAAAAAATATTTAAGTTACAAGATATTGGTAGAGATTTTGCAATTATTGAACATTTATTATAAAAGCAGGTTTTTATTTTAAAGTTGTTTTTTTAAAAAGAACCGACTTTATTGTTTGACTATGATTATGGGCCAGTATTTGTAAACAAATTCGTCTGTTGATGATTTGATGAGAATATTATTGGTTTTATGAAAACAGGCTTCGAAATTGTTTCCAAAGCAAACACATCAGGCATATTCAGAAATCAATTTTTCATTTCTTCAATGGATTCGATTATGGTTGTAGCTATGTTCAATAACTAAAAGTTGTTACTAGTTAGTAACAATTGTTACTGGAAAAGCGTTCATTAACTCAAAAAACTTGCAAGTAGAGAAAAAATCAAGAGCTTATAAATTTTAGAGAGTGTTCTCTCGTTGCAAACTATTACAAGTTCTATTTTGAACTCGTAATAGTTAGCAGCTTATTTTTCATATGTTTTGTGTTATTGTTTATTTATTTAAAATTTTATTTTTGTGGTGAAAAATTTAAAAAAAAAAATAATTTTCAATAAAATTGAAAAATTGAAATTGAATTGATGTGAGTATTTATACATTTTAAAAGGAATAAAATAAAACAATTGTTACTGGAAAAGCGTTCATTTACTTTTTACTATTTTTGAGAATTTAAGAGAGTAATTTGGTAAATTTTGATTTTATTCTCTCGTTGCAAGTATTTACTGGGAAAGTAAATGAACATACCTTGTAAGTGCCCAGAAATTTGTTTAATTTATCCCCATGTTCTCAATCTCTGGTTATTTTTTATCGTGATATACTGACAGTTCTCATACAAAGATTCTATTAATTTGAAGTATATCGTTACGAAAAACGATAACCGGAGATTGAGAAAGTGGGGGTTAATTTTGAAAACTGTCAGTATAACTATTAGTTAACACATAACCAGACTTCGTGTTAATATGGGTAAGATGTGTAATATTTATGAACTTGTATTCAGTTATTTTTGGGTTTTAGCCATTTCTAGCCATTTTTAATTCAAAATCTAGCCATTTTCTGAGCTGAAGAGTTGGCAACCTTGGTGGTAGTTTCAAAATATATCCCGTGATTTAAATTCTACGGATTTCGGAAAAATTTTTAAGTGAAATACTTCAATTTTGTTTAGCGTTATGCATTTTAAAACCTATTCCGAATATTATAATCCAGGTAATAAAAAATATAATCCTAAAGTTTTATCGGACCTTTACGTTGTCCGATTTTGAAAAATTTGGTATGGCAAATCCTAAAAAGTTGTGATATTATAAAGTACAATATTTGTGTTATTTATAAAAGTTATACAGATTTATCTGATCGGATTATTAAATTACAATCTCTATATGATTTAATCTAAAAGATTTTGTCCGCTTTTTGGACAATCTTACAGACATTTAAATTAACATAACAGTTTTTGTTTAATAGTTAACATTATTATAAACAATTACCAATAATTTACAACAATTTATGATGTCTTTAAGCTAAAAAGTATTTAATTGTTTAACATGATAATTAAGTTTTTTAAAAGGTCAGTTTTTTGTGACGCTGCGCTCGTACAGAAGTGATTAATTTTTTGTTAAAAAAAAAACTACATGTTCACTTTATTACACACATGTATGTATATAAATATTGAAATGAGCTTTTAACAAGAAATATAAAAATTGTGATTTTTCTCTTTTTGATTCTCATAATTGAACTGATGCAATTTTTAATGTGAATTGCAAAAATAAAATGACTAAAGGTAAGGTCAGACAAGGCTAATATCTGATGCTTTTTCGACAAATATTTAAGTTTAAAACATATTACAGTATACATTTAATCAATGTTTTGGTCATTATTAGCTATGACCTTTTCCCATCTTTCTGGCAACATATGGATTCTGAGCCAAAAGAACTGCTCATCTTTTGAGGCCAAGAAGGAATCAAACCAATATCGTATAATGTGTTCCAAAGTGAATCATGTCCTGTAGAGATCGTTCTGCATCGATCGAAACAATAGCTCGGTCTGGACTATAAAGCGGGTGAGGCAAAACTTCCCACCCACTTCATTCAAAGTTTTTAACTGGTATTGCAACATGTGTCGGAGCATTATCATGTTGGAATATTACGGTTTCATGTCTGGCCGTATATTCTGGACGTTCGGTATAGGTTCACTGTGATGGTCTGACCAAAACGAAGTTTTCTTCCGCAGTTCTCTCCAGTTCGTATTAAAATCATTGGATCCAACAACAGTAAATTTATTTTTACACAAAAATTATGAAAATAATTAATGAAAAGCATCAAGTATCCGTCTTTCCAGTTTGTTCAATGAATTTTCCTTGCAACACCAAAAGGGAATGAGTGGGTTGAAGAAGTTATTTTGGAATACGGTGAGCTTTTGTGTATTTAGTTCATTGTTAACCAAACTCTGACAACAATAGATTTGCTTCGTAATCTAGTGTTACGATGTGTGTACACTGAACCAAATTTCTTGTGAAAATATCCCTCACTGGCAACACTTGTAAAATAAATCATGTTCGTTTTTTTATTTCGGTTTCACATGTATAAGAAACTCACACATAGACGGTGCCCGCGGGCGTACTGCTGGAGGCCAATGATTTAGTTTCATAAAATAGCTTGCAATATTAAAAATACTTGCTTTATCTGATCTACGTGTGGGCACAGTGGGTGAAATGAAAATAAAAGTGGAAATAAATCTGTACATTGTAAACCGATAGGCCGATTTTAATAAAATTTCCCACGACTATAGAGAAGGTATAGCTGAGTTTAAGTTTTGAAAGTAGAATAACTGGTATATTTATCATCATATTTTTGATTTTAATATCATTGTAGAAATATTTAAATTTTTCTTAATAACTAAAAGCAAAAACCAATAAAAACTTATATTTAATAACATAATGAACCTTAATTGTTTCCGTTGTAAATTAATTTCTTAACTTCATCAGCTGTGAAGTTAAGAAATTATAGGTAATCAACCTAATTATTTGAAGTTACAGTCAGAATTCACAAATTAATTGTTTGTTGTAAAATGACACACAGCTTTTTGAGAAATAAAAAAACACAAATTAAGATAATTCAGCAAGGTATTTTAAAATATAATTCGTACATATTTTATTTACATTAATTGTTATCTAATGCTTACGTTTAAGACCTGTAAAATTAATTTATTAATGTAAAATTCCGGCACTAATGTCATCATAAATTAATCTGATATTTATGATTATATATGATTTCACACATTCACTAGACAGATATTTCTAAAAACGCAAATAAAATAAGTAGGAAAAATATTAAATGTGTTCCCTTAATATTTATTCAGAATCTTTTTGTAAAGAAACAAAAATACAGAATTGCATTCCCATGGCAAAAAAAAAAACATTTTGATATCCTTCTACGTGGTTGGTAAGGGTATATATTAGGGAGGCCGTTAATAAACAAAAGTTGGATTTTGGCCAGTCTCACCCCCTAGTTTGGTGAACACTGGTAAAAAAATCATCGTGAACAAATTTTAGGTTAAGCGGTTGGTGTTAAGATTAACGTATTTTGAGAAATATTAAAATAAAACCTAATTTTTACTTAAAATATATCCATATTTACTTGTATATGAGTTTTTGGCTTCGTAGGATTCCGTTAACCTATTTAACGGTACACAGAGGGGCCAAACATACTAATTTTGCGGATTAATTAAAAAACAAAGTTCAAGTATGGTGAAAACTGAAAGTACCAGCTTAAAGATCACAAAATTCTACATCAGCAGGCAAAAAATTAATGTGAAACGGTATTTTTATAGTCACGTATTAAAATTACATATTGTGCGAAAAAACCTAAACAAGTAATAAAAAAAAATTTGCGCAAATAAATACTATTTGTAATTTCAAAAAATTAACAAATCTAATTATGCAACCATCAAGTTCAGGTATTTATTGATATGTTTTGGTTAAATTTAAATTTTAATTATTTGTGGAAGTGGATTTGATATTAGTTTTTATATTGGAAGTGCAAAAAAAATTGATTTTATCAGTTCAAATGGACATAAAGTTATTAGCTGGGCTCAGCTGGGCAGAGAATTTAATATAATTTAAAAGCCTGGACAGTTAAGCGTTGTTTCAGAAAAAATTAGGTTGCTCATCGCTGCGCCTCATAAGTTACATATAAATTAGTAACAGCTTCACCAGTTAAGTCTACCAACAAAAAGCACTTTGCGATTTTGATAAACGTTTTATCGCTGTCGTTGTTATTGTTTTTGTCATTGGTTTTTGTTTTATAAGAGATGTGCAAGTGTTGTGTCACGTGTGAATCAGGCCTGGGCGTGGGCATATTCTTGTATTATAATGACCTAAACAATAATAAACTTTTACGCGATTACTTTTCTTTATTTCAGATTAGTTTTCCATCCGTTGAGTTTCTAATCGCGAATGAATAGCACGCGGGATTTTAACACTTTAACTCTCACGCACTCACGCTTGTATATCCTTGTTTAACAGTTTTTTTGTGATTAATTCGAAGTTTTTTCATGTAGTTAATACGAAGTCATCCGATAGCAGGCAATTTAGCTTAATAAAAATATCATGTTAGTGAGCGCAATCGCGAGAATTTTAAAGTTTTATATCGGAAAGTTATCATTCACGTCCACATCTGTCTCATTTTAAATATTGTGTTATATATATTTCAATGCAATGCATTTAAAGCCATGGTAGGCGTTCATATTGTTGAGGTTACGATGATTTTCGTCAAACAACCCGAATGTGAACAAAAGAGCGTAATAGAGCGTAAAAATACACACAATTCATTCAGTTTATTGATGTTGTTGTGGATATTTTATTTTTTACCCAAAAGAGCACACAAATTAAATGCCTCTTTTTGCGTACCACTGATTTAAAGTTTAAATTTTAAACTTTGTAGGAACCGAAGTCTTTTAGTGGCAGGTGTTGGGAAAGATCTCTATTATTCAACCTCCCTTTACTAGTTAATATAATGATATCATCTTAAAACAATATGTTAGTTTTTTATAATAACATGCATACATTTAGTGTGTCTCACTGATGTAATTCTATAGATATAGGAGAATTAATAATTCATTTGTATGGGGGGGATCCGATTCCACCCTCGTATACCCTTCCGATTTTGGTGGAATGTGTAGTTTGTTTTTAGAGTTACCCGCAGCAAATTTAGTGTTCATAACTATTGTAGTTCTGTAGATATAGCACAGTTATTTTATATGGTGGGTAATTGACTTCCCCCTCTTATATCCCTAACATTTTGTTACAATATGCGGATTGGTCTAAGAGCTACCCACGTAAAATTTTGCAAGCGTCGCTATTATTGTTGTTAAGATATTAATAAATCCGTAAAAAAGGGCATTTGACCCCACTTTCAAATTTTTAAAAATTTTGTTAAACAGCTTTTAGAATTTTTTGATTATCTCTTTTGGGATTAGGAGAATATAATAGGGAATAAAAATATGAAAATATCTAGTATAGTTTTTCCGTACCTGCGATTTAAATTTTGCAATTTTCGAGAAAAACATTCATATTTTGGCGAGTGAGCTCAGTTTCCTTATTGTTATGAATTTTAAGTAGAACCTATTCAGAATATTATAGTCCAGATAATTCTAAATATACTGTGAAATTTTTACTAAAGTGTCCAAAAAAACCGCCAAATTTATAATCCGGTTTAACCGAAAAAGTGTATTTTTTAACCGGTTTATATTAAATTTTTAATAATATGAAAAAGGTCTACATAAATTTATTTTTATTTGTGGACGCTTATAGGAAATGTGTTAAGAATTGTGTACTATATCTTCGGAAATTTAACATTTTTTAATTCTTAAAACTCTAGCATTATGCAATTATTTTATATATTTTAAGAAATATTATCAAATGCTATAATTTTCTATAAAAACATAAAAGTTAAAAAAGCCGAACCGCTGGAGTTTACAAAAATAAAAAACCGGTTGACCGGATTTCGGTTTTGGATACTCTAGTCAAAGGTCAAATTTTTCAATATTTGAAATTTGTAAGAGAAAGACAGCGAAACTTAAGAAAAATATAACATGAAGTCTAGCATTTATAATAACATCACAAAAATGACCCCAAACTTTTAAAATCATAAAAAACCTTGTCTATTTCAATAGTGCTGATCAACATTTGATTTTAAAGGAAGCGAACTTAAGAATTTTATAGTGTGTATTAGGGTTCCTAATATCCCGGACTTTTTTCTTTACCGGGAGGAAATTAAAAAATCGTTTCATTCCCGGGAATTCCCGGGAATTTTTTAACACTAAATTAAACCAAAAGCCAAACAATTTTTTTCGAATAAATTGACTTATAATTTTACCAGGATTTTAGAAGTATAAAATAACTGTATTTGCTTGTTGGTCCAGCCTTTATAAGGGTTTGTGATTTAATAGTGCCTTTTGATCGGTATTGTCACAGTCGCGACTACGACTAGTCGTAGTTTTAATCAGTATGAAATCAATAAATTCATTGTTTAATTAAAAACATAAGAATTTCGACCATGTTAAATCTACAGAACATGCGTAGTTAGAGAAATTTTTCAAATCTGATTGTAGATAAACAAATTTGATCCACTATTATTATTAAATAATGATCATTGAATATCAATAAAAGATGTAATGTTAGGCATCTTAATAATTCTTTTAAACTTTAAATTTGATTCATTCTATAACCAATATTTTTCTGCTGTGACTTGAGATAGTGAACAAAATTCGGTTATATCAATATAAATATTTCTTTGCCAGTTGTTAGAACCGAAAAAATCTATGGATATAATAGAATAATTCAATTAGCAATAAATTTGGCCATCGAAACGTGGGTGAATATAGTAACTTTTAGAAGAAAACTTATGAAGAAATTCCCGACAATCATTTCCCGAAAATTAACAAAAAAAATATCCCCGGGTGTCAAACATTTAAAAATGTTTGACCACGCATTTTTTAAACGGCAATATATTGTGTTAATAACTGATTTTGCCTTAATTGATTTTAACCCTTTAGTGTACTTTAGATTTATTAAATTTAAAAAATAACATGAATGATTCAGTTTATTTAATTATACAAAACATTAAAATTAGCACCATTCACATTGACAGTATTTTTTGTGATTTTTAAAGTTGAGTGTCATTTTAATGCCAAGTGCCATTTAGAGATAATTTTAATTTTTGTGCTGTTATTATAAATACTAGACTTCATGTTATATTTTTCTTAAATTTCATCAAATTGTCTTAGCCGCCCAATCGTAGTAAAATGAAAATGAACTGAAACATTAAACTATCTATAAGTCGATAAATAGTGGTACAATGGTTAAAAGAGATGAAAGAAAAAGTATTATTAAATCTCCTTAGTGAATTTTCATTCATTCATGATAACATGTCCCGAAATTCATGTTTATTGGTTCACATTATATGTGTCTAATTTCATCATTCTAGGTTCATTCGATTGAAGAAAAAGTACTAATAATCACCTCTTATTATATTATTATAGAAAATTCTAAAAGTACCATTAGCAGAACGAAAAAGTACCATAACTCAACTTCACTTCACTCAAAAACATATCAAATAACTTTTATGTCGACATGTTTAATAATTTAAAATATCTGTAATCAAATCGATGGTTAATGTTGACAGCTCGCAACTACTGGTGCCAAACGATTCCTTCATCATACAGTTTGGCATCATTATCTTATCTGGGTAAAAATTTGTTAATAACGAAATGTCAGCATGTGAGCATCGATAAATATATATGTACATATGTATGTACGTATTAAGAGTTTATCCAAGAAAATAGATAATGAACAAAGCAACATTGAGTTTTATGCTCATTCGTGTGATACTTGTGCAAAACTTCTTCAAAATTATGACTAAAAAAACGCATTTGTTTTTAGATAAAACAAAACATATAAATCACATGTTTTTATCTAAATTAGATTCTATAATAAAAGCACCAGTTTCATAAACATATTTATTAAAAAATACCAAAAGTTATTAGGAATTTTGGATTTGGGTTTATTTAATAAAATAACGTAACTTGATATAATGAAATAATAATCAATTCCACAGAAGATTGGATAATATTAATACGTAATTTTAAAACTCTAATATATAGTCCGGTACTTCAAAGTATATTTTGGATCCGTAATATTATTTTGTACAGGTGGTAACATTTTAGTTGCAAATTGCTATATATCAGAAAAATTAAACATTATTTAGAATTTGCAAAAAAATGTTTTAATATTTTTAAAACATAGTAAACTTAATCGAATGCTCGAGTAATCGACAATTATTGATCGAATAACTTTTTATTGCAAATTGAACAATTTTATTCATTCGAATAAAAATAAGTTTTTTCGTCGATTATTCGAAAATTTTTTATTCAAATGACAACCCTAGTATTCATACATCGTGGTAGTTATCTGAAAGCAAAATGTGTTTGGAGATAAATGCCGTTGTTCTCGGCATAAATAAAAAGAACTGGACATTATTTTTATTCCCTTCGCCATGAGTGGCAAGGGTATATATAAGTTTGTCATTCCGTTTGTAATTTCTACATTTTTCATTTGCCACCCCACAAAGTATATTCTGGATCGTTATAGATAGCGAAGTCGATATAGCCATGTTCGTCTGTCTGACCGTCTGTATGTTGAAATCAACTTTTCGTAGCCCCCAAATAAATTACATATGTACATGATTCATATATCAATGTGTCGGGAATTCTTCGGCTAGGTTGCTATTTAAAATCGACAAAATCGGCTATAGTAAGTTGGACCTACAATCGGTCAAAATCGGAAAAAATATTTTTTAACCCGATTTTTTTTTTCATAAAAAATTTTTTTTTCATAAATTCTTTTTCCCAAAAAAAAAAATTTTAAAAATTAAAAAAAAGTTTGGAAAAAATTTAAAAAAAAATTTGGAAAAAAATATTTAAAAACAATTAAAAAAAAAGATTCGACACAATGAATTTCGAAACACAAAAAAAATACGAACCATATGAATTCAGTTTCAACGGTTCTCCACAATTTTGGATTTTCCTCACATCTTATCTATAGGTCTCTTCATAACTTGTTTGGAAAGTTTTTGTGAGTTGTTTTACCTGATAAAAGAGATTTATATATCACCAATTTCTCAGCCTTCTTACGATCCACAGTGGTTTAGAAGCGTTTTTTTTTTTTTAAATAATAATATCTCGGGAGATATCTATTGGAGATATTGTTACAAAAACTGCATTTGAGTAGCTTCTCAAAATAGGTCAACTCAGGTCTCAAATTTTTTAAAAAATCGTCTAAAATCCATTTATAATCCTAATGAGCTGAAAGTTAAAATATGTATAAATAGGCCTTGAGAAGACTACATGTGTCTATTAGTTGATATTTAGGTTTATTGATTTATTATTTTTTAATTTTGCACGATGTTTTTATGGTTTTTTAGATAAGGCGGGAGGGTCAGAATTTATTTATAAAATATCAGCTATATTTGCAATAGAATTCTAAATAAAATAAAAAACTTGCTAAGAGTTATCTCGTCCCTATAAAAAGTTATACGCATCCAAAGTTGGAACATGTAAAAAGGGCCGTTTTCTCTTTTGTAGAAACAAATTTTCTTCGGGACTGTATGTTTCTTAATCAATTACATTCGTGTTTTTACTATTTCAAGGTAAGTAACATCACAGTAGGCACTTTTCTTATTAAACACAGTTTTTAGAACTCATTTTCTCCTTTTTAGGAATTTTAGTATTTGAAAATAAAAAACTGTAAAAAATAATAATGCCATTGATTAAATAACTTTCGAGTCTCTATTAGTTTAAAATTTTGATATCTTTAACCGTTAAAATTTTACATTAATTCAAATTTTATATTTTTCTTCATGGAAAATCACCATATTATAATTTTTTAGTATTTAAGGTAAATGACCTCCCAAAAATTTATAAAAGTAGTTAATTTTACTACAATATGAATCTTCAAGTCCCAAGGTTTTTACCAACATCAAATACTTACATAAAAAGCCTTTATTTAGTCCTCAGAAGTTCCACAAACCTTGCCCCCGTTGACTAATTTGCACGTTTTTTCATATATTGCATGCAAAGTCAAGTCGAAAATACCTCAGCTCCCATTTTAAATTTCGTAACAATAACTCCAATAGTTCCAAAAAAAAAACAAAACGTTTCTAAACCTCTGTGCGGTACCACAATATACTTTGTACGCAATCAAGCATTTCTACAGATGCTCACAAAATCCCTTTGCATTTTCCAACTTCAAAAACAATATATTCGGGAAACTCCCTTGTTTGTCCAGTAAGTCTACTTACATAGTAAGCCAGCAAGTTGGATCTAAGTGATAACTTCTTATTATTTGACTGAAAAACTAGTTGTTTTTCTTCGCGATTTGAACAAATTTATGCGTCTCATTTGTATTTACATTCACCCCAAGAATATGTAGCTAAAAAACAGAAAATAAAATTGTCTTGTGTGGGAATTGAACCAGCTGCTTAATTATTGCTCCATGTATAAGTAACTTTATCGTATGTTAACAATGGTT
Organism: Calliphora vicina; assembly: GCF_958450345.1. NCBI lineage: Eukaryota > Metazoa > Arthropoda > Insecta > Diptera > Calliphoridae > Calliphora > Calliphora vicina. The sequence continues at coordinate 64,555,725 of NC_088782.1, forward strand.
TTAACCTACATATATAAATTAATATTAATATGAACAAAAACATAAATGGATACGATTGGTGTTGAACCACGAACCACTCGTTTTTCAATTAAACACTCTAGAAAGCTGTGCTAAATGAAAAAGTTCATCACTAACCTATATAAAAACAAGTAAGAGAGCTATAATCGGCTGTGCCGAATTTTATATACCCTTCACCAAATTATACTTCAAAATACAAATTTTAGATATTTTTAGGTTAACAAAAATTTTTTTTCCAGGTTTTTTAATTTTTTTTTTTTAAATTTTTTTTTAAATTTTAAAAAAATTTTATGTTTTTTAATTTTTTTTTTGGTGAAAAAAAATTCGCGTTAAAAAGATATCCATATTGTCTATATTAATGACTTAGTAATCAAGATAGGTCAAAAATCAAGGTTGTCCTGGTTTTTTCCTCATATCTCAGCCATTTGTGGACCGATTTTGCTGATTTTAAATAAGAAACTTCTCGCAAGCATGTCTGACAGAATTATTGGAGATTTGTATCCCGAAGATATCTTATGGTCCGACTGATGTTTTAGCGTTCTCAGAATATCAAAATTGTTAATAACTTCAAAATTATAGGGGGTAAGATTTTAACGTAAGTCAATGTTTACATTTTACAGTAAACGAATTTTATCGTAAGCGACACATAGTGGTATAGAAAAAAAGAGAGAAATAAATCTGTAACTTCTAAATGGTTAGATTGATTTGAATGAAACATCACATGTGCAAAGAAGAAGTGTTCTCGAGTTTAAATTCTGAACGTGGACCTCATTTGCCCACCAGGGCCGCGACCAATGGTCCTCAAAGTAGGACACCTCGGGTATATTACATTTTTAAAATGATCATATTTCTTCGTTTGTGTTCCGATTTCAAAAAAATTACACAAATAAAATCTTTTCATTGACTTAGTCGTAGCTATCAATTGACTCTTATAGCTTAGGAGATATTCGCATTTGAAAGTTAAATTTTGAACATTTTTACCCAATCTACTCCAGTTTTTGATAACAGCGTATCCAAATATTTTCCGATTTTCTCCAGTTTTCCTTCATTGGACTAACAACACACGTATGTGTCAAATAAGAAATGAACTGTTTAAAAATAATGACTAAGACCAAAGTTATATGCATTTGAATTTAAAAAAAATTTAAAAACCGATTTTTCGCTAATTTTTTGGGAAAAAATAACTTTTTTTCTTTTTAAGTTATCGCAAAAAATATCTAAGAGGATGTATAAGAAATTTATACTTTCTGAATGCTAAGTTTTCATAAAATATTTTAAATGAAAAAAAAATTAAAAAATTTTGTTACCGAGAGGACCAGGTCCATTAAAAAAACACCTATTTTTTTATGTAAAATTAAATTTTAGGTCAAAAATTCTCAAATCGCATATTCGATATCTAAATATAATAACCGATTTTAGATGGCCCAATATGCTTTTAATTATTTTGTAAAGGATTCCGATAACTCCGACCCTGGTATGGATATTATGGCCAAAAAACTAAAATTTTCCATTTTTGGCATTTTTCAACACTTTTTTTGGGAATTGCGGGATTGCTGATAATAAATTTAAAAATTCGTTTTTATTTTTCCATTTTAAATAGAAAATTTTACATAAATGTGAAATTGCATTAAAAACTATTCATAAATAAATATTTTATTTCAATTCGAAAAATTTGTATCTATGCAACAATTCAATAAAATCTATTTTTTGTCATATTTTTCAATAAAGTATTCCATGAATTTTTAATTGTCAAAAGTTATAAATATTTTTGAAAAATGACAAATAGCTTGAACGAAATTATAATATATCGCATCATTAAATTTTTAATTCTATGTATAAATTTCAAAATAATCGAAAAAACCTTCTCCTGTAAAATTTGTGTTTTGTCGCTTACGATAATTTGGCGCTAAGGGCTCGATATATACATACCCTTCTCACAAAGGTGAAGGGTATAATAAGTACTTACTCTACTAAATCAAATAATGTGTTGGGTAACCACCACTCATTACAAAGAAGGATTTTATTCTAAAGAAAAATGTTATTGCTGATTTACTTTCTTAATTCTTTTTTGTGCGCACTCCTTATTAACGAATAAATGATACTCGGTAGTTATCACACATAAAAAATATTTTATGATCAATGGCATGACATTTTAAAAAATGCTAATAAAAAAAAGCTTCTTCTCTCGGCAATAAACCTATAAACAAAATAATTTTGTTTATTATATAAAATACAAATAAATGAATTAAAAATAAAACAAATAGACAAGTAAAATTTCATGTTATCAACATGATACAATAAACATGCCCAGCATTTTTTTATTTTTTTTTTTTATTAAATTGTTTTTGAGGATTTTTTATACATATTTAGGTACCTTAACTACTTAATTTATTAACCAGCTTATGAACTTAATTAGCTAAATGTAAGACAAAGTGGTAACAGAGGAATTGTTTTTTTTTTTGAAATGAAATACTTTAATTACAATTATAAATGAGATTTAAGAACTAATAAAATACATCTTTAAAAATATGGTTAAATATATACACACATGATTTATAACGTAAAATATTATTGAAAGCCTTACAAATTACGGGCAAGATATTTGGGCTACATTAACTTTCGTATTAGGCTTTTCCTCCTCACAGTCTTGACTTTTAAATACGTACTTATAGAAATTGGTAGCAATAATGCTGGACAATAGCGGCCCCACCCAATAGATCCATTGATCTTGCATCTGATTGTTCCAAATGGCTGGAGCCAATGAACGAGCAGGATTCATACTGGCACCGGTAAGAGGACCCTGGAAATATAGTTAAAGAGAGTAAAGATTTATTTAAGGGTGGATTTATAAACCATTAAGTAATAATATAATGAATAATGTCTGAAAGTCTTATAAGTTCACAAACAGCATATATTTGTTAAATACAAAAATAATGAACTTAAAACTGAACAAAATTGATATCATTTGAATAATTTGTTCTAAATCGTTTAAAACTGTGTTGTAGCTTCCAACAGTCACACAGATATGTACCTGAGCACTATGGTAATTTTACAATTTTAAATTTTTTTTTCCTTTAGGAAATCCATAATTGGAATGCGAATGGATTAAAATTAATATTTTGATACTTTCTCGGGTACTTTTTCTACAAGCCACAAAAATATATACATTTTAAGTAGTTTTCCGAAATTTGGACTACAAGAAGTAAAAATGGCAATTTTAATTTGTTTAATAATATGTTTAAGAAACTAATAACAAGTAAGATAGTATGGTCGGTCAAGCCCTATCATATAATACGCTACACTGAGTATATGAGAGTCGAACTGGTTGATGATTTTTACCAGGCTAATATCCCCTGTAAGAGAAAAATCACCACAACTTCCAATTGAATTAAATTTATTAACAGCTTCTTACTTCTTTTTTTAAAACCACAAACAAACTCAATGTAATTTAGCAAAAAATAAAAATGAGCATACAATAAAAAAATAATCTCAACTATACTGAATGAAATCAGTTGAAGACGCTTCAACAAAATGAGTATATATTTTTCTTTTAATATTTCAATAATTTATTTTTCTTGAGTAATTATATGGGAGGTATGGCCAATTATGGATTAAATCGACACAGAAAGAAACATGAATGATACCCTTAATCGGGACCTTGTGAAAATCTCTGAATGGGGTCGTGTGGGTTCGTAAGACTCTGTGTTGTATGTTGAGATAAAAGCGAAGGACAGACCATGTCGCTACATCAGTATTTATGGGTGGTGTAAATATTGTGGAATCAGACGCTCTTGATGTTCTGGGCATGAGAATACAATGTGATGTCCTCTGGTCTAAAAACATTTTTCAAGTGTCGAAAGAAGCTTTCAAGTGTCTTGGGTTTCTTATACGGTGTACATAACATTATCTGATCTCCTCACTATTTATACCACCTATATTCGACAGAAAATGGAATACAACTCCCATGTATGGACCGGTGCTTCAAGTCATTATTTAGCCATACTGTACTCATGTATGTGGAAAAAACTTCGCGCTGAAGCCTTTTTCAATGTAGAACGTTCAAATCGAATATCCACAAACACTACTTTCTCTTTCCTCCCTCCCGTAACCTATTTTCCTAGTCCCAACACAATGCTTTGGATGAGTAGAGGTCATCCCCTGCTTGCTGGTTCAAGAAGAGAAAAAAAATCATAAAGTTTTCCGCAAGATAGGTGCCACGTTTGCTCACATTCGATCACAAACGCAATATTATGACAACTTCGCTGGAGTGTTTGATGTTGTTCAACCGCAATATGGATGAGTTTTAGTGACGTTTTGTAACAGTGGACCAAACGTGGATCCACTTATTGGGTCAATCTAATGAGGATTGAAAGAAAACCGACAGCATGTGGCCAAGAAAAAAGGTATTTTCACGAAAATAATGTGCAATTTCCTTTAAAAAAACATGAATTAGGCTCCCTCATCCACCCTATTCTTGTTTCCAAACCTAAAAAAACGTGTAATTGATTCTGGAAAAGTATATAATCAAATGCTTCGCCCTATACTAAAGAATGAGTCAAAAAAAACTTATATACACTATTCCAGCCAAAATATATCCATGGTTCAACAAATTATTATTATTTTTAATCACGTTAGCTTTTAAAAATATGTCAGATATTATATATTCTAAATCATCGTCACACTTAGTGTTTATAAAAAACTCACTTTTTTGTGGGTTAACCTAAAATTGGCCTTTTTTAGAAAACCGGTTTTTCGGTTAACCGACTTCGAAAAAACCGGTTAACCGACATTGTAAGGAATTAATTTAAAATTTTGAATTTTTTTTTACATTAAACGATGCATTGACCTTTACAAAATACTAATCTCCCAATAACTAAATTTTTTATTTTTTGTTGCTTGACTGGTTTTTGAAATAAACATACAAAATTAGAATCTATGTTTTTCGTATCAAATGAAGTGTATTTGATGTTAAATGCATTTGTTATGACATAAAAAACTTTTTATTTTTTGTTTAAAAATACAACTTTTGATCAGTTATGATAACCATGTAGGTAATTCCTCTTTCGTAAGTACCACTTCATTGATTTAAACTATATATGCGAAAAATGTCACATTTTACAAATGCGATTTTCATATCAAACCCATAAGATACCAATCAAACTATTTAACACCATAGTTGTTGTTATTGTCTTGATTTTGTATGTAGATAACGATCTGTCCCTTTGAATAATTTAGTCACACATTACACTCTAATATACTCGTACATACAATACATTTGTGGATAGATAGCAACAATAATCAAATAATAACAAAAATAAATTTAAAACTCATAACACTTGTATTTGTTTCGATTTTCATTACGCTTTTTTGAATGACATTTGTGCGATTTTGGTTTTTTTATGCGAATTTTAGTATGTTTATCAGGGTTGTTGGATTTAAATGAAATTTAACACTTTTACGATGCAAAGTGCGGCCGATAATTTGTTTTTATTTTTTTTGGTTTTATTTGATTTTAAAGCAGTTATTAATTTGCAGATATGAACATATGGTTTGATAAGTTTTTATTAAAATTATTTTAAATTTTAGAGTTAAAACATTTGTTTTAAACAAATCTGTTTTATTTAATTTTATTGTTTTTTTTTCAAATTTATGTTAAAGATCAAGACATAGAGAAGAAACTCAAAAAATAAATGAAGAAATAAATGCTTAAAAACATACATATACAAGTGTTGTTGTTGGTTTAAACTTTGAGAATTCATTTGCTTTTTTTATTAACATATTCTCAATATTTATGTTTTTAACAAAATATTTCTTCTCATTTCTCATTTTCATTTCAAGTATTAATCCAATCGATACGGGAAGAGCAATATTGAAACACGCGTGTGTCTGTTTTATTAAATCATTTAAATGATGCGTCTATAACGAGTTATAAATTGTTATAATTATAAATTAAAAATTTTATAAAGCTGACTAAAACAAAACTTAACAAATTTATTTAACTTTTTCTACATAAATTAAATCTACACATAAATTAATGCTTGAAACTATACGGAAAGAAGTTTGAATGATAAAACTTGTCTGCCAATAAATGCTTTGTATTTTTATTTTCTCACCGTGAAACATTATCAAGATAATGCAAGTTTTAACTCGTCTTTTGATTACTCTACAATGCACAGTGGTGTTTAGTGAAAAATAATTGATAGTAAATTTGGAACTTCTATATGGCTAATTTAATTTAAATCATTTCAGTAGTTTTTCTATATGTGTGAAATATTTTTTTATATATGGAATAACTAGAAGAGAATCTTACCGTTTAGTAATATATTCTTATTTTTTTGTACTGCATTGCCTACTACTGCATTACCAAACATCGAGAAAACTACAAGATGAAGCTAATTACTGCGAGTTATGCAATTTGCAGCCATTAATGAGACTAGTGGAAAAGCTAAGACATACTTGTACATAATTGTGTCTACTTTTTAAAAAATGTATAGAATTTTTAAGAATTATAAATTTAATTGAAGATTTTTACCAAAAATAAGAAATAAAAAATCTTTGGAAAAATTTTTTTAATAAAATTTTACAATTATATTGTCAATTTTTAAAAAATTCCTAAAATGAAAAAAAAAAATAGATTTGCTATTGAAAATTCCACAATTTGCAAGAAAAAAAAAATTTAAAAAATCCCACAAATGGAATTTTTTAGATTTTTGGCTCTATGTTGGTTCCAAATCAAAATCTAGGTGGACAAAATTATAAAAATCGGTATCTTCAGAATTTGGAAAAACGAAGTTTTTTCGGAAGCTGACAATCTGCTCTCCTCCAATACAAGTGGGTATTTCAATTGGACATTTCGTTTTGTCGATAGAAGCGCCATAAATTCCATAGACATATTGCAACATACAAAACAGTTTTAAATTTTTTAAAGCATGTGTGGGATTACAGAAATTTTGGTCTAAAGTTGAAATTTACATAAAAAATAGGTAGACTTTTCAAATGCGAATATGTATCTCGTAAACCGTAAGAGATAGCTATAACGATGAGATCTCTTCTATTAGAACTTTTAACTTTTCATATACCTAAGATATCCATCTTTGGGACCTTGAGACTCTTCTTGGTGCATAAAGTCCAAATCCAAAACTTAAACTGATCTAAACTAGTAGTACCCTTATTGAGTTCGTACGTTCCGAATGTCGTATCCGCTAGGGCCGGTCAATAGCAGAGAAGATGCGTAACCGTTCCCTCCTCTTCCTCGTAATTACAACTTCTTCAGAAATTGTGAAACTGCTGATTCGATCTCCTGACGTGCAATACTAACAAGAAGTGACCAGTGTTATTAGTCAACTAACTAGAACCTATTGGGTTCGTTACCTAACCATCTTCTTGGTATCAATCCTTTACAGTTTCATTAGGTTGCGTAAGATGCAATATTACGTTCCGAATCTAAGATCCGATAGGATAGCTGAGAAGATATTTAACCGTACCTTTCTCTTCCTCGTATTGAGAACTTCTACAGAAATCGTGAAATGACAGATTCAATCTCCTGACATGCAAGACGAACAAGCAGTGAACAGTGTTACTAGATTCCACAGCAGAACCTGTGAAATGTTCGTCATTGGAATGGTACTACAACAATGGGAGTGAAACACCAACAAATCGATACATTTCTGCTTCTAAGAGCGAAGTCCTTCTTCTTTGCCTTGATACCCAAGTATCCAGTAAAATTAAACTGTAGAATATCCCGGCATACAAGGTTAGATGTTAGATGTTGCATAGACTCCGCTAATAAATTTCACGGCAACCTGGCTAACAGTATATCAACCTCGTATATCCGATGAAATCGTAACCAATTTATAGCCCTTTTAATGGCCGAAATTTTAGCCAGCAAAATAATACGGTGGTGGGGAAGTCTGAAAGATATATTTGTCCCTGGACGTGCAAAAAACCTCTCACAACCTTCCCAATCTTTGAATTATCAGTGAAGATCTCAAATATAATAATTATTAGTTTACTAATATTTATCACAGCGCCCTCCTTCGGTGGTATAACACTAAAACGCCACCGAAGTAAAATAATTAAATAAAGGTTGTTGGCTTGACTAAGGCGCCATCTCATCACCAGAGGCGCTGCAACCTGCACTAATAACAAACATAACGGGCAATTGCAGAGTTGTCAATAAAAGCTTTTCTCCTCCTTTCACCACCTTTTCTTCTACACTCTATCCCCGTTCCAAAAGAAAGTAACACATTTATATATAGGCATATTAATTGCCTGAGTGTTACTTCTCTTTTTTTTTTAAAAAAAATCTTTGAACTATCAGTGAAGATCTCAAATGGACTTACATGTCCACAGTTCACCCGATTCCATGTGCCCAAAGCGTTGAATCTAATGGCAGAGTTAAGAGCTACTCTCTTGGCCATAAGATCAGCAGGCAGCCAGTTTATCATGGCGAAAATAGCAAGAGCAATCCACCAGATGAATATACTATACATTCATGGGATAAATCACTATAAATATGGGATTAAGAGCCATTTAGTTTTTCTGGGAGTAATACCTCCGAGTTGCCCTATTATAATATTCATTTACAGTTTATAGTCCAGGAATATGACCAGATATTTTGTGATGTCGGATAAATAAAACTGAACCCCTTTCAAGCGAGATAGAGACAAAGTTGGGAGCTTATATTTACTCGTGAACTCTTCAGCGAAAATATAATTTTGCCAGTATGATGTTAATCTCTGAGGTAAGATCAATCTTCGATTGAGAAATTGTCAAGACAAAGCGAAATTTAAAATTTTAAAAATTGGGAGTGCGAAAAATTTGGACTACACTGTGTAACAGGAAATTACTTCCTCCATCATTACAATTCCATTAATTTTATTCAATTCCCAAGCGAAATGAAAACAGATCAGAAAGCAGTGATCAGTTAAAGAAATATTTTTTTTTTTAATTTTTTTTTATAATTGAACCCATAATATCCAACAATAAAAAAATCACTTAAGGATATTGTTTGAGGACACGTCCTTGGATTCGTTAAGACTTAAATTATGATCAGGAATTTTTTGGATAAACTGAGTAAATATCCTTAATATGTAAAATCGATTAAGAAATAATTACATTGATATTCTTCATGCTTGAGTTCTCAAAAAGAGAAGATAATAAAATACTAAATAATCTTTAAAAACAATTATGTCACACTTACCGCTGTCATCGACAAAGCAGCCACTGTCATGCCAAAGCGAATGGGTACCGAATCCTGAAACATTTTATTACGTGAATCCCAAACACCGCAGCATACCCACATTAGGGTGGCAGTAATACACATTTCAATGCCCACAGCCTGCCATGTAGCAATATTTGCATGTACGGAGGTCAAGCATAAAGCGGTACTTTTACCCGGCACCTGTATTAGATCCATAGGTAAAAATACCTTAAGCAAACCATAACCACAAATGGCGCCCAAGATCTGAACCACTATATAGCCGACTACCATGGGCAAGGAGATCATGTCATAGATGTATGAAGCCAAAGTAACGGCAGGATTTAAATGAGCTCCCGAACAGCAGCCGAAGCATTGTATAATAATAAGGACAATCATACCGAAATTTAAAGATCTAAGCAAACTGCTGCTTTCAAAAGCATCCGATTCTATGCAGCCCATACAGCCCAGAAACATCAGCATGCCGGTGCCAAGGAATTCACTTAAAAGGCAGCATAGATTTTCCAATAGTTTTACTTTTTCCTTGGGGCTGTAAGAATGAGGAAATTAATTTACATTTCTATTTAATAATTTTGATTTTTATCTCTTTACCTTTTGGCGCACAAACATTTGAATAGGGGACTTTTCATTTTGCCGTTATTACTTTGTATTTTAATTTGATTAATAATTATTTTTTCTTATAAGATTTTTAATATTTCCAAAATGATTATAGTTTTCCGGTATAAAGTTTATTTGTCTGGCCAACGGGTTTTAATGCAAATTGTTAAATGATTTGTTTAATTTGTTTGCAAAGCGTTTAAGTCTATTCAAGTTTTTCTTCATGGATTCATACTGGTAAATGCCACTAATTTTATTTTTCAAGAAACGTGTTGTTTAACTTATGTTTGATTTTGCACTAAGAAATATTTAGTTTTAGTTTATTTTTTTATGGCAAAGAATAGATATTTCTACACAGAATTTGTACTCGCAAATACATTTTGTTTATCACTTGATTGCTTGTATTAAATGGAGACTTTTTTCTTTGCCAAATTTTCTGGTTTATTTTGGCAAAAACAATTTATGTTCAATTTGTTTATATTCGGGTTTTTGGCAAGTGCATGCGTTAAAAAATCCACTTGATCATTTAGTTTGAACGTTTACAAAAAAGTTTTTTTTTTGTATTGAGGAGAGAAGTTTTTAAATTTGTTGAAGTTGAATGAATAGCTGATAATGTACTGACAAATCCAACTGCTGTTAAATGCTACCAAAGTGTTGTTTTGGTTTTTAATCGCATTTCTCGTTTTGTCGTATTCGTATTTAGTTTTGATGATATTTCGATTATTTTTTTTGTTGTTATTGTTTTAGCCAACGACTCCCACGACGCGAACAGTCTGTTAATGTGACAAATTGCGGATCGTTGAGTATCCACACTTTAACATTTCACGTACTACTTACCTTCGTGCTAATATTTATACTTAAATACCTTGCATGTGGAGTATCTATCGTACACGTAAAAAAATTCAACAAGTTCTTTAACATTTAATGATCAACATAACTTTGCTAATCTCTGTTTATTTGACAATTATGATAATTAAATATTAAAGAGTGCGCACTAACAGATTTTATCGCCTAACGTGAAAAACACTTCAATTTCGTTTACCCAATAGTTGGTAGTAAATAAACAAATAAATAAATATTTCAGATAGTGAAATTTATCATGTGAAGTTAGCCAGTTGTAGCTGTTTTGTAAGCAACCAATTAAATTAAATAAATTGTTTGTAATTTTGATACTACGAAGCCATTTATTGGAAAAGAACTGATGTTTACAATATTTTGACATGGCTTAGTTAAGTTTTATTAATTTATAGGGGCTCCACGTTTAGGTTACATGAGTAGGTCACATGTATTGCAGTTTAGTTGAGGGGACTAAAGCTCAAAAGAATGTATTCGACCATCGGAAATACTTCTTATTGATCATCTATTTGTTGGCCAAATTATTCTCCAATATTCCTATAGTTTCAAAGTTATCGCACCTTATATGGCCTTCATAATCCCTCTCTCTCTATCTAGGTGAAATTTCGATTCTAGCAGATTCAAGAAAAACCAACTGGGCAAATTCTATTTAAAACAAGTAAGACAGCTATATTCGACTGTGCCGAATCACCAAATTATACCCTTCAACAAATTATATTTCAAAATAAAAATTTTAAATATTTTTAGGTAACAAAATTTATTTTTTTCCAATGTTGTTGTTTTCATTTGTATGAAAAAAAAAATCGAATTGTTTTTTAAAAAAAGTTTTTTTTTAAATTATAATTTTTTTTTTTAATTTTAAAATTTTTTTTAATATTTAGCGAAAAAAAATTTTTAGTGAAAAGAAAAAATTCGGGTTAAAACATATTTTTTCCGAAAATATCTTAGAAATATCTAACATTAGATATTCATATTGTTACGTTTTAACCTTTTCAAAACGTTGGTTTATTTCCTTTAAATAAATCGGATACTTTTGATTGCAAATAAAAGCCGTTTAGTAGTTTGAAAATTGTAACAACTTTATTTATTTAAAAATGTACAACAACAGAATTAAATAGTCACTGTTTTTTTATACAAGTTTATAAATTCGCAGAAATACAGACACATTTTATAATGTACACGAATTCACTTGAAAAACACAGCATACTCAGTTGATGTTTATTCGAAAAGCGTCTCTGATAAACTCCCTCGCGACTGCAACCTCTGCCACTATTTATAACACTGCCATCTGCATTCTAGATTGATCTTTAACTGTCTAGAGCTTTCTAATACATACGCCATCTGTGGTGTACTTTCTACAATGTTCTTTAACTTAATATTCGAATTCGTATATACGGTCGCAGCAAACAGCATTGCCAACTTACGATCAATGGTCAACTGAAAGCTTTTATTCAATGTTAATAATGCCCACAGATATATTAAAGTTTGGGCACTGCTATTTGAAAGCATTATGCAACTTTAAATCAGCCGTTAACATTGTTATATTTGAATTCAAGTACAATTTCGTAACAATATTGTCTATATTAATGACTTGGTAATCCAGATATTGGTCAAAAATAACTCAAGAATCGAGATTGTCCTGGTTTTTTCCTTATATCTCATCCATTTGTGGACCGATTTTCTCAATTTTAAATTGTAACCGAGCCGGAAGAATTCCGGAGATATTGATGTATGTATCATGTATGTAAGTTATTTGGGGGCTTCGGAAAGTTGATTTCAACAGACAGACCAACGGACATGGCATAATCGACTCCGCTATCTATAAGAATCCAGAATATATATACTTTATAGGGTCGGAAAATTATATTGTGGATACTACAAACGGAATGACAAACTATTATCTAACGAAGGTGAAGGGTATAAGAACCTGAGTACCTATGGAATTGATCATTCATTTACAATATTATTCCTCATACCTTTCGTTTAAAACACATCTGCAGCAACTATTACTTGGGAAACCTTTAGCTTCTGTATCCCGCGAGTACACCCATGAGTAGTCTAATCGGATTTCCATCCAGAGGCTATGTGTTACGTCTCCGTAAGTATCTAAAAATGTTGCTGAATTTCATCAATGCATCGTTGAATTTCCACATGAAATGTACAGGTTGTGTACTTGTTGCCATAGACCTATGACTATTGAAAGAAATCTGATGATGTTAAATTACACGAACTAGGGATCCAATGCAAGAAATATGTTAGAATGATGCCTCCAGCCCAAAATCTGCACGAAACAGTCTTCCATATCCATATTCTAACCGCTTCTTTAGACAATTCGTTTCTTCGAAAGTCCACTAATTCAGGAAACCAATATAATTCGACACGGGGGAACATAGCGAATAAGAATGAATCTAGTTGAGTAAATATTTTCATCTCACCTCTTGCTGGAAAACTGTCCATGTAGATATAAATTGAAGAGGTCTTTCTATTACTCCGTGGAATCACTATTGAAAACACGTAAAATAGCGGAAAAATGTATCTAGTTCTTTCATGATAGAGTATAGAGATATTCATGCAAGAGTATATAATAGAGCCGTTTATACATGACAGTCGGATATAGAGATTCATTTAGAGTTTTTTCACCGATTTTTATTCTGTATTGTTTGACAATGCATCAATATATCCTAACTATTCAGCTGTATTTCGAAAATCAACGTTCTGTGAGAAATATCTTTTGAGCACATCAAGAAATATATTGTCTGCATCATCGACTTTCCGAGCCCACTATTGCCAATGCCATCAGACAATTTTTATCTCAATATATGCCACCAAATAGACGACATCCAAAACTGAAATTCCAGCTACGATTCAAGACTTGGAAGCCAACATTACATGTGTAATTCTCGAAATACCGAGAATGTTGGCGGTAGTCTCGGCCAACATTTGATTGAAATTATCTATAAAAAATAAATGTTAGAGATTATTCTTTCGGGTCATAATAAAGAATCCGACATCCAATTCTATTTTAAGTGTTTTAACTATTTAAAAGGCGTTAGACACATATTTCCAATGTCTATCATTAGATATCCATATTGTCTATGTTAATGACTTAGTAATAGATTAAAATAGGTAAAAAAATTTGTTGGATAATTATCCCGTATTTCAATAACAACCTAAGTGGGACCCATAGCGGATTTATTGATGTATCTATCATATATGAAAGTTATTTGGGGGCTTTAGAATGTTGATTTCAACATACTGACGAACTGACGGACATGAACCTTCCGAATCCGCTATCTATAACGATCCAGAATATATATTCTTTATGGGTTTGCAAATTAAAAATATAGAAATTACAAACAAAACTACAAGTATATAAATATGGTGGATTTAATGTCAAGTGAACCAACTTTTGAAATCTATGTCTTCCGATCAAGATGAATTTCGCACCAAGGTTAGTCCTATTGGATAGTAATTCAGACACAATTTTTCCACAAGATTGGATAAGAACTCTTTCAGTTAGTGGGGGTCAAAATTTGACATTTTAGCCAAACATGTGTTTTTTCTCATCCATGTAACTTATTACCAATTATTCTTAAAAAAAATGTATCCCAAATAGTTTAAATAGCAATTTCTTGAATACATTTTTTTATTTTTTTCTTAAAGAACTTTTTGGTCGCATGTCTTGAGTTACAAAACACGTATTTTAATATAAATCTCACTAAATTATTAAAAAGCTCTTAAATAGTCGTAAGAAGAAGCAGATTAGTGTAAACGGAGCGTTTAGAAAAGTTAGTTTTATTATAAAAAAAACTAAGATGTTTTCTTATCTCGACTTAAGATGTTTTCCAAACTCCACAGATATATACTGTATGTTCTTCAGAACTTCAGTACAAATATAAGTAAGTCTTCTTAAGAGAATTCTAAAATTCGCAACTACTTTTCAAAACTAGTTCCCAACGTGACAATTTCTAACATATATGTATATATACATAATTGTATTTTAGAAATTTCTAATTATATTTCAGAAAGTTTCAATTATATTTCAGAATTTCCTAATTGTATTTCAGAATTTTACTTTTGTATTTAGAAATTTCTAATTTTAATTCACAAATTAAATATTAAAGAGTGCGCACTAACAGATTTTATTGCTAAAACACTTCAATTTCTTTTACCCAATAGTTGGTAGTAAACAAACAAACAAACACTTCAGATAGTGAAATTAATCATATGAATTATCCAGTTATAGTAGTTTTGTAAGAAAACAATTAAATAAAATAAATGGTTTGTAATTTTGATACCAAGAAGCCATTTATTGGAAAATAACTGATGTTTATAATATTTAGACATGGCTTAGTTAGTTTTTATTAATTTATAAGGGGCTCCACGTTTACGTTACATGAATAGGTCACATGTATTGGAGTATAGTTGAGGGAACTAAGACCCAAAAGAATGCATTCGATCATCGCAAAATCTTCTTATTGAGTTGGGTTGTTCATGAACGAACAAGTTCAATTGAACAATTCAGTCAAATGAACAATGTGAAGTTGTTCAATCATCTTGTTCTTTATTATTCTTTTTATTCACTTTATTCCTTTTGGTCGTCTGACATTACTGTATATGTTTGAAACTTATGTATATTTAGAAAACGCTTTTAAATGGGATTTATGTTGTTTGAATTTTATATAATTTCTTTTTCTTTTCTTTATTATTAAAATCATGTAATATAAATGCCAAATTCTTTTTCCAAAAGCAGAAGTGACCTGTTTGTTTTGTTCACTGCAAAAACTTTTCACTTAATTCAGTCAAAAACCACAGAATAGAAGTGAACATTTATCATTTATTAGTTCTGAACAAAAATGACAAATCAGTAAAAAGAACGATTATGCCCAACTCTAATCATGACTTTATTTGACAAGTTATCCTCAAATATGCCTACAGTTTCCAAGTTGTGGGAGAAATGTGTAGCATCTATATATCCTGAAAAGCTGTTAAAAACACATAGAATTTTTTATTGGCGCCAATGAAATGAAATTCTCTCTTATCTAGATGAAATTACGGTTCTAGCAGATTCAAAAAAAGAAAACCAACCGGACAAATTCTAAATGAAGGAAGTGAGCACCGCAATATATTGGTCTAAGTTCATATAGAATTCAACATTAATACAGATTCCTCTTTCCTTTCGTTCAAACAACATCTGCAGTAGCTATTACTTGGTAAACATTTAGGCTCAGTATCTCACAAGTATACCCATGAGTAGTCTAATCGTATTTCCATCAAGAACCAGTGTGTTACGTCTTCTTGAGTATCTAAACGATGGTCCATAATTTAAATAAGGTTTGAATTAAATAGAAAACACAGTTTTATTCGTGATGTTGGTTATTTTTTTATGCCCTTCACCTTCGTGAGAACGGTATATATAAGTTTATCATTCCGTTTTTAGTTTCCACAATATAATCTTCCGACCCTATAAATTATATATATTCTGGATCCTTATAGATAGCGGAGTCGATTAAGCCATGTCCGTCTGTATGTCCGTCTGTCTGTTGAAATCAATTTTCTGAAGGTCCCAGATATCTTTGGGATCCAAATCTTCAATAATTCTCGATTTTTGACCTACATATATCTGGATTACTAAGTCATTAATATAGACAAAATGGATATCTAATGATAGATATTTCAAAAACATTTGCAACGACGTATATAAGACCATTGTAAGTTGGACCTACATGGGTCAAAGTCGAAAAAAATATTTTAGAAACAAATTTTTTTTTTATATTTAAAAAAAAAATTAAATTTAAAAAAAAAAAAAATTTAAAATTTAAAAAAAAAATTAAAATAACAATTCGAAAAAAACAATTTCCAAAAAATTAAAAAAACAATTTTGGAAAAAAATAAATTTTGTTTACCTAAAAATATTTAAAATTTGTATTTTGAAGTCTAATTTGGTGAGGGGTGTATAAGATTCGGCACAGCCGAATATAGCTCTCTTACTGAATCATAAAGTACATGAAACATTTGACTTCTAAAACTCCAAATGAATGAAATCCGATGATGCTTAATTTCGAGATCTAGGGATCCAACTATGATCACTGATACGAGAGTAAACGACAAGGAAATGTCTTATGCAGCAATTGAATTGTTTGGGCATTAAGGCATATGGCACCGTCTACTTAAAACCACAAGCGGATTTTAAAGAAATATGTTACAATGATGCCTCAAGCCCAAAAACTTCACGAAACTGTTTTTCAGGCTAGAGTTTATACATATTCTAACCCACTAGAAAGCAGTGCGAAATGCAAAATTTCATAACCAACCTGTATGAAAATAAATACCTACTCTACTAAATAAAATAATGTGCTGGGTAACGACCACTCATTACAAAATAATGTGCTGGTAACTAGTTGTCATTACCTAAATTCACAAAATGTTTGCTGGGAGAAATTGAAAGCATTTTATATTATTTTTAACAACAATTTCTCTCAGTGTTTTTATAATTTTATTGTTATTATTGGTTTTCACAGCAACCACAACATTTGATCATTTAACCAATAATAAATACAAACAACCAAGAGAGATATTTATTTATTTTATTTGTTATTTGTACTCGCAATGCAAATGTGTTTTTTATTTTATTATTTTTTGTTGCTCTTTATGGGCCATTTGTTATTGTTGTCTTCTTTTATTGTAGCTATTAATTATTTTTTTATTGGAGTTTGGCTTATTGGCTTAAATAAAGATATTTAAGGTTTAGCAAACAACAATGGTTATCGATGTTTATATTGTTTTGGTGAGCAGAACGAACAATTAATTGACACCAGAGCGCTGCAACGTTAGACGGCGAATTTTATTTGGAAGCCCTTAAAAGGTGGCGAAACATATTTATTTCAATGAACTTGTATTGGGGTAAATGTGCTGGGAATATTGATTGATGTGTGAAGTAAATAATAGTTTTTTTCAATATTTTGATGGAAATAAATATGTAGGAACCTAGATAAAATGTGTAGAGTTGAATGACAAACATGCGTTTGTAGTCTCTAAGAAAAATCTTTGACATTTTCAAAGAAGGTCTATTACTTATTAGAAAACAAGTACGAAAGTATAGTCGGTCAAGGCCGACCATATAATAATACCTTACACTGAATAAATAAGCAAACAAATAATGGGCCGATTTTTAACAGTTTCAATAGGCTTCGTTCTTGGGCCTAAAATAGTACATATGTCAAATTTCATCGAAATAGCCTAATGTCCTTGTACTTTGCGCACAAGTTTACATGACAGCCAGGCGGACAGAAAGACGGACATCGATAAATAGACTCAGTAAGTGATTCTGATCTGATATTTTTGGGCGTCCTTCACATGTTGATGTAGGGTATAACAAAATAAATATTATTATTATTAAAATCAATAAGTTTTAAATTGAACGATATATTTAGATTGTTAGTATCATGATATCAAAATTACTTATAAAATTACTTATCAGACTAATAAATACTTTTCGTCATCTGTCAATTGCTTGTCAGAGATTTAATATTGATATTTAGCAACTGTCTTTTGTATGAAAGGCAATCATAATTTATTCAAATAAACAACATTTTTTGATGTATCAAGGCATCACAATAACTTATCACACAACCTTCATATTTATCTATGTAAATATGTTGTCTTGAGACTTTGCACTCATAATCAATGTTCGTACTTAAATGTTTATTCAATCATGTACAAGTAAGGAGTGAGATCGAAAAATTCTTAACATACATATATGTTTATAAAAAAGAAACCACTAAACTTACAGCTTTAATTTTTTTTTTATTTGATTGAAATTATTATTACAATTTACAAAAAAAAATATTTTTATAGTTTTAATCACTAGTGATGAAATTTTGAACCTTTTTCGGAAACCCTTCCATTAACGTTTTTATAGTGCTTTCTGTCACTTTGCTCGAACATGTAGTCCATCTCCGTTTAAAATCTACCACACTTTTGGACACCTTTTTTGTACTCTTCAATTCTCTTTTAACAAGAGCCCAATATCTCTCCACTGGCCTTAGCTCCGGGCAGTTTGGAGGATTTGCCTCTCTTGGTACAAATACCACATTATTGATCTTGTACCACTCAAGGGCTTGTTTGCCATAGTGACAGGATGCCAAGTCAGGCCAAAAATATGTGGACACATTATGAAGTCTTATGAATGGAAGCAGCCTTTTTTGTAAACATTCCTTGATGTAAATTTCGGTATTTATAGAGCCCGTTGTAACAAATGAGTGGCTTCTTTTGCCGCAACTGCATATTGCTTGCCATACCAAGAACTTTCTGGGAAATTTTGTCTGCTTTTGGGTCCTAAACTTTTCTTCAACATTCCCTCGAGCATCAGCAACATAAAATTTTTGACCTGGAAGTTGCGAAAAATCTGCCAGAACATACGTTTCGTCATCCATTATGCAGCAAGAATATTTTTTTATAAAACTTGACTTCAATTTCCGTGCTCTGTTTTTGGCCTCTAAATTTTTAGTAGCGTTCCTGTCAGGAACTTTTTGAGCCTTGTATGTTTTTAAACCTGCATTAGCTTTAACTTTTCGTACCAAATAGTCCGAGCACTGAGCTAACCGGGCTGCTTTCCTACCGGATGTGTTGGGAGCTCTTTTGAAAATGCGTTCTATTTTTTTGGCTTTAGAAACATCATGTGGACCATTCCTTCTACCTGAACCAGGTTTTCTATCAACTGACAAGTTCTCCCGGTACTGTTTAATAACATTGGAAACAGTTTGACGGCAGACCTTTGTATGCTTGGCCAACTTTTTGTAAGACCAAGTTGGGTTTTGTTGAAAATATTTAATAATTTCAGTACGCACTTTTTTCTGGTCACTCATTTTAATCAGATTAACAAAAAAATTAATATAATTGACATTACACATAATAACTGACATGTTTTTCAAAGGTAACTTGATCAAAAAAAAATTCAAATAATACTTGGGTTAAAAAATGTAATGAAAAACGTGTGTTAAGAATTTTTCGATCTCACTCCTTATACTGCATATTTTTTTCATACGTCTTCTAATTGCTAATAAAACACGTTAAAGTACCTTAAAAAAAAAGATTATGAACAATAATAATTTAATTGAGATTTCCTGATTACACACGTACGAGGCTCACAATGGAATTATTTACAATACTTTGAAAAAGATAATATTTTTTCTCTAAATAAATTTGCTTTTCATATTTAACAACTTTTCTGCTTTAGAACATGGTGATCTGCAATAGTTTTATTGGGGTCCAGGAAAGAAATTCGAAAATAACTACAAAACACATTGTACAGGGCACATTTTGGAAATAAATCTGTCATTTCTAAAGGGCTGGTCCGATTGGTGTATTTGATTTTAAGTTATTAAAATGGGACCTACATAAGGTCCAGGGGCGGTGAGGTTCAAAATAGGGTACCTTCGTTATGTAAAATTTTTAAACACGTGCCATTTTTTTGTTTCCCATCCGATTTCAAAGATTTTTATATTTTTGGAAGCGCTCAGCAAGGTCTCCGTTTCAAAACTTAGTTTTAAAAGTGGAATATTTTTGAGACTAATTGAGATATTGAATTGATTTTTTTTGTAAGACCAAAAATTAAATTATATAAACAAAAAAAATTAGTTCGGAATAAATGTGGATCAATTTGGACCTAATAAATAAAATAAATTTTAGTTTTAGAAACTCAAAAAATATGTAATATGTAATAAAATCTTTATTTATTAACGAAACTCAATGAAATTTTCAGTTTTTCTTAAATTTTTCATTCTAAACAACATAGTATAAAACTGGTCAAAAGGTCAAACGGAATCCCGCAATTCCTAAATATTGGAGCAAAAATCCCAAAAATGGTATGATATAGTGTCCACATTTCCTTCCGGGATGGGAAAATGCTTTGGAGATATCTAGGGAACACATCAAGGTATCCAAAGCTGCTTTCCGTTTTCTGATCTCAGCTTTGAAAATTTAGAACATGTGGCCCAATATTGAAATTTTTATAAAAAATAGGTCAATTTCCGAAGGGCGTAAGGCCGATATATTCGAAAAATAGAACATATTTTTTATACCAAAATGTTCTCCGTAAAGATATCTTACAGAAAAACATAAAATTTATATATGTTCTTAAAGAATGTTTTTTTTTTAAAAAAAAAGAGCTAAGTCAACTTTTCGCCCAAAAAACAGCAACAATCTACTATTTTTTGAATTTTAAAATTGAAAATCGTTTATTTTTTTATTGATATTGCTCTGAAATCTTTTATATATTATTGTTAATTTAGTTGTCTAACTAACAAAAAAAATCGACAAGGTATGCCAAAATTTTAAAATTTTAATTTTAAATTATAAGAGACTGAACCCGGTCCGCGTTGCTGGCCCTTAGAAAACATCTGTTTTATATTGCATCTCGAATTTAATATACAGTTTCGGACAAAGTCGGTGATTCAATAAATTCAAAAATTCAGTAGGATAATCGACGACTTGTTCTTCGTTCATTACTGTGTCAATCTATTTCCATTTCTTTGTTTTGCCAGGCAGTTTCAATTGTATTTGCTTATTGATCTTGTTAACATCATAATTTGTTGGTGCCAAAATTGCATGTTCCCACAGACAATCTGAATTGTTGTAGTTCGTTGTAAGACTTGGGAATACTTTGTCGACAACGTCTTGAATATTCATTTGCATTTGGTAGAAGTCCGGAAATGAAATCTCATTTGTGGAGGGATCAATTGGAATTTTTCGTATCGTCATTGGGAAGCGTGAGCAATGTTCCAAATCTGTTGTACATTTGGCCTTGAACTTTAAAGGTGGGCATGAAGCCGACGTCATTTGAAAGCATGTGTTATACTTTTGGATATTTTGAAGGAAGTGTTTGGAAATAGGATTCGCGCCGGAAATGTAACTTAGTAGCAGCTCAGACGGCTCAATAACTGGTGGCAGAATAACTTTACCGTTCGAACAGCACATTTCCTGGGATTCCTTAGGGAACTTCAAAATGCTGCAAAGTAAGTAATGTTTGTTCATTGCGCCAATTACTACATCCTTGTGATCCCTGTAGTCATTGTAATAAAATCGATTCTCTTGATCGAGCTTTATACAGAATTATTTTTTAAAATTTAATTTCTTAACTCGTGAACATTCCCTTCTAGCAATAGTTATTTGAAGTATACATTTTTTCTAGAATATTCTATGATGAACTTTGTGATAATGAGTTGAAGGACGACATGGTAATAGACGAAACTAAAGACATTACTGAAACGAGTCTTTAATCAGAACTTAATGATACTATTAAAGTATTCAAAATCTAAAAAATATGCTTAGAAAAAACTAAAAAAAGAACTGAGAAATTGGATACTTTTTATCGTGCCTTATTTTCTATTTTTCCAAATCTACAATCAGTGAGGTAGTTTTTACAAGTCAAGATTAATTAAAACTAAAAAAATGGTTTAAAATTTAAGCATTTAAATTACATTCTTTTTTTAAAAGATTATTTTAGAAGATCTCCTTAAAATCTAAAAAAGGAACTCACATGTGTATATTTTTATTTATTGTTTTATTGAATTATTATGTTTTGTTTGTTTTTTATGTTTTTGTTCTTTTTAGTAAGAAAATGCTTATATAAGTATACAAAATTCGTGTTTTTCTTTTCAATTTAAAATTAAAATAGAAATTATTCGGTTAATCGAATAATTTAATATTAACCGATTAAATCTAAACCCCGATTAATTATTTGCTCGATTAACCGATTAATCCAGAAACCCGATTAATTGAGTGAACTAATAGATGCCCTTTCGAAAACAAATTTTATTTGAATAAAACCGTTATTTTTATTAAAAGTGATATGCGGAGAGTTATTCAAAATATTATTTTTTTAATAGATTTCATATGGAAATTTTATAATCATGCACCTAATTTGTAAGAGTAAACAAAATTGTTTATCATCGATTGATAATATAAAAGAACTTCTATAGGTACCGGACATGTGTTGGATGTATTCCTTTATTCGCTTACACCAAATCATTAATTTTTAGAATGATGTTAAGCAACAAAATGAAAATTGTCATTGTTTGAACGTTGGAAATAAAAAAAAGTATTTATGTATATGACTTTACAGTGTGCTTTTCGGAAGATTCCGTAAAAATTTTATCAAAATCGGTCCAGCCGTTTTTGAGTCCATATGGAACATACATACACACATCTGTTTTTATATATAATGGCATTAACGGTATAATGTAAAAATTAGATTTTTACACACCTCTCCGCCCACAGACCGAATATCAAATATCTCATTCTTATATAGGGTTATATAGGGTTATTCTGAAGATTCCCTGAAAATTTCATCAAAATCGGTCCAGAAGTTTTTTATATATATAGACGGTATTAGCGGTATAATGTAAAAATTTGATAATGCCACGCCCCTCCCACGCCCACAGACCGAAAATCAAAAATGTTACCCGCCAGGCTATTCTGAAGATTCCCTGAAAATTTCATCAAAATCGTTTTTGAGTTCATTCGGAACATACATACACACATACATACATACCCACATACAAACATCCATTTTTATAGATATGGATATCCAATGATAGATATTTCAAAGTCCATTACAACGATGTATATAAGGCTATAGTAAGTTGGACCTACAATGGGTCAAAATCGGGAAAAATATTTTTTAACCCAAACAAAAAAATTTTTTTTTCATAAATTCTTTTTTTAAATAAATTTGGAAAACACTTTTTTAAAATAAATTAAAAAACAATTTCGAAAAAAAAAAAACTTTTTTAAAATAAATTAAAAAATAATTTAAAAAAAAAATTAAATTTTGTTTACCTAAAAATATTTAAAAGTTTTTTTTTAAGTATAATTTGATGAAGGGTATATAAGATTCGGCACAACCGAATAGAGTCATATTCGGTTACTTGTTTGAGCCTAGAGTTATTAAGGAACTCAGTTAGTACTGCCATATTGTTTTTTGTGAGATCAGAAAGAGATGTAAAGGATCAATGTTCTGGAGTATAGCTATTCTTGAAATCTTAGTTTTTGGACAATCACGCAAATAGTGGGAACGTTTGGTTGGGTATGATACGTTACAATTGCAGAAGTTCGTCGCATTTGTTTTGAATAATGATCCATGTGTAAGCCTTGAGTGTCCTAAGAGAAGTCTATAAAATCTAATCTGTTTCAATCTATTATTAATCCCTCTTTACCAGGTAGTACACTGGTCATAAATATGGCTTATGTGCAGTTTATGTATAAGTTTAATATAGACAGAAATCAAGAGACCTAATTTCAGGACGATCGGTCAATAATTGCTCATAGCTCCTATATAAGGTCCATTTCCGAAAATCGCTCACGAAAAACAAAATTATTGAAATTTTAATAGAATTCCCATATACTCATTGTAGAGTATTATATGATCAGGTTTGACCGACTATACTTTATTACTTTTTTTTAAATAGAATCAGTAAATAGGTAAACATACACGTTTATCTATGCTTTTTGAGTAACCCTCGTTTTCACACATAATAGAGTTTTATTGGCCGAAAAAATGTCTCACACTTTTAAAGCATTAAGTCGTAAATCAAAATACTCGTAAATATTCATTCATTTAGGTGAGCTAGAGATTGATATTTACAGTTTAAAGATAAAAACAAATTATCTCTAATTGTTATGATTTTTAAACAATTGCTATTTCGACTTATAATAACTATTATCTGATCAGATAAAGAATATAATTTGATAATTTATTATGGTTTTACAATAAACTAAATTTAAGGGGAATTTTTAACTAAATTAAAGTTTTATCTCTTACCCTACAATGAATTTGTTCTAAAGTTTATAATTGTCTTCTTACACAAACATTTTATTTTGTTTCATTTTTTTATTCCCTTCACCTGAAATTTGTCATTTGGTTTGTAATTTCAACAATTTTCATTTGCGACAAATTTAATTTTTTAAAGGAAACAATTAAATTTGTCAGCTGATTTTTTATGAAAAAAATATTAAGCTGCTTTAGCCAAATTAAACTCAAATACTAATTCGATAGTAACTTTTAAATTAAAAGCTATTTACTTTTATTTAACAAATAATAGCAGGAATATTCTTTTCTATTTATAAATTAATTATATTTCAATATTTAAACAACTGCGCCGGATATATTTTATTAAATTTGTTTGCCTTTTTTTTACTTCAATCAGTTACTAACATTATTAATTAATGAATTATTTGTGTGGCGTTCAGTTTGTTCAGTTTCTGGTTTCAGCTTTAAGTAATTAGCATGTTATTTTAAACTGGATTGTGTATTTTTTAAAAAAATGGAACATATTTAGCGTTTATCTTTTCAATGAAATTATTATAAAAAATTTATATGTACTGTGTTGTGTGGATAAGCTATATGCGATGCTCATTTATTTATTTTTGTTTCGTTTATAAAAATAAATTCTTCAAAAATTTCCATGTAGGAAAAAAAATTACCAAAGAATGTTTAAAGATACTCGTAGTTTACATGGTTTGTTTGTGTAACAGATTTCGGTCGAAACCTTAAAGTAATTAAGACGACCAGATGTTTTCACATAAACACTACTCATTGCTCTCAGTTTATGGTATAACTATAACCAAATATAAAAATAATACGTTTTAGAGGCACTTTTCACAACCCAGGTTATATACAATTCTTTTAAAATGTTTGAACTTGTAACTTACAAAAATGCTGGTATTGCAACATGTGGCCTAGCGTTGTCATGATGGAATATTACTGTTTCATATCTGGCCGCATATTCTAAGCATTTTACAGGTTTCCTGTTATGGTCTGGTCAGATTTCAGCAGCTCAACGAAAGTACCCTTTTGCTCCCACCAAATACACTGAATAACTTTGCGCCATCGATTTCAATGGTAAAAAAGTTGTTTACTGAATTTTGTTTTGGCCGTACAAGCACGTAAGATGTCGAACGTTCTGGATACCCAGTTGAGGTGTCTACACTCGAAGCAATTTAAAACAAGTAAGAAAGTATAGTCGGTCAAGCCCGACCATATAATACCCTACACCAAGTAAATCAGTAAAAATATTTTTCTTTTAAAATGTCAATAATTTATATTCGTGAGTGATTTTCGGAAGTGGGACTTATATGGGAGCTATGACTAATTATGGACCAATCACCATAAAATTAGGTCGTGTGATTTATGTCTATATGAAAGTTTACCATGTTGAATTTTGTGTATATACCAGCTTTTTTAAGATATTTAAGCACGTTAAAGTGATTTTCGGAAGCGGGTCTATATGGGAACTATGACTAATTATGGACCGATCGTAACAAAATTTGGTGACATGAATTTTGTATATATAAAACTTATTTGGAGCGAAATTTGTGTAGATACATATATAAATTAAACATTTATGACCGATAAAGTCCAATTTAGAGAGGACATTTGTATGGGGGCTAGGTGAAAAAATGGATCGATTTCATCCAGTTTCAATAGGCTTCGTCCTTGGGCCGAAAAAATTATATGTACCAAATTTTATAGAAATATCTTCAAGATTGCGACCTGTACACTGCGCACAAGGATTACATGGACAGCCAGCCAGCCAGCCAGCCAGCCAACCAGACGGACGGACGGACGGACGGACGGACATCGTTTAATCGACTCAGAAAGTGATTCTAAGTCGATCGGTATACTTTAAGGTGGGTGTTAGACTAATATTTTTGGGCGTTACAAACATCTGCACAAACGCATAATACCCTCCCCACTATGGTGGTGTGGGTATAAATATAAATACTATTTACGAATTCCATATATGCACAAGCTTCATGGTAGAAATATTTGTCGCAGTTTTTCCAAAAATATTTTGCCTTACAAAATATTTTACGTTGCAGCTAGAAGACAAAATGAAAATTTTTCATTTTTAAAACTTTTGCTGCCTAAATATATATATTTAGGCATATATGTATATATGTATATATACATATATGTATATTTTTGGTTAGCAAAAACAAATGAAATTGCTTGTGTATAATATACAAAAAAATTACTACAAAAACATCATACATGCAAACAAATTGCAGCGTGAAAACCATAAACTGCAAACGATATGCGCAGTGAAAAATTCAAACAATGAAAATATGGAAGATGCTAAAAGTAGACTGCCAAACCATACGAAGTTGAAAAATGTAAAATACGAAATTGTGCAAAGTAAAAAATGTTTAAAGCGAAAATGTTTATTTTTAAAATATTTCCGCCGCATATATGGTTTTGTTTTGCCGCATATAGTCATTGAGTAGAAAAATGTGAAAAAAACTATGAAGTTGATTTGGGTGTACAAAATAAAAAATTGTATTGAAATGTGTGTTAATAAAGAATTTTAGTGCAATAAAATAGAAATTTTATTTTTTGAGGTATGAAAGATAAATTAAATTAAATAAGATTCTGGACAAAGGATAGCTAGCGGAGGATATTATTATTGAATTTTTTGATTGATTGGCTATTTTAATACGAATTCAAATGTATTCATGCTGGTGGTAATAGGAGTCCAGAAAAATTAGTAAGAAAAAAAATAATTTTGTATGTAAAGCGGTTAAAAAAGGATATATAATGCAACAACAAAATGTGACAACAACAGCCAAATACCATTCATTTATGAATAAAATCTATCATAATAAAGTGTTGTACATTCAAATGTTTCCTTTCGTAAAATTTGTAACAGGAGAACAAACAAAAAAATAAGCAGCATAGAAAATAATTGTGGAAGAACAATTTTATGTGTAAGATATAATGCAAAAAAGGCACAGGTATAAGTACAACAGGAGCAAAAGGAAATTCTAACAGGAGAACAAAAAAACAAATAAGCAACAGAGAACAAATTATGCAACGAAGGCACAACAAATTTTTTACATAGGCCCGAGTGCAGCAGGAGAAAAAGGAAATACAAGAACAACTACTTAACTACTACCTCAAGTAATTGTGAAATACAACTGTTGTATGTGTGTCCTTTAGCTACATAAAGCAACAACAACATATTCAAAAAATATGAACAAATACAAATACTTTCAAAGTACCCTTTTGCTCCCACCAAATACACTGAATAACTTTGCGGCATCGATTTCAATGGTAAAAAAGTTGTTTACTGAATTTTGTTTTGGCCGTACAAGCACGTAAGAGTCGAACGTTCTGAATACCCAGTTGAGGTCTCTACACTCGAAGCTATTTAAAACAAGTAAGAAAGTATAGTCGGTCAAGCCCGACCATATAATACCCCACACCAAGTAAATCAGTAAAAATATTTTTCTTTTAAAATATCAATAATTTATATTCGTGAGTGATTTTCGGAAGTGGGATTTATATGGGAGCTATGACCAATTATGGAGCAATCACCATAAAATGTTGTCTATATGAAAGTTATTTATGTTGAATTTTGTGTATATACCAGCATTTTTAAGAGATTTAAGCACGTTAAAGTGATTTTCGGAAGCGGGTCTATATGAGAGCTATGACTAATTATGGACCGATCGTAACAAAATTTGGTGACATAAATTTTGTATATATAAAACTTATTTGGAGCGAAATTTGTTTAGATACATATATAAATTAAACATTTATGACCGATAAAGTCCAATTTCGGGAGGACATTTGTATGGGGGCTAGGTGAAATAATAGACCGATTTCAGCCAGTTTCAATGGCTTCGTCCTTGGGCCGAAACAATTATATGTACCAAATTTTATAGAAATATCTTCAAGATTGCGACCTGTACACTGCGCACAATGTTTACATGGACAGCCAGCCAGCCAGCCAGACGGGCGGACATCGTTTAATCGACTCAGAAAGTGAGTCGATCGGTATACTTTAAGGTGGGTGTTAGACTAATATTTTTGGGCGTTACACACATCTGCACAAACGCATTATACCGTCCACACTATGGTGGTGTAGGGTATAAAAAGTTGTTTACTGAATTTTGTTTTGGCCGTACAAGCACGTACGAACGTTCTGGATACCCAGTTGAGGTTTCTACACTCGAAGCAATTTAAAACAAGTAAGAGTGCTATATTCGGCTGTGCCGAATCTTATATACCCTTCACCAAATTATACTTCAAAATTTTAAATATTTTAAGGTAAACTAAATTTATTTTTTTTCCAGGTGTTTTTTTCATTTTTTGGAAAAAAAATTTTTGGCGATTGTTATTTTAAATTTTTTTTTTAAATTTAAATTTTTTTTTTTTAAATTTAAAATTTTTTTTTGTGAAAAAAAAATTCGGGTTAAACATTTTTTTTTCCGATTTTGACCCATTGTAGGTCCAACTTACTATGGTCATATATACGTCGTTGCAAATGTCTTTGAAATATCTATCATTAGATATCCATATTGTCTATATTAATGTCTTAGTAATCCAGATATAGGTCAAAAATC
Source organism: Calliphora vicina (assembly GCF_958450345.1). NCBI lineage: Eukaryota > Metazoa > Arthropoda > Insecta > Diptera > Calliphoridae > Calliphora > Calliphora vicina. The sequence goes on from NC_088782.1 coordinate 64,584,823, forward strand.
GAGGTTGTCTTGTTTTTTTCCTCATATCTCAGCCATTTGTGGACCGATTTTGCTGATTTTAAATAGCAAACTTCTCGAAAGCATGTCTGACAGATTTGGATCCCGAAGATATTTGGGGTCTTCAGAAAATTGATTTCAATAGACAGACAGAATATATATATTTTATAGGGTTGGAAATGAAAAATGTTGAAATTACAAACGGAATGACAAACTTATTATACCCTTCTCACGAAGGTGAAGGGTATAAAAATAAATTTTCTTTATTGGAAGAGGAAAAAACAATCGATTTTGTCAAAAATAATGAAATTCTATTTAATGTGCGACATTCAAAATTAAAAAATAATTTCGTTTCTATTTTATGCCGCAACGCACCCAACTGAAACGAAAACAATTCCGAAACGAGACGGTGACGAACACCAACGTTTTTCAGTTTCAGTTTTCGTTATCGGCGCCGATTACGGTGTATGCGGAAACCCAGCTTAAGAGATGGAATCCGTGTGGTCGAACGATAATATTATCAAACTTATCGAGGAAGTCCAGGAAGTCCGAGGAAGTTACGGCGAAGTTTATGGGATGCTGGTTGCGCTGAGTATAAACTGACCAAATATATTTTATGAAAAGAGGTCGCAGATGCCATCCAGGTAAGTTTGAATGATTGCAAAGGAAAATAGGCAAATCTCCGCACATCTTTCATATGCAGTTTGGAAAAATTCAGGCCAAGGCAAATTGTTTGTTTTAAATTATTTAACAGTCTGGAAATGTCTAAGAACGGATCTGGCAATTTCTTTCCTACAACAATCTGACAACCGTGTGAACTGACAATTTTGGTTGGCAGATACATTTATTGTCTGGCAATGAAATTGTAAAGTTTTCTTACAATCGTCTGAACTGAGAACTTAGCGATAACATTTAGCGATATAATAATATGAAAATCAGAATTTAAGGTATCAAACAAGCATTACCAATGATTCTTTGACGTTGTATTCTTAAAAGAATGACGTGTGCCTCTTAATAATTAACCTTGTGAAGGCTGTTAAGACCAACCTATTTTTTATGTTTTAAGATTAAAAACTTATTACATATTAAATCGTTTAACTATTTTTAGAAATTTATGAACATTTTCCGCAAGAATTATAAAGATAATAATGGCTATTAATAAATAAAATACAATAATATAAATAGCTAACTAAGTAAATTGCTCATCATAATTTTTGGCACAAGCTTTAATATAAGTATTAAATCATTAAAAATTCTTTAAATACTGGTATTTTAGAAATATTTAACCGTACTATATAATTTAAGGCGTCTCTCGATTTTATTTTTTTTTAAATGTTTAAAATCGTGACATGGAAATTTTCTAAAGGCGTCATAAATCATTGGATGTATTCAGGTGAGTGAGTGAGTATTTACAATCGTCTGTGTGTAATCGCAAATTTATGGATTTAAAGTGAATAATATAAGATTTGTTTATTCATTTATTTGCTTTGTTGATTTGATATTAATTTGATAAGTTTTTGAAAAATGAACAAAAAAAAACACTACTAAATATTAAATAAGTATAAAAGTATGTAAATAAGTGGTATTATTTTTCAAAAAAAAAGTTTGTCACACCCCTAGACAGCACATATGTACATAAATGTTGTTTTGATTAATTATGATACTGTTTGGATTTGATTTGGAATTTTTTTAAATTAATCACAAGTTCTTATTTGTCACCATATCGATGTCGCATCCATAGTACCGGTATAAAGTAAACACTGACGTCGTAGTACTTTTGAAGTACCCGTCCATCCGTATTGTGCATTTAACAATATGTGGAAACTATCAGTAAATTTTTGAAGTTGTCATTATTATTTTTATGTATCCAAAGATTAGTTTCTAATTGTTTTTGATTGTTTGTTCAAAATTTTATTGGATGACTCTGACATATGTTTAATTTATGGTATGTTTTGTCACCGTTTAATAGAACCAGTTAACACAAGTTGTTGGATCATTCATTTGACAAATGATACAATACAAAATGTACTTTGGATGAAATAATTGCTTACCTCAAGATATTTAGCTTTTATTTCCATTTAATAATTATGTATGTATGTATATTAGGGTGGTCCCGTTCGTATGGAAGAACTTTGAGCAGCCGATGTTGTCATCCTAAATAAAAGTGTAGTTTGTTTAAGCAGACTATTTCTCAAAATTATTTCCTGACGTCAGGTTTTTGGTGAGTTGTTTCAAAGCATAAACATTATCTATTTAAAATGTGTGCATTTCTTTCATATTTCTCGCAACGCAAATACAGGTAGGCCTCCATTTACGCGGTTTGTTGGGCCCAAAAAATAGCGTATAAATCAAACTCGTGTAAAACGAGGTTCTAATTTAGAACGAAATGCTTTTGTGGGGCCAATAACTTTTTATTTCGCGTAAAACAATATATCAGTCACATGACAAAAAAGAAATTGGGACCTAAAAATCGCGTTAAATAGAAAACACATATCGTCACCTTAAATGAAAGCGGACGTTACTACACAACAATTCAAAATCGAGTTTTTGATTGATTGAATAATTGCCAAGAATACTCTATTATTGATTTAACGTATCCTGTAAAAACAAGTTACGTCCGTTTTCATTTAAGGCGACGATATATACATATATATATACTTTAAGTAAACTTAATTTATTTGTACTTTTAAAAACTTACTTAAAACAAAAGTAAAGTAAAAAAAATATTTCTCACCGAAAATTAAGGAAAAAATTTCAATTAAAAAAACAATATTCTAATACATAAAAGAGATCAAAACATAACAAAAAATTCATAAAAATTAACGAAGTTTTAAAAAAAATCTTTTATTCGCTTGTTTTTTCGATTCTTGTTATTTGTTGCCGCGTTATATAAAAATCGTGTAAAAATATCGCTTATTTGAAAAAATGGTTGCTAATTTGAATTCGCGTAAATAAAGTACCGCGTAAATGGAGGCTTACCTTTATATGTAAGTTTGATATCACTTGAAAGGTCTTTGCTAGGAGCTTTCAATTCTGTATAAGACATTTTCTTGTAAGTCAAAAATATTTGAAGTTTTTTAATTCAAACATTTTAAGTTTTTTAAATTTCTGAATAAAATTATGACTTCAAAATGCTGGTTTTGCAATAGATGTAGACGAAAATGTCTAATTTTGTGCCAACAAATCGGCATATGCGGAAAGTTTTTCTTTACTTCTGTAATTTGAAAAAAAAAGTGCCGCTGAAGTACACTTATTGCTCACCAAAGCTTATGGTGAATGCGTTTTATCAGTTTCAACATGCGAGAGTTCATTTGAACGGAGATTTTTGGTACGGAAGACAAACATCGCCCAGGTCAGCCAAAAAAGTTTGACGATTGTTGTAAACCTCAACATGAGTTTACAAAATCATTAGGAGCTAATCAAGCAGCAATTTCAAAGAGATTGCGAGAAGCAGGATTCGTCCAAAATCAGAGAAATTGGGCACCATACGAATTGAAACCGGGAGACTTTGAAAGCCGATTTTTGCACCGAATCATTACATCGATGCAGAACGCTCTATCTGGGATACGATTCATATTGGAACAGAGTATCTGATATCGGCTTGATTCGTTCTTGGCCCCAAAAGATGAACTGTTCTTTTGGCTCAAAATCCATATGTTACCAGAGAAGTGCCAAGATCTTTGCCTAAATTTATATTATACAAATAATCCAGCAATAAGATTCTAAGACTATCTAGCTCTATTCATGAGATTCTTTTGGTACTGAAAATGGGCAATATCGGACCTTGTATTCGCCATATCTAAACAAGTAAGAGGGCTATATTCGGCTGTGCTGAATCTTATATACCCTTCACCAAATTATACTTCAAAATAAAAATTTTAAATATTTTTAGGTTAACAAAATTTATTTTTTTTTGCTAAAGTATTTTTTTTTTAATTTTTTGGAAAAAATTTAAAATTTTTTTTTTTTAAATTTTGTTTTGGTTTTTTAAATTTTTTTAATATTTAGCGAAAAAAATTCGGGTTAAAAAATATTTGTTCCGATCTGACCCTTACTATTGTCTTATATACGTCTATATATCATTAGATATCAGCAATATTAGATGCAGCAATAGTTCTAAATAATTAAAGTTGAACATAAAAAGTATATGAAAATAAATAAAAACAAGTAAGAGTGCTATATTCGGCTGTGCCGAATCTTATATACCCTTCACCAAATTATACTTCAAAATTTTAAATATTTTTAGGTAAACAAAATTTAATTTTTTTTCCAGTTTTTTTTTTTAATTTTTTGGAAAAAAAAAATTTTTCGATTATTTTAATTTTTTTTTTTTTAAATTTAAAATTTTTTTTTTTAAATTTAAATTTTTTTTTTTTTAAATTTTTAAATTTTTTTTTTTTAAATTTTTTAAAAATTTTTTTCTAAATTTAAAAATTTTTTTTTTTGTTTTTTCAATTTTTTTTTTTTTAAAAAATTCGGGTTCAAAATTTTTTTCCCGATTTTGACCCATTGTAGGTCCAACTTACTATGGTCTTATATACGTCGTTGCAAATGTCTTTGAAATATCTATCATTAGATATCCATATTGTCTATATTAATTTCTTAGTAATCCAGATATAGGTAAAAAATAGGTCAAAAATCGAGGTTGTCTTGGTTTTTTCCTCATATCTCAGCCATTTGTGGACCGATTTTGCTGATTTTAAATAGCAAAATTCTCGAAAGCATGTCTGACAGAATTATTGAAGATTTGGATCCCGAAGATATCTGGGGTCTTCAGAAAACTGATTTCAACAGACAGACAGACAGACAGACGGACAGACAGACAGACAGACAGACAGACAGACAGACAGACAGACAGACAGACAGACAGACAGACAGACAGACAGACAGACAGACAGACAGACAGACGGACATGGCTTAATCGACTCCGCTATCTATAAGGATCCAGAATATATATACTTTATAGGGTCGGAAATGAAAAATGTAGAAATTACAAACGGAATGACAAACTTATATATACCCTTCTCACGAACGTGAAGGGTATAATAAAGTAGTTGGTTTGTTTATTGTAACACAATCTTAATCCGCATTCGTTTATCGACCCAAATTGGCCAGTGCTCATATTGGTGAAGTAAAGTAAATGCCTAAGTGATTCAAATCGTTTCGACGACATTGTGTCTCGTTGGCATCGTTATGAATAGAGTATAAATTAGTCTGGTGTCTTATGAGGTTGATAATGTTCCCAGTAAGTAAATAGGAGATCCATGGAAACGTAGTTGGCCATCATTCAAACTTTGGATTTTCGTTTTCCATGTAGTCTAAATCCTAAGCCATTGGATAGTCAACATTGGAGATGATTCAATGGTAGTACTGGGAGGTGCGGTAACAGAACCTAAATCCTTAGCAGTACTAATGCTCTGACTGATCGTGGATGCATTTGATATATTGTAAGTGGGCTCATGTTAATTTTTAAGTCAGGTAATGCCTGTAATTCCTCATCTGAGCTTTCATCATCATTCGTCTCTACGTTGGATCAACAGCATTACCGCCATCAGAAAATTCAGGGACATTTCCAGGTCCGTAGCAGTTAAATTATGCAATTTACGATTTATTTTGATACTGTAGAGGAAGCATTCATATTGGTAAAAAATGGTAAAATAATACATCTCAAAACGCAATGTTTCATATATGCAACAAACCAAAATCATTACAAAACGCAACCAAATTGGTTTTGCAGAAAAATAACATAAATGATTATTGAAATATACCCTCTTACCTTTCACTCACGCAAATTTCAATAACCAAATATCAGTATTTCTTCTATAAATAATTTTTCGCAACTGAATTCGAAGAGTGTAAAATAGATTTGTAGGAAAGTTGATTTCAACAGACATACAGCATAAAACCGGACTGGTGTTGGTAAGCAGCCGGAGGGCAAAAGAGGTTCTAAACATACAAGCAGGAAGAAGTGAAATTGTATCCACAGAGGCTATCAAATACCTGGGTGTAATGATCAATAACAGACTAAACTTTAAACGTCACACCGAATATTCCTGCCAAAAGGCAACCAATGTAGTAAACACATTGGCCAGGATAATGCCAAATATAGGAGGCCCAAGGCAAAGTCGCAGAATACTACTTTCGCGTGTTGCAAACTCAATCCTCCTATATGGTTCACCTATATGGGAGAGAGCTCTCAGGTGTACCTCCAGGAATGACATGATGTCGATTTTCCGCAGAAATTGTCTTCGAGTCTGCAGCGGATATCGCACTATATCTCTCGATGCATTAAGTGTAGTGGCGGGCATAATCCCTATAGACATAACGGCATGAGAATTTTCAAAAATACACTACGAGAAATCAAAGAATCCAGAGACGCAGTACAGATATGTATATTCGACAAACAGAATGGTATGGTATTCAGGCAGCCGTCCAAAACCTTAGGTATTGTTCAGCTCACTTGGGTCCAATAAACGTTCCCTTTGTGATACCTGAAAGGAGAATAAAAAAAACAGAAAGGAAGAAAATAGAAGTTAAAGAAAAGGGAAATCTATAGTTTGAGTCATAGTGAAGTTAACAAGAGTATAGTGTAAGGAAAAAGAGGAGGAGGAGAGGAAGTTAAGAATTCAAAGAATTTGAAAAACGCAGACCATCATTGGATGGTTGCTGGATCCCTAGGAGGTAAAGTTTGCGTGACCGGTCTTATCAACCACCCGCTTTCCCTGATAAAGGCGTCTATACACCTTAGTTCCTTTACAGATAACCCGAAAAGGGTACTGACGAATCTCTCACCTAAGAGCCTAGCACGTAGATCACCCAGTGCCGGGCAGTTACAAAAGAAGTGTACGATGGTTTCTTCCTCTTCCTCGTTCTGACAACTTCTACAGAAGTCAGGATGAGGTAACCCAAGTCTTGCGGCATGAGTCCCGAAAGTGCAGTGACCAGTGATCATCGCCACTAAGTTGCTCAGACGTATTCGTTGTAATCGTAGTAGATACGACGTGCGTTTACAGTCCAACGCAGGCCATATCATTCTCGTAGTGATACAAGTGGGTTCATTACCCCATCTTGCTTGGGCAAGTTCGTAATACGCATTTTGTATCAATTTCTTGCAGGTTGATAACGGGATTCCACAGAGGAAGTCTATTTCGTCGTCTGACATCAAGGCTCCTCTTCCCGCCAAGTAATCGGCAATACAATTGCCCTCATTGTCCCTGTGTCCACGTACCCATGTGAGTACAACTGTCGAATGTCTCGCCATCTCATTTAAAAATGTCCGGCATTCCTGGACCATATTCGATGTTGTGTAAACACCTACCAGGGATTTAATTGCGGATTTACTGTCAGTATATATACGGATATCTCTACCAGATACACTGTAATATCTGAGCCAGTTTGCAGCTCTTCTAATGGCCGATATTTCAGCCTGAAGGATGCTGCATCCATTTGGGAGCCTAAAGGATATTCTTATTCCGAATTCAGGAATGTATATGCCCCCGCCCACTCTATCCCCTTTTTTGGACCCATCCGTATAGATCGACAAACAGAAATGAGAGTGTCTATGCAAAACTGGCAGAGAAGGTGTGATAATTCTACCGCAGGTCTATGAACATACAAATTGATCCCAAATATCGAGAGATGGGTCAATCGCAGACATGGAGAGATCAGCTACCACCTGACACAGTTCTTAACAGGACATGGGGGATTGAGGAGTTATCTATACCGTTTTAAACATGATGACTCACCAAGGTGTCCAGGCTGCATCGAGACTGATGAAAACGCGGAACATGGAAAGAGGAAGGCTTGCCAGACAGATTGGTAGCAGTTTAACACCGCAGAATATCATAGACACTATGTTGGCTTCAGAGGAAAACTGGGATCGTGTAAAAGAGTTTATAAGATACGTAATGGAATCACTAAGGAAAGAGGAACAGCTTCGAAAGCAGATTACAGCAGTGCAATCACAATACGAAAATGAAAGCAGCAACAATAGCTGACCGCGCCGCGAAGTGTTACCTGATGGCAGTCCCGCGGAGTATGGTGTTGACGATGGAGGTGGTTTTAGTCGGTATGAATCCGACATACCCATCTGGGACCTATGTAAGGTTTCCACATCCAATAGAAAAAAAAGACAGACAGACAGAAGTACATGGCTTAATCTATAATAAATAATGTGCAGTTTTTCTATACCGAACGAGTGCTTTGAGTGGAAATTTTACATGTATTTTGTTTTTGTTACAATAACAAAACACATGTTAAATTTCCACTCAAAGTACTCGTTCGCTATAGAAAAACAGCACATAAACCTAAACATCTCTTGAACTAAAATAGATAACTCACATTTGTATGCATGTTTTTTGTAGATCCAAGGTAGCGTGTAATTTTGCTAATTAAGCGTAAAAAAGCTTTATTTATAACTTTGGTGTCTTTGGAGAGCCCCACTAGAATTTTCCGACAACAATTTTCATAGAATATTTTAATCCTTTTATCTCCTTTTTGAAATGGCTTTTTTTTTGATTTTCTCGAAAAAAGGTTCAAATTGATCGCTAAAGAGAGGAGCTTAAGATCTTCCACAAAAATGATCCTCATAAAATTCCACAATGACAATAAGAATTTTCTCAGACGTTGACTTACAATAATTTTTCATTTCAAACTTTGGCCCACTGTAAAAAAAAATTCAGACCAGCTGGACTATAAGTTTATTCTACAAAAATTATCGACTCAACATGCCCTTTCAGAATGCAGTTGGACAGTGTAATTAACACGTTTTATATGAACCTAAATTGTTTTAACAATTTTTGTGATTGGCCCTACCTCTCATGTAACGCCTATATCAGAAAAAATATTGGTCCTCGTGCTAACCCATAATAGGTACAAACTTATAAATTTGCAAATTTGATCATAATTTAGCATTTACTGGAATCAAAAGCAAATCTTTTAATTTCTAGAAATTTCGTTAAACAAATTTTAAAAATGTAAAATTTGGTATTGAAATTAAATTTTATGATTTTTTGGTATCAATATATAATAGGTTAACGATGCACTATAGGTTAAACGGCTATCAAAACTGTGCTAAAGTCCAATTTTTCAAATGCAAATATTGCACTTTTTTTAATGCCATTTTGTAACCAATACTCCAAATTAACTAAGTCAGCTTTTTGTTTTTGGTAAATATTAAATTCCGTTTGACAACACGCAGTCAAAGACATTGCATTATAATTACTTAATAAATTTTGTTGAAAAGCCTGTATTGCTTTCAAAGTTTCAATTGAATGTTTAAATAATTTCGCGAGTCATAAGGAAGAAAGTGAAAATGGGTAACAATAATTTAAGTAAGTAAGGTTTTTTGTTAAAAAATGTGATAAAAATGTTTAGCTTGCTTGAAATAAAGCCACTTTTTTAACATAACCTTAAAAGTGCTGCCACTGTTTTCAAAATGTAACTTCGTGGAAGCTTTTAAAATTTCGCCAAAGTTCGGCAGATTAAATGCAAACAGAAATGAATATATTGAAATTTTATAATCCGGTTTTCATTTACATTCAATAGCCATTTTTAGCCGTTTTCGAATAATAGAGTAACTTCGGGTAATGTGGACTACCGTTTTGTTTTTTCTAAATTTTGGCCACAATATATATGGATATTAAAAGAGTTGCAATAAATTAGCTAATGTATTCTCTAATGGTTTTTGCAGTTGAAAATTTTTTCCGTCAAAGGATAAAAAATTTATGTGAAAATATTTTAAGGAACCCAAAAATCAGCATTAAAAAATTGGAGGGTAATATGGACCACTATATGAGGGTAATGTGGACTAGCATTTAATACATAAAATTCATGAACCAGCTAATCATGAATGATTAAAAAATTTAATTTCAATATATTTTTATTAATACAAACTAAAAAGTGGCGTTCTTGGCTTAGATAGATTGCTTACAAAGTACATAGTTATTGTCGGGTAATATGGACCAGTAGTACATAATCAAGTAATTTAAGTGGTCCACATTACACGAACTTGGGTTACAGTGGTTAAAAGTTATTTTTACCTAATAATCTAAATGTGCTTAAATTCTTACCAAATATATGCAAAACTACGTGTCCACTTTAACTATATAAAACAACCAAACATTAAATTCTACCAAGTAACTGTACCAAATTTTGTTTCTTACTTGAGCCGACAAAAATGTTGAGCAGGCGCATTAATTTCAATACAAGAATAAAAAGTCAACATATCAATAACTCATGAAAGCAAATGTGCAATTGTCGTTTCAAACAAATTGTAAAATGTACGACAAATCAGTTTTATCATACCTTCAATAGTTTCTGAAAAAAGACACTGGTCCACATTAGACGCATAGTCCACAATACCCGAAGTTACTCTACTATATTTTTTAGGTTATTGTTTGAAATTTGGCTGACAATATGCAAAAAGACGCTGTAATGGAGGCGGAGAAGACAGATTTTTTAAGCTCCGAATTAATATTAATATTAAGCTGTACCTCAGATCCATCAATTTCCACATAATTTTTATATAGGCGATTACAAAATCGGAAAAGTTCCACACTTCCACCTGAAGTAATACCCACCAATACGATGAAATTAATGAAAGTTAAGAGCACCTTTTTGATTTAAATTTACAAAATGAATTAGATTTAAGCAATTACTAAAAGTTTTAGTTAATTTTTGGTCGTTAGTGGTTAAATTCCATTTTTATACCCTACACCACCATAGTGGGGAGGGTATAATGCGTTTGTGCAGATGTTTGTAACGCCCAAAAATATTAGTCTACCATCCACCTTAAAGTATACCGATCGACTTAGAATCACTTTCTGAGTTAATTAAACGATGTCCGTCCGTCCGCCCGTCTGGTCGGCTGGCTGGCTGTCCATGTAAACATTGTGCGCAGAGTACAGGTCGCAATTTTGAATATATTTCGATGAAATTTGGTACATATTATTTTTTCGGGTCAAGGACCAAGCCTATTGAAACTGGCAGAAATCGGTTAATTATTTCACCTAGCCCCCATACAAATGTCCCTCCGAAATTGGACTTTATCGGTCATAAATGTTTAATTTATATATGTATCTACACAAATTCCACTCCAAATAAGTTTTATATACACAAAATTCATGTCACCAAATTTTGTTACGATCGGTCCATAATTAGTCATAGCTCCCATATAGACCCGCTTCCGCAAATCACTTTAACGTGCATAAATCGCATAAAAATGTTGGTATACACACAAAATTCAACAAAGTTAACTTTAATATAGACATAAATCACACGACCTAATTTCATGGTGATCGGTCCATAATTGGTCATAGCCCCCATATAAGGCCCACTTCCGAAAATCACTCAAAAATATAAATTATTGAAATTTTAAAAGAAAAATGTTTTTGCTATTTTACTTAGTGTAGGGTATTATATGGTCGGGCTTGACCGATCATACTTCCTTACTTGGTTTTAATAGAATTATTCTTACTTCTGAAATTCTTTAAGGTTTTGGTTTGAATACCATGATTTTGTAGTAGTTATTAATTTTGCGCAGCAAAAGTAGTCATTTAACCTATAGTGCGATGTTAAAACATTTTTATATTTAAACATCTATGGGTAAATAAAATACTAAAACTGTTTTTTATTGGATTTTTTCAACATTTAAATTTTGAAATTGTTTTGAAAATATTACTACATCTTTGGCCAAAATCTCGAAAATTCATATAAAATATGATTTCCATAAACGCTATCTGATTTTGCTCAAATTTTCAGCATTAAGTTTGTAGAAGACGTAGAACAATTTTAGATCTTGGGAGCATTGGAAATCCAAAATAAGAACCACCCCAATGTACATACTATATAGTAAATAAAACCACAATTTAATTATTAGAAAAATTCTTATAATTTACAAATGCAAATTATATTAATGGAACATTACAAGAAAAATACAAATTTTAAACTTATATTAAAGGTAGTAAATATACAAATATTTCGAAATTAAAAACAATTTATTAAGTATTTCTTAAGGACAATTAGTAATAATATGAGTTCCAAAGTCTAGGCATAAGACGATGTGACATAAACTGGCGGAAGGGATTGAGACGTACATTCTTCAAAATACAGTTGGTTGGCAAATCGACCTATTTGAATTAAATTAAAGTTTAGAGAAACAAATAAATCAAGTCTTAAAATTTAGAAATAAGCAGCTAAAATGGAAGCAGTAGCCATGCAATGGAATGGTTATTTAAGTTGTAGCTAACGGCTGGTATAGCAGCTTCTTGTTGTAGCGTATGCGTATCAGCCAGTCTGGCCAATAATAACTTACAGTTTGGGCATGTGTCACCTTAACCGGTTGCTGGCCAGGACAAATAATAAACGATTCATGGCCGGGCAAAAGTTGAGTATTACCCATGGAAGGATGGGAGACGGGAGACATGGCGGCATGTCTTACGGGCTCCATGACAGTATGAGAAACGGGTGGTGAGACAATATTAACTGGACGTACATTTGTGGTATATTTCAAGTTGCTAGATACACTTGAAGAGGTATCGGCTTTATTGGGTGTAAAATTGATGGAGGGCATGGGTGGTTTGATGGAGGGATTGAATTCTGTAATATTTAAAAGTTGATTATATGGTGATGGTAATGGAAAAGTACAAAAATGGTAAATACCTTTAACATTGATTTTAAATTCACATTTGGCAGTTAAACCATCTTCATTGGTAGCCTCGTAAAAGACAGTGTGAACACCCACTCCAAATAGTTCACCAGGAATCTGAAAAAGTAAAGATCAAGTTAATATTATATATAAACAGCTGAAGGATGAATCCATCTCAAAGAGGACAGCAAATGGATTTGACATATCCAATTTCAATGATATGTGTTTCTATTCGCGAAAATTACAGTATTATTTCTGCACAGAGATTTGCTGTGTTCACTGAAACCAGACAAAATTAGGTCAATAACTCTAACTGAGAACGCAATTTTGTGTAAGATTTTGGTCCCTAAGGAAAACCTTTATGAAGTTTTAGAAAATTTCAATGAAATCGGAAATGAAAAATTTCTTTACATTATGGGATGGATTCCTTCAGTAATAAGTATTAAATTTATGCCCTTCTTACCCTTGACTTGTAGACTTTCTTTAAGCCATATTTGCTGTCGAATCTGGGCTCCTCCCATACCATTGAGCGATATGCTTGATTTTCAGCCAATTGCACTTCAAATGATGCCGTGCAGAAAACTATTTTAGGTCCTTCAGCATGCCTGACATTTATAACAGTCTTGCAACGAGCTTTTCTACCCGTAACAGGATCATGACCACGGAATACAACATTGTAGCTGCCCGGACCCAAATGAGCTTGCAGGTCTCTAGTCCAAGCGGGTGACGATTCAATATAACGATAATTCAAATTGGTAACAGGTTTTTCCAAAATGATGTGAGCAGTACGTTCACCATTGGCCAGAAAGACGGTAGTGTTGCGTGGACACTTAATGTAGGGTCTTTGTACACCAGCACCAGCTGCAACACCTCCATATGTGGATGGCTTCCAGGGCAAATTGAGCATAGGGCGTGTTTCGTATGTAATTTGATGCTTGTGTATGGCTGGCATTATGGAAGGTGTGAAATCATTTGTGGTATCGACATGCATTGGCACACACTCAAATGTGCCCTCATAGGACCATTGCATTTGTGAAGTGCAGACAGCTACTGATTTTCCCACTGGCACAAAGCCAACGTTACACTTAAGGCGACACTGTTCTCCCATATAAGTTGAACCCAAAGAACATGATTGCGGCAACATGACACCATTTCTTGGCGTTGGAATACGTGGGCACACAGTTGCTGTAACATAAAAAATAAAATAAAAAAATTGTAAATATAAAAACGTAAATAAAAAGAGAGATAAAATATCCTAATAAAAAAACATTCAATTTATATGGATAGAGGTAAATGTATGTAGTCCTTATTAAATCATCAGTAAAATTGTTAACATGTTTTAATTCTAATAATACTGAGAGAAAATAAGGTTTTGGACTTGAACGTTCCCTACTTAAATTTTATTCTTTATATACTTACGCAAACATTTACTCTCATGTTGATCCCACTGGCCCGAAGAATTGCAGTGACGTAGGCTGGGACCCTCTAGGCGATAGCCTTGATTACACCATACTTTGCATTTGGTGTTGTAGAAACGTTTCTTCTTGTGACGATATTTGGTGCAATGGATTTCACCATTAGCTGGAGCCTCAAATGGATGACATTGATCACGCATTTCTACACGTTTCTCGCAAGTTTTTCTATCACTGGCCAACACGTAACCCAAGCTGCATTTGCACTCGAAACCACCATTATGGTTAATGCATACACCTCCGACACAGGCCTCATTATTCTCTAAACATTCGTTAACATCGACACACTCACGACCATTCTCCAGACGATAACCACTGGGGCAGAGACACTCGTAAGAGCCATTTGTGTTGCGGCAATCGTATTGGCAAACACCGGGCAGGGAGCATTCATTGATATCCTCACACTTGAAGGGGTCATCACGGCTAAATGTGAAACCAGCGGGGCAGGTAATAGGACAGGCGTCTTCACCATGTGCTGGCTTTGAGCCGTCAGGGCAACGGCACTCAAACGAACCCTCGGTATTGTGGCATTTATGAAGACAGTTGCCATTTTGATGTAGACATTCATCAATATCTTCACAAGTTTTTCCATCCTTACCCAAGGACCAACCCTGGGGACAAACACATCCCTTTTCGGGATCACACAAGTGAGAGCAGCCACCATAGTTTTCGTTGCAGCGGGCACCTAAACACTTTCTACCATCTGCGGCAAGAGTAAAGTCATCGGGACAGGCACAAATGTAAGAACCCTGGGTATTGTAGCAATTATGACTGCAACCATGATCTGTGACAATGCATTCGTCTATATCGAGGCACACGGAACGGGTCTCTCCCAAATAGTAACCCTCGGGGCAGGTGCACTGGAAACCACCATCAACATTAACACACTCATGGGAACAATCGTGACGTCCCAAGGCACATTCATCAACATCCAAGCAGGTCTTTTGATCGCTAGCTAACTCAAAGCCTGGTTCACAGGTACAAGCATAAGAACCTAAAAGATTTATACAAATAGTACTACAATTCGCCAGACCATCGAAGCATTCATCGATGTCCAGGCAACTGTGACCATTGGATGATAGTATGAAACCAGAGCGACATGAACAGGCATAACTGCCAGCGCTATTATGACAAATATGATCGCAACCGCCATTGGTGAGAAAGCATTCGTCGTTATCCAAGCATGTTTTGCCATCAGGATGTAAGCGATAACCATCCGGACAAGAGCACACAACCTGGCCGTTCAGATTGTTGCAAGCATGAGAGCAGCCACCATTATTTTGCAGACAAACATCCACCAATATACAAGTTTTGTTATCGCTAGCATTCAGCAGATGTCCGGGCGGGCATGAACACTCATAGTTACCAGGAAGATTCATGCAGAAGTGAGTACAATGACCATTATCGATCGAGCACTCATCAATGTCTAAGCACATGGGCGAAGCAGGTGATAATTGTAATGATGATGAGGATGAAGAATTGTAAGAGTTATGAAATGAATTTTCTGTTGAACCATCAAGCGCTGATGACAATGGAATGATATTTACAGCAAGATTGGCGGACAAGCCCAGGGCGTACCCGGGCGGACATAAGCAAGTGAATGAGCCATTTAGATTCTCACAAATCATGTCGCCATGACAAGTGTGCAAACCCGATGTACATTCATCGATGTCAAAGCAGTAGTCTTTTAAAGCTCCCTCCAGGAACTCAAAGCCTGCCTGACAGGAACACTTAAACCCACCTGCAAAGTTTGTACACAATTGATGGCAACCGCCATTATTGATTTGGCATTCATCTATATCAATACAGGATTTGCCATTGACATCTAAAACAAAACCATCGAAGCAGCTACAAATACCTTCCTCCTCGGATTTACAGATTTGTTCACAGCCATTCTTATTGACGGCACACATATCAGCTACTACACAATTAATGCCCGAGTCATCGAGAGTCATATTGCCGGGACAGGCGCAACGGAAACCTTGACCCTCGGCTAAGCATTCGTGGGAACATTGGTGGGCACTGCAGGGATCTTCTAGCATGCTAAGGCAGACACCTTCTTCATTTGGTTCGCTACCATCATAACATAAACAATTGAAGGTGGCGGCCAAGTTGACACAATTCAAGCTACCACAAATACCCTCTTGTTCCAGGCATTCATCAATATCCTCACATTCATATTCACTGCCCTCGGCAAAGCGGAAGCCCGAGGGACACAAGCAATGATAGTTGCCTTCGGTATTAACGCATTCATACGAACATTTGTGCACTCCAGTCGAACACTCATCCATATCCACACATCTCGAATTAATTTCTTCATAACCTATAGGACAAATGCATGAAAATGTGGTTCTATCTTCATTGGGCTGGCAGATACCAGGAGCACAGGCCACATTATGCTCAGCACATACATCCAGCATTTCTTGGCAATTGTAACCATCCTCGGTTAGGGCATAACCTTCAGGACACAAGCACTGATATGAACCACTAACCAAGTCCACACAGTCATAGGCGCAATGAGTTTTATTCAGTTCGGGATTTTGTAAATCATTGCAGGTATCCACTACACAGGTACGACGATCACTCGACAAATGATGACCATGTGGACAGTTGCACTGGAACGAACCAATTGTATTTTGACAGTCATGTGAACAAATCTTATACGAAGCTTCATATTCGTTTTCTTCCATGACAATGGCACACTCATCGATATCGACACAGGTCTTTTCGTCATCGGCTAAATCGAAGCCCGCCGGACAGGTACATTCGTAACTGCCCTCAATATTGACACACATTTCACAACCGCTTGTACCTTCGCTACACTCATCTATATCAACGCACTTGCCATCTTCAGCTCTAAAGCCTTCACTGCATTCCAGCACCTCTGAGGTTCTAATGATGCCGGAGTTGTCGGTGGGTTCTTCAACGTCTTCGCGATTGTTGAGTGTCACAATGCAATGATAGGATCCGTGTGTATTTTCACAGCCATCTGAGCATTCGGCAGCAACTTCGGGTAATTCGCATTCGTTAATATCTGTAAGTGGAAATGTTAAATTTGATTAGATTAGAGAGAATTTTAATAAAATTACAATTTGTACATGTGATTTTTGTTAGTGGACCTTATATTCCCCAAATATTCCCCTAGAGGATTTGACCCATTAGGATTTATCGAAATATGGTCTAAGATTTGTAATGACCGCAGTAAGATTGTTCATTTATTTAAAATTGTTGAAGCTGATATCGATGTCCAAGTATTGTGCCGGTGTTATTATATTTTTATTTATTGATGATTTATGGAAATATCTGTAGTTTTATAAAAGGTTAATCATTATTTGACACAGTCTCAATAATCTCAAACAAGAATCTACACCTCATATTGGTTAATTCGTCGAAAAGCCACAAATATGTGTTCTAAGTAAGACCCCTTTCACACTAGGTAAATTAGTTGCGCAAGTCTCTTGTGTTTGTAGATGCCCGAGGTAATGTCGGGTTAAGGAGAAGAAAATTTTACATGCTGTTTTGTTGTTGGGCAAGAGACTTGCGCAGCTAAATTGCCTAGTGTGAAAGGGGTCTAAGTCTGCTTTTACACACAGCAAATTTACTTGAAGGAAGTCTCTTCGATTCTCTTTTAAACTTGCACGCCTGTTTACACACAGCAAGTCTGTGTTCAATTTTGTATGTCAAAACCTAATAGTCGACATAGTGAAAATGAGAAAACAGAAGATAATTGAAGAGACTTGCAAGTACAAGCAAGTGTGTACCCTTCTTCTTTCTTCTTGCCTCTCTCTTCTATATACTCAGACTTGCGGCAAGAAAACTTGTCCTGTGTAAAAGTAGACTAAAGGACTTCCTAGCAATTTAGGACTCTACTTATAATTTTGGAATTTCTTCCTCATAATATTGGTTGTCTGATTTAAGAATGCTGAAGCACACCAATTGCTCACTAAAGCTTATGGTGAATGAGTTCCATCGGCGAAAAAAGACGAATTGGAAAAATTACTTTATGAAGATGGTTATCAAACACAACGAGAGCTTGCAAAATTATTGCGAGCTACTCAAGCAAATATTTCAAAAGCTGTGCGAGCAGCAAGATTCATCCTAAGGCTGGGAAATTTGGTATCATACGAAATGAAGCCGACAGAAAGTTAATGACGATTTTGCATGTCCGAAATAAGGTTTGAACGCTATAAAAGAAAATAATTTTTGCACCGAATTATTACTTGAGATGAAAAATAGATCCATTTTGATAACCCGAAGCGTAATATATCGTATATGAAGCCCGACCAACCAGCCGAATCGACACTAAGTCTCCTATCTATTATAAGCTGCTGAAATCAATTGATTCGTTTGAAGCGAGCATTTGCAGGAATAAGAATTTTCATAATGCTGCCAGACATGAAACCGTAATAAGTGTTCCATCATGACAACACTCGGCCACATGTCGAAATACATGTTAAAAAATATTTTGAAAGAAGTGGTTGGGAAATTTTGCCTCACCGGCTTTGAATTCTAGACCAGAGACCTTAAATAACGGTTATCCAGAAAATTTGAAATCAAAAAATCACTATGTTAGAGTCAACGGAGACATATACTCTTATATACCAATATATTCGTATTGACATGCTCTTTCAGAATCTATGGTGATATTAAAAATATGATCCCAACTCCAAAGTTAACAGTTATTTTTCAACGTAAAAATTAAAGTTCCGATGAAACTGTTAAAAAAAGAGTTTTAAATATCCGTCATAAATAAAAGTCTTTTGAGGACTTTTATTTTTTCCGTCAGAAAAAAAACTCATTTGAGGACTTTTATTTTTTCCGTCATAAAATAAAAGTCATTTGAGGACTTTTATTTTTTCCGTCATAAAATAAAATCATTTCATGTAAATTGCTTGGCGTTGGTCAGATCATTACTATTTGTAAGCACCTTGCATTGCAATTTAAGTTCCAAAAAAGTCAACCCTTTTTGGAAAATAGATTTAATTTAAAATTATTAAGTCTAATTCTAGGATACTGTCACGAACTAGTGATTCAGGGTGACAACTATTTACATAACTATGTGACTAGTTATTGACGCTTTTGGATTATAATGAAACTGTTCGACAACTGGTCCGAAGTAGTCAATGCATTGGTTTCACATACCGGTTACATAGAATCAGTTACCTTACTAGCTACCTGACAGGCTACTTGGTAAGCTACATAACTAATTATTTCAACATGTAAGGGTGCTAATTGGCCTCAAATAGTCAGTTAGAGAGATAAACAGTAAGATAACAGATTTCTTGTAAGCAAACCTTCCGCCGATTCTGGTGGGTAGAATAACTACTTTCTAAAGTACAGTACATAATATACATTTAAAGTGTCTACACTCTAGGTTACTTAGAGATATTAAAGTGACAATTGAGTTCACGGTAGACTACATGTGATGTCAGTCTATTTAACCGAAAATATAATAAAATGTATGAGAATTATATCAACATAATTTGTATTAAACCAGTTAATACAAAAAGTGCTGTACAAAATAAACGTTTAAAGTGACTACACTATAGATTACTTAGTGACACTTAAGTGATAATTGTCTTCACGGTAGACTACATGGGGTGTATAAAGTAACCAATTTAATTATCTATTGTAGTACAATGTAGATGGCAAAGGCATATGTAATACATAAAAACAACATCAAATTTCGGTGGTGGGAAGCGAACCGGCTCAAATGGGTCCTAATATTTGGTATAAGTTTTATTGAAATTGGTATGATAAATATTTTTAAGATGAGTGTTTTTTAAACAGCCACAGAGTTAATTCAATTTAAAATTAATATGCATAAGCACCAATATATCGCAATTGATCAACAAAATTTTTAAAAATTCACTTTTTGCAATAAATCAACTTACAACATCAACATCTATCTATTTTAAAAATTTCAACATATTCCGATTACTCTTTCATCTCGAAAACCACATTTGATACCATATTCGTTATAATGTAGTGACTACATTCATATTAATAAAAAGGTATTATTTCGAGTTAATACAAAAGTTGAAATAGAAATACATCGTATATTTTTATAAAAAAAGGTATTATTTTGAATTAAGTCTTTATTCAAGTTAAAAATAATTAAATTGCATTATTTAAATATGGCTGTATTTTGAGAAAAACACAAATTTTACAGGAGAAGGTTTTTTCGATTATTTTGAAATTTATACATAGAATTAAAAATTTAATGATGCGATATATTATAATTTCGTTCAAGCTATTTGTCTATTTTTCAAAAATATTTATAACTTTCAACAATTAAAAATTCATGGAATACTTTATTGAAAAATATGACAAAAAATATTTTTTATTGAATTTTTGCATAGATACAAATTTTTCGAATTGAAATAAAATATTTATTTATGAATAGTTTTTAATGAAATTTCACAGTTATGTAAAATTTTCTATTTAAAATGGAAAAATAAAAACGAATTTTGAAATTTATTATCAGCAATCCCGCAATTCCTATAAAAGTGTTGAAAAATCCCAAAAATGGAAATTTGTAGTTTTTTGGCTATAATATCCATACCAGGGTCGCAGTAATCGGAATCCTTTACAAAATAATTAAAAGCATATTGGGCCATCTAAAATCGGTTATTATATTTTGATATCGAATATGCGATTTAAGAATTTTTGCCCTATAGTTTAATTTTACATAAAAAAATAGGTGTTTTTTAAATGGACCTGGTCCCCTCGGTAACAAACATTTTTAATTTTTTTTTCATTTAAAATATTTTATGAAAACTTAGCATTCAGAAAGTATAAATTTCTTATACATCCTCTTAGATATTTTTTGCGATAACTTAATAAGGAAAAAAGTTCCTTTTTCCCAAAAAATTAACGAAAAATCGGCTTTTCAAAATTGTTTAAATTCAAATGCATATAACTTTGGACTTAGTCATTATTTTTAAACAGTTCTTTTCCTATTTGACACATACGTGTGTTGTTAGTCCAATGAAGGAGAAAATCGGAAAATATTTGGATAAGCTGTTATCATAAAACTGGAGTAGGTTGGGTAAAAATGTTGAAAATTTAATTTTCAAATGCGAATATCTCCTAAGCCATAAAGACAATTGATAGCTACGACTAGTTCTTTTGTAGCACTCGATGAAAAGATTTTATGTGTGTAATTTTTTTGAAATCGGTAGTCAAACGAAGAAATAGGATAATTTTAAAAATGTAATATACCCGAGGTGTCCTACTTTGAGGACCCTTGGTCGCGGCCCTGATGGGCCCGTGAGGTCCACGTTCAGAACTTAAACTCGAGAACACTTCTTCTTTGCTCATGTGAAATTTCATTCAAACCAATCTAACCATTAAGAAGTTATAGATTTATTCCCTCTTTACCACTATGTGTCGCTTACGATAAAATTCGTTTACTGTAAAATGTAGACATTGATTTACGATAAAATCTTACCCCCTATAATTTTGAAGTTATTAAAAATTTTGATATTCGGAGAACGCTAAAACATCAGTCGGTCCATAAAATTTTAATTTTTGCAATAAAAAAAATTTATAAAATGTCGCTTACGATAATTTGGCGCTAAGGGCTCGATATACTCCAGCCCCTAGGTGTCCTAGTCGAAGATTTTTAATGTTACAAACGGAATGGCATTTAGAAATTTTCTTTACACTATTTAAGAAGAAAACGGAATAGTATAACTCCATCATTGCGAACCTGCCACCTCAACAATATTCTTGTTGTAACTCTTCCATATTTGCCAATTTTTTTTATATGAATTTGTGTATTTTTGAATATAAGACGCAACTGAAGTAAATTTTGAAAATGTATCCGATTGCTGGATTTTTGTCTCTGTTTTAAATGTAACCACATACACGCAGAGAAAAAATATAATTGTCCATGGTTACTGTAACCATTTAAATAGTGATAAACATTTTTGTAACAATATTATAGTCACAGTAACTATTTACATGATTGTGGTAACCATAATATGGTTAATTTACGATTCACATGATTGTGTCAACCATATATATGGTTACATTAAACAAGTATATGTTAGTGACAACCATTTATATGATGAATAATTTTATCATAATATGTTGTTCTCAGATTATGATATCCATAAGCCGAGAGCAACATAATATGGTAAGTCCTCTATCATATGAATGGCTGTCACAAACATATACTTGTTTACTGTAACCATACATATGGTTGATACAATCATGTGAATTGCAAATTAACCATATTATGGTTACCACAACCATGTAAATATTTACTGTGACTATAATATTGTTAGAAAACTTATAACAACATTGAAATGGTTACAGTAACCATGGACAATTATATTTTTTCTCTGCGTGTAGAACATAGTTTTCTTTACCATCGTCTACTGGTACTCTCCACAACCTTGCTTGCTAGTACAAACCTTCACAAGTTTTATCATCCTCAGACATACGATATCCCGATGGACATAAGCAAAAAATACGACCCATCGATGAGAGACATGTGTGGGAGCAACCACCATTATTATGTAAACATTCACCATTATCGACACACGTATGATTATCGGGTGATAATTGAGTGCCGGGCAAATTATCACATGTGCATCTGTAGCCAGACCAAATGTTGCGACAAGTGTCCTGACAGGGACCGTGGCCGTTGCGTAAAAGGCACTCATTAATGTCTAAATGCAAACAATTAATTAATATTGATGATGACCACGATGACACCGAATGTGGTGATGAAGCCAATGATGGATGGTTGACGATGAAGTTGTGTTGTGAACGTGGACGTGGATGGGATGGATGATAAAGTAAAAGTTACACATGAGATAATGAAATAGTTATAGTTAAGTGCAGAATGTCATAGGAAACCTACCAATGCAGGTGTTGCCAGTGAGGGTGTCAATTTGCAGGCCACTTTCGCAAGCACATTGAAAAGAGCCAGGCAAGTTATGGCACAACTGCTCACAGCCACCATTTTTGATGGCACATTCATCAATGTCTAGGAAAATTGACAATTAGAGGCAAATTATAGTAACATGTTGTTAACTTACCATGACATGAGGAATAATCGTAAGGATCCAAACTGAATCCCTGAGAACAAGAGCACTGAATACGTGGTTCATTTTCACCAGGGAACAAAACACGTTCACATTTTTGGTCACAGCCACCATTATCAGCACCACAGTTGTTGTCCAGTACACGAGGAGTATAGGGATCTGGAGTGGGTTCTACAACTGCGGGTAGTTCAGTAACAGCTTGAGACTCTTCTTGATGCGAAGTCTCAGCGATTTTGTTAGTAACTTCAGACGATTCATGGTATTCAGTATGTTCTCTTTCAACACCAGGAATTTCGTTGCTAATTTCTTCGGGCAAATGTTCAGGAGCTTGAGGTTGTGTTGGTGGTGGAGGTGGTGGCAAAGCCACATTATCTTGCTCCACTTCCTCATCGACGGTTTCATATTCTTCGTATTCTTTAAAAAACAAATTAAACAAACAGTTTAGAAATGTTTACATTAAAGATTTTAGAAATTCCTACCTTCTTCATCGCCCTCAGTATATTCACCCAATGCTATACACACTGGCAATTCACCCACCCATTTACGGTCACTGCAGTATAGCGTATTAATTTCGCTATCCTCAAATTCGAAATTATCATTACAAGCATAAGAGGCAGCCAAAAACACTTTTTCGCCTCGCCGCCTTCTATCGTATTTTTGCACATAACCATGTCTTATTTCGGGTGCTTTTACTTTGGCCTGTACACAGCTCATGTCCAATGTAGATGCTAATGCTGGCGATACCATACGATCTTCAGGAATATCTTGCTGCTTCTTTCTCTTTGCTATTGCTGCTGAATCGTCTGCATCTTCGTCATCTACTTCATTGGATCTTTGTTGTTGTACACACTCTGGTGGATTGGCATTCCACTCATCGGTGTCGAGATCACAAATCAATTCATGGGGTCCACGCAATTCGAAACCAGGCTGACAGCTGTAGATGGCACGAATCGTGTCTTCTTCATCTTCAATTTTTATATTGGCATTTCGGACACTGGGAGGTACCTCACAGTCTTCATAGACTGCAGCAGCAACTGTAATAGAAGACACAATTTAGTTGAATTGTAGATATACTAATTAATTATGATATTTAAGCACTACTTGAATTTAAGAAACATGACATCTTGAGTATTGTAAACATACAACTTTAATTTTGATTTCATTATAAAGATCTTTACCTATGAAATATTCGTATAGATACCTATATAAATTAAACATTTATGACCGATGATGTGATATATCAGGAGGAAATTTTTAGGCGGAATAGTGGAGCAATTTTAGCGATTTCGTCCTTGGGCCGGAAAAAAGTCAGCCATACGGACGGATATCTTTTAAACGACTCAAAAATTAATTATGAGTCCTAAAAATTTAAAACAAAATGTTTAAAAACATCTAAAATATGATGAAGTTTAAACAAGAAAAGATACAAATGGGTTTTAATTGCGATATTGATTACATTAATTAAAAAATTATTTGAATTTGATCATCAATATGATAGAATTAATTAAATTGCAATAAAATCCAATTAAGTAAGAGAGCTATATTCGGCTGTGCCGAATCTTATAACCCTTCACCAAATTATACTTCAAAATAAAAATTTTAAATATTTTTAGGTAGACAAAATTTTTTTTTTTAAAATTTTTTTTTAATTTTTTGGAAATTTTTTTTTTGTAAAATTTTAAAAAATTAATTTTATTTTTTTATTTTTTTTAATGTTTAGCGAAAAAAAATAGGGTTAACAAATATTTTTTCCGATTTTGAACCATTGTAGGTCCAACTTATTATGGTCTTATATACGTCGTTGCAAAGGTCTTTGACATATCTATCATTAGATATCCATATTGTCTATATTAATGCCTTAGTAATCCAGATATAGGTTAAAAATATAGGTTATCCTGGTTTTTTCCTTATATCTCAGCCATTTGTGGACCGATTTTCTCGATTTTTAATAGCAACCGAGCCGGAAGAATTCCGGAGATGTATGAATCGTGTATGTAAGTTATTTGGGGTCTTCGGAAAGTTGATTTCAGCAGACAGACAGAGAGACAGACAGACGGACATGGCTTAATCGATTTCGCTATCTATAAGGATCCACAATATATACAATGCAGGACTTAAATATTCACACAGCATACAGATTTATCTTTAATCGTCCATATTTTTTAAACGAAGGCCCCAACATTCGTACGGATTTCTACAAAAATATTTATTTACATATAACTTAGGAGATATATGGAAAAACTAAACATAAGGTGGCACATTTCAGAAAAATAATTATCTAATGTTTCGAAGTTCGATTTTAAGGGGGACAAAAATATTCACACAGTTTCTAATTTTTAATATGAAAATAGTTTTTTTTAATAGTTTAATATTTTGTGACTTCTTTTAATCGTCTTGGCATTGGATCGACCAATTTTTGGTGACGTCAGCTCCAATATTTTGCCATTTTTGTAACAGGACTTCTTTAAGTTGAGTCTTACTAATAATATGGTGCGTTCGTCCAATTTATCCCACAAATGTCCTATGAAATTCATGTCATGTGATTGCGGAGGAGTCAGGAGAATGTGGGGAACATGATGCACTACCCATATTCAGACGTCATGGGCAGTGTGTTTTGGGTCATTGTACTGTTGATAACAGAAATATTCCCAAGCTTCAACTTTAGAGCACATTGTAGTAGGTTTTCTTTTAAAATATTAAGGTACACTGTTTTGTCCATTGTTATTTTCCAATTCAGTGTTTGGTCTTCTCCAAACTCTTACTCTGTCGTCCGATTGAAAAATACTTACAAACAATCTTACAAAAATAAATCTGAAGATTTCTGGAACGTAATACTATTCTTAGATAATATTTTTTAATCGGACAGCAGACTAACAGTTTGGAGAAGGCCAAACACTGAATTGGAATAGTACAATGTAGTAAACATTGTCAAACATGGTGGATAAGGGGTCATGTTGTGGGGTTGTATGGCTGCATCTGGTGTAGGAAACTTAGTTTTCATCAACGGTTCAATGGACAAAACAGTGTACCTTAATATTTTAAAAGAAAACCTACTACAATGCGCTCTAAAGTTAAAGCTTGGGAACGTTTCTATTTTCAACAGTACAATGACCCCAAACACACTGCTCATGACGTCCGAATATGAATAGTGCATCATGTTCCCCACATTCTCCCGACTCCTCCGCAATCACCTGACATGAATTCCATAGAACATTTGTGGGATAAATTGGCCGAACGCACCATATTATTAGTAAGACTCAACTTAAAGAAGTCCTGTTACAAAAATGGCAAAATATTGGAGCTGACGTCACCAAAAATTGGTCGATTCAACGCCAAGAAATTTATAACCGATTATGGCCAATAAGCTAGGTTGTTGAAAATAATAATTAAATAAAAATAAATAAATAAAATAAAAAGATAGGCTACTCCACAATATATTAAACTATTAAAAAAAAACTATTTTCCTATTAAAAATTAGAAACTGTGTGAATATTTTGGTCCCCTTAAAATCGGACTTCGAAACATTAGTTAAATTTTTTTTCTGAAATGTGCCAACTTATGTTTAGTTTTTCCATATAATTCAATAAGTTATACGTAAATAAATATTTTTTTGAAACCCTTACGAAAGTTGTGGCTTTCGTTTAATAAATATGGAAGATTAAAGATAAATCTGTATGCTGTGTGAATATTTAAGTCCGGCACTGTATGTATACTTTATAGGGTCGGAAAAGTATATTGTGGAAATTACAAACGGAATGACAAACTTACATATATATACCCTTCTCACGAAGGTGAAGGGTATAAAAATAGAGAACTGTTAGATTAATTGCTTTAAGTGTTAATGGATATTACTGGAGTTTCCAAAAAACCGAAGAATTTCAAAACCGCGGTTTCGATTTTATTTCGGTTTTGAGATAATTTGTTAAATATTAGGTGTTATAGATACAAAATCAGTTGATAATATAGGAAATGCTATACAAATTTAAAATTAAAACTTGACAGGTGTTCAAGAGGATAAAGGAACATTTATTTTAATGGTACTCTTTAAATATATATCTGTGAACTTTTGACAAAACCTTAAGTCGAATTTTAAAATTTTTCAGGAAATCTCAAAAACTGTTGAATTTATCGATCAATATTTTATTATTTGTCCTTGAAGAACTTTATTATTTGTCTCAAGGAATTATACAAAGGATAAATAATAAAATAATTATCGATAAATTTAACAGTTTTTGAGAATTAATCCCAGCAAAAACTTTGCTTACCTAGTAAGCCAGCAAGTATAATTGGAGCAAAGCGATAACTACTTATTATTTGACTGAAACACTACTTACCGTTGTTCGAGATTTTTAAAAAATTCAGGGGTCAAGCTTACAAATGTACTTACAATCAGTTGAGAAATAAGTAGTAAATTCACAACAAGAATATGTAGCTAAAAAAAAAACACAAAAAATATTGCCTTGTGTGGGAATCGAACAGTCACATTATTTGCTTGTGTTTGATAGTCAAGCTGCTAACTCACTGCTCCATGTACGAGTTATTTTATTGGAAGTTAACAATAGTTTTAACATCAACATATAAATGAAAATGATACGAACAAAAAAATTGATGGCTTTGACAGGTGGCGAACCACTAACCTCCCGTTTTCCAGTCAAACACACTAGATAGCTGTGCTAAATGCAAAAGTTCATTACCAGCCTGTATAAAAATAAGTACTTATTTTAGTAAATAAAATAGTGTGCTGGGTAACCACCACTCCTTACAAAAGAATGCATGAAATAACTAGTTGTCATTACAAAAATTCACAAAATTTTTGCTGGGAAGTTGTTTTATCAAAAACAAATCAACAACAACTCCATATAAGTTGATTTATTTTTTAATGATATCTAAGAAACTAATATTCGTAAGAAGAAGCAGATTTGTGTAAACGGAGCGTTTTGAAAAGTTAGTTTTATTATAAAAAAAATTAAGATATTTTCTTATCTCGACTTAAGTTGTTTTGTCCAAACTCCACAGATATAATTAGATAGCGTATATACATTAAAGTTGGCTAATACGCTTTTCAGTAAAGAAATAATCAAGAATAGGGGACTCAATGGTATTATGATACCAAAAAAGGAGAACTAAACCAAACTAAGGAATAATTTTTCGTTCTTCAAAATGGTGCACATGATTCTGAATGAGTTAGAAGAAGAATACTTTAGTGGTACCTTTCTTTAGCATTTTCTATAATAATGGAGCCAGAAGCGGGATGTTGATTAGGAATACAAAATGTGTGTCTTTATGGTACTTCTTTTTATTCTAATAATACATTTCGAATGAGCTAGAATCCACATTACAATGATTTATTGATTCATGAAACTAGAAACATGTTATCCTAAATTAGTATTAATTCACTAAGGGAGACTTAGTAGTACTATTTATATCTTCCAATTGGGCGAAGCTCACCGAGTCAGATAGTACTCCATACTTTTATTAGATATTTGAAAACAACTAAGTATTTGCTACAAAAATGTTGCATAATTTTTTATATTAAATAAATAAACAGTAATTTGGTTTAATTATCGTGTGATCAATATTTATACCCTACACCACCATAGTGGGGAGGGTATTATGCGTTTGTGCAGATGTTTGTAACGCCCAAAAATATTAGTCTAACACCCACCTTAAAGTATACCGATCGACTTAGAATCACTTTCTGAGTCGATTAAACGATGTCCGTCCGTCCGTCTGGTTGGCTGGCTGGCTGTCCATGTAAACCTTGTGCGCAGAGTACAGGTCGCATTGAAGATATTTCGATCAAATTTGGTACATATTTCTTTTTCGGCCCAAGGACCAAGCCTATTGAAACTGGCTGAAATCGGTCCATTATTTCACCTAGCCCCCATACAAATGTCCCCTCGAAATTGGACTTTATCGGTCATCAATGTTTAATTTATCTATGTATCTACACAAATTTCGCTCCAAATAAGTTTTATATATACAAAATTCATGTCACAAAATTTTGTTACGATCGGTCCATAATTAGTCATAGCTCCCATATAGACCCGCTTCCGAAAATCACTTTAACGTGCATAAATCGCTTAAAAATGTTGGTATACACACAAAATTCAACATAGTTAACTTTAATATAGACATAAATCACACGACCTAATTTTATGGTGATCGGTCCATAATTGGTCATAGCTCCCATATAAGGCCCACTTCCGAAAATCACTCACGAATATAAATTATTGATATTTTAAAAGAAAAATATTTTTACTGATTTACTTGGTGTTGGGTATTATATGGTCGGGCTTGACCGACCATACTTTCTTACTTGTTTTAGATGAGTTTGTGTCATTCTTTATTAGGTTTTCTTGCCTACCCTATCTACATCATCTGAAGCAATTATAGTAATACAATTTAAATAAATCTTCAGATATTTACCGATCTGTTATTAGCGATATTGGATGAAAATGTTTATTTCTAATTCTAAGTTTTGAATTTTTCTACTGAAAATAGATTAAAAGTAAAACCGAAGAATAATTGTCGGTTTCGGTTTCTGTTTCTGTTTTAGGCCTTGAAAAACCGCGGTTTCGGTTTCTGTTAAAACCGAACACGAAACTCTAGATATTACTAGTCTAACTTATTATTCGTTTGCGGCTTCCCTCCTTTTTGTTATCCAGCACTAGTCCACTAATACATTAGTTATGAAAAAAAGTTAAAACTGTTTAAAGGGGACAAGGTTTGTGGAGCTTTTGAAGAGTAAATATATGATTTTTATATAAGTATTTCGTTTTGGTGAAAACCTTAAGACTTGACGATTGATATTTTAGTAAAATTAAATAATTTTATAAGTTTTATGGACTTCATTTACCTTAGAAACTAAACAAATTATAATGATTTTCTATGAAGAAATATAAAATTTTAATGAATAAAAAATTTTAGCGGTTAAAGATAATAAACAAATTTGGAAAACTGAGTTTGTTTTTAAGTGAGTTTGCATTTAACGAAAATTGCAAAAAGGTTTTAAATATATGTATATTTTTTGGAGGTATTCTCACATTTTGGTCTATAACTCTATGATTCTACTATATAGATTTTGACCACTTTCAATACTAAACATTTCTAATCAACAAAGAGTATTATATTTATGTAGGCCCTATCATGCCTTCAACAGGCAGTCGTACGTACGTACAGACAGACGTACGTACGGACAGACGGATGGACAATGTTAGTTCTTGAGTTCAACAAGATTTTGAAAAAATTTTACTATTTTTGTTAAAGGTGGCTATCACGAAGCTTAACAAATTTCTCCGTAAGGATGTAAAAATGCTGGCAAATGCATTGTCTTCGTTTCACGTGTTATTAATTTATGGAAGAAAACAACTACTGTATCAAAATATGTATAGACAACTAAGCATTTATTAATATTGTATCTAAACGTACGAATCTTATATACCCAATTTATATTATTTGACATAATATTCTATTTGTGTACAAAAATATTTATATTTTTCCAATGTTGTTCTCTTTTACCGGCCGGCTTCGTTAATGTATCCCACTTAATTTTAGTTGTCGACAAGAAAATGTGCTTCTGACAAGATTTATGGCCACTTAAAATTTTATATTTTTTTTAAAAAAGAAATTTTCCTAATTATTTATAATGGGAAATTCTATGTTTAACTCATTGTTTTTTTTTATTTACAAAGAAATTCACTTTCCTATATTTTGGCAAATGTCCAAATTAAATTGAAAACTATTTTTATTTTAATCAAGATCATGGACTAAATTTTGATGTGATTTATTTGTATTGATAGTAGAAATTTTAAACCAAAATTATATTTCAATTTACTAATCTAACAAAACAAATAAAGCTAAGTCAAATCTAAACAAGTAAGAGTGTTACTTATATTCGGCAGTGCCGAATCCTATATACCCACCACCAATATAATACTGGCACCAATTATTTTGTGTTTTGTATAAAAACAATTATTTCATTTACTCGGTTTGTCTAGTTTTATATCAGCTGTGGGGAAAGATTGTGCAAAGAATTCTAAGAAACACTGTCCTAGAATACATGGGTCTAAAATGAATTTTGATCTTGCGGAATTACAAAAATAGGTTATAAGTAGGGGGCGGATTTTCATGCATTTATTATTTGAAAATATGCGCCTAAAATAGCTTCAAAAAAATCAAAATATGACCTAAAAATTTAAAAAATATGCACTAAAACTATTTTTAAAATAATGTTTCTTCTGAAAAAACGATGGATATATTAATTGTAATATCTTGGTATGAATACTTGTTTAAAGCCATAATCTTTAGAGCTTCTATATTGTGACTTTCCTTTTAAAATCATCAATATTTTGATCGTGCTGTAAAGTAGCATCCAACCATAATTTTTATCTCGTAATTACCCAACAATTAAGCAATTAGTAATTGAAGGGATACATAGACGGAAATTGTTAATAATGTTAGCTGAACTTTAATTTATATATTTTGGGTCATTTGACGTGCTATTTGTAATGCAGAGAGAAGTCAATTGGTTACTTTATACATCCCATGTAATCTAGCATAAAGACAATTGTCACTTAAGTGTCTCTATGTAATCTATAGTGTATTTTATTTGTGTAGTGCATTTGTCTCTAAGTTATCCAAAATCACTAGATTACGACAGTCTCGTAGAACTGCTTGGAAATGACTGTCAGGAGCGGTAACTGTGTATGTGGAGTTACAAAATCTTTCGATAACGAAATCTCTTATAAATCGAATTTGCAATGAAAACAAATATGAATGTTTTTCGATACATTTAATGAATTCAATTAAAAGAAAAAATTTTTGAAATGATAATTTTCAATTACTGATAGAGAAATGAAAAACTTAATGCCAGTTACTCCATGTCGAAAGAAGTTAGTCGATAACATTTACTGCTATTTCTATAACAAATTCGACAAAAAAAATTTTGTCGAAACAATGTATTGCCGACAAAACGACAAACGTTTTATATTTTTATTCAAAATTGGCAAAATATGCATATAAATATGCATTTTGAAGTAAAATATAACAAAATATGCATTATCAATAAAATATGCAGAAATATGCACTAACAAATCGATGCCATTTTGCAGCAAAATGTGCGATTTGGATAGATAATTAGTCTACATTGTATTTGGACGTTCGAGAAAAAACATGCATTTGCATATAAATCCGCCCCCTAGTTATAAGTAAGTGCTTTTGAATAAGGCCTAGTTCCGAAAATCACTTTAACGAGCATAATTCTCTTACAAATATTGGTATCTACATAATATTCAAAAAAAATATTTTGCTCATATACTCAGTATAGTCGGTCGAACTTGACCGACATCATGAATAGATTGACACTTAAACAACACTACCGAATGAGCTTGTCCTTCTGAGAAGCACAACGGGTTTGTTAATAAACAAAAGTGCCGCATATGGACTGCCGCATTATCATGTCAATCGTATAACTACAACATTTCCAATTGTATTTCAGAAATTTCTAATTGTATTTCAGAAATTTCTAATTATATTTCAGAAAATTCCAATTGAAGTTCAGATATTTCCAATTATATTTCAGAATTTTCCATTTATATTTCAGAATTTTCTAATTGTATTTCAGAAATTTCCAATTGTATTTCAGAATTTTCCAATTGTATTTCAGAAATTTCCATTTGTATTTCAGAATTTTTAATTTATACTTAAAAAGTTTCTAATTGTATTTCAGAATTTTCCAATTGTATTTCAGAAATTTCCATTTGTATTTCAGAAAATTCTAATAGCAATACAAAAGAAAATTTCTGAAATACAAATAGAAATTTCTGAAATACAATTGGAAAATTCTGAAATACAATTAGAAACTTTTTAAGTATAAATTAAAAATTCTGAAATACAAATGGAAATTTCTGAAATACAATTAGAAATTTCTGAAATATAAATGGAAATTTCTGAAAT
The DNA here is from genome assembly GCF_958450345.1 of Calliphora vicina. NCBI lineage: Eukaryota > Metazoa > Arthropoda > Insecta > Diptera > Calliphoridae > Calliphora > Calliphora vicina. The sequence goes on from NC_088782.1 coordinate 64,617,954, forward strand.
ATAATTGGAAAATTCTGAAATATAAATGGAAAATTCTGAAATATAATTGGAAATTTCTGAACTTCAATTGGAATTTTCTGAAATATAATTAGAAATTTCTGAAATACAATTAGAAATTTCTGAAATACAATTGGAAATGGTGTAGAAAGCTAAGAATATCTTTTTAAAAAATATAAATTTTGTATATTTTAGTCATGATACAATAATTGCAGAAGGTAGAATTACTAGGGAGAGTTTTCAATATTTAGCCCTATAACGTCAAACTTTGATTTTTTTCATATTTTCTTTTGTTTGACATTACAAGAATTGTATAATTGAGAATCGTATAGTAGAAACGCAGTCTACGGAAAATTCTAAGAAATTTTCCCCATGAAACCATAGGTCTAAAATCAGATCCTATCTTTAGCATTTCGTCTTTTATCCAATGATATTTCAGTATATATTTTTTAATAGTTTCTTTTATTGGATAAAAGACGAAATGCTCAAGATAGGATTTGATTTTAGACCTATGGTTTCTTGGGGAAAATTTCTTAGAATTTTCCGTAGACTGCGTTTCTGCTATACGATTTTTATACCCTACACCACCATAGTGGGGAGGGTATTATGCGTTTGTGCAGATGTTTGTAACGCCCAAAAATATTAATCTAACACCCACCTTAAAGTATACCGATCGACTTAGAATCACTTTCTGAGTCGATTAAACGATGTCCGTCCGTCCGTCCGTCCGTCCGTCTGGTTGGCTGGCTGGCTGGCTGGCTGGCTGGCTGTCCATGTAAACCTTGTGCGCAGAGTACAGGTCGCAATTTTGAAGATATTTCGATCAAATTTGGTACATATTACTTTTTCGGCCCAAGGACCAAGCCTATTGAAACTGGCTGAAATCGGTCCATTATTTCACCTAGCCCCCATACAAATGTCCCCTCGAAATTGGACTTTATCGGTCATAAATGTTGAATTTATATATCTATCTACACAAATTTCGCTCCAAATAAGTTTTATATATACAAAATTCATGTCACCAAATTTTGTTACGATCGGTCCATAATTAGTCATAGCTCCCATATAGACCTGCTTCCGAAAATCACTTTAACGTGCATAAATCGCTTAAAAATGTTGGTAAACACATAAAATTCAACATAGTTAACTTTAATATAGACATAAATCACACGACCTAATTTTATGGTGATCGGTCCATAATTGGTCATAGCTCCCATATAAGGCCCACTTCCAAAAATCACTCAAAAATATAAATTATTGATATTTTAAAAGAAAAATATTTTTACTCATTTACTTGGTGTAGGGTATTATATGGTCGGGCTTGACCGACCATACTTTCTTACTTGTTTACTTTTTGACCGTCCATACAAATCTACCCAGCCTAATGTATATAGAGAATTTTTCAATTATATTCTAGCAAATTCTATAAATACCAGCACTGTCACAGTATCTGCAACTCCTATCTCCTTGGGGAGAATAAGACATTCAAAATGTCCCGTAAATGTAGAGCAGGGATAGGCAAAACATGGGCGCCGCGTTTTTCATTTACTCTTCTCTTACGTACGTGTGCACACGCATTGTAGAGAAATAAACAACTTTTAATCAGTCTAGCTTGAGAACTCAAACAAGCAGGTTGTGTATCGTTTTTTATCGGACAATTTAAGAATCAGCGTTGCCAGCGAAAAAAAAATATGTCCCAACATTTAAAGATGTATGATGAACAATATGAGATTTTACATTTTTAATTGGGGAAAAGCGACGAAAGTTTACTGGCAACACCGATTCGTGGTGAGAGCGGAGAGAGTGTATAACTAATACAATCGTAAAATGCAATAGTATAGGTTGCCTTTCCCTGATGTAGAGTATCTTATAAGAGAGAAAATAACTCTCAGATGTCAATGGCTTAACGAATTCAGGTTAATCAGTGTCAAAATACATTACGTGTTACCTTGAAGAGTGAAAAGAATCAACTCTTAGTAACTAAAACTTAGACCCTATTAAGAATCAACTATACGCATCCAAAATGACCAACGGCGAAAAAGTCGAGGCATTTGCTAATCACTTAGAGAATGTATTTACTCCAAATAGAACCAATTCTTGTATTACTCCTACAATTATTAAAGGTGCCTTTAGACGATAAGACTTTACGAAAATAAAATAAAATGAAAATTCATCCGTATGCCGAATAAAATGTAATAAAAGTTGTTTACTTAAACACGATCCGTATGAAGTATTTAAGATGACAACAGCTGTTAGTGTTTTTCTGATTTGTTTACAAAACAAAAGCAACCTTGATCTAATTCGACTTGTTTGTTTTTTAAAAAATTTCAAAAAATAAATTGAGCCATATGACGGCCAAATTTTCGTCCGTAATTTCTCTTAATATCAAATGCTTTCATTACATATTACGTTTAGAGTCTAATTCTCTTTATGTTTAAATCCAAATTATTCATTGGGTTTTTTCCAATCTCTTGAAAAGTATAAAAGGCATATTGATTCCCAAACCCGGAAAGATGTAAGTCAAGTGACGTCATATAGACCAATCAGTTTGTTTTCAATATTCTTTAAACAGTTTGAAAGACTGATAACAAATATATGTATTTACACCATTTCCAATTGTATTTCAGAAGTTTCTAAATGTATTTCAGAAAATTCCAATTGAATTTCAGAAATATCTAATTATAATTCTGAATTTTCTAATTGAATTTCAAAAATTTCTAATTATATTTCAGAATTTTCCATTTATATTTCAGAAACTTCCATTTGTATTTAAGAATTTTCAAATTGTATTTCAGAAAATTCTACTATTTCTGAAAAGAATTGGAAGTTTCTGAAATACAATTAGAAACTTTTTAAGTAAAATTTCTGAAATACAATTAGAAATTTCTGAAATTTAATTAGAATTTTCTGAATATAACTAGAAATTTCTGAAATCCAGTTGGAAATTTCTAAAAATAAAATTAGAAACTACTGAATACAATTGGAAATTGTGATTATTTCTGGATATCAATTTGATTTCAGAAGGAACATCAAATGTCAATATTTGTCCGGAAAACATTATAAAGCAAACAATATTGCTCCGCATTATTTAAGGTATTTACAGACGACAATAATGTGAGAACATACACAAGTTGCTTCGAAAACAAATCATTACAAATATAGCCAAAAGATTAGATTTCTTCACATCGCCAAATTTCAGCTGGTGTGTACCAGTAAAGATTTCTAGGATCAACATGAAGATAACTTTATCCCAATTGGTCACTACTCCGAGGTTAAAGCGTCATATGCAGGAAGTTTTGGTTTACTTCTTTAATTTGAAAAAAAGGGTGAAGCTGGATTTGTTCGGTTCAGAAGTGGTGTTTTTGACACGGAATACAAAGATCGCCCAGGCCAGCCAAAATTGTTTGAAGATCAAGAATTGCAGGCATTACTCCATGAAGATTGTTGTCACACTCAACAAGAGCTATCGAAATCATTGGAAGCTATTCAATCAGCAATTTCAAAACGTTTGCGAGTATGCATCAGGATTCATCTGAAATCAAGGAAATTGGTTACCATACGAATTGTAGCTGAGAGGCCTTGAAATACGATTTTGTATGTCTGAAAGGCTGCTTCAACGCTATAAAAGAATATCATTTTTGCACCGAATCATTACTTGCAATGAAAAATGGATCCATTACGATAACTCGATGCGTAAGAGATCGTATGTAAAGTCAGGCCATCTGAAATATGGACAGACCGAAAAACGCCCAGAATATGCGATCAGACATGAAATTGTAATATTCTATCATGACAACACTCGGACACATGTTGGAATACCTGTTAAAAAGTATTTAGAATGAAGTGGTTGACGAGTTTACTATTTGTTTCGATCAATGCAGAACGCTCTCTCTCGAATGCGCTTCATTCAGAACAGAGTATTCGAAATTGGCTTGATTCGTTCTAAGCCTCAAATGATGAGCAGTTCTTTTGGCTCGGAATCCATATAATGCCAGAAAGATGGGAAAATGTCACAGCTAACAATGGTAAATTCTTTAAATAGATTTACATATATTGTGCAAATGTTTCAAAATTAAAGTAAAAAAATTTCGCATTTTTATGCCATTCTTCATATGTTTATGTTTTTCCATAACTAAAGTTAAGGCAATGGAAATCCATTAAACACTCTTAGGCTGTTTTAGCTATAGATGTCCTATATTTTAATAAAGTATATTCATCTGGGTAGATCTACATATTTGGGCTACAGGTTGGATTTTATGGCGTGAGTATTTCAATATGAATTTTGTTTTTCGAGTAAAAATTTGAGATTTTTTGTAGAAAATCGTATGAAAGCCAAAATTTAGATTAAGGAACATTGCAATAATTTTGAGGAATTTTTACAATTGATTCAGCAACAATCCAACTGTAAATATATCGACCCCCTTTGCGCGAAATTATCGTATGTTACAAAAAACAAATTTTACAGGAGAGCGTAATTATTATTAAATTTCTTAGCTTTGTCTGGTATCATCAATACCAAATTTTAAATTCGATACAATAACCGATTTAGTAAATTAAATTTCATATACGATAAAATTAACTTAGTAATATTTCCATAAATATAGCGAATATCGTTATAATAATTTACTATGTAAAAATGTAACATACGATAATTTCGCGCAAAGGGGTCGATGTATGTATTGTATATATGTATTATTTGTTGAGCTTTCTGATACTTTCCAAAGAAACTGATACTTATCAGTTGAATTCCCAATGGAGTCAGATTTGTTCATTTCGATGACCTAGCGTATGTGTATAAACTAGGGTATTAATTTGACTAATCGAATAATTTCTTACGAATAATTATTCGAACAATTTAAAAATGGCCATTTTCGAATAACGAATAATTCAAACAATTTTATGTAGAATAATCGAATAAAACGAATAAATGTTGATATATATTTAAATTTATTAAATTGCTGAAAAATTTTCATAATTTAAAATTTAAATAGCTATTAAGACTCACAAAAATAGTATTGTTTCTGAAATTCGACAAATAACTAAAGACAAAGGGACTTTCGATCACTGTAGATGAGTGTTCCGATAGCTCCTTCTATAAATATATAAATATTACTGCAAGCAGTTAGAATTCTAAAAACAAATCTTTCAAAATTTTAAACTTAGGACTTGAATTAAATGAAAATAAAAGGTACGGAATCAAATATTTGTTATTTAGCTAGCGAAATATTAGAAGAATCGCAATTAATAATCAAAATATTAACTTAGATTAAAGTGGAGTTGACTGTGATGGAGAATGTGATTTTGAAACGGTCATCGAAAGTGATATTGAGGATGACATTTATAATGATTACATTGAAATAAACACAAATATAGCAAACTAACGTTTTCTTGCAAGAAATGCATGGAGTCGTCTTATACATGATTTTGAACATCTGTGTCTAACATTGTAATAAACTTTTTGCGTATTTGTAAATGCGTCAATCATGCACTGCCTGACTTCAAATTAGCCACGTTCACTGACAATGATATAAAACTTTGGACAGATTCCCTTTAATGTGTAATTCCCCAAGACCACTTTATTAAGCATAGATTCGGCAAAGTTGATAGAGCTTGATGTATAATACAATTTGTTATAAATAATTTAGAAATAGTGAATAATTAATTTACAAAAGAATTAGTTACTCAATTTAAAACCCTAATTAATGAAATAGATAAAAAAAATTTAATACGTTTATATTGTATTTGAATTCAGCTCCAAAACGGAAATTAAAGGGTTTGCTAGTCAATTGTTTTGCAGATTATTCAGGAGTTAATCTGATTAGAATATTTCTGATGAAAATTTATTGATGGACTTTGTTTACGAATGTTTTTTAACATTATCAATACTTGAATTGTTAACTTTAACATTATTTTTTGTTTTTCTTTAACAATTAAATATTAAAAAACCGACATCGAAACTTCACTCTTAACTTTTTTAAAAAAAATTTAAATTATTCGAATAATTCCATTAATTTTAACCGTGTGATCGAATTATTCGAACAAGTTAAAATCTCTTATTCGAATTATTCGTTTTATTCGAACAAGAGTAAAATCGAATAATTCGATTACCCTGGTATAAACCCTCCACATACTCATTAAAACACTATAAATGCATTAGTTGCTACATTAAAAAACTAATATGTATTTTAGAACCCAATAGTGCCTAAGTGAATAGAAAAATACCCAGATGCCTCAGGTTCAGGTGTAACAGATAAAAATAAAATAACCATATCAATATAAATGAAATTTCGTTAAAATCGAACAACGAAAATCGGGGATTAATAAATTATTCTTAATTCTTACCAGAAATTATTGCAGCAGCAACTAAATAAAATAAAAAACGTGCCATAATTAACGGCAGATTCCTGGGGAGCACTTGAACTCTTGATGCAATATTTTTATATTCTCTTAAATACTTTAATGATTTTTAGACATTTCTTTTTGCTGCAAATATTAATTTAAATTAGCACATCATAAATATACATTCTTTTTTATAAATTTCAAAATAATTTATTTAAAATATTTTTATATTTTGTATAGATAAACTTTTTTTTAAATTTTCACTAGCTTTTCATATATTTTTTACACAAATATCTAAAATCTATATGTATCCATTGGATATCTTTTTAAACACCAACCGCACGTTTTATTAAATGATTATTCTATTTAAAAATTCAAAATTTCTTTTATATATTTTTTTGTTCCAATTTGTTAAATTTACCTCAGAAACACAACCGAACGATACAAGAGCCGAAAAAAGACTGGGGGACACCTCAAAACATCCCACAAAACTAAGGATCCCTCAACAAGAAAAATCTGTTTCAAATATGAAAAAGCAAAAGAGAACAACGACACAAACGAAAATCATTCATAAAACAAACTGGAGGGAACTGAATTTATGCCAAAATACATATTTGAGTTTTCAATTTTTTGTTTTTTTTTTCTTAATTTTCTTTTAGTTTTTCTCCCAAATCTTTAATGAGAAACACATATAGAAAATGTTAAGGGGGAAAATGTCATGACAGTTTTTCCATTTGATCAATTTGAATGTACAAACCAGCAAAACGATCCGAAACAAACAGTCGGTGTATTTCAGTAGGAACATTTTATGGCAGTTTTATTTTAATATTTTTTTTTTTGTATCTCAAAGATCGTTGATTGTTTATGTCTTTATGAACCATGCGACAATATTTAGTAGCTATTTTTAGTTTAATGAAAATATACAACTTAAAAATAGTGAAAAAAGACACACAAAATGCCATAAAAAAAATAATATTTTTATAAAGAAAATGTTTCATAGCTGGATGTTTAGTTTGAGTTTCATCTGTTTCGATTCGAAACGCCTCCACAAGTGTAAAATTGTATGTAGTATGTCTTTTTATCTATGATATGTATTTATTTCGATGAAACATAAAATGTGTGGCATCATGTCATGCAACACTTTATGACTCTGGCATCTGTATGAACAAAATTGTCTATTTTTTAATTTTTTTGTTATGTTTCTTTGAATTGCCCAAAATACACAGTGTGTGATGTTTTTTTTGCGTTCCTCGTCATCATCATGAATCACTTTGATAGAATATTATTTGACAGATATCCTAATTGTAGATTAAATTGACTACAAAAAAGAACATAAATGATTTTAGCCTGAACACGGTGTTTGTGAGAGAATGAAGGTATTTTCCTGGTGTTGACATTAAATAGTTTTTCATTGATTGTAAAATTAAACTAAATGTACAATAAATGCATAAAATTTGTAATTAAATATTCGTCACCCTGTAATATTATTAAGGTACAAATTTAAGCAGCGTTTAAAGAGGCCAATTAATAGTAGAGGAATCGAAGCTTTACACAGATCGTATTAGTAGTCTGGAAAAAGCCACAATCTACTATAAATGTTTTATTCTGAGGCTATAAAATATAATCAACCGAATTGGTTGATTTATTAATGTATCTATTACACAGAGAAAACAGATTCGTAGTAGCCAATTGAAAAATTCAGTTGCACACATAAAAATTTTCGGTTCTAACAACAGAAAATAAGTTGATAAAGAAGAATTTCGGGTATAGCAACCAAACTTTAGTTACTCATTCTAAAATTGTGTAGCCACAACTGTAAAATTCGGTCACTAAGCCAGAATGATTCGATTGGCTGCAAATTCGGTTGCTATTACGAATCTGTATTCTCTGTGTATGTTAATTGAACTAATGAACAGGAGGGCTATGATGACAAGCTCAGAATATTAAAAAAACAATACGAAATGCTTAACGATTATCTTGGAGGCTTCTTTTGCGAACAAGTCGCCAGCATCAACGAATTATCAAGGCTCCATTAGTCTTTGCGTTCTGTAACGCTTCTGTTCTGATATTGACTTGAACATTTTTTTGTAAGTCCAAATATTAATTTATCTAAACAAAAACAAGTAAGAAAGTATGGTCGGGCTTGACCGACCATACTTTACGATACGATATAATAAGTAAAAGAGCAAAAACATTTTTCTTTTAAAATTTCAATAATTTATATTTTTGAGTGATTTTCGGAAGTGGGGTTATATGGGAGCTATTACCAATTATGGACCCGATCACCATAAAATTAGGTCGTGTGATTTATGTCTATATGAAAGTTATTTATGTTGAATTTTGTGTATATACTAGGGTATTCAATCGGTTAACCGTTAATTGGTTAACCGATTAATTTTTGTCGGTTAACTGTTCGAATAATTCAAAATTTCCGATTTTCAAATAACGAACAAACCGATTAATTTGTGTCGGTTAACCGATTAACCGAAATTTCTTTTGTTGCACATTAACATATTTTGTTCTTGTTTTTAATTTAAAAATGCAAATGTCAAAGTAAAATTACATATTTTTTTGAACATTCAAGAAATATGTTTAGAGAGTATAATAACTGATATATTTAATTTACATGTAATTGTTGGATGAGAACATGATAATAGACGAAACTGGAGACACTACTGAAACGAGTTTTTATCAGAACTTGTTGAAATTATTAAAAGTATTTAAAATCTAAAAAGTCCAAAAAGGACTTTTAAATGCTTTAAAAAAACTAAAAAAATAACTTACAAATTGGATATTCTTTATCATGTCTTACTTTTGATTTCTCCAAAATCTACAATCAGCGATAGAGTTTTTTCCAAGTCGAGTTTTATTAAACCTAAAGAAAATTATTTACTTTTTGGTTGAATTGTTATGTTATGTTTTGTTAATTTTTTATGTTTTTGTTCTTTTTATTAATAAAATACTTCAATAAGTACACAAAATTTGCGATTTAGTTTCAGTTTAACATTTAAATAGAAATTATTCGGTTAATCGAATAATTTAAAATTAACCGATTATTAACCGATTAAATCTAAACCCCGATTAATTATTTGCTCGTTTAACCGATTAAACCAGAAACCCGATTAATTGAATACCCTAGTATATACCAACAGTTTTAAGTGCTTTAAGCACGTTAAAGTGATTTTCGGAAGCGGGTCTATATGGGAGCTATGACTAATTATGGACCGATCACCATGAAATTAGGTGATTTGTGTCTATATTAAAGTTTACTATGTTGAATTTTGTGTGTATACCAACATTTTTAAGCGATTTATACACGTTAAAGCGATTTTCGGAAGCGGGTCTTATGACTAATTAAGGACCGATTGTAACAAAATTTGGTGACATGAATTTTGTATATATAAAACTTATTTGGACCGAAATTTGTGTAGATACATAGATAAATTAAACATTTATGACCGATAAGGTCCAATTTCGAGGGGACATTTGTATGGGGGCTAGGTGAAATAATGGACCGATTTTAGCCAGTTTCAATAGGCTTGGTCCCTGGGCCGATAAATTTGATCGAAATATCTTCAAAATTGCGACCTGTACTCTGCGCACAAGGTTTACATGGACAGCCAGCCAGCCGACCAGACGGACGGACGGACATCGTTTAATCGACTCAGAAAGTGATTCTAAGTCGATCGGTATACTTTAAGGTGGGTGTTAGACTAATATTTTTGTGCGTTACAAACATCTGCACAAACGCATTATACCCTCCCCACTATGGTGGTGTAGGGTCTAATAAAATAAATAAAGTCCAGATTAAAACCAAAATATTGACTGATTACACTATACAACAAAATCAAATTTTTTCCAAAATTACAAGGCCCGACCAATAAATTTTGATAGAGGAAACAAAAAAAAAACACGTATGTCGGCGTTTTGAAAGTTTACATCTGAATTTCATTTGAGGGGGGGTGAAAGTTTCCCAACTCTGGCACATTCTTATTGTTAATCGTCATAAGAAACCATGTGATCCTTACATTTTAGGTATAAAATGTGTTCAGCAGAGTTATGTAAAATCTTACGGAGAATATTTTTGTAGAATATGTTAACCCTCTAAATCCTCAAAGCATGGGCCTTTTTTGTCCTTCTTTTAAAAAAGTGCAAAAACACCATTAAAACAGGGATTTAAAGGGTTAAACTGTTCTGCAAAAAAATTATACGTGAAATTTTACTATAAGTCCCTGAATGCATCAAAACGGAAAATCAACCAGAAATTCAGAAAAAATACATAACAAAAGAGACCATAAGGTTAATTTCGCATTTATTAAGAATATTATTTTAAAGAACATTTTAGGTATAAAATGTATTTAGCAAATTTATGTAAAATGTTACGAAGAACATTTTTGTAGAATATGTTAACCCTTTAAATTCCCAAGGCATGGGTCTTTTTTGTCCTTCTTTTAAAAAACAGCAACAAACACCATTAAAACAGGAATTTAATATGTTAATATGTTCCCCAAAAATATTATCCGTGAAATTTTACTATAAGTCATTAAATACACCAAAACGGAAAATTCAACCAGAAAGTCAGAAATAAGACACAACAAAAGAGAGCTTACGGTTAAATTCGAATGTATTAAGAATTTGGATAGGAAGTCTTCATTAATTACATTTATTTAGCTCTAGGCAATTCCACTTCATTACCATACGCATATTTCAGCTATAAGCGTTCTTCAGTGGGTGCGCATGTTAAATTTTTGGGGAATTTTAAAATAAAATTCTTAATAAATGCGAAATTAACCCTAAGCTCTCTTTTGTTGTGTCTTATTTCTGACTTTCTGGTTGAATTTTCCGTTTTGGTGTATTCAGGAACTTATAGTAAAATTTCACTTGCAATATTTTTGCGCAACTGTTTTAATGGAGTTTGTTGCTCTTTTTTAAAATAAGGACAAAAAAGACCCACGCCTTGAGGAGTTAGAGGGTTAATATATTCTACAAAAATGTTCTCCGTAACATTTTTCATAAATTTGCTGAACTCATTTTATACCTAAAATGTTCTTTAAAATAAAATTCTTAATAAATGCGAAATTAACTCTCGGCTCTCTTTTGTTATGTCTTATTTCTGACTTTCTGGTTGAATTTTTCGTTTTGGTGTATTTAGGGACTTTTAGTAAAATTTTACGTATAATTTTTTTGCAGAACAGTTTAACCCCTTAAATCCCTGTTTTAATGGTGGTTTTTGCACTTTTTTAAAAGAAGGACAAAAAAGACCAATGCCTTGAAGATTTAGAGGGTTAACATATTCTACTAAAATATTCTCCGTAACATTTTACATAACTTTGCTGAACTCATTTTATAGCTAAAATGTAAGGATCATATGGTTTCTTATGACGATTAACAATAAGAATGTGCCAGAGTTGGAAAACTTTAACCCCCCTCAAATGAAATTCAGATGTAAACTTTCAAAACGCCCACATACGTGTCTTTTTTTTTGTCTCCTCTATCAAAATTTATTGGTCGGTGGTGTTATTATTCCAATTTTTTTTAAAATATTAATTTAAAATAATAATAATTAAAAAAAAAATGTAGAAAAAATAAACGAGGTATTAAAAAAACTATGCTAATTACAGTAACATTTTTTTTGAAAATATAATTGTATTATCAGGTTATTTATTAAAAATAAATATCACATTTCTCATTAATGAAATAGTATAATAACTCATGAATCTACCGTTGGAGAGTCGACTAAAATACTATTTAAATAGAAAGGCGTCCTGAATTTGAACTGAATATTGTATTATTGGGAATTCTAACAGGAGTCATCATTGGTCATCTGAGGAGGAAGAAACTTCAAAACACTAATTATCCTGCTTTAGCTTAAATAAGCCATATATTTATTAGGGGATACATTGGGGTATTCACACGGTCTACTATTTGGTCATAATGTCCTAATATATTATGATAGTTTAATAAAATTTTTTTTGTGCTTCAAAAAAAAAAGTTCTAAACCAGCGAAATGCAATGAGCTCTCAATTGAGCTCTCTTGTTTTTATTTTCACATATACGCAAGCACACACATTGTATAAAAACAGTCAGTCTCGCATGAGCATTGATAGAAGCAGGTTGTGTTACGCTTTTATGCTTGTTTATTTCATTATTTCAGCTAGTTGTTTTTGTTTTTGCCAGAGAATAATTCTCAACTCATACAACTACAATATCTAAAAACTGTAGTGGTGTGAGTTTGCATTTCGCTGTTCTAAACTAATAAGACTATTTGAACTATGTTTATTGTTTTGTCATAAAATAATACTTTTTTTTGTTTAAAACACAACAACAACTATTATAATATATTAGGACATTATGACAATACGACTAATAGGAGACCGTGTGAATACCCCAAATATCTAATCTATAACATATTGACGGGAATATCTCTAGAGCCCACAATGGGATATATATTTGGCTTTGGATTGTATTATCATGACAAAAATATATGTGAAATTCTTTGGAAAATTACCAACTAGTTCCCATAATTGGACAACTTAAGTGATATGTTTCACATGTCATGGGAAAACAAATCCTGCAACGATGTTACAAGAACCGACAAAATCAGCTGTGAAAATATAACCATTCAAATAGTTTTGAAAGTCGCAACTTCCAAGAAATGTTTTTTTGGTCTGTTTTTTTATCTTTTAAATTACATGAATTTTGTCCATTGCAATCTATGTATACTGATTGTAGAGACATTTAAAATTTTATTGCACTTCAACTAAAATAATATTTACATTAAATAAATAAAGTAAACACTTAAAATAATAAAGAAAATAACGACTGTAGTTTATTTAAAAAAATAAATATTATTGTAACATAACATGTAATTAATTCATTTAATCAACCATAAATTGTACGATTAGTGATTTATTTTTTTTTTTATCGTATTTGCAAATGACACTCTATAAGTGTTGCCAAATTCGTAAGATCGTTTATCTTGATATTCGGGGAAAATGGTTTGAGTTTGATAAAATAACTGTTCTCATAAGTGAAAGATATTATAATTTGTAGTACACAAATTTTTTTAATCATCATCAGTTTTTCTCTCTTTTATGAAAATATTATTCAACATGATACATTTTATTTTAGATTCCAAATTGGCCAGACCTAAAATAACTTGACAATCAAGACCGTATGGCAACCATACACTCAATTGTTTCAATAATAATCCCTGATATCAAACATCTGGCACTTGTGTTCGACTGTTGTTTTTAAATTATTTTGTTTATTTTGTGTTTTTAATAATTCCCAAGGCAATTTATCTCTTGCTAGGTGAGAAAAAGGTTGTAAAATACTTACTTTGTTTACAATAAATAAAAAATAAACTTATTTATCATTATTATTAAAAGGGCGTTATAAAGGTAATTAAAACAAATAAACATATTAATTACTTATAATCGCTCAAGCTCGATCATATTAATTATACGCATCAAGATTGTTATTTCGTTAAATCATTACTTTCCTTAGGCGAAATATATTTTTTTGGTTGCTTAGAATAATAATTTTAATTATTACTCTTGAAAATTATAGGTTGGTATTCCTTTGGAAATTTCTGATTTTTTAAACTTTTCATTCGTTTCCGATGTGACTTTCTCATTTGTGTAAAAGCTATATATCGTCACCTAAAATGCAAAATAACGTAACATCACTGATCATAAGTTTACAGGAGAAGCAGAAAACGATACAAAATGGCAACTATTTGAGATATTGAAACAACATTTTCAAATCTTGATCACAATGAAAATAGAAATATATTTTATAAAAAAAACATATTTTTCTTACGTTATGTTGGATTGTGGTATTATGAAACCAAAAATAACGTATCATCAATATAAATTTGTATGATAAAATAAAAATTTAAATAAAATTGCTTTTTATTTTAAATTAAAATATGTCCGATAGTTTGAAGCTACTATTTAACTTTAAGAGATGAATGACCCACGCACAGTGGTATGAGAAAACAAGTAAGAAAGTATGGTCGGTCAAGCCCGACCATATAATACCCTACACCAAGTAAATGAGTACAAATATTTTTCTTTTAAAATATCAAGAATTTATATTTTTGAGTGATTTTCGGAAATGGGCCTTATATGGGAGCTATGACCAATTATGGACCGATCACTATAAAATTAGGTCGTGTGATTTATGTCTATATGAAAGTTATTTATGTTGAATTTTGTGTATATACCGATATTTTTAAGTGATTTAAGCACGATAAAGTGATTTTCGGAAGCCGGTCTATATGGGAGCTATGACTAATTATGCACCGATCGTAACAAAATTTGGTGACATGGTTTTTGTATATATAAAACTTATTTGGAGCGAAATTTGTGTAGATACATATATAAATTAAACATTTATGACCGATAAAGTCCAATTTCGAGAGAACATTTGTATGGGGGCTAGGTGAAATAATGGACCGATTTCAGCCAGTTTCAATAGGCTTCGTCCGGTACGAAAAAATAATATTTACTAAATTTGATCGAAATATCTTCAAAATTGCGACCTGTACTCTGCGCACAAGGTTTACATGGACAGCCAGCCGACCAGACGGACGGACATTGTTTAATCGACTCAGAAAGTGATTCTAAGTCGATCGGTATACTTTAAGGTGGGTGTTAGACCAATATTTTTGGGCGTTACACACATCTGCACAAACGCATTATACCCTCCCCACTATGGTGGTGTAGGGTATAAAAAAAAGAGGGCAATAAATCTGTAACTTCTAAACCCTTACTCCGATTAGAATGAAATTTGACATGCGCACAGACGAAGTGTAGTCGAGTTTAAGTTTTGAATTTTGACAGGGTTCCCCAAAGTAGGACACCTCGGATATGTTCAATTTTTAAAACGATCCTATTTCTTCGGCTGTGTTCCGATTTCAAAACGATCACATATATAGAATCTTCTCGTCGAGCACTACAAAAAACCTCGTCGTAGCTATCAATTATCTCTTATAACTCAGGAGATATTCGCATTTGTAGATTAAATTTTCATCTTTTTTACCCACCCTACTCCAGTTTTTTGATAACAGCGGATCCAAATATTTCCCGATTATCTCAATTTTTCTTTTGTTGAACTAACAATAAATTTATGTATGAAATATAGAAAGAATTGTTTAAAAATCGTGACTGAGTCCAAAGTTACATGCATTTGAATTTTAAAAATTTTAAAAAGGAGATTTTTCGCAATTTTTTGGGAAAAAAGTACTTTTATTCTTTTTAAGTTATCTAAAAAATTTCTAAAAGGATGTATAAAGAATTTGTACTTTTTAAAAAGCTATCTTTACATCAAATGTTTTAAATTAAAAAAAAAATTAAAAATTTTTAATACCGAGGGGAACAGGTCCATTCAAAGAACGCCTATTTTTTATGTAAAATTCAAATTTAGTGCAAAAATTCTCAAATCGCATACTCGATATCGAAATATAGTAACCCATTTTACATGGCCCAATATGTTCTTAATTATTTTATAAAGGGTTCCGATAACCGCGCCCCTGGTATGGATATTATAGCTTAAAAACTAAAAAATCCCATTTTTGGGATTTTTCAACACTTTTTTGGGAATTGCGGGATTCCTGATTACAAAAGTGTTGTTCAGTTTTTCATTTTAAATCGAAAAATCTATATTACTGTAAAATTTTGTTAAAAAATATTCAATAATTAAAATTTTATTATTGAATATTTTTTAACAAAATTTTACAGTAATATAGATTTTTCGATTTAAAATGAAAAACTGAACAACACTTTTGTAATCAGGAATCCCGCAATTCCCAAAAAAGTGTTGAAAAATCCCAAAAATGGGATTTTTTAGTTTTTAAGCTATAATATCCATACCAGGGGCGCGGTTATCGGAACCCTTTATAAAATAATTAAGAACATATTGGGCCATGTAAAATGGGTTACTATATTTCGATATCGAGTATGCGATTTGAGAATTTTTGCACTAAATTTGAATTTTACATAAAAAATAGGCGTTCTTTGAATGGACCTGTTCCCCTCGGTATTAAAAATTTTTAATTTTTTTTTTAATTTAAAACATTTGATGTAAAGATAGCTTTTTAAAAAGTACAAATTCTTTATACATCCTTTTAGAAATTTTTTAGATAACTTAAAAAGAATAAAAGTACTTTTTTCCCAAAAAATTGCGAAAAATCTCCTTTTTAAAATTTTTAAAATTCAAATGCATGTAACTTTGGACTCAGTCACGATTTTTAAACAATTCTTTCTATATTTCATACATAAATTTATTGTTAGTTCAACAAAAGAAAAATTGAGATAATCGGGAAATATTTGGATCCGCTGTTATCAAAAAACTGGAGTAGGGTGGGTAAAAAAGATGAAAATTTAATCTACAAATGCGAATATCTCCTGAGTTATAAGAGATAATTGATAGCTACGACGAGGTTTTTTGTAGTGCTCGACGAGAAGATTCTATATATGTGATCGTTTTGAAATCGGAACACAGCCGAAGAAATAGGATCGTTTTAAAAATTGAACATATCCGAGGTGTCCTACTTTGGGGAACCCTGTCAAAATTCAAAACTTAAACTCGACTACACTTCGTCTGTGCGCATGTCAAATTTCATTCTAATCGGAGTAAGGGTTTAGAAGTTACAGATTTATTGCCCTCTTTTTTTTATACCCTACACCACCATAGTGGGGAGGGTATAATGCGTTTGTGCAGATGTGTGTAACGCCCAAAAATATTGGTCTAACACCCACCTTAAAGTATACCGATCGACTTAGAATCACTTTCTGAGTCGATTAAACAATGTCCGTCCGTCTGGTCGGCTGGCTGTCCATGTAAACCTTGTGCGCAGAGTACAGGTCGCAATTTTGAAGATATTTCGATCAAATTTAGTAAATATTATTTTTTCGTACCGGACGAAGCCTATTGAAACTGGCTGAAATCGGTCCATTATTTCACCTAGCCCCCATACAAATGTTCTCTCGAAATTGGACTTTATCGGTCATAAATGTTTAATTTATATATGTATCTACACAAATTTCGCTCCAAATAAGTTTTATATATACAAAAACCATGTCACCAAATTTTGTTACGATCGGTGCATAATTAGTCATAGCTCCCATATAGACCGGCTTCCGAAAATCACTTTATCGTGCTTAAATCACTTAAAAATATCGGTATATACACAAAATTCAACATAAATAACTTTCATATAGACATAAATCACACGACCTAATTTTATAGTGATCGGTCCATAATTGGTCATAGCTCCCATATAAGGCCCATTTCCGAAAATCACTCAAAAATATAAATTCTTGATATTTTAAAAGAAAAATATTTGTACTCATTTACTTGGTGTAGGGTATTATATGGTCGGGCTTGACCGACCATACTTTCTTACTTGTTTTCTCATACCACTGTGCGTGGGTCATTCATCTCTTAAAGTTAAATAGTAGCTTCAAACTATCGGACATATTTTAATTTAAAATAAAAAGCAATTTTATTTAAATTTTTATTTTATCATACAAATTTATATTGATGATACGTTATTTTTGGTTTCATAATACCACAATCCAACATAACGTAAGAAAAATATGTTTTTTTTATAAAATATATTTCTATTTTCATTGTGATCAAGATTTGAAAATGTTGTTTCAATATCTCAAATAGTTGCCATTTTGTATCGTTTTCTGCTTCTCCTGTAAACTTATGATCAGTGATGTTACGTTATTTTGCATTTTAGGTGACGATATATAGCTTTTACACAAATGAGAAAGTCACATCGGAAACGAATGAAAAGTTTAAAAAATCAGAAATTTCCAAAAGAATACCAACCTATAATTTTCAAGAGTAATAATTAAAATTATTATTCTAAGCAACCAAAAAAATATATTTCGCCTAAGGAAAGTAATGATTTAACGAAATAACAATCTTGATGCGTATAATTAATATGATCGAGCTTGAGCGATTATAAGTAATTAATATGTTTATTTGTTTTAATTACCTTTATAACGCCCTTTTAATAATAATGATAAATAAGTTTATTTTTTATTTATTGTAAACAAAGTAAGTATTTTACAACCTTTTTCTCACCTAGCAAGAGATAAATTGCCTTGGGAATTATTAAAAACACAAAATAAACAAAATAATTTAAAAACAACAGTCGAACACAAGTGCCAGATGTTTGATATCAGGGATTATTATTGAAACAATTGAGTGTATGGTTGCCATACGGTCTTGATTGTCAAGTTATTTTAGGTCTGGCCAATTTGGAATCTAAAATAAAATGTATCATGTTGAATAATATTTTCATAAAAGAGAGAAAAACTGATGATGATTAAAAAAATTTGTGTACTACAAATTATAATATCTTTCACTTATGAGAACAGTTATTTTATCAAACTCAAACCATTTTCCCCGAATATCAAGATAAACGATCTTACGAATTTGGCAACACTTATAGAGTGTCATTTGCAAATACGATAAAAAAAAAAATAAATCACTAATCGTACAATTTATGGTTGATTAAATGAATTAATTACATGTTATGTTACAATAATATTTATTTTTTTAAATAAACTACAGTCGTTATTTTCTTTATTATTTTAAGTGTTTACTTTATTTATTTAATGTAAATATTATTTTAGTTGAAGTGCAATAAAATTTTAAATGTCTCTACAATCAGTATACATAGATTGCAATGGACAAAATTCATGTAATTTAAAAGATAAAAAAACAGACCAAAAAAACATTTCTTGGAAGTTGCGACTTTCAAAACTATTTGAATGGTTATATTTTCACAGCTGATTTTGTCGGTTCTTGTAACATCGTTGCAGGATTTGTTTTCCCATGACATGTGAAAAATATCACTTAAGTTGTCCAATTATGGGAACTAGTTGGTAATTTTCCAAAGAATTTCACATATATTTTTGTCATGATAATACAATCCAAAGCCAAATATATATCCCATTGTGGGCTCTAGAGATATTCCCGTCAATATGTTATAGATTAGATATTTGGGGTATTCACACGGTCTCCTATTAGTCGTATTGTCATAATGTCCTAATATATTATAATAGTTGTTGTTGTGTTTTAAACAAAAAAAAGTATTATTTTATGACAAAACAATAAACATAGTTCAAATAGTCTTATTAGTTTAGAACTTTTTTTTTGAAGCACAAAAAAAATTTTATTAAACTATCATAATATATTAGGACATTATGTCAATATGACCAAATAGTAGACCGTGTGAATACCCCAATGTATCCCCTAATAAATATATGGCTTATTTAAGCTAAAGCAGGATAATTAGTGTTTTTAAGTTTCTTCCTCCTCAGATGACCAATGATGACTCCTGTTAGAATTCCCAATAATACAATATTCAGTTCAAATTCAGGACGCCTTTCTATTTAAATAGTATTTTAGTCGACTCTCCAACGGTAGATTCATGAGTTATTATACTATTTGATTAATGAGAAATGTGATAATTATTTTTAATAAATAATCTGATAATACAATTATATTTTCTAAACAAATGTTGCTGTAATTAGCATAGTTATTTTAATAACTCGTTTATTTTTTCTTCATTTTTTTTGAATTATTATTATTTTAAACTAATATTTTAAAAAAATTAGAATAATAACACCACCGACCAATAAATTTTGATAGAGGAGACAAAAAAAAAGACACGTATATCGGCGTTTTGAAAGTTTACATCTGAATTTCATTTGAGGGGGGGTTAAAGTTTCCCAACTCTGGCACATTGTTATTGTTAATCGTCATAAGAAACCATATGATCCTTACATTTTAGGTATAAAATGTGTTCAGCAAAGTTATGTAAAATGTTACGGAGAATATTTTTGTAGAATATGTTAACCCTCTAAATCTTCAAGGCATTGGTCTTTTTTGTCCTTCTTTTAAAAAAGTGCAAAAACCACCATTAAAACAGGGAACAGGTCCATTCAAAGAACGCCTATTTTTTATGTAAAATTCAAATTTAGTGCAAAAATTCTCAAATCGCATACTCGATATCGAAATATAGTAACCCATTTTACATGGCCCAATATGTTCTTAATTATTTTATAAAGGGTTCCGATAACCGCGCCCCTGGTATGGATATTATAGCTTAAAAACTAAAAAATCCCATTTTTGGGATTTTTCAACACTTTTTTGGGAATTGCGGGATTCCTGATTACAAAAGTGTTGTTCAGTTTTTCATTTTAAATCGAAAAATCTATATTACTGTAAAATTTTGTTAAAAAATATTCAATAATTAAAATTTTATTATTGAATATTTTTTAACAAAATTTTACAGTAATATAGATTTGAAATCGGAACACAGCCGAAGAAATAGGATCGTTTTAAAAATTGAACATACCCGAGGTGTCCTACTTTGGGGAACCCTGGCCGCACCCCCGATGGGCCCGTTCGGTCAAAATTCAAAATTTAAACTCGACAACGCTTCGTCTGTGCGCATGTCAAATTTCATTCAAATCGGACTAAGGGTTTAGAAGTTACTGATTTATTTCCATCTTTTTTTTTTTTTCTCATACCACTTTGCAACGTTTTTTGACCAGCATTAAGAAAATGTTAAAATATTCGGAATATGCCGGCATACAAAAAATTAAGTTTTAAAATTCTACATGTCTCAGATGCTCAACTTTTAGAGCCCACATTTCCGCTCATGAGTTAGAAATGGCTGATTTAATTCCAAAATATTTAGATTGTGACCCACTGTGCACCGTAATATTTCTTTTATATACTACACATAATCTACCCTTTGCCCATTTTTCCAATATGTAGCGATTAAATAACTGGAATATATTTCTAATACAATTTATTGAAACAACTGAAATTCATGGTGTACAAATATGTACTAACACGACTAATCGTGCTGCACAATGAATTCGAATACACACCTACATACTGTCTGTGACACTCAATGTGTGTTTTGTTGTTGTCACTCGTACAATATAGAGAAAACACAATTTCTATGTTTGGTATTTTAATTGAATATAATTTATTTAATGCAATTAAATAAAAGTACGAATATTTCTAAAACAATACACATTTAAAGATACAACGGAACGATGAAAACCCATACAAGGTACTTACACTCATTTGAATTCTTAAATATACGAAGGTCGTCCAATAAATATAAATAAATAAAAAAAAAATAATAAGTTTGTTTTTAAGAATCTAAATATTTATTAATACAGCTAACTGGTTGTATCTTCAAACATATCGCTGTCGCACAGTGGTATATAAAAAAACAGAGGGAAATAAATCTGGAACTTCTAGACGCTTAGTCCGATTTCAATAAAATTTGATGAACACACCGTATGCGCTGCCAGGGCACAGTGGGGCAGAATCGAAATTTTTTGGAAATAAATCTGGCATTTCTAAACGGCTGGTCCGATCGGGATAAAATTTGAATTGGGCGTAGCCAAGGAGTGGGCTTTCAAAAATATTGCACTTTTTCATACTAAAGAATTTGTATAAAATTTCTTAATGTGACTGAGTCAGATTCAATGATTTGTGTTGAATGAACTATTAAGAAAATTTATAAAAAAAATTTTAGTATGAAAAAGTGCAAAATTTTTTTTGTAAGACCAAAAATTAACTTATCTAAACAAAACAATATAGCCCCGAATAAATGTGGATCAAATTGTTTCTAATATTTGCAATTCTATTAAAATATTGATATACATTTTAGTTTTAGAAACTCAATGAATATGTAATAAAATCTTTATTTATTAACGAAACTCAATGAAATTTTCAGCGTTTTTTAAGTTTCTCATTCTAAATAACAAAACTTGTCAAAAGGTCAAAGGGAATCCCGCAATTCCTAAAAATTGGAGCGAAAATCCCAAAAATGGTATTTTTACAATTTTGTCTATAGGGTCCACATTTCCTTCGGGGCTGGGAAAATACTTTAGGGATAAATAGGGAACACATCAGGGTTTCCAAAACTGCTTTCCGTTTTCTGATCCCAGCTTTGGGATTTTAGAACATGTGGCCCAAAATTGAAATTTTGTTAAAAAATAGGTCAATTTCCAAAGTGCGTAGGTCCGACATGTTCGAAAAATAGGACAGGTTTTTTATACCAAAATGTTCTCCGTAAAGAAACTTTATAGAAAAACATAAAATTGTTATATGTTCGTAAAGAAAGTTGTTTTTTAATAAAAAAAAGAGTTAAGTCACCTTTTTGTCCAAAAAACAGCAAAAATATACTATTTTTGAATTTTTAAATTGAAAATCTGTTATTTTTGGATTCGTAATTGATATTGCTCTGAAATCTTTTGTATGTTGTTGGTAATTTAGTTGTCTAACTAACAAAAAAAAAATCGAGTCCATTCGGTCCAAAAGTGCACCCTATATTTTTAAAAAAGCGGAACAAGGTATGGCAAAATTTCAATTTTGAAATGCCTATAACTAGGAAATTATAAGAGATAAGTAGCACACACAGAGCGAGCCGAGCGCTTTCCAAAAATATAAAATTCTTTGAAATCGGATGAGAAACAAAAAGATGGCACATGTTTAAAAATTATACATGTCGAAGGTACCCTACTTTGAGCCCCCATAGCGCCGCCCCTGGAGAATTTGTAGGGCTCATTTTAATAACTTAAACTCGAATACTCCTTGGCTACGCCCAATTCAAATTTTATCCCGATCGGACCAGAAATGCCAGATTTATTTCAAAAAAATTTCGATTCTACCCATCCTACTCCAGTTTTATGATAATAGCGGGTCCAAATATTTTCCAGTTTACTCCATTTTTATATTATTGAACTAACTACAAATGTATATGTTAAACAGAAGAAGAATTGTTTAAAAATCATGACCAGCTTCAAAGTTATATGCATTTTAATTTAAAAATTAAAATCATGCGATTTTTCGCTATTTTTTGGGAAAAAATATCTTTTTTTCTTTTTAAGTTATATACAAAATTTCTAAAAAGATGTATAAGGAATTTATATTTTCTAAGAAGATAACATTACATAAAATATTTGAAAATAAAAAAAATTAAAATTGTTGATACTGAGTGGACCAGTGGGCCATCCAAAAAACACCCACTTTTGGGATTTTTCAACATTTTTTTTGGGAATTGCAGGATTCCAGATTACAAATTTAAAAATTTGATTTGGACTTTTTTCTAATTTAAGCAAAAAAAATAATTATAAAAAGGGTCCATTTTGAAAAAAAAATTTGATTTAGCAAAAAAAGTCATAAATTTTATGTCTTGAGTTACAAAACATATATTTTGTATCAACAAAGCGTCATATGGGGGAAGTTTTGCTTTGCACTCCGATTGCTCACCAAAGCTTATGATGAATTGTTCCATCGGTTATGGTTAGAATTGGTGATTTTAACACGGAATATAAAGATCTCCCAGGCCAGCCAAACAATTTTGAAGAAGTATAGGCATTACTCCATGAAGATTATTGCAAAGCTCAACAATAGCTTGCAAAATCATTGGGTGCTACTCAAACAGCAATTTCAAAACGTTTGCGAGCAGCTGGATTCATCCAAAAGCTGGGAAATTGACTACCATACGAATTGAAACCGAGAGACCTTGAAAGACGATTTTGCATGTCCGAGATGATGCTTTATTGCTATAAAAGAAAATTATTTTGGTACCGAATCAATACTTGTGATGAAAAATGGATCGATTCCGAAAACTCGAAGCGTAAGAGATTTTATGTGAAACCCGGCTAACCTGTCGAATCGACACCAAAGCCAAATATCCATGACACTAAGGTAATTCTCTGTGGGAGCAAAAGAGTCCTATTTGTACCGAACGTGACTTATTCTTTTGAATAGAGCATTGACCGAAAAAATGCCCAGACATGAACCCGTAATATTCCATCATGAACGTATTTTGAATCATGTGGTTCGGAATTTTTGCCTAACCCGCTTTATAGTCCAGACCGTGCCCCATCCGACTACTATTTATTTCGATCGATGCAGAACGCTCTCTCTAGGACGCACTTTGGAACACAGTATCCGATATTGGCTTGATTCTTTCTTGGTCTCAAAAGATGAGCAGTTCTTTTGACTTGGAATCCATATGTTGCCAGAAAAATGGAAAAGGGTTATTGCTAACAATGGCCAATACATTGAATAAATTTATTCCTGACATTTAAACTATATTTTATTGACACTTATCACTGTTGACGACTTGTCAGACAACCATCGCATATAACTTATAAATCAAATTACATAACGCATATTTAAATTATTGACGCTTTAATTATGGTCATTATGAATGAACTAGTAAGAAACTAAATGCAGTAGTTACTTTCATTGTATAAATGTGTGAAAACGTATAATTAATGTAAACCACTTTTACGCTCGACATGACAAATTCATACACATTTTTTTAATTTTACTGTTTTAATATCTGTAATTTTGTTTGTGCAGGCGTTCGCGTGCTTTTGCTATTTATTTATTTATATTTATTTATTAAATAAATTTTATATGGTTTTTTATATTGTTGTACAAGTACATACTCCATACAAACATTGTTGTATTAAGTTTATTATTGTCACTGTCATTGTCAAGATCAATATAATAAAATGCATTTGTGTTGACATGAGGTTTTGTTCTTATTGGTTTAGAAAATGTTTGTGAGATAAACGTAATTTTGAATTATTTTTCAAAGGTCTGGGGACTGTTTAAATCAACTATTTTGAAAGCACTACCCCCGTGAATTGAGAAATCGGGCATGTCTTAAAAGTTAAATTTTTAAATATTATCAACATTGTATTTTAATTCAATAAAAAACAAAACAGAAGAATTTCGTATAGGTTAGTTGCAGTCACTACATCTTAACATAGCTAGATCAGAGATATTTACTTTCCATTTAGGGT
Source organism: Calliphora vicina (assembly GCF_958450345.1). Lineage (NCBI taxonomy): Eukaryota > Metazoa > Arthropoda > Insecta > Diptera > Calliphoridae > Calliphora > Calliphora vicina. The sequence goes on from NC_088782.1 coordinate 64,643,174, forward strand.
ATTTACCACTCTTCGATATAAGCAACTGTATGAATACCACAGCAATTTGCGAATTAAGAAGACATCAAATCTGTTTTACTTTACAAACGTGTGATCCTTTACATCCAAAATTGGTCTAATATGGAAGACTGTGGTCCTCGCTCTAACAAAAAGTTAACTTTCAGAGAAATGTAGATGTATTATTATGCGGGATTTTTTAACATTTTTAGCTTTTATTTTGAAACATTTGTAGAATATGAATTTATTCAAAGTATTGGCCATCACACAGTGCACTGTGCGATGAAAAACTCAAAAACTCGAAAAAAACTCAAATGAGTTTTTTCGTTGTAAAAATCATAACTTTTGAACCTAATGAGATAATCAAAAAATTTAAAAGGTACATAGATAGATAATTGATCAGCCTGTGAAATAAGTGTTTGAAAATGGTTCTACGCCTTTCAGGTGCATACTTATGGGTTAGCAAAGTTTAAATTTGTGGAAAAATCAATTTTATGGGAAGTAAAATAAAATATTTTTTAAAATTTTTTAATTTTTTATATTTCTTTTTAAAGGCTTTTAGATTTAAAATTATTCCAGAAAAGATTAAAATTTTTTTTTGAAAAAATCAATTTTTTGTTGATTTTTCAGTCATATTTGTAACCATGTCTTTTTTCAAAATTTTACCTCTAGCAAAAAATGGGGCAAGAACGTGCAGCTGGAAATTTTTGCATTAGGTAAAGGAGGTAAATATCGATTTACCTGGACAAATACAAAGCAAACAGTAAATTTTTGTTTATTCTTTTCTTAGTAAATATACCTATCAAAAGAATCAAAAATAATGACGATCAGTTACATAGTTTTCGATATATTGTATCTGAAAGCGGACGAAATTACCTAAAAATTGTGTTTTTTTGAAAACTGAAATCGGTCAACTTTGAAGGGCTATATCTTCTTAACCAAAAATCTTATTGTAATAAGAGTAGCATTTTTGAAATCGTTGGACAATTTACTGTAAAAGAGGTTTATTCAATATTTTTTAGGGGCACATGAAATTTTGATTGTTGCAACCTCACTTGTTCTACGGGCGCCACTGTGCATCGTTAGCTATTACTTTTTCCCATCTCTCTGGCAACATATGGATTCCTGCTCATCTTTTGAGGACAAGAACGAATCAAGCCAATTTCGGATACTGTGTTCTAAATTGAAACGTATACCAGAGAGAGCGTTCTGCATCAATCGAAAGAAATAGTAGTCGGGCGCAGCACGGTGTGTAATATAAAGCTAAAGGCTTCACGTACGATCTCTTACGCTTCGAGTTATTGTATTATTGGATTAATTTTTCAACACAAGTAATGTCTTCCGTGTAAAAATTACCACTGCTAATAGGTATGTACACTAAGGTGGAGCGATAATGTATGAAATAATGTGAAAATTGCAAACGGAATGACAAACTTATATATGTATACCCTTCTCACGAAGGTATTATTAGTAATTTAGTTGTCTAACTAACAAAAAAAATCAAGTCCAAAGTACGACCTATATTTAAAAAAAAAACGGACCAAGGTGTGGCAAAATTATAAGAGATAAATAGCACACGCAAGCATTTTTATTCAAGCACGTGTTTAAACATTTTACATGTCGAAGATACTATACTTTGAGCCCCCAGAACTCTGCCCCTGGAGTATTTGTAGGGTACATTTTAATAACTTAAACTCGAATGCTCCTTGCCTATGGCCACGTCAAATTGTATCCAGATCAGACTAGCCGTTTAGAAATGCCAGATTTAATTCCAAAAAATTTTGATTCTGCCCCACTGTGCGATGCTATGCGAATAATCCAGAAATGATACATACCTCTCAGGATAATATCGTACCAGCCACTCGTGAAAACAAGAAACCGCCAAAAAAGTTTTGGAAAGTTTTCCGTAAATAATGTACCAAAATAAATTTAGTTTAGTTATTTTTTATTTAATTTTTAAAAATATACTTTTTATGACCACCCTTTATATAACATTGACTGCAGTAAATGTATTGATAAAACTAGCTGACCCGGTGCGCTTCGCCACCCCAATTAGAAGAAATAAATAGTACTATCAAGTCTCACTTTGTGAATCTAATTGAAAATGTCTAATTTCATATTTCTGGGTCCATTATTATAGAAAATGCAAAATGTGTTCCTAATTTTAAATTTTTAGGTTTATTATTATAAAATATTCAAAAAGTATCATTGCAATAAGGAAATAGTACCATTGATTATCACTTTTAAATTCGTATTCACTAAACCATAACCAGCCAAGTTTGAATTTTAGATTTGTATATCATTTCCTATATTATCAACTAATTTTGTTTCTATAATACACAAAACCATGAAGTATCCGCTTGAATTTCCACTCACATAGGACCATATACGCTTAATTTCATATTTCTAAGTCCATTATTACCAAAAAAGTACCAAAAAGCAGCCACTTGTGGATTCCCACTCACTCGGGCCCATGTAAGCTTTATTTCATGTTTCTAGGTTCATTGGTGAAGAAATTTCAAAAAGTACCATTCGAATAAAGAAAAAGTACCAAAAAGTCTCCCCTTAGAATTCTCACTGACTTAGGACCGTGTATGCTTAATTTCATGTTTCTAAGTCCATTGTTATAGAAATTTCAAAAAAGTACCATTAGAAGAACAAAAAAGTACCTATAGTTCAGTTCACACATTTTAATACCTAAATATTATCGCCTATTCCTAACACTAACTTCACTAAGATGCATATCAGCTAACTTTAATGTCTATAAGTGTAATAATTAAAATATTAAAAAAGTACCATTAGGAAAAAAAGTACCAATTTCCCTTTTCCTCCTTGAACACCCCTAAAGCTTGAAATTTAAAAATACTCCATTTTGCCAAAATTGTTCATGCTACAGACATGTCTCAAACGATTGAAATCTGTGTAATGTGCCCAAGAAAAAATATGTTTTAAAAAAGTACGAAAATGTTTACCCGGATTTGGCCCAATATACACCTATTCACTCGTTTTGGGGAGGGAGGAACCCACAGTTAAAATTTCGTGATTCTAGCTTCAGCCGTTTGGGCTGTGCGATGATGAATCAGTCAGTCAGTAACGTTACTCTTTTATATATATAGATTACCATAAAATAAGTAACTTATTTACTTACTAATTCCCATATTTTAATCAATAAAATTAACACTTCGTAACAAATTGTAAAACAGTCCATAATAATTATTGAAACACATTTCTTTGAATTTAGTTTTAATTAATTACATTTCTTTTATTCACTACTAAACATAAAATATTAATTAATTACACTGAAAAAAAATAAACAAAATAAACTTGCAAACATACACGATAAAATGAAACTTATAAGCTAAAATTATTCAATATTTTAAAAGTGTTTTACATTTAAATTTAGTTAAAAATTAAAACAAAAACAATTGTAAAATAATATTGACAAGTATTATAAAACAGCAACAAATTACACTTGGAATTAATTTTTAGTTGAATAAAAAGATGCACATAAAAAACATGATGAAAATAAATATTGAACAACATTTTAAAAAAGTTTGGTTTAATGAATTCGATTTTTGTTCGTTCGCTTTAGCGGGCAAGAATAGTCTTTTAGCAAGAAAGTGATAATTTAATTTAAAATTTGTTAATGTTTTAAACTCAAATAGGGCAGACCCATTTGTCTCACATAAACACTACGTTCAGCTGCCGAACATGGAGGGCATCTGACAATTAAAATACCATCGGAGGATAATTCAGCACGAACATCATTGGGATAATAGCCACGGGGCAAAATAAATCTCTTGACTATATGACGGCCCACAAAACTGTCACCGTCACGACGTTTTTCATGTTTGGCTTCCACAATAATTGTATCCGCTGAAGTTTTCACTGTTATCTCGTAGGGCTTGAAGGGACCCACATCTATGTTGGCCTCGAAGCCGTCTTTGCCCACCACAACTCGACTGAGATCGGGTGCTGAACCCACACGTGATAAACTGCGTTTGTAATAGGGTAAATCCCAATCGATTAGATCCCAATCACGCCATAAACGTCTGCGATAATCCCAATAGTCCCAATCCGTATTGGCGGTATTTGAAGGTACTAAAGCCATGTTTGATTTAATTGTACAATATTATCTTGGTCCTTTTTTGGAAATTGAACTACACAAGCAACACTAAATTATCTTTGTATTTTCTGCACGATTAATTTGATTTGACTGAATTTTTTTTGTTTGATTTTTTTCTAAATTTTCTTTCTTTGGTATGAGTTTTTTGTGCTGTTTTCAAATGTGTTCGTTCCGTTTGAGTGATTTCTTTTGTATTGTTCAGTGTTCACTAGTTTCGCGATTTTTTGCAAATAAACTGTCATCCCTGGTTTGAATGGCTTTTTATAGAGCATTTGTTCAGCTTAAACAACAAAACACACACACCCGTCACACACAGTAAATGAAGTGCGCGCCCAAACAAAAAGTTCTGATGAAAATGTTGTTTAAACCCAGCCAACATCATACAGTTGCCCAAGTGTTTTTTATTTTTTTTCAATACAAAGACACTGAGTTACTTGCTCGTTTCAAGTCTGGCGTGTGTAGGTTCCATCTATGGTCAAATGTTTACTACAACTGGACTTAAGTTAGAATTTGTTTTTCTGTTTTTGTTCTATTTTAAATTACAAAATCTTAACTTTCTTTGTATTTAGATTTACAGGAAATTATTTTTGTAAACTTACTTAGATGTCTAGTTCAAATGGTGGAGGTTGATTTTTAGGTTTATTATGACGTTTATGTGATGTAAACAACAAGTTGAGAATGCCAAAAATGTTAAAATAGCGACGATAAGTTTTTAATTATTGTTAAAATTTGCAACAGTATTAATGAAATTTGTATTCCGAATATTTAAATGATCAATTATGGTTAATGGTTGTAACCATAATTGATTAGTGAAAAAATGTGGTCTGTTGTGTGGTAGTTTTAAAACCAGACCTTAGGTGTAATACCCCAATATATCCAATGATATTGAAAGAATTTGTATCTCATTGATTCATCAAAATATCCGCATTTGTGGTTCGAAGAACCCACAAATTAGTCCATGATTGTCGAGAAACAAAAAAAGAATATTGAGATATGAGGTTTCGATAAACCATGGATAAGGCCACATGCCAAGACATTTCAATTACTTTATGAGACATTTACTGCTCGTGTACTCTCTCCTTTCGGTGATCAGAATTAACCCCTTAAATCGCGAGATTTAACGTATTTTGATTTATTTGTATACTGAAGGAGGAAATTCAGCGATGCATCAACGAAATTCAACCACATTTATTCAAAATGATTTTGGAAAAATTCACCAAAGGAGTGCTATTCCATACATTCCCCTTTTTTTTGTTGGTTGGATAAGTTGGTAGTTCAATTGACGCTAACAGTCAGGAAGAGTCGAAAGAACTCCTTTTCGACTAGACTACATCACTCGGCTGATGTAGGAAGGTTCCAAATCCTACCTAAAGCCGTCATATATTCCAGTAAGTCATTATGTCTGGACCCAGATAGCTCTCCAAAATTATCTACTATGTAATTATCCACGAATCTCTTGACAGTTAGGTTGAGAATTTGTAGAGAAGATGGATAGCCCATATTCCCTGTTCTTGCAATTACGAAAATGGTTGTAAAAGAGCAGTCCGAGTTCACTTACATACTTAGTATATAGCACCCAGTGAATCGTTAATACTGACAGAAACCTTGACCGACAAACCCTATTTTTGGTAAAAACTCGACTTTAGCAACCTCTAAACCTCTTCCGAAAGATCTGAAAAAAATCTCAAAAATACTCTACCCTATAAGCATTCAAATTATGCTTCAGCCCCAACAAATTTTTTTTTTTGGACACCCTAATGTATATGTAAATGAGGGATTTTTTCAAATTTTTGGCTTTTATTTTGAATCATGTGACCTTTTCCCATCTTTCTGGCAACATATAGATTCCGAGCTAAAGGAGCCAAGACCGAATAAAGCTACTTTTGGATACTCAGTTCTGAAGTGAAGCGTATCCCAGAGAGATCGTTCTGCATCGATCAATACATATACAGCCCAATTATGAAAAAAAATCCCCGGGAGTTTTTTCCTTTTTCTAATTATTCCTATTCAAATTCTATGTTAAAAAAACGAAAAGGGAAAAACCTCCCGGGGAATTTTTTTTTCATAATTGGGCTAATAGTAGTCGAACGGATCAGTTGCGTTCCTTACAGGTTCCCAGCCATGGTCTGGCTAGACTTTAGCAGCTTATAATAGGACATATTTGGTACCACCAAATACAGATCATTACCTTAGCGCCACGTATTTTTGGCTTTGGTGTCGATTCTCTCTCTTTCGGGTTATCTCTCTCTTCTCATTCGGGTTATCGTAATGGATCCATTTTTTATAGCAGTAATGATTCGGTGCAAACATGATTTTCTTTTATCGCGTACAATCATCAAAATCAAAGTCTCTCTGCTTCAATTCGCATGGTACCTAATTTCCCTGATTTTGCGTGAATCCTCAAAAAAATCACCACTTCTTAATCTCACAAACCATCTCTCTCACATTTAAACCGATGAACCACATTCACCATAAGCTTTGGTGAGAAATTGGTGTGCATCAGCGGCACTTTTTTCAAATTAAAGAAGTAAAGCAAAACTTCCTGCATATGACGCTTTGTTGGTATAAAATTTTACATTTTTTAAGCAAAAAAACATTGTTTTTTACACTATAATGTTTAATAACTAAGTGAGATTAAATGGCAGATATGTACCCTTCAAAATCTTATATATAAAAAGAAGTGTACATTTTGATGTCACCACTAACTGCGAAAACGGGTCGACAGATTTCAACCAAAATTTCAGCGTACGTTGGGGATGGTCTGTAGATGGTTTATGTGAAGTTTGCACGGAATCGGCATAGTGGTTCCAAAAAATTATTTTTATTTTTTCATTCGAGAAATAAATGTTTTATTTCTTTCCCAACGATCAAACAATGCTAATTTTAATTTCGTTGCTTAACATAATTCTAAAAATTTTAATTCACAGTGGTGTACTCTGAAACGAATGATTTGGTGTAACATTTCCGGTACATACCAAATTTTCATATCGTTCGATAAAACAAGTAGGCCGCTGTTAACATTGTACTATAAAAGTGCTTTTATATTATCAACCGATGACAAACAAAATTTTCGAAAGTACAACTAATACAGTAAACAACGTCGACAAATCAGATTTCGTTCCCGCCGAACTTCTGCCAAATGAAAAATGAATATTCAATCCGTTGTCGACAAGGTATTCACAAGTCTTACAACCAACTACAAAAATTCGGATTGGCTGTGGGAACGTGCAATTTTGGTACCAAAAAATTATGATGTCAACAAGCTCAATGAGCAAATTAATTGAAACTGACTCGCGAAACAATGAAATACAAATACGATTGACACAGTAATGAACAAAGAACAAGCCTCAATTATGCTACTGAAACATTGAAGGTTGGATCACAGATAATGTTTCTCCGCAACATAAACGCGCCAAAATTATGCAACGGAACACGATTGACCATCAAAAAATGTTCACCAAATTTAATTGAGGCAACAATCATCGGTGGCAGATTAAAATGCGAAGACGTAATGATTGACATAAGGCCAATCGTTGACTATTGCTGGCTTACATTTGGAAAATTCATGTTTTGTATGAGGTTTGCTCCCGAGTAAATAACAAAAGAAACGTATATCCCCTGTCCTTAACCCTCTAACCGGCAAGGCTGCCTTTAGGCGGGGTATGTTAAATGTATTTAATGCTACTTCATTTGCTTATTTCTCCCGTTATAACGGTAAATATGTGTAAAAAGACAAACAATTTACTTATTGTGATAAAATTGGCCGGTTAGAGGGTTAAGATGAATTCATAAATATAATATCCCATTTGCCTTGAATACATCCGTTTCTTTTTTTTAAGGGGAATATCATGCCACTGTACTTATAGATATCTGCTACAACTTTGTCAAATGACCACCTCAGTGTTTCGGGTGCGATGTCATGTCGGGGAAGTCCGTGCTTTTTTTTGTCCGACATTGTATATTTAAATCGAGATGTAATATAAAACAGAATTATTGTAAGGGCCAGCAACGCGGACCGGGTTCAGCTAGTTACTTATAAGTTATTAAAAACAAAAACCCGGTTCAAAAGATATGACATCTATTATAAATGTCGCATTTTTAAGGTCGACATCCAATAAAATTATGTGTGTACTACAACAATATATTGTTACAATGTACAATATATTGTTCATCCCGTGTATATATTAACTTAAATATATAATTAAAACTGGGTTCTTCAAATCGGGTTCTTAATCGCAATCGCAATATTTAACGTGCGATTAAATGGTGCGATTACGATTAAAATCAATTTGCAATCCCTAATAACAAGCAAGAGTTTAGATCTCTCAAAATTATTCTCTTAACATATTGTAAAGATTTCACATAATTAATTAATTTTGTAAAGGAAATTAATTAATTAATGGCATCTAGATTTCACTCATAAATTACAACATTAATTTAAATGTTTATTCTGTTAATCTTATCGCATTTATTTTATGCTTAGAATAATAATTACAACTTAGTTTTTCTACAAACATTTACACATAAATGTATAAAATTTAATAAAGAACAAACAAAAAAAACATAGTGTAAAATCATAAAAAGAAACATTGTTTATGTTTTTTATCTAAAAGTTAAATGTTTTATTCTTTATATGAAAAGCTCAATTGTCTTTGTTATTGTTTACAATGTTTTGCATTGTATTTACAAACTATTGAATTGAAATCGTTGTCGTACATATGTTGTGCCTGACCTGCCCACATTCATTTGTGACGACACTTGTTGGTTCCCTCATTTTAATAAAATGAACCAAAGGCAGAGGTTCTTAAATAACAGTATCTTATTAATATAATAATGTTTAAAAAAAACTTAATGAATTTTAGTGAAATATTTGACCCAATAATCATAAGGACTTTCAAAAATAAAAGTAAATATATGGATATTTCGTAAAATATTTGCCCAATGTGATCTTAGCAAAACAGATAATATGACAACAAATAAAAAGTATTGTAAGGAATATAAAACGCATACGTTAAAATGACCAAATTAACATTTATACTTCATATACTATAAATGGAAAACGTATTTCCTAATACTTAGTAAAAATATTTGAGATCCCCTGCAAAATTTAATGTTTTTGTTTTTATTTATAGAAATAAATACAAAACAAAAACATCTAAATACGTATCAATGATGGTGCTGTAAATCACTTTTGTAAACAAAACTGCAAAATAAACAGTGTTGGGTAAAATATTTTACTTCAGTGCTTTTTGCCAAAATGCTGAATATTTAATTTCTAAAGATAATTTTATATCAAAGACTAGTGTTCGATTCGCATAACATATAGACGACTGTTTTATCGCAATATTGTGTTCAGCGATGAGGCTCATTTTTGGCTTAACGGGTTTGTTAATAAACCAAATTGCCGCTTATGGAGCGAGACCACAGATCAAACCCTACAGACTCCTTTACTTCCAGAAAAATTAACCGTTTGGTGTGGTTTTCACGCTGATGGCATCATCGAATCATATGAAGCCGGAACCATGATCAATGTTTTTATTATACCCTACACCACCATAGTGGGGAGGGTATTACGCGCTTGTGCAGATGTTTGTAACGCCCAAAAATATTAGTCTAACACCCACCTTAAAGTATACCGATCGACTTAGAATCACTTTCTAAGCCGATTAAACGATGTCCGTCCGTCCGTCTGGTTGGCTGGCTGTCAATGTAAACCTTGTGCGCAGAGTACAGGTCGTAATTTTGAAGATATTTCGATCAAATTCGATACATATTATTTTTTGGTCCTTGGACAGCCAGCCAACCAGACGGACATCGTTTAATCGACTTAGAAAGTGATTCTAAGTCGATCGGTATACTTTAAGGTGGGTGTTAGACTAATATTTTTGGGCGTTACAAACATCTGCACAAGCGCGTAATACCCTCCCCACTATGGTGGTGTAGGGTATAATAAAAACATTGATCATGGTTCCGGCTTCATATGATTCGATGATGCCATCAGCGTGAAAACCACACCAAACGGTTAATTTTTCTGGAAGTAAAGGAGTCTGTAGGGTTTGATCTGTGGTCTCGCTCCATAAGCGGCAATTTGGTTTATTAACAAACCCGTTAAGCCAAAAATGAGCCTCATCGCTGAACACAATATTGCGATAAAACAGTCGTCTATATGTTATTGAAACTGGCTGAAATCGGTCCATTATTTCACCTAGTCCCCATACAAATGTCCTTCCGAAACTGGACTTTATCGGTCATAAATGTTTAATTTATAAATCTATCTCCACAAATTGCGCTCCAAATAAGTTTTATATATACAAAATTCATGTCACCAAATTTTGTTACGATCGGTCCATAATTAGTCATAGCTCCCATATAGACCCGCTTCCGAAAATCACTTTAACGTGCATAAATCGCTTAAAAATGTTGGTATACTCACAAAATTCAACACAGTAAACTTTCATATAGACATAAATCACACGACCTAATTTCATGGTGATCGGTCCAGAATTGGTCATAGCCCCCATATAAGGCCCACTTCCGAAAATCACTCAAAAATATAAATTATTGAAATTTTAAAAGCAAAATGTTTTTGCTCTTTTACTTAGTGTAGGATATTATATGGTCGACTATGAAACGACTCCTTAGTTGACAAGATATGTTTCGATTGGTTTGCAGTGGCCATAAATATGAATGTTTCTCTTTTAGGAATGATAACCATATTTGACTCCATCAGTAGTTATGATTGCTGTACATTTCAATATTTTCTCTTGACATTTTTAAACATACGATCCCTTAGGCGGACATGTCCCGTGACCGGCAAAGTGCTAACATGTTAGGTGTCCACCTATGGGAACTTTCACTGCACATTAAATTTTAGAAATTTTGACTTCAACTCCCATTGTAAAGTGGGTATTCTGTTCGGGTAAAGTTCCGCGCGCTTCGCCCATTTTACGTGATGGGCATGTTAACAAACAAAGTTGTCGAATTTTAAACGATACCAATCCAACTAGATCCATGAGCATCCAATGTATCCCGAAAAAGTCACTTGTTAGTGTGGATTTGGGGCTGGCGGCGCAAAGTGGTATAGGAAAAAAAATAAATCTGTAACTTCTAAGCCCTTAGTTTATTTTTAAACGCGAATATCTCCTAAATAATTCTTTTGGAATCGGAACACAAACGAAGAAATAGGATCGTTTTAAAAATTGAACATACCCGAGGTGTCCTAATTAGGGGTTCCCTGGTCGGTGCTACGTGGCACCCAAATAATGCCACTTTGGACATTCTGCACGAGTGATTTGAGGCCATTGTCATCTCCCGTGGAGTTGATGTGAACTGGTCACCGAGATCGTGCGATTTGACACAGTTATACCGTTTATTGTGGGATTTTCTTAGCCACAAAAATTCAGTCTGATTTATGCGCCAGATTCATTGAAAATTGGACATTTCGGATGAGCCCCACCCACTGAAGCCGCGATACATAATGGCATCGATAGGCCTTTCAAACGAATAAAAAATGTCTATGATATCTCACACACACTTTGTTTTAAGTAAATTTAAATAAAGGAAGCTATTAATGAAAGACAATTTATACTATTTGAAACAGATTTTGATGAATATGAAAATAGTTCTCAATGATCACCCATAAAATTCCTCTCACTGAGTAGAATAGAGAAATTATGAAACAAAAGATTAACGGAATTCAGCTCCAGTAGTCCTTACCTCAATATCCCACCAATGATTTATGTACAATGAAACTTCGTAATTTAACGTACTCTGAATATACTGGAAGAGATTTGTAAACTACTTCGGGATACTCACTTTCTGGATTTTTTGAATTTACTTCGAATTGCATATGGTAACTTTCAGTAACCAAAAGTAATCGTAGGGCCGTTTTCTCATTAGGTGATTATCTTTTTTCCCAACAAAAAACTGTAGATTAAAGAAATTTGGTTTTCTCAATGTCTCATTTGCTTCTATTCTGTCGCAAAGCTAACCCGACCTCATCTGCCAATGTACAACAAAATCAAATTTTTTCCAAAATTACAAGGTCCGACCAATAAATTTTGATAGAGGAGACAAAAAAAGACACGTGTATCGGCGTTTTGAAAGCTTACATCTGAATTTCATTTGAGGGGTGGGGGGTTTAAAGTTTCCCAACTCTGGCACATTCTTATTGTTAATCGTCATAAGAAACCATGTGATCCTTACATTTTAGGTATAAAATGTGTTCAGCAAAGTTATGTAAAATCTTACGGAGAATATTTTTTTAGAATATTTTAACCCTCTAAATCCTCAAGGCATGGGTCTTCTTTGTCCTTCTTTTAAAAATGAGCAAAAAACACCATTACAACAGGGATTTAAGGGGTTAAAATGTTCCGCCAAAATATTATTCGTAAAATTTTACTATAAGTCCCTGAATACATCAAAACAGAAAATTCAACCAGAAAGTCAGAAATAAGACATAACAAAGAGAGCCGAGGGTTAATTTCGCATTTATTATGATTTTCTTTGGTGTTGTACAGTGTTATTAACCAACAATATTTCAGTCTGAAATTTTTTAGAAGGGGATTGGAAGGATTTTTATTATTTCATATAGCCAGGCGGCAAATATTTAAACCCATATAAATTACAATTATATTTACCCAACACTCTTATTTTGTAAATGTTACATACATAACATTTGATGCCTCTACAAACATTACATGTTTGTTTGTCAACTTGCGACTTATACAAAAGAATGCCGACATTCAATAAAGTAGATACTCATCGATAAAATATTGTTATTAAATTATTTAAAATATCTACAAAATTGTTAAAAGCAAAAGGTTAATTATAAATATTTTATAAGGAAATAAGCAATTGCACACGTACCAATTTCAAAATGTGGGTTGAGAATTTGTATACAAAAAAAACAAACATTACATAAATTACAAACGAAAGTTTTCTATTCTAAACAAAGTAAAATCTAAAAGAAATTGTTTAAACGAAAAACGAAGAAAAATTGCACCTACACACTGTGTAATAGATAATTGTAAATAAATTCCAAAAATGACATGAGTAATTGCATGTAAACAATTGAATTGTTTACAACAGAATGTTTTGACAGGCATGTAGTGCATAAAATCTAAGGGAAACATTTCAATGAAATTTATTTTAATTTTCTGTAATTTGTCGATATAAAATTTTAATCATTTAATTGAGATCAAAACCAAAAAGGTCACTTGTTTGCGCTGCACACTGATTGACCCTCATGACAAATTATTTTAATGGCTTTTGTCGATATTTATCGCTGTAAACTGTTTAAAATAAATGATTGAACGCTTATTTTACAAAATGTTGCTTTTGTTTTATTTATCGTTTATTTTTTTGCCTTTGTTGAAAATAATTTGTTTAGATTTAAATTGAAATTTCTTTAAATCCCACCACAAATTAGTCATAATGTCAATGCTCATGATGAAAATTGAAATGAAATGGAAAACAAGCCACAGACAAACATTCTGCCAAACCAACATCTAAAAGATGTACAAATAGCGCCGGAAAACAAAAAAGAAAAAAAAGAGGCGCAAAGTATAAAAAAGAACTGCTGCTCATAGTTTGCTTCGATTTACTGTCATCATGTAGCACTTTATGAAAGTGAAACTAATGGGCGTTTTGCCAAAAAGTCAAAATGTCTCATAGCAGACTATTTATTATATTCTATTTTATACTTTTTTCTTTATTTTTTATTTGTCGTGTTATTTTATTTTCTCTTTTTTTTTTTGTTTAATCTTTACATATACTTTTTATTTATTTTTCTTAGAATTTTTGGATCAAAAACTCCTAAAAATTTAATTATATACTTCAAAGGTGTTGAACACTGTTTCCTAAGAGAAATTGTAACAGAAAAACAATCGGCTTCTCACAATTGTATTTGAGTAGAAAAGAACAACAATTCCAAGAATAGAGACAGATCTAAAAAGATGTACAAGGTGGCGCAAAAGTAATCCTCCTAACAGAAAATGCTATAAATTTTGCGATTGGCCCCTAATGCCAGTTCTGTTTTGACATTTGTGTAGTAAACACATGCGAAATAAACGTTAATAAACAATGTTACGCTACACTGCTCCAGAACGCGGAATATTGCCATCCTTAATCACCACCAAGAGGAATATGATTTTTCTCCAAAAATAATCATGAGTGATGAGGCCCATTTCCATCTTAGCGGGTACGTAAATAAGCAAAATTTACGCTTCTGGGGCACTGAAAATCCGCGTGTAACCCACGAAGAGCCATTACACCCGCTCAAAGTCAGTATATAGTGTGTTGTTTTCGCTGGAGGAGTCATCGGACCTTTTTCTTCGAAGACGTGAATGGTGAGCGCTACAGACCAATGATAAACGAATTCTTTTCGCTGCAACTTGATGAATTGGGATTGGAAAACATGTGGTTCCAACAGGACGGTGCAACGGCACACACTGCACGTGCCACAAGCGATATGCTGAAGGTTGCATTTCCCGGGCGCCTAATCTCCCGTTTTGGCGATTTGCACTGGCCAGCAAAGATCGCCTTATTTGACCGCTCCAAACTTCTTTTTGTGGGGCTTTTTGAAGTCGTGGATTTATGTCAACAAGCCTCAGACTCTTGCAGCTCTTAAAGACAATATCCGTCAAGAATGTGAGGACCTATCGCCGGAAGTTTTGGCCAAAGTGATGGAAAATGCCATAAAAAGGGCTCAAATGACAATCAACTGTGGCGGCGGCCATTTACATGACATCATATTCTCGACTTGATGTAAAAAAATTAAAAAAACAAATAAAATAATCCACAAGAAGAATCAAAGTTTTTCATTTTTTTTTTAATTACAGCCAAAAAACATCGGAAGTTTACTTTTGCGCCACCTTGTAGATACACCCAGACTGTAACCATTTCACACAATATTATGGTCACTGTCAATATTATATAATTGCTGTGACCAAAGTTACAATCCACATGTTTATCGGAATCATATAATTGTAGTAAATAAATATATCTTTATGGCAATCATGTTCATTAGAGTGTCCCTTAGAATTAAATTTTTTGAAATGTTGAAACAGTACCAGCTGAAAACTTTCGTAATGACCTAAAATGCCACCAAAAAAATGTTTAGCTTGTTCTAAGAAGGGCAACCCGTGCCGACTTTCGATTTAGTTTTGAGGTGCATTTACAAGGGGAGAAAATGCATTTTTTTTCAGTTTTTTTTTTAAAAATTTTGATATTAAATAATTACTTTTGCAATTTAATTTAAAAGAATCGAAATGTGTACGTAATTGTCGTTCTAATGAGATATAAAAGATGGAAATTGGTTAGAACAAGAAATGTAGAAACAAAATTAACATATTTTGAGAAATATTAAAACAAAAGTTTATTCTTACTTCAAAAATATATCCCTATTTACTTGTATATGCGTTTTTATCTTCATAGAATACAGTTAACCTATTCGGAGGTATAACCAAAAAAAATATTTGTTTTTAAAGGCAGTTTCAAAACACCAATTTCAAATTTTTAAAAATTTTGTTAAACAAATTTCAGAATTTTTTGATCATCACATGGGATTCAATACCTCCTATAGTTTTTCCGTACCTGCGATTTTCGAGATAAACTAATTTTTTGGCCATATTTTGGCGAATGAGCCGAATTTCCTTACTGTTATGATTTTTAAGTAAAACCAATTCAGAATATTATAGCCCAGATCAATTTAAATATAGTCTGAGTGTTTTACTAAAATCGGAAAACGCTAAGCCTTAAATTTTGAGGGTCAAAAGTAAAATTTTTCAATATTTGGAAGTTTTCATGCAGAGATAGCGAAATATTATATATTTTTGATGAAACTTAAGAAAAATATAAAATGAAGTCTAGTATTTACAATAACAGTACAAAAATGGAAATTAACCCTTAATAGCACTTGGGGTCCAAATGAACCTGAACTTTTAAAATCCCGAAAAACACATTCATTTGATGGTCCATAAGCCGAGAACAACATAATTGGGTAAAGCCTTCATCATAAAAATGGTTATCACAAACATAAACTTATTTAAAACAATCATATATATGATTGCTACAATCATTTGAATCGTAACTTTAACATATTATGATTACCGCAATCATATAAATAATTACATATCTTTACAAAACTTGTAAACATGTTGAAATGGTTACAGTAAACATACAACTATATTTTTTCTCTGCGTGTATGCAGTTAAAGATATTTGGCATTGGAACCATATCCCACCCATTTCGTGGTTAGTTCCTAGCAGTTGTAAACCTAGTAGTACATCCGTAATAACTTTTACCATTTTTTTCTGTGTATGGTAGAAACATTAAAAAACTGTGTGGAAGATAAACTCAAAAATTCTTTTTGAGATTGTAAAATATAATATCATACTTATATCACTTACTGGAATTGTTAACTTACAATCGACTGGTATGCCAAGTAATTAATCAGACAGACGGATAGGAAACAAATATATACAAGAATCATAAATTCTAGCTAGAAGGAAAATGGAAATTCCCAAGTTACTCTAAAGATAATGTGTCAATGATCAAAATCTTAAGATCAATAATCAATTTAATTGGGATGTTTTATGGAGTTAATGTGTATAAGATGTATTGTTGTGGATATATATATAAAAACCTATGATCTGGAAGATAAACTGGGTAGAGCGGAATAAGCGTTAGATGTCATGATATCTCGACACAGAATCTACTTTAATGATCATTGTCGCATCGCAGTAACTGGAAATCTGGTCCTTTAGCTCTCCAGGAATGACCCCATATAGGTTAGACTCCATAGACAGCCATTCGTCAAGCAGTTCACAAAACTGATCCCATTGTGATAAACAAGAAGTAAACATCTGAATATTTATACTACATCCGTTGTTTCCAAGGTGAGCCAACCTGATTCTCTGATGAAGGAATGAATGAGTCTCAGATTCATCCTTGATAAGAATACGTTTCCTCAAGTTTGTCAGAGCCTGGCATTGGCTGAATATGTGAGACACAGTCTCCTCCTCTTCTTCGTTTCGACAACTTCTACAGTACTCGTTGTACAGTAGACCCATTATTCTAGCATGTGTTTCAATTATACAGTGTCCTGAAATAAAATGAACAATTAGCCTTATTTACTCACGACGGAATTCTATAAGTAGATTCGTCCTGCTGACGTCATATACTGGCCAAGTCGACCTCGCGATAATGCAGTTGAAGTTACCTGTTCTGTGCAGTCTCATATAGTTTCCAATGTACAACCATCTTACATTTTTCAAGGAAAATACCAGAAAAAGGATCAATTGCCTCCTCAGCCATCATCGTAACCCTTTTGGCCAATTCGCTTGCAATTAAATTACCCTAATATACATCGTATCCAGGTATCAATATAAGCAGAGTTGAGAGCCATTTGTATCACCATAAAATAAACTGGTAACCAGTTTAAAATAGTAAAAAGAGCTTTAGAAGAAGTACACCTCATAGCGCCAGTAACAAGTATCGAAATAGACCTTACAACTCGCTCAACGGTCCACAGTGGTATGAGAAAAAAAAAGAGGGAAATAAATCTGTAACTTCTAAACCCTTAGTCCGATTTAAATGAAATTGCACATGCGTAAAGGGGAAGTGTTGTCGAGTTTAAGTTTTGAATTTGGACCTCACGAGCCCACCAAGAGCTGGGCCAGAGGTCCCCAAAGTAGGACACCTCAAGTATGGTAAATTTTTAAAATGATTCGGAAAAAAGCGGAACACAAACAACTCTGTGAGTTGCTAAGTTTTTCCTAATTAATTTGCCACGTAAAAAACATAAGGTAGACATGTTATATATCAATGGAAAGAGGATTTTGTCTACATTTCAACAATGTATATAATTTTTGACAATTAAAAAATTCATGGAATACTTTTTTGAAAAAAATGCTTTTTATTAAGTTTTTGCATACAAATTTTTAAAATTGTAATACAATTTTTATTTATGAATATTTTTTAATGAAATTTTACTCCTATATTGAAAATGGATAAATAAAAACAAATTTTGAAATTTGTTATCACGAATCCCGCAATT
The DNA here is from genome assembly GCF_958450345.1 of Calliphora vicina. Taxonomy (NCBI): domain Eukaryota; kingdom Metazoa; phylum Arthropoda; class Insecta; order Diptera; family Calliphoridae; genus Calliphora; species Calliphora vicina. Next base: position 64,661,356 of record NC_088782.1, read on the forward strand.
CCCAAAAAAGTATTGAAAAATTCCAAAAATGGGATATTTTGGTTTTTTGACCATAATATCCATACCAGGGGCGACGTTATCGGAACCCTTTACAAAATAATTAAGAACATATTGGACACATAATTAATCTAAAATGGGTTACTATATTTTGATATCGACTATGGGATTTGAGAATTTTTGCCCTAAAGTTGAATTTTACAGAAAAAATAGGCGTTTTTTGAATGGACCTGGTCCCCTTGGTATCAAAAATTATGATTTTTTTTTTCATTTAAAATATTTGGTGTAAAGTTAGCTTTTCAAAAGGTATAAATTCATTATACAGCCTTTTAGAAATTTTTTAGATAACTTAAAAAGAAAAAAAGTACTGTTTTCCCAAAAAAATCGCCTTTTTAAAATCAAATGCATGTAACTTTAGACTCAGTCATGAGTTTTAAACAATTCTATCTTTATTATATATATACATCTGTTGTTAATCCTAAAAAAACTAGAAAACTAGAGAAAATCGGGAAATATTTGGAACCGCGGTCATCAAAAAACTGGAGTAGGGTGGGTAAAAATGTTGAAAATTTAATTTTCAAATGCGAATATCTTCTAAGCTATAAGAGATAATTTAGTGCTCGATGAGAAGATTCTATATGTGTATTTTTTTTGAAATCGGAACACAAACGAAGAAATAGGATCATTTTAAAAATTTACCATATCTGAGGTGTCCTACTTTGGGGACCTCTGGCCCAGCTCGTGAGGTCCAAATTCAAAACTTAAACTCGACAACAGTTTCCCTTTGCGCATGTGCAATTTCATTCAAATCGGTCTAAGAGTTTAGAAGTTACAGATTTATTTCCCTCTTTTTTTCTCATACCACTGTGCGGTCTTCCATTGAGAAGTATTCTCCAAGGCATGCCACCACACAAATATTCCACAGAACAAAATGGGTTTAGCAACTGCTTTGAATATCCAATTGACAACCTTCGGCCCAGTTAGTAGCAAGAATAATATTTTATCTTATGATGCCAAGGTAATTTGCATTATCCCTGATCTCAAGATTGATTCCATTCAGTCTAGGGGGTCTAAAATCATCGATCTTGTACCCCCAAGTGAAGAGATCCAGTTCGTCTTTTGGGGGTTCACAATAAGTCCGCTCGAAGTACTCTACTCACTGTACTTAAAGCAGATTCCATACAGCTATATATTGTATTCAGAAATTTACCAGCTATTCATACCGCAACGTATTCAGCGTAAGCGACTGTTTTGATTCTTCTGCTATCCATTTAGAGCAGCAGGGTATTCATAGCCGCGTTCCACAGAAGTGGAGATACTACACCTCCCCCCGGTGTTCCACGATTTTCCACTTTTGAGACACTGATGCCACTTAACGTAGCGTTATGACTTTTTAAACGAGTATCTTTTCGACTATTCGGTGTATACATAGGTCAATCCCAAGTCTCTTCATCGCAGATAGGATAGCATCGGGCCTGACATTTTTAAAAGCACCTTGTATATCGAGGAAGGCATCAAGTGAATACTCATTATGTGACTCTTCTATGGATCCAACTAGCAACTAGCGAATGTAAATGTGTTTTCACAGATCTACCCTTGGTATAGACATGTTGGAATTCAGAGATGAGTTCCGTTGGAATAGTCATTATCAAGTGTACATCAATTACCCAGCATATGCTTTGCATTGTGTTAGTATTAATAATGATTATTTTGTTATTCTGATAGACTGAAAAGCGATGAATAAATTGAGTTGCATATCCTACTAACACGGTTAAGTGACCTGGTATTCTCCTATACTTAATCGAGGAGCTTCAAAATAGAATTTGAAACACTGTTCTATACATGAGAAGGTTCTGGGTTTCCCGTGACTACCCTTCCCCCAATACCCCAATTAATAACAGTTTCCCTCTTGCAATAGGCATTGTTAATCCTGTTCTTAATGTTCAGCTTCCAGGAAAGTACTTTTCCATCACAGTTCTAGTCTTTATATAGTTCATCAATCACATTGAGTGGTATGATCTTGTGAAAATAGACTTCAACCAATTCTACAAAATATAAACGAATTATTTGTTAAAAATTTATTTGGAAACAGTGTAAATTATTGTGTGTATTGTTAAGTATCCACAAACTACTTAGATCTGTATCTGACGCATAGGTGTGTATCTTATTCTGCTGAAAATCCCATACAAACTCGTAATGATGCACATTTACTCAAAGATTCATGTTTTTTCTATTGAATTGCTTCCATATTGTCGCTGTAGTCGTGTCGAGCTGTCAAATTTTATTGGTTTTTCCTCTAGTTTATTAGTTTATGTGGCATGTCATCATTATATAGATAGTTTTCACATTTTCATGTCCATATTTTCCCCAAAAAAAAATCTAAAGAATATTTCTAGATGTTTTTCATAATTTTGTATAATTTTCGTAAATAAAACTCGTGCAGGTATTTTGTAATTTTATTGTAAATATTCTTTATGTTCTTTGGCGTATGTTTTCATATTTTTATGAGAGATATTTGGAAAAAATGTAATTTAATTGCCAAAGATTATAAATTTTGTTATAATGTTGATAAAATTATTAATAAATTATACCGACATATTAGTTAATCCCCTGTGTCATTAAATGTTTGTAGAGAACAAATTAAAAACAGAATAAATGTCTTTTGTTTTGTATTTAAAAAAAAAAATTAAATAAAATTGTTTAATAATAAAGTCTCTAATATTTTGCAATGTAGTTTTTAATAATTTATAAACGAGTTTAAACAGTTTCCACTGTAAATTCAGTTACGCCTTAAGGTATGCAAATTAATATTTCAAAGCTTTTAAATTTAACTTAACAAGTACATTCCATAATATGTGGTCTAAACTTAACACAACATTATTTTAGTTATTTTTAACACCGTATTAAGTATTTAAATGTTTGAAATTAAATGTTTTGTAATTTTTTTTCTAACTAAATTTTAAATTCGTTTAGGTAATCATCGTTGCTTTGTATTTCACTGCCTTTGATCATTTAAATGGCAATCAAATAATTTATATTTTAATTTGTCTATCGAAATAGAACATTACAAAGTATTTAATATACGGGAGTGAAGACAAAATTGAAACTTTTTTGAAAACTATAATGCGTTATTTCAGTTTTCATTAATTAGCTTTTACCAAGTAAAGGGTGTTTTTATAGACGCTCAGAACATTAAATTGAAATAAAACAGAAAAAAACTTTTTAAATATCCATACACTTAACTTTATTAATTACATTATTACATGAATTTATTATATGATTTAAAATATGATTTCAAAGATCCAAATTTCACACAACCTTCGCAGTAAATCAGACTGTATTTCGGCAATAAAGCTTCGAATATTCGTTTCCAAGTGTTAGATCGTTTCCGATTTATCTGCATAGACCAGGGACTTTATATATCCCCAGATAAAATAATCTAATGACGACAAGTCACATGAAATAGGTGGCCAGTTAATAGGTCCAGGTCGTTGGCCAAATATTCCTCTCAGTGTGTGTGACATGTGCCACCTTCCTGCTGAAAGCACATGTCTGCAATACTAATGCACACCAATTGAGCCAAGAAAAAGTTAGTAAACATGTCTCTATACCACTCACCGTTGACTGTAACGTTCTGACTATAGTTATTTGTGAATACATATGGACCAATGATTCCAAGTGCTTCATAACTGAACAAAATTTTCAAACGAAGAGTTCGACGTTTCTACAATTTTACTAAACTGCTTTTATTTGCAATCAAAAGTATCCGGTTTTATTTAAAGGAAATAAACCACCATTTTTAAAAGGTAAAAACGTTACAATTGGTGTCAGAAGTGGGATTACAAAATAATAAATATGAAGTTTGAAGAGATAATTGAGTAAGTTGGAGCTACCGACAGCAGGTAACAAATCAGATTTGCAAAAGAGGCTGATAGATGAATTCAAGTGGCGTGATATAGACATCGGAACTTAAAAATTTAAATATAAATCAGAAGTTGAAATCTGTAGCCGTGCAGCATGAATTTAGCCACAATGTTTGCTGCTATGATGGAGAAATTTCAAGAAGCCAACGAAACTTCTATAGTCAACAATGAGAAGCTAAAGTTAAAGCTGCAGTTCAAAAAACTTCTATAGTAAACAATGACAAATTATTAGCTGAAGTTGAAGCGAATTTTCAAGAATCATCTAGACGAGAAAATTCTGGAAACGTCTAATGCTTTTAACAGCAGAGGGGATGGTATTGACAAGATGGTGTCAGATTTAGAGAACGATGTCGATCAAACAGCATGATCTAGAAATAAATCAATGCCAGGATGGACCGGTGCGAATTATTCCAGAAACCTCTAGTAGAACAAAGGCTCTACAATTGATGGCAGCAAACCTTTTGGTATTTTCAAGTTCCAGTTTGATGCAGTTGACAATAGGAACTTATGGAACAATAAAGAAAAAGCGATAGAATTAATCTTGTAACGGAAATGGATGCACTACAACGGCGAACATAAAAAATAAATATACCGAAAGAAATTTCGTGGTAAAGTACAGAATGCCAGTGAGACGCTACAAAACTTTGCAATAGAAATCGAGCGTTTGCTGCAGTTTATTTATCCAGGGGAAAACAATGAGATTTTGGAGCATTTGTGAATTATATTTGAGATCCTGAAATAAAAGAAGCGATCTGAGTCTGAGTCACACAGAAGTCATCATTCACTGAAACCGTCTCAATCGCGCTGGTACAAGAAACAGCAAAAAAAGTATTTAAAATTTGTATAAACGAATTTCTAATCACTGTACGAAGTTCAGTCTGGATCGGAACAGTATGTATGGATCTTCCCATAAAAAGTAAATATTTATTATCGAATATCTGGAGAACTATAATAGAGAGATTCTCAAAATTGTGCGCGAGTTATTTTCTTGTCATTGTACATTGTTTTTTTTAACTTTTTATTTATTTATTGAATCTGCCTATATCATTAGGCCTAACAATAAGTGATTAAATCTTATAACTAAAATTAAAACTAATTGCTCTCTAAAGAGAGCATTGCTTAATGCATGGAACTCATCTTAGCGGGGTGGTGGATCTCATCTACAAAGCCTTGATCTGGTTTGGCTCTGTGCGAGAAGCCGAGCAAGCGGATTAGGGTGGGATTGCAGTTTCAGTATTTATTTATCGCGGACTTTCTTAAATGTTTTCATTTCTTATGTACCATGGTGCACCCGTCATGGTCCTAAGAATCCTCGACTGGGCCCCCTGTATAAGCTCAATACTGGAATTACTGGCCGTTCCCCACAATTGGATTACATATGTCCAAATTGGTTTTAAAATGATTTTATACAGGGTGACTTTATAGTCCAGGCTCAACTTTGATTGGTCACTTATTAACCAGTGAAGGCTAGATGCTTTTAACTTCATGTGAAGTCTCTTGGTTTCTATATGACGGACTGAGGTATATTTACATTGTTAAGTGTGACAGGTGGACAGCATCCCCTCCTCAGTGTGAACGTAACATGTTTGCTTTTTAACTCATTTAAACGTATTCTCCATTTGTTTAACCATGTTTCCACATGTCCTAAGTAGCCATCTAGTATACTAGATGCTATATATGGGTTTTCATGCGAGCTAATAATTGCGGTGTCATCAGCAAATGTATAAATAGTCAATTCATCGCTCGTAGGCAAATCAGAGGTGTAAATCAAATAGAGAGTAGGTCCAAGAACACTTCCTTGTGGTACTCCTGTTCAAATCCTATATTCTCTTGTCACGTAATCATTGTACTTAACTGTAAATATACGGTCCGATAGATAAGATTCCAATCGTTTATGAGTAGATGGTGGCAGCAAAAATTTTATTTTATATACCAGGCCTTTGTGCCATACTTTGTCGAAGGCTTGAGCGACATCCAAAAATATAGCTGAACAATATTTCTTTAATTCAAAGGACTTTTTTATCTCTCCGGTTATACGATTAACTTGTTCGATTGTTCCGTAGCGTTCCCGGAAACCAAATTGATGAACTGGAATTATATTTTTCTCATTTAAATGATTTTCTTTTGGAACAGTTTTTCGAACAGTTTCGATAAGCAAGGAAGCAAGCTTATTGGTCTATAGGAGGATGGAGATTTATAGTAGTTTGATACTCAATATTTTGCTTGTGTTATTTTGGTACCATTGCACAGTAGGGGATCTGAAAAAAAAAGTGGAAATAAATCTGTAATTTCTAAACGAATAGCCCATGGCTATAGAGGAGGTGTCGATAAGTTTAAGTTTTGAATTTGGACTTAAACAACCAAGGGGGGGTCGAGCCACAATGCCCAAAAGTGGGACACCTCGGGTATATCAAAAATTAAAAATTTTTATTTTTTTATCATTTTAAAATTTTTTTTAAAATGACCAGCATATGCTAGGTGACAATAGTTAAAGTGTCGGGAGGGAGACATTTGTATTCAAATTATTTATAGAATTTCGGTATCGGTATTTTAGCAGTAACGGTACCTTAGTATTTATTTACCCAATCTCAACTATCCTCAATACACATCAGATCACCTACGATAGTAATTTGTAACCGGAGTATACATACGTAAATATTCTTTGGAACTAAGTATGAACAATATTTTACCAATGACCTTTGCTTTAAGTTTAAAAGAAAAATTAAGGCAATTTTTAACAATACAACTGCATTAAAGAAATTGTTGGAATTCTTTTAATGACATTTTGCAAAGGTCAGTAACTCATTAGTGTTATACGTTGAGTATTTCGAAATCAAGGTATTAAATTTTAATTTCATAACTTCTAAATAGAACCTTTCTTTTGTTATTTGTACAAATGTATGTATTTTCATATTTCATACCACAATTGGTGCAATGCAGACATATTGAATTCTAAAATAAAACTACTTAAAAATATAAAACTCAACTAAAAATAACAAAAAAAAAGCTTACTATAAAAATGTATATATAAGTTCACATATACACACTCATGTGTGTATACGATTGTAATACATATATATGTATATATGGGATATGTGTTACCAATTTTATGTACATACCCTGTCGGACTTGGAGTTAACTTAAATTTAACACATGGTCAAAGAGAAACGAGTCATAAGTGACTATAAACCCAGCTCAATTTTCTTCAGACTGAGTCATTACTCACTCAGAATGAGCCATTCCTCACTAACTATGCATAAGTTTCAGCTAACAACAAGTTAGCTCATTATGAATTAGCTAAAAGAATTAGCTCTATTACTAAAAATCGGTTGTAAATGGGTTAGCAACAAGTGAACATGATTTTGAGTTAACTCTGAATTAGTTTTAAGTGAGCAAAAAGTTAGCTCAATACTTATCGAGAAGAAGTCAGGTGCTATAAAAATAAATAGGTCATCTCTGCATAATTGTTGTGTTACTTCAGAAATCAGTTGTAAATGAGTTAGCAATAAGTCAACTTTAACTTGACTTAGCTCATAAAAGTCCGACAGGGTATATATTAATGCAAGTGCTGCCTACGTTGCACATCTATAAGAACCTTGCAGATCTTGGAACCAGTACTTTTATATAAAACGCTATTAGCTCTTTTGTTTGATTTCATTCTCATCCATTTAATCTATATATCGAAACATGGATAATTTATATGCACAGTGGACAAATCAAAATTTTCTGGAAATTAATCTGGCATTTCTAAACGGCTGGTCTGTTCGGAACTAGACACTATTGCGAACGGACGTGTATTTTTTAACGCTCTGTAAAACGAACAAAAAGCAACATTAAACATTGCAAATAAAATAAAAAAAAAAAAACATTAAAAATTCAATATAACTCTAAACATTTTTTGGTGAAAAATAAATAAAAAACGTTTAAATAAAGTGTTTTTAAAATAAAAAAACAATTCTATCAAAAATAAATAAAAGTGTAAATCACATAAACAGAACCTTTTTTTTCAAAACATAAACAAACAAGAACAAAACAAGAGTGCCAAAATGAGTCAAGCTATTCTATGTAACCAATGTAAAAAAAACATTACAACAACTAATTATGTGAAATGTTTCAACTGCAATTCAAATTATCATTTCACAACCTGTTCTCCACTATCAGAAGCTACATACATGAGCATGTATGGTGAGAGAAAGTCATCGTGGAAGTGCCAAATGTGTAAGCCGAGGAGCCGATCTCCAAATAATCTATATCAGGCTGTTGTTTTCGATGAGGACAACAACAAGAGACCAACGCGAATTGACGACACAGAGATGGAGAATGAACAAACAAAAAAATTTAAAGAGACAGTGTCATTGACCTTTGTCAACACAAAATTATGCTCTGTTCAATCTGTTGTTGCTGAATGCAAATCAGATATCACCGAATTTAAAACTGATTTAAAAGATGTAAAGCGAACGATAGAGCAACTAGCATCAAACGTAAATACATCAAATATACAAATAAAAGACGAAATCCAAAGCGCACTCACAACAATAACTAATACTCTCACAACATTAGTAACTCAAGTGAAAGAGCTTGCTGACAAGGACAAACAAAGAGAAACACAAATCAATTCAATGGATACACGTATAAACAAACTGGAACAACAAATGATTAGTCGAAACATAGAGATCAAAAATATTACGAACAAGCAAATATCTGCATACGAAGTTGTAAAAACCATTGCCTCATCTCTCAATGTTGAAATATGTGAAAGAGATATTAATAAAGCATATCGCCTTAAAAAACAAAACGAAAAAATAATAGTTGAATTCTCTTCGCTAAATAAAAAGACAGAGTTTATGAAGAAGATTGAAAAACATAGAGTTGATGCCAATATTATAAACGAAAACCAGAACAATAAATACATTTATATCAATGACGAATTGACTTTCAATAACCGTCGACTTTTATGGCTAGCCAAGACCAAAGCAAAAGAGGCCAATTGGAAATTCGTTTGGGTAAACAATGGGAATATCTTCGCCCGCAAAAATGAAGGTTCAACATTATTTGTAATCAACAACGCTGCTGATATTGAAAACATAAACAGCACAACAAATTAAACACAAAACCATATTACTTTTTTCTAAATACTTATTTTTTTATATATTTTTTCTTATACCAAAATGTGTAATAATCAAACACAAACAATAAACAATTTTAACCAAATTAACACAGAATTTTTAAGTTATCCTGAAACACTAATATACATGAACATTCGTTCACTAAGACTAAACTTTACATATTTTCTCGCAACAATCAACAATATAATACACAAAATAAAATTTATTGTATTAGTTGAAACAAATATATCTGACAACGAAAACAATTTCTATAATATAAAAGGTTTTAATTCTATATTTCTTAACAGAGAGGGTAGAGGTGGTGGAATTGCAGTGTATATTGCTGAAAGTCTAACATTCAATCACATAGCACTAACCACAAACTCTTTTGAAATAATACAAACAGATGTAATTATTAACAAAAAAACACTTTCTCTCCTTTCCGTCTATCGTCCCCCACATGAAAGAATTCCCCCGTTTATCAACGAAATTGATACAATTATTAACAACATTAAGAAAAAACAAAACATTTTACTAGTTGGAGATGTAAATATCGACATACTAAGAGATAACTCAACAACAACAACGTATCTTAATATGATAACAAGTAATGGTCTGCAGAGTATGGTAAACGAAAGCACGCGTGAAGATCTAAAGAGAAACACAAGAACATGCATTGATCATTTATTTCTAAAAACAAATAAAGCAACAACAAACGCACACGCAGTAATAATTACAACAAACATCTCTGACCACTACTCGCTCTTCTGTTGTGTTGATGAACAAATAACAAATCAGGGTACGGAAAATGCACTAAATCAGGGGACGGAGTTTAACAATTATAAAATTAACAAACAAATACGGGAAATAAATTGGTATGAAGTTACAAACGAAATAACAAATACAAACAGTTTATACAATAAAATTCACGACACGTTCTGTCAAATATATAAAAATGCAATAAATAGAGAAAAAACTATTAAAAAAAGATCAACAAATCCGTGGATAAGTGAGGAAATAGTCAAATATTGTGATATTAGGGATAAACTTTTCAAAAAATGGCGAAATAATCGTAATAATAAAAGATATGAAATTGAATATAAAACTTTTCGAAACTTTTTAACCAAAAAAATTAACTACGAAAAAAACAATTATTATAAAAACAAATTTATTGAAAATAAACGCAATATACGGGCAACGTGGCAAATAATTAACGAAATTATTGGCAGAAAATCAACAAATATTGACAATTTTATATTAAAAAATTTTAAAAACGAAAATTTAAATAATATTTTAAACAAATTTGCGCTAAATTTTAATGAAAATGTTAAAAAAATTATGCATATCTGTAATATTAGAACAATTGATAATGTGTGTAGTAATGTACAAAATTCAATATACGTTGAATACACTAATGAGGAAGAGATATATTATGTTCTAAAATCATTAAATATTAGAAAAGGAGCAGGTTTTGACGGTATACGACCAAAAGATATCAAGATAAATGCTAGTTTTTTAACACCAATCATAACAAAACTAATTAACTCAAGTTTGGAACAGGCAACTGTGCCGAATTTACTAAAAATATCAACAGTAAGACCAATATATAAGAGTGGCAACCAATCCTATGTAAACAACTACAGACCTATTTCCATCCTATCAGTGATAGATAAAGTACTAGAGGAGATTGTTGTTAGACGACTAACAAATTATCTACAAAAGTACAAAATTATCAATGAAAATCAATATGGGTTTCAAAAAGGCAAAAATATTAATAAACTTTTGGGAAACTTCTCAACATACATAAACGGATGCTTAAGCAAAAACATGCATGTTTTAGCTCTTTTTATTGATTTCAGTAAAGCGTTTGACACTCTTTCCCACAGCAAAATGCTTCAAATTCTGGAAAGAATTGGTATCAGAGGAAATATTTTATGCTGGTTTAAAAGCTACTTAGAGTGCAGATCATATTGTGTTAAAATTAACAATAAATTAAGTAACAAAATAGCAAGTGATTGTGGAGTTCCCCAAGGATCGAAACTTGGTCCAATATTATACATCATCTACGCCAACGATATGATGAAATGTCTGATAAATGGAAAAACTTTTGCTTATGCGGATGATACTGCAATAATTGTCGCCGATAAAAGCATAACAAAGGCAACAAAAATAATGCAAAATCAACTGAATGTTGCTACAAAATGGTGCCATGATAATGGGCTAATTATAAACGGAAGTAAAACAAAAGTTATGCATATAAAGCCTCCTCATTTGGAAAATTCAGACATTACACTAAAATATCACGACATACAATGCGCCCATAACAAATCCATGGACAATATAAATGATACATGCTCAACAATAATAGAAAAAGTCGACACATATAAATATCTAGGTGTAATCGTTGATAACAAATTTAAATGGAAGATTCACCTGGAAAAATTACAAAAAAAATTAAGAAAGTCAGCATATATGCTCTTCCATTTAAGCAAGTGTGCTACTTATAGCGTATTACGTCAAGCTTACTTTGCGTTAGTTGAATCCTACATTCGTCACGGAATAACAGCCTGGGGAAATGTGAAATACAGCAGCACATTACAAAAAACACAGAACCAAATACTAAAAATATTATGGAGAAAATACAAATACAACACAACAAACAACACAAACTCAAATGTCCTAAACAACAATCGTCAAACTGAACACAACATAAGATATAACAACTCACCAAATTATAATATTAATATCAATACTAGCAGCGAAAATAATATAAACAATAATAACATAACTACAACAAATATTAAATCAAACAAACTTGCCAAACATCTACACGTCCTAAGCGTTAAACATCTTTTCTACACAACATTAACCAAAGAATTTTACAACAACACCAGCTTTCTACAACCAATTGATCATCCACACAACACCAGAAGCCGTTCCCAAGGAAGGTTCAAGGTTGACCGATTTACGAACGAGTACGGTAGAAGCACACTCCAAGTAACATTACCAACCATTTTCAATAATATACCAATTAATATAATTAATGAAAAAAATTATTCTAAAAGAAATAAACTTATCAAAAATTATTTCATAAATATGCAATAGTTTATAGTAAAAAATAAAATATACATATATATCATATTTTAAATTAAATTAAAAATGAAATGTAAATAATGAACTTTTTAGTTTAGTATATAATACTCCCTGCAGTCAAGCGAAAAGCTTTGCGGGTTTTAATTTAAGAAATCATTGTAAACGAATTTTTAAAATAAAATATATAATATAAAAAAAAAAAAAAAAAAAAAAAAAAAAAAAAAATAATATTTGACATGGGTGTAGCCTAGGAGTATTCGAGTGCAATATTTTAGAAGGACTGAATTAGAAAACTGGCATATTTTTGAATCTAATTGAGATATTGACTTGGTAGTGAATTGAATTGAATTTGTAAGACCAAAAATTAACTTATCTAAACAAAAAAATTAGTTCGAAATAAATGTGTATCAAATTGTTCCTAATATTTGCAATCCTATTAAAATTGAGTTTTACAAACTCAATAACTATGTAATAAAATCTTTGTTTATTAAAGCTACGTTTCCGCATACCCGTAATCGGCACCGAAAACGAAATTCCATACATTTGCACCGAAAAAAAGCTCGTTTCAAAAATCGGCAACGAAAATTGTGAAAGAAACGGCACCGATCAGTAACGAAAAACCTGTCATTTGGGGCCGGAACGAAAACAACTTCAAGTAGGTTGTTTTCGGTGCTGTAGGAACGTTGTTATTTTAATTATTTTTTTATTTCAAATTTAAAGAAAATCAAAATGAATAAAAAATTTAATTTTCTTTATTGGAAGAGGAAAAAACAATAGATTTTGTCAAAAATAATGAAATTCTATTTAATGTGCGACATCCAAAATTAAAAAATAATTTCGTTTCTGTTTTATGCTGCAACTGAAACGAAAACAGTTCAGAAACGAGACGGTGGCGAACACCAATGTTTTTCAGTTTCAGTTTTCGTTATCGGCGCCGATTACGGTGCATGCGGAAACCCAGCTTAACAAAACTGAATGAAATTTCCAAAGTTTTTTTGTCATTCTAAATAACAAAGTTCGAGGACCCATATACTCCTTGGCTACGCCAATTTGATTCTACCCCAATGTGTATTGCGTACAGAAAGAATTATCTTAAGTAAGTAATTAATAATAACGACAATTGGCTTTATGCTACGGAAGCTGTATTAACCGATAGCTTTTTCATAAGGAAACAACTCTCTATAACAGAGGAGAACCCGTTTCCCATTAGGAATTTAGTTGTGCAATAAGAAAACAACTTACCGAGTATGTACTCAAATTTTAAAATTTTTTCTTCTCCATAACCCAACTTTACCTCTGACATCTGTAAACACAAAAAATACGCATGAGGGTCGAACTGTTACAACATCAACCAATGTAAGTTCGACATAAATATATTTTCAGGTATGGTGTATATCATTCATTCCACCGAACATCATTTCAGATTTTGTTAAACTTTGGCAAATGGAGCATTTCCATTTTAAAATTTTGAAAAATCGGATTTTGTTGATCCAAGAACCATACGAAAGGTAATTATATTCTTCTAAAATTTTACAACTGTAATGGAATATTTTAATATAAAACTGCAATCATAATGCAAATGCAATATTCTAATGCATTTTTATTTTTTTACTATAATAAATTATGAAATGTTTAGCATACAGTGTTATATTTGTATTTAAAGAAGTGCAACGCGTTTCTTCATAAAAAGAATCAACTTCCATTTAATTTTATATTTTTATACCCTTCACCTAAGTTTGTTATTCCGTTTGTAATTTCGACAATATAATTTTCGGACCCTATAATATATATATATATTCTGGATCCTTATAGACTGCGGAGTCGATTAAGCCATGTCCGTCTGTCTGTTTGTTGAAATCAATTTTTTGAAGACCACAGGTACCTTCGAGATCCAAATCTTCAATAATCCTGGCAGACATGCTTTCGAGAAGTTTCCTATTTCAAATCAGCAAAATCGGTCCACAAATGGCTGAGATATGAGGAAAAAACCAGGACAACCTCGATTTTTGACCTATATCTGGATTACTAAGTCATTAAAATAGACAATATGGATATCTAATGATAGATATTTCAAAAACTTTGCAACTACGTTGGACCTACAATGCGTCAAAATCGGAAAAAGTTAATTCGAACCTTAATTTTTTTTCACAAAAAAAAAAAATTTTTATTTTAAATTTAAAAAAAAAATTAAATTTAAAATAACAATTCGAAAAAAATTTGTTTCCAAAAAATTTAAAAAACGGCTTTGGAAAAAAAATTGTTGTTTACCTAAAAATATTTAAAATTTGCATATTGAAGAATAATTTTATACCCAAGTGATCATTCAAAATTGAAGCCACTGAGCCATTTCAGATGCCTATGGCATCTACAATCTCTTGCGGTCTCAATCTCCGATCGGCAAACACCATATTGTGATTTTTTTCAATTGTTTCGGGTGTATAGACCTCAATTGGGCTTTCAGAACAGTAAATTACTTTTTTACCATTTAAATTGATGGTGCAGATTTTTCATAGTATTCATCAAGCTAAATCTTTATTTGAGTGATGGGTTTATTCCGCAAAATATAATGCTTAATGAGCAGACAAAATTCACTTTTTTCCAATTACGAGGTAGTCTGCTATCAATGGCGGTAAAACACAAATTAAATGACAGCTTGTTCATATTTTGAAAAGAGTCAACTGACAGATGCCTGTTGACAGGGGCAGTGTTGCACCCTCGTATAAATCTTTTATGGAATAAATTATATTTATATTGTGAATTCAATTGATGTCTTTAAAACTACAGGGTACGATTTAAATATCTGACATGGTGTGATGCATATAACGTAGACTCCATAACAAAATAAGTTCCATTTATATTCCTTATTTTTTTTTTTGGTGTTTGAAGGCAAAGCAACCAAATAGCATGTTTGCCATACAACTGTTATTAAAAATACAAAAATCCAGACTTAATAATAGACCATTCTATTCAAAAAACACACAATTCTATATACATTCTTGCATGTACTTACATGGACTATATAAAAGGTACAGTGCAACACATGATTGTGCAAATATTTTAATATGTTTTCTATTTCACTAATTTATACGTAACAGAGGGAGAGGCTTACTATAAACTAATACAGTTCAAAGTGATTAATGTTTCATTTCTTAAAACTTTAAATGAATTATCTCGAAATTTATGTTAATATCTTTAATAAAGATTCTTTATATATAAATTAGTTACTGACAATAAAATATGTTTCTGATATTGGGGTTATATCTAGGGTAGGGTCAATTATTGATCGATCCTCACAAAATATAGTAGAAAGTTTTAGGTTCATATAAAACTTATTTATGTCTAATTTCAAAACGATATTTCTTATTGTAACATAATTCTGAATGAATTCAAGTCATTTTCTGCAGGGTAACTACTTTACAGTATAATTTCAGAGTACTTAGAACTAATTTGTGCAAAATGGAAAATTCCAAAATAAGTGCCACCCTAATGAATATGTATGTATGTGTTACTAAAAAAATTAAAATATAAATAAAAAAGCAATAGAATAACAATGACGTTGGGTTTTAAAATAAGAATAAAACAATTTAAGGCCTGGGAATAGATTTACAATAAATAGTAAAAATATTTCTTTGGAAATTCACTATTCATTTTATTTTTCTTTCAGCAATTGAAAATGAATTACCATTTTACATGAAAACTTGTTACTTAAAGTTAAAGAACACATTTAAAAATTAACTGTGTATATTATAAATAAGAATTTATTTATTAAATTTGTATGTGCACTGTTGAATCATATAGAAAAATATTTATAAAAAATTTTGATAAGAGAAGTAGTGTATCAAACTTGGTACACTTTCAATCGGAGACCAATGATGGAATGGAATAATGGAATTCTTTCGATTCTTTATGATCCTAATCATCAAGAACTAACCTTTCATAAGTACCCTATTATCAATAATTAAGCCACTTTATTCCACTGATGAAGCAAAAGATGTATATGTTCTTATAGCCACCGATATCTACTAATCTATCGTAGAATTGTACAAACCACTTATGTGGTATTGCATTCCTGGGCTCTAACTGGGCAATAACTCCTAATTTTCCAAGTCTATTAACAGTAGAGTACCTGCCATCTGAACCGCAAGTAACTTGAGATTTTGCTGTATAGTCTGCTCATCCAGGATTGGTTAGTCCTGAGCAGAATTTCCTCCAATAAAACCATGTGGTAGTATCTTTGGATTCACCAATTCCGGTTGGGGATAAGACGTGCCGCAAGCCCTCTGAAGTTTTGAAATGCATTTACAAGGGGAAAAATGCATTTTTCTTAGTTTTTGTAAAAATGTTGCCATTAAAAAAATACTTTTGCAATTTAATTTAAAAGAATCGAAATGTGTACGTAACTGTCGTTTTAATGAGACATAAAAAACAGAAATTGGTCAAAAAATTTTAAAGTTATTAATAATTCGCCAGGCCATTATCGTGTCTCAGGCAACTAGAACAAGAAAGGTAGGAACAAAATTAACATATTTTGATAAATATTAAAATAAAAGCTCATTTTTACTTAAAATATGTCCATATTTACTTGTATATGAGTTTTTGACTTCGTAGGATACCGTTAACCTATTCTTAGGTATGAACAAAAAAATTAAATTTTTTTAACGGCAGTTTCAAAACTCCATTTTCAAATTTTTAAAAATTTTGTTAAACAAATTACAGAATTTTTTGATCATCTCATTGGGATTTATTGAGAACATAATAGGGAATACAAATGTGAAAAAATTATGAAAATATCTTTTATAGTTTTTCCGTACCTGCGATTTAAATTTTGAAATTTTCGAGAAAAACCAATTATTTGGAAATTTTTTGGCGAATGAGCTCTATTTCCCTACTCTTATGAATTTTAAGCAAAACTTATTCAGAATATTATAGTCCAGATAATTCTAGATATACTCTGAAACTTTTACTAAAATCGGAGAACGTTAATTTTTCAATATTTGGAATTTCTCTTGGAAAGATTTCGAAATGTTCGAAATGTTGTATATTTTTGGGCCGATTTTGATGAAATTTAACAAGAATATAACACAAAGCCTAGTATTTACAAAAGCAGCAGAAAAATTAAAATTAACCCTATATAGCACTTGGGGTTAAAATGACCCCAAACTTCTAAAACCATAAAAAAAATTATGATTTTAAAAGTTTGGAGTCATTTTAACCACAAGTGCCATTAAGCGTTAATTTCCATTCTTGTGCTGTTATTATAAACCCTAGAGTTTATGTTATATTTTTCTTAAGTTTCATCAAAATCGGCCCAAAAGTATATAATATTTCGCTATCTCTCCATGAAAAATTCCAAATATTGCTCATTGTCATCAATGGTAAAAGAGTGGTTCTCGCTGTTCTTTCATGTAATGCTTCATTTTATTAATCCTCAACTGTCTAAGCCTTTTGGTTGGCAACACAAATGGCGGCACATTAAGTTGTTGGTGAATTTTGGAACACCCTTACTAATCATGGTGAAAGGTGTACCATTCTCCTGGACGTACCATTCTCCTGGACGCAATTCATTACATAGCAATTCATTAATACGAGTATCCATAAAAGGATAAGGTTAGGTTAAACAGGCTGGCTTAGGTAGTAGTGACATACTTGAGTTAATATGATACCTTGAAAGAAAGAGTTGAGGTCAAGAGTAGGAACAAATCAGTATCAGCTTTAACCGTATTCCTTACCCAAGCCATTCAGTTACTCTAACGAATGCATATATCCTTCTTATATTCAACTTTTGACAGGTTCGTCAGATCGTTCATCGCTAAAATAATCTAGGAACGGATAGAGTCGATGCACATAGATCCAAATTAGTTGTTTATAAACACCCCTTATAGATTTCGCAACAGCCTGGCTCACATAGTTGGGGGTAGTGCACTAAATGTTGATTGAAATCAGCATTGCACTATCACTCACTAAAATTGCCAAAAATTTAGTTTGCACTATTTTTTATCAGCTTTAGTTATAATGCTTATTTCATAACTAGCACTAAAAAAAATAGTGATAGTGATCATTTTTTAACGAAGATTTAGTGCAAAAATCTGCACTATAATTAATTAGTGCAAAATTTTAACCTGCAATCAAAAAAAGCTAAATTTTCAAAAATGAGTAGTCATGAAATTGTTGAATTTGGATTCAATTTCAAAAATAGAAATTTTAAATATTTTTTGTTATTTTTAATGAAGTATTAGTCTTAAGTTTTAAATTAGTGCACAGAAATAAACTTAAACCATTTTGAACTTAAAAATTTAGTGCACAATTTGAAGTTGCACTCAAATTAGTGCAAAAAAAAGTTGCAATAAACTGATGATTGCATTTTTTTAAATCAACTAATTTAATTTTGAGTGCAAAATTTTTTAACTCACTATCACTAATGTTTAGTGAGGCTGCTAATTTTCAACTCATCACTAAATATGAACAAAATGATTGCACTAATTTTGCACTATCACTAGGTATTAGTGCAAACTGCAAAATTAGTGCACTACCCCCATCTATGCTGGCTCAGTATAAATTCGAACATCAACCCCGTGTATCCGATAAAACCTTAACCAATTTACATTGGTCCGGAAGTCTAAAAGATTTTATCCATATTGGTGAAACATATAAGCCACCGACAATACCTTTCAACTCATTTGAAACATCAGCGAAGATCGCAAATTGACTTTCGTCATGAGAATAGCCAATATATGGAAAATTCTACGTCGAAGAAAGTTTTGGTAGTGAAGCATTGGATATAATGAAATACTTAAGAGCAACTCCCTTTGCTTCTATAATCCTAAGTGTAGAAGTTCGATTTTCTAAAACGATTTACGATGGGTGACTTTGAAAGAGCATCATACATCATTATTGCCCGTAGAAGTCTTACCCCATTTGGGGATAAAGAATCAGCCATCGCATAAAAAGGGTTGCATTATGCCTCAAATCCACCGTTATAATTCCGTTAGGTCCCGACGATTTAACCCGGTCAAAACTATAGAAGACCCACTGTATTCTATCCCTACAAAGAAGTACAGTGGTTTCAGTTGTGTCATAACAAAACTGATCGTCATACCCCTCCGCCAGGGATATACAGGCAGAAAAGTGGGTATACATAACAATATGTATGGTATCATGTCCACCATTGACCAACTGTATAAAACTCGAGGCAAGAGGGGTCGTGATAGAATTTTACTTAAACGACTAGTCTTAGTGGATTTCTTCTTACTGCTATACAAAGATATCCAAGATATCTTTTTTTCACCACCTGGATCCGCGCCTGGTTAACCTAGTGTTATTACAATCTCATCGTAATTATAGAGGTAAAGATATCACAACCACTTCTTGAACCCATTCTATGGAACACTACTTTGATTCTAAAATACTTCTATAGAGATTTTTAGGATTAATTCTAAATTTATTTCGAATTTTTTAAAGTTTTTTGTGATTTTGATCTTGAAGATGATGTTTTTTTGATTTTATATGTTCACAATTTTGTTCTTTATTACAAGGGCTACAACTTTGCCTCAGTGAGTATATCAAAATTCCGAACTGTTTGCAAGATATGTGAAAATGATCACTTTTTTGCAAAAATTACACCGATGAAAAATTAAAAAAAAAATGCATGTCTTTGGGCATTTTTTGGTATTTTATCACTACCAAATACAGATCATTACTATAGCGCCATGTATATTTGGTTTTGGTGTCGATTTGGTTGGTTGGCCGGGATGCACGTACAATCTCTTACGTTTCCTGTGCAAAACGATTTTCTTTTATAGCGTTCAAACATCATTTCGGACATTCAAAATCTCCCTTCAAGGTCTCTGGGCTTCAATTCGTTTTTTTTTTCGTTTATTTATCAAAAAAATTATTAACTTAAACTGCAAATAAACAAACAGTTAATAAAATACATTTTTTGCAAATATAGTCCCAAAATCGGGCACTCAGATGCGTTTAATATTTACATATTTACAATATTTTTTAAATAGTTTTGTATAATATTTTACTTATAAGTATTGTTAGGTTTAAATAATTATTATATAATGTGAAGCAAAAGTTTTTTCAAAATCTTCACCAAATTATAATTGTAAGGTTATTAATAGTCAATAAGTAAAAGAGAACAATTCGTATGGTACCCAATTTACCTGCTTTTGGATGAATCCTGCTGCTCCCAAACGTTTTGAAATTGCTGCTTCAGTAGTTCCCAATGATTTTGCAAGCTCTTTTTAAGTTTGACAACAATCTTCATGGAATAATGCCCTCACTTCTTTGTCTTCCAACTTATTTAGCTGTCCTGGGCGATATTTGTCTTCCATGTCAAAATCTTCACTTCTGAACCGCACAAACCAAATTGAAGCGAGAATTTAATGTTCTAAAAATGACAGGGTGTCAAATTTTTTCCAAAATTACCGTAAATGCTTTCGATTCTGGGAACCCTTTTTCGTAAATTAATGTATACTTATCTTAAATCCTGAAATGCTTTTATAACAATACTTAAGTTATTTTAAATATTTCTTAATAACTACTGCTTGCAAGTGCAAGTGTGTGAATTTGCGTGAACTGTATCCTTATGCTGTTGACATGTGAGCTTCATTTATTACACACATGCCAACAAGCATATTAAATATATAAAATAAAATAGACATAATTATGACTACATGCAGAAATACCAACATATCAAAGTACTCCTTGCAGTGAATGAGTCTATAATAAATATAACCTTAATAAACATATAAGCCCTTTATAACCCAGCTAATCACAAAGATCAAAAAGTGTTCATGGTTTTTATCAATTGACTATTTAGAATTATAGAGTAACTTCGGGTAATGTGGACTACCGTTTTGTTTTTTCTAAATTTTGGCCTCAATATATATGGATATTAAAAAAGTTGTGAAGCAATAAATTAGCTAATGTATTCTGTAATTGTTTTTGCAGTTGAAAATTTTTTCCGTCAAAGGATAAAAAATTTATGTGAAAATATTGTAAGGAACCCAAAAACCAGCATTATAAAAATTGGAGGGTAATATAGACCACTATATGAGGGTAATGTGGACTAGTATTTAATAAATAAAATTCATGAACCAGCTAATCATGAATGATTAAAATATTTAATTTCAATATATTTTTATTAATAGACGCTTGCTTACAAAGTACATAGTTATTGCCGGGTAATATGGACCAGTACACAATGGGGCAGAATCGAAATTTTTTGGAAATAATTCTGGCATTTCTAAACGGCTGGTCCGATCGGGATAAAATTTGAGTTGGGTGTAGCCAAGGAGTATTCGAGTTTAAGTTATTAAAATGAGCCCTACAAATAATCCAGGGGCGGCGCTATGGGGGCTCAAAGTAGGGTACCTTCGACATGTAAAATTTTTAAACACGTGCCATGTTTTTGTTTCCCATCCGATTTCAAAGAATTTTATATTTTTGGAAAGCGCTCGGCTTGAAAAAATATAATATGTAATAAAATCTTTATTTATTAACGAAACTCAATGAAATTTTCAGCGTTTTTTAAGTTTATCATTCTAAATAACAAGGTGTAAAAAAATTTGTCAAAAGATCAAAGGGAATCCAGAAATTCCTAAAAATTGGAGCGAAAATCCCAAAAATGGTATTTTTTACAATTTTGCCTGTAGGGTCCACATTTCCTTCGGGGCTGGGAAAATACTTTGGCGATAAATAGGGAACACATCAAGGTTTCTAAAGCTGCTTTCCGTTTTCTGATCCCAGCTTTGGGATTTTAGAACATGTGTCCCAAAGTAGAAATTTTGATAAAAAATAGGTCAAATTACGAAGGACGTAGGGGCGACATATTAAAAAAATTAGAAATTTTTTTTATACCAAAATGTTCTCCGTAAAGATACCTTACAGAAAAACATAAAATTGTTGTATGTTCTTAAAGAAAGTTTTTTTTTAATAAAAAAAGAGTTACGTCACCGTTTCGCCCAAAAAACAGCAAAAATCTACTATTTTTTTAATATTTAAATTGAAAATCGTTTATTTTTGGATCCATAATAGATATTGACTTGAAATCTTTTGCATATTATTGGTAAAGCAGACCAAGGTATGGCAAAATTTTAAAATTTCAATTTTGAAATGCCTATAACTAGGAAATTATAAGAGATAAATAGTACACGCAAGCATGTTTTTTCAAGATCTAGCCGAGCGCTTTCTAAAAATATAAAATTCTTTGAAATCGGATGGGAAACAAAAAAATGGCACGTGTTTAAAAATTTTACATGTCGAAGGTACCCTACTTTGAGCCCCCCTACAGCGCCGCCCCTGGATTATTTGTAGGGCCCATTGTAATAACTTAAACTCGGATACTCCTTGGCTACACCCAATTCAAATTTTATCCCGATCGGACCAGCCGTTTAGAAATGCCAGATTTATTTCCAAAAAATTTCGATTCTGCCCCACTGTGCAGTAGTACATAATCAAGTAATTTAAGTGGTCCACATTACACGAACTTGGGTTATAGTGGTAAAAAATTATTTTTACCTAATAATCTAAATCTGCTTAAATTCTTTCCAAATATATGCAAAACTACGTGTCCACTTTAACTATATAAAACCAAGTAACTGTACCAAATTTTGTTATTAACTTGAGCCGAAACAAATGTTGAGCACGCGCATTAATTTCAATACAAGAATAAATAGCCAACATATCAATTACTCATGAAAGCAAATGTGCAATTGCCGTTTCAAACAAATTGTAAAATTTACAACAAATCAGTTTTATCATACCTTCAATAGTTTCTGAAAAAGACACTGAAAATTTCAATGCGATATGTTAAATCTTAAGCAGTCTATTTTATATAACAAGTGCATATTTAAAGTTTCTCCAAAAATAACATTTAAAGCAAATTTTTCGGACCATTCAAATTACCATTCCCAAAGCATGATATTGCAATGATTTCTAGTGTCACAGTATTATACACATAATGACATTAACGATAACAAACACAAATATTCCTGGGCAAACCGAGGTGCCCTACTTGAGTGAAGTAAGCCACTTGAAAGACTATATAATTATTTTTTTTATTTTTTGTTTATTTAATAGATAATAATAAAATGATTACAAAAAATTAATCATAAAGAATAATAATTATCTATATGTGGCTTAACTTATTAGTTGTTAGCCAGATTGGCAAATACGAAATTAAGTTTAAATTTAAGATATAATAAGGGAGATTTGTACATAAAACTGTTTAATATTATTCAAATTCAGTAATTAACAGTTTTCTATATCTTAAACAAGACTCTAAATAGTTAACAAGATTATTAAAAGAAAATGAGTTTCCGTTAAGAATATTTATAATCTCAGATAAATTAAGTTGGCTTTTATTGAAATATTTTATTCTAAATCCGTTGAAGATAGGACAGCACATTACTATATAATTATTATTTTATGTCTAAATACTATGTGAAATTTAATTTTTTTAAATCATTATTAGGGGCTCAGGTGTAATAGCACTACATCATATTAACAAGTACATACTTGAAAAATGTCTCCATACAGTTTTTATTCTGTTTTATTTTGACTTGACTTGTATAAATTAAATCTGTATCAAAAAATTAAAAATAATGGAAAAAACTAAAAATATGCTACAAAAATGTATCCTTTGTCATTGAATTTCTTGCACAACACATGTTGTGAAGTTAAGGACACAATATATTAAATGCACACACACATATGCCTACATACATACACAAACTCAAACATATACATACATTCCTGTCAAGTATGTTTTGGCGGTCATTAAGACAAAAAAATGCTTTTGGCTGGGCCATATACATATGTATATTAGGGTGGCTCTTATGTGGGACACATTTTATTTTCGGTGCTCCCAAGGTTCACTGTCATCTAAAAACCTAATGCTGAAAACTTTAGCAAAATTGGATACATTTTAGAGTTCATACATTTTATTTGAATTTTTGAGTTTTAATAAGCAGCAATACTTACATATTTTCATAATTTAAAAATTAAATGTTATAAAAAAGCCTATACAATTTTGGAAACTCCATCAAATATATGGGGGATTTCATGTCAAGTGAAGCAACTTTTGAAATCGAAGTCTTTCGATCGGGATGAACCCCGATCTATTAGATAGTAATTCAGACACAATTTTTCAACAAGATCGGTGGAGAACTTTCTGAGTTAGAGGGGTTAAAAATTTGACATTTTGGCGAAGCAGGTGTTTTTTCTCATCCATGTAACTTATTACCTATTCTTCTTAGCAAAATGTATATAGATAGCTATTTCTTCAATCTTTCGAAAAAAAATTGAAATTTTTTTTCCGAAATCAAAAACTTTTTTGAATTTTTTTTTTTAAATGGGCCCTGTTTTGCTCAAAAAAAGCTTAGATATTTTCTTTGAAGACCTATTTTGTCTCGTAGTGGGATGCGAGTTCGATATCTATAAAAATAAATGTTTTGTAACTCAAAACATGCAAAAGAGATCAAAAAGCTCTTAAAGGAATAGACTTTTAAGCAAAAAAAAATTTTAAAAAGGGCCACTTTTGGAAAAAAATTCGATATTGCCAAAAAAAAAATCAAAAATTGTATATCTTGAGTTACAAAACATTTATTTTGCTATATATCCTACTCGCATTCCACTAAGCTGCCAAATAGGTCTTATAGGAATAGAACAAAGCTTTCATATAAGCAAAAAAAAAAATTAAAAAAAGCGCAAATTTTGGAAAAAAGTTAGATTTTGCAAAAAAAAAAGTCAAAAATTGCATGTTTTGTGTTACAAAATATTTATTTTTATATATATCGAACTCGCATCGCACTACTAGACCAAATAGGTATTCAAGGAAAATATCTAAGCTTTTTATTAAGCACAAAAAAAAACAAATTAAAAAAAGTGTCCTTTTTGTAAAAAAAAATCAACAAAGTTTTTGATTTTGCAAAAAAAAATCCAAAATTGCATGTTTTGAGTTACAAAACATGTATATTTATAGATATCGAACTCGCATCCCATAGGTCTTAAAGGAAAATATCTAAGCTTTAATTTAAGAGAAAAAAACAAAAAAGGGCCCTTTTAAAAAAAAAGTCAAAAAAGTTTTTGATTTCGGAAAAAAAAAATTTTTTATTTTTTTTTTAATATTTTTTTTCCAAAGATTGCAGATATAGCTATCAAAACTGTTTGGAACACATTTTGCTAAGAACAATAGGTAATAAGTTAAGGATGGGAAAAATCATATATTTGGCCAAAATGTCAAATTTTGACCCCCTATCAGAGAGTTCTTGACTGATCTTATTCAAAAATTGTGTCTGAATTACTATCCAATAGGTCTAACCTCGGTGTAAATTTCATCCCGATCGGAAAAAATCGATTTTAAAAGTTGGTTGGTTCACTTAACTTGAAATTCCCCAAATTAGAGTGAAAATCAGTATGGAAAATAATTGTTGTTCGAATTTTTAAGTGTGCTGACAATTTTAGCCAAATCGGTCAACGATTTCGGGACGCGCATAGAGGTCAAAGGTCAGATTTATGCAAAATTTTACTATTTATATGAAATAAATTTGTGAAATTCCTTAACATTCTGCATTAATTTACAAAAATACGTAGATTTATTTATATTAATGAAAATGACAGTAAAAAAATCTTTTTTCAGTTTTTGTAAAAATTTTGCTATGTCTTCCGATCGGGATGAAATTTGCACTGATGTTAGACCTATTGGATAGTAATTCAGACACAATTTTTGAATAAGAACGGTCAAGAACTCTCTGATAGGGGGTAAAAATTTGACATTTTGACCAAACATGTGATTTTTCCCATCCTTAACTTATTACCTATTGTTCTTAGCAATTTAGGAAAAAAATTAATATATTTTGAGGAATATTAAAATAAAAGGTAAGTTTTACTTAAAATATATCCGTATTTACTTGTGTATGAGTTTTTGTCATCTTAGGATACCGCTAACATATTCGCAGGTATGAACAACAAAAATTATTTTTTTTTTACGGCAGTTTCAAATCTCGATTTTCAAACTTTTAAAAATCAAGTCCCCATAAAAGGTCTAAACTACATATTGATGGCCGGTATACAAGATTCGGCACAGCCGAATATAACTCTCTTATGTGCTGTTTTTCTATAGCGAACGAGTGCTTTGAGTGGACATGTTTATTGTTTTTGTTACAATAACAAAACACATGTTAAATTTCCACTCAAAGTACTCGTTTGCTATAGAAAACCAGCACATTAATCTTTAATACTCATTTTGAGTTTTCTGACTAATTTTTCTTTAGACAAAACCATATTTGATTTCAAGTTTATGTCTATAAATATTTTATTTGATTTGATTTCTTCAAAATTCAAAAAGCATACAATTTGACAATTAGATAATTGCAAGCATTTTCAACTATGTATTTTTGATTCCATACAACTGAAGTCATCCCTATTTACACTACATATCGTCACCTAAAATGCAAAATAACGTAACATCATTTATCATAAGCTTATAGGAGAAACAAAAAACGATATAAAATGTAAACTACTTGAGATATTGAATCTGAATTACAATGAAACTAGAAATATATTTTATTAAAAAAAAAACTTATTTTTTAAGATATTTTGAATTGTTGTTTTCTAAAACCAAAATAACGTATCATCAATATAAATTTGTATGAAAAAATAAAATAAATTTTAAATAAAAATATGTTTTTTTTTACTTTAAATATAGCATTATAGATATTTTTATATTTTTAACATTTTATTTTAATTTAATTAGCTTATTTTAACTACAAAAGGTACTTTATTAAATTTTCATAAAGGCTGAAAAGATAAAAAAAAAAATCATAAATTGTTTTGCATTTCAGGTGACGATATGCAAAATAAAAATGACTTTATCTGAGTATATATCCTTTATCTAAGTATGTATGTGTAAGTAAAAAAGAAAATAATGTTCATATCCTTTTTAAAAAATTATCCACACTGCTATGAACGTGATAAAAGTCTAATGAGTTTAATAAACACAACGACTATTTATATTTATTTATACTCGTACTGTTCAATGTTCGTTGCAAAATTTCAATGAACTAAAAATATTAAAGACCATTAAAACCAAGTACACAGTTTAACTGGCATGTATGTTTACAGCAACCAGTCTGAGTGGTTCCTTCTAAAGTTTATTTATAATAAATAGATTTTACTCAATATCACAAGATTAATATAATAATCTAAAGAATATTTTTGACGCCATACATGACACTGTTTTTGTAAGCTTTATCGTAATGTGACGCTACAGAAAAATGTCCTAGACCCAAATATGAAAAATGTGATGTTTAGTCACACAAAAAAAAATTAAGAAATGGTATTTAAAGAAAAAATGTTTAGTTTAAAGGAGTTTTTAGATAATTTATCTAAGAAATATTTTATAAATAAGAAATTTAAGAAATATATTAATATTTCTTACTAAAGCAATCGATATCACCCATCAAGCCATGGCTTATTACAATCTTTAGAGGTAGCCTGCAAACAGTATACATTCCGAAAGAATGGATCCTCCCTCGAAGGTGTTTATTTGCAAAGCGGAAAAGATATACCACATTACCGCAAAGGATCATAGACCGATCAGAATATAATCGTTTTTATTGCAAAAACAAATTTCACGGTAAGATCGCCACTTTTGAATGGTACTATTCTAAAAGTTTGGATAGAAGCCAAATATCTTGGCTTCATTCTACACTCTTATCTCTCATGGAAATGTAATGCTGAGTTTCGAATGAAAAAGACCTTTAAATTTTGTGGGAAGAAATGGACTCTCAAAACATAAATATCTAGTACACTGGATATACACTGCTGTCATAAGACCTATCTTGACCTATGGCTCTATTTTCTGGTGGAGAGCGGTGGACATTAAAACACACCTCTCCATTCTGAGCAAAACTCGCCTGTTTTGCTATTACTGGCTCTATGAATTCGAACTCCACTCCTCATGTCTGTAGACGATGCTAGATCTACCTCACCTTAAAATCTATATCACATATTTTTCAGCTACGCCTGCTTTAAGACTCAAGAAGTCAGGCTTACTAAAGCATGACCTATTACGAAATATAGTCAGGCCAATCTTGGGGCAACGAACGTACTATAGTATAGTACCTATACCGATATTTATGGGGTCTTTAGGATTATAATACTGATTAGATAATGGGCGATCTCAATATACACTGATGAACTTAGCCTCTTGGTCACTCTCAGACTACCTACCTACTACCTCTACCGTCTTCCAGGCATAGGTGTAAGTCATCGACACAGCCTGGAGAAGAATTCGGAAATTAAATACCCAATCTTCAACCACAGATATCTACGTGGACAGCGGTGCATCAATCAAAACTCTTAACTTCAACGTAATAAGGTTAACACGATTGCCCGACTTTGACAACACCTATCTAGCTAATATGGGCTCCAGGTCATGATGGCATATAGTGAAATGAAATCTCTGAGGATACCAACAAATTGGTCGTCTGCGTAAATGGGCGTTCATTTCACCTTTGCTACGATATCGAAGAATACAATCGTAATTTCAAACTTAAAAATATCGGAAAATTAATAAAAAGTAAATATTTCTAATAGTAGTTTTTTAATTTTTATTGATAAAGAACATGAACTACTCAATTTTATGTATGTATATCAAATAGACATTTTTTAGAAACCGGTTTTCGGTTTCTTCGAAAATTGCAATTTAATATAAACCGGTTTCGGTTTTTTTATAATAACCGGTTAACCGGTTTTTTGGAAAAATATTAAAACGCCTAGAAATAAGAAGAAAACATTTTTTATTTATTAAAATAATAGTGATTAAAACCATTTTGATTACTTATTTTATCCTTCCCAAGGTCTTCGGTTCAAACCTGACCCATTTTGAAACTAATATTTAATTTTTTCTAAAAGTGTGGTGGATATTTTTGATATTTTATGAATGTTATTTCATTTCAAATGTCAACAACTATGTTAAGTTTTTAAAAAAACAAATTGACAAAAAAAATATCTATAAACTTGTTTGGACTTAAGGTCTTTTGTTACATACAATTAAGTTAAATTTTTTCAGAACTTTGGTAGTACTACTATATTTGGTAGCTCTAATATATATCTGTCTCTTTTCATCATACTTGCTGAACCACTGTTTTTCTTATCCTTCATAAGGTCTTCGGGTAAAATGTTACCCATTTTGAAATTAAAATTGCATTTTTTCTAAAAATTAGTGGTTGATATTTTTGATATTTTATGACTTTAATTTAATTTCAAATGTCAACAAATACGTGAGGATTTAAAAAAAATCTATTTTCTATTTGGGTAAAATTTGACCAGAACATTGTTAACGTCAGTAAATTTGTAGGCCTTATGAAGGTAAAATAATCTCTTAGGAATAAGTAAAACACAGTTTAAATGCTTTGGAATATGTATATCGATTTGTTTTTGGTGTATTTGTAGGACATATAGAAAACAAAGCATTGAGTAAGTTTTCAGGCTTTCCATATCACTTGTGAGATTTTCTATATATAAAAAGTCTTCTAAAATAGTTGAAGTATTTGTTTTAGTTTTTTTTTGGGATTTTGAATATTTTTTAAAGTTTTTAATACACTAAAACTCATAGAAACACACTTTTAGAAAAAACCGGTTATTCGAAAACCCGGTTTCTTCGATATTCGAAATGTGAGCTTTTCAAAAAAACCGAAACCGACCTTACCAAAAAATCCGGTTATTAAAAACCGGGCTGATCACCCTAATATCAAACTATAAACTAACATTTTGTGAAAATCAGCGAATTCACTTAAATGTGTATAAATTCGAAAAGAATCCATCGATATTTATGATCTTATTTTGTTCCTATTACATGTGACTTTGCGATAAAGTAATAAATCTGAACAATTTTTGTAGTTTGCGATTTTTAAAATACAAATTTTAAATATTGTTAGGTAAACAAAATTTAAAATTTCTTTTTTTCAAAATTGTTTATAAAAATTTTTAAAAAATTTTTTTTTCCTTTCGATATTTATTTTAAATTTTTTTCTAATTTTTTTTAATTTTTAAAAAAAAAATTTTGGAAAAAAATGTATCACAAAAAAATTAGTTTGCCAAAAAAAAATCGTGTTAAAAAATATTCTTCCCGATTTTGACCCATTTTAAGTCCAAATTATTATAGCCTTATAACATCATTGCAATGAACTTTGAAATGTCTATCACTAGAGATCCATATTGTCTATATTAATGACTTAGTAATCCCGATATAGATCAAAAATCGAAGTTGGGCCGGGTATTTCCTTATACCTCAGACATTTGTGTGACCTACAATGAATCGAAATCTGGAAAAATATTTTTTAACCCGAATTTTTTTTCATCTCAAAAAATTATTTGTCATAAATCTTTTTCCAAAAAAAATTTTTAAAAATTTAATAAAAACTGAAAAAAAAATTTTAAAAAAATTTGGAAAAACACATTTTAAAAGTTTTGAAAAAAATTAAATTTTGTTTACCTAAAAATATTTAAAAAAATTATTTTAAATTATAATTTGGTGAATGGTATATAAGATTCGGCACAGCCGAATATACCTCTTAGTGTGTCCAAAAAAAACGGCAAATTTCGGTTTAGCCGAAAAAGTGTGTTTTTGAAAAAACTAGTTCTGAATTTGGTCTTTTAAAAAAACCGGTTAACCGGTTTACATTAAATTTTTATTCAATATGAAAAACGTCTACTTAAATCTATTTTTATTTGTGGACGCTCATTCTACGAAATATTGTTAAATGCTACAATTTTCTATAAAATAAATCAATATTTTTACAAATGTTATCAAATTTTTTCAAAAATATGTTTAAATGAGCTTTAGAAAATATATTTCATTAAAACCGGTTAGCCGTCTTACAAAAACCGGTTTGTCGAAAAACCGAAAAGATAAAGAAAACCGAAACCGCTCATGTCTTCAAAGATGAAAAAACCGGTTGACCGGTTTTCGGTTTCAGTTTTGGATACTCTAATAGCTCTATAAATTGTTTACTTAAAAAATTAAATAAAAAATTCTCCATTTTATCATTTTAGTACTGGTGCATCAAATCTATATAGTGGTTATTCAAGCCTTTTTTTGTGGTCGACTTACATATGTAATTCTTAATTATGTTAGGGGTTTCGGATAGTTCATTACAACAGACACACGTATATCGCCATATCGTCTCCGCTATAAGGGCTATGTAATACATATTATACTGTTACGTTTTAACCTTTTCAAAACGTTGGTTTATTTCCTTTAAATAAACCGGATACTTTTGATTGCAAATAAAAGCCGTTTAGTAGTTTGAAAATTGTAACAACTCTTTATTTATTTAAAATGTACAACAACAGAATTAAATAGTCACTCAGTGTTTCTTTATACACGTTTATAAATTCGCAGAAATACAGACACACTTTGTAATGTACACGAATTCACTTGCAAAATACAGCACACTTTACACTCAGTTGATGTTTATTCGAATAGCGTCTCTGATAAACTAAACTAACGACTGCAACCTTTGCCACTATTTATAACACTGCCATCTGCACTCTAGATTGTTCTTTAACTGTCAAAGCTCGTAAACATTCAGCTCAAAGCTTTTATTTAATGGTAATAATGCCCACAGATATGTTACAGTTTGAGAGGCACTGCTTTCAAATAGCATTATGCAACTATAAATCAGCCGTTAAAATCATTCTATTTGAATTCAAGTACAATTTCGTAACAATACTTTAAGGGGTAAAAAATGTGGAAATTAACGCTCATAACATAACTAATGTATTTTATATATCAAAAATTCAGATAACCAAGTAATGGACATATTGAAAGAATAATAATAATAATATTATTCATTAGAATTCGGCACACACTTACGATTAATATTTATATTTACCTTATAACAAATATCTCCTTATGTTCATGTCCTGGTAAATAATAGAAACCATCCACATTTTAAATTAAAAACATTTACCTTTATTTTAAAGACAATATTTAGGTTTTTTATAGTTTTCCATTTTTCTGTTTATTTTTTTTTTACAAATAAAATATGAAAATAGTAAAACTTAATTAAAACACAATTAATAATATTGTAATATAATCATTTTAATATCTGCAGTTTAAATTTTAATAATGATTTCTTTGGTTTTACTGAAATATATATTTGTTTTTTTTTTTTTGTTTTTGTTCTTTTAAAGTGCATTTTGTTATTTAATAGTTATACTATGTTTAATAAGTTAAAGACAATTGATTATGATTAGTTTTAAAAATATTAATTAAACTAACATATATACACACGTAAATTCTCTTTCTCTTTTAAATAAAAATTTGCAATACTTAAATTAAGTAGCTTTTCTAGACTAAATTTTAATAATTTCATTTATATGCTTAAACAATTTCTCTAATTAAATAAAATTAAAAATTATTTAGAGCTTTTTATACCCTACACCACCATAGTGGGGAGGGTATTATGCGTTTGTGCAGATGTTTGTAACGCCCAAAAATATTAGTCTAACACCCACCTTAAAGTATACCGATCGACTTAGAATCACTTTCTGAGTCGATTAAACGATGTCCGTCCGTCCGTCCGTCCGTCCGTCCGTCTGGTTGGCTGGCTGGCTGTCCATGTAAACCTTGTGCGCAGAGTACAGGTCGCAATTTTGAAGATATTTCGATCAAATTTGGTACATATTACTTTTTCGGCCCAAGGACGAAGCCTATTGAAACTGGCTGAAATCGGTCCATTATTTCACCTAGCCCCCATACAAATGTCCCCTCGAAATTGGACTTTATCGCTCATAAAAGTTTAATTTATCTATGTATCTACACAAATTTCGCTCCAAATAAGTTTTATATATACAAAATTCATGTCACCAAATTTTGTTACGATCGGTCCATAATTAGTCATAGCTCCCACATAGACCCGCTTCCGAAAATCACTTTAACGTGCATAAATCGCTTAAAAATGTTGGTATACACACAAAATTCAACATAGTTAACTTTAATATAGACATAAATAACACGACCTAATTTTATGGTGATCGGTCCATAATTGGTCAGAGCTCCCATATAAGGCCCACTTCCGAAAATCACTCAAAAATATAAATTATTGATATTTTAAAAGAAAAATATTTTTACTCATTTACTTGGTGTAGGGTATTATATGGTCGGGCTTGACCGACCATACTTTCTTACTTGTTTATAATGTTAATAGTAGTTTTATTTGAAACTGAGTTTTTTGAGTTATGACGATAATTTGGCAAACGAGATGTATGTAATAAAGACCTGCACAAGCTGCATTGTTTAACATGAAGACAATTGCCACATGATGCTTTTGTCATGTCATGTTATGTTCTTTTACCTACTTAACAGCAACACGCAAAGGCAATGTATATCAAAACAAAAAACAAATGCAGCATCATTTTAACAACATCATAACACACACAACATTAAAAAAATTAACAGATGCATGGATGACATGGAAAATAATTTCAAGTCATTTAAATCATGTATGATGCATTTTTGTATGAGATGATTTCAATTCATTTGTAGTATTTATTGTGTGCAATAAGAAAAAATTTACTATAAAAATACAACTGAAATTTATATTTATATTATATAGTAGGTCAAAATAAAAATACGAAAGTACACCAATGGGTTTTTCAATGTTGTTTTGGAAAATTTTACAATATTTAGTAATATTACCTGTTATATTATTACTTAAAAAGGAATGCGTATTCCACGCTTAAGCCATAAAATGCCAATAATTTTCATAGAATTAAAAATTTAATGTTTTTCACATATATATTTTAAATACTACCTGACTTAGGTACGACCGCTCGAATATTATTAACGGGACATTTAATAATTACATTGCAAAATAAAATAAAACTCCATGAACAAAGCCAATTGGCCTATTAGACGGTGTTTAATTAAAGAAAATTAAATTAATGTATAAATCCTTAACGGTGAAGTTTATAATATATTTAATGATATTAAAGACAAACGTGTTTATTATACTCGTTGTAAAAACGTGTTTAAATTTAATGAAATGTCTCTGAATCTTTCGAGGCATAATTGCTACAAAAATTTAAATCTACGAAAATGTTCCAGTGGAACAAATGCAACTGCCGAACGATTTGAAGAAAAAGTGTAGGGCATTTCTTGCGTAACTTCACAGAATTTTTTTTCCTATTTTTTGTTTTCAAATAAAATCTAGGAGGCTTGAACAAAATTATTTAAATTTTCTAGTATATTTTTATGTTATTCAAAAATGTTTGAAATTTTTCTTGGAAAATATTTTATTTTTTTATGATTTTCAGCTATACAATGAGA
This sequence comes from Calliphora vicina, assembly GCF_958450345.1. Lineage (NCBI taxonomy): Eukaryota > Metazoa > Arthropoda > Insecta > Diptera > Calliphoridae > Calliphora > Calliphora vicina. Next base: position 64,695,819 of record NC_088782.1, read on the forward strand.
AAATATGGGCTAAATTTACTTCATTTTTGAAATTTAATTATATTATTTACGTTTCAGCCTTTTCGATACATTTAGAAATATTGGACAATATTGGGATATTATACAAAAATATTTGAAATACATAATGCAATTTATTATAAAATAGCAACAAATTTGTGTAAAAAAAAGCAAAAATTTCCTTCATGTACAATTTTGTAATATTTATGAAGATGTTCTTATTCTGAATGAAAAAAGTTTGGAAAAAATTCATATTCGATTAATAATATTTATTAAAAAATTCATTCCAATTATGAATTTCTTTTTCCTGTGTTACACTTTATTATTTACATATATTTTTTTAAAAATCCTTATATTATTTGCTCTAAATATTTAAAAAAAAATATATAATGCTAAATAATAATAGTTCTCAAATTTTCACAGTTCAGGAGTTTTGTACAGTTTCATTCTGCTATGCAATTTTATTCTGCCTAACAATGCGACACTTGTTAACATCAATTCAACATCAACACATAACAACAGCATCATCAATAGCTATAGACATGACATGGCACAACACGGTTTTCGCGGCGCGAAGACATGGTACAACATGGTTTTTGCGGCGCGATGACATTGAACAACATGATGTGCGCGTCGACACAACAAAACAAAGCATCAAATTTTGAAGTAAGGCATTTTTCTACAAAATGTTGTCTTGTGCAGGCCTTTAGTATGTAAATCAGTGGTCGGCACTCAAACCACCAAGAGGCGAACATAATCGTTTGTTTATCTAAAACACAACAATATAAAAATACAAATTACCAAAAAAGAAACAGAAATCACAAGTATAATCCATCTTTCATGTTCACTTTATGCCGACTTTGTATCTATGCATATAGATACAAAAATAGACATACAAAATTCATTGTAAGAAATTAATTATTTTGCCACGATTATGTGGTCAAACTAAAATGGGAACAACAATTAATAATATCAAGTTTACATTAAAAAGATAATGATCTAAAATTCTTAAACATTTTTAAAATAACTGAAAAATCAATAATCAGAACTTAAGAAAGTACGTGTGTATAGTATGGTGGTGTCTATTTTGCACATTTTCAAATTTCGATTCTCCCAAGATCGCAAAATTGCATTCCGTCATCTAAAAATCGAATACTGAACATTTTAACAAAAACGTACAACATTTAGAGGTTGCACAATTCATTTGATGTTTCGTGTTTTGGACCAAATTAGCAAAATGTTGAGAAAAAAATCCAATTTAAAATAGATTTAGTATTTTATTTAACCAAAAATATCTGACATCAATTATCAGATTTCATGCATATCTCAAATTTTACATTTTCAAAAACTTGTTTAAACAAAATATCAAAAAAATTTAAAAATTTATTTGATTCGAATAAATATTAAATGAAAATTTAAAATAAGGGTACATTTAGATGAAAATTAGTTTTTTTTTAACAAACTTGATTAAATTATTTCTTAAACTTTGCTTCTTTAGATTGCTAATTTTAAGTTTCTTAAAGATTTGTTAGCCTTTTATATATCTGAGGTGAAAATTGTCCAAAACATCAAAGTTCTCTAAATAATATTGGGTTAAAAATTCGAAATTTTTCAAATTTTTAGCTATTATTTTGAAACATTTGTACAATATGAATTTATTCAAAGTTAGCTACAACCTTTTCCAATCTTTTTGACAACATTTGGATTCCGAGCCAAAAGAACAGACATCAATTTCGAATACTCTGCTCCAAACTAAAGCGTATCCCAGAGACAGCATTCTGAATCGATCGAAACAAATAGTAGTCGGACGGTACATGGTATTGACTATAAAGCGGGTGAGGCCGAACTTCCCAACCACTTCATTCTAAATACGTTTTATCAGGTATAGTAACATGTGGATGTTGTCATGATGGAATATTGTTGCTTCAAACGAATAAGTTGCGTTCGGTATAGGTTCCCTGTGATGGTCTGGTCAGATTTCAGCAGCTCATAATAGATAGGAAACTTTTGCTCACACCATATACAGAAAACTGCCTTAGCGCCATGGATATTTGGCTTTGATGTCGAGCTTCATTCTTACACGATCTCTTACTCTTTGGGTTATCGTAATGGATCCATTTTTCATCGTAAGTAATGAATCGGTGCAAAAAATATTTTCTTTTATGGCGTTCAATGATTCAATGATTTTGCATGCTGTTGTTGAGTTTGACAACAATCTTCCACTTCTGTGGAACATGGCCTTAAATTGTCTGCTCAGGAAATTAGATTCCCAAAACTACAAGACTGTCGACTACGCGGATGATGTAGCAGTTTCAGGGATTCATCTGGTCACGATATCACAAAGACTGGAGACGGCAGTCGAAATATTAAATCGATGGACCATCGATAGAAGTTTTAGTGTAAATCCCAGCAAATCTGAACTTCTCATTACGGACTAAGACCACTAACTTTACGTTATCCCGACTGAGCGGGACCGACTTGTCGCTCTCGGATAATGCAAAGTATCTGGGCATCATACTCGACAGGAAATTATCCTGGAAACTCAATAAAGAGGCAAGAGCAGCTAAGGCCATGACGTCCATGTTTGTCTGCAAGTTAACACGGTTACTAAACCTGTATTATTCTATGGGGTCTCTATCTGTTGGAGGGCAATGGATAGGGCCTCCAATCGCATACTCTTTGAAAGGGTATTAAGAAGCATGGCAATCCTGATAACAGGGGTATTGCGAACTACCATGAAGTCGTTTTTTACTCTACTTAACTGATTTCCAGTAGATCTAATGACCAGGAAACTGTCATTGAACATGGCCTTTAGGTTCAACGCCTGCAACGCATGGAATTATAAATCCTATGGACATGCTTGCATAATAGGAAGTATATAAAATCTTCCTGATCATATTGATTACTGCACCCCCAAACCCTTCTTTCTGAGGAACTTCGGTTTCTCTATTCCATCCAGTATGGAGCTCTCCGTCAATGTAATGAGCTTATTCATCTATACGGATGGGTCCAAAAAGGGGGAAAGAGGGGGCGGTGGTGTACACATACCTGAATTTGGAATAAGAATTTCCTTTAGATTCCCAAATGGATGCAGCATCCTTCAGGCCGAAGTATCGGCCATTAGTTGAGCGGCAAACTGGCTCAGATATTACAGTGTATCTGGTAGAGATATCCGTATATATACTGAGTGTTTATACAACATCGAATATGGTCTAGGAATGCCGGACATTCTTAAATGAGATGGCGAGACATTAGACAGTTGTACTCACATGGGTACGTGGACACAGGGACAATGTGGGCAATTGTATTGCTGATTACTTGGCAGGAATAGGAGCCTTGCTGTCGAAGGATGAAATATACTTCCTATGTGGAATCCCGTTGTCAACTGGCAAGGAACTGATACATGACGCATATTACGAACTTGCCCAAGACAGGTGGGGTAATCAATCCACCTGTGCCATTACGAGGATAATATGGTCTGCGTTGGACTGTAAACGCACATCGTATCTACTTCGACTACAACGAATACCACTCAGCAACATAGTGGCGATGATCACCGAGCATTGCACATTCGGTATTCATGCCGCAAGACTTGGGTTACCTTATAACGACTTCTGCAGAAGTCAGAATGAGGAGGAGGAAGAGACCATCCTACATTTCTTTTGTAATTGTCCGGCACTGGATGATCTACGTGCCAGGCTTTTAAGTGAGCGATCCTTTAGTACCCTCTCCGGGTTATCTGTGAAGGAACTAAGGTGCATAGACGCCTTTATCAGGGAAAGCAGATGGTTGATAAGACGGAACATGAAATTTGAATCTCTTAGGGACCTAGCAACTATCCCATGATGGTCTGCGTTAGTTGAATTCTTAAGCTTATTCTCCTCCCATTTCTACCTATACTCTACCTATAATCTTCATGGAGTTAAATTTGGTTAAATTTTTTGGCCGGCCTATGCGATCTTTATCTTCAATTCTGTACCGAACCAACCAACTCTCGCACGTTAAAAATAATGGAACACATTCACCATAAGCTGTGGTGAGCAATCGGTGTGCTTCAGCGGCACTTTTTAAAGAAGTAAAGCAAAACTTTCCGCATATTACGCTTTGCTGGTACAAAATTCGACATTTTCGAAGCAAACAAAAACTCAAACTTCAATAACTAAGTGAGAGTAAATGACAGATATGTACCGTTCAAAATGACATATAAGTTATAAAAAACAAAATCTGCGTTCAAAAGATACGCCATCTTTTATAAATCCCGCATTTATGTTCTCTTTTACAACTTTTTGCTTGAAAACATTTTTCCAAATTTAATACAATTTGTTTTTTTTTTTAAATTGTGACGATAAAACAAAATCGGCTTGGATTTCATCCGTTTTTGAATTTTGAAAAATTTTTTATTCTTTGTTATTTTACTATACCATTTTTCATTGAAATTGAGAAAATTCCAAATGAAATTGAGAATTTCAAATTGAATTTGAGAAAATTCCAAATGAAATTGAGAATTTCCATTTTAAATTGAGAAAATTCCTAATCAAATTGAGAATTTCCATTTCAAATTGAGAAAACTCCAATTGAAATTTAGAATTTCCTTTTTAAATTGAGAAAATACCAAATGAAATTGAGAATTTCCATTTTAAATTGAGAAAATTCCAAATGAAATTGAGAATTTCCATTTGAAATTGAGAATATTCCAAATGAAATTGAGAAATTCAATTTTAAATTGGGAAAATTCCAAATGAAATTGAGAAATTCAAATTGAAATTTAGAAAATTGAGAAACATTATATAAATTATTTTAAACTAAAAAAAACAAAATTAACGATTGTATCAGATGTGGAAAGATGTGGTTGTCAGGACAGAGAGACCAATTTCAATTTATTTTGTCGTAGAAAACATGGTTGGTCTCGTGTTGGATCCCGAACAGTTCTTTCGATACCTACTTCCCGTGGCCCCACCTGATAGGTGCAATTGGTACCGCAGGAATTATTCAAATGCATAGTCGCAGAGGTTCGTTCACTGCCGAAAGCGCAAACGAATGGGTCAAAAGTATTGATAGCAAGAGTTAGGTAATCACTTATATGAACTCGTGTTGGTATGTGACAATGCCCCTTGCCACAGTCGTTTATATGAAATTTTCGACAACTCTCCAGCAACACTTTTATCATTGAGTCCCTATTCACCAATGCTTAACCCTATTGAAATAATTTGGTCCAAAATCAAAAGTATTGTGAAGTCAAGGATGAATACACCAACCGTAAATCTTCCTAATGTAGGACAGCATAGGATTTTTATCTTCAAGAATTAATTAACGATTCCAAGTCCTGTATAACTACTGGAGATCGAAGTAGAGCTATAAAACATTCCACTAAATCGCTTTGGAATTGCAAGATATGCCTGTTTGTCAATAAGACTGTGTACATTAGGGTGGCCCTTAATAAACGAAAATTGGATTTTGGCCATTCTCACCCCCCAGTTTGGTGAACATTAGTAAAAAAATCATCCTGAAAAAATTTTAGGTAAATCGGTTGGGGTTAAGACGTGCCGCAAGCCTTCTGAAGTTTTGAGATGCATTTACAAGGGGATAAAATGCATTTTTTTCAGTTTTTGTAAAAATGTTGCCATTAAAAAATTACTTTTGTAATTTAATTTAAAAGAATCAAAATGTGTACGTAATTTTCGTTCTAATGAGACATAAAAAACAGAAATCGGTCAAAAAATGTTAAAGTTATTAAAAATTCGCCAGGCCATTAACGTGTCTCAGGTCACTAGAACAAGAAATGTAGGAACAAAATGAACATATTTTGATAAATATTAAAATAAAAGCTCATTTTTACTTAAAATATGTCCATATATACTTGTATATGAGTTTTTGTCTTCGTAGGATACCGTTAACCTATTCTTAGGTATGAACAAAAAAATAAAAATTTTTTAACGGCAGTTTCAAAACTCAATTTTCAAATTTTTAAAAATTTTGTTAAACAAATTTCACAATTTTTTGATCATCTCATGGGGATTTATTAAGAATATAATAGGGAATAAAAATGTGAAAAAATTATGAAAATATCTCTTATAGTTTTTCCGTACCTGCGATTTAAATTTTGAAATTTTCGAGAAAAACCAATTATTTGGCAATTTTTAGGCCAATGAGCTCTATTTCCTTAGTCTTATGAATTTTAAGCCAAACTTATTCAGAATATTATAGTCCAGATAATTCTAAATATACTCTGAAACTTTTACTAAAATCGGAAAACGTTAACCCTTAAATCGTGAAGGTCAAAAGTCAAATTTTTCAATATTTGGAATTTCTCTTGAAAAGATTTCGAAATGTTCGAAATGTTGTATATTTTTGGGCCGATTTTGATGAAATTTAACAAAAATATAACATAAACTCTATGGTTCATAGTAACAGCACAAGAATGGAAATTAACGCTTAATGGCACTTGGGGTTAAAATGACACCAAACTTTTAAAATCATAATTTTTTTTATGGTTTTAGAAGTTTCGGGTCATTTTAACACCAAGTGCTATATAGGGTTAATTTAAATTTTTCTGCTGTTTTTGTATATACTAGGCTTTGTGTTATATTTTTGTTAAATTTCATCAAAATCGGCCCAAAAATATACAACATTTCGAACATTTCGAAATCTTTTCAAGAGAAATTCCAAATATTGAAAAATTTGACTTTTGACCTTCACGATTTAAGGGTTAACGTTTTCCGATTTTAGTAAAAGTTTCAGAGTATATTTAGAATTATCTGGACTATAATATTCTGAATAAGTTTGGCTTAAAATTCATAAGACTAAGGAAATAGAGCTCATTGGCCTAAAAATTGCCAAATAATTGGTTTTTCTCGAAAATTTCAAAATTTAAATCGCAGGTACGGAAAAACTATAAGAGATATTTTCATAATTTTTTCACATTTTTATTCCCTATTATATTCTTAATAAATCCCCATGAGATGATCAAAAAATTGTGAAATTTGTTTAACAAAATTTTTAAAAATTTGAAAATTGAGTTTTGAAACTGCCGTTAAAAAATTTTTATTTTTTTGTTCATACCTAAGAATAGGTTAACGGTATCCTACGAAGACAAAAACTCATATACAAGTATATATGGACATATTTTAAGTAAAAATGAGCTTTTATTTTAATATTTATCAAAATATGTTCATTTTGTTCCTACATTTCTTGTTCTAGTGACCTGAGACACGTTAATGGCCTGGCGAATTTTTAATAACTTTAACATTTTTTGACCGATTTCTGTTTTTTATGTCTCATTAGAACGACAATTACGTACACATTTCGATTCTTTTAAATTAAATTACAAAAGTAATTTTTTAATGGCAACATTTTTACAAAAACTGAAAAAAATGCATTTTATCCCCTTGTAAATGCATCTCAAAACTTCAGAAGGCTTGCGGCACGTCTTAACCCCAACCGATTTACCTAAAATTTTTTCAGGATGATTTTTTTACTAATGTTCACCAAACTGGGGGGTGAGAATGGCCAAAATCCAACTTTCGTTTATTAAGGGCCACCCTAGTGTACATATGTTGTTTGTTTAATGTATATTATAATATTTATTTATGAGTAAAATAAAATTTTCTCAATTTCATTTGGAATTTTCTTAATTTCAATTAGAATTTTCCCAATTTCATTTGGAATTTTCTCAATTTCAAGTGGAAATTCTCAATTTCAATTGGAATTTTCTTAATTTCAAATGGAAATTCTCAACTTCAATTGGAATTTTCTCAATTTCATTTGGAATTTTCTCAATTTAAAATGGAAATTCTCAATTTCAGTAGGAATTTTCTCAATTTCAAATGGAAATTCTCAATTTCATTTGGAATTTTCTCAATTTAAAATGGAAATTCTCAATTTCATTTGGAATTTTCTCAATATCATGTATAATGTTCTCAATTTCAATGAAAAATGGTGTAGTTTTAGTATTCGAACAAAGTTTTTATTGAAAATATTGCTACTATGACCGAAAATTCGAAATTTCAAATAAAATGTTTAACGTTTAAACGTTAACCTAGTTTGCTAAAATGTTCAGCATTTGATTTTCAGATGACGAAGAACAATATTACACATTGAGGGCATTAAAAATCTTAAAAATACAAAATAAGGTCCACCCTAGTGTATAGTGTTAGATAAAATGTATTTAGTTTTATTAAGTAAGTTTTGTTTATACGAGTATTTTAATTTCATTAAAATTTCTTTTTAAAAATGTAGTAGTAATTAACAGTGTATTCTTCATTTATTTTAATTTCATTATATAAAAACTGTAACTGCTTGTGAATGCAGTAGATAAAATGTTAATTGGATTTGTTTCTTTGTTTTGTTTATTTTTATATCAACAGAATTGCAATTATTTGTATCTATTTATTTAATTCTTTACTTACTTACTTATTTAGTGTTTATTTTGCTATTCATTTAAGTATTAAAATCGTTAAATCACTTTTATATTAATCAAACTACTTACTTAATTACTTGCTCTAAGTACAATAGTAAATTTTATATTAATGCATTTGTATGTATTGTTTTGTATATTTTGTTTATAATAAATATAAATATTTATGTTGTTTTTAGTTTTTATTTTAAATCTTTAGAATATTTTTTTCTTTTACTATTCAGTTCTCTACTTGACCTCTAATTTTCTAATTGAGTATCAGTATACATTTATTTCATTGCTATTTTGTGGTTGTGCTAACTGGTTTGATATTAGAAACAAAAAGGACAAACTTTTTTTCTATGAACTTCCAGTTTATGTATTTTGAAGATTTTTTCCATGGCCATTTATTCGTTTATATCGGTTTTTTTTTTTGAGGGTTTAACAACTACTTACTTTGTAAGGATGCAGCAGAGCTTTGAAGGAATGTGATTTTTTTTTAATATTTTATACAAACGATTTTATAAATTTGTTTGTCACGAATAAACTAAATAACATAAAATTAAACTTTATAGATGTAACTTTATTCAGCATCAATGATTCCAATCCGAAACGAAAGTAGACTAATTGGCAAACGAAACCCCAGAATGATTTTTTAAAGTAGCTTTAAATTAGGCTATTATATACCCTAGAAGTTGGACCACCTTTATGAGACAAGTTAAAAAACTGGTTCAGTAATAGATCGGAATAACATTGCATGGGACTTTGAGGCTTGTAGATCTCTTCTAATAGATTCCATATATCACAACAAACATTTTGCATCATTTAATCTATATATATAAAAATGAAATGGTCCATGTATGTAATGGCATCACGTGAGAACGACTGGAGCGATTTGGCTGATTCTTTCGATTCGAAATTTTCAGGAGATGGTTTGTAAAGAAAAAAAAATTCAAAAATTCCAGGTAAAACACGGAATTTTTTTTTTTGAGTCCATTCAACTGTAATAAAAAGCTCCCTAAAGTATGCAGCACAAATTTAGATATTTTATTTGCAAATAAATAAGAACAGGCAGGTGTATGTGGGTTGGAGAAACTTGAAGAACTAACATTAGTAAATTAACTAGTTGTTAATATACCAGAGATACACCACTTTGATGCCTTGTGCTTAATGGTTAAATTCAAAACTTAAATTCAACTACACCTCCTCTATAGCCATATGTGTTATTTCTTTTTCATTTTGTAAAATATGTTTTTGTGCGATTTACTTTAGTATTTTGTGTACGAGTGCAAAAAATGTGATTGAAAAGTTCACTGAAAAAAAAGCGGACCATGCAATATCTTAAACTGTATGGCCCATTTTAATATCTTAAACTCGAATACTCCTTGGCTATGTCAAATTTTATCCCGATCGGAACAGCCGTTTAGAAATGCCAGATTTATTTCCAAAAAATATTGATTCTGCCCCACTGTGCACTGTCTCTTTGGTTCACAATCGGATGCACACATGTGCAGTTTCATTGGCAAAAATCTATGAATTTGGCTACGAAAGGCACCCTCTTTCACCCTATTCTCCGGATTTAGCACCGAGAGAATATTTCTTGACTACAACGAAGAAATCATCTCACCAAAAATAGCTATTTTGATGACCTTGTCAAATCTTACTTTTTTGAAGAGATACAAAAATTGGAGAAACGTTGGATAAAGTGTATAGAGCTCAAAAGAGACTATATTGAAAAATAAAATGCTTTTTTATCCAAAAATTTCGTGACTACACCATTTCCAATTGTATATCAGAAGTTTCTAATTGTATTTCAGAAAATTCCTATTGAATTTCAGAATTTTCCAATTGTATTTCAGACGAGAAAAAAGTGCGTACAAAAATTTTTAAATATTTTCCACAAAACCCTACTTGGTCCTACAAAAAGTTGGACAAGCAATCAAAGGTCTGTCGTCAACCTGATTCCAATGTTATTAAACAGTATCGGGAGAACTTGTCCGTTGATAGAAACCCTGGTTCAGGTAAAAGGAATGGTCCACATGATGTTTTTTTTTTTAAACAAACACAATCTGCGAAGCTTTTAGCTTGTCTGCAGATACACCCAGAGTCTTGGCGGGAATCGAACCCGCAACCCTCAGATTAATAGACCAGCACACTATCGACTAGTCTATCAGGGCACCCATTTTCTAAAGCCAACAAATATAAAGCATTTTCAAAAGAGCTCATGCGGTAGGAAAGCAGTCCGGTTAGCTCAGTACTCGGAAAAGTTAAAGAAAATGCACGTTTAGAAGGTTCAAAAAGTTCCTGGCAGGAACTCAGCTAAAAATTTAGAGGCCAAAGAAGGAGCACAGTAATTAAAGTCAAATTTTTTACAAAAAATATACCTGCTGCATAATGGATGAAACATACGTTGGAATATTTTTCGCAGCTTCCGGGTCAATATTTTTATGTTGCTGATGCTCGAGGGAATGTTGTATAAAAGTTTTGGGCCCAAAAGCAGAAAATTTTCCCAAAACGTGTGGCAAGCAATATGCAGTTGTGGCAAAAAAGTCAAACATTTGTTACAAAGGGGTCTATAAATACCGAAATTAACATCAAGGAATGTTTACAAACGAGGATGCTTCCATTCTAGAGTATCCAAAATCGAAACCAAAACCGAAAACCGGTCAACTAGTTTTTTCATCTTTATAAATTCAACCGGTTTCGGTTTTTTTAAATTTACGGTTTATGTAAGACAGTTAACCGGTTTTAACGAAATATATTTTCTAAAGCACAATCAAACATATTTATGAAAAACTTTGATACCATTTTTAAAAATATTGATTTATTTTATAGAAAATTATAGCATTTGACAATATTTCGTGAAATATGTAAAAGATAGAGCTTTAAAAATTCAAAAATGCTAAATTTCCGAAGATTTAATACACAATTCTTAACACTTTTCCTATTAGCGTGAACAAATAAAAATAAATTTAATGAGACCTTTTTCATATTTAATAAAAATTTAATATAAACCGGTTAACCTGTTTTTTTTTTGAATACAAAAACCGAAACCGTTTAACCGGTTTTTTAAAAGACAATAATCAAAACCGATTTTTATTCCCTATTATATTCTTAATAAATCCCCATGAGATGATCAAAAAATTGTGAAATTTGTTTAACAAAATTTTTAAAAATTTGAAAATTGAGTTTTGAAACTGCCGTTAAAAAATTTTTATTTTTTTGTTCATACCTAAGAATAGGTTAACGGTATCCTACGAAGACAAAAACTCATATACAAGTATATATGGACATATTTTAAGTAAAAATGAGCTTTTATTTTAATATTTATCAAAATATGTTCATTTTGTTCCTACATTTCTTGTTCTAGTGACCTGAGACACGTTAATGGCCTGGCGAATTTTTAATAACTTTAACATTTTTTGACCGATTTCTGTTTTTTATGTCTCATTAGAACGACAATTACGTACACATTTCGATTCTTTTAAATTAAATTACAAAAGTAATTTTTTAATGGCAACATTTTTACAAAAACTGAAAAAAATGCATTTTATCCCCTTGTAAATGCATCTCAAAACTTCAGAAGGCTTGCGGCACGTCTTAACCCCAACCGATTTACCTAAAATTTTTTCAGGATGATTTTTTTACTAATGTTCACCAAACTGGGGGGTGAGAATGGCCAAAATCCAACTTTCGTTTATTAAGGGCCACCCTAGTGTACATATGTTGTTTGTTTAATGTATATTATAATATTTATTTATGAGTAAAATAAAATTTTCTCAATTTCATTTGGAATTTTCTTAATTTCAATTAGAATTTTCCCAATTTCATTTGGAATTTTCTCAATTTCAAGTGGAAATTCTCAATTTCAATTGGAATTTTCTTAATTTCAAATGGAAATTCTCAACTTCAATTGGAATTTTCTCAATTTCATTTGGAATTTTCTCAATTTAAAATGGAAATTCTCAATTTCAGTAGGAATTTTCTCAATTTCAAATGGAAATTCTCAATTTCATTTGGAATTTTCTCAATTTAAAATGGAAATTCTCAATTTCATTTGGAATTTTCTCAATATCATGTATAATGTTCTCAATTTCAATGAAAAATGGTGTAGTTTTAGTATTCGAACAAAGTTTTTATTGAAAATATTGCTACTATGACCGAAAATTCGAAATTTCAAATAAAATGTTTAACGTTTAAACGTTAACCTAGTTTGCTAAAATGTTCAGCATTTGATTTTCAGATGACGAAGAACAATATTACACATTGAGGGCATTAAAAATCTTAAAAATACAAAATAAGGTCCACCCTAGTGTATAGTGTTAGATAAAATGTATTTAGTTTTATTAAGTAAGTTTTGTTTATACGAGTATTTTAATTTCATTAAAATTTCTTTTTAAAAATGTAGTAGTAATTAACAGTGTATTCTTCATTTATTTTAATTTCATTATATAAAAACTGTAACTGCTTGTGAATGCAGTAGATAAAATGTTAATTGGATTTGTTTCTTTGTTTTGTTTATTTTTATATCAACAGAATTGCAATTATTTGTATCTATTTATTTAATTCTTTACTTACTTACTTATTTAGTGTTTATTTTGCTATTCATTTAAGTATTAAAATCGTTAAATCACTTTTATATTAATCAAACTACTTACTTAATTACTTGCTCTAAGTACAATAGTAAATTTTATATTAATGCATTTGTATGTATTGTTTTGTATATTTTGTTTATAATAAATATAAATATTTATGTTGTTTTTAGTTTTTATTTTAAATCTTTAGAATATTTTTTTCTTTTACTATTCAGTTCTCTACTTGACCTCTAATTTTCTAATTGAGTATCAGTATACATTTATTTCATTGCTATTTTGTGGTTGTGCTAACTGGTTTGATATTAGAAACAAAAAGGACAAACTTTTTTTCTATGAACTTCCAGTTTATGTATTTTGAAGATTTTTTCCATGGCCATTTATTCGTTTATATCGGTTTTTTTTTTTGAGGGTTTAACAACTACTTACTTTGTAAGGATGCAGCAGAGCTTTGAAGGAATGTGATTTTTTTTTAATATTTTATACAAACGATTTTATAAATTTGTTTGTCACGAATAAACTAAATAACATAAAATTAAACTTTATAGATGTAACTTTATTCAGCATCAATGATTCCAATCCGAAACGAAAGTAGACTAATTGGCAAACGAAACCCCAGAATGATTTTTTAAAGTAGCTTTAAATTAGGCTATTATATACCCTAGAAGTTGGACCACCTTTATGAGACAAGTTAAAAAACTGGTTCAGTAATAGATCGGAATAACATTGCATGGGACTTTGAGGCTTGTAGATCTCTTCTAATAGATTCCATATATCACAACAAACATTTTGCATCATTTAATCTATATATATAAAAATGAAATGGTCCATGTATGTAATGGCATCACGTGAGAACGACTGGAGCGATTTGGCTGATTCTTTCGATTCGAAATTTTCAGGAGATGGTTTGTAAAGAAAAAAAAATTCAAAAATTCCAGGTAAAACACGGAATTTTTTTTTTTGAGTCCATTCAACTGTAATAAAAAGCTCCCTAAAGTATGCAGCACAAATTTAGATATTTTATTTGCAAATAAATAAGAACAGGCAGGTGTATGTGGGTTGGAGAAACTTGAAGAACTAACATTAGTAAATTAACTAGTTGTTAATATACCAGAGATACACCACTTTGATGCCTTGTGCTTAATGGTTAAATTCAAAACTTAAATTCAACTACACCTCCTCTATAGCCATATGTGTTATTTCTTTTTCATTTTGTAAAATATGTTTTTGTGCGATTTACTTTAGTATTTTGTGTACGAGTGCAAAAAATGTGATTGAAAAGTTCACTGAAAAAAAAGCGGACCATGCAATATCTTAAACTGTATGGCCCATTTTAATATCTTAAACTCGAATACTCCTTGGCTATGTCAAATTTTATCCCGATCGGAACAGCCGTTTAGAAATGCCAGATTTATTTCCAAAAAATATTGATTCTGCCCCACTGTGCACTGTCTCTTTGGTTCACAATCGGATGCACACATGTGCAGTTTCATTGGCAAAAATCTATGAATTTGGCTACGAAAGGCACCCTCTTTCACCCTATTCTCCGGATTTAGCACCGAGAGAATATTTCTTGACTACAACGAAGAAATCATCTCACCAAAAATAGCTATTTTGATGACCTTGTCAAATCTTACTTTTTTGAAGAGATACAAAAATTGGAGAAACGTTGGATAAAGTGTATAGAGCTCAAAAGAGACTATATTGAAAAATAAAATGCTTTTTTATCCAAAAATTTCGTGACTACACCATTTCCAATTGTATATCAGAAGTTTCTAATTGTATTTCAGAAAATTCCTATTGAATTTCAGAATTTTCCAATTGTATTTCAGACGAGAAAAAAGTGCGTACAAAAATTTTTAAATATTTTCCACAAAACCCTACTTGGTCCTACAAAAAGTTGGACAAGCAATCAAAGGTCTGTCGTCAACCTGATTCCAATGTTATTAAACAGTATCGGGAGAACTTGTCCGTTGATAGAAACCCTGGTTCAGGTAAAAGGAATGGTCCACATGATGTTTTTTTTTTTAAACAAACACAATCTGCGAAGCTTTTAGCTTGTCTGCAGATACACCCAGAGTCTTGGCGGGAATCGAACCCGCAACCCTCAGATTAATAGACCAGCACACTATCGACTAGTCTATCAGGGCACCCATTTTCTAAAGCCAACAAATATAAAGCATTTTCAAAAGAGCTCATGCGGTAGGAAAGCAGTCCGGTTAGCTCAGTACTCGGAAAAGTTAAAGAAAATGCACGTTTAGAAGGTTCAAAAAGTTCCTGGCAGGAACTCAGCTAAAAATTTAGAGGCCAAAGAAGGAGCACAGTAATTAAAGTCAAATTTTTTACAAAAAATATACCTGCTGCATAATGGATGAAACATACGTTGGAATATTTTTCGCAGCTTCCGGGTCAATATTTTTATGTTGCTGATGCTCGAGGGAATGTTGTATAAAAGTTTTGGGCCCAAAAGCAGAAAATTTTCCCAAAACGTGTGGCAAGCAATATGCAGTTGTGGCAAAAAAGTCAAACATTTGTTACAAAGGGGTCTATAAATACCGAAATTAACATCAAGGAATGTTTACAAACGAGGATGCTTCCATTCTAGAGTATCCAAAATCGAAACCAAAACCGAAAACCGGTCAACTAGTTTTTTCATCTTTATAAATTCAACCGGTTTCGGTTTTTTTAAATTTACGGTTTATGTAAGACAGTTAACCGGTTTTAACGAAATATATTTTCTAAAGCACAATCAAACATATTTATGAAAAACTTTGATACCATTTTTAAAAATATTGATTTATTTTATAGAAAATTATAGCATTTGACAATATTTCGTGAAATATGTAAAAGATAGAGCTTTAAAAATTCAAAAATGCTAAATTTCCGAAGATTTAATACACAATTCTTAACACTTTTCCTATTAGCGTGAACAAATAAAAATAAATTTAATGAGACCTTTTTCATATTTAATAAAAATTTAATATAAACCGGTTAACCTGTTTTTTTTTTGAATACAAAAACCGAAACCGTTTAACCGGTTTTTTAAAAGACAATAATCAAAACCGATTTTTTCAAAAACACACTTTTTCGGTTTTTGGAGAGAATTGAAGAGCACAAAAACGGTGTCCAAAAGCGTGGTAGATTTTAAACGGAGATGGACTACGTGTTCGAACAAAGTGACAGAAAGCAATATAAAAACCTTAATGGAAGGGTTTCATAAATTCATCACAGCTAATTAAAACTTTAAAGATAATCAGCCTAACTACAAAACCTTTAAAGTCGATTTTAAGTCCATAAAGTTGACTATTATTTTAAATTTCGTACCATAAAACAAATTTCAAATATAATTTAAAATGTTGTTTTATTATTTAAAAAAAAAAAAGCTTTTTGTTTTGAACTTTTATGTACATTATGTTTTTTTAAATTTCTTTTTATTATATACATTGATTAAAAAATATTTTCAATTATTTGAATGTATATGTTGGTAAAAATTTTTAAGCTTTTTTCAAATAAAAACAAAAGTTCTATTTTAAAATAAAGTCGACTTTAACAAAAATTAACTTTAAAATTTCAATCAAATAAAAAAAAAATTAAAACTGTAGGTTTAGTGGTTTCTTTTTTATTAACATTTATGTATGTTAAGATGTTTTCGATCTCATTCCTTATAGGTTGACAAACACATGTAGTACACTATGCTAGTATAGTATATATATCCTATGTTTGTCAGGGCTGTTAGAGCGATGGCGTTGGCTGAATTTAAATTTTAGTTGTTCGTTTTGGTGCTATTACTTCGATTTTCTAATTTGAGTAAAAGTTCTTCAGAACTTTTGAATTGTCATACAAAATATTCCTTCAAAACTCTGGCTACCTCTTGTTGATTTTAGATTTTCGTTTCATCGCTTCATTCATCATTCACTCATTCCTTCAGTCATTCGCTCACTCACTCACTTACTGAGTCAGTCATTCAATGCATTTGTTTGTAAGTCTGTCTGTTCATTTGTTTGTTTATCTTGTTTGGTTTCTGCAAAAATGAATGTAAATAAAAAGAAAAAAAAAAACAAGAAAGAAATAAAATTTGCAAATAAAATAGTACAAGGTTAATCCTTTGTATCTACATACTTTACGAGTATGTCCTTTTGCAAAAGTACTTTTTGCTTTCATTTGTGAGTGTGGCTGTGTATTCTTATAAGAGTATCTATGTATGTTAGTCAGTAACTGTATATGTGTATATTTGGTGGTGTATTTAGTTACTACTACTAACTTTAAGTAAAAGGAAGGAAGTGCTTTATTTGTGTTTGTATTTGCAAATATGTAAATGTGTTTTTTCAGTTGGTTGAGTGAGTATTTATTGGTATTTGTGTTTAAGTGTGTACTTGAGTTGGTTTTGGTTTTGTATTAATTCATTTTTGTTGCTGCTTCAATGGTCAGATCCCCACATTAGCTTAAATGAATCCTTTCCATGTTGACAATTTGCAATTATTATTGTTTATTTTTGTTTTACAAATATAGAATTATTTATTTATTTGCTTCTAAGTGTTTTTTATTTCAATTTGTTTAAAAATGTTTGCTATATTAAACCTTGTTGCATTTAATTTGTTTGTTCATTTTATTTTTGGATTATTTGACTAATATTTAAAGCGTTTTTATATGTTTGTTTTTAGATTATTTGGTTTGATTTTGGTTATATATATTTAGTATTAATATTGGTATAAAAAACATTGTTTTTCTTGTTTTGATTTCATTGGTATAAAAAAATTGTACAAAAAGTTTGTTTTTATGTTTGTTGTTTATCTTTGGTTTATCTCATTCCTATAAAATTTACAAATATAAAGTTTTTAAAACATTTTATAAACTGAACTAAAACCTTTTTAAGATTATAAGTACTTTTACCCAATAGGATTATTTATTTGTTGCTTAATTATTAAGGAAATTGAAATGCTTTTTTACGATTTATGTTTTGCAAGAAAAAGTTTATTTTGCGAACTCGCAGTAAATTATATTGGATTTTATTCAAAGTTTGCCAGCTTTAAAGTATAATGTTTTTTTTCTGAAGCTTTAATTCTAAACATTATACTTCCCTTTTGGATAGTGGTTAATTTGCATTAAAGGTTATATTGAAGACGAAATTTTTTAAGCAACCGCTACAATTATTTGGAGAGTGATACATCAATACAAATTATCGCTAGAAAAATATAGTTGTTATAGAGAAATCAGCGCAATAATTTCAACATGATTACATGTTTTTAAACAATATTATTGTCACTGTAATTGTATATATGATTGCAGCATCCATAATATATTAATGTTACGATTCACATGATAGCAAAAATTATATATATGATTGTAGTAATTAAGTATATGTCTGTGGCAATAATTTTTATGATGAAGAAATATATAATATTATTTTGATTTATGATAAAAATAATCTGAGAACAACATATATGATTTCTCACGGAAATGATTGCCACAAATGAACACGTAATTACTACAATCATATATATGATTGTTGTGAATCGTAACATAAACATATTATGGTTGCCGCAATCACATAAATAAGTATTGATAAAGAAAAAAACATGTAATAATAATGAGTTATCATGTACAACTATATTTTTTTAAAAAATGCTGATTAATCAATGTCAACTTGCTGAGATCAAGGTAATAAAATTTTAACCTAACTAGTTTACTTTGGAAATAAATTTAAAATTTTAACAATAATTTTGAAACAAATATGTAAAAAATATATTCAATTAATATCTAAAACAAAACAAGTTCATTTAGTTTAGTTCCATGACCTGTAAAATAGTGTTCCTTTCATACTGTCATAGAATTAGAAATCGGCGTATAGTGTTTTGAATCGCCAAAAAGTGGTAATAAATCTGAATCTTATAAACTACTCACTAGTGCGATTGCAATATTATTATTATCTTGGCTTAAAGAAAAAGTAGCTTGTAACCACCCTGTTAGTATACGATGTAAGATACAGGGTGTTAAAGCTAATCACCTCGGGTTAGGAAAATATTCTACAGCTGGTGACTTCTGCAAATATGAACAGATTACCATGTTATCTCTTATAGTTTAAAAGAAATTTAAGTTTAAATTTTCACATTTTCTTGAAAAATAATGAAAGTCAAAATTCATTTTTAAATGAGTAAGAACGTGCTTTAGCAATGACTAATATGATATTTATACCCTACACCACCATAGTGAGGAGGGTATTATGCGTTTGTGCAGATGTGTGTAACGCCCAAATATATTGGTCGAACACCCACCTTAAAGTATACCGATCGACTTAGAATCACTTTCTGAGTCGATTAAACGATGTCCGTCCGTCCGTCTGGCTGGTTGGCTGGCTGTCCATGTAAACCTTGTGCGCAGAGTACAGGTCGCAATTTTGAAGATATATATGTAATCGAGAAAACAAAAGATATGATGTAATCATGTCTCCTGTAGGTGATAAAGTTAGCGTAGCGGAAGATAGAGAACAAACCTAGCGCTCAGCCTCCGCCTTCAAAAATGTTTGTTAATTTTATTAATAATGAACAGTTACACATTTTGTTCGGAATGGTTTCAATTCTGTAGTTATACCCTTCCCATGAGTGGCAAGGGTTTATATAAGTTTGTCATTCCGTTTGTAATTTCTACATTTTTTCATTTGCGACCCCACGTCTGTCCGTCTATTTCCAAAAAAAAAAAAAAATTAAAATTAAAAAACAATTTTGAAAAAAAATATTTAATTTTGTTTACCTAAAAATAATTTAAAAGATTAATTTTAAAGTATAATTTAAAATTAAGGGTACTTGTTTTTATTCCGATCGATTTCGTTTTTGTTTCATCAGATTCCGTGCAATTTGTTAATACAAAAAAAAAAATTAATAATTCTGTATTTCAGATTTGAATTTGAAAACAAAAGTGAAGTTTTTGTCACAGAAATTTATAAAATTTTTTAGAAAAACAATTAATTACAAAGAAATAACTGCAATCACCGTTACCGAAATAATCCAAATTAGCATTACCGTTAACTGTTAACCGTTTCGAATCGTTAGTCAACCTTGCACAGTGGGTAAGAATCAAATTTTTTTGGAAATAAATCTGGCATTTATAAACGGCTATTCTCATCGGGATAAAATTTGACATGGGCATAGCCAAGGAGTATTCGAGTTTAAGTTATTAAAATGGGTCCTACAAATGATCCACGGGCGGCGCAATGGGTGCTCAAAGTAGGGTACCTTCGACATGTAAAATTTTTAAACACTTGCAATTTTTTTGTTTCTTATCCGATTTCAAAGTTTTTTATATTTTTGGAAAAAACATCCGTGTGTTATATATCTCCTATTATTTCCGAGTTATAGGCATTTCAAAATTGAAATTTTAAAATTGTGCCATGCATTTGTCTCTTTTCTTAAAAATATAGGTCGTACTTTTAGACCGAATGGACTCGAATTTTTTTTATTAGTTAGACAACTAAATTACGAATAACATATAAAAGATTTGAGAGCAATATCAATTATGGATCCAAAAATAAACGATTTTTAATTTAAATATTAAAAAAATAGTTGATTTTTGCTGTTTTTTGGGCGAAAAGGTGACTTAACTCTTTTTTAATTAAAAAAAAACTTTCTTTAAGAACATATAACAATTTTATGTTTTTCTGAAAGTTATCTTTACGGAGAACAGTTTCATATAAATAACATGTCCTATTCTTAGAATATGTCGCCCCTACGCCCTTCGGAATTTAACCTATTTTTTATCAAAAATTCAACTTTGGGCCACATGTTCTAAAATATCAAAGCTGGGATCAGAAAACAAAACTCAGTTTTGGAAACCTTGATGTGTTCCCTATTTATCGCTGAAGTATTTTCCCAGCCCCGAAGGAAATGTGGACCCTATAGGCAAAATTGTTAAAAATATCATTTTTGGGATTTTCGCTACAATTTTTAGGAATTTCGGGATTCCCTTTAACCTTTTGACAAGTTTTTTTTACATTTTGGTATTTAGAATGACAATTTTAAAAAACTTTGAAAATTTCATTGAGTTTTGTTAATAAATAAAGATTTTATTACATATTACATATTTATTGAGATTCTAAAACTAAAATTTGAATAGGATTGCAAATATTAGGACCAATTTGATCCACATTTATACCGAGTTATATTTTTATACCCTTCACCTTCGTGAGAAGGGTATATATAAGTTTGTCATTCCGTTTGTAATTTCTACATTTTTCATTTCCGACCCTATAAAGTATATATATTCTGGATCCTTATAGATAGCGGAGTCGATTAAGCCATGTCCGTCTGTCTGTCTGTCTGTCTGTCTGTCTGTCCGTCTGTCTGTCTGTCTGTCTGTCTGTCTGTTGAAATCAGTTTTCTGAAGACCCCAGATATCTTCGGGATCCAAATCTTCAATAATTCTGTCAGACATGCTTTCGAGAATTTTGCTATTTAAAATCAGCAAAATCGGTCCACAAATGGCTGAGATATGAGGAAAAAACCAAGACAACCTCTATTTTTGACCTATTTTTTACATATATCTGGATTACTAAGACATTAATAGACAATATGGATATCTAATGATAGATATTTCAAAGACATTTGCAACGACGTATATAAGACCATAGTAAGTTGGACCTACAATGGGTCAAAATCGGGAAAAAAATTTTGAACCCGAATTTTTTTAAAAAAAAAAAAAAAATTTAAAAACAAAAAAAAAATTTTAAAAATTTAAAAAAAAAAATTTTAAAATTTAAAAAAAAAAATTTTTTAAAATTTTAAAAAAAAATTTTTTTTTTAAATTTAAAAAAAAAAATTTTATTAAAATTTAAAAAAAAAATTTTTTTTAAATTTAAAAAAAAAAAATTTAAAATAACAATCGAAAAAATTTTTTTTCCAAAAAATTCAAAAAACAACTGGAAAAAAAATGTAATTTTGTTTACCTAAAAATATTTAAAATTTTCAAGTATAATTTGGTGAAGGGTATATAAGATTCGGCACAGCCGAATATAGCACTCTTACTTGTTTTGTTTAGATAAGTTAATTTTTGGTCTTACAAAAAGTTCATATAAAACTTGTTTATGTCCAATTTTATCACGATTATAAGAAAATTATGAATGTTCAAGTGATTTTCTGAGGTGTTCTCCTAACTCTTTTGTTTGGGCTCTATTGTGGTTTTAACAGACAGACACACGGATGAACATAGCTAGATCGTATTAGAATTTCGTAAGAACCCAGAATATACATATATACTTTTGTGGGCCTGCGATGAATTTTCAATCTTTGAATGATTATATTTTTGTTAACTCTAAAACTCTAAATCTAATAGAAATTGAATTGAAATATTTTTTATTTTACAAAAGGAATTGAAAAAAATTCTTAAACTTTTTTGTAATAGATTTGAATTCGAGAAAAATTTAAATATTGAATAAATTTTGTCTTTTATTTTTTAATAATAACAAAAATAAGGAATTAATTCTATAAAGGACGAATTCTCAAAGTATTCAATTCAATACATCTGAAGTACAAAGGAATTAAGCCAATAAATTATTTCATAATGAAAGTAATGGTTAAGAGATACAATTTAATTTGATTTATTTCAGAGCTATTACTAATAAAGATACATATATGTAGACCTTGGCTTCTGAGATTTTCTTGAGCGCCATTAATATAAAACTATTTACTATTTAAGAAAGAATGAAAATTTTTTCATAGATTTTTCGCCCATACATCGGGGGACATATTATTGAATCATGATGCCAATTTTTAAATCCCATTGTAGTATCGTTATAGCTGTGAAATAAACCTAAGATTATAATAGAATGGGATAACCTACTGTCATCAATAAACACCATCCATATAGTTTGTACTCAGTCGAGAAGTTCCAAGAATTATTACTTAAATAAACTTTTCTCAAAGAATACAAACAAATATTTAAAACGTAAAAAACCTTCAATTTCCATAAAATTCAATATTTAAATTGTATTATTCTTATCCTGTTATATACTACACTCATACATTTTTATGTAACATACTGTATGTATCAGTATGAGGGTAAAAGTACGTAAAAATAAATAAACTAAAACTGAACAGAAAAATAAAAAATTAAAAAAAAAACGTTTAACATTTCATATCATTTCATTTTGCTTGCACTTGCATTAAGGATGCGTGCCAAGGCAGTGGTAGTAAAAAGGATAAAATATTTTCATTGTTAGTTGTTGTTTTTGTTGTTGTTTTTTGTGTCTTATACATAAATTATTACATATAGATACATATATACTTAAGAATATAAAACTTATACAAAAACAAAGAAAGAAAATAAATTTAGAAATTTAAATTCTTTAAAAACATCTACATATATATTTGGGTTTAAGGTTATTAATGGTTAATAACAACAGTGCTTAATGTTTAATTTTCTTAAATATTTATATTAAATTGTTATGTATTCTGTTATAAAGAGGGTATAAATATTGCAATAACAATAAATTGAATAGTTTTTTTGGGAAGCTAAAAAACAAAATTAATATTAAATTTTTATATAAAAAAAAAATCACACACAGATACAAATTTATGTTGTTGGTATTTTTGTTTAAAAAAATAATCATTATAAAACTTTGTTGGTAACATTGATTCTACTTACTAAAATTCTTGGTTGGTTTTTATTTTTCTATGCCCTTAAATTTTTAGAATTTTGATTTAAAAACTACTCTACTGTTTTCCTTGCTAAACAAATAAATCCTTTGGGGTTTTAGAAAACATTGCTGCGCCTTTTAATTTGTCTATCCTAAGATTTTTTGCCTTCAGCGCCTGAGGGACTTTTGCTGGCACGGGTTTTCTTCAACAGGAAACATGTAAGAAATTCAATGGATGAGGTGACTTTTTGTAAACTCTCCTCGGACGAAGAGTTGTTGCCTTCGAGGCATTTGCTGTGCAAGCGATAGCTCATGTTGGGCTTTGCATCTTTGGCTTTGGAGGCAGTTGCTGCAGTAGAACTCCTCGGCGGTAGGGGTGGTGGTTTAGATGTGGATGCTGCTGATGCTGCTGTCGACAAAGTTGTGGCTGATGAGGTGCTTGGCTCCCCATGCCGATAATAATCTTTGCTGCATTTCTTTGAAATATTATACAATTGCAAAGAGTTGTCAAGAATATCATCCTTTTCATTGTTCGAATTCAAAGCTGAAACATATTTCTGAGCTGAAGAACTGCCAGCGCCTCCCTCATTGTCGTGTGTGGAATTATCACGATCTTCGTTGTCCTCTTCATCACCTTCCGTTGGGGATTGCAGATTATTTTGTGGTTCTCCATAGTAGCGATAGGTGGATCGATAGCGTGAGTGATGGCGTCCCTGCTCCTGTTCCATCCATTCTGTGCTGGCTGGCAAGGACAGTTGTATGGTTGGCGTGCGATAATATTGTCTGTGCGGATGGAAACCCAAACCGAAATCATCCATATAATTTTGGGAATTTAAGTTGTCTAGCTCATCAGCTACACTAAGGAGAAAGGGTAACGTTGACATGGTTTCCTTTTGTAGGGTTTGTCTGTAATTAGGATTTCCTCCAATTTTTACAAAATTTCTTTAAACTATTTAAACAAATAAAAAAATACAAAAAACCAGTTTCCTTAAAACTTCTCCTTTAACAAATTAATAAATTTTTTTCTCGCTTTAAATTATTTCTTCACTTTCATTAAAGATTTAATATTTTCGCTTTTTGTCAGTGCAAATTTTCTTCCTTTTTTTATATTTTTCTACTACATAAATTTAATATACACATACTATGTATAATATTGTAGAAAAAGGACATGCACAATCACACGCACACAATACTTTTCAGTGATAGTTGCACTATATTTTTATTTTGTTATTTTTTTTTATTTTTTCCACCGTATTTTGTCGGTTTTCAACCGTAAACGGTCTTAACACTTCGGTATTTTTTCATAGACTAAAATTGCATTTTTAACCATATATCAGGAGGTATAGAACGAAAGACACGGTGAAAGGAAATGAAGAAAAACTTCTTTTTTGTTTTGTTTAGCTCGGAATTTACCGTTATAAATGTGTACCATGAATTCATAGCATGTGTAGTTGTATTTGTTGTTGGTTGGTATTTTCTTCGTACTTTATGTTTGTTTACATTTTCTTACTCTCCTTGTGGTAGTATTTCGCTCTCTCCGGGATACTAATTTTGTTATTGTTGTTAATGGAAAATATTGCCAGATGGATTTAAAACATTTAATACGTTACACTTTGATAAGATTAATTAAAGGTTCATTTAGATAATATGTTAAGGCGTAATCCTTTACAATTCCTATAAAATACGGTTTTTTAGTTTCCGTTTTTCGAACTAAGAATCATTGTAAAATCTGAAGAGGCAGCATGACGTGCTATTAATAAAAAACTTGTATAATTCCCAAAGTTCCTGAATGATCCTTTTTCAGCCATAAAAAGTCCGACGTCTGTAATCAGGAGGAATTTAAGAAAAACAATTTCGATGAAATTGAGTCTCATTTTTAATATACAAAGGTTCCTGGAAGTGAACAAATACTAAATGAAAAGTTTGATTCAACGATTATACTTTACAATATCTTATATACAAATGGGCCACAATTTTTTTGTGGTACACTTTTAAGTATGTTATTTATTATTGTTCACCAATATTGATGAAACATATATGAGTTAAAAGGTCATTTTCTCTAGATATCCACATTATAAACAATTTAAAAGTTGTCGAATTTCCATCACTGAATACCACTCAAGGGCCTTTCTTCAATAGAGTTATTCGTCTTCTTTTGCCTTACCAATATCTGTTAGATATTTTCCTATTCCTGATACAGGTTTCTTTCATTGTAAAGGTCTTCCTTATGCTGTTTAATGGCTTTGGAAACAGTGTGATGATGAACGTTTTTTGTTATTTTTTTGAAAGTCCATATTGGATTTTTTCAAAAATATTAAATATTTTTTCACGTCTTCTATTGAAAGCAATGGAGCGACTAATGGATTTATACTTAACGTATAAAATTGTATTCAATATACCCATCTCAAAGGTAAATCTGTTGAGAGCGCAAGAGGACAAGTATTGCAGCATAAGGAATAAGGCGACATTCTTGTTATTGAATGTGGGCTGTTATCAATTTAGCGAGTTAACTCGGAGGCCCTGTGGCCAATTGTAATACCCGTGGACATTTTCATGTATCCTGTGAATAATCGCCTTACCTAATATGGACAACATTGTGGCTTATGTGGTCCCCGTGAGAACCAATCGGTAATTCATCAGATTCGTCATTGACACTTCTCTGAGACAGTCCAGATCATGAAAGATACCTGTACTAATATGTATTAGTCTGAGCTCTTGTAAAGCAGGGCTGTCATATACATAAAAGGTGTTCCACCGATTCTTCTGCTTCAAAGCCTAACGTAACCATATGTTCCGACATGTGGGAGTTCCTGAGAACCATCTCCATCAACGCCCTTCATCTATTAAATTCAATATAGCCAAGGGAGTGTAAATGTCCCTTTCCGCACTCTCATCAGCTACTTCCCAGAATGCCCTCATAACGTGGAACCCATTTTAACTCGACATGTTGTTATCTAAGTTGGGCCCATTAATACAGTCGAGAAGACAATTCGACATAATTACGTCGGAGTTAAGAGCCTTGATTAACTTAAGGATGTTACCGGAAAAACCGTACATCTGTCAGGCAGTCTCAAGTTCATCAGAGAAAATTCCCGATCCCGTGCTCGTTTCAGTCATATTAGATTGAGATTACGTTATCCTGACTTTCTGAGTCTTAGAGCAGACGTAGCATAAATGCATTTGATATACGTATGTATATATCGATGGGAGGTTATCTAGCATCGTCTCTAGCGAGGCCTGAGGAGTGGAATTCATAGAGCCAGTAATTGCTAGATAGACAAGACTCTTTACTTAAAATGGAGAGGTGTGTTTTAATGTCCACCGCTCTCCAACAAACAAAAACTCCAGATATGTCTTATGACCGCAGTGTCCTACAATGTTCCTCATACCTCTTTCATCATTACATTTCCATAAGATCTTAAAGTCTAGAATGATGACAAGATATTCGGCTTCAAGCAAAAGTTTCAGTATCACCCAAATGTTAATGATGCTCAACAGCAGAATTATCAATTGTAATCTACGAGATGTAAGTAAGGATAGTAATGAATTGGTCCTACAAAAACACATCAAGGAATATGTAATAGCATAGGCAACGAGAGGGTTATTCAGAGTTTACGAGTCAGCTCTGCTCAGGCCATGGGAAACTGCACAGAGAAAACAGATTTGTGTTCACAACCGAATTTGTCCCCAATCGAATTTTGTCGGTTGCATGTACTATCTCTCAATTCGATTCCGACTACTGTAAATATGGTATACGCAACTGTTAGAAAAAAATAATTCGGTTGATATAATCAGCAAATTATACATATTTACATTAGACATGCCCAATGAAAAAATATTTTTATTTTAAGATTTGCTTTATTATAATACATTGCAATTATAAATATATACACATACATTTATAAATACATATACATATCAATATATACAATATTATACGAATGTCTAGAGAACACGTTCCAATTCTTGATGATTTGGAAAAACCATGGTATACTTCAGTGCTTCTGTCTATTATTCAAATTTCCACATAATAATGGACTTGATGTTTCAGAAAACAGCTTCTTGGGTACTGTTCTTCAATTAACAACATTTATGTAACATATTGACCGATATAGATGTTCATGAAGGTTTGAGTTGATAATAACCTTAAACGAATTTACAAAATAATGAAACCCTTAAATAAGTGGATGATTGACAATTTTGTAAGTCATAGGTTTCTTACCTTTATTGCCACCTTGGAACAAGTCAAACCTCCAAAAATCAGATTTAATCTGTCCTAGGCCATGTCTGCTGATTAACCAAGAAAATTTGGTAAATTTTGTTTTGTTGTTAAAAACTCTTCTGTTTAAAGATACAATGAAACCATAGAAATTTATATTTCAATAAATAATCTTATGAATAGTTTACTTACCCATCTGTAATACAGAATATCAAACTTGGTCATTGTCTCTTTAGTTTATTCATTAAATATTTATTTCCAATGTGTGTAAAACATATTTGTTTAAGTTCTTCTTGTTTTATTATTTTTATTTTTTAAAAAATGTCAAATTAATTTAAATTTCTCTGATCAACATAATCTATTGTAGGTTGTAATCACCGAATTTGCTTCGTTTTGGATTCAATGACCGAATTATTGGTTACCATATCTAAATTTGTAAATTGTAGACATATTTGATTGCAACTACTAATATTTAGTCATAAAATGTGAACACAATTCGGTTGTAACTGCCGTGTTTATTTATTTGATTTTTACCATACTCAAATTGAATATGTTAACTAATTATACGATTGTAGAAACCTCAATTTTATTACAATAATCATTTTACACTTGTGAATAAAGAAAATCTATTGAATTTATAAATTTTCGATCACTACAATACAAATTTAATTGAGTTAATTAAATTTTCATTATTGCAACCGTTTTCCAACCGATTTGTTTTCTGTGTGTGGCAATATTAAGGCCTCATAGTTCCCTTTAATGTTATATGGAAACTAGGATATATGCATTGACTTTCAGATGGAAATCCTGGAGGTCTTGAAAGCTTTTCAACTCGTTCTGATTGCTAATTGATAAGCAGATGTTCTGTGCTGTTAGTCAGACGGGGTTACATGCTCTGGAAAGCCACAAAGTCAAATAC
Organism: Calliphora vicina; assembly: GCF_958450345.1. NCBI lineage: Eukaryota > Metazoa > Arthropoda > Insecta > Diptera > Calliphoridae > Calliphora > Calliphora vicina. The sequence goes on from NC_088782.1 coordinate 64,724,562, forward strand.
AAGATTGATGGAACACTACGAGGAGAGGCTGTGTTGGTTACACTGGAATATATGTATAGTGTAACGAGATTTCAGATAAGCTTTTAAGATAGGGCTAGGAACTATCCATGGAATTGCGGAAGGAATTGGTGAATCCACTACATGGTTGTTTTGAAGAGGTCCTACTGAGGTCTGACCAATTATGGATTAGCTAGTCAGACTGTAGATCAGATCTGACTAATAGCATATTTTTGACGTTTTTTTATTCTAAAGCTATCCTTGCTAAGTTCCTTAAGATACTTTATTTCTAGAAAGCAGAGAGTAATAAAAATTTTTCGGTTAAGAAATTTATTTTAAATTTCAATATCAAACACCAAAAATATGCAAGCGTTCTCATATAGCAATCTTTTTATTGTAGTCAACAGAGTTCGGAAATTCTTATAGTCTTAAACGATCACTATGTATTGTCTTTTCTTATTAGCAAATACAGTGAAATAAAGATATTCTTAAAGTTACAACTTCAGGAAGTCATAATTATGTTTTCTTGAATTGATTTTAAAATTGTTGACTTTATTTAAATGATATGTGTTTTACCTATCAAACAGAAGAGTCTTTTTGAAAATCGTTTGGAAAATGGCTGTCTTACGGTCGTTTAAGAAAACGTACTTGTTTCAACAAATTTAAATTTTAAGTTGATGATGAGGCAGTAAAATATGTTTTTTCTTATGTTAGTGAAAAAACATTGTAAAGTAGTTTTTAAGGACATTTTTATTTAATTAAAAAATAAATGAGTTATGCTAATTCTCTTGATAACATTTTTTTCGGTTTTTTCACACAAAAGCTTCCATGTTTTTTTTAAAAATAATTGAAGTATAATCTGAATTTAAACTACGGTTACTCTGCCATTTTCCAACTGCTTTCTACAAATATTTTTCTGTTTAAAAAGCAAAGTTCATATCTTTCAAACTAAATAAAAAATATTTCAGAATCAGTTTTCAAAGAACATATTTTAAAGTTACAATTATATGAATACTGTTATTTCATTAAAACGAAGGAAAACTATATATATTTCCATAATCTATGGACCTCAACGAAACAGAATTGATACATGAGAACCACTACACATTTTTATAGCCTTCACCATCGTGAGAAGGGTATATATATGTTTGTCATTCCGTTTGTAATTTCCACAATTAATTTTCCGACCCTATAAAGTATATACAGTGTTGCAAAAACAATAGGAACGAATGCTTTTTTTTCAAACTTTGAAAGTATGTTAGTCAAATTTAGTTATGTTTTAAAAAATTTATATGCAGTTTTGTTTATCCGACATTTCATTTATATTTTAATACATTATATGACTAACAATGTATTGAGTCAATATTTTTACTGGAAAAAATAATAGAAAAGGATTCAACTTTTCGAGGCACATCTTTATATTTTCTGTTAAAAAAACTATCTTATCTTAATATTTAGTTGCGCTAAATTTGTTTTTCACAACTTTATTGCATCTGCCGCTCATGGAATCAACCAATTTCTATGCAAACGTCCTTGTCAATGTCAAATCACTCTTCCTGGATTTGTTCCCATAATTCGTGCTTATTTTTCGGATTGAAACCCTCTAGCTTCCTCTTGAGCACTCCCCAAAGGTGTTTCATTAGATTAAGGTGACTGCGAAGGCCATTCCATAAGAGGTACTTTGTTAACAGCAAATCAGTATTTTGCCAATTTTGTGGAGTGCTTCTGACTATTGTCCTGCTGAAACTCCCATCTGAAGGGCATCCCTTCCTCAGAAAAAAAGAAGAGGAGAAACACCCCCATATCATGATGGATCTGTGTCTATCTGTTGAAATCAATTTTCTGAAGACCCCAGATATTTTCGGGATCCACATCTTCAATAATTCTGTCAGACATGTTTTCGAGAAGTTTCCTGTTTAAAATCAGAAAAATCGGTCCAGAAATAGCTGAGATATGCGGAAAAAACCAGGACAACCTCTATTTTTGACATATTTTTGACCTATATCTGGATTACTAAGTTATTAATATAGGCAGCATGGATATCTAATGTTAGATATTTCCAAGACCTTTGCAACGACGTCTATAAGTTGGACCTACAATAGGTAAATTCGGAAAAAATATTTTTTAAACCGAATATTTTTTACCAAAAAAAAATTTAATATTTAACATAACAATTGGAAAAAAAAATTAAAAAAAATTTGTATTTTTAAGTATAATTTGGTTAAGGGTATATAAGTTTCGGCACAGCCGAATATAGCTCTCTTACTTGTTTCGTTTACTTTTGTGTCACTTGGTTATTTTTGGACTCGTAAAAATTATTTAGTTTCTTCATTTTTTTTCCAAATTTTTACTATATAAACAAAATATTGGAAATTATCAGGCAAACGAACAGACTGATTGCTTTAAAACTTTTTGCACATGATTTTTTTATTTATTGATCAACTAACAGGAAAAGCTAACAGGCCAAGGTATAGTGAAATTTTCAAGTTTAAGTTTTCAACAAACGCAAGCATGTTTTTTATAGGTCGAGGGCTTTTATATTAACATCTTTGATTTTCAATTCGAAATCGCTTAATAATTGTGCATGACTGACGAGCTCTGCTTTTTAGATCCCACATCATCGCTGTTGAGGAGTCCACTATGATCCCAAATCGATTTTTTTGGAAAAATTAAAAAATTTTAAAAATTGTTAAAAATTAATTTATTTTCCTAAAGACAACGCTCCCAGCAATCAAGAAATACTTTCGCATTGGACAACAAACGGGCCCAAATATGATGTACTAATAGAGTGGGTTCTTCAAAAAATCAATAAAAATCTGATTATTAACAAAACAAATTAAATAAAACCAAATGTATATAACTTTCTTTTACATATAAAAAAAATAGTTCAGTTTGGATACCCTCCAAATTGATTATTTTTTGTTTAAATTTATTTATATGCCATGGACATTAAATGTGCAGGAACTAAAAGTTCTTACATGATTATTTTAATTTATGCCATAAAAATTCGATTTGAAACCATAGTAGGGTTGGTGGAGTTTTTCTAAAACTTACACTCGAATACTACTCTGCTATGTTAAATTTCATATCGGATCAGTTAGATAGCTGTGGTAGAATTATTTTAAAAAAATTTAGATTCTGACTCAATATGCGATGCAGGATAGACAGTGTGAAAGCTACTGCAAAAGAAAACTACATCCAAATCCTTACAAAATACTCGCAAAATAAAATAATCTGGTAAGTTCACAATAGTATACAACACTACATAGCGGTAAATATTGCCTATTGCAAATATTTCTCTATTCTTTTACACTCTCATTTCGCAACATCTCTCTCATCATCATCAACTCTCACGCATACATACATGTAAATAATTGTGGTTACATTTCATTACTCACAACACGTGATGTAAACTTGAGAATTTTCCTTTTCTGTTTTGTTGTGTGTTTTTTTTCCGCTTACAATTGTTTTTTTTGTTTTTATTATTAGTTTTCTGGTTTACACACATACATACATATGTATTGTATGTATGGATGTATATTACTAAGATTTTTCAACACTTTTGTTTTGCTTTGTTGTCCTAGAGTTAACTGCAGCAATTGATGTTGAACATTGTACATACTGCATCAAAAACTTCTGCGCTACAATATTAATTGCACACCTCTTGCCCCAATACCAAAAAATACAAAAACAACATCAAATGGAAAACGCTTTACATTGTATTAGTTAGTAAGTGGGTGGCTGGGTATTGGATTTGGTAGGGTCGACTGAATGGCTGGCTGGTTGTTTTGAAATTGTTTACTTTGTTTTAATGTTCGCATCATTGCATTACTGTGCCACATGGTAGGCACAGTTTTTAACCGCACTACATTTCGATACAGTAAGTCCTGTGATTGTGTGTGATGATATTGTGCAAGTATTTGTTTGCATTTGCTGTATGTGTCTAACTTCCCTGCAGTTCATTGTACTAGTTCCTCTACGTGGAATTATTTAGTCACTGAGAACTACTACTAGTGAATTTTCTACACACGAGCTACACAGAAAAAATTATATTTCAATTCAAACTTTTATCCCATATTGAACTGGTTTCAATTATTTCATAATTAAATCAAGTATTCATTTGCTCAAAAATAAAATTTCTTGATATTTTCTATTGAAAATTGAGTTTTACTTTGTTTTAATGTTCGCATCATTGCATTACTGTGCCACATGGTAGGCACAGTTTTTAACCGCACTACATTTCGATACAGTAAGTCCTGTGATTGTGTGTGATGATATTGTGCAAGTATTTGTTTGCATTTGCTGTATGTGTCTAACTTCCCTGCAGTTCATTGTACTAGTTCCTCTACGTGGAATTATTTAGTCACTGAGAACTACTACTAGTGAATTTTCTACACACGAGCTACACAGAAAAAATTATATTTCAATTCAAACTTTTATCCCATATTGAACTGGTTTCAATTATTTCATAATTAAATCAAGTATTCATTTGCTCAAAAATAAAATTTCTTGATATTTTCTATTGAATTTTGAGTTTTGAATTTGATTATTTTGACAATTGAATATACAATTTTCGTTATTGGTTGAATTTCAAATACAAAAATTATTGAATAGATAATTTTCGTAATTGAAACACAAAAAATAACAAAAAGAAATTTTATTTTTGAGCAAATGAATACTTGATTTAATTATGAAATAATTGAAACCAGTTCAATATGTGACAAATATTTAACATAGAAATTTCATTGCAGGTGGCCGATAGGCACACTCTGCATAACACTTCACTATTAAATTCAATAGTACTAATGCACCAGCATTTGAGGGAAAAAAATAAAAAAAAATATTCAGAGAGCGAGGTTGAACTCGTAACCTCTCGTTTTATAGTCAAATCCGGTAATCTCTAACCCACATAGCACTTAGTTGTATTGATTTCTATTGTTATTAGGAATTGCAAGTGGGTCTATCCTCATTTTTTTAATTATATTCTGCATCGTCAGTGAGTACCAAATACAGCATTACACATGATCATCGAAGTGGATTTTATTTTAATCGAATTTATTTTCAAAAACTTAAGACAAATAACTGACTATTGTTTATTAGAGAATATGTTGGGGAAATGTTAGGGAAATGTAGTGCAAATGTTTGTTGTACAATTAGTAATATAGCTAGTTTAAGGTTTCCAATTGGCACTTTTTAAACTGCTGGGTGTTTGGTTTTCCAGTTAATTCCTTGAAAAACCCATTACCTTCGATTTTTTCTTCATACACAACAGGGAAATATACTTGTTTACACTTCAAAAACAAGCAAAATCAAACAAATATTTTTTTCATTATTCACTCATTTATATAAATAGGGATGTGACGTTATTAATATGAAAGTAATTTTAAGATTTTTCAAGTGAGAGTTAAAGAAATATATTTAAAATATATGAAAAATTTAAAATTTTCTAGAATTTTACTAAAAATATGTAGTTCATCATTCTCACTATTCATTTGTTTTTTATACAATTTATAAAAGTCAACTACTACTAAATAAATGCATCTAGTTTCCCCCATTTGAAAAATAAAATTTTTTGGGTTTATAACTTAAAAAGTCGAGATTTTTTTCAAATTTTCTATATTATTTTGAAACAATATCGGATATTCTGTTCTTAAGTGAAGGGTATCCCAGAAAGATCGTTCTGCATCGATCGACAAAAAAATTATATAAACTATAAAGCGGGTGAGGCAAAACTTGCTTTTTAACTCTTTGCGGTTTGTTGGTTAGTTTACAAACCACATTTTCTATGGTCTTTAAAACATAGTTTATTGTCATCTATTGTCATTTTGCTCAGAGCTCTGGTTAGATAAATATATTAATTTGAAAATATTGTAAAAATCAGTCATCACCGGGACACAAAACAAGGGTATTTGGTAAAAATAAATGGGTAACGAGACCAAAAAAGCGTCATAAAATACCCGAAAAGCGTCAAAATAGCAACACTGTTTTTAATGCCAACCGCCACGGTGGTTAGTAAACTAACCACTTCACTCCACAAAAAACCTTGGAATGGGGTGTATTTTCATGTTTTTATTAATTTGTTCTTACTTTTTATAAAAAACTAACTTTGATTAAAGTAAAAATGCAATTGTTTTGATTTTAAACTTATACACAAAAAAGAGTGGCTGAAAGAGTTAACAGGTATTTCAATATTGAAATTTTGATACAAAAAATAGGTCAAATTCCGAAGGGCGTAGGGACAACATATTCGAAAAATGTGACATTTTTGTTATACCTTACAGAAAATCATGAAATTGTTATATGCTCTTAAAGAAAGTTTTTTTTTAAATAAAAAAATACTTAAATCACCTTTTCGCCAAGGTATATATTTATTCCTATGGTTCCAAGGTGGAATAAAGGGCCACAACAAAGTTTTTCCATTGTGATCTATCCTGTGCTATCAGCTTCACTTCGGCCCAAGACTTTCCAGTTAAGTTTGCTTCAGTCTCTATTTGTCACCTCCAGGTGTTAGCGGGTCTGCCTCGTCTTCTACTGCCTTGGGGGTTCCAATCAATTGCCATCTTAGATACGTTGTCGTTGGTGCATCTGAGAACATGGCTCCATTTACGAATGATTATCTGGTTACGTATTGGTGTTTCACCTGCTCTTTCCCACAGGTCTCTGTTTGAGATAACATTCGGCCAGAATATCTTGAGCAGTTTTCGTGACGAGCGATTAATGAATACCTGCAAGGATTGCAAGTCGCTAGCTGTGGTGTTCCAGGATTCACAGCCATACAACAGGACGGAACGCACATTAGATGAGAAGAGGTGGAGCTTGGTCTTCAGATGAATTTGGGGTGATTTCCATACTTTTGGCAGTGCCCCAAATGCTTGATTTGCCTTTTTGATGCGATTTGTAATATCCTCTCGCGAGCCGCCTGTTGCTGATATGGCACTACCCAGATATATAAACGATTGGACATCTTCAAGATCTGCGTTGTCTATTTGAAACTTTTGGTAGTTAGTGGTATTTAAACGCATTACCTAGGTCTTTCCAACGTTAATATGCAAGCCTGCATCACTTGCCGTGGTCTGTATTTCCCCTAGTTTGGCTGCCATATCGTTGAATGTGTGGGCTAGGAGACATATGTCGTCGGCATAATCTAGATCCTCGAGGCGTCCAGTTAGGCCCCAAGTGATGCCTCTTCTATTAGTCGTTGCCTTAAGCATTATAACGCCAAGCACTATATTGAACAGCTTGCGTTCATGTATCACCCAGATTGCGTTCATGTATCACCATACCTGTTGAATCCCGGTATAAGGCACGGATTAAATCAATCAATTCATGTGGAACTCCTTTGCATTGTAGCGCTTGCCAAATAGCCTGCTGGTGAAGGGTATCGAAGGCTTTAGCAAAGTCTATAAATATGCAATACAGAGGGGATCGCCATTGCACCGATTGATCGACAATAATGTTCGCCAAGGTATGGTCTGTAGATGGTTTATGTGAAGTTTGCACGAAATCGGCATAGTAGTTCCGGAGATATGGCTGGACCGATTTTTATCAAATTTTCAGTGAATTTTCAGATTTTTGATTTTCGATCTGTGATCGGAGGGGCGTGGTAAACTCAAATTTTTACACTGTACCGCTAATGACACTATACCTAATGATTTCAAGGTCAGTAATTGTGGTCAAACTTTTGCAAATAAAAAAAATCCAAAAAATTATTTTTATTTTTTCATTCGAGAAATAAATGCTTTTTTTCATTCCCAACGATCAAACAATGCTTTTTTTAATTTCGTTGCTTAACATCATTCTAAAAATTTTAATTCACAGTGGTGTACTCTGAAGCGAATGATTTTCATATCGTTCGATAAAACAAGTAGGCCGCTGTTAACATTGTACTATAAAAGTGATTTTATATTATCAACCGATGATAAACAAAATTTCCAAAAGTACAACTAATATAGTAAACAACGTCGACAAATCAGATTTCGTTCCCGCGGAACTTCTGCCAAATGCAAATGAATATTCAATCCGTTGCCGACAAGGTATTCACAAGTCTTACAACCAACTACAAAAATTCGGATTGGCTGTGGGAACGTGCAATTTTGGTACCAAAAAATGATGATATCAACAAGCTCAATGAGCAAATTAATTGAAACTGACTCGCGAAACAATAAAATACAAATCGATTGACACAGTAATGAACGAAGAACAAGCCTCAATTATGCTACTGAAACATTGAAGGTTGGATCACAGATAATGTTTCTCCACAACATAAACGCGCCACAATTATGAAACGGAACATGATTGACCATCAAAAAATGTTCACCAAATTTAATTGAGGCAACAATCATCGGTGGCAGATTAAAATGCGAAGACGTAATGATGAGATGAGATGCTGGCCCTTACAATAATTCTGCAATATAAAACAGAATTATTGTAAGGGCCAGCAACGCGGACCGGGTTCAGCTAGTTATGTATATGAAATGAAAACTTTCAAGTATATTAAAAGTTTATAGTTATGAAGAACATATCGCAATAATAGGACAAGTGTAAAATTAACAAGTAAGAGTGTAATATTTGGCTGTGCCAAATCTCGTATACCCACCATCGATATGTGACAACAAAATATTATTCAGATATAGTGGGGGAAAGATTTAAAAAACTTGTTTATGTTCAATTTCATCACGATATTAATTATTATACGAATTATGTTCAAGTCATTTTCTGATGGGGACCTTGTGTAAATTTTCGTCATAATTTACAGCATAATTTCCGAGTATTTCGAAATAATTTGTGCAAAATTTTATCAGCATTGGCGCATAATCAACATATTTATGACTGCTCAAAAAGTATTCCGGGAAACATTTGTATGGGAGCTAGGTGTTATCATGTAACCATTTTCAATACTAAACAAATCTTGTCAACAGAGAGTATTTCTGAAAATGTTCAAAACATATTTCTCCAGCTCATTTTCTTTACCCTTATTATTTCTTTTAATGCAGGTTTTTACTTAATTATACATTTTGATTCTGTACATAAGTATTTGTAAATCCTTAATGCAGCTTTAATTAAAAAGAAACATTGGCTTTGTACAAAAGCACTTTCAGAGTAGTACATTGAATTAAAACACAAAATACAGAGAAAAATCCTTGAGATATTTTTGTTGTTACAGTTTTGTTTTTTTTTCTGTTTTTGTGGGTTTATTTATTTGTTTGTTTATGATACAAATTGGATTTCATGACAATATTTATTCAAGTGTTACGAATATGTACCCACAAAATAAATGGAAAAAGCATACTTATTTGTGTAAGAGCTGAATTGAAGCCTTTTATTTAGAAAACACTATGCGTCATGATGCGTTGCACAGTGGTAGTGGAAAAATAAATGTAACAAAAATGATGTTTATTTTATTATCTAATATTAAAATAATTCATTAATCATACGTATATTTCAATGTAATGTATGCAGGAGAGTAGAACATCTGATCGTATGATTAATAATAAAAATAGTTGTATAATGCTCATACGTATCAGCTGAAAACATAATCGTTGCGCAACTTGTGAAAATAGGAGTAGAACAAACAAGTTTCCAATCAAGACTGATGAAAAAAATACTCTTGTAAGTGATTAAAATATTCAAATGTTATTAAAAAAGATAATCCAACGGATAACAAATGTAACTCATTCACAATATTTTCACTTTAGGGACATTTCTTTAATGTTGTTGAAATTTATAAAAAAAACTAATAAATTATTGTCAATGACTTTAAATGATTATTGAAAGCATTTAAATTAGAAAAAATTTTATAAAAAATAATATTTCTCTTACAAGGCACAGTGGTTTAGAAAAGCTTCGATAATACATTCGGATGTTGTCGGATTTCTGGTGATGATTCTACGTTTGGATGTAGACGGTTCTGGTGATGTGTATTTCGCATACTTTGGGATTTCAATAGTCGTCGGCGGTACGATATATTGATACGACTCACTAACTGGGCAGTTTGTCACAAGCAGTAACTACGGGTTTCTGGTGATGTTTTCGTTGGTACAGGATCGGTTGATAACTAAAACTATACTATTTTAGATACTTAGTCTATAATACACGTAAATACACTTAACTAGGGGTTACAGTTAGCCAAAGCTCCTGTATTGAACAGTTAGCCAAAGCTCCTGTATTGAACGGTTGGCCGAAACCTCTGTCTTGAACAATCGCCCGAAGCTCCTGTAATGAACAGGCGACCGAAATCTCTGCATTGAACAGTCGGACGAAGCCTCTGTATTGAACAGACGACCGAAGTGTCTATATTGAACAGTCGGCTGAAGTATGTGTCTTGAACAGTGGGCCGAAGCCCCTGTATTGAACAGTCGACCGAAGTCGCTGATAAAATGTATTATCGGTATTCGAACTATGTTCGTGTCCCGAAAAGAAAAAAATGGGTTGACCGATTTATGTCAGTCTACTTTGATAAATTAATATCAAAGTGGTTGGTAAATTCTGTCCCGTATGAGCCGCTCCTTCAGTGTGTAAACTTTCGTTACTTGTATACAACTTATTCAGCCTTATCATGTAAGGCGTAGTCGTTTTACGACAACGACAGTTTCGTACTACATTAAAGAAATTATTCAACCTGTTTCATTAATCTAGTACGAAACTGTCATTGTCGTAAAACGACTACGCCTTACATGATAAGGCTGATTATAAACTAAATGAGAATTACTAGGTGGTAATTTAATTATTATGATTTAAATGGTTTTATTATTTTATATTATGTACGGGGAAGTAGGTAGATACTTATCCACGTTACAATCCGAATGACCAGAAATTTAAAATATATAAATAGTGCTTTAGAAGATCTACAACCTACATATGTAGGTTATCTCTATTAGTTCAAGAGATATTTAGGTTTATTGATTTATTATACCCTTAACCTTCGTGAGAAGGGTATATATAAGTTTGTCATTCCGTTTGTAATTTCTACATTTTTCATTTCCGACCCTGTAAAGTATATATATTCTGGATCCTTATAGATAGCGGAGTCGATTAAGCCATGTCCGTCTGTCTGTCCGTCTGGCCGTCTGTCTGTTAAAATCAATTTTCTGAAGACCCCAGATATCTTCGGGATCCAAATCTTCAATAATTCTGTCAGACATGCTTTCGAGAAGTTTGCTATTTAAAATTAGCAAAATCGGTCCATAAATAACGGAGATATGAGCAAAACACCGGGACAACCTCGATTTTTGATCTATATCTGGATTACTAAGTCATTAATAGATACCTAATGATAGATATTTCAAAGTCCATTGCAACGATGTAGATAAGGCTATAGTAAGTTGGACCTACAATGGGTCAAAATCGGGAAAAATATTTTTTTTAACCCGAATTTTTTTTTCATAAAAAATTTTTTTTGCCAAAAAAAAAAATTTTGAAAAAACTTTTTTGGGCCTATCGAAATTTGTTTTTAAAATTCTGAATAAAATCAAAACAACTTGCTAACAGTTATCTCGTACCTTTAAAAGTTAAATGCATCAAAAGTTGGAACATATAAAAATGGCCGTACATTTTAAGTTTTTTCCCAAAAAAGTACCTATATTTTTTTCTTTTGTAGAAACCATTTTCTTTGGGACTATATAAAATTTTTATATTATCCGAAAAGAGAGCCTAATGCAAAAGCGTGTAAAGTAAACCTTGGCTCACTTAAGCGGACCTAGTCGACACAGACCAATTCAAACTTTGCCAATTTAAAAAAAAAAATATTAGGTTTGAGTAAAAAATTCTAAAAAGGCAAATCATCGATCCTCGAAAAATCTATATATTTGTATAGCCCTATATCTTATTTAAATACGTACAAAATTATTTTACTATTACACGGTAAATTACGACATAGTAAGCACTTTTCTAAAAAAACTCAGTTTTTGGAATACATTTCTGCGTTTTAGGAATTTTGGTATTTGAAAATAAAAAAGTAAAATATTATAATTCCATTAAATTAAAGACATTAGATTCTATATTAATTCCAAATTTTGTTATATTATCTTTAACCGTTAAGATTTTATATTAATTCAACTTTTATAATTTTCTTCATGGAAAATCATCATATCATCATCATCATTTAAGGTAAATACGTCCCAAACTTTTTTAAAATTATCTAGTTGTACTAACATGTCAATCATTGAGTTCTCAGCTTTTCAACAGTACAAATACTTATATGAAAAGCTTTTATTTATTTCCAAAAAATTAGCAAGGGCAATTTTAAAAATACCTAATACACTTTTTAGATAAAGGAATAAAATCCTTTATAAAAAATGTTTTTTGCATAAACATTTACTTAAAAATATATCCGTTTTTATCAGAGATCGCAAATAACTCGTCCATATACCAAAAAACGCAAAATGTGATTTATAATTTTGTGATAAAAATAAGTGACTGAAAATAACAGTTACAAAATGATTTTTATTGAAGTGGTTGGGTATGACCTTTATTCGTTTTTGTTGTTTTTTGTAATAAACAATTCATTTGTTCCTGTTCTTAATAACTGTTTATTTCTCTTTTATTTACATACAATAACATATTATTAGTAAATTTTAACTAATTATGGAAATAATATGATAAGTATAAAGTAATGAAGTTAGTTAAATTTTATATATTTAAGCGTTGATTTGCATCAAATGATTTTTTATGATTTATTTTTCATATTCGCAAATAAAAGTCACAAGCTAACCTTTACGAAAAAATAAATTATAAATCACTCATCTAGATTAGTTGTGTTTGTTTCTTTTCTGTTTCTCCCGTTACTTTCGGTCTCTGGTTTTTATATACAAACATATGAAAAATTTGTTATTAATAAATTAAGCAAGTTTGAAATATAAAGGAAACGAATAAAAGTCATTTTTAAATTAAATTTTTAATTGCAAAGAAATAAAAAAATACATAAATACACAATATATACATAAATATTAAGCTTTAGTTGTAATAAATAAAAAAGTACCAAAAAAGTACTATTTCCAAATTTCATTTTTTCCAACTTTTGTTCCTCTTGAACAATATTTAACCCTTTATAGCCCCATGTGACATTTCTGTAACAAACCACAAAAATTGCCATAAAGCAACGCTTATGTTTAATGTCATTTTTCATTTAAGTTTTCTAAAAAGGTAAAAACCCGAGATTACGCCTATTTTGATTATAAAAAATTATACAAAAAATTCAGAAAAGTTTCATTATTTTATTGTAAACCTGTAGGTAAGTAAACAATTTTATATAAAAATTATTAGCAACCATTACTTTTATATGTTTTGTACGGCAAAAGTGATTTTGTTTGTTTGTAACATTTCTGTTACATTGAGTAAAAATGCTAATTTATATTTTAATAATGATGGTTTATTATATCAATATTATCCTAGAATGGCGTTCCGATCATTACGGGAAGATGGAATAATGGACATTAGAGTGCTCCAAAAAAATAAAATTGCGAATTTTGACCGCCCCCCCTCTAGAATTGTTCTATGTATTGTAGAAACACGTTGTGTAAAATATTAGGATGATAGGATAACGTTAACTGGTGGCGCAACGACGCTGAAGTTTTGAGGTGCATTTACAAGGGGGAAAATATGCAATTTTTTCAGTTTTTGTAAAAATTTTGCCATTAAATAATGACTTTTACAATTTAATTTAAAAGAATCGAAATGTGTACGTAATTGTCGTTATAATAAGATATAAAAGACAAAAATTGGTGAAAAAATGTTAAAGTTATTAAAAAATCGCCAGGCCATTAACGTGACTCAGGCCACTAGAACAAGAAATTTATGAACAAAATTAACATATTTTGAGAAATATTAAAATAAATGCTTATTTTTACTTAAAATATATCCATATTTACTTGTATATGAGTTTTTGTCCTCGTAGGATACCGTTAACCTATTCGCAGGTATGACCAAAAAAATTAAATTTTTTTAACGGCATTTTCAAAACTCCAATTTAAAATTTTTAAAAATTTTGTTAAACAAATTTCAGAATTTTTTGATCATCACATGGGGATTTATTGACATCATAATAGGGAATAAAAATGTGAAAAAAGTATGTCAATACCTCCTATAGTTTTTCCGTACCTGCGATATAAATTTTGCGATTTTCGAGAAAAACTAATTTTTTGGCCATATTTTGAGGAATGACCAGAATTTCCTTACTGTAATGATTTTTAAGTAAAAGCTATCCAGAATATTATAGTCCAGGTAATTTTAAATATAGTCTGAAAGTTTTACTAAAATCGGAAAACTTTAACCCTTAAATCGTGAAGGTCAAAGGTCAATTTTTTCAATATTTGGAATTTCTCATGGAAAGATAGCGAAATATTATATATTTTTGGGCCGATTTTGATGAAACTTAAGAAAAATATAAAATGAAGTCTAGTATTCACAATAACAGTACAAAAATGGAAATTAACCCTTAAGATTACTTGGGGTCAAAATGAATGTGTTTTTCGTGATTTTAAAAGTTGAGGGTCATTTGGACCCCAAGTGCTATTAAGGGTTAATTTCCATTTTTGTACTGTTATTGTAAATACTAGACTTCATTTTATATTTTTCTTAAGTTTCATCAAAATCGGCCCAAACATATATAATATTTCGCTATCTTTCCATGAGAAATTCCAAATATTGAAAAAATTGACCTTTGACCTTCACGATTTAAGGGTTAAAGTTTTCCGATTTTAGTAAAACTTTCAGACTATATTTAAAATTACCTGGACTATATTATTCTGAATAGCTTTTACTTAAAAATCATTAGAGTAAGGAAATTCTGGTCATTCCCCAAAATATGGCCAAAAAAATAGTTTTTCTCGAAAATCGCAAAATTTATATCGCAGGTACGGAAAAACTATAGGAGGTATTGACATACTTTTTTCACATTTTTATTCCCTATTATGATGTCAATAAATCCCCATGTGATGATCAAAAAATTCTGAAATTTGTTTAACAAAATTTTTAAAAATTTTAAATTGGAGTTTTGAAACTGCCGTTAAAAAAATTTAATTTTTTTGGTCATACCTGCGAATAGGTTAGCGGTATCCTACGAGGACAAAAACTCATATACAAGTAAATATGGATATATTTTAAGTAAAAATAAGCTTTTATTTTAATATTTCTCAAAATATGTTAATTTTGTTCATAAATTTCTTGTTCTAGTGGCCTGAGTCACGTTAATGGCCTGGCGATTTTTTAATAACTTTAACATTTTTTCACCAATTTTTGTCTTTTATATCTTATTATAACGACAATTACGTACACATTTCGATTCTTTTAAATTAAATTGTAAAAGTCATTATTTAATGGCAACATTTTTACAAAAACTGAAAAAATTGCATATTTTCCCCTTGTAAATGCATCTCAAAACTTCAGCGTCGTTGCGCCACCAGTTAACGTTATCCTATCATCCTAATATTTTACACAACGTGTTTCTACAATACATAGAACAATTCTAGAGGGGGGGACGGCTTGTACCTAGAAAGTTTTTTTCGTCCATACAATCTTGGAGCACTCTAATGGACATATTATGTCAAAAGTATTTATATAAGACTTATATTGTAGCTTGAACGTTTTTAAAAACGAATTCAAAATAATTTTGCTACCAAGTTTCTTCTCAATTTGTTAATACGAAATGTAAAAGGTTATTGAACTTTATGAAACAGTTTCATATTTACAGAAAGAACTTTATTTGTAAACTAGAGCGTATAATTAATTATTCATTTATTTTGAAAATAATCATACGCCTCCAGTTTTTATTAATGTATTTTAATGAGCTACTCATAAAAACTTCGGCATTTTGCTCCCTAAACTACATCAACATAAATATGACACATTTAAAGTTTTTTTTACTTATACAAAATAAGAAAAAAGTCTGTAAACTGCACTTCAACAATCAACAACTGGCTTTTCTTTTTCTTTTTAAATAGACAAATTTTGTAAACAAAAGAACTAAAAAAAATACATACTTGTAATTTCAAATAAATCTTTTACTTTAAGCAATATTTGACACACATTTTCTATTCAACAATGCGTCTTTACAGACAACAAAAGCATACAAATATAAATTTTTTATTCATTCTGCTTGTTTTTTTCGAACAACTGCAAGTTGGTTGTCCCTTTGAGGGCTCTGTTTTATTTAGTCATTTAAGCACAAAAGAAAAGAACTTACAGGCTGCCAGCCAACCAACCAACCGTTCAAACATTCAGGCATTCAAACTGCTGAAAAATAACTAAAAATGTTAACAGAAAATAAAACTAAAAAAAAGTTGAAAATGAAGTCAAAATACCCAAGGAATTGTGTTGCATTGAGTTAAATACTAGACAATTGTAAGTGAACGTATAAAAATATGCAAAAATTTACATTTATCTACTTTCATGTTAAAAATACAAACTAAATAGCTATACTAAGTCACTTTCATACATTCACACACTTTGGTTGCATAGATTTAATTGCAACAAAATTTATGACTATTTAAGTAAAGGATTGTGTATGTTTCTCATTTACTAAGTTTGTAATTGTGTCAATTTCTTTTGGTTTTAATTGGGCAACAAGAACAGATAAAGTTTCATGTCAGTACATTTGTACAGGTCACTGACTATTATTGGGCTTTAATACTCAAGTTGTGCTTTTAAATGTTTTGATTTAAGTGAGACTATGACTAGACTATGACTAGACTATGACTAGACTATGACTAGACTATGACTAGACTATGACTAGACTATGACTAGACTATGACTAGACTATGACTAGACTATGACTAGACTATGACTAGACTATGACTAGACTATGACTAGACTATGACTAGACTATGACTAGACTATGACTAGACTATGACTAGACTATGACTAGACTATGACTAGACTATGACTAGACTATGACTAGACTATGACTAGACTATGACTAGACTATGACTAGACTATGACTAGACTATGACTAGACTATGACTAGACTATGACTAGACTATGACTAGACTATGACTAGACTATGACTAGACTATGACTAGACTATGACTAGACTATGACTAGACTATGACTAGACTATGACTAGACTATGACTAGACTATGACTAGACTATGACTAGACTATGACTAGACTATGACTAGACTATGACTAGACTATGACTAGACTATGACTAGACTATGACTAGACTATGACTAGACTATGACTAGACTATGACTAGACTATGACTAGACTATGACTAGACTATGACTAGACTATGACTAGACTATGACTAGACTATGACTAGACTATGACTAGACTATGACTAGACTATGACTAGACTATGACTAGACTATGACTAGACTATGACTTGACTATGACTAGACTATGACTAGACTATGACTATGACTATGACTAGACTATGACTAGACTATGACTAGACTATGACTAGACTATGACTAGACTATGACTAGACTATGACTAGACTATGACTAGACTATGACTAGACTATGACTAGACTATGACTAGACTATGACTAGACTATGACTAGACTATGACTAGACTATGACTAGACTATGACTAGACTATGACTAGACTATGACTAGACTATGACTAGACTATGACTAGACTATGACTAGACTATGACTAGACTATGACTAGACTATGACTAGACTATGACTAGACTATGACTAGACTATGACTAGACTATGACTAGACTATGACTAGACTA
The DNA here is from genome assembly GCF_958450345.1 of Calliphora vicina. NCBI lineage: Eukaryota > Metazoa > Arthropoda > Insecta > Diptera > Calliphoridae > Calliphora > Calliphora vicina. Next base: position 64,742,236 of record NC_088782.1, read on the forward strand.
TGACTAGACTATGACTAGACTATGACTAGACTATGACTAGACTATGACTAGACTATGACTAGACTATGACTAGACTATGACTAGACTATGACTAGACTATGACTAGACTATGACTAGACTATGACTAGACTATGACTAGACTATGACTAGACTATGACTAGACTATGACTAGACTATGACTAGACTATGACTAGACTATGACTAGACTATGACTAGACTATGACTAGACTATGACTAGACTATGACTAGACTATGACTAGACTATGACTAGACTATGACTAGACTATGACTAGACTATGACTAGACTATGACTAGACTATGACTAGACTATGACTAGACTATGACTAGACTATGACTAGACTATGACTAGACTATGACTAGACTATGACTAGACTATGACTAGACTATGACTAGACTATGACTAGACTATGACTAGACTATGACTAGACTATGACTAGACTATGACTAGACTATGACTAGACTATGACTAGACTATGACTAGACTATGACTAGACTATGACTAGACTATGACTAGACTATGACTAGACTATGACTAGACTATGACTAGACTATGACTAGACTATGACTAGACTATGACTAGACTATGACTAGACTATGACTAGACTATGACTAGACTATGACTAGACTATGACTATGACTAGACTATGACTAGACTATGACTAGACTATGACTAGACTATGACTAGACTATGACTAGACTATGACTAGACTATGACTAGACTATGACTAGACTATGACTAGACTATGACTAGACTATGACTAGACTATGACTAGACTATGACTAGACTATGACTAGACTATGACTAGACTATGACTAGACTATGACTAGACTATGACTAGACTATGACTAGACTATGACTAGACTATGACTAGACTATGACTAGACTATGACTAGACTATGACTAGACTATGACTAGACTATGACTAGACTATGACTAGACTATGACTAGACTATGACTAGACTATGACTAGACTATGACTAGACTATGACTAGACTATGACTAGACTATGACTAGACTATGACTAGACTATGACTAGACTATGACTAGACTATGACTAGACTATGACTAGACTATGACTAGACTATTACAGCACAAATCTAGAAACAAGCTGTAGAAGGCTCATTTTTAAAACAGATGCTAGCGGTTATGTTCATGTGGACATCCAAGGTGAATATCCCATCGAGTTTCTTGCGTAGTCGTACTCGTAAGCAGACATTTATCCCATGCAGAATAATTGAATGTGAGGCACTTTGATCTTTTATTGAAAATTTCCTATGAGTACTTAATAAATATTTCTAAGAAAATGGGTTAAGTGCATGATTTTGTTTTCACATCCCTGCAACACAAACTAACACGACACATTGACCTTCTATTTTAAACCCCTTGACTAAGTAGTCTTATTCCCTAAGATTATTTATACGCAGTAATCAACTTGTATTCCATTAACTTAAACAAATTTTCTTCTTAAAAACCCTCGAAAATATTCCATTATTTTCTTGAAATTTTGTTTAATCTTCAAAATAAGTTGAAGAGTGTATAAATAAAAATAATTTATAAGTTCATATTTAGTATAGATTTTAAGTTTTTCCTCTATTTCTTTCTTAGTACTCGAGTATATGTACATTAATATTTATCCCCCCATATTTATTATTTATTATCCTTGAGTATGGTTCATGCTGAAAACAAAATAATGAAAATCATAACAACAATGATAAAAAAAACAACTAAAACTGTTTACCGAGTTAAGAAAAAAGGTCAATAAACGTTGAATAATGTACCTAGTATTTGCTTTAGCAATCACTTTAGTTTGTAGCAGTATATAACCACTATGAGTAAACAGCAGCTGTTTTTACTGCTGATGAATGGCCTTGACTTATTCAGTTCACAGCCAGCTTGAGGCTCGTTTGTTGTTGGCGTTTCCTTTTCTAGTCATTGTCTTTTGAATGTGTTGTGCAGCTATTAATTCCAAAGTTATGGTTTTATCATCATTTTGATTTTCTTTATCACTAGCAGTCTCCTCCATTCGGATGTACAAGGATGCTAATAATACTACGAACAAAGACAAAGAAGCAAATATCTAGTATCTATAGAATATTAGTCTATGTTTTTGTTTAAGTGTTGCCAGTTGTGAGTTAAGATTATTGTTGTTATGATGTGTACTTCGTAGTGAATACTTTGATCCAAAAATTGGATGGATTTCTTGCAGAATTTTGCATCATTCTCGGTCACGGTTAATTCCGAATTTTAAATACCCTCTACCTAAATTCAATGAGAATTTGTTTCGAAATCGATTTGTTTTAGATATTTATGAAGGTTAAAGTTTTGGTAGTGGTCGTTAAAGGGAGCTAGCAATGTTAAAAGGGAGCTATAACCAATTATGGGCCGATCTCCATAAAATTTGGTACAGAGATTTTAATATGTATACGGAGTGGTTCAAAAAGTCCGTACGTTTTTGAATGAAACACATTTTTTTTTGGATAAAAAATTGTTTTATTTTTCAACATAATCTCCCTTGAGCTGTATTCGCTTTGTCCAACATTTCTCCAATTTTTGCTTTGGAAACTACATGTGCACCCGATTTTGAGCAAACTAGGCAGCCATTTTGCAGAAAGCTTTTTCATACCCAAGTGATCATTTAAAATGAGCAATGTGAGATGTCTAAACTTCCGATCGGCCAACACCATATTGTGATTTTTTCAATTGTTTCGGGTGTAGAGTCCTTAATGAGCAAATGAAATTCACTTTTTTTCAATTTCTCCTCCAGTAACGAGGTAGACTGCTATCAAGGGATGATACCAATGGATGTTGGTTGGTTGTTTGGTTTACGTAGTAGTTCACTGCCTGCGAACAATCAAGTAGAGTCGAAGGTACCCCGTTTTGACAAGACCACACCACTCGTCAGATGTAATGCCTTTGTAAAAGATGTAAAAGTCATTGAGTTTAGACCCGGCTACCTCACCAAGGTAGGTCAATAAATAGTTGCCCATGAATTTATGCCTCTTGGCACTCAGGGCTGGGCATTCACAGAGAAGGTGAAAAATCGTTTCCTCTTTTTCCCTATCCTTGCAGCTATGACAGTGGCCGTTAACCGCATTGGAGATATTTAAGGCAGATCCCATTCTGGCTAGTTCGTGTGCCCTTTCATTACCGTAGTGGTATCTGTGCGCAGGCACCCAAACCAAAGTATGTCAGATAGACGACCTAGCCTTGACAGAGAATTCTTACATTGCCAGACTAATGAAGGTGGAGTTGTGTAGGCCTTCAGTGAGAGAAGTTCCGCTTGACTGTCGACAAAAATACCTATATTACCGCGAGTAGTATAATCATGTAGTGTATTACAAGCTACCATGATTTCCGCCTGGAAAAACTACACTCATGCGGAAGACGGTATGAGATGCCTATCCCAAGTTCGTCACTGAAGACACCAGAACCAACACCACAGCTCATTTTAAAACCGTCTGTATACAGTGTAAGACAAAAATGTGTAAATGATGGTCATATATTTACACTTATTTTTAAAGTGCAATGTTTATAAAGAAACGTTTTGTGTTTTTTTAAACAATATTTATTAAGGATATTTTAGGACTAAATAAATAAAATATTTCCTTAATTATACTCCAGTAATCTAAAAAAAATAACTGCAACCCATTTACACACTTTTGGCGCAGATTACTAAAGTAACTTTTTTAGTACTTCGAATAACCTGCTTTCGCGTCAATGGCAGCCTGAATTCTGGAGGGCATACTCTCCACCAGTTTGCGACACTCTTCTTGCATTATAGATCCCTAGATATCATGGGAGCGCTCCTAGAGCTGAGTTGTGTTTCTAAATGCATTTTGATAATTATAAACGCGACGTTTTAGAATTCGCACCAAACTCTCAATCGGATTTAAATTCTGAGATTGTGGGAGTCAATATAGCAATGTAATTTTGGCGGTTTTTAAAAAATTAAGCGTCTTTTTAGACTTATGTTTGTTGTCGTTATCTTGTAGTATCACAGTGTTTTCAATTTGTCCACGCCAATCATTCAGACTATCCACATCTGTTGTCTTCATAATGTCTATATACATTTCTGCATTGATATTACTACCAATTTTATGGAGTTTTCCTACACCTTTCGCAGAAAAACAACCACAAAATGGCAATATTCCACCACCATATTTCATAGTCGTCATAAAATCACGGTCTTTTAATGGCGCATTTCGTTTTTGGTAGTCATATTTTGGTCCATCAGTTCTAAAATGGTTAATTTTCGATTCATCTGTACAGATAACTTTTTTCCAATCATCAAAGGTCCATTTCTTAAAAAAAATTACAAATGTCAGTCGAAGAGACTTGTGTCTTTCAGTTAAACGAGGTTTTTTAACAATCTTTATTGCATAAAAACCACATCTTTTGATTTCTCTAAGAGATGCACGTTTTGAAATCTTAATTTGGTAGCATGAAGATAGTTTTGGTTGTACCTCACGGGGACTATTTTCTTCTCCTGATGCAACTAGACGTTATACAGTGAGACCATCTTTTAACAATAGAATTGAATTCCGTCCACAAATTGGTGCTGGAAAAGCCAAACCACATATATTCGCTATGTTCTCAACAGATTAAAAGAAATATTGAATTTGGTGGATATTTTTCGATGGGAGATACCATTTTTCAGCTGCTCGGTAACAGAATTTGCAACTTCGGTGATAATCTTCTTCATATTCAATATTCCTTAAAGAATTGTAAATTGTTAACTAGTAACATGTTTTAACTAACTGTCATTAATGAAATTGATTAAAATTGTTCTTTTTCTAAATAATAATAACAAGTTTATTTAACTTTAAAGAAAATGCGACAAAATTGTGTAATTCAGTTTTTAACTTTTTGATATCCTGGTATTTAAATGCCATTACTTGAAATTAATTTTTTTGTATTGCTATACTTCACTAATCATGATCTTCATATTGTGTAAAAAATATTGTCAGATTGGTAAATGTTGAGCATAAAAATTCAAATTATAGATATTTCCAAATTTATTTACACATTTGTGTCTCGTACTGTATATCCTAGTGTCATATTCGTACACGAGATTACGCCTACCCCACTCAATCCTGGAGGAAGTTAAGACCTTGAAAATCCTATCAAAATCTGTGTATGGAGTAATATAGTCAGAAGGTTGGAAAATTATCGAAGGCAGTAGTCCCAGATTCCCCGCGTGGCCATATGTTCTCGATCTCCAACATCCAGATGCATGAAACCTCGCTGCGATGCAGGCAGAGGTGGCCATTTTGTGAAGGTCTATTGACACATTGACATATTCTTAGTGCGGCAGTTATACCAATGCAGGCTGATCTCTGGACTTTATATAGTTGGTCAACGACATATTTCCTTCTAGCTGCAGTCCACCATACAAGAGATCCATAAGACGTACTATAGCCATATACATTCATTTAACAATGCTGGGACTAAGTCACCATTTTTTACCAAACATCTTACGACAGGTATAGTTGTCCACCGTTGGATTCTTAACCCTATGTTGAGTATTCAGTTTTCATGATAATTTAGAGTCCAGCTTTGTTTGAAAGGTGGATTTCGAATGTCGTGTCTTTGTCGTGAAAAGAAAAAGTTCAGTTTTGCTTGGATTCACCCCAAGACCACTTAAAGTGCCACAGTTGTCGAGCAACCGTAAATCAGTGGACATAATATCACTTATCACATCCAGAAACAATCTTGACACGAGTATCACCACATCGTTCACATAAGCTACAACTTTTATTCCTTTTCTCTCTAGATCAATGAGAATCGAATTAATAACGATAAGCCATAGTAGTGGAGAGATTACCCCGCCCTGAGGTGTGCATCTTACCACTTGCTTGGACTTAACGCTATCATTGATATATTCTTCAACGTCTAGGTTAGTAAGAGCTTGCTGAATTGCAAGAGTAGTTAGTTACATTAATTGAAGAATTCGATTAAATGAACATTATATTTACACTCAGAAGGGGTGACGCTCAGAAGGGGTCTATCATTAGATATCCATATTGTCTATATTAATGACTTAGTAATCCAGATATAGGTCAAAAATAGGTCAAACATTTTCCTTATATCTCAGCCATTTGTGGATCCAGATATAGGCCATTTAGTAATCCAGATATAGGTCAAAAATAGGTCAAAAATTTTTCTTATATTTCAGCCATTTGTGGATCGATTTTTAATAGCAACCTAGCCGGAAGAATTCCGGAGATATTGATGTATTAATCATGTATGTAAGTTATTTGGGAGCTACGGAAAGTTGATTTCAACAGACAGACAGACGTCGTCTACTCCGCTATCTATAAAGATTCAGAATATATATAATTTATAGGGTATTACAAACGGAATGACAGACTTACATATACCCTTCTCACGAATGTGAAGGGTATAAAAATAAATTATAAAACTACAAAACCACACGAAACCACGCAAGACTTTTTGCATAGAGCCAAATACTATCAAGGCTTCGTAGAACCGATCTTCCACCCCTCAGATATGGGGCCCATTTACCAGGGCTCTCGTTAGAGAGCAATTAGCAATTTTAAATTTACTAATAAGATTTCCATACTTATTACTAGGCCTATTAAAATAAGGTAAATTCAACAAAAGAAACTAGAGTTAGAGAATAAATTAAAAAAAGAAAACGGTGACACTGGTTATTACCCTTCTGTAAGATTAATATTCATTGACATGTTTTCTAGATATAAAGTGCATTATCAACTACATTTCCGTCTCATATATTATAAACACATGGATTATAAAGGTGAATATAAAGCTGCAGATGCATACAGAACATTGCAGCATAATGCTGCAGCAATAAGGGCACAATTCAAAGGGGTTATAATGTCACAACATTGTGGTTTCAAGTATTCAATTAGAGAATTAAACAAAAAAAAAACCTTATGTTGGAGTACTAAATGGCGTATGCTCAGGATGTTATATTAAATCCCAGTGAAGTAACCGCTATTATTAAAGGTCTTTTAAAAATGACAACAGCTCAAGATGTTGATAAAGATCCCTAGACTAGACAGTTCATTAAACTCTAATTCACTAAAGAATTAATAAACACCAAGTCACAATAGCTACAAGGAGTTTTTCCCATAGTTTCTTCTTAAACGCTCCACTGTCCAAAACAATATAATTGCATATTAATTAAATGAATAAATATGTGTCATTATTTGTACATGACTGTTTAAAATGTATAATATCAATGTATGCACGATAACATACATGGTATGTTTAAATAGACATACATGCAATCATACATTCATCCCAGCAGTTTTGCAAGTAGTCAAAGCATGTATCCCTATTGGGTAATTTTTCACGTATGTGTTCTTTGTAGTGCAGAGAGAAGTCAATTGGTTACTTTATACTTCCCATGTAATCTAGCGTGAAGTCAATTGTCACTTAACTGCCTCTAAGTAATCTAGAGTGTAGTTACTTTAAACGTTTATTTTGTACAGCACTTTAGAAAGTAGTTATTTTACACACCAGAAGTAATCTATTTTAGATTAGTCGGTCAAAATTTGAAGTCAGCTGTAACCAGTTTGGTAGCCAGTAAGATAAATAGCTCTATGTCACTGGTATGTGAATCCAATGCGTTGACTACTTCGGACCAGCTCTTAGACAGTCTATTTGTAATCTATGTAGGGTCATTTGACCTCCTACTTAGGATACGCACAAGTTAAAATTTATGTAACTAATGAAATGATAAACAAAATAACTAGTTCATGACAGCCAACCCGAACTGCTGGGTAGATACTATGTCTGAGGGGGTATTACAAATTTTGCACATCAAAATCAAAATGCATTTAAGCATGTCCTTGTACTACATTTGCCGCTATCAAAATATTCCATATTTGTATAAACAATGTATACAAATATAATGGTTGTATGGGTACGTGTCGATGTCGGTGTCTGTGTCAGTGTATGCATTTAAAATGTTTAATAAAAATAGAAAATAAAACAAAGACAAAAAATCGAGCACCTTATAAGAATAGAACGAACATTTTGATGTTTACAGTGTTTAAATTAAATTATCTAATGTCTGATACACTAAACATGCCAAGTTTACACAAAAAATACAATCAAATGATACATACACACAGATATACAAAGAACACACACCCACATTTAGTTGCTGTTCGCATTATTTAGACAACAACAAGAACGAAGGCAATCCTAAAATTCTTTACAAAATGTTTGCAATTATGTTCTCGGTTTGACTAGAAATAGTAATTTAGACACAATTTTTCAACAAGATCGGCCAAGAACTCTCTGACTTCCATTTTGAAAAAAAGTAAATAAAATTTATGATTTTGGAAAAAAAAAATTGAAACATTTACAGTTATGAAATTACAGTTATCATTAAATTATCGTTACCGTAATAATAGCAAATACCGTTACCACTAAGGTATCGTTGCCGTTAAAATACCGTTACTGAAACAATGCAAATTAGAGTTACTGTTACATTATAACCTTGGATTTAACCCGCAAACTTTAAAAAGCTAAAAAAAAGTTGTCGAATATTTTTTTAGGGTAATTATGACCCAATAAACTCAGAGCAGCCATTTTTAGTTTAGAAACCAGTTGCAAAAAGGTGAAGAGTGCCTCAGGGCATTGTTGCCGGTTTAGGTGTAAATAACAATAATTATGGTACGATTTTATTGAAAATATATATATAACAAATAAAAAAAATATTTCGAAAGATCGGGCTACTAAAAGTTAGTAAAACTTTGATTTTAAAAAAATAAAATGACACAAAATTTCTCATGATAAAATTATGACATCACTCACAAAACAGCTGACAGAACAAAAACTGAAAGTCAGAATGGATTTCGACCTTCAAGGGAAATGTTAACAAATCTGTAACTAAAGTCACAGTAAAATTTAAAAAAAAAAATTATAATTACTTTTTGAGATAATTGGTGTTTTGTAATGCATGCCTTGAGGTACTCTTGCGGGTTAGAGGGTTAAGTGATACACTTTCCAAAAAGTAACAAACATATCGTTACCTTAAAATACGGATGTAGTATGTAGCAAAAGTAAACTTTTCAACAGATTTCAACAGGTTTTGAATGTTTAACATTAAATTTCTTCAAAATGGACCTAGGGATTCTCTCCAGTTTTGGATTGAATATAATTGGAATATTTTATTTTTATTAGCCTAAGTCAAATTTATTGTAATTATATTTACAAAGTCGTTATTAGCCTGTTTGCTTCAGAATACATTTAGCATATGTTACATTTTTTCACAACAATTTATTTTCTTTGAACATACGACAAAAAGCCCACTTGAAATACATAATTTGATAGAGTAAAATTTAAAATTTCGTGATAAAATCTAAGGAAAAATCTTAAAATATTAATGAAAACCAATGAAAACTTAAATAATTGAAATTCTTTATTCAACAAAAAATTAAATAAAACAAAACAAAATGTGATACAATATATGAGAATAATATTATCTATTGGTCAATTCATAAGGTCATGTTGTCATAATGTCCTAATATTTTACAATTTTTAACCATTTTGAAACAAAATGTAAAGCAATGGTATCGCAAAAAACGTTGCCTTTTATCAAGACAATGATCCCAAGCACACAAGTGTTGCTTAGCTAAGGTTGATACATAATAGTTCCAAACATATAGAACCACCTGAACAGATTCCAGACTTTAGTGTAATTGAGCATCTTTGGCAGGAATAAGCTATAAGAGTACATCATATTGTTACGTTTTAACCTTTTCAAAACGTTGGTTTATTTTCTTTAAATAAACCGGATACTTTTGATTGCAAATAAAAGCCGTTTAGTAGTTTAAAAATTGTAACAACTGTTTATTTATTCAAAATGTACAACAACCACAGAATTAAATAGCCACTCAATGTTTTTTATACAGGTTTATAAATTCTCAGAATTACAGACACAATTTATAATGTACACGAATCTACTTGAAAAACACAACACACTTTAAGGCACTCAGTTGATGTTTATTCGAAAAGCGTCTCTGATAAACACACTAACGACTGCAACCTCTGCCACTATTTATAACACTGCCATCTGCACTCTAGATTGCTCTTTAACTGTCAAAGTTCGAATATTCTAGATCATACGCCATCTGTGGTGTACTTTCTACAATGTTCTTTAACTGAATATTCGAATTCAAACAGCGTTGCCAACTTACGATCAATGGTTAACTGAAAGCTTTTATTTAATAATGCCCACAGATATGTTACAGTTTGCTATTACAGCACTGTTATTTGAAAGCATTATCCTACTTTTAAATCAGCCCTTAAAATCGTTATATTTGAATTCAAGTACAATTTCGTAACAATATAAAAAGTAACATATTAGTTCAGCTAGAAGAGTCCTTACTAGAAGCATGGAACTCAAAAGAGCCGGAAGTGTGCCAAAACTTGGTAAAATCGATCATAAAGCGATTACAGGCCATTCTAGACAACAAAGGATATGCAACTAAATATTGATCGCACACTTTGGAATACTTATTTTACTTTGTCCGATTATGTGTTGAACTCAAGAAATTGAGTTATTTTGGTTTTTCTGCAAAAAATTATGTGGAGTGCAATTATAAGCGAAAAAAAATATTTTTTTGGTGCATTATTTTGATGTTTAGAGCACATTCACTTTTGACAAAATCTTGTCCGATTATGCGTTGGAGCCACCGTATGTGATTTCTAAATCTTTTAAATACTTTTTTTAAGAATTTTATCAAACTAAAAAGTTACTTTCTTTATTAGTACAACAATTGTATTTTCAATATGAAAAATCATCATTTTGCATACAAAAAATGTCGTATGTCTACTTTTGGTGCACATACGACAAAATACATGCTCAAGACGATAAAATTTTGTGACTTACGATGATCTCGGTAGTTATACAATTTTGGATAAAAGTGATGATACCATTAGAAAGAGATTGCGAAGTGTATTATAAATATGTAATAATCTCAAAATCGAAAAATTTCACATACGAAATTCGCATTTTGAGGTAACGATATGTCTGGTCTTTTTTAAATAAATGAATATTTGTTTGAAATATGTTTGTATCTGAGGAGCCGCAGAATAAAAGGTACTTTTTCACATTTTTTGACTAATTGGTTTTTTGGTATTTTTATAATATTTGGATTGAAATCTAGAAACAATCAAGTTAGCAAAATTGGTTTAATTTGTTTACTAGGTAAATCGGTTCTAAAAAATATGTGCTTAACAAAACGTACTTGTTCAACAACTCTAGTATAATACGACAAAAATAATATATTTAATTTCAATGTGTAATTTGTTTATATATTAGATCTGGTTTAGAAACATTCAGTCAAAATTTAAAAAATCGCATATAAATAGTGCTTTTTTAATTTTGTTTTAAACAAAATATACTTTTCTTTTTTTTAACAAATGATTTTTCCAATATGAAAATGGTTTTATATCAAACATCCTTAACATTTAATGTGGTGACTTATGGCTGTTAGAAGTATACTTGTATATTGGTAAGTAAGAAACTTGCTACCATTTCCAGGATAATGCAGTTTTTTAAGGGGGCGGTAAAACTCAATTTCCCAAAAATGTTAAATGAGCAAAAAAGTACATTTTGTTCTGCGGCTCCTCAGTACAAAGAAATGTATTGAGTATAGTGTTGAGTATTCAAAAGTACCGCAGAATGTGGCCGAGCATCCAAATTCGTCCATCAAGGACGATTTTTTTAATAATTGAATTCAGAATGAAATTGCAGTTCTCATTAGAACACCATTACCGAAATACCAGTATCGCTAAATTTTTGTTGTTCCAAAAATCCAAATTTGCATGCTGGGGTGATAATCGATGAAGTATTTGGATTGTATGAAGTGGATACTAGTTCGACGCGATGATACCTTAGCCGGGTGACAAAATGAGAAAATTTCAGTACAAGCTTTCTCCCTATATTCACTAATGATTATTAAAGTTAATAATGGTTTATTAAGCACTTTTTGCATACAAAATTCCTGTTGTGAAACTTTAGTAATCGTTTTTGAATATGACGGTTTAACTTTAGCATATACGAAATGAGAGCCATGTTTGCAACAAGATAATCTATGTACTTATTTAGATATGAATGATTGATTTCTCTAACTAAAGGAAAATTATACAAATATTCTCTAGTCTAAGTGTACCAAGAGGTCGAGATTATGAAGAAAATACTTGATCGGGTGCCTATATTCATATTCGATCCATTAGCGAAGATGAATAGTGTTTGCATCACAGCCGTCTCTGATTGATATCCGCATCGCGAAAGTCCATTTATAGGAAGTATATAATCCTTTCGCTGCTCCAATATTTTTCAGCATATATATCATTGCACGCAGAAAAAAAATATAATTGGGCATGGTTACTGTAACCATTTAAATAGTGTTACAAGATTTTTAACAATATTATAGTCACAGTAACCATTTACATGATTGTGGTAACCATAATATGGTTAATTTATGATTCACATGATTGTATCAACCATGTATATGGTTAAAGTAAACAAATATATGTTTGTGGCAACCATATTTATGATGAATAATTTTATCATAATATGTTGTTCTCAGATTATGATAAGCCTTAAGCCGAGAGCAACATAATATGATAAGTCCTTCATCATATGAATGGTTGTTACAAGCATATATTTGTTTACTGTAACCATATATATGATTGATACAATCATGTGAATCGTAAATTAACCATATTATGGTTACCACAATCATGTAAATGGTTACTGTGAATATAATATAGTTAAAAAACTTGTAACAATATTGAAATGGTTACAGTAACCATGCCCAACTATATTTTTTCTCTGCGTGTGGATAGTAACAATACCAATAAGGCTCGGCTCAGTCCCGCTGACTCCTTTATTTTATTTAACAGAGAATTACATATTAGCTGAAGATATCAAAGGGGCTATATCTATGATCATGAGAAGCCAAACAGAGTCATCGAGTCCTTCCGATATTCTCTGCTGACATATACTCTATGTAATATATTTTCTCATTGATTTGAAAGTGCTTATCAGCCTGCCCTCATTTGTTAATATACATTTGTATGGGAGTGTTAATGCTAACTGATATCGTGTATAAAGTCATTTGCACAAAAGTTCAAGATAGTTCATTATATATTTAGAACTATTTAGTGAATACCTACATGAATGAATGAATTAGTGAAGAATATAGTATTACATGGATAAACACATACGTCATGTACATACATACATATATATATAACTATTTTTTTGTGAATATATTAGATTCACCTGCATATTTAAAAGCAATTTAAATTATCACTGTCTGAATTCGTGAACAATTGTCTAAACTGAATATTATCAAAACAATTCATACATTGTTAACTTCTTAAATAGTGTAGGAAAATGTGTGCAGGATCTTTAAACATATTGAAAAAATTGGTCAGTTTTCAATTCAATTGGTAGAAAATATCAATAGTGAATTTCACATTGCTAGATTCATGCATTTAAATGTTATTACCGGTATCAAAATATTGTTACGAAATTGTACTTGAATTCAAATATAACGATTTTAACTGCTGATTTAAAAGTTGCATAATGCTTTCAACCATTGATCGTAAGTATGGCAACGCTGTTTGCTGCGACCGTATATTCGAATTCGAATATTTAGTTAAATAACATTGTAGAAAGTACACCACAGATGGCGTATGTATTAGAAAGCTCTAGAATATACGAGCTTTGACAGTTAAAGAGCAATCTACACCATTTCCAATTGTATTTCAGAAGTTTCTAATTGTATTTCAGAAATTTCCAATTGAATTTCAGAAGTTTCTAATTATATTTCAGAAAATTCCAATTCAATTTCAGAAATTTCCATTTATATTTCAGAAATTTCCAATTATATTTCAGAAATTTCTAATTATATTTCAGAATTTTCTAATTATATTTCAGAATTTTCCATTTATATTTCAGAAATTTCTAATTGTATTTCAGAAATTTCCAATTGTATTTCAGAATTTTCCAATTGTATTTCAGAAATTTCCATTTGTATTTCAGAATTTTTATTTTATACTTAAAAAGTTTCCAATTGTATTTCAGAATTTTCCAATTGTATTTCAGAAATATCCATTTGTATTTCAGAAAATTCTAATAGCAATACTAATGGATATTTCTGAAATACAAATAGAAAATTCTGAAATACAATTGGAAAATTCTGAAATACAATTAGAAACATTTTAAATATAAATTAAAAATTCTGAAATACAAATGGAAATTTCTGAAATACAATTGGAAAATTCTGAAATACAATTAGAAAATTCTGAAATACAATTAGAAAGTTCTGAAATATAATTGGAATATTCTGAAATATAATTAGAAAATTCTGAAATATAATTAGAAATTTCTGAAATATAATTGGAAATTTCTGAAATATAAATGGAAATTTCTGAAATATAAATGGAAATTTCTGAAATTGAATTGGAATTTTCTGAAATATAATTAGAAACTTCTGAAATTCAATTGGAAATTTCTGAAATACAATTAGAAACTTCTGAAATACAATTGGAAATGGTGTAGAGTGCAGATGGCAGTGTTATAAATAGTGGCAGAGGTTGCAGTCGTTAGTGAGTTTATCAGAGCCTCTTTTCGAATAAACATCAACTGAGTGCCTTAAAGTGTGCTGTGTTTTTCAAGTGAATTCGTGTACATTATAAAGTGTGTCTGTATTTCTGCGAATTTATAAACGTGTATAAAAAACATTGAGTGACTATTAATTCTGTTGTTTTACATTTTAAATAAATAAAGAGTTGTTACAATTTTTAAACTACTAAACGGCTTTTATTTGCAATCAAAAGTATACGGTTTATTTAAAGGAAATAAACAAACGTTTTGAAAAGGTTAAAACGTAACAATATGTATAGATGTCCGAACAAAGGTTTTCATATATTTTTATCCAAATCTTTAAAAATCAATATATTTTCCGTTGTATTAATATCGATATTTATGGGCGCTGATGTAGTTTTTGAATCGATATTCACAAAATCCAGCAGTTTAGTTTTTACATACATATTACTGTTCTCAATTAATATTTGTAAGATATTTATGTAGGTTAATGTGTTTTTCGGAATTGGTTCTTATATGGGAGCTATGACCAATATTGGGCTGATCTTCATAAAAATTGGTACTGCGATTTCAGTATATATTAAGATTACCTACATCGAATTTCAACCTGAAAAATATTTATAAGAGATTTTTGAGTACTAGTGATATTGCGAGGTCGATCTAGCTGAATCGATTACTCTGTGGATCAATAGTGAGCTGTTAAGGATATAGAATTCATATGCTATTAGACCGAGTCTACAATTTAAAGACTACTGTAGACTCTGTAATACTGAGGATGAGATGTTAAACATATTCTATCAGTGTTCGGTCTTGGCCTCAAACGTCCCCTTCCTTTCAAGCATTTAGGAGATGTCGAGGGTGAATATTAGATGCATATCAGAGAAATTGATTAGTTCTGGAAGACACGCTTGTCACCTGCCCTCAAATAATAAGTATATTTATTCGTTTTACTCAACTTCTTTCCCATACATTCATTTTTGGTTGATTTCTTAAAGATAAATATAAATGTATTCATTGAATGTGCTAAACAGGTTGTTCTCCTCCAGTTCCTTCGCATGAAATGCATACATTTTCGTAAATAGATATTTTTCTTTTTTTTCCTTCAATGTTTTTTAGCTAAATCTAGTACTTAGCAGAGGGCAATGGCAGCTAAATTCTGGCATTATTGTAATCTATCTAATATAATTCAAAAACTAAATATTGTATGAATTGACTTCAGGTCATATACAATCAATTTGGCATTATGTTGCATGCCAAGTTCTGCAATTTGTATGTAAATGATACCAAACAATTATTTCAGTTGCATTCACTTGTTTTGTAGGTCATAAATCAATGTTTGTATCTATTATTCATATGTAAACTCATTTGTATATTTATATTCTGATACATATGTAAATTTACATATTCTAATGAGCATTTACTTAGAGAAAGTAAATTTTCATTTGTTTATTTATAAATAGTGTTTTAGAATTAGTTAGTCCTTCAAAATGATTGCACAAAGTTTTATAAAATTTAAAATATTAGTTCCTCTATTTCCACAAAATTTAAAACAAAAATAAAATAATGTTGAGCGACTAAAAAGCTCTTCAAGGAAAGACATATGCTTTCTTTCGAGAAAAAAGTGAAAAAAATGATTCTGATTTTGGAAAAAAAATTTCAAAATTTTGAATATTTTAAACAAACAAATTTTTCATAAGATTGAAGAAATAGCTATATAAGAAAAAATGGTAATAAGTTACATGGATGAGAAAAAACACCTGTTTGGCCAAAAAGTCAAATTTTGACCCCCTCTAAATCAGAGAGTTCTTGACCGATCTTGTTGAAAAATTGTGTTGGTTCACTTGACATGAAATCTCCCATATACAGTAGAAGACAAAACTGTTAAAAAGTTGTTGACATCTTATGGTGTTTTCTTTTCTGGCATAAATGATGCATTTATTCTGCATTTTACCCTTCTTTGTGTTCTTTTCTGAAAAAAATGTGGTTTGTCGTGTTCTTTTCTAATAATGTTACCCTAAAACCCTGAATATATGCAACATGTTTCACCCTCAATTTTAACAAAGGGTTAGAAATGTACCACTTTTTATGTAAGCAAACTATACATTTTTATAATATTTAGAACAGTGTTTAAAAAGCAACGATAACTAACAAATTTTTAACTGTTGCTACATCTACTGCTTCAAAAAAGTGTATGTAGCGGTAGCAGTAGCAGTAGCATTTGTCTTTTTTCGTTTTCTTGTTTTTTAAAACTACTGCTACCTTCAAAATATAAAACTCTTAACAGAGCAGTAATAATAAAACATGAATTGTAAATGGAGTAGTAGCATAAAAATACAAATCTTTGCTACTGCTCTATATCGAGTTTTAATTTTTAAGGTAGCAGTAAAGTAGCAGTTGATGCTGCAGTTAAGGTAGCAATAAAAGTAGTCAAAAAAGAAAATCTTCAGTCATAACACCAAAATTGACAGAATTAAACACTGTGTGTTGTTTTTGTTTTGAGAGAGTTTGAAAGAATTATTCGATTTTATTCGTCTCAGATGTTCGTGTTGCTAACAGACAGATCGTGTTTTCTGTGTGTATAACAAAAAAGCCGAACTTTTGTTTACAACACGACCAACATACACAAACATACATTCACAACAACAACACATAATATAATTTTTTGGCTGAAGATTTTTATTTTTGACTTATTTTATTGCTACCTCAACTGCTACTTAGCTGCTACTTAACTGCTACTTCTTCTACTACCTCAACTGCTGCTTCTATTACTACTAAATTTTAAAAGTAGCAGAATTAATAAAAAACTAATGACTGCTACATCAAAACTTTTTCTTTTTTAAGGTAGCAATAGAAAATAAATTACTCTGCTACTTTTAAATTTTTCTTTTATTAGTACTACTACATCTACTGCTACCAAAATGTGACGGTAGCAGTAGTAGTAGTAATTATTGACTCCGAGTTTTTATTAATTTTTTAACTAGACTACTTGTGTTTTTTCGTTGCTACTGCTACTTGTAGTCTAGTTTTTTAAACACTGATTTAGAAGCTACATAAAAGAAAAGTGCATAAATGGTAATGATTTTTGTTCTATTAAGATCGTTAAAAATGCAACACATTATGAGGGTATGGGTAACATTTAATAAATGGTACAAAATATATAGGCAACATTTTTTGTCAGAAAAGAAAACACCATTAGAAAACACTAACGGAACTTTTATACGATTATTGAATCACATCTGAACCAAGTTATATGTGAACAGTATTGTCCCCCAATAGATTTTGTGAAAAATTTTAATAAATTCTGATATTACAAGAAGAAACTTTATTAAAAAAACACACAAAATAAAACACTTTACTAAATCTTCAGTTACTTTATAATGGATAAAGCTATAAATTCTGTTTTGAAGTAAAACATCCTGGAACATATACAAAATGGAGTTTCGTACCGATTAATTACCAAATAAATACAAAGTTTCTATTGAACTTATCAATAAAATAAAAAAAAAACAAACTAATTTATCGGATCCACGAAATTGTGGGGGTCGTCCACCGAAGCTATCTTCTGCTGATGCTAAAAAATAAAGGCGTGTAATCGTTTCAGGAGCCACAAATACTGCAGTGGAAACTAAGTCAACGTCAGTGACAAAACCATTCGAAGATGTCTTAATAAAACGGACTTAAAGCAAAAGCGATTATAAAACAAAGAGGGATTTTGGTGTCAAAAAGTCAATTTTTCAAACACTCAATTTTAACAAGTAAGAAAGTATGGTCAGTCAAGCCCGACCATATAATACCCTACACTAAGTAAAAGAGCAAAAAAAAATTTTCTTTTAAAATTTCAATAATTTATATTTTTGAGTGATTTTCGGAAGTGGGCCTTATATGGGGGCTATGACCAATTATGGACCGATCACAATGAAATTAGGTCGTGTGATTTATGTCTATATTAAAGTTAACTATGTTGAATTTAGTGTGTATACCAACATTTTTAAGCGATTTATGCACGTTAAAGGGATTTTTGGAAGCAGGTCTATATGGGAGCTATGACTAATTATGGACCGATCGTAACAAAAATTTGGTGACATGAATTTCGTATATATAAAACTTATTTGGAGCGAAATTTGTGGAGATACATGTATAAATTAAACATTTATGACCGATAAAGTCCAATTTCGAGAGGACATTTCTTTGGGGGCTAGGTGAAATAATGAATCGATTTCAGCCAGTTTCAATAGGCTAGGTCCTTGTATCTAATTTTATCGAAATATCTTCAAAATTGCTACCTGTACTATACAAGGTTTACATAGACAGCCAGCCAGACGGACGGACATAATTTAATCGACTCAGAAAGTGATTCTAAGTCGATCGATATACTTTAAGGTGGGTGTTAGGCCAATATTTTTGGGCGTTACAAACATCTGCACAAACGCATTATAACCTCCCCACTATGGTGGTGTAGGTATAAGTAAAGAATTTTTTCTAAAGTGGGAGAAAAAATATACATACCTATAAATTTGCATACAGGATTTGATATTTAGGAAGGGTTTTATCTGCATGTCTAAGTAAAAACTATGCTGGGCATGATTGCTGATTTGTAGATGGTTTTCGTTCTCTATTCGGTTCTTTCGTGAAGTCGAATTTGTCCATACACAAATTTTGAACATTTTTATCCACTTAGAAGGGATTTTTGGAAATGCGAATTTTAAGGGTGTAAAAACGAGTAAAATCGGTATCTCCATATTTCCGGAATAAATAAAGCTAGCGCCAAAAATCCAACTTAATCAAGTTTTAGTACTTTTTTGTATCCCATATCTCAGAAAAATAAATTTAAATGAATTTTTAGTAGTAGTAGTAACACACGCCGGGTATCTGCTAGTTTGAACACCGATTTTTTGTTCCGATTTTTTTTTTAAATACCAGATTCATTTGGTCCGTAACTCTGGTTCTACGGTTCTACTTGACTATTTTTGCCAATTTACAAGACCAAACCTTTCTGATAAACTAAGAATATTTCTCTTGAAGACCTATCGACATTATGACAAAATCAAATCTTTTTGGTGGTGGGTATAACATTACTGAGGACTATGTCGCCTTATCGTAAACTATATTTAATACCAGACAACTTGCAGGTCTTTGTCACTCTTCTTGTCTTTTAAATTCTTGTCAGACAACTTAAGCCAAATTTCGACGACGATTTGATCAACTGATCTTTGTTTAACCGTATTTTATAATTAATCACAACATTAATTTGTTATGGTAATTTTTGTTTTTATTTTGAATGTAATATGTTTTATTATTGTTGTTGGTTACTTTTCTATGTTTTGACCTTAAAACTGAACATTTTATTTGTTTTTAATTTTAATATTATTTTATTTATAGTAGTTTGTTTAGCTTTTTACTTTGTTGGCATAATCAATATTAAAAGTGAATCAGATGCACGTCACATGTTACATATTCAAATTTCAAATGAAAATACATCTGTAGCAGCAACCACAATATATAAAATTAGTGATGTAGAAATAAATTATGTGGTTACTAGATAGTAAATAGTTGATATTTTAGTTAAAATTTATTGCGACAACACCTTTTTATTTTATTCTGAAAATAAAATTAAAGCTGTCAACAATATATAAAAAGAAAAAATCGGTCCACATCGTTTCTATTCCCTATATAAAGGGTCTTTCACTAAGGGCTTCCTATCATTAAATTTAAATAAAACTAAGTGTGTGTGAGATATCATCGCATTTTTTATTCGTTTGAAAGGTCTATCATGGCATTATTTAAGGAATATAACATCGTGCAAATGTCTACCGCGGCTTCCCTGGGTATCGAGGTTCCAAAATCCATGACTCTGGCGCATCAATCAGGCTGAAAATGGCATAAGTTATGTTGGACTTGTGGTTTGTTGCTTATTAGGGACCTGCGACTTAAGAAAGCCCCATATGAAAAACACAAACGTGGTCAAATCGGACGATCTCGGTGGCCAGTTTACATCACCTCCCCATGAGATGACCATGTTCTCAAATCGCTAGTGCAGAATATCCAATGTGGCATGAGCAGTTTGGCATGTAGCGAAGTCCTATTGAAACCACATGTCGTTGTTGTCCATATCATCCATTCAGGCCAAAAGAAGTTGGTAATCATCGATATATAGCGCTCGCCGATGAAAACGCCAGGCCAAAATCCACACCAAACAGTGACTTTTATGGGATGCATTGTTGACATACCCATTCTTCCAGAAATCGGCCTCACCGTAAAACTGGCGAAGCACCTTTTGATAAAACGATAACGCGTTGTGAAAATATCTTAGGAAATCAGACAGCTGAAAATTACGATTAATTAGCTTCAAAAATCTTGGAAGTAGTACTTGTGAACAAATTGTTCACAAGCATTTTCCATCATATTTAAAAATTTGGTAATGAGTACCCAAATAAAAGGTAATCATTTCTTTACAACACTATTGCGCAAGGGATTACCTTTAGCTTCTTTGTTTTTTGTTACATGTACATTTGTCTGCAAACAAGTTAAGCTGTTGTAAAAATACTTTTTAGTCTTAATTTGAATTTCATTTAACTGGATTTCGAATTAAGACCAGTGGCTCTTATGTTTGTTTTTTATTCATTTCACTTCGTTGTTGTAGTTTATTTCGTTTTCAACGCCCTCACTTGTGTCTTATCTTCTTTATATTTTTTGTTTTTGTTAATTCATTCATTTAACATTTTACTGTGCAAATGTTGAGAGTGTTAACGACCTTATTAGATGTTTTATTGACCCATATTTATATTCATGTTATAAATACATATGTATGTAGAATGTAAAATATTTTATACAACTATAGAATAAGTTTTATTTTAGGCACATTTAAACAAATTAAACTACAACTTGAAATTGTGAATATACAAATTGATATTGAGAAAATCAAATTGGGATTTGATTGGTTTTATATTTTCAATTACTATAAAATATCTGTGGTAAATTTAAAATTGCTAGATACATAAGAACTATATCCTGTGAAATGGAGATTTTCATATAATTTTGTGCGTTGATATATATGTATATGGGGCACAGTGTTGCCAATTTAGCCCTTTTTGGGCTATATTTAGCCCTTTTCAATCTTGTTTAGCCACAAAAAAATTAATTTAGCCTTTAGCCTTTTTTCTAGCCTTTTTTATTTTCATTTAGCCATATATAATTACTCTAATGATCTGAAATTTTTGCTGTTGAAAATTAGTAAAATCAGTTCAAAAAAATTGGCTGGGATATTATGTCAAAAATTAACTAAAAATGTTGAACCAGTAAACAATTTAAACACATACAAATGGTTGGACCTTCCATACATTAAAAACATGCCATAACTATTATAGAGAAAATGTACGTTATTTAAATAAAAATTGTTAATAAATATGTTAATGTTTTACGCGCGAGTCCGGGCGTTTATAAAATCATATATAGGGTTAAAGAGAATACTTTTAACTTTATCTGGGCGATGTATTGACGTAAATATAGTACTTTAACAAATATTTTATAACACATGACATGTAGTATACCGTTTTCAAAGACTACAATCCAACCAATTTAGAAAGAAAAATTCAGTTCATTACCGATAATAATTTAGGTATGATCATTTTTATCTGATCAAATATAGAAAATTAACTTTTTCCAAATTTAAATTAAATATTTATGTTTACATATTTTGGCTACCTTAGTTTTGATATGTTTACTAACTAATGGCGAAATTTATGTTTTTGCCAATGAAAATCAATTCTGTCCGGCGACGTGTATAATTTTTAGAATATTTTTTTTCTGCATTAAATGAGAGGCATATTTGGCATATATTCACTTATCAAAATATTCTCCATCGAAGTTATCACAAAGGATTACTTTATACATAATTTGTCATATTAATAAATTTGCATAGGAGCATTTTGCAGGCCAGGTGATAAATACGAGGCTTTAAAAACATCGGCATATGATATACGTGTGGCCCCATATTAAGTTATTTTAAAGTTAAGGATCAACATACAGGAATAAATATTCTTATTTTCTTGCATTTGAACGTGTGTTATATTCATACATTTTTGTGTGTCTATTCGGCATAACATTCTAAGTTGTTTTTTGTGTCATATGTATGTATTTTTTTAATTAAAAATTTTAGCCCTTTTTTAGCCTTTTTTTTCTAAGTATTTAGCTCTTTTTGTTCACCATGAATTGGCAACACTGATGGGGCATTTCATGTCAAGTGAACCAACTTTTGAAATCGATGTCTTCCGAGGATGAAATTTCCACCAAGGTTATTCTATTGGATAGTAACTTAGAGGAAAAGGGCCCATTTTCGAATTTGCAACAAAAAAAGTCAAGAATTGTAAGTCTTGAGTTAAAAAAATATTTATTTTGATAGATATACCACTCGCATCCTACTAAGCGACCAAAGGGGTCTTCAAGGAAAATATCTAAGATTTTGTTTGAGCTAAAAAAAAAATAAATAAAAAAGGGTTAATTTTGAAAAAAAAAAGTCAACATAGTTTTTGATTTTGCGAAAAAAAGTCAAAAATTGTATGTTTTGAGTTACAAAATATTTATTTTGATAGATATCCCACTCGCATCCCACTAAGCGACCATATAGGTGTTCAAGGAAAATATCTAAGCTTTATTTTAAGAAAAAAGGGCCCATTTAAAAAAAAAAAGTCAAAAAAGTTTTTGATTTCGGAAAAAAAAATATTAAAATTTTTTTTTTTTTTTTTAAATATTTTTTTTTCGAAAGATTGAAGAAAGAGCTATCTAAACTATTTGGGACAAATTTTGCTAAGAACAATAGGTAATACATTGATAAGAAAAAACACCTGCTTGACCAAAATTTTTCTCCTCCAACTCGGAGAGTTCTCGACAGATCTTGTTGAAAAATTGTGTCTGAATTACTATCAAATAGAACTAACCTTGGTGCAAATTTCATCCCGATCGGAAGACATCGATTTCAAAAGTTGGTTCACTTGACATGAAATGCCCCATATAGTGTGACAATCAGTTGTATGGAAAAAAAATTTTGTTAAAATTTTGAAGAGTGCCGGGTGAAAGACACTAGGCCTAAAAGTTAAATGTTGAAAATTTGAGCCAAATCGGACAACGATTTCTGGACGCGCATCGAGGTCAAAGTTCAGATATATGCAAAAATGTATATGGAAT
Organism: Calliphora vicina; assembly: GCF_958450345.1. Lineage (NCBI taxonomy): Eukaryota > Metazoa > Arthropoda > Insecta > Diptera > Calliphoridae > Calliphora > Calliphora vicina. The sequence continues at coordinate 64,766,061 of NC_088782.1, forward strand.
AAATATTTATATGGAATAAATAGGTGAAACTCGTTAACTTTCTGCATTGTTTTCTATAAATATGTAGATTTATTTATATTAATGAATATTACATTAAAAAAAATTTTAGAAATTAACCCTGTATCTCCTTTGGGTCAAAATGACCCAAAGTTTATAACAGTAAGGAAATTGGTCTCATTCGCCAAAATATGGACAAAAAATTAGTTTTTCTTGAAAATCGGAAAATTTAAATCGCAGGTACAGAAAAACTGTAAGAGGTATTAACATAATTTTTTAATACTTTTATTCTCTCTTATGATCTCAATAAATCCCAATGTGATGATCAAAAAATTCTGAAAATTGTTTAACAAAATTTTTGAAAATTTGAAAATGGAGATTCGAAACGGCCGTTAAAAAAAATATTTTTTGGCCATACCTGTGAATAGGTTAACGGTATCCTACGAAGACAAAAACTCATACATAAGTAAATACGGATATATTTTAAATAAAAATTAGCCTTTATTTTAATTTTTCTCGAAATATGTTAATTTTTTTTCCTAAATTTTTTGTTCAAGTGGCCTGATCGTTAATGGTCTGGCGAATTTGTAATAACTTTAACATTTTTTAACCAAATTTTGTCATTTATATCTCATTACAACGATAATTACGTACACATGTCGATTCATTTGCACTCAGTTGCAAAAGTATTTATTTAGAAAATTTTGAAAATTTTGCATTTTTTTCAGTTTTTGGGTCATTTTGACCCAAGAAGATACAGGGTTAATTTCCAATTTTTTTGTAATGTAATATTCATTAATATAAATAAATCTACATATTTCTAGAAAACAGTGCAGAAGGTTAACGAGTTTCACCTATTTATTCCATATAAATAGTAAAATTTTGCATATAACTGAACTTTGACCTCGATGCGCGTCCAGAAATCGTTGTCCGATTTGGCTCAAATTTTAATCACTTAACTTTTAGGCCTAGTATCACAATATTACACCCGGCACTCTTTGAAATCTAAAAAAAAAATCGGCTGTCACTCTAATATACATATATGTTACTTATTTGGTTCTTTTTCGTCTCAACAATAATAAATATTTCAATTTTTAATTCTCAATTGGTTTTTTATAAATTTCATTATGTCTTAAATATTTACTGATAAACAATTCACAAATCACATATAAATTAGTTTTAATACTTTTATATTTAGTATGTGATAATATCTTTTACAAACAACAAAGTACATTTACCTCAATTTTAAAAACTAATAAAGACATCAAATATATACTTTGTATTTAAATGTAGGCCTCAATAAAATTTGTAACACACCATTTGAAATAACGATCATCATAAACTGTGTTAATCAGTTTATGATGATACTGAGAGAGATGTTTATGCAGCAAATAAAAACCTATAAAAAGTCAAAAGTAAAATTAAATTTTTCATGTAAGATAAATAAATACCAGCAGTTAAGTAAGTAGTCAATGTATCTCTTATAGACACGAATTGTAACTAATGTCTAATCAATTGACTGTCTCCAATTTACTATAAATTTTGGGTCATTTGACACGTATGTGCTCTTTGTAGTGCAGTGAGAAGTCATTAGGTTGCATTATATATCCCAGGTAATCTAGCTTGAAGTAAATTGTCTCTTAAGTGTCTCTAAGTAATGTAGAGTGTAGTCACTCTAAATGTTTATTTTATACTGCACTTGTTTGTGAGTCATACAAACAAACTGGTTTAATAGAAATTGTATTGATAGAATTCTCATACAGTATATTTTCGTTTTGCTTAAGTATACTGACGTCCCATGTAACCTGAATTGAATTAACACTTTTATGTCTCTAAGTAACCAAGAGTGAAGTCACTTTAAACCAGTGATGTTCAAAAATAAAAATGAAGATGTATTGGTGAGAGAGCTACCCAGCAAACATAATGTCAAACACTTAAAATAAGAACAAAATAAAGAATGTTTAGATTTAGAATTTTTGCCAGATATAACCGATTTATTAAATGAATATAATTTAAATTTTAAGGAAATAAAAGAATACACATTATACGGCCGAAATTCTCTAAAATTTTTTATTTATTTCTGACTTTGTTGTTTTGTGTTCAATTGTAATTGAAACGCGTGTGTTTGCTTTGCTTCGTCCAAAAACCAACCAACAACAATGCTTAATGAATTTTTAAAAAATGAGACATTTGTTACGCTCTTTTAAAGAGGATAAGAATATGTGTGTTGTTACTCAGCGCGAAAGCACAATGAAATGAACATCATTGCTTTAAACGTTTATTTTGTACTGGACTTTAGAAAGTAATTAATTTAGCCTCCAGAAGTAATATGTTCGAGAGTTGTCAGAGGAAGATTTGTTTACAAGCAATCGATTATTGGACTGTTTATGATATTTATTTTTAACTGACTGTTTGAGGTCAATTAGCACTCGTACATGTTAAAATAATTTGTTATGCAGCTTATCAAGAAACTAGTTAAGTAGCTAGTAAGGTATCTGACTCTATGCAACTGGTAAGTAAATCCAATGCGTTGACTACTTTGGACCGGCTATTAGACAGTCTCATCCAAAAGCGCCAATGTATGTGTTAACTCTACAAAATTTATTATCAGAGTTATTTTTAATGCCAACCGCCACGGTGCACAGTGCGGCCAAAGATACCTTTGTCCAGCCAAAAGTCGAAAATGGTACAACATGATCCACAAATTTGTATATGGGGGTTTTTGGGGTCGCTTATTACGAATCCGTTATCAGAATTTGAAAATTCAAAATGGCCGACCTAATGTGGCGTCATTTCATACGAAAAAAAAAATAAATGAATTTTCTAATTGATTAAAAGTTTTTGTTTTGATATTTTTAGGGTATATAATTAAAAATTTATTAAAAATTAACAAATTTACAATGGTGAAATGGTGAAATGCAATATGGCAATGTTAGAGTGCATTTTTTTGCCGAACGTAGGGTAACTTGCAAATACTTGCAGCTAAATTTTATTTTATTCGTTAAATAATACTTTGACTTATTACCTACAATAGCTTAGAGCAGGAAAAAGCAGGACAAAATATTTCACTCAATCACATAAATTTTGTTTAACTAATTAAAAATAAAAAATAGTCCTTACATATCACTTTCTTAAAATTTACTATTTAGAAATTTACATTCAGATTTTGCTTTTACGTATTATACTTACCTTCAGCTGTAGATTCCATTTTGTTTCGTTTGATTTGCTTGATTGCAAAAACTTTGACACCTGTTTAACGGAAACTCCTTCTAGTCTATCTTTCCTACGGTAGTGTGCCATTCGTATGAAGGCCTCATTCAAACTGAAATTATGAATGGCATTTGAGGCAAGGGTCCTTACTATGATAATTTTTTTATCTCCTAGAGCATTTCTTTAACCAACCCAATGACAAAAATCCCCCAACTAAAAACTTTTTTTTTTACTTTTGGCCGGACAAAGGTGCCTTTGGCCGCACTGTGCGGTGGTTAGTAAATTAACTACTTCACTCCACAAAAAACCTTGGAATGGGGTGATTTTTTTGTGTTTTTGATAATTTTTTTCTTACTTTTTATAATAAACTAACCCTGATTAAAGTAAAAATGCAATTGTTTTGATTTTAAACTTATACACAAAAAAGCGTGGCTGAAAGAGTTCAAATAACTAGTCACATAACTACTGACGATTTAGGATGACATTGTCATCCTAACAGTGGCTATGTAACTCTTGTATTTAAATTCCTAAGCTTTTGAACACCAAGCGTTGCGATTTGTTGCAATTGCAATTTTTAATAGTTTTCGGCTATCTGAGCTGCGCTTATTTCCCACATCCAATCCACATTTTGTTAGTCAATTTCTGTTTCAGTGTGACCGTCAGGGTAAGACCAAGTTATATTGTGAGGATGATTATTGTTCAAATAATTCGTACATTTATCCTTCTAGATCCTTCCTAGGTTATATTCCATATTTTAACTTAAAATTTAAACTTTTGGATTTTCTCATATTTTTTGTTTGTTTGTTTTTTCGCTTAATTGATCCTCCTCGCATAACTGAGTTACCCGGTTAATTGATCAAGAAGAAATGTAATAGAAAAATTACATGTAAAGTATAAGTAGAAATTCCCATTGAATTGAGTTTCGTTTAATAAATTAAAAACTCAGTTTTAAAAATAACGCAAAAAAATCCCGCTTTTTTGTTACGCAAAAAGTCATAGTTCGAAAAGTCTACTTTTTGCTGCAACTATACGTATATGGTAGATTTCGTGTTAAGTGAACCAACTTTTCAAATTGATGTCATCCAATTTTGAAAAATTGTATATATTGAGTTACAAAACAATTATTTTGATAAATATCCCACTCGCATTCCACTAAGCGACCAAAAAGTTCTTCAAGAAAAAGGCCTAAGCCATAAAGAAACACAGAGCGGAAACTAGAAAAAAACTCAAACAAAAAATTTACTCAAAATAATCACACATACGAGTTTGTTTATGTTTTCACATAGTTTTTTTTTCTAATACATTCTCACCACTTAGGTTTCTGACAAATGCGTTAGGTCTTTGATAGGAGAGTTTCCGCTCTATGTCTATTATCTATGGCCTAAGCTATATTTTGAGAAAAATTACCCATTTTGAAAAAAAAATTCAAAATAGCTTTTGATTTTTTTTCAAAATTTTTTTATTTTTTTTCGAAAGATTGAAGAAATTGCTGTGTAAACTATTTGGGACACATTTTCCAATAGTCCTATTGGATAGTAATTCAGACACAATTTTTCAATAAGATCGGTCAAGAACCCTTTGAGTTAGAGGGGGTCAAAATTTGACATTTAGACCAAACAGGTGTTTTTTGTCATTACCTATCGAAAATTATATCTGAATTACTATCCAACACTATCCAATAGGATAGGGATGCAAATTTCATCTCGATCGAAAGACTTCGATTTCAAAAGTTGGTTCACTTGACATGAGACATGAAATTTGAACAGATTTTCGGAAATTCGAATGTGTAGGGATTAAAAACGTACTAATAAGCAAAATGTTATATTCGGCTATCCCGAATCTTGTATACCCACCATCAATATGTAGCTTTGGCCTTCTATGGGGACTTAAATAAGTTATGGTCCGAACTGTACACAATTTAATAGGGCGATTCATTTCTTAAAACTTAAAATGGCTAATGTTTAAATTTATGTTAGTATCATCGTATATAAATTATTTATTGACAATCTAACATTTTTCTGATAAAGGAGCTTTATGGGAGTAGGGTCAATTATGGATTGATCCTCACAGTAGTTGGTAGAAAGATTTAGGTTCATATAAAACTTGTTTATGTCCAATTTCATAACGATATTAATTACACTATGCACGGAATTGACACTTTTTTTCTGTCAAGAGGTGCACCCAGCAGCTTAAACTAACTTGGGTACACTGAATTCAGTGGTGCTAACCGTGTTTTTAGGTTAGCTCGTATTTTCAAGATATACCGTTATTTCGAAAATGGAGGAGGTTGCACAACATATATTCAGGTAACTCAAAAACGGTTTAGTTTATTGAATAAACTGAATTAAACGAAATTCCCCAACGAAATTACCTTCAAGCAAAGCTTAACGTGTTTATAATCTTTGCAGTCGTTTTAGAAATATAAATTTTTTTTTGGCAAACAAAATAATTTTTTAGAAAAATTTAGAAATTTTTGGTTTTTAAAACGGCATTAAAAATTGAAAAAAGCATACATATATGCTCTTAATTTTTTTTACACATTTAGAAAATGAAGTTCCAAATAAAACAAGCTCTAAATAAAATCTGTCCCCAACTTTTAATTTTATTCACAAAAAATAATACAAATATCGCCTAATATTTTATCGAAATACATAACTCGTAGTAATTAGCTACATAGTGCAGTGCACAGTGGTATAGAAAAAAAAGAGGGAAATAAATCTAAACCCTTAATCCGATTTGAATGAAATTTGACACGCACAAAGAAGAAGTGTTGTCGAGTTTAAGGTTTGAATTTTGACCGCATGAGTCCACCAGAGGTGCGGCCAGGGGTCCCCAAAATAGGACTCGGGTATGATCAATTTTTAATTTTTGTGTTCCGATCGTCGTGGCTATCAACTATCTCTTACAGCGTAGGAGATATTCGCATTTGAAAATTAAATTATCAACATTTTTACCCACCATTCTCCAGATTTTTGATAACAGCGGATTCAAACTTTTCCCGATTTGCTCTTTTTTTCTTTTATTGGTCTAACTACAAATGTATATGTCAAACAAAAAAAGAATTGTATACAAATCGTGACCGTAAAAAAAATTATATTTCTAAAATAACTGCAAAGATTAAAAACATGTCAAGCTTTACTTAAAGGTAATTATTTTGCGGAATTTCGGTTTTTTCAGTTTGCTCAATAAACTAAACCGTTCTGAGTTACGCGAATATATGTTGTGCAACCTCTACATTTTCGAAATAACGGTATATCTCGAAAATACGAGCTAACCTAAAAAAACGGTTAGCACCACTGAATTCAGCGTACCCGAATTAGTTTAAGCCGCTGGGTGCCCCGCATGACAGTTTTTTCAACTAGCACAGTGTTATTAGTTATTTTCTGAGGGGGACCTTGTGTGAGGAAATGTTGCAGAGACTAATTTGTCCAAAATTTATCAGGATTGCCGCATAATCAACGTATTTATGACAGCTCAAACAATATTCCAATGGGGAAATTTTTATTTATCATCGATCGGCCACTCTGTACAATGTGCTTATATTTACGCTTTTATCATATCTCAAATCATAAATAATAACCGCTGTAATACGAGATTGTAGAATCACCCACCACTTTATGATGTTGTAGGGTCATTAAAACAACTATAACAAAATGATTTACGATCACTGCACTAAATGATGGCGATAAATACATTTCCGAAATGCAACTTAAATGATCACAATCAAAAAAAAATTAACAACCTAAAGGGAGATGCAAAGATTGAAAAATAATAAAAGCTTTTAGTAAAAAAACTAAAGAGATATTTGATTGACACACTCAGAGAGTTTCATAAATAAATTTGGCCATTTATAGGGCCAAATTTAAAATGCAAGCAGTGATGTTGGGGCTAAAAGAAGAAGAAAAAAACATATTAAAAAGAAGAGGAGAAGGCACAAAAAGAGAAGAAGAGTACTATAGATGGTGTGGTGGTATGTAAACAAACCAAAAATAAAAAATAAAAGACAATAGCGAAACAAAATTGACAGCAACAAAAACTAAGTATGTATAAAAATCACAATGTTGGTAATGACAACAAGTTAAATGATCGAGAGGTTTGTTATGAACTTTGGCAGTGCTTACTTAGTCTTAATTGAAGCTTAAAACGAAGCACACGTTACAAATCAAAACGAAAGAAACAAACAAACGGCTTTTATTTTCTCTGTGTGTATTTTTTGGAATTATAGTACGTCTAATGGTCAGCAACTGCAATTGGGTCATATAATTACAACAATAAAGAGTATTAGTAATCAAATAATATATTTTGTTATTGTGGCATTAAAAGTGATCAAGATTAATTACAACAGATAATACAAAAAGAAAAAGTAATCAATGAAATAATTTATTCCAAAAAAAGAAAAAACCTAAAGCTGGTCATTTTCCCTAATTCCGTTAAGCAATTATTTAGCTCTAGAAAGATGAGCAGCAAATGAAAAACGATCATAATTAATGGAATGGTTAACAATAAATTCTAGCAAAATTAAACGGTTTTTAAAATTCAAAACGTATAACGGCCTAAAAAATACTGTCAGTCAAATCGCGTGCTATTAATTTCACTGTCACAATGTCACAACACAAATGATGATAAAGATTGGTATCTCTCTCGTAGCCTGTAACATGTAACTGGTATCGGTTAGAACCAACATTAGTACATTAGAATTGAATAACATGTGTCCGTTTGTATGTGTTTTTTTAACGTGTAATATCCATAATAACAACAACTAACCAACATATAATTATTAAATTATTAAAACAAAAAGATAAAATCCACAAAAGCAAAAGTTTAACCTTGTTCATCCATACGCTTCACAATACGTTTTGTGAGTTTGAATTTTGTGGTCTTGAATGTCAAAACCAATCCAGTTTTTTTATTTATTTCTATCTTTCTTTCGTTACTATTACTACGAGCTATTATTAAAGTGTTGTGTGTCAAACGGTTTAAAACTAAAACTCAAAATTGTATCCGCTAAAAACGTTAAAAAAAATGTACAAATAAAATCAAACAAATGCAAAAAAAAAACCAAGAAAAATTGCCAAAATTTTAAATCAACAATAAAACGAAATAAATAAAAAAAGCAGCAGCATAAGAAATCTGAAATTTGTAAACAAAATTTTCTCACCTCTTTGATTTTACTTTCACTCTCAATTTAAGTGATTTTTGTGTAGCTATTGGTTAAGGGAAAAAGTTATTTAGTTTATTATTTGGTGTGTGATACCAAGAAATTTTTAAAAAATAAAAAAATACATAATAATTATTCAAGTTAAAGCTTCTCTTAAAATATTTGCTTAATCTTGTTTGGAAATAGTTTTCATATAAAAATATATATAAAAAAAAAGTTAAAGCTTCATATGTAAATTTATTTCGAATTTTCTAAAGTTTTTTGCGATTTTGATCTTGAAGATGAAGTTTTTATACCCTTCACCTTCGTGAGAAGGGTATATATAAGTTTGTCATTCCGTTGGTAATTTCCATAATATATTTTTCCGACCCTATAAAGTATATATATTCTGGATAGATAGATAGATAGCGGAGTCTGTTGAAATCAATTTTCTAAAGACCCCAGATATCTTCGGGATCCAAATCTTCTGTCATACATGCTTTCGAGAAGTTTCCTATTTAAAATCAGCAAAATTGGTCCACAAATGGTTGATATATGAGAAAAAAAACCAGAACAACCTCGATTTTGGACCTATTAATATAGACAATATGGATATCTAATGATAGATATTTCAAAGACTTTTACAACGAGGTATATAAGACTATAGTAAGTTGGACCTACAATGGGTCAAAATCGGAAAAAATATTTTTTAACCCGATTTTTTTTTCACCAAAAAAAAAAATTTAAAAACAAAAACAAAATTTTAAAAATTTAAAAAGAAAAAAATTATAAAACGTAAAGATTTAATAAAAAAAAATTTTAAAATAACAATTCCAAAAAATTTTGTTTCGAAAAAGTGAAAAAAACAACTTTGTATTTTAAAGTACAATTTGGTGAAGGGTATATAAGATTCGGCACAGCCGAATATAGGTCTCTTACTTGTTTTGATTTTATATGTTCACAATTTTTGTTCTTTATGACAAGGGCTACAACTTCACCTTAGAGAGTAAATCAAAATTCCGAAGTGTTTGCTAGATATGTGCCAGATCACTTGTTAGCAAAAATTTGTGTTTTTTAAATATCGGCTTAAATTGCTGGCCGATTTATTTTAAGACGAAATACTGAAACATTCATTACCTTCCAAATTTAACAAATTTTATATAAAATTTGAAAATCTCAAAGCTGGAATTTCAAACTAAAAACTGTTATTTTGAATTTGTGATCAAAATCTTAAATAATAAAATTTTTGGAATTTATTGTTTCTTTAAATGGTATATTTTGTCTATCAAAAATCCTACCAATGTAAAAGATTTCATTGCTATATGTTAACGAAGACATCTTTCATTGAATATTTGGTACTCTATTCCAATTCATTTAATTACACAGGGCAACAAAATCGAAACAATTTTAGAGGCTTTTTAAATCACTACACAATTTTGATGTATTGTGGTTTCTAGTAGAACAAATATGATCCAAATTTTAAATTCTAAAAAATAATTTCAGTAAAAATTGTGATTTTTTTAGACGATTCTCCACATAATTAATTATATCTCAAAAAGGGTTAGTCCCATGTTATTAAAATAAACTTAATAAAGTTGATATTTACATAGCCTTTAAGCCATTTATATATGACATTTCAATCGGCTCAGTATTTTTGGAGTTATATTAAAAATTTTAAGCAAAAAATATTTTTTTTAAGAGAAAATAGCTATTTTTTTGTTTTAAAAAACCATGAAAAATCGAAAACGGCAGAAATTGTTTAGATTTATTGCTTTATTGCAAAGCCACATGTAATAGGAACAAAATAAAATATAGATAAAAAAATCGATTGATTCTTTTCGAATTTATTCACAATTAAGTAAATTCGCTCATTTTCACTAAATTTTAGTATTTTATTTAATATACATAAAATTGAGTAGTTAATGATCTTCTTTTGAATGATTACATTTTGAAAACATTTTCCCCATGCTATGCTCAAATTTTTACATATATATTGCCTATTAATCGACTCCATAGTTTCGGAGTTATAATAACAAATTAAAGCAAGAAAATATATTTTTTCGTGAAAATAGCAAATTTTTTTGTTTTAAAAAAATCATGAAAAATCGAAAAAGGCAGAAATTGTTCAGGTTTATTACATTATTATAAAGACACATGTAATGGGAACAAAATGAAATATCGATCATAAAAATCAATGGATTCTTTTTGAATTTATTCCAAATTAAGTAAATTCGCTCATTTTCACAAAATTTTAGTATTTTGTTGGATATACATAAAATTAAGTAGTTAATGATGTTCTTTTCAATGATAGAATTCTGAAAACATTTTCTCCATTCTATGTAAAAAATTTTACACATACATTGCCTTTTAATCGGCGCCATAGTTTCGGAGTTATATTAAAAAATTGATGCAAAAAATATATTTTTTTAAGAGAAAATAGCTAATTTATTTGTTCTAAAAAAATCATGAAAAATCGAAAACGCCAGAAATTGTTTAGATTTATTAATCTATCGCAAAGCCACATGTAATAGGAACAAAATGAGATATCGATCATAAAAATCGATGGATTCTTTTCGAATTTATTCACAATTAAGTAAATTCGCTCATTTTCACTAAATTTTAGTATTTTATTTAATATACATAAAATTGAGTAGTTAATGATCTTCTTTTGAATGATTACATTTTGAAAACATTTTTCCCATGCTATGATCAAATTTTTACATATATATTGCCTATTAATCGACTCCATAGTTTCGGTGTTATAATAACAAATTAAAGCAAGAAAATATATTTTTTCGTGAAAATAGCAAATTTTTTTGTTTTAAAAAAATCATGAAAAATCGAAAACGGCAGAAATTGTTCAGGTTTATTACATTATTATAAAGACACATGTAATAGGAAAAAAATGAGATATCGATCATAAAAATCGATGGAGTCTTTTCGAATTTATTCACAATTAAGTAAATTCGGTAATTTTTACAAAATTTGTGTATTTTATTTAATATACATAAAATTAAGTAGTTAATGTTGTGCTTTTGAATGATTGAATTTTGAAAACATTTTCTCCATTCTATGTACAAATTTTTACACATATATTGCCTTTTAATCGGCTCACTAGTTTCGGAGTTCTAATAACAAATAGAAGCAAAAAATATTTTTTTTACGTGAAAATAGCAAATCTTTTTTGTTTTAAAAAAATCATGAAAAATCGAAAACGGCAGAAATTATGCACATTTATTATTTTATCGCAAAGCCACATGTAATAGGAACAAAATGAGATATCGATCATAAAAATCGATGGATTCTTTTCGAATTTATTCACAATTAAGTAAATTCGCTCATTTTCAGAAAATTGTATATGTTTACAAGCGTGTACTTTGAATGTAAATTTTACATGTGTTTTGTATTTTTTAAATTAACATTTTGTATAAATAGCAAGTTTTTAGAAAATTCCCTAAAAATAGTAAATTTTAGGAAAATTTACAATAAATTGCAAGTTTTGGGAAAATTCTCTTAATTAAATAGCCAATTTTTGGAAAATTTACTATAAATAGCAGATTTTTGGAAAACTCACTAAAATAACAAGTTTTTTTTCAAAATTTAGTATAAATAGCAAGTTTTTGGAAAATTCACTATAAATAGCATGTTTTTGGAAAATTAACTATAAATAGCTAATTTTTGAAAACAATTCTTAAATAGCAAGTTTTTGGAAAATTATAATAAATAGCAAATTTTTGGAAAAAATAGCTTATTTTTGAAAAAATTTACTATAAATAGCAATTTGGAAAATTTGCTATAAATCGACAGATTTGGAAAATTTATTTAAATAGCAGGTTTTTGGAAAATATTCTATAAATAGCAAATTTTTTAAAAATTTTCTATAAATAGCTAGATTTGGAAAATTTACTATAAATAGCAAGTTTTTGGAGAATTTACTATAAAAAGCATTTTTGGAAAATTTTCTTAAATTGCTTATTTTTGAATAATTTGCTATAAATAGCAAATTTTTGAAAAATTACTACAATAGCAATTTTGAGTAAAATTTGTTTAACTTTTTATAATAACATTCAAATGTTTTCTCGTAAAATTTTATAAATTTAAGTTGTATATTATCTCTAATTTTTCATTATCAACACCCAACAAGAAATTACTTTTTTCCCCTAACCAATATTTACCATTGTCTAAGGTGGTTTAGTTACTCGTCAATATTTTTTTTTTAGAAAAAACTAGTTTTTTTTGTTGTGAGTTTAATATTTTGGTTATTTCGTTTACATCTGCTTATAAAATTCATTGCCGCTATTTTTTTTTAATTTCGATATTTTGGTGTTTTTATTTACTTCTTTCTTGGTTTATTTTATTTTTGGTAACTTCGCGTCATTTTTGTTGTGGTTAAATGTTGTATTTCAAAATAAAATTTTTGTCTATAAAAAAACCCTAGTGATTTCATACAATCCACTCTCTGTTTAAAAAAAAGTGTAAATTAATTTAATATTTAATTACTTACCTATGTATGTTGTGTTTTTCAATAAAAATTTAGCTAAAAATAAATTTAAAAAAAATATATGAGTGAAAGAAAAGAATTTAAATTCAATGGAAATTTTGCCGGCACAATTGAATTGTGATTTCAAATCAACATATTCAGTGTTCTAAAGTGTTAAAATCGTTAAATTAAATTACAACAAAAACCAAAAAAACATAAATAAAATTTATAAAAAAAAACATGTTTAAAGTATTTCATTGGTCCCTAATGGTGGCCGGCATTGGCATGTTGGTATCACTGTTTGGTGCTTATTGCGGCTGGTTCCTGTTCCCAACAATGGTGCATAAAAAAGTCGAAGAGGTAAGTGAAATTTTAAAAATGTTATTCTGACATAAATTGAAATTAATATTTCTAGTAGTAATAGTATTAACTTTAACTGCAATAAAATCTGACTTCAAATAAGTTACATGTTTTGGAATATTTTCCAACGCATGATTAATAAAAGCACAAATATAATATTTTGTGTATAGAATCAATGTTGGCTATTTCAATGTATCACTCTAATATAGAGTTACAGATAATAAAGAAAAATTGGTTCAACACCTAAACAGTATATCGCACAGTGGGGCAGAACCTAATTATTTTGGAAAAAAATCAGTCATTTCTAACCGGCAGATCCGTTTGATACGTAGGCGTAGCAGCGAAGTTTGCGAGTTTAAGTTTTGAGGATGCATCCCATAGTGCCGCTCCTGAGTGATCTGTGGGGTCCTTCTCAAAGTTGGACACCAAAGATCAAATAAAATTATAAATCAAAGCCCTCGATTAGACATTTGAAAATTCAAATTTAAAAATTAGTGAACCAAGGAATTTTCATTTCATTTAAGAATATATTAAAATGTTTGACTTTGTATATTTTACATACATATATGAGGTTCCCTACCTTGAGACCCAGCTACGGCGCACAGTGGCTCATTATCGTTTTCCATCGGCCAACCGATAGAGATATTTTCGAATTTTTTTTTGATGGACAGATAACTTCTTGAATTTTTCTCTTGTTTTAATTTCATTAACATCGGTTCAGCAGTTGTTGAGGAATTTAAAGCTAAAGTTGAACTTTTAATTTAGTATGAAAATGCGGATTTTTTTATTTTTTGCATCAGCTTTACTTATAAAATAGTTATGGACCGATCGCCATGAAATTAGGTCTTGTGATTTATGTCTATATGAATGCTATTTCTGTTGAATTTTGTGTTTATACCAACATGTTTAAGAGATTTATGCTCGTTAAAGATATTGTCGGAAGAGGCATTATATGGGAGCAATGACTAATTATGGACCGATCGCCATGAAATTAGGTCTTCTGATTTATGTCTATATGAATGTTATTTTTGTTGAATTTTATATTTATACCAACATTTTTAAGAGATTTATCCTCGTTAAAGTGATTTTCGGAAGAGGGCATTATATGGGAGCTATGACTTATTATGGACCGATCCATAATAAGAACCATGAAATTAGGTCTTGTGATTTATGTCTATATAAATGTTATTTCTGTTGAATTTTATGTTTATACCAACATTTTTAAGAGATTTCTGCTCGTTAAAGTGATTTTCGGAAGCGGGCCTTTTATGAGAGCTATGACTTATTATGGACCGATCGCAATGAAACTAGGCTGTGTGATCTATGTTCATATGAAGTTTACTTCTGTTGAATTTTATGTTTATATCTGTAGTTTTAAGAGATTTATGTTCGTTAAAGTGATTTTTGGAAGCGGACATTATATGGGAGCTATGAGTAATTATTTCGTATATATAAAACCTATTTTAACCCTTTGACGACGAAGAATTTTCCTCTGGAAATTTTTAAATTTTTTTTGTTGATTCTTACTCGGAAAGGCGACATTACGAGACTAAAGTGTTGTCAAAATTTAAAAATTATTACTCCTTCTACGAGAAAAATCATGGGACATATGTGTCCCATTCGTCATCAAAGGTAAAAATTTGGGAACAAATGCATTGAACAATTAAAAGTTTTTTTGGTTTCAAAAAGTAGAGTACTGCTTTATTTACATTGCAAAACCAATAAAATCGAACAATGGCAAAAGGTGTTCCCAAACCTAAAGCAGCCAAAGAATTTTAAATTAAATTTCAGAGGAAAAAAACCATCCAAATTACCTTTCGAAAACTTATAGCGACCCTGATTGCATGATCGGGCAGGTTTTATACTCAAAGGTATTTTAGGAGTGTTTAATACAGTTTGAGAGTTCGACACACTAATATAGTAAATAATTCCCCAAACGAAACGTTATTCTGAGCAGAAAGGTATAATATTTTCCATAAGTAAAGAATAATTGAAAGCAATGAGTATCCACAAATTGCCAGGAAAAATATTGTACTGGTCTACGATGAAATATATTCAGTACCGTTTACGTCCATGGTCATAATTCGATACACTTTTGAAAATATTCTTTCAAGCTTACATTTTGCTAACAATGCTGAACAGCTAAGCCGTCGACCCATTATACCATTGAGCCTTTAAAATACAACCAGTAATAAATAACTTCAACTCAGCATTTGGAAAAACTTTGACCCAAGGCAAATCATTATCAGTCTACAGACTAGCATATGGTAAAATTTAAGGGACGCAGTATATGAAAGATAACTTTTTAACGGGTTGTCATAGAAAGGAAATATTGGTACCGTTTTGATAAGCTTAAAATGTCTTTTCATCATGCATTTTTAAAAAATCAAAAATCCTTTTTTTTATTTTTTTAAAGAGATTAGCGCCCCTGTTGTGAGTTAGTGGAACTATTTTTGGGAATTCAAAAAACATCAATTGTATTAATTTTTAATGCAGAATCCATTGGTGAAATCATATTTGCAGTATATTCAACCGTTTTTTCTCAACAGAAAAATGTGCTCAAAATGCGCGTGTTTAGGTGCGTTGAACCACCACAAGGAGTAAAAACTTTCCAAAAAAAGGACGCCATTATTTTTATTTACGCAAAAACCTTCAGAAAAGTAATGCATAATGCCTCTATGATAAGAATGTTTGCGCTGATCATATGTATGATTTTACTCCTTTATTTTAGCTTGCAAAAATCAAACATTACATGTGCTCCGTTGTTCGATTAGCATTGGAATATTTTTTAACTTTTTGGGTTCCAAAAATCCCAGGATTAATGTTCTAGGGCACAGGAATCTCTTAACGGAACAATCTACAAATCGAAAAAAATCTTTCTGCGACTTTCCAAATTTTTATCTGGGGTGGGCAGATGCGAGTCTGGGTGGTTTTGCCAATTTACGCCAATGGTTGTTAATCAACCCAGACCTACTTTGCGATTCCGCCTTGGTCTTGATGTATAACTTGTTAATTCTTAAAAGTAATCGCATAATATTAAAATAAATTAAAAAAAAATATTCGATTTTGTCGAATATCGAGACAAAAAACCCGGTTTTTGGAATAATTCGACAACCGGTTTGACCACTCTAGACACATATGTCCCATCATATTTTCAATTCTCCCGGGAAAAGTATAGAACCGATTTAAAATGCGTTAGTCACTAAATTTACATAAGGCATTGGTATATCTAATACTAAAAGTTTAACCAAAAGTATCAATTAGAACTCGAGATATAAGAAAACTAAAATTTTCAAAAAAAAAAAATAAAAATGTCTGGCTTTGAAACAACATAACCACGAATACTAAAGAATACATTTGTTTTTTATCGAACAACACCACTTAGATCAAAATCCAATGGAAATTGTGGCAGTAATGACGAAAAAAGCAAATGGGACATATGTGTCCCATTCTTCGTCAAAGGGTTAAGCGAAATTTGTGAAGATACATATATAAATTAAACATTTATGACCGATAAAGTCCAATTTCGGAAGGACATTTGTATGGGGGCTAGGTGAAATAATGGACAGTTTTCAGTCAGTTTCAATAGGCTTGGTCCTTGGGCCGAAAAAATAATATGTACCAAATTTGATCGAAATATCAAATATATCTTCAAAATTTCGACCTATACTCTGCGCACAAGGTTTATATGGACAGCCAGCCGACCAGCCAGCCAGACGGACGGACGGACGGACATCGTTTAATCGACTCAGAAAGTGATTCTAAGTCGATCGGCATACTTTAAGGTGGGTGTTAGACCAATATTTTTGGGCGTTACAAACATCTGCACATACGCATAATACCCTCCCCACTATGGTGGTGTAGGGTATAATTACCTGGACTATAATATTCTGAATAGCTTTACTTAAAAATCATAACAGTAAGGAAATTCGGCTCATTCGCCAAAATATGGCCAAATAATTTGTTTTTCTCGAAAATTTCAAAATTTAAATCGCAGTCACGGGAATACTATAAGAGGTATTGTCATACTTTTTTCATATTTATATTCCCTATTATGTTCTCAATGTGATGATAAAAAAAATTCTTAACACATTGACTGCCAAGGCACTTTCACCAAATAAGATGCTGGGGCCACATCATTATACCCTACACCACCATAGTGGGGAGGGTATAATGCGTTTGTGCAGATGTTTGTAACGCCCAAAAATATTAGTCTAACACCCACCTTAAAGTATACCGATCGACTTAGAATCACTTTCTGAGTCGGACGATGTCCGTCCGTCCGTCCGTCTGGCTGGCTGGCTGTCCATGTAAACCTTGTGCGCAAAGTACAGGTCGCAATTTTGAAGATATTTCGATGAAATTTAGTACATATTATTTTTTCGGCTCAAGGACCAAACCTGTTGAATCTGGCTGAAATCGGTCCATTATTTCACCTAGCCCCCATACAAATGTGTCTCCGAAATTGGACTTTATCGGTCATAAATGTTTAATTTATATATGTATCTCCACAAATTCCGCTTCAAATAAGTTTTATATACACAAAATTCATGTTACCAAATTTTTTTAAGATCGGTCCATAATTAGTCATAGCTCCCATATAGACCCGCTTCCGAAAATCACTTTTAAACATACAAAATTCAACATAGTAAACTTTCATATAGACATAAATCACACGACCTAATTTCATGGTGATCGGTCCATAATTGGTCATAGCCCCCATATAAGGCCCACTTCCGAAAATCACTCAAAAATATAAATTATTGAAATTTTAAAAGAAAAATGTTTTTGCTCTTTTACTTAGTGTAGGGTAGGTATTATATGGTCGGGCTTGACCGACCATACTTCCTTACTTGTTTTCTTTGCGTAATCTCTTCGAAAACGACAATATTGGAATTTAGGCTACTGTCAGTAATATTTACTGCTTAGAAACTGATTTTTTATAAATAAGAGGGTCTTAAAATGGCGAAATTTGAAAATGGAGTTTGGTTATACGTGTGAATAGGTAACGAAGACAAAAACTCATATACAAGTAAATATGGATATATTTTAAGTAAAAATAATCTTCTACTTTATTATTTCTCAAAATATGTATGTTAATTTTGTTCCTACATTTCTTGTTCAAGTGGCCTGAGACATGTTAATGGTCTGGGGAGGTTTTAATAACTTTAACATTTTTCAACCAATTTTTGTCTTTTATATCTCGTGAGAATGGCAATTACGTACACATTTTGATTATTTTAAATTAAATTGCAAAAGTAATTATTTAATAGCAAAATTGTTGTCCTTGGTTGTCCTTCTTAGAACAAGCTAAACATTTTGTTGGTGGTAATTTAGGTCATTAGGAAAAATAAAAGACACCCTAATAAATAGGGACTGTAGGCCTTTTGTTTTCTGATTTTTTCCATAATCAGTTAAATCATACCTTTTTTAATAGTCTACCTTAATTTCTCACTTATTCAAGTATTTTTTAAATATCCATAGTTTGAATTCTCTGGAATTTGGGAAAAATCCAATTTTTGGCAATAATTTGATTAATTAATAGTTGAAATAACCATTGACACATAAGGTCGGTGTCATAAAGTAAACAAATTTTGAGAATTGTTCATATATTGAATTTACAAATAAATATAGGCACAATTTTTTTTAATATAAATCCACCAACACCTTAAAAGAATACTAACAAATCACCTCTAATTTAAATCCATTCCATATTAGTATTTCTTTGTTTGTTTTTTTTTTTTTTGTCATACAAACCGCATGGAAAATTTTTAACCTCTAAACAGCTCGAGGGAAAAATAATTCAAGTACGCGTACAACTTGGATGACTTTGAAATTAAAATGAAAAAAATACTTAGTTCAATAGAAAACAATTTGTTAATCATTATAAATAAATACTTACTTGAACTAGTTAGTACCTTCTTGAAATATTACCATAAATACTTTTAATCAAAACTAAAATTTTAACTCGAAAATAATTTAATATGCAACTGATGTACACATGAGCGTATCTCTGCTAACAGCAAAGCGTGTGGCAATTGTGCAACAAACACCCAAAAATAAAAATAAAAAAAATCAAATTAAAAAACTTAACACAAACTTACACACGCACAATGTGTTTACTTAGCAAAGACTTGCAGCACAAACTACTCGTAAATTATTATTAAATTTAATAACTACAACCAAATTACCTTCATTTTAATATTTTTGTACTCAACGTTAACAAAAACTAATGAGCGAATAAAAGTGACAACTAAAAACTGTCATCTTTCACAAACTTTCAAACACGACAAACATCCAGAGTTACAGTTATGGGAGCAGTGTGCATGACAACCGCCACAAAACTACAGAAGTGTCAAATTATGGTTGATGGAAATTAAACGAAAAGTTTAACACGTCAAAAATTGGAGCAACTGTTTATGGTTGAAACAGGTTTAATGGTTAATTAATTATGACAATTTTTAATTAAACTTTAACACATTTATAAAAATGTGTGCAAAATATTTATCTTGTTATACCCTACACCATGATAGTGAGGATGGTATATTGGGTTAGTGCTGATGTTTGTAAAGTGCAAAAATATTATCCCAATACCCTAAAGTATACCAATCAGCTGAGGATCACTTTCTGAGTCGATTAAGCGATGTCTGTCCGTCTGTCCATGTAAACCTTATAATCAAACTACAGGTAGCAATTTCAAAGATAATTCGACATAATTTGGCATATGCTTATCTATTGCCCCAACGACGAAGCCTATTGAATTTGGTTAGAATAGGTCCATACCAAATTTTGTCACGATCGGTCTATAATTAGTCATATTTAGCTCCTATATAAGGTCCACTTCCGAAAATGATTTTAACGAGTATAGATTTCTTAAAAATGTTGGTATTCAAATAAAGTTCAATACAAATTTCAAGCAAATTCTTGAAAAATTTTCTTTAAATAGCAAGTTTTTGGAAAATTTACTACAATATAAATGGAATACTTATTTATTGGGTGTATGACTCAAAAATTAGGGATTTTTTTAAAAAATTTCTGAATCGATCGAAACAAGTAGTAGTTGGACGGGTCACGGTCTAGACTATTAAGCGGGTGAGGTAAAACTTCCCAACCACTTCATTCTAAATACCTCTTTACAAGTATTGCAACATGTGGCTGAGCGTTGTCATGATGCAATATTACGATTTCATGTCTGGCAGCATATTCTGGGTATTTTTCAGCAGCTCATAATATGTAGATAGGACCCTTAGCGACATGGATATATGGCTTTGGTGTCGATTTGGATGGTTGGCCGGGCTTCACAATGTAAAGTTCACATACTATCTCTTACGCTTCGGGTTATCGTAATGGATCCAGTTTTTCCATGATTTTCTTTTATAGTGTTCAAAAGCATTGCAGACATAAAAACGCAATTTCACTGCTTTTGGATGAATTCTGCTGCTCGCAAACGTTTTGAAATTGCTGCTTGAGTAGCTCCCAATGATTTTGCTAGTTCTTGGTCTTCAAAAAAAGTTTGGTTGTACAATGGACGATCATTGTCTTTCGTGTCAAAATCACTACTTCTGAATCGCACGTTGAAACCTATAGAACTCATTCACCATAAACTTTGGTGAGCAATCGGTGGACTTATGCTGCAGTTTTTTCGAATTAAAAAGTAAAGCAAAACTTCCCGCATATGACGATATATAAGTTTAAAAGATACGCCATCTATAAATCCCGCATTTTTTAGTCATACTCCCATACTATGAGTAGCAACTATTTTCTCCAATTTTCTGTAAATAGAAATTTTTATAATAAACTATCATAACCCGGTACGATGGTAGTAGAATAAAACAAATGTAAAAGGATTTTATAAAATTAAATGAATATAACACTCTGCTACAACATAACACTTTTTGTCAGAACTTGAAAAGTAACCTAGTGGGGGTTGTAGGCGTATGTGAGGACAAAGATTTTGAAACACCCTCAAAATTTTGAGTTATTTTGGAAAGGCATATAATTAAGCTTTCATAACATGTATAAATAAAATGTATATTTCAAGTTTTTTATTAAAATTTTCGGAATTACTTGTTAAAATCGGTATTTATTTGCAAAAGTTATTAAACTTTTTCGAAAAAAATTTACATTGTGAATTCAAAAATGTACAAATTTTTTTATTTATATGCGCTGGGGGAGAAAATACTAAAAAAGGTGTCAATGAAAAGTAGAATAACTTTTACAAAATTCATCCGATTTGAAAAATTAAAACCATGTTTTGTTAAGAACTAAATTTTCTTTATATATTGGTTTATAAGCCTTTATATAAAAATAAGCAATGAAAAGCTACTCTAAAAAGTTTAAAATTTTTTTTAGATATTCTTACTTATAACTTAGTCCCGGTCCACACTGTGAAACATTTGCTGCATAACATTTTTAAGTTTTTGCTTTTAATTTTTTGACATTTCTGTACAGAACGAATATGAACGAATAAATGTGGACGACATACTCAATAAAAACTTCATGTACATGAAGCAGAGTACCATTTTCCATTCCTATTTCCTCTTTCATCAACAAACTCAAATGTTTCGCAGCAAATGTTTCACAGTATAGATGGGCACTTACAAATGTATCAAAAAATTCACGTCATTTTAAAGCATAATAAGTTTTCTTTCCAAACCCGTTTAATAACACTGTCCAACAGCATTTTTGGAACAGAATAGCGATCCTATAATTCTGAAAGGGCATGTTGAGTAGGCATTTTTGTAGAATAAACTTATAGTCCAGCTGGTCCGAATTTTGTAAATGTAAGTTAATATCTGAGAGAATTCTTATGGTCAGAGTTATATTATGGAATTTTACGGCCATTTTTACATGTTCCAACTTTGGATGCGTGTAACTTTTTATAGGGACGACTTAACTGTTAACAAGTTATTTTTATAGTATTCGAAATTTTATCGCGAATATAGGTGATATTTTAGAAAAACAATTTCGAACCACCGTAGGCCCGACATATCTAAAAAACTAAAAAAAGATCGAACAAAATTAAAAAAAGTAAATAAATAAACATAAATAACTCTTGACCTAAAAGTGATAATCTACATATGTATATATATTTTTGTAGATCTTCTCTAAGGCTATTTATATTTTAAATATCAGCTCATTCGGATTATAAATAGATTTTTGGCGATTTTTTAAAAAAATGTGAGACCCAGGAGGCGTGCAATTTTGCTAATTAAGCGTAAAGTGCTTTATCTACATCTTTGGTATATTTGGTGACCCCCACTGAAATTTTCCGGCAAAATTTTTCGTCGAATATTTTAATAATTTGGTGACCCCCACTGAAATTTTCCGGCAAAATTTTTCGTCGAATATTTTAATCCTTAAATGTTCTTTTTGAAAGGACTTTTTTTCATTTTCTCGAAAAACCCCTAAGGAGAGGAGCTAGAGGGTTAAGATCTTCCACAAAAATGATAACAAAAATAAAATTCCACAATATAACTCTGACAATAAGAATTCTCTTAGTCATTAACTTACAACATTTGTTTCAGTTAGTATACTGCTGCCTTCGACCAATAAATGAAAACTTTGACCCACTGTAAAAAAAAAATTCCGACCAGGTGGACTATAAGTTTATTCTACAAAAATTATCTACTCAACATGCTCGTTCAGAATTATAGGGTCGCTATTCTGTTCCAAACAAAAAGTCTCAATTTGTTGGACAGTGTAATTTAAAGTCGAACAAAAACTGACTCAGTTACATATCGATAAGTTGACGAAAATCACTGAAAACGGTTTTTTAGAATAACTTCTGAATTTAAGGGTGTTTCTGAAATTTGTAATTTACTCAGCAAGACCTATAACCCATGATAGATCGTTTTCCAAATTTTTATACCCTGCACCACCATAGTGGGGAGGGTATAATGCGTTTGTGCAGATGTTTGTAACGCCCAAAAATATTAGTCTAACACCCACCTTAAAGTATACCGATCGACTTAGAATCACTTTCTTAGTCGATTAAACGAAGTCCGTCCGTCTGGATGTCTGCCTGGCTGTCTATGTAAACCTTGTGCAAAGAGTACAGGTCACAATTTTGAAGATATTTCGATAAAATTTGGTACAAATTACTTTTTCGGCCCAAGGACCAAGCCTATTGAAACTGGCTGAAATCAATCCATTATTTCACCTAGCCCCCATACAAATGTCCTTCCGATTTTGGACTTTATCGGTCATAAATGTTTAATTTATATATTTATCTCCACAAATTCAGCTTCAAATAAGTTTTATATACACAAAATTCATGTCACCAAATTTTGTCACGATCGGTCCATAATTTGTCATAGCTGCCATATAGACCCGCTTCCGAAAATCACTTTAACGTGCATAAATCGCTTAAAAATGTCGGTATACACACAAAATTCAACATAGTTAACTTTCATATAGACATAAATCACACGACCTAATTTCCTGGTGATCGGTCCATAATTTGTCATAGCCCCCATATAAGGCCCACTTCCGAAAATCACTCAAAAATATAAATTATTGAAATTTTAAAAGAAAAATGTTTTTGCTCTGTTACTTAGTCTAGGGTATTATATGGTCGGGCTTGACCGACCATAATTTCTTACTTGTTTTTCACTCTTACGGCGTGTAATTAATACCACAATATTTTGTTCGTTTTTAATTGTATACCATGCTTTTGCTTTATCCTGTGATTTTAAAAATCTTAATAGTTTTCTGAAGACGTTAGCTCCGTTATAATTTCGTATGCTTTCACAGTGTGCAAGTTTCGATACATTGATAATAAATTGATTCATATAAGGTTTGAAGACTTTCACAATTACATTACTAAAAAGATACTCGAAAATAACTATTTACTTTTTATGATGCCCACTAATCCAATTCCCCCCATTTTCAGCCAAACTATGAAAAATAAAATGATAATGTTGCTATTTTTGGTTAAACTTTATGCACTGATAATAAATTGATTACTATAAAGTTTAGATAAGCTTCGCTGAATGGACCGATGTTTTGCGGCTTTCACAATTAAATTTGCAGATATTCCATAATAATTATTTACTTTGTATAGTGTCATAAATGCCACGCTCACTTGAAATTTCAGAATAAAAAACAGCCGATTGATTCTTCCAGTTATTGAGGAATATTCAGTATAAATTTCAAGAGGATCGGTACATTCGTTTAGCCTCCTATAAGAAACAAATATACAAGCAAATAAACAGACATACAGTCATTTTAATAAACATGTATAGAAGATTTTTGGAAAATTTCACCAAAAAAAAAAATACTATAAATAATTGCTGTATTAACTACAATTTTTGGAAAAATAATGTTTTTAAGAAGATCTGATTAAAAAGAAAATCAAAATTTTTCGTAATTGGACTATGATTTAATTATTTATATCGATATAAGCGATCCCCGAAAAATATTTTTAATAGAAAAAAATGGCCTTTTATGCCAAATCGGTTATAAATTAATAGACAAAAATAATATTTAGTTTTTGTCTTGATTAAATTCTTATCTCGTAGTACGGGATCCTGAAAATTGTTTGGGGTTCTAAATTAAATAATTGCAAATATCCAACAAATGTTATCCGAACTCTTTAATCACATTCTTCATGATCAAAATATTTACTTTTTATAAAGTGTTTGCCATTTGGCTTCTTTTGCGAGTAAATATATTTTTCATATGTAGTTTGTTATTATGTTTATGTCATCTTCATTATGTTTAATATAAATTTCAATCACGTTTTTAATATAATTTAAGCAACAACAAAAATCCATAAATTTACATTAAATGCAAGCAAACACATTGATCACGCAAAAAACCACGCATTGACATTTGCACGTTCATAGCAACACACACCTCTTGAACGTACATGAAAACCTGCAGCCAGAATGACTAATAATTTATCAATCAACCTCGACCCTGTGAGTCCCTATATAAAGTGTAAATTTATTTGACACCGTTTACTATGTCCTCCAATGTAAAGAGGATTTGAAACTTAGATATGGTGATATTTAAAAAAATAAAGTCAACATTGGAATGAAAAGTTCATGTTTAATTACTCAACATAATATAAAAAAAATAAACTGATGACAAACCTAATTTTCTTCTAGATTTGGTCAAGCGCCAGAATTAGGGTTCCTTATTTTCAGGACTTTTTCCTATCCGGGGAGGAAATTAAAAAAATTTTTGATTCCCGGGAATTTTTTAATACTAAATTAAACCAAAAACCAGTAATTTTATTCCAATAAATTGTATAAGACTTTTACCATCGTTTTAAAAGAAGCATAAAATAACTGTGTATATTTGGTTGTAGAATGTCGAATATTCTGGATGCCTGCCCAGTTGAGGTGTCTACACCCGAAACAATTGAAATAATTCACGATATCGTGTTGGTAGATCGGACATTGAAAATGCGAGAGATTGTGGAAGCATAAGAATCAAGATTTTTTTTAAATAAATTTGGCATTTCTAAACGGCTGGTCCGATGGGGATAAAATTTGACTTAAAATGGACCCTATAAAAACGCTCCTGGGACAGAACTATGGAGGCTCAAAATAGGGTACCTTCGACATGTCAATTTTTTAAACACACGTTATTTTTTTGTTTCCCACCCGATTTCAAAGATTTTTATATTTTCGGAAAGCGCTCGGTTAGGTCTTAAAAGACATGCTTGTTCGACTTATAGGCTTTTTAAAATTTAAATTTTAAAAGTTTGCATTCCTTTATTCGATTTTTTAAAAAATATAGGGCGTACTTTTTCATCGCAATGGTTCAAATGTCCTTTATAAGTTAGACAACTAAATTACCAATTATATACAGAAGATTTGAGATCAATATCTATTATGGATCCAAAAATAAATTAATTTCAATTTAAAAATTAAAAAAAATAGTAGATTTTTATTGTTTTTTTTTGATGAAAAGATGACTTAACTCTTTTTTATTAAAAAAAACGTTCTTTAAGAACATATAACAATTTTAAGTTTTTCTGTAAGGTATTTTTACGGAAAACATTTTGCTATAAAAAACATGTCCTATTTTTCAAATACGTCGCCCCTATGCCCTTCGGAATTTGACCTATTTTTCGATAAAAATTTCAATATTGGGCAACATGTTCTAAAATCCCAAAGCAGAGATCAGAAAACGGAAAGCAGCTTTGGAAACCTTGATGTGTTCTCTATTTATCCCCAAAGTATTTTCCCAGCCCTGAAGGAAATGTGGACCCTATGAGCAAAATTGTAAAAATACCATTTTTGGGAATTTCGCTGCAATTTTTAGGAATTGCGGGATTCCTTTTGACAAGTTTTTTTAATTGTCAAAAGGAATAAAACGTTGAAAATTTCATTGAGTTTTGTTAATAAATAAAGATTTTATTATATATTTATTGAGTTTCCAAAACTAATATTTGTATCAAAATTTTAATATTAGGAACAATTTGATCCACATTTATTTCGAACGATTTTTTTTGTCTAGATAAGTTAATTTTTAATCATACAAAATAAATTTCAAGTCAATATCTCAATTAGATTCAAAAATATGACACTTTAAAACTCCGTTCGTAAAAAAATTGCACTTTTAGGGTACCCCATAGCGCAGTCTCTGGAGCATTTAAAGGGTCCATTTTAATAACTTTAACTTAAATACTCCTTGTCTACGCCCAAGTCAAATTTTATCCCGAGCGGACCTGACCTTTAGAAATGCCAGATTTATTTCCAAAAAAATTTGATTTTGGCCCACTGTGCATGGCTCAGTGGTTTCAATTTTGAGTGATCATTTGAGTATGATAAAGCTTTCCGCAAGATGGGTGCCGGGTTTGCTCCAATCGACCATAAACGTGCACAAATGTGTAGTTTCAATAACAAAAATCCATGAATTAGGCTACGAATTGCTCCGTCACATAGTGGGTTCGATTGTACCTGAAGTGGCGATTAATTCATAGATGCCGTAGTTTTAAAATATAATATTTTTTTATTGATGTTGTGTTTTTATGTGCTTATAATAGCACATAAAAACACAACATTTTAGAAAAAAAAGTTAAACAAATTTTGTTTAACCCTTTAAGCGCATTATTTTTTTTTTGGAAAAAAATACCTTAGCTCACAATTTATACTATAACTTTGGAATGGAAAGCGATAAATTAATGAATAAAATTGAAAATTAAAGCATACTTATGGTGTTTTCTTTTCTGACACAAAATGTTGCCTATATATTTTGAACCATTTATTAAATGTTACCCATACACTCATAATGTGTTGCATTTTTAAAGATCACAATAGAACAAAAATCATTACCATTTATGCAATTCTCTTTTATGTAGCTTCGAAATATTATAAAACTATAATTTTTGCTTACATAAAAAGTGGTGCATTTCTAACCCTTCGATAAAATTGAGGATGAAACATGTAGCATATATTCAGAGTTTAGGGTAACCTAAAACCCTTTTAGGGTAACCTAAAACCCTGAACGACCAAACTACATGCAGAATAAATGCATCATTTATGCAATTTGGTGAACATTTGTAAAAAAATCATCCTGAAAAATTGTAGGTAAATCGGTTGGGGTTAAGACGTGCCGCAAGCCCTCTCATCATTGCCGGCAAGCCCTCTCAAGTTTTGAGATGCATTTAGAAGGGGAAAAAATGCATTTTTTCAGTTTTTGTAAAAATTTTGCCATTAAAAAATTACTTTTGCAATTTAATATAAAAGAATTGAAATGTGTACGTAATTGTCGTTCTAATGAGACATAAAAAAAAGAATTGCTCAAAAACTGTTAAAGTTATTAAAAATTCGCCGGGCCATTAACGTGTCTCAGGCAGCTAGAACTAGAAATGTAGGAACAAAATTAACATATTTTGATAAATATTACAATAAAAGCTCATTTTTACTTAAAATATATTCATATTTACTTGTATATGAGTTTTTATCTTCGTAGGATACCGTTAACCTATTCGCAGGTATGATCAAAAAAATTAAATTTTTTTAACGGCAGTTTCAAAACTCTATTTTAAAAATTTTGTTAAACAAATTTCAGAATTTTTTGATCATCTCATTGGGATTTATTGAGGATATAATAGGGAATAAAAATGTAAAAAAATTATGAAAATATCTCTTATAGTTTTTCCGTACCTGAGATTTAAATTTTGAAATTTTCGAGAAATTTGAAAATTTGAATTTGGATTTAGCACCGAGTAACTATTTCTTGTTTCTAAACCTGAAGAATAATAATCTCGGCAGAAAAAGAAAAAATACCTATTCTGATGACCTCGACAAATCTTATTTTTTGGAAGGGATACAAAAATTGGAGTAACATTGGACAATGTTGAAAAATAAAATGAAATTTGTATCCAAAAACCTGTGTTTCATTCAAAAAGTCCCAGACTTATTGACCCGCCCTCGCATGATAAAATAATAATCCAACATTTTGCCAAATATAAGCCTAATGTGAGCTTTGCTTTGCTAATGTTTTTCAAATATCTATAAAACCCCAATTCATATTTTATTTAAATGTATTATAAGCCTAAAATATGGTTTTAAAATGAAGCATTGACTTTGGCAAAAACTTAAAATAAAATTGCACAACATTAGCACTCGTCATCGAATTGATCTTGTACATTTAAATTTATTAGTTAGTTTTCAGTGGCAAATAGTTTGTTCGCTTTGAATACAAATAAATGTGATTTTAAGTTTATGTTTTGCTTTGTTTTATTCCAAAAAAATGGAATTAAATTAAATTCATTCATATATTTATGCAGTTTAAATCACTTCAGCTGATTGAATCGTGGTTGGAGGGTTTGGTTGGTTTGTTGGTATTCAACGCAAATTTTTGGGCCAGTGTCAATAGTTTTGTTTTGTATTTTTTTTTTATTTTATTGTCATTGTTGTAATTTACATTTTATAAATTTTTTGTGTATGAAGTATGAATTTTTTTTTACAAAGTCTTTTGTTAATAACCAAAATTTGTCTGGGGTCTCTCATGTTCAAATCGTATTTATTGTTCATTGACCTTGAATTTATGTTCCATTATTTTTGGTTTTCAAGTGTAAGTTTTAGTTTATTTTAATATTATTTATTGTTGTTGTTGCTGTTGGTGTTTTTATAACAATTATTATCAATTTTGTTGCCCAAGTTTTATTATTTTTGTTTTACTTGTCTTATTATAGTATTTTGATGTTTTTGTGCAGAACATGAATATTAAAATTAAAAGAAAAAAAATAGTTATAATAATATAAACAAACTAAGAAAAATAAACAACCGGCAAATTTTAATACTTGTTGTTATTTGTTGTACTTGAAAATTAATGACTTCTGTTTTGTTTTGAATTCAAACAACTCATGTTACACTTTCAAACATAAATTTAAAATGTTTTTAAATTAAAGTTTTGTAACACAAGAAAAGTTAGAAAAGTTTTAAGGTAGCTACACTCAAAATATAACAGTTTAGATAAATTTTATGGATTTTATATTTATTTTCAATACAAAATATGAAATATGCGGATGGTTCTGGGAAAAATATGGGGTCAAAGGTCAAATATTGAAATATTTAGTATTTTTATAGAAATGAACTCGTGCCTTTAAAGTTCCTTTGTAGTTTCTGTTTCGTTTCATCCATATATTTTCGCTTAGAATCTTCCATATCATGGAATACCTGTATAGATGCTAGGGTATTCAAATTATTCGATTTTTCTCTTGTTCGAATAAAACGAATACTTCGAATAAGAGATTTTAACTTGTTCGAATAATTTAAATTTTTTAAAAAAAGTAAATAATGAAGATTGGATGTAGGTTTTTTAATATTTTATTGTTAAAAAACAAATAATAACATCAAAGTTAACAATTCAAATATTGATAATCTTAAAAACATTCGAAAACAAAGGCCATCATTAAATTTTCATCAGAAATATTCTAATCAGATTCCCTCGCGAACAATCTACAAAACAATTGACTAAAAAACTTTTTAGTTTCCGTTTTGCTTTAAAAAATTTGAGCTAGTTGTACATGATCCTGAATTCATGAACTTCTTTTTGTCGTTGATTAATTCGGGTTTTAAAATGAGTAACTAAGTGAATAACAAGTCCTAAATTAAACATTTTGAAAGACTTGTTTTTAGAATTGTAACTTCTTGCAGTAATATTTATATATTTATAGATGGATATATTCTACCATTCATGATCGAATGACTCGCTTTTGATCGAATGACTCCCTTTATCTTTAGTTATTTGACGAATTTATTCGTTTTATTCGATTATTCTACAAAAAATTGTTAGAATTATTCGTTATTCTAAAATGGTAATTTTTAAATTGTTCGAATAATTCGCAAAAAATTATTCGATTAATCGAACGATCATTATTCGAATGTATACCCTAATAGATACATTGAGTGTTCTTTTAGTCTAACAAGACCCAAATATCTGTTTACTCGACTAAGTTCACAGCAGTTTGTATGATTTTCCTCCCTACATAATTATTATTACTACAGTCGAACTTCCCTATGAATCCATTATATAAAAATTATATATTTTTCCATTTTTATTTAAAATAATCAGGTATTTTAGTTTGGATTACACTCTTCCATTCTCTTCCTCAACAAAACCTTATAATACATTAAAAGATTTAAATACATTAGTCGGTACGTTACTCCTCATCTCCACAAAAGTTCGAAGTACATCTATTGATGAAGAAACGTGCTCCAATGTAGGTATCGTCTTATTGACGTCAGCCAATTCTTCACCGGCCGGTTCTTCTTCATCGTTATGTGACTCTATAAATGTAAAAATAATGTACATCACACATTTGGCATTAGGATTAAAATATGTATGTATGCACTCAAAACTAATAAATAAATATGTATGTACCTGCCATAGCCGAAACTCCACGAGTTTCCAGAACATTGATTATAATATCCTCATCGGGTAGGATGCCCATGGTCTGCACATCAATATCAACATTGACATAATCTTCAAAAGATGCATCAACGTTCGTTACTTCCCTAAATGAAGCCTGTAGAGCAGCCAAATCAGCTAACGGAAGAAAGTCTTCCTCATCCCAATGAGTCCGCACGCCATCTTTCGAAAATCCTGCCTTTCTGAAACAATTCGCAATTGTTTCTGGTTTTACAAAGGCATTCCACACTGTGCTTAAATTTCGAATAGCTTCTCCTCCATTTGTGACAATATGTTCATCAAAATTCGTTTTCTGTAATGTTGTTTTATGTTGTAGATGATGCGTTGGTCCATTGGTTGAAGTAGGACGTCATGTTAGGAGGAAAATACGCAAGCTCAATATTTTCCAGTTTATCTTTTGCCTCCTTAGGATGCGCAGTGCAATTATCAATAAAAAGTAAAACCTTCCTTTTCTGAGAACCAAATTTTTTGTCCAGCTCTAAAAGCCACTTCGTAAAAATGTCACCTGTCATCCACGCCTTTTTGTTGGACTGATAATCTACATCTAGAGATCTTATTCCTTTAAAACATCTAGGATTTTTGGCCTTTTCTATTCCTATTGCTTGCTACTAGGACAGTTATTCTCCCTTTGCTCTGTTTTCTACCAAAGCATTTCTCATTTTTAAATGTTAGTGTTTTGTTTGGCAAACATTTAAAAAACAAACCAGTCTCATCGGCATTAAGGATGTCATTTTTTTTCATCAATTTTCAATATTTTTGTATCAATCTCGGTAAAACATTCACTATCCATTCCTCCCGATCTCTTACGTTGGCGTCAGCACTTTCCAAACATAAGGTTTTTGCTACAATACAATGCCGTTTTTTGAATTTGTCTAACCATCCTGTGCTAGCTTCAAAATCTTCGTGCCCCAATGCATCAGCGAACTCTTTGGTTTTTTGCTTCATTAATGGCCCAGATATAGGAAGATTCTTACCACGTGCGGAAGTTACCCATTTGAGCATTGCTTCATCAATATCCTCAAAAAGGCAGGTTCGAAGCCTTTTGCGTTAAATGCTCAATTGTTCGTCTTCTACATTTTTTAGAATCACAGCCTTGTTTTTTAAAATATTTGATGATGTGCTGGGAAGAATTCCAAACTGCCTAGCAACATTTTTTTTTAATCCTTCTTCAACTTTATTAATAATTAATCATTTTTTTCAAGAGAAATGCACCGGCAACTGATGTCAAAATTGTTATTGATATGGCACTCTTCTTTTTTGTTCTTATTTTCCTCTTTTGGGAATAACCTCATTTTATGTGGCATCTTTCTCGGTACACTGAGTTGTTAGTATGCGTAAAAGAAAATTGTTTGAAAAATTCATTATATGGAGACAAAAACGCATGTGAGTCAAATATTACACCTGCAAAATTGCTTCATTGTATAGAAAACTTCATTGTATGGAAATTCATTATAAGGAGATCAAAAACAATGAAATTGGAACGGAAAAAGTTGTGTGTTTGAAATCAATTCATAATAGGGAGAGCTTCATTGTATAGAAGTTCATTATAGAGAAGTTCGACTGTATATAGTTACAAGATGTCGAAGCAGGTCAAAAGTACGTAGACACATTGTCCTAGCTTATGATGCGAATAAACATTTTTATCATAATGATTACAGTCATTCAAAGAATCCATAAATCATTCAAAGAATCTTTAAATCATTCAAAGAATTTATAATCGGCACTAATAGCCCACAGTGTATAGTGGGACAGAATCAAAATATTCCGATTGGCATGAATCTCCTCCTCGTAGCAGAGGAGTCAGTCAGTTTATAGTATAAAAAACCGTTTTCAAAAGATATCCATCTATTGATCTAGATAGCCATCTATTGCAAATCCAGAATTTTTAAGTCATACACCCAATATGTTCCAATAAGCTTTAGAAAATACATTTTGTTAGAACCGTTTAACCGTCAAAAAACCGAAAAGAAAACTGAAACCGGTCGAATTTACAATAATTAAAAAACCGGTTGACCGTTTCAGTTTCCGTTTAGGCTACTCCAGTTCCATTGCGATAAGTTAACGAATTTTCCCTCTAGTCTAATTCACTGTCCAGTCTTATTTACACAAATTATGTCGATTTTGACAACTTGAGAATGACTCCATTCAGTTTTGGTGGAGTGAAAATAATTATTTAATTTTTTCTAGTAAAACGTTAAGTTCGGAATTACTACTGTGCATTTTTACCGAGTGGCCTAAAGCATCCGATATATCGCTGGCTTAACATGCAAAGGCTCTAAGTCCATATTTTAAAATTTTACAGGAGAGACAAAAAACATTCAAACTTTTTTTTGCGTAAATATTTTTGAGTTCTGTAAACGCAATTTTTTGGTATTTTTCTTTGTTTTTTATGTGCGTAAAAGCAAAATTATAAAATAAGTATTTGCCGAGATAAAAGGCTTTTTGGACTTAGAGCTTTTTCTATTGCTTAGTTTGTATTTTTTTATGGACTTAGGTCTTTTTCTTAGATCTTGTCATTCATTTCTTATTTACTAGTTTTTATATATGGATTACTAAGTCATTAATATAGACAATATGGGTATCTAATGATAGAAGTCAAAGTCCATTGCAACGATGTATATAATGGGTCAAAATCAGGAAAAATATATTTTAACCCGATTTTTTTTTTCATCAAGAAATTTTTTTTCCATAAATTCTTTTTTTAATTTTTTAAAAATTAAAAAAAATTTTAAAAAAATTAAAAAAAAAATTGGAAAAAACTTTTTTAAAAATTGTATATAAGATTTGGCACAACCTAATATAGCTCTCCTACTTGTTTTTCACTAATAATTTAAAAAAAAATTAAAAAAAAAACTTGAAAAGAAAATTTATTTTTTTTTAATTTTAAAAAACAATTTTGAAAATTTTTTTTAAATTTTGTATACCTAAAAATATTTAAAATTTGTATTTTAAAGTACAATTTGGTGAAGGGTTTATAAGATTCGGCACAGCCGAATATACATAGCTATAATACGTTTGTGTAGATGTTTGTAACGCCCAAAAATATTAGTCTAAAACCCACCTAAAATTATACCGATAGACTCAGAATCACTTTATAAGCCGATTAATTTTGAAGACATTTCGATAAAATGTGGTATATACACTTTTTTAGACCCAAGGACGAAGCCTATTGAAACTAACTGAA
Source organism: Calliphora vicina (assembly GCF_958450345.1). Classification (NCBI taxonomy): domain Eukaryota; kingdom Metazoa; phylum Arthropoda; class Insecta; order Diptera; family Calliphoridae; genus Calliphora; species Calliphora vicina. Next base: position 64,800,327 of record NC_088782.1, read on the forward strand.
ATCGGTCCATTATTTCCCCTAGCTCCCATACAAATGTCCTCCCGAAATACTTTATACTATGGAAATCGTGTCACCTAATTTCATGCCGATCGGTCTATAATTAGTCATAGCTCCCAAATAAGACAATCTTTCGAAAATAACTTTTTTAAATTTTAAAAGAAAAATAATTTTGCTCATTAGTATAGGGTATTAAATGGTTGGGCTTGACCGACCAATTTTTCTTACTTGTTTTAATACATGTCATTGAACAATTTGACAGAAATGGTTAAACTGTACTTTTTATAGGGACTTAGAGCTTTTTCTTGTGATAAATTGGACTAAGCGCTTTTGCTCATCACTACAAAACAACAACAAAAAGCGAGATAACTCCATTTTTTTTCTTTGTAATGAATGTATTTTTATTTATTGCACATTACTGCATTAAAATCTCAATTTCTAAAAAAAGTCGACTTAAATTCAACATTGCACAGTGGTATGAGAAAAAAAAGAGGGAAATAAATTTGTAACTTCTAAACGGTTAGTCCGATTTGAATGAAATTTCACATGCGCAAAGAAAAAGTGTCGTCGAGTTTAAGTTTTGAATTTGGACCTCATTACATATATAGAATCTTCTTGTCGAGTACTACATATCAATAGCTATCAATTATCTTTTATAGCTTAGGAGATATCCGCAATTGAATATTCAATTTTTAACATTTTTACCCACCCTACTCCAGTTTTTTTATGACCGCGGTTCCAGATATTTCCCGATATCAAACAAAGAAAGAATTGTTTAAAAATGATGACTGGGTCCAAAGTTACATGCATTTGAATTTAAAAAATTTAAAAAGGCGATTTTTCGCTATTTTTTTTTGGGAAAAAAGGTACTTTTATTTTTTTTAAGTTATCTAAAAAAGTTCTAAGAGAATGTATAGTGAATTTGTACTTTTTGAAAGACTAACTTTACATCAAATATTTAAAATTAAAAAAAATATTGATAATTTTTTATACCGAGGGGACCAGGTCCATTCAAAAAACGCCTATTTTTTATGTAAAGTTCAACTTTAGGGCAAAAATTCTCAAATTGCATACTCGATATCAAAATATAGTACATAATCCATTTTAGATGGTCCAATATATTCTTAATTATTTTGTAAAGGATTTCTATAACCCCGCCACTGGTATGGATATTATAGCCAAAAAACTAAAAAATCCCATTTTTGGGATTTTTCAAAACCTTTTTGGGAATTGCGGTATTCCTGATTACAAATTTCAAAAACAAATTTTATTTTTCCATTTTAAATAAAAAATCTATATAAGTGTAAAATTTCATTAAAAAATGTTCATAAATAAAAATTTTATTTCAAATTGAAATACATATTTGTATTTTCGCAAAAACTCAATAAAAAGCATTTTTTTATCATAATTTTAAAAAAAGTATTCCACGATTTTTTTAGTTGTCAAAAGTTAAATATATTTTTGAAAAATATACAAAATCCCCTATCCATTGATATATAACATGTCTACCTTTTGTTTTTTACGTGGCAAATTATTTTGGGAAAACTTAACAACTCGCAGAAAATTTACCTAACATAGAAATTCATAAAAAGTATGTTTGCCTACAAACAACATTTTTATGAATGTACATAAATAACATAGAAATTCATTTCTATCAGAGCATTGATAGTGCTTTTAAGAATATTTTTTAACCTTAACACTCTTAATATCCGGCTGAGCAGAGTGAACTTTATATGGAGGCTATGGTAAAAAATGGACCGATCCGCGACAGAGATGATATTGTCATTTCTGTTTACATGCAACTTGTATGGGGTCTAGAAGACAAAAGAAAATACAAACAAACAAAAAAATGAACATTTTGATCCATAACTAGAGTTTTTATCCCGGGAATTCCCGGTTCAAACTTCCCGGGAATTTTGCCAATTTTTCACTACCCGATTCCCGGGATTTTTAGTCGGGTATCCCGGGGATTAAAAACTGACGAAAATACATAGAAAACAAGTTAGAACTCTATCTTTTCACCAAAACACTGTGAAAAGTTTTTACAGTTTTCGGCTTATATCTCGGCAATAATAAACCGCTTATTATTATTTATTTGGGGATTTTCGTATGAAAATTTAAAAGTGAATTCATTATTTATAGAATTTATTTCTTATTGAATCATTCTAATTTCTTTAAATTTCTTCTTCTAATCCATAACAAAATTGCTTCAAAAATTTATTAAATGAATAAATTGTTCTTCAATTCAAATCTAGTACAAAAAAGCTTAAGACAATTTTTTCAATTAATTTTGTAAATGATTTGTTTTAACAAAAATTTAATCATTCAAAGTTTGAATAAATTCTGTTATTAAAACTTTCAAATTAATTCGGTTTAAACAAAGGCTTTGGAATGAATCTAAAAAAAATTAATATTAGGAATGGATTTATGGAATAAAAGGCTGCCATTCTTTAATTACGGATTAAGATTTTATTAATTAATTCGAAGCTCTGATATTTAATAACTATAACACTAAGTTTATATATGAAATTTGGCTATACTATTCCTAATTTACAGTATCATTATATATTTCGGGAATAGCCGGGTACCCGGGAATGTAGAAAAAAATTTCCCGATTCCCGGGAATCAAAAAAGGTCGGGAAATTAAAAACCCTATCCATAACTCAGGTTCTACTAATTGATTTTGACCATTTTTAATACCAATCATTTCTGTTACAAATGAAATGAGAAATCAATATATGACCGATATTTTTGGTGGTGGGCGATTTCTGGAGATTTTTTTTAAAAAGAAAGACGAGACCTTGAAAAACGATTTTGCATATCCGAAATACATTTTGAATGCTATAAAAGAAAATTTTGAACAGAATCATCACTTGTGAAGTCAATATCCGATATTGATTTGAATCCAGCATTTTTAAGTCATACACCCAATAATAATACAAAAGTAATTTTTAAAAATCTTTTTTAGTATTTTTTTTTTTTTTTCAATTTGTCCCCCTGAGCAACAATTTTCCCTAACTCCATAAATCTTTCAGTTGCAATTTATTTCATTTCAAAACAATAACAAATTTGAAAAACATTTAATAAATTTCAGGGTGACACTTTCAATTCGGATTAACATTAAATTCCAAAAGAATTGTTTAAAACAAAAAAAATAATGACAAACTAATTGTACAAACATTGTTTTAGTGCTGAAGACCCATTAATTTTATTATAATGAGTCAAGGTGTAATAAATTCATAATGATTTGTTGAGAAATTACAATTTACAACAAAAAAAATAAATTAAATAAGTGTGGAGTTTATTAAAAAGTTCAGCAAACTTTAAAATATGAAAATATTTTGTTTGTTTGTGACCTTATTTCAGAAATTTACATTTAAATTTTAATATTTTCTTTTTTGAACAAAAATCCACCAAGCATGAAATTTAAAATTAAATTTGTTCAAAGGGTGAATATGAAACCATTACTGCTGCCATGAAGTGGCCAAAAGATTTTAGGTAAATGTTTGAAAATTCTTAGAGAAAAGACATGTATTTAGGTCATGTTCTTGGTACGTAGGTTTGTTTGGAAATTCTTTGTTTTCCAAATTGTCTGTTTTCTTAACTCTGTACTTAATTAAATGATTGGAAGTGATTTATTATTGTGTGTTTTTGTTTGAATTAAAGCATAAATTATGAAAATGTCAAATTCAAAGTAAAACATTTGCTGTTTGAAAACATTTTAATTAAAATTGTTTTAAATTAAAACAAAATACAATGGTACTGTTACACAGTGCTACACAAAATTGTAAGGCGAATATGAACAAATCAAAGTGCTTATATTGATAGGATCGGTAAACCAGTATTATCTACTAGGATCATTAAGTTTCTTAAAAACCCTCAACATCAATTGAAGCTAATTTTATTTGTCTTGTCTTTCCAGAGTGTCGTTATCGCCGATGGTTCAGAGCAGTACAAACGTTTCGTGCAACTACCGCAACCTTTAACCTTTAAAGTCTATATATTTAATGTTACAAATCCCTACAAGGTACAACAGGGTGCCATACCAATTGTTAAAGAAATTGGACCCTATATTTACAAGTAAGTTTTTCTATTTCAAAATCTGTCTTTATTATTTACAAATTTCTTTAAAATTATGTTTTACGCAGACAATATAGAACGAAAAAAGTGAAACAATTTTCACATGATGGTTCAAAAATTACATTTGTTCAAGATCAAACGTATGTTTTTGATGAGAATGCATCGGCTCCGTTTAAGGAGAGTGATCATATAGTGGCACTTAATATGCACATGAATGTAAGTTTATTTTATTTAATGTTTTATATTGAGGTTGTAAAAGGGGCGAATATGGATCAACACAAGGCAACAAAATCGAAAACATTTTAAAGGCTTTTTAAACCACTACACAATTTTGATGTATTGTGGTTCCAGTAGTACAAATATGGTCCAAATTTTAAATTTTATGCAGAGGTTTTTTTTAAAAAAAAGTTAAGTAAAATTATAATTTGTTTTAGACGTTTTTCCGCATAATTAATAATAACTCAAGAACAGTTAGACCGATTTTATTAAGGTAAACTTAGAAACTTAGATTTACATTACCTTTAATTTGTTATATACTGCGTTTCAATGGGATCAGTAGTTTTGGAATTATAATAACAAATTGAAGCAAAAAAATATATTTTTTACGTAAAAATAACTAATATTTTTGTTTTAAAAAAATCGTGAAAAATCGAAAACGGCAAAAATTTTTCAGATTTATTCCTTGGTCGTAAAGCCACATGTAATAGGAACAAAATCAGATATAGATCATAAAAATCGATGGATTCTTTTCGAATTTATTCACAATTAAGAGAACACGTTCATTTTCACAAAATTTCAGTTTTTTGTTTGATATACATAAAATTGAGTTGTTAATATTCCTCTTTCAAATGATTGAATTATGAAAAAATTTTCCCCATGCTACGTACAAATTTTCATGTATATATTGCATTTCAATCAGTTCAGTAGTTTCGGAATTATAATAACAAATTGAAGCGAAAAATATATTTTTTATGTGAAAATAGGTATTTTTTTTGTATAAAAAAATCATGAAAAATCAAAAACGGCAGAAATTTTTCAGATTTATTCCTTGGTCGTAAAGCCACATGTAATAGCAACAAAATGAGATATCGATCATAAAAGGCGATTAATTATTTTCGAATTTATTCACAATTAAGTGAATTCGCTCATTTTCACAAAATTTTAGTTTTTTGTTTGATATACATAAAATTGAGTCGTTAATGTTCTTCTTTCGATTGATTGAATTTTAAAACATTTTCCCCATTACAATTTTCATATATACAGTGCGTTTCAATCGGCTCAGTAGTTTCGGAGTTATAATAACAAATTGAAGCAAAAAATATATTTTTACGTGAAAATGGCAAATTTGTTTGTTTTAAAAAAATCGTGAAAAATCGAAAAAGGCAAAAATTGTTCAGATTTATTCCTTGGTCGTAAAGCCACATGTAATAGGAACAAAATCAGATGTCGATCATAAAAATCGATGGATTCTTTTCGAATTTATTCACAATTAAGAGAACACGTTCATTTTCACAAAATTTTAGTTTTTTGTTTGATATACATAAAATTGAGTTGTTAATATTCCTATTTCAATTGATTGAATTATGAAAAAAATTTCCCCATGCTACGTACAAATTTTCATGTATATATTGCATTTCAATCAGTTCAGTAGTTTAGGAGTTATAATAACAAATTGAAGCGAAAAATATATTTTATACGTGATAATATCTTATTTTTTTGTTTTAAAAAAATCCTGAAAAATCGAAAACGGCCAAAATTGTTCAGATTTGTTACTTTATCGCAAAGCAACATGTAATAGGAACAAAATAAGATGTCGAACATAAAAATCGATGGATTATTTTTGAATTTATTTACAGTTAAGTGAATTCGCTCATTTTCACAAAATTTCAGTTTTTTTTTGTTTAATATACATAAAATTGAGTTGTTAATGTTCTTCTTTCGATTCATTGAACTTTGAAAACATTTTCCCCATTTTATGTACAAATTTTCATATATACATTTCGTTTCAATCGGTTCAGCAGTTTCGGAGTTATAATAACAAATTGAAGCAAAAAATATATTTATTATGTGAAAATGGCAATTTTTTTTGTTTTAAAAAAATCATGAAAAATCGAAAACGGAAGAAATTGTTCAGATTTATTGCTTTATCGCAAAGCACCATGTAATAGGAACAAAATGAGATACCGACCATATAAATCGATGGATTCTTTTTGAATTTATTTACAGTTAAATGAATTCGCTCATTTTCACAAAATTTCAGTTTTTTGTTTAATATACATAAAATTGAGTTGTTAATGTTCTTCTTTCGATTGATTGAATTTTGAAAACATTTTCCCCATGCTGCGTACAAATTTTCTTATATACATTTCGTTTCAATCGGTTCAGCAGTTTCGGAGTTATAATAACAAATTGAAGCAAAAAATATATTTATTACGTGAAAATGGCATTTTTTTTTTGTTTTAAAAAAATCATGAAAAATCGAAAGCGGAAGAAATTGTTCAGATTTATTGCTTTATCGCAAAGCACCATGTAATAGGAACAAAATGAGATACCGACCATATAAATCGATGGATTCTTTTTGAATTTATTTACAGTTAAATGAATTCGCTCATTTTCACAAAATTTCAGTTTTTTGTTTAATATACATAAAATTGAGTTGTTAATGTTCTTCTTTCGATTGATTGAATTTTGAAAACATTTTCCCCATGCTACGTAAAAATTTGCATTTATACATTCCATTTCAGTCGGCTCAGTAGTTTCGGAGTTATAATAACAAATAGAAGCAAAAAATATATTTTTTACGTGAAAATAACAAATTAATTTGTTTTAAAAAAATCATGAAAAATCGAAAACGGCAGAAATTGTTTTATTTATTTATTGCTTTATCGCAAAGCAACATATAATAGGAATAAAATAAGATACCGGTTATAAATTTCGATTGACTATTTTCGATTTTATTCACAATTAAGTGAATTCGCTCATTTTCACAAAATTTTAGTTTTTTGTTTGATATACATAAAATTGAGTCGTTAATGTTCTTCTTTCGATTGATTGAATTTAGAAAACATTTTCCCCATTTTACTTACAAATTTTCATGTATTTATTGCGTTTCAATCGGCTCAGTAGTTTCGGAGTTATAATAACAAATTGAAGCAAAAAATATATTTTTTTACTTGAAAATAGTTAATTTTTTTGTTTAAAAAAATCATGAAAAATCGAAAACGGCAGAAAATATTTAGATTTATTGCTTTATCGCAAAGCAACATATAATAGGAATAAAATAAGATACCGGTCATAAATTTCGATTGACTATTTTCGATTTTATTCACAATTAAGTGAATTCGCTCATTTTTCCAATATTTTACTTTTTTGTTTGATATACATAAAATTGAGTTGTTAATATTCTTCTTTCGATTGATTCAATTTTAAGAACATTTTCCTCATGCTACGTACAAATTTTCATGTATATATTGCGTTTCAATCGGCTCAGTCGTTTCGGAGTTATAATAACAAATTGAAGCAAAAAATATATGTTTTACGTGAAAATAAGTAATTTTTTTGTTTTAAAAAAATCATGAAAAATCTAAAACGTTTAAAATTGTTCAGATTTATTACTTTATCGCAAAGACACATATAATAGAAATAAAATGGGATATCGAAAATAAAAATCTATGGAGTATTTTCGAATTTATTAACAATTAACTGAATTCGCTCATTTTCACAAAATTTTAGTTTTTTGTTTGATATACATAAAATTGAGTCGTTAATGTTCTTCTTTCGATTGATTGAATTTAGAAAACATTTTCCCTATGCTACGTACAAATTTTCATGTGTATATTGCGTTTCAATCGGCTCAGTAGTTTCGGAGTTATAATAACAAATTGAAGCAAAAAATATATTTTATACGTGATAATATCTTATTTTTTTGTTTTAAAAAAATCCTGAAAAATCGAAAACGGACAAAATTGTTCAGATTTATTACTTTATCGCAAAGCAACATGTAATAGCAACAAAATGAGATATCGAGCATAAAAATCTGTTGATTCTTTTCGATTTTATTCACAATTAAGTGAATTCGCTCATTTTCACAAAATTTTTGTTTTTTGTTTGATATACATAAAATTGAGTTGTTAATATTCTTCTTTCGATTGATTCAATTTTAAGAACATTTTCCTCATGCTACGTACAAATTTTCATGTATATATTGCGTTTCAATCGGTTCAGCAGTTTCGGAGTTATAATAACAAATTGAAGCAAAAAATATATTTATTATGTGAAAATGGCAATTTTTTTTGCTTTAAAAAATCATGAAAAATCGAAAACGGAAGAAATTGTTCAGATTTATTGCTTTATCGCAAAGACACATGTAATAGCAATAAAATGAGATATCGAACATAAAAATCTATGGAATATTTTCGAATTTATTCACAATTAATTGAATTTGCTCATTTTCACAAAATTTTAGTTTTTTGTTTGATTTTCATAAAATTGAGTAGTTAAAATGTGCTTCTTTAAATTTGTCTAAGTTTATTTTAATAATGTCGGAATTACCCATTTTAAGTTATTATTAATTATGTGGAGAAACGTTTAACAATATTTATAATTTTACTTAAAAATGTTTAAAAAAAATCTCTCCATTGAGTTGAAAAATTTGACCATTTTTGAATTTAGGTAGTCATGATTCATCAAATCTAAATAGTGGTTATTCATGCTTTTTTTACTGTTGACCTGTGTAATTTATCAAGGAATTATTTACTTAATTATCGACATCATTTGAGTCCAATGGCATTCAAAATTTATTTATCATCTATTAAAAAAATATTAAAAATCTAATTAGTTAATGGAAGATAATCCCCGATTTTAGTTTAAACTAAGTTTGAACCTCTAACTTTCTTATTCCATTAAGAGTTAAACCTTTGTTAAGTCCACTTGTATAAGAACCCAACACACTTATTCTAAACTGTGATATTTCATCATAAATGACCTTATCATATAAAGAAAAAACTTTTTGGTTTCACCCATATATTTAATTTCAAAAATTGACTTAAAACATTTGCACTCTATGCAACAATTCCTAATTGCTAAAACAGAATAAGAAACTGGTTGTTCAGAGTTGATTTTCTATTATGAATAAAGCTGTTAGAATTAGACCTCTAGAAATATTTTTTTAGAATCTAGTGTCATCCCCTATTCCCCCTTTTATTTACCAATAATACAACCACTTACAAAATATATTTATTTATATTAAGCACTATTTACTTATTTATTTAATTTTTTTCGTGTGTATCCTTTTTGATACAATTTTCTAGGCATTTTTACAAGTATTCGAAAGAGAAATCACAGACATTTTACAGGGTTTTGCCAATAGAATTAACTCGCGGCTGAATAGAACGCCGGGTGTGCGAGTATTGAAACGTTTAATGGATCGCATACGTGGGAAACGTAAAGTAATTTTTATCATTTACAATTTATTTTCTCTAGCAAATTCTCTATTATTTTGCATGGTACTTAACCCAATAATATCCCAAATTAAAATTAACTATATTATTTATTTTAAAAACATAACTACATATATTTTAAAAAAGTAAACAGAAAATTTAAATACTATTGTCCTTACTAATCCTGCTATCCCTGGTTATAATAAATGTAAATACTTAGTGGTGGATTATATCTTAGGGGACCTTACATCTATAATGAATTATAATGAAAAATCCATATTTCCGTAGTATTTATATGATTTTATTTCATTAAAATTTAATACGTTTCATTGACATAACATAAATTGTTTATATTATGTCTATTTTGCGATAACCATAGGATTTCCGAAGCCAACGAATGAACTGAAATTTAAAATATAAATATTCCTTGAGAAGACCTGAAATACATACGCTTACATATGTAGGTTATCTCTTTTAGTTGAAGAGATATTTGGGTTTATTTATTTTTTTTAATTTTGCTCGATCTATTTTTCGTTTTTTAGATATGGCGGCCATACGGAGGGTCGAAATTTTTTTTAAAAAAATCAGCTATATTGGCGATAAAATTCTAAATAAATTAAAAACAACTTGCTAACCGTTATCTCGTTCTTATAAAAAGTTACACGCATCCAAAATGGCACATATAAAATGGCCCATATTTTATACATTTTTGCCCAAAAAAAGCCCTATATTTTTTTATTTGTAGAAATAAATTTTGTTCAGAATTATATTAATTTTTTATATGATCCGAAAAGACAACTTAATGCCAAAGCGTATAAAGCAAAATTTGGCTCACTTAAGCTGACCGAGTCCCCACCAAACCTATCCAAACTTGGCCAATTTTAAAAAAATGTCGGTTTGAGTAAAAAATTCTAAAAACGAAAAGCTCCATATGTCTATAACCCTATATCTTATTTAAATATACACAAAGTTTTTTTACTATCACACGGTAAATAAAATCACAGTAGCACTGTGATTGCAAATCAAAATCTAGGTGGACAAAATTATAAAAATCGGTATCTCCAGAATTTGGAAAAACTAAGTTTTTTCGAAAGCTGACAATCTGCTCTCTTCCAATACAAATGGGTTTTTCAATTGGACATTTCGTTTTCTCGACAGAAGCGCCAGAAGTTCATAAATGTTGAATCATATTTTCGTTAATTTTTTTTAATATTTTACTGCTTTACTAAATTACACATATCTCAATTGTTTTACCGTATAGAAATTCATACTTCAAAACATAGATAAACATTGATATAGCCTTGTATTATGTGTATATCTTATATTTATGGGCCTCTCCATTTTCCTGTTATAGTCCTTTAAACTTGGGTCTCAATATACTGATTTTTTTCTAAGAATATTATATAGCTTGCCAAAAAAAGACCGTCGAAGCCCGTCCAATGACTATATATATCATTTAAAGAAACTTCTGGGGAATGTCCATGTAAAAAATTGTAGCCGCCAGCACCCGCCGAAATGTTTTTTTAGAAATATTTTTCTTTTTTTAATTTTTTTATTATTGATTTTAATATATCTACTGTAACTTGAAATATAGTAAATACAGATCTTTTTAAAAATTTAGTTTCAGAAAGACATGAAAACGTATATTTTTAATTTTTTTTATTAATGATTTTTATATATCTAGACCCTACTGTAATTTGAAAAAAGTTTCTACTGATCTTTTCAAATTTTTTTTTTTTTTGGAATCGCAGACACCAAATCTATATAAAAAGAGCGCCAAATAATTTTGTCCACCTAGATTTTGATTTGGAACCACAGTGAGTAGGCACTTTTCTAAAAGACTTAGTTTCTGGAACACATTTTCAACGTTTTAAAAATTTCGATATTTAAAAATAAAAAATGTCAAAAATTATAATGACATTGATTTAAGGAAACTTGGATCCACATTGGTTCCAAATTTTGTTTCCATATAAATATTAGGGTATTCAATCGATTAACCGTTAATCGGTTAACCCATTAATTTTGGACGGTTAACTGTTCGAATAATTTAAAATTGCCGATTTTCAAATAACAAATAAACCGAGTAATTTGTGTCGATTAACCGATTAACCGAAATTCCTTTTTTTTGCACTTTAAACAATGTGTATGTATTAAGTTTTCCCTTTCAATTCAAATACAAATTTCAAATTAATATTAGATATTTTTTGAACATCCAATAAACATGATTAGTGAGTATATATAACAACTGACATATTTAATTTACATGTCTTTGAAACTTTGTTTTTACATGTATAGACGAAACTTTTTTTTAAATGAGACTTTTATCATAACTAAACGAAACTATTAAACTAATCAAAATCTAAAACAATACAAAAAGGAATGTTCTTTATCATGCTTTTGATTTCTGAAACATATACAATCAGCGAGAAAGTTTTTTCCAAGAAAAGCTTTATTAAATCTAAAGAAAAAAATCATTTAAATTGTATTATTTTTATAAATGATTATTTCAGAAGATCTCACTAAAACAACATCGTAATTCCAAAAAAGTCGTTTCGAGAAAAACATCTTTCAATGTTTTGACATTTTACTATTTCTTAAATAAATTTTCAACAAATCATGCGATTTCAGAAATATAAATAGTAGATGTTAATATCTTTCTAATCTGTTTTTAACCCAAATGTATTTAACCCACAAAAAAAACACTCTCACACAAAAAAATAATTGACTTTTTTGAAAACTGATAAAACTATATGAAAGATTATAGAACGGCGCATATTTTGTATTACTCAGTTCAAAAAACACGGAGTTTGAGTTATGAAGTGCAACAACGTAAATAGGCGATATGTTTACAAAAATTATATCAAATTCCTTATTTATTATTTTTTATGTTTTTGTACACAAAATTCAATTTAAAATTAAAATAGAAATTATTCGGTTAATCGAATAATTTTAAATTAATCGAATAAATCTAAACGTCGATTAATTATTTGCTCGATTAACCGATTAAACCAGAAACACGATTAATTGAATACCCTAATAAATATCCTAAAAAACTCAACATAAATTAATTTCATATAGAAATAAATCACGCGTTAAACTTCATGACTATAGTTCATGAAGTCCCACTTCTGAAAATCATAAATGAATAAACGAAATAAGTTTTTGGGCTTGTACTTAATATTGTGTATTATATGGTCGAGCTTGACCAACTTAAATTAACCTAAAATGTATTAAAAAATTAATATTTTGTGGGCTCCCTCACCAAAGTTATTCACGCCAAACGATTTTACATGCTGAAGTACTTATTTTCGTCCATACAAAGCGCTACATGACAAATTTAAACAAAATTGTGTTTTAGGCCATATACAGAGTCACAGCAACTTCCACACGATAGACCCTATTAAATCCTCAACATTTTCTAATCCCTTATGAAATTGTCGACCTAATCACATAAACCTGTTATGTTCAAGTCCCAGGTATTGGCACATAAATGCTCCACAACTTTCAACTCCTCTTCATCTCCCCATATTCTGCAGAATTCCAATATGTCATTGTCCCATATGTTCGACCTAGCCCCGATCATAACCACCATCACTCTAACACTATTCTTGTCGAGTTCAAGTAATAGTCTGGTACCTGATAAATCCAGTCTGGGTTAATGGGCTATGTAGCTCATTCAGACACTACTGCCCCTCTATGACTGGTTTTTCTGAAGCAAGATCTCTTCCACCTGTGATAATGGCTCATCCCTTATATCTAAGGATAATTCCGAGCACTACCTTGCAAGCTCGTCCGCAATATCGTCCTTGTGAATCATCTACAATCGCTTACAGTCATGTAACAGCTTGGATTCGACTTTGTGGGCTTACAGAGACTTTAGTGCTGCCTGAAAGTCAACCTATTTTAACCAGGTTACGTTTTTCAACACAAGATCTATGTATTTCAAGATCGCCAGTATATCTGCTTGAAAGATACTACATTAGTTAGGGATCTCTATATGGTTTTTAGATGTCAAAGACCTTAAGATTATCGAAAACCGTAAAAGTGCAAAATAAGTTCTAACTAGGGTTTTTATCCCGGGAATTCCCGGTACAAATTTCCCGGGAATTTAGCCAATTTTTCACTACCCGATTCCCGGGATTTTTAGTCGGGAAACCCGGGAATTAAAAACTGACGAAAATACATAGAAAACAAGTTAGAACAGTGAAAAGTTGTTTACAGTTTTTGGCTAATATCTTGGCAATAATAGACCACTTATTACTATTTATTTGGGGTTTTTCGTATGAAAATTTAAAAAGAGAATTCATTATTTATAGAATTTGTTTCTTATTAAATCATTCTAATTTCTATAAGATTCTTCTTCAAATCCATTACAAAATAGCTTCAATTAAAATCTAGTACAAAAAGGTTTAAGACAATTTTTTCAATTAATTTTGTAAATGATTTGATTTAACAAAAATTTAATCATTAAGAGTTATTCTGTTATTAATTAACTTTAAAATTAAATATTAGGAATGGATTTATGGCTGACAAGCTCAAATTTTATTAATTAATTCGAAGCTCTGATATTTAGTAATTATAACATTAAGTTTTATATGAAATTTGGCTATAATATTCCTAATTTACAGTATCATTATATATTTCGGGAATAGCCGGGTACCCGGGAATGTAGAAAAAAATGTACCGATTCCCGGGAATCAAAAAAGGTCGGGAAATTAAAAACCCTAGTTCTAACCTACTCAACATTTGAACATTGATATGAATTCTTAATTTCGATTACTCATATTTTCACCCGCCACTGTTATTTTTGATAATATAATGAGGGGATATTCTCTATTTTAATTACATCAACTGTTATTTAAACTGCATGCATTCATTCATATTGTTATTAAAAAAACACTAAACCAAATATCCACTGATGAATAGAAAATTATACTAACAAATATTATCTATGTTAAAGTACTTGGTCCATTGATCTGTATCTGCAAACTATTCATACATAGATAAAATATATTTTTTCTTTTCGTTTCGTTTCTAAACTATAATTATCGTTATTTGTCAACAAGTTTTTGCATGTCTTCAATAAGTAAGTGTGTTTGTGTGTCTTATTGTTTATTTTGTAAGATTTGTTTTTGTGTGGATGGATGGATGGATGTATTACCAATATGTTGCATGTTAAAAACCGCTAACAAATTATTTGCTAAACTACTTATAACATTATTTTACTAAGTTTGTTTACAAAACAATGAATTCTGTTATTTTATAACACACAATATTATTTACTTGTATTAAATAATAATAAACAGCAAACAAAAACTAGCAAAAACATTTATTTTCGCATGAATTAAATTTATTTAAAGTTAGTGTCAGTTTCTGGTTGATTGCTACGCTTAATTGCTAATTTGCTAATAAATAAATGACGTTATTTTTTTTGTGCTAATTTTGTCTACTATTTGTGGATGAGTGATTTTTGGTGCTTCTTTAAGATTTTTATTAAGCAAAAATATGTTTGTCTAAAATTCCGGAAGTTTTGGTATGACAAAATAAAATAGATTTTGTGAAATAACATAATAAAATCGATATTTAACTGAAAATAAATTTGAATTTAATTACTTTGGACCACTGCAGAAATTTGTTTACTTAAATTTAAAAATAATAATGTTTTTAAAGCCCATTTAAATATTTTGTTTAACACTTCTCTCTTATACTTATTAAATTTGGGCTAAATTTATCCCTTTTCAATCTTGTTTAGTCACAAAAAATTTTTTTTAGCCTTTAGCCATTTATTTAGCCTTTTTTATTTTCATTTAGCCATATATAATTACTCTAATGATCTGAAATGTTTGCTGTTGAAAATTAGTAAAATCAGTTCAAAAAAATTGGTAGGGATATTATGACAAAAATTAACTAAAAATGTTGAACCAGTAAACAATTTAAGCACATACAAATTGTTGGACCTTCAATACATTAAAAAAATGTCATAACTAATATAGAGAAAATGGACGTTATTTGAATAAAAATTGTTAATAAATATGTTAATGTTTTACGCGCGGGTCCGGGCGTTTATAAAATCATATATAGGGTTAAAGAGAATACTTTTAACTTTATCTGGGCGATGTATTGACGTAAATATAGTACTTTAACAAATATTTAATAACACATGCCATGTAGTATACCGTTTTCAAAGACTACAATCCAACAAATTTAGAAAGAATGAAATTATCGATAATAATTTAGCTATGATCATTTTTATCTGATCAAATATGGAAAATTAACTTTTTTCTAAATTTAAATTAAATATTTATGTTTACATATTTTGGCTACCTTAGTTTTGATATGTTTACTAACTAATGGCAAAATTTTTGTTTTTGCCAATGAAAATCAATTCTGTCCGGTGACGTGTATAATTTTTAGAATATTTTTTTTCTGCATTAAATGAGAGGCATATTTGCCATATATTCACTTATCAAAATATTCTCCATCGAAGTTATCACAAAGGATTACTTTATACATAATTTGTCTTTCATATAAAAAAATTTGCCTAGGAGCATTTTGCAGGCCAGGTGATAAATACGAGGCTTTAAAAACATCGGCATATGATATACGCGTGGCCCCATATTACGTTATTTTAAAGTTAAGGATCAACATACAGGAATAAATATTCTTAATTTCTTGCATTTGAACGTGTGTTATATTCATACATTTTTGTTTGTCTATTCGGCATAGCCAAATGTAACATTCTAAGTTGATTTTTGTGTCAAATGTACATATGTATTTTTTTAATTAAAAATGTTAGCCCTTTTTAGCCCTTTTTTTAACCTTTTTTTTCTAAGTATTTAGCCCTTTTCGTTCACCATAAATTGGCAACACTGTCACAGAGTCACAAAGTATTGGCCATTGTTAGCTATGACCTTTTCCCATCTTTCTGGTAGCATATGGATTCCGAGCCAAAAGAACTCCTCATCTTTTGATGCCAAGAACGAATCAAGCCAATATCAAAGTGAAGTGTATCCCAGAGAAAACTTTCTGCATCAATCGAAACAAATAGTACGCTGGTCTGGTCGGGATAAAATTTGACATGGGCGAAGGCATGGAGTATTCGAGTTTAAGTTATTAAAATGGGCCCTTCTAATGTACTATGAGAGCTCAAAGTTGGCCATTTTTTGGTCTCCCATCCGATTTCTTGAAAAAGATGCTCGCGTGTGCCATTTATCTTTAATAATTTCCGAGTTATAGACATTCCAAAATTGAAATTTTAAAATTTGTCCATACCTTAGTCCGCTTTTTTATAAATATAGGGCGTACTTTTGAACCGAATGGACTAGAATTTTTTCTTGTTAATTATACAACTAAATTACCAATAATATACAAGTGATTTCAGAGCAAGAGAAAGAGGGCAATATTTTTGAAGGGCGGAGTTTTAATGAGGCATATTAACTTATCCAAACAAAAAAAATAGTTCGGAATAAATGTGGATCAAATTGTTCCTGATATTTGCATTCCTATTAAAATTTTGATAAAAAATTTAGTTCTAGAAACTCTATAAATATATAATAAAATCTTTATTTATTAACAAAACTCAATGAAATATTCAACGTTTTTTAAATTTGTCATTCTTAATGACAAAGTGTAAAAAAAAAACTTGACAAAAGGGAATCCCGCAATTCATAGCGCCGCACCTGGTGTATTTGTAGGGCCCATTTTAATAACTTAAACTCAAATACTCCATGGCTTCGGCCACGTCAAATCTTATCCCGATAAAAAAATGTTAATTCTGCCCACTGTGCGCCAATCATATGATCAGGTAAAATAGAAAAAATGTTGGGAGTAATTTCATTCAAACAGAAAAAGTGTTCTACAGACAGGTCCAAAATTTTACCCTCAAAATTTCTATTCCACTAAAATTTAAATTTCAGGTATAATCGATACAGTATATATAGAGTAAGTTCGGGAAATGTGGTATACCTATTTATACCAACGCTACACCACCATAGTGGGGAGGGTATATTGGGTTAGTGCTGAAGTTTGTAACATGCCTAAATATTGTCCCAACACCCACCTTAAAGTATACCAATCTGCTCAGGATCATTTTTGGAGTCGATTTAGCGATGTCCGTCCGTCCGTCCGTCTGTCCGTCCATTTAAACCTTGTAATCAAACTACAGGTCGCACTTTGAAAGATAATTTGGTACAAGCTCTTCTATTGCCCCAAGGACGAAGCCTATTGAATTTGGTTAGAATCGGTCCATTATTTCTCCAAGTCCCCATACGATTGCCCTATCTGAAAATAGTTAAGCTCTCATAAATACCTTAGTTATATAGGTATCCAAACCAAATTCTGCAAAAATAAGTTTTATATAAGTCAAACTCGCCTCACCAAATTTTGTGATGCTCGGTCCACAATTAGTCATAGCTACCATATAGGCCCACTTCCGAAAATCACTTGACCTAGCATAAATCTGTTCTCTTAAAAATATTGGTATCCTAATAAAACTCAGCACAAATAAGTTATATATGTATATACAAAAGTCATGTCACTAAATTTTATGACGATCGGTCCATAATTAGTCATAGCTCCCATATAATGCCCACTTCCGAAAATCATTTTAATTAGTGTAGATTTCTTAAAAATTTTGGTATTCTAATAAAATTCAACACAAATAGTTTTCATATATACAGAAGTCATGCCACCTAATTTTATTGCGATTAATCTATAATTAGATTGGTGTAGGGTATCATATGGTCGGGCTTGACCGACTATACTTTCTTACTTGTTTTTATTTGACTATAATTTTTAGAATCTTAATTCGAAACCAGTTCTCAGCTGGTGTTCTACTACAAGTGTTAGGTTTCCATCCATGAAAGTAAAAAGTCTTTTAAGTTCAAGTTTTCCAATTTTTTTTTTTTTTGATTTTTAAAAACAAAAAATTATTTTGGAAAAAGAATTTATGAAAAAAAAAATTTTTTGATGAAAAAAAACTTAAAAATATTTTTCCCGATTTTGGCCCATTACTATATCGTTGCAATGGACTTTGAAATATCTATCATAAGATATCCATATTGTCTATATTAATCACTTAGTAATACAGATATAGATCAGCCATTTGTGGGCCGATTTTGTTGATTTTAAATAAGTAGAAACCGAGCCGGACGAATATTGATATATGAGTCATTAGGGTGGCCCTTAATAAACAAAAGTTGAATTTTGGCCATTCTCACCCTCCAGTTTTGTGAACATTAGTAAAAAAATCATCCTGAAGAAATTTTAGGTAAATCGGTTGGGGATAAGACGTGCCGCAAGCCCTCTGAAGTTTTGAGATGCATTTACAAGGGGAAAAAATGCATTTTTTTCAGTTTTTGTAAAAATTTTGCCATTAAAAAATTACTTTTGTAATTTAATTTAAAAGAATCGAAATGTGTACGTAATTATCGTTCTAATGAGACATAAAAAACATAAATCGGTCAAAAAATTTTAAAGTTATTAAAAATTCGCCAGGCCATTAACGTGTCTCAGGCCACTATAACAAGAAATGTAGGAACAAAATTAACATATTTTGAGAAATATTAAAATAAAAGCTCATTTTTACTTAAAATATGTCCATATTTACTTGTATATGAGTTTTTGTCTTCGTAGGATACCGTTAACCAATTCTAAGGTATGAACAAAAAAATAAAAATTTTTTAACGCCAGTTTCAAAACTCCATTTTCAAATTTTTAAAAATTTTGTTAAACAAATTTCAGAATTTTTTGATCATCTCATTGGGATTTATTAAGAATATAATAGGGAAATATGAAAATATCTCTTATAGTTTTTCCGTACCTGCGATTTAAAATCGGAAAACGTTAACCCTTAAATCGTGAAGGTCAAAGGTCAAATTTTTCAATATTTGGAATTTCTCTTGGAAAGATTTCGAAATGTTGTATATTTTTGGGCCGATTTTGATGAAACTCAAGAAAAATATAACATAAACTCTAGGGTTTATAATAACAGCACAAGAATGGAAATTAACGTTTAATGGCACTTGGGGTTAAAATTACCCCAAACTTTTAAAATCATATTTTTTTATGGTTTTAGAAGTTTTGGGGTCATTTTAACACCATGTGCTATATAGGGTTAATTTTAATTTTTCTGCTGTTTTTGTAAATACTAGGCTTTGTGTTATATTTCATCAAAATCGGCCCAAAAATATGCAACATTTCGAACATTTCGAAATCTTTCCAAGAGAAATTCCAAATATTGAAAAATTTGACCTTTGACCTTCACGATTTAAGGGTTAACGTTTTCCGATTTTAGTAAAAGTTTCAGAGTATATTTAGAATTATCTGGACTATAATATTCTCAATAGGTTTTACTTAAAATTCATAAGAGTAAGGAAATAGAGCTCATTGGCCTAAAAATTGCCAAATAATTGGTTTTTCTCGAAAATTTCAAAATTTAAATCGCAGGTACGGAAAAACTATAAGAGATATTTTCATAATTTCTTTACATTTTTATTCCCTATTATATTCTTAATAAACTCCAATGAGATGATCAAAAAATTCTGAAATTTGTTTAACAAAATTTTTAAAAATTTGAAAATGGAGTTTTGAAACTGCAGTTAAAAAAATTTTATTTTTTTGTTCATACCTAAGAATAGGTTAACGGTATCCTACGAAGACAAAAACTCATATAAAGTATATATGGACATATTTTAAGTAAAAATGAGCTTTTATTTTAATGTTTATCAAAATATGTTAATTTTGTACCTACATTTCTTGTTATAGTGGCCTGTCGAATTTTTAATAACTTTAACATTTTTTGACCAATTTCTGCTTTTTATGTCTCATTAGAACGACAATTACGTACACATTTCGATTCTTTTAAATTAAATTGCAAAAGTAATTATTTAATGGCAAAATTTTTACAAAAACTGAAAAAAATGCATTTTTTTCCCCTTGTAAATGCATCTCAAAACTTCAGAGGGCTTGCGGCACGTCTTAACCCCAACCGATTTACCTAAAATTTTTTTAGGATGATTTTTTTACTAATGTTCACCAAACTGAGGGGTGAGAATGGCCAAAATCCAACTTTCGTTTATTAAGGGCCACCCTAATGAGTCATGTATGTAAGTTATTTGGGTGCTACGGAAAGTTGATTTCAACATACAAAAGGACAGACGGATATGGCTATATCGACTTCGCTATCTATAACGATCCAGAATATATATACTTTGTGGGGTCGGAAATGAAAAATGTAGAAATTACAACGGAATGACAAACTTATATATACCCTTGCCACTCATGGTGAAGAATATAAAAATGCAGCCACTTTGATCAAATTTAGAAAAATCACAAATTTAAAAGAAAAATTTCAGACTTATCTAAAAATTTCTAAAAACTCAAAGCCCAGGTTATAAAAAAGCAGATGAAAAAAAAATAAAATTTTGTTGAACATATTATTTCCCCGTTTTAGGAATTTCTGTATCAATCCATTAATTAAAAGACCTTTCGATCTATATAAGTTATACATTTTATTACGATATCTTAATCCGTTCCCATTTTACATTAATTTAATTTTATTTTTCTTCACGAAAAATCATTTCAGTTTTTAATGGTAAATGCTTTTGTAATACTTGATTGGATAAATCTTTATCTTTAAAATGTTATTCCTCTAGTCCTAGGGTTTTTAATAGAATTTTCAGTAGACTCGACTTTTCTTGAAATTTTTAACGAACAAAATAAAAAGTTTATAATCCATTGAGCATGGTCCCATTCTGAATTGTAAGGACGATTTATGCTCTGTTTTAATGAGAAACTGATTTCTAGAAAAAAAATTTAAATCTACAATTCATTTTTAATAGGAGATCAAAACAACAGTTCTAAACTGTTGTACACATCTATTAAAAAATATGAACTTTAAAAACAAACTAAAGCGAATTTCGAAATTCTGTAACCAAGTCACAGAAGTTTTATATTTATGATTATTTCGTTTTATTGGTGTGGATTTCATACGGTTGGAAGGACCATATTTAAGTCCAACATACATTTCATATTCACAACGTTTCACTAAAATTTTATTCATTTACTAATTGATATTTCTCTGTATATATTCTTAGAACCCTATAAATGGGTCCGCAATATATTTCATACGCTATTAGATAATGCAAAAGTAAGTTATAAACAGTTTTATGATGATAAACAAATAATTTCTTAATTATTTTAAAATATTTATATATGTAGCTTCAATAATGGTGAATTGGTTTATAAATAATTGGAAATACTATTTAGCATGTATATAAATAATTAAAAATATATAGCATGTATATAATAATTAAATAATTAATTAAATTTTTATAGAGTCACAAAATTAAATACAAAATTTTTTATGAAATTAACGCTTCTTATGAATGCTTGTAAATTAACGCTTAAAACCAAAAAAAAAGTAACACTAAAACAATAAAAATCTTTACATTTTTAATTTATCTAACAATGTTTTATTTTACAATTCAAACCATAAATTATAGTCGGTTTTAGAAATTGGTGAAAATGATCCGAGTTTGGCTTTACTGCTGGTCCATTTAAATGCCAATTTGAAGGCCATTTTCAATGATCCCAAAACGATGTTTGTCCAAACTACCGTCAAAGAGTATCTATTCGATGGTGTGCGATTTTGTATTAATGCCCAGGGTCTAGCCAAAGCCATTTGTAATCAAATCAAAGATGGTGGTTCCAAGACAATACGTGAACTTAAAGATGGCAGTTTGGCATTCTCATTTTTCAATCATGTAAGTAAGGAAACCATTCAATAAAATGAACAATAATTCAAAGTTATATTTTATTTAAATTTCAGAAAAATGGCACTGGTCATGATGTCTATGAGGTCCACACTGGCAAAGGTGATGCCATGAGAGTTTTAGAAATTCAAAAACTAGATGACAATCATCATCTACAAGTCTGGCTTAATTCCAGTGACAACAATGGCACCTCCAAGTGCAATCAAATCAATGGCACCGATGCCTCTATGTATCCACCATTTCGCCAAAAAGGCGATTCCATGTACATCTTTAGTGCCGATATTTGTCGTTCTGTGCAGCTATTCTATCAAAAGGAGATCATGTACAAAGGCATTCCCGGTTATCGTTATTCGATTGGCGAGAATTTCGTCAATGACATTGGGCCGGAACATGATAACGAATGCTTTTGTGTGGATAAATTGACGAATATTATTAAGCGTAAAAATGGTTGCTTGTATGCTGGTGCCTTGGACTTGACAACCTGTCTGGGTAAGTAAAGTGAGTGAATGATTTGTGGTGCGTGAGAAAAACAAAAGTGATGTCAGCTTAATCAAACTGCATTGGGGCAAACCCAATTAAAACTCAAAATAAACTATTTGAATATCTTGCCGAATATTCAACAATTCGGCTGGCCATTAAGCAATTAAATCGTTTTAGTACGCATTTCCGTTTCAGTTAGAAACAACATTATTTAATTTCTAATTTGCATATTTTTAGCCTTAAGTTAAAATAAACTAATGCGGGCAATTAATTTAGTTAAAAAATATCGATAAATTTAAGTTTTATTTAGTTGCTGTCAACGTATCAAAACTAACCGTCTATTTGTTTTGTTGTCTCTGTTAATCTGTGCCTGCCTGTCAGTTGTTAATTCTGAAGAGCATCTCCTTTCACAAATCACCTTAGTTACAAATTAGATGTTATTTTTGGTGATGAATATTAATAAAAATAAAAAAACACTAGTCGTCAAGACAGTTTTTTTGAGATTTAATTTAGTATTTTTTTTTTAATTAAAGATGAATACTAATATTCATTAATGGAAATTTTAGTGAAAGATTTTCGAAAGTTATTGATATTAAGCTTTAATTTGTTATAAGTAAAACATTTATAATCGGTTATTGTGATTAAGACTTTTAATGTAGAAAAGTTGCTATCGATATTATTGTTATTTATGATCGAAAACTAGATATATTCATTTAATTTTTGAACCTTTACTTTTCTGAATTCGATAATATTTGCTATATACGTTTTCCATAGCCCTAAAAAATTTAAAATTTTTCAGAATTTCGAAATTCCCTTTAGTTTGGTTTTTATATATGTTCCAGGCCCTAAATCGTGTGTATTTACGAGATTTTTTATTCGAAATAATCGAAAATCTGGGCTTACAAAAAAACACAAGTTAGGGCCTTTCTATATTAAGGTAACGATATGTAGGTTCTATTGGTACTAAAGTAAAACTGTTAGTAACTTGAGAAAGTTTTGAAAAAGTTTTTTCCAGAAACCCGTTTATCTTCAAAACAGGATGTAGCTTAGAAAATAGTCCTGGAACAAAATATAGCTCAAAAAAGCTGTCTTCCACTTTCCAAAGATTTTCCTTAAGTAGGAGTCGTTGCAAGATTAAAAACATGAACAAATTCAGAATGGGACCATGGGTGGTTCTCGAGATAATTGAAATTAAGGGATATATTTGAAAGAATGTATTTACAATTTTTATAAAAATAGAGTTACATTAACCCTTGCAAGTCTTTTATTCGAATGTTTTGCTGATAAAAATATTGTTTATAATAAAGAGGATAATAAGGATAAATAATAAAGAACCATAATCAGTCCTTTGAAGAAGGATATCTCGAAACTCTTGTCTTTATTTTTGTATTTTTTTCATAGTCTCCTTTGAGCTCTATGTACTTTGTCCAACGTTTCTACAAATTATTATTGGCCTTCCCAAAAATAACTTTTTTCGGGGTCATTAAAATAAGTATTTGTTTGTGAGATGATTTCATCGTTGGAGTCAAATCTCTCTTCAGGTTTGGAAAAAAGAAATGGTCACTCAGGGCTAAATCCTGAGATATTGCCGTAAGAGAGAGCATTTCGTAGCCTAACTCATGCAGTTTTGCCATTTAAACTGCAAATATGTGCAGGGGCCATTGTCCTGGTGAAAAGTAACTTTTTTCTTGACCAAATGCGGTAATTTTGTTTCAAATCCTCATTAAATTGCATAATGTCTTAGACTTTTGAAGGTAGTCAATTTGGATTATACCCAGTGCCTCCAAAAAACGGTCTGGCTGATTTACCCTGAGAAACCCAATGTTTTGACTGATTTTTGTCTCTGGTGTATTGTGGTCAATCCACGTTTCGTTCACGGTTACGAAACGGAGCAAAAACTCGACCATATTGCAGTTGAACAATGCCAAACATTACATGATTGCTTTTGTGGTCGATTGTGAGCAAACGCGGCAGCCATCTTGCGGAAAGCTTTCTCATCAACTGTCCAAACGTCCAAAACGTTCGACACCTTCCGTGCTTGTAGGACTACAACGAAATTCAGTAAATCACTTTTTTTCCATTGAAATTGATGGTGCAGAGTTCGACCAAAACATTGATTTGAATGTGTATAAAAAAGTTTGTTATCGACATCTTTTTCTATAGAAAAGTTTGTTTCGACAACTTTTTCTATAGAAAAAGTTTGTTATCGACAACTTTTTCTAATCCACAGCCATGTAAAATAAGAAAAGTTCATTATCGATGACATTTTCTATAGAAAAGTTCACTATCGATGACCTTTTCTATATAAAAGTTCATTATTGATGACCTTTCCTATATAAAAGTTCATTATTGATGAACTTTCCTATAGAAAAGTTCATTATCGATGACCTTTTCTATAGAAAAGTTCATTATTGATGACCTTTCCTATAGAAAAGTTCATTGTTGATGACCTTTCCTAAAGAAAAATTCATATCGATAACTTTTGTTATGGAAAAGTTTATCGGTTACCTATGCTTTCACTTCTATAAAAACTTATTTTATTGTCCTTATTACTTTTCTCGATTCATATCAAGCTTTCTCACAGATGTTTTTATAAAAGTTGTTGTAAATTTGTTCCCATCAAACATCAGATATTCTGCAATTCTTATTTTTCTAAATGAAATTTTATATTTATCAACCTACCTGATATATTGGGTGTTTAACTTAAAAATCGAACATTTGAAACATTTGTACTTTATAAATTTATACAAATGGTCAATGCCATTGTTAGCTATGACCGTTTCCCATCTTTCTGATAACATATTGATTCTACCACAAAAGAACTGCTTATCTTTTGAGGCCAAGAACGAATCAAGCGTGAAGCATATCACAGAGAGAACGTTCTGCATCAGTCGAATCATATAGTAGTCGGACGGGGCATGGACTGGACTATAAGTCAGGTGAGGCAAAACTTCTCAACAACTTAGTTTTAAATAGTTTTTAGCATATATTGCAACATGTGGCCATGAGTTGTCTGTGATGCTCTGGCCAGATTTCATCAGATCATAATAGATAGAACGCATTTTGTCCATCCCTGGCTGGTATGGTATAATTTTGTCTTCTCTATCTTATTAGGGGACATCCCCTAACTCTCGCAAACTGATTATTAGGTGGACCTATTAGCATTTAATAAACACAATTTAATACATTCTCTATTTGTATATTAAGCCTAAATTAACATTTTCAATATAAACCGTTATAATAAAATGACTAATATCCCATTTCTAAACCATTATATATTTCAAAAATAAACCACTAATGTAAAAACTGTGTAGCAATATTTATCAGAAATTTATTCAGTTTAAAATAAATAAAAACATAATAAATAAACAAAAACACATTTTGTCTACCTGTGTAAATTTATTTAAAATGCTAGAACAACACTATGATTAACTATTTATTATTTTATACACTTTATTTGCCAGTGTCTAAAATATTCATTAATTTAGCTTTCAAAACCTTTTTCGTTTTTTATTTTTTTTTGCTGAATTTTTTTAAAAACTTATTAAAAAAAAGTTCTTGCATACGAAATGATGTTCTTCTTATAGAAGATATATCGGCCGTTCTTAGTCATAGTTACAGTGTGAAGAGTTTTTTTATTTGCATAAATGATAGTTTATTCATTTTAGTCTGGATGTATATAATTAGAAGAACTTATTCATTATAATGGCAACTATAATATGAAGAGTTCTTAAGAATTAACAAGAATTATGTTAATAAATATGTATTAAAGCTTTTCTTGGGAAACATTGTGACTAATTCCTGTTAATTAGTGGTTCCTTGTGGTAGAAAATAAATATTTATTATTTTGCAAATTGTGACTATAATTTTAATTACTTTTGTCATTAATAAGTCAATAAAATACTGGATTTCTTTATAAATTAAATTTATAAAACGTGCTTCAATTAATTTTCATAATATTAACCACAGATTCTGTTTTAAAACAGTGTTCAA
The DNA here is from genome assembly GCF_958450345.1 of Calliphora vicina. Lineage (NCBI taxonomy): Eukaryota > Metazoa > Arthropoda > Insecta > Diptera > Calliphoridae > Calliphora > Calliphora vicina. The sequence goes on from NC_088782.1 coordinate 64,827,088, forward strand.
AATTGAGAATTGAATGGTCCTTTGAATAGAAATCAAAAATCACCTCCTTTTACATTAAATTTCCCTCTCCAATTTCTCAGTCTTAGAACACTGTGCAAGAATTTTGTCAATAAAAGGAAAGGTGGCAATTTGCATAAATAACACAATTTACAAAATTTCATAATTTATGTTTTATTTAAGCAAATTTTATATTAATTTATTTCGCAAAAACAAACAACAAAAGTCACTAATGGAAGTAATTTATTTTAAATTAATTGGTAAATGTCTATAAATCATTTCCAGCTGACAGTTGATGCACATAAACAATATGTATTCTGTATTCTTTTAAACAAGCAATAACTAAAATAAAAAAATTAAAATTAAAATCTCATTTTACTACTAGTTTTTGTTTAATTTAAACTTAATATCAAAACATACATATAATCGTTATAATACTTACTTGTAGCAATCATAACTTGTTTATCAAACAACATTTCCTACATGACAGTAGGCACATACCCAAGTATTATGGAAGATAAATTACAATTAATTCTAATCCACAGCCATGTAAAATAATACTATGTATTTATAATCTAGTATCATTATCAGCGTAACTTTCAGGTTTTTTTTTTGTTTAATATTTAACACAGTTAAATATCTTAACTCATTAGCAGCCATCAAGTCTAACGAACAGTAAAACATCAGACGTCATATTTTTTCTGACATATTTAGTGTCTTTTTAAATATTTCCTCTAACAGCTAGATAGATACATTTTGCTTGGAATTATGCTTTAAGCTATTCTTTTATTTTATTTAAACAAATACTATTTATAAACATATTAATATTTAATATTTAACGATTTGTTTACACTGACAGAAGGTGAAGATTGTTTGTCTTTAAGTCTAGTGTTAGTTGTCAAATTCAAATAGAGTTACTAAATATAAAACTAAAATTGAGTTTATATGAATTCTGAAATACCCTACATTAAATAGTGGAGATGATTGTAAAATTTGCAATAGCGATTTGAATTTAACGGTCTGTAACGACTTGGTTCAACATTCATCATGTTTATAAACATGACCATCAGTACACTGTGGTTCCAAATCAAAATCTAGGTGAATTGGTGTCTCCGATTCCAAAAAAAAAATGTTTAAAAGATCAATATAAACTTTTTTTCAAGTTACAGTAGGGTCTAGATACATAAAAATCAATAATAAAAAATAAAATATTACTAAAAATTAAAAAAAAAGGATTTCGGCGGGTACTGGCGGCTACAATTTTTTTACAAAGACATTCCCCAGATGTTTCTTTAAGTGATGTATATATAATTTTGATATAAATTTTATTTTTAGAAACTCAATGAATATATAATATCTAATAAAATCTTTATTTATTAACGAAACTCAATGAAATTTTCAGCGTTTTTTAAGTTTCTCATTCTAAATAACAAGGTGTAAAAAAACTTGTCAAAGGGAATCCCGCAATTCCTAAAAATTGGAGCGAAAATCCCAAAAATGGTATTTTTTATAATTTTGTCTATAGGGTCCACATTTCCTTCGGGCTGGGAAAATACTTTAGGGATAAATAGGGAACACATCAGGGTTTCCAAAACTGCTTTCCGTTTTCTGATACCAGCTTTGGGATTTTAGAACATGTGGCCCAAAGTTGAAATTTTGATAAAAAATAGGTCAATTTCCAAAGGGCGTAGGGCCGACATGTTCGAAAAATAGGACATGTTTTTTATACCAAAATGTTCTCCGTAAAGAAACTTTATAGAAAAACATAAAATTGTTATATGTTCTTAAAGAAAGTTATTTTTTAATAAAAAAACAGCAAAAATATACTATTTTTTGAATTTTTAAATTGAAAATCTGTTATTTTTGGATTCGTAATTGATATTGCTCTGAAATCTTTTGTATGTTGTTGGTAATTTAGTTGTCTAACTAACAAAAAAAAAACTAACAATTTAGAAATGCCTATAACTAGAAAATTATAAGAGATAAATAGCACACGCAAAGATGCTTTTTCAAGATCTAGCCAAGCGTTTTCCAAAAATCGGATGGGAAACAAAAAAATACATATCGAAGGTACCCTACTTTGAGCCCCCATAGCGCCGCCCCTGGATTATATGTAGGGTCCATTTTAATAACATAAACTCGAATACTACTTGGCTACACCTAACTCAAATTTTATCCCGATCGGACCAGCCGTTTAGAAATGCCAGATTTATTTCCAAAAAATTTCGATTCTGCCCCACTGTGCGCTGTTAGAGTAAACATCAACTGCATTACTACTGTATACATTTACATTATAAAATGTGTGTGTTTCTGCAATTATAAACGTGTATAAAAACACTGAGCGACTATTTCAACTGTTGTTGTATATTAAACTACTAAACTGCTTTTATTTACAATATAAAGTATCCGGTTTATTTAAAGGAAATAAACCCCTGTTTCTAATAGATAAAAATACTTATTAGTTAGTTAAATGGTGGTCTAAAAAGAAGTTGCCTTTATTCTTACGATATGTTGAAACTGGCAGCTTATTTTCGCTCCAAATAATGACTGTCAGTTAGTTTCATATTTCAGTAGAACGATATGGAGCCGTGCAAATAGAGTTGGTTCAATCCTCGCAAGATTTAATGTTTCACGTGGACACTCAAACGCACAGCATAACATTTCGCTTCATCTGTATTTCCGGGTGATGTAAATATGGTAGAATCAGACTCTCTTGATGCTCTGGGCATGAGAATACATTTTTCAAGTGTCGAATGAAGCATTCAAGTGACTTGGTTTTGTGAAACAGTGTAGGATTTACTTCACTCCATCTGACTATTTACACCATCTATATCCGACCGAAAATTAAATACAACTCTTATGTATGAGCCGAGACTTCAAGGTATCATAGAAAAAATTTTTTATCCGTACTGTGCGTATGTGAAACTGCTAAAGTGAACTGATCGCACAGAGGTTTTTTTTTAATAATTCGATATCTCACAATGTTGGAGCTGATGTGTTTTCGAGTTGATTTATATTTGTTAAGCTTTCTAGCGCTAACCAGTTCGTGGCCCCTCAAAGTTAGTCACCTCAGGTCTCAAATTTTTTAAAAAAATCGATAAAAATCCATTTATGATCCGAATGAGCTGAAATTTAAAAAAAATAAAATCCAAAATTGGAGCCTTATTTTTTACGATTTTTCCCAAAAATGGGCTTTTTTTCTTTTGTACCAAAAAAATTTTGAGGACTATATAAATTTCTTATATGATCCTGAAAGATAACTTAATACAAAAGCATGTAAAGTAAAATTTGGCTCACTAAAGCGGTTAAAAAAATTAAAAATTCGGTTTGAGTAAAAAATTTTAAAAATCAATCCTCGAAAAATCTCAAACATTTTTTTACTATCGCACGGTAAATAACATCACAGTAGGCACTTTTCTAAAGAACTCAGTTTTTGGAACACATTTTCCCCGTTTTAGGAATTTCGATATTTGAAAATAAAAAATGTCAAACATTGTAATGCCATTGATTTAAAGACATTTTAGTCTATATTAGTTCCAAATTTTGTTATGATATCTTTAATCCTTAAAATTTTACATTAATTCAAATTTTATATTTTTCTTCGTGGAAAATCACCACACCATATTTTTTCTGTTTTTAAGGTAAATGACGTCCCAAAAATTTATAAAATTATTTAAGTTTACTAAAATATCAATCTTCAAGTCCTAAAGTTTTCACCAATATCAAATACTTATATAAAAAGTCTTTATTTACTCCTCAGAAGTTCCACAAACCTTGCCCACTTTAACAAATTTGTACGTTTTTTCATATATTGGATGCAAAATGGAAAAAAACGTTTCTAAACCATTGTGGATCGTGCGATAATGCATACCATCGGTAATATTCAGCCTGTATTTACGAAGTTATTAACTTTTAATTTAACTATTGATGTTTATATGACTGCTAGAGTTTTTCTTTTCCCGCACTTTTTCATTTACCAGGAAATCGGAATTCATTTTTAAATTTCCCGGGATCCCGTTAATTCCCGCCTAGAACAAATTATTAAATTTTAATAATGTAGATTTCGTTAAAAAGCTAAAAATAGTCTTTGATTATAAAATGTAAATTGGATACAAATAAAAAAAATCCAATAAAAATTTAATATAAAGAAATAAACTGACTCGATTTCTAATTTTGATTATATACAAATCTGTCACCATTTATCATTTGTCTTCATTAGATAGATTCCAATTAATTCCATTAATTCGCAAAAAATTAAGAATGTGTTGCTTATTAAATAAAAAATTAAGTAATGATATTAATTAAAACATGAAGAAAACCCAATAATATTAAACAAAATTCAATTCCATTGAAGGTGGATTTACTCCAAACATTTTCGTTTTACTCTTTATGAAAAAGCAACTTCGATCGGAATAGAATTCTATTACAGGCCTGAAAATTCACGAATTTTTGGAATAATTTTAATAATTAACATGTTATTTGTCTATTTTGGTTAAATCTTTTTTGTTGTATTAATCTTCTGCATTTGTTTTGGCATCTTTTAGGTATCTTTTAGACAAAGTCAAGTTCAAAAAACATCACATAAAACTAAGCAAAATAATTCTCGCACAATTTTCCGGGATTTCGAAAAATTTTCAGGAATTTCCGAGATTTCTCGTTCCGAGAATTCCCGTGAAAAACTCTAATGAATGCTGGAACCAATATTTAAAATTTTATCAAAATTAAAGAAGTGGCCACTTAAAATCCGTACGGATTGGCGAGCATATCTTTTAAATGAAACAACGTATGTTAACATTTTATACATGAAATTAAAGATAATTTATTAAGCTTTAAAAAAATATAACTGTAGGTTTATGTGTCTTTATTGCGAATAAATTTTCCGGCTTTTCTTCTTATGCCTCCCATTAATAGCTGCACAACTTTTCTTCCCACTTCTACCGTTAATCCAGCATATTTATTCCATTTTGTTCTCATAAAAAACCTGGTTATTTACTGTACCTGCACTCTTTTTCAATTTACGTTTAACAATTGGCAAATATATCTCGATTGGACGAAGATTTGGGCAATTTGTTTAATTGATGTGTTTTGGTATAACATCAATATTATTCTCATTATACCACTTCATAGTTGTATTTGAGTAATGACAACTTGTCATTGAGTAATGACAACTGGGCGAAACTTTGTATCAGATGTGTGATGTCTTATAAATGACAGCAATCGCTTTTCCAAACTCTCTTTTTATATACAGTGACTCACAGCTTATTTGATGCAGGTAAGATTATTTTAGAAAATCGAAAATTAGTCGAATGATATATGTCCTGTTATAATGCTGAGGAAGAAAAAATAACAACAACCAATCTATTGAAGAAATATTAATGAAAAAAATTATTTTCTCCTTAAAATATGCTCACAGCTTAAATGATGCAGTGTATTTGATACTTTCTCTGATAATGAAATACCGTTGCAATGCATTTATTTCTGTTTGGGCACTAAGCTAAGGTCATTTTTAAAGAATTTTTATAAAAATAAGTTGAAAAGATTTTAAATTTTAAAATGGGAAAACAAACTTCACTTGAGAAAAGAAAAGTCGCTATTCGTCATTTGAAACAGTGCAAAATCCAATGATTAACTTTTGAAATTGTTGCAATTAGTTCCTCAACTGTCCAGCACATTATAGAAAGGTTTCGCCACGAAAATAGAATAGAACAGATAGGTAGATCTGCGCCAAATAAAATATTTAATAATGCAGATAAGAGATGGATTGTCCGTAAAGTTAAAGAAAAACCCAATTTAAGTGCTCCAAAGTTGAAGAATGATGTTGAAAAATATTTAGGTTTGACGGGTTCTGCGCGAGGCAAATTTTGATGAATGGAGTGCCCGAAATAAGCTGTTTATAAATGCTGTTAATAGAAGTCGAAGAATCGAGTTTTGTCGACAACACAGATATTTCATTCAGGAAGTCCGTTATTTTCGCAGATGAAAGTATGTTGAATGTATTTTCCCGTTTTTACCCCCTTTTTGTAGTTTTTTGTGCCCATTTAAGTGATTTAAATTTTATTTAAATAAATAGCAGTATCGTAGTGGGAAGTCATAATAAAATGTTCATATTGGTATGTCATTTTATGGAAAAATATTATTTTATGAAAAAAGTACCAAAAATAAATAAAGTTTTAAAATATTATTTTTCTGAATTTCCTAAAAGTACCAAACGTATATTTGTTATTTTTCAATAAGTAAAGAATGCAATGTATAATTTATTACTATGTCTGTTGGTTTAAAATGTTCCAGGTTTTTCCCGTTTTCTCCCCTATATCATTTGAATTTCCTAAAAGTACCAAAAGTATATTTGTTATTTTTTAACAACTTGAAACTTATTTCTAAAAGTACGAATTTCAAAAAAGTACCAAACATTAGTCTGCTATTTTTTTTAAGTAGATAAAGATGCATTTTAAATTTTGTTTGTATCTACAATATATTAGTTTAGAAGATATAATGAATACCCCCGTAATCGTTCGAATTTACAAAAATCACTTCTTAGTGGATCTACATAGGGAACTTTTTGGAGGTTCGACAGACGACCATATCGACTTACAAATTCAAAAGGACCAAGAACATGTATATTTTTTTGTGTCTCAGATGAAAATTTCTCAATGTTACACACGGAACGACAAATTTATATATTCACTCATTTACCAGTTTTGGTAGTGGAGGCTATAAAAAGAAGGCGTTAAATCAATGAGCCAAGTTTAATTATGCAAATATTTGTTTTGTATTAAGATTTTATTAAATCAATATTTATTTTAAGCGCAATACAATTAATGGTTCACTACGAGTATTAAAAATTTAATGTTCTTATATTTAATTACTTTTTTTTAACATTTTATAAACATTTATTATTTGTTTTCAGTGAAAAAGTTCAAAGACATTTTTCTTAAGATGTTTTTATTAATTAATAACATTAAGTTTCGTTTATAATAAATAACACTTCCCTACAAGTTATAGACTCTTTCTAATGAAATGTGTTTTCTAATAAATATTTGAATATTTCGGTATGACTCATAAGAAATTCTAATTATACCAGACATTGGAATCTGTAAAATCGCTAATTTTCACTGTTGGCTAGTGTAATGTGGCTACTGTTTATATATTATAAAAATAAAAGGAATGTGGAAACATTTAAAGAATTTTGTTAAATATTTTTTAAAAGTCATTAAAAAATGTTGTATTTGTATCAATAAAATTTTAATAAGGCGCCATAACAGCATGTCTTCAATGTGATTGTACTTAAAATTATTTTATTAAAATTCATAATTTGCTTGTTTTCATAAGAATTTTAATGGAGTAATTAATAAGGAATAAATTCTTTAATTAAAATTAAAAATTCATTTGGTCTAGCAGGCTGTCTGAAACAAAGAACATACGATACTCGAGATAGAGGACAAATATAGCAAGATCCGAGATGTCATGAATTTAATTTGAGCAATTTTGAGTCTAAACTGTACAGATTTTATGAGATGTACGATGGGACCTCTGAGCATACACTTTGTGATTGCTCTATATTGGGGTCATGAAGACTGAAATGGCTTAGAAGCCCATGTATATTGTGATGGAATTAAACAAAATTATGTTAACTAAAGTGACACTTTAAGAATTAAAAAATATTTGGTCTAGATTCTAAATATATGATCGTATATGTAGGTCCTGAATAAGTATTACTTAAAACATCTGAGACCAATATTTCGATATGTTGCAAAAATAATAACAAAGTTTATATACCCGCTTAACTTTAGTAGGGTTTTTATCCCGGGAATTCCCGGTACAAATTTCCCGGGAATTTCGTCAATTTTTCACTACCCGATTCCCGGAATTTTTAGTTGGGAATCCAGGGAATTTTTACAGTTTTTTGCTTATATCTTGGCAATAATAGACCGTTTTTTATTATTATTATTTATTTGGGGTTTTTTTATTTATAAAGAAGAATTATTATAAGTATATATAAAGATTCTTCTGTACGTGTGTTAGTAACTGAACTCCTCCTTAACGGTTGGGCCGATTTCGGTGAAATTTGTTGTGTGTGTTTGAGTGGGTACCTGGATGGTTTAGATTCATAATTAACCTATATAGGAACAATGGGCATGGCACCTCCCATACAAAGTAAAAATTTATTAATGCATATCTGGAGTACTATTATAGTGAGAATCTTCAAACTTTGTGTGAGCTATGACAGAACAACGTTTGCCGGGACAGCTAGTTAACTTTAAAATTAATTCAGTTTAAACAAAGGCTTTGGAATGAATCTAAAAAATTAAATATAAGGCATGGATTTATGGAATGAAATGCTGACATTTTTTAATTACGGATTAAGATTTTAGTGAATTAAGCTCAAATTTTATTAATTAATTCGAAACTCTGATATTTAATAATTATAACACTATGTTTTTATATGAAATTTGGCTATAATATTCCTAATTTACAGTATCATTATATATTTCGGGAATAGCCGGGTACCCGGAAATGTAGAAAAAAATTTCCCGATTCCCGGAAATCAAAAAAGGTCGGTAAATTAAAAACCCTAAACTTTAGTGACAGTTATTAATATCACACATGTATTTTTTCCGTTATTATTTCCCTTTATAGCTACAGTTACTATTTTGATAAGTTCTTTTAGTGTTTCCCCTTTTGTAGTTCCCTTAATGACCACATAACTACGTATCTGATAGTTAAACAACAACATTCCATTAAACCACTCATTATAATTTATTTATTTGTTGTTGTGTATTGTAAACACATTTAAACTATGTAAAGATTTTTGCGCCTAAATTTGAAAATAAACAGTAGTAAAATCGAGTAAAGAAAACAAACAAACAAATAAATAAATGAATGCATCAGCACGAGTATTTTTTTTATCAGTAAATAGAAATACAGAATTGGCCAGCCATGAGTTTAAACTTGCAATTATAGTAGATGACGCTAAAAAAAAATATTAATAATCAAACAAACGTTAGAAAGATGACAACGACGTCGGACTACAAATGAGTGGTCGTTTAAATACAAAAAGAAGATTTATTATTTATAGTAAGTATTTATATGAAAACGTAGTAAAGTTAGTTATGGTTAAAGAAAGGAGATGACTAGCCTTAGAACGAATTCACTAGTACTTAGAGATTTGATGTTTAATCAAATCTCCAAGTACCAGCTGTTTGTTTTGTTTATATTTTGAGGAGATGCCAGATTCATGATTTATTAATTGTACGTCAGAATTTATTTATATTAAATATTGTCATATAATTAAATACATCTGTCATTTCGTTATTTTTATATCCACCACCAAAACGATTTTGTTATTCCGCTGGTAACATGATTTTACCTAGCCCCCATACAAATATGTTGATTATGCGGCAAGCCTCATACAATTTTGCACAAATTAGTTAAAAGTACTCTGAAATTATAATGTAAAGTATGGCTGAAAGTCGGGCATCATTTGTCCCTAGTCCCCATACAAGGTCTCCTACAGAAAATGACTTGAACATTTACAATTGACTTAAAATAATTATTTATAATCAAAACAATTGCATTTTTACTTTAATTAGGGTTCATTTATTATAAAACATAAAAATACAGATAAAGGTTTTTATAGAATGGGGTGGTTAGTTTATTAACCACCAGGGCGGTTGGCATTAAAACTAATTATGTTAAACATTTTCGAAGTATTTAAATTTTTTTGAAAGCTAATCATTTTGACTAAATTTCTTGACCAAAACAAACGAAATAGCTGTGCATGTGAGACATTATCCAATTTTATTATATCATTTGCTATATCCACATCTCCTGTGTAATCACTCGTCTCTTCCAATCTAAAATTTTGGTTGCACCACATCAATTTGGGAAGATTAGTCACTGACAGAATTATTAGCCAAATTTCATTGCGGTATGTCGTCATCATACGAATCAAAATCACAATCAAATTTTGACACACAGTGGTTAGTAATCTAACCATTCTATTACATATTTATAAAAACTCTGGGCTTTTTTGTATTGAATCTGGGAAAACAATGGATTACAATATTTTCAAACTAATACATTAATTTAACCAGAGCACCCATACCAACCATTTCTGAAACGATAATTAATCAATCGTATTTAGGATTTCCAAAACGCAGTTGAATTTTATAATGTAAATGTTTGTATGACCATTTTTATTGCCAACATATTATCAAATATTTATACCGAATCCTAAGTTATCACAAAAGATAATCTGCAATTTTGAGTCGTGGTTGTTAATCAATCAAATCAATGTACAAATTTATAACTGCAGTATCTTTCATTGTCACACTAGGGCTTTAGCATAGTTTTAATCCATATTATCCAGTAACGCCGTTCCAAAAAATGGATCCAATATTTCGGCTGCTAAAATAATTCAAATGCTGTGATACTTTAATTGTTTCACCATATACATATTTCAACTATTTAGTACCTTTTGCCTAAATGAGGATATTTTGTGTTAATTATATGGATCTTATAAATCTCCATATACCTATGCAAATCATCGTGGAATTAGGAAAATAGTTTATGGGAGGAAGAAATGGGGAGTAGTGTTTGAAGACATACGACTTGAACTTTTCTACATTGAAAATGGCAGGAAAGACTTTAGCAGGATGTTTGTTCCACATAAGGACAGTAAGGCTCAATAACAAATTTTCTCTGTAGTATTTTGAGCGTTCCAAGCAAGTTCTCTAAGTTCAGCAGAATATATTCCATAGAACAGCGAAACACTACCCACATTGCGACGGTACTCCAGCTAATCAACAGAGTTGGATATCCTACTGTCACCAATAGCATTCTCTTTACCAATACCCACCCGGGTGAGCACTTCGTTTTTATTGGTTTAATATTTTTTTAATTTTGTTTCGATTTAAATGAAATTTATACTCACTGAACAAATTTTAGAGTTCAGCGAAGGATAAGCACCTTCGCCCTCACCTGTAGAGAAGCTTCAAAACAGACAAGTGGGATATACCTGGTGTTCATACTCATAAGCAATACTGTTTTATTGGAGTCCATAGAGTTCGGTAATACTTTTTTTTATTAGCAAATGTGGTGAAATAGAGATATTCTTAAAGTCATATCTTCAAAAATATCACAAGTGTATTGTTTTGAAATTGATTTTAAAATTGTTTTCATTTATTTTATACAATAACATTTTTCCTTTCAAACGGAAAATACTTTTTGAAAATCGGCTGGAAAATTGCTGTGTTACGGTAGTTTAAGTTTCACGTTCTAAGTTGATGCTGAGGCAGTAAAATATTTCTTTTATATTTTAGTGAAAAAACTTACCGAAGAGACTTTCCAAAACTCTTAAGAAAAAAAGAATCAATTGAAAAATGAATGACTTTAAACTACCGTAACTCAGCCATTTTGCAACCGATTTTTATTAATATTTTTTCTGTTTAAAAGGTAAAATTTATATCTGTCAAACAAAAGAAACAATTTTAAAATTAGTTTCTAAAGAACACATTTATGATGGTTTGACGTTGTTACTTTAAAAATACCGTTATTTCACTAAAACGAAGATCGAGAATAACTGTAAGTATTTCCGTACTCTATGGACTTCAACAAAACGGAATTGCTAAATCAGAACCACTCCATATTTATCGTTTACTTTTGTATCAATGTGTAATAGTATGAATATGCTGTCATCTTCAAAAAAAAATAGATAGTGTTGGAAGTTTTAGGTTGTTTAGAAAAATAAGGAGAATAGACGGAGCCTTGCGGTAGACCTAAATTGATCTTAAAATCTTTTGATGAGATCCCGCCTACAACTCGTATAGTGCGATCTCAGAGAAGGCTCATTATAAATCGTGAATTATTACCGATATTGGCATACTTTGTTTGAATTTGCAATCTCATTAAACTGATAATTAAGGTTGACTACCGATTCCAAACATTAAAAAGGTAATGGTAACTGTTATTCAGATCTTTTCAATAATGGTATCCTTATATCGGAATTTTAGATTTAACGGTAGCTTATCGGTGAATGATTCAATTCCCAAAAATTTAATGAAGTTAAATTTAATAAATTAGCTAACCTATTAAAATCTTGGGATGTCAGAACACGTTTCTGCTATATAAATATATCTAATAACATTAATAAATACACATACGTTATTAATTACAAAATAAACAGTGGGCACGTCAGACTGATTATGAGCATCATGACATTTAAGTATAAACACTTAAGAATTTTTGCTACTTGAAATCGTTTTATCAGCCGTCTCCACTACACTCTACCCCACAGAGAACACACAAATCTGGCAGCCCACAATTAAAATTAAATGAAATAAATTAATGAATGATTGAGTTACTGGCTGGCCGGCTGACTTGTGGTCAGTTGATTAACTAGTTTCAGACTCGAACAATACAAAAACAAAAAGCGTCAACATTCTGTTTTGACACCGTCCTTAGTTAGGTGTTTATTTTATAGCAAACATTTTATTCATTACATTTAGCCAAGTTAAAAGGCGTGCGAGCAGCTTAAACTTGCTAAACTTCTACCGAAATCCAAGTCAGTGTTTAGTGGAAATGTGCGTGTGTGTGAGAGTATCTGTGTGCTGAAGATACACTGACTACAGAGCTGGTTTGTTTGTATCTGTTTCGCAAGGTGTGTATAAAACGGAAATGAAACGCAATCAAGAGATGAGCAAACTTTCTTAAAACATTTAGTTGCTGAGAAGACGTTAAACTGAACACATCGGACGAGCGGTTGAAAGAATCGAAAGAAGCAAAGAAACGCGCGTGAGTTTCTTTGTAAGAAATCGCATACAAAGTTTAAAAAATAAAAACGCTCAGCATAGCTAATCAATAGAAATTAATTAATTAGAATCAATACAAATACAATAACGTTAATGTGTTAAAATAATTTAAACAAAACGAAACAAATAATAGAAATAAATAAAATATAAAAAAATATGTCAACTGTGACACAATGGCGATTCATTTTAGCATTGCTAATCGCGAGCTCGTGCCGTGTAGTGGAATCAAAAGTATTCGAACGTTGCGAATTGGCAAAAGTGTTGCGACAACGCCATCGCCTTGATCTAACGGAAGTGGCACAATGGGTGTGCATTGCTCAGCATTCGAGTGGTTTTAATACAGCAGCTCAGGCCTTTAGTCCAACGGGGGGCTCTCATGGTCTGTTTCAAATCAGTGATGTCTACTGGTGTTCACCGCCTGGCCAAGGAGCTGGCTGCAATTTACAGTGCCATAAATTGAGGGATGACAATCTAAGTGATGATCTGTCTTGTGTCAAGCGTATTTACGACGAGCATCATCGCATATCAGGAGATGGTTATACGGCTTGGAATGCTTATCAGCAGTTCTGTAAAAATAAAGCAGCTTCCTATATACAGGATTGTTTCCCAGGAGAGCATGCCGCATCTACTTACTCAGCACCAGCCAAAGGCTATAGCTCACATCATGGTCAATTTTCGGGCAATGCCATACAGGATTATTCACCCAAGAAGAGCGCCAAGGTGTATGGACGTTGTGAATTGGCTCGCGAACTGCATCAGAAACACAAAATGCCCATGCAACAAATACCCACTTGGGTATGTATAGCCGAACATGAATCCCGTTTCAATACAGCCGCCGTGGGACGTTTAAATGCTGATGGTTCAGCCGATCATGGTCTCTTTCAGATCAGTGATCTCTACTGGTGTTCTCATGATCGCTATAGTGGTGGCAAGGCATGCGGTTTGTCTTGCAATAAACTCTTGGACAATGACATAACTGATGATGTACGTTGCGTGAAGAGGATACACAATGAACACACAGCCATTGCAGGAGATGGCTTTACCGCCTGGACAGTCTACAAGCCACATTGTCAAAATCAACGTTACGAGCATGTAGCAAGCTGCTTTAAAAATACCCAACAAACCACACATCATAAGGTGCAAACCACAGCAGTGGGCTTGGCCTCAAATCAAGTGCATACTACAACTAAATTTGCCCTCAACAGCAATAATCCATTCTTTAAAAATGTGGGACAACAGACACCATCGAAAACACATTATACGCCGCCCAGCTACAATGATATTTTCAAAACAGCTACATCTACATCGTCATCAGCGAATAAGGGCGTTTCTCATAAGGGTAAAGTTTATACACGTTGCTCATTAGCACAAGAACTCTTTTCTAAACACAACTTTCCAATGCAGGATATAGCTACGTGGGTTTGCATCGCCGAACACGAATCTCATTTTAATACCGCAGCCATAGGACGCTTAAACACAGATGGCAGTGCTGATCATGGACTTTTCCAGATAAGTGATCTTTATTGGTGCGATCATAATGCGTATGGAGGCAAAGCTTGCAATTTGCCCTGTGACAAGTTACTGGACGACGATCTAAGGGATGATGTGGCTTGTATAAAAACCATACATGAGGAACATAGCAGAATCTCGGGTGATGGTTTCAATGCCTGGACAGTGTATAAGCCTCACTGTCAAAATCAAAATATCAACCAGGTTAAATCTTGTTTTGATGCAAAGACTTTGGAATCTATTGAAGTTATGCAACCCTCCCCCAGCTATAAAGTGCCAGTTGCAACAGGTAAAGGTAAAATTTATTCTAAATGCGAATTAGCTAAGGAATTATATCATAAGCATCGCATGCCCATGGAACAAATACCAAAATGGGTGTGTATAGCTCAACATGAATCTTCGTTTAATACCGGCGCTGTAGGTCGTCTAAATACGGATGGTTCGGCTGATCATGGGCTCTTTCAAATAAGTGATCTTTATTGGTGCTCTCACGATCAGTATGGTGGTAAAGCCTGCAATATACCCTGTCATAAATTATTAGATTCTGATATTACAGATGATGTTAGATGTGTTAAGATTATTCACGAGGAGCATACTAGGATTTCAGGAGATGGTTTCAATGCATGGACAGTATATCAGCCTCATTGTCGCAATACGGGTATGAGTCACATTAAGGAATGTTTTACGGATACGGAACTTACTCAAGTACAAACAACCGGTTCTAGCAATTCTTTAATTCCTCAAACTTCATATGGATCAAAACCTGCTCCAAAAGGTAAAATTTATAAAAAGTGTGAATTGGCTCAGGAATTATTCCACAAGCATCGTATGCCCATGGATCAAATACCCAAATGGGTGTGTATCGCTCAACATGAGTCCTCATATAATACAGCTGCTGTCGGCCGCCTCAATACAGATGGTTCGGCTGATCACGGTCTGTTCCAAGTAAGTGATCTTTATTGGTGTAGTCACGATCAGTATGGAGGTAAGGCTTGTAATATTCCTTGTGATAAGCTGCTGGATTCTGATATAGCGGATGATGTTAGATGTATCAAAATGATACATGAGGAGCATACTAGGATATCAGGAGATGGCTTCAATGCTTGGACGGTGTATAAGCCACATTGTCGCAATACGGGTATGAGTCACATTAAGGAATGTTTTACGGATAAGGAACTTACTCAAGTACAAGCAACTGGTTCTAGTAATTCTTTAATTCCTCAAACTTCATCTGGATCAAAACCTGTCGCAAAAGGTAAAATTTACAAAAAGTGTGAATTGGCCCAGGAATTATTCCACAAACATCGCATGCCTATGGAACAAATACCCAAATGGGTGTGTATTGCTCAACATGAGTCCTCATATAACACTGCTGCTGTTGGCCGCCTCAATACAGATGGTTCGGCCGATCACGGTCTTTTCCAAGTAAGTGATCTTTATTGGTGTAGTCACGATCAGTATGGAGGTAAGGCTTGTAATATTCCTTGCGATAAGCTGTTGGACTCTGATATAGCGGATGATGTCAGATGTATCAAAATGATACATGAGGAGCATACTAGGATATCAGGAGATGGCTTCAATGCTTGGACGGTGTATAAGCCACATTGTCGTAATACTGGTATGAGTCACATTAAGGAATGTTTTACGGATAAGGAACTTACTCAAGTACAAGCAATTGGTTCTAGCAATTCTTTAATTCCTCAAACTTCATATGGATCAAAACCTGCTCCAAAAGGTAAAATTTATAAAAAGTGTGAATTGGCTCAGGAATTATTCCACAAGCATCGTATGCCCATGGATCAAATACCCAAATGGGTGTGTATCGCTCAACATGAGTCCTCATATAACACTGCTGCTGTTGGCCGTCTCAATACAGATGGTTCGGCTGATCACGGTCTGTTCCAAGTAAGTGATCTTTATTGGTGTAGTCACGATCAGTATGGTGGTAAGGCTTGTAATATTCCTTGCGATAAGCTGCTGGACTCTGATATAGCGGATGATGTTAGATGTATCAAAATGATACATGAGGAGCATACTAGGATCTCAGGAGATGGCTTCAATGCATGGACGGTGTATAAGCCGCACTGTCGTAATACTGGTATGAGTCACATCAAGGAATGCTTTACGGATAAAGAACTTACTCAAGTACAAACAACTAGTACCAGCAATTCATTAATTCCTCAAACTACATCTGGATCAAACCCTGTCGCAAAAGGTAAAATTTACAAAAAGTGTGAATTGGCTCAGGAGTTGTATCACAAGCATCGCATGCCCATGGAACAAATACCCAAATGGGTGTGTATCGCTCAACATGAGTCCTCATATAACACTGCTGCTGTTGGCCGCCTCAACACAGATGGTTCGGCTGATCACGGTCTGTTCCAAGTAAGTGATCTTTATTGGTGTAGTCACGATCAGTATGGAGGTAAGGCTTGTAATATTCCTTGTGATAAGCTGCTGGACTCTGATATAGCGGATGATGTTAGATGTATCAAAATGATACATGAGGAGCATACGAGAATTTCAGGAGATGGCTTCAATGCATGGACGGTGTATAAGCCGCACTGTCGTAATACTGGTATGAGTCACATCAAGGAATGCTTTACGGATAAAGAACTTACTCAAGTACAAGCAACTGGTTCTAGTAATTCTTTAATTCCTCAAACTTCATCTGGATCAAAACCTGTCGCAAAAGGTAAAATTTACAAAAAGTGTGAATTGGCCCAGGAATTATTCCACAAACATCGCATGCCTATGGAACAAATACCCAAATGGGTGTGTATTGCTCAACATGAGTCCTCATATAACACTGGTGCTGTAGGTCGTTTAAATACAGATGGTTCCGCTGATCATGGTCTTTTCCAAATAAGTGATCTTTATTGGTGTACTCATGATCAGTATGGTGGCAAGGCTTGTAATATACCCTGTGCTAAGTTTCTGGACTCTGACATAACTGATGATGTTCGCTGTATTCAAATTATACATGAGGAGCATACTAGGATCTCAGGAGATGGCTTCAATGCTTGGACGGTGTATAAGCCACATTGTCGTAATACGGGTATGAGTCACATCAAGGAATGTTTTACTGAAAAAGAACTAAAACAAGTTAATGTACCTACAACATCTGTGATAACCAATTCAATAGAGCCTCTCTACACACCTCACACAAAAAATACTCCCAAAGGCAAAATTTATAAAAAGTGTGAATTAGCTCAGGAACTTTTAAGTAAACACAAAATGCCCATGGAACAAATACCCACTTGGGTTTGTATAGCTCAACATGAGTCCTCATATAATACGGCCGCGGTTGGACGCCTAAATGCAGATGGTTCTTTTGACCATGGTCTCTTTCAGATCAGTGATCTTTATTGGTGCTCGCATGATCAGTATGGCGGTAAAGCATGTAATATACCCTGTGATAAGCTGCTCGATTCCGATATAACAGATGATGTAAGATGTATTAAAATCATACACGAGGAACATACCAGAATATCAGGTGATGGTTTTAATGCTTGGACAGTTTATAAACCTCATTGTCGTAATCGCAAAATGGAAGAGATACGCTCGTGTTTTACTCCCAATCAAATTGAGGATTTTGACAAGAAGCAGACATATTCGAATAAACCCAAACAAACTCAGCCATTACAACAGGCGCCAGCAAAAACTTCTGCTTTTAGCAGTAATCCCTTCTTAAGTGGTGGATTTAAAACACAAGCCAGCAACCAAGTTTCTACAGTTAAGCCAAACAATGAAAAGCCAAACTATGCCAATAATCCATTTTTGCAAAATCTTAAAATACCTAGTGTTAGCGAACATCATAAATCAGTAGGTTCAAACAGCTTTACTAATAACAACCAGCTAAACTATCAGCAAAATTCTGTACAAATTAACCAGCCATTGGCAGTTACATCATCGAAACCTAATTATAAAGACAATCCTTTCCTAAACGGTGGCTATAGTACTTTATCGGGTAATAATTTTATATCGAAACCTGTTGAAATAATAACAGAGCTAGAATCGTTCAAAACTAATCCATTTTTAAGCAGCAGTCTTAAATTATCCACCACTGTCAAACCAACTCAGTCTTCTCTTCAGAATAATGGCTACCACAATGAAGTAACCAAAAACTATTTAAATAGTAATGACTTTAGAACAACAACAACAACATTTAAGCCTAAAACTACAGCTACAAAACCAACCACCACAACGTGGACAACAACCAAGAAACCAACCACATCGTGGAATAGCTTTAGCTCGACGAGAAAACCAATCACCACAACTACACGAAAGAACACAACTAACAAAACCACTACTACAACTAAAAGACCAACAACTACAGGTAAAAAGCCAACCACAACAACTAAGACCACAAAATCCCCTAAAACTACTACAACTTGGAGTTGGCAAAATCAGAAATCAACTACCACAAAGCCGAAAACTACCAGCACCACAAAATCACCACGAACTACCACCACTTGGCATTGGCAAAATCAAAAATACACCAACAATGCAACATTAGGACAAGTTATCACTACAAAATCCCCACGAACTACGACTACAAAGCCCGAGAAAACCACTTGGAATTGGAGAAACGAACAGAAATCCACCACCCTAAAACCTCTAACCAGTACAGCAAACTGGCAGAAATGGGATAAACCAACCACTAAAGGAACAACCAAAAAACCCAGCGCTACAACGACAACCACACAGAAAACTACCAACAAATGGTGGAGTACAACAGCAAAACCCACCACAGCCCGAACAACTAAGCCAATTCGTTTAGACAACCAAAAAACCACAACCAGCCGCCCCACCACAGCCAAAACTACAAGAGTTACCACCACAAAGCCAATTCGCTACGATAACTACAAAACCACAACTTTGAAACCTCAAACCAGCAAAACCACAACTCTTAGACCTCGAACTGCCACAACAAAGTCAACGCTACAAAAAACTACAATTACGACAACAACACGGAAACCTTTTACAACAAAGTCAACAACTAATACAGAATACAATAAATACAAGAATGATCCATTTAGTCATCCATTCTTTGCCAAAGTTAATGAACAACTTAAACAATTGCGCGGCAATGTGACTACCACAAAACTGCCTAGTTTTGCAGCTACCAAACTGCAAAGTTTTCCACAGTCCACACTCTATCAAGATTTTAAAAATAGCACCTTCAACAAAACGAAAACTATTGTAGCCTATAATTTTGAAGGCTCCAAATTGAGCACCACAAAACGACCCAGATTCTAAGGAATCCATATGTATCTACATATTCTGTAGTATAACATTGTGATTTTGTTTGTTAAAATTGTTTTCTTTGTTTTCTTTATATTAAAAAAAAATGTTGTTGAATTTATTTTTTTGTAATTCTTATTTTACTTATTTGTTTTGTATTTTTTTGGTTTATGAAAAGTACTGCCATTATGTGATTAAATCATATTATTTTTCCTAGTTTTAAGTTTAGTATCTTTAGCCTAGACAAATTATTAAGCCGACTTTATAATGAAATATATATAAATTAATTAAATAAATAATTTAAAATATCTAAATATTTCATTGCATTTTTATTGAGTATTTTGTTAAAAAGTTAGAAACAAGTTTTTTTGTATTTTATTGATTTCATATGTAAACAAACAAATAAATAAATTATTAGGTATATTTGATGTTTTATCGATTATAGCCTTGTTAACAATAAAAAAAAAACAGCTTTGATCTAAAGGAAATATATCATTATTTCCAGTTGCTACAAAGCCGCATCATCAAACCGTATCATCAACAATTTTGTTAACAAAACCATAAATAAAAATATTCATGTTTTTTGTTTTGATTTCATACATTATTCAAGGTTAATTATATTTATTTATTTAAAACTATTTGATCTGTTTATCTAATGACATTCTATCCATCTTAGAATATGGATTTTGAGTGGTAGTTATGTGCTATTAAGATTAATCATCATTGAAGAGATTCCATTTAAATTATAGGTATAATATTATAATTACTTATTCTGAATGCCCAATTGTGTTTTTGAATGTAATGAGGGGTATAGATTACCCAGGAAAAGCTAACATTGCAAAGTAATGAGTTAAAATTCTAATTTACTCTTCATTTTAACACGGTGATGTCTATAGAGGCAAGTACTTACCACGTTTACTTACAAAAGGGAACCTAAATAAGTAATCTATTACAAATTGACTTAAAAAAATTATTCTTCATTTATAACGTAAGAGATTCAAAAATTAAATTTAATGAAGAACAAATATTTTAAATCAATTTGAATTATTGGGAGTATGACTTAAAATTGCGAATTTTTTTAAAATTGTTAGCCTTTATTTTGAAGCATTTGTACAATAAAAATTTATTCAAAGTATTGGCCATTGTTAGCTATGACCTTTACCCATCTTTCTGACAACATATGGATTCCGAGCCAAAAGAATTGCTCATCTTTTGAGGCCCAGAACGAATCAAGGATACTCTGTTCTATAGTGAAGAGTATCCCAGAGAGTGCGTAAAGCATCGATCGAAACAAATAGTAGTTGGAGGGGACTATGCCTGGCCGCATTAGAGTGCTCCAAGATTGTATGGACGAAAAAAACTTTCTAGGTACAGGCCGTGCCCCCCTCTAGAATTGTTCTATGTATTGTAGAAACACGTTGTGTAAACTATTAGGATGATAGGATAACGTTAACTGGTGGCGCAACGACGCTGAAGTTTTGAGGTGCATTTACAAGGGGAAAATATGCAATTTTTTCAGTTTTTGTAAAAATTTTGCCATAAAATAATGACTTTTACAATTTAATTTAAAAGAATCGAAATGTGTACGTAATTGTCGTTATAATAAGATATAAAAGACAAAAATTGGTGAAAAAATGTTAAAGTTATTAAAAAATCGCCAGGCCATTAACGTGTCTCAGGTCACTAGAACAAGAAATTTATGAACAAAATTAACATATTTTGAGAAATAATAAAATAAAAGCTCATTTTTACTTAAAATATATCCATATTTACTTGTATATGAGTTTTTGTCCGTGTAGGATACCGTTAACCTATTCGCAGGTATGACCAAAAAAATTTAATTTTTTTAACGACAGTTTCAAAACTCCAATTTCAAATTTTTAAAAATTTTGTTAAACAAATTTCAGAATTTTTTGATCATCACATGGGGATTTATTGACAACATTATAGGGAATAAAAATGTGAAAAAGGTATTCAATACCTCCTATAGTTTTTCCGTACCTGCGATATAAATTTTGCGATTTTCGAGAAAAACTAATTTTTTGGCCATATTTTGGGGAATGACCAGAATTTCCTTACTGTAATGATTTTTAAGTAAAAGCTATTCAGAATAATATAGTCCAGGTAATTTTAAATATAGTCTGAAAGTTTTACTAAAATCGGAAAACTTTAACCCTTAAATCGTGAAGGTCAAAGGTCAATTTTTTCAATATTTGGAATTTCTCATGGAAAGATAGCGAAATATTATATATTTTTGGGCCGATTTTGATGAAACTTAAGAAAAATATAAAATGAAGTCTAGTATTCACAATAACAGTACAAAAATGGAAATTATCCCTTAAGAGTACTCAAACATGATGGCAAACTATGATCACGAAAATCACGCTGGCAATGAAGTCGCTGATTGTCTTGCCAACAGAGGTGCTCGACGCTCATTTATAGTTCCTAAACCGTTCTTTGGTATCCCACGTGGATACAATATGGAACGTATTCGTTCTTGGGTTGAATCGGAATTTGCCCGATTTTGGGGTAATTTTCCAGGACTAAGACAGTCCAAACGATTGATTACCCTATCCAAACGTAGATCCTAGTCGTTGCTCTAGATCGGAAAGGGTGAATTGAGGATACTTACTGGATTAATCACCATACATTGTGGTTTGGAAGTATCACCAATTTATATTAGGTAATGTTGAGAATGAACAGTGTAGGTTTTGTGGACTTCATGCTGGCAATATGCAGAACTAAATGGCTCGGAAGGGCCTTATTGGCCCCGGGGGACGTAATTGATCTCTCACCAAATAGAATACTTGGCTTTATACGTAGCCTAAATCTGTTAGGATGAAAAATATAAGGCTGCACAAAAGATCCTATGGGTCGCAGTACGTAGAGCCTCACTAATAATAATAATAATCCGGACTTAGAACCACGTACACTGAATGACCAAAGGAGAGCTGTAATCTCCTTATGGATACTCACTTTCCGGGTTCAATGCCTTTTTCATCGTTAGGTTTTTTTATCTCTGAAAGCCAGGCAACACTTAAGACAATGTCTTGCTATGATATAACGTCGAGTATTATCATGGACTGTGTTGAATTTTTTAATGGACTCGGTTCACACAATAAGCTGACATTCTGCTGAATAAATGGTCATAAGAATCAAGCTGGGATGAGCTAATACAGATGATCACCTTTGAACGACCTGAACGTCTCATTGGCTTCTTCATTCTTTGGTTTAATCGGATGTTAGAAGACATTGGGTAACTTATTTGGCTGAACGATTCATTACTAAATGAAGATCCTAGAAGATACATGTCGCTCGAGCGATTTTAGAATACATACTGCACTATTCACTGGACAGTATACCTCCAGTTTACTTTAAGTAATGTTGGAACAAAGCAGTGTTGATTTTGCTAGTGGTAAAGAGTAATGCGGTTTTTAATAACAATAATAGAAATAGACCTAAGATCTTGAAATATTATTGACACAGTTCATTCTTAATAACGCTACATTAAGGAAACTAGTGAACTCGACATTCTTACATTATTTTGAGAAGTAATTGTGAAAAACTTCTCCCTGGAGTAAAGTAATATTGTGACAAAATAGACTGCCTGATAACACAAAAATTATAGCGTAAAATCCTCCTCCTTTCTTGCATACTCTACTACCCACAGTATTGTAAAGTTTCATGCGAGGTATATGCGATCTCAGTAGCGTATGTCCAGATCTAAAATGTCATCCATTCTTTAATTATCCATGATTTGTCCTCCCGATGGTCATTATCTTTGTTAGTGATTGACATGTTTACTAAATAAAAAATGGTTGAGATCTTTCTTGAAATTGACTTTTGTCAAATAGTTCCCAATTGAGGCTTCTACATTAAAATAGCAAGGTATATTATTAGAAGATAGGTATGAGGAATCATTTGCTTCAAAATGCATTGCGCATCTGGTATGAAAATACCTACGTATATACCTATGTGTTATACAGAAATGGTAGTATTTATGCATGGATTCAGATCCGATACCTGTTACGTTTCTGAAAAATTTAATTTAACTCTAGATATAACAAAACTATTTAAAATCCCTAGGAAAACTAACTTAGGAAACTCTGTAGTATTTGGACTTTGTCAAATTTATCAATGACGAATGTCATGCCATTTTATTTGGACTGTTTATTAGTTGTATTGTTGACGAACTTGATCAGTTTTAGCAAGATCACTGATAGGTTTCTACGCCAGCAGGAATTGTAACTTAGTCCTTTTTACCGGGAACGATTTTTCGGTGTTTCGGACTCATAAAGCTCATACTTGTAGCCAAGGTTGTCATAATAGATCTAAGGATCTCCAATTGTACTCCTACACTTAAAAGCTAAACCTAAACCAACCCTTCACTATGACCAACTTTTATTCTTTCCACATCATTTAAATTTCATGTTATTAATTAAAATGAAATAACTTTCTTAGAGATTGTGTTAATAGAAAGAAACACACAAATCTTTTAAGCAAATTAACATTATTAGAGCTAATAACAAAAGATTTATATACATTAATATGCAAATTATTAAATTTTATAATGACGACATGTTCAGTTTTTTGTTTTTTTTTTTCATTCAAACCGGAAAGAAACGATTATACGAAACAAAACGTAAAATATTCTTTAAATTTTATTAAAATTCATAAGAAATTTTAATAATCTAAACAATTTTATTTATTTTTTTGTTTCAGCTTTAAAATTTAACAGGTTTTATAATTTTTTTATTCAAATAATAAAATTCATATAAAAATACTAGGTATATATTCCCGTCTGGCAACCAAGTTTAATATGTATCGAATGTCTGTATAAATGGGACCAATGAATCTAGTATTAAATTCAAATTGAAACATTATTTATTTTTTTTGCTTTGTTTTAAATTTAAATATTATGCCATTTGGCAGAAATCTATTTAGTATAGCTGGATGTTAGAGATAGTTTTAATTAGATACATTTGGCTGTCACTAGCGTGTGGAACATAAATATATCTTAACACTTTATTGCTTTTTAATATTTCTCAAAACCTCCTTAATTTTTAGATAAGAAAAGTTTTGATTCTATAATGAGTTCTCGTATATTTAGCAAAAGGTCAACGTATCTCTGGTCACATTGACAGTTAGAACAGTATGTTGTGTTTGTGTAGCCTCTGGAATACGTACAATCTGTTGGCAAATTAATTAATTGAAACATTTTAGGTTTTTAAATGGTAGGTCAAGAAGTTAACCATGAAATAGTATCTATAGATAACGGTTTTGCTTTTAGGAATCTGTAATCCAGATGCTGTTATAAAATTCATTTGCTTTTAAATTGTTTATAAATTTAAAGTTTAATAGCTTCAAAACTTGTTCGTGACTCGGTGATGGGCAATTTAATATATTCCAAATTTTGTAGGTCACTTGTTCGATAAGAGTTAATGGATATAAAACGTAAATCTTTTCAGAACAAATCGGTTTCCATCTTACTTAAGTAAAAATAAATGGAAACTTCATTATCATATACATTGATTTTTTAATTATTCTACATTCTATTCCATAAAACTATTAGTTCCACAAAATAAATGTAGATGAGGAAAATCAAAAATGTTGGAAGATTTGACTTAAATTGTTTCCTTATAACTCTAGCACCATTTTGTTATCGAATATGCAGATACTTAAGTATGCTAAAACTGTTTGCGTTAATATTTTGTATCATTGCGCACAAATGTTTTGTTGGTTTAAATTTAAATATTTCTACAAATGCTTAAAATACTAAAATACCAATTCATAGAACTCTCTAGGAGCTATCAGCGTGTGTTAAAATATTTATTCAATATTTAATAACTTTAAAAATACACTGAAAAGAAAGAAAGAAACAAAGCATATGATGCTATGTTTTTTTAATTTTTGTTTCCATCCGGGGTATGCTTAGTATGACCAGGTTCTTCAAATGTCTGCTTCCTTTGAAATGTTCTTTACCACAGAGCAGAGAAAGCTTCGGCTCTCGGTCGGCTAACGACTTATTATTATAAAGTAAATGCAACGGATGTAATTCAAGAAGATGAATTATTAGATAAATACTTCGACTCTTGGTGGTCTACGACTAATTGAATTCAATCCGAAGAGATACATTTTTCGGCATTCATCGGCTAACTATGACTAGCTAATGAGTACAATCCGAGAGATAAATGCTTCGGTGGGCTAATGACTAATTACACTGTCCAACAAATTGAAAATTTTTGATTGGAACAGAATAGTGACCCTATAATTCTGAAAGAGCATGTTGATTAGATCATTTCTGTAGAATAAACTTAGTCCAGCTGGTCTGAATTTTCTTTTACAGTGGGTCAAAGTTTAAATTTGTTGATCAAAGGGAGCTTTATACTAAATGAAAAAAATGTTGTAAGTTATTATCTGAGAGAATTCTTATGGTCAGAGTTATATTATGGAATTTTATGGGGATAATTTTTGTGGAAGATCCTAACCCTCTAGCTCCTCTCCTTAGGGGTCAATTTGACCCCTTTTTTGAGCAAATAAAAAAAAGTCCTATCAAAAAGGACATTTAAGGATTCAAAATGAATAAATATTCAATTGCCATTCTGCTTCCTTGAGGATTCAAGTCAAGAGGTATTCTCTGTTCTATATATAGCATAGCCAATTCTAGGCAGAAATTTGGATATATTTTAATGATATTATTACCTCGGAAAGCTGCATTACATGAATATAGGATTACGGATGTGGCTTCGGTTCAAATCGATATATGGTTAAATCTCCATAATTTGTTCAAAATTGTATTTCCTTATTAATGCAGTCGGTAGTTCACGTGGTGCCTCAGTTATTCCAAGGCTTTTTATGAGGGTGAGATATTAGGAGCTCGGGTGAGATGTTTTCAATTTCTGATGCCTTGTTATTCTTAAGATTCTTAATTGCATTAGTAATTTCCTCTAGAGTAGGTATTTCCACCGAGAAATCTGATCTCACTTAATGGTATTCGTAACTCCAAGTTATATGTGTGTCCTCATATGAGCAATTCAGTATATTACTTGGTGATCTTCTTTTCAGTAAATTGCATGGCTATCATTGGGGTAAATTATTTGTCCAAACGATTCATTACTCTGTCCAGACGAAGATCCTAGAAGATGCTTTCCCGCAAAAATAGCGATTTTAGGGTCTTTAGATACCACCAGATTACTTTATGTAATGTTGGGACAAAATAGGGCATCATAACAAGTGTTGTCACTAAAATATTATTAAAAAATTTCTGGTTTTAAATAAATTTTAATAAATTTTTTGAATAATATTGGGTGTATGACTTAAAAGTGCGGGATTAACAATACATGCGAATCTTTTGAACTCCTTTTTTATTATCACTTAGTGATTGTACATTAAACAATTTTTTTTTTTCGAAAATTTCGAATTTTTTCGCCAACAAAGCGTTATATGGGGGAAGTTTAGCTTTACTTCTTGAATTGGAAAAAAGTGCCGTTGACGTACACCTATTGCTCACCGAATCTTATGGTGAATGTGTTTCATCGTGCGAGAGATGCTTTATGAGGTTCAAAAGTAGTGATTTTGACACAGAAGGCAAATATCGCCCAGGCAGGCAAAAGATCTAGAATTGGTGGCAGTACTCTATGATGTTTCTTGTAAAAGTCAAAAAGAGCTTGCAAAATCATTGGGAGCTACTCAATCAGCAATTTCAAAACGTTTGAAAGCCGGGAAATTGGGTACCATATGAATTGAAGCTGAAAGACCTTGAAAGACGATTTGGTATGACAGAAATGCTGCTTGGACGCTATAGTGTCAAAATGGCAACACTGGTTTATATATTACGTTTTAATGGGATCAGTAGTTTCGGGGTTATAATAACAAATTTAAGCAAAAAATATATTTTTTACGTGAAAATAGCAAATTTTTGTCTTTTAAAAAACTCATGAAAAATCGAAAATGGCAGAAATTGTTCAATTTATCACAAACCCACATATAATAGCAACAAAATGAGATATCGATCATAAAAATCGATTGATTCTTTTCGAATTTATTCACAATTAAGTGAATTCGCCCATTTTCACCAAATTTCGTGACGATCGGTCACGAAATTTGGTCGGTAAAACGTCTTCTTCGTTGCTTTTCACAACGGATTTTGTTATATTTTTTTCGAATGAAATATTAAAATAAAATATAAAAAATCAAATAATTCAAATTTAAAATATTTTGTAACACTTAAGTAGTTAAGATAGAAGGATGAAATTTTGGCATGTGGTATTCAATATTTGGATCTTTAACTCACTATTTTTTTTAAAAAAAAAGTATTGAAAATATAAAAGGATATTCAAGGATAAAAATTTGAAAGGACATTTTTGACATCTTTTGATCCTTACAGGATAAAATAAAAATAATACGAAATATTTTACAACTCTTCTTGATCATTTGACACCAAATTTGACATAGTAGAATGATCAGAAGTATTTTAAAACATTTTTTTAAAAATGTACTCCTCTGAAAATTTGAAGTACTTTTAAAAGGAAACAGGATCACGAAATTTAAAACTGAAAACACAGTTTTTTTCCATTTAATTTATTGTTTCAGACGTATATCATCCGGTTAGTGTCTAATATTGAGTGTCGTACGGAGTAATAACAAATTGAAGCCAAAAATATATTTTTTACATGAAAAACTCACAAGAAATTGTTCAGATTTATTGCTTTATCGCAATAGAAACAAAGTGAGATATCGATCATAAAAATCGATGGATTATTTTCGAATTTATTCACAATTAAGTGAATTCGCTTATTTTCAGAAAATTGTATGTGCATACAAGCGTATAAAGGTTATGTAAATTTGAACTATTCTATGTTTACATCAATAATATCGGACAAAATCTTTTTGAGTTATCTCAAATTATGTAAAGAAACATTTAAAAAAATTCACAATTTTAGAATAAAAATTTTTTAAAAAAAATCTATCCATAGAATTAAAATTTTTTATCATTTTTGTACTTAAGTAACCATGATGCATCAAGTCTATATAGTGGTTAGTGAAGCCTTTTTTTGCTGTTGACCTGTGTTATCAGTGTTTAAAATAATAGTCCAACAAATTTTAAAAATCTGTTCTGAGTTAGAGATTTCCATTTAAACCGTTTAATTAATGATTCCCCCAAAAAAATTTCAGTGTAGCATCGAAATAAAATCTAAAATTAGTTTAAACACCTGATATACTTTCTAGAACTCATTATTGATTATGGTAATTTTCCATTTAGCAACATCATATAAAATTTTGAGAGTTCTGACAATAAATTAAATACACTAATGAAATTAACTTCATGATTAGAATTAAACATTATTAAACAGTAATAATTTATAAACAAAACATAACACACTTGTTATAAAATACATAATGTATGAATATTGAAAATATAAAATGTTCTTATACAAATAGAATTTAAATTAAAATTAACAAAGCATGATGGGAGACATGATCCCAGAAAGGATTAAAATTATGGTTGAGAAGAAAACCTTTATCGTCTAAAATCAAAAACAGATATAGTATTTATTTGAGAATGAAATTGGGATTCTTAACTAGCTTTAATTTAACATTGATCTACAAAAAAATCGTTCCATGGCTTGTTTTCAAAACTGGAAATATTTTAAAGTTCAACAGTGTATTTGACAGTTGACAGCTTCTTTCTATTTAAAGCCTTTATAAGTTAAGTTCTTGTTTTAATTTCTTTTGAAATTATTTCCTTTCTCTTTGTGAATGAAATCCCATTTGCGAATCAAGTGTTTGACAAATTCCCACTTTTATAATTATGCAAACACATAAAATAGTTAATATCCATAGAAATTCTATAAATTCGCTTAAGAGACTTGTTTTAAGTCTTCTTTTTTCTTTTCCACTAAAAAATTAAACCGGATTAAAAAGACATTAAATTAAACTATTTTTAACGAGTAAGGTTTCAATTAAAAAATCATAATTTCCGAATCGTGGGCATACGATCGCTTAATGACAGCGTAATAAATATGTAACCTTAATTACATATTTAAATTTAATTGTATCCCCCAAAAATCTATAAAGATGCTGGTTCAAGTAATCAAGACCTTGAATATGTAAAGTGTTGAAGTTTTTTTTTTCACATTACACTTGAATTTTATTTTATTATCAGTTAATAGTTTATTTTGTATGTGATTAACATTTATAGTACGAGTAAATATTCTTCTTTTTTTTGGTTTCTTTCTTCTTTTAGTGCCAAATCATTCACTTGACTTTTAAAAGAATTTCAATGTTTACAATTTATGATCAACTGGAGATCATCTATCTACTCTTTATATGGTGTGTACAATTAAAAGTAAAAGTTTTTAAAAGTTTGTTGTTAAGAGTTTGGAACGAATCTTGAATACACTTCCATGATCACTGAATAATAAGCTTTATTCTTAAAGTTAAAACATAATAATAAGTATAAATTTATGTTAAATAGTGATTCGTTACTGGTATATCAATTTTAATAGAGATTTTCCTTTGTTCCAGTAGTAATATCATGATCCTTTCACATATTTTTAACATACATTATCAGTTCTTAAATAATGTAGATCTGATCACCCCATATCTGATCTCACTTTGATTAAATTAACTCGGTATCATATTGATTGAGTGTCTTTCTATGGAAGATTATAGTGAGTTTCTTGGTGATCTTGTTAAAATCCATAGATCAATTTGTTGCAGCGGATACTTCCTTACCATCCCTAATGGCGTCTTTCCGTTATGTTTATCCATCTAGACTCTTCTAAAGTCTCAAAATTTTTTACTTCCTCTCGATTTTCCTATAACCAATGTTGTTATCCATTGTTGATCCTCCGGTTGATATCAGATGTTATAAAATGATCTGCACTGCACTGCAATGTAAATCCCACTTATTTTAAATTATATTATCAGTTCTTAAACAATGAACTGCAAAATAATGTAGATCAGATCACCACATATCTGATCTCACTTGATGAGATTCGCAACTCCATGATATATGGAAGAAGTAGTGAGAGGAAATCATCACCGAGTTGAAGACATTAACTTGTCATTATAACCTTTGAGTGTCTTTCTATGGGAGATTTTATGTTGGTGAGTTTCTTGGTGATCTTGTAAACATCCATAATTGCGCTGTCAGTTATGTTTATCCATCTAGACTCTTCTGAAGTCCCAAAATTTGTTACTTCCTCTCGATTTTCCTATAACCAAAGTTGTTATCTATTGTTTATCCTCCGGTTGATCCTGGGGAGTCCTAAGTTTAGTTTTTCAAGTACGAATATCAGTTTTTATAAAATGATCAGCAAAATAATGTAAGTCCCACTTCTTTTTAAATTATATTATCAGTTCTTAAACATTGAACAGCAAAATAATGTAGATCTGATCACCCCTTATCTGATCTCACTTCATGTGATTCGCAAACTCCAAGTTTTATGTCTGTTCTAGTGAGAACAAATCATCATATAGCAGTAATATTGTATCCAGATATTCATTTGATCAAATTTTGTAGTCATTAACTCAGCATTATATCCTTGAGTGTCTTTCTATGAGAGATTTTATGTTATTGAGTTTCTTGGTGATCTTGTTAAAATCCATAGATCAATTTGTTGCTGTGGATGCTTCCTTTGCATCATATGGTATAAACGTCAGATCATCGACATTTAATCCTTCGAATATTTCGTTTTACACGGTCATAAATGTGTACCAAATTCCTAGTTGTTATAAAATGATATGTAAAGTAATGAAAATCTGGGGTGATCCATGACTATTCAATTTTAGCAAGTCTGTATATACTGATCATGCGAATCTAATGAGCGGATAAACTGTCATGTTACATTTATTCCCAAAACTGAACTTTTATTATTTTCTTAATGAACTGTGGGCGAATGGATATATCCTCGTAAAATTGTAATAAACTTAAAAAACATGTATTTGAAATTAATGAAATGCTGGTCAGTTGATTGACCTTCATTATAATATTTAATTAAATGTTACAAATTAAATAGCCAACTCAATAGGCTACACTAGTTACTTCTCTAATATTTAATAGAATTCCTACAATACAATATAATCTTTGACCAAATTTGTATAAAATATATTGTGGTATTCTTTTTTTAAGTTTTGGAACGTGTTGCTAATAAATCAAAGACTAAATATTCTATGTGGTTTTTTATTTATTTATTTCAATTTAGTTTTATAACTTTTTGCTGAAAAAAGAATCTCTGATTAAAATATATTATTGTACTGTTGTCTTATTAAGTAGTCATTGTACATATCGCATGTTTCTTATTCTTTCTTCATCAACAACTTAATTAACATTTTAACACTTAAGCATTAAAAAAATATAAGTTTTTTTTTCCAACTACTTATTGTACAAATACGTATTTTTGTATACTAATTTATTTTTGTTTTATTTAAATTTAAAGTTATGTGTGTGAGCGATCGTATCGCTTAATGATCGTTTTGCAATTGTTGAATAGTTGCAGAGGGCATTTCAGTTAGAAATAAGGAATTGATTTTTCATTAACCACAGGAGGGGGTGGGGTTTATGATCAAAATTATGTACATGGCAACAAATATAGATCTTATGAACTAAATATGTATATCCAGCACCATTTGATTAATACTAGTTAAACTAGAATTGATTGCAGAGGTGGAGTTAGGTTTATGGAATATTAAAAAAACCTAATGATCAGTATAAAAATAACCCCATCTCTTGGCAACTGAAATGTATGTGTTATTTGTATGCTAAATTATACAGTGTTTAAAAAACTAGACTACAAGTAGCAGTAGCAACGAAAAAACACAAGTAGTCTAGTTAAAAAATTATTAATGAAAACTCGGAGTCAATAATTACTACTGCTACCTTCACATTTTGGTAGCAGTAGTTGTAGTAGTACTAATAAAAGAAAAATTTAAAAGTAGCAGAGTAATTTATTTTCTATTGCTACCTTAAAAAAGAAAAAGTTTTGATGTAGCAGTCATTAGTTTTTTATTAATTCTGCTACTTTTAAAATTTAGTAGTAATAGAAGTAGCAGTTGAGGTAGTAGAAGAAGTAGCAGTTAAGTAGCAGTTGAAGTAGCAGCTAAGTAGCAGTTGAGGTAGCAATAAAATAAGTCAAAAATAAAAATCTTCAACCAAAAAAGTATATTATGTGTTGTTGTTGTGAATGTATATTTGTGTAAGTTGGTCGTGTTGTAAACAAAAGTTCGGCTTTTTTGTTATACACACAGAAAACACGATATTTCTGTTAGCAACACGAACATCTGAGACGAATAAAATCGAATAATTCTTTCAAACTCTCTCAAAACAAAAACAACACACAGTGTTTAATTCTGTCAATTTTGGTGTTATGACTGAAGATTTTCTTTTTTGACTACTTTTATTGCTACCTTAACTGCTGCATCAACTGCTACCTTAAAAATTAAAACTCGATATAGAGCAGTAGCAATGATTTGTTTTTTTATGCTACTACTCCATATACAATTCATGTTTTATTACTACTGCTCTGTTAAGAGTTTTATATTTTGAAGGTAGCAGTTGTTTTAAAAAAACAAGAAAACGAAAAAAGACAAATGCTACTGCTACCGCTACGTACAATTTTTTGAAGCAGTAGTTGTAGCAACAGTTAAAAATTTGTTAGTTATCGTAGCTTTTTAAACACTGAAATTATATTGTTAATAGAAATATATTGTTCAATATAAATATAAAACATACATAACACTGTGCTACAGTAAAAATTAATAGATATGTCTACATTTTAAGCATGATTGAAGAAATACCTTTAAAGTCATCTATTTTTGGACTCGTAATAAATACTGAATTTAAATTTTTTTTCATGTGATCGAAAAACAATTTTCGAAGTAAAGTTGTCTACAATAATTAAAAACAAGTAAGAAAGTATGGTCGGTCAAGCCCGATCATATAATACCCTACACTAAGTAAAAGAGCAAAAACATTTTTCTTTTAAAATTTCAATAATTTATATTTTTGAGTGATTTTCGGAAGTGGGCCTTATATGGGGGCTATGACCAATTATGGACCGATCACCATGAAATTAGGTCGTGTGATTTATGTCTCTATGAAAGTTTACTATGGTGGCATTTACACTTTGCCTTTTTTGGCATATAATCGTATCAACAACCAATCAGAAAAGAGCTCAAAGCAGAATATCAAAAAAAGTCTTGAACAACAAAAAACTTGCTATATGTTTAGACGTCACAATTTGTTAGTACAAAAAATTAAACATGATTTATAGTCATGACTTAAAGTCATAATGTAAATGCCCCCTATGTTGAATTTTGTGAGTATACCAACATTTTTAAGCGATTTATGCACGTTAAAGTGATTTTCGGAAGTGGGTCTATATGGGAGCTATGACTAATTGTGGACCGATCGTAACAAAATTTAGTGACATGAATTTTGTATATATAAAACTTATTTGGAGCGCAATTTATGGAGATACATTTATAAATTAAACATTTATGACCGATAAAGTCCAATTTCGGAAGGACATTTGTATGGGGGCTAGGTGAAATAATGGACCGATTTCAGCCATTTTCAAAGGCTTTGTCCTTGGGTCGAAAAAATAATATATACAAAATTTGATCGAAATATCTTTAAAGTTGCGACCTGTACTCTGCGCACAAGGTTTACATGGACAGCCAGCCAGCCAACCAGACGGACGGACATCGTTTAATCGACTCAGAAAGTGATTCTAAGTCGATCGGTATACTTTAAGGTGGGTGTTAGACTAATATTTTTGGGCGTTACAAACATCTGCACAAGCGCATAATACCCTCCCCACTATGGTGGTGTAGGGTATAACTACAGATTTGAAATTAGTGCATGCATTCATAAATATTTTTACGAAACTGTATTATCAATTTGAATTTGAGGGTCTGTAATGGCTGCTTGCAACATTCATCATGTTTATAAACATTTACATTCACCCCTATCGGCAATAACATGTGAAATTTTGTTCCCATGAAATATCCATTTCCCTCGAAGGGAAAATTGCTATCGGGAATATCATGATGAATTTTACATTCACAATAGTTGATTTTGTTCGTAACAGCTGTTTATTGTTTACAAAATTCCATCTAAAAATTTGACAACAAGGGGAATTTTTTTCACGTGAACAAAGTTGATGAACGAAAAAAGGAAAAGGGAAAATATTTCATGTGAAATGTTGATTCGCGATAGGGGTGATTATTTACTTCCATCATCCATAAATTTGATTAGTGAAAAAGAAAAGATATACATATTATATATCAACGTGTAGGAAATTATGTCCATCTTTTCATGTACAAAATTTTTAAGAATTAAAAAAATTATAGAAGACTTTTTTCAAAAATATGGGAATAAAAAATGGTAGCTGACTTTTTTTCGAAAATTTTAATTTTTAAAATGCAATAAAAGTTTTGTTTATTAATCGTTTATAATGAGACTTTACACTTATATAGAAAATTTTGATCTACATCCAAAAGTGAAAAAGATATTTGTGAATTGTTAATGACAATCCCACAATTACCAAAACAATTTTTCAAAAATCCCAAAATTGGAATTCTTTTGATTTTTGGATCTATTGAAGGCACCGAGTTCGGGGCTATGAAATCCCTTTGCGAAGTATTGAAGAACATACTGGGACATACAAAACAGGTCTTAATATTTTGAAATTTATATAAAAAATAGGTCTACTTCGGAAGGCTCTGGACCGCGCAATAATACGAATTTTGATATTATTTTGCTTTTATAATATTTCCCGAAGTGTTGTCTTTCAGAGAAATATAAATACACTATTTATCTTTTTCTTATTTTATGTATGATTTAAAATTAATGTAAGTACTTTTTTCGAAAAAAATGGTGAAAAACAACTTTTTTTATTTTTTTTAAGTTTGAATACACATAACTTTTGACTCAGTAACGTTTTTTAAACAGTTTTTTCTATTGATTATTAATAAATTTGTTGTTAATTCAAAAAAAGATACTTTAAGAAAATAGGGAAAGAATTGGATCCATTATTAGCAAAAGCAGACCGAGGTATGTAAAAAACATAAAATTTTACTTTTCAAAAGCGAATAACTCGTAAACTTTAAGAGATAATATATGGCTAAAGCAGTGTTTTCTGTAGATCTCGTCTAGTCGATTTCATATATATAAAAATCTTTTAAATTGGATCACAAAAATTTGGCATCATTTTTAATTTGTGATATACACGAGGTGCCCCACTTTGGGGCATTGTGGCTCGGCGCCCCCTTGTTATAAGCCCAAATTCAAAACTTGAACTTATCAACACCTCCTCTATAGCCATTGCAAGTTTTATTAGAATCGGTCTATTAGTTTAGAAGTTACCGATTTTTTTTCCAATTTTTTCCTCCAATCCCCCACAGTGCGCCCTTGGTAGGGTAGAAAATGCATTCCAATTTGCCAATTGTCAAAAATTTTAGTATTCAGTGATATTCTTTGAATTATTACAAATAAATTATAATAAAAATGAACTTAAGTCTAATTAAATTTTAATTTCAAATTATATAAAATAAAAAGTTCGAATAATTACCAAAAATCTATAAATCTATAAAATAAACAGGAATATTTTTAACAAAATCGATCATAAATTGTATTCGATATGAAATTTTGAAAATTAAATGCTGAACATATTACACAAAATTCCAGCAGGAAATTTAAACATTTAAATGTATAAATTTTTTTAAAGCGGATGGAACTTGCTTTTCATACCTTTGTAAAAATTTGGCTGGCTTAGGAATCAATAAATTGTGTACAAACACTAGATATTGCCCAAACCCACATATATGTTCTCAGTATGTTCTCATGTTTATTATTTTGTAGCACAGTGTAATATATTATTTAAACATATACAAAAATAAAACTAATCATAATTATTGTTTTATAGCAATTTGTTATGAAATTTGATCTTATCATTAAGTGTTGCTTATTTATTTTAATTTCAAGAAGAATATTGAAAAATTAATGCGGAAACGGTGCATTAACAATTTACATGGTGATACATGTGATGCTAATTTATAATTGTTTTAAATAAATAATTAGTACAGCTTTACAAATGAATATACGATCAATAACAATCAAACATTGTTCAAATTTAGGCCAACACAAATTAAATTAACTTTCGTTCTAATACTAATTAATATTATTATTAAAAACAAAAATAAATAATTTAGTAGCATTATGCTTCTCGCAGTAAAGACTTACAGAATAGCAGCAATGAAGCAGTAATATAAAAAAGGGGTTTTGTGTATTTCTTGCTAGAAGCATGAAAAATAGCTTCTAAATGGATCATCTCCAACCAAAATCATTTATCCATTTCTAAAATATATAAAACTATTGCATAATTTTAGAAAATCCGCTAAAAATGTATCTCCCTTACCTTACTGCTTCTACGCTGCGATTACCTAAGCATTTCAAGCAAGTAGCTTTAATAGAAACCGTAGTAAACATTGTTGAAATAATTTCCATTGTATAGATGTCACAATTTTTTTTGTCTTTATAATTCTCAAAAATGTATAAATTATTTATCAATCATTAATTTGGCTGGTACAACGCCTACAAAAATTTGAAAATACCAGTACTTTTTTATTAATGTTACTTTTGACTTTATGAAATTACTCTCGTTTTGTGACGAATTGTAAATCACAATTTAAATTAGCTTATTTATACAAAAAAAAAAATATTATTTTGAAAAATGCTAATTTGGAAATGGAAAATTTTTTAAACAATCAATTCATTTTAATTAGAAATACATTAAATACAATTTTCAGTCCATAAATTAATAACTAAATTGTTTTAAAAATTCCTCAAGTCTTTTTTAAAAAATTTTAAAATAAATTTAAAAAAAATACAAAATTTTATTATGAATTCAAAATATGCAATTCAGTTTGTGATAAGCACTACATACTCATTTATTTAAAACTAGTTGATCGCCCCGGCTTCGCCCGGTAGCATTTACTAATGTTAGTTCTTCATGTTTCTCCAACCCACGCACACTAGCCTGTTCTTACTTATTTGCAAATAAAATATCTAAATTTGTACTGCATACTTTAGGGAGCTTTTTTATTACTGTTGACTGGACTCACAAAAAAAGAATTTCGGAGTTTTAACCGGAATTGTTGAATTTTTTTTTCTTTAAAAAATCTGCCAAATCGCTCTCACGTGATGACATTACATACATGGACCATTTCATTTATATATATATAACTATTTATTCTTTTCTTTTAATTTTTTTATAATAAGCATTTAAAAACCATTTGTTCTGTTCAATCTTAACAAATAAAATGGAGGAGTGAAAGGATAATAGCTAGGTGCATTATACCCTACACCACCATAGTGGGGAGGGTATAATGCGTTACTGCAGATGTTTGTAACGCCCAAAAATATTGGTCTAACACCTTAAAGTATACCGATCGACTTAGAATCACTTTCTGAGTCGATTAAACGATGTCCGTCCATCTGGCTGGCTGGTTGGTCAGGTCGCAATTTTGAAGATATTTCGATAAAATTTGGTACATATAATTTTTTCGGCCCAAGGACGAACCTTATTGAAACTGGCTGAAATCGCTCCATTATTTCACCTAGCCCCCATACAAATGTCCCCTCGAAATTGGACTTTATCGGTCATAAATGTTTAATTTATCTATGTATCTACACAAATTTCGCTCCAAATAAGTTTTATATATGGGGCATTTCATGTCAAGTGAACCAACTTTTGAAATCGATGTCTTCCGATCGGGATGAAATTTGCACCAAGGTTAGCTCTATTGGATAGTAACTCAGACACAATTTTTCAACAACATCGGTCGAGAACTCTCTGAGTTATAGGGGGTAAAATTTTGACAATTTGGTCAAACAGGGGTTTTTTCTTATCCATGTAACTTATTACCTATTGTTCTTAGCAAAATGTGTCCCAAATAGTATAGATAGCTATTTCTTCGATCTTTCGAAAAAAAATATTTAAAAAAAAAAATAAAAAATTTTTAATATTTTTTTTCCGAAATCAAAAACTTTTTTGACTTTTAAATTTCATCCCGATCGGAAGACATCGATTTCAAAAGTTGGTTCACTTGACATGAAATGCCCCATATACAAAATTCATGTCACCAAATTTTGTTACGATCGGTCCATTATTAGTCATAGCTCCCATATAGACCCGCTTCCGAAAATCACTTT
Source organism: Calliphora vicina (assembly GCF_958450345.1). Classification (NCBI taxonomy): domain Eukaryota; kingdom Metazoa; phylum Arthropoda; class Insecta; order Diptera; family Calliphoridae; genus Calliphora; species Calliphora vicina. The sequence goes on from NC_088782.1 coordinate 64,865,869, forward strand.
AACGTGCATAAATCGCTTAAAAATGTTGGTATATACACAAAATTCAACATAAATAACTTTCATATAGACATAAATCCCTATAATACCCTATATGGTCGGGCTTGACCGACCATACTTTCTTACTTGTTAATATTAATATTGTTACGTTTTTACCTTTTACAGACGTTGGTTATTTCCTTTAAATAAACCGGATTTTTTTAATTACAAATAAAAGCGACCATTAGCTTAAAATTTTTTAACAATAGTCACTCTCTTTTAATCAGAGTATGAAAACAAACAAAACATTTCGCAAACGTTTGCAAAATGTACAAAACAAATCCAAATTTTTATATTGTATTGTACATGAACAAAAACAAAACAAAAACTTTACAAGTGACAAAGAGAGAAAACGAAACGATTAGCTTTTCACTCATCTTCATTATTTAATTTACCGTTACAATCGTACATTTGAGTACAAAACAGATAGAGAAACGTATTTTTTATTCGTTTTGTATTTTATTGTACTGTGTTCTCTATTATAATGAGTAAATCAATTACCAAACGTTTGTTAAACGTTTTTTATCAGAATGTTTCAATATTGTTCTTACTCTTTTCTTTTATAGCTGCGTACGTTTATATTAATGTACAGTTTGCGCTCATGAGCAAAAACAATACAAAATGGGACAATCATTCTCATTGATTTTGTTTGGTTTTTGTTTTATTCACTGCAAAGAACAAAACAAAACGATAGCAAACGTTTCGATTTGTTTATTTCCATACTCTGCTTTTAATACACACACTTATATAATACACTGCTAATACAGTTCATTTTAACTATAACCGCGTCTACGATACTCTGACTCTTCACAACTAAGTTCTACAATTTATATACACAGCGCCATGGCGCGCCGACTTCTAGAAGTCTCATGAATAATCTAACGGAAAAACTCGAATGTTCTATTTCCACAATGATCACCTACAAGCTTTTAAAGCTCTTCACAGCTATTGGGTTTAAAATGCGAGATGTTTTCAAATGTTTAGCTTTTATTTTGAAATATTTGTACAACATAAATTTATTCAAAGTATTAGCCATTGTTAGCTATGACCTTTTCCCATCTTTCTGACATTGATTCCGAGCCAAAAGAACTGCTCATCTTTATCCCATCCCAATATGGGATACTCTGTTCCAAAGTAAAGCGTATGCCATAGTAGTATGATGGGGCATGGTCTGAATTATAAAGCGGGGGAGGCAAAACTTCCCTACCACTTCATTCTAAATACTTTTTAATAAGTATTGCAACATGTGCCCGAACGTTGTCATGATAAAATATTACAGTTTCATGTCTGGCCGCATAAGTATTCTGGGCGTTTTTCGGCAAATGCTCGCTTCAAACGAATCAGTTGCGTTGGGTATAGGTTCCATGTGATGGTCTGGCCAGATTTCAGCAGCTCATAATAGATAGGACACTTTTGCTACCACCAAATTTGGCTTTGGTATCGATTCAGCTGGTTGGCCGGGCTTCACGTACGATCTCTAATGCTTCGGGTTATCGCAATGGATTCATCTTTCATCGCAAGTAATGATTTGGAGCAAAAATGATTTTCTTTTATAGCGTTCAAACTTCATTTTGGACATCCAAAATTGCCTTTCAAGGTCTCTCGGGTTCAATTCATATGGCACCCTGGCTGGCCTGGGCGATCATTGTCTTTCGTGAACCGAACAAAGCATCTCTCGCACCTTGAATCTGATGGAACACATTCACCATAAGCTTTGGTGAGGAATACGTGAGCTTCAACGGCACTTTTTTTCAAATTAAAGATGTAAAACAAAACCTCCCGCATATGACGCATTGTTGGAACAAAATTCGACATTTTGGAAGCAAAAACAATCTTGTTCTTTACAATTTAGTCTTCAATAACTAAGTGAGAATAAATGGCAGATATGTACTCTTCAAAATGACATACATATAAGTTATTAAAAACTAAAAACGTTAAAAAGATACGCCATCTATTGTAATTCGCTCATTTTTAAGTCATACACCAAATAATATTATCATACTTATAAATAATGTTAGTAACAGCGTGTTATCAACATTGCTGATAATTAGAAGTTTCTACTGAAGGAAATGTTTAAAAACAATGTTGCAAGCAGAAGTTACCGACCGTTAAATTCAAATTCATAATGCTGAAAATAAACAAATTATTTCAATCCAAGTCCTTAGTATTTAAATTTTAATAGTTTTATGGTTAAACAATTTATCAGACAAATGTGGACTTTAGATAATCATTTGGGGTATTCACACGGTCTGCTATTAGACATATTGTCCTAATGTCCTAATATATTATAATATTTGTTGTTGTGTTTTAAACAAAAAAAGTATTATTTTATGACAAAACAATAAACATAGTTAAATACTCTCATTAGTTTAGAACTTTTTTGCTTGAAACACAACCAAAATTTGTTTAAACCAAATAGTAGACCGTGTGAATACCCCAATTGTATATAAATTTAAAGATAAATGAAAAATAAAAATTTTAAATAGCAATTTTAACTTTGTTTTATTCACTTCTCTCTAAGCAATAATAATTTTTATTTATTATAACACATTTTAATAATCTATGTTTTAAATTAAGTTTCGTTCTTAATTTAAAATAATATTTTCAATTAGGTGATTAATGATAAATTGAAATATAGCAAAAGTTAATTATATATCATATTTACTATTAATTAGGTATATTTAGCAATAAAATTGATAAATCACCGCAACATCTTGCATTAAAGACAGCTTAAATTGCTTTATTCTTTACGCCAAAGAGTTAATCAAGATTTAGTTTTTTTATATGAAGACTTTACTATTTCATTAAACTCTTTATTAAACATCCTCTTCAAAAACTTGGATTACCAAGTAATGGTTTTTGACATTTTTGGAATTTGATTTCACCGTCAATTCTAATTGAAATATTGAACAAGTAAGATGGTTATATTCGGCTCTTCCGAATCTTGCCTACCCACCATCAATATGTGATAATAAAATATTTTTCAGTTATACGGGTTATATGGGATATAAGGTCCATTATGGACCGATCCTCACAAAAGTTGGTAGAAAGAGTTAGGTTCATATAAAATTTGTTTATGTTGTTATGTTTATTTTGTTTATTATAAGACAATTACAAATGTTCAAGTCATTTTCTAAGGGGGACAATATATGGGGATGACAAATATTATCCGAATTTCCCAATACTTTGCAGTATAATTTCAGAGTACTTAACTAATTTGTGCTAAGTTTTATCAGTTTTAATACTAAAACAGTATTCCGTGATGACATTTATATGGTGGCTATGTGAAATCATGAACAGATATTGCCTATTTTCATTACGAAACAAACATTATCAACAGAGAGTATTTGTGAATGCTAGGTCCTTTAGTTTGGGCCCTATCATGTTTTTAACAAACAGATATAGCTAGATCGTCCCAGAATTTCATAAAGACCCAGAATATATATACTTTTGTTGGTATGCGATGAATATTTTGATGTGTTACAATCGAAATGACAAAAACAATGTACCCCCACCTTTTTTGATGGTGGAGGTGTCAGAAAGTAAATAATTCATGAAAACAAATATCAAAAATTATGTTTTAACAAGTAAGAGAGCTATATTCGGCTGTGCCGAATCTTATATACCCTTCACCAAATTATACTTTAAAATAAAAATTTTAAATATTTTTAGGTAAACAAAATTTAAATTTTTTTCCAGTTGTTTTTTCGAAATTGTTTTTTAAATTTTTTTTAAATTTTAAAATTTTATAATTTTTTTTTTAATTTTAAAAAAATTCTTTTTATTTAGTTTTTAAATTTTTTTTTTTTAATATTTAGTGATTTTGATTTTTCCGATTTTGACCCATTGTAGGTCCAACTTACTATGGTCTTATATACGTCGTTGCACAGGTCTTTGAAATATCTATCATTAGATATCCATATTGTCTATAATAATGATTTAGTAATCCAGATATGGGTCAAAAATAGGTCAAAAATCGAGGTTGTCCTGGTTTTTTCCTTATATCTCAGCCAGATTTTAAATAGCAACCGAGCCGGAAGAATTTCGGAGATATTGATGTATCATTCGTGTAAGTTATTTGGGGGCTTCAGAAAGTTGATTTCAACACACAGACGGACAGACGGACATGGCTATATCGACTCCGCTATCTATAACGATTCAGAATATATATATACTTTGTGGGGTCGCAAATGAAAAATGTAGAAATTACAAACGGAATGACAAACGTATATATACCCTTGCCACTCATGGTGAAGGGTATAAAAATCACGCACATGAATTTTCGCGTTCAATTCAATTTTCATGTATTTCTAAAGCAAAAAAATGTCCCAAATTGTTTAAAATAAAACGAATTTAGTGTTTTGGACTTTATTAAATAGAAGAGAGTTTAAAGATTATTTTAAAATAAGAACCCAGTAAAAAAATAGCATCAAACTCAAAAAAATGCAGACATCGACATCAGTTTTCTAACAGATGTGACGATTTTACATAATTTTGACTATTTTTATACCATTCACCTTCGTGAGAAGGGTATATATAAGTTTGTCACTCCGTTTGTAATTTCCACAATATAATTTTCCGACCCTATAAAGTATATACATATATTCTGGATCACTATCGATAGCCTTATAGATTAAGCCATATCCGTCTGTCTGTTGTAAATAAATTTTCTGAAGACCACAGATATCTTCGGGATCCAAATCTTCAATAATTCTGTCAGACATGCTTTCGAGAAGTTTCGTATTTAAAATCAGCAAAATCGGTCGACAAATGGCTGAGATATGAGGAAAAAACCAGGACAACCTCGATTTTTTTACCTATTTTTGACATATATCTGGATTACTAAGTCATTAATATACGAATTTTTTTTTTCATCAAAAATTTTTTTTTTAAATTAAAAAAATGTTTTTTTAAAATTAAAAAAAATTTTAAAATAACAATTCGAAAAAAAAAATTACCAAAAAATTTAAAAAACAATTTTTGAAAAAAAATTAATTTTGTTTACCTTGAAATATTTAAAATTTGTATTTTGAAGTATAATTTGGTGAAGGGTATAAAAGATTCGGCACAGCCGAATATAGCTCTCTTACTTGTTTTGAGAAAATTTTGTGATTTTACGTTTTCTTTTGTAAAATCTCTAACATGTTACAATAAATTCAACCGCCTTTTAGTCCAGACCTTTCCCCTCTGATACTCTTCACTCCATCACAGAGTATCCGAAATTGGCTTGATTCTTTCTTGACCTCAAAATATGAGCAGTTCTTTTGGCTCAGAATCCATATGTTGCCAAAAAGATTGAAAAAGTTCATTGCTAACAATGGCTAATACTTTGAATAAATTTATATTGTACAAAAATTCCGCATTTTTAAGTCATACATAGGGTTTTTAATTTCCCGACCTGTTTTGATTCCCGGTAATCGGTAAAATTTATCTCTACATTCCCGGGTACCCGGCTATTCCCGAAATGTATAACAATACTGTAAACTATGAATATTATAGCAAAATTTAATTATATATAGAGCTTCGTATTAATTAATTAATTAATACAATTTGAACTTAATTCACTAAAATCTTAATCCGTAATTCCCTTTCATTTCATAAATCCATTCCCAATTTCCAATCATTTAGTTTCTTAAAAGCTTCATTTAAATTGAATTAATTTTAAAGTTAATTAATAACAGAATTTATTCAAACTTTGAATGATTAAATTTTTGTTGATTCAAATCTACTAAAAATTTAAAGTTAAAATGATTTTTCTTCATTCAGTTTTATTTAGCTTTTAATCATTTTCAAAATGATTTGAAAACAAATTTCTTAAGCCTTTTAGTAAAAGGAATGAAAAAATGCATGTTGATCTCGAAAATTTCCAAATTATTGAATTCAAAGGTGAATTTTTACAATACAACATATGCAAAACACACTCATTATAAAGCTGTCATGTTACCTAAATAGCCAAAATCAATTTTATACTTGAAAGTACCAAATGGTGTGCCGTCATCAAAAGTAGGGGCCTTTGTTCTACTAGTGTTTTCTGGAATAATTCGCACCGGTCAATCTTGGCATTGAAGATTATTCACCTTTATTTCTAGATGGTGCAGTTTTCCATATGCTTTTTTAAATGTTCATTCGAAAAACCCCGAATAAATAATAATAAGCGGTCTATTATTGCGGAGATACATATTGTTACGAAATTGTACTTGAATTCAAATATAACGATTTTAAGGGCTGATTTAAAAGTAGCATAATGCTTTCAAATAACAGTGCTGTAATAGCAAACTGTGACATATCTGTGGGCATTATTAAACAAAAGCTTTCAGTTGATTTGATCGTAAGTTGGCAACGCTGTATTCGAATTCGAATATTCAGTTAAAGAACATTGTAGAAAGTACACCACAGATGGCGTATGTATTAGTAAGATCTAGAATATTCGAACTTTGACATTTAATGAGCAATTTAGAGTGCAGATGGCAGTGTTATAAATAGTGGCAGAGGTTGCAGTCGTTAGTGAGTTTATCAGAGACGCTTTTCGAATAAACACCAACTGAGTGCCTTAAAGTGTGTTGTGTTTTTCAAGTAAATTCGTGTACATTATAAATTGTGTCTGTATTTCTGCGAATTTACAAACGTGTGTAAAAAACATTGAGTGACTATTCAATTCTGTTGTTGTTGTACATTTTAAATAAAGAGTTGTTACAATTTTTAAACTACTAAACGGCTTTTATTTGCAATCAAAAGTATCCGGTTTATTTAAAGGAAATAAACCAACGTTTTGAAAAGCTTAAAACGTAACACTATATTTGTACAAATACCGATTTATTCTGACAGCACTGACAAATTAACGGATTTCCTAAAAAAATATTACTCTTCTCTCTTAAATGCGTTATAGAATTGTTCACCTATTCATTCTGCATTATCATTAGGAAACTTTTCTTGCGGCTAGTCTGAATTTAATAAAAACCATAAATACTTATGAGTAAAATATTCTTACTAGATATAAATTAAGGGTCCGTTAATTTAAGAAATATGGGTTCACTGTCCGCCAGACTCTCTGGACAAGTAACTAACTGAGTGACAAATGTACATATATGAACTTTATTAATACAGAGTTCACAACAGCAAGTACTTTTTAATTTACATATTTTTGAAATATGCACATATTTTGAGCAAATGTTGAATGATGACAATAAATATTAATGCAATTAAATATCATTAATTAAAGTTTAATGAACTATTCTTAATAATTAATTTATTCAAATTTGTTTTGTTTTTTTGTTTGTTTTGCAGACGCACCAGTTATTTTGACATTGCCCCATATGCTGGGAGCCTCGAATGAATATACGAAAACCATACGAGGACTAAATCCGGATGCCAAGAAACATCAAACATTTGTTGATGTGCAACATGTATGTAGTAGGAACACACACAAACAGCCATTCCCAAAAACACACACACTTGTTCTCATTAATTTCAATTAATTTTGTAATGAAAATTAATTAACGACATTAATTAAATTTGATTTTCTCTTCTCTGTTTGTTTTTGTTTTCATTGTTGCAGCTTACGGGCGTTCCGCTGCAGGGTGGCAAACGTGTTCAGTTTAATATGTTTCTGAAGAGCATTAATCGTATAACGATTACGGAAAATCTAACAACAGTTCTAATGCCCGCCATTTGGGTGGAAGAGGTGAGTGTGGGTTGCATTGCTTTGTTTTGCTTCGCAGCTGAAATGTGTTACAAAATTTCTATAAAATTATTAAATTTATTGTCTTGTTTTCTATTTTCGTTGTTGCTGCGCTGTGCAGGGCATTGAGTTGAATGGGGAAATGGTGACATTTTTCAAGAAACGTCTCATCAATACACTGAAAACGTTGAATGTTGTGCAGTGGGCTGCGTTGTTTGGTGGCATTGGAGTGGCCTTTATTTGCTTAATTTATTATGTGGTACGTCGTCGAAAACCGGCTGCTGTTGTGGAAGCACCTTTGAAATAAAAATAATAATCATTATCATTTATATGTTTGTTTTCGCATTTGCCAGCCCCTAAAAGTGGCTGGACAGCTTCATACGTGACATTTTTCTATAATAAACATCTTGTTGTTATTGTTTAATTAATAAATTAATTATTTGTTATAGTGTTATTAATTATTATTATATTATATGTATGTATATTATTTTTAAGTTAAACATAATTTAAAAAGAAAGTTGTTAATGATATTATATTTTTTATTATATTTGTAATTTTAATTTAAATATAAAAATATTTTATGTGATTTAGTGTATTTTAAATAAAAACAAATAAGTATAAACAAAAGTCTTTTATTTATTTAATTAATTTTATTAAATTAAAATCTATGTTTTTTTAATATCCGGTTAAATGTGTAAATATGCCTCGACTATGACAAGCTCTTAGAAAAGCTCTTAAACCATATTATCGACAACCCATTCAAACAGTGTGTGACCAAAAACAATTTTGTTACTGAGGTTAGGAACTGCTGGATATTCTTGTAGTTAACTTATTAATTTCTAACTGTAAGGTGCTTGTCTTTGCTAAATATTAGCAAAGACATAATACAATTACTCAATACCTAAACCATTTTTTATATATGAAGTTTATGAGCTGCTTGATTGGAAGGTTCATCAAATTAATCACATAAAATGCAAAATAACGTAAAATCATTTCAAAAATGTTTAAAGTGAAGGAAAAAACCATTGTAAAATTAAAAATATCTATGTATAAACTTAATTTCTCCCATTTGATCGCTAAACAAAATGACAAACACATTTCCAAATTAAAATTTAGCTTTTTTGTATTATTTCATAACTTATTCATCATTATATATCAAACATTCTCATTTTGGTATTTTTTTTGTTACGTTATTTTGCATTTTAGATATACATACATTATAGTTTACAAGATATTCGCATTTGAAAATTTAAATTTCAGTTGATCCATTTATAAGTATTTTTTTTAAACCTGTATGAATGCCCTAATCGATTATTTGACAATTTCGATCGAATAATTAACTATTCGATCGAAATTAAAAATTTTATTCATTCGAATTATTTTGTGCCTATATTATGGCCATTAGTCGAAAAGCAAGTCACAGATTGTGTCATGTTTCCAAATTAAGAACTTTTTGTTCAGAGTTTGTTTTTACTTATCCAATTTATAAATGTATCCATATTCCTAGTTTTTTGTCATTCGCAGTTGAAACTAAAGTATTGTATGCGTTTGGTACTTAACACATTGACTGCCACGTCGGACACATATGTGTGACACTGCACTATGCGGTTTACGCCACGTCGGACACATATGTCCGACACGACTTTTATTCTCTCTAGCCATGTCAGACAATAGTGCTGGATTTTAAGAATTTTTTCGATGTTGTCTGGAAGTTCCTCATCAAAACTGTAATCTTCACATTCTTCATCACTTTCTGAACTTGTACTCAGTATTTTTTCTAACTCAGTATCCCATAAAAAATTCTTTTTCGCCATTTCGTAAGACCCTCTTATTTATAAAAAAAAATCTGTTTCTAAGCAGTAAATATTTCTGACAATAGCCTAAATTCCAATACTGACGTTTTCGATGAGATTACGCAAAGAAAATGCTGTGGCCCCCAGCATCTTATTTGTTGAAAGTGCCTTGGCAGTAGGGTATTCAATCGATTAACCGTTAATCGGTTAACCGATTAATTTTTGTCGGTTAACTGTTCGAATAATTTAAAATTGACGATTTTCAAATAACGAATAAACCGATTAATTTGTGTCGATTAACCGAAATGTCTCTTTTTTGCACTTTATACAGAATTATTTTTTAAAATTTAATTTCTTAACTCGTGAACATTCCCTTCTATAGTTATTTGAAGTATAGTACGGAAACTGAAACTAAGGAATTTGGAAATGACATTTTTTCTAGAATATTCTATGATGAACTTTGTGATAATGAGTTGAAGGACGACATGGTAATAGACGAAACTAAAGACATTACTGAAACGAGTCTTTAATCAGAACTGAACGATACTATTAAAGTATTCAAAATCTAAAAAAATATGCTTAGAAAAAACTAAAAAAAGAACTGAGAAATTGGATACTTTTTATCGTGCCTTATTTTCTATTTTTCCAAATCTACAATCAGTGAGGTACTTTTTACAAGTCAAGTTTAATTAAAACTAAAAAAAATCGTTTAAAATTTAAGCATTTAAATTACATTCTTTTTTTAAAAGATTATTTTAGACGATCTCCTTAAAATCTAAAAAAGGAACTCACATGTGTATATTTTTATTTATTGTTTTGTTGAATTATTATGTTTTGTTTGTTTTTTATGTTTTTGTTCTTTTTAGTAAGAAAATGCTTATATAAGTATACAAAATTCGTGTTTTTCTTTTCAATTTAAAATTAAAATAGAAATTATTCGGTTAATCGAATAACTTAATATTAACCGATTATTAACCGATTAAATCTAAACCCCGATTAATTATTTGCTCGATTAACCGATTAATCCAGAAACCCGATTAATTGAATACCCTACTTGGCAGTCAATGTGTTAAGGAATCAGTCATGTGTAGTTTACAATTCTGCTGATGGCAACACTGCAACTTCGTGTAAGAAACACTATTATCTATTATGCTTTAAATGTAAGGCAGTGTATGTAGGTAATGTGTGATAGCACCGGCAATGCAGTGTATATATGAAAGCAGTTTCAATATATTACAGACACATAAACAAAGAACAGCATTGCCAGAATAAGAGTTTTTCTTTCACTTGAATTACACTGTGCTAGTTGATTATAAAATTACCATTAAGATAGGCCTAATATGTTTTTAATCTTCGCAGTCGTTTTAGGTATATAAATTTTTTTGGCAAACAAAAAATTATTTTTTAGCAAAATTTCGAAATTTTTGTTTTTTAAAACGGCATGAAAAATTGGCAAATGAAGCTAAGCTTTTAATTTTTTCTAAGCATGTAGAAATTAAGTTCCAAACAAAACAAGATCTATATGACTAAAATCTGTCCAGATTTTAAAAACAAAATATAAAGCAAATATCCCCTAATAAGATTTTAAAATTGTTTCCCATATTTTTTACAAAAATTCTTCTGCAAATTTTTTAATTCTTAAAAATTTTATACATTTTTGAAAAGAAGACATAATTTCCTATACGTTGATACATAATAATATACATACATATACAGTGAGCCTCAAAAGTGAGTAAACAGCAGCGAATTTTTTGATTTTTTAAGATCATGAAAATCATTATAGTCCGACTTAAATCTATATTTTTCACAACCAAAGATATTATTCAAGCCAATCTCTATCAAACCGAAACTTTAAAATTTTAATCATGGATAAATTTTAGAATTTTCATTATCTTAAAAAATATCCAATAATTTTTGGTGTATACTCATTTTTGCGGCTCACTGTATATCTTATCTTTTCCACTAGTCAAATTTATGGATTCAAATTAACAACAAACAGAAAATTTACAAAATCCTGCCGTTTTGTAATCTGGGATACGCATCACTATGGATCAGAGTATCCGAAATTGACATGATTCGTTCTTGGCTTCAAAATATGAGCAGTTCTTCTGGCGGAATCCATATGTTGCCAGAAAGATGGGAAAAGGTCGTAAAAACGCTTTTTTAAGTTATATACCCATTAATATCTTTAGAAACCAACATTCAGATTTTAGATAGACTATGTAAAGGAGTCAAAGTAACAACAGTTTCTATATTTTGTTCCATTCAGGAAGCGACAATAACATCTGTAACAAAAATTAAAACTTATCAGTAAAAGTGTAGCAGCTGGAACTAAAACGAGTCTGAGTACATCTTCATACATTCGAGACATTACAATTGAAAATATAATCAACTGCAAAAAATATCATTTCCGGCCAGTCATGGTTGGTTTGAAAAATTTAAGCAAAGTCATTCCTTACATAATCTAAAATTAAAAGGTAAACAAGCTTCCGTTGATATATATCCCGAAAAATTCATACACTCCTGATCAAGTCTTTAACGCAGACGAATCGGCCCTGTTTTGGAAAAATAAACTGCCACAGTAAACTTTTATATCAAAAACTAATCAAAGTGCAAATCTTCTAAAGAATGCATAACAATTAGTTTTTGTTCCAACGCTTCCGGCGATCACATTATGAAGCCATTGGTTATTAACAAATCACAAACGTCACGTTACATGGGTTACGGCCGCTGTTTTTAGTGAGTGGTTTCATAATATACATTAAGGGACAAAAAAAGTGTTCACGAATAGTTGATATTTTAGTTTACACATTATTTCTTGCACATAACAACTGATCTAATAATATTTTCCTTTTGTTAATTGTTAAGCACTCTATTTACTATTAGCTGGTAACCCACTCTGAAACTAACGGAGCTTTTAAACGTTTTTTGAATCACATCTGAACGGAGTTACATATGAACAGTATTGTCCCCCAATAGATTTTGTGAAAAATTCAATTAAATGTTGATATTATGAAGAAAATTAAGTAAATAATAAACCTTTTAATTTCTTTATTAAAAAAAATACAAAATAAACCACATTATTTTAACTTTTTTTGTTACTTTACAAAGCTGTAAATTCAGTTTTGAAGATATACAAAATTGGGCTTCGTACCGATTAATTGCTAAAAAAAATACAAAGTTTCTATCGGACTTTACAATAAAATAAAAATACAAAATAATTTATCAGTTCCACGATATTGTGGTGGTCGTCCACAGAATCTATCTATCACAAATGCTGCAGTTAGAGAGGCCCATGGAGTCAACATCGTACGGCTCGATTAAAGCTCGCTAAATCGTACGAAAACTTCACCATTGTCGATTGGAAACAAGTTACTTGGTCTGATGAAACTAAAATTAATCGGGTGGGTCAGAAGACACACATTGACTTGGGTTGTTAAACGCGTTGAGATACATGATCGCAACATATGTCAAACTATGAAATTTTAGGGGTGGATTAATCATGGTTTGGGGATGTTTTCGTGACAATGAGACCGGTATACTTCGGCGTATCAATGGTATTATGAGTGCCACAGACTGTATTAGCATCTCCCGAGTCTGGATATATTCGGTGTTGAACGTGGTAAACAAGAAATATTTATGCAGGACAATGATCCTAAGAGCACCGCGAAAATAACAAAAAAAATATTTTGTTGATAACGAAATCAAACTGCTCGAATGGCCTTCCCAGTCCAAAGATTTAAACCCCATCGAGCACCATTGGACAATTTTGAAACGGAAAATTTTTGCCGAAAAAGACTTTCCAAGACCCGTAGTTGAATTGAGGGAGCGAGCCCTTCTAGCATAAGCCCAAACATTTCAGAAAATCTTTTAAATAGTATGCCAGAAAGAATCAAAGCTGTAAAAAAATCACGTGGTGGTCAGATAAAATATTAATTTTAAAATTACACTGTTTTTGGAACAAGGGACAAAACTGTACACATCGACTTTTGTTTTAAATTTAGAATATTGTATTTAATAGGGTTTTTACACATCTACCATCAATTTGCAAAGATGTTAACATCTTCCCTTAAGAATTACACAGGGCTGAGTGCCAACATCTTTCTACATCTTTAAAAAATGTTCCTATCTCATTTCGTTCCACCTAACATCTTTCGATTATTTTAGTGTCACCACTAATAAAATGGCATTTACATACACTGATGGACAAAAGTCACCACCATTTCCCTTTAGAATGTTTAAAGGACTACTACGTTATAAATATAATTGAAACACAAAATTTTATTTTTTCAACAAAAACAATAATTCATTTTAATTATACTTCAGTTAGAACAAGTCTTTTTAACTTAACCTAATTTACAAAAACGTAGCGCTCCTTTATACATCCTAAAGGGGAAATGGCGGTGAATTTTGTCCACCAGTGTATATTAAAAAGAATGTAAACAAATATTTGTATAATAATTAGGGGACATTTTATTTGTTTGAAATGTGCTTTTGAAATTATTTTCTTATTTAATTTGATAGTATAAAAAAGAAAACCAGTCTCAATTAATTTTGTTTTCATAAAAACAATATGATTTTTAATATTTTTGCAATTTTACTGATGGTAGATGTTAGATGTTGCAAGTGTGAACAAATCTTTCAAGTTTTCAACATCTTCCATACGTTTCGCCAAAATGTACGTAAAAAACCCTATAATCCAATTTTTAAATTTAGATTTTGTGTATTGTATAAGTTAGTAAATTGATACTCTTTCAAAATTAATTAATATTTTTCATATACATATTGAATAATAAAATTCTTCTGTATTTGTCCCAGATATTATTTAAACAAAAAGTATTTGCCATTTAAAGTGCTTCTAGCTATTTACAACGATCCAAGACTTGCAAAATGAGAATGTACAAGTTATATTTCTACAAAAAAAAAACGAGTTCTCTGATGCAGCCATTAGACCAGGGAATAATTTTGACTTTTAAAGCATTGTATATCAAACTATCGTTCAGATATGATCAAATCAAAATTGATGAATCTTTAACAGTAATGAATGCATGACAAAAATGTGCAATATTAGATTGTGTAAAGCATGTTGCATTGACTTATACTACACTCAAGCAGTCAAGACTCAATAGCTGTTGTAAAAATTCGTGGCCAGACGTATGAGCAAATGCTATACTATCTTGTCAATCCTTGGAGCATCAATATTCTGAGATAGTTCAGTTGGAATCTACAGTGGGAGGAGAAGGTTTTGATGACTTTTGCGGAGGTAATATTGAAGAATGGATGATAAATAAAGAATTAGATGTTGAAGATTTAGTAAATATGGTGATCGAAACAAGCGACAACAATTTCAATGAATGAGTTACGGAATCAGTAGCACTGACAACCAGGGACCGAAAATAATAATTATTCTTGAAATTTCTAAGGAAAAAAGCCATCACAGGATAATATCGGAGAGTCAAGTCAAGCATACCATTTTGATTGTTTTCAACTATAATTTCATAAAATAACATGCTTTTTAAATTCTTGATTTTTATTTTTTTTGTCAGAAATAATTGTTATTTTCTGATTTTTATTTTTTTTGTCAGAAATAATTGTTATTTTTGATTTTTATTTTTTTTTGTCAGGAATATTTGTCGGACTTTGAGTTTTATTTTTTTTGTCAGGAATATTTGTCAGACTTTGATTTTTATTTTTTTTGTCAGAAATAATTTTTATTTTTTGATTTTTATTTTTTTTGTCAGATATATTTGTCAGACTTTGATTTTTATTTTTATACCCTTCACTGTGAGTGGCATGGGTATAAGTTTGTCATTCCGTTTGTAATTTCTACATTTTTCATTTGCGACCCCACAAAGTATATATATTCTGGATCGTTATAGATAGCGAAGTCGATATCGCCATGTCCGTCTATTCGGCTGTATGTTGAAATCAACTTTCCGTAGCCCCCAAATAACTTACAAACATGATTGATACATCAATATATCGGGAATTCTTCCGGCTCGGTTGCCATTTAAAATCGGCCCACAAATGGCTGAGATAACGGGACAACCTCGATTTTTGGCCTATTTTTGATCTATATCTGGATAACTAAGTCATTAATATAGGCATTATGGATATCTAATGATAGATATTTCAAAGTCCATTGCAACGATGTATGTATATAAGGCTTTGACCTACAATGGGTCAAAATCGGGAAAAATATTTTTTAACCCGAATTTTTTTTTTAACAAAAAATTTTTTTGTTCTTAAATTTTTTTTTTACCAACAAATTTTTTTTGTCATAAATTTTTTTTTAACAACAAATTTTTTTTGTCATAAATTTTTTTACCAAAAAAATTTGTTTGTCAAAAATTTTTTTGTTTCCAAAATAATTTTTTTGTCATAATGACTTAGTTATCCAGATATAGATCAAAAATAGGCCAAAAATCGAGGTTGTCCCGTTATCTCAGCCATTTGTGGGCCGATTTTCTCGATTTTAAATGGCAACCGAGCCGGAAGAATTCCCGAAACTTACAATCATGTTTGTAAGTTATTTGGGGGCTACGGAAAGTTGATTTCAACATACAGTTGATTTCAATAGACGGACATGGCGATATCGACTTCGCTATCTATAACGATCCAGAATATATATACTTTGTGGGGTCGCAAATGAAAAATGTAGAAATTATAAACGGAATGACAAACTTATATATACCCTTGCCACTCGTGGTGAAGGGTATAAAAATAAAAATCAAAATCTGACAAATATATCTGACAAAAAAAATAAAAATCAAAAAATAACAATTATTTCTGACAAAAAAAATAAAAATCAAAGTCTGACAAATATTCCTGACAAAAAAAATAAAACTCAAAGTTTGACAAATATTCCTGACAAAAAAAAATAAAACTCAAAGTCTGACAAATATTCCTGACAAAAAAAAATAAAAATCAAAAATAACAATTATTTCTGACAAAAAAAATAAAAATCAGAAAATAACAATTATGTTGTGATTTTATATTATAAATGTCATAATTGTTACGGTCCCTGCTGACAACAAAAAAAATATTAGTGAAGGGCTTGAATTTGAACGAAAATTGGGAAATCATTTTTTAAAAAGTTACCGAATTATAATAATTACAAATTTCGAAATCTCTACGAACTGATGTTATCTCCAATTTATCAACTATCGAACCAGAAACGCATGAAATATTATCTAGTGACGAAAGTGATATGTCGCCTAGCAAAAAGATACGATCAGTAGTGGAAGACAGTCATTGAAGAATTGATTGATTGATTTTGTACTGGATTTCAAGTTGAAAGCAAGTCTAATTGAAAACTTGAATTATAGTCAAGCAATTGATTTATAGTTGTATTACACCTTATATCAATACCATTCTACAGTAAAAAGGAAACATAAATTTAAGCCATATGTTTTTTGTTTGAAAAATATTTGAAAAAAAAATTAAATATTAAGTTTAAAACAATTATATTAGTATTGAAGTCAAATTCCAACAAAATTTTCAAGATGCTGGAATTTTTGGTTTTTTGGTGCTTATTGGGATGTACTATAAATAATAGAGATACACATATTTGTAATTGTTTTTTGTTTAATGAACTGACATATAATATTTTGTATGATTTTCATATATTTTTTTTATTAATTGTTTTAAACACAATGTACATATTGATTTTAGTTATTTTTTATATACATACATACATAATTTAATGTACTTTAAAATAAATGAATTTTCTAAACAAAATTTTAAATTATTTCGTATTTGGGTCTTTTTTTTAATTACACGATTCTCATACAAAAATTTTCCATTTGGATTTACACGATTTTTTCAGATGTTTTGCATTTTCGATCTTCTGTAATTGTAGTTTTTTGCAGATTTTTAGTTTTTTACAGATCGTAACATGAATTAACTTTGAAATAATTTTATACTAACTGTCAAATTCTATTGCCAACACCATATGTTAACATATGGACAGCAGAAACATTTATTTGCATATACTATATTACGAAATAATTTTTCAAACTTTTTTTTAAGAAATTATGTTCAACATAAACTGCCAAATATTATTCTTTCTTTTAAAATAGTTATTTTAATTTCAAACAGAACAAAAGTAATGATTTTAAAAAAGATAAATTAACCAGAAAAATCAAGTTTCATGAATACGTATTCTATACTCCTAGAACATAAACATAAAGTTGGACGTTATTTATTATATTAAGAAATAACGGCTGCAGAAAGAATAACGTGGAGACGGCGGTAAAAAAATATTATTCACATATTTTATACAATTTAAATAATTATGGTTGGGCATTAATTGGCATAAAATACACATTTTTGACTTGACAAATATACATATTTTTATTTGTAACAATACTAGAAGTCCTAAACTAACACACACATCAAGGTCACTCAAGACCGTAAAACTTTACCTGCAATAGATAAAAACACATTTCGTTTATTTTCCTTTTCAGCTGAGTGCCAGTTGTCGGAAAATTTTAAATACAAACCTAAATTTCAGGTAGTATTTTTATGAAGTCTTTAAAATGCAGAAATAATTTTAAAGTATCAAAAAGTACTGTTTATGAGGAAAACAAATATGCAATTTATCTGTTTCTCTGTAAAATATGTGGCAATTGCCAAACAATATATTAAAATATAAAAACAAGAATGATGGCCCCTTGTTATAATACCAAGCGGCCAACGCTGCTTTTTAATAATAATTTTTACAACTCAACGCCGTAATGTTGGCCAACTATGATAAATGTGAAAAATTCTTAATATTATTAATCTATTACAATTTTTAACGCCGTCACAGAAAAAAACACCAACTATGACTATAAAATTTCGTTGTTTGTGTGTTAGTTTATGGTTTGTGTGATTGCAATGAAAAAGTGCGGGTCGCATCGAAATCGTAAGCAATTTTCTAACAAAAATCACGTAAATTTACGAAATATCTAAAGAAAATCATATGAAAAATATTCTAAAAGCATTATATTTTCAATATCTAACAAAATTTCTATGAGAAATTATGATGAAAAGTGTGAAAAATTGATTTGAAAAATTACACCTCCACGGACGGTGTGTTTGCGAAATACGTGAAAAAAGAAAAAAAATTATACGGATGAGAGAAGTAATAATTTTTTGTGTGTATGAAGAAGAAAAAATTAAAAAAAGTTTATACAGTGCCACAAAGTGAGTGTGTGTAAAGTGAAATTTATTCATTAAATTCATTATCCCGCTTTGAAGTCTCATTAAGGTTTCAAGCAACAGCGGTGATAATTTCAATAATATAGAAAAAAATAAGACCGAATCACGAATTCTCAACAAACGGGATAAAAATACAAGGTGAATAATGCATATGGAAAAAAAGTATTAGCCAAGTATTAAATAGTGTTTTCTAATTAAGGAATGGGATTGGTAACATACAATGTAAAATCACATTGATGAATGGATGGTATGGAAGTCTGAAAGACAGAAAAATTTATAGGAAATTCAGTGTGGTGGTGTTCAATTGAATTGAAATGCGGCTCTTACGAGACCATCGGTTTCTTTTTGCCGTCGGTCGTTTTTTCCATCATGTTTTTTTCGGCTTCATTCGCTGTCCGCAAAATCAATTGTATGTGTTCTGTTTCAGCCGAATCATCAGCAATGTATGTGAAGCTCTATTATCATCTACGTCTGCCCGTTCAACCAGTCTCGTTTTCCTTTTTTTCCACTTTGTATTATTGCCTTTCTTCCATCCACTTTTTTCTCCTCGTCTACCTTTTGTCATTCCAATTTGTTTGTTCGTTTATAGCTTTTTGTCTAGTTATTTTGTTACGTTTCTGTACCTAATTTTGTTCGTCGTTGTTGTTGTTGTTTTGTTTGTAATTTGGCCTTCTACATTTTCTTGGACGAAGTCAACGAATGTAATGCTAAAGCAAGTGTCAAAATATGTGTTGCCAGATGTTTTATTAAATGGGATATCGGAAATTTACAAGAAACGGGGACAATTCGTGTTCTTTACAGTGTTTTGATGTCTTAATTCATAAATTTATAATTTCTTATTTTTATGTTTTGTTTGATGGGCATAAATCCAGATCATGACAACTACTTGTATTTTAAAAATTTGATTTTGAAGATTTTGATTTATGCCATATTATCAAATTCAAAACTCAAATTTCAGTAGAAAATATCAGAAAATTTTGTTTTTGAGTACATGAATATGAATGATTATGATATAATTGAAATCAGTTCAATATGTGATAAATATTTGAATTGAAACTGTTTAGGAACTAGTTTTTTCCGTGTATAAATTGATTTTTTATAGCATTGTATAAATTTGAATCTATTTTAATAAGGATTTATTTAAATAAGAATCATACACCTAAAATGGAAAATAACGTAACAAAATCGAATGTTTGATATATAATGATGAATAAGTTGAGAAATAATAAAAAAACTAAACTTTAATATGGAAATTTGTTTGATATTTTCTTTAATGATCAAATTTTAGAAATTAAGTTTATATTATAGATACTTTTAATTCTTCAAAGATTTTATGCCCATTACTTTAAAAAATTTTGAAATGATGTTGCGTTTTTTTACATTTTAGGTGACGATATAAAGACTATCGCTCATATACTAAATGTCATCTAAATTTCATTTAACATTACTCATCATTTAAATGGAATTTTTGATAATATATACCTAGGAATGTGTAATTTATCATTCCTAGAATCTGGCAACATTTTTGAGTACACACATGAATTTGTTTACACAACTAGGTGGCGCTATATAATTTGCTTTTTTATTGCATGGAGGTGAAAGAATTTATGATGAAGATGTAGAAGGAAAACGGTGACAATGAGACAAGTCGAACAGAAAAATGAATTTGCTGTATCAGTGTTGACAATAATTGAAAATAACCTAAACTATTGAACTATTCATCATTTAAAGAAATTGAAATAATACACATTATTGCAACTTTACAATCTTCGTAATATTAAAAAATAGCTCGGAAAATATTTTATTTTTAACAACAATACGAAACGACAAAATTATAGCAAAATCTGCAAATTTTGCACATAAATGTTGTTTACCTTCAAAATAGCACTGAATTGGCAACACTAATCATTTCAGAAACAATCTGGCAGCGTTGGAATTACTTCCAATAAAAAGAGTTGTATTTTAGAGAAACTCTTTAATCTATTACAATTATTATCATCACATTTCTTTTGATATGTCGTTCGAGAAAATGGCGGCGTCGTCTTCTGCCAAATTTTTTGTACATCAAAATCAAAATAAAGCAGCAAATTTAAATTCTTCCAGTGCTGCTTCTGCATTCGCCGTTGATGATAGTGACGTTGTTGAGTTCATTGAATTTCCATTGTCAACCATCATTTGTCTAAATAACAGCAGTAACTCAAAGGCGATTATAAATATTTTCACAAAAACCTAAAGAAATTGCCAATAAATTTAACCAAATCGCAAATAAATTACGTGCTTACAAAAAACTAATTCAAAGGCAACTAATAGAAAAATGAATAATGTGATAAAAAGTGTGTAAATAAATGTGTGGTACAACAAAAAAAAAGTGAAAATTTAATATCAAAAGAAACACACAATTATCAAACCCAGTTAAAAAAAATATATCAGACCACATCTATCCCCTCAACATAAAGTAGTACATAAAGGCAACAACAACGACGGCAGCAGCTGTGGTGGCAGGCAAGGATATTGTTAGCCATTTAGCCAACCAGCCAGTCAACAATTAATTGCAACAGCCTTTGCAAATATTTTGCAGGAGACTGCAAGTGTCTACTAATTTCTGACATTGATCGTAATATGAAAAAGGGGCCTTGTATTTGGAAAATTTATATATCGATAAACAGGTATGCTCCAACCAAGAATCAAACTGATAAAAAAGTGCAAATAATTAAACTGCAATTGGACTTTCAAACAGCAGCAGCATTAACTAACGAACATCTTATTAAAGCAACAGCTTCTCTCATTAAAGTGGGGGATACTATGTATAACAAAACAACAACAACACAAATACTAGAACAAAAGCAGCAGCATAATTGTGACATTGACAACTACAATGAATAACCAGCGACAACAGGGACAGAAAATAATAACAAACAACAACGTAAAGTCAACAATATAACGGTATTCCATTAACAACATGTTTTATTTGTTGGTGTGATTATTCATCTCAATGTTTATATATGTACCTACATAGGTATGTGTGGAAGTGTCCATGGAGTACGAAATAGTTTCTCAGTGCGAATTTTTGGTTTGTAGTGGGACTATTGTAACTAGTTTCCGTCTGTAGGATCTTGATCAGTTTTGGTCATGGAAATATAGTGATCAGTTCATATAGAGTGAGATCTGTCTAATTGAGAATTTTCATCAACTGTCTTTCTGTAATTATTGATTATTGCAGCAATACTAATCATAACATACGAAATGGGCGCTAATAAAGAATTGTAATAATGTAACATCAATGTTTTATAAGCCTGGATACCTATAAATTGTGAAGAGAATGATTTTAGAGAAGACTGCATTTTCTTGAAATATCGAGACATCAGTTGATCCTCATCTACTCTTGGTATCCTGTTACCAAATTTGTAGTAATCGTTGAAAATTTGCAGTGTTTATGTTTGTAGTCATAAACACAGCAAGCATATGTCTAAAATATGGACAATTTTAGTAAATTTCCTAAAATATAGGATTTTTGGTAATTTTGTTTTACATAGACCTTTACTGGAATCTCACTATAAATACACAAGTATTATATTTTTCTTAAAAACTTAGAAATTTATGGTAGTCATTAAAATATGATTAAGGAGATTGAAAAAAATTTCGGAAATTCCGCAAATGATCTTCAAATGTGTTGTTCTAACAAATAAACAACATATGGTTCAAGATAAAGGATTTACGTTGAGTAATTCGCTACCTGTGGAACATTTTGTCAAGAATTTTCAATGGATATAAAGGATTTCTAAGTGTATTTTTAATAAATATCTGTATGTGTTTAAATGAAAAAAAGTAATTTGATGATTTCAAATCTATAATTTATTTTAATTTTCTCAAAAGATTGAACTTTGTTGTATTAAATTGTAGGTATTATTGACTTATTTTGTTGGATATCAATTATTTTTTTTTATAACCTACATAGTGGGTACATTGCGTTTGTGCAAATGTTTGTAACACCTAAAAATGTTAGTCTAACACCCACCGTTGGACTCAGAATCACTTTCGGATTCAATTCAACAACATCTTTCCGTCTGGCTAGCTGTTTGTCGCCAAAGTACAGGTCTAAGTTGTGAAGATATTTCGATAAGATTTAGCAAATGCATTTTTTTTTCGGCCAAGGACGAAGCCTACGGAGACTAGTTTAAGCCTGTCCATTATTTCATCTAGCCTCACACAATTGTCCTCCCGAATAAGGACTTTTTTCACATAAATATCTTTTTTTTATATTGGTAGCAATGCAATTTCGTTTTATATAAAAATAAATTAGATTTAAAAATTTTTTAGGTATCGATCCATATCGCTCCCATATAAGGCACACTTTCGAGCATAAATACGTTAAAATTTCGGTATCCAAATAAAATTCAACACAAATAAGTTTAAAATTAAATAATATTAAAGATTCAATCGTCTCATATGAAATATTTTGCCATTCTCTTACAAAAGCATCTGATAAATCTACCTTTGAGGTGTTTTGCGATCTATAAATGGATTGTTACAACACTATAGTTGTGTGTATAGTAATTGCCATGCTGGAATCTCTAAACTAGGGTCATATTTTCATAAGCGTATGGATAAATGGAAATGTATCCCATTCCAGTCATAGTATATTTTGATATGAATTGGACCTTGCCTTAAAAACAGCCCCACACCATAATATTGCAATCACCAATCTTGTCTTATTTGTGTACTTCTCCCATCACTGCCTCTTAAATTGTATTTGGACAGTATTCCATTTAAACGTTCTATTGCCAATTGCATACAAGTATAAATAAGAGATTTGTTCGCGGGGCGCTAGGAAACAAGACCAGCCTCATTTGCCCTACGTTTAACAATTTTAGAATATTGAAAACCCCCCTGTGAGTCAATTATAGGAATTTCTTAAACTCTTGCTATTAAATTATCATTTTGTAGTTCTACGAGGTTTTTTTTAACAAAGGTTTGAGTTTTTTTTTCATCATTTTGGAAACTGTTGATTTATTATTGTAATTTAATATTTATTTTGGTAATATCCAAAATAAAGGAGGTTGTTCAATTGTGATTCCCCTCGAAAATTATGAAAATGCAGAGAGAAAAAACGATAACATGAATAAAGAAATATAAGGGGTGTCACACATTTTTTCGGAATGGTTTCAATTGCTTAGTTTTTATACCGATCGATTTCGTTATAGACTTTTCAGATTCCGTGTAATTACTAATTTCAAAAATATTTAATGATTCTGTAGTTCTGATTTTAATTTTATAGCGGATTTTATATTAATTGATTAAAAATTTTAGAAAAACAAATAATTACAAAGAAATATTAATTCCACTTTGAAAACTGATAGTGGTTTATTCCGAAAGAAATTTTCTTTTTACTTTTTATGAAGAAGCGAAATACGAAATTAATTCCACTTTCGATCGAAATGGAATTCTGTGGCCGGCTTGATAATATTAGCTCAAAATTGAATGAAGTAGAAAACAAGCTACACTCATCCGTTATTAAGTCACTTGATTTCACCAATGAAGCAGAATATATATCTTAGCTTATAAATATGAATGTCCCCAAGTCCAACGTAGAATCGCCTGAAAAACCATTTAATCGTAAGGACTTGTATCATTGTGTAGTGACAGATGATAAGTTGCACACACAGCCTTAACTCTCCCGACATCCTCGAACATTCTACACAATTCTGGAGTATCATTGTCACATTTACTTATACTATCCCTGAAGCCACTTTATTTCTCTAATAGAGCAGAAGATATATCCCAGTTTTTAAACAGTAATGTCCCCAAGGTTATCGTAAAATAGTCGGTATAGCCCTAAAATTCTACGTAGAATTGGGTAGTGACAGATGATTTGTTGCAATGCATTAATCTCGACGAGATTCTCTCACATTTTGCAAAATTCCGCAGTGATATTGTTTGTTTTACTAATTCTAGCTCTTATTGAAGTGTGACCCACTCAAATATCTTTAAATTGCTCCTTTATGACTATAGCAGCAATCTGGTTCCTGTCATGGCTAGCTCACGCCATATGTCCCTTGAAATTTTGTAGTGGCTTTCAAAGAAGTCAAGGTATCAGCCTAGAATACGCTACATTTGTCGGCCAGTCTATATGAGTATCAGTCTTCTCTGTAAAGACAACTGTGTCTATATCCATCTTAGAATCATCTGTGAATACGAACAGTTATTTCTGGGATCGTTATTGAGTGTGTAATAACGAATCTTTATACTCTCCTTTTATAGACTGGCATTGATAATTCTGCTGCCAACTATTCAATCCACTAGGAAATTCAGGATCCTAAGAACCACTAACGAAAATTATAACCAAAAAAAAACTATTAACAAGACAGTCTTTTGTGTTAGTTATTCATTTAAAACATATTTGAAGTATAAGATTTTCTCTCTTGGAAAATCTATAAAAATTTTACAGCTTTTTCTTTGTTTCAAAATAAACCGAAAAAAATATTTAAAGTATCAGTACACTAATGGCTGCCGCAAATGCAATGAAATTGAACCTTTCATTGTGATTTTCAAAAAAGAGTAATAAAATCGTCATTTCCTTTAATCTGGTCATAATTCTTACGATACTGGAAAGTTCAAAACAGTAACAAAAATTGACAAAGACCTTATTCCGATGTATGATTTATACAGTAAAAATCTTATAGATACACTTCATCTGTTGCCCACTAAAAAAATTAGAGGTCAAAGATCACAAGTGAAATTAATAGGTTTTGTAAAGTATAGAATGTCAGAAAATGTCTTAAAGGGCTTTTAACAACTTCCAAACACGAACAAAAGCTTAAAACGTGATCATTTTTGTACTCCAACCCAAATAATTTAATTTTAATGTAATAGTAAACAAATATATCAATGTTTTTATATACATAATCCTAGTTTTTCTTATAAATTTCTTTTCTAATATTTAATCACTCAGTATATTTCTAAATAATTGACTAATTTTGTTTATTTCTATATTTAAAGGCGACAGTGGCAACTAAATGAACAACAAATTAGTTCTATTCGCAAGAACAACAACTAAAACAACAAGAATTTAAGAGAACGAGAAACAACCACAGACCACCAAAATCTTAAAACTCAATATTAAACATAGAAAAAGTGAAATTAAGCAAAACAAAATACCACATTTATAATCTACAATCATGAAACGAAACGTCTAATAATAAACAATTAATGCAAAGACAACAATAATCATAATACAAATACGTTTAATCCCCATAACGCTGAACAAGCGTTAAAGTACGGATTTGTTTACGGTAACTTTAGAAAAAACGGTCTTTAGATCGTTTTGTCGTTTGTTCAGCATAAAGATCTCAGCAAAAAGTGTTTTATAATTTTATAATAAATTATCTCTTCATCGTGTAAACAAAAATCAATATTAATAATAATAACAATAATATTAAACCAAAAGAGATACAAACAAAAAAAAGAACACTCAATATAATTGTTAAAAAAAAATCACCAAATATCCACAACAACAACAACAACAACAGACAGCAACATTTACATCTCCAACGCAATGAATTCAAGTCAACCTACACAAGCTGCACCCGGCAATCGTATTACGTTTACAAGCCAAACATTGCCCAATGGAACGATTAATATTGGAGGCGCACATGGCGGCTCGATTATATCGACGTCACAACTGCCGAATACGACAACAATCAAGACAATAACATCAAGCGCTGCTGGTCAGCAGCAGCATCATTCATTGCCCCAACAGGTACAAGTTCAGCATCATCAGGTTTTACAAACAGCCAGCCAGCAACAGGGCAATCCGTCAAATGCCCAAAACCAGCAACAATCAGTAGGTGCCACACAAACCCAAACATTAGTTATAAAATCTAATCATGCTGTCTCATTGCCGGCGGGTATTGTCTCAAGTGCACCCGGAATTGTAACTATGACCAAAACCATACAACAGGTATGGGACGATTCTTCTTCATTCAGTGAAACGAATTCAAAACAAAAAGTCCAAAATTCAAATTAACCAAAAGTAGTAGTCTGTCTTCTAACGATCAACTAGTTTCTCCTATTGATCGTTTATAAAACCAAATCAAATCTATTCAATCTCACAATATTAGAATGTTTTATAATTGGTATTTCTTAAACAAACAAAAAAAACACAACTGTAGACAAAGTCGCCTTCCTACTTCTTCTGTTTTTTCTTTATTCCAAATTGAACTGAACTATCAAAATTTCCATTTATTTTATCTTCTTCATGATTTGTAGAAAAGTCTTTGTTTAATTACAATTCCTTCATGCATTTCCTTTTAAAACGCGTATTGTCTTCAGTTGACTTAGAAATATTTTTTGTTGACTACAAAATTTCTTAATTTCTTTTTTATATATCTTTTTGATTTTGGCATAATGGGTGCATTAGAATGTGTTAGAACAAATTTATCAAACACCGCTGGTCTGTTGCTTGTTTTAATATTTTTATTTCATTTTAGATTTAAGTACAAATGTAGTTTAAGCATGCTTTTTTATACATACATACGTATTTGCTTTTTAGTTTTCTTTGAGCCATAAATAAGGCTTTCTTTTGCTTTTTATATTATTTGCTTTATGTGCATATAAATTGTAGTTTTCGCTACAAAGTATGATTATTTATTTAGTTGTAGTAATAATTTTGCAGTACGAGCTATAATAATATTTTCAAATCCACACCCAAGCTTTTTACATTCTATTTCGAAAATGTTTTCTTTCGAATCGAATTACATAATAACCCCCCTACATCTTTTGTAAATTTCAAAATTAGATGAATCAAGTTGCAGTGATATATTTGCCTATGACAAATCATTATTTTGTGGAGTAATAGAAAAGTCTGTTAGAATATTTTTTAAAAAATGAGGCCATATGTCAGTGAAAAAATGGTGCTAACTAAAAATATGTCCACTAAATCACACAATGCATCTTCAAGCTCTCAGTGATTTCGTCAATTCCATCGTGCAAACATCTGCCTAGATACCTTTGCCTGTGTCGTTGCAGCATAGGACAGATAATGTGCATAATTGTTTCATTTTCATCGAGATCCTCACGCAGCCTACAACAATTTGGAGTGTTAATGTCCCATCTGCTAGTTCTAGCTATAATTTAGCAGTGAACTGTAACAACCCCCAGTTTGGTCCATAAGGCCCTCGTCACATTACAGACTGTCCTATTTTCCCAAGATTTGTGAATGACCGCGACGTGCATTTCGGTTATGGAGGTTTTACGCCCAATAATATGACCTCTAAATTCAATCCAGATCCTTGTCTTGCAAGTTAATTCAGGGAATCTTCAGAATTGCCCAGCGACTAACACTGTATAATCAGAGTGCGTGTAGAAATCAAATCAAAGAAAAAAAAATTAAAAAATTACGGATAAAACTTTTTGTCTTTTTTGAGTCCCTAAAATATGCAGTACAAATTTAGATATTTTATTTGCAAATAAATAAGAACAGGCAGGGTTGGAGAAACTTGACGAACTAACATTAGTAAATGCTACCGGGTGTGTATGTATGTTCCATATGGACTCAAAAATGGCTGGACCGATTTTGATGAAATTTTCACGGAATCTTCAGAAAAGCCTCTTGGGTAATATTGTAAAGTTAGATTTATGATTTTCGGTATGTGATAAACAATTTTGTTAGCTCTTGTTACACTGTATATTAAAATCGAGATCGAGATGCAATATAAAACAGATGTTTTCTAAAGGCCAGCAACGCGGACCGGGTTCAGCTAGTTTAATATAAAAAGATAAACTGACTCGATTTCTAATTTTGGTTATATACAAACCTGTCACCATTTGTATCGGAATGGCTTCAATTTCCATTAGATTTTGTTCTACCATCGTTAGATTCCAATTAATTCTGTAAATTCGCAAAAATTAAATCTCTTTTTTTTAATTTTGAATTGACAATGGTTTGCTTATTATTAAATCAAAAATTAAAGTAAAGATGTTAATTAAAACTTGAAGAAAACCCAATAATATTAAACAAAATTGAATTCCATGGAAGGTGGTTTTATTCCAAAAATGTTCTTTTGTGACTAAGCAAAATACTAAAATAATTCCACTTTCGATCGGAATAGAATTCTGTGACAGCCCTGAACATTCACTAGATTTTGGAATAATTTTAATAATGAACTTGTTATTGGTCTATTTGGGTTAAATTTTTTTTGTTGTATGAATCTTTTGCATTTTGGAGCTTTAAGCATCTTTTAGTGAAAGTCAAGTTTCGGGATTGACAATTTTGCGGAATATTATTTTGTAATATACTTAATAGAGGGGATATTCAATTTAGTGACAGTGCAAAATTATTCGCAGGATACAACATGATTCAAAAGTGATGGCCTATACAAAATCCTGTAAAATTTGAATAAATTTGGAAAATTTTAAAAAATATATATTTCTTATTTTAGTCTGCAAGAAATGTCAATAGTGAAACTGCACTGACTTACTATTAACACAGTCACCAGTACTAGTGACTTATTATACCCCAGATTATGCTATTTACTATAGACATTTAACGTGTATTCTAATTAGTGTTTCCAAAAAAACCGAAGAATTTCAAATTCAAACTTGACGGGTGTTCAAGAGGATAAAGGAAAATTGGTACTTTTATAATACATTTACATTTTCTTCAAAATGGTACTTTTTGAATTTTCTATAATATTGAACATAAAATCAGGAAATTACTTTGATTTCAAACTTGGCGGGGGTTAAAGTGTGGAATATTGGTACTTTTTATTATATTAAATTAGTTTTCTTAATAATATTGAGGTAACAAAAACTATTAGTTTCGAATTTGCTAGAATACACATTACAATGAACCAATAAACATGAATCTAGAGACATGTTATCCTGAATTAGTATTAATTCACAAAGGGAGACTTTATAGTACTATTTCTTTCTTCTAATTTTGCATTAAAAAGAATGAATATTTCTATATCGATTTTTTTTAGAGAAACTGGATGAATCATTGGATGAACAAGTTTGTTTTTATTTCTAAATTTTAAATTTTCTTGGCCTTGAAAAACCGCGGTTTTGGTTAAAACCGAACACAAAACTAATTCTAATAATACATATCCAAAAATTATGACAACTGGACACTTTTTATTTTTTAATTTTTGTCGCCAAATCTAATAATATTATTGAGCTAAAATTAACTAAAACGCTTTTAGTCATTATTTTTATTTCCATATAAATATAAGAATGTAACTACCCAAATCCTTATTAATTAATGTAAACTTTAATCCTAAACATTTACATTTTTACATTTTTTTTAGCAAAATCCATATTAAATAATGTTGTGTGCACTTTTGAGTCAATATTTACAACAATATATGAAAATGTAGGAATATCCTAGAAATTTTAGATTCAAAACGAAAGCAAATGCATGCAGTAGTGTATGTTACTTATTTAATAATTTACTTTAAGATCAAATTTAATAATAATTAAAAAAAATTACCTACCTATATTGTTTTAAAAAGAAATTAAACTAATAAGTGTAAATTTATGTAATTCATCACAGGGTAATCAACCATTGCTTAATTCCATCTTACCAGCTGGTGTAGTAGTAGGCATGCGTCCTCCAACTGCCCAACAACAACCAAAGAATGTCCAAGGAAATACAGTGGGAAGAATGGTTATTGGCGGACCACATATGGTGGGAACTAGACCCCAAAGTCCAGCGGTAAGTTTTTATAATTTTTCTTAATTATTATTTATGAAATAATGATACTAAACTAAACATAAAGGAAAGTATTGGTAACAAAAAATACCTTTACTTTGCGTTAACACCTTTGGAGGGAATGATTGAATGATGGTGGTTATATAATCTCTAATGTTAACCCATCCATTTAACTAAAACCTAATAATATTTACAATTAATATTCATTTAATTTATATCTTTAAAAAATTCTATTAATATTTCTCTCCACATCCTGTGTGTGCGTGTATGTGTACGATGATACATTTCCCAAAAAATTTCCTTCCTTTGATTTTGTTCTATTTTTTTTTTCGTTTTTGGTTTATTCGTAGATAACATTAAGTACACTAACCCCGGGACAGACGCCTGCACTCATTTTGAAAACTGAAAATGGATTTCAATTATTGCGCGTAGGGACGGCTACGTCGGGTCCGGTGACACAAACAATTGGCACTAATTCCACAAACCCACCACAAATACGCTTGCAAACTGTTCCAGCTGCTGTAAGTAGATTCACAGGGCCACCTTTAGCACTACGTAAAACGATTGTAAGATCATCCACTTCCACCTCCACTACCACCACAACCACCCATCACCACCACCACCAATCGCAACAACAGCAAACGCAACAACAGCAACCGCAACAACAAGTAAAAAAACAACATCAGCAACAGGCAACAACTACATTGAAACAGATTAAACAAAATGTAATTGTCACTCGATTCTCCTCTAACTTTCTTCTCTCTACATCCTTTATATACTTTGTTTTTTACTTCTTGTCTCTTCTCCATTAAATAATACTCGCTTCGTTCTTTAGAAAGAACGTTGGTTGATTTGTTTCGTTACGTTACTTTAAACTTATTTTGAGTACATATTTTGATTTTTGTTTCTATAATACGAACGAGTATAATTCTGAAATTTGTATGAATTAAATTGATTGATTGATTCTTTGTTTTCTTTCCTTTTATATACCATAAATATAAACATACATTTAGTAATTCTTCTGAACAAAATATGTTGCCTTTGATTTAGTTTTCTTCTTATTTCTTTTTGCGTGAATTTTTTGCCGAAAATATTGCATTTTTCCAATATTTCAGTTTACGCTCTCTTAATTTAGTTTTTAAAATCTTATTATTACGTGTGAGTGAATGCAAATCGGGAGAAACAAAAAAAGAATATTTTTGTTAAGAGATGATGTAAAAGTTTTTTTAATTGTTGTGCTTTTTAGTGGAATATTGATTAATTAAAAACTAAATTTAATTTCTAGTTTTTTTTAGTTTATTTTTGTTTGAGAAAAATATTGTTAGATTTCTTATATTTGAAAACAATTATACTTTCGTCTTAAATGATCATTATTGTAGAATTTTGTTAATTTATTAATAAATTATATGATTTAATCAAGATAAAGTAGATATTTGTCTATATACTTGCGAGTACTAATATTTAACGTTTGAAAATCTAACTTATAATTAGCTTTCGAAGCTCATAACGATTGACCCATAATTTTATTGAAGCCTACATTAAATATAAAATAATTAACAGAATCAGTTAACAAATTAAAACAAGTATTTAAATATTTTTAAAAACGAAATATATTTCTGAAGCAAAATAATTGTATAAGTTCGAATTTAGCATGTCCTATAAATAAACTATCCAATTAAATATATATAATGTTTTTATAGAAAAATATTAATTTAATTTTTTTTACAAATTTTAAAAATTCCAAATTATGCATGCACTATAAATACATAATCAACCAGATATTTTAGAGTTAACTATCAATAAATACAAACTAAGCATTTAAAACTTTCGTAATTGAGTTAAGTTTTCGAACATTTAAAATATTATTAATATTTTTAGTTTACTAATAACACAAATTATTCATATTTTTACAAATTACTAGTTTCAATTCAAAACTGTATGTTCGAAAATGTGTAAAAGCTTTAAATGCATAAAATATTAAATATATTCAATGTTATTGATAGTTTAGCTTAATTTTCCAATTTCGAAATTATGTTCGAATTTTCGAATGTTTGAAAAAGTTGATATTTTTAACGTGTTATTGATAAAAAATTCATATATTCACAAATTCTTATTTTCTACTGAAAACTGTATGTTCGAATGTGTTGAAAAAGCTTTAAATTCATAAAATATTACATATTTTCAATTTTTTTGAGTGAGTATACTCAAGACATTTTAAAAGAAATAACATGGAATAATTTTAAATTTCGAAAATTAGAAATTTTGAAAAAGTGAAATTAATTTCGTATTTCGCTTCCTCAGAAAAAGTAAAACGAAAATTTCTGTCGGAATGGAACCACTTTCAGTTCTCAAAGTGGAATTGATATTTCTTTGTAATTACATATGTATTTGTTTTTCTAAAATTTTTAATCAATTTCTGTATCAAAAACTTCACTTTTGTTTCAATATACAAAACGCTGTTAAATTAAAATCATCCGAACAAAATGTGTGACAGACCTATTAATATTTTCTTTTTACTAATGAATTAATTGAAGTTCAATTAAAAATTAGTAAATATTTTTGGGACTATATTCATATGACATTTTATTTTTTTTCATAATTTGATAAAGAAATAACATTTTTTTGTTTTAATTTTATATTTTTGAAATAATGTTTGGATTTTAGAACAAAATATTTTTAAAAATACATAGTTTCCATCGAATGTTCGAATGCTTTTCGAGAGGAAATTTCAATACTTTTTGAGAGGAAATTTTATTTTTCATAATTCCGCTTAATTTTTCAAGTTCGAAATTATTTTCGAATTTTCGGACATATTCGGACTTATGATAAAAATTATTAATATGTTCAAAAATGCTTAATTTCTAATGAATACAGTTTTCAAAAGTGTGAAAAGTTTTCAAAACATAAAATATTAAACATTTCAAACATTTTCTTAATGTTATATCCTCAAAGCATTTAATTTTTCATTATTTGTGAAAGAAGTACACAAATTTGCTTAATTTTAAAATTTCGAAATCAAGTTCGAATTTTCGAACATATAAAAAAGTTAAATTTTGTTTAAAACTAATAATAAAAATTATTATTTTGTTCAAAAATGCTCAATTTCTAATGAAAACTGTTCGAAAACTTGAAATGTTTTCAAACCATAAAATATTAAATATTTTCTTTAGGTAATATCCTCAAAGCATTTAATTTTTCATAATTTGTGTAAGAAGTACACAAATTTACTTAATTTTAAAATTTCGAAATCAAGTTCGATTTTTCGAACAATTAAAAAAGTTTATATTGTGAATTTTCTAAAGATAAAAATATTAATATTTAAAAAAACTGTTATTTTCTAATGAAAATGATATGTTCGAAAGTGTGAAAAGCGTTTGATCTACAAAATAATAAACATTTTTTATAATTTGGGAAGAAAATAATTATTTCGGCTAATAAGAGTATTCGAACATGTAACAAAGTTAATATTATCAAACTGCAAATGATAAAATCTGTTAATTTTTCATAATTTGGGATAGAATGGATTATTCCAGCTAATTTGAATTTTCGAACATGTAAAAAAATAAATATTGTCAATCTACAAATGATAAAATCTGTTAATATTTTCAAAAATTCCTAGTTTAGGATTAAAACTATAAGTTCGAATATAATATAAGTAAACCATAAAATATTAAACGTTTTTAAGATGAGGGTGGAAATATCTAAACTTTCGCACACACACAACAACCATACGTGTTATGTATGTTGTTATTGTTCGAAAGTATATACTAATTGTCAGTAGAACTAATAGTTAACAATTTTGTAATTGATTTTGTGTAAATTAACAAAATTTATAAAATTCTATAATAAGTTCTACAATTTAATGATCAACTTAGTAAAATAGTATAATTGTTTTCAAAATTACTTAAGTAAAATTAATTTGTTTGGTCTATTTATTTATTAATTACATTTTGTTTTAACTGTTTCTTTTTGAAAAAATAAGATTTATATATTTTGAAAATGCAAAATATTTAAATCAAACTGTTGTTTAGCACAAAATTTTGCACATTTTAAATTTTATAGCTTTCTATAAAAATCTATTTAAAAAATATGTATTTTTTTATAATTTGCCTGTAGTACTGAATGTTGGTTGCTTCATTAATGTAAATATGTAATTTTGTTTTTTATTTTTAACGAATTCTTACTTTGAAATTTTTTTTCTAATGAAAATCCATTTTTCTTATATTTTTTTTTTGTTGGTAATCATATAAACATTGATTTTATTGTAATATACATACATATTTTTTTGTTTTGCATTTAAAATTATTCAAAAATCATTATTTTTTTTGGTGTATTAAGTTGTTTTACTTGTGCTTACAATTTTTTTTATTATCACACTTGTATATTGAATTTGAATTATTTGTTTTATTAATAATTTGTGTTGTTTATATAATATTTCCATAGTCTATATCAAATACCTCAACCGCCAATAATATAGTGGTCAATTCGGTGGCTACTTCCAATTCTCAGCCGACACATGTGTATACGTCGCAATCGAACATATCAATGCAGCCACATCATACAACAACGAATGCTGTTGCCTCTATGCAGCAACATCATCAGCAACAGCAGCAGCAACACCACCAGCAGCAGCAATTCCATCAGCAGACTCAACATCTACAATCACAACCCCAAATAACACAGATACAGACAATACCAGCCCAACAAACAAATCAAATGCAACAGAACCAACAGCAACAGCATCATCAAACGAACACCAACAACAATACTTTGCATAATAATGCCAATAGTACGAACAATATTAGCGGTACAACCACGATGACAACCACCACAACAACGCCTCAAAGTGCTACCGCTCAGGGTAATACCAAAGAGAAATGTCGTAAGTTTTTGGCAAATTTGATAGATCTGTCGACACGTGAACCGAAACCGGTTGAGAAGAATGTTCGAAATTTAATACAGGAACTGGTGAATGCAAATGTTGAGCCCGAGGAGTTTTGTGATCGTTTGGAAAGATTATTGAATGCCAGTCCACAACCATGTCTAATAGGATTTTTAAAGGTTTGTACAACAACGATTTACAATACTTTAACTAATTTAGCTCGAAAAAAGTAAAATAGTGATAATGTGGAAGAAGTTTTGTTTGTCATACAATATTTTATTTGCTAAAATCCGTTTTTAATTACAGAAAAGTTTACCATTGCTGCGGCAAGCTCTGTTCTCTAAGGAATTGGTAATCGAAGGAATTAAACCACCGCCACAACATGTGGTGGGTGGTATCACCATACAGCAACAGTTACCGGTAAGCCAAGACTCGAATCACTTCAATCATAATTACATTTTTATTTAATCAAATGTTTATAGACAAATTTTGCTTTACAAACCTTAAATAAAATAAATTTTCAGAAAATTCAAGCACATATCCGTCCCATTAGTCAAAATCAAACCACAACCATTGGACAGACTCAAGTGCGTATGATATCACCTGCCTCGGCTACAAGACCAATCGGACATACCACGATAACAAAACAGCCAATGAGCGGTATACGCATACAGGGACCTGCGAATGGGCCACGTCTGTTAAATACTCAAATCAGGGGACCAGTGCCGCAACATACAAATGCACCGCCACATCTGCAAACAGCACCAACACATGCGGTAACTAAAATTTGCCATTCTCTCCTCTATCAATCTAATGTTCTAATTTTTTTTAATTTTCTCTAGAATATTGTTCAAATACGAGCTCCAACTGCAACACAACTTAATCGTCCTGCCACTGTTCAAATACGTACGGCAAAGGGTAAAAACACAACGACAACTACAGCTAGTCCTGGTATAACGCATGTTAAAGTGGGCCAAACTCAAATTAAAGCGATATCCTCATCGCCCTCACCCGCCCTCATATCATCACAACCTCCCTCGTTGGCTGCCATTTCGAATAGTGGGCAGATGGCGTCATCAAATCTATCTTCATCGGCATCCATTATTTCGACGATCAATTCTGTCGCTAGCAATTCAATGGGTAGCGGGACAAGTTTACCGGTGCCATCATTACCCACCGTGCAATTACCACCAGCCGTGCTGGCCCACCAACAGCAGCAGCAACAGCAATTAATCAACTCAGCCAACTCTTTAATTAGCACAAATACCGCATTGCTGGAATCAATGAAGGCTTCCGAAATTAAAAACGAAATCAAAACAACCCCATCAATAATAACAACAAACTCCTCCACCATCATGTCGTCAGGTATAACGACATTGCCACACTCGTCTATAACGACACTACATACACCTATAACGGCTAACAGAGCTCCTGCCAAATCATCTGCCTCTTCTGCTAGTAAAGCGGCAGCGAAAAAGAAAAGAGAACTGGCTGATAAAGAGCGAGATGATCAGAAACTCACTACTTCGACGTCGGCCACGAGTGCGGCTTCGTTTTTCCAACAACCTTCCATATCAATGTCATCGTATGGTGACGATGACATCAACGATGTTGCCGCCATGGGTGGCGTTAATTTGGCCGAAGAAACCCAACGTATTCTCGGTTGTACGGAAAACATTGGCACCCAAATACGTTCATGCAAAGACGAGGTCTTTCTGCACTTACCCTCGCTGCAGGCACGCATACGTGCGATGGTAATGGAACGTGGCTTAGAGGAACCATCACAAGATGTAGCTGTGCTAATCTCTCACGCATGCCAAGAGCGTTTAAAAAATATTGTTGAAAAATTGGCAGTGATAGCGGAACATCGCATAGATGTTATAAAGGTGTGTATATGAAATTGTTTTGTGTGTTGATAGGATGTTTGATTTTTTTTGTTATGTTGCAGTTGGATCCTCGCTACGAAGTTACAAAAGATGTGCGCGGACAAATAAAATTTCTGGAAGAACTTGACAAGGCTGAACAAAAACGTCATGAAGAAATGGAACGAGAAATGTTATTGCGTGCGGCAAAGTCACGCTCGAAAATCGAAGATCCCGAACAGTTAAAAATGAAAGCGAGGGTGAGTACTTGTTTATGTTGTTATTCAGTTTTTTCTTGAGATGTTTTTAAAAACGTTAGTGGGCTGAATATTTTATATAATAGCGGAAGAATACATATATTGTAAATTTACAATAGCGGATGACTCTCTTCGAATTAACCCTTACTTGCTAGAGTACAGTTTGCAAAATCATTACAGCAAAATATATGAATAAATATAAAAAATACTAAAAACCTTGCACCATACCTTGTAAATATACTATAGCAGGGTTTTTTAACGCCAAAGATATACAATGAGATAAAAAGGTGTTCAAATTATATCTGTGGAACCAAAGAACTACGTTCAACAAAATAAACAAAAACATTATTTTTTAACAATTACTAATGATCTATCAGTTCCATTGTTGTTTCCAGAGAGTTCTTTCCTGAAAGATATTAAAACAAATTATTATTTGTGCCTGGCTTATTGGCTGGATAAATTGTGCCAGTTCAGTCAGTTTTAACCGTAGGGCATGTCAGTGGACCTAATGGGATAAATGGACCAATTGAATAAATGTACAGCATTCGTGAGGGCTCTGGAGGCAGGCAGGGTAACGGTTTAAAGTGTCAGGTTCACGATAGCAGTTGAGGAAACTGCACTAACCAGTTCATAATTGTGTAATGGCAGATCTTATGTTTCAAAATTTTTTTTATTAAATTTCTTTAATTAATTTTTTTGGAAAAAGAATTTATGACAAAAAAAATTTTTTTGATGAAAAAAAAAATCGGGTTAAAAAATATTTTGTTCCGATTTTGACCCATTGTATGTCCAACTTACTATGATCTTATATACGTCGTTGCAAAGGTCTTTGAAATATCTATCATTAGATATCCATATTGTCTATATTAATGACTTAGTAATCCAGATATACACATCTGCTCAAAATAATAGATACACCAAAATTTATTTTTTAAAAACGAAAAAAAATAATGGTATATTGTAAAATTATAAAAAAAATTCAGTCGATTTTTATTTATAGTTAAAAGGAGAGTAAAAAACAAAAACAAAATATTTCATAATTAATAATAAATATTATAAAGTAAATTAAATTTCTTAAATTTCGAAAAATTTGGTGCTCATAATAATAGATACATTTTTAAAAATTCTTATTAAACAAAAGCTAATAAATTTTATCTTAAAAAAATTAGTTTATTATTAAAGTAAAGCTAGTATCCAGTATATCCACCTTTGTTTTGTAAAACTTTCTCCACTCTTCTGGGCATACTGGATATCAAGTTCTGACACTTCTCCAATGGAATCTCGTACCATATTTTTTGCGTTTTCTCCCATAAATCGTCTTTATTTTTGAAAACTTCCTTCGAAAGCCTTATCTTTAATTCACTCCACAAGTTTTCTATTGGGTTTAAATCAGGGGATTGGCTGGGCCAGCTTAAAACAGGTACGTTATTCTCCAAGAACCAGTTTTTAACTAATCTTGAACTATGTTTTGGGTCGTTGTCCTGCTGGAATGTCCATATTAATGGCATATTTTCCGATGCATATGGAAGCATTACGTTTTCCAATATGTCTCTATACCCACTAGCATTCATGGTATCTTCTATTCGGAATATCGGACCAACACCATTCCATGAAAAGCAACCCCAAACCATTATGTTTCCCCCGCCATGTTTTACCGTCTTTTTTGTAAATTTAACGTGGAATTCTTTTCCTTTTGGTCGGCGTACATTTCTTTGGCAGTCGTTTCCAAACAAATTTATTTTTGTTTCGTCGCTCCATAAAATATTTCTCCATTTTTTTTCGCCTTCACACCCGGACCATTGTAAGTGCTCTTTAGCAAATTCTAATCTTGTCTTGATATTTTTTTGACGCATTAGTGGCACTTTTCTGGCAATTCTTCCCGGCAATTTAGCTTGTAAAAGACGACGACGAACTGTTTGTGGACTGATTTCGTTACATAGCTCCGCAGAAATAGCTTTCGATGATATGAAAGGGTCTTTTTTAACCATAAGGACGATCCGCCTATCTGTTTCTGGACTGGTTTTCTTTGGTCTACCGCGAGTTTCTCTTTTTTGTTTTTTAGATAAAGCATTTTGGACAAAATGTAAAGATCTTCCTATACTCTTTGCTATTTCCCGTAATGATTTTCCTTGATTTCTCATCGTTTGAACAATTTTTTTCTCATCTTCGGTACAATGATGATTTCGTCCCATTTTCTTCAAAAGAGTCCTATTTTTTATAAAATTGTTGCTAAAATTTAAATTATACTTACTGTTTCACGTAAATAGGAACAAAAAATTGCACAAAAAAAAAATTGTATATAAACAAATTACAAATTACTGATGTGTATCTATTTTTATGAGCAAATAATTTTTTGTAATTCAAATAAATTCGTTTTTAAAAATCAACATGAAAGCAAATAGTTGCCAGATTTTTGACTGACATGACATTGCCAGATAGAAATTTTAATAATATGATGTATTCTTAACGCTTGCGAGGAAATTTTCAATGTTACCGCCATTTAAATTTTTTCCAATTA
Source organism: Calliphora vicina (assembly GCF_958450345.1). Classification (NCBI taxonomy): domain Eukaryota; kingdom Metazoa; phylum Arthropoda; class Insecta; order Diptera; family Calliphoridae; genus Calliphora; species Calliphora vicina. Next base: position 64,905,806 of record NC_088782.1, read on the forward strand.
GGTGTATCTATTATTTTGAGCAGATGTGTAGGTCAAAAATCGAGGTTGTCCTAGTTTTTTCCTCATATCTCAGCCATTTGTGGACCGATTTTTCGATTTTAAATAGCGAAGAATTTCGGAGAATTGATGTATGAATCGTGTATGTAAGTTATTTGGGGGCTTCGGAAAGTTGATTTCAACACACAGACGGACATGGCTATATCGATTCCGCTATCTATAACGATCCAGAATATATATACTTTATGGGGTCGCAAATGAAAAATGTGAAAATTAAAAACGGAATGACAAACTTATATATACCCTTGCCACTCATGGTGAAGGGTATAAAAATAGTTATGTCTGGATTTACTAAGTCGTTACTATAGGCCAGAACCAAAAACAACAACAGTTTTCAACCAAAATTTGTTTCAATCTTTACCTTAAAGTATTCTTTGGTGAAGTGTATTTAAGATTCAGCACGCCGAATATAGCTGTCTTGCTGTTGGATATTAAAATGCATTGAATTTTAATGATGTAAAGATAATTGCATTGGATTTACAGGGACTTGTCTTATAGCTGCATTTCGTAATATTTATATGGAAGCTACTAACTTCTCCTGCCGGGGTTTGATATCATTAGTGGAATTCGATTCAATGACGTCAGTGTATTATAAATAAAAAGATACGAGCATCGATTGAAAGCCACTCAGTAAAGGGTATCCTAAATAGACTTTAGTGGAAATTCTGTTTTGAATCTCTTTAAAATACCCGAAAAATACATAAGAAGATTCCATATACCACCAAATGATTTGAGGACTGCCGTTTAAGAGTAGAAACCCAACCTTACGGACCAGTATCCTGTTGTTTTTTATATGAAGTTTTGACAACTTAAAACGCAGACGGGAACCCCTACCAAATTAAAATATATTTTATTTTCATTACGATTTATCTGAGGACCTGATTCAGAAACAGGTCCTCAATTTCAAATTTTTGTATGAAAAATACTCAAAAACTGAGTGATTTTCATACAAAAATTATTTTCGTTTCGTGTTTCTGAATCAGGCCCTAAAGCTGTGATCTTTTCAATCTCTCTCTGTTGAGTAGCCAAGCTTTTCTTATATTACACGAACAAACACCGTATTTTTGTATGAAAACTGTCAGTTAACTTTAGGTTAGAACATAATTATTCATTGTTATAATGAGGGATAGTGGGTTATGTGACCATCTTGAGTTGTTGTAAAAAAATATATTGTAATAAAATATAAAAAAATTTATTTCCTATTTGCAGGCAAAAGAAATGCAACGTGCTGAAATGGAGGAACTAAGACAACGTGATGCCAATATGACAGCTTTACAAGCTATTGGTCCACGTAAAAAGTTAAAATTGGATAGTGAAGGTGCTAGTAGTGGTGCGGTAAGTACTAATTAACAAACACTAGGGTTTATTTACAATAAATCTTCTATATAACATCGAGTTGAAAAATATTCTAATGCGTGTGAAAATTTTTAGGGTTCTGGTACAAATAATGTGTTAGGACCATCAGCCGCACCAGCGCCCTTGAGGCCGCGTATTAAACGTGTTAATTTGCGTGATATGCTCTTCTTTATGGAACAAGAACGTGAAACGTGTCGAAGCCAAATGTTATTTAAGGCATATCTTAAGTGATGCATTATTTTAAGGAAAATCCCCCAACAAACAACAACCTACAACCTACATAGTGTAAAAATTGTAATTTTCTTCAATTCTACTTCCTACTCATGTACTACTACTCCTCCTCCTGCTCCTACTTCAACAACTTTTTACTACTTTTGTCATCCTCTTCTATTTTAACTGAATATTATAATTATTACTGTAACTATTCTAAACTACTCATACTTCTTTCTCTGTTATTTATATTTTTAATTGATTTACTTTTAACTAAAATTTTCCTTTCTTACCGTTTCTTTTATTGGTTCTTGTCATTAATTATTATTATTTAAAAAAAAAGAAAATCAACGCTCTTCTTTATTATCAAATTGATTAACAACAATATTTTGTTAGATATTTTTTCTTTTTTCATTTATATTATTATAATCTTTTTTTTTTTGTTTTAGTTATACAATTATTTAACATACTGCTTCCACTAGAAACAACAAACAAGAGAAAAAAAAACAAATATTTATATGTAAAGTTTCGTATTTTTTTTAAAAAATAATCTTAATTCATAAACAAACAAAAATATATATAAAAACTACAATGTTTTTTTATTTTTATATAAAATGGCAATATTTTTTTCTTTCTTCGTTTTTTATTTTTATTTTTAACTTTTTTTCTAGATTCTATTACTAGTTTTTAGCATTGGATTTTTTTTTTATTTCTTTTACTCTTTATGAAAATTTTCATTTTTTTTAGTTTCCCCTTTAAGTTTATGTAGCGTTGATTTATTTTTTGTATTTGTTATATCGGTTTAATTAATGAAACAAAAACAAGTTTTTTCTTCTTCATAATATAAATCGCAAAAAAAAAAAGATTTAAATTGAAATGTTAATTCTGTAAAATATGGCCTTATAATGTTAGATTTGTAAAATTTATAAATATTTGTAAATTAAAAAAAAACACACATACACAAAATTTTTTTTATAAAATATTTAATTTTTATAGTTATTTTTTTTTATTACACAAAAATTTAGTTTTTCGCTAGACAAAATAGCGATTTCCATTTGCTGTTGGGTGTTGAATTAGTATTTCTTAGCAGATTATGTTGATTTGAATATGCGGTATTAAATCGGAAATTGAAATGAGGCGTTATGGTGTACGATTTAAAAATAAAAACGTTCGAATTTTTAAAGTATAAAGTGTATAGTCGAACATTTGTTTGTTTGATTTAACATTAATTTTCCAAAAAATCATTAAAGTTATTTATCATTTAAATTTTTGTAAAATGCTGTGATATTTTACAAAAATCTTTTTAAATTCGAAAACTAAACGATTTGGAACTATTTAATTGTTTTAATTACAATTTCGACACTTTTCCATAAATTCTTGTCACGTTTCTTGCTTAAATTCTTTTAAATTATTTGTCATTTAGCATCTAGGCCAAGGCGTAATAATCTGGCGAGAGAGTCTCGGCACAACAAATAAAAAAATATTAAAAAATAAACTGCTACTGTCTTCTAATTTAAATCTGATCTGAAACTTATTTGATTTTATTTTAATCAAAATGAGTTTTATTTGGAAAACAAATTTTTCCACAACAAAACTTTAAGTTTTTATTGTTTACAATTCAATTTTTTGTAATGCCAACAAAAAATATGAACAAAGTTTGAGTAAAGGGCACAACATAAATAAACAATAATTAAATAAACTTCACCTAATTGAATACACTTTGATGTAAAATCTTGCATATTCGTTGCTTATTCCATGATTATTTATTCCTTTATATCAAATTAAGTGAAATTAATTATTTCTTTTTATTTTGAACGAAATGAAATTCTGTTTATAAAAAGGATTATTGAATTGCTCTGCCATCACGCTGAACATTTGAAGGTTGAAACATAATTTATTCCCGCAACATTATTCATTTACAATTGATTTATAAATACATAAATGTAATTTACGTCACTGTACTTTTAACCATTGCAAAAATGCGAACGTTTGCATTTTCGTACATTGCAAAAGTTTCGTTTAGGTTAATGATTTTTTGGATGAATATTTTATGGGGATAATTTTTGTGCAAGATCTTAACCCTCTATCTCCTCTCTTTAGGGATCAATTTTACACTTTTTCGAAAAAATCAAAAAAAGTCCTTTCAAAAAGGACATTTAAGGATTAAAATCCCTAAAGAGAGGAGATAGAGGGTTAAGATCTTCCACAAAAATTATCCCCATAAAATTTCACAATATAACTCTGACAATAAGAATTCTCTCAGATATTAACTTACAACATATTTTTCAATTAGTATTCGATCAAAAAATTAAAAATTTGACCTACTGTAAAAAACAATTTAGACAACTATAAGATTATTCTACAAAAATTATATACTCAACATTCAGAATTATAGGGTCGCTATTCTGTTCGAAAAATGTTGTTGGACAGTGTTATTCATTATAGGTTTAGTGGAAAAAAGGGCACCTTTTATTAAGTAATCCAAGTTAATATAAGTTGACAAATATTTATCGTAATGACGATTATTGTTAATACAAATTTGTCTCAGCTGAAGCCACTAACAATTTTGTCATAACGAAGCAATAACACTAATAAATAGTGCAATTTTGAAGTTTTTCATGACAAACGTAACTCAATCAGAAAACGATCATTTTAGATTTTGTGTGCTAAATACATTTTAATTCGAAACGATTTTCTTTCGAATCCAATTAGGAAATAACCTCCCATGTTAGGGGCGTTATTCCATAATTTAATTTGAATTTGTATGCCTAATACATTGTAATTTGAAAGAGTTTTCTTGCGAGTCGAATAACAGAGGAGGAGTTTCCTTGGACAATAATATTTCGATACAGCTAATAAAACAATTTAACAAAATTAGATCATATGAGATAAATATCGTTTTTACATACAATATATCAACGTTAGAAAGATTTCCTAAAAAACTGTATTTTTATATACAGCTGATTTTATCAGTTGAATCTAAAATAAGTCAAAATCGAGAAAATTATAAATAACTTAACTCTAATGGGTCGATTATGGATGTCAACCGAACGTTAGACCCCTTTCACACTAGGCAATTTAGTTGCGCAAGTCTCTTGCCCAACAACAAAACAGCATGCAAAATTTTCTTCTCCTTATGCCCGTAATTTCAACAAATAGGTATCTACGGTGTAAAATAACCAGTAGATAAATTTACCTAAACGGTAACTTGACATTGATTTCAAATCAATATCTACGGGTTAAAATTACCAAATATTTTTACTCCATAAGTAACTAAGCACTAATAGATATCTATTTGTTGAAATTACGGGCATTAACCCGACATTACCTCTGGCATCTACAAACACAAGAGACTAAATTGCCTAGTGTGAAAGGGGTCTTATGCCCGTAATTTCAACAAATAGATATCTATTAGTGCTTAGTTACTTATGGAGTAAAAATATTTGGCAATTTTAACCCGTAGATATTGATTTGAAATCAATGTCAAGTTACCGTTTAGGTAAATTTATCTACTGGTTATTTTACACCGTAGATACCTATTTGTTGAAATTACGGGCATTTGTTGCGTTGTTAGAGGGCAACCACAAATGTCTGGTTGTCAATTTGGCAACAATATAATAGCTGCCAGTTATCATCTGTAATACCATTCTGAAAACAAACAACACAACTTTAGTTCGGTTGCCATCCATATGACTGGCTTTTCTGGTTTGCCCGGTTCTTTTAGTTATCAATGTCTTCAGTTTTAGTGTTATGTAAAACCGTCATTATGAGTTTGGAACGATATCTTCGAAACCATGAAATATGGGACCAATTTTTTTACAAATACTTTTTTTTTAATGAAAATACATACTTGGTTACTTGGTTAATTTTTGATGTATTCGGATATTTGGTTTTAGAATAGATCCAAATCAGAGGCTTAATTACCGCATTCGTGATTTAGTAAATTTTATCGTAATTTTCTTATCGATATTGAACAAGAAATCTAGTATATTTTATTATAATTTCATTCAATCATGAATGCGATAATTCGGAACAGATTTCGGTTAGTCAGGTATGTAATGAAAATCGATCGTATTTAAAGCAATCGATATGGAATTGTGTGATGAATTTTGATCAATTTCAAGAATAATTTTTAAACCAAAGGCTTATGGTTCGATTATGGATGGCAACCGAACTTCAGTTGCCTAAAAGGTAGTACAGATGACAACTTGTAACTATCATTTCTATAGCCAAACTGGCAACCACAAATTTGTGGTTGCCCTCTGGCAACGCAACTGAAGTTTGGTTGCCATCCATAATTGACCCATTATTATTATCTTCCATGATAAAGTACAGATGACAAATAGCAAATAACCTAAAAGAATTTTGGTAACAAATGTGATACAAATTCTAAAGTATCAAAATAAAAGTGTAAACAATTTAAGAAACGAAAACAATCCGGTTAATTAAGAAAACTTGAATGATTCAATTAGGAATTAATTCTACAAAGAATGAATTCACAAAGACCCATTTCACATTAGGCAATTAGTTGCGCAAGTCTTGTGTTTGTAGAAGTCAGAATTAAGGTCGGGTTAAGGAGACAAAATGTTTTAAAATTTGAGTACAGATTTGCTTGTATTCGGCGAGTTGATTTGTTCTTTCATTCTTTTTTTTTAAATGAAAAAGAAATAAATAAATTGTCTAAACGTGTTCAAAGGAATGAATTCAATATGTTTTAAGTACATATGTACTAAAGAATTAGGCATATGAATTATTTTGTAATACATTTTTATGGAATGCTTGACCTCCGTATTCTGATTTGAAATTTGAAAACTTTTGTATAGAAATTATTTTTAAAAACATTTTGATATAATTTTGTCATTGTCATAAAGTTAAAATTAATTTGATTTTGAAAATTAAATTAAGAATTCTTTTATTAAAAGATTTTCAACATAAATAACGTTACAAAAATTGCAAAAAGTATTAAAAATATTATTAGAAAAAAAACTGTCACTAATTGTGTCTATTTCAAATCGAATTCATTACGAATTAATTCAAATATATTGAATTCATTACTTTGAGAATTCATTCTTTATAGAATTAATTCCTTATTGAATCATTAATGGCCTGATTCAGAACCACTATGTAATGTAATGAATTCAATATATTTGAATTAATTCGTAATGAATTCGAATTCTGTGGACCTTTGACAGAATAACTTTAGTGGAATTTTCAAATATTTCAGGAGAGCGTAAATAGTGTTGAATTTTATTATGTCCTTGAAGACCTTTATTATTTATCTCAAAGAATTATACAAAGCTTTCGAAATTCTTTAAGGACAAATAATAAAATAATTATTGATCAATTGAACTATTTTACGCTCTCCTCAAATATTTGAAAATTCCACTTAAGTTGTTTTGTCAAAAGTCCACAGAATTATTCAGAGGTTGAATGAATTCTCTTAAGAATTAATTCCATTATGAATTAATTTAACGATAAATGAATTCTATTTAAATAAAAGCCTTAAGGCTTTGAATTTTAATGGAACTAAAGATTTAAATGTTGGGAAAGGATTTATGGAATGAATGTCTGACATGTTTTAATTTCGAATAAAGATTTTAATGAATTAAGCTCAAATTGAATTAATTCGAACTTTAATATAAAAATTTTAAACGGGTGATTTTATTAATTCTTGTGGATTAAAAATAAATGTTTTTGAAAGTATTTAATATTCGCATATTGAAATCACCTTAAATTCAACAAAAACATACAAATGAAGATGAATAAATTTCCACACTTTTAGTTAAAGCGAAATTTCTCTTTCAATCTAGAAAAATTGTCTCTTAGTTCATTTAAATTGATCTTTTAATTTTCATTTAAATGTCACAACATTTCAAAGTAAATGTGGTGGTGTGTTTAGCTATAAAACTCTATATATTTTCTATCAATTTTTAAAAAATAATTTGTTATAGTTTTGTAAAAATGAAATAAAATCCTAAAATATATAAAAAATATAATTAAATGTAGAAAACTTCAAAATGTTTTCTATTAAAACAAACAAAATAACATAAATGTACTAAAAAAAACCAACCAGCATAACGAAATAAACTTAAAATTAAGTAAGAAATAATTAAAATAAAAAAAAAAAAACGTATTGGAAAATAAGTAAAACAATATTTTGCTAGATTTTGTAAGAAAAACCAACAACCACAACAAATTAAGTTAGATATAAAAGTCGTAAAACGTAGTAAACAAATAGTAGATAAAAATTAATTAAAAATTTCATACTTTAAAAATAAGTTATAAAAACAAACAAAAAATATACATATATATTTAATAAACAATATTTGTTTAAAGAAAAACATATTCAACTAAAAAATAAAGAATAGTTTGTCAAAAATAATTATGAAAAACAACCAACCAATCCAACATAAATGTACATTTTTCTTTTCCCTCTAAATTTTCCATAAAATAAATAAAAAAAAGAAAACAAAAATTAAAACCTTAACAAAAATACTTTGTTGTTAAACAAAACAAATAGCAGAAATGACTAACAAATATAATCATAAACAAATTACCACAAAAAAAATCCATTTGTAAAGTTAATAAATTTTCTAGTAAAATTTTAAAATAAACAACATTTAAGCAAAAACAAATAAAATAACAATGTTTTCATAAAATAATTAATAACAAGCAATAGATTATGTATTTTTTAACATAAAAGAAAAAACAAACAATTAAATTTAAAAATACTAATTGTAATTAAAAAGAGATAAAAACAACCAAGAAGCTAAAATGAAAGTTAAAAAAGTATACATTACCTTAATTTATATACAAAAAAAATACAAAAAACAAAATAAAACAAAAACTTATTTCTAATTTCATTTTATCCTCTTTATTTTCTTTTATTAACAATATATATTTTTTTATAATTTATAAACATATTTTTCTTTTTGTAAATTTACTGTTAAAACAAAATACATTGAGTCATTGTAAGAAAAATTTAAAATGAGAATTTAATAAAAAACAAGAAAATAAAATTAATAAAAAATGAGAAAATTAAAAAAAAAATTCAAACACTAGTATGATATTAATAATTTGTACAATTTGTACATTTGTGTAAAGCTACTGGCATACTGAATTCCAAAAGGCAGGTTTGTACAACATTAAATTTATCATCTCGTGGTTTACCACCATATTCAAAATCACGGTGAATTGAGGAGCCGCAGAACAAAAGGTACTTTTTTGAAAATTTAAAAATTTTGGGAAATTGTTTTTTTCTGGAAGAAAAAAATAACTTTAATCTAAGTTAATATTTTGATTATTAATTGCGATTCTTCTAATATTTCGCCAGCTAAATAACAAATATTTTATTCCGTAACTTTTATTTTCATTGGTTCAAGTCCTAAGTTAAAAATTTTGAAAGATTTGTTTTTAGAATTGTAACTTCTTGCAGTAATATTTATAGACCACTCATCTACAGTTATCTTTAGTTATTTGTCGAATTTCAGAAACAATATAATTTTTGTGAATCATTATTACTTATTTAAATTTGAAATTATGAAAAATTTTAGGCAATTTAATAAATTTAAATATATATGAACATTTATTCGTTTTATTCGATTATTATACATAAAATTGTTCGAATTATTCGTTATTCGAAAATTTCCATTTTTAAATTGTTCGAATAATTATTCGCAAGAAAATATTCGATTAATCGAACGATCATTAGTCGAATGAATACCCTAATACCCACCAACGATAAATTGGATTCCAGCGCCATGTATTTTTTACTGTATTACAACTATTTATTCAATATATGTATATATCTATGTATATATGTATCTCTTGTTCGAATAAGATATTTTAACTTGTTCGAATAATTCGATCACACGTTTAAAATTAATCGAATTATTCGAATAATTAAAATTTTTTTAACAAAATAGAGAATGAAGTTTTGATGTCGGTTTTTTAAAATTTTATTGTTAAAGAAAAACAAAAAATAACGTTAAAGCTAACAATTCAAGTATTGATAATGTTAAAAACATTCGAAAACAAAGTCCATTATTAAATTTTCAAACAAAAATATTCTGATCAAATTAACTCCCGAACAATATACAAAACAATTGACTAGCAAACCCTTTAGTTTCCGTTTTGGAGCTATGGTTTAAAAAAATTGAGCAAGTTGGACATGATCCTGAATTCCAGTACAATATAAACGTATTGTTACGAAATTGTACTTGAATTCAAATATAACGATTTTAAGGGCTGATTTAAAAGTAGCATAATGCTTTCAAATAACAGTGCTGTAATAGCAAACTGTAACATATCTGTGGGCATTATTAAATAAAAGCTTTCAGTTGACCATTGATCGTAAGTTGGCAACGCTGTTTGAATTCGAATATTCAGTTAGGGAACATTGTAGAAAGTACACCACAGATGGCGTATGTATTAGTAAGATCTAGAATATTCGAACTTTGACAGTTAAAGAGCAATCTAGAGTGCAGATGGCAGTGTTATAAATAGTGGCAGAGGTTGCAGTCGTTAGTCAGTTTATCAGAGAAGCTATTTGAATAAACATCAACTGAGTGCCTTAAAGTGTGCTGTATTTTTCAAGTGAATTCGTATACATTATAAAGTGTCTGTATTTCTGAGAATTTATAAACGTGTATAAAAAAACATTGAGTGACTATTTAATTCTGTTGTACATTTTAAATAAATAAAGAGTTGTTACAATTTTCAAACTACTAAACGGCTTTTATTTGCAATCAAAAGTATCCGGTTTATTTAAAGGAAATAAACCAAACGTTTTGAAAAGGTTAAAACGTAACAGTATTAAGAACTTTTTTATGTCGTTCATTAATTCGGGTTTTAAATTGAGTAACTAATTATTCACTATTAATTATTCTATCAAGGTTGGCGAATCTTTGCTTAATAAAGTGGTCTTGGGGAATTACAAAATGAAGGGAATCTGTTCAAAGTTTGATATCATTGTCAGAGAACGTGGCTAATTTGAAGTCAGGATCTGCATTTACAAATACGCAAAAAGTTTATGACAATGTTAGACAAAGATGTTCAACGATGTTCAAAATCATGTATAAGACGAACTCCATGCTTTTCTTGCAACAAAACGTTAGTTTGCAATATTTGTGTTTATCATTCGATTTATTAAATATTTTGCAACACTTACGTACGCGGTTAATAACATCACTTACATATATACATATATTTTAAGATCATTTCAATGTAATCATAAATGTCATCCTCAATATCACTTTCGACGACCGTTTCAAAATCACATTCTCCATCACATTCAACTCCACTTTTATTTAAGTTAATATTTTGATTATTAATTGCAATTGTTCTAATATTTCGCCAGCCAAATAACAAATATTTTATTCCGTACCTTTTATTTTCATTGGTTCAAGTCCTAAGTTAAAAATTTTGAAAGATTTGTTTTTAGAATTGTAACTTCTTGCAGTAATATTTATATATTTATAGAAGGAGCTATCGGAACACTCATCTACAGTGATCGAAAGTCCCTTTGTCTTTAGTTATTTGTCGAATTTCAGAAACAATATAATTTTTGTGAGTCATTATTACTTATTTAAATTTGAAATTATGAACAATTTTAAGCAATTTAATAAATTTAAATATATATGAACATTTATTCGTTTTATTCGATTATTCTACATAAAATTGTTCGAATTATTCGTTATTCGAAAATGTCCATTTTTAAATTGTTCGAATAATTATTCGCAAGAAAATATTCGATTAATCGAACGATCATTAGTCGAATGAATACCCTAGTATCTATACAACCTGTTCTTTAAATCGAATACGAGTAACATTTTCGATTTTAAAACGAATTCACATGATTTGATATTCTGTAAATCGAATCCACATGATTTACTCGTTTTACTTGTACAAAATCGTGAGATCAATTTGTGAATTATTCGTTTTTGAAAATCTCTCATTTGTGAAATCACTCGATTTACAGAACAAGGCCATATACATATACATGTGTGGACTTTTGACAAAACAACTTAAGTGGAATTTTAAAATTTTTCAGGAGAGCGAAAATTTGAAAGTTGTCAAAGCTTACGGAATTCCTTAAGGACAAATAATAAAATAATTATTGATCAATTGAAGATTCCACATAAGTTGTATGTTCCTCTTTATCTGGAAGGAGCAATTGGCTACTTTTTATTTTTAAATTTCAAGTGGGCGTGGCACCTCCCATACAAATAATAAATAGTTTATATGGAATATCTGGTGAGCTATACATTCCTGTCACAGAATTCCATTCCGATCGAAAGTAGAAATAATTCCGTAATTTGCTTCTTCACAAAAAGTAAAACGAAAATTTCTTTCGGAATGAAACCACTTTCAGTTTTCAACAATTTTTAATTAATTTATGTACCAAAAGCTCTACTTTTGTTTTAATATAAAAAATTATTAAATGTTTTTGGAATTAATAAGTTACACGGAATCTGAAGAACCTAAAATGATCGGTATTGTTATTACGGAATTGTATTTGGACCGTATTATTTGAATTAACGAATTACACGGAATCTGAAGAACCTAAAACGAAATCCATTCCGAACGAAATGTCTGACAGTCCTGATAATTGGGAAAGCCGCTAAACTTCGCGAGATTTACTTCGGTACCGATCGGAATAAAACCTACGGAATTGAAACCATTCCGAACGAAATGTGTGACGGGCCTGATAATTGGGAAATTCGCAAAACTTCGCGAGATTTACTTCGGTACCATTGTGCGCAGGTGGGCTGAAAATGGACATGTTTGGATAAATGGGCGTGGCGCCAAAAATACAAGGTAAATATTTATTTTCGAATATCTGCAGAACTATAATTGTGACAGAACCTAATTCTTATCACTGCATGAAGTTTAACTAAAAATGGGACGGACCGGAATAGGGGGTCTGGCAGCTCTAAAATCACTCACAAATCGTCAATAAGAGGTCCTAGAGGAAACACGACAATAATCTGTGATCACTCATATTTCCCACCAAATATCGATTTTTATATGAAAAATCTAAAATCACTCATAAATAGTCAATAAGAGGTCCGAGAGGAAAAAGGACAATAATCTGTGATCACTCATATTTCCCACCAAATATCGATTTTTATATGAAAAATCTAAAAGCTTTCATAGATCGCCATTAAGTGTTTCTAGAGGAAAAACGACAATAATCTGTGATCACTCATATTTCCCACCAAATATAGATTTTTATATGAAAAATCTAAAATCTCTCATAGATCGTTAGTCAATAATCTGTAATCACTCATATTTCCCACTCATAGATAGTTAGTAAGAGGTTCGAGAAAAAGGGCAGTAATCTGTGATCAATCATAAGTACAAGAAATTTTGAGTCATGATTTAACTCTACTAACTTTTTCACTTCTCATTGCTGATCTGATATCGTGATGAACCTAAATCTTTCTACCAACTTTTATGAGGAACGGTCCATAATTGACCGTAACCTCCATATAACGCCTATATCAGAAAAATATTTTATTTATTTTTTAATATGTATACAGTACAGTCCCCATAGAAGGCCAAAACTACTGGGTTTTGGGTTACAACTTTTAATGAATTCGAAGATCTACTCTTAATCGAAAAATATAATTAAACACTTTAAAGTAATTGTTTTTTTTTAAATTATTTTATTCATTCAATACTTAACAAAATATTTATGTATGTTTGTATGGATGTAACTAATTTTTGAATAAATACTAAAAATAAGTTTATTTTTTTGTTGTTTGTTTTTATAAAGAACAATTCACTAATTATGGTATGTACTAATATTTATGTAAAAGTAAAAAAAAAAAACTGTGGCAACTACTTAAAATTACTTTAACAAACGTTTAATTTACAATAGAAAAAAATAGAGCGATTCAGTTGAAATAGAAATGCATAAATATGAGGAGTTACACGATAGTTCCAAAGAAAATAAAGGCCATAAGGTGAAACACTTGAGACTACTTAAGTAATGCAAAATATAAGAGCTGTTTCTTTGGAGCTTCAAAATTGTGTTACAAACCTAAAGTTATGTTAATTATAATGTCCTTTTTGAGAGATAATCCTATAATAATGAACCTAAAACTATTAGTTTACTTTAAGAATTTCAAATTTCTTAAAACGAAATAGAAAACTTTTAAAATAGCCTAAATGTGTTTTAGGTTATGAAACTGTGAGTCTCCCAAAAAAGAATTTTATTTCTAAAACAATTTTTTCTTAAAACGCTCTGTTTTTTTATTAATTTATTTATTAATTTAGTTAATTAGAATCGAGTTCATTGTTTTGGTTTCGTTTTTTTTTTGGTTGTTTGTTATAATTTATACCTAAAATTATTTTATTTAATGTATTTGTAACTGTCATTTAGTCCGCGTGTTTATTTTCATTTTGTCCGGGGTCTCAATATTTTAAATTTAAAGTAAAAAGCGCTATGCGTGTGATATTTATAAATAAATTGTCTTAATACTAGGTTTCTACAAATGTTTCAATTATTGACGCATATTAAAAATTATTGTACAAATTAGTTGTCTTTTTTGTTCATTTGTTGTTGCTGCTTCGAACTACAATTCGAATGGTTTCTATACTTTTATTCTCAACATTTTGCAATCTGCATTAAACGCACTAAATAAATTCATTTTCAAACGAATTAAACTACTCTGGAAATACGCTCAAAATTGCATTTTTCATTTTGTAATATTTTTTATGAATTATTTTAGTCGTTATTACTTAATTAGGCTTAAACGGTTTTTGTGTTTCCAACTCTGCAATCAATAAAAATCGTTAGTTAGAGAACAACCTGTGCTTTTATGGATGAAATTATTTTGTATCTTAACTGATTTGTTGGTGTTGATGTACAAGTATCTGGGACGTGTTGATTTATTTAGTTTTCCTAAGCTTGGGTGTCATTCAAAAACGTACATATGTAAATGCTGTGTGTATGTTAGGCAGATTTATGCATGCGGTCTTCCTAATAGCGCTGCAGCTTCTTCTGGTATATCTAGTTCTTTAGCTTTTGCAATATTAAAATACGAAGTTGCACTGTAGTTGAATAATTCAAAATCATATCTGAAAAGAGAGGAAATTGATAAAGTTAGAAAGTTATCGTTTGTAATAAATAAATAACGTCAAAAAATATAATAACGATCTTGTAATGTGATAATTCAACACATGTTCAACCATGTTTATTAAAATAAATAAAAAGACCTTTCCAACGACGGAAAATTTAGACAAAAATATTTTTTAACCCGAATTTTTTTTAATAACCCCCATTAACACGAAATCTGGTTATGTGTTAAATTATAGTATACAGTCGGTTAAAATTATATAACTGTCAGTTAGTTAAAAAAAATTTGGGTTACAAAATATTTTTGCCGAAATAGACCTATTGTCGGTCCGAATGTCAAATGCGTTATGTTAATCTAACACTTACCTATAATAGTCATACAATCCATCCAACTCATTTCTCGATAATTTCGAATAGAACTGTTGCAACAATTCCAGCGTATTCTTTCCCTTGCCCATATTACGCCACTCGGGAGCGATAATGCGCTTTAAGCCAGTCTTTTCAATGAGATACATCTGATCCTCCTCGAGAGTTTCAAATTTTAAAATTATATCGAAATTTATCAAACACGGCGTACAGAATTGTGTTGAGGCCACAAAATGCATATCCAAATGGTTGCCATGTTTGATTTGATCCAACAGCCAGCGTACAAATTCCGAAAATGATGGATATTTAGGAGGTTTCAGTTGTTGGCTCTGTGAGTAAAGCGATGAAATTAGTTTTTTTTATTGAAAAGTGAAAATTTACTTTAAACATACCTTTTTTCGATAAGTACGCACAATCTTTCGCCCCAGTTTATCGTGAAATGAATGGGGTATCGCATAAACGAATTTATCGCGATAAGCACTTAACAGTCTTTCGAATGGATGGCGTGCTATTAAAAATGTAATTGAATTATTTTGAGCGGTATGTAGCTGGAAAGAAAAAATGGAGGTAAAAATGATTTAATCGATATTCAAAAATGCTATTACATTTGAGGAAAGCTTTTTTTTACAAATTATATTATTCAGTATTTGATGAATTCAATTAAACTTGCAAGTTTTATTTAAAATGATTTAATTCTTTTAAATTGCAATCGTCCATATCATTTATAAAACTTACCTCATCTAACGTAACGCGAGGATAACGTTCGCGTGCTAAATGTAATAAAATTTCTTTTGTTTTGTGCAAAAAATCCGCTGAATAGCCAGCTAAAACATTAAAATTAAACATCCATGATGAAGAGGCAGCTTTAAATACATTGCACCTGTAAGGACATAAAAATGGAAATTAAAACAATGATTTTCTATACAAATAGTTTACATATTATAACGGATTCAAAAAGGGTTGGGTCAAATCAGTGCTAGATTTGAATTTCAAAATCTGTTTATTTACAGATTGTATAACAATTATGTGTGTAATAGAATGAAGGTTTGGCATCTAATAAATGTGTTAAAATGTATTCTCCGGATTAACTATATTAAACTAGATTTTTTGTTATAACAGAGAAGTCAGTTGATAAAGAAGAATTTCGGTTGAAGCAACCAAACTTTTGTTAACCCTTTCAAAATTTTGTAGCCACAACTGTAAAATTTGATTGGTAACAAATTCGGATGCTACTACGAATCTATTTTCTCTGTGCACTTATGATAATGCGTCTTTTTTATGTGTGTGAAGGATGATCAAATATAATTTGTTCTCGACAAACTCTAGAACTGTACTCAAATGGAGGTCCACGGCCATCTAGGTGACCTTATAAACATTTCAGGGGATCCGCGAAGTACTCAAGAAAACATAAAGTTTAAACACTCTATTTGATTACTAATATTTCCTTCTATACACTTTGACAAAATAATTTACTTCGAAATCCTTGAAGCTAAAGCTGCTCTAGAAAAATACCCTAAGATGTATTCAAACAAAGTTCTAACAGCAAAATGTGATATTACGGAGACTCTGTTCCAAAGTGAAACGTATCCCGCAGAAAGCTTTCTGCATCGATCGAAACAAATATTAGTTGGAAGGGCAAGGTGTGGACTATTTTTTTTTCTCCATTACTCCTTTTGGGAGCATTTGGTTTCCACAAAGCATCTCCATCTTATACGATATGTTAGCGTATTTCCCATGTAGATTGCACTGTCCTAGTTATTGGAGTATCGTGCGTCTCCATGTATGATGTTGCCATTAGAATCAGTCTATTGTTATTATTTTTGTATCAGTTTCGTTAAACGGTTGTTCTTTCAGCTAAGTAGATGATTGGTCTGCTGTAGCGGGTCCAAGAATGCATGTACGATGTTACCAGTCTATTATTATTTTTGCCTTGTATCAGTTTCGTTAATCGGTTGTTGTTCCAGCTAAGTAGATGATTGATCTGCTGTATCTGGTCTAGGATAATGGGGCTGCCATTCTTGCTAATTCTTTGATTACCTTTTTTCCCCAGAGGGTGGCGGGCTGCCTGATCTTTACCATGATGTTAACCTCTTTTTCAGGGGAAGGAGTGATCAGGAGGCTTCTGGTATGGATTGTTTAGAGGGGGGTTAATTTTAAAAACTCGAAAACCATGATGAACATTTTTCATCCTCTACCAGGGAAACTGGGGTGCATGGTTTTGTAAGCAAGCACTTTAACCACTACACCATGCCGACACTATAAGGACTAGAAGGCGTGCCAATGCTCACTTCAAATGAATCAGATTTCAGCAGCTCAAAATAGATAGGACCCTTTTGCTCCCACCAAATACAGAGAATTACCTTAGTGCCGAATCGACTGGTTGGCTGGGCTTCACGTACGATTTCTTACGCTTCGTGTTATCGTAATGGATCCATTTTTTTATCGCAAGTAATGATTCTGTGCAAAAATATTTTTTTTAATAGAGTTCAAACATAATTTCGGACTTGTAAAATCGTCTTTCAAGGTCTCTCGGCTTCAATTCGTATGGTACCAAATTACACTGCTTTTGGATGAATCCTGCTGCTCGCAAACATTTTGAAATAGTTGATTAAGTAGCTCGCAATGATTATGCAAGCTCTTACTGAGTATGACAACAATCTTTTAGGAGTAATGCCTCCAAATCTTGGTCTTTAAACTTTTCTTCAAGCTAAGTATTGCATATCCTAGCGTGGTTACTATTTTTTCTGCATAATACAATATATATCTTGATTTGTACATTCCTCTAGGTATGTACAGCTAGGTTAGGTTAAGCAACGCACTTCCACTAGGAGACACTTTAGGGTCCGTTAGGATTCCCTACGGAAAGACAAAATTAAGTTTTTTAATTTCCATATAAGTCTAAATGTGGGCCATTATAAAAAAATATGCCGAATGGTTTCTAACTCAACACTTCCAAAATTCATCAGACTCAGACCCTAATAACAGATTGTTCCCTGTCCTGTAAAATGTTGGTCATATAGTCCATGATCCAATATCCGCATAATTGTCAGCCTATTTTGTTATCCGAATCTCGCTATATGCAGGGGCGATCTCCAAGTACGACATTCTATATATCTATGAATGCCATTCATTGTATCCTGCACATTCTTCTGATTTCTGTTTGTTTTCTTCGTAAACTCGAAGATTCTTTATTCTTCGGGTAATTTGTGATCATAAAGCTAGGATGCACCTCCGATGACATCCCAGGAAGAACTGTTTCGTCAAAATGACTAGGAGATCCTTAGTTTCCTCTTGTATATAGTCCGATGACATCACTGGAATAAGTGTTTCGTCAACATTACGGGGAGATCCTCCGTTATCTTCATGCAGCCTATGACAATCGTTAATGCAACATTTTGGAGCAGCGTATTTAACTACTGACCGACCAATAGTCTTATAGGTAGCCAAAAAGGTTTTTTTATTTATGTTTGGCCGGCTATCATGGCATGACCTACGAAAGTAAACAGGCTGTAAATGGTGTCCCCTAATTTTAATTAAGCTTTACCTCCTTCTTCCAGCTCCAAATCTTATCTCGTTTGTCCTATTAGATCATATAAAGCCCACCTACTGTCCTCCACAACCTTAGAGTCCTTCAATACAGCATAATTCCAGCCTGTAAGACACTGCATTCAACTGTAAGACCTCCAGTATCATTATTTTCTATGAAGACACCAACTCCAGCGCCTAACCGCGTCTTCACTAATGCTATTGAGGGTATCCTTTGTTTCTATTGGGTATAACTCATTCGTCATGTCACTATGTTATTGATTTGGGTTTTGAAAGTAGGGTCCCTGTATGCGGCTGATATTATTGAGTTTTTTCATATGTCTATTGGGTTTCCGAGTTGGAATATAATTCCACTACAAATGTATTCCATTGTGATCTGTTACAAGCTATTAGTTTCAGTTCATTCCAAGACTGCCTTGTGGTTGCTACTTCAGAATCCAACTGTATTCTCCACGTATGTGCGGGTCTTCCTCTTCTTCTGTTACCCTGCGGGTTCCAATCAATGCCTGCCCGTGTTAGGTCATCTGCGGGTTTACGTAGTGTGTGACCTATACAATTCCACTTACGTCTCAATATTTCGATGCGCAGAGGAACATTTGGCCAATATATTTATAAAATTCTCCTCAGGAATCTATTGGCAAATACTTGGACTGCGTTTATGTCGTGCGCGGCTGCATTCCATGTCTCGCATCCATACAATAATGCTGACTTCACGTTGAATTGAATATGCTCATTTTCGTTTTTCTGGATATATGGGTAACTTTCCATACATGACTTAGATGACCAAATGACCGTCGGGCATACCTGATGCGGTTTTCGATATCAGCACTAGATCCTCCTTTGTTGCTGATAATAATGCAGATATAGCAGAAGCTGTTAACATCTTCAACCAAGTTTATCTTTAAACCTGCTTTCGCTATCGCTGCCTCTAGGAGTCTTAATTTTTGAGACAGGTTGTTGAACATGTGTGACAGTAGGCAAATGTCATTGGCGTAATCTAAGTCACCTAGCTGCTTGTAGATCCCTCTGAATTCCGGTGGAGTCTTCATCACTACACAGAGAAAACAGATTCGTGATAGCAACCGAATTTGTTGTCAATCGAATGATTCTACCTTAGTGACCGAATTCTACAGTTGTGGCAACAAAATTTTGAAAGGAGTAACAAAAGTTTGGTTGCATCAACCGAAATTCTTCTTTATCAACTGACTTTCTCTTGATAGAACCGAAATATTCTATGTGTGCAACCGAACCATTCGATTGGCAACAAATTCGGTTGCTATCACGAATCTGTTTTCTCTGTGTAGTTTTAAATCAATATGTGTGATATCTCTTATTATATCGATATTTAGAAGACTAACTTGGAATCTCCATTTATACATAAGGCTAATGCCACTAGGTCTATTCGGTCGATAACAATTTCAATAGCAATAAGTGGGCAGACATTTCGATAATAATATTTCCTTTAGTCCTAACTTGGATATTGGTTTATATTGTTACGAAATTGTACTTGAATTCAAATATAACGATTTTAAAGGCTGATTTAAAATTGCATAATGATTTCAAATAGCAGTGCATATTTGTGGGCATTATTAACATTCGATAAAAGCTTTTAGTTGATCATTGATCGTAAGTATGGCAACGCTGAATGTTTGCTGTGACTCGTATATTCGAATTTGAAATATACGAGTTATGACAGTTAAAGAACATTGTAGAAAGTTCACCAGAGATGGCGTGTGCCAGCTCTAGACTTCGAATATACGAGTTTTGACAGTTAAAGAACATTGTAGAAAGTGCATCAGAGATGGCGTGTGTATTCGAAAGCTCCAGACTTCGAATATACGAGTTTTGACAGTTAAAGAACATTGTAGAAAGTTCACCAGAGATGGCGTGTGTATAAATGTGGCCATGGTTGCAGTCGTGAGTTGAGATTATCAGAGACGTTATTCGAATAAACATCAACTGAGTGCCTTAAAGTGTGCTGAATTTTCAAGTGAATTCGTATACATTTCAAGTGTGTCTGTATTTCTGCGAATTAATAAACGTGTATAAAAAACACTGAGCGACTATTTGTACATTTTAAATAAATAAAGAGTTGCTACAATTTTTAAACTACTAAACTGCTTTTATTTGCAATCAAAAGTATCCGGTTTATTTAAAGGAAATAAACCAACTTTTTTATAAGGTTAAAACGTAACAATATGTTCGCATAGACAAACGGATTTGAAATATAATATTGCTAATTTTAATCTTCGAATCTTAATGCGATATAAAATGGTCAATATCTGAATCTAGATAGCTAAAACTAATTAAAATTCAACTTTTTAACAATAGTTGTAAATCATTCTAGTTCCATGTTTTGACAATTTTGCTTGGTGGATGATCAGACAAGTTCTATGAATATTTTTTAAACCATAAGGTATCACAGTATTGGTAGAAGGACCAAATCTAAACCTAGAAAATAAAAGTTGTTAGAATATCCTCTTTAATAACTTTTAAGAGTACGAAAATAGTATTCCTTTAGAATAATCCTGAATTGATCCAAGAATTAAAAGGTCCTTATTCTTGAATCTAGCTCCCTAACGTCTAAAATTTTAATAAAACTTTTTCGAAATTTTATATCTTTAAACAAGCTAATTTTGTATCTTTTTTGAGCCAACCTAATGCGAATTCTCATGCATATAAGGATGCATATTACAGTAATTAAACTTACCATATGATATGATGTTTTTTATTGACTAAAAATTCCCAAGGATTTGGCTTGTGCCATGAATCGGTGCCTGCAAATAGAATAAATGAATAAAAGAAACGTTATTTCAATATTATTTTCTCTTTATTATTTCTCTTTGTCTCTCTCTCTCTCTCTGTCTCTTGGTTGGCATTATTAAAATGTTAAAACAAAGTGGGTCATATGTACATGTGGTTGTTGTCGCTGTAAATAGTTGTAGTTTGTCATCCATATTGTAGGCCTTTTAAAAACATCCGGTGTTGATTTAACGGGACGGTATTTACTTTCAAAAGGATACACTTGTTCGAGTTTTAATTGTGGGTGTGGAATGTGGGGAGTGTGTGTCGTTCGGTCTGTGTATTTTAGGGTTTTTTATTTGTGAATATTAAAAAAAAGCGGATTAATGTTCGTGACAAGAGCAAAGAAGGATTGGCATTGGTTGGTATTAAATGTCTTTTTCTATCTATTATGCCTTAATCTACAATTCATGTTATTGAAAATATGCATATACATAGCTTTTGTTCATTTATTTTTAATAAAATGTCTTTATTATGCGAGCTTATAGATATATTAAATATGTATGTTGTAGTATGTAAATGAATTTCAGATTATCACTGTATTATTTTCGTTTAAATTTTGTATAAAAATGTATTGGATTTTCCATTGGGAGAAAATTCATAAAATAATATTTTCACACAGAAATAGAAATAAAATGAGTTTAACTCGTTTTACTAACTGATTTTTTAGTTTTTGAGGTTTTTTTCACTTCTACTTACCAATCACATCTAGACCCAATTCTGTACATTTCTCCGATAACAGTTTGCGTCTCCTTTCCATACGCTTTTCTACCTTGAGCATATCACTTTCTGACAAAGACTGTATGGCTTCATCAGGTATCAGAGGTAAATGAGTTTCATTGATGTACTATAATAATAATGATAAAGAAAACATAAATATTTTTAAATTATATTAAAAGGATCTGAAGAAAGCCTGTTAATATTAAGGGTACCAATGTCAGGACCTTCAAAAAATGTCATAAATCGTAGAACATATGCATAAATTATGATAATAAATTTCGAGCATCGAAATGAGTTGGACATTCTTTTCTCTCGGTTTTCAAGAAATTTTAGTTTTCATTTTGCCACTTAAATCTATTTATGAAATAAATAGCTTTCATTGTTAAATTTTATGCTTTTTAATGTGAAATTAAAATCCCGAAGTCCTGAAAAATACCGAAATCCCGGGATCCCAAGATTTACATTTATAAAATCCCGAATCCCGGTATTTGTAAAAACGTCTGTAAACATATTTGCAATAGTAGCAACATCAATTTCATAGTTTTGGTATTTCAGGCGAAAAAATCACGGGATCTTCTTTTGTAGTTCACGAAATTCTTAAAATTGGTTTTCATTCTATTAATATAATTTTTCTACAGAGCAGAATTTAACAGATCATACTAAGCTCTATATATAAAGGGTGTTTACGAACTGTCACGTAAGAGATCGTAAGTGAAGCCCGGCCAACCCCCCGAATCGACACCAATGTCTGTATTTATTATGAGCTGCTGAAATTTGGGCAAACCATCACTGTACTACACTTACTTTTTGACACTTATGATCAGTATGCCCTGGTAAATGATCATGAACAAATTTACTTTGAAAATCAGTCATCGATTCGCCCAATTTATAGATGACTGTTTTATTGCAAAATTGTGTTCAGCGATGAGGCTAATTTTTTACTTAACGGATTTGTTAATAAAAAAATAGCCACATACGAAGTGAGACCAAACCTTAACAGACCCTACAGACTCCATTACATCTAGAAAAATTAACCGTTTAAAGCGTACTTCGCGTAGTCAGGAATAGAATTCGTTATTTTCTAATTTTGAATAAAGTTTATGGTGAATGTGTTTCATCGGTTTCAACGTCCGAAAAATGGTTTGTGCGGTTTAGAAGTGGTTATTTTGACAAGGAAGAAAAAGATCGACCAGCCCAGACAAAACAGTTTGAGGGCCAAGAGTTGGAGGCATTATTCAATGAAGATTATTGCAAAACTCAGCAAAAGCTTGCAAAATTATTGAGAGCTACTCAAGCAGCAATTCGAAAACATTTGTAAGCAGAAGGATTCATCCAAAAATAGGGAAATTGGATTACATACGAATTAAAGCCGAGAGACCTTAAATTTGCATGTCCGAAATGATGCTTGAAGGCTATAAAAGAAAAATGGATCCATTACGATAAGCAAAAGCGTAAGAGATCGTAAGTGAAGCCCGGCCTCACCCGCTTCAGTACTAACTCTCTGCAATACGCATCACTTTGGAACATAGTATCCGAAATTGGTTTGATTTGTTCTTGGTCCGAAAAGATGAGCATTTCTTTTGGCTCGGAATCCATATGTTGCCAGAAAGATGGGAAAAGGTACAAATGTTTCAAAATAAAAGATAAACATTTTAAAAAATCCCGGTGTGAACTTGAAGTGAATTGAAGAAATGAAATTGGAGAGAAAAAAGAAAAAAATCATATGACATAAGAAATATTAAATATAATTAAAGTGAAAACCAAGTCCAAAGATAAGTATAATAAGAAAAAGAACTATAAACTGGGATTCACATAGTCCCGTTAAATAAAAATAGCCATCCTATTCATCTGATAAAGCCTAGTAGATTTCCTAGATCATATCTAGCTATATTATGGAATCTTTCCCCTAGACATTTTTTCCTGCGACCCTGTAGTCTGGGACAGTTACAGATAATATGTTTCTAGTTCCTCAGTATCCTCGCACAACCTACATAAGTCCGGTGTGTCCATATTCCATTTACCAATGAAGGCTTCAATTGAGCAGTGCCCGGTTATCACTCCTACGGCATAGTGGTTCCGGAGATATGGCTGGACCGATTTTTATAAAATTTTCAGTGAATCTGATTTTTGATTTTCGGTCTGTGGGCGGAGGGGCGTGGTAAAATCAATTTTTTACACTATACCGCTAATGACACTATACCTAATGATTTCAAGGTCAGTAATTGTGGCCAAACTTTTGCAAATAAAAAAAAAAGTTAAAAAATCTCAAAAACAAATTGTCAAATAATTATTTTTATTTTTTCATTCGATATTTTAATTTCGTTGCTTAACATCATTCTAAAAATTTTAATTCACAGTGGTGTACTCTGAAGCGAATGATTTGGTGTGACATGTCCGGTACATACCAAATTTTCATATCGTTCGATAAAACAAGTAGGCCGCTGTTAACATTGTACTATAAAAGTGCTTTTATATTATCAACCGATGATAAACAAAATTTCCGAAAGTACAACTAATATAGTAAACAACGTCGACAAATCAGATTTCGTTCCCGCCGAACTTCTGCCAAATGCAAATGAATATTCAATCCGTTGTCGACAAGGTATTTACAAGTCTTACAACCAACTACAAAAATTCAGATTGGCTGTGGGAACGTGCAAATTAATTGAAACTGACTGGCGAAACAATGAAATACAAATCAATTACTGAAACATTGAAGGTTGGATCACAGATAATGTTTCTCTGCAACATAAACGCATCAAAATTATGCAACGGAACACGATTGACCATCAAAAAATGTTCACCAAATTTAATTGAGGCAACAATCATCGGTGGCAGATTAAAATGCGAAGACGTAATGATTTCACGCATACCAAAGATTTCCAACGAAATTATTGTAAGGGCCAGCAACGCGGACCGGTTCAGCTAGTTGTCTTATAATAATTAATATCGTGATGAAATTGGACGTAAACAAGATTTACATGAACCTAAATATTTCTACCCAGTTTTGTGCCGATCGGTCCATAATTGACCTCAACCCCATATAACCCCTATATCAGAAAAATATTTTATTGTCAATAAATAATTTATATATAATGATATTAACATAAATTTCTACTAAAGTCATTTAAAGTTTTAAGAAATTAATCACTCTGTCAAATTCTGTACAGTTCGGTATTTAAGTAGTCATAGAAGACCAAAGCAACTTATTGATGTTGGGTCTACAAGATCCGGCACAGCCGAATATACTTGTTGTTTAGCATCATTATCTTATGTTTAGCTCATTATCTTATGCTGAAGAGAATTTGACAATTACGAATTGTCTGCTATGATGGTACTTTAAACATATTGAAATATTATTTTTTATAACTATTTATGACATTTATTTTAGAACATCCTGTGAATACCCCTAATATAAGTATAACATATTAATTTATATGTAATAAAAATGCAATAGATATTTATATATAATACAGATAATATAATAAATTTATAGAAATAAAACATTTATTAAATAACAACATTCAATATATTAAAAAAAAAAAAAAACAAATACAAATTAAATAAATTGATTAAAAAACACATTTATTTATATATTATTTGATTAGTGATGTTTTTTTGTATAAAATATTAATACAATTAAAAAAAAGTAGTAAAAGAAATATGTTTGTTATGTTCTATTTTAAAAAAAATCGTATAAACAAAATTTGAAATTTAATAACACTATGCAACAAATGGAGACTTTTGGAAAAACACAAGATCATGACAGTATAGGTTCGACTCTACTACCAAAGGGTAGTACAACCCTATACTCAGTTTGCCCATTTTGGTGACCGATTTTTTTTTATGGGCCCCCAAAGTTTCTGAAAATCAGTGGGGCCTCTAAAAAAGGTGTCATCAGGTTTTGGTTAACAGCTAATTCAGACTTTGTGCTACGGCTTAACTTTATATGGCAATAATATAGCTAAGAGTCCGCCAAATAAATTTTGTTAAAATTTGTTTCCAAAAAATAGCTTTTTCGTGCACTTTTGTTGAAAAAATATAGGAAGAAAATTTTTTTTTTTTACTTTTTTTAGAATAACTTCCAGGGACTCCTAATTTTTCAATAACAATATCTCGCAAAGTTGTAGCTACGGTAAATTTGAATAACTCTTGTGAACATATCAATGCATTCTGAATGTGTCTAGTCACTCTACATAGCACATAAAGATCACTTTGTACCTTAACAATTTTCGTTTTTCCTATTTTTTGACGCTAAAACAAAGATTTTTTTGTAAAAATAGTATTATCAAGTCCACACTTCTATGTTGTGCTGTATTATTTACTCGGCTGAGGTGTTCGGAATGGGGATCAGTGGGTGGACCTTCAATGTCACACATTTATAAAAAAATTACCAAAAAGTCATTTATGATCCGAATGAGCTGCAATTTCAAATATAGATAGACCTTGAGAAGGTCTACAAAAAATATGATTTTATCTGTAGTTATCTCTTTTAGTTCAAGAGATATTTGGGTTTAATATTTTTTTAAATTTTGCCCGATCTTTTTTTCGTATTTTAAATTTGATGGGCCTACGAAAGGTCGAAATTTGTTTTTTTATATATGACGTATATTTGCGATAAAATTCTAAAGAAAATAAAACAAATCTGATAACAATTATTTCGTCCCTATAAAAAGTTACACGCATCCAAAGTTGAAGCATCTTTTTATATATTTCAACTTTGTATGCGTGTGTTTTTTAAGTTTTTTCCCAAAAAAGTCCCCATATTTTTTCTTTTATAAAAAACTAATTTTCTTCGGGACTATATACATTTTTTTATGATCTGGTAAGAGAACTTAATGCAAAAACATATAAGGTAAAATTTGACTAACTGAAGCGGACATTGTACCCCCCAGCCCTATCCAAACTTGGGCAATTTTGAAAAAAAAAATTAGGTTTGAGTAAAAAATTCTAAAAACGCAAAACACCGAACCTCAAAAGCTCATCACATTTGTATAGCCCCATATGTTGTTTATATACATACAGAACGTTTTTACTATCATGCTGTAAATAACGTCAAAGTGGGCTATTTTCTAAAAAAAACTTAGTTTTTGGAACAAATTTTCGCCGTTTTAGGAATTTCGGTGTTTAAAAACAAAGAATGGCAACATTAGTGATGCCATTGACTTAGGAATATTTAGGTCTATATTACTTCCAAATTTTATTGTGATGTCTGTAACTGTTCAAATTTTACATTAATTCAAAGTTTTTATTTTTCTTGATGGAAAATCACCATTTTAAAATATTATTAGTTTTTAAGGTAAATGACGTCACAAAATTATTCATTTCACTAAAATGTCAATCTTTAAGTCATAAGGTTTCCACCGATATCAAAAACTTATATAAAAAGCTTATATTTACACTTCAGAAGTTCCACAAACCTTGCCCACTTTCAAAAATTTTAAAGTTTTTTCATATCTTGCATCAAGCCGGTCTTGCATGATCAAGATTGGATAAAGTTATGCGCCCGGATCATACCGATAATGATTTGCCCATTCTTCGTTATTCCAGCACAATAGAGAAGTATACACTCGAACATACATTTTTAGCAAAAAATTATTGTTTTAGAGTCAAAAATGAGTAAAAAACTACAAATTTTAAGCTACAAAGTGATTTTTGACAGCTATTTAGAATACCTAGGTATGTTCGGATTGCATTGATATGTTCACGAGAGTTATTCAAATTTACCGTAGCTACAACTTTGCGGGATATTGTTATTGAAAAATTAGGAGTCCCTGGAAGTTATTCTAAAAAAAGTAAAAAAAAAAAATTTTCTTCCTATATTTTTTCAACAAAAGTGCACGAAAAAGCTATTTTTTGGAAACAAATTTTAACAAAATTTATTTGGCGGACTCTTAGCTATATTATTGCCATATAAAGTTAAGCCGTAGCACAAAGTCTGAATTAGCTGTTAACCAAAACCTGATGACACCTTTTTTAGAGGCCCCACTGATTTTCAGAAACTTTGGGGGCCCATAAAAAAAAATCGGTCACCAAAATGGGCAAACTGAGTATAGGGTTTTACTACCCTTTGGTAGTAGAGTCGAATCTATACTGTCATGATCGTGTGTTTTTTTCACTGTTGCACTGTGTAATCAGTTTATTTTTATTGTATAATTTTTTGTGTTTGTTTGAATATTTACTTTATCATATTTGGAAAATCTTTTTCTAGAATTCCCTGTAGCCGCTATGGTTAGATCCTTATTTTTGCCGAGCAACATGACCGGATAACGAAAAGTTTGATCGGCAAAATTATCCTTGACTTTTGTGGCCTAAAAATTTCAATTAATTAAATATTTATTTGCCATTAATTAACAAAATTAAAAGTCTTAGTTGTTGGTGTTTTATTTTTTTTAAATTTGTTTCAACAATTAAAAGATGCCAGCAAAAATATCTAACAATAAATACAATAAAAGCGCAGATTATGTTAAATTAAAATGAAATCATAATCTTACTTAATAGGAAGGTCTTAAAGAATAGCAAGTAGTTTATAGTTTTTAAAATTCAAAAAGGATTTATCTTCCAAAAGGATTTGGTTTGTTAAGCAAAGTTTCTTATTAAAATTATTTTATTTTAAATATAAGTACTTAAGTATCTAAAGAAATGCACTATTTAAATATCTTTTACGAGTACAATTTTCAATTGTTTTGTGTAAAATATTTAAAATATTGTTTAAATACTCGTACATACTAAGTTTAGCTAAGAATTTTAATAGGTTTTAAGTTAAAAAGGATTATTATATGAGTAGATTTGTTTGGTAGTTTAACAAAAAGCTGCTTAAGTGATATGAAAGTGATTGAAGTACTATGTATACAAAACTTTTTAAATATCTAAACGAATGCATTCATTAATTAAAGTGGCTTTGGAATGAAATATGTACGCATTGTGTATTTTAAGAGCATGCATTTTTATATGTTTTCAAGAGCGATTTCTAACTAAAACTTAGAAATGTATGTAGATGAAAGAATACATTTAATTTTCTATATATGTAAATTAAAATTGTTCAACTACAATGACTAAAATGATTATCAAATTATTCCAAATAGAACTGCAACTATCCTATTTTTTTTATCGTTATTAAAATAAACAGTGATAATGGTATTCCACCAGTATCAATGAGGATTTATCCAAATTAAAATACAGGCGGTTTGTGTAAACGACGAAGAACAGGAACCGTTATGCAAAGTCCTACTTCACACACGCGCCAGAACGAGACGCAAACGTCTTAAGAATTAATGAGAATGAAGCGCAAATTGTTGTTAATCAACCCAGGCCATATTTTGCGACTGGTCACATAGTTGAATACTCTTTTCGTGTTTTCTAAATTCTCACTCATTCAGGATAACCTGTCCCCAATTACATGTTTATTGGATCATTTTAATAGAAAAATCGAAAAGTACCATTTGTGTATTATAATTCATTTCGAATTATTATAAAATCTTAAGAAAGTACCATTCGATTAAACAAAAAGTACCATGAGTTTCTAACTCACTCAGTACCATATAAGCTTAATTTCATATTTCTATATCAATTATTATAAAAAAAAACTTATTAACGAAAAAGTACTATTTATTCTCTACTGATGTAACTAAATTTTATGTCCATTTGTTAAATAATTTAAAATATAAAAAAAGTACCATGAGGAATAAAAGTACCAATTTTTTCTCTTCTCTCTTGAACACACGCCAAGTTTGAATATACAAAATACACACAGTGAGGCCTCGATTATCCGTGATTCGATTAACCGGCAACATCAATTATCCGGGAAAGAAAAAGAAAATATTTTTGGATCGATTAATCGTAATTAACTCGATTATCCGGGATTATAAGCAACATTTTTTTCGATTATTTTTGAACAATCAAACACAATGTGAATAAATCGAAAAGGGGAATTACCTCGACTTTTAAAGTTTTGTGTAGAAAGTGATTCTGTTATTGGCTTTCGATCTTTCCTGAAAGAACGAACTCCAATTTTTGGATTAATAGTGAATGAAAAGGCTAAAATATTCCACTCAAAATTAAACAAAAAAACGATATGGAATTCACAACCTTAATGCTGCAGGAGAAAAATTATTTTTGTGGAAAAATTAAATGAATTCATATCAATGGAAAAACTCAACAATGAAAACATTACTGTGAAATTTTTCCCACCAAATGTTATGTCTTTCCGATGGATCAGGGTGCAATATGGGGCTTTAAATGTCATTATCGAAGAACTCTAGTGTAAAAACTTGTTACGTCAATCAACAGAGAAGAATTCAAGAAAGCACTGTTCTCAATTAATAATGCTTGGAACGCTATTACTTCTGCAGTTTTGAGAAATGCGTAGAATAACTTAATCTGTCCAGAAAATGAAGGGGTGTAGGCATATGTCCGAAATTTAATTAAATCCTTAAATAATTTTATTATTACTGATATAATTATGTAATTACAACAATATGTATTAAAAAACTACTCAAAATTGGTACTCAATAACCGGGAAAATTGATTATACAGAATGATAATCGAGGTCCCACTGTACTACATTTTGGAGAATTTATTTGTGATGTACATATATATTTATTGTCTAAAGAAGAATATGTTTTAAAAAGTACCTAACTGTTTACCCATATTTGGCCTAATTCAATCCAAATAACAACCTGTTGTTTAATTTTTGTTTGAATTATTAACATTTTATGAAAAAAAGTACCAGATAAGATGGGGGTATATTGATTTTGTCATTCCGAACAAGTAACAAATTTCATGTGCTCCTAAAAAATATTGAATAAACCTATTTTACTTTGTCAGTTATTAAAATAACTTATTTATTATGCAGTGGAGCTATTAACTCAAAATTTA
The DNA here is from genome assembly GCF_958450345.1 of Calliphora vicina. Classification (NCBI taxonomy): domain Eukaryota; kingdom Metazoa; phylum Arthropoda; class Insecta; order Diptera; family Calliphoridae; genus Calliphora; species Calliphora vicina. The sequence goes on from NC_088782.1 coordinate 64,936,824, forward strand.
GAATTATGACGTTGTTACAGCAAATAAGCGACATCTATTATATCCTCAGAAGATTCCGAGACGATCTAGCTATGTCCGTCTGTCTGTTGAAAACACGATAGGGCCCAAGCGATACGATCTTGCAGGCTGAAATACTCTCCATTGATAAGTCTTGTTTGGTATTGAAAATGAGCAATATCGGTCCATGATTTCACCTAGTCCCATACAAGTGTCCCCGCGGAATTCTGTTTTAGCAGTCATAAATATGTTGATTCTGCCGTAATCCTGATAAAAATTAGATCTATGTATTTCGAAATTTTACTGTAAACTATGACGGAAATCGGTCAAGATTTGTCCCTTTTCCACATACAAGGTACCCTCAGAAAATTACTTGACATTCATAATTGTCTTATAATAACACTATCCAACAAATTGAGACTTTTTGATTGGAACAGAATAACCCTATAATTCTGAAAGGGCATGGCGAGTAGATAATTTTTGTAGAATAAACTTATAGTCCAGCCGGTCTGAAATTTTTTTTACGGTGGGTCAAAGTTTTAGTTTTTTGATCGATGGGAGCATTTTACTAACTGAAAAAATGTAGTAAGTTAATGTCTGAGAGAATTCTTATTGTCAGAGTTATATTGTGGATTATTTGTGTGAAAGATCTTAACCCTCTATCTCCTCTCTTTAGAGGTCAATTTGAAAATCAAAAAAAGTTCTTTCAAAAAGGACATTTAAGTATTAAAATATTTTACGAAAACTTTTGCCGGAAAATTTTAGTGGGGGTCACCAAAGATACCAAAGCCCTTTACGCTTAATAAGCAAAATCACACGCCACCTCGGGTATCATATTTTTAAAAAAAATCCAAGTATGATCCGAATGAGCTAAAATTTAAAAATTTAAGCAGATATACTCTTTTAGTTCAAGAGATATTTAGGTTTATTTATTTTTTTTTTAATTCAGCATAAAGGTTCGAAATACAACTTAATAAAAACAACACGCATCCAAAGTTGGAACATGTAAAAATGTCCGTATTTTTTACGTTTTTTCAAAAACAAATTTTGCATGGAATATATAAAAAAAGGGAGCAAGGTTTGTGGAGCTCCTGATGAATACTTAAATATAAGCTTTTTGTACAAGTAGTTGGTATTGGTGAAACCTTAGCACTTGAGGATTAATAGTTTAGAAAAAGGAAATAATTTTATTTATTTTCCGGACGTCATTTACTTTAGAAACTAAAAAATTATAATATAGTTATTTTCCATGAACAAAAATGTAAAATTTGAATTAATGTACAATTTTAACGGTATAACAAAATTGGAAAATAATGTAGATCCAAATGTCATTAAATCAAAGGCATATTCAGGCCTGTCACAGAATTTCATTCCGATCGAAAGTGGAATTAATTCCGTATTTTGCTTCTTCAGAAAAAGCTAAACGAAAAATTCTTTCGGAATGAAACCACTTTCAGTTTTCAAAGTGGAATTTATATTTGATTTTAATTATTTGGTTTTCTAAAATTTTTAATCAATTTCTGTACCAAAACCTTCACATTTGTTTTAATATGAAAAACGCTGTCAAATTAAAATCAGAAATGCAGAATTAAGAAATATTTTTGGAATTAATAAATTACACGGAATCTGAAGAACCTAAAATGAAATCGATCGGAATAAAAACTAAGGAATTGAAACCATTCCGAACAAAATGTGTGACAGGCCCGATTAATATTCAAAATATTTTTATTTTCAAATACCAAAATTTCTAAAACGGAGAAAATGTATTCCAAAAACTGAGTTTTTGTTAGAAAAGTGCCTACTGTAACGTTATTTACCGTGGTATAGTAAAAAAACTTTGTAGGTATTTAAATTTAAATCCCCATAAAAGGCAAAAACTACATAGATGTCGGGTATACAAGATTCTATGTGTATTGGTTCAAAATATACATATGGTTCTAAAAAAAAGTATCAACATGTGTACAAAGTACATTTTTTTATGTAGATGAAGATGAATTTAAATTGATTCTTGTATATCCATGTATATATGGGGGATTCCACGTCAAATGAACCAACTGTCTTCCGATCGGGATGAAATTTGCACCAAGACACAATTTTTCGACAAGATCGGTCAAGAACTCTCGGAGTTAGAGGCGGTCAAAATTTTACATTTTGGCCAAACATGTGATTTTTCTCATCCATGTAACTTATTACCTATTGTTCTTAGCAAAATGTGTCCAAAATAGTTTAGATAGCTATTTCTTCAATCTTTCGAAAAAAAAAAATATTTAAAAAAAAATAAAAAAATTTTAATATTTTTTTCCGAAATCAAAAACTTTTTTGACTTTTTTTTAAAATGGGCCCTTTTTTTCTTAAAAATATTTGGTCGATTAGTGGGATGCGAGTTCGATATCTATCAAAAAAAAAATGTTTTGTAACTCAAAACATGCAACTTTTGACTTTTTTTGCAAAATCAAAAACTTTGTTGACTTTTTTTTCGAAATGGGCCCTCTTTTTAATTTATTTTGTTTTTACTCAACAGAAAGCTCAGATATTTTCCTTGAAGACCTATTTAGTTGCTTAGTGGGATGCAAGTGGGATATCTATCAAAATAAATGTTTTGTAACTCAAAATATGCAATTTTTGATTTTTTTTTTTGCAAAATCGAACTTTTTTCCAAAATGGGCCCTCTTTTTAATTTGTTTTTTTGCTCAAATGGAATCTTAGGTCCATTCCTTTCAGAGGTTTTTGGTCTCTTAGTGGGATGCGAGTGGGATAGTATCAAAATAAATGTTTTAACATAAAAAATTGTATGTCTTGAGTTACATAATATTTATTTTTATAGATAGACCAGCTCTTAAAGGATGGACCGATTTTGATGAAATTTTCACGGAATCTTCAGAAAAGCCTTTTGGGTAACAGTATAAAGTCAGATATTTGATTTTCGGTCTGTGATAAACAATTTTGTTTACTCTTGCATATTAGGTGCATAAATACGAAATTTCCATACTGAATTCATTGGAACCAGCCGAAATGTCACTACATGTATTAACATTGAAGGTTGGTTCACCGACTATGTGCGACACTGTATACAAAATCGAGATCAAGATGCAATATAAAACACATGTTTTCCAAAGGCCAGCAACGCGGACCGGGTTCAGCTAGTGTATTATATTAGAATAAATAAGCTTAACGAATTTACCCGTTTTTATCCCCCAACCCTTCGAATTTCCAAAAATCCCTTCTTAGTGGACCTGTGGAGGAAGAGGGAAACAAATAGTTAAAATTTAATCGTTTGGGCTGGGCTATGTTATATCTGTCAGTCACTCAGTAACGTTACTCTTTTATATATGGGGCATTTCACATTAAGTGAACCAACTTTTGAAATCGATGTCTTCCGATCGCGATGAAATTTGCACCAATGTTAGTTCTATTGGATAGTAATTCGGACACCATTTTTCAACAAGATCGGTCAAGAACTCTCTGAGTTATAGGAGGAAATTTTGACATTTTGGCCAAACAGGTGTTTTTTTTATCCATATAACTTATTACCTATTGTTCTTAGCAAAATGTGACCCAAATAGTTTAGATAGCTATTTATGCAATCTTTCGAAAAAAAAAATTAAAAAAATTTAATAAAATATTTTTGATTTTTTTTTTTAAATCAACAATATTTTTGACGTTTTTTTCAAAATGGGCCCTTTTTATTTTTTTTAAGAAAGCTTAGGTCTTTTCCTAAGCGACCTATATGGTCGCTTAGTGGGATGCGAGTGGGATATCTATCAAAAAAAATATTTTGTAACTCAAAATTTAAAATTTTTGAATTTTTTTTCAAAATCAAAAACTTTGTTGACTTTTTTTAAAAAAATGGACCCATTTTTTAATTTTTTTTTGCTCAGAAGAAAGCTTATGTGTTTTCCTTTAACACCCTTTTTGTCGCTTAGTGGGATGCGAGTGGGATATCTATAAAAAAAATGTTTTGTAACTCAAGACATACAATTTTTTACTTTTTTTGAAAAATCAAAAACCTTTTTGACTTTTTTTTTCCAAAATGGACTCTTTTTTTTATTATTATTTTTTTTTCTCAAAAGAAAGCTTAGGTCTTTTCCTTTAAAACCTTTTTGGTCGCTTAGTGGGATGCGAGTGGGATATCTATCAAAATAAATGTTTTGTAACTCAAGACAAAGGTTTTTAAATTTGCACTATTTTAATTTTTTTGATATTTGTGTGTAAACCTTAAAAATTAAACTTACGCAGAGAAACTAGACACATTAGCCTTTCCGATGGTATGTAACATACCCAACTAAAATTTCATAGCCTCGATACTGTAATACCCATAATATGTTAACCTCAGGAATAAAAATATATATGTATATTGATAGATTACCAATCTTCGCAACAAATCCAAATTGTTATAAGGATTCGATAAGATTTGAGGTTACAACATTGTTGGAAGATCCTTCTATATCAATAAATAGAGCTGTAGTAAATAAATCTATATTTTGATTTAGGAATGTTCTTGTTGATACTTCCAGTTGTCATTGTATCGACAACTCAATCTAAGGGTTTCAATAAGAAACGTGTTATGGTTTCTGATATAAGGACAATCGAGTCAGTATTGAAAGTTCATTAAAACCGAGTGTGAAATAATGTTTAATTAAATTTAATTTACAAAAGTAATCTATACTTTTGAAAATTATAGATTATATTCTTTTAAATACTATGTATGTCGGTGTTAATGAAAAACTCTGTTTAATAATACTCGTACGTATATATGTAGGTCTGTAATTGTTACATTTTGTGATGATTTCTTTTTTTATTATTTTACATACAACACATTTAATTACCTACATATTCATTCTGCTTAATATTCTCCTGGTGTGATCTAATATTTTTTAGCAAATGACTGAAGACAATTATTTTCTCATTAGTGGTTGGGTTTCTTTTTATCATTTTCTTGTTTTCTTTTCAAACATTTTATTGTAGTTTCTGCGAAGTATAGGTCAAGTGTAAGTTGAAATATAAATAATAAACGTTTGTGTGATTTTAGCACCTTCTAATAATAAAATTTCTAACATTAATTATGCATAAAGAATATACGAGTGAGTAAACGACAGTGTGTCATGCATAAGACGGCCAGAATGACCTTCTTTTATTTTCTATTCTCTATTTTTTTTTTATAGTTTTTCGAGTGTGTGTAAATGCTTAAATGGCTGGTAGGGGATTTAGTTGAATAATATTAGTTTATTAATGGTTTGGTAACATGTGAAGATATTAAAATTTTCCAAAAATAACCCTTAAGAAGTAGACAATATAAATATAGATTGATTTACATTTTTAGAAAAAATGTGAAAATTATAGTTTTTATTTACTAGCCACAAATACCAATGTAAATAAATTTATAGTTTTTCTGATTTAATTTGTCTGGCATGACATGAAACTATGACACATTATTCACGTATGTCTGTTTGTACTTGTGTTGTCACGAAGATTTGTTACCCTATTTAAGTAATTAGTTTGAATAATACATAACAGGTCTATATTTAAAAATGTGTAGCCATCAAAAGTTTTTATATAAATTATTCCAGGTCATGAATAAATTATTTATAAATTGGATTATTTCTATCATGAAAAACTGTGATTGAAAAGAAAAATAATTAGGTCTTAAGCGGTATAAAATTTCAATATTCAAGTCCTAAGGTTTTCATCAATATCCCATACAAGCAATATATGAAAAAACGTTAAAATTTTTCAAAGGGGGCATGGTTTGTGGAGCTTCTGAAGAGTAATTATAGGCTTTTTATATAAGTTTTTGGTATTGGTGAAAACCTTAGGACTTGAAGATTGATATTTTAGTAAATTAAAATAATTTTATGAATTTTTTAGATGTCAGTTTCCTTAACAACTAAAAAAATATAATGTAGTGATTTTCATGAAGAAAAATACAAAATTTGAATTAATGTAAAATTTTAACGGTTGAAGATAGCATAACAAAGCTATTTTTTTTTAAATTGTCAAAGTTTGGATAATTCTGGTGGGTACTATGTCCACTTAAGTGAGCCAAATTTTACTTTAAACCCTTTTTCATTAAGTTCTGTTTTCGAATCATATACAAATTGTATATAGTCCCGAAGAAAATTTGTTTCCACAAAAGAAAAAATAAAGTGACTTTTTGGGAAAAATCGTAAAAAATACGATCCTTTTTACGTGTTTCAACTTTCGATGCATGTAATTTTTCATAGGGATGAGATAACTAACAGCATGATTTCTTTTATTCAGAATTTTATCGCCAATATAGCTGATTATTTTAAAAAAAAGTCCATCCTCTGTTGTCCCAAAAAACGATCGAGCAAAATTAAAAAAATAAATTAATAAATCTAAATATCCCTTCAACTATAAGAGATAATCTAAACATTTCAGGATATTTTTTGTATGTATTCTCAAGGACTATTTATATTTTAAATTTCAGCTAATTCAAATCATAATTTTCGGATTTTGGAGACCAGAGGTGACCAACTTTGAGGGGCCACTCTCTGGCTCTCATTACCTCTAGAAAGCTCAACAATTGTAAATCAAATCAACAGCAACTCAGCTCCAACCATCGTAACGATATCTCCAATAGTTTCCGAAAAACCCAATTATATCCAAAAAAAAGTAAGAAAGTATGGTCGGACAAGCCCGACCATATAATACCCTACACTAAGTAAAAGAGCAAAAACATTTTTCTTTTAAAATTTCAATAATTTATATTTTTGAGTGATTTTCGGAAGTGGGCCTTATATGGGGGCTATGACCAATTATGGACCGATCACCATGCAATTAGGTCGTGTGATTTATGTCTATATTAAAGTTAACCATGTTGAATTTTGTGTGTATACCAAAATTTTTAAGCGATTTATGCACGTTAAAGTGATTTCTGGAAGCGGCTCTATATGGGAGCTATAACTAATTATGGACCGATCGTAACAAAATTTGGTGATATGAATTTTGTATATATAAAACTTATTTGGAGCGGAGTTTGTGGAGATACATATATAAATTAAACATTTATGACCGATAAAGTCCAATTTCGGAAGGACATTTGTATGGGGGCTAGGTGAAATAAAGGACCGATTTCAGCCAGTTTCAATAGGCTTGGTCCTTGGTCCGAAAAAATGATATGTACCAAATTTGATCGATATATGTATCTTCAAAATTGCGACCTGTGCTCTGCGCACAAGGTTTACATGGACAGCCAGCCAGCCGACCAGCCAGACGGACGGACATCGTTTAATAGACTCAGAAATTGATTCTAAGTCGATCGGTATACTTGGGTGTTAGACTAATATTTTTGGGCGTTGCAAACATCTGCACAAACGCATTATACCCTCCCCACTATGGTGGTGTAGGGTATAAATACTATATGGACTTTTAAAAAAATAGCAAAAGATTTGTAGGTTTATCGTTACACTGTTTCCAAAGTCATTAAATAGTATAAGGATGAATTGATCGTTAAAAGAAAACCTGGATCAGAAAAACTAAAAAGGGCTAACAGATATTGGTAAGGCAAAATAAATCGAACAACACTTTCTAAGATTACCGAACACTTTTATCAGAAAATTAGCTCGTAAATTTAAATATCTCTAATTTTTTTATACTCAGAGCCAAAGATATTGCTGGGTTGTAGTCGTAAAGTACTTAGAAGCAAAAGAACGAGCGGAAATATTGTGATAAAATTTTATAAAAAATACACCTTTTGTGTGATGGACAATTTTCAGAACTTCATCAAGATCAAGATTTGTATGTGGCTGTTGGGCGAGGTAATGTTCAAGAACTATAACGGACAAAACAACAAACAAAAATCTCCAAGAAGTTTTTTGTGTGGCAAGCCATTTGCAGTTGTGGCAAAATAAGACAATCATTTGTGACATCAGTCACGATAAACAGTGGAGCCTTCACAGAGAAGGCACAGAGAGCCTTCATAATTGTGGCCAGATTTGGCATCATGCCACTATTATATACTTAATAATTAGTTAATACGTTTGGATCAACAGAGTATAAAAAAGGGTATACAAATATATTTAGACAAAATATTTGGTTGTTGGACTTATGTGGGAGCTATGACCTATTATGATTCGATTGTCATAAAACATTTTTACGTGATTTTTATGTATTTATATGAGAGCTGTGGCCAATTATGGACCAATATTCACAAAATTCAGTATTATGATTTTTGAATACAAATTACTGATCTGTGTACTATTTTGGTTTAATATATGGATGCTATGACCTATTATGGTCCTAAGTATTTGAGGGCTATTTTTGTAGAATTTCATATAAACAACGCTATTAACAAGAGTGGACTTTATATGGGAGCTATGCCGAATTATGGACCAATATTTAAAAAATCTTGTAGTACGATTCTTTGATACAAATTACTGATCGGTGTAAAATTTTGGTTTCAACCTGATAACTATATTTGTAAGAAATTTATGAGGATTTTAGTGATTTTCGGGAGTGGACCTTATATGGGAGCTATGGTTAAATATGGACCGATATTCACAAAATCCAGAAGTATGATTACTGGATACAAATTACTGATCTGTGCGTAATTTAATTTTGATATCGATATGTTTTTAATATTTTTTAAGGTTAATAACTTTTTTCGGAAATGGGCCTTATAGCTATGACCAATAGAGTGCTCCAAAAAAACGAAAATGCAAATTTTGACCCCCCCCTAAAATTGTTCTATGTATTGTACAACTACGTTCTGTAAAATATTAGAACAATAGGATAACGTTAACTGGTGGCGCAACGGCCCTAAAGTTTGGAGATGCATTTACAAGGGGGAAATGTGCATTTTTTCCAGTTTTTGCAAAAATTTTGCTACTAACTAACTACTTTTACAATTTAATATAAAAGAATCGAAATGTGGATGTAATTGTCGTTCTAATGAGATATAAAATACAAAAATTGGTTAAAAAATGTTAAAGTTATTAAAAATTCGCCAGGCCATTAATGTGTTTCAGGCCACTAGAACAAGAAATGTAGGAACAAAATTAACATATTTCGAGAAAAATTAAAATAAAAGCTCATTATACCCTACACCACCATAGTGGGGAGGGTATTATGCGTTTGTGCAGATGTTTGTAACGCCCAAAAATATTAGTCTAACACCCACCTTAAAGTATACCGATCGACTTAGAATCACTTTCTGAGTCGATTAAGCGATGTCCGTCCGTCCGTCCGTCTGGTCGGCTGGCTGGCTGGCTGTCCATGTAAACCTTGTGCGCAGAGTACAGGTCGCAATTTTGAAGATATTTCGATGAAATTTTATATATACTATTTTTTCGGCTCAAGGACCAAGCCTATTGAAACTGGCTGAAATCGGTCCATTATTTCACCTAGCCCCCATACAAATGTCCTCTAGAAATTGGACTTTATCGGTCATAAATGTTTAATTTATATATGTATTTCCACAAATTCCGCTCCAAATAAGTTTTATATACACAAAATTCATGTCACCAAAGTTTGTTACGATCGGTCCATAATTAGTCATAGCTCCCATATTGACCCGCTTCCGAAAATCACTTTAACGTGCATAAATCGCTTAAAAATTTTGGTAAACACATAAAATTCAACATAGTTAACTTTAATATAGACATAAATCACACGACCTAATTTCATGGTGATCTGTCCATAATTGGTCATAGCCCCCATATAAGGCCCACTTCCGAAAATCGCTCAAAAATATAAATTATTGAAATTTTAAAAGAAAAATGTTTTTGCTCTTTTACTTAGTGTAGGGTATTATATGGTGGGCTTGACCGACTGCTTAGGACAATAATAAACATTGTTCTTGCAACTCTACTAAGTTTGTTTGCGTATTTTGGACGTGAGCGTGTTTTAAACAGCCATGTCCGTGGCTCAATCGACTTTGAATTTCATAAGGATCAATAATTTATATACTTTGTTGGGTCTCAGATGAATATTTCTCAATGTTACACACGGAATGACAAACTTATATATACCCTCATTCACCACTTATGGTGGTGGAGGGTATAACAAAATAAATTCTAGAAGGTACAATTAAACCAAAAATTAAAAAATGTATTTCATTTCTAAACATAGTTATAAAAATATAAAAAAAAAAATCTAATTCCAGGACATGTCCAATTTTAAGCGTAAGTGGACCACCTCTTCTAAAAAGGTAACGGAAGCTTAATACAAGTATAAGTTTTTTAGGTTCTCTCTTTATTTATTTTTGCTACATTTTCGCTGCCGATTCGAAAAGGATAAAAGTTAACTGTAACACTACTTTTGAATTATTTCGGCAACGGAATTTTTGCGGAACGGTATTTACGGTTATTTCCTTAACGGTATTCTAAATGATTAATAAAGTTTATACAAATTAAAAATAAGCTGACATAGGTTGTATTATACATATTACTAAAGGCTATTCCGTGGTATTTACGATTATAACGTTAAAGGTATATTAGCAGTAACGGATATTGCAGTTATTTTAGTAACGGTAGTCGAACTGAAAGGGTATTTTAGGGGTAGCGCAAAGCGAAAGTCATCCTTGATTATTATAGAAACTTGACATCGTAAAAATTAATTGCAAATTAATCAGAAATAGTAATATTTCCAAACATAGATATTCATATTTTTTAGGTAATAAATGTTCAGTGAATTTCAATTATCTTAGTTTCTCAATTACGCCATCAAATGTAAGTTCATTTCAATAGTCACAGCAAAACATAAAAATTTAAGTATTTAATTGATAATTTACATGTACAATTGTGTTAATAATTAGCTTTTCATTATCAATCGATTATTACAAAATACAACACTTTTATCTTCAACACAAAATTGAAGAAAGAAAAATCCATTAGGCAAGTTAAATTAATAGTTAATAAAACTGTTTTTATTATATCATAATTATGAACTGAATATAACGTGACTTGCTTCCAGTTTTATTTTAAAGGTTACTCTTTTATATTACAAAACATAAAGTAATTCACAGTTATTAAAATATACTATAATTTATTAATTAGAAATACGAACAACTCACGTAAAATATTTATTAAATTTGAAAAATACATTTTAATTTCCATTCTACAAAGGATATTTGCTATTAAAAATATAAATGGGAAAAAGGTATTTAAAATTCGTTGTAAATGAATATTTGCAAAATCAATTGTTTGTTAAGAAAATTAATTTCTTTCTTTCTTTTTTTCATGTATTTGCTTTGTTTCACTCATTTATAATTCCTGCAATTATCTATAATTTAAGCATTTAAATATTTTCACCTCCTCCGCCCTTAAGTAATGACATGATGTGTTGTTTTATTTCCCTTTCAAAATAATTTCACAACAAGTTTTTTTTTTAGAGCCACACGTGTGTTGTTTGCAATACAGTTACATACATAAATATTTAGTTGGTTTTGTTGGCTGTCATATGTGACGTATGATTAATGTCAGTTTGGTTTAAAACTGTTGATGTCAAATATAATGTATACGCAGTGAGAGAATGTATTTTAAATTACAATTTTTGCACATTATTACCTTTGCAAACATTGTATTCTGAATCGATTTAGTTTAAATAACTAAAATCTTACCATCTTAGTCTTTTAAAAAGGTTCCCAAGTATTAGTTATTAATTAAATTTAAAGAATTCATTATGAATTAATTAAGTAGTACTTCAAACGTATTGATTTCATTCCTTTGAGAATTCATTATTACAGAATTATTTGTTTATTGAATATTACTAGTTTTCATTAATTCAAACATATGCATTGATCAAATACGAAATATATTGGGTGTATGACTTAAAAATGCGGAATTTATAGATGTTTTTAAAAACTTATATGTCATTTTGAAGTATAAATATCTGTCATTTATTTTCACTTAGTTATTGAACATTGTAGTGTAAACAACAAAGTTTTTTTGCTTTGAAAATGTTGAATTTTGTACTAACAAATCGTCATAAACGGGAAGTTTTGCTTTACTTCTTTAATTTGGAAAAAGTGCAGCTGAAGCACACCCATTACTCACCATCGGTTTCAGGATGTGAGAGATGGTTTGTTCGGTTCAGTAGTAGTGATTTTGACATAGAAGACAAAGATCGCCCAGGCCATCCAAAAACAGGAAAATTATGTATCATATGATTTGAAGCCGAGGGACATTGCATATCCGAAATGATGCTTGAACGCGATAAAAGAAAATAATTTTTGCACAGAATCATTACTTGCGATGCAAAATAGATCCATTACTATAACCCGAAACGTAAGAGATAGAATTCAATTTTTTGAAATGTTGAAACGGTACCCGCTGAAAACTTTCGTAATGACCTAAAATACCACCAAAAAGAATGTTAGCTTGTTCTAAGAAGGGCAACCCGTGCCGACTTTCGATTTAGTTTTGAGGTGCATTTACAAGAGGAAAAATTAATTTTTCAGTTTTTTTTTTAATTTTGCTATTTTTTTTGCAATTTAATTTAAAAGAATCGAAATGTGTACGTAATTGTTGTTCTAATGATGATGAAATGTAGGAACAAAATTAACATATTTCGAGAAATATTAAAACAAAACCTTATTTTTACTTAAAATATATCCATATACCGTTAAACTATTCGCAGGTATGACCAAAAAAAATACTCCAATTTCAAATTTTTAAAAATTTTGTTAAACAAATTTCAGAATTTTTTGATCATCACATGGAGATTTATTTAAAACATAATTGGGAATTAAAATTTGAAAAAAGCATGTCAATACCACCTATAGTTTTTTCGTACCTGCGATATAAATTTTGCGATTTTCGAGAAAAACAAATTTGTTGGCCATATTTTGGCGAATGAGCCCAATTTGCTTACTGTTATTAATTTTAAGTAAAATCCGTTCAGAATATTATAGTCCAGGTAATTTTAAATAATAGTCTGTAAGTTTTCCTAAAATCGGAAAACGTTAACCCTTAAATCGTGAAGGTCAATGGTAAAATTCTTCAATACTTGGAATTTCTAATGGAAATATAGCGAAATATTATATTGTTACGAAATTGTACTTGAATTCAAATGTAACGATTTTAACGGCTGATTTAAAAATAGCAGAATGCTTTCAAATAGCAGTACTGTAATAGCAAACTGTAACATATCTGTGGGCATTATTAACATTGAATAAAAGCTTTCAGTTGACCATTGATTGTAAGTTGGCAATGCTGTTTGCTGCGACCGTATACTCGAATTCGAATATTCAGTTAAAGAACATAGTAGAAAGTACACCACAGATGGCATATGTATTAGAAAGCTCTAGACAGTTAAAGAGCAATCTAGAGAACAGATGGCAGTATTATAAATAGTTGCAGAGGTTGCAGTAGTTAGTGAGTTTATCATAGACGCTTTTCGAATAAACATCAACTGAGTGCCTTAAAGAGTGCTGTGTTTTTCAAGTGAATTCGTGTACATTATTAAGTGTGTCTGTATTTCTGAGAATTTATAAACGTGCTTTTATTTGCAATCAAAAGTATCCGGTTCATTTAAAGGAAATAAACCAACGTTTTGAAAAGGTTAAAACGTAACAATATATTTTTGGGCCGATTTTGATGAAACTTAAGAAAAATATAAAATAAAGTCTAGTATTTACAATAACAGCACAAAAATGGAAATTAACCTTTAAGAGCACTTGGGGTAAAAATTACTGTGTTTTTCGTGATTTTAAAAGTTCAGAGGCATTTGGACCCCAAGTGCTTTTAAGGGTTAATTTAGGGTTAGGTTCTTTCAAAAATCTATCTTTCTACATATATGTATAAAAGAGTAATGTTACTGACTGATTGATCATCGCACAGCCCAAACGACTGAAGCTAGAATCATGAAATTTTAACTGTGGGTTCCACAGTTAAAATTACTCCACTTTAAAAAAAACTGACAAGCGTTTGGTACTTTTTCGAACCTTTTAGGGGAAAAAACGGGTAAAAACTTTATTTTGGTACTTTTTTGGCACCCTATGAATTATTTAAACCAATAAACATAGAAACAAATTTTAAATCGCATTCTTTACTTATCGAAAAATAAAAAATATGAATTTGAACAGTTAAGGGATACAAATTGTGTTTATTTTTGGTACTTTTTTCATAAAATAAGTTTTTATATAAATTGACATAGACATACGAATATTTTATTATAGGATCAAACCTCGATATAGAAATTTATTTGAATAAAATTTTACCACCGCAATGGGGATAAAAAAGGTACCTAAATGGGGTAAAAATAGGAAAATACATTTTGTTTGAAATTATTAAACCAATTTTGATAATTTTTTTTAAATATTGATTCCTTTATTCATACAAAAATTAACTAACAGGATGTTATTTGGAGCTGGAGTGTCAAGGTGTATAGTGGACCAAATCTCGTTAAACAGTTTGGTACTTTTTTGTTAAAAACATATTTTTTCTTGGGCATATTAACACAGATTTTAATCGTTTGAGACATGTCTGTATCATAAGCAATTTTGGTAAAATGGAGTATTTTTAAATTTCACACTCCTAGTTGTAATATTTCAAATTATTTCACTTATCGACATTAAAGTTAGTAGATATGTATCTGAGTGAAGTTAGAGTTAGGAATAGGGGATAAACTACTTAGGAAAAGTGAACTAAACTATAGGTATTTCTTTGTTCTTCTAATGGTACTTTTTGAATTTTCTTTAATAATGGACCTAGAATTATGAAACTAAGCATATTTGGTTCTGAGTTAATGAGAATCCAAGGGAGAGACTTTATGGAAATTTTTTATATTCCAATGGTACTTTTTGAATACATTTATTATAATGAACCTGGAATCCTAAAATTAGGCAAATATGATTCTGAATGAGTTAGAATACAAGGGGAAGACTTTATAGTACATTTTAATACATTTATAATAATGAACCTTGTATCTTAAAATTAGACATATATCCTGTGGGTGCTTTATAGTACTTTTTCATTATTCTAGTGATACTTTCTGAATTTTCTATAATAATTGACCAAGAAATATGAAATTAAGCATATGAGGTCTTACGTGAGCACACTGGGCCAGAGATCCCATTTTTTGGCAAAAAGTCCATTTCAGGTAGAGAAGAAAAAAAGTTATATATTTCAAGTCTGGGGACTTTGAGCTTTACACCAGTAAAATTTTGACATGAGTTCAAAGTCAAATTTTCATATTTTTGTGAATATAATTTATATTTCAAAAATATTATATAATATTCACATGAGTCAAAAATATTTACATGAAATGATAGTTAGTTAAACAAATGGAACTAGTGCTTAAAATAAAAATGAAAATTATTAGTAATTTGAAGATAATTATTTAAAATTTGTTATTTAAACATTATAAATATGATTTTTTTCCAAAAACTTTAAGTTTCAAAACCTAGTGCCAAGCAGTGCCAGAGGATATTTTAATGGTTATAGCACCAATCGACGCATTAATATGTTCTCTGTCCAGAATTTTGCGACCGTCTGCGACCGTTCATAAACTTAAGAGTTATTGCCGATAATATAAAAATAGTTGTTGAAACTTAGGATATTTTTACCATGTAAAAATTTAATGAAAAAATTAAAATTAATTTTTAGTAATATAATATTTTGATGATAAAATTGGCAGATATTAGTCTCACATTTACGATTGGTATATAATGGCAGCAACACTCCATAAAATACAGTTCATCAATTATTGAAAATAGTGTATTACCAGTTGGTATGCTTGCCGAACAAGCGTCTGAAGCAAGGAATAAGCATTATAAAAACTTTAGGGAGTTTCATAGCTGGGGATGTTCACGTAAAGCTATGATGGAAGATATTTTTTATAGAGCCATGGATACATCAGATCCGAAAATATCTACGGAAAGCTTACGTTTTAGAATAGGCCGAAACAAACATTTACCACTCCCAGAAGCTGTCATTAATCTACTAGCTATACCCGAAATTTCAAAAGCAAATAATTTTATAGAAAATGAAGAGAATGATTGGGATCTACTAGAACAATTTAACGGATTAAGTAACTTGGAACTTATGACCGAAAAGAATTAATTTATTAAAAATGAATTTCCCTAATGAATTTCTATAATTTTTTTATTATTTTTATTTATTGTTATTAATAATATTTCGCATTTTTACTTACTATATGTATATTACTTTTTAATATTATTAATTAATACTTTTCTAATAAAAAACAAAAAAAAAAATTAATTTACTACCACTTAATTAGAAAACATACTTGGCTGAATAATTTTCATATTACTAATTTTGGATATTGGATTCTCAATTTTAGTTTTTAGCAATAAGAATTAAGATTCATAATTCTCAAGTTATCTTAATTATATATTTTCAGTAATAGTTATATATAATAACAATAAATAAATATTTATGACCGCCATATTTGATCCGCCATTTTTAATATTTCAAGTATTTCAAATTTAATTAAGGTATGACATAGTTTTATGCCTGTAATACATAAGCCAATGATTTCATAATATCTTCATCTTAAATACTGCTAAGAAATTAAATATTTAATTTTTTTATGTTTGATCCGCCATTTTGGATTCAGTTTATTCAATTTTCAAAATCTAACTTCATATTTGTAATCAGTGACCATAGGTCTACAAAACGTGTTCAATAAAAATTTAATCAATTGAATTTTTAAAAATTTTGACCGCCATTTTTGGTCCGCCATTTTGAATTTTTACTTTTTTTTTGCAGAATCGTAATCAGCGTCACCGAAAACCTTATATCTGATATTTATTTATTTCATACATCCCCCGCTCTAATTATGGCCAAAAAATGGGATCTCTGGCCCAGTGTGCCTCGGATCAAATGTGGGTTTTATGGGCAAATTTAATAATAAAACAAAAATTTGATGTTAATGAACAAACCTTTTATTGAATATTATATATTTCTGTATTCTCCGATTTCACAAGTTTTGTCTAAGTATGCAGTGTTTTAAAAATATAGGAGTCAATTTTACTCCGACATTCCGATCACACAAAAAAGTATCAGATTTCCTTTCACCAGCAAAGTGCCACTATGCATTCGTTATCATTCTTATTTAATAAAGATTTATTTATTATACAAATTTATTTTTGGAAAGTTTGAAGGCAATAAATAATTCTTATCATTTTAGACAGGTAATCTGCTGGTTTGAATAAATACTATTTCTTCTTAAACATAGAAATAAAATGCGCATTCCTACATAAATTTATCTATATTTTAAATATAAACAAAATTAATTTCAGGAATTCTAGTTTCCTTTATACATATTAGAAAATAAAAAATATCTACAACACACCATTTACTTCTTTTGTTAATGAGATAATCAAGTTAATTAGTTTAACATAAATTATATTTTACGTATGTACGAGTATATTTTAATAGTTTTTCATTAAAATTGTAAAATTTAGAAAACGTTTAATGGGTGGGCGATGATGTTCATTTAGTGTGAGTAGCTGTCTGTATTTGAGTGTTTAATAAAACAATTGTTTTTATAAATAAATCATAAAACAGTGTGAATGTGTGGTTGTTTTTGTTTATATAAAATTTATGCCAGAAAAGATTTATTTTTCTACATTAATAAATATACATCTAATAATTTATGAGATTATAAATGTTGCTGATTTTTCAGAAGAAAAAAAAAACATAAACAAATATGATTTTATAAAAATAGTTTGATAGGTTTTTGAAATATTCAAAGAAATTAAAAGATGTAAAGTTATTAGTTTCAACTGTAGTCGAATAATGTGTATTTTATACTCATACATTTGGGTGAATTTTTATTAAAACCTACAAGATTTTAACCCTAGCTCTGGCACCAATTTTTTTCTACGAATTCTGGCACTATTTACGCTAAATTCCATATAAGGGCGATGATTTACTTTGATGAAGAAAAAATAACTTTTTAATTTAATACAATACAATATTTTAGGTAAATTTAATTGAAAAGTCAATAGCATCAGCGAGAGAGAAAAATATTATTTTTCAACGACAATTTTTATTCATTTGAAAGGCCTATAGATGTCATTATGTATGGAATATATTATCACGCATTCGAAATGCCAAACTTTCCATGACTCTGGTTCATAAATCAGGCTGAATTTGACCAATGGCATGGGTTATGTTGGCTTTGAGTGCCGCTGTGATTTGTGGCTGATTCGTTCTTAAAGAAATATGAACCATTGACGCCGTCAGCCCAAAATCCACTCAAAACAGTGACTTGGACGCTCCACAGTGGTATAGAGAAAAAGAGGGAAAGAAATCTGTAACTTCTAAACGCTTAGTCCAATTTAAATTAACTTCTCCCAGCAGATGCGCGGCTAGGGGTCCCAAAAGTATAACTTTTTGATGGTAAAATGTTCAGTAAAACAGCCCAAATCTATGGTGTGAATTTCATAACAAACATTTTTTTTGCTGTTTTATTTGAATTTTTGTTATTTCCCTATCTTACACAATTTATTTTTCTGAATACAAAACCCTCTATCTTTTCAAATAATTAATTTTCATAATTCTTACTATTTTTGCATGCTTTGGCTTCCAAAACCACAACAACTATTTATTTAATAATGTTGTTGAGAAATCCATACGCGATAGTGCCCATGCTAAGATAGATCTTAAATTGAAAAATCAATCTATACACATGCCAATCGATTACGTTAGAATTATGCCCGTAATTTAAACAAATAGGTATCTACGGTGTAAAATAACCAGTAGATACATTTACCTAAATGGTAACATGACATTGATTTCAAATCAATATCTACGGGTTAAAATTACCAATTATTTTTACTCCATAAGTAACTAAGCACTAATAGGCATAATACCCGTAATTTCAACAAATAGATATCTACGATAAATTTACATAATAGGTAACCTGACATTAATTTCAAATAAATATTTACGGGTAAAAATTACCAAATATTTTTACTCGCACTAGTAGATATCTATTTATTGAAATTACGGGCATTACTAGAGAAGCCAGAAATACTATTAAAATTAACAATGTGGTCGTAAAAAAGCAGTTTGATGCAGAATATTTAAATTAATATTTCTTTAATAATTACAATCATGACAAACTTATGTTATGTTCTTCCATTAGAACAGGATGGGGCTTCGTCTTTGGACCGAGGTCAAAGTTTATCGAAATATCTTTAAAATTGTGACCTGTACTTTGCGCACAAGGTTTACATGGACAGCCTTCACATCGCACAGTGGTTAGAAAAAAAATAGAGGGAAATAAATATGTAACTTCTAAACGGTAAGTCCGATTTGAATGAAATTTCACATGCACAAAGAGGGAGTATAAGTTTTGAACTTGGACCTCATGGGCTCACCAGGGGCGCGACCATGGGTCTTCAAAGTAGGATACCTCAGGTATCTTACATTTTTAAAACGATCCTTTAGAATCTCCTCATCGAGCACTACAAAAAACTTAGTGGTAGCTATTAATTATCTCTTATAACTTAGGAGATATTCGCATTTGAAAATTAAATTTTCAAAATTTTTACCCACCCTACCCCAGTTTTTTGATAACAGCGGATCCGAATATTTTCCGATTTTCTCCATTCTCTGCGAGATGTTAAGTTTTCCCTAAGGTAGACATGTTATATATCAATGGATAGAGGGTTTTGTATATTTTCCAAAAATATATATAAATTTCGACAATTGAAAAATACTTTTTTTAAAAATATGACAAAATATGCTTTTTAAAGTACATATTTATAGATGGCAATATTGAGTATTAATATTCAAGTATCACAATAAAATTTCATCGTCTAAACAAAATTTGTATTAGATTTTCGAAAAATACGAATGATTTTTTTGATTTACGGTCGGTTTTCAAAATTTGTTTTAAACAATTCAAAAACTTTTTATTTTCATATGGATCGGGCATGTACTTTTAAATACAAATAAGACAAACAAAAATGTCAAGAAAATATAAAATAAAAATAAAGTTTTAAGAAAAATATCGATCAACAAAGAAATAAAATATTTGTAATACTATTGTGTAAACAATAAATGTTTTTTCGAAACGATTTTTTGAAATACCGAGTGATTTCAATAATATTTTAAATTTGAAAAGTGTTAATACTCAGTATTGCCATCTATAAGTACCTTTATTGAGTTTTTGCGAAGATACAAATTTTTCAAATTGAAATTACATTTTTATTTATGAATATTTATTAATGAAATTTTATAATTATATAGATTTGTCTATTGAAAATGGACAAATTTTTTAATGGACAAATATTTTTAAATTGAAATTTAAAAATTGAATCCAGGAAATCTCAAAAAAGTTTTGAAAAATTCCAAAAATGGGATTTTTTTAATGTTTTAGGCGTTTTTGGTTGCACCTGGTCCTCTAGGTATCAAATTTTTTTTGCGCGTTACAAATATCAGCACAAATGTATAATACCCTTCCCACTATGGTAATACAAAATATACAAACCATAGGGTAACATAGAGACGAGACGTAATTGTCAAAAATCTAAGTCTGTTGTCAAAAACCTAGCTCTTGCAACAACAAAATTCATGCTAGTCAATGTATTTTGTTGTTGTATCAAACATATGATTTGTTTTATTTTTGTTTGACAAATCGGAGTGTCTCGTCTCTATGTATAATTCTCTATGATACAAACAGAATTCTAAAATTTTAATGACAAAATTATTTTTAATTTCTGAGTTCTAATTTAAAAACTATAAATTTACTGTGTTACCAATTAACTTGCCAAATCAATTATTGTGTAGAGTGTATTTAAATATAATTTATTAGCTTTGATAAATAAATCAAAAACAAATTAATATTTGTTTTTATATATTATAAACTGCTATAAAATTAATGACTAATAATTAACACTACAAAAAAAAAAGCCTAAAATTCAAACATATTTACAAAAGCTAAGAAGTAATGAAGGGGAATAGATATTTATATCATATGAGAATAGCATAAAAATATAATATAAATAAGTATTTATGGATTTGTTAAAGGTGTTAATTTGTTAAAAGCATAAATTTATAATTTACATTAGTATTATAAATATATATCTAGAGCTAATATTTGCATTAAAGTACAATATTTCTTTATTACATGGTTTATTTACAATTTTTTATAGAATTTCTTAAGTTTAAACAAGTGTTTGCTATTAATTTACATGTCAGCTAAAAGTTGCAATAAATTTATATTACTACTAGATGTAGTTGGTAGTTTTCCAGAATAAGTTTTCGTCATACTAATAGTAATGCATAGAAGCGTCACACAGTGCTTTGTTTTCATATTGGCAATGGACAAAAATAGAAGGAGTTATTGCAGACGAATAAAAATTAGTGGAATATTACCTTTTGGTAAGATTAAGAAAGAATATAATTTTTGAAAAAATCCGTCAAAGGACACGGGTACCTCCCATATATCCTGAACATATAATTTTGAATAAAATTCACAGTTATACTCCTAACATTTTAAATTTTGGTTATAGTCATTTTAATAAAGTTATTGTTGTTTGTGAAAATTTTTATTACAATCGCAGCACGGATTCGGGTGGCTGCCATACATCCTTTTCCTTAAAAAACCTATAAACCTGTATAAAATTATTAATTTTCAGAAATTATTGTTCTCTTATAATATTAGATGCAAAGTTATGAAAATTTTATCGGAAGGATATTCATAATTCCAAGACATCAAGATTTCAATATCCTGTATAACATCTAAATTTTTTTTAAAAAATTCGTAAAAATCGTTTCTTATTTTTGGAACCAATTTGGTTATAATCATTTTAATAAAGTTATTATTGTTTGTGAAAATCGCAGCAAGGATTCGGGTGGCTGCCATATATCCTTTTTCTTAAAAAACCTATAAACCTGAATAAAATTATATTTTCAGAAAATATTGTTCTCTTATAATATCAGATTAATTTAGTTATTAACATTTCAATTCTAGCAAGGATTTACATAACTGCCATATATCCTTTTTTAAAAAAAATACTGAAATATTGTATATATTTTCTAAATTCGGAAGGACGGATGGACGGACATTTTCAAATGTTGATAGCCTTATGGTTCAGCTGTAATATTAGAATCTGGATAATGGATTATACTTTAAGTGTTCCTAATATCAGCAGAAGCTCATATTAATATCTCAATCTGAGGATATGTAGGTTATATTCAATTATTGAGTTACTTACATTTACGGTAAAAATGTATTATTTATGGGTGCCATCAAAAACAATTTTTTTTTAAAGTTCTGGTCAAAACGGACAAATAATGATTTCACATTATAATAAATAAGAGATAGGCATTAGATAAAATTAAAGAAAAATTAAAATTGATTAACATGTTTTTTTTCAAAATTAAATCAAACTTTGGATTTTTTTTTGATTTCAGCAAAAAAACATACAATATCAAGAACCAAATAAAGAAATATTAATACACTTTATGCCATTAAACTACTTTTATTAAATAACGCAATATTTCTTAGTTATTTAAAAGAAAAAACGGTATTATTTTATAAAAAACCGAAAATCTGGAGCTCTTTCCCCAAACCATCAAATTGAAAATTTACGAAATGGTAATTTATATATTTAAACAAAAACAAAATTTTAATAGTTTTCATACGAAAGGACAACTAATTATTACATTTTCTTATAGATAATACTTATGGCTATTATATAGTAAAACATAATCAAAATAGATTAACACGTATTTTACTAATATTCCAACAAAATTTTAGAATTTCAGGCTTACAATAAAAAAAATGTTAATTATTAAAAATTGCGCAGATTAAACTGTTAAACCTTTTTTTGACAAAGACAGTAATTTTCCATAATTCCACATTCATATTCTTTCATTTGCAGCCAATCGCGAGTTTATATCTTTTAACAATAATTTTAGTTAAACTTAAAACAAATATATTTTTCTCTATAAAATTTATGTTGAAAATGTACTAACTTTAGCGACCTCTAGTGGCGACAATAAGAGATATTTATAAATAAGTCTTTTTTATACGAATGAGTTATTTAGTTGTCTATTGAAAAATATAAGTTTCATTAACATCAAAGACATGATCTTGTTTTTGATTTTTGTCCATTGAACAAAGCACTGTGCGTCAGTAGAGATACGTTAGAGACAACAGTTCTAGAGTATTTCTGGTGACATTGCCAACGAACGCGTCAATAGTTTGGTTTTTTTATTATGCTGTGCAGTCAATAGCTATAGCAAATAACTACCTAGTCAGTAGCGATACAGTCGACTGGTGGATTTTCAATTGACAAGCTAATGTTAAATGTCAATAGAAGATTACATAGGCTGCGGTACATGTGGTTGTAGTGCTACTGACAATTTCACTAGTAAATTCACTATTGGCATTCCCTGCAGTGTTTGTATTACCATTTGATGCAGTAACATGAGCTAGAAATAACTACAGAATCAAGGGTTCAACGAAATAAGCCGAAACATAGGTAAATACTTTCATCTCTCAGATCATAATACTGTCTTTTAGGCTAATATCTTGACCACAACCACAACGCAGAGTTAGAATGAAATTGCCAAAATGGAATGAATCCAAAAACACTATCGGGGCCAACAAGAAGGCGGACAGCAATCCAGGATGGAATAATGTATGGATACCGTCACTCTGGGAGATGCCAAATCCTTTTAAGGATAAACTTAGGGCATGAGAAATGAATGAACAAGTCCGAAACTGGTAGAACTCTACCGTCGACAGAACGACTGACAATACTGATTCTGAAGACTATTTAATGTGTGTTAACTGAACATAAAGAGTTTGAAGACTCATCTACAGCGTATTGGTCTATCCGACAATATTATTACGTTTTAACCTTTTCAAAACGTTGGTTTATTTCCTTTAAATAAACCGGATACTTTTGATTGCAAATAAAAGCCGTTTAGTAGTTTGAAAATTGTAACAACTCTTTATTTATTTAAAATGTACAACAACCACAGAATTAAATAGTCACTCAATGTTTTTTATACACGTTTATAAATTCGAAGAAATACACACACAGCAATCTTTAAGGCACTCAGTTGATGTTTATTCGAAAAGCGTCTCTGATAAACTCACTAACGACTGCAACCTCTGTAGAGTATCCAAAACCGGTCAACCGGTTTTTTCATCTTTGTAAACTCCATCGGTTTCGGTTTTTTAACTTTTCGGTTTTTTGACAAACCGGTTTTTATAAGACGGTTAACCAGTTTTAATGAAATATATTTTCTAAAGCTCAATCAAACATATTTATAAAAACTTATAGAAAATTATATCATTTGACAATATTTCGTAAAAGATATCAAATAATTCCATAAAGATGGAGCTTTAAAAATTCAAAAATGCTAAATAAAAATTTAATATAAACCGGTTAACCGGTGTTTTTAAGACAAAAACCGAAACCGTTTAACCGGTTTTTAAAAGACTATAATCAAAACCGGTTTTTTCAAAAACACACCTTTTCGGTTAAACCGGAAACCGGTTTTTCATATTTGCCGGTTTTTTGGACACTCTAAACCTCTGCCACTATTTATAACACTGCCATCTGCACTCTAGATTGCTCTTTAACTGTCTAGAGCTTTCTAATACATACGCCATCTGTGGTGTACTTTCTACTATGTTCTTTAACTGAATATTCGAATTCGAATATACGGTCGCAGCAAACAGCGTTGCCAACTTACGATCAATGGTCAACTGAAAGCTTTTATTCAATGTTAATAAAGCCCACAGATATGTTACAGTTTGCTATTAGAGCACTGCTATTTGAAAGCATTATGTTACTTTTAAATCAGCCGTTAAAATTGTTATATTTGAATTCAAGTACAATTTCGTAACAATATGATATGTAGAGAGTGAGAGGAAGAGGACGACAAATATTTTTACTCTATAAGCAACTAGGCATTAATAGATAACTATTTGTTGAAATTACGGGTTTAGAGGTGAAAACTTTTATAAGAACATCATGCCAAACTTGGAATATCTTAGGAACTCATATATTTAAAAATTTTTGAAATTAGCTTCTGACAAACCAATGGATCACGTAGTATTATAAAAAAGCTTATACGTTGTTCTGATGGGGACAAATCTGACATTTATTCTCATTTTGTTATTGAGGATTTAAGTGTAAACAACATCGTTTTTTTTTTTTGCTTCGAAAATTTCGAGTTTTGTACCAACAAAGCGTCATATGCGAGAAGTTTTGCTTTTTAATTTAAAAAAAAGTGCCGCTAAGACACACCGATTGCTCACCAAAGCTTATGGTGAATGTGTTGCATCGGTTTCAATGAGCGGCCACATGTTACAATACCTGTTAAATTCTATTTATAATCAAGCGGCTTGGAAGTTTCCCGTCATCCGCCTTATAGTCCAGAGCTTACCCCGACCGACTAGTATTTGTTTTGATCGATGCAGAACGTTCTTCATTGATTCGTTCTTGGTCTTAAAAGATCAGCAGTTCTTTTGGCAATTCAAATGTCTCAAAATAAAAGCTAAACATTTTAAAATATTCGGCATTTTTAAGTCATACACCCAATATTTTGAATCTTATGGACGGCCGAATGATCGCTCAATATTAAGTGA
This sequence comes from Calliphora vicina, assembly GCF_958450345.1. NCBI lineage: Eukaryota > Metazoa > Arthropoda > Insecta > Diptera > Calliphoridae > Calliphora > Calliphora vicina. Next base: position 64,962,372 of record NC_088782.1, read on the forward strand.
ATTTGAGTGGAACTAATGCTTAATAAAGTCACCCTGGAAAATGCTAAATCCTTCCCTAATAATATGGATGAACTTAAGTAATCGGATATGAATGAACAAGTCATAAACAGGCAGAACTTAACAGTGGGGAGAACAACCGAAGCACAGTTGCGCCATTTGAGTTTTTTCGTTGCAAAAATCATAACTTTTGAACCAAATGAGATAATCAAAAAATTTAAAAGGACTATGATAGATAATTGATTAGCCTTTTGTTTAAAAAAATTTTTAAAAATTTTAAAATGGAGTTTTGAAAATACCGTTAAAAAAATTTTATTTTGTTGTTCATACCTAAGAATAGGTTAACGGTGTCTCATTAGAACGACAATTACGTACACATTTCGATTCTTTTAAATTAAATTGCAAAAGTAATTTTTTAATGGCAGCATTTTTACAAAAACTGAAAAAATGCATTTTATCCCCTTGTAAATGCATCTCAAAACTTTAGAGGGCTTGCGGCACGTCTTATCTCCAACCGATTTACCTAAAATTTTTTCAGGATGATTTTTTTTACTAATGTTCACCAAACTGGACGGTGAGAATGGCGAAAATCCAACTTTGGTTTATGAAGGGCCACCCTAATACACCATGTTAGGAAGAGGACGAAACTCTGCAACATTGTCAATATCTTGCCTTGCCATGGTTAACTTGCATTTTTTGTTAAAGTTAAGGAAATGAGGAAAAACTCGTCTTTTTCAGCAAAAACTATTTTGAATTTGAATCTATTGCATTAATTGTTCATCCTTATTGCTTCCAATATACACTATTTAGCTTACAAAAATGGTAAAAAATGCAACAAAGTAAGACTTCCTGGAAGCAACAGGCAGTTATTTCTATTTCAGATTTTTTTCAAAGTTCTTTAATAAGTATTTAATATTTCGTTAATTTAAATTTAGCTTGTGATAGTATGTGGAATAAATACCTAATAATGTTCATTTGTGCAATGGGTCTAAGCTTAAAAACGACCCGAATCTCACTCGGACAATGATTCTCAACTCAGTGACAGCTGTATGAACAGAAATTTGTTCCCCAGAAATGAACTGTTACAACAATAACAGTCTTGCAATACAGGTCAACGTTTTAGAGAGAAACATTTAACTTTTGGCGTATTTAACGAAATTTGTCATAAAGCGAATAACTATCAAACATGGTTGCAAGGCTTGAAAGGATCACCATTATTAAGTTAATCCAATAATAGAGCGAAAATATTTATGATTTAGTTAAAGTTTTCACCGATATGTTTTTTAAATATCTGTCTGATGATTATGTTAGGTTTCAAATCGGTACATCAGTATTGTCATATCTTATACTATAGTATTCCTTGTTAGTTAGTTTTTCTTATAAAGCACCAATTGTTTTATTATTTTTTTTCAAATCATCTATCGTGTAAAAAAAGAAATTCAATTGTACTTTAATGCATTGACTATTAAATAATAAAAAATAAAACTATTTATGTATGTAATACGAGTAATAAAATAGTAGTATGTAGGTATGAATGTATTTGATCTCTAACATTTTGTGTAAATTGTTATAAATAGTTAATTGAAAATTGAAACTCACCTCGTAACCTTTGAGTTTGTAAAATTGTTCATTACGCACCAGAAACACGAGAGCCAGTGGCAAAAATGCAATTGCAGTGAAAACTAAAAAATAACGCCGAATGGCGCGCCAATATGTCTTGTTTAGACGCATTTACAACATGTAGTTATATGTAGTATATATGTCAAGCGAGCGAGCAGTGCCACCTCTTTTCACTTCACTCCACTCCCTCCTTCTTCTGATTCTTCCTTCGTTTCAACGGCTTTCACTGCTTTCTACTTCCTTTTTGCAACAAATTATTTCTTCTTTTTTTTCGTTTTGATTTCGTTTTTCTGTTTCAATCATACAAAAGACATTTTCAATTAAATATTTTACTTTTGTTGTTGCTGTTTGAGCTTTGTTGGCGTGTATTATTGTTGTTGCTGTTGCAGCATATAATTACCGCTAAGATTTATTTTCTTAATTTATTTGTTTTATTTAAAATTTTTTGTGTGTTTTTTTATTTGCTGAGTAGCTAAAATAGAAAAACAGTTTTGTTGAGCAATAGAATATTAGAAAAAAAACAAACTAATGAAAATATACATATTTATATTTAAAAGAACAACGATGATATTTTTAATAATTTACGAGTTTCTTTAGTAGGTACAAATTTAGTTTGTCCACAAAAATCATGTAAGAAAGTCAAGACCGACCACATATTACTCTACACAGAAAAAAATGTAGGTGCCAAGATACCCTTAGTGCTTTTTGCTTTGGATCTAATTTCATTTTTAAATATTGGCTGTTATAAGTAAATTCGTGTGCCCGTTTCGTATAAATAAATTGATTTTAACAATATGTCCTCATCGTTTTGTTACACTTGTGGTGAATATATCAATGCCTTATTCACCTTTGTGGTGAATACAAAGTAAAAAAGTTTAGAAAACTAATGACAAACTTAGTAAAACACGTATTTCAGTTACTTAGGATGGGATGGACGTGGACTCCATTGTGTGTAATGTGTGTAGAGAACATTTAAGACAATGGGAAAGCTGTAAAGGTAGATTACACAGGGCAACAAAATCGAAAAAAAATTTTGGAGGCTTTTTAAACCACTACACAATTTTGATGTATTGTGGTTCCACTAGTACAAAAATGGTAAAATTTTGTAATTCTATGGATAGATTTTTTTTTAAAATTTTTTTTCTAAAATTGTGAATTTTGTTAGATGTTTCTACACATAATTTATGATAACTCAAAAAGGGTTGGACCGATATTATTGAAGTAAACTTAGAAAAGTTCAAATTTACATAGTCTTTAATCCGTTTATATATTGCATTTTAATCGGTTCAGTAGTTTCGGAGTTATATTAACAAATCTAAGCAAACAAATATTTTTTACGTGAAAATATCAAATTTTTGTGTTTTAAAAAGCTCATGAAAAATTGAAAACGGCAGAAATTGTTCAGGTTTATTGCTTTATTACAAAGCTACATGTAATAGGAATAAAATGAAATATCGTTCATAAAAATCGATTGACTCTTTACGAATTTATGCACAATTCAGTGAATTCGCTCATTTTCACAAAATTTTACTTTTTTGTTTGATATACATAAAATTGAGTAGTTAATGTTCATCTTTCGATTGATGGAATTTTGAAAACATTTTTCCCATTTTATGTACAAATTTTCATGTATACAGTGCGTTTCAATCGGCTCAGTAGTTTCGGACTTATAATAACAAATTCAAGCAAAAAATATATTTTATATGTGAAAATATCAAATTTTTTTGTTTTAAAAAAATCATGAAAAATCGAAAACGGCAGAAATTGTTTAGATTTATTGCTTTATCGCAAAGCAACAAATCAATATAGTGGTTAGTGAAGACTTTGACCTGTGTTATTATATAGAAAATGGCGGTAAAAGCAAGATAAAAAATAAATTAGGAAAATCAGATTGGACCAATTATGAAATAGGTCAGAAAGTAATACTGAGTCGATCGGTAGACTAATATTTTTGAACGTTACAAACATATGCACAAACGCATTATACCCTCTCCACTATGGTGGTGTAGGGTATAAGAAATAACAAACAAACCAACAACTAATTGTGTCATCTTTATTTCACATGCGACACTTTATAGAGCAGCAAACACAAAAAGAAAATAAAAAAAAAATAAACTAAATAATACGAAATATAAATAAGTAATAAAAAAGAAATATGTTTATTTTTCATTTGAAATGAGACAATTTTGCATACTAAAGTAATTTACAGTGGTGTTTAATTATAGTGTACAGAGTGACTGTAGATACATCGCACAGCGATCGTCGCCATCACAACAAACACCTCTATAAATATTTAACTCAATAAGTATTTAATTTAATAAAGAAAGTGATAAAACTTGAATCTACTAGAATGTATATCAATTTAATTGTATCCAGCTGTTAAGTTATTTAAATAAATTTGAAAATTATCAGCCTAACTATAAAAGAAATTTTAAAGTTAATTTTTGTTAAAGTCCACTTTAATTTAAAATAGAACTTTTGTTTTTTTCGTACCATAAGAAACCTTTTTGAAAAAGTTTTCAAAACTTTTTCCAACTCATACATTCAAAAATGTAAATAAAAAAAAATAAATTTTAAAAAACAAAATGTACCTAAAAGTTAAAAACAAAAAGTTTATTTTATAACAATAAAACAACATTTTAAATTATATTTTAAATTTGTTTTCTGATACGAAATTTAAAATAGTCAATTTTATGGACTTAAAATCCACTTTAAGGCTTTTTGCGGTTAGGCTGAATAACTTTTACTGGTAAAAATATTCTAGAATGCACCAAATTGTTGTTGGTACTCTAATCTGTTTCTTATATTTCACAAGAATAACATGTGATATCAAAATGTGTCATTGACATTGTGTTTATGAATTGCAAACATAATTAACATCTGCGGTAGGTTTTTGGTATTTTATTGTGGAAACGATTGCAAAATAAATAGTAATAAACTGCTGAAAAGTAAGCTGATTGCTTATTTTTTGAAGAAAAAAAAGTGAATTTTTTGTTGAATCGAATTCCATCAAAAAATATGATGAATATGATTGATTTTTTAATTCCATTTGTAACACATCCAGTATTTTATGAAACTTAAAATATGTAAAACATTTCTAGAGGCCAAAATATGAAATTTTAGGCACAATAAATTTATACAATTTAATCACCCCTATCGCGAATCAATATTTCACATGAAATATGTTCCCTTTTCCTATTATTCGTTCATCAACTTTGTTAACGTGAAAAAATTCCCCATGTTGTGAAATTTTTAGATGGAATTTTGTAAACAATAAACTATTGTGTGTGAAAAGTTTAGCACGATAGCAATTTTACCTTCGAGGGAAATGTTTATTACAAGGGAACAAAAAATTTCACATGTTTTGCCGGTAGGTTTGATTATGGTACGTTTCGATACAACTTTTCTTTTCATATATTTGTTTACGGTAACCATATACATATATGGTTGATACAATCATGTGAATCATAAATTAACCATATTATTGTTACCACAATCATATACATAAATGGTTAATGTGACTATAATATAGTTAAAAAACTTGTAACAATATTGAAATGGTTACAGTAACCATGCCCAACTATATTTTTTCTATGCGTGTGTGTATAAGGGATTGCTTAACTGCTGGGACATTGTTAAAAAAGAGATATTTGATGATGAGACTTCTAACTTCATACATTGTGATTGTTTGATAGGGACGTGCAGAGTGATTCGTATAATGAATCTTACTACTTTTCATTGTCGATACAACTAGAAAATATTCATTTGTTCTGAGCTATTTGATGATGAGACCTCTGATTATATACTTTGCGATTGTTTTATAGGCTCTTGCAGAACGATTTAAAATATCCGCCAACTTTTTAGCGCATATTTGAAAATAACTAATACTTTGTTTTAAAATTAAAGAAATAAACTCTCATAATTCAATTTAAAATTTAATTTTCAGAAAATACGATCATCATTTTCTGAAATGAATTTGTATCATTCTTTCTTGGAAGGTTTCCACAAAATGGAACAGAATCTTCCTTACATAGCCTGCGAAAGGATGATTCATCAGGGTCTAGGTTTGATTTTTACGTACAAATATGTATATTATTTTTGGGAATTTCAAAGGTTTGCCAAGTCCGCGATTTTTTTGTTTTGAATTTCCCTGCTCTTATCTGCACCTGTCAACAGGCATCTGTCATTTGACTCCTGTAAAGCTGCGTTATTTAGTTTGTGTTTGACAGCCATTGACTTGAGGAGAAAATGGAAACATGTGAATTTCGTCTGCTCATTAAGTTCACATAAAGGCTAAGCTTAATAAATCCTATGGGAACTCAGGACCATCAATTTCAATGGTAAAAAAGTGGTTTACTGAATTTCGTTGTGGCCGTATAAGCAAGTAAGATGCCGAACGTTCTGGACGTCCATTTGAGGTCTCTACCCGCGAAACAATTGAAACAAGTAAGAAAGTATGGTCGGTCAATCCCGACCATATAATACCCTACACTAAGTAAAAGAGCAAAAACATTTTTCTTTTAAAATTTTAATAATTTATATTTTTGAGTGATTTTCGAAAGTGGGCCTTATATGGGAGCTATAACCAATTATGGACCGATCACCATAAAATTAGATCGTGTGATTTATGTCGAAAGTTAACTTTGTTAAATTTTGTGTGTATACCAACATTTTTAAGCGATTTATGCTCGTTAAAGTGATTTTCGGAAGCGGGTCTATATGGGAGCTATGACTAATTATGGACCGATCGTAACAAAATTTGGTGACATGAATTTTGTATATATATAACTTATTTGGAGTGAAATTTGTGGAGATATATATATAAATTAAACATTTATGACCGATAAAGTCCAATTTCGGAAGAACATTTGTATGGGGGCTAGGTGAAATAATGGACCGATCTCATCCAGTTTCAATAGGCTTAGTCCTTGGGCCGAAAAATAATATTTATCAAATTTTAATCGAAATATCTTCAAAATTGCGAACTGTACTCTGCGCACAAGGTCGGACGGACATCGTTTAATCGACTCAGTGATTCTAAGTCGATCGGTATACTTTAAGGTGGGTGTTAGACTAATATTTTTGGGCGTTACAAACATCTGCACAAACGCATTATACCCTCCCCACTATGGTGGTGTAGGGTATAAAAATCACTATATGTGTTCACAGATGTGCAGTTTCCATTGCAAAATTATATGAACTAGCATAACCCGGTGCACTTCGCTACCCCTACCCTAGTAAAATTAAAAAAATATGAATGGATATACGAAAATAACACATACAAAATTTTAGAATCTCTCAATTACAGTTCACTTGATATTCGAAAATAACTAACTAATTTTGTGTGGGAGATACCACTCTACTGCTCTGATCCCACCCATTTTTTAACCTTTTATGTAAATATCAATCTTTACTTTCCTTTATAAGGGAGAGGTAATTCCTACTAAGCCGATAATGCTTACACAGAGAAAACAGATTCGTGATAGCAACCGAATTTGTTGTTAATCGAATGATTCGGTTGCAAACATAGAATTTTTCGGATCTATTAACAGAAAGTCAGTTGACAAAGAAGAATTTCGGATAAAGCATGAATCTGTTTTCTCTGTGTAGCTAAACTTCGAACAGGGAAAAGGAATAAATTCGTTTTTAGCTAACCTTCGTAGAATGGTAATAAATTGATTGATACAGAGTTTAAATACTTTTAGAATTGTAGTTAGTTCTCCAGATATTAAAAATTAATTATTTACTTTGTGCCACAACTACTAATGCAATCCCGACCATTTTCAACCAATCTGTGTAAAATGGTAAGGGAGCTATGCGTACAAAGTTTGAAGAACCTTGTAATTATTACTTTGTATGGGACGTGACTCACATCCTTTTCCGACCCCTCCCATTTTAGGGTAAGCCACGTCCACTATTTCAATCCCGAACAATTTCAGCGAAACGAAATTTTGAAGAATTTTGCAATTATAGTTCACAAAATATTTAGAAACATCTATTTACTTTGAATGGGAGGCGACTCACCATTTATTCCGACCCGTCCCATTTTTTGATTAAACTTCATGCAGTGATAAGTAATAGATTCGTATGAAGTTTGAAAACCGTCACAATTATATTTCTGCACATATTAAAAATAAATATTTACTCATGTACAATTACATATTTAAAATTTTTGTAAAAATTTGAAAAAAATTTAAAAAAAAAAAATTAAAAAATATTTCGAAAAATAATATAAATGTTCCATAAGAAATATTTTACTGCCTGTTCCATGATGTCGAGAGAAAAATGAGTCTAACAATTTGTATGAAAAACACTCAGTTTTTTAAATTCTTTCGAATAGTTTTCATACAAATTTGTTTGAATCATTTTTCTTTCGACATCGTGAAACAGGCGTTTAAAAAAGCTTTCAAAACTTTTTCAACTCGTACATTCAAATTAATGAAAATATTTTTCAATGAATTTAAAAAAAAGAAATTTCAAAGAATTAAAAAAAAAGAACAAAAAGCATAAAAGTTCAAAACAAAAAGCTTATTTTAAAATAAAAAAAACAACATTTTAAATCATGTATATTTGAAGTTTGATTTATAGTAAGAAATTTAAAATAATAGTCAATTTTATTGACTTAAAATCGACTTTAAGGCTTTTGTATTTAGGCTGATTGTTTTTCATGTCTAACTTTTGAATTTTTCTACTGAAATTAGATCAAAAAAATAAAACCGAAAACCGATGAATTATTGTTGGTTTGGGTTTCTTTAGCTTTAATGGTCCCGGTGGCTGTTTTCTGATCTTTCACCAAACAAAACAAAGTACTTTATAAGCAGCCTGGATCTGTTGTGGTAGAGTCAAGGGCTTCACAAAGAATCCTATGGGTCGCTCAGCTTGAACCCTCTCTAATAATAATATGCCAATAAATTGAATTTCGTGACAAAGGAAATTCAACTTACATTCTTTTCAACCCAGAAATACAATTCCCTATGTTCTCGTATTTTCAAAGTGTAGGTTGTAAATAAATAATTACGATCCTTAGGGAGCTATTGTTATATACTATTTTATATTACAGCTTTTATTTTATGTTCGTTAGCAGTGTTTTAGTTGGATAAACAACAAATGTCATTGTTGCTGTAGTTGCAAATCTCAGTACAAACATACATACATATGTATTTATCCTTTGTTGTGTAGAAAATAACGGGGACAACGGAAACGGAAGTAAAACAAATTTGTATGAATTCATAGAAATGTTTTTCACGAAATGAATAATAATAAGAATAATAATACACGAACAAAAATGAAATACACAAATAAAACAAAAACTTAAGTCACATATTGTAGATTAAACAAATAAATTTTGTGTGTTAAAAAAGGATTGGAGAAGTTGCAGCATAAGCAAATGTTGTTTTAGCTTTAACTTTTATATATCCACAAGAAAGAAAAAAAGTTTTTTTTCGTGACAGGAAGGATTATGAATTTTTGTTTGTTTTGTTATTTGAGGCCAACAAATATATAATAATGAAACATTGTATAAGGTGTTACAACTTATTATTGATTTTTTCTTTTATTTTGGGACCTAATTTAATGATTCAATACAAATCGGCAACAAAGTTAGGAAGAAAATGGCACACGTTTTCTAGGAAACTCATATGTAGCTTTTTCTCTGGCAGTCTTTTTGTTTTTTTTTCTTTAAACCACAAAAATTTGCTACAATTTATTAGTTTGTTTATTTTCTTTTTATTTGTTTAAACACAATTTTTTTTGCTCTTTTGTTGTAGGTATTTGTAGAGAACGTAGGTATTCTTTAAATACTTTAATCAATTTTTGTTTAGTTTATTTTAATTTTATTTATTTAAAAATTTTGTGTTTATATTTGAATTTGATTTAAAGCTATTAATCACTTTTATTTCGAATTTGTTTCTTTTTTTGTTTAATATTTAATAATTTAAATAAACAGCTGCTAATTATTAAATTATTTATTGTTATTATTATTCACAGCTCGTGATTTTTTTTAGATTTTCAATTGTGAAAAATTCGCAAAATTTTTATTTTGAAATCTTATATTTTTGCTTATTTTTGTAAAAACTTTTTTTATTTATTTATTATTATATTTATTTTTTCACTTTTTTTTTGCATTATTTTATTTTATTTCGAAACCCAACGTACCCTTACGGTGTGTGTCTGTCTACGTTCGCGTTTTTACTCGCAATGAAATTTAAATCAATAGGTGGTATATTTTTGCTTCTAGTAGCTCGAGTACATGAGTTTCTCAAGTTGCTTTTCATACTCTGTCTCAGGCATGGAAAATTGAAATTTTTGAAATGGTACCAAACCTCAAGCAAAAAAGTATTTTTTAACAAAATTGTAGGTATTTTATTTTTTTTATTTAACTTTAAACTTACCACTTTTGTTTAATCTAAAATGTATTTTTTTTATAAAATTTCTTACTGTTTGTATTGGTCTTAAAAATGCGTGATTTTTTTAAATTTTTTTAGCTTTTATTTTTAAACATTTGTACAATATAAATTTATTCAAAGTATTGGCCATTGTTAGCAATGACCTTTTCCCATTTTTCTGGCAACATATGGATTCCGAGTAGAGTTTTTCTTTTCCCGCGCTTTTTCATTTCCCGGGAAATCGGGAATCATTTTGAAATCTTTCCTCCTAGAACAAATTATTTAATTTTAAGAATCCTTAAAATGTCTTTGGTTTTAAAATATAATTGGATACAAATAAAAACAATCTAATAACTGACTCGATTTCAAATTTTGGTTATATACATATCTGACGCCATTTGTATCGGAATGGCTTAAATTTCCATTAGATTTTAATTTACCTTCTTTAGATTCCATTTAATTCTATTCGCAAAAAATAAATATTTTATTTTTTTTTAATTTTCAATAGCCAATGTTTTGCTTATTAAATCAAAAATTAAGTAAAAATGTTAATTAATACTTTAAGAAAACCCAATAATATTAAACAAAATTCAATTCCACGGAAGGTGGTTTTATGGAAAAAACAAAATACTAAAATAATTTCACTTTCGATGGGAATAGAATTCTGTGACAGCCGTGAACATTCAGGAGTTTTTGGAATATTTTGAATAATGAACTTGTTATTGGTCTATGAATCTTGTCTTGTATGAAACTTCTGCATTTGTTTTGGAGCTTTAAGCATCTTTTAGAGAAAGTCAAGTTTAAAACATGCGGGAATTCTCGCACAATTTCCCGGGATTTCGGGTTTGAAAATTTTGCGGAATTTCCGGGATTTCTCGTCCCGGGAATTCCCGTGAAAAACTCTAATTCCGAGCCAAAAGAACTGCTCATACTTTGAGGCCAAAAACTAATCATGCTAATTTCGGATACTACGTTCCGAAGTGAAACGTATTCCAGAGAGAGCGTTCTGCATTGATCGAAACAAATAGTAGTTGGACAGGACAAGGTCTGAACTAAAGGCGGATAAAGAAAAACTACCAAACACTTCATTCTAAATTGTTTTTAACAGTTATTCATATGACCGAGTGTTGTCATAATGGAATATTACAATTTTATTTTCGGCCAATGCTCGCTTCAAATCAATCAGTTGTGTTCGCTGCTGCGATTTCAGGAGCTTATAATAGATAGGACGCTTTTGGTCCCACCAAATATAGAGTATTACCATGGATATTTGGCTTTGTTGTCGATTCGGGTGGTTCTTACTTTCGTACTTTCTTTTACACTTCTTTCTTCGTAATGGATCCATTTTTCATCGCAAGTAATAATTCGGTGCAAAAATTATTTTCTTTTATAGAGCTGAAACAGCATTTCAGACATACAAAATCGTCTCTCAATGTCTCTCCGCTTCAAATGGTAAGGTACCCAATCTCCCTGCTTTTGGATGAATCCTGCTGCTCGCAAACATTTTGAAATGACTGCTTGAGTAGCTCCCAACGATTTTGCAAGCTCTTGTTGAGTTTTACAGCAATCTTCATTGAGTAATCGGTCTTCAAGCTTTTTTTTGTCTTGCCTAGGTGATCTTTGCCTTCCGTGTCAAAATCTTCATTTCTGAACCGAAGAAAGCATCTCGCGCACGTTGAAACCGATGAAACACATTCACCATAAGCTTTGGTGAAGCCTCAGCTTCACTTTTTATAACCTACACCACAATAGTGGGGGTGGGTATAATGCGATTGTGCAGATGTTTGTAACGACCAAAATTATTGGTCTAACACTCACCTTAAAGTATACCGACCAACTTAGAATCACTTTCCAAATCGATTAAACGATGTCGGTCCATCCGTCTGGCTGGTTGTTCATGTAAACCTTGTGTGCAAAATACAGATCGCAATTTTGCAGATATTTCGATGAAATTTGGTATATATAACTTATTCAGTCCAAGGACCAAGCCTATTGAAACTGGTTGAAATTGGTTTATTATTTCACATAGCCCCCATACAAATGTTCTATTGAAATTGGACTTTATCGGTCATAAATGTTTAATTTATTTATGTAACTTCACAAATTTCGCTCCAAATAAGTTTTATATATACGAAATTCATATCACCCAATTTTGTTACGATCGGTAAATAATTAGCCATAGCTCCTACACAAACCCGCTCCAAAAATCACTTTAACGAGCATAAATCTCTTAAAAATGTTGGTATACACACAAAACTCTCCATAAATAACTTTCATATAGACATAAATCACAAGACCTAATTTCATGGTGACCGGTCCATAATTGGTCATAGCTCCCATGTAAGGCCCACTTCCGAAAATCACTCACGAATATAAATTATTGATACAGTACGGGCTCGATTTGCGCAACCGAAAGCAAATCGAGGTTGTTGCGATATTCGAAATGTTGCAATAAGCAACCACTATATATGCTTTTATTTTTTATTCTTTTTTTAACAAAAACATGCAACTTAATTAACAAAAAGTAATTAATTCATATATTAAACAAAACAAAGTAAAAATAAATGGTGTAAATAAATCTTTTAATAAAAAATAACTGAATAAACAGCCAAAATTCTTTATGAGAGCAGTGTCGTCGTGAAAGTATTTTTTAGGTGCCTATGATTTGGCAAATAGTTTTGAATTACGCTTCTGATTAAAAAAACAACCAGAATAAATAGAGAAGAGAATAGAATAACTTCTGAATAATATTACATATGAAAAAAAAAAAAAAGTTGCACTTATCGCGTCTGTTTTTTGAAAAAAAGTTGCAGTTATAAAGACTCTAATGTTAAAAAATAGGCTGTTGCGCTAATCGGTCAGTTGCAATAATAGGTAGTTGCACAAATCGAGCCCGTACTGTATTTTAAAAGAAAAATGTTTTTGCTCATTTACTTGGTGTAGGGTATTATATGGTAGGGCTTGACCGACCATACTTTCTTACTTGTTTTCAAATTAAAATAAAGCAAAACTTCCTGCATATGACGCTTTATTGGCACAAAATTAGACATTTTCGAAGCAAAAAAATTACAGATATGTACTCTTCAAAATGACATATAAGTTATTAAAAATCCTACATTTTTAAGTCATACACCCACATTTTTAAGTCATACACCCAATAAAAATTGATTGTCGATAGGAAATTATGCAAACTTGCCTCCTCAGACTGCATCTCAATGTTGACAATAAAGCTTTATAGCATTTAACTAAAAATTGTTTTGTTATTTGCGTAAAGTAGTACTACAGGGTACTACAGTATTTTTGGATATCATAAAGTACTGAAAAGAGTTCAATAGTACTGAATTTTCCATACCTGCTCTGTCTGTGAATCGTTTTTGTTGTTGTTGCTGTTGTTGTGGATTTTTCATATTGCGCTCTTGCTACCCCCCAAAATAATTTGTTTATGTGCTTCTCCACCACCCTTGTGCATGATTTGTGCTCCACATTCATAGATAGATATTGTTGTTGTTTGTTGTTTTTGGTATTGGTATTGTTCTCTTTTGGCATTCTCTAGTTGTTAGTTAATACAATAGAAATGTTTTATTTATTGTTGTACTCTATACTACATACTTGCTTTAAAAGAAGAAGAAGAAAAAAACAACAAATACTTTCAGTGACATTGTCTACATTGAGAGATAGGATTGCCAAAATGTCGTAGAGTTGCCATTACACTCATTGAAGAAAAAGCGCGCAAACATTTGTTTATATTGCAAATGTTTTTGTGACATGTAGATTGGTGTCAGAATATTGACGTAACATATTGCGAGATTCATGGCACATTTTACAACCGATTTCAATAAATTGTTTCTCGATAGTTACACAATAAAGTTTCAAGGCAATATGTGAATTTCCAAACAATAAAAGTAAATACTTTTGCTGGCAGTTTGTTTCAAATATGGACAGTACGTCAAACAAAGAATTTTCTCTGTAGTGAGTAGTTCGATCACATGTTCTATTGATCAGAAATGGATGAGTTTATGTTGAGGAATAAAGTTCCCTAATCGATAGTAATACACATTCCACATTGCGACAGTTAAATAAAGTTGGATCTCTAATCTTACCGATAAGTAGCTTCAAACTCTGCTGTATGCCGTTGAGAAGCTTCACAATCAGAGATGAAATAGTTGATATGATCGTACTTTTTTGATACTATTTCATAATGAAAATTTCCATGGTGCTTCCGAGACTCATTTCATACTTTCAAACAATTTTTTTATGTATAAAGACTAATTACAAATTCCTATAGACTTAGCAGCATTCTCTCAATCTCTGGTTATTTTTTATCGTAACGACATACTGACAGTTCTTATACAAAAATTATATTAATTGGAAGAATATCGTTACGAAATAACCAGAGATTGAGAAAATGGGACTCAGAATGATTTTCTGCTATAGTTAACTATTTAATAATAGAAAATCATGTATATAACTGTATGTTCTATAAAAAATACTGTGTTTAACAGTTTACAGTTAAGAAAATCTTCAATATAACAGTACTTTCAATAGAAAATCTTATGTATAACAGTAATTTCTATAGAATATCGTGTATATAACAGTATATTCTATAGAAAATCTTGTGTATAACAGTAGTTTATATAGAAAATCTTGTGTAAAACAGTATTTTCTATGGGAAATCTTGAATATAACAGTATTTTCCTTAGAAAATCGTATGTATAACAGCAATTTATATTGCGTATAACTGTTTTCTATAGGAAATCTTTATATTCTATAGAAATTCTTCAATATAACAGTATTTTCTATAGAAAATCTTCAATGTAACAACATTTTGTATAGAACATCTTCAGTATAACAGTAGTTATTGAACATTATAGAGTCTTTGCATCGAAAATGTCCAATTTTGTACCAACGAATAGTCATATGAGGGAAGTTTTGCTTTACTTTTAATTTGGAAAAAAAAGTGTTGCTGAATAGCACCTATTGCTCATAAAAGGTTATGGTGAATGTGTTTCATCGGTTTCAACGTGCGAGATATGGTTTGTTCGGTTCAGAAGTGGTGATTGTGGCACAGAAGACAAAGATCGAACAGGCCAGCCAAAAAAGTTTAAAGACCAACAATTGGAAGCATTACTCTAAGAATATTGTTGCTAAACTCAACAAGAGCTTGCAAAATCATTGGGAGCTACTCAATCAACAATTTCAATCGGGGAAATTGGGTACGATAAAAATTGAAGCCGAGAGACCTTGAAATACGATTTTGCATGTCCGAAGTAATGCTTGAACGCTAAAAAAGAAAATCATGTTTGAACCGAATCATTACTTGCGTAGGAGATCATATATAAAGCCCGGCCAACCATTTTTTTTTTATTTTTCCATAACTGCTCACAGTAGATATTTTAACCTTAAAGTCCTTTGATGAGGATACCATCTTTAATAGTTCGTATAGCGCAATCTCCAACACCAAAGGAAAGCCGAAAGTCTTGAATATATCTATAGGTTGAGTCCAATATCTTTCCGATAAGAAGGTTAGCAAGTCTTTACGGAAGATTTACTGACGAAATTGAAGATACATTTTTTTGTTTACCAAATATTATGAAAAGTGCAAAACAATTTGGCAGATCATTTCCAGTAATTCTCTATTTATAAATTGGCTTTACAACTGGTAAAGAAAGATGGAAAGGCTGGCTAATGTACGTGCTGTTATCGATGACCACTGTTTCAAGACCAGTGCTGGTATACCATTATATCCTGAACACTTATTTATTTTAAGATCCCCCATAAGACCTTTTAACAGCACTATATATTTGGCATAGTTATTGCCAATATTCTTTCAAACTCCGGCAGTGGTTGATTGCTGTCTAGCATTCCTAAAAGGTTGGCTTTGTCAACCGAATCAGTGATTCTTTGATAGTCTTTTAAATGAGTACAAATTCAGGACACAGCATCGTCCTTAAACATTTACAGCATCAAGGATTAGGTAACGCCTTAATACTTTCCACACGAAGAATTATATTATAATGAAACCATTATTTATTAAAAGATTTAAAAGGTCGAACTAAGTTAAATTTGGAAAAATGCGTAATATGTTACAAAGCAGAACTAATCAAATGCCCGTATGATTTTAAAATGTTTGACATACGTTCGAAAATTATATAAAAATATATTTTTCCCGAGGAGTACTTTTTGGATCTCGAGTAGTGTTATTGAATTGGCAAGAAATCATCTGTGCGAAATTAATTCTGTAACTTTAAGAAGAAAGCTATAAAGAAATTTCCCGACTACTCTTAAATTATGCACAGGGTATGTGGTATTCATAGCAAACTATTTACTACATCGGCGATCATTTCGTTTGATTAAGTTTCTACAAAGTCCAAATATTTAATAATTTAAAATATTATAGACGAAGTAATATAACTTGGGAATTGCCGGCTTATAATTATCTTCATACTATATACAGATGAGATACGTGCTAACATGTCTAATGACTCATTACTATACTGATATCAATTGACTTTTACTAGAGGTTATCTGTTAAATAATAGACAGATAATCAAATGTGTTAAAATGTGATCAACGTTATAAATTACGAATTATTTATTTAGCAATTAGAACAAAGTTACCCACAGTTACAGTTACCAGGCAATTACATACTCCAAATTACCTATTTAAAATTTAAATTGTGTTTATTAATGTTTGACAATAAAATTCATTCAATTGTAAAAATAATAGGGTGAATATTTATAGATATACATATATATGTATATATGTAGTTTTAATTTGTATCAATCACAAATAAATTAAATATTCAGTTTTTTTCGGCAAACAATAAGCTTGTGTTTATTGTCTACACTCAAGAAAAAACTGTGTCAAACTTTTAGTTAAATGTTACTTTCTTATCATTTAGCCAATTCCTGAAACAAGAACAAGCTTTGTTTTGCACGGCAGGTTCTATATGAATGTCGTTATAAGATCACCGATCTAATATGTCCCGCATATTTATATATTCACCTCATATACACGATTCATTTCTTATAGGATTCAGAGTTGATGTAATATTGTTCAGGCTGAGGTATCAGTTAGAACAAGTAAGTGTGTTATATTCGTCTACTTATATAATACTGATATCGATTTTTGTACATTTTGTGTAAAAACATATTCCGGGAAGATATTTGTATGGGTGCTAGGAGAAAATATGGACCGATTCTTACTATTTTGAACACAAATTATTATTTTATAATAAGAATAGATTTAAAGTAAAACAAATAAGAAAGTATGGTCGATCAAGCTCGACCATATAATACCCTACACTAAGTAAATGACCAAAAATATTTTTCTTTTAAAATATCAATAATTTATAATCGTGAGTGATTTTCGGAAGTGGGCCTTATATGGATGCTATGACCAATTATGGACCGATCAGCATGAAATTAGGTCGTGTGATTTATGTCTATATAAATGTTATTTATGTTGAATTTTGTGTGTAAACCAAAATTTTTAAGAGATTTATGCACGTTAAAGTAATTTTCGGAAGCTGGTGTATATGGGAGCAATGACTAATTATCGGTCCGATCATAAGTTATATGTACCAAATTTGATCGAAATATCGTTTAATCAACTCAGAAGGTGATTCTAAGTCGATCGATATACTTTAAGGTCTGTGTTGGACTATTATTTTTGGGCGTTACAAACATCTACACAAACGCATTATACCCTCCCCACTATGGTGGTGTAGGGTATAAAAATATCAATTTTTTTGGAGGTTGTCTCCCATTTTGGTCGATAGCTCTGGTTCATTTCTGATCAACAAAGAATATTTGAGGACAATTATGTCTTTCCCTGTTGGCCCTATCGTACCCTCAATAGACAGATGGTATGATGGATGAACAATGTCAGATCGTCTAAGATTTTTGTAAGAATAAGAAAATGTGTAATTTTGTGGGTCTGCGAAGTTTTATAAACGGAATGACCAAATGAATATATTTGGTGGTGGGTGGATGGCGTTAAATTCGACAGTACACTAATACCCCGGTTTGCGTCGCTTCGTTCTGCGTCCGTTTCGAAGTTGCGTCGTTTTAAAATTTCTGTGATTTCGATGTTGCGTCGCATGTTTCGAAGTTGCGTCGTTAGTGCTTCGATTTGCGTCGTTAATACGAAAATGTTTATACAAAGCTAAAACAGAAAAAGGGGATTTCCTGTTTAAGTCTAGTGCAAATTCGAAGTTGTGTCTTTTTAAAATTTCTGTGACTTCGAAGTTGCGTGGTTTTTGTTTCAGTTTGCGTCGTTAATATGAAAATGTTTGTACAAAGCTAAAACAGTGAGACAAGTTCATAACAAAATCAGCAATATTGACAAATCACACAGCTGAAATGGTAATCGATTTAAATGACAAAAGTTAAAAAGAAATATGTATGTTTTTTTTTGCATTATTCCCATCAATTGTTATATTTTTACAATAATAAAAACTGTTTTTTTAAAAAAATTAAATATTTTTTATTGAAAAATCAATTTTTTCAGCTAAAATAAATGAAAATCAATACAAATGTATCGTGCTTCGTTTTGCGTCGCGTTTCTCCAGGCCCAATTAGCTACGCAAACCGGGGTATTAGTGTAATACTCAAACCTTCAAACTTTAAATATCTTTTCAATACTAAATTATATTTTTAAAATTCATCTGTTTCCTTTACCTTCCTATTTATCTCTTCTCTTTTTAGGTAATGCAAATAGACCAATTGAATGGATCTAAGTCTGCTTTTACACACAGCAAGTTTACTTGAAGCAAGTCTCTTCGATTCCCCTTTAAACTTGCTCGACCGTTTACACACAGCAAGTCTGTGTTCAATTTTGTATGTCAAAACCTAATAGACGCCATAATGAAAATGAGAAAACAAAAGAGAATTGGAGAGACTTGCCAGTACAAGCAAGTGTGTACCCCATAGCAGAACAAGCAAGGTACAATTATTAGCAAGTACGTTCTCAATTATACATTCCCTATAACGTCAAACAAAATAAAATTAGAAAAAAACAAAAGGAAATGTCTAAGACAAAAAAAATAATTAAACAAATTTTTGTGTATTTACTTTTTTTCCTAAAATATTCAATTCAAATTAAATTTTTTCCAAATAAATATGTGTTAGTTTTAATATAACGTGCAAAACATTGAGAAAACAAAATAAAAAGTGATTAGAGTAAATGCGTTATTTGACGTTGTAGGGGTAAATATTGAAAACTCTCCCTAATAATTGTACCTGGTTGGTTCTACCATGTGTGTACCCCTCTTCTTTCTTCTTGCCTCTCTCTCTTGAAAATTTATAAAAAAAGATATGGGCAATTCCATGAATATGGGCAATTCCAACCACGATTGATATATAAAAACCCTTTAAATTTTTTTTTTTCAAATTCCACTATATGCAGTTATTTAGTGCTTATTAAAAACTTTTAAGATTAAATTTTAAGAAAATTAACAATTTAAACTGACTATCTGGATCTTTTTTATTTAATTAGTATGTAAAGGGTCTTTCATTGTGTGTGAGATATCATAATTTTTTTTATTAGTATGAAAGCCTCGATGCAATTATGTATGGAATGTAATGTATGAATTTAACCGATGACATGGATAGTGTTGTTTTAATGGAATCTGGGCTTGTGGCTTATTCGAATAGACATACGAAATGACTGATGTTGCCGCCGTCGCAAAATCCGACAATTGTGTTTGTTGTCGTACCCCTTCATCCAGAAAGCGCGTGAAACGTTGCCCCAATTAGATTTTAAAATTTTGAAATCATTTTTCAATATGTATTTTGCATTTGTTGTTTATATTCATTATTTGGTATTTTATTAAAGAATAATATAACAATTATTTATTACGGATTTAAGTTTTTCTGTTTAAAAAAGCTACATACATATAGGTATTTATTCATATAAAAAAGTTTTACACAAAAATATATTCTTTTAAAAACATGTAAATGCATAGTATCAGGTAGAAGTGTCTTCTATTGCTTTTTTAAAAAGTAAATTGTGCCTCATTATATTTTACATTTTTTAGTATTTTAGTAGAGAATGGACTTTGCCATCGACTTTCTTGCGACCCTCTAAAAATTCCAATTCCATAACAACCAAACACTTAACAACTTCACCGCCTGCTTTACGCACTAGTTTAACAGCAGCCTCCAAGGAACCCCCGGTAGCCAATAAATCATCAATGATAAGCACTTTTTGACCGGGTTTAATAGCATCTGTTTGGATTTCGAAAATGTCCTATAAGAAAAAAAGAGAATAGAAATGTAACATTTTGTTTGAGCTAAATGAAGAAATTTAACTTACCGAACCATATTCTAAAGTATATTCAACAGAAACACATTTTCCGGGCAGTTTGCCCTTCTTGCGTATGGGAGCACAACCAATGCCCAATTCTGATGCCAACATCAGATTAAATAGGAAACCACGCGATTCTAAACCAACAATAATTTCTACATCGGGATGTTCTGTGCGTACATGTTCCAATAAAATTTCTTTAATATATTTACAAGCTTGGCCATCAGTTAAGGCTCCAAAAATATCGCTAAAATTTATTAAAATTATTAGGTTAAAACATAAATTAAAATGTATATTTTTCAATTAAAAACTTACCGAAATACAATGCCTTTTTTGGGAAAGTCGGGATGTACACCGATATGTTGATTAATATAATCTAATTTTTCTTTGGTATTCATTTTATTAAGAATCTGTTACGGCTAAATACTTAAGTGATAATGACTGACTGACTACTTTACTAAATTATTTAAATTTGAATAGTTCTTATGGGGAAATTAAATGAATATTGATAACGAGATAATAGAAGAAGTATTAATTAAGTATTTACAGAATATGTTTTTTTTTTTTGTTAACAATTTTATGTCTTTTTATGTACAAAATGCTTTATATACAGATGTATGTATATGGATGTCTCTACTATTATAAACTGCTGCTGTCAAATGTAATTGTTTGTATGTGTATAAATAAATAAATGAACACACATGGGTTCGTTTGAACTGCTGATAACAACAGCAGTATTTTGACATTTCATAAACAGCTGTGTGTTTTTATCAGCTGGTATCTTTTGGTTTTCTGTTGAAAAAAGCTTTCATAAAGCTTTTATTTGTTAAGTTTGAAAAGCTTTGTTGATTGTGAGATACTTTATTTAGTAGTTTGCTATTAACCCTTAAATTACCATGTACACAAATTTGTTTTAAAATATCAATATGATTGAGTTTTGTTTAATCTATACAGAATCTTTACTAGAATTGTTATTCGAATAAACGAGGAAAAATATATTTTTTATTCTAATGAATAACATTTTGCAATTTTTATTAAAATGTTATTCGATCAATAATTGTCAAACCGGTTAAACGGTTTTATATTAAATTTGTATTTAATATGAAAAATGTCTACTTAATTTATTTTTATAGGCATTTTTGTTAAAGAAAATACAATTTGAAATGCATATTTTATAAGAAAACAAGTAAGAAAGTATGGTCGGTCAGCCCGACCATATAATACCCTACACTAAGTAAATGAGCAAAAATATTTTTCTTTTAATATTTCAGTAATTTATTTTCGTTAATGATTTTCGGAAGAGGGCCTTATATGGAAGATATGACTAATTATGGACAGATCGCCATGAAATGTTTCGTGTGATTTATGTCTATATGAAGTTATTTTTGTTGAATTTTATGTGCATACCAACATTTTTAAGAGACTTATGCATGTTAAAGTGATTTTCGGAAGCGGGTATTATATGTGAGATATGACTAATTATGGACCGATCATCTTAAAATTAAATGACATGAATTACGTGTATATAAAACTTATTTGTAGCGAAATTTGTGTAGATACCTATACAAATTAAACATTTATAACCGATAAAGTTCAATTTCGGTAGGACTTTTGAATGGGGGCTAGATGAAAAAATGGACCGATTTCAGCCAGTTTCAATAGGCTTCGTCCATGGGCCGAAAAAATTATATGTTCAAAATTGTATCGATATATCTTCAAAATTGCGACCTTTACTTTGCGCACAAGGTAAAGCAAGGCAGGCGGACATCGTTTAATCTACTCAGAAAGTGATTCTGAGTCGATCTGTGTACTTTAAGGTGTTAGACTAATATTTTTGGACGTTACATACATCTCTACAAAAACGCAATTACCCTCCCCACTATGCACATAGGTCTGGCGAACCACATTTTTTGGCCAAAACTCAAAACTCTTTTTCCTATATTTGTTGTTAGGATGTAGTAGCAAACACTTCAGATAAACAAAAAAAATAGTTTGTTTTTACAAACTTCAATTAACCGTTATTCTATGAAGGGAGAAAGTTCAATGTTTTAAGTGCAGTGGTAAACTGAAACACGTGGTGTAATTTTTTGTTTTCTTTGAGTCACATATTACACGAAAATAAATAAACTTTTTAAGTCAGTTAGTTATGGATATTAATGACGATGGAAAGTAGTTAAATTTTTAATAGTGAAATATTCAATAAAAATTATGGTAATAAGAAATTACATAAAAAAACTTTCATAACCTAAAAATCAGTGATTTTAACTTTTTATAAAAAAAAATAGTATATAACTTATATAATTTCAACCGATTTCAACCAACCAAAAACGCACAAAATTACAGTGATATTTTGTGCTTACGAATCATCAATAACTTTCTGCTAGTTTTTGCTTATTTTGAAGAAATCAATTTTTGTTTCAGGAAACTTTTGCTTCAAAAATTATAATTTACTCATAATTATATAATGTATATAACATACATAATTTCAACCGATTTCAACCAACCAAAAACGCACAAAATTACAGTGATATTTTGTGCTTAGGAATCATCCATAACTTTCTGCTAGTTTTTGCTTATTTTTAAGAAATCAATTTTTGTTTCAGGATACTTTTACTTCAAAAATTGTGATTTACTCAGAGTTTGGCAGAGTGGAAGTGAAAAAAATAGAAAAAAGTTAAATTATTAAAAACTTAATAAAATGTATGTTTTTTGTTATTAATTGTATCATTTGTATGAATTTATGTATATAAGTGAATATTTTAGTTTTGGCCAAAAAAAGTGGGTCGCCAGACCTATGTGCTATGGTGGTGTATGGTATAATGATGCCAAATTTGTTTCGAAAAATTCGGCTGTGCCGAATCTTACCAAATTATACTACAAAATACAAATTTTAAATATTTTTAAGAAAACAAAAAAATTTTTTTTTTAAATTTTTATAATTTTTTAATTTTTTGTAAAAATTTTTTTCTTCTAATTGTTATTTTTAAATTAGATTTTTTTAAATTTTAAATAAAATATTCGGGTTAAAAAATATTTCTTCCGATTTTGACCCATTGTAGGTCTTATATACGTCGTTGCAAAGGTCTTTGAAATATCTATAATTAGATATCCATATTGTCTATATTAATGACTTAGTAATCCAGATATAGGTCAAAAATCGAGGTTGTCCTGGTTTTTTCCTAATATCTCAGCCATTTGTGGACCATTTTGCTGGTTTTGAATAGGAAACTTCTAGAAATCATGTCTGACAGAATTATTGTAGATTTGGATCCCGAAGGTATCTGGGGTCTTCAGATTTCAATAGACAGACGCTCATGGCTTAATCGTCTCCGCTATCTATAAGGATCCAGAATATATATACTTTATAGGGTCGGAAATATATATACTTTATATATTGTGGAAATTATAAACGGAATGACAAACTTATATATACCCTTCTAACGAAGGTGAAGGGTATAAAAATACTTGCGTTACTCCATAGCGATTGTTTTACAACTCAAGAAGATCTTGCAAGATCATTGGGAGCTACTTAAGTAACAATTTCAAAACATTTGCGAGCAGCAGGATTCATCCAAAAGCAGGGAAATTGGGTACCATACGAATTGAAGCCGAGAGACCTTGAAAGACGATTTTGAATGTCCTAAATGCTAATTGAACCCTATAAGAGAAAATAATTTTTGCACCGAATCATTATTTGCGATGATTCCTTTGAAGCGAGCATTGCATTAGCCGAAAAACGCTCAGAATATGTGGCCAGACAGATTCGGCAAATGTTGCAAAACCTGTTTATTCAGAATGAAGTGTTTGGGAAGTTTTTGTATGGGGCTAGGTAAATTCCTTATCAACAGAATGTATTTCAGCCAGCTAGATCATTATATTTGGACCTATCGTGTTTTTAACAGACAGATGGAAGGACATAGACTTAGAATCATATGAGGACCTAGAATATATATCTACTAATGTGAATTAGAAATGGTGGGTATACAAATGTATAAAAACCGAAGTAACGGAGACTTAACGGCAGATATGAATCTTTAAATTATACTATAATTTAAATATTTAAAATTATCTTCTGAGAAAACAATGGATACATTAATTCTAATATCTTGAGATTAATACTTGTTTAACGCTATACGGTGGGGCAGAATCAAAAATTTGGAAATAAACGGCTGGTTTAAGTTATTAAAATGGTCTCTACAAATACTCCAGGGGCGGCGCTATGGGGGCTCAAAGTAGGGTACGTTCGACATGTAAAATGTTTAAACACTTGCCATTTATTTCCCAACCGATTTCAAAGATTTTTGTATTTTTGGAAATCGGTAGGTCTTGATATAAAAGATTTCAGATCAATATCTAATATGATTTTCAATTTAAAAATTTAAATAATAGTAGATTTTTGCTGTTTTTTGGCAAAATGGCAATAGATGCTAATAAACTATGTTTTAAAGACTATTGAAAATGAGGTTAGTAAAGTGACCACTCAACCGCAAAGAGTTAACTCCTTTTTATTTAAAAAAAAAATGTTTAAGATAATATATTTGTGTAAGGTATCTATACGGAAAATATTTTGATATAAAAAACATGTCCTATTTTTTGAATATGTCGTCTCTACGCCCTTTGGAATTTGAGCTATTTTATATAAAAATTTCAACTTTGGACCACATGTTCTAAAATCAAAGCTCTGGAAACCTTGATGTGTTCCCTATTTATGATACATTCTACAAAAATAAGGTTACATGTAAAAAGAAATCCCAAGGCCATCGTTTTTGGGGATTGGTTCATATTTGACTATAGCCCAATATAAAGTACACATTCGAACAGTCATAAATGTTTAAATTTATCACAATAACACAGGCCGATAAAATTTAAAAAAAACCGAAACCCATGGACTAGAGTATACTTTCTTTTATTTGTTTGTGTTGCGCTGAATCCGAAAAACGGGGTTTCATAAAACTTTAGGCAAATGTGATGGGCAAATTCTGAGGTCAGATTTGGATTCTGCACAGCTCAAGTGTTTAGGAAAGTACAAACAGGTCACAAGATTACAATTGTGTTTGCCTGTGTAATCCTCGTCGTACCAATCATAAATGATCATATAACGACCACTTCCGAAAAGCACATAAATAAATATCGTTATCGAATCAACATTTTACGCAATATGCAAACTCCTGAATTTTATGAATATCGGTCCATATTTGATCATATCCCTCATATTAGCCCACTTCCAAAAAATACTAAAATACGCATACATTTCTTATAAATATCATTATTATGTATAATTTGACATTAATAATGCTTTTGTTGCGATCAGTTCACAATTAGCCATATCTCCCATATAAAATCCACTTCCGAGAATAATAATAACACCTATAAAACTCTTGTAAATGTCGTTAAGGAGATGGAATTAAAAAAAGTAAGATTGGCTATCGATTCGAAATGATAATGCTCATTTTTTATATTAAGCCATATGCGCTCATTATAGTAACGGTAATTTCGGTCTGATTTATAATTTAAATTCATTTAAATAAGTTAGATTTTAGCTTCTGAAGATTTCATTAACTCAATTACAGATAATAATGCGTATTTTCACAATATTGAATTAGTTATAGAATAACGGTAACGGTATTTTTGAGATAACGGTATTTTCGATTATTTCTGTAACGGTAATTTAGCGAAAACGGTAGTTTAGCGTTAATGGTAGCCAACAACGAAAACAAGACATAAGTAAATACATACATCGTTTTTTATTTAGAACAAATTTTCGAATATTTGTTTTGAAAATTTAATAGATTACTAGCTGTCCCGGCAAACGTTGTTCTGCCTTAGCTCACACAAAGTTTGAAGACCAGATATAATAAAATTTTACTTTCTATGGGAGGTGCCATGACCATTGTTCCTGTGTAGGTCAATTGTGAATCTAAACCATCCAGGAACCCACTCAAACACACACAACAAATTTCATCGAAATCGGCCCAGCCGTTAAGGAGGAGTTCAGTTACTAACACACGTACAGAAGAATTATATATATAAAGAAGATAAAGATTAGATTCTCAATCTACATATTGGATCTAATTTATAAAATGTTCAACTCTTGGTGATTATAACTACTGAACGAAATTAAAATTAATTTTGATCCAACAATTTTGCATACTGAGTGTTATTAATTCAAATTGTTATAGTAAAACATATTAGATTCATTATCATTGAACAATATAATCTAAACTTTAATTGGTTCTCATAAAATACTATGTTATAAAAGTAGTATGTGAAATATGAATGTATATCGAAAAATATGTAAATGCTACTATTTTGGCTAATAAATGAAACTCTTGTCAAATATCAATTCTAACCTAAGGCTCTAAATATCAAGAACCATTAACAATCAAACAGTTATGTAAAATGAAAACAATCTTTCCATATTTCTAGCTACTTTTGAGTACGAATTATAAACAACAAAACATCAAAATAATTGAATCTTAAACACAAAAACAGAAATAGAAAAAAAAATCATAATGATCAAACAAAATGCTGAGTGAAACAAAATCTTTTAGATTAATCGCATACAAACACACATGTTGAAAAACAAACTCACAAAATACAATTCATTAAGACAGGTGCTAAACGAATTTTTTAATGATCATTCATACTCGTACATTTACAAAAAAAAGCTAAAACATCTTAGAAAGAATATTATAAACAATTTTACCACAAAATAGAAAACAATACACGGTTAATACTTGCAAATAGAATAGATCGTATAACTACAACCAATCGTGAGAGAAAAAAGGTGTAAATATCATAAGAGAGAAAAGAGATTCTTGTACATAAATAGCTATGAGAGCACAGTTACAATGTTGGCGAAAAGCGGATGGGTTTTCATTATTCTATAATTTAGAAACTCAAAAATACAAATAGATATTTAAATGTTATACATTTAAGTAATATACAGTGGTGGTCAAAACATATGCAACCAGCAACAGAATTTTACAAAAGTTGTTTAAACTAGTTTAAGATGTAAACAAAAATATTCTTTTGCTTATAATATTTTTTAATTAATGCTTTAAAAATAAGAATATGAAATTTAATTCAGAATTTTTTGCATTGAAAAGAAAAAAAATTAAAAAACTACGTATGGGTTGATATTTCATTGGCCAAAACATATGCAACTAATTGCTTTTAAACATTTCTGTCTATAAAACTTAATATTTCGTGGCAAATCCTATATTTTCAATGTCGGCCTTACATCGGGAAGGCAGTGAAGCTATTAAATTGGCAATAAAATTTGCAGAAATAGCGTTCCAAACATCTACCAATCCTTGAAACATAATATCTGAATTAGTGCAATTTTCGGGGTCGATTCTTTGATTAACGATTTCCCAAATGTTCTCAATGGGATTTAAATCTAGTAATTGTGGTGGCCATTCTATTACCGAAACTCTTTCTTGTGCTAACCACGATTTAACAACATGTGAAGAGTGCTTGGGGTCGTTATCGTGCTGAATAACTCATCGAAGAGGCATATTATCCTCAGAATTTGGAAGCATTACTCTTTCCAAGATGTCTCTATAGATAAATCCATCCATTATTTCATTAATTTAGAGCGATGTGACAACTCCAGCAGCAGAAAAACAACCCCCATACCATTACGTTGCATCCTGCATGCTTCACCGACGTTTTCCCTACGCGCAAAAACCGCTTATATCAAAACGTAATCAAAAGAAACGTTTGAAGTTTGCTATGGAGTATTTAAATTGGACAGAAAACAAATGGACGACTGTCCTATTTAGCGAAGGATCCGAATTTAATATCATCGGAAGTGATTTCATGTGTTACGTAAGACGACCACTTAACACGCGGCTTCAAGCACGATACTGTAAAAAGACACTGACACATGGAGGATGCAACGTAATGGTATGGGGGCAGTTTTTCTGCTGCTGGAGTTGTCACATCGCTCTAAATTAATGAAATAATGGATGGATTTATCTATAGCGACATCTTGGAAAGAGTAATGCTTCCAAATTCTGAGGATAATATGCCTCTTCGATGAGTTATTCAGCACGATAACGACCCCAAGCACTCTTCACACGTTGTTAAATCGTGGTTAGCACAAGAAAGAGTTTCGGTAATGGAATGGCCACCACAATTACTAGATTTAAATCCCATTGAGAACATTTTGGAAATCGTTAATCAAAGAATCGACCCCGAAAATTGCACTAATTCAGATATTATTTTTCAAGGATTGGTAGATGTTTGGAACGCT
Source organism: Calliphora vicina (assembly GCF_958450345.1). Classification (NCBI taxonomy): domain Eukaryota; kingdom Metazoa; phylum Arthropoda; class Insecta; order Diptera; family Calliphoridae; genus Calliphora; species Calliphora vicina. Next base: position 64,990,941 of record NC_088782.1, read on the forward strand.
ATTTCTGCAAATTTTATTGCCAATTTAATAGCTTCACTGCCTTCCCGATGTAAGGCCGACATTGAAAATATAGGATTTGCCACGAAATATTAAGTTTTATAGACAGAAATGTTTAAAAGCAATTAGTTGCATATGTTTTGGCCAATGAAATATCAACCCATACGTAGTTTTTTAATTTTTTTTTCTTTTCAATGCAAAAAATTCTGAATTAAATTTCATATTCTTATTTTTAAAGCATTAATTAAAAAATATTATAAGCAAATGAATATTTTTGTTTACATCTTAAACTAGTTTAAACCACTTTTGTAAAATTCTGTTGCTGGTTGCATATGTTTTGACCACCACTGTATATTAGGATACTTTATATATGTAAAAAAATAAGTTCCGTTGTGTTAGTAATTGATGTTCTCTGTAATGCGTCAGATCTTCTTTCTTAAAGCCAGTATCCTTCTGAGTAAAACAAACTTTCATTTGTTTAAGTCGGTTAAAAATTTACAAAGTTATAGTAACTAAGTTAAGAATCTAATTAGAGTTCTAGATTTGGATCTTAATATAAGAGGAAAAGGAAATAGTATGATCCCAGCAAAAATTGGAGCTTACATGTAAGTAGGTTTGTAAGGGAGAGAAGCAATATTACTCCTTACAAACCTGCTTACAGAAGTCATGATTTTTATATGGCGATTTCCCACTTGGAAGCATTACTTTTTGAAAAAAGAAGCGCGTCTTCACTCCTTACATTCAGGTATGATATACCAGCTTTCAGTAAGTGCTCCGTTCATGCATCTTAGATATTGCAACATTCATTGCTTACTAGAAGCACTTCATTCATATATTTAATGAAAACGTGAATTCATAGGTGATGTGAAGCTATTTCTGTATTTGCTTACATGAAGTCCTTTCTTCATTCATGTTTCCTTGGAATCTATGAAATAATAACTTCAGTTTGAAATTTTTGTTTTATTTTTTATTTGAAATTAAAGGAATAAATTTTGATATTATTAAAAAAATCTCTACAAATTTATATTAATAGAGTAGTGAAAATATATATATATACTTAAAAAGACCGCATTCGGAACTTTTAAATGTCGTTTAAAAATTTAAAATCGGTTATATAATGACTGAGTTAAGAATGTTTAAATTCGAGGGTCCAAAAAAGATATACTTTTGCCTATATCTCGGAAATTTGAGGGTGCATTGGAACTTACACCTCACATAGAGATTACACCTCACATACAAAATATCTGGGGGTCGATTCTGGTTCTGTGTAAATGAAAAGTTTTTTCATATTTTCATAGAGTTTCTGATTCTCGTTTAGTGAAAAAATGATAAATAAATTCAAATCTTTTCAAGTTAAATAAAACAAATTGAAGAACGGGAATCGCAATTTGTGTAATATTTTTTTTTTCACCGTTTCACAGAAACAGAATCGACCCCCTGGTTAGATAAAGCCGGATTAATTTCGTAATAATTGTACGTAGTTGTCTGAAAATGTGGGGGATCTGAACAGTGGAAAATTTTTTAAGATTCTTTAAGCTTCACTTTCTCAATGACCCCTGTCATATAAAGAAAATAGTTATAATTGAATATTTGTAGAACTATTGGGTGTATGACTAAAAATTTGAGATTTTTTTATTAAATTTTTAGCTTTTATTTTGAAACATTAGTACAATATAAATTTATTCAAAGTATTGGCCATTGTTAGCTGTGAACTTTTCCCATCTTTTTGGAAAAATACACAGAGAAAACAGATTCGTGATAGCAATCGAATTTGTTGCCAATCGAATGATTCTCCTTGTTGACCGAATTTTACAGTTATGGCTACAAAATTTTAAACGGAGTAACAAAAGCTTGGTTGCTTTATCTGAAATTCTTCTTTGTCAACTGACTTTCTGTTGATAGAACCGAAAAATTCTATGTGTGCAACCGAATCATTCGATTGGAAACAAATTCGGTTGCTATCACGAATCTGTTTTCTCTGTGTATGGATTCCGAGCCAAAAGAACTGCTCATCTTTTTAGGCCAAGAAAGAATCAAGACAATTTTGGATACTCTGTTTGAAAGTGAAGCATATCCCAGAGAGAGCGTTCTACATCGGTCACAACAAATAGTAGTCGGAAGAGGTACAGATTCCATTTGATGGTCTGGCCAGATTTCAGCAGCTTATAATAGATAGGAACATTTTGGTCTCACCATATACAGAGCATTATCTTAGAGCCATGGATATTTGACTATGGTGTCGATTCGGTTAGTTGGCCTAGCTTCACATACGATCAATTACTCTTTGCGTTATCGTAATAGATCCATTTTTCATCGCAAGTAAGGATTCTTTGCAAAAATTATTTTCATTTATAGCTTTCAAACATAATTTCGGACATGCAAAATCGCCTTTCAAGGTCTCTCAGCATCTATTCGTATGGTACCCAATTTCCTTGCTACTCGCAAACGTTTAGAAATTGCTGCTTGAGTAGCTCCCAATGATTTTACAAACTCTTGGTCTTCAAACTTTTTTAGGTGGCCTTTGTCTTTTGTGTCAAAATCACCACTTCTGAACCGCACAAACCATCTCTCAAACGTTGAAACTAGAGTGTCCAAAAAACCGGTTTCCGGTTTAACCGAAAAAGTGTGTTTTTGAAAAAAACCGGTTTCGATTATTGCCTTTTAAAAAAAACGGTTAAGCGGTTTCGGTTTTTGTCTTCATAAAAAACGGTTAACCGGTTTATATTAAATTTTTATTTAATGGAAATTTAGCATTTTTGAATTCATTATGCAATTATTTTATATCTTTTACGAAATGTTGTCAAATGCTAAAATTTTTTATAAAATAAATCAATATTTTTCATTAAAAGCGGTTAACCGTCTTACAAAAACCGGTTTGTCAAAAAACCGAAACCGGTGCAGTTTACAAAGATGAAAAATCCGGTTGACCGGCTTTCGGTTTTGGATACTCTAGTTGAAACCGATGGAATACTTTCACAATAAGCTTTGGTGAGCAATCGGTGTGGTTTAACGGCATTTTTTTAAATTAAAGAAGAAGTAAGGCAAAACTTCCCACTTTATTGGCATAAAATTCGACATTTTCGAAGCAAAAAAATCGTTGTTGTTTACACTAAATGTTCAATAATTAAGTGAGAATAACTGACAGATATGTACCCTTCAAAATGACATATAAGTTATTAAAACCAAATACCACGATCAAAAGATATGCCATCTATTGTAGATGCCGCATTTTTAAATCATACACCCAATTTTGAGGACATTTGAATCAATATTAGTTCCAAATTTTGGTATGATATTTTTGACTTTTAAAATTTTACATTAACATCAAAATTTTATATTTTTCTTCGTGGATTTGTTTAGTTTTTAAGGTAAATGACGCACAGTGGTATGAGAATAAAAAAAGAGGAAAATAAATATGTAACTTCTAAACCCTTACGCCGATTTGAATGAAATTTCACATGCGCAAAGAGGAAGTGTAGTCAAGTTTAAGTTTTGAATTTGGACCTCATGAGACCAACAGGTAAATTCTCAGCGAGTTGTTTAGTTTTCCCTAATTTATTTGACACGTAAAAAACATAAGGTAGTAGGGTATTCGAATTATTCGATTTTTCTCTTGTTCGAATAAAACGAATAATTCGAATAAGAGATTTTAACTTGTTCGAATAATTCGATCACACGTTTAAAATTAATCGAATTATTCGAATAATTTAAAATTTTTTAAAAAAAGTAAAGAATGAAGTTTTGATGTCGGTTTTTTAATATTTTATTGTTAAAGAAAAACAAAAAGTTCAATTATTGATAATGTTAAAAAACATTCGAAAACAAAGTCCATCATTAAATTTTCAACAGAAATATTCTGACCAGATTAACTCCCGAACAATCTACAAATTGACTAGCAAACCCAATAGTTTCCGTTTTGGATCTATGCTTTAAAAAATGTAAGCTAGTTGGACATGATCCTGAATTCAAATAGAATATTCATTAATTCGGGTTTTAAATTGAGTAACTAATTCTTTAGTAAATTCATTATTTCTAAATTATTTATAACAAATTGTATTATTCATTCAACGTTGCAGAATCTTTGCTTAATAAAGTGGTTTTGGGAATTACACAATAAAGGGAATCTGTCCAAAGTTTGATATCATTGTCAGTGAACGTGGCTAATTTGAAGTCAGGCAGCGCGTGATACGCAAAAAGTTTATTACCATGTTAGACAAAAATGTTCAACAATGTTCAAAATCATGTATAAGACGAACTCCATGCTTTTCTTGCAACAAAACGTTAGTTTGCAATATTTGTGTTTATCATTCGATTTATTAAATATTTTGCAACACTTACATACGCGGTTAATAACATCACTTATATAAATATATTTTTAAGATCATGGCCTTCATCTATTTCAATGTAATCATTATAAATGTCATACTCAATGTCACTTTCGATGACCGTTTCAAAATCACATTCTCCATCACATTCAACTCCACTTTAATCTAAGTTAATATTTTGATTATAAATTGTGATTCTTCTAATATTTCGCCAGCTAAATAACAAATATTTTATTCCGTTCCTTTTATTTTCATTGGTTGAAGGTCCTAAGTTAAAAATTTTGAAAGATTTGTTTTTAGAATTGTAACTTCTTGCTGTAATATTTATATATTTATAGAAGAAGCTATCGGAACATTTATCTACAGTGATCAAAAGTCCCTTTGTCTTTAGTTATTTGTCGAATTTCAGAAACAATACAATTTTTGTGAGTCATTATTACTTATTTAAATTTTAAATTATGAAAAATTTTAAGCAATTTAATAAATTTAAATATACATATATGAACATTTATTCGTTTTATTCGATTATTCTACATAAAATTGTTCGAATTATTCGTTATTCGAAAATTGCCATTTTTAAATTGGTCGAATAATTATTCGTAAGAAATTATTCGATTAAACGAACGATCATTAGTCGAATGAATACCCTATAAGGTAGACATGTTATATATCAATGGATAGAGGATTTTGTCTACTTTTCAAAAAATTATATATATTTTGACAATTAAAAAATTCATGGAATAATTTTTTGAAAAATATGACAAAAAATGCTTTTTATTGAATTTTGCATAGATACAAATTTTTCAAATTGGAATAAAATTTTTATTTATGAATATTTTTTAATAAAATTTCACAGTTATGTAGATTTTTCCACTCAAAATGGAAAAATAAAAACAAATTTTGAAATTTGTTATCAAGTATCCCGCAATTCCTAAAAAAATCTTGAAAAATCCCAAAAATGGGATTTTTTTGTTTTTTGGCTATAATATCCATACCAGTGGCGGGATTATCGGAACCCTTTACAAAATAATTAAGAACTTATTGGGCCATCTAAAATCGGTTACTATATTTTGATATCGAGTATGCGATTTGAGAATTTTTGCCCTAATATTGAATTTTACATAAAAAATAGGCATTTTTTGTAAATCGGAACACAAACGAAGAAATAGGATCATTTTAAAAATTGAACATACCCGGTGTCCTACTTTGGGAACCCCTGGTCCCGCTCCTGGAGGGCTCATGTGGTCCAAATTCAAAACTTAAACTCGACTACACTTCCTCTTTACGCATGTGAAATTTCATTCAAATCGGCGTAAGGGTTTAGAAGTTACAGATTTATTTCCATCTTTTTTTATTCTCATACCACTGTGCGTCGTTTACCTTAAAAACTAAACAAATCCATGAAGAAAAATATAAAATTTTGATGTTAATGTAAAATTTTAAAATACAAAAATATCATACCAAAATTTGGAACTAATATTAATCCAAATGTCCTCAAAATTGGGTGTATGACTTAAAAATACGGCATCTACAATAGTTGGCATATCTTTTGATCGTGGTATTTGGTGCACTGTGTGACGTCCGAAAAATGTATAAAATTATTTCATTACACTAAAATATTAATCTTCAAGATAAGCGTGTTTTTAGATTTTTTCAAAGACTATTAATATTTAAAATTTCATTCGGATCATAAATGGATTTTTGTCGACCAACTTTAAGAGGCCGACCACGTACAACCATAACAAACGTTTCCAAACCACTGTGCAAAGGCAGTATAGTTGAAAAGTATGATTTTAATTCAAAACATCAATTGTAAGTGTAATTTTTCATTAATGTTTAACATATTTGCTGTTACCTGCTGCTTTACGCCTGTCGTCTATATTCTAATTTAACACTGCACAACTCCAAACAGCTTGATATAAGACAAACTCAAACACAATGAGTACGATAAAATGTTTGAGTTTCAGTTTAGTTTTAACAGTGACTACCTGAGAAATAGACGTGTTTTTCTTTTCGTTTCAACTATTAACAGAGAGAGCGTGGCATAGTAGAATCAAACATAAAGTAATAATAATAATAAAAAAAAACATGAAATTTATTATAATCTTTATTAAATAAAAGAAGTGCTAATCAAATAAACAAAACTAGTTTTCAAATAAATATTTTTAATAAAAGATTTAAAACTAATTTTGGCAGTAGACAAATTTTGAATAATTTCTAAAAAGATTATTAGAATTATTAACAACAAATTAATTTTTAGAAAACGAAACGTTTTAAAACTGAAACCAGTATTGTTTATTAAATTAAAAGGTCACTTGTTTAAACGATTTAATTTAAGTTCAATACAGTTATTGAATATTGTGGCTAAAAATACAGTAAAGTAATAAAAAATCTAAAAAAAAAATATTGACAAAATCTGTATATTTATTTATATTGTTTTGTCTGTGTGTGCTAAAAAGTAGAAATCTATAAAATTGTGTTTTTTTTTCGTTTTGATAAACAAACAACAACAAAAAATAAAGAAAACCTGTCTTGTATCTTAAAAATACTAAAAAAAGATACAATACAAGAAGAGACCCTGTGTAACATCAGCGGCGCAGCAGCTTTAAAACAACGTTCCAAAACAAACCCATCAACCTTCGCAGAATCTCACATTTTAACCACTTAATTTTTTTTTGTTTAGTTTGGTTTGTTGGTTGAGATCGTTGCTGTTGTTGTTGTTATTTATATTTTGCGAGTCTAGTATTTAATGGATACGTACGGTTTAATAGTAAAACTACTGCTACACACTACGTTTGCCACTAACACAACGACGACAAGCGGTGCATAAATAAACACAGATACTAAAAGTATCTCGAATGTGTATCCGTATCTGTGTCTTTAACTATTTCAGTTTTAAATGTTTGCAAACATGAGAATCGTGATCTAATAAACATGAATTTAATACTTTTGGCTCTGAATGAATTTCTATAAATATAAAAATATCAATAACTCAAATAATAAATAATAAAAACAAAACAAAATCAATTCCATTTTAATGTTTTAATAATTTACAAGTGTAATCGTATATTTTTAGCAAAAATTAAAATATAATTTTATAAAAAAGAAAAAAATTCCTCAAAAATAAAAGAGAAAATTTCTTATTTAATAAAAAAACAAAAAAAAAAGAATTTACAACTAAAGGAAGTCTTTCGTATGAAAGCAAAAAAATACCTAAATACATGCCCAAAAAAAGAAAGTTGGTTTTTTATTAAATATTCATAATTTTCGGTGCAAAAGAGTTAAAACATCCCATAAAACCATATTTTTAAAGAAAAAAAAAACGCAGCAGCAAAAAATATCAACTCCCTGTTTAAGCGCTACAAACCAGAAGAAGTTTATTAAAAATAAAACAACTGCCAGACTTGTTTCTTTATTTTTGCGCACAACGAAAAAAAAGAAAACAATATTTCGAATATTCGTTCTTTTTCCGCTTCTCCGTATTTTTTGTTTATCTTCTTTTACTTTAAAACAACAATCAACTACCAACAACAACTCGGAAAGGTAAGTAAACCAAATGGTTACATGATTTAACCCTTAAACGTGCTGTCAATAACATTTTTGATACAATTATACAGTGGTGACTGTCGAATTAGCACATTTGAAATTTCTTTCTTAAAATAAACACTTTTGCAAATGAAATGAAATTTTAGCAAAGATTCCAATAATTTATTTTCAATTTATTTAAGAAGTGCGCTAGAAAAATTTGATCTTAACTCTTATCAAATTCAAGTTTTATTAAATTAAGCTTTTAATTTAAAAATATAAAGTATTGTCTGGAATACCTTCCATTAAGGCATTTATTATGTTATCAATAAATTTTTTGCTGGAGTTTGTCCACTTTCTTTAAACTCTGTTTTAAAGTTGCTGAACTTTTAGAGTTCTTTAAATGTTTTTATTTTTTTTTATTGTGCCAAGTCCTGGACAGTTTGGAGGATTGGCATTGGAGTTTTTTTTTATCCGGGAAATCGGGATTAATTTTTAAATTTCCCGAAATACCTGGAATTCCCGCCTAGAACAAATTATTATATACAAGCTAAAAAATGTATTTGGTTTTAAAATGTAATTGGATACAAATAAAAAATCCTTTATAAATAAACTGACTGACGATTTCTAATTGTGGTTATATACAAGCCTGTCACCCATTGGTATCGGAATGGCTTAAATTTCCATTAGATTTTGTTCTACTTTCGTTAGATTCCAATTAATTATGTTAATTCGCAAAAAATTAATATTTCATTTTTTAATTTTGAATTTGCAATGTTTTGCTTATTAAATCAAAAATTATATATGTAAGATGTCTATTTGGGTTAAATATTTTTTGCTTTGTGAATCTTCTGCATTTTTTTTCAAGGTTTAAGCTTCTTCACATAAAACTAAGGAAAGTAATTCCCGGGAATTCTCGCACAATTTCCCGAGATTTCGTGATTGAAAATTTTGCGGAGTTCCCTAGCTATGAGTTAGCTATGACCTTTTCACATCTTTCTGGCAACATATGGATTCCGAGCCTAAAGAACTGCTCATCTTATGAGGTCAATAACGAATTATGCCAATATCGAATACTCTGTTCCAAAGTGAAGCGTATCCCAGACAGAGTCTTCTGCTTTGATCAAAACAAATAGTAGTCGGACGGTATGGACTATAAAGCGGGTGAGGGAAAACTTCCTAACTTTAAATGAATCAGGTGCGTTCGGTACAGGTTTGGCCAGATTTCAGCAGCTCATAATAGATAGGACCCTTTTGGCTTCAGATACGATCTCTTACGTTTCGGGTTATTATAATGGATCCATTGTTAATCACAAGTAATGATTCGGTGCAAAAGTGATTTTCTTTTGTAGAGTTCAAGCAATATTTTTGCAAACAAAATTCGTTTTTCAAGGTCTCTCAGCTTCAAATCACATGGTATCCAATTTCCCTACTTTTGGATGAATCCTGCTGCTCGGAAACGTTTTGAAATTGTTGCTTGAGTAGCTTTCAATGATTTTTCAAGTTCTTGTTGAGTTTTACAACGATCTTCATGAAGTAATGTCACCAATTCTTGGTCTTCAAACTTTTTTTGGCTGGCCTGGGCGATCTTTGTCTTCCGTGTCAAAATCACCACTTCTGAACCGAATAAATCATCTCTAGCACGTTGAAACACATGGAACATATTCATCATATGCTTTGGTGAGCAATCGATGTGATTCAAAGGCACTTTTTTTCTAATTAAAGAAGTAAAGCAAAACTTCAGGCATATGACGCTTTGTTGGCACAAAATTCGACATTTTCCAACCCAAAAAAAAAAAACTTTGTTGTCTACACTATAATGTTCAATAACTAAGTGAGAATAAATGACAGATATGTACCCTTCAAAATGACTTATAAGTTATTAAAAACAAAAACCGCGTTTAAAAGATACGCCATCTATTGTAAATTCCATATTTTAAAGTCATACGCCCATTACCATATGGAAATGTAGCGAGATCAGACCAGAAAAATGTGGACACTTTAAGTTTTTTAAGAAATGGAAGTAGTCTCTTCTGAAGGCACTGATTTAAGTATATTTCGGTGTTAATGGAGATATTCGGTATGAAAGAAGTGATATTTTCACCGCACGTACAAATGCTATACCAAAATCTTCTTTGGGTTTTTTTGGACTTGTAATATATTTGTTACATTTTCTCTAGGATCAGCGACATAGAATTCCTGTCCAGGATGCTGTAAAAAACGTTATCAGTAAAAACTAGGGTATTCAATCGATTAACCGTTAATCTGTTAACCGATTAATTTTGGTCGGTTAACTGTTCGAATAATTCAAAATTGACGATTTTCAAATAACAAATAAACCGATTAATTTGTGTGATTAACCGATTAACCAAAATTTATTTTTTTAGAACTTCATATTGAAATATAGTTTTAAACACACAAATTTTATTTCTTAACTCTTAAACATTCCCTTCTAGCAATAGTTTTCTGGAGTATAGTACGAAAACTGACACTAAGTAATTTGGAAATAACCCCTTTTTCTAGAATGTTTTATGATGAACTTTGTCCTAATGAGTAGGAGGACGATATGGTAATTAGGGATGCCAAACGCGATTGAGTTTTACAAATCCCGGGATTCGGGATTTTAGAAATGTAAATCGCGGGATCCGGGATTTTAGTTAAACGTCAAAAATATCAAATTCAAGAATAAAAACTATTAATTTCATTAATATATTTAAGTAAAAATATTACAAATCAAAAACTAATGCATTGAATTAAAATAAAATGTTCCATGATTTTCCCTAGCTCCATACAATTGTCCCCCGGAGTACTGTTTGAGCAGTCCTAAATATCCTTATAAAATTTACTCTGAAATTATAGTGTAAACTATTGCGGAAATCGGGCTACATTTGCCCCTAGTCCCCTTCAGAAAATAACTTGAACATAAATTTCGTAAAAGTGTAAATTATGTAAAAGTCTGTCAATGCAAGGGAGACGTGCTGCTCCCTGATTCAAATGAAAAAATCTGTCTGCGTTTGGATTTGAAGCGAGATTAGTATTATAAATATGCTGAAATTTAGCATTCTGAGTATTTTGGGTGCTTCAAAAATCTTCCTAAAATATCAAAAATCTCATAATATTCCGGGATTTGTTAATCCCGGGATTCTTTTTCACAAATCCCAGGTTTCGGGAAATCCCGATCCCGAAAAATCCTGGGATTTTTGGGATCGGGATTTCGGGATTGGCATCCCTAATGGTAATAGACAAAACTGAAGACATTACTCAAATGAGTCTTTTATTACAACTTAAAGAAATTATTAAAGTATTCAAAATCTAAAAAAGTCCAAATAGGACTCCCATGGTATGATGGAGGATTTTATAAGTTTAGAAAAAACTAAAAAAAGAACTGAGGAATTGGATATTCTTTATCATGCCTTACTTTCGATTTCTCCAACATCTACAATCAGTGAGAGAGTTTTTTCAAGTCAAGTTTTATTAAAACTAAATAAAATCGTTTAAAAAGAAATCATTTAAATTATATTATTTTTTAAAAAGATTATTTCAGAAGATCTTCCTAAAATCCTGAAAAAACTCACAAGTTCATTTATTGTTTTATTGAAATGTTATGTTTTGTTTGTTTTTTACGTTTTTTGTTCTTTTTATTAACAAAGTGCTACACAAAATTTTTGTCTTTCTTTTCAAATTAAAATTAAAATGGAAATTTTTCGGTTAATCGAATAATTTAAGATTAACCGATTAAATCTAAACCTCGATTAATTATTTGCTCGATTAACCGATTAAATTAGAAGCCCGATTAATTGAATACCCTAGTAAAAACGGAATATGCTTATTCAAACGTCTAGAAAGTAAGCAGCGACTAATTCTAAGTTATACATAGGGTATGTAATAGTCATTGAAAAGTAATTTAATAAGTAATTGCAAGCCATTACCAAGTTTTTGCTGGGTACGTTGCTTTTAACCATACATATATTGGGTTTTTTGACAGACCATTTATCGCATACCATTTATTGCAATTTGGACATATACAAAATATCTCCCACAAACTTAAAAAAATTTACCATAAAATCGTCAAAAAATTTTGAGTCACTTCCATTGTTTTGATAAAACCGATCGATAATGAAATGGAACGAAAACATTTATATGATAATTAGCCGAAAATGATAATTTCCATGACAAAAGAAAGAAACACATTATTATCTTTTTACTTTCTAATGAACGTGCTTTGTTCTAAATTTATTTAATTTAGTGATCCATGAGATAAAGATGTTAGTATAAGATTAAAGAATTTAACGTTTTGTTTAGGGTTAATTTAAATCTTTTTAGGAAATATATATTTTATTTCAACACACAAAAGTGAAAAACATTTATAAATAAAACGTGTTTTATTTGCAAAATGCTCGTTTTATTATATTAATTATTATTATTATTAGCATTGCTTTTATCTTTGTTTTACTCTTTTAAATAATAAAATGTTAAAAAACTTAAATGTTTTTCTTTTTGAAATTTCTTCTGGTCATCATTCATTTAATGAGTTGAATTTCTATTCTGTTGTTTGTAGAGTCTTTAACCAATGTTAATGATGTTTTTACTTTGGCTTTTGTTATTATTTTTATATGTCTGAATGTTACAACTAATTATCTGGCTGGAACGGAGGCAATTCCATTCTATTCATTCAACTTGACTTAACTATTTTTTCATTAAATACCTTTTTTTTGTTTCTACACTTTGATGTTTAACGGAAGTTTGATGTTTAAAGTTTTTTTTGTAGAAAACTAGTAGAAAATATACAGTTTAATTCACACGCTTCATTCATAGTTTTTTTTCTTTTTCATTCTACAAAATAGAGGTTAAACTGTGTCTTACCAAAACAATTTAGTTGAAGTTTTAAAATTTTTACCTCTGAATTGGTTTGGTTAACTGCACGTAATTTGAAATAGAAACAAAAGCAACAAACAAAAAAACCTCAACTACTGATATCAAAAACTCAACGAACTGTTAAGTAAAGTTTATGTAATTAAACCAACTACTCGTACAAATTAAAAGAAAATTAAAACAAACATTTCTGGTCTACTCCACTGGAATCACACATACTACCTACTAGTATTAGACACACAATTTTATTGTTTTAAAGACAAATTTTTAAAATGTTGGTCTTAGAAAAAATTAATAAGAAATTATAACAACATTTTATTATCACGAATATTTAAATAATGTCTTGTAAATAACACAACAACACTTAAGATAGTCGTCGAGTATTAGGAAATCCCCCTCCAAAAAAAAAAAACATTTGAACCGTGTTAAAAATTTTGAATTTAATCTTAAAGGTTGTTGACTTTTTCAGTTGTAAGAAAAAGGTTACTTTGGGGTCGTTTTAGTTTAAACACGTACAAATTTGCTACACTTACATAAATACAAAAGTAACTTCCATTTATACCTAGAAATAAATAGATTTTGGGTGAGTTATTTTTATTTATAGTTTAAAAATTCAAATATTTATTAGCATTTTATTGCATCCTCTAAGAAACGTCTTCCGCATTAAAAATTCACACATACAGATGGTTTACAGTAGAGTGCGTTTAAAGCGAACAATGTACACTGTAACATTTTGTATAGCTTTCAAAAATTTAAAATAATGATCGTCTTTAAAGTTATTCAAATATGTTAAAAGTAAATAAAGAATATAGCAAAAGAAAGTTTTCAGTTTGTAACAAGTAAGAGTGTAATATTCGACTATGCCGAATTTTAAATACCCAAAAAAATCTATCATGTTTTCAACTGATAGACAGACAGACGGACGGACATAGCTAGATCGTCTTAGAATATTATGAGGATCCAAAATATATATAATTCTGTGGCCTATGATGAATATTCAGATGTGTCACAAATCGAATGACAAAATCAATATTTTTTATTGTTGAACAGTTATTTAAAAAATTTTGAAATCAACTTTCCGTAACCTCCAAATAACTTACAAGCATGATGGCTGAGATATAAGGACAAAACCGGGACAACCTCGATTTTTGGTCTATTTTGTATCTGTACATATCTGGTTTACTAAGTTATTAATATCGACAATATGGATATCTAATAGGGTATTCAATTAATCGGGTTTCTGGTTTAATCGAGCAAATATTTATTCGATTAACCGAATAATTTGTATTTTAGTTTTATATTGAAAGGAAAAATACGAATTTTGTGTATTTATGTAAGCATTTTGTTAATAAAAAGAACAAAAACATAACAATTCAACAGAACAATAGACAAAAAAAAAGTAAGAAAGTATGATCGGTCAAGCCCTACCATATAATACCCTACACTAAGTAAAAGAGCAAAAACATTTTTCTTTAAAATTTGAATAATTTATATTTTTGAGTGATTTTCGGAAGTGGGCTTTATATGGGGGCTATGACCAATTATGGATCGATCACCATGAAATAGTCTATATGAAAGTTTACTATGTTGAATTTTGTGAGTATACCAACATTTTTAAGAGATTTATGCACGTTAAAATGATTTTCGGAAGCGGGTCTATATGGGAGCTATGACTAATTATCGACCGATCGTAACAAAATTTGGTGACATGAATTTTGTATATATAAAAGTTATTTGGAGCGAAATTTGTGTAGTTACATAAATAAATTAAACATTTATGACCGATAAAGTCCAATTTCGAGAGGACATTTGTATGGGGGCTAGGTGAAATAATGGACCGATTTCAGCCAGTTTCAATAGGCTTGGTCCTTGGGCCGAAAAAATTATATGTACCGAATTTTATCGAAATATCTTCAAAATTGCGACCTGTACTCTGCGCACAAAGTTTACATGGACAGCCAGCCAGACGGTTGGACGGACGGACGGACATCGTTTAATCGACTCAGAAAATGATTCTAAGTCGATAGGTATACTTTAAGGTGGGTGTTAGACCAATATTTTTGGGCGTTACAAACATCTCCCCACTATGGTGGTGTAGGGTATAAATACAAGGCCTGACTCATTCATTCACTCACTCATCAGGCCTTTTATTTTTATACCCTACACCACAATAGTGGGGAGGGTATAATGCGTTTGTGCAGATGTTTGTAACGCCCAAAAATATTAAGTATCAAAAAAAATATTAATAATCAAATACCGAAATTCCTAAAATGGGGAAAATGTGTTCTAAAAACATAGTTTTTTTTATAAAAGTGTCCACTGTGACGGACTTTTTTTGATTTTCTCGAAAAAGGGTGAAATTAGCCCCTAAAGGGAGGAGCTAGAGGGTTAAGATCTTTCACAAAAATTATCTCCATCAAATTTCACAATAGAACTCTCTCAGACATTAAATTACATAATTTTTTTTATTTAGTATAATGCTCCCTTCCATCAAAAAATTCAAACTGTGACCCACTATAGAAAAAAAAATCAGACCTTCTGGACTATGTATAAGTTTATTTTACAAAAATTATTTACTCAACATGCCCTTTCATAATTATAGGGTCGCTATTCTGTTCCAAAAATGGACAGTGTTATTAAAAATATCTCCAGATCTATCGGAAAAACTGGATTAAGTATATATGGTGCGGCCTCACAAATCAAAAATCCAATTAAAATTTCTTTTGGAAGTTTGTAAAGATAAAAACATAATTCGTCAATTCACAAGGACTCCTATCCTGTCATAATGTCCTAATATTTCACGAATCGGCGGTTCGGCTTAACCGACTCATAGGCGTTCAACGCAGATCTCTGATGGTTGGTTACGATAACAAAATATCATACAGAGTAGTGTTAGTTATTAGTTATTTTGTTTTTTTATGCATTTTGTAATTTGTTTACATTGAATGTCTCCTTGGACTTTTAAGCCGTCGACGATTTCTTAGTATTTTCTTAGAGATTTTTAAGTATTCGAGAAAAAGGTGTAATCTTTTATTCCATTCAGAGTAGGATTAGCGAGTACACTCAGATCCCAATGTGATACCCTTGGAAATTTTCAATCTGGAGTGTGACACATATAAAAACAAAATAATAACTACACTCTCTCATCCTTACGACTTTGCAACTCTGTGGTCCACTGAAGATCTTGCGGTACTTCTGATAAATTTGATTCGATTCGTCAGTGACGCATCTCTGAGATATTCCATATCATGAAAATTACATGTACCAGCATATCTAAGTCTACGCTCTTGTAGAAAGGAACAGTCACATAGATGGAGTTATACCGAGTCCACCTCTTCTTCATCTAAATGCAACCTTAAAAAGTCGAGCGATTCTTAACGCAACCGTGTAAACTTTGATAATGTTTCATATCGCAAAATGTATGAAAAAGTAAAAACGAGTTTGCTTGCTTTGTCTCGATAAAGATATGACTGCATTGCATACAGACGTTTTGGAATTCACCCTAACTTTTGCAGTATTTGTACAATGATACACTGCACATTAGAAATACCTGTAAGAAGACTAATCGAATTCCTATACAAGAGCCAAGAGATTCTTGGTATTTTCTCTCGCCAGAGAGGACCAGAACATTATGGATATTCTATACCTGGAAATAGTAGGCCATTTCTTTCAAGGGAATGTGAGCATCCATTTGCACAAGGGTTATGTCAAAAGACGAAGAGTTTGTTGCTTCCCACTTAAATGGTTGAAAAGTTCGTAATTTAATTCGTTAATTCTTTTCGCGGCTGTTCTGACCATGAGGCCAACTTCATCAGAGAAAATTCCTGAACCGGTCCCGTTTCCGTCCTTGATCCAAGAGCGTAGATTGAGTTCGCGTCACCCTGAAGGACAGGGTTTGAGGTCCTGTCATCTCTTGTCGGTATTATAATCATAAAGATAGAACTGGGTTATATTTTGTAGGATATTGCCGTGACTAATGGGATCATGCTTCAGATAGCCTGACTCCTTGAGTCTTAGAGCAAAATTAGCAGAAATGTGTTTGATATAGATATCGAGGGGAGGTATATCTAGCATCGCCTATAGACTGACCTGAGGAGAGGAATTCATAGCATTCATTCATTAATGTCCACCAAACAATACCTCAAGATAGGTCTTATGACCGCAGTTTGTGTGGTTTAACAAAAGTTCGTTACTCTGTAGCGAAATCTATCAAATTTTAATTCAAATCTTTTTAAAGCAATTGTTTTCGCAGATAAATTATTAAAGTTGTCAACGCTAGCTGGAGGGTTTTCTAACATGTTTAATTGTTGTGTGTGCATATTTAGCTTTATTTTTCTCCAAAAATTTAATAAATTGTAATCGTGCAAGTACGTATATCAATCACATTTATGGTTTTTAACAACGTCACACTTTCATTTTACCCATAATACTTCATTACAATCAAGTACCAGTACAGACTCTACTCGTACATTATTCTCTAAAAAACAAAACTAAACAATTTGAAAAACTTGATCTGGCCATTAAAAGTTATACAACTTTTTAGGCCTTTTTTGTTTAAGAAAGTTAAAAGAAACAATTCAATGAAATTGTTTAATTTATTTAACAAAAAAATCAAGCAACAAAATTCATATTCATACTTGTACAATTGTTTACAATGAATGAATGGATGACTGGCTGGTTGGATGGATGGATAGATAGATGATGATGTTGTGAAAAATATGGTTGCAATTAAGTGTAAATTGATGGAATGTCTAAGTGAACATGTATGAGCATTGTTGTCGGACTCTCAGACTGTCCGTCAGTCTGTCTGTCCATCAGTTAATTTATTTTTATTTTCTTTCTTTTGGTTTATGTTGGCTGATTTTGTCTGAATACGTAAAGTGTAGTTTTTTTCGTTTTCATTTTAGCTTGTGGTTGTTTTTGTTAATGCTTTTTGGAGAAATTAAAACCAAACCAAATGGTCAGTCAGTCAATACAAAAGTTGGTTGGATGCTTTATTTGTTTCATTTATTTTTTTTTCTCAATATTTTCTTGCTGGTAACTTTGCGTTTTACATAGTTTAGTTGAGCAGAGTCATAGTCATAATTCTTGGAGTTTATTTGTCCAAACCAACCACAGACGAATGTGAATGTCTATCAGCCAGTCTGTTTATCGGGCTGTCTGTTGGTTTACTTTACTTTCTACTTGTCAAGTACTTTTATAAACTCGTACGTACTCGTATGTGGTACATTCAAGCGCGTACTATTCTGTGGTTTTTCAGATGCTGTTTAGAGGTTTCTCATTTATTGCACAAAAGAAAACAAGTAAACAATAAATAAATATAAAAAGTCGGTCAAGTTTACCTTGATAATGCACTACAGGTCCATGAAATTAATACAATTTAAAGTGATTCCTTCATAAATAAAGACCTTACAGATTTAACCTAATGAGAGAGAGAAATTTATGCCCTAAACTTCACAATACATATATTTTCCAAAGCATATAATCAGCCGTAACCTAATCGATTACACTAGCGGACACAAAGGTTCAAAATAATTAATTCTTGATTCAATTTATAAAAAATTTATTCCCTTAAAAATTCATTAGGAATTTATTCATAGGATTAATTCCTTAGTACTTCAAAAGTATTGAATTCATTCCTTTGGGAATTAATTCCTGCAAGTTTTCTTTAAGTCAAATCCATTACAAAATTGCTTTTAACATTTGTTGAATGATGATTTTCAATTCAAATCTATTAAGTAAAAAGAGACTTTAGAAAAGTTTTTCTTCAAAAAAAAAATTATATACATATCTATTCCCGTCGTTCCTATTCGGATCTGTCAATCGCTATGCTTTTGATTTGAGTCCACGTTCTATGCATTTTCATAGTTTAGGCTTGGATTCGCATTCGCCACGTATGTGCTGGCCGACCCTGACTTCAACTTCCTTGTGGGTTGCACTCAATAGCATTTTTAGCAATATCTGATGTTTCTTTACGGAGAGTGTGTTCTATCCAATTCCACTTACATTTTCGTATTTCATTGGATATTGGAATTTTTCATGCCACAATTTTCTGTTCGAGATGATTTGAGACCAAAAACCTCCTAGTATTCTACGTAGACATTTGTTTATAAATATCTGCAATGATTTTATGTCTTTAGTATTTGCGTTGCAGGACTCGCAGCCAGAAATTGATGATTTCCACAACTCGTTTAGGTGCCCTGATGATGTAGTGTCAGTAATAATAGAGCTAATATAGCAGAATGAAACGACATCTTCCTGTATTTCATCGTGTAATGTGTTCTTTAAGTCTTTGCCTTGTCTACATTAATGTTCAACTCAGCATTCGTTGATAAGTTTGCAAGTTTTTGCAGCTTTCGTGACATAACAGCGGAGCTATGGCAGAGGAGGCATATGCCGTCGGTGTCAAGATCCTCTAGTCGTTCGTAAAGTCCGCATTTTCTACCATCGCGTGACTCATGACAATATTAAACAGTATGTTAAAAAGTAGTGGCGACATTACACATCCATTTCTAGCTCCAGTACCAGACCATACATGGGGATCTCTAAAGAGATCCCGATTTCATTTTAACCAATTACTACTCCTTATAAAGGCATTAATGCCCTCTAGCATCATATTCGAGAGCTCTGAAAGACTATTTAGGGAACGATGTCCCAGAAACCTTAAGCTTAGATCGCCTAATGCCGGACACTGACAAAGAAGATGAAAAATGGTCTCATCCTCCTCCTCGTTTTGACAACTTCTGCTGAAGTCATTGTGGGGCAAGACAAGTCTCCTCGCATGGCTAACTATCACCTTTCTTGGCTATCTATACTATAATACCTTCCTTAAGTTCATCTGGAATTATTTTCGTGGACAGATTTTATCAATAACAGGAACGATTAATTTGTTACTGTTCCATGAACAGCTCTGGTAAGATGTTATCACCTCCAAGAATTTTGTTGTTTTTTAGGGATTTTATGGCCTCAACGATCTCGGAGATTATAGGAGTGGTTGTGCTGATATTAAGTTGGAATTTATGAGTTGGGCAATTGCATAGGAAAGGCTGTTATGTTATCTTAAAGAAAGTATATCAATAAATTGTTAGTAGCTTTTATTAGGCCCTTAAGGGCACGGTTATGTAAATGAAGAATTAATAAAAAAAAATTGTTCCGCCTATAGATCCAGCTGTTCTGTTTTCCGTCAAATGTAGTAGTGTAAGTTAGCTTCTCGATGAGTCTATATAAGTCGCTGCTTCGATTTATTCCCACCGCGGCTTGAGCTTCGACGGCTATAACATTAATCCAAGCGCGTTTATCTCTACGGATACTACGCTTTACTTCGTGATCTAAGTGTGAGTATTGCAATTGCATGATTGCTTTCGGTTGGATGTTGACGACAATGATTCGTTCAACGCATGTAAGTAATTCGATGCGAATGATGGGATTTCCAGTCTATTTAGATCGTATCATCTTGGCACCTTCTCCTAATGCTCTATCTTAGGTTGCTGATTTGCTAGAATAGATATGATAAAGTCCATCCGGTGTTGTTATTTTTAGACGAGATTGTTTATGTTCCTACATTCCATGTTCCAAATCTTGTCCGTGTTTTCATGCTAAAGGTTCACTCAGTGAAAAACTGCAACTTAAAAATAATAACGCGTGTTCATTACAATAGTATAATATTAAATTAACATTGTTCCATATTTAAATAAAAATTTTCAACATTACTAGACTTTCGTTAATGTTTCTTATTGATTCAATATGGTTTTTATTGATTTTAAGTTGTCTTTTCTCTGGATGTTGTCATCAGATCGTTTTCTTTAATTTTTTAGATTTCAGTAATCAGTTAGCTTTAAAATGAAGCAGCTGTCTCCAGAATAGTTTGCAATCAGCTGCTTCATACAATGTTTTGTATTTAAAGTAATTATTCACACTAATAAATCTGCAAAAATAAATAACCTCTGTCGTATAGTAATCCACTAAATTTCAAAATATAACTGAAAACCCTAAATACGTATTTATTTATCTCAAAATAATAGCAATTTTAATTCTTTTTTCATTTCTCTCTCCATAATTCTCATCAAAAATGTTGTGGTTAAAAGAAGATGCATAAAATATATAGACTGTTAAATAGGCAGACGAATAGTCAGTTTGTATCTTATATATTTATATATTTATTTATGTATTTATTTCCATATAATAGAGTTGGAGATGAATGTGATGAAAATGAAGTGAAATTAATTTTGTAAACATGCAATCTCTTTATTACCGGCTTTTTTCCCCCGTTTTTTTTCTCAATTTGCTGCCAACTAACTGATAGCACATGTCGTTAAGGTAGTGTGGTGGTGTGGTACGCCTAGCTTACTGATCTGCACTCCTTGTGTCTAAATGCATTTGCTGACTGATGGAGAAATATAGACTGCCTTTTTGGGTCTTAGTGCGGCTACACTCACATAAAAATAATAGTAGCAAATATCTTTAAAAAGAAATATATTTTTTTAGAAGAAATCTTGTTTTATTTAGTATCAAATGCTTTTATACCAACCGATTTCTTGGCTGTATGATCATAGAGCTCATGGAGTAGCCTGTCCACTTTTCAATCGCCTTAATCGATCATTTTGTATGTCACAAAAACAACACACTCACCCAGCCTGAGAATGTGGAACAATTGTATATGGAAAATAAAACTAAAAGATAGACTCAATAGTCTCAATAGACTCCATTTAGTCTTATAGACTTGGGCAAACTCATTTGTCTGCACTAAAAATTTACAACATAAAACACAAATACTTAAAACTATTCATGAAAATATGAGCTTGAAAAGCAGTTGAGATTAAAAAAATATCGTTAATATTTTAGTATAACTTTTTAATACATATACTGATGTTTCACTAATTTTTTATGAAGTGATGTTCTTGGTGTCATCTAGGGTTCCTTATTTTCCGGAATTTTTCCATTCCCTGGAGGAAATTCAAAAATATTCTCATTCCTATTTGATTCATTCTTAATTACCGAATTTTTGTACTGTGGGTGAAAAATTGCAGTTGAGCGACAAAAAATCGGTTATTTCAACCGTAATACTTCTTTGCCAACTGGCATCATTTGAATAGGAACAAATTTGGCCATCACAACGAATCTGATTATTATAACATTAAGAAGAAAACATAAAAAGAAATTCCCGAAAATTCCCAAAAAAAATTTCCCTAGTGTCAACTACTTATTGCAAACGCTAACAAATAAGTCATTTCATTTGATATTTGCTAGTAATTTAGTTGATTTTTTAGATAATCTTTAAATATTTTTTTAAATTTTTAGCTTTTATTTTGAAACATTTGAATAATATAAATTTATTCAAATTATTGGCCATTATTAGCTATGACCTTTTCACATCTTTCTGCAAAATATGGAGTCCGAGCCAAAAGAAGTGTTCATCTTTTGAGGCCAAGAACGAGTATCAATATCGGATACTCTGTTGCCAAGTGCAGACAGCGCATTCTGCTTCGATCGAAACAAATAGTAGTCGTACGGGGCACGGTCTCTACTATAAACCGGGTGAGGCAAAACTTACTCTAAATAAACTTCGTTCCAAATAAGTACTTTTTAACATGTATTGCAACATGTGGCTGAGCATTGCCATGATGGAATATTACGGTTTTATGTATGTCTGGACGCATATTCTGGGTGTTTTTCGCTCGCTCCAAACGAATAAGTTATGTTCGGTACAGGTTCCCTGTGATGGTCTGGCCAGATTTCAGCAGCTCATAATATACCCATAGGACCCTTTTGCCCCCACCAAATACAGAGCATTACCTTAACGCCATGAATATTTGGCATTGGTGTCGATTCGGCTGGTTGGCCTTGCTTCACATACGATCTTTTGCGCTTTGCCTTATCGTAATGGATAAATTTTTCATCACAAGTAATGATTCGGTGGAAAACTGATATTCTTTTATAGCGTTCAAGCATCATTTCGTCCTTCATGCGTGTGCAATTTATCTCTTATAATTTCCGAGTTATAGGCATTTCAAAATTGAAATTTTAAAATTATGTAATACCTTGGCCGGCTTTTTTAAAAAGATAGGGCATACTTTTGGACCGAATGGACTCGATTTTTTTTTGTTAATAAGATAACTAAATTATAAATAATATACAAAAGATTTCAGAGCAATATCAATTATGAATCCAAAAATATAAGATTTTCAATTTAAAAATTCAAAAAATAGCAGATTTTTGCTGTTTTTTTTTGGGCGAAAAGGTGACTTAACTCTTTTTTTTATTAAAAATAAACTTTCTTTAGGAATTTATAAAAATTTTATGTTTTTCTGTAAGACATCTTTACGGAGATAATTTCGGTATAAAAAACAAGTCCAATTTTTTGAATATGTCGGCTCTACGCCCTTCGGAAATTAACCTATTTTTTTTATCAAAAAATAGGATAATTTCCACATGTTCTAAAATTCCAAAACTGGGATCAGAAAACAGAAAGCAGCTTTGGAAATCTTGATGTGTTCCCTATTTATCACCAAAGTATTTCCCAGCCCAAAGGAAATGTGGAGCCTATAGCTAGATACTCTGTTCAAAATTTCGTGCGAAATGCTGCCAAACTACATATAAAATATTTGGAATGAAATATATGCGAAATAATTTCGCAGAAGCAGTACTCTGTGTTTATTGTGGAAAACATGTGAAATAAATCTGGCAACCTTATTTTTCCACACGAAATAACATACGCTGCACTTTTTTCGCACGAAATTAAAACCAACGGCTAGCTGTCAAACAGCATGTAAAATTTTTCGCATGAAAAAACCATAATTTTTCGGAAATATGAACAGAGTACTAGGCTTGTGGGCAAAATTGTAAAAAATACCATTTTTGGGATTTTTGCTCCAATTTTTAGGAATTGCGGGATTCCCTTTGACCTTTTGACAAGTTTTTTTACATTTTGTTATTTAGAATTTAAAATACTTTGGAAATTTCATTGAGTTTTGTTAATAAATTAAGATTTTATTACATAACTAATTGAGATATTGACTTGATTTTTTTTGTAAGACCAAAAATTAACTTATCTAAACAATAGTATTTGTTGGGAATAAATTTATTTCTGGATTCATAATTGATATTGCTCTGAAATCGTTTGTATTTGTTTATACTTAAGTTGTCTAAAGAAATTTTTAACAGGGTACTAAAATCTAGTACATTCGGTCCAAAAGTACGCCCTATATTTTTAAAAAAGTGGAAAAAAGTATGGCAAAATTTTAAAATTTCAATTTTGAAATGCCTATAACTCGGAAATTATACGAGATACATTGCACACGCAAAGATATAGGAAACAAAAAATGGCACGTGTTTAAAAATTTTACATGTGAAGGCCCCATAGCCCATTTTAATAACTAAACTTGAGTACTCCTTAGGTATGCCAAAGGCTTAAAAGTAGGAAGTTGATACAAATATGTATGTCAGTACAGGCAAATCCTGGTATAACGAACCATATGTTGTCAGGCCCATTCGTAAAATTGAAAAATTCCTTATATCGAGATATTTTTTTTTAATTTTGGACTACTTTTTCTATATTGGAATTTAACTAATCCCTAGGTTGGATGAGCAGTGTGACATTAGGAGGCATGAATATCGTCCAAATTTTTATATTTTTAGTAGTTTTTACTAATTCTTCTTCTGGAGGGTGGCTTGGTGCATTATCCACGATTAATAAAGCCTTCATTGTAAGGGATTTCGATTCTGAAAATGATTCAACATGTAGAAAATTAAACTCAGGGACAAACATTTAAAAAAAACGATTTTGAAGATTCCAGATTCCACTTAATTTGTGTGAAGATAATTTACAGGAATAAATAAATAAAATGTTTGTTATTATTTTCTTCAAAATACATGTTGAGAATTTTGTTATTCAATATTTCATTCATTCATCTAAATGTTTTGCTTTTTCTTTCAACTAAATTCTTCAACGGTTTTCCATATTTAATTCACGTGAACACGTGTACAATTATAGCCTGCTTTACAAAATCGAATGAAAGATTTCGTTCGCATTCTAAGTTGATTTTGGATTCCTTAACTACATGTTTACGTGATCGAATCAGTTTTCTTTCGCTTCGAATGCGAACGAAATCTTTCATTCGATATTGTGAAACAAGCAATTAAAACCACTATAGAAGAAATGACATCACCTATTATTAAGGACAGTAACCATTGAAAGCGGTACTATAACGACTTATTTTCTTATTTTTACATTATTTACTACTTTTGTTTTGTATATTTTCTGTTCGTTATATTGAGCGTACAAATTTCGAAATGTTCGCTATATAAGGTTGTCAATGTTAAAAATTTGGTCGTTTGTTTGATTTTGTTTGTTTTTTCTCACCATTCGTTATATCGAGCATACAATTTTTGAAACGTTCGTTATATAAGGTAGTCAATGTAAAGAATTTGACCGTACGTTAAATCGGATTTTCGTTAAAGTGAGATTCGTTATAACGGGATTTGCCTGTATGTAGGTTGAAAAAAAATTGACGTATCAGATATACGTTATAGTGCATTTACACCGAAGCGAAGTCTAGTACATATGAGATTTCGAGCCAAATCTAGTTATTTTGACGAGATTTCCCATACAAAATGAAATCTACTTCGTGACTGGATTTTGGGGAAATCTCCTCAAATCTACTCAGTACCAAGTGATGCAACCGTGAATTTCTTCATAACGGACTACAAAATACAGCACTGTACAAGTAAAATTTGACAGATACAAATAAAAAAAATAATATAAAAAGTGCGGAACAATTTTAGCGTTTTATAAATATTTTCAATGGATGCAAATATGAATAAAAGTTAAATTTATAAATTATAATACTAAAAATTTACTTATTTACTGCGGGTTTTGTTAGTCAGCTGTTTTTGTTATTAAATGAAATCTTGCTAAATGTCAGAAAACAGCGGTGTAAACGGTATAGATTTTGAACAAGATTTCAATTAAAATCCACTAGATTTCGCCTCGGTGTAAATGCACTATTAGAGATTTTTGGCATTTTTGGAAATATTTTTAGATTTGATCAAAATAGGATAACATTTAGAGGTTGCATAAGTTTCGATTTCAGGGTCAAAGTAGCAAAAATTAAATGTTGTGTTTCCTTTTCTATATCATTAGTGTGCTAATATTACGCCCTCAACTATAATTTAACACAATTTTTCATAATATCTTTTAGATACTGTTTACGATACTGTATCTCCAGACAAAGACGGATTTTCCATTATGGATTATACCTCCAGTTAATAAACATAAAAACAACAAAATATGATAAAAAATATTTTTTCTTTTTTATCTGGAAAAAAAAACAGATTTTCCCAAACAAAAGTGAGTCATAGGTAAATTGTACACTGCCACAGCACGTACAAATAGTAACTGAAAAATCTACTGAGTTTTGCAATTTAAAATGTGTGTATTCGCAAGTAATAGTATCTTGTATCTAGGAGATTGTTAATGCTGTTTGTAGTTGTTGTTGCTGTTTATGTTTGTTTTTTTTTTCAACTTTATTATTTTTGATATTTTAATAAACCTGTTGTTTGGTAATTCTATATTTAGAAACGGAAAGGAACAAATAAATACATAAATACTTATGCAGCGTATACAATTGTTTTGTATTTAATTGAATTGAATTCAAATTTATTTATTTTTTTAGATTTTGATTAAATTTATGAGAAATCCCACTCCTTATGATGATTGTATTCAAATTAAACAGTTCGTAGGTAGGGAGAGGTGTGGCCGGTTTAAGAAGAATGTCAAATATTTCCCAGACATTGAATAGAAAAGTACATTTGTGTTATAAATTTTAAACAAACATAAAAAAATTGACCAGCTAAGGGCTATACAAAATCTGTTTTAAAACTCTTTAGCTAATATTTAATTGAAGAAAGAGAAATTAGTTTGTAAGATTTTATATTGAAAATAAAGTAGTAATTAATTATGCATCTATGTCTAGCTAAATTGAGAACATATAATGTATTGTATATGTATGAATTCACAACCAAAAAATATTTATTAACATAATTCCGCCAACATTCAATTAAATTTTACCTTTGGATTTAATTTAAAACTGATAAAATCAGTTGCCAATTTCAATCTGAAATTATTCACTGTCATCTCTTTTGTATTTCAATTTAAATTTTGGTGTGAATAAACTGAAATCTTGTATTGAGAGTGCTGATGCAAGAATGGTTTGTATACTTTGGTGTTTTTTCGCCACTTTCAAATCTGTTATTCCATTTTTGTCAAAAATCAAAAGTTGTTCGCTTTTAATGACCGTAAAAGATGATTTATATGACGTAATTATTTAAAAATTTAACAGTAGTCGTTCGTAAATAAACAATGTATGTAAACACAAATAACTTTTGTTTTTTTTGAAATTTCAATTTGTTTAAGTGATTGATTTACACTGTGCAACAGTGAAAAAAACACATGATCAGGACTGTATAGGTTCGACTCTACTACCAAAGGTTAGTAAAACCCTATACTCAGTTTGTCCATTTTGGTGAACGATTTTTTTTATGGGCCACCAAAGTTTCTGAAAATCAGTGGGGCCTCTAAAAAAGGTGTCATCAGTTTTTGGTTAACAACTAATTCAGACTTTGTGATACGACTTACCTTTATATGGAAATAATATAACTAAGAGTCTGCCAAATAAATTTTGTTAACATTTTTTTTCAAAAAAATAGCTTTTTCGTGCACTTTAGTTGAAAAAATACAGGAAGAAATCTTTGTTTTTTACTCTTTTTCGAATAACTTCCAGGGTCTACTAATTTTTCACTATCTGTAGGATATCTGTTGTAGTTCAAGAGATATTTAGGTTTAATTTTGTTTAAAATTTTGCTCGATCTTTTTTTCGTATTTTATATATGATGGTCCTACGAAAGGTTGAAATTAGTTTTTTATATATGACGTATATTTGCGATAAAATTCTAAAGAAAATAAAACAAACCTGATAACAATTATTTCGTTGAAGCATCTTTTTATATATTTCAACTTTGTATGCTTGTGTTTTTTAAGTTTTTTCCAAAAAAAAGTTCCCATATTTTTTCTTTTATAAAAAGCTAATTTTCTTCGGGACTATATACATTTTTTTATGATCTAGAAAGAGAACTAAATGCAAAAACGTATAAAGTAAAATTTGACTAACTTAAGCGGACATTGTACCCCCCAGCCCTATCCAAACTTGGCCAATTTTGAAACAAACTTTTAGGTTTGAGTAAAAAATTCTAAAAACGCAAAGCACCGATCCTCAAAAACTCGTCTTATTTGTATAGCCCTATATGTTGTTTATATACATGCAAAACGTTTTTACTATCGTACTGTAAATAACGTCAAAGTGGGCTATTTTCTAAAAAAAATCAGTTTTTGGAACACATTTTCCCCCTTTTAGGAATTTCGGTGTTTGAAAACAAAGAATGGCAACTTTAGTGATGCCATTGACTTAAGAACATTCAGATCTACATTAAAGTGATGCGCCCGGATTATACCGATAATAATTTGTCCACTCTTCGTTATTCCAGCACAATAGAGAAGTATACACTCGAACATAAATTTTTAACAAAAAGTTTTTGTTTTAGAGTCAAAAAATAGTAAAAAACTAAAATTTTTAAGCTACAAAGTGATTTTTGATACCTATTTAGAGTGCCTAGTTATGTTCAGATTGCATTGATATGTTCACAGGAGTTATACAGATTTACCGTAGCTACAACTTTGCTAAATATTGTTGGTGAAAAATTAGGAGTCCCTGGAAGTTATTCTAAAAATAATAAAAAAAAATTTTCTTCCTATATTTTTTCAACAGATGTGCACGAAAAAGCTATTTTTTGGAAAAAAATTTTAACAAAATTTATTTGGCGGACACTTAGCTATATTATTGCCATATAAAGTTAAGACGTATCACGAAGTCTGAATTAGTTGTTAACCAAAAATTGATGACACCTTTTTTAGAGGTCCCACTGATTTTCAGAAACCTTGGGGGCCCATAAAAAAAAATCGGTCACCAAAATGGGCAATAGTCATGGTCTTGTGTTTTTCCAAAAGTCTTCATTTGTTGCATAGCGTTTATTTGTTTGTTTTATAAACTTGTTCATTTGAACAAAAATCAATACATTTTTATTTTCTTCTAAAGCACAGTGAATCGGGCCAATAGTAGAGTTGAGAATAATGGAAGGAATTAATGTAGCCCACGGTAGCCCCACTTCTCATATTTTCTCAAATTTTTGAATTAATTTATAATTAATCAACAAAGGACTAGCCTTACAAAATTTACACTATAGGGAAGGAAATTGCACTGAACTGTCCCACTAATATTTCCTCAGAGGTAAGGACCTATTTTCTATGAATTTCGGGATGGTTCAGGACGGTGTTTTTAGTGACATATGGCGTTTCATGATTAAAAAGAATTTGTAGCATATGGCCCTAGCGACTTCGCTTTATAAACGCCATTCTGTCGGTCCTATTTTGCACAACTTTTTCGAGCATACCCGGTCTTATTTCGTCAATAGTGTGTCGAATATTGGCTTCTAAATGATCAATCGTTGCTGGTTTATCAGCGATTTTACGTACCCCCTCACACGAACGAGGTGGTCGTCTTGTTGGAAACATTTTTCCTACAAATGATTTGCAATGACATGAGGAATAAAGAAATCACGAATTATTCAAAAATTCGTCGATTTACACCCTCGGCATGTGAACCGCACCAAACAGTGATTGGAGTCTCCAAAGTCTGATGAGGTTTGTGCTTTCTCCTAAAACGTAAATTCTGCTTCTCATAGTAGAAAATGATTTAACAATAAAAATCTGGTTCAAATTCCAGTTCATTATTAGCCCATTCATCGAACACATGACGCTATTGATGGCCAGCTGGCTTTAATTCTTGCACCAGTTGGATATCATATGGATATAAGAAAAGATCATTCCTCAAAATTTTCCAAATATTGGACGGTCAGATAACGAGTTGCTGAGAATGACGTCGAATCGATAAATTCGAGTACTCTGTCACATTCACGTCTACAGTAGTGATGGCTTCTTCTGTAAGCACGATACGGGCTCGATTTGAATGATCCAAAAGAATAAATGTGGTCATGAATCGATCCAGAGTATTGCATATTAGCTGCTCAGATGTCGAAGATGACGAAGTGCTCTATAAGTTTAGCGAACAAAGCACGAATTTTGGAAATAAATTTCCACCATTCGTAAACGTTGTTTTTGGCTGGTGATTTGCTAAAGTATACTAAAAAATTCAAACACACTTATCCCAATCGGAAGTTCTATACGTCTGAAAACCACCCTGTTTAAAGGCTGAGATAATTTTTTTTTAAACAAACTCACAGTCTCTGGCGGGAATCCAACCCGCAACCCAGCACACTATCGTCTAGTCTATCGATGCACCCCATTATAATTCAGTGTAAACAGTATTCAACGAAGTAACTTCTATGGGCTAAAGTGATTTTCGGAAGTGAGAGCCATGAGCAGTTATGGACCGAACTTGACATAATTTGTCAATGATTTTCGGGATAGACCTTCGTTTGTTATTTGTACAATATTATTTTGGATCCTTATAGATAGCAATGTTAATATAAAAATGTCCGTATGTCAGTTGTAATTAACTTTACGAATTCTTTATTAAATTTTACCTCTATATTAAATACCTCTATATTAAATTTTTTATCATATGCGATATGTATATAAAACGTATTTCAGAGGCAAAAGTGTAAGATCTTTCACCAAAGTTAATTGATTGACATCTGGATTTATCCTTAATAACTCCTTAACAAAACTAGCGACAGTCCAGTACAACAACTAGACTCAGTAAACTGGGAAGGGGGCTACTGAGGCACAATCGATATGTCTCCTGTCACCTGTTGCAAATACTCTAGGGGCTTTTCTCCTACACAACACTCTTCACACTATGGACGAAGAAGGTAAAGCTCAAATTTGGCGACGTATTCGGTCAGTAGTCAATTATGCTGCTCCAATGTGATGACCTTCTTGTAGGGATACCCCGAAAGCTGCCTTAAAGACTGTAACAGGCTGTAAGCAGATAACCTAGGAACACCATTTACACGAAGAGACGAAGGTTCTCAAAGTAATAGAGTACAACGTTATGTTGACAAAACAGTTCCTCCTGGGATGTCATCCGAGGAGTCATCCTAACATCCACATCACACAGATGTAGTCTTCCCCCTAGTATGTCGGAAGTACCTTCGAATATACGAGGAAAATATTACGAGGAATATGCTGGATTCATTGGATCAGAATTAGTATATGGCAACTTTGAATGACATTCAAATAGGAGCATAAATGTCGCTGCGGTAGGATCGCTCACCATCCATAGCAGACACCGATAGACTTGGGCAGTTCATGAAAGAACTAGTTCAAATCTAGACACCAATATAAACAAGAGTACTTCCCAAATATATACCCAGCATGTGATCAGGGTCCCCTTGATATCCCAACATATTCAACTGCCCAGCCATTCCTACTTCACTTCGTCCAATTGATTATGGACTAACCCAGGAGAAGTAGCACAATGCCTTGGCCTGGACCTTCAGCAAACACTAAAAATAAAACTTAATTTTACCATTAACAAAGACGATCACGGACAACTATTGTTTCAAGTAATGACCAAACAAATGTTTTTCAAGCTAGAAAAAAGGGCAAAAATGTCAAAGAAATTAACAGATTTTCACATGGGTTTCAATACCTATTGCTTAGCAGCAATAGTAACTATAGTTTATAAGAGAAAGGTGTGAAATCTTTGAAATATAAAAAATATTTCAAAATAATTTGTTATACATACAGCACTTGGGTGCGAGTACTTTATGTAGTACGTTTGTCAATGTCTGCCTAATGAAATGAGCAGCAAAGAAAATTTGTTATAGAAATGTTCAAATAAGTAAATGTGAAAGTATTTGCACCAACTGACTTTTTAAATGACTTTCCATAATTGTTACTTTGTTGTTACTCTTTTGAGTTGTCATACCAAATGAGCTGGAGATATCCTGCAATTAATACAGATAATGTATCTTTAAATGGATTGTTATTGAATTTGATGGATTTGATATCTTTTTACTTTCATTTTAAACTCAAGGTTGGGTAAAATTCCAAAAACTTAACTTAGAATCAGCAGCAGTAAATTATAATAAGACTAAATTAGATGTAAGAAAGTACAATTTGAAAATGTATCTGCTTACTGAATTAATATTCTAAGGCTGTGGGGTTAAATGGCAAATTTTGTGTATTTGTCCTACTTAGCAATTATTTTAAATAAAACTTAATTACAATTCCAATTAATTTCTATAAAACTGTGTATTAAACCAAAACTTTAATATTTTTTTATGGTTTCGTACAATTGTAATACAATTAAAATATGAACATGAGTTCAAAATGGATCAAATGTTACTGTGGCATAATAAATAAAAGCAAAAATGCAATTTAACTTTCACATATTGAAAATAAAATAAAATTTTGTATAAAATGCAAACAAAATATGTATGTTTTATTTGGTTTATTTCATGGAAATAAATAAAAACTAATTTCACAAAATGCTACTAATATTTTTCTGCAAACAAATACATGTATTAGAATGATCCGAAATTACATGGATAAAAGAACTCCCCATAAAATTTGTTCGCTTTATTCTAAATAGACGTATTGCAAAACAAATGTTTGGGTGATCACTGATCAGATATCATTGACTTGAACCGCTTTAATCAATTATAAACAATTTACGTCTGGTCTATGCAAACTGAAAATGGTAAGGTGGAAAGTATTAGAATAATTTAATTTTTAATTAAACTTCAAATTGAATTCATGTAGCATGGGTATACAATTTGAAATCAACTAATTTTTTTAAGAGTTAAGCTCAGTTATAAATTATTTTTATGCAGTAGTCTAATGTACATTCACAATTCTTCAATGAATTATAATAGTCAGTATTGAATTATTAGTTGCCGCTGAATACATTAAACAAATTATCGACTAAATTAATCTCAGACTCTCTAACCAATAAACGCTTTGGTTATACTGTTTATAGGTATACCCTACATTATTTTCTTTTATGTTTTTAAGTAACGTATTTAAAGAAATAAATTAATTTGTTTAAATGTACACGCAGAGAAAAAACATGGTTGTGGTATCCATAAACTAAGAGCAGCATATTATGATCAGATTTATGCTTGTAGTCCAAAACATATTGTGATCATTATTAGTATCATCAAATATCATAATATGTTCTGAAATAATCAAATTATGATATAAATCAATCATAATATGACCCAAAGTAATCATATTTATGACCCAATTAAATCATATTATGATCAAATGAAATCATATTATGATCAAAAGTAATCATATTATTATTAAAATTTATTTTTAGAAATACAAAATTTTATTTTAATAGGTTTTAGTTTTAAGGTACTAAATTCCCAATTAAAATATTATTGGTAAATTCACTGAAATTTATTGTTATACTCTAGGAAAGTGAAAGATAATATACAGATAAAACTATAGAGCGAATGGGAATTACAGAAACTCAAAATTTACTTGTAAAAATAAAACAGCTTAGACAAACACCAACACTCACAAATGCACTATAGGTTAAATGACTACTTTTTCTGTGCTAAATTAATAATGACTACACTCATAAAAAAAATTGAGTAATCCGTACTTAAATCAATCCGGAGCGGTGTCAATAGTAGGGTAAGTACGGATTTTCTTAAACCGAGTACATAATACTTGATTCAAGTACGGATTCATCAAGCCCAAAAATCTTAATTTTAGCTCTCCCTAAGTACGGCCGAGATTGAATTAATCTTAAAATGAGCTTGATTCAAGAATTCTAAACTTGTTTTAAGCACGAATTCGTACTTGATATAATCCAAAAATCGGATTGATTTAAAAATGTCCGAGATTGAATTAATCCCAAAATGAGCTTGTTTCAAGAATTCTGAACTAGATTTAAGCACGAATTCGTACTTGATATAATCCAAAAATAGGATTGTTTTAAGCCCGAATTCGTACTTGATGTAAGCCAAACTAAGATTGATTTAAGAAAAACACATTATTTTTTATTTTCAATAAATTTTATTTTGTTTTTTTTTTTTAATTTAAATTTAATACAATTTAACAATTATTACCTTGCTTAAAACGTTTGCCACGGAAGTCATCTTCTTCAATTAGCCAGTTGTCAACTTTGGATTCAACAGAAATTGTGTCGTCATCGACGCCAAACTATAGAATAAGATTAAGATTTGTTAAGTTATATTTGCAAAAATCTGTATTATTAAAGTCTTACCTGAATTTTGTCCACTAAAGCTTCTTCCAAAATTCGATTCGAAGATCAAGAGGAGGTATTGCTTCCTTAATGTTTTCACCATTGCAAGCTGTTGTATGTTACCTGAGAAGCTAAAAATGTACAAACAAATGAAATTATTTATAAATTCATTTATAATATTAACTATTCGATATTAAAGATTTACCCCCATATTCATAAACAATTTTCAAAGGTTTATAAAACAATATTTCCTTTGATAAATTTAAAAATTATTTATTAATATGAGGATAAATCATTAATATCGTATAGTTATTTTCATATTTTTTCTAAGTGACTGTACTTGTATTTTTGCAATAAGAAACATATTTTTCATTTTCATACCATCAGTTCATGGACAAAACGCAGTTATTTATACTAATACACACAACGACGCTAACAACAAATTGTGCACATGTAAATACATATATAGGTGGTTGTGTGCCTATAATATAGAGTCTATATTATAGACACACAAACATCAAGCACGAGAATTCTTAAACTAAGAACAAAATGCTTGTATTATTTGTTTACAAGTGCAAATTTTGTTGTTTGCATCTTGTGTATGTGTGTGTTAGTACAAATGAAAAAAAATATTTCTTGTTGAAAAAATTTGTATGTACATATGACGTTGTACCGTTATTTTGATTTTAAAGAATTTGTTGCAAATTCAACAGTCTATTTATAAAACATAATATAGTAAGCCAAAAGAAAACATGTAAAAAGAAACTTATGCAAAGTTTTCGATTGACATCTGTATTATGTTTTATAAATAGAATAACTGTATTATTTAAAAATAAATCAAAATAATAAATAAATTATAGACTTACCTTTTAAATACCCATAAACACTGGGCTGATGAAACTCCTGGAGAAGCTGAGCAGGAGGGTGTCTTCTTTGTCCGGAACCACTGCCTCACTCATATTTTTTTCACACAACACAAAAAAACACAAAAGACCGAAAACAATACAGAACAACACGGAACACGGAGCGCACAAAACAGACTGATGAAATTGCTTCTTTATTCATGTAACTAACCGACAGCGCGAGTAGAAAATTACTTTGAGAACAGCTCAGAGCAGTGTTGCCACCAAGAAAATTATAAACTACACATGCCTCATGACTAAATTACACATACGAGAAAAAATTACACGTGTAAATAACTTTTCGTGATTTCAATACGAGAAATTGTATAAAATTGTGATGAATATAAAATGTTTGTCACAGTGGACTCTGGGATGTTTGGACCAAATACGATCACTTTATTGTCAATGGACAATTTTCACTTGCGGTAATTTTAATTTATTCAGCAATTGGATACATGAGGGGTTTAAAGCAAAGTTAGCAATCTCTTTTTTTTGTGAATTTTTCTAATTTAATGAATTGTTGAGATCAGTCAAATATGTCAATTCCAAATACGCTTTTAACAAATATTAATCAATGTCCATTCGGAGATTGTTCCATTGGAAATTGTTACATTTCTATTAAAAATTTAACAATATTTAAAAAATAGCACACTGTTTGCTTTCGAATTTTAATTTATTCCTAATTTATATTAAGTGCTTGGAAATCAGTTTTGTTTTCAGTTTAAAAATTATAGCTCTGATCATTTTCCTTCCCAGTAAATACTTTAGCAGTAAAATCTTGTAATGTTTATATTTATAAAATTTGTAGTTATAAATTTGAAATAAAGCTTCCAAAATAGTAAGTCAATTTTATTGTTTATTATTTAAAACACAAACCAGACAGACAATAGCATAAACACAAAACAGCTCTTACGGGTATAAAAAATAACTAGTAACAATTTGTAAATAAATTTTTCTCACACAAATTCCTACGTTCTTGTTTTTTTCTCTTAAGATTGGCTAACGTTACCCCGAAATAACTGCAATTACCGTTACCGATATAATAGTTTATACCGTTATCTGTAAATACATTTACCCTTATTCTATAAACAATTTAAAATTATAAAAATACAAATTTTCGATTTGGGGTTATTTTGAAAATTAACGTTTTTCCAATAACAATTTGTAATAACTTGTAAAAATGTATAGTTATTGAATAGTATTTGTCGTTTTATATTTTTTTCATGTTGGAATTAAAAGTCTTATATATAAACTAAAATTTAGTTTCTACTACCAATATTACGCAAACAAAACTATCACAAAAGGCGAAATGTCCACTTGGAAAACCAAACATAGCAATCTTCAAATTACTTATCGTATTTTTCTGCAAACCTTAATGTTAATTTAGTTCAAACTTGATTCATATCTTCATCTTATATATAAATAGGACACACGTTTTTTTTGTGGTACACTTTTAAGTATGTTATTGTCCACCTATATTAATAAAACATATATGGTTTTCGAATTTCGGCCACCGGGCGATCCTAGTACATATAATTCCAGGTGCAGTGAAACTTTGGCCAATAATTGATTATGACTTTATTTCACTCCCACGCACAGTGGGAGAAAACCCTAATTTAGTGGAACTAAATTCGTATCTTCTAAACGCTTGGCCAAATTAATTTCATTTATATGGAAATATTGCAGGCAAGGAGGTAAGCTAATAAAGTAATGCAAAATGGGTACTTCTACTTCAGTAGAATGAGCGGGAGAGGCTGCTAAACTACACTACCTCGGAAGAAATTCTATACTATTTTGAATTGTAAGAAATTATTTTAATATATCTTTCAAAAAATTTAAATTATATAAGTAATTTTATTTATAGCAAGTAACTTTTTAATCTATAGATTTTGGACATTTACCCTATTGCCGGCATAGGTCGAAATATTCATATAAAATTAAACTTTTTTTAGTTTTATTAATAAGTTTATTTTTAAAAACGAATAACAATTATTAGTTTTGAAATGATTTTATTTCATTATTATAAATAATTTAGTTATAATTAAACAATGAAATAAAGAGTAATTAAGCTAACTAACACTTGTTAGAATTTTGTGAATTTTTATTATGAGATTTTTAAAATTTATTTAAGTCGACTAACTTCAGAGTAATAAAGTCATATGGTCTTATTTCTCAACACAATGTGTAATAAGGCCATAATTCCATTATACTGAGTAACAAACGAGTACAATATAATAAATATGAATACTAAAAATAGAGGATATAGCTACTTTTCCTCATATAAATGTACATATTTATTTCAGTCGGTTTTGAAATCTGAACAATCCATAATTCATTCATTCAATTAAAATCCAAAATATAGATAAAAGACATACATTGACAATATATTTTGGATATAATTGGAATTTAAAATTACACATGAATTACACATTCACTCAATTACACATGGGCTACACATCCAAGTTAAAATTACACACAATATGTGTAATTACACATGAAGTGGCAACACTGGCTCAGAGAGTAAATTTTATACCGCTCTTTTTCTATTATGGATCAATATAAGAATTTTTTTCTTATTTCAAGTTATCTTACTCTTAATTTGAAATTTAAGAATTAACTACTTGATTTAAATTCTCACTTGTACTTAAAACAAGATTTTCTTACTTAATTCAAGAATTTCGGTCTTGTTTTAAGAACATTTCCGCTTGATTTTTGTAATCAATCCCGTTTATACTTATTCTAAGTACAAATGAGTATGAATCGTACTTAAATTTTTAAGAACAATTCTGGCTAAATTTGAGTAAAATAAACTTAAATTTAGAAGTGCTTTTTTCTTTCTGTGTACAAAATCATGGTATTCAAACCAAAACCTTAAAGAATTTCGAAAGTAAGAATAATTATATTAAAAAAATGGAATTTAACCCACTAACGACCAAAAATTAACCCATTTACAATCATTAATGCAAACTTAATACATTAATTTATTTTAATTATACTAAAATTTTTGGTAATTGCTTAAATCTAATTCATTTTGTAAATTTAAATCAAAAAGGTCCTCTTCGCTTTCATTAACTTAATTGTCTTGGTGGCTAAAGTGAAATTCTTCCATGGGTTCACTGCAACATAAAAGTTGAATTACTTCTGGTAGATGTGTGGAACGTTTCCGGTTTTGTAAGCGCCTATCTAAAAATGAAATTAATGGATCTGAGGTACAGCTTAATATTAATTCGGAGCTTAAAAAATATGTCTTCTCCGCTTCCATTACAGCGTCTTCTTGCATCTTAAAAATTTTTCAGCAATATGAAGTAAAATAGATTGCAAAGAAACTTTGGCAAGATTGTCATTTGCTTTTAAAATTTCAATAATTTAAATTCGTGAGTGATTTTCGGAAGTGGGTTATATGGGAGCTATAACCAATTATGGACCGATCGTCATGAAATTAGGTCGTGTGATTATTTTCTTTATGAGAGTTGAATTTTCTATTGAATTTTATGTGTATTTCAACATTTTTAAGAGATTTATGCACGTTAAAGTTATTTTCGGAAGCGGGTATTATAAGGGAGCTAGACTAATTGAGGACCGATCATCATAAAATTAGCTGACGTGATATAAAATTTATTTGGAACAAAATTTGTCCAATTACGGGAGGAAATTTGTATGGGGGCTAGGTGGTTAATGGACCGATTTCACCCAATTTAAATAGGCTTCGTCCTTGGGCCGAAAAAATTATATGTACCATATTAAGGTGGGTGTTAGACTAATATTCTTAGGGTGTAGGGTATAACAAATTTATTGTTTTCGTTGTTTGCTTCTCCACTTCATCTGAAAATATGTTTACTTCAATTTTGTCAACTACATGTTTGAAAACAGCATAATTTTTTTTTTTTTGAATTTTCGTTAAGCCATATTTCAAACAATAACCTAAAAAAGATAGTAATAGCTGTTTTCGAATGCTAAAAATGGCTATTATATGTAAATGAAAATTGGTTTATAACATTTCAATATATTCATTTCTGATTTCATTTAATCTGCCGAACTTTGCCGAATAAAAGCATCCACGAAGTTACAATTTGAAAACTATCGCAGCACTTTTATGGTTATGTTAAAAAAGTGGATTTATTTCAAGCAAGTTAAACAATTTTATCACATTTTTTAACAAAAAACATTACTTACTTACTTAGTTTATTGTTCTCCATTTTCACTTTCTTGTTTATAACTCGCGAAATTTTGTTTAACTAAAAATATTTAAAAAATAATATATTTAAGTATAATTTGGTGAAGGGTTTCTAAGATCCGGCACAGCCGAATACATGATTTTTTTTTAAATTTAAAATTTATTTTTTTAAATTTAAATTTTTCGAATATATTAAATTTTAAAAACGATCCTATTTATTCGTTTGTGTTCCGATTATACCGAATTACTGTATAGAATCTCCTCGTCGAGCACTACACAAAACCTAGTCGTAGCTGTCTCTTCGCATTTAAAAATTAAATTTTTAACTTTTTTACCTATCCTACTCCAGTTTTTTGATAACAGCTGATCCCGATTTTCTCCATTTTGCTTTTATTGAACTAACAAAAAATGTATATGTCAAAAAAAGATTTGAATTTAAAAAATTTCAGTTTTTCGATGTATAAAGAATTTATAGATTTTGAAAAGCCAACTTTACATAAAATATTTTAAATGAAAAAAGTTGGAAAACTTTTGATACCGAGGGGAATAGGTCCATCCAAAAACGCCTATTTTTAGTATAAAATTCAACTATAGAGCTAAGATTCTTAAATTACATAGTTGATATCAAAATATGTATGGTAACTAGAGATGCTAAACGGGGAATCCCGTTCCCGAAAATCCCGGGGTTTTCGGGATTTTCCAAATCCCGTTTTTCATAAATAAATAGGGGAAATTGTCATTTTTGTGTGACTTTTTCATTCATTTTGACATTCTACATGCCCGAATATCGCAAAGTGATGTTCAGCAAAGTTGTTAAGCTTAACTCCTGCTACGATATAGTTAATAACGGAAAACGGTATTTTTGGTTTTCCTTGAGTGGGGCTCTAGAAAATCAATTCTTCAACTTTTTTTGTAAGTTATCTAACAAAACTCAATTTAAATCCTCTTCAAATGAAATTGATTTTATCTCAGATGAGGAGCTCGAACAAAATGAAAATATTTCGATTGCTAAAAGGCTAAAAGATATTATTAATATATGTAAAAACCCCAAATAACAATAACGAAACCAAATTATAATGTAGATTTTCAACTTGCAAAAGAAACGGGTTTGCCAATGTGAAAGATGTTTTTCGGCAGCAGCATATGTCGAAAACAAAATTCGTTCCAGAATGGCAGATGAAACCATAGATGCAATAGTACTCTTAAGAAGCTATTTAAAATAAACACTTTTTATACTAAAGTACGGTTTTTCACCAGTATGTCGATTTTTTTCACGAAAAATCGTATAGCAGAAACGCATTCTACGGAAAATTCTAAGAAGAAACCAGAGGTCTAAAATCAAATCCTATCGCATTTCGTCTTTTATCCAATGATATTTCAGTATATATATTTTTTTAATAGTTTTTTTATTGGATAAAAGACGAAATGCGCAAGATAGGATTTGATTTTAGACCTATGGTTTCTTGGGGATAATTTCATAGAATTTTGCGTAGATTGCGTTTCTGCTATACGATTTTTTACGTTTTGATCGTCCATACAAATCGACCCGGCCTAATGTACATACTGTATTGTTATTTCTTCTTATATAATGACTCATGCAAGTATTTTATGCTTTTTAGTGTCTAATAAAAATGAATTGCTAAATTTACTTTCAATTGTAAAGACATAATTATGTACGTTTATTTCTTATAATTTTCGGGATTTTAGATTTCCCGAAAATACCGAAACCCCGGGTCGGGATTTCGGGATTCTTTACCCAATCCCGAACCCCGGGATTTTTAAAAATCAGTCCCGATTAGCATCTCTAATAGTAACCCATTTTAAATGGTCCAATATGTTCTTAATCATGGTGTAAACGCTGGTACGGATATTATCGCCAACAAATTAATTAGGGAAAACTTATAATCTCACAGAGAATTTACCTAACACTGTTATTTTCATTTATAAAAAGGTTGTTAGGTAGGACACGTACTTTTTTATGATTTTATTGGCTATAATATCCACACCAGCGTCAGGGTTATCGGGCGCAAAGCCTTGGGGGACAATTTACAGATCCATTTCTCGAAATCAAGTTAACGCCAAATTTTGATTCAATAAATAGATGGTTGTGGTTGCCGTATGGCTCGTTACGCCATCGTGTTCAAACCACATCTCGCCCGGATCAATGTCATTCATATTTTGAAACAAAAAATCATTGATGGTGGTGCGGTAACGATCTCCACTGACCGTAAAGTTTGCGATAAAACAGTCGTCTATAAGTTGCGCGAATCGTTGACTGATTTTCAAAGTAAATTTGGATAAGTTGTTCAAGCGTTAATCTATTCATAAAGATTTTCCAGGGTATATTGATCATAATTGTCAAAAAGTAAGCGCAGTATAACTGTTGGTTTGACATTTCATAAGTAAGTTCTACAGGGCTAAAAAATAACACTCTTTAGATGGTCATTATGCAACTGAAAAATCAAAATCTTAAACTGTATACATTTTTAACAAAATCGGTGGACTACTAACTTAAATGAATAAGTTAGTAGTCATTATACTGAAAATAAATATTTTAAAAAATAGATTTTTATGTCAGCAACATCATTGAAAACTAACAATACCTTTAACTACTGTGCATTTAATATATGATTAAAATAAAAATATACAAACAATAAATGAATGAATGTTCATGAACCAAAAATTCGTATATAATTTTTTTACATTTGACAACAATGAAAAAAATTTATAAAAAAATAATAGAAAGAAATAATCTCATAGAAATTAAAACTAGTTTTATTTCTAAGCAACAAACATTTAAATAGTAGTTTTTACATTTTTATAAAAAGTGTGAATCATTAGTTATTATCAGGGAAACCAAAATATGCAAATGCATGTTTTTTCTGGTGAGTCTAATGAGCACATGGATAAGATATTTACACGTTTCAGAACTATTTAAGAATTTTGGCATCGATTTGTTAGTGCATATTTTTGCATATTTTACCCTTAAATGCATATTTTTGCATATATTTGTTTTAAGATCATATTTATGTCATATTTTTGCGTTTTTAGAGCATATTTTCCTGTTTAATAGCATATTTTGACTTTATCAAAAACAAATTTTGTCTTACTTATTTTTCGCTGTTGTGTTACAGGTTTTTATTTCCTTTGTTTAAAATTCAAAATTGAAAAACAAATTTAAAAATACTTTTTTTTTTTTAAAAATTTAAAAAAAAATTAAAAAAATTTAAAAAAACAATTCGAAAATTTTTTTTCCAAAAAATTAAAAAACTGAAAGAAAATTTTTGTTCACCTAAAAATATTTAAATTTTTTATTTTGAAGTATAATTAGGTGAAGGGTATATAAGATTCGACACAGCCGAATTTAGCTCTCTAACTTGTTTTAATATAAAATAAGCACTATTTTAATAATAGCTCCATCTAAATATCAAATTTTAGTTCTAATTCAAACTTAACCGTTCTAAGTGTTAAAGAAATATTGTCTTTTAAATTTGCGCCTGTAACATCAGTTCATTCAGAACATTTTTTATGTATAAAAATGTTTTCAGATCCAATAGACAACGATTTTTATTTGAAAATTTAAGTCAATTTTTTTTGGTTAAAAATTATGTAAAAGTTTGTTTTTTAAGAGCATATTTTTTAAATTTTATGAGCATATTTTAAAGTTTTTACTGCATATTTAAAACGCTTAAAACGCTTTTTATAGAGCATATTTCCGGTTTCCCTGGTTATTATTAATATAATGAAATCAAAAGATCTAAAGAAATATAATAAAATGATTGATTGTGATAACTAAAAGAAATAAACAGTTTTGTTATTTTTCTATAAATAAAATAAACTCAGTAAAAGAAATTAAAAATCATGACAAATCAAGGGAAAGACTTAAAATACTTAAAGATCGATGGCCTGTTTTATAATAAAATAAATAATCAAAGAAACAGTTTTATTTTCAATTATATATTTTCTTTTACACATATTTATATCCGTACGTACATTTATTTCCATCATTCAATGTTATTTTTAAATCCTATTTTCTTTTTTTCTTTCTATTTACAATTTTAGATCACCAGATCACAGTAACATACTTACTTAACGTTCTTAGAAGTGTAAAGAGCATTAGAAATAGAAAACATCATCATTATTATTGAAAAATGGGTACAAAAATCGAATATGTCGATACAACACATCTGTATGCCACCAAATACATACGCAACTCAAAAGCCATTGCGGTACTGTGGGCCATATTTACAATTTGTTATGCCATCATTGGAATTGTGGCATT
Source organism: Calliphora vicina (assembly GCF_958450345.1). Taxonomy (NCBI): domain Eukaryota; kingdom Metazoa; phylum Arthropoda; class Insecta; order Diptera; family Calliphoridae; genus Calliphora; species Calliphora vicina. The sequence goes on from NC_088782.1 coordinate 65,034,311, forward strand.
TGTAACACCAGGTAATTAAATGTTCCCATTAAATATTAAATATGTTTTATTATTTTTACACTTTTCTTTAACACTTGTTGATGGTACAGAAAAATATTATTTTACTTTTAAAAACCTATTTTATTTAAATTTTTTTGAAGAAAACATTAAATTTGTCTTGTAATTTTGAATTTTTGACGCTTTGTTTGCCAAATAAGGGCTTTCATATTCAGCATATTAAGTATAAAGATTTTTGTTGATTTAAATTTTGCAATTGAAATAATAAATGTCACGTTTTATATAGATTCAAATTTTTGCACGAAACTTTTTATCTTTAAGTATTTGAAAATAATTTAAATACAATATAAATATTAAAGAGATGATATCATTTTTGTTTATTAAATCGGCAGCTAAAATTCCAGAAATTATTTAAATTTATTTAATTGCAGTAGGTAATATTGATAAATGTGACAAAATAAATAAGAATTGTTTGTCTTTTGATTACTTGATTTTTTTGTTACCTTTTGATTTTAAAATCGTTGTTTAAATACTTTGCATACTGAACCGCGTTTCTACAACTTGTGAAAAGTTTTCGTAACTTGCGTTTAAACTGAACATATTTGAAGTAAACACAAAGTCAGAGGTTTGCTCTTACTCACACTAGGTGTGTTCGCGTACTTTCCAGTAAAAAATATCCAGTAACTTTATTTTAGAGAGTAAAAATAAATTACTCTCAATCTAATAAAATATCCAAAAAAGTACGCGAACAACAACTTGTAAAAATATGTTGTATTTTATTATAAATCAATTTAAAACGTTTGTTTTTTGTTATTTTACTTCTTTTCTTTGCAAATTTTGTAAGAAATTGTATTAATTTTCAACTTTTTAGTTCTGTTTACATTTGCAACCACATGTTTTAAACACAATTTTATATTGATATTTTTTACTGGACAAAAAATGTCCAGTAAAAAATATCATGTTCTCTATCTACGAACTGTCACTTTTAACACTCCCTTGCTCTCGTTACAAGTTTTTAAAAGTAAACGAACGGAATCCCGTAACTTCCAGTGATAATTTGTACAAATTATCATGTACGCGAACACAACTACTGTGTTTGACTAGACTATAGTTAACCAAACTCTCACAACAATAGATTTGCTTCGTATTTTAGTGTTACGATGTGCGTACACTGAACCAAATTTCTTATGAAAATATCCTTCACTGGCAACAGTTGTAAAATAACTCATGTTCGTTTTTTAGTTTCACATATACTATAAGAAACTCACACATAGACGGTGCCCGCGGGCGTACTGCTGGAGACCAATGAACTAGAGCCAATAAACAGGGTTGTCAAAGAAAATTAGGTGTATTTTTCGTAAAAGAAACTCCAAAAATTAATACTCCCACTGTGTGAGACAGAATCGAAATTTTTTGGAAATAAATCTGTTTATAAAAGTGGCATATTTAAACCCGACACCACCATAGTGGGGAGGGTATAATGCGTTTGTGCAGATGTTTGTAACGCCCAAAAATATTGGTCTAACACCCACCTTAAAGTATACTGATCGTCTCAGAATCACTTTCTGAGTTGATTAAACGATGTCCGTCCGTCCGTCTGGCTGGCTTGTTGTCTGTCCATGTTAACCTTGTGCGCAAATTACAGGTCGCAATTTTGAACATATTTCGATAAAATTTGATACATATAATTTTTTCGGCCAAAGGACCAAGCCCCCATACAATTGTCCTCCCGAAATTGGACTTTATCGGTCATAAATGTTTAATTTATAAAGGTATCTCCACAAATTCCGCTCCAAATAAGTTTTATATATATATATATTAGAGTGACAGCCGATTTTTTTTTTTTAGATTTCAAAAAGTGCCGGGTGGAATATTGTGACACTAGGCCTAAATGTTAAGTGCTGAAAATTTGAGCCAAATCGGGCAACGATTTCTGGACGCGCATCGAGGTCAAAGTTCAGATATATGCAAAATTTTACTGTTAATATGGAATAAATAGGTGAAACTCGTTAATTTTCTGCATTGTTTTCTAGAAATGTGTAGATTTATTTATATTAATGAATATTACATTAAAAAAAAATTTTTGGAAATTAACCCTGTATCTCCTTTGGTTCAAAATGACCCAAAAACTGTATTATCGCCAAAATTAGAGAAAAATGCAAATTTTTCAGTTTTTGAAATAATTTTGCTACTAAATAAATACTTTTGCAATTGAATGCAAAAGAATCGAAATATGTACGTAATTATCATTGTAATGAGATATAAATTACAAAATTTGATTAAAAAATTTTAAAGTTATTACAAATTCCCCAGCCCATTAACGTGTTTTAGGCCACTTGAACAAAAAATTTAGGAAAAAAATTAAGATATTTCGAGAAAAATTAAAATAAAACCTCATTTTTACTTAAAATATGTCCATATTTACTTGTATATGAGTTTTTGTCTTCGTAGGATACCGTTAACCTATTCGAAGGTATGGCCAAAAAAAATAATTTTTTTTAACGGCTGTTTCAAAACTCCATTTTCAAATTTTTAAAAATTTTGTTAAACAAATTTCAGATTTTTTCGATCATCACATTGGGGTTTATTGAGATCAAAATAGGGAATAAAAATATGAAAAAATTATGTCAATACCTCTTACAGTTTTTCCGTACCTGCGATTTAAATTTTGCGTTTTTCAAGAAAAACTAATTTTTTGTCCATATTTGGGCGAATGAGTCCAATTTCCTTACTGTTATAAATTTTAAGTAAAACCTATTCATAATATTATAGTCCTTGTAATTTTAAATATGTTCCGAAAGTTTTACTAAAATCGGAAAACGATAACCTTTGAATCGTGAAGGTCAAAGGTCAAATTTTTCAATATTTGGAATTTCTAATGAAAATATAGCGATATGTTATATACTTTTGGGCCGATTTTCATGAAACTTGAGGAAAATATAACATGAAGTCCAGAATTTAAAATCACAGCACAAAAATGGAAATTAACCCTTAGCAGCACTTGGGGTCCAAATTACCCTCAACTTTTAAAATCACGAAAAACACAACAATTTTGACCCCAAGTCCTCTTAAAGGTTAAAATCCATTTTTGAACTGTTGTTGTAAATGCTAGACACCATTATATATTTTCCTCAAGTTTCATGAAAATCTGCCCAAAACTATATAACATTTCGCTATATTTTCATTAGAAATTCCAAATATTGAAAAATTTGACCTTTGACCTTCACGATTCAAAGGTTATCGTTTTCCAATTTTAGTAAAACTTTCGGAACATATTTAAAATTACAAGGACTATAATATTATGAATAGGTTTTACTTAAAATTTATAACAGTAAGGAAATTGGACTCATTCGCCCAAATATGGACAAAAAATTAGTTTTTCTTGAAAAACGCAAAATTTAAATCGCAGGTACGGAAAAACTGTAAGAGGTATTGACATAATTTTTACATATTTTTATTCCCTATTTTGATCTCAATAATCCCCAATGTGATGATCGAAAAAATCTGAAATTTGTTTAACAAAATTTTTAAAAATTTGAAAATGGAGTTTTGAAACAGCCGTTAAACAAAATTATTTTTTTTGGTCATACCTTCGAATAGGTTAACGGTATCCTACGAAGACAAAAACTCATATGCAAGTAAATATGGACATATTTTAAGTAAAAATGAGCTTTTATTTTAATTTTTCTCGAAATATCTTAATTTTTTTCCTAAATTTTTTGTTCAAGTGGCCTGAAACACGTTAATGGGCTGGCGAATTTGTAATAACTTTAAAATTTTTTAATCAAATTTTGTCATTTATATCTCATTACAACGATAATTACGTACATATTTCGATTCTTTTGCATTCAATTGCAAAAGTATTTATTTAGTAGCAAAATTTTTTCAAAAACTGAAAAATTTGCATTTTTCTCTAATTTTGGCGATAATACAGATTTTGGGTCATTTTGAACCAAAGGAGATACAGGGTTAATTTCCAAAATTTTTTTTAATGTAATATTCATTAATATAAATAAATCTACACATTTCTAGAAAACAATGCAGAAAGTTAACGAGTTTCACCTATTTATTCCATATTAACAGTAAAATTTTGCATATATCTGAACTTTGACCTCGATGCGCGTCCAGAAATCGTTGCCCGATTTGGCTCAAGTTTTTAGCACTTAACATTTAGGCCTAGTGTCACAATATTCCACCCGGCACTCTTCAAAATTTTAACAAAAATTTTTTTCCATACAACTGATTGTCACTCTAATGTATATATACAAAATTCATGTCACCAAATTTTGTTACGATCGGTCCATAATTAGTAATAGCTCCCATATAGACCCGCTTCCGAAAATAACTTTAACCAATTATGGACCGATCAATTTGGTACAGCGATTTTTATATAAATAGGTATATTGAAATTTTTTGTTCCGAATTTCAATTTGATAACTATATTTGTAAGAAATTTATGAGGGTTATTTATGAAGGTTAATGTGTTTTTCGGAAGTGGTCTTTGTATGAGCCGATCTTGATAGAATTCGTTGCAGTGACTTTTGTATACATGGTGATTATTTGGATCGAATTTCAACTCATTAGCGATATTTTTCGGAAGTGAACTTTTTATGGGGCCTATGGTCAAATATGGGCCGATCCACGAAAAATTTAGCGGAATTTTCTGTGATTACTGCAATTTTTTAGGCATTTATAGTGCATATCACCATATTTCGGGAAGAAATTTGTATGGGGCTACACATAGAAAACAGATTCGTGTTCACAACTGAATTTGTTGCCAATCGAATGATTCGGTTGTACACATAGAATTTTTCGGTTCTAGTGCCAGAAAATCAGTGGATAAAGAAGAATTTCGATTGAAACAATCAAACATTTATTACAACTTCTAAAATTTTTTATCTACAACTGTAAAATTCGGTCACAAAACCAGAATCATTCGATTGGTGACAAATTCGGTTGTGAACACGAATCTGTTTTCTCTGTGTAGCCCCATACAAATTTCTTCCCGAAATATGGTGATATGCACTATAAATGCCTAAAAAATTGCAGTAATCACAGAAAATTCAGCTAAATTTTTCGTAGATCGGCCCATATTTGACAATAATTATTCGATTAACCGAATAATTTCTATTTAAATTTTAAAGTGAAAAAAAAACCACGAATTTTCTGTACTTATTTAAGTATTTTATTAATAAAATGAACAAAAACATAAAAAATAAACGAAACATAACAATTCAACCAAAAAGTAAATAATTTTCTTTAGTTTTAATAAAACTCGACTTGGAAAAAAACTCTCTCGAAAAAACTAAAGTAAGGCATGACAAAGAATATCCAATATCTGAGTTTTTTTTTTAGTGTTTTTCTAAGCATATAAAATCTTCCATTATAGCATTGAGGTCCTTTTTGGATTTTTTTAGATTTTAAATACTTTTAATAATTTCGATAAGTTCAGATAAAAACTCATTTCAGTAGTGATTTCAGTTTCGTTTATTATCATGCTCTCATTCGACAAATACATGTCGATGGCTTAATATAGAAAGGTCTTATCTCATTTTTCTAAATCGGGTTTTTTACATATTCTGGTAGACAAAACTCAAGTATACCTCCCTTAAAAAATTCAGTTTTCTATGTTGAAGAATAACAGATTTAGAGTAATTAAAAAAAAAACACTAACTCATTTCAAAAATGGTTTGAAAAAAACCCCTAACTCATTTAATGTTGAATGCATATTTTTTGTTTTATATTAAAACAAACAACTTTTCTAAAAGTATTTTTTGATATATTACAATTTTTTAGTTGTTAGTTTTTGGCTTTAACTTTCAGATTTTATTGAGTTTTTTCCTTCTCCTGTAAAGTAACTAAAAGTTGAGGTACGACCTTTCTAAGCCATCGAAGTAAATTAAATATGTCAGTTGTTATACTCACTGAACATGTTTCTTGGATGTTCGAAAAAATATGTAATGTTGTATTTGAATTAAAATGAAAAATTAATACAAAAAAAATATGTTAAAGTGCAAAAAAACAGAAATTTCGGTTAATCGGTTAATCGACACAAATTAATCGGTTTATTTGTTATTCGAAAATCGGTAATTTTGAATTATTCGAACAGTTAACCGACCAAATTTAATCGGTTACCCGATTAACGGTTATCCGATTGAATACCCTAATATTTACACAAATAACAAAAAATATGTGAAAATTATCAATTTTTTTCGGTTGTATCATATTTTTGTTCATAACGTTTATGTATTTTACACGTGAGCGTGTTTTACACAGACGGACATGGCTCAATCCATTTAGAATTTCATAAGGATCAACAATATCATGATCAATCACCACTTATGGTGGTAGAGGTTAACCTAGTGCATTTTTACCAAAAATAAATATTACATTATTTAAAGGAATATATTATGTAAAAGTAAAATGTTGATGAAAAAACAAGTTAGAGTGCTATATTCGGTTGTACCGAATCATAAATACCCTCTACCTAAATATAATGGGAAGTAAAAAAAATGCTATTGGGTGTATGACTTAAAAATGTGGGATTGTTAATAGATGGTGTATCTTTTGAACGTTATTTTTGTTTTAATAACTTATCTGTCTCACTTAGTTATTGAATATTATAGTGTAAACAACAAAGTTTTTTCTGCTTTGAAAATGTAAAATTTTATACCAACGAGACGTCATATGCGGGAAGTTTTGCTTCACTTCATTAATTTGAAAAAAAGTGCAGCAGAAGCACACCGATTGCTCACCAAAGCTTATGGTGAATGTGTTTCATCGGTTTCAACGTGCGGGAAATGGTTTGTGCAGTTCAGAGGTGGTGACTTTGACATGGAAGAAAAAAAACATCGCCAAGGCCAGCCAAAAAAGTTTGAAGACCAAGAATTAGGCATTATTCCTTGAAGACTGTTGTAAAACTCAACAAGATCTTGGGAGCTACTCAAGCTGCAATGTTAAAATGGATTCATCCAAAGCGGGGAAATTTGGTACCACTAATTAAAGCCGATAGACATTGAAAGATGATTTTGCATGTCCGAAATGATGCTTTGAACTCTATAAAAGAAAATGTTTTTTGATGAAATATGGATCCATTATGATAACTTGAAGCGTATCTGAAGTCCGGTCAACCAGCCGAATCGATACCAAAGCCAAATATCCATTGCTCTGTATTTAGTGGGAGCAAAAGAGTTAGCCAGTACAACTTAAACCATTCAATATAAAAATTATCAAAAATAAATAAATTTATTCAAATATTGTAAAAATTTATTAAACATTATAATTGGTATTTATAAATTTATCCACTTTTTCCGGAACTCCTCCCATTAAAGATTTGATAATTGCTTCCATTACCTTTTAAGTCTACCAAGACATACATTTTTTCGCCCGTTATTTTGCTTCTAAGTTCTTTATCGCATTGTGATCTGGAACTTTTTGAACTTTATACGACTTTTGCTCTACGCACAAAAGAATCAGAGAATTTAACTTTACGAGCTGATTTTCTGATAGAATTGTTCGGTGCTCTTCGAAAGAGTTGTTCGACTTCTTTTGTCTTACCAATATCTTTTAGACCATTATTTCTTCCTGATGCAGGTTTTCTTTCAATGTTAAAGTCTTCCTAATATTGTATAATGGCTTTTTGAAACAGTGTGACGATGAACCTTCAGATCTTTTGCTATTTTTTGAAAGTCCAAATTGAATTTTTTTGAAAACTTTTATTTTTTTTTTCACGTACTTTTTTTCGCTGTTTATTTTGACCGAAATAACAGTTGAAAATTAATGATTTAGAAAAGTTAATATCTGACATATTTTTAAAAGCCAATGTGTTTTAAAAAATTAATAATTTGTTGGACCAGGGATAAGTGTTGGCTTTAATAGTGTGTATAAGTTTTTTTTACTCACTCTTTATCTATTATGACCAGACCATCACATCGAACCTTTACCTTTCGTTTGAAGCGAGATTTCGCCGAAAACGGCCAAACCGTAATATTCCATTATGACAAAGCTCGGCCACATATTGCAATACTTGTTGAAAAGTATTTAGATTAATGTATTTATAGTCCAGACCGAGCCCCGTCCGACTAAAAAATATTTGTTTCGATCGATGCAGAAAGCTCTCTCTGGGATACGCTTCACTTTGGAACAGAGTATCCGATATTGGCTTGATTCGTTCTTGTCATCCAAAAGATGAGCAGTTTTTTTTTTTGGCTCGGAATCCATATGTTGCCAGTAAGATGTGAAAAGGTCATAGTTAACAATGGTAAATACTTTGAATAAATTTATATTGTACAAATGTTTCAAAATAAAGGCTAACAATTGGAAAATATCCCGCATTTTTAAGTTATACACAAATCTAGATATATTTGGGTCGAATTATTTTGGAATTATCCTACAAACTTAACTGTATAATAGGGTGATTCTAAATGTAATAAAACTTTAAACTTATCACATCTTAAATTTAGAATAAAATTTGATATTTCATTAACTATTTTTAAATAATAATTTTTGCATCATTTACAGAATGGGTGGGCGATCCCGACAATGAAAGTGCTGGTCGTTTAGGTCTGTGGCAGGTCTGTCAAAAAGATGAAATTTTCGACAACTGTAAAAGAAGATGGGAAACCATATTAACGGTGCCAACATTTTCATTTCAAGTAAGTACTAGATAAATTAACACACTTCAATATTTATTTATAACAAGTAAAAAAAACAACTTTAAATTTGTTTTCTCAAATTTCAGTTGGCCACATTATTTATGGCGGCGTCCGTTGTATTGGCCTTATTGACAATATGTTTCCTAATATTTGTAATATTCATGAAATCGACACGAGTCTTTCATATTTGTGGTTGGCTGCAAATAATATCTGGTATGTTGTAAATATTTAAACATATTTAAAAAAAAATCTATATTATTTACTTGATGAGTAATGTGCTTGAAGATGAAGTGAATGTAGTTAGTTGGATATATCTACGACTAGATATAATTAGTTTAGGTTTCAGATGATTGATTTACAAAATTACTGTCATCAAATTTTTGTTGGTGTTTCTTGTTTTTTTAATTGAAAAGTTTACATTACGGAAGTTTTTCTTAGCAAATAAATATTGTTGACTAATGAACAATTTTTAAGTGACACAGATTTTTATTTGCTTATTTTCTTTTAAACAGAACTTCCATTATTAAGCAGTATTTTGTTTTCAATTTAAATGAAGGTTTCTAAATCTAAAGTTTTCTTGGAAAAAGTTAATGAAATAATGACAATTAAAATTGAGGTCAATGTATTTAGTTGACAAAAACAAGAATAAGTTAAGCAGTTATTAACAGTATTTACTTAATTTATGGGGGATTTCTTTTGAAATCGATATCTTGTAATCGGGATGATGATATCGTTTTATATGATAGTAATTCAGACACAATTTTTCAACAATATCGGTCAGAATTCTTAGAGTTAGAGGGGGTCAATATTTAACATTTTGGCCAAAGAGCTGTTTTTTTTTGTCATCCATGTAACTTATTACATATCGAGCCCTTAGCGCCAAATTATCGTAAGCGACATTTTCTAAATTTTTTTTTTATTGCAAAAATTTAAATTTTATGGTCCGACTGATGTTTTAGCGTTCACAGAATATCAAAATTTTTAATAACTTCAAAATTATAGGGGGTAAGATTTTATCATAAGTCAATGTTTACATTTTACAGTAAACGAATTGTGGTATAGAAAAAAAAGAGAGAAATAAATCTGTAACTTCTAAATGGTTAGATTGATTTGAATGAAATTTCACATGCGCAAAGAAGAAGAGTTCTTGAGTTTAAGTTCTGAACGTGGACCTCATTTGCCCACCAGGGCCACGACCAAGGGTCCTTAAAATAGGACACCTCGGGTATATTACATTTTTAAAATGATCCCATTTCTTCGGTTTGTTCCGATTTCAAAAAAAATACACACATAAAATCTTTTCATTGAGTGCTACAAAAGACCTAGTCGTAGCTATCAATTGTCTCTCTTATAGCTTAGGAGATATTCGCATTTGAAAGTTAAATTTTCAACATTTTTACCCAATCTACTCCAGTTTTTTGATAACAGCGTATCCAAATATTTCCCGATATTCTCCAGTTTTCCTTCATTGGACTAACAACATACGTATGTGTCAAATAAGAAAAGAAATGTTTACAAATAATGACTAAGTCCAAAGTTATATGCATTTGAATTTAAAAAATTTTGAAAAGCCGATTTTTCGCTAATTTTTTTGGGAAAAAATAACTTTTTTTCTTTTTAAGTTATCGCAAAAAATTTCTAAAAGGATGTATAAGGAATTTATACTTTCTGAAAGCTAAGTTTTCATAAAATATTTTAAATGAAAAAAAAAATTTAAAATTTTTGTTACCGAGGGGACCAGGTCCATTTAAAAAAACACTTATTTTTTATGTAAAATTAAACTTTAGGGTAAAAATTCTCAAATCGCATATTCGATATCAAAATATGATAACCGATTTTAGATGGCCCAATATGCTTTTAATTATTTTGTAAAGGATTCCGATAACTCCGACCCTGGTATGGATATTATAGCCAAAAAACTAAAAATTACCATTTTTGGGATTTTTCAACTCTTTCTTGGGAATTGCGGGATTGCTGATAATAAATTTTTAAAATTTGTTTTTGTTTTTCCATTTTAAATAGAAAATTTTACATAACTGTGAAATTTCATTAAAAACTATTCATAAATAAATATTTTATTTCAATTCGAAAAATATTTTTTTGTCATATTTTTCAATAAAGTATTCTATGAATTTTTAATTGTCAAAAGTTATAAATATTTTTGAAAAATAGACAAATGCTTGAACGATCGCATCATAAAATTTTTAATTCTATGTATAAATTTCAAAATAATCGAAAAAACCTTCTCCTGTAAAATTTGTGTTTTGTCGCTTACGATAATTTGGCGCTAAGGGCTCGATATTGTTCTTAGCAAAATGTGTCCCAAACAGTTTAGATAGCTATTTTTTCTATCTATCGAAAAAAATTAAAAAAAAAAATCAAAAACTGTTCTAACTTTTTTTTTTTTTCAAAATTAGCCCTTTTTTAGTTAGTTCTATCCAATATAACTAACTTTGGTGCAAATTTCATTCCGACAACAGTAAGCTTGAAATTACTTTAGTCCCATGATTTTTTTACCCCTTTAATTTCAAATTCCTTGGTGTAATAACAGAAAATATGATAATGTTTACTTTTCCATTATTATTTTTAGCTCTCTGCATGATTATTGCCTGTGGTGCTTTTCCCTTTGGCTGGAATTCGGATGATTTTCGTAAAATATGTGGACCAGATGCAAATCGTTTCGAATTGGGCTTATGTGGCATTAGATGGGCTTATCCTTTGGCCATAATTGGCTGTATTGATGGTGTGGTTTTAGCTACACTGGCATTTATATTAGCCACCAGACATGTACGCCTGCAACCCGATCCACTCTATCAAAATTCTTTATACAAAGGTAAATTACCTCAGCCTTTAGTACTTATAAAATAACTAAATTAATATATTCCTCTCCATTTCAGGTGAAATCAACAACAGTTACATTACCGATGCTGTCAGTTTAGCTGGCTCACGTAAAAATCTCAACCTACAACCCATTCTGTTGGTGGCACCACCCGGTGATGATACAATTTCTCAATTCTCAAGTCGAACACCGAATCATCATCGATACAATAGACCCGAATATCACAATTCCATGCATCAGTTCTAGTAGACTTGGTAGATTCTCTCTACTCGTATTATTATTAAATAGTTTTAAAATTGTGTATTTTAACGATAAAACAACTGCCTTTTTCTTGCAATTAACTTGTAACGTAATGTAATGTAATTTTATTACAAACTCTAAATGTAGAGTACTATGTATGTATTTATATAAGTGTTGTAACATTTTGGACTGTTATTTAACTTTAAAACGTTTTTACGTACATTTATGTTTGTATTTATGTATGTTTTGTATGTATTTATCAATATTTTATTTTTTTGTTTCTGTGTAAAGTGTAAAATTTTTTTTGTATTTTAATGTAAAACGTCTAATGAACAAATTTTATTAAGTCTTATTGAGTGTTAAAGTACGAGTACATTTAATTTACAATGTAATCAATAAGTTAATGAATAAATTATTAATAATTATATTGATGCCTGATTTATTTTCTTATCCTTCTAAACATTTAATTGAATTCTAAATTCAATTTGATACGAGTATATTAAGTTATACTTTGCAGACTCAATCATATTGATAATCCAAACGTATTCGTTGGCTTATTGTACAAACATGCTAAGTCCACTATTTATGAAAACTGATATTTTGTCCTCAATTTTTTCATCACTCTTCATATTAATATGCTCCTGATAATATGTTTGAGGGATTATTTCTTTTTCACATAAATTCCTTAAGTCTCTAAATGTTTGAATGAATGTAAATGATATTAATTTGTCACGTTACACAGTGGTATGAGAATAAAACAAGTAAGAGTGCTATATTCGGCTATGCCGAATCTTATATACCCTTCACCTTTGTTGTGGATGCATTATTATTTTTTATAATTAGTACATATATATGTATGTACATTGCCCACTTTCAGCGTACAGCATCCTAAATTTATCAAGAACACAAAAAACAACAACAACGCCAAACGAAACAAAACACCAAAAGAAAAAACAAAATACGCAAGCCAATGAAACCAACACACATCCAAACATACGTTTAATTGTATAAAAAACAACAACGCCAAAAGAAACAAAACACAAAAGAAAAACAAAATACGCAAAGCATATGCTTCCATCCAAACATACGATTTGTTGCTTTTTTGACAAAAAAACCAACACACAACCAAACAAACGTTTAGTTGTATAAAAAACAACAACAACGCCAAAAGAAACAAAACACAAAAAAAAACAAAATACACAAAACTTGCACATCCAAACATACATTTTGTTGTTTTTTTGTCAAAGCATGCAATACATTGTGTTTTTTGATGAAATTTTCAGAGGTTGTCTCGGATTTTTGCTCATATCTCCGTTATTTATGGACGGATTTTGCTGATTTTAAATAGCAAAATTCTCGAAAGTATGTCTGACAGAATTGTTGAAGATTTCGATCCCGGAGATATCTGGGGCCTTCAGAAAATTGATTTCAACAGACATACAGACAGACGGACGAACAGACAGACAGACAGACAGACAGACAGACAGACAGACAGACAGACAGACAGACAGACAGACAGACAGACAGACAGACAGACAGACAGACAGACAGACAGACAGACAGACAGACAGACAGACAGACAGACAGACAGACAGACAGACAGACAGACAGACAGACAGACAGACAGACAGACAGACAGACAGACAGACAGACAGACAGACAGACAGACAGACAGACAGACAGACAGACAGACAGACAGACAGACAGACAGACAGACAGACAGACAGACAGACAGACAGACAGACAGACAGACAGACAGACAGACAGACAGACAGACAGACAGACAGACAGACAGACAGACAGACAGACAGACAGACAGACAGACAGACAGACAGACAGACAGACAGACAGACAGACAGACAGACAGACAGACAGACAGACAGACAGACAGACAGACAGACAGACAGACAGACAGACAGACAGACAGACAGACAGACAGACAGACAGACAGACAGACAGACAGACAGACAGACAGACAGACAGACAGACAGACAGACAGACAGACAGACAGACAGACAGACAGACAGACAGACAGACAGACAGACAGACAGACAGACAGACAGACAGACAGACAGACAGACAGACAGACAGACAGACAGACAGACAGACAGACAGACAGACAGACAGACAGACAGACAGACAGACAGACAGACAGACAGACAGACAGACAGACAGACAGACAGACAGACAGACAGACAGACAGACAGACAGACAGACAGACAGACAGACAGACAGACAGACAGACAGACAGACAGACAGACAGACAGACAGACAGACAGACAGACAGACAGACAGACAGACAGACAGACAGACAGACAGACAGACAGACAGACAGACAGACAGACAGACAGACAGACAGACAGACAGACAGACAGACAGACAGACAGACAGACAGACAGACAGACAGACAGACAGACAGACAGACAGACAGACAGACAGACAGACAGACAGACAGACAGACAGACAGACAGACAGACAGACAGACAGACAGACAGACAGACAGACAGACAGACAGACAGACAGACAGACAGACAGACAGACAGACAGACAGACAGACAGACAGACAGACGGACATGGCTTAATCGACTCGGCTATCTATAAGGATCCAGAATATATATACTTTATAGGGTCGGAAATGAAAAATGTAGAAATTACAAACGGAATGACAAACTTATATATACCCTTCTCACGAAGCTGAAGGGTATAAAAAGAGGGAAATAAATCTGTAACTTCTAAACCCTTACGCCGATTTGAATGAAATTTCACATGCGCAAAGAGGAAGTGTAGTCGAGTTTAAGTTTTGAATTTGGACCTCATGACCCCACCAGGAGCGGGACCAGGGGTTCCCAAAGTAGGACACCTCGGGTATGTTCAATTTTTAAAATGATATTATTTCTTCGATTTGAAAATTTAATTTACAACATTTTTACCCACCCTACACCAGTTTTTTTGGTGACCGCGGTTCCAAATATTCTCCGATTTTATCCACTTTTCTTTTATAGGATTAACAATAGATCTGTATATCAAATAAAGAAAGAAGTGTTTAAAAATCATGACTGAGTCCAAAGTTACATGCATTTGAATATAAAAAAATTAAAAAAGGCGATTTTTCGAAATTTTTTTGGGAAAAAAGTACTTTTATTCTTTTTAAGTTATCTAAAAATTTTCTAAGAGGATGTATAATGAGTTTGTACTTTTTGAAAAGCTAACTTTACGCCAAATATTTTAAAGGAAAAAAACATTTATAATTTTTGATACCGACGGGATCAGGTCCATTAAAAAATGCCTATTTTTTATGTAAAATTCAACTTTAAGGCAAAAATTCTCAAATCGCATAGTAGATATCAAAATATAGTAACCTATTTTAGACGGCCCAATAAGTTCTTAATTATTTTGTAATGGGTTCCGATAACCCCGCCCCTATTATGGATATTACAGACAAAAAACGAAAAAATCCCATTTTTGGGATTTTTTAAGATATTTTTGGGAATTAGGGGATACTTGATTACAAATTTCAAAATTTTTTTTTATTTTTCCATTTTAAATAGAAAAATCTACATAACTGTGAAATTTCATTAAAAAATATTCATAAATAAAAATTTTATTTGAATTTGAAAAATTTGTATCTATGCAAAATTCAATAAAAAATATTTTTTGTCATATTTTTCAAAAAATTATTCCATGAATTTTTTAATTGTCAAAAGTTATATACATTTTTGAAAAGTAGACAAAATCCTCTATCCATTGATATATAACATGTCTACCTTATGTTTTTTACGTGTCAAATAAATTAGGAAAAACTTAACAACTCGCTGAGAATTTACCTAGCACTGTTATTTACATTCATAAAAATGTTATTATGTAGGCAAGATGCTTTTTTATGAATTTCTATGTTAGGTAAATTCTCAGCGAGTTGTTAAGTTTTCCCTAATTTATTTGAAATGTAAAAAACATAAGGTAGACATATTATAAGCATTTTTTAATGGACCGATTCCAACCAAATTCAATATGCTTCGTCCAATTGGCAATAGAATAGCTTGTATCAAATTTTATCTTTGAAATTGCGACTTGTAGTTTGATTACATTATGGTGTTGTAGGGTATAAAAATCATTTTATGTACATAAAAACTTTCGTTTGCTTTATATAACTCATGAACGGTAAAAGCAAATTCAAAAATTGTTGTCTCTAAATTATTAAGAATTAATTGATCTTTCAAACGGCATTTTTAGTTTTTTTCATTTTCATAAAAATTTTAAAAGTTATAAAGCCTTATTTACAAAATTTATGGAAAAAATTCGAAAAATTGTAATGTATTGCACCTTAATGAGCCAATTCATTATAAAAACTAGCAATTTTTGCACACAAAAATAAAGCTCGGACATTTTTCTTTTAAACTGTGTCCTCAAAAGTGATGAAAATCGTCGATCTTGACAAAGTTATGAATAAAACTCAAAAAAAGGCGGACAAACCCGATTTTTGGCTAAAACTTTATTTGAGCGACCTCTTCCGAAAATTCTGGAAAAAAATCTCAAAAAAACTCTACCCTATAAGCTTTCAAATTATGCTTGAGCACCCATGAAAATAAGAAAAACAAATTTTTTTGAGACACACTAATGTATATAAATTTTTCTATTAAAAATGGAAAAATAAAAAAAAAAAAATTAAATTTGTTAGCAATTCTCCAACAAATTTAGAAAATTTGTTTAGTTTCTTGGCTATAATATCCATACCAGGATCGGGGTTATCGGAACCCTTTACAAAATAATTAGGAACATATTGGACCATCTAAAATTTGTTACTATATTTTGATATCAACTATGCGATTTGAGAAGTTTTGCCTTAAAGTTGAATTTTACATAAAAAATAGTCGTTCTTTTGGATGGTCCTGGTGCCCTCAGTATCAAACATTTTCAAATTTTTTAATTTAAAATATTTGATGTTTTAAAAATGTAAAAATTCCTTATACATCTTAGAAATTTTTTAGATAGCTTAAAAAAATAAGTTTTTCCCAAAAAACTAGCGAAAAGTATTTTTCCGTCAGTATTTCAAATTTTTTTTTATTTGACATATAGAGTTGTTGGTAGTCCAATAAAAGAAAAATGGAGAAAATCAGGAAATATTTGGATTTTTTTTGAAAATTTAACATTTGGGGAGCCGTGGCCTCTGGTGGCCCGTGGGTCCATGTTCAAAACTTAAACTCGACAATACTTCCCCTTTGCGCATGTGAAATTTCATTTAATCCGGACTAACCGTTTAGAAGTTACAAATTTATTTCCCTCTTTTTATACCCTTCACCTATAAAAGGTGAAGGACCCTATAAAGTATATATATTCTGGATTCTTATAGATAGCGGAGTCGATTATGCCATGTCCGCCTGTCTGTCTGTTGAAATCAATTTTCCGAAGCCCCCTAATTACTTACATACTCGATTCATACATAAATATCTCCGGAATTCTTCTGGATCGATTTGAAAAGTTGGTTCACTTGCCGTGAAATCCCCCATATATTAGTACTACAGCTGCCTATGATGTAAAAATAAATTTATTAATTTTAACCAGTAACTTTAATTTCAATTTATGTCTTAGGTCAGGGTAACATAGAGACGAGACGAAATTGTCAAAAACCTAACACTTGCAACAACAAAATACATGCTAGTCAATGTATTTTGTTGTTGTATTTTTGTTTGACAATAAGAAGTGTCTCGTCTCTATGTATAATTCTATATATTAGCATTTAACCAGAAAACCGTGTCAATATTAATTTACTGAAATTTAAAAAAAACTTATAAACAACAAAATTCTGCATCATATTGTGAATTTCCAAGACTTTAAGTTGAGATTCGTAATATTGTAATACGCTTTCAAAGTCATGAAAGTGAAGAAAATTAAATGCGTTTTCATTGTTTGTTTTTTATTTTAAGAAGTTTTATGATATTTTTTTTGTGGCTAAGCGAATAGAGATTTTACATTGATTTTTTTTTATTTGAAAGACATGATCAACTGCTATTTTCAATATTTAAAAAAAAATTATATTAAATATTTATGCTGGAGCAATTCGTTCAAAAATACTAATATTTTATAGTTAATTATGAACGTTAAACTGATTTTATTAAGGTAAAATCTCAACTGTGCTACGGACTTTATATTTAATTTCATGAAACATATTAGGAAATAAAACAAAGAAATAATTGTGTAATTGTAACATAACAAAGTAAATGCATTTCATTCAATTCATTTATTCGGTCGAGATTTTAATTTTATTCTTTATTTTCAAATTTAACGCATTAAATACAAACACTGCAATAAAATATTTTGCACTGAAAATAACACGCAGCTACCGACTCTAGAGAACTGTATTATCTGTTTAGTAACTATTGTGAATGGTTCTGTTCGGTTTATATCTGTGATAAAAATAACACATGGTGTGTGTTTTAGCAATATGTTTTTAAGCTGGCCAGGTTACTAAAGTATTGTTATTTTCGTTTCGATGACAAAAATTAAAAAATGAAATGAGAAACATTTAAAATATTTTCTTGATAATCTTTATAAAAATTGTTGACATTAAAAAGGTTTAGTCGAATAAATTTAAATCCAATTAAAATTCAGCTAACAAGAAAAGGAAAATGAAATTGTTATCATTTAATGTGTTATGTAGAAGCAGTTTCAGGGCAATCAGCTTTAAGTTCTATCCATAAACAACACTTGAAAAAACAAAAAATATATTTAAAAAAAAAAAAAATTGATTTGATATGTTTTGGCCTAAACTAATTTATCTGAACTTAATTAGTCTTTCCACAATAAAGAAAAATAAAAAAGTATGATTAATACACATTAATAATGATTTTTCTATTAGCAAAATGTTAAAAACAACTAAAAACAATCAAAACAAATACTTTTTTCCCCAAATTTATTTTGGCAACTAATAGAGTGTTAGATTTGCTGCCATCATATTGAAAAATGGCTGACAGAATGTGAATAGTGAAGGTAGTAGTGGTGGTGTAGTATTTCCGTTTGTTATTATTTTTTCTCTATTTCCGTAAGATAATTCAATATAAAAATTCCAATATTTGGCGTCAGCTTGTTGGCCACTTAGATTATGTTAACGCATTATAAATGCGTTGATAGAATAACTTATGAATTACAATATAGATTTGAACGAGACGTTAGAAATACACACATTCAAAGAAACAAATGTGGCAAAAATTTTAGTAGCAGAAAATCAACCACTTGCTACTTAAATGTACACAAAGTGCGTGAAATAATAATAAAAATATAAGTAATTTTTTCCTCCATTTTATACATATTTTCTTTATTTTTTTTTCGTTCCGAATTAAGATGTCTGTGTATGTGCCATATGCTGCCAAACAAACCTATTTGGTTGTTCAACTACCTCCCCATTTTTTATTTGGTTTTCCCTCTCAATGGCTTTTTATTTGAAATTCCTTTTCTCTTTTTTGGATTCGATGGGATTTTTGTGTTTGTTTGAAAATCAGGGATGAGAAATGGAAATTATAATAAGTACCAATGAAATGATACTTTTCAGTATTATAGCAATGTTTTTTTTGTAGTTATCTCTTAAAAATATTTCAAATAGGATAGATATCCCACTTTGGGGCCTGCCGATTCGTGTTTAAAGTCCAAATTCTTAACTTGAACTCAACTATGCTTCTTTTGCAGCCATGGGGAATTTTATTGAAATTTGAATATCCGTTTAGAAATTACATATTCATTTTCGCTTCTTTTAATTCACTACATAAAGGATAACAAATTTAAAATTTTTCAGAACTGCTGCCAAAATATTCCTGATTCAAGAAGCCGACTAGGAGCATCGGTCAGCAATTAAGTTAATTGTAAGGGGTTTTCAAATACACAAAATATAATTCCCAGTCTTTAAAGCACCATTGTAGTTTTCACTTTTCGATTGTACCAAAAAAGTACAATTCCATAATTATTTTCATCTCCATTGAGTACCATTGGTCCTAGACATTTTTCTCTCTCTTAACAATTGGCAATTGCTCCAAATTGTTATTGGCATGTGGAGGAAATAAATGAGAAAAGCTGCATTTTATTGATTCGTATTTTTGAAAATTGGGCGCTAAACAACTTCAAATGAGTTTTTGAATTGTTTTTTGTTTTTTTCTTATCGTTATTATTATTGTAGTTTTTGTTTTATTTGTATTTATTTCACTAGAATATCGTTTAACGGTTAATATCGCTGCTATCGCTATTATTCCAATAAGTGTTTGTATGTGTGTTCATACAATTGCCGATGATTGTTATTTGATGCTTGTATGTTTGTGTTACCAATGAACGATTAATATTTAATAAAAACGAGAGAACGACAGGATACAGACACAGTGAACCAAAATACTAGAGTAAACGGAGAATGAGCAATAGGAGAAAAGTTGATTTTATGATTATTTTATTCTTATTAAATTGTTCTAATGGCCTTTTATTGGTGTCGTAAATAAGTTGGTTTATTGGAATACATTTTCATTTGAGGATATTATTAGTTTTGTTATAGATTTTTGATGTTTTTATGCGAGTTTATAAGAAATGTTTAAATGTAAATACACTTAAAGAATTTGGTAAAAGAAAGGGAGTTGCTATTCAATAGAGAAAATTTCTCAAATAACAGCTACAGACGAGACCATGAAAGCACAATGTTCGAAGCTATGTTCTGGAATTCATGGCCAGTAATTTATAGTGAGATCTTTATTATCATAAATCTTATTTGTGCGGTATTTTATCTTGATACCATAATTTGTCAGAAATTTAAGGACGTTAAAGTGATTTTCAGAAGATGGCCACATTACCGCAGAGAATTATAGATCGATCAGACTGACATTGTTTTTAATTTTCTAAATTCGGCTTAAAGTGGAAATTTACATAAAAAATAGCCCTATTTTGGAAAGCTCTGACCGGCGTAGTAATATAAATTTTAATAATATTTTTCTTTTATAATTATTTTTGAAATGTTACCTTTCGGAAAAATATAAACACTATATATCTATATATATAAAAGAGTAACGTTACTGACTGACTGACTGATTCATCATCGCACAGCCCAAACGGCTAAAGCTAGAATCACGAAATTTTAACTGTGGGTTTCTCCCTCCCCAAAACGATCCGATAAGAAGAATTTTTGGAAATTCGAAACATTTAGGGGAGAAAACGGGTAAAAACTGTATTTTGGTATTTTTTTTGCACCCTATGTATCTTTTAAACCAATAAACATAGAAACAAATTTTAAACCGTATTCTTTAATTATCAAAAAATAAAAAATATAAATTTGGTACTTTTTGGAAATTCGAACCTTTAAGGGATAAAAATTGTGTTAATTTTTGGTACTTTTTCATAAAATATGTTTTTCTATAATCTGACATAGACATACGAATATTTTATTATAATCTCCCACCACGATACAGAAATTTATTTGAGTAAAATTTTACCAAAGCAATGGGGATAAAAAAAGGTACCAAAAAGGGGATAAAATCGGGAAAAAACATTTTATTTGAAATTATTAAGCCAATTTTGATAATTTTTTTAACATTGGTTCCTGGATTCATACAAAAATTAACTAACAAGGTGTTATTTGGAACTCGAGTGCCAAGGTGTATATTGGGCCAAATCCGGGTAAACAGTTTGGTACTTTTTTTAAAACATATTTTTTCTTGGGCACATTAACACAGATTTTAATATTTTGAGAAATGTCTGTAGCATAAACAATTTTGGCAAAATGGAATATTTTTAAAGTTCGAACTTGAGGGGTGTTCGAGGAAGAAAATTGAAATTGGTACTTTTCTCCAAATGGTACTTTTTTAATATTTTAAATTATTTCACTTATCGACATTAAAGTTAGCTGATTTGTATCTGAGTGAATTTTGTGTTAGGCATAGGGTACAATATTTAGGTACCAAAATGTGAGAACTGAACTATAGGTACTTTTTTATTCATCTAATGGTACTTTTTGAATTTTATATGACAATGGACTTAGAAACATGAAATTAAGCATACACGGTCCTAAGTCAGTGAGAGGGGGAGATTTTTGGTACTTTTTCTTTAATCGAATGGTACTTTTTGTAATTTCTTCACCAATTACCCTAAAACCATAAAATTAAGCTTATATGGGAGAGAGTGGGAAACCACAAGTGGGGGCTTTTTGGTACTTTTTATATATTCTAATGGTACTTTTTGAATTTTCTGTAATAATGGACATAGAAATATGAAATTAGGCGTCTATGGTCCCAAGTGAGTGAAAATTCAAGGCCATACTTCTTGGTACTTTTGTGAATTTACTATAATAACGGACCTAGGTTATGGTTTAGTGAATGCGAATTCAAAACTGATAATCAATGGTACTATTTGTTTATTGCAATGGTACTTTTTGAATATTTTATAATAATAAACCTAAAAATTTTAAATTAGGCACACATGATTCTGAATGAATTTTAATTCACAAAAGTGACTTTAGTGGTAACTTTCTTTTGCATTTTCTATAATAATGGACCCAGAAATATGAAATTAGACATTTACAATTAGATTCACAAAGGGAAACTTAATAGTACTATTTCATTCTTGTAATTGGGGTGGCGAAGCGCACCGGGTCAGCTAGTGTATATATATTTTTTTAAATTAAATTAATGTAAGTACAAAAAAAAAAAATGACGAACATGACTTCTATAACCATGGGCAATTTTGGAAATTACAGATTTATACATGACCGTGTTGATCACGCCATCATCCTACAGATGATATGCCAGATAAATTTGGGGCAACGAACGAACACCATTCATTTTCGTGATTTTAAAATTTAAGCTTCATTTTAACCCCAAGTGCCATTAAGGGTTAATTTCCATTTTTGAGCTGTTTTTATAAATACTAGATTTCATGTTATATTTTTCTTAAGTTTCATAAAAATCGGCCCAAAAATATATAATATTTCGCTATCTTTCCATCAGAAATTCCAAATATTGAAAAATTTGACCTTTGACCATCACGATCTAAGTGTTATCGTTTTCCGATTTTAGGAAAACTTTAAAACTTTCAGTCTATATTTCAAATTATCTGGACTATAATATTCTGAACGTATTTTAACTAAAATTAATAACAGTAAGGAAATTGGGATCGGTTGCCAAAAGATGGCCAAAAAATTAGTTTTTCTTGAAAATCGCAAAATTTATATCGCAGGTACGGAAAAACTATAAGAGGTATTGGCATACATTTTTCACATTTTTATTCCCTATTATGTTGTAAATAAATCCCCATGTGATGATCAACAAATTCTGAAATTTGTTTAAAAAACTTTTTAAACATTTTTAATTGGAGTTTTGAAACTGCCGTTAAAAAAATATTTTTTTTTTGGTTTTAACTGCGAATAGGTTAACTGTATCCTATGAAGATAAAAACTCATATACAAGTAAATATGGATTTTAAGTAAGAATAAACTTTTGTTTTAATATTTCTCAAAATATGTTAATTTTGTTCGTACATTTCTTGTTCTAGTGGCCTGAGACACGTTAATGGCCTGGCGATTTTTTAATAACTTTAACAGTTTTTAACCAATTTTTGTCTTTTATATCTTATTTGAACGACAATTACATACACATTTCGATTCTTTTAAATTAAATTGCAAAAGTAATTATTTAATGGCAAAAATTTAAAAAAAAAACTGAAAAACTAAATCGAAAGTCGGCCGGTTGCCCTTCTTAGAACAAGCTAAACATTTTTTGGTGGTATTTTAGATCATTACGAAAGTTTACAGCGGGTACCGCTTCAACATTTCAAACAATTTAATTCTACGCGACACTCTAATATATATCAGAATTTTAAAATAGCTATAACTTATATATTTTTGGTCCGATTTGAAACCTGGTCCTATTGTGGTGAAATTAAAGACGGTTACACCAGTATCCCTAATGGTTCATAGAATATAGAATAAATAGTGTCAGGATTCGTAGCAAAATATTGGTGGCAGAGCTAGGGTTAACCATTGTACTTATCCTGAAAGACTTTCATGGTAATTACATTTTCATGCTAAATATATTTGACGTAAATAGCTTGAGTCCAGCGCCCCTCTTGTCTACAAGGAAAATCAAATAAAAACAAGTAAAAGAGCTATATTCGGCTGCGCCGAATGTTATATACCCTTCACCAAATTATACTTCAAAATAAAAATTTTAAATATTTTTAGGTAAACAAAATTTATTTATTTTCCAAAGTTGTTTTTTTCTTCATTTTTTGTAAAAAAAATTTTCGAATTGTTTTTTTAAATTTTTTTTTTAATATTTAGCGAAAAAATTTTTTTTTCCTGGTTTAGATTAATTCACAGATATAAATTTGAGTATTCCCCCTATAAGGAAATCGCCATGTTAAAGTTATAGGCCCGTATTACAAGTGTTAAAAAATCTGTTCCCAAAGAACCAGCCATTTGACTAGTTCTATGTTAATTCTCTTCCACTTAAATCGTTGTTGTTATAAATGAAACCAAACCGTATTAAACTATTTACTATTTTCTAGTTTATTTCTTCAATTCACTAAAAGAAATCTTTCATTTCCTTTGATTTACAAAATTAAGTGAATGTCGCAAGCACAAGATGACTATAAAAAATAGTGATTTATATATGAAGGAATCCTAAAAAAGGAAATCATTTTACTGACCAACAACTATTTACTAAGGCTTAAAAAATGGCCACATGTGGATACAAATATTTTCCTTTCTTTCAACAATTTTAATTTTTTACATTCATCTAAATCACTTTTGTTTGTGAGTAGAACATGTATGTTTGCAATAGATTAATCTTAAGAGTCCTTTAAACAAACAATTTTGAACTTAAAAGTATATAAATCTTAAGAAAAACTGGAAAATTGTGAAATGTTATGATTGACGTCTTCTTTTCTTTCTTTTTTTGTTTTGTTTTGATGTTTGCAAATACTCAGTATTTAAGGATTTGTTTGTATTTTTAACAGTATAATAAATTAAACTCTCTTTAATATAGGAAAAATAGTAAATTGTTTGCTAAATATAGTAGTTTTTGCTTGTGCAGTTATTAAATTTTTTTTAGTTTTAAATTATTTTCACTTAATAAATAGTATTACGAGTATTTTTGCTAAATAAACAATTTTAATTTCTGTTACTGACATTTAGCAAATTTAAAGCCTTAAAGGCGTTTTTTTAAAACTAAAAAGAATCTACACAAAAGAAATACCACTATATAACTTTATTGTAGTTGGAATTGTTTGTTTGAATAGAAGTTATAAATAAATATAAAAAATAACCCTAAGAGTAACCTATTATTTATAAGAAGTTATTGTAACATTCGCCAGTAATCAAAAAGTCAGAGTGTTATTTTCGGGGGAAGGACTTATGGACCGAATGATTTAGGTTCATATAAAACTTGCTTATGTCCAATTTCAACATGATATTAAGTAACTATTACAAGACAATTGTGAATGTTCAAGTCATTTTGTGAGGGGACCATGTATGAGGACTAGGAACAAATGTTGTCCGATTTTCGCCATACTTTACAGTATAAGTTTAGAGTACTTCGAACTAATTTGGGCAAAATTTCCAGGGGGACATTTGTATGGGGGCTAGGTGAAATCATGGACCGATATTGCCCATTTTCAATACCAAAAAAACCTTATCAACAGAGATTATTTGTGGAATACTTCAGTCAATTAACTCCTATCGTGTTTTCAACAGACAGACTGACGGACATAGCTAGATGATCTTAGAACCTTATGAGAACCCGGAAAATATATACTATTGGGTGTATGTATTTGTCATTGTTAGCTCATCTAACAATGACAAATCTCATCTTTTTGGCAACATTTGGATACCGAGCCAAAACTGCTCATCTTTTGAGGCCAAGAACGAACTAAGCCAATATCGGATACTCTGTTCCAAAGCGAAGCATATCCCAGAGAGAGTTTTCTACTTCGATCGAAACAAATAGTAGTCGGATGGGGAATGGGGAACTTCCCAACCAATTCATTAATACATTTGAACAGCTATTGCAACATTTGAAAAGCTATTTCCGGCTGGTTCGCCGGCTTCACATACGATCTGTTGATACTATTGGGAAGATCCATGTGAAAGCGGACAGCAGTCAGATTTACCATCTTCGATTTTAATGAAATTTACCTTATACATAATATATACAATATGTTTCTCATATCAGTAAATTTTTCAATGGAAACTCATTCCGATGTAAAAATATCGCGATTTGAAAATTGAAAAATTTGTTAAAATTATCTAAAATTATATACACATAATTGCCCATAACTTTGAAACTACTCAAAGACCAGCATAATTTTTGACTCCATTTTAAAGCCAAATTTATTGTCCTTAAAATGGTGTGAATAAAATTGTTTACTTCCAAAAGGTTAAAGGTCAATATTCGGAGTATATATTTCAATGTAAAAAATATTGTTACGAAATTGTACTTGAATTCAAATATAACGATTTTAACGGCTGATTTAAAAGTTGCATAATGCTTTCAAATAGCAGTGCCTCTGAAACTGTAACATATCTGTGGGCATTATTAACATTGAATTAAAGCTTTTGCTGGTCGCTGTTTGCTGCGACCGTATATTCGAATTCGAATATTCAGTTAAATATCATTGTAGAAAGTACACCACAGATGGCGTATGTATTAGAAAGCTCTAGAATATACGAGCTTTGACAGTTAAATAGCAATCTAGAGTGCAGATGGCAGTGTTATTAACAGTTGCAGTGGTTGCAGTCGTTAGTGAGTTTATCAGAGACGCTATTCGAATAAACATCAACTGAGTGCCTTAAAGTGTGCTGTATTTTTCAAGTGAATTCGTGTACATTTTGAAGTGTGTATGTATTTCTGCGAATTTATAAACGTGTATAAAAAAAACACTGAGTGACTATTTAATTCTGTTGTTGTACATTTTAAATAAATAAAGAGTTGTTACAATTTTCAAACTACTAACCGGCTTTTATTTGCAATCAAAAGTATCCGGTTTATTTAAAGGAAATAAACCAAACGTTTTGAAAAGGTTAAAACGTAACAATATTAAAGATCGCGGTATTAAAAATTAATAAAGAACACAGTATGAGTACACCTAAACTCTTTACTATATTCGTGAAAATCGTTTTTAATTTTTGATATACCCGAGATGCCCCACATTGTGACATTATGGCTCGTCCCCCTTGGTGTTATAAGCCAAAATTCAAAACTTAACTAATCAACACCTTCTATATAGCCGTGGGAAATTTTATTAAAAACGGTCTATTCGTTTAGAAGTTACAGATTTATTTCCACTTTTTTTGCGGGGAAACTGTTTTGACACATTTCTTTGTCAAAACTGTGAGAAATTTAAGAATAAAAATAAGTAATTTGTAAATTGAAAAAATTCCGCAAAATAAAATTTACACAGGAAATCTATTTAAATGATATATTTTCAAGTTTCTTAAATCTTCCTTAGCACCGGAATGTTGCTTTTTTTATGTGTTCCTACACAAATATTTTTTTTTCATTTTTTTGCATTTACAAAATAATCGACGACCCAAAACTTAATTTAATCTCCACACTTCAATTCAATTAAATAAAAAACCAACATTTTATTTTCTTTGTTTTTATATTTAATATATATATTTTTATTTAAAAAAAGTTTTCTAAAATTGTATATAAAATAGTTTGGAATTCATTTAAAAAGAAATACACCGAAAATACATCTCGATAACTTAAAATTTAATAAAGAAAATATTAACAATTGAATAATAAATGTTAAAGGCCTAAATTGACTAAACATTTCGAGAAAGATGGAGAGAAAAAGAGAGAGGGAGAAAGAGCATAGATCGAGGGTAAAGAGAATGCCAGCAAATAAATTAAAAATTAGGTTAAAATATACTATTTGTTATATGGTAAACATTATAAATATTTATAAAAGAAAAAAATTATTTACAAAATTACTTAACTAATGGCTAAGAATAATTTATTAATATTATTTGCTTTGACTGACAAACCTTAAAATTACACAAAACTAAAATTTATATTAAATTTAATTTAAAAAAAATATCTACTCTCATTTTCATTTGCAAATAAAAAATGACTAGTGAATTAATTATTATTATTATAATTATGGTTTTTATGTATTATTAAATTATTTACTTATATTTAGAAAAAAAAATAGACCTAAAACTCCCAGTTCTTATGAAAAGTATTGTAATAATAAAAATACAAGTAATACAAAAGTTGTATGTAAAAAAATTAAAAGTATTTTTAAGACTAAAGAGGTTTGTAGTGGATAAACAAATTTCGTTGTTTAAAAGAAAAATTAAATTTAAAAAAAAAATCTAAAGGTTTTGTTAACAAAATGAGGATTAATTTCAAGGCTTTAGGCTATTCATTTTTATTAAAAAAATCACCATAAATATATCAACTTTTTAATACCATCAGGTTTCCTTATTATCTGAGAAACTGGTTTATAGATAATATTAGACTTGATGCTTCTTTGTAATATTTTATAGGCTGATAAATTTAATAATAAATAGTTTGAAGCCTGTCGCTTTAATTTTATTTTCGATATACGACAAACCACCATTGTACAGTGGGGGAATTAAAAAGAAATGGAAATTAATCTGTAATTGCTAAAGGGGTGGTTCTATTTTAATAAATCTTTGTAGATCTATATTTGATTCAAGGTTTTAAATTAAAACTTTATGGAGCAACGGAGGCCAGCATAACAAGGCCCCAAAATGGGACTTCGGGTATATGCAAAATTGAAAACGATGCCAATTTTCCGTGTTTAATCCGTTTTGAAAGATTTTACTGTTTATGGAATCTAATTTACACTGCTTTTGGTATGTCAAATAGAGCTATAAAAAACGTCAAAATTTCATTTGTGGAAATTTTGAAAGTTATTTTCCTTGTTTTTACAAAAATTCATTCAAGAGTTTCTTTAATTATAAAAAGATTTATACATTTTTGAAAAGAAGACATAATTTCCTTTACATTGATATATAATAAGGCTATCTGGTCTTGTCCAGCAGTCGAATATGTGGCTGCAAAATAAACAACTCGCAAAAATTTCTTTAACTTGTTATGATTTTGTCAGTTTGGTAATACCGTGTTCGGTAATGCAGTACAAACAGAAGTTGAAAAAACGGATTGTGCAATACGTTAATGATTTTAACTCCACTATTAGATACCAAATACATATAATACAATCCTTTATATCGAATCTTAGAAAAAGAGAAAATTTAAAATCGTTTTAAATTTTGCCTATATCGGAGATGTCCCATTTTGAGACATTCTAACCCCGCTTCTCGATTGTTTATAGGAACCAAATTCAAATCTTAAACATAGCGACATCTCTTCTATAACCAAGTGATATCTGTTCAGATTTATTTCCATTTTTTTAAGTTCCCTTACTGCACTTCGTTGCCAAAATAGTTTATGTGAAAAGAAATATTCTATTGAAAATAAATAACTAAAATAAGTAGTTAAGAGTTAAAATGAATGGCATTTAAATATACGATTTGGTTTTGTTACGAAATTTCCTTTAAAAAAAAACTATATTTTCGAAAAGAAATCTCTAGAAGTAACTTTTATTTTCCGTAATTACGTTTATTTTTTGGTATAAAAAAAATGGAATGAAATTTAATGTGTTTTATGTTATTGTCTCTTTCTAAATTAAACTTTTTCTAAACTTCCTAAAATTAATGTAATGAGTACAAAAAAGAAAACTTAAAAATTACAAGAAATTTATAAATTAATTCATTAAAACATACAAACTACAACATTCATTTGTTCATTCAAGCATTCAATTAAAATTAAATCACAATTTGTTGTTTTGTTTCTTTCTTTCTTTATCTACTGCTTTAGCATATTCTGCTTCTACTGATACTTTGTTTTCGTCTAACAAAAATTGCACTTAAATTACTATGGAAAATTGTTTAAAAAAATAACCTAAAATGTGTAAGACAAGGCGTATTTAAACAAAGTGGAGGAGGCTGAGGCGAATTCCGGCAAATTCGAGGAATTCATTAATTTTCTTTGGCATTCACAAAAACTTAATAATTTGTTTCGATTTAGCCTGAATTCGCCACTGTTTTCAATTTGTATAAATTCGCCTTGGCCCAGGGCTTAATCCTAAAATATAACTATTTACAAATACTATGACGAATCGTTGTGTGTGATCATTATAGGCAGGGAATCCTCCCGATCGTCGCCATAGGACGCGGGCATTGCCTTGAGTAATGTGTAAGACTCACGATGCATAAATTTGTGCTGGTGATGAGCAATAAAGCTACTGCCACGCCTTAGAGAGTGTCTGCCCATTTCGAGTATCTCAAGAGTGGGATCGCGTGCAAATACGTAATTTTGATAGGCACGCAGGAATATAAAGACTATGGCAAATGCTCCGCCCACTATCATGAGGTAAGAGCAAATAGGTATTATGGTGGGGGCAAAAACAGTGGCCACATAAATCCATCTTCTGATGGCGGGCGTTAAATCGGAAATGCCCTCTTCCAGCCACATGACAGGGAACACAAAGCTGCGAAAGTTTTTAACCGGATAAACATCACGTGCCTGGGTAACTTTCAGATTCAATTGTATGCGCACTTTGCCCTCCAAAGGTACACCAAGTTTCTAAATATAAAATATTAAATAAGTAAGTAATCTAAAAAATGTAGAATAGTTTTAAATGAAACCCACCGGTTGTATTTTAAAATAGGTTTCATGCTGTGATTTATTGGGTGTCAAACCCTCTACCGATTCCAATAAACTGCTATCGGCTTGATAAAAATGAGGATTGGACAGATATACGGGTGCTCCATACTGGCAGGGACTTATGTTTTGTAAACCCTTGACTGCATCATAATCTCTGGTATCGAAACATTGATTTTCAGGACGGTTTTTAGCATCGCCATAAGACGTCTCCGGCAGTTTATACAAATCGGCATTAATACCTTTATCAAGAAAATGGTTATTAATAACAATATATCTGAATTTATCTTTAGCTAAAAAAACTCACCATCTTTCGTCACCCCCTTTTCATACTGTAACGGTATAACTCTACACAAATCCTTATCATACACATACAACATATCTGATTTGGTAATATCACGCGGTGGAAAAAACGAGCCCTCCGATCCTTTAATACTAGTACAAGGCGGCTGCTGCCAGTGCGGCAAATGATCTAAACCATTTAAACGATCTATGTAACCAAATTCATTCATATCATCTTGTCCGGTTTTAATAGTAGATACTTCTGATAAAGTGCCATTACGCTATAGGAATAGAAATAATTTTTAATTTATTTTAATTAAATGTTTCAAATATTTAACTTACCGCCAATAATAAACCCATTCGTTCTCCCGGCCTTAAATGTTTCGGATAGAATTTATGCGCCAGCGATACTAATGGATCATCATAACCAAACACCAGCTGGTCTGCCGTTATATTTATGAATGGTTTAAATTTTGCTGCTGTTAGTATGACAGATATCGTTTTTGAGAGTACATAGCCTAATTTTGGACTTAAGCTGGTGAGAGTCTGTAAGTGGAAAATAAAAGTAAATATAATTACTATAAAGGAAATGTACGAATTAAAAACTGAGAACAGATTTTAAAGATTGTACTAAGTATTCGCATCCCTTTTGGTATTGCAAATAAAGCCAGATATCTGAAAATCTAATTTTTCGGTAATTGTTGCAAATTTGTTTTTCTGCATTAAAATTTCTTAATTATTAAAAGTTTTATACATTTTTGAAAAGAAGACACAATTTCCTTTACAATGATAAATAATATATCTACCTTATCTTGCTCTTTAATTAAATAAATAGATTTAAAACAAGTAAGAAAGTATGGTCGGTCAAGCCCGACCATATAATACCCGACTCTAAGTAAAAGAGCAAAAACATTTTTCTTTTAAAATTTCAATAATTTATAATTTTGAGTGATTTTCGAAAGCGGGTCTATATGGGAGCTATGACTAATTATGGACCGATCGTAACAAAATTTGGTGACATGAATTTTGTATATATCAAACTTATTTGGAGCGCAATTTGTGGAGATACATTTATAAATTAAACATTTATGACCGATAAAGTCCAATTTCGGAAGGACATTTGTATGGGGGCTAGGTGAAATAATGGACCGCTTTCAGCCAGTTTCAATAGGCTTGGTCCTTGGGCCGAAAAAATAATATGTACCAAATTTGATCGAAATATCTTCAAAATTGCGACCTGTACTCTGCGCACAAGGTTTACATGGACAGCCAGCCAGCCAACCAGACGGACGGACCTCGTTTAATCGACTCAGAAAGTGATTCTAAGTCGATCGGTATACTTTAAGGTAGGTGTTAGACTAATATTTTTGGGCGTTACAAACATCTGCACAAACGCATAATACCCTCCCCACTATGGTGGTGTAGGGTATAAAAACCAGGAGTACTTGGCTTCAGGTTGTTGTGTTCTTGCACGTTTTGGTAATACCGTAATAGGTAATGCAGTGCAATAAATTTTTTTGCAAATTTTCTGTATGTATTTTTGCAAAGTACCGCTGAAGCACACCGATTGCGCACAAAAGCTTAGGGTAATTGTGTTCATAAGGTTTTAACGTGTGAGAGATGGTTGTGTGTGGTGATTTTGACAGGGAAGGAAAAGATCATAGGCCGGCCAAAAAAGTTTAAAGTCCAAAAATTAAGGGCATTACTTCAGATTGTTGTAAAACTCAACAAGATTTTAAAAAACCTTTGGGATCTTCTCAAGCAGAAATTTCAAAACACATCTGGATTGACCCAAAATGCAAGGAAATTGGGTACCATACGAATTGAAGCTGAGAGACTGAAAGACGATTTTAAAATGCTGATTGAACGTTATCAAAATATGCGGCCAGAAATGAAACCGTAATAGTCCATCATTACAACGCTTGGCCACATGTTGCAATACACAGTGGGGCAGAATCAATTTTTTTTTTAATAAATCTGGCATTTCTAAACGACCGGTTCTATCTGGATAAAATTTAACGTGGACGTAGACAAGGAGTATTCGAGTTTAAATTATTAAAATGAACCCTAAAAATACTCCAGGTAGGGTACCTTCGACATGTAAAATTTTTAAGCACATACCATTTTTTGTTCCTATCCTATTTCAAAGATTTTTATATTTTTGGAAAGCGTTCGGCTTGGTTAGTTTATAAGACAGCCAGTATTAGCCTGCTCACTTTGGTCCATAAATTGATCCCTTTGTGATACCCTAAGGATCATGCTCAGGTCCTTCACATGTCAGAATTGGGTTCAGTGCCGAACCAACCTGTCGCACGAACGAATCTATCTTCCTGACGTCCACAGTAGATAGATCCGCTAGACCATGCAAAAAAGGTCTGCCAATTGTCGCGGTCCGAATCCCCGATAGAACAGGGCAAAGACAGAGCAAAGAGCAGTGCCCAGTAAGCACTGATATCAGAGCTCGCAGCCTAGCCTGTGAGAGTCCCGTTAGGGACATTGACCTATGATGGTCAATAATGGGCCAAGTGAGCCTCGATATCGAGCAATTTGTTAGATTAGACCATCTGAGCTCAACCCTCTAACCGGCCAAATTTAATTTTGAAGTAAAAAAATATATCAGGTTATTGTTTGAATAAAAAAAATACGTTGGAATAAAAAAAAACAAAAGACAAGTGCACGTTCATATTTATCACAATAAGTAAATTCTTTGTCTATTTACACATAATTACCGTTATAACGGGAGAAATAAGCAAATAAATCGGCATTACATACATTTAACATACCCCGCCTAAAGGCAGCCTTGCCGGTTAGAGGGTTAACAGACTCAAATAATGTACTCTGTATATATCCGACATTTGATAGCAGGCTTAATGTCAGTACAGATTCGGATATTCACACTAAACAACCTATAGTACTTCATCCAGTATACCGCCCTTTTAATCACTGAAATTTCAGCTTGAATTACACTTCATTGATCCTGTAGCCTGAAACATACCCCTTCTGAAAATGAGAAACCACCACCCACACCAACCGTAGACTTAGATCCATCTAACTCGTCTGTGGATAAAGGGAAAGGAGATCAGTAGTCATTGTTAAAAAGGAGATAAGGTACATTTCCCAAAATAGACTCATGGCCGGTACCAGGCCTCGTACAGTGCTTAGCCTAACCGCCGAATTTATGGCCATGAGATCAGCCGGTAGCCAGTGCCTCATAACGAACTGAGCACGAGATGGAGCGCTCTGTTGCGTAATCATTAGTGCAGAGATTCGCAGGATTCTCTCAATCATCCCACAATAGGTGGATTTACTTAGAGCCTTCCACCATAGTAGTGCTCCATACATTAGTATGGGCTTTACATCCATGCCAAAAAGCCATTTCGCATTCTTAGTGCTAATTCCTCAGGTCTTCCCAATGGCCCTTCTGCAGGCATAAATAGCGATAGCAGCCTTGGACGCTCTCGCATGGATATTCGGTTAGATTTTAATAGAATAGAATTCCCAGATAATTAGCACTATCCGAGAGTTTAAGTTTCACTCCGTTAAGGCGCGGTAATGGGAACGAGGAGATTTTGTACCTTCTTGCAAAAAGCACAAAATCCGTTCTCCCAGGATTCACACCAAGTCTACTAGCAGTGCTCCACTGGCTGAGTGTACTAAGTGAAGTTTGTAGGCATTGTGATAATGTGTCCAGGTGTTTCCCAGAATCGGCTACAGCAACATCATCAGCATATGCAACAGTTTTGCACTTCATGGAATCTAATTTCATGAGTAGTATATAAAATCGTCTCTGGAGTCACAGTGTTAAAGGCCCCTTCGGACATGTAAAAGCGCTCGGCTAGGACATGAGAAATATTATTGCGTGTGCTATTTATCTCTTATAATTTCCGAATTATAGGCATTTCAAATTTTGCCATACCTTGGTCCGTTTTTTTAAAATATAGGTCGTACTTTTGGACTGAATGGACTCCATTTTCGGAATTTTACCTATTTTTTTTATCAAAATATCAAATTTGGGCCAAAATTGTAAAAAATAGCATTTTTGGGATTCTCCTTTTGACCTTTTGACAATTTTTTTTACACTTTGTAATTTAGAATGAAAAATTTAATAAAACGTCTGAGCTATGAGCTACATATTGCTAACATTTATCACCGAAATTTGACACATGACAGCTGTCATAATATAGGTATTTAATTCAGATTTTCAATTAAAAATTCAACTTACCAATAGAGGTATATTAGGTGTTATTATTTGTGTATTCTTATCTATACTCAGTTCAGGAACAAATTCTAAGATTTTCTTATGCTGATATGACACCGTAAAATTATCATGGAATCTGACATTCACCTTTTGCATGTCCTCCCTGTAAAATAAAAAAAAGAGAAAACAAGTGACATTATGTTAATAAGACATGTTTTTAATGTTTAAAGTTTAAATTTCTTATCAATGAACAATCATACTCTAATGTCACGGTAAAAAGCAAAACCTCGAAAAACATTATTATTATTAAAGTTTATATTATGACGTAGTACATACGCACGATTTTATATGAATTATGTATTTATTTGCTGTACAAATGTGTTTCTCTGGCTGATATTTCAATTACAACAAGTGTAGATTTGAACAGACAATCATAATAAAATTAAATAAATGACAAAAAACTAAAAACCAGACAGACAGGCAACGGCACAATCCAGCTTTCAGTATGTGCGGCTCGTGTTCAGATGCGTTTGAATGTCAAGTTCAAATGATACAAAGTGTAATTAAATATATGAATTACATTTTTTGCTGTTTTTTGTGGGCTTGTATTTTAACATCTCCGGCTAAACGTTGTTAACACTTTTAATTTCGACTACATATGAACAAAAATAAAAAGAAACTGACAGCAGATATTTGTACAAGTCTTGTAGTGAGCAAAAGTGACACATCTTTATTTCATGTGTCATTTTTGCGGTAAATACAGTCGGTTAAATAAATAAAATTCAAAAGTTTTCTACATAGCACTATAGTTCAAAGTATCACTTTTTCCGTGCGAAATTAATAACTATTAAAGTATTCTACTGTTTGATACTAAAATTGGACCAAAGGTAGAAATACTTTTATTTTCAACAAATTTAAGAAAAAATTAACCCTCTGTCGACCCATCAGGAGAAAAATAAAGTAAATTCATTGCTTTTGATTAGAAAACATTTATTTCATATTAGTTTTCAGTCAAATTATGTGAATCAGTAATTCATTTTGTAAACACATTTGATTCAAAATATTAATTGAAGTATCAGATAAAACTTCGCACAGTGGTATATAAAAAAAAGAGGGAAATAAATCTGTAATTTCTAAATCCTTAGTCCTTAGTTAGATTTGAATAAAATTTGACATGCGCAGAGAAGAAGTGTTGACGAGTTTAAATTTTTAATTTTGACCGCGACTAGGGGTCCCCATAGTAGGACACCTCGGGTATGTTCAATTTTTAAAACGATCTTATTTCTTCGTCTGTGTTTTCTATCATCTGCTTCGAATGTATTAATACCTTGTGTACTGTGGATGTCATTGGTAACCTAAGATACAAATCTGAAAGCATATATCACCATTAAGCCATATTGTGTTTTCATTTCGAAAATTATCTTCCTTTCTTCTTCATTTTTGACATTTTACTTTTAAATAATTGTAGACAAAATGGCGGACTTTTTCATCCAATAATTTCTTACAGCCCTTAGGAATAACAGGAGCACTAATTTTCTTCACAATATATTTAATAATAGCATCATACTTTGTGTCTTTTGGGCGTTCTTTTAGTCAAATTTCAAAAAGTTAATTTTTTTATAGCACAGTAACCTAGAAAAAATTAAATTACTCAGAAAGCGCAAAAATGCGCAGTATGAAATAAAGTGAAATGAATTCACAACATTTCAATATATTTATTTCTTTTTATTTCAAGTTTAACAAACGTTAACATTTTTTTAAAAGCTTCTATAAAGTTAAAGTTTTGTAATCAAAAGAAATTACTTTAAGGTTATGTTTAAAAACTGTAATTTTTAATATAAAGGGAAATAGTTTCCAAATATTTAGAAAAGAAAAATTAAGTACTTAGACGTCTTGTTGTTTTCCATTTTAAATATTATTTAAATTATTCACACACTTTCCACAATTAACTGTTAAAAGTTACAATATAATATTGATACTATTCACAAATTTTTAAAAATGTATCGAAACTTTGACTTTGAAGGATCACTTGCGATTTTGATTGCATTGGAGTTTTAGTAACAGGTTGACAATAAAAAATAATGAATAATAACAACTTCGAAATTTGAATTTCGCACGGAAAAAGTGATACTTTTAACTATAGTGCATAGACAATATTGTTAAGTTTTAACCTTTTCAAAACGTTGGTTTATTTCCTTTAAATAAACCGGATACTTTTGATTGCAAATAAAAGCCGTTTAGTAGTTTGAAAATTGTAACAACTCTTTATTTATTTAAAATGTACCACAACAGAATTAAATAATCACTCAATGTTTTTTTATACTGGTTTATAAATTCGCAGAAATACAGACACACTTTATAATGTACACGAATTCACTTGAAAAACACAGCACACTTTAAGGCACTCAGTTGATGTTTACTCAAATAGCGTCTCTGATAAACTCACTAACGACTGCAACCTCTGCCACTATTTATAACACTACCATCTGCACTCTAGATTGCTCTTTAACTGTCTAGAGCTTTCTAATACATACGCCATCTGTGGTGTACTTTCTACAATGTTCTTTAATTGAATATTCGAATTCGAATATACGGTCGCAGCAAATAGCGTTGCCATACTTACGATCCATGGTCAACTGAAAGCTTTTATTCAATGTTAATAAAGCCCACAGATATGTTACAGTTTGCTATTACAGCACTGCTATTTGAAAGGTTTATGCTACTTTTAAATCAGCCGTTAAAATCGTTATATTTGAATTCAAGTACAATTTCGTAACAATATATTTATCAATATTTCAAAAGGCCTCCATGATCAGTATTAGAATATCCAAAACTGAGCCGATGCTTATGGATTAGTTCCGAGATCTGTCACAGAGTTTTTGTGTATGTTGGCTGGAGCTGTCAAAGTCTGCCTTTTGCTTTTGTTGCTTTTATAGTGTGGTATTCGCAACAACAAACACTATTGAATTTGACAGCTTGAGCCTCTAAACTATCGAAGAACAAAACAAGTAATAGAGCTATATTCGGCTGCGCCGAATTTTATATACGCTTCACCAAAATATACTTTAAAATAAAAATTTTAAATATTTTTAGGTAAACAAAATTTAATTTTTTTTCCAGTTGTTTTTTCGAAATTGTTTTTAAAATTTTTTTTAAATTTTAATTTTTTTTTTAAATTTAATTTTTTTTAATTTAAAAAATTTTTTTTTTAGTTTTTAAATTTTTTTTTTTAATATTTATTAAAAAAAAATGTTGGTGAAAAAAAATTCGGGTTAAACAATATTTTTTTTTCCGATTTTGACCCATTGTAGGTCCAACTTACTGTGGTCTTATATACGTCGTTGCACAGGTCTTTGAAATATCTATCATTAGATATCCATATTGTCTATATTAATGATTTAGTAATCCAGATATGGGTAAAAAATAGGTCAAAAATCGATGTTGTCCTGGTTTTTCCCTTATATCTCAGCCATTTGTGGACCGATTTTCTCGATTTTAAATAGCAACCGAGCCGGATATATTGATGTATCATTCGTGTATGTAAGTTATTTGGGGGCTTCAGAAAGTTGATTTCAACACACAGACGGACATGGCTATATCGACTCCGCTATCTATAACGATTCAGAATATATATACTTTGTGGGGTCGCAAATGAAAAATGTAGAAATTACAAACGGAATGACATACTTATATATACCCTTGCCACTCATGGTGAAGGGTATAATAATCAGCTGTGCTATCGACACCACCTTATGATAATTTCGCCTTGATATGTACGTTTGGCTTGGTATTTTAGTCAGCTGTTTTTGACAAGCTCAGTACAAACAAAATGCCTGTATTTATACCCTTCACCTTCGTGAGAAGGGTATACATATATAAGTTTGTCATTCCGTTTGTAATTTCCACAATATTATTTTCCGACCCTATAAATCCTTATAGATAGCGGAGTCGAGTATGCCATGTCGGTCCGTCTGTCTGTCTGTTGAAATCAATTAGCTGAAGACCCCAGATATCTTTGGTATCCAAATCTTCAATAATTCTGTCAGACATGCTTTCGAGAAGTCTCCTATTTAAAATCAGCAAAATCGGTTCACAAATGGCTGAGACATGAGGAAAAAACAGGACAACCTCGATTTTTGACCTATTTATGATCAATATCTGGATTACTAAGTCATTAATATAGACAATATGGATATCTAATGATAGATATTTCAAAGAAAAAATGTTTAAATTTAAAAAAAAAAATTTTAATTTAAAAAACAAAAAAAATTAAATAACAATTCGAAAATTTTTTTTTCCAAAAAATGAAAAAAACAACATTGGAAAAAAAATAAATTTTACCTAAAAATATTGTAGAGTTGCACAGACTTTATTAAAGAACATTGGTTATTAGTTGTGTACCCTTCTGACTAGTCATTTTCTTGGTTTTCTTTTTGGCTTGTGCCTCCATCATATGTGTGAATATTTTTATAACGCACTGTCTTTGTGGTTCATATTTTATGTTTGTTTATTTTACGATTTTATGTATTATTTAGACCGTTTGTGTTCGGCGTTTCAAATTTAGTTATTCAGCATTTATTGTTTGCCTTTGTTTTGAAGTGTGGTTTGCGTATTCAAAACTTAAACTCAAGACATTTGTTTGTTGCTGTTGCTTTTAAATGTGTATTTAACAGCTATTTAAAATTTAAATAAATAATGTTTGTTGATTTTGTTATTGGTTAAAATGTCAAATTAATAGTATGTTTAATTTTATTTATTTTCTGTGGTGGTGGCTGGCGACTTTTACGAGCTGGGTGAATTTTTAAGTTGTTTGGGAAACATATTAGAATAAATGTTTTTGTTGTACTTTTAGGTGAAATTTTAAA
Organism: Calliphora vicina; assembly: GCF_958450345.1. NCBI lineage: Eukaryota > Metazoa > Arthropoda > Insecta > Diptera > Calliphoridae > Calliphora > Calliphora vicina. The sequence goes on from NC_088782.1 coordinate 65,074,093, forward strand.
GAATATATTTAATAAATTAAATTTGTTTTTTAAAAATAAATAAAAATAACTATTTATGTTTATGCCAAAATCTTCCATTGATTAAAATTTTGCAATTGTAGTTTCATTTTATTAGGGTTATAAAATGTTGCCAGTGAGACTCATACATACAAATTTCAGCTCCTGGACAATTCTATCTTTATTTGTTTCCTTAAAAAGGTCTTGACAAATTAAGAATGTTGACTTTCTTTTCTAAAAGAAATATAAAATAAAACATTAAAATAAAGAAATCACCATCATCGGTTTAAAATTATACGATTCCCACACATTTAAGATTTTTAACTTAATTAATATTTATCAAACGTATTTTCTATAACGCATAATGTTTTCAGAATTAATAGCGGATCATTCATTTAGTATAATTCTACTAATCGGCTCTTTGGTAAATATTTCTAATGAGAATTTGACCCTTAAGGTTCGAATAACCAGTTTTTATTCTTTTTTGTCAATTTAAGAGTTGAGTGGCTTGTAATTTCTACATTTTTCATTTGCGACCCCACAAAGTATATATATTCTAGATCGTTATAGATCGCGAAGTCATTATTGCCATGTACGTCTGTCCGCCTGTATATTGAAATCAACTTTCCGTGGCCCCAAATAACCTACATACGTGATTCATACATCAATATATCGGGAATTGTACCGGCTCGGTTGCTATTTAAAATCGAGAAAATCGGTCCACAAATGGCTGAGATATAAGGAAAAAACCAGGACAACCTCTATTTTTGACCCATATCTGGATTACTAAATCATTAATATAGACAATATGAATATCTAATGATAGATATTTCAAAGACCTGTGCAACGACGTATATAAGACCATAGTAAGTTGGACCTACAATGGGTCAAAATCGGAAAAATATTTTTTTTTAATTTTTTTGTCATAATTGTTTTTCCACAAAAAAGATTTTTTAAAAATAAAAAATTAAAAAACTATTTTTAAGTATAATCTGGTGAAGGGTATATAAGATTCGGCACAGCCGAATAATTCGAAAACCGGTTTGACAACGAAATTCAGTAAACCAATTTTTTAGCATTGAAATTGATGGTGCAGAGTTCGCATAGTATTTATCAAGCTGAGCCTTGATATTAAATTTGCATGCAATGTATGAAATTTGGAACTAATGTAGATCTAAGTGTCCTTAAATCAATGGCTTTTTAATTTTTAACATTTTTTATTTTTAAATACAGAAATTCCTAAAACGGGTAAAATATTTTCCGAAAACTGAGTTTTTTAAGAAAAGTACCTACTGTGGAGTTATTTAGCGTGTGATATAACAGCTTTGTAAGTATTTAAGAAACAAATATGGAGCTTTTTTTTTAACAAATTCTAAAAAGGCAAAGGCCTTTTTAGAATTTGTTACTAATTTTTTTTAATATTGTCAAGTTTGGATAGGGCTGGTGGGGACTATCCAAACTTTATTTTAAAAATAAATTTTAAACCTCCGTAGCCCCCCCATATCTAAAAAATCATAAAAAGATCGAGAAAAATAAAAAAAACAAGTAAGAGAGCTGTGCCGAATCTTATATACCCTTCACCAAAATATACTTTAGGTAAACAAAATTTAATTTTTTTTTTAATTGTTTTTCAAAATTTGTTTTCGAAATTGTTTTTTAATTTTTTTTAAAAGTTTTTTCAAAATTTTTTTTTTTTAGTTTTAGACAAAAAAAATTTTTTGATGAATAAAAATTCGGGTTAAAAATAATTTTTCCCGATTTTGACCGATTGTAGGTCCAACTTTTTTATAGCCTTATCTACATCGTTGCAATGGACTTTGAAATATCTATCATTAGATATCCATATTGTCTATATTAATGACTTAGTAATCCAGATATAGATCAATAATAGGTCTAAAATCGAGGTTGTCCCGGTTTTTTTCTCGAAAGCATGTCTGACAGAATTATTGAAGATTTGGATCCCGAAGATAACTGGAGTCTTCAGAAAATTTATTTCAACAGACAGACGGACATGGCTTAATCGACTCCGCTATCAATAAGGATCCAGAATATATATACTTTATAACTTACTTATATATACCCTTCTCAGGAAGGTGAAGGGTATAATAAATCAATAAACCTAAGAATCTATTTTTTTTGTAGACCTCCTCACTATTTATATTTTAAATTTCAGCTCATTCGGATTTTTGACGATTTTTTAAAAAATTTCAGACTCGAGGTGACCAACTTTGCTGGACCACGCACTTTCCCCCATTAGAGCTAGAAAGCTGAACCATGTGATCTTTCGTAACAATATCTCCAATAGTTTTCGAGATACTGTGCAAAAGGAGTTTGTCATTCCGTTTTAACATATTGTTACGAAATTGTACTTGAATTCAAACATAACGATTTTAAGGGCTGATTTAAAAGTAGCATAATGCTTTCAAATAACATTGCTGTAATAGCAAACTGTAACATATCTGTGGGCATTATTAAATAAAAGCTTTCAGTTGACCGTTGATCGTAAGTTGGCAACGCTGTTTGAATTCGAATATTCAGTTAAAGAACATTGTAGAAAGTACACCACAGATGGCGTATGATCTAGAATATTCGAACTTTGATAGTTAAAGAGCAATCTAGAGTGCAGATGGCAGTGTTATAAATAGTGGCAGAGGTTGCAGTCGTTAGTGAGTTTTATCAGAGACGCTTTTCGAATAAACATCAACTGAGTGCCTTAAAGTGTGTTGTGTTTTTCAAGTAAATTCGTGTACATTATAAATTGTGTCTGTATTTCTGAGAATTTATAAACCTGTATAAAAAACATTGAGTGGCTATTTAATTCTGTTGTTGTTGTACATTTTAAAATAAATAAAGAGTTGTTACAATTTTAAAACTACTGAACGGCTTTTATTTGCAATCAAAAGTATCCAGTTTATTTAAAGGAAATAAACCAAACGTTTTGAAAAGGTTAAAACGTAACAATATTAAATTATTGGTCGTAGACAGCAGAATATAACAATCTTACTTGTTGATTTTCAAATACAAAAAATCGCTGTTATTCCAATCATAATGCAATCGAAAATAAATACATATACATCTAAAGAGACTCGCGCAAATTTTGCATCTGCTCCATTTCAAATATTATACTTATTTGTGGATGAATTTTTGTTAAATACATATGTGAGTACATAAATCAGATATTTATGACTAATAATGTCCTCTTTCGAGAGGATATTTACATGGAGGATAGGTGAAATAAACTACGGATTTTAACCAGTTTGTCCAAAGAGTATTTAAATTATGTTAAGTGACTTGTCCTCTTCATATAAAGTGTTCAAACAGCACCGATCCTAACACCATCAGCCTTCTTTCTAAGAATTTTACCCGACTTCAAGTTCGACAGCTATCGTGGTAAGTTAGTAACTTTTGAGACTATCATTGTGTCTTTGAAGGGTGAATTGTGTGTGGATTCTAACTCAATTAATGTTTCTAATGGAAAAAAACTTAAATATTCAAAAAGTCAGTTCTAAAACGAAAAAAGTACCATAAAATTTCCTTTTTTAAAAAAGTTCCAATTTTCTTATTCACTAATCACACTTGAATTTTCGATAATTTTGTATTTTCAAAATACTGAATTTAGGAAAGGTTTGTGCGAAGTAAAAAAAATACCCGATTTCTCCACTAGAAAATTCAAAGTTAAAAAAATACCCAGTATCTACTCTTTTTTTCATTTTTTATACCTAGAACCAAAAATATGGTCATTCCGTAAATATTGGATGTTGACTTACATAAGTATATAGAGTCTGGGTCCTTTTAAAATTCAGAGACGAAAAAGCTATGTCAGTCAGTCAGGATGTTTCTCTTCCTCCAACTCTCGTTGTTTATCAGAAATGTTGGTATTTTAACGGGCAAAATCGGTCCAACCAAATAAAAATGTCGATCGGTCCAACCTTTAAAAACAATTGAAACACGATAAAACTTAAATGCGCAGAACAATAAATAATAGTACAAAATGTTTTGAATCAATATAACATTTTATAACATTTAAATGCATGAAATTTTGCACTGATATGTTGGTGCCCTTATTATGTTGGAGGTGGGTATTAGAGTGTCCAAAAAACCGGCAAATTTAAAAAACCGGTTTCCGGTTTAACCGAAAAAGTGTGTTTTTGAAAAAACCGGTTTTGATTATTGGCATTTAAAAAAACCGGTTAAACGGTTTCGGTTTTTGTCCCCAAAAAAAAACCGGTTAACCGGTTTATATTAAATTTTTATTTAATATGGAAAAGGTCTCCTTAAATTAATGTTAATTATGGACGCTAATAAGAAATTTGTTAAGAATTGTGTACTAAATCTTCGGAAATTTAGCATTTTTGAATTCTTAATGCTCTATCTAGAGTGTTCAAAAAACCGGCAAATTTAAAAAACCGGTTTCCGGTTTAACCGAAATAGTGTGTTTTTGAAAAAACAGGTTTTGATTGTTGTCTTTTTAAAAAACCGGTGAAACGGTTTCGGTTTTTGTCTTGAAAAAAACAGGTTAACCGGTTTATATTAAATTTTTATTTAGCATTTTTGAATTTTTAAAGCTCTATCTGTATGCAAATATTTTAAATCTTCCGAAATATTGTCAAATGCTATAATTTTCCAGAAAATAAATCAATATTTTTAAAAATGATATGAACGATTTTCATAAATATGTTTGAATGAGCATTACAAAATATATTTCATTAAAACGGGTTTGTCAAAAAACCGAAATGTTCAGAAAACCGAAACCGGTGGAGTTTACAAAGATGAAAAAACCGGTTGACCGGTTTTTGGTTTTGGATACTCTAGTGGGTATATAAGATTCAACACATCCGTGAGTCTAGGAGACCACCCAGAACTAGTGATTTTACCTATCATTTAGGGTGACAAATAGTTACATAGCTAGCTACGTGAGTAGATATTTTAACATGTGCGTGTTCTAATCAAGGCGTCATTGACCCTTTTAGATTATAATGAGACTGGCCAAAGTAGTCAACGCATTGGATTCTTGGATATATCGAACACTTACAGCAAGTGTTCGATATATCCAAGATAGCAGCAAAACGTTTGTGTGATAAATGATATAAAAGAGCCATTTTTAAAGTCATATTGCCGACAAAATGAGCAACAATAAATTTATAGACAATTTCTAATCATACAACTGATCGTCATTTAGTCATATTAACCGAATGAAACTTGATTGATCCACTAATAAATCAATTGTCATGTAGAATAGTTAAATAAATTTGATCGATAACATCGGTTCAAAGATCCAAATAAATTTATTGCCACTAAATAACTTTTAAATTATATATTAGCTTATATAAAAAGGCAGCAATAAATTAACTTTGTGTCATGATAAATTTAATTTATATATTTCAAGTGCAATTAAAATCAAAAATGTCTAGTCATCACCCTTAAATGATAAACAGATTTATTTTCATTTACTTAAGGAAACTTTTAAGACAATTTAAGATTTAATGATTGATAACTTCCGTGCTAGAATTTCATCTTTAAAACTAAGCAAATATTTCAAGTGTTAATTAAAATGTGTAATTATTTATTTATATTTCGATAAGCAAATTGTTACAATGTAAATATATGTACATTTTGTATGTGTCTAAAACTATTGACGACTTAATAAACATTAAATTATAAAATTTTAAGGAGATTTTCTATTTAAATTGTTACTAGCAAAAGCGGCGGAAGATGAAATTAGTTTCGAAAATAATAATTAATAAATAATAAAATTTATTAGCTGTAATAATTATAATTCATATAAATATGTTCATATGTATTTTGATTTGAAAATCTAGTAGTACTTGCTAAAAATATTTCAAGATTATGATTGAATGCTGGCAAAATAATATGACATGAAGGCAAATCCTTCGTTAAACCATGTAATTATTTAAATTATTAATAGCAAATCAACAATATTAACAACAATAAAACAATTTTATAGATTGTTTTTTTTTATAGATATTAAAACACCTTGATTCAAAATTACACTTATCTATGATAAACGATGTTTTGTAAATAGAATTAAGTTATTTTTCATAAAATTATTAAACAAGCTTTTAATACGACTTGTTGTTTTTTTTCTATAATTCTTATTATTAACTTAATATTTGTGTTAAACATTTCAATTATTGAAAACTAATGTTGCAATTAAAAATAAAATAAAATATTATAGTTAAAATCAAATTGCTTAAAATGCTTGTATGAATTAAATAGTTTCAACTTGGAAATATTTATGAAAATACGCATAATAAACGGAAGTTAGATAATTATTCATATTAAGTACATTTACATGGAGTTTTTCTTTTAATGAAGACTTTGTCTGATAGGGCAAAACTTGATTGCATTATGGGGCATTTTTAGGGTAAACATTTACACAAGAAGATTTTCTACAATATTTTTAGGTTTGGTGTGAGATAAAAAATTAATTTGTTCTTGTTCTTAATAACTGCTACTTTCTCTTTTATTTAATATCATACAATTTTGCACTCGTTACTTTTATGATAAAAGGAGTAACTCTGTAGAAAATTATAAGAATCGGTCCATGATTTCTCCTAGCCCCCATACAAATATCTTCCCGAAATATGGTTCTATGGTCTATAAATGCCTACAGAATAGGAATATCCATAGAAAATTCAGCAAAAATATGTTTCGTGATAAAAAAATTATATTACAAAATTTTTCGTGGATCGGCCCATATTTGACCATAGCCCCCATATAAAGTACACTTCCGAAAATCTCTTAAATAAGCATAAATGTCTTATAAATGTACCAAAATCGCTGTACCTCATTCTATGAAGATCGGCCGATAATTAGTTATAGCTCCCATATAAGGACCACTTCCGAAAAACACAATAACCTACATAAATATCTAAAAAATATCAATATCAAAACAAAATTTATATTAAGAAATCATACTACAGGATTTTGTGAATATCGGTCCATATTTGACCATAACTCCCATATAAGGTCCACTTCCAAAAATCAGTTAAGTACTCATAAATCTCTTATAAATACCTTTATCATGCTAAAATTGACAAAAATAATAGCCATATACATAGATATCACTATACCAAATTTTATGCAGATTGTCCGATAATTGGTCATAGCTCTCCTATAAGGCCCATTTCCGAAAATGATATTAATCTTAAAAAATATTTAAAACATATCGATATCAAAGTGAAATTACGCACAGATCAGTAATTTGTATCCAGTAATCATATTTCTGAATTTTTTGAATATCGGTCCATATTTAACCATAGCTCCCATATAAGGTCCACTCCCGAAAATCACTAAAATCCTCATAAATTTGTTACAAATATAGTTGAAATCAGGTTGAAATTCGAAACAAATTTATTCAATATATACAAAAATCGATGTACCACATTTTATGATGATAGGCCCATAATTGATCATAGCCTCCACATAAGAACCACTTCAGAAAACACATTAACCTGCACAAATATCAAAAAAAAAACCTATACTGAACCAAAATTTTACACCGACCAGTAATTTGTATCCAAGATTCGTAGTACAAGATTTTTTAAATATTGGTCCATAATTCGGCATATCTCCCATACAAGGTCTACTCGTGTTAATAGCGTTGTTTATATGAAATTCTACAAAAATAGCCCTCAAATACTTAGGACCATAATAGGTACTATTTTGGTTTAATATATGGATGCTATGCCATATATTAAACCAAAATAGTACACAGATCAGTAATTTGTATTCAAAAATCATAATACTGAATTTTGTGAATATTGGTCCATAATTTGCCACAGCTCTCATATAAATACATAAAAATCACATTAAAATATTTTATGACAATCGACTCATAATAGGTCATAGCTCCCACATAATTCCCACAACAAAATATTTTGAAATTTGTCTAAATATATTTGGATACTCTTTTTTATACTCTGTTTCATCACTTGAGGTTAAAAGGGAAAAATGTTGATCCAAACGTATTAACTAATTATTAAGTATGTATGTATATAAATTGTTAAATTTCATACATTCTAATAGGAATTTCAGTTATAAATTGCTGAATTATATACAGGTAGGCCTCCATTTACGCGGTTTGTTGGGCCCAAAAAAGTAGCGTGTAAATCAAATTCACGTAAAACGAGGTTCTAATTTATAACGAAATGCTTTTGTGGGACCAGTAATTTTTTATTTCGCTTAAAACAATACATCAGTCACATAACAAAAAAGAAATTGGGACCTAAAAATCGCGTTAAATAGAAAACACATATGTACATTAGAGTTAATTTCAAAAATTTGATTTGCGGGTATCATCATTTTTCTGAAGGTTTTTGCGTAAATAAAAATAATGGCTTCATTTTTTTTGGAAAATGTTCACTCCTTGTGGTGGTTCAACGCACCTAAAGGCGCGCATTTTGAGCACATTTTTCTGTAGAGCAAAAACTGTTGAATATATGGCAAATCTGATTTCACCAGTCGATTCTGCATCAGAAATTAATACAATTGAGGTTTTTTGAATCCTTAAAAATAGTTCAAAAAACCCACAACAGGGGGCGCAAATCTGAGAAAAAAAATAAAAAAATGGATTTTAGTTTTTTCAAACATGCACGATGAAAAGCCATTTTAAGTTTAGCAAAACGTCACCAATATTTCCTTTCTATCACTAACCATTTAAAAGTTATGAGGCTTCAAAGTTATTTATTTAACAAGAAAATAATAACTGGTAAAAAAAATTTAGAAATTTTTTTATTAGTTTGCTTTAACAAAACATTTTTAAAGCAACATAACTTTTTAACGAGTTGTGATAGAAAGGCAATATTGGTACCGTTTTGATAAGCTTAAAATGCCTTTTGATCGTGCATGTTTAAAAAATCTAAAATTCTTTATTTTATTTTTTTTCTCAGATTTGCGCCCCCTGTTGTGGGTTTTAGGAACTGCTTTTAAGGATTCAAAAAATATCAATTGTATTAATTTTTGATGCAGAATCGACTGGTGAAATCAGATTTGCAATATAATCAACCGTTTTTGCTCTACAGAAAAATTTGCTCAAAATCCGCGTCTTTAGGTGTGTTGAACCACCACAAGGAGTGAAAATTTTCCAAAAAAAAGGAAGCCATTATTTTTATTTACGCAAAACCTTCAGAAAAATAATGATACCCGAAAAACAAATGAAGTGACCTGGTCACAAACGAACTCTAATGTACATACTAGGGTATTCATTCGACTAATGATCGTTCGATTAATCGAATAACTTCTTACGAATAATTATTCGAACAATTTAAAAATGACCATTTTCGAATAACGAATAATTCGAACAATTTTATTTAGAATAATCGAATAAAACGAATAAATGTTCATATATATTTAAATTTATTAAATTGCTTAAAATTTTTCATAATTTTAAATTTAAATAAGTAATAATGACTCACAAAAATTGTATTGTTTCTGAAATTCGACAACTAACTAAAGACAAAGGGACTTTCGATCACTGTAGATGAGTGTTCCGATAGCTCCTTCTATAAATATATACATATATATTACTACAAGAAGTTACAATTCTAAAAACAAATCTTTCAAAATTGTTAACTTATTACTTGAACCAATGAAAATAAAAGGTACGAAATAAAATATTTGTAATTTAGCTGGCGAAATAGTAGAAGAATTGAAATTAATAATCAAAATTATAACTTAGATTAAAGAGGAGTTGAATGTGATTTTGAAACGGTCGTCGAAAGTGATATTGAGGATGACATTTATAATGATTTCATTGAAATAGATGAAAGCCATGATCTTAAAATATATGTATATAAGTGATGTTATTAACCGCGAACGTAAGTGTTGCAAAATATTTAATAAATCGAATGATAAACACAAATATTGCAAACTAACGTTTTGTTGCAAGAAAAACATGGAGTTCGTCTTACACATAATTTTGAACATCGTTGAACAGCTTTGTCTAATATGGTAATAAACTTTTTGCGTATTTATAAATGCGTCAATCATACACTCTCTGACTTCAAATTAGTGATGTTCACTGACAATGATATCAAACTTTGGACAGATTTCCTTTATTGTGTAATTCCCCAAGACCACTTTATTAAGCAAAGATTCGGTAACGTTGACAGAGCTTGAGGGTATAATACAAATTGTTAATAATTTAGAAATAGTGAATAATTAATTTACTAAAGAATTAGTTACACAATTTAAAACCCGAATTAATGAACGACAAAAAAAAAGTTCTTAATACGTTTATATTGTATTTGAATTCAGGATCATGTCCAATTAGGTCAAATTTTTTAAAGCATAGCTCCAAAACGGAAACTAAAGGGTTTGCTAGTCAATTATTTTGTAGATTGTTCGGTAGTTAATCTGATCAGAATATTTCTGTTGAAAATTTAATGATGGACTCTGTTTTAGAATGTTTTTTATCATTATCAATACTTGAATTGATAACTTTTACGTTATTTTTTGTTTTTCTTTAACAATAAAATATTAAAAAACCGAGATCAAAACTTCATTCTTTACTTTATTAAAAAAATTTAAATTATTCGAATAATTCGATTAATTTTAAACGTGTGATCGAATTATTCGAACAAGTTAATATCTCTTATTCGAATTATTCGTTTTATTCGAACAAGAGAAAAATCGAATAATTCGAATACCCTAGTACATACATATCGTCACCTTAAATGAAAGCGGACATAACTACACAAAATAAAACATTCCCACGACAGCCGGTTCTACGCACCGGAATGACCCGAGTTCACTCGGCCAAGGGCTGTCAACTCAGCAAACACTGCTGCTACAACAACAACACAAAAATTCAAAATCGAGTTTTTGATTGATTGAACAATTGCCAAGAATACTTTATTATTACTAGCTGATCCGGCAAACGTTGTTCTGCCATACAAATTATTTCTAGTGAATATTTTGGTTGTTAAATAAAAAATAGCGAATGTATTCTAAGTGAAGTTGGCATTATAGGTATTTTTGATGCCAAATGAAGAGAAATACAAACAACATTTTTTGGCGAAAAATATGTTAAAAAATGGGTGGATAGGGACATCCTAATGTCCTAGCGGTATGATATATAATATTATCGTACCTACCAAAAATATATACAAAATTTCATAAAAATAGTTAAATATTGATAATGGATATTGCTCATACAAAATACTAAAATATCGGCTAAAAAACGGGTGGGTGAGGGTCGGTTCATGAAAATTTGGGGTTATAGGTATTTTTTAATGCCAAATAAATAAAATGCGAAAAAAAGCTTTTGTCCAAAAAATAGTAAAAATAAATTCTGGATAGGGTCACCCTAATGACCTAGCGGTATGAAATATACTTTACGACCTATTCTCATACCTACCACACATACATACAAAATTTCATAAAAATCGGTTGAGCCGTTTCGGAGGAGTTCAAACACTAACATTGTGACACGAGATTTTTATATATTAATATTGATTTTATAACGTATCCTGCAAAAACAATAAAAATGTAGTTACGTCCGTTTGCATTTAAGGCGACGATATATACTTTAAGTAAACTTATTTTATTTGTACTTTTAAAAACATACTTAAAACAAAAGTAAAGTAAAAGAACTCAACTAAAAAAAAATATTTCTTATCGAAAATTAAGGAAAAAATATCAATTAAAAAAACAAAGTATTCCAATACATTAACATAACAAACAATTTATAAAAATTAACGAAGTTTTCAAACAAGAAATCTGTTATTCGCTTGTGTTATTTTCGTTATATAAAAATCGTTATATAAAAATCGCGTAAAAAAAGTCGCGTATTTGAAAAAATGGTTGCTAATTTGAGTTCGCGTAATATCGAATTCGCGTAAATAAAGTACCGCGTAAATGGAGGCTTACCTGTACAATTTTTTTGTACATTTGAAATAAAATATCTTCTGCGTAAACTAGTCTTTCTAACAATTGTTGTATTATTTCAGTTGTTATACCATCATATTTAGGTGGAGGGTATTTAAGATTCGGCACGGCCCAATTTTATTTTGTTTGTGGTAGATTTTAAAATATAGAACAGAGTTTCAATTTTTGGTATTGAAAATAGAACAAAATTTGAATAAAATCAAATTTAAACATTTTTATATAACTGTGTGTGTCTGGTGAAAATTAAGAAGGCACACATGTACATTTTTGTTACTAACACATGTTTAGAGTTAGGTACTGCTGTCAAAGATTCGGACTACTTGTTATAATTTGAGCCTAACTATAAAAAAAATGTAAAGTTAATTTTTGTTATTTTTTTCGTACCATAAGAAATATTTTAAAAAAAGCTTTCAAATCTTTTTCCAGCACATACATTCAAATAAATGAAAATATTTTTCAATGAATGTAAATAAAAAAAGAAATTTCAAAAAACATAAAAACACAAAATATACATAAAAGTTCAAAACAAAAAAAAGTACCAGAAAAAAACGTGTGGCCTATTTATATATAAGATTTGAAATTTTTTTATGGTACGAAATTTAAAATAATAGTCAACTTTATGTACTTAAAATCGACTTTAAGACTTTTGTAGTTAGGCTGAACAATTTTTATATTCAAATTTTTAAATGATTTACATAATAGCGTTAACGGTATTTATGATTATATCGGCAACGATAATTGCAGTTATTTTGGTAACGGTAACTTAGAGTTAACGGTATACAGACTGAAAAGGTATTTTAGGGGTAACGGTATCGTAGCGGTAAATGTAGCCAACCTTACTTATTTTACTGAATTTTTTCAACATTTCAGGAAGCTAAATATTATGAGAAGTAAAAACGATGCGTTTTTTGCTGAGTTAGTACGAGTATTAGTAGACAAAAAGCAATAATGAAATTTTGAGTTGGATCTAAAAACACATATAAATATAATTTATAGTAGTATAGAATCATATTTTCTAGTATATTTACATTTTCGGGTGCCTTTAGTTGTCCACTTGGTGTTAAATAAGTAGTTAGTCGTTTATCGATAGTATTAAATTGGTAAAAAAAATACTAAAATTTTATTTAAGCTGTTAATTTATTGCATTGTTGTATTAGCCGGTAATTGGTCTAATTTGTACGTTGGTTTATTTTCAGCTAACAAAGTGTTACAATTGTACATAAATAAAAGAAGCAACAATTTAGGTATTATTTTAGTTTTACTAACTAACACTTTGAAAGTGTTCAAATGCTTAAGTATGATTATTGGAAATATGAAATAAATATTGAAAATTAAACATACGTATGTATGTATGTACATTTAAAAGGTATAATTTATGTTGTTTTAACATTGAATATTAACATATATTTATTATAAATAAATATCTATACAATAGTAAAAATTTAAATGAATTTTTAGAAAAAATATTTGTTATTTATTTAAGACAATTATTAAACATTTAAACGGTAATTAAATGTTTATCTTTTAATAATGAATAAACAAATGTTTTTTTTATGATAAATTTTATGATTGTTATTATTTTCGCTTAATTAAAGTGGGTACTTTAGCAAGTGACATCATTTATATTTAATAAAATACTTTGCAAATAAAAACCCAAAGGCTAATTCTAATTTTGAGAAGAAAAAAATGTAAACTTTAGAACTTTAAATTTAATACATTAAAAATTATAAAAATTTATTCAGCGTAACGAAATGTCCATTAATTATGACTTATTTAAGGCAATAATAGTATGTTATTTTCATTTCATTTTAAATCTTAAATTACCTGTAAACAAAAGGTCCCACCTCTTGCAATTTTGGTTTTTCACCCTGTAAAAAACCATCTGGATTTGTGACATTGTATATGTAGACCTTGGTTAAACGTATCACACCGGGTCTCTGCCAATAATGATAACTTAATGTATCATTCCACAGCCTTAAATTCTGAAATAATAGAAAATGTTCTAAATAAATGTTGGGTACTCATGGAATAAGAAGGTTTTAAGCATAGGGTACAACTAGAGGCGCAACTGAGAGTAAGCTGAGAGTAAAATAAATACTCTCTTCACACGTACTTGTGATATCTGAATTCAACATACTTGTGAGAATATTAAACACATAAAAATACTTGAAATTTTAACTTCGATATTCCGATTAAATAGAGACCGAACCACTTTATTACACTTCTGCACAATATTTGGCAATTTTTTTGAATACTTTGCAGGACACTTTTATTTCCAAAACACATAAATTTTGTTCAAATGAAAAAAAATATTTTTTATTAATTTTTGACACTTAATTTTATTTGTGGTGGAATTTAATTTATAGACAAGAGTTTCAATTTTTGACATTGAAAATAGAAGAAAATTTAAATAAATTAAAATTTAAACATTTTTATACAACTCTGTGTGTCTGGTGAAAATTAAAAAGGCACCAATACAATATCAAAACTATGTACTAATACATTCTCACGACTTAGGTTTTTGACAACAGACTTAGGTTTTCTCCCTCTCAGTAACGCTTCTATGGATATATTATTCTATGGTTTTAAGGTTTTTGAAATTCTTATAAATTTCAATAATTTTTAAAATATTTCTGTATGTTGCTCTTGACGTTGAAACTTCATAAAGTTTGAGACTGGAAAAGTTTGAATATCTGTAATCAGTATCAATTTAAAATTTATCTTTCACTGAAAGAAGCTTCATCAACAAATAGCTGCTATTGCTATTCCGTACAACCAAAGAATCGAAGCGAAACTTCGTAAACTAGGTTCGCGAAATCGCATAATTCTCTAACAAAAATGTTCGTAAAATTATTGAGAATTCCAAAAAATATGAGAGGTCAAATAATCGAATAATTCTCGATAATTTTTGAAAGGTATTTTTAAAAAATTGTTCAATTAACGAATCTTTGTAATATAAAAAAATACAGATATTGTTAATGATTTATTGTTGACATTGTTCTCGAACCTTCGAGAATAAAAGGTTTTGCTAACACAAACTGAATTATTCGTTAGGTCCTCTTGAAAGGGTAACATTTTTCCCATTAAGAAATTGCATGAATGTTGAAACTAGAAAAATTCAGCAATTCTTATGTCCGTAATTTCAACAAATAGATATCCACGATGTAAAATAACCAGCAGATAAATTTATCTAAAAGGTAGCTTGCCATTGATTTTAAATCAATATCTTCGGGTAAAAATTACCAAATATTTTTACTCCATAAGTAACTAAGCACTGATAGATACATATCTATTTGTGGAAATTACAGGCCTTAGTCTGCATGTAAGATCAGATATTTTTCAATCCGTGTTAGTAGTAAAGTTATAGCATATTTTATAATCAGCATTATCCTTACCTTTAATATAAAATAATCCAGCCATGGTATGGTGGTTAAAAGTATTCCTAAAATTAATGTAATTATACCAAAAATTATCACAGCTAGTTTATCTGTAAAGAAATAAGAAATAGAAAATTAAATAAACATTGTCTTTATTATAAATATAATTTAATGTATGTAATATAAAAAATTAGGAAAATGCTTAGAACTTGTTCCAAAATCCCTAGTTTTTAGAACGACTATAAAAAGAACCACTTCATAGAACTAAAAATTTTGTTGATTAAAAAAATTAAAAAAAATAATAATTGAACAAAACTTCAATATAAAATCATGTTCCTTAATAACGATGAACAAAATGTAATTGAGTTAGGTAAAAACAGAAATATTGTGGCATTTAAAAAAAATACATGGATTCTTCTTAAAATCCTTTTTAAGTAGATTGATCTTGAGCATTTCTAAAAACTAATGCTTTAAACGTTATATAATGGTTCTCAGAACTAGATCCAAGACAATTTCGAATAAAAAACAATGATCGAAGAACTAGTTATTGAACTGTTGTGTTAGTTATATAACGGTTCCGCAGAACTAGTTTCCAGGGTGACAATTTTAAACAAAAATCATTGGTTAGAGAACTGGTTCCAGAACCGTTACCAGGAACGCATACTTGCTTCGTAAGGATTCCATAGAACATAGTTCCGAAGGTGATAATTTCAAACACAAAACATTAGTCGCAGAACTAGTTGTAGATGTAATACAGTTTTTACTGTGAAGTTTAGGCCCTAATTTTGTAAATCACGTCACCAAAGTGATATTTATATGGAAAACAAAAACAAAACCTAGCAAATGTGCCAAGTCCCCATTCAAGACTTAAACTCGACTATACTCTGATACAACCATTGCCTTTCATAATTTGAAATTTTTTTATATAAAACAAAAACAAATTTTTAAAATTTTTGAAATTTTGTTTTTGCTTTCCATATAAATATCACTTTGTGACGTGATTTACAAAATTATGGCCTTAATTTTGTTACTTAGGTAATCGATTGGAAATTTTCATTGTTTTACAAATTTTTTATCGTTTTGAATTTAACAGGAATCAAAAATACATTAAAAAAATAATAAAAATTACTATTTTAATAAAATACAAAAAATTTGTTTAAAGTTCAGGAGTTTTGTTTTGGAGTTAAGTGAACTGATGAATCGATTTGAACTAGTTTCAACAACACTCAACTGTGGTTCAAATTTCCTTGATTTATATTCAAAATTTGCAACTATAGTTTGATTTGAGCACTTTTAGTAATTTAGGTTATAAAGAAAGAAATAAATCAACAAGTTCCAAGCTGATATGCCGAATTTTATAAAACTTTACATGGTTGTATCAGAGTATAGTCGAGTTTAAGTCTTGAATGGGGACTTGGCACATTTGCTAGGTTCGAATTCAAGACTTAATATTGGATTTTTTAAAATGTTTAACTTTTATTTTGAAACAGTTGTACAATATTTATTCGATCACCAATTTCGGATACTATGTTCTAAGGTAAAGCGTATCCCAGAGAGAGCGTTCTGCATCGATCGAAACAAATAGTATTCGGGCGGGGCAGGTTCTGGACTACCACTTTATTCTAAAAACTTTTTAACAGGTATTGCAACATGTGGCCGAGCGTTTCATGATGGAATATTACGGTTTCATGTCTGGCCGCGTATTCTGGTCGTTTTACGGCAAATGCACGCTTCAAACGAATCAGTAGCGGCACAGGTTACATGTGATGGTCTGGCCAGATTTTAGCTGCTCATAATAGATATAACCCTTTCGCTCCCACCAAACACAGAGCATTGCCTTTGCGCCATGGATATTTGGCTATGGTGTCAATTCGGGTGGTTGGCCACATACGATATGGATCCATTTTTCATCGCAAGTAAAGCTTCGGTGCAAAAATCATTTTCTTTTATAGCGTTCAAATATCATTTCGGAAAATGCTATAAATTTTGCGATTGGCCCCTAATGTCAGTTTTGTTTTGACATTTGTGTAGTAAACACATGCGAAATACACGTTAATAAACAATGTTACGCTACACTGCTTCAGAACGCGGAATATTGCTGACTATTTATTTGACCAATAATCGGTCGGTGACTTTGGCACTACGTGAATTTCATCGCAGATTTCCTGGCCGTCCAACGTGTACGTAAATAAGCAAAATTTACGCTTCTGGGGCACTGAAAATCCGCGTGTAACCCACGAAGAGCCATTACACCCGCTCAAAGTCACTGTATGGTGTGCTGTTTTCGCTGGAGGAGTCATCGGACCTTTTTTCTTCGAAGACGTCGCGGGCCAAACGGTTACTGTGAATGGTGAGCGCTACAGAGCAATGATCAACGAGTTCTTTTTGCCGCAACTTGATGAATTGGGATTGGAAAACCTAGGCGATCTTTGTCTTACGTGACAGATATATACCCTTCCAAATGACTTATAAGAGGAGTTTTCAATGGAAATTCCGCCAAATTTAGAACACCGAAATCCAGGGAATCCAGGAAGAAAGATTTAACAAATAGACCAATAACAAGTTCATTATTCAAAACATTCCAAAAACATGTGAATGTTCACGGCTGTTACAGAATTCAATTCCGATCGAAAGTGGAATTATTTTAGGATTAATAGAATTAATTGGAATCTAACGAAGGTAGAACATGAGCATAATATTTTACAGTTATATAAAAGATAATAAATAAGTCACTATTCGACTACTTCTAAGTAATTTTGTCATTGAAAATTAAGTTATTGAATAACTGCTAGACATTACCAAGTTTTTAGTATAAAATTGAGAGAAAAAATTTGTCAAAGGGAAATTATTTTTGAATCCATTGTAAAAAGAACATGTAAAAGCAATCAACATTTAATAAAAAACAGAGTTCAAAAGTCCTATTATTTAACGTTTATTTTTAAAAAGAAATATTTTTTTTTGTAAAATGAACAATCTTTCTTGTTTTTAATTGCTGCAATTGAGTTCCAATTTATCACAATTTTTAAGAACTTTGTTTAAATTTGTTCGTACATGACATTGAAATTGATCACGTAGATTTAAAAGATTCATGACTTTTAAACACATTAGCGGGTCACAGACTGTGACTTTTTTGGTGAGACATAAGAAACCATAAATTTATTTGAAATTTTAACTCTTATCTTATAAGTTACATACCATTTAAAAAATATTTAATAGAATTTTTAGTGACTGAAATACTAGTAAATAAAATCAAAGACTTTTCACATGTTTGACATTCAAACAGATCCGTATTGATAATATTTTTAAAATAAAATTCATTTTTATCCCGTAATAGATTTTGATTGTTTTGATTTTTTAATAAATTTCTGAAAAACGAACGCATTTTTCTTGCCTTAACACTATAGCAATTTTAAATTATTGATCATGTTTTTGAATTTCATTGATTTTTATAATCCATTATTAGTTATCAATTTATTTATTTATTAAATTATTGATTATATTATTTATTAACATGCCACTTTATTTTGTATGGCTTATTTGCAATAATTTTCTTTAATTTTAAATATCCGCATTAAATATTCACAGTTGTATTCAAAACACTTTTAAAATTAAACTGTTTATTGTAGATAAACTTGTAAAAAAAACTGTAGTTTTGTTTTGTTGTTTGCAAAAGTTCAAGACGTTCAGCGAATTTTTGAGGTCAGCACTTTATTGAAATGTCTTCAGAAGTGCAAATGTGTTAAACTGTTTTTAGCTGTCATCATCAGAATAGTGCAAAAGAAGAAAATGAATTAGAACACAAATTAAAAAATGCATAAGTATTATTATGTTTTACTATATAAAAACTTATGTATAGTGGAGTTGTTAAATTATAAAGTAGTCGGGTTTTTCATTCATTGAAACATTTTCAAATGTTAATAATAACACAGTGCAACAGTGAAAAAAACACACGATCATGTCTATATAGGTTCGACTCTACTACCAAAGGGTAGTAAAACCCTATACTCAGTTTGTCCATTTTGGTGACCGATTTTTTTTTATGGGCCCCCAAAGTTTCTGAAAATCAGTTGGGCCTCTAAAAAAGGTGTCATCAGTTTTTGGTTAACAGTTAATTCAGACCTTGTGATACGGCTTAACTTTATATGGCAATAATATAGCTAAGATTCCTCCAAATAAATTTTGTTACAATTTTTTTCCAAAAACTAGCTTTTTCGTGCACTTTTGTTGAAAAAATATAGGAAGAAAATTTTTTTTTCCTTTTTTTTTACAACATTTAACAAAGTTGTAGCTACGGTAAAGCTGAACAACTCTTGAGAACATATCAATGCATTCTAAACGTGTCTAGTCACTGTAAATAGCACATAAAGATCACTTTGTACCTTAACAATTTTCGTTTTTACTATTTTTTACGCTAAAACAAAGATTTTTTGTTAAAATAGTATGATCAAGTCCACACTTCTATGTTGTGCTGTATTATTTACTCGGCTGAGGTGTTCGGAATGGGGATCAGTGAGTGGACCCTCAATGTCACACATTTAAAAAAAAAATCGCCAAAAAGCCATTTATGATCCGAATGAGGTGAAATTTAAAATGTAGATAGTCCTTGATAAGGTCTATAAAAATATGCTTTTAAATGTAGGTATCTCTTTTAGTTCAAGAGATATTTAAGTTTAATTTTGCTCGATCTTTTTTTTGTATTTTATATATGATGGGCCTACGAAATGTCGAAATTTGAATCGCCCTATCCAAATTTGGCCAATTTTGAAACAAAATTTTAGGTTTGAGTAAAAAATTCTAAAAACGCAAAGCACTGATCCTCAAAAGCTCGTCATATTTGTATAGCTCTATATATTGTTTATATACATATAAAACGTTTTTACTAGCATACTCTAAATAACGCCAAAGTGGGCTATTTTCTAAAAAAAAACTCAGTTTTTCGAACACATTTTCCCCGTTTTAGGAATTTCGATATTTGAAAACAAAGAATGGCAACATTAGTGATGCCATTGACTTAAGAACATTTAGATCTATATTACTTCCAAATTTTATTGTGATGTCTGTAACTGTTCAAATTTTACATTAATTCAAAATTTTAATTTTTCTTCGTTATTCCAGCACAATAGCGAAGTATACACTCGAACATACATTTTTAACAAAAAATTTTAGTTTTAGAGTCAAAAAATAGTAAAAAACTAAAATTTTTAAGCTACAAAGTGATTTTTGACAGCTATTTAGAATGCCTAGATATGTTCGGATTGCATTGATATGTTCACAAGAGTTATTCACATTTACCGTAGCTACAACTTTGCAAAATATTGTTATTGAAAAATTTGGAGTCCCTGGAAGTTATTCTAAAAAAAGTAAAAAAACTATTTTTCTTCCTATATTTTTTCTACAAAAGTGCACGAGAAAGCTATTTTTTGTTTGGCGGACTCTTAGCTATATTATTGCCATATAAAGTTAAGCCGTATCACAAAGTCTGAATTAGCTGTTAACCAAAAACTGATGACACCTTTATTAGAGGCCCCACTGATTTTCAGAAACTTTGGGGGCCCATAAAAAAAAATCGGTCACCAAAATGGACAAACTGAGTATAGGGTTTTACTACCCTTTGGTAGTAGAGTCGAACCTATACTGTCATGATCTTGTGTTTTTCCAAAAGTCTTCATTTGTTGCATACTGTAATATGACATTACCAGTAAAGTAATGTAAAATAACATTGCAACAAAAATATGGGGGCTATGGTCAAATATGGGCCGATCCACAAAAAATTTAGTGTTGTGATTTCTTTTAGCACGAAACTTATTTTTGCTGAATTTTGTATGGATACTGGAAGAATCCATACAATAGAAATTTGTATGGGGGCTAGGAGAAATCATGAACCGATTCTTATAATTTTCACCAGAGTTAGTCCTTTTATTGTAAAAATAACGTGTGTAAAGTTTCATGGTATTATCTGCAATATATTTACACAAATAACCAAAAATATGTGAAAATTGTCAGTTTTTTTTTAGGTTGTCTCACATTTTAGTTCATATCTCTGGTTCTACTAAACCGATTTTGCTGATTTTCAATACCAAACTGCTTAGGACAACAATAAACACATTTTTTCCAAGTCTACCAATTTTGTTTGTGTATTTTGGAGGTGAGCGTGTTTTACACAGACGGACAGACAGACGGACATGGCTGAATCGACTTAGAATTTCATAAGGATCAATAATATATATACTTTGTTGGGTCTCAGATTTATATTTCTCAATGTTACACACGGAATGACAAACTTATATATACCCTCATTCACCACTTGTGGTGTTGGAGGGTATAAAAAGAGGGAAATAAATCTGTAGCTTCTAAACGGTTAGTCTGGTTTGAATGAAATTCCACATTCGCAAAGAGGAAGTGTGTTCATGAAGTTCGATATTACCACGACATCTATATTTATATTGTTACGAAATTGCATTATCAATTTGAATTTAACGGCTGCTTGCAACATTCATCATGTTTATCAACACTTCCACCGGTAGAAACTTGTACATATAAACACTGTCGCTAGCAAGCTGTTATTAACATTGTTTATAAGTATGGCAACATTGACTGTTCAGCTGTTTTAAAAGCTCTGGGTGATCATTACAGAAATAGATAATACTAGAGTTTGCTGGTAGATGACGCTGTGTATATAAATAGTAACATCTGCTGAGGAGCCTGTATATCGAAGCACTGCTTGACTATTTAAATTGTTATTGTGTAAACTAAAATAAATAAAGAGTTGCTACAATTTTTACCACTTGTCGCTTTTTTTGCAATTTAAGAATCCGATTTATTTAAAGGAAATAAACCACCGTTTTTAAAAGGTAAAAGTGTAACAAGTTTTAAATCTCTAAACTCCTTTTGAAGCAAAATTTGCTGATAGAGAAATAAAGAAAGTGGGTGAACTGAAAAAATAAATCTGTAACGATTTTAAGAAAATTTCCCTTGGCTTAAATTTATCAATAGCTCCTTTATAGCCATGGGAAATCGGGCTATCCATTTAGAAGTTACAGATATATTTCCACTTTTTTCAATTAACCCACTGTGTGTCGGGTGAAGTTTATCGACAAAATTTGTATGAAAACCACACAATTTTTAATATTCAGGCCATTAATATGGTATTTATATAAGAAACTCGCAAGAAACTTTTTGTCGGGACCAAATATTGTCAGTTCATGTATGAAAATAAATATATAAATATGTAATAATGTAAAGTAAAAAATAGCAAAATATCAACAAAATATGCGAAAATATTCTGACCAAAACTGATATTGATGGACACTAAAGCATTTTGTACGAAGTTTAGAGACTAGCATATCTTTCTATTACTGGTTCAATGAGTTCCACTCCTCAGGCCAGTCTGGAGACGATGCTGGACAAAACTCCTCTTGATATCTACATCATATCTATCTATGTTAAGTCAGTTATATTTAATACTCAAAGAGTCAAGAGTAATGAAATATGACCGTATTGATGAGCAGTGTATGACAGCACTGCTCTCCAAAAATCTGGCTGGCCAGTTTTTTTGACAGAAAACGAATTCAGAATTGCAACACGAGATGACTGAGCTGCCAACTCTTTTCCTCGAGGTGACGTGATTTTAATATACGCTGCACAGTGGGGCAGAATCAACATTTTTTGGAAATAAATCTGTCATTTTTAAACGTGAGCGTAGCCACGTAGTATTTGAGTTCAAGGTATTTGATTGGGCCCTACAAATGCTATTGCTCCAAGTAAATACTTTGGGGATAAATAGAGAACACATCAAGGTTTCCAAAACTGCTTTATTTTTTCTGGGATTTTAGAACATGTGGACCAAAGCTGAAAATAGATCAAATTTGAAAAATAGGACAAGTTTTCTATAACAAAATCTTTTCCGTAAAGATACCCTACAGAAAAACATAAAATTGTTATATATTCTTAAAGAATTTTTTAAAAAAGAGTTAAGTCACCTTTTCGGCCAAAAAACAGCAAAAATCTACTATTTTTAGAATTTTTATATTGAAAATCGTGTATTTTTGGAGCCATAATTGATATTGCTCTGAAATCTTTTGTATACTAATGTTAATTTAGTTGTCTAACTACGCAGAAAAAAATGACAAAAGTTATTAAGTAATTAATAAAAATTGTTAACATTTGTTTAAATTTTGTAACCATTTTTTTAATTAACTTATTTGTAAATTATAGTATTGACAATTTCTTGTAGTTATCTATTAACTATTTTATTTGTTAAAAATTATTTTGTATATTACATCCAAAAAGGAAAAAAATTAAAATAATTTTGTGTCAAAAATAAAAAACGAAAAATTACATTGTACATTTTTAATAATAAATTGAATATAATGATTAGTATTGATAAATATTGACGAATTGTTCAAGACAGATGAAAAGGTATGATTAAAATTTAAGATAATCATCATATTGTAAAGAACGGTTAAAGAATTATTCTTTTTTAATAGGGTTCAGGAGTCTAATGGAGTATAACGTTACTTCCTGATACTCCATCCGGCTGTTTAAAGTCGTCTATATAAGTGGATATGCAAGATTCAATCGAACAAACATTTCCAACCAAATGCAAAAGCAATACCTGATGTGCATGGAAGTAATTGTCCATCGATGTACTAATATATAGTTGAACATGTTAACCATAACAATATCAACATATACCCAAACTAAAAGCTAAACCGTCCACCATTTTTATTTAAAAGAACTCCATCAATACCACTTTTAGACGCTATAAGTCAATTCCTTTTTATAATTCTTAATAAAATCCAATTAAAAGAATCCTTTTATTGTTTTTTTCTTTGTAAGGTCAATAAATTTATTTTTTAAGGGTAAATCCATTTGGAAAATGTAATTAACTACAAACAACAAAATTGTTTAATATGACGATTTAATTGTTAAAATGCAACAGTTTACTGTTAACTAATTAGTTGTTCAATAAGAAAAATATAAAATTGAAAAATATTGTTGAATGTTAACAATTTTGAGTAACAACAAAATTTGTTATATTTACAAAATCGGTTGTTGGTACCTTTTTAATTAAAAAAATAATTGTATTGACGAATTTGGTAATTAATATGACAATTGATTTGTCGTAATTTTTTTCTGTGTAACAAAATATTAGAGTCAAATTGTGAAAAATCCATGTTACCTACCTAAACTTTTTTTGAAAATCTCTATTTTTGGAGCAACTTAAAAATTTAAATGGAACTGTATACAACATATTCTTTAGGAACCTTCACATTTGAAATATTTAATAAGCTTAGCCAGCGTATTTTCAACAATTGTTTAATTAATCTTACAAGAATTTTGTAAAACCAAACGATGTCAAATAATATAGTTTAAGGTAAGGTTAGGTTGAGTAGAGGATAGCTGTGCGCTTTTAAGAAAATTGTTCTTCCCCAGCTGTATAAGACTATCAAAACTAAAGTCGTCAAGATCCTAGTTTCCTCAATATTGATTCATAGCGATTTCCTTTACGGAATCCTTTCCCTTGAAGTAATATCAATATTTTTCAAAGCGGACTTCAGTTTGTGAATTACTTTTCATTTGATCATGTATGTTAGTGTAAATTTATATTTTAATTTTTTCTTCTTTTCTTTTTTCAGTTTGAATCCTTAATATATTCCAAGTTTGGCATAGATTTAGGAGGTATTGACATATTTTTTCATATTTTTTTCCATATTATAATCACAATAAATCCCTGTGATGATCAAAAAATTCTGAAATTAGTTTAACAAAATTTTTAAAAATTGAGTTTTGAAACTGCCGTCAAAACTGGATCATATCTATGAATAGGTTAACGGTATTCTAGCTTTAATTTTAATATTTCTCAAAATATGATAATTTTGTTCATACATTTCTTGTTCTAGTGGCCTGGAATTTTTAATAATTTAAAAATTTTTTAACCAATTTTTGTCTTTTATATCTCATTACAACGATAATTTTGCACATATTTCGATTCTTTTATATTAAATTGCAAAAGTATTTATTTAATGGCAACATTTTTACAAAAACTGAAAAATAGCATTTTTTCCCCTTCTAAATGTTCTCACGAACTTTAACCATCTTGCGGCACGCTTATTTTTAACCGATCGAGCTCAAACTTTTGTAATTTTTTTTTATCCTAACCTCATAAAAACTGTCCTTCGTTTTTGAAACAGATGAGTTTTCAATATTTCCACCCAGATTATACTTGACAGCCTTTTAGAGGAGTAATAAAGTTTTTTCGACAGATATAAGTAAACCTTATGTTATTAAAAAAAGTCATAAATTAAAACGTTATGCTGAAAACCCTCTTTAAACATTTTGCTCATATTACAATCATGTTCCATCACACAATTATTTTAGGATTTTAAGCCCACCATGACAAAAAGCTTTTGTTATGATCGATCATATTTAAAGCTCTTTGTTACTTTTTGTTAACTCAACTTATAACTAATAAATAAATAAATAATTGTACTACATTAATTTGAGTGACGGTTTTTTATATTTTCGATATGGCCAATAAGCATTTAGGACACGATGATACTTCCAAATACATACAGAGTACATGCACAGACAGACAGACAGTAACGTGATTTAAGCATGTTGTTAACAAATTATATTTATCTAGGCTTTTTTTTAATAAAACAAAATGCGAGTATGGTTAATAAAAAAGCCCATAAATCATTACAAAGTAGTTTGTATACACATACAGAGTAATTGTTGCAACATTTATTTAGCACTTAAATAGTAGACTTATTAATTGAATAGTGTTTTAGATGTAGGAGTTTTGAAAATATATTAGAAATATGTATATAGAGTTTTGAAAATAGATTTATTGATTTTCAAAATTCACTTTAAGATGATAGAGAGTAATTTTAAAGGGGTTCAAGCATGTTTGAAAAGCATGATTCTGAATCATCATTCAGACCTCAAACTGAGGTTGCAATCCCGAATTTAGCTGAACAAAATTTTAAAAAAGTGTAACTTCAATATTTTTTAAAATAAATAACTATGTTTACTAGCTCTTTTACAATCCAAAATATTTGTTTTTCATATTTTTGTTTCAAAATTTATGCGCCACTTTATTAATTTATAAAAAGTAATATATCATATTTAAACATAAATATATAAGTAAGTAAATTTACTAAAAGTACACACGTACATTTTATATTTGTAACTCTATATGCCTGACATATAACGTGCAAACTGTTGCAACATGCAAACTTGCAACAACAAAGCTCTTAAATGATTTTTTTTTGTTGTTTATGAGTATTTAAAACTTGCGTTATTAATTTGTGTACTTTTAACTACAGCGACAACATAAATGTCATCTCAGCCAAACAACTTAACTTAACTCAACCAGCCAACCAATCAACAGCTATTGAAATTGACTGACGACAACAGAGCCACGGTTACATCCATCCATCCATCCAAGATTTCTTGTATGACAGTAAAACTCTTTGTTTTTCCAACATGCGATAAATATTAACAAAGTAACGATAAATGATTGAAAACATAAAAATTGCCTGGTGTTGATTATGAACATGACTGAAGATATAAATATTGTTTCCCTTGGCCTTGATAATTTGTTTAAAATGTTTTTTTTTTTTTAATTTTCAGTTCGAGCTTTTCTGCTTAAAACAACTTTCTCTCTTTCTTACTGGGCCATAAACAGTTTACCAGCAAGTGCATTTGCAAAACTGAAATATGAAACTAAATCATCATTACCACCACTTTTCAAGGTCAATGCTAAAATGTAGCTTATATTTTATGTTATTTTTACAAATTTAAAAACCGTATTTCAAACTGTTATAAAGAAATCATGCTATAACTGAAACAAGTACCATGCTAGGTAAATGTTAAAACCATAGATAAATTCACATAGATCGTGAACACTCCTGTCAAAGACCTAACTCAGTTGTCAAAAACCTAAGAAAGACCTAACTCAGTTATCAAAAACCTAAGAACACTCGTATGTGTGATTACTTTGAGTAATTTTTTTGTTTCAGTTTTTTTCGAGTTTCCGCTCTATGTTCTCTATGGTTTTAACCGTTGTTCTCTATTGTTGCTTTTGTTTTCACATAGTTTTTTTTACTAATACATTCTCACCACTTATGTTTTTGACAACTGAGTTAGGTCTTTGTCAGGAGAGTTTGCGCTCTATGTGTTTCTCTATCGTTAAAACCACAGATTGGAAACACTCCTGTCAAAGACCTAACTCAGTTGTCAAAAATCTAAGTATTATTAAAAAAAACTATGTGAAAACAAAAACCATACTCGTATGTGTGATTATTTTGAGCAATTTTTTTGTTTGAGTTTTTTTTTTTAGTTTTCGCTCTATATGTATTTCTCTATGGCTTAAACTCATAATTGAGTGTCACCAAGAAAAGAGGCCTGTCACATAATTTGAGGAGATATTGTTAATAAATTTTTTATATATTTGTCGAGGTCATCAAAAAGGTATTTTTTTGAGAGATTTCATTGTTGCAGTCAAATCTCTTTTCGCCGAGACATTTATTCAGGTTTGGAAACATGAAATCGGATTGCACCTCATACCCAAGTGATCATTCAAAATTGAGTCCACGGAGCCACTTAAGATGACTATGGCTTCCACAATCTCTAGCACTTTAAATCTCCGACCGGCCAACACCATATCCTGAATTTGTTCAATTGTTTCGGGTGTACAGACCTCATTTGGGTGTCCAGAACGTTCGGCATCTCCATTTTTACCATTGAAATCGATGGTGCAGAGTTCCCATAGTATTTATCAAGCTTAGCCTTTATTTGAGCGATGTTTTTTTTATAATAAATCTGTAACTTTTACAACCTTAATTCGATTTGAATGAAATCTGACATGTGCAAGGAAGAAGTGTTGTCGAGTTTAAGTTTTGAATTTTGATCATATGGCACTACCAGGGGTCCCCAAAGTAGGACACCTCGGGTATGTTCAATTTTTAAAACGATCCTATTTCTTTTATGTGTTCCGATTTCAAAAAAAATACACATAGCATTCAATTATCTCTTATAACTTGGAAGACATTCTAGAGTGTCCAAAAAACGCAAATTTAAAAAACCGAAAAAGCGTGTTTTTGAAAAAAACTTGTCTTTAAAAGAACGGTTAAATGGTTTCGGGTTTTGTCTTCAAAAAAACCGGTTAACCGTTTTATAATAAATTTTTATTTAATATGAAAAAGGTCTCCTTAAATTTATTATAATTTGTGGACGCTAATAGAAAATGTGTTAAGAATTGTGTACTAAATCTACGAAAATTTTGCATTTTTTAATTCTTAAGGCTCTATCTTTATGCAATTAATTAAAAAAAAATAAATTAATGGTATCAAAGTTTTTCATAAATATTTTTGAATGAGCTTTAAAAAATATATTTCATTAAAACCGATTAACCGGTTTGTCAAAAAACCGAAACCGCCGGTTGACCGGTTTTGGATACTCTAAGATATTCGCATTTGAAAATTAAATTTTTAACATTTCAACTACAGTTTTTTTATAACAGGGGGTCCAAATATTTCCCGATTTTCCCCATTTTTCCTTTATTGAATAAACAATAAATATATATGTATGTATGTCGAACAAAACAGAATTGTTCAAAAATCGTGTTATCTGTATTTGAATTCTCTAAAGAAATTCTAAGAAGGTGTATAAGGAATTTATACTATTTGAAAAGCTAACTTTACATTAAAACAAATTTGAAAATTGTTGATACCGAGGCGACCAGGTCCAGTCAAAAAACGTTTATTTTTTATGTAAAATTCAACTTTAGGGAAAAAATTCTCAAATTTTATTTTGTAAAAATTTCAAAATTATTATCTCAGTCAAATGGAATTGAGTATAAATATGTTACTAAATATATATATGTTACTAAATGCTTGTTTTAATTATTGGTTTATTCATTAAATTTCAACCAAAAAATGTAAATCAATTTTTTTGATTATATATATATATATTCCCTTCGATCTTATAAGGAGCATAGGGCCTCAACAAAGTTCTTCCAGTCAGATCTGTTCATCGCAATCATTTTTACTTCACTCCAGCTTTTATGCATTTTTCTAGCCTCGCTATCAATTTGCCTTCGCCATGTATGTGCTGGTCGGCCTCTTCTGCGACTCCCCTGAGGGTTCCATTCTATAGTACTCCTGGCAATATCGGATAATGGCTTACGGAGTGTGTGTCTAATCCAGTTCCACTTTCTTCTCTGTATTTCTACACACAACGGTATTTGACGTGTTTCAGCCCACAGAAGATTCGTAGAACTCTTCGGAGACATTTATTCACGAAAACTTGCAAAGTCTTAATATCTCGGGAGGCAGCGTTCCAAGTTTCACAGCCATATAATAGAGTTGATTTTACGTTGGTGTTGAAGATGTTGATTTTAACACGGCGTGATATTGAAGACGATTTCCATACCTTGCTGAGCTGACCAAAAGATTGTGTGGCTTTTTTTATTCGGCTTACAATGTCTTCACTAGATCCCCCAGTTCGATTTATAACAGCTCCGAGGTAACAGAATGTTTCAACTTCTTCTAATATTTCATTATTTATTAGAAAGGGGTTCAAGTTTTCTGAATTTATTCTCATAACTTTGGTCTTTTTTATATTAATTTTCAACCCGGCTTTCTCTGATATGTAGGTGAGACGCCTTAGTTGTGCGGCCATGTCAGTATAGCTATGCGAGAGAAGGCATATATCGTCTGCATATTCGAGGTCCTCCAGCCTTTCGTTCAGCCCCCATACGATCCCCCTGTTTCCCATCATTGCCTGGTGCATTAAATATTTGATAATTTTAAAATTTATTATCACCACGACTTTCTGATATGAAACAGCGGATGCAAACCCGTATCTTCTTAGCTGTGACTATTTTTCATTGTAAATCATATTAAGTAATTAATAAAACTCCATTATCAGATTTCAAATCATGGATTTTAGAACGTTTTTTGTCTCTCCTGTAATATTTCTGAAAAGGACTTTGTACACTAAGCTAACGAAATGATTAATGAAATAAAATTTTAAGAACAAAATGAAGTCAAATTTATTGAAAGAAGGTATGCACATCAAATTCAATTTAACGATTGGTAAAATCATCACTAAGTTTATAATGAATCATTATTAAGATTTAGCTTAACTTCTAGAATTATGCGGAATTTAATTTTGAATAGTTTCATTATGTGCAATTTATTCTAAAAGTTTTTCAGTAAACTCATCGTCCTCTACTATTTAGAATCATTGTAATTCTTAAAAATATTAATCTAAAGTGGTTTGTATTGTAAATCAGCAGTTTAGGTTTCAAATCAGACGAATAATGTGTATACAATGAATATAAAAAATGCACAAAACATGAGATTAATTCATTTTAGTCCCAAATTTTAAAAACCGGTTAACCGAGTGATAAAAACCGGATAAACCGGTTAACCGAAAATCAACATTTTAAATTAACCGGTTCGCAAAAAACCGAGATTTCGAAGAAAAACCGGATTTTCGGTTAACCGGTTTATAAACACTAACTCGTTCGCTATAGAAAAACTGCACATTAATTTCAATTTGAAAAATTTGTATCTTTGAAAAACCTCAATAAAAAACATTTTTCGTCATATTTTTCAAAAAAAGTATTCCATGAATTTTTTTAATTGTCAAAAATTATACATTTTTTTTTTGAAAATTAGACAAAATTCTCTATTCATTGATATACATATAAAATTTCTACCTTATATTATTCCGTGGCAAATTAATTAGAGAATTTGGAGTCAGTCACGATTTTTAAACAATTCTTCTACAATATATCATATGAAAGGTATGATATCCATAATGTGCAGACAATTTATTAAATATTTATAGGAGAAAATTATATAAAATCCTATTTTCTATACAAAATTTATAAAAACATTATAAGTTCCTTAAGAAACTTTTTTTTTATTTGGAAACACAGACTTTTCAATAGAAAATTAAACATTTTATTAATTTTTAAATTTAAAATCATTTAGTTTTGGACTACACTATTTCCAATTGTATTTCAGAAGTTTCTAATTGTATTTCAGAAAATTCTAATTCCATTTTTATTTCAGAATTTTTAATTTATACTCAAAAAGTTTCTAATTTTATTTCAGAATTTTCCAATTGTTTTTCCGAAATTTCTATTTGTATTTCAGAAATTTCCATTGGTATTGCTAAAGAATTTTCTGAAATACAAATGGAAATTTCTGAAAGACAATTGAAAATTTCGGAAATATAATTGGAAATTTCTGACATATGAATGGAAAATTCTGAGAAACAATTGGAATTTTCTGAAATACAACTGAAAATGGTGTAGTAAATATTATTAATATGATTTATTTATTTGTTAAATTAACTGGATAAAAAGGATTAAAAACGGTCATAAATTGTGTGCGATATTGTAAAAAAACCAGGTGAAATTTTATTTTGGGACAATAGAGCGCCACTAATAAGGTGCTTGTGGTGCTCGTCGTCAAAACATAAACTCGAATTCTGCTACGTTTATGTAAAATCTAATATCAATCGGATTAGCCAGAGAGAAATGACAGATTTATATCCAAAATATTTTGATTCTATCTCACTGTACATTCGTTGTTATTTATCACATACGATTTGATTTTTTTTTTATACCCTTCGCCATGAGTGGCAAGGGTATATATAAGTTTGTCGTTCCATTTGTAATTTCTACATTTTTCATTTGCGACCCCACAAAGTATATATATTCTGGATCGTTATAGATAGCGAAGTCGATATAGCCATGTTCGTCTGTATGTTGAAATTAACTTTCCGTAGCCCATAAATAATTTACATATATAATTCATACATCAATATGTCGGAAATTCTTCCGTTTCGGTTGCTATTTAAAATCGACAAAATCGGCCCACAAATGGCGGAGATATAAGGAAAAAACCGGGAAAACCTCGATTTTTTGCCTATTTTGATATATATCTGAATTACTAACTAATGCCATGTTTCCACGGCAGTCTGAATTACTTAATTCGCGTTTTGAATTACGATTGCGAATCAACCTGTTTACACGACAACATTCGTAATTCAGTTTGGCATTTATTTATTTCTTCTTCTGTTTACATGTTTTGTTTTTTGGTTTATTTTGTTTGTTTGGTGCGAATTTTAAATTTGTAATATGGCAATGGATAAAAAAGGTAAGTAAAAACATAAAATTGTAGTAATTAAACAAATATAATTTAATTATTATTTTCATTATTAGAAAAAAGAAAAAGTGCAAGCAAGTGGGACCAAAATTCGAGATGACAGTCATTCGTTCGTAATTCATAAGGTAATTCAAACTGAATTACGTACGAACAAGGTAATTCGCACTTGAAATTTTGTATGGCGAATCATGTAATTCAGTTCGTAATTGGGGGTTGAATGACGAATGAGAGCGTGAATGACGAATAATGCCGTCGTGTGAACATGGTATAAGTCATTAATATAGACAATAAGGATATCTAATGATAGATATTTTAAAGTCCATTGCAACGATGTGTATAAAGCTATAGTCATAAATTATTTTTCCAAAAAAATAAAATTTTAAAAACAAAATTTTAAAAAAAAAAATTTGGAAAAAATTTTTTTTTTTTAAAAAATTAAAAAACAATTTCGAAAAGAAAAAATATTAAAAAAATATAGAAAAAAAGTTTAAATTTAGTTTACCTAAAAATATTTTTAAGTATCATTTGGTGAAGGGTATCTAAGATTCGGCACAGCCGAATATATGTAGCTCTCATAATTGTTTATATTTAAGCATGTTTATTTAAATAAATTTTTGTTGAAAGGAAATATTGATATTTTTCCTCAAATATTTTAATAAAAAAAATGTATTTTAAATAAATATAGCTATTGGTTTTTTTCCGAAATCGATTTAATTAATTAAATGACACATGCTAGCTAGCAATTAATTGACAATTTCTTAATGCAATATTTAAATAAAAATACAATAAATTGTTTTCTTATCTACACGAATACTTTTGGGGCCTTTCCACAAAAACTCATTAACACTTATTGAGTAATGGTTATTGTAATGATGATCACAATACTAATGACGTAGGTATATTAACAGGTCCATGTAAATTCCTAGCTTAAAACGTATAATAATTCTACGTCAAAGTTGATAACCTTGCCAGCATTTATGCTGACAATTGTGGTAGGAAATTTTATTTCAATTCTTCCTTCCTTGGCTGGCTGGCAAAAAAAAAATAAAGACAACAATGTTTTCTTTAGCTAAAATCAATTAATTGAGTTAGTATAAATAAACGAGTTTAATTTTATCTGAACTACATTTGTTTTTAATGGAAATTTACCATTATTTTTGTCTGGCGATGAATCGTGCAGCAATGACTGAAATTAGTATGCAAAACTTTTCTTAAGTAGCATTTATTGTATTATAAATAAATATTTAAATGTAATTGTTTAATTATTTAAATACAGTTATTTAAAAATGAAACAAATTACACATAAATTGTTGCAGTGTCACAATTAGCAGATATTTATGCATAGTGTTACAATTACAACTCAAATGAGGAAGTAAGACAATGGAAATATGAAAATATGAATTAATATTGTTTCGGTTTTGTTTATTGTTTATTAAATATGAGTAGTAGGTAAACGTTTCTGAATTAGATACGATTAAAGAATTTAACAATTAACAATAGAAATCCTTTTATGCCCGATAGAATAACTAAACAATATAATTTAAAATAAAACGTTTTTTCGTATTTCTTTTGTAATTAAAATCCTATCAACAAGTGTAACTGAGATTTTATACACTCATGAAAATAGTTCAGAGAACTATGTGTTTTAACCATTTCACGACCACACAGTGGTTTAGAAACTTTTTTTTTTGGAAATAATTCGGTATCTTGGGAACTATTGGAGATATTGTTACGAAATTTCACATGGTTTTAGCTGAGGTGTTTTCGATTTGATTTACGTAGAATTTTATCGCCAATATAGCTGATATTTTAAATATAAATTTGGACCCGCTATATCTAAAAAACCAAAAAAATATCGACCAAATTAAAAAAAATAAATCAATAAACCTAAATATATCTACAACTAATAGAGATAACCTACACATGTAATTGTATTTTTTGTAGATCTTCTCAAGGATTATTTATATTTTAAGTTTCAGCTCATTCTGTTCGCAAATGGATTTTTGGCGAGTTTTTTAAAAAATTTGAGACCCGAGGTGACCAAATTTGAGGAGACACGTACTGGCCCTCATTAGCGGTAGAAAGTTGAACGAATGTAGATCAACTCGAAAACACTTCAGCTCCAACCATGTGAAATTTCGTAACAATATATTCAAATTTTTGAACACAGTATCAATAAAATTGTAAATTTTATTCGGCTGTGCCGAATCTTATATACCCTTCACCAAATTATACTTTAAAATAAAAATTTTATATATTTTTAGGTAAACTAAATTAAAATTTTTTTCCAGTTTTTTTTTTAATTTTTTGTAAAATTTTTTTTTTTTAATTTTTCAATTAAAAAAAAAATTTAGTTTTTATTTTTTTTTTTAATATTTAGTGAAAAAAAATTGTTGGTGAAACAAAAAATATTTTTACCGATTTTGACTCATTGTAGGTTCAACTTAGTATGGTCTTTTATACGTCGTTGCAAAGCTCATTGAAATATCTATCATTAGATATCCATATTGTCTATATTAATGACTTAGTAATCCAGAAATAGGTCTAAAAAAAGGTCAACAATCGAGGTTGTCCTGGTTTTTTCCCTATATCTCAACCATTTGTGGACCGATTTTCTCGATTTTAAATAGCAACCGAACCGGAAAAATTCCGGAGATATTGATGTATGGAAAGTTGATTTCAACTAACAGACGGACATGGCTATATCGACTCCGTTATCTATAACGATCCAGAATATAT
Source organism: Calliphora vicina (assembly GCF_958450345.1). Lineage (NCBI taxonomy): Eukaryota > Metazoa > Arthropoda > Insecta > Diptera > Calliphoridae > Calliphora > Calliphora vicina. The sequence goes on from NC_088782.1 coordinate 65,109,308, forward strand.
ATATATTGTGGGGTCGCAAATGAAAAATGTAGAAATTACAAGCGGAATGACAAACTTATATACCCTTGCCACTCGTGGTGAAGGGTATAATAAATCAACTTGTTTTAATCTAAACATTATTAAGAGACTCGTTTAAAATGGATCCCATTATTTTCTTCGTTATTTAGTTATTCAATATTTTTCTGTTGGGACACCGGTGTCTCCGTGGTCGTCAAAGGGTTAAAAATTAATTATTGTTTTCATTAATTACGCCGCAGAGTATACAGAGTGAGACAATACAATGGAAACTTTTTTCTTATTTTAAAATAAATTAACCCTCTAACCTGCAAGAGTGCCTTAAGGCATGCATTACAAAACACCAATTATCTCAAAAAGTAATTATATATTTTTAAATTTAACTGTGACTTTAGTTACAGATTTGTTAAAATTTCCCTCGAAGGTCGAAATGCATTCTGACTTTTAGTTTTTGTTCTGTCAGCTGTTTTGTGAGTGATGTCATAATTTTAGCACGTGAAAATTTGTGTGTGATTTTAATTATTTTTTTTTAAATCAAAGTTTTACCAGCTTTTGGTCGCCCGATATATTCGAAATATTTTTTATTAGTTTTTCAATATAATCGTACCATAATTATTGTTTTTTACACCTAAACCGGCAATAATGCCCTGAGGCACTCTTCACCTTTTTGCACCTGGTTCCTAAACTTAATTTGCAAATTAGTTTCGGACGACTGTTCTGAGTTTATTGGGTCATAATACCCTAAAAATATTATTCGACAAGGGTTAAAACTAAATACATAGACACGAGACACTCTCATTTGTCAAACAAAAATACAACAAATCATATGTCTGATACAACAACAAAATACATTGAATAGCATGTATTTTGTTGTTGCAAGAGTTAGGTTTTTGACAACAGACTTAGGTTTTTGACAATTACGTCTCGTCTCTATGTTACCCTATGACTAAAGAAATAAAGATACATAGAGCGGAATCTAGAAAAAACTCAAACAAAAAAATTACTCAATCCATTTAGAAATGACTGATCCGATCGGGATAAAATTTGACATGGGCGTAGCCAAGGAGTATTAGAGGGCTCAAAGTAGGGTACCTTCGACATGTAAAATTTTTAAACACGTACAATTTTTTTGTTTCCCATTCGATTTCAAAGTTTTTTATATTTTTGGAAATCGTTTTTTGATCCCAGCTTTGGGATTTTAGAACATGTGGCCCAAAGTTGAAATTTTGATAAAAAAAATAGTTCACATTCCGAAGGGCGTAAGAACGACATACTCGAAAAATAGGACATGTTTTTTATACCAAAATGTTGTTCGTAAAGATACCTTATAGTAAAATATAAAATTGTTATATGTTCTTAAAGAAAGTATATTTTTAATAAAAAAAGTGTTAAGTCACCTTTTCGTCCAAAAACAGCAAAAATCCACTATTTTTTGAATATTTAAATTGAAAATCTTTGACTTTTGTATCCATAATTAATATTGCTCTGAAATCGTTTGTATGTTATTCGTAATTTAGTTATCTAACCAACAAACAAAATTCGAGTCCATTCGGTCCAAAAGTCCGACGTATATTTTGGTATGGCAAAATTTTGAAATTTCAATTTTGAAATGCCTATAACTCGGTAATTATAAGAGATAAATAGCAAACGCAATTTTTAAATAACAAAAAAATTGCACGCTTTTAAAAACTTTACATGTCGTAAAGTTTGAGCCCACATAGTGTTGCCCCTGGAACATTTGTAGGTCCCATTTTAATAACTTAAACTCGAATACTCCTTGGCTACACTCACGTCAAATTTTATCCCGATCGGATCAACCATTTAGAAATACCAGATTTTTTCTACTAATACATTCTCACAACTTAGGTTATTGACAACTGAGTTAAGTCTTTGACAGGAGAGTTTCCGCTCTATGTCTATTCTCTATGACTAAATATTTCATTCATTATTATTAAATTTTGTCGATTTTTATATACAAATTTGAAGCTTTTTGAGTTTCATAAATGGGTTATGCCAGAGTCCTTCTAATTACCCATCGCACAGAGTTACAAAAAAAGAAGAGAGAAATAAATCTGTGACTTCTAAACCCTTAGTTCGATTAGAATGAAATTTGACATGGGCAAAGAAGAAGTGTTGTCGAGTTCAAGTTTTGAATTTGGACCTCATGGATGCACCTGGGATGCAGCCAGGGGTCCCCAAAATAGGATACCTCGTTCAATTTTTAAAACGATCCTACTTCTTCGTCTGCGAGTTGTTAAATTTTCCCTAATTATTTTGCCACGTTAAAACATAAGATAGACATGTTATATATCAATGGATAGGGGATTTTATCTATTTTTCAAAAATATATATAACTTTTGACAATTAAAAAATTCATGCTTTTTATTGAGTTTTTGCAAAGATACAAATTTTTCAAATTCAAATTAAATTTTTATTTATCAATATTTTTTAACGAAAATTTACAGTTATATAGACTTTTCTATTGGAAATTAAAAAATAAAAACAAATTTTTAAATTTATAATCAGGAATAACGAAATTCGAAAAAAAGTATTGAAAAATCCCAAAAAATGTGATTTTTTAGTTTTTTTGAATTTTACATAAGAAATAGTCGTTTTTTTGAATGGACCTGGTCCCCTCGGTATCAAAAATTTTAAAGTTTTTTTTCATTTAAAATATTTAATGTAAAGTTAGCTTTGCAAGAAGTATAAATATCTAATACATATTCTTACATTATTTAAAAACAAAAAAATACTTTTTTTCCCAAAAACTAGTGAAAAATCGCCTTTTTACATTTTTTAAATTCAAATGAATATAACTTTGAAGTCGGTCATGATTTTTAAACTATTTTTTTCGGTTTAACATATACATTTGATGTGATTCCACAAACAATTTCCTAAAAATTGAGAAAATCGGGAAATATTTGGATCCGCTATTATCAAAAAACTGGAGTAGGGTGGGTAAAAATGTTGAAAATTTAATTTTCAAATGGGAATATCTCCTAAGTTATAACAGATAATTGACAGATACGACCTCGCCGCGACGAGGTTTTTTGTAGTGCTCGACATATGTAATTCTATTTTAAAATGGGAACACAGATGAAGAAATAGGTCGTTTTAAAAATTGAACATACCCTTGACCGCACCCGACAATACTTCTTCTTTGCGCATGTCAAATTTCATTCAAATCGGTTTAAGGGTTTAGAAGTTACAGATTTATTTCCCTCTTTTTTTCTATACCACTGTGCATCGTTTAAGACAAATATGTGAGCAAATGTAAATTGAATACATTCCTAGTTTTGACTAACATTTTTCTCCAAGTGTACAGCCATAGTGCGGAGCTGGCCATAATGTTAATATTTTACACATTTCCATATTAAATTGTTACCAGTATTTCTAGTTTTGAAAATATATTTCCCATAGCCAGCAACAACAATAACATTATTATTAAAGAACAACTAACAAATACTCGATTATTTTGCAACACAATTATCTACAATGCGGTTGTGAAAAATGAGCAAAAAAAAGAAACAAGAAAAAAAGTAGAAAACAATTGAAAAAAAGCCGTGTGCACGTGCTTTGAGCATTTATAATTTGTATTGTTTTCTATTGTGCACGTTCTGCTTTTTTCGTTTTGTCACATTTTTCATAATAACAACAATAACAATGGCCCAACAACAAAAAATATAAACAATAATCTGTCAGAAAAACAAAATTGGAAAAGATATTAACAATAACAACGATGATGGCGATAATATGTTAACACTTTCAATTGTTTTGTCATCTCAAAATATCTAAGGTGTTGTTTTGATTTTTTGTAGCTTGATTTTAATCTCTTGTGCATGTGTTTTACAATCGTGTGTATTTACTTAGAAACAAAGTTTAATTTTTTAAATAAGTTTTTTAACATTCATGTACATAGTTTTATTATAAAAAAAATAATGCTTATAAGGTCAATAATTGTTCTTCGTTATCTAAAAACCAAATTCTGAAAATGTTAGAAAAATCGGATGGCAAATAGTGATTGCACATTTCATTTGAAGTTTCGAGTTTCGAGTTTCAAAAATTAAATGTTGAAAAAAATTATGAATCGATCCTAACAAAATCATACCCATAATGTTTGATTTATTTATAAAAAAAATCAGTGTGACAGACGGACATAGTTAAATCGACTCAGAGAATGATTCCCAAAATTTTAAATTTTATAAATATTTTTTTTTAAATAAAATTCAATTTTCTTTAACTGTACCTATATATTATAGAATTGGCGGATTTAGAAGAAATTTAGTTTTTTCAATTTATTTATAAAAATATGTATTTAATTTCATAATTATTATTTTATTTTAGTTGTAAATTACAACTTGTAATATGTACATTACAAAAATTATGTTTCGTACTGACGTTTGTAACGCGCCAAAAATATTAGTTTAGCGCTCACCTAAACTATACTGATCGACTCCTAATCAATTTCTGAGTCGATTTAACGATGTCCGTCCGTCCGTCCGACTGGCTGTCCATGAAAATATGTACCGGCCGCAATTTTAAAGATATTTTGATAAAATTTGGAACATATATATTATATGTACCTTCGGCCCAAGTATAGGGCCTATTAAAACTGGTAGAAATGTCCTCCCGAAATAGGAGTTTATTGGTCATAATTGCTTGATTTACATATATAGATATTCACACAGAGTTTGCCAGAAATAAGTTATACGAGGGCGGATCAATAAGTCCGTGACTTTTTGAATTTCCCTCCTCTTAACTGTGCCAGTCAACAGGCATCTGTCAGTCGACTCCTGTCAAAATATGAATTAGCTGCGTCGCACAGTGGTATAGAAAAAAATAGAGGGAAATAAATATGTAAGTCCGATTTGAATGAAATTTCACATTCATAAAGAGGAAGTGTTGTCTAGTTTAAGTTTTGAACTCGGAACTCATGTGCCCACCAGGGGCGCGACCAAGGGTCCTCAAGGTAGGACACCTCGGGTATTTTTACAAAGTGGAGTGGGTATAAATATTTCCCGATTTTTGTATTGGAGTAACAACAAATGTATGTGTCAAATAGAAAAAGAATTAATTAAAAATAATGACTAAGTCCAAAGTTATATTCATTCAAATTTAAAAAATTGTTAAAAAGCGATTTATTGCTAATTTTTTTTTTGGAAAAAAGTACTTTTTTTCTTTTTAAGTTATCGCAAAAATTTCTAAAAGGATGTATAAAGAATTTATACCTTTTGAAAATCTAACTTTTCATCAAATATTATAAATGAAAAGAAAATTGAAAATTGTTGATACTTAAGGGACCAGGTTCATTAAAAAAAAACGTCTATTTTTTATGTAAAATTCATCTTTAGGGAAAAAATTCTCAAATTGCATAGTCGATATCAAAATATAGTAACCAATTTTAAATGGCCCAATATGTTTTTAATTATTTTGTATAGGGTTGCGATAACCCCGACCCTTTAGTGCGAACCGACAATCGTAATGTTTATCGACATAAATAATCGCTTGCAGTAACGATAGTGTGATTCAGTAATTTATTTTTAACGATTGTTTAAGATATGACATCTCTGTCTACAAAATATCAAAATAAGCAAAAAGCAGAAAACAGAAAACCATCATTTGACATACAATGAAATAATTAACCAATGGTGTAGTGAGTACAACATAACGAAAGAAAAACTGCTTAAAGTAACAGCTGACTTCAACCGACAGCGAATGTCGTTAAAAATGTTACTGAATAGCAAATTCGATAATTTTTCGTTATATTTATTTTAACGATACGATTATCGTTATAAAAGTTAGTGAATCGCACTACTGGTATGGATATTATAGACAATAAACTAAAAAATCCCATTTATGGGATTTTTCAACACTTTTTTGGGAATTGCGGGATTGCTGTAAATAAATTTAAAAATTTGTTTTAATTTTTCCATTTTAAATAGAAATAAAAACTATTCATAAATAAACATTTAATTTCAATTTTAAAAATTTGTACCCATACAAAAATTCAATAAAAAACATTTTTTGTCATATTTTTCAAAAAATTATTCCATGAATTTTTTAATTGTCAAAAGTTATATACATTTTTGAGTAGTAGAAAAAATCATCTAGCCATTGATGTATAATATGTCTCTCTTATGTTTTTTTATGTGGCAAATTAATTAGGAAAAACTTAACAACTCGCAGAGAATTTAACTATATGATTTTGGCCGATCGCACATTGAAAGTGCTCACATAGCTCAATAGTTGCAATTTTGAATGATCACTTGGGTATGAGAAAGCTTTCCGCAGAAGGGTGCAAACATGTACAGTAGAGTGACAGCCGATTTTTTTTTTTTAGATTTCAAAGAGTGCCGGGTGGAATATTGTGACACTAGGCCTAAATGTTAAGTGCTGAAAATTTGAGCCAAATCGGGCAACGATTTCTGGACGCGCATCGAGGTCAAAGTTCAGATATATGCAAAATTTTACTGTTAATATGGAATAAATAGGTGAAACTCGTTAACTTTCTGCATTGTTTTCTAGAAATATGTAGATTTATTTATATTAATGAATATTACATTTAAAAAAATTTTGGAAATTAACCCTGTAGCTCCTTTGGTTCAAAATGACCCAAAAACTGTATTATCGCCAAAATTAGAGAAAAATGCAAATTTTTCAGTTTTTGAAAAATGTTTGCTACTAAATAAATACTTTTGCAATTGAATGTAAAGAAATCGAAATATGTATGTACGTAATTATCGTTGTAATGAGATATAAATGACAAAATTTGATTAAAAAATGTTAAAGTTATTACAAATTCGCCAGACCCTTAACGTGTTTCAGGCCACTTCAACAAACAATTTAGGAAAAAAATTAAGATATTTCGAGAAAAATTAAAATAAAAGCTCATTTTTACTTAAAATATGTCCAAATTTACTTGTATATGAGTTTTTGTCTTCGTAGGATACCGTTAACCTATTCGCAGGTATGATCAAAAAAAATATTTTTTTTAACGGCTGTTTCAAAACTCCATTTTCAAATTTTTAAAAATTTTGTTAAACAAATTTCAGATTTTTGCGATCATCACATTGGGGTTTATTGAGATCAAAATAGGGAATAAAAATATGAAAAAATTATGTCAATACCTCTTACAGTTTTTCCGTACCTGCGATTTAAATTTTGCGTTTTTCAAGAAAAACTAATTTTTTGTCCATATTTAATCGAATGAGTCCAATTTCCTTACTGTTATAAATTTTAACTAAAACCTATCCATAATATTATAGTCCTTGTAATTTTAAATATGTTCTGAAAGTTTTACTAAAATCGGAAAACGATAACCTTTGAATCGTGAAGGTCAAAGGTCAAATTTTTCAATATTTGGAATTTCTAATGAAAAGATAGCGAAATGTTATATATTTTTGGGCCCATTTTCATGAAACTTGAGGAAAATATATATTGGGGTCTAGCATTTACAACAACAGTGCAAAAATGGATTTTAACCTTTAAGAGGACTTGGGGTCAAAATGGTTGTGTTTTTCGTGATTTTAAAAGTTGAGGGTAATTTGGACCCCAAGTGCTGCTAAGGGTTAATTTCCATTTTTGTGCTGTTATTTTAAATTCTGGACTTCATGTTATATTTTCCTTAAGTTGCATTAAAATCGTCCCAAAAATATATAACATTTCGCTATCTTTTCATTAGAAATTACAAATATTGAAAAATTTGACCTTTGACCTTCACGATTTAAAGGTTAACGTTTTCCGATTTTAGTAAAACTTTCAGACCATATTTAAAATTACCAGGATTATAATACTATGAATAAGTTTTATTTAAAATTTATAACAGTAAGGAAATTGGGCTCATTCGCCTAAATATGGACAAAAAATTAGTTTTTCTTGAAAATCGCAAAATTTAAATCGCAGGTAAGGAAAAACTGTAAGAGGTATTGACATCATTTTTTCATATTTTTATTCCCTATTTTGATCTCAATAAACCCCAATGTGATGATCGAAAAAATCTGAAATTTGTTTAACAAAATTTTTAAAAATTTAAAAATGGAGTTTTGAAACAGCCGTTAAAAAAAATTATTTTTTTTGGCCATACCTGCGAATAAATTAACGGTATCCTACGAAGACTAAAACTCATATACAAGTAAATATGGACATATTTTAAGTAAAAATGAGCTTTTATTTTAACTTTTCTCGAAATATCATAATTTTTTTCCTAAATTTTTTGTTCAAGTGGCCTGAAACACGTTAATGGTCTGGCGAATTTGTAATAACTTTAACATTTTTTAATCAAATTTTGTCATTTATATCTCATTACAACGATAATTACGTACATATTTCGATTCTTTTACATTCAATTGCAAAAGTATTTATTTAGTAGCAAAAATTTTTCAAAAACTGACAAAATTTGCATTTTTCTCTAATTTTGGCGATAATACAGTTTTTGGGTCATTTTGAACCAAAGGAGATACAGGGTTAATTTCCAAATTTTTTTAATGTAATATTCATTAATATAAATAAATCTACATATTTCTAGAAAACAATGCAGAAAGTTAACGAGTTTCACCTATTTATTCCATATTGACAGTAAAATTTTGCATATATCTGAACTTTGACCTCGATGCGCGTCCAGAAATCGTTGCCCGATTTGGCTCAAATTTTCAGCACTTAACATTTAGGCCTAGTGTCACAATATTCCACCCGGCACTCTTCAAAATTTTAACAAAAATTTTTTTCCATACAACTGATTGTCACTCTAATGTACAGTTTCCAGGGCATAATTCATGAATTAGGCTACGAATTGATCCCACATCCGCCATATTCTTCGAATTTAGTTTCGAGTGATTATTTTTTATTTCCAAACCTGAAGAAATGTCTCGCCAGAAAGAAATTTGACTCCAACGATGAAATCATCTCACAAACGAATAACTATTTTGATGACCTTTGGAAGGGTTTAATTGGAGAAACGTTTGACAAAGTGTTTAGAGCTCAAAGGAGACTAGTTATGTTGAAAAATTACTTTAACGAACATAAAAGACTTAAAAATTTTGGTATCCAGAAATACAGCATAGATAAGTTTCAAATAGAAAGTACGGCTTCCTTGCGGGTTCCATTCGATAGCTTGCCTTGCGACATCGTCAATGGGCTTTCGTAGATTATGCCCTAGCCAGTGCCATTTTCTTTTTCGGATCTCGACAATTACGGAATTTTGGGAGGTTTGTTATAAAGACCTGTAGCGAGTTAACATCCTCTTTTGGTATATTAATAATAAGTCCTTCCTATAAGTCATCGCACAGTGAGTTTGTTACCCAAAGATTCCTTACAACGTAATGAATAATTTTAGTACTAATTTCAGCTGATGCTTTTGATAGTTGTGGAGATAAATTATACAATGGATACAATGGCCTCCATAATTTAGGGAGTTTCTGGGCAGTCTGTGCATATATCGTTCCTAGCAATGTGTTGAATGCAATCACATCGAGGAGTAGTGCTCTACCCATACATTCATCTGGTCTTTTTGGGATGTGACTAAATCTCCATTTCTGGTTTTAAGTGGTTTGTTAGTAGCAAACGATTTTTGGGTTAGTTTTTTTTAGCAATTCTGCTTCCATGAAAATAAATTATTGAAATTTTAAAAGAAAATTTTTTGGACATTTACTAAGTGTAGGTAATTATATAGTGGAGAATTCGACTATAATTTTAACCATGGACCATAAAGGTTAATGATGCGTTTTAAAGCGTTTAACGCCCAATTTGGAAATGAATTGGTTGAAATCGATCTATTAATTGATATATCCCCCATCCGAATGGCTTTAGAGCCACATATCTTTCAGAAATAATTTGGAGCTCAATAAATGGCCAAGATAAGATAGACGGGAAATATAGCATTCTAACAAATTTTTATCTAGAGTTAATTTCTTAAAACTATAGTTGGGAAAACACCCAACCATTTTGTTTTTAGTTTTTGACGCACCTACAAATTTATCATCAATACAATATTTTGGAAAACAATATTGTTATTTTATTAAGTTTTTGTTATTTAGCAACGTGAATTCTTGCCAGTTGAAAGTTTTTGCTGAGATTCAATATGTCAATCAATTGACTTTACTGTTTATTACTCAGATTTAGTTAGTAGAATTAGACTTGATCCACTTTACTCTTGAACGCCTCCAAACATGAATTACTACATATTAACTTAAATACACTATACTAACTATATATGTATATTGATTATAAACAATCATCTTTCACTTTTTTATGCACGTTCGAGGGTTACAAATGCAACAAATATTACAAAATTATAAATTACGCAAAAATCAAAAAGCTGCTTCACGAATGCCACCATGGTGCTGCTGCTGCTGCTGTTAAACTCATTGATCAGTAGCAGCAACAACAACAACAGGCTTATCAACTTTTATTAGTCATGTTAATAAAAGTAACAGTCAGAATTAAACATTAAATTGTAGTTTTTCAATAAACACCAATGTTGCTAATATCTGCTACTACAATATGATAGAACCAATTCTGTTCTGTTAAGGAAAAACTATTTGAAATAAAATCAGCAACCAAGAACTATCAAGTTAAATTTTAATTAAACAAAAAGTCAATATCAAATGCTTAAAAACAAATAGTTGCATAACATTCTTTGGTTTTGGTTTTTCAAATTGAAAAACCAGTAAATTTTTACAAATATTTTTTTTTATTCTGTTGCAACATTTTCTGTTTTGTTTATAAAACAGACACAAAAAAAAAAACAACAATAACAACATTATTATACAAAAAAACAGAATAAACAAACTGAAATTTTCAACATTATCCGTCCGTCGTAATTACCCAACAAGAAGTTTAAGTTCACTTGTTAATACGCCTGCTTGACTGGCTTGATGGCTGGCTGGCTGGCTGGCTAGCTTCTCGACTGCCTGGCCATACAATGAATTTGTCAGTTCCGAATACCGAAAATATTGCTTCCATGTCCAATGTGCTGAGCAGCACAAACAAAAAGAAGTTGCAAGTGCAACACAAAATTTAATAATTGATTTGATTTTAACTTGACTTAAAAGTTGAATGGCATTTGCCAGCCAAAACCATACAAAAAAACACAAATATTCTGCACAAAAAAAAACAGTCATATCTATGTATAATGTCTTTTCATTAATTAAATGCAAACAAAAACAAACCGCCAAAAAGAACATTGGCCAAAAACAAAACAAGCAACAAGAAAATAATAAATAAAAATGTTGCATCCACAAACGTGTTTCCTTTGGAAAATCCAAAAACATGTTTTGATATGGGGTTTCGGTTTTTCTCTCAAAATGCTGTTTAACTTGTATTTTTTTTTTTTTTTGGTTGTCTGTCTTGTGTATTTTGTATAAGACTATTACTAAATATGTGTGATTAGTTTAATACAAATACTAACTAAAATTTAAACAAAATCAAAAACCAAAAAAAAAATTACAAATTTTGTATTTGAGTAAAAAATATATACAAAAATACTGAATGCAGAGGGAGCATTCCATTTGAATGGCTGGCTGCTTTGGTTTTTGGTGCATTAAAAGTCAAGTGTTTAAAAGTTAAATATCACTTGCAAAAGAACATGGTGCTAAGTAGTGTGTTGCATGTATTATTTGGATTTATGGCATTTCCGTTAACTAATGTTGCAGTTTCCGCATAAATATAGACAGTTTAGATGAGGAAACTTTTAATTTTTGTCTTGGACATTTATTTATTAAATGAAAGAGTTGTTTAGTTTTAATCAGTGTTAGTTACCGATACATGCTAGTCAATGTATTTTGTTGTTGTTGTATCAAACATATGATTTGTTGTATCTTTGTTTGACAAATCGGAGTGTCTCGACTCTATGTATAATTCTCTATAATTCGCCGCTTCTATTAAAAACACCCTTTAATTTTCGTATGAACCATGTCAGCGTATGAGTAATATTGCTCAATCATAACAAGTATACGCAATAATAATATGGAAAGTTTCGTAATAAGAAAAACAAGTAAGAAAGTATGGTCGGTCAAGCCCGACCATATAATACCCTTCACTAAGTAAAAGAGCAAAAACATTTTTCTTTTAAAATTTCAATAATTTATATTTTTGAGTGACTTTCGGAAGTGGGCCTTATATGGGGGCTATGACCAATTATGGACCGATCACCATGAAATTAGGTCGTGGGATTTATGTTTATATAAAAGTTTACCATGTTGAATTTTGTGAGTATACCAACATTTTAAAGCGATTTATGCACATTAAAGTGATTTTCGGAAGCGGGTCTATATGGGAGCTATGACTAATTATGGACCGATCGTAACAAAATTTGGTGACATGAATTTTGTATATATGAAACAAAATTTGTGGAGATACATTTATAAATTAAACATTTATGACCGATAAAGTCCAATTTCGGAAGGACATTTGTATGGGGGCTAGGTGAAATAATGGACCGATTTCAGCCAGTTTCAATAGGCTTGGTCCTTGGGTCGAAAAAATAATATGTACCGAATTTGATCGAAATATCTTCAAAATTGCGACCTGTACTCTGCGCACAAGGTTTACATGGACAGCCAGCCATCCAGCCAGCCAGCCAACCAGACGGACGGACGGACATCGTTTAATCGACTCAGAAAGTGATTCTAAATCGATCGGTATACTTTAAGGTGGGTGTTAGACTAATATTTTTGGGCGTTACAAACATCTGCACAAACGCATAATACCCTCCCCACTATGGTGGTGTAGGGTATAATTAGTATCGATTGCGTGTATTCAAAACCCTCTATCTTAAAAAAAACACAACTTTACAAGAGAGCCAAAAAACTATTTTTTTCGCGTATTAAAATTCGGTATTCTACAATATTTTTTTAAAGAAACTACTGAATCTCACATATAATTGATTTTTAAAATGTTGTATTATTGGGGACTTTATGATAATGTTACGAAATTGTACTTGAATTCAAATATAACGATTTTAAGGGCTGATTTAAAAGTAGCATAATGCTTTCAAATAACAGTGCTGTAATAGCAAACTGTAACATATCTGTGGGCATTATTAACATTGAATAAAAGCTTTCAGTTGACCATTTATCGTAAGTTTGAATTCGAATAATCAGTTAAAGAACATTGTAGAAAGTACACCACAGATGGCGTATGTATTAGTAAGATCTAGAATATTCGAACTTTGACAGTTAAAGAGCAATCTAGAGTGCAGATGGCGGTGTTATAAATTGTGGCAGAGGTTGCAGTCGTGAGTGAGTTTATCAGAGACGCTTTTCGAATAAACATCAACTGAGTGCCTTAAAGTGTGTTGTGTTTTTCAAGTAAATTCGTGTACATTATAAATTGTGTCTGTATTTCTGAGAATTTGTAGACGTGTATAAAAAACATTGAGTGGCTATTTAATTCTGTGTTTGTTGTACATTTTGAATAAGTAAAGAGTTGTTACAATTTTTGAGCTCCTAAACGGCTTTTGTTTGCAATCAAGGGTGTCCGGTTTGTTTGAAGGAAATAGACCAACGTTTCAAAAAGGTTAAAACGTAACAATAGATAGAGAGTTTTTCTTCTCAAAATATTCAATCTGTGGGAATGAAAATGATAAGATAGAGGATTTTGAATTTTAATAAAATTAAAGTATTTTGATTTGCCATCTGTCGGTTTTTAACGGAATTTATTTACGATAACTGCTAATAATACAATATAAATAAAAAAAATTAACAATATTAAACATATAGTTACAGAAAAATTTTAGCTTTTGCTTTTTTAAAGTGTTTTTGGAGCAAACTCCAACCTTAACCTTTTATTTTCATACCTTGGACATTATATTTTCCTAAAACAAAATGGTAAAATATTTTTATGGTAATTCAATTCAGAATCGGAATTTGCTATTTTGATAAACGATTGAAAAATGTAAAATTCATGTTCAACACACAAAAATTAGTAAGAAAACATGAATTGCAAGAAGAAATTATTCCAAAAAAAATATATGAAAAGATAGAGGGTTTTGCATTCGGAAAAAATTAATTGTATAAGATAGAGAAATAACAAAAATGCAAATAAAACAGTAAAAAAAATATGTTTGTTATGAAATTCACACCATAGATGAGGGCTGTTTTGCTGAACATTTTACCATTAAAAAGTAATTTTCGTGAAAATCAACGATAGAGGGGTTTGAATATAGACCCTCGATATCTAAATTGTTCAAATTAAACAATATTAAAACATACTCATATTGAAAAATTCTTCTTTTTTTGTTCAGTCTCTATATTGGGAATGAATCACTTTGATGAAACTCGTTTAAAAGATGATTTGATATTTTAATTTAAAACAGTGCATACGATTTTTAAGAATTCAACTAAAATACATACATTCCTCATTCACATTTCTTACTTATGTAATCTGAATATTGCTACTGGTATTTAAAAATTAAACCCAGTTGTATTCAATACGACAGAATTACTTAGATGTCTTCATTTAGATAAAATGAAACAACCCACATAAATAAATACCCCAACTTATAAATACAAGTACCTACTAGATGAATAAATATTAGCTAGCAAATACCTGCTGACTTTGTATACGCAGAGCATGTTTATTTAAAACTTGTCTAGTGGCAACTTTTAGTTAGTATGAGCCACAAACACTACGTCTTACCTACACATGTTCATAAGTATTAACCAAACCAAATCCAACTAACACTTAGTCTGTGTACTTGTATCTATCTACCTAACTAACTAACCAAACTAAACTAACCAATGATTCTTTAGTTTGTTTATTTCTTGAGTGCGACTACGAGTATGAATGAATGTAATTGCATGATATGAAATCAAGGAAAAATATAAGTTTTTTTTGATATTCTATTACAAGGCAAAAATAGCAAAAAAAAAAATATAAAAATAAAGCAGCAGTTTATTTCTCATTTTAACAAAAATAAATACGAAATAAAAACCAAGTGCTGCAACTGCGTATGTAGCAGTAGTAAGTACTAAATTATTTCGTTGTCAGTAAGTAACCTGCCTCCATAACCAACTAAACTATTTACTTACGATTTCTTCTATATTTTATTTAATACAGACACAATTGTATAATAAAACGATTCTAATACTAAAATATTACATACTTATTTATACTATTTATTTAATACATATATTACAAATTTAATACTTTAACAAGTAAGTATTTGTTTAGTCTTATAGTTAGTTCTACATATCGTTAGCTAATTGAGTAAACATGCTAAGTCCACTTATTATGAAAATTTCGATATTTCGAACGTTTTTTATTTTAATACAAAACGTTAGAATAAGTAAAAATACACTTTTTGCGTAAACTTTGTTTATAATTATGTAGTATTTTTCCCGTTTTTTATTGTATTCGAAAGTGCTAACACGATTTCCTTGTATGCAAACCAGCTAAGTCCATTTTTTTTATCAACAATTTTGCAATTAATATCGCAGTCAAATGAAATTGAGTATAACTACGTTATTATATAAATAATAGCGCGAAATATGATCTAATTATTGGTAAATCATAAATTTTTAAAGCAAATATTGAATCTTTTTGACTACTGATCTAATTTTTTAAATTTAAATTTTCAAAAGATAAAATTTGTGTTTCTCTTACTTTCGCAAAAAAATCTTCATGCTATTTATACCCTACACCACCATAGTGGGGAGGGTATAATGCGTTTGTGCAGATGTTTGTAACGCCCAAAAATATTAGACTAACACCCACCTTAAAGTATACCGATCGACTTAGAATCACTTTCTGAGTCGATTAAGCGATGTCCGTCCGTCCGTCTGGTCGGCTGGCAAGGTACAGGTCGCAATTTTGAAGATATTTCGATCAAATTTGGTACATATTATTTTTTCGGCTCAAGGACCAAGCCTATTGAAACTGGCTGAAATCGGTCCACTATTTCACCTAGCCTCCATACAAATGTCCTCCCGAAATTGGACTTTATCGGTCATAAATGTTTAATTTATATATGTATCTCCACAAATTCCGCTCCAAATAAGTTTTATATACAAAAAATTCATGTCACCAAATTTTGTTACGATCGGTCCATAATTAGTCATAGCTCCCATATAGACCCGCTTCCGGAAATCACTTTAACGTGCATAAATCGCTTAAAAATGTTGGTAAACACACAAAATTCAACATAGTTAACTTTAATATAGACATAAATCACACGACCTAATTTCATGGTGATCGGTGCATAATTGGTCATAGCCCCCATATAACCCCCTTCCGAAAATCACTCAAAAATATAAATTATTGAAATTTTAAAAGAAAAAATTTCTTTGTTCTTTTACTTAGTGTAGTGTATTATATGGTCGGGCTTGACCGACCATACTTTCTTACTTGTTTAATTCTTATATCTTATATTTTCCACCAGTCATGATTATGGATTCCAAATCAAAAACATACAGGATATTTATACCCTACATCACCATAGTGGGGAGGGTATTATGCGTTTGTGCAGATGTTTGTAACGCCCAAAAATATTAGTCTAACACCCAACTTTCTGAGTCGATTAAGCGATATCCGTCCGTCCGTCCGTCTGGTTGGCCGGCTGGTCGCTGGCTGGATGTCCATGTAAACCTTGTGCGCAGAGTACAGGTCGCAATTTTGAAGATATTTCGATGAAATTTGATACATATTATTTTTTCGGCTCAATGACCAAGCCTATTGAATCGGTCCATTATTTCACCTAGCCCCCATACAAATGTCCTCCCGAAATTGGACTTTATCGGTCATAAATGTTTAATTTATATATGTATCTCCACAAATTTCGCTCCAAATATGTTTTATATACACAAAATTCATGTCACCAAATTTTGTTACGATCGGTCCATAATTAGTCATAGCTCCCATATAGACCCGCTTCCGAAAATCACTTTAACGTGCATAAATCGCTTAAAAATGTTGGTATACACACAAAATTCAACATAGTAAACTTTCATACAGAGATAAATTACACTACCTAATTTCATGGTGATCTTCCGAAAATCACTCAAAAATATAAATTATTGAAATTTTAAAAGAAAAATGTTTTTGCTCTTTTACTTAGTGTAGGGTATTATATGGTCGGGCTTGACCGACCGTACTTTCTTACTTGTTTTAATATACATTGAGCCTCAAAATTGCGTAAATACTAGGGTATTCAATCGATTAACCGTGAATCGGTTAACCGATTAATTTTGGACGGTTAACTGTTCGAATAATTTTAAATTGCCGATTTTCAAATAATAAACAAACCGATTAATTTGTGTCGATTAACCGAAATTCGTTTTTTTTTTGCACTTTAACATATTTTTTTGTATTTATTTTTCTAATTCGATTTAAATTGAAATTCAAATACAAATTTCAAATTAAAATTGTATATTTTTTCGAACATCCAAGAAAAATGTTTAGTGAGATTAACAACTGACATATTTAATTTGTAGGTCAATTCATAATTTCTCTTATCAGTCAGATTGTCATAATGTAATAATATATCACGACTCGGCAGCTCGGCTTAACCGACTCTTACGCATTCGGCGCAGGTCTCTGCTGGTTGGTTACGATAACACAATAAACATAGCATACAGAGTAGTATTATTTTAGAACATTTTTTGCTTGAAAAACAATAAAAACCGTTGTTAAATACTAGGACATTATGACAATATGACATGATAAGAGACTTTGTGAATTGACCATATATGGATTTGAAACTTTGCTTGCATTTACATGTACAGAACTTAACGAAACTAAACGAAACTATTAAAAGTATTCAATATTTAAAACAATCAAAAAAGGATACCAATGGTATAACGAAAGATATAATATGCTTAGAAAGTGAGAGATTTTTCCAAGTCAAGTTTTATTAAATCTAAAGAAAAAATCGTTTAAAAGGAAAAAGAAATAATAAATATTACGGGTTTGTCATGGAATCCAATCATTGTCGGAATCGGTTTGGAAAACGTCAAAAAAGATACATTTGACTTTTGAAATCTAATCTAATTTTTAGTTTAATCGATAAAGAATTTAATTATAGATCGATCGACCGATAAATTTCGATTTCACGTGACCAATGTACTTTTTCTGTCGTTTTCAAAACCGATTCCGACAACGATTGGATTCAAAAGATTATTTCAGAAGATCTCACTAAAATCCAAAAAAACCTCAAATGTGTATACAAAAAGGATCTCAAATACCATATTTGCTATTATTTTTTGGTTGAATTGTTATGTTTTATTTGTTTTATGTTTTTGAACACAAAATTCGTGGTTGTGTTTTCAATTTAAATTTAAAATAGACATTATTCGGTTAAACGAATAATTTTAAATTAACCGATTATTAACCGAATAAATATGAACCCCGATTAATTATTTGCTCGGTTAACCGATTAAACCAGAAACCCGATTAATTGAATACCAAAAATTATTTGATTTTTTTTAAGATACTGAAAATCATAAAATCTATCCATCGATTAATATTTAAAAGTTTCGGTTTGATGGATATTGAGTTGAATAATAGATTCGATTCTGAAAATGAAGATTTAACACTTAAATGCATGATTTTTACTTTTATTTTTCTATAAAGTATAAAGTATCAAATCCTTTAGTTTTAGTTTTATTTAGAATTTCGTTAGCTGAAACTTTTTGTACTCCATTAGATTTTTCTGAATTAGAATCTGAATTAGTATCAAGCTTATATTCGTCTAAAATTAAGTGGAACTGGAATGTAGACAATTGGCAACAATATGCATTAAAGGGTTAAGTCGGAATATAATGATTTTTATGATCTTAAAAAAAATCAAAAAATTCACTGGTGTATACTCACTTCAGAGGCTGTGTTTATTTTTTGACACTTTCGGCAACTACTGCACTACCAAACATCGGAGAAAATCCCACATTGGGAACATGAGACTCCGCCCCTTAGTTGTTTGAAATTCAAATTCAAAACTAAAACACAACTACATCTCCTCTATAGCCATGGTAAATTTTATTAAAATAGTACAGTCGGTTTAGAAGTTACATATTTGTTTTCACTCTTTTTTTTGTTGTAATTCCCCCACTGTGCACTGCCTTTTGACAGCAACTTTAGCAACAATGGCGACTTCAAATCAAATAACGGAGTTAAAATAATACAATTAGAGAACAAATAATTATATGAAATATTATTCAGGCTCAAGTTCATACAAATGAATAAAATTTTATTAAAAAATGTACCGCCAACTCCACTAAAATATTGAAAATAACTAATAGAAAATGTGCTAAGTCCCAAAAAGGACATATAATCTTACTTCTTCCAAACTGTGGTTATATGGCATTATAAATTATACCAAATAATTCAAAAATGTTTAAAACTAAGGATTTTCAAAACATTTTTTGTGTTTTCTGCCAAATTTGTAAAATGGAACTTATAACGTTTGCACGCTAAGCTAACGATGAGTACTAGTAAGTTATTTTATTTTTTAAGATTATCTGTAGCTGTGCTGAAGTAGTTTAAACTATAGATATACTCATAGATCGGAAACTCTCTTGTAAAAAAACCTAACTCAGTTGTCAAAAACCTAAGTGGTGAGAATGAATTAGTAAAAAAACGATGTGATATTTTTGAGTAATTTTTTTGATTGAGTTTTTTTACTAGTTTCCACTCTATATGTAGTTCTCTATGGTCTCTATTTATCTTAATCGAATTATTGTAATACATATTTTCAAATATATTGGAGTCACTTCAACATTGTATTTTTTTTTTTTGTTTGTTTTGAGCACAAGTATTTTGACTACTTGTCTTTTATTATTTGTTTTGATATTATTTATAGATGGATTTTCATGATAATCTTAATTCTCTGATAAATATTTGGACAGTGGGCTTTTTAATAATGTATAACAATTACAGTTGTACAGCTGGGTGTATCATTATTTTTTGGTAGTTGTATTTAGTATAACCTTTTAACTGAAATTAAAATAGCAATTCAAATCTGCACAACTTTAATAGTTGGCCAAATATAAACATTGAAATCTAATAATAACACTATGCAACAAATGAAGACCTTTGGAAAAACACAAGATCATGATAGTATAGGTTCGACTCTACTACCAAAGGGTAGTAAAACCCTATACTCAGTTTGTCCATTTTGGTGACCGATTTTTTTTTATGGGCCCTCAAAGTTTCTGAAAATCAGTGGGGCCTCTAAAAAAGGTGTCATCAGTTTTTGGTTAACAGCTAATTCAGACTTTGTGATACGGCTTAACTTTATATGGCAATAATATAGCTAAGAGTCCGCCAAATAAACTTTGTTAAACAAAATTTTCCAAAAAATAGCTTTTTCGTGCACTTTTGTTGAAAAAATATAGGAAGACAAATTGTTTTTTTACTTTTTTTAGAATAACTTCCAGGGACTCCAAATTTTTCAATAACAATATTTTGCAAAGTTGTAGCTACGGTAAATCTGAATTACTCTTGTGAACATATCAATGCAATCCGAACATATCTAGGCATTCTAAATAGCTGTCAAAAATCACTTTGTAGCTTAAACATTTTAGTTTTTTACTATTTTTTGACTCTAAACCAAAATTTTTTGTTAAAAATGTATGTTCGAGTGTATACTTCTCTATTGAACTGGAATAACGAAGAATAGGCAAATCATTATCAGTATGATCCGGGAGCATCTTCTTATCCAATCTTGATCACGCAAGACCGGCTTGATGAATGATATGAAAAAGCATTAAAATTTTTGAAAGTGGGCAAGGTTTGTGGAGCTTCTGAAGAGTAAATATAAGCCCTTTATATAAATTTTTGCTATCGGTGGAAACCTTATGACTTGGAGATTGACATTTTAATGAAATTAATTAATTTTGTGTTTCCTCCGGACGTCATTTACCTTAAAAACTATCAATGTTATAAAATGGTGATTTTCCATCAAGAAAAATAAAAACTTTGAATTAATGTAAAATTTGAACAGTTACAGATATCACAATAAAAATTGGAAGTAATATAGATCTAAATGTTCTTAAGTCAATGGCATCACTAATGTTGCCATTCTTTGTTTTCAAATATCGAAATTCCTAAAACGGGGAAAAAGTGTTCCAAAAACTGATTTTTTTTAGAAAATAGCCCACTTTGGCGTTATTTAGAGTATGCTAGTAAAAACGTTTTGTATGTATATAAACAACATATAGGGCTATACAAATATGACGAGTTTTTGAGGATCGGTGCTTTGCGTTTTTAGAATTTTTTACTCAAACCTAAAATTTTGTTTTAAAATTGGCCAAGTTTGGATAGGGCAGGGTGTACAATGTCCGCTTAAGTTAGTCAATTTTTACTTTATACGTTTTATCATTAAGTTCAATTTCCAGATCACAAAAAAATGTATATAGCCCCGAAAAAAATTTGTTTTTTATAAAAGAAAAAATATGGGGACTTTTTTGGGAAAAATCTTAAAAAACACACGCATACAAAGTTGAAATATATAAAAAGATGCTTCAACTTTGGATGCGTGTAACTTTTTATAGGGACGAAATAATTGTTATCTGGTTTCTTTTATTTTCTTTAGAATTTTATCGCAAATATACGTCATATAAAAAAAACAAATTTCGACCTTTCGTAGGCCCATCATATATAAAATACAAGAAAATGGTCGAGCAAAATTTAAAAAACAAATTAAACCTAAATATCTCTTGAACTAAAAGAGATAACCTACAAACAAAAGCATATTTTTGAAGACCTTCTTAATCTATATTTTAAATTTCAGCTTCATAAATGGCTTTTTCCGATTTTTTTTTAAATGTGGGACATTGATCCCCATTCCGAACACCTCAGCCGAGTAAATAATACAGCACAACATGGAAGTGTGGACTTTAACATACTATTTTAACAACAAATCTTTGTTTGAGCGTCAAAAAATAGTAAAAACGAATATTGTTAAGGTACAAAGTGATTTTTATGTGGTATTTAGAGTGACTAGACACGTTCAGAATGCATTGGTATATTCTCAAGAGTTGTTCAACTTTACCGTAGCTACAACTTTGCTAAATATTGTTAGGAGACCCTGGAAGGAGACCCTGGAAGATATTCTAAAAAAAGTAAAAAAAAATTTTTTTTATCCTATATTTTTTTAACAAAAGTGCACGAAAAAGCTATTTTTGGGAAAAAAATTTAACAAAATTTATTTGGCGGACTTTTAGCTATATTATTGCCATATAAAGTTAAGCCGTATCACAAAGCCTGAATTAGCTGTTAACCAAAAACTGATGACACCTTTTTTAGAGACCCCACTGATTTTCAGAAACTTTGGGGCCCATAAAAACAAATCGGTCACCAAAATGGACAAACTGAGTATAGGGTTTTACTACACTTTGGTAGTAGAGTCGAACCTATATAGTCATGATCGTGTGTTTTTTTCACTGTGTAATTGGGAATATTTCGAGTAGTGACCTCCAATATCTGGAGTAGCGGACAAGTGATTCATGCTAACCTTATTTGTAACATAAAGAAATATTTATTGAAAATGAGTTTATTAAGAAAATCTATTTCTAAGAAAAAATCCAAAATGCGTTAAAATTATGTAAATATATGCAGCTGCATATTGAACACATTAAAATCTGAAGTTATCACTGCATGTCTTGGGATCAGTAAGAATTCGGTGGGCTGATTTATGTTAACTCGAGTCTTATCGATATGTTTCTGACTAGCAATATCAAGACTAATGCCTTGGATAAAGAAAGATAGAGAATAAACGCAGCACTTGTTCTTTTTACCACAAATACCAAGGTACCAAGCTGTAAAACACAATGGGAATATCTGGATATTATCTAGCTTGTCATGGAAACTGAACGTACATAGGGTTGTTTAATGTAACAGTCTCAAGGTTTAAAATGGAGCTTGAGCCCTAAGCTGGTTAAATAACACTGTGCTACAAGAAAAACCAGCCTCAACAATTCCAATGGGAAATGGAAGTAGACCATTAAGTAAACAGAACTGCCAAATGGTTTTGAAAAGACAGCTCGAATTTAATTTTTATGGCCTTTTGAAGTTGGGCCAATTTCTCAATAAGTCTTCCAGATTGACGCGAAATAAACATTCGTGTGAGTACTTATGTCACTATATACGACTACTACTTTAGTCAGATAGTGTATGGAAGAACCGTCCAGGACGACTATCTAATATGACCCCAGTTTGGGTTTCTGAGCATCGAATTTCCTACAAATATAGAACTGGTATATGTCGCAATATCGCTTGGTACTATTAAAAGCGAAAACTTCAGACAATATCTTGAGAAGGCTGACAGCAAGTGCCGCAAAATGGAAGCAGGCAAGACTACCAGAAAATTATGTCCTACATACAATGGAAAACTCAGTATATAACTGTTGAATTGAAACCGAACTTTCCTTCAACAGTTACTGGTCCGCGGAAGGTAGCAAATAGTTCTCATTTCACATAAAAAATACCAGCTTTTAGTTTTTCTGTACTTAAACCTGGAAAGTTTCTTAAAAGAAACCATGCACCAGTTTTATCTAATGCCTTCACATACTGCTTCATAAGTCCCAATTTAATGTTGAATGGATGCAAAATCATTATACCCTACACCACCATAGTGGGGAGGGTATTACGCGTTTGTGCAGATGTTTGTAACGCCCAAAAATATTAGTCTAACACCCACCTTAAAGTATACCGATCGACTTAGAATCACTTTCTGAGTCGATTAAACGATGTCCGTCCGTCCATCCGTCCGTCTGGTTGGCTGGCTGGCTGTCAATGTAAACCTTGTGCGCAGAGTACAGGTCGCAATTTTGAAGATATTTCGATCAAATTTGGTACATATTATTTTTTCGGCCCAAGGACCAAGCCTATTGAAACTGGCTGAAATCGGTCCATTATTTCACCTAGCCCCCATACAAATGTCCTTCCGAAATTGGACTTTATCGTTCATAAATGTTTAATTTATAAATGTATCTCCACAAATTGCACTCCAAATAACTTTTATATATACAAAATTCATGTCACCAAATTTCGCTACGATCGGTCCATAATTAGTCATAGCTCCCATATAGACCCGCTTCCGAAAATCACTTTAACGTGCATAAATCGCTTAAAAATATTGGTAAACACACAAAATTCAACATAGTAAACTTTCATATAGACATAAATCACACGACCTAATTTCATGGTGATCGGTCCATAATTGGTCATATCCCCCATATAAGGCCCACTTCCGAAAATCACTCAAAAATATAAATTATTGAAATTTTAAAAGAAAAATGTTTTTGCTCTTTTACTTAGTGTAGGGTATTATATGGTCGGGCTTGACCGACCATACTTTCTTACTTGTTTTATATTCTAATCGTCATGTTTTCCTTCAGAATCCATTTCTGATATTTTCTATTGAATTTTGAGTTTTGAATTTGATAATTTTGGATGAACTTTAAATACAAAAATTATCTATTCAAAATTCAATTGAAAATATCAGAAAATTTTGTTTTTGATCACATGAATACTTGATTTAATTATGAAATAATTGAAACCAGTTCAATATGTGATAAATGTTTGAATTGAAATATAAATTTTTCTGTGTACATATAAGATTACGAAATAAAACAGGCACACAAATTTACTTATGACAACCAATATTGAAAAATTAAGGTACACGTAGGAAAACAAATTAAAAACATTGGCATGACATTTTATTTCTATTATATTGTACCAGATCAAAAGAAAAAAATATCCTTATTAAGTAAAATTTGATTAGAAAAGAAAATATGTTTTGAATCCAATTTGTGGCTTATTTTTCTCAACAGTATGAACTAATTTCTATTACAACTAAATTCAAAAAGCTGTCTTTTTATAAATTGTGTTAAAAAGTTGCTGTTCAAAATTGTGTTTATTTGATTTAATGGCTATTTTATGATCAAAATTTCACAAAAATACTTTAATGCTAATAATGTATTTTTCCTAACATTAAATTAGAAAGATAAATAATTAAATTTTAATTAAAAACATTTTATAACCTCATTTGCAACACATATTTTTTTTAAATTACTAGATTATATTTTTTAGCTTGACACATTAATATTTTTAATAATTAATTAAAAAATATATAATAATTAAATAAATAACAATTAAAGAATATGAACTGGTTTCAAAAGTTTAAGGTTATGATGGCTTAAATAAAAAAAAATTATACCGAGAAAACAAATTTGAGTTTGTGGCCAATTGAATGATTCAGTTATAATGATCCAAATTGCCAGTTGTGACTGTAAAATTTAAGATGGTGGTGACTAGAATTTGGTTGTTTCAAATGGAATTTATCTTTAATAACTGACTTTTTGTAGCTAGAACTTAAAAAATCGTATCATTCAATTCCGCAACTAATCTGTTTTCTCTGTGTATTAATAGTATTTTTTCTAATAAATTCAATTTCAACTTACTATTACTAAGTTTAGCTCCTTGTGATATCAACATTGACAATGGTGTGGCTCGACTGCGCATAAATGGATGTGAACGACTGTGGGTGCGTGAAGACGTTGATGTTGTGCCCGCATGGCCTGCAGTTTGTTGAGAACCTACACTGCCCGTTGAACCTGTTGTCGCATTTGTATTTGTGGCCACGTTACGATTGAAATCATTTGCAACAGGTGGTGGCACCCCCAGCCAACCAAATATACGATCTCTTGCTGAACGTCCATATCGAAGGTATTCTTTTTTCAGGCCCATTTTTATTTAAAACTGAAAAGGGAAAATAATGGAAAAAATAAATTATAAGTAAATTAGTTTTTAAATTAAAGAGTGTTTTTATACCCTAACACAGCCGCAGAGGAGAGAAATAGATGAGCAATTCCTTTTGCGGGTTTTTCACACCCCCGGCCTAATATGTCTGATGTGTTCATCATTTTCGACAAACAATGGATCTTTGGATTACCACATTTTAATAGAGAAGATACCAAAATTAAGTCTACACCCTACAGTTCTAGGATACTGTCCCGAACTATTGATTTAACCTATCATTTAGGGTGAGAACTAGTTACATAACTATCTACGTGACAAGTTACTTTAACTCGTACATGTCCTTTGATTACAATGAGACTGTCTGATAGCTGGTCCAATGTAGTCAACGCATTGGATTCAGATACTGGATACATAGAGTCAGCTACCGTCTCTGGTTACTTGATCAGCTATATAACTAGATATTTTAAAGTGTACTGGACGTGAAAAGACTTTTCATAGACAGTCCAATAAGCGATTGCTTGTAAACAAACCTGGCGAAGTAAAATAACTACTTTCTAAAGCACAGTAAAAACTAAACGTTTAAAGTAACTACACTCTAGGATACTTAGAGACACTAAAGTGACAATTGACTTCACGCTATGTTACATGTCACAGTGGTTTAAAAAACTTTGTTTTTGGAAATAAATTAATTTAAAATTTTTACAATTAAAGATATTGTTACGAAATTCAAATATAACGATTTTAAGGGCTGATTTAAAAGTAGCATAATGCTTTCAAATAACAGTGCTGTAATAGCAAACTGTAACATATCTGTGGGCATTATTAAATAAAAGCTTTCAGTTGACCATTGATCGTAAGTTGGCAACGCTGTTTGAATTCGAATATTCAGTTAAGGAACATTGTAGAAAATACACCACAGATGGCGTATGATCTAGAATATTCGAACTTTGATAGTTAAAGAGCAATCTAGAGTGCAGATGGCAGTGTTATAAATAGTAGCAGAAGTTGCAGTCGTTAGTGAGTTTTATCAGAGACGCTTTTCGAATAAACATTAACTGAGTGCCTTAAAGTGTGTTGTGTTTTTCAAGTAAATTCGTGTACATTATAAAGTGTCTGTATTTCTGAGAATTTATAAACGTGTATAAAAAAACATTGAGTGGCTATTTAATTCTGTTGTTGTTGTACATTTTGAATAAATAAAGAGTTGTTACAATTTTTAAACTACTAAACGGCTTTTATTTGCAATAAAAAGTATCCGGTTTATTTAAAGGAAATAAACCAGCGTTTTAAAAAGGTTAAAACGTAACAATATTATAACAAAATTTGGAACCAATATAGACTCAAATGTCCTTAAAGCAATGGCATTAGAATTTTTGAAATTTTTTATTTCCAAATACCGAAATTCTTAAAACGGGGAAAATGTGTTCCATAAACTGAGTTTTTTTAGAAAAGTGACGACTGTGACGTTATTTACCATGTGAAAGTAAAAATACTTAGTAGGTATTTAAGAAACATATGGGGTTATACAAATATGGAGCTTTTTCGTGGATCGGTGCTTTGCCTTTTTAGAATTTTTTACTCAAACCGAATTTTTTTTTTTAAATTGGACAAGTTTGGATAGGACTGAGGGGGTGGTATGTCCGCTTAAGTGAGCCAATTTTTTCTTTACACGCTTTTGCATTAAGTTATCTTTCCGGATCATATAAAAATTATATATAGTCCCGAAGAAATTTTTTTTCTACAAAAGAAAAAATATAAGGGCTTTTTTTGGGAAAAACGTAAAAATGGGAAGAGGGAAGAGATAACTGTAACAAGTTTAGAATTTTATCGCCAATAAAGCTGATATTTTAAAGATAAATTTCGACTCTCCGTTGGCCCGCTATTTCTAAAAAACCATAAAAAGATCGACCAAAATTAAAAAAAAAAATAAATCAATAAACCTGAATATATCTTCAATTAATAGAGATAACCTACAATTGTAAGCGTATTTTTTGGATCATAAATGGATTTTCGGCGATTTTTTTAAAAAATTTGAGACCCGAGGTGACCAACTTTGAGGGGCTACGTACTGGTCCCCATTAGCGCTAGCAAGCTGAACAAACGTAAATCAACTCTAAAACAGCTCAAACCATGTGAAATTTCGTAACAATATCTCCAATAGTTCCCAAGATACCAAATTATTTTCAAAAAAAAAGTTTTTAAACCACTGTGCATGTGATGTCAGTATATTAATTTAAAATAAAAGAAACTGTTTGAAAATTATATCAACACAATTTGTATAAAACCAATTTGTACAAATTGCTCACAAAAAAGTGCAGTACAAAATAAAATTTTAAAGTAAATACTCTATAAATTAATTAGAGACACTTATGTGACAATTGTCTTCACGCTAGATTATATGGAATGTATAAAATAACCAATTGAGATTATCTCTGCACTACATAGAGCACAGACGTATCAAATTACCCCAAAATATATAAATCGAAGTCAACCAAGTGCTCAGAAATTAGTGACAATTATTGTCTATAAGGGATACATTGACTACTTTCTTAACTGCTGGACTCATACAATAGATTGTGAGTTGAACAATTGTTTCAGTTTTATTTTATTGTTTTTTTTTTAGTTTTTAATTTGAGATAATCATCAAAAATTGTTGTTTAATTTAAACGTAATTTGATACCTTGACAATGAATTTTTTAAACAGATTTAAACATTTCAATTAAAAGCATTAAATAAATATGTGTGATTTAAATATAGCCGTACGTATTATTGAACTTTCGCAGTAAATCAGTGCTATTCAATACAATTATAATTGGTGTTGCCATTTTATGTGTAATTACACATTTCGTGTTTAACTTTTACGCGGATGTATGTAATTAGTTACATGTGTAATCTACATATAATCTCAGGTTTTCTCCTATTTTAATAGGCCGTAAATTTATTAAGTAAAATCTATATTCAATGGGACTTGTGGTGTTTATTATCATTATTCATGACATTAACAACAATTAAAGAACTTAAATACTATATATTTTCATATATATAAAGGTTATTTAAATGGAAATTAGATCATATAAAAATTTCCTATTAAACTAGTTTCAATTCATCGTCTCCCCAGAGACATTTTTAGACTTAATTGTAGACTTAAAAATAATTACTTTTGGAGGCATTCTACAATACAGACAGGCATTGGGCTGAATGTAATTGTTTAAAATCATTTAACGGAAACAATTAAATTGTTAAACATTTATTTTATACACATACACAGTTTTTCAATAGTTTAACGAAAATAAAAATACATTAAATGACCATAAAATTATAGTTAGTGACATTCTACAGATGCATCTCAATTTTGATAAATTAAATGCATTTTTATTGTTGACATTTTGTTCAAATTTCAACACTAAATATAAATGATATTAATATTAAATAACAATTAATTATAGATGTTGATTGTCAATTGCAACAAATATGTGATAAAAAAATGACTTGGCTATATTTGAAATAAGTAACTGATACATATTAATACTGATAAATATATTATAGTTGATAGTATTGTGAGTTTGTGTGAAAAAAATAAATTTAAAATATGGAACAATTAGAAATGTTCATTGGACCTCTCACATCATGTCACTTTGCCATTGATCATTTGAGAATTTTATTCATATTCTAATCAATTAGATAGTTAGATTCGGCTATGCAAACACAAAAAATATTTCTACATATCGAGCCCTTAGCGCCAAATTATCGTAAGCGACATTTAAAATTTTGTTTTTATTGCAGAAATTAAAATTTTATGGACCGACTGCTGTTTTAGCGTTCTCAGAATATCAAAATTGTTAATAACTTCAAGAATATAGGGGGTAAGATTTTATCGTAAGTCAATGTTTACATTTTACAGTAAACGAAAAATGTAAAAAAACAGTAAATAAATCTGTAACTTCTAAATGGTTCGATTGGTTTAAATAAAATTTCACATGTGCAAAGAAGAAGTGTTGCCAAGTTTAAGTTTTGAACATGGACCTCATGAGCCCACCAGTAGCGCTACCAAGGGCCCTTAAAGTAGGATACCTCGGGTATGTTACATTTTTAAAACGATATTATTTCTTGATTTGGGTTCCGATTTCCAAAAAATTACACACATAAAATCTCCTCACCGAGCACTATAAAAAACATCGTCGTGGCTATCAATTATTTCTTATAGCTTAGGAGATATTCGCATTTGAAAATTAAATTTTCAACATTTTTACCCACCCTACTCCAGTTTTTTTATAACAGCGTATCCAAATATTTCCCGATATTCTCCAGTTTTCCTTTATTGCACTAACAACACATGTATGTGTCAAATAGAAAAAGAACTGTTTAAAACTAATGACTAATCCAAAGTTATATGCATTTGAATTTAAAAAATTTTAAAAGGCGATTTTTTGCTAATTTTTTGGGAAAAAATAACTTTTTTCTTTTTAAGTTATCGCAAAAAATTTCTAAGCGGATGTATAAGAAATTTTCCACTTTCTGAAAGTTAAGTTTTGGTAAAATATTTTAAAGGAAAACAAATTTCAAAATTTGTGTTACCGAGGGGACCAGGTCGTTTCAAAAAACACCTATTTTTTATGTAAAATAAAAATTTAGGGCAAAAAATCTCAAATCGCATAATCGATATCAAAATATAGTAACCGATTTTAGATGGTTCAATATGCTTTTAATTATCTTGTAAAGCGTCCCGATAACACCGACCCTGGTATGGATATTATAGCCAAAAAACTAAAAATTCCCATTTTTGGAATTTTTCAATATTGCGGGATTGCTGATAATAAATTTCAAAATTTGTTTTTATTTTTCCATTTTAAATAGAAAAATCCACATAACTGTGAAATTTCATTAAAAACTATTTATAAATAAAAATTTAATTTGAATTCGAAAAATTTTTATCTATGCAAAAATTCAATAAAAAAATATTTTTTGTCATATTTTTCCATGAATTTTTAATTGTCAAAAGTTATAAATATTTTTGAAAAATAGACAAATAGCTTGAACGAAATTATCGCATCATAAAATTTTCAATTCTATGTATAAATTTCAAAACAATCAAAAGAACCTTCTCCTGTAAAATTTGTGTTTTGTCGCTTACGATAATTTGGCGCTAAGGGCTCGATATGTACGTTTTAAACTCTGAGACCATACAAGCGATTAGCTCCAAACCGGTTTCATTGGATAATAAATTTTCCGAAGATGGTTTTAGACACCTAAAATACTACATTCGGACATTCGTAAAGCCCATTTTCTCTCACAAAAATGTTTCCCAAATTTGAAGTTTTGAAAATTTGTATGTCTTGAAATTTGGTATGTAGGTACCTCACACGATGTGTAGATCCACTAAGAAGGGATTATTGGAAATTCGAATTTTAAGGGGGTAAAAATCGGTAAAACAGGGTAAAATAGGCATCACCATATCTCCGGTATTAATAATGCTAGCACTAAAAGTCGATCTTAATCTAAATTTATGGAAAAAATAAGACATTTTTGGAAATTATAATTTTTAAGGGGTAGAAATATGTAAAAACGGTATCTCTACATCTCCGGAACTAATAAAGGTAGCACCAAAATCTTAATATAAATTTATTCAAAAATTAAGTGGACCGGAGTGTGGCACTATTTGATCATTTTACTTTTAAAGGAAATAAAACGGACTAAAATTGAGTTTTGGTACTTTTTTGTATCCCATATTGCAGAAATTAAATTTAAATGGAATGGTAGTCATTCTAAATTCAACTTTTTTGAAATTTGAACGTTAATTGATCCCTCTTTTACACAAAAATATATTTTTTATACATTAATTTGGTACAAAAATGTTTATTATAAAACCCCTCTATTAATTAAGAATTTTTAGCTGGGTATCCGCTAGTAGGTAATAAGTTACATGGATGAGAAAAAAACACATATGCAAAAACGTGTACATGTGAACCTTAAGCTAAAAAGTAAACAAAGCAATGTGTGTTTGTCCAATTTGTTGTTGTAAATAAATAAGAGAAACAATTAAACAGTATTGATTTCGCTCTGTTTTAAGTGAGAGTTGTTATAGAAAACAAAGAAGAAGACTTTAGTAATTTAAACTTTAAATTTTAAAGACACAAAAATATATTTTGAAGGTGTTTTTTTTTTTATTTTCTAACTCCCATATGCATAAACAATTTTTAAATTTATCAAAGGTTTGTAAAACAAAATTTCCATTCAAAATTAATTTTATAAACCTTTGACAAATTTAAAAACTGTTTATGCATATGGGAGTAAATATGTAATTGTACATAAGTAAATAGTTATTTTATATGTGCAGAACTATAATTGTGACGGTTTTCAAACTTCATATGAATCAATTACTTCTATTACTTAATCAAAAATGGGACGGGTCGGAAAAATGGTGAGTCGCCTCCCATACAAAGTAAATAGTTATTTCTAAATATTTTGTGAACTATTATTGCAAGATTCTTCAAACTTAGTCTAAATGGCTCTTTTATAATTTTGCATAGTTTCGCTGAAATTGTTCGGGAATGGATAGTGGGCGTGGCACACCCTATACAAAGTATATAATTAATGTTGAATATCTGTAGAACTATAATTGTAAAAGTGTTTAAACTTTTAGCGAATTAATTTCTTATTACTGTGCGGAGTTTGGCTGAATATATACGGAATTAGATTTGAGGTACAGAGTAAATACTGATTTCGAATATCTGGGTAAACAAAATGGGAGGGATCGGAAAAGGAGGTGAGTCACCTCCCATACAAAGTAATAATTGCAAGGTTCTTCAAACTTTGTCCGCATACCTCTCTTACCATTTTACACAGATTGGCTGAAAATAGTCGGGATTGCATTAGTGTTTGTGGCACAAAGTAAATAATTAATTTTGAATATCTGGAGAACTAACAATAATTCTAAAAAAATTTAAACTCTGTATTAATCAATTTATTACCATTCTACGGAGGTTAGCTAAAAACTAATTTATTCCTGTTCCCTGTTCGAAGTTTAGCTAATCATGATCGGCTTAGTAGGAATGACCCCTCCCTAAAGGAAATTTAAAGTAAAGCTTGATATTTACATAAAAGGTCTAAAAATGGGTGGGATCAGAGCAGTGGAGTGGTATCTCCCATACAAAATTAGTTAGTTATTTTCGAATATCAAGTGAACTGTAATTGAGAGATTCTCAAATTGTGTATGTTTCATTTTCATATTTCCATTCATATTTAATTTTACTAGGATAGGGGTAGCGAAGTGCACTGGGTTATGCTAGTATATTATAAACTGTGTTGGTTTTATTTTTTTAAATTTTTTGTTCAATAAATTTGCGTAGGTGAGAAATATTTTTTAATAGCTTTTTAATTTATTACAAATATTTGTGCAATAAATATAAAACTTATTTATGGTTTTATTACTCCTAACGTTTATGACAGAGAGAAAAACACTTTTAAAATCACATTTAAGTGATAGAGTTAGAAAGAATGGAATAAAATTAAATACAAGACTCTGCTATCGTTATTCTTGTGTCTTGTGAAATTCACTAGATAGTGATCTACTATCACGATCACATTTTTAGGGATTTAAAATAAGGTCAAGGTCGAATATTTGGTTTTAGAATGAGGAATACTAGGAAAATAAAACAGTTTTGTTGCTACAATGATTTCTTTTATTCTTAGAATTTGTCACGTATGATTTGAATTATACTTGAAAGCAGTATAATCGACGTAGCTAATCCGGATGACTTTATGAATCCTTTGGTCTCCGTAAGAACCAACAGGTATTTCTGTTAAAATTTGATCAGACTTATCAGTAAGACTTCTCTGAGGCAGCCTACATCATGAAGGAGACTGACCTAAAGAGTTATAGTGACCAACATTTATTGTTTCAATCGCTCTAATTTTTATCAACGATTAGAAACAAAATTCTGTTGGTGCAATGAAAGAAACGCAATCGGTAATGAAATATATCAGAATGAATATTATATATCTTTAACGGAGGACATAATTGTAGAAACCAATAATCCTTTGAACTTTGAAAACCACACAAGGATAATTGAAAATAAAAAAAATTTTTAACGTTTTAAAACATTTTATGAACTGATAAAACATTTTGATAACATTAAAGAAGTAATAAACAGATATTTTAAAGAAAACTGATAATTTTAAATTGTATGATGCAGAAAGATGTTGGAGAATATTGTGGATGGGAATAGTTTATCAGAAAGAATTGACAATTGAATGAGAATTTTGCCGAATTTTTGCTGATGTCGACATCTGTCCTTATATTTTCTCATTTTGCCCACACAAAAGAACATTAACAAATTTGTGTCTTTAATTCTGGTGACGTTTTTTTATTGTGCACGTGGGTTATCCTCCGTCATGACAAGACATCAATTTTTGTCCACTCATGAATTGGTCTCGTGTTGACAACTTTTGTCGCTGTTATGTTCTTGTTCGAACATCGTTGTCAGAACAATTGTTTAGACAACTATGTCTGATATCAAATATAATTTTCTCATTTAAACAAAATACAAAGAAACTATGAACATCCACAAGTTTTCATACACTAAAGAACATGAACACATTTGTGTCCGCAGTTTTTTTTTTGAGCGTGGTTTTTGTCTTTAATAACCTATATGTCATTTTAAGGATACATATCTGTCATTTATTCTCACCAAAGACTTTTTTTGCTTCGAAAATGTCGAATTGTGTACCAACAAATTGTCATGTGTGGGAAGTTTTGCTTTACTTCTTTAATCTGAATAAAAGTGCCGCTTGCTCACCAAAGCTTATGGTGAATGTGTTCCATCGTTTTCAACGTGCGAGAGATGGATTTTGGTGTTCAGAAGTGATGATATTGACACGGAAGTTAAAGATAGCCCAGGCCAGCCAAAAAAGTTTGAATACCAAGAATTGGAGGCATTACTCCATGAAGATTGTTGTATAACTCAACAAGAGCTTGCAAAATCTACTCAAGCAACAAGTTCAAAATGTTTGCGAGCACCAGGACTCATCCACAAAGAGGATAATTGGGTACCATGGGAATTTAAGTCGAGAGACCTTGAAAGACGAATTTGTCCAAAATAATGCTTTAACGCTATAAAAGAACATAATTTTTACATCGAATCATTACTTGCGGTGAATACTGGATCTATTACAATATGCCGAAGGGTAAGAGACCAGCCAAATAGAACACCAAAGCCAAATATCCATGGCGCTAAGGTAATTCTCAGTATTTGGTGGGAGCAAAATGGTCATATCTATTATAAGCTGCTGCAATCTGACCAGATTATCACAGGGAACAGAACCAACTGATTCGTTTGAAGCGAGCATTAGCTGAAAAACACCCAGAATATGCGGCCAGGCATGAAACCGTAATATTCCATCATGACAACGCTCGGCCACATGTTGCAATAACTGTTAAAAACTATTTATAATGAAGTGGTTGGGATGTTTTTATAGTCCCTACCTTGCCGCGTCCGAATATTATTTGTTTCGATCGATACAGAACGCTCTCTCTGGGATATGCTTCACTTTCCAACAGAGTATCCGAAATTGGCATGATTCGTTCTGGGCCTCAAAAGATGGGCAGTTCTTTTGGCGAAGAATCCATATGTTGCCAGAAAGATGGGAAAAGGTCAAAGCTAACAATTGGCAATAATTAAATTTATATTTTACAAATGTTTCAAAATAAAAACTGAAAAGTTTAAAAACTCCCTCGTTTTTAAGCAGTTTTTGTGAGTAAAATTTATGTACTTGTTGTTTAAAATTAGCTTTGTTTTGTTATAAATTAGGGCCTTAAATGTTCAGAGAAATTTTATAATACAAAATTAATATTGCAATATAATTTATTTATTTATTTATTTATTTATTTATTTATATTATTTAATTCTAATAGCCTAATAGTTACACAATTTCCATAATAGTTGCTTATATGCATTTAAAATAGTAAGACAATTAATATAATTTCATATAATTTATAGACACAATTGATTTATTTCAAATAACTGCTCGTAATTTACACTTAAAAATCAAATAGCCCTGTTGATAAGTAGTTGTTAATAATAATTATTAAAACAAATAATTAGATGGGTATAAATTGTTGTCACCTATTTTCATTATTTATAGCAAATTGCTAAACTAAATTCACGACGCCCTGATTGTCACGATTTCTTAATTAAAACAAACAATTTCGCACAGCCATTTACACAGAATACCCGGTTGACGGCTGTGGTAAATTATTGGAAAATTCCAATTAACAAGGAACTACATTACGTATAAGACGAATATAAATATGATCAAATTAATTAACATTTATTAGCACATTTAAAACAACAGACAAACTAAAAATATATTATAAATAATTAAATCAAATGCAAATAAATATAAATGAGTTTATTTGTTTATGAATTTTTCTTTGAAAAGGGGATTCCTTGTAAATGTTTAGATACTAGCAATTATGTAGTAGTAGTTGTAATAAGAAAACAAATATATTAATATTGTAGATCTTTCTAGATAAATATTTAAATTGCTTATCGATTTCCGTTTGTTGTTTAAATATTGTTTTATAATTATTTTTATTGTTGTTTTCTTTTGTTTTTATATTTTATTGCTGTGTTATTTATTTAGAATTGTAAAAATTAATTTAATTTTGTTTGAGAGAGAGAAAATGTCTGGCAATTCTAACATAGACTGTAACGTCAATAGGTGCTAGAATTCGCAAGTTTTATTTTTAACAGCTGTTGTCATGTTTTACAAATGTAGTACCGTCTTGTTTACAATAAGAGATTTCCTAATCCGAGGAGCCGATTTTATAGATGTGCTAATAGATACTTATTGTCCAAGCTATTAATGCAATGGAAAAAATTGCCGCTTGAGTGGAAAATCACTTACGCAAATGAAATCATAACTCAAATAAGTTCATATAAAATATTTAAACATTTAATATAGGAGAAGCGATACGAAAAATGTCGATCAAAGAAATTGATTTTTGAACCTTCACACTTCAGAATTCTATACTATTTGGCATACATATTTTCAATGACCATACAAAATTTAAAGTTCTCCAGAATTTCGAAATTCGATTTTGTTTGGTTTGTATATAGGTTCAAAGTTTATATTATTTAATAGATACGTACAAAATATATAAAATAAAATTGTTAACAACTTTAGAATTGTTAGTCGGATTTTATCATTTTTGATCTCATGTTAGAGGTAATAAATAAATCATAAATTTTAAGCTTTTTTCTAGAAATCCGTTTCTCGTCAAAACAGGATATAACATATACTATTGTCATTGAACAAAAGATATCTCAAAAAAAGCATCTTCCAAAGATTATTCTTAAATATGAGTCATTGCACAATTAACAACATATATAATTCAAAATAGGACCTTGGGAGGTTCTCGAGAAATTTATGGATATATTTTAAAAGAAATACTTACATTTCTGTGAATATT
This sequence comes from Calliphora vicina, assembly GCF_958450345.1. Taxonomy (NCBI): domain Eukaryota; kingdom Metazoa; phylum Arthropoda; class Insecta; order Diptera; family Calliphoridae; genus Calliphora; species Calliphora vicina. The sequence continues at coordinate 65,146,485 of NC_088782.1, forward strand.
TTTATAACTAATGTCTTTAATTTTTGCATTTTATTTTCATAAAATTCAGCTTATATTGTAGGAAAAAGATGTCGAAACTTAAACATGACATTCTAAGGCTGTCTTGGCACTAACTACATATCAGATTTTCTACAAACCTTTTACTTAAGGAGAATATTTTTATTCAATACTAGCTGACCTAATTTGACTAATGTTAGTTCTTAAAGTTTTTCCAAAAAGTTTATCTTATTAAGAAAAATGAGAAGTGAAAAGGAGGCAATATATTAAAAACTAAAAATTTTCGAATTTTTTAATTTTTTTCTTTACAATTTTCTAATCGAATAAACAAAAATCAGCCAAATCGCTTTAGCCGTTCACATGTGATGCCATAACATATTTAATTTTTATATATGGGGGATTTCATTTCAAGTTTACCGACCGGGATGACAATTTTTCAACAAGATCGAGAACTCTCTGAGTTATAGGCGGTAAAAATTTTACATTTAGACCAAAAATGTGTTTTTTCTCATCAATGTAACTTATTACCTATTGTTCTTAGCAAAATGTGTCCCAAATAGTTTAGACAGGTATTTCTTCAATCTTTCGAAAAGAAATATTTTAAAAAAAATTAAAGAATATTTAATATTTTTTTTTTAAATAAAAAACTTTTTTGAATTTTTTTTTAAAAAATGGGAATTTTTTTAATACTGAATTTAAATAAGACGAAAATAATGAAATTTGGTTCATTAAGTCTGGATGGTTCAACGATACAGATGGGAGGAAGGGAAATTGAAATTGTTGACAGAATGAAGATATTGAGTGTTATATTAAATGATAGACTTGACTTTTATTACCATATAGACAATGTCTATACAAGAGTTTGTTTCACTCTACGTCGCCTATATTGCCAACATTTATTTACCATATCATGTCAGGCTCAAAGTTGCTCATGCTCTGTTAATGTCACAAATTTCATATTGCATGGAAATATTTCTGTGTACAACTTATTTTAATATTGGAAGAGTCACACTTTTAGTAAACAAGATTGTACGTTTTGTCTTTGGCATTAGACATCATAATCCTAATCACAACCAAAGAAATTATAGCCATATATCGCCACACGTCGAGCGTTTTCTTAAGTGTTCCTTTAAGAACTTCATAATTTTAAGATATTTATTGATATTTTATAAAATCATTAAAAGCGCCACACCACAATTTTTGTTAAACATTTTTGATTTAATACATTCAACTAGGAATGTGCAGATATTAATTCCTAGAATAAATATTTCACTGTTTGAAAAATTATTTCTTATCACTATTTCGCGTACTTGGAATCATTTACCAAATGATTTACGATTATTTTCTTTTTCACACAACGTGTATCGAAGAAAATTGATTGAATATTTAAATCGGAGTCAAAATTGATTTGAAGTCATTTGGTGGTCCATTGCTGATACGAATTTACATTCATTTTAACAGATTGAATATTTTTGTTGTTACAAATTAGAGGGTGATTAGTTATAAAGCATTAGTATTAAGATCATAAAGTTGTATATATTATATACACAGATAAATATTTCTACAATTATCAATATTTATTTAAACTAAAATTTAGTTTTCTGTGAATGTATAACACAGTACAACACATGATTTTGGCATTCAATTCTAACAATTGCACGTGAAAGTAGCCCCAACAATAAGAACTTATGCATCATTAGTTTTGTCAAATTGGCTGCCGTAATAATTTAATGGCCATACGAAATTTTTTTCCTCAAGGTGGATTTTTATCACTTTTTCTATATTTTAACAAGGTTATATCTCGTATACCGTACGGAATATCTCTTTTGTGGCTGAAGAAAAGTTGTAGATATTGAATAGTAGAAGAAAAGTACGGAACATACCTATCCGAAAAAGTTGCATTCAGTGCCTTAAAAAGCCACAAAAGAGATATACTATTGTCATTGAACAAAAGATATCTCAAAAAAAGCATCTTCCAAAGATTATTCTTAAATATGAGTCATTGCACAATTAACAACATATATAATTCAAAATAGGACCTTGGGAGGTTCTCGAGAAATTTATGGATATATTTTAAAAGAAATACTTACATTTCTGTGAATATTTTTATAACTAATGTCTTTAATTTTTGCATTTTATTTTCATAAAATTCAGCTTATATTGTAGGAAAAAGATGTCGAAACTTAAACATGACATTCTAAGGCTGTCTTGGCACTAACTACATATCAGATTTTCTACAAACCTTTTACTTAAGGAGAATATTTTTATTCAATACTAGCTGACCTAATTTGACTAATGTTAGTTCTTAAAGTTTTTCCAAAAAGTTTATCTTATTAAGAAAAATGAGAAGTGAAAAGGAGGCAATATATTAAAAACTAAAAATTTTCGAATTTTTTAATTTTTTTCTTTACAATTTTCTAATCGAATAAACAAAAATCAGCCAAATCGCTTTAGCCGTTCACATGTGATGCCATAACATATTTAATTTTTATATATGGGGGATTTCATTTCAAGTTTACCGACCGGGATGACAATTTTTCAACAAGATCGAGAACTCTCTGAGTTATAGGCGGTAAAAATTTTACATTTAGACCAAAAATGTGTTTTTTCTCATCAATGTAACTTATTACCTATTGTTCTTAGCAAAATGTGTCCCAAATAGTTTAGACAGGTATTTCTTCAATCTTTCGAAAAGAAATATTTTAAAAAAAATTAAAGAATATTTAATATTTTTTTTTTAAATAAAAAACTTTTTTGAATTTTTTTTTAAAAAATGGGAATTTTTTTAATACTGAATTTAAATAAGACGAAAATAATGAAATTTGGTTCATTAAGTCTGGATGGTTCAACGATACAGATGGGAGGAAGGGAAATTGAAATTGTTGACAGAATGAAGATATTGAGTGTTATATTAAATGATAGACTTGACTTTTATTACCATATAGACAATGTCTATACAAGAGTTTGTTTCACTCTACGTCGCCTATATTGCCAACATTTATTTACCATATCATGTCAGGCTCAAAGTTGCTCATGCTCTGTTAATGTCACAAATTTCATATTGCATGGAAATATTTCTGTGTACAACTTATTTTAATATTGGAAGAGTCACACTTTTAGTAAACAAGATTGTACGTTTTGTCTTTGGCATTAGACATCATAATCCTAATCACAACCAAAGAAATTATAGCCATATATCGCCACACGTCGAGCGTTTTCTTAAGTGTTCCTTTAAGAACTTCATAATTTTAAGATATTTATTGATATTTTATAAAATCATTAAAAGCGCCACACCACAATTTTTGTTAAACATTTTTGATTTAATACATTCAACTAGGAATGTGCAGATATTAATTCCTAGAATAAATATTTCACTGTTTGAAAAATTATTTCTTATCACTATTTCGCGTACTTGGAATCATTTACCAAATGATTTACGATTATTTTCTTTTTCACACAACGTGTATCGAAGAAAATTGATTGAATATTTAAATCGGAGTCAAAATTGATTTGAAGTCATTTGGTGGTCCATTGCTGATACGAATTTACATTCATTTTAACAGATTGAATATTTTTGTTGTTACAAATTAGAGGGTGATTAGTTATAAAGCATTAGTATTAAGATCATAAAGTTGTATATATTATATACACAGATAAATATTTCTACAATTATCAATATTTATTTAAACTAAAATTTAGTTTTCTGTGAATGTATAACACAGTACAACACATGATTTTGGCATTCAATTCTAACAATTGCACGTGAAAGTAGCCCCAACAATAAGAACTTATGCATCATTAGTTTTGTCAAATTGGCTGCCGTAATAATTTAATGGCCATACGAAATTTTTTTCCTCAAGGTGGATTTTTATCACTTTTTCTATATTTTAACAAGGTTATATCTCGTATACCGTACGGAATATCTCTTTTGTGGCTGAAGAAAAGTTGTAGATATTGAATAGTAGAAGAAAAGTACGGAACATACCTATCCGAAAAAGTTGCATTCAGTGCCTTAAAAAGCCACAAAAGAGATATTCCGTACGGTATACGAGATATAACCGTGCTAAAATATAGAAAAAGTGATAAAAATCCACCTTGAGGAAAAAAATTCGTATGGCCATTAAATTATTACGGCAGCCAACTTGACAAAACTAATGATACAGAAGTTCTTATTTTTGGGGCTACTTTCACGTGCAATTGTCAGAATTGAGTCCCAAAGCAATGGACTGAAAAATGTTGTACTGTGTAATATTAAGTAATTTTAATTTTTTGGGTTGCTATGCAACTTTTACTATTTTTACTATCAATTGTAATATTTTTTGGCCATTGAAGGCTTTTTATTACACAATTAATTAAATAATTTACATATTTACATATTTACTTGTATATGAGTTTTTGTCTTCGTAGGACACCGTTAACATATTCGCTGGTATGGCCAAAAAAATTAATCTTTTTTAACGGCTTTCTCCATTTTAAAATTTTTATAACTTTTGTTAAACAATTTTCAGATTTTGTTTTATCATCACATTGGGATTTATTAAGAATATAATAGGGAATAAAAATATGTATGAAAAAAGTATAGTTTTTATGTGCCTGCAATTTAAATTTTACAATTTTCGAGAAAAACAAATTATTTGGTCATATTTCTGCGAATGAGCCCAATTTTCTTATTATAGTCCAGGTAATTTTAAATATAGCCTGAAAGTTTTACTTAAATCGGAAAACGCTAACCCTTAAATGGTGAAGGTAAACTTTTTCAATATTTGAAATTTCTCATGGAAAGATAGCTAAATGTTATATATTTATACCCTACACCACCATAGTGTGGAGGGTATTATGCGTTTGTGCAGATGTGTGTAACGCCCAAAAATATTAGTCTAACACCCACCTTAAAGTATACCGATCGACTTAGAATCACTTTCTGAGTCGATTAAACGATGTCCGTCCGTCCGTCCGTCTGGCTGGCTGGTAGGCTGGCTGGCTGTCCATGTAAAACTTGTGCGCAGAGTTCAGGTAGCAATTTTGAAGATATTTCGATAAAATTTGGTACATATTATTTTTTCGGCTCAAGGACCAAGCCTATTGAAACTGGCTGAAGTAAGTAAAGTATACCGATCGACTTAGAATCACTTTCTGAGTCGATTAAACGATGTCCGTCCGTCCGTCCGTCTGGCTGGCTGGCTGGCTGGCTGGCTGGCTGGCTGGTAGGCTGGCTGACTGTCCATGTAAAACTTGTGCGCAGAGTTCAGGTAGCAATTTTGAAGATATTTCGATAAAATTTGGTACATATTATTTTTTCGGCTCAAGGACCAAGCCTATTGAAACTGGCTGAAATCGGTCCATTATTTCACCTAGCCCCCATACAAATGTCCTCTCGAAATTGGAATTTATCGGTCATAAATGTTTAATTTATATATGTAACTACACAAATTTCGCCCCAAATAATTTTTATATATACAAAATTCATGTCACCAAATTTTGTTACGATCGGTCCATAATTAGTCATAGCTCCCATATAGACCCGCTTCCGAAAATCACTTTAACGTGCATTAATCGCTTAGAAATGTTGGTATACTCACAAAATTCAACATAGTAAACTTTCATATAGACATAAATCACACGACCTAATTTCATGCTGATCGGTCCATAATTGGTCATAACCCCCATATAAGGCCCACTTCCGAAAATCACTCAAAAATATAAATTATTGAAATTTTAAAAGAAAAATGTTTTTTGCTCTTTTACTTAGTGTAGGGTATTATATGGTCGGGCTTGACCGACCATACTTTCTTACTTGTTTTGAGCTGATTTTGATGAAACTTAAGAAAAAATATAACACGAAGTCTAGTATTTATAATAGCAGCACAAAAATTTAAATTAACCCTTAATGGCACTTGGCAACTAAATCGTATGTAGCGATCACGTCCAGAATATGCGGCCAGAAATGAAACAACGCTAGGCATGTGGCAATACTAGTTAAAAACTATTTAGAATGAAGTGGATGAGAAGTTTTGCCTCTCCCGCTTTACCGTGCCTCGTCCGACTACTATTAATTCGATTGATGCAGAATGCTCTCTCAGGGATATGCTTCACTTTAAAATAGAGTATACAAAATTGGCTGGATTCGTTCTTGGCCTCAAAAGATGAGCAGTTATTTTGGCTCGGAATCCATATGTTGCCAGAAAAATGGAAAAAGGTCATAGCTAGCAATATTTCAAAATAAATATTAAAAATTTTAAAAAAATCCCGCATTTTAAAGTCTTACACCCAATAATATTTGGATAAGCCGTTCTTAAGTAAAATACAATTGACACTGCACAATTTTAAATTATTCTTATATACAACAATTTGAACTTCGAAACTCGACAGAATCCAAACTACAGCCAATTTAAATATTTTAAGGTACTTAACATTTTGCGCAACCACAGAGAACTCGTGTACCAAATTTCAAGAAATTTGGAAGTGGTAAGGCAGGAATATCCTTGATTAATGGATATTCATTAAAATTATTTTATATTTTTTTTTAGCATAGGGTTGTTGGCGATATACAAATTATAAGTCTATATTTGATGTTTTTTTGATATTCTCATTTTCACTAAATGTTTATTATATCGAGATTCCCTCATGATCCAACTCTGAATTTTGTATGTGTTGTTGAACATGCTAAATATGACTTATAATTGAAGAAAATTTGCAAAAAAAAACGTTTTTTGATAAATACTATGTTCAAGGACAAATTTTTGGTTGAATATCCTGTGTTTAAAATAAATAGATTTATAGGAAAATATATTGAAACTAGGATACATACATATGTATGTATTACTATCAGACTAGTATTGTAAAAATTGGAAACACAGTTAAAAATGTATATAAAATTTGAAATTAAGCGATTTTACAACATTCTTATATAAAACTTAAACTTTAAACCGCAATAAATGATAAACCAAAGCGAATTTTTAATTTTTTTTTATTCCTGTATTTGTATTTATTTGAAATGCAACCCAAATAAATTCTATATTCCCAAAAATCATGCTGTTAAGGTGATCAGTCCATAATGGTTCATAACTCTGATATAGGAGCCAAATCCGAAAAGAAGATTAAATTATAAACGGTTGAATACATATTTATGTTTTAAAATCATAATGGGTCATAGCTCCCATGTAAGTCTCTGTGACATCATTACTAAAATCTGTGAAGATTTTAGTAATGATGATTGCTTGATAATTGTAGCTAATTTATAAATTTGTTTATTAGATATATGCTGGATGTAGGGTATCATATGTTTGGGCTTGACCGACTATATTTTCTTTACTGTTTTATTTTGTATAAGGGGATTGATTTCTACGAAAATATCTCTATTACTTTATACACCAAAAACCTACACTTCAAAATCAATGAAGGGATATAGTGTCATAATACTTAAAAAAAGGTCGATATCAAAAAACTGGCACGAAGATCTATGAAACACTCTGTCACAAACACTATATTGTTAAACACTTGCCTACAAAACAAAAGATTTAAGCAACCAACTTAAACATTTACAAACGTTTTTATGGATCAGCACTAAAACCATTGTTTTTTTTAATTTAAAAACAAAGAGACAGACAGACAATTGCATCTTTGGATAATAAAATTATTATTAACATTTTTTAGTTTAGTGTTTTTTTCTTCTAAATTTATGACATTTTGACATGTGTATGAAATGTATTGTGTAAATGATAGTGTGAGTTAAAAAACTAAAAATATGACATTGTAAATCATGTTAAAAATAAACTTGAGCACAGGGAAATTTTAAGTTTGGCTCAAGCAGAAAAATTAAACAAATGTTAAGGTTTGATAAGTTTTAGGTAATTATAAGTTTATATGTACAAAAACTATGATTTAAACTGATTATCATAGACATGGAATTTAAAATTACTTAATGTTTTTTTTTATATTTAACTGGGGATTTTTGTTTCTAAATACAGCTGCAAGTGGGAATAACTGTGTCAGTCTTGGTATAAGTTATTAAATATTAACCAATGAACAATTGCTATTACTTTTTGTTAATTATTTTTCAAAATTATTGCTGCTTATGCAGCTGTCTCTTTTGTCTACTGCTTAAATATGTTTCGTACTCTATACTTTACATGCTCTGTTTGTTGTCAATTGACTTGACACTTGTTGACATTACATTATAGTTTTTTGTATTTCTGTCTGTCTTTAGTATTTGTTAATGAATAAATGTTTGTTGGAAATCACAAAACCAAACAAACTTCAAAACGTAAATAAAATATGAGTTTCAGCTGTTTTTAGTCACATTAACTTGTTAACAACTAAATAACCAAAAATACTCTAACTAAATATTTACAAACTACAAATTTCCTGTAAACTCAGTGTCTGTCTCAAAAAACAAAAAAGCTATAAACACATATTTTTTTATCATTTAAATATAGTTCAAATGGCTATGACTTTTTTGTTGTAAGTTTTTAACAAATCCCAAAAAAAAAATAATTGTTTATTAAGGTCATTTTTAATTACATTTAGATTTAGTTTTGTCGCTAGCAAAAAAACTAACAAGCATTTTCTTGAAGGTTTATACAAAACATTTAAGAAAAAATTAATAATAATTTTATTAACTTGTTTAAATTGGCATAAAATGAACTTAAAAGCCAGCAAACTATACACTCTCATTGTCACTTGAAAAAATACTTAATGCACAATTAAGATGGTTAAATATTTTATATGAAAACAAAAAAAAAATCAAAAACTGACGTAACAAACAGCTTTAAGTTATAACTCTGAACCCTTCATAAAATAACTGAAATATAAAAATAAATAAAAAAATCTTAAAATCTTATATTTTGTTAGGCTAGCAATTGGGTGTAGCTGCTTTAGTTTTCTGAAGCACCTAAATCAAACACCCATTAGTTTACTAACCGCCAATATTGTAACGTGTTCGATGTGTAACCATCTATAGTTGTACGTAAATATTTGTAGGGCTCTATAGTCTACTCAATTTCTTAGAAATTACATTTTATTTTACACCCCTACTTGATTTTTAAATGAAAAAAGCTAATTTAAATGTAGTACACTATTCGAGCTCAAGAACAAACAATTAAATGTTCCAAAATGTTTTTTTTCCAGGACTAACTGTTGCACCTTGGGACAAGATTTTTAAATTTTGAGCAAAAGCCCAATCAGTTGTGAATATTATTTTGATTTATCATTTCTTAAAGGTGAAAGGTCAAATTTAGAATTATATATTTTTGTTTAATATTTCTATTTTTTAAATATACATCGAGGGCGGATCAAATAATCTGTGACTTTTTGAATTTCCCCCCTCTTAACACTGCTCTTGTCAACAAGCATCTGTCAGTCTACTTCTGTCATTTGAGCAATCTGCGTCATTTCGTGTTTGATAGTGACTTGAGGAGAAAATGGAAAATAGTGAATTTCGTATGCCCAAAAAGTCGACTTTTAGTTGTTACTATTTAGTTGTTGCTTTTTTGGTTATTCGACATTTGAGATAATTTAATCGATTGTTCGACTTTTTTTATAGAACCCTAAACAATGCTAAAAAGGTTGTTTACTGAATTTCGTTGTGTCCGTACAAGAACTGAAGATGTCGAACATTCAAGACGCCCAGTTGAGGTCTCCGAAACACTTGGATGGAGTTGACCGATCGGAGATTAAAAGTGCGAGAGATTGTGGAAGCCATAGGCATCTCACATGGCTCAGTGGTTTCAATTTTTAATGATCACATGGGTATGACAAAGCTTTCCACAGAATGGGTGCCGCTTTTGCTCACATTCGACCACAATCTCAATCGTGAGACAACTACCCAGGAGTATTTGGCGTTGTTCAACCGCAATATGGATGAATTTTTGCGCCGTTTCGTAACCGCGGACAAAACTTGGATCCACCACAACATACCAGAGATCAAAACAGTGAGTTTCTCTTTTTGTATCGGCGCCAAAGAAGACCAAGGTGGTTTTTCAGCAAATAAAGTCATGGCAACAGCTCGCATTGACTAACTCCAAAAGTATCAAGCGAATATTATGCCAACTTGTTTATACAGTTAATGAGGATTTCCAAGAAAAAAGTTATTTTTTACCAAGGGTCTACACATGCACAGTTTCCATGGCAAAAATTCATGAATTTGGCTGCGAATTGCTCTCACCTATTCTTTAGATTTAGTCCCGAGTGAATATTTCTTGTTTCGAAACCTAAAGAAATGGCTTTACGGTAAGAGATGATAGTCAAGATGTTATTCGTGCTATACTTATTGGGATCTACATATAAAATTTTATTCGTATCTCGGCAGATTCACCAATTCCACGAGTTCGTTTTAAACTTCTGGAACAGTTTAGGTTGAATGTATCTATATTGTCATAAGTAGTGTTCTAAAGTTTTGTCGATTTCATTCATGTCACATAGACTACATTTTTCGAAAGCCGCATGCGACTTCAATTCAATATGATCGGAGATGAATCCAGTTAGATTTTTCATTATTGATCTGCTCAAATTCAGTATGTTATTCATTCCATGCTAATCTAGATCTCCTCATAGTATTTTATTCATCTCGCCAATGGCTGATATGCGCCTTTATCTGATATGATCATTATGTATTTATTCCATACGTTTTTTTTATAACAAAAAAACATTGACTTTATTCGTAGTTGAATCAATCTTGCGATGCCCATAAGCCTTTTTGATCACTTGTTGGTCTAGTACCCAAATGATCTTCCGGGACATTCTTCCGGAAAGGGTTAACAATAATAATATTGACAAGGTTCACATAATTTTAATTGGCATTTATTTATTACCTTGTTACATTCTAGTACTGTTCCGGAATTTAAAGTTTCATCTATGAGCTTGGCAGTCTTTGAAAATGTTGACAATGTCTCTGTTACCATTACACTTTAACCATTTAAAACAATATCATACCTACCTACTTGCAGCCACTTCGGATCTGAAAGACCATAATGTGGCAGATAAGGCTGAAGGATTTGGATTATTGCATCTTCTTCAATTTTAAATCCAGGTCCCGCTCCGTCAATCCATATTGGAGCATCGGTATATGTATTGGATCCTGGATTGTGCATTTTTAACTCCCATTAATACCTTTCGGGAATTTTCATGATACAGTCAATGCCTAGATATCTATCACAACTCCCTGTAGTGAATTTCCATCTTGATAAAATGTTTAATGTTTGTATTTGACCGGATATATGACCATCTCCCACCCATTTCAATTCCGTTGCAGTAATGGTTACTTCATAGTATGGAAGTATTCAGATGGTGCGTAACTACTCCTATATATTTAAGCATTCTTCATATTTGTATTGTTTTGTTCTTTATATTGCTTTGGAGAAGCATCCGTTAGGTGAAAAGATTCCACAAGGAGTATTGGCTGACCCGTACATAGAGAAAATAGATTCGTGAATATAACGGAATTTGTTGCTAATCGAATGATTCTACCTTAGTGACCGAATTTTACAGTTGTGGTTGCAAGACTTTAGAAGAGGTAACGAAAGTTTGGTTGCTTCAACAGAAATTTTTCTTTATCAGCTGACCTTCTGTTGATGGAACCAAAAAATTCTATTTGTGCAACCGAATCATTCGATTGGCAACAAATTCGGTTGCTATTACGAATCTGTTTTCTTTGTATAGTCCAAATCGTTGACGATTTAGCTACTGATTAAACATGATGTTTCGTGGCTCCAATTCGTAGTTTTAAAAGAGTAGTATATTTATAGAGATTCTGGTGTGTTTTGGAGGAATTTTTTCCTCCCAATGGCAGAGAAGAAGGCAGCGAAAATTTGTATGAGGTATATTGAAGAGCTTTTTCTGAAATTAAGCCAGCGACATAGTATTTAAAGACAGTATTTAAATTCTGTCGACTTATAATTATTCGCTGCTAAATATCCAATTCCTTTGATCGGAATGGCGACTCACAGACATTAAGCAACCATTAGTTTATCCTATAAACATAGAAAGCCTGTTTCAATGCTAAGTTGTTATTCCTAACATCAAATGTGACTTGATTACTTTTAATATAAAAAAAGCAGATGGGATTTAAAATATTTAAAATTATATTTTTAACGGAAAATGTTAGGATAAAATCTCCAAAGCTGATTGATTAATTTATTTCTATACTCTTAATTAACATTGAAAATTCTACTACTTAGGCTCAGTTTTATAATATTCTAGAGATATCCGAAGATAATTGTCACGTTTTTAATAATGAGGGATAGAAATTATATTCAGTTTTGCTAAATTTCTTTTTAATTTTACAGAAATATAATTTCACTATATGAGTTGAACAATTGAGATACTTTCAGAAAGTACATCTGTTCATTAGTGTATTCAGAAAAGCTCCTGAAGCGAAACTGATTTAAAAAAGATTTTAAAACATTCAACTCATATGAGAAGTTAGATTTTTTAGTAAAGTTAAAGTAAATCTCACCTAACCTATCTTATTCATAATTTCCTTTATAAACAACAACAAATATCAAATACATAAGATAATTTCTGTGGGAAAATTTCTTCCAGATCATTTAGCACACTCTCTTTAAATTCAATTTTCCATTAACACCTCTGGCATCAACACCAACAAACCAAACAACATCAAAGACATAAATTCCCCCGATTTAAGCAATTACAAAATAATAACCAACCATAGATATTGGCAATAGCGAAAGAGAAAAACAGAAGAAATAAATTGAAAACAAACAAAAACGAAATGAATGATATTAAAACCGAAATGCGATATTACAAAATACTGAAATTTTTACAACTAAATATTTTTAATGCAACAGACAATTGCAACTACCAAACAGAGACTTATTTATAGGCAGTCAAACTATAGTGCAACACAAACGCAAACACAAAGTGACTCAAAGCCAGTACACACAACAAATTGTTGCTTTCTTTAAGCAGCAAAATTAAGGGGGAATTTGAGGGAATCGAGACAGAGCAGGCCGCATGCAATAGACAACCAATGAAGTGTAAAAGTAGTTGTGAGAATGAAATCTCAGTTATATAATATTAAACCAAAAAACATACTTCTGCAACTTCTATTTCTTTTACAAAAAAAAATATTTATGTATCTATGAGCAAAACTAACAACCAGCCAAAATTACAAAATATCTCAACATTTCACTGTGAAACAACATACTAGAGACAGCATCATGAAATAATAAATAAAAATTGCAACAAAAAAATTAACAACATACATAAGGATTTCAATAATAAGTCTTAATGTGTTAATGCCGGCTGAACATGCTTAGCTAAATTTAAAAGCAATTGAAAAGAAGTAGGTACCTACCTATACTCGTATGAAAACTTAGTAAAATACTTAGTAACTTAGTATTTTGCAAGCGTCCAAAGTACACTTTAGTAACTCTTTCCAACAAATTACAGCTTGAGTCAGAGGTTTACATGTCTAAAACAGCTGATGGCTTAAGATTTGTAACACATTTTCTTTTACGAGTAGTTTAGCAAAAAGCGAAAGAGATACAGGAAAATTTAAGCGCCAGACATCAGCCAGCAAGAAGAAAATATATTTTTTTCTTCTTTTTTTTGAAAGTAAAACAAAAAATTTACCACAGAAAATTAAAAACCAGAAAAACTCACGAAAATAAATAAATTTGTTTATACACAGATTTTTAAAGTAGTTGATTCATTTACCATTCAAGATACCATAACTTAGAATTCCATGCAGACCTCAAATACCAAATTCTAAATTTTCAAAATTCTTTTTAAACGAAATTTCAAAAAGAAAATTCTGGTACATACTTCCAATAGGGACTTCCGAACTTTGACAGTAGATAGCGGTTATATTGCAGAAGCAACATCTGTCATATATTCAGTTTATTTTGCTAAATCACCAGGGAGAATAAAGCGTTCAACAAAGCGTGCAAATGATAAAATTGTTTAATCAAAATGGGTGTTCTGTTCGAGCAACGTACCGCGAGCTTCGCCCATTTTATGGTGAATGGGTACGTCGATATACAAAATTGTCGAATATGAGTGATACCAATCCACATGATATCCAAGAGCGCTGGTTCATATTTTTTTTTTTTTTATAAAGAGAAATAACACTCATCAGGCAATTAATATGCCTATATATATTTGTGTTACTTTTTTTGGAAAGGGGATAGAGTGTAGAAGAAAAGGTGGTGAAAGGAGGATAAAATCTTTTAATTGACAACTCTGCAATTGCGCGTTATGTTTGTTATTAGTGCAGGTTGCAGCGCCTCTGGTGGTGAGATGGCGCATTAGTCAAGCCAACAACCTTTATTTAATTATTTTACTTCGGTGGCGGCATTTTACTGTTATACCACCGAAGGAGGGCGCTGTGATAAATATTAGTAATTAGTAAACTAATAATTATTTTAAACTGATGTTGTTGATTGGCAGCGGCTGGGATCATGCTTAATGATCAAACGCGCTAACCAATTAAGCCACAGCACCCTTAAATTTCTTTGAGAACAACGTTGACCCGGCCATCTCTGTCAACGGTGAGCCCCATATGTCGATGATTATCACCTTCGTTTGGGTTGAATTGGATACTATATACTCAAGCGACATGTGGTTTCAACGGTGGACGGTGCTATGTGCAACACAGCTCATGCCACATTTTATATTTTGCACTAGCGATTAGAGGGCAAGGTCATCTCACTTGGAGGTGAACTGTCCACAGAGATCATGCGATTTGACCCAGTTAGACTTTAACTTGTGGGGTTTTTTTAAGCGTAGGTCTATGCGAATAAGTCACGAAACACAGCGGCCCTCAAAACCAATGCTATCGGTCAAATTCACAGAGTCATGGAAAATTTAACATTTCGGATGCGAGATACCCACTGAAGGCATCGAAACGATGATATCTTACTCACATTTTGTTTTATTTAAATTGAAAGATAGGAAGGGTTTATAGAAAGACTGTGTATCTTTAAAACGCTTTTGAAATTAATAAATTTCTGAAAAAATATGATTCTGGTCACAAACTTGTTAAATTTGCTAAATTGCGATTTTGCAATTTTAAAATTCTAGGACATATAGCTATGTTAGAACTCTACACTTACATCGAAAGGTTTCAATGCGAACTACACGTGATCCCAGTAAGCACCCCAACTTGTTTAATTTCAGAATTTTCACAGCTTTCTTTCCAATGAGAGTTTCCCATAAAATGCCAATCGTACGACCAATAGTTGTGCTCTACCAATATTTGAAGTTCCTTGGGATCTTTCTTAAAATCTTAGCAAAGCTTAGTGTTTGTGATTTCCAGGAAGGAGTCAATTTTGAATTGCTAATGCTCTTATTTCCTGTAGACCCGATTTAACGCTCTCGGGATAATATTGTGGAAGCCCCCTCTAAGTGAAAGAAAGCTATTAATGTATATTCCTTATGCTCGGGAAACCATTCAATGTGGCTTACAAGTGTATGATGCGATATCTCAACATATTTGAATTTCATATTCGCCTCGCTGTTAAGAGGCGGATAGCAGCCATCCTGACGCACAGCTCACTTCTGTCTCTTTTTGTGTTGAGGCGGATAATAACTTGGGACTAATCGATATTCTCAGATGAACATCTACCTCTCCCGAGTTTTCAAAACAAAGTCCTACGTTACGCTTGGAGGCAAGCAGCAGTTGTAGTCTGAATATATCTAATTTGCCTTGCTTGGAGGCATTGCCTGGTCGTATTTATACCCAGCTGTCCTGTTGGTCCTCATTAATTAAAAATTCTTACTGATGGACGTATTAAAAGTGGGTAATAGGGACGATGGAGGTTTATTTATTGAGAACTTTGGGATAAAATCCAACTTTAGGCTGTCTAACTTCTGTACCGCTCTTCAGGGGGAAATTTCTGCCATTAACCTTCGCTTTACCAAAGGTTTTTTATGTACAAGGTTTACCAATACCCACCCGGGTGACACTACACTTCTATAAATATATGCGACGAACGAAATTTTAAAAAATTTAAAAAATCTTATAAAAAGTTTAAAATGGTTCTATTAAATTCTATAGAACTCTAGAATTTGTTCAGTGAGTACAAATTTCATTTAAATAGAAACAAAATTAAAAAAAATATTAAACCAATAAAATCTATGTGGTCACCCGGGTGGGTATTGGTAAAGCGAAGGTTAAACATGCATCCCATTGGCTGAGGTATTACAGATTATATGATAGCAAAGCCGCAGTTAACGGAATAGCGGATGTCTTCACGACATCTACATATGTTAACCGAGAAATGCTGGATATTCCTAAATGAAATAGCGAGAAATTCTAGGATAACGCTTATATGGGTCCCTGGACACGATAGAAATCAGGGTAATTATATAGCAGATGAATTGGTTAAAAGTTAAAATGGTTAAAAAGATGAATGAGGAGGCGATCGACCCCTTTTTTGGTATTTCCCTTGTTAAAAGTAAGATGACTGTACAGAAGAATCAATAAGAGACTGCAAAAAACAGGTGGATCAATGAACCTTCCTGTATTACAACGAGGTCTACTTGGAATTTCCTCGTCAGCAAATAAGTCTAATTGTTTCCTTTATTACAGGACACTGTATAATTGGGACACATGCTAGCAGACTGAGCAAACGGTACAACTACTACTATAGGAGCTGTTATAATAAAGAAGAGATGGAGACCGTATATCACGTATTCTGCTAATGCACGGATCTGACAAACCTGAGGTAACGCATCCTCGGAATCCCATTCTTATCATGCTTGGATGAGCTATCAAGGATGAGTCTTAGATGAATCTACTCCTTCATCAGAGACAACGGACTTATTATAGATACCCTTCTGTTTGCCCCTTGGGTATCACAATGGGATCAGCTTTGAATGGACCCAAGTGCGCTACTTTGGAAACTAACCTAACCTACAGATGGAAATCGATATAAATAATAAAAATATTTTGATAAATTCAGAAAAATTCCCTGGACCTAACTGAAGCCGTTACAGGATATCAGGGTTCTAACTCATAGTTTGAAAAAATGGATGATATTTTATTGTTGGGGGATACATGTCCCGAATCTACTGAAGTGTCAATATCAACGAACGAAGAAGATGCATTACTGGGATCGCCAACTAACACCCGACAATCTACATCCGCTAATACCGATTCCACCAATGATCAGACAAAAAATGCAAAAGATAAACCAAAACTTTGCGAGGCTACACGAAAACAAGCAAGGCATGAACATCAAAGCGGCAAAATTACTCAAGCCGATGAAGGGAGTTCGTGAACTTAGACGCACTAGGAAGGGAGGACGGCATCAACGGATCAACTCCGGCGAAATCGAACCCCTCCAAACTATTAGCTAGCTTGTGGAGCTGAAAAATTATTCAATAAATCCACAACATGCAAGATACACTTTCTACCCTGGCTGTCTTGTACATATTCAATTACAAAGACAATCAGCCCAATTATGAATAAAAAATTCCGCGGGAGTTTGTTCCCCGGGAGTTTTTTTCCCATTGAATTTGAATAGAAAAAATGAGAAAAGGGGAAAAACTCCCGGGGAATTTTTATTCATAATTGGGCTGAATAATTCGGCACAGTTGATCAATGATCATGTTCCTACGCTAAGACGCTCTCATTGGGCAATGAATTTGAAAGAAATATTTTTTTTTGGTTGATTCTACGAATTCAGTCCTTTACCCAACTATCTAGATAATAGCAAAATAGATAAAAATGTAGTAATATTTGCTAGTGAAGAAGTATGTAAGACGGTAGGAATGTAAGTATCTATGTCTATTTATATCTATCTAGTAGATGGTCATACTAAAAACATAAAATCAACAAACTATAAAAGTGGGTTGGTAGGTAAACTACTCTTGGAACCACTTGCACACAAACATGCATTTAACACATGCACAAGAATTATGACTATGTATTTCTTGTGCATGTGAGTCTTTTGAATGGACACACGACCAGAGGCTGACTGAGTGACTGACTGACTGGCTCAATGTGGAAAACTAAAATAGCAACAACAACATAAAATAAATCAAACGTAAATAAACAAACTACCACGAATAGTTGTTTCTTTAAGCCTGAACAACAAATTGAGTGTTTGCATTGCTACTGCACCTGTTTTGCGGTAACGTTGCAGCGCGCTGCAAACGATCAAGCATTTTACTATTTTTGCGGCTTCAAAACAGACAGGCAGATTCATTTAAATCAAATAGACAAAAACAAACACACAAACTAATAATAACTGACCATTGTTAACAAGGTTTAATGTTTTTCTTAGTTTTAATTTTTTTTTTTGATATGAGTATTTTTCTTTTTTTCATATTAATTTCTTGATGATTTTGTTTTTTTTGTAAAACTCTCATAGATTTTTCATTGAACAACTATGTGCAGCATCGTTTCTAATTATTATTGTGTTAAAATTTGTTGTTGCTTTAGTTTTAAAGTAGTTGTTGTCGTTGTTGTTGTTGTTTTAAAAGAGGTGTTACCTTAAGTGTTATAAATGAAGATGTATGGGCTGCATGAATGATAACAATTGTCACATCAATAACACGACTCATTCATTCAGTGACTTTTAGTTTTTGTTTTTTTGCAATTTGCTTCATGTGCATTCACAAATATAGCATTGCTAGTTTAAGAAAAATGTGGAAAAAAAATTATACAAATTAACATACAATGTATGAAATGTATGCATATTGAAATCTAAATTGAATGACTTATCACAGTGGGTCTTGAATTTTCAAATACTTGCAACAAAACAATGAAATTTGGGCAAATTCTAAATGTGCCATCTTTTATCCAGAGCTTAAAAATGTTGATATTTTATATAGAAAATTAATCGAGCAATGGTCGATAACGTTTGAGTATTAAATTTTATACAAAGTTAACCCTTTGATGTACTTGAGTTCAAAATAAGCACAAAAAAAACGTAACAAAAATCCTTTTGAAACGAACTTATTTCCAAATTTCAGAGCCGATGACACAATTATTCGTAAAAAATGATAATTAAAAAAGTGCCTAAAAATGTACTTAGCAAAAGCTATTTAAGAAAGTACCAAATATTAAGTACCAAGAAGTACCAGAAAAATTTATTACATATAAAAAAACTCATAAATATTAGCAGATAAAAATCAAATAATTATTTTCTTTGTCGTTTGATTTTAAAAGAACCCAAAAATTTGGAAAATGAGGAAACGTAGTTATAGGATTATACTCAACAATGCTCAAAGGTGTGCATGTCTGGGTATAGCAGGTGCCATTGACAGCACCCCATAGGCGGCCTTGGATATAATCTTAAACTTACTACCCATTGACAATAATGTTGAGAGGTCCCACGGGAATCTCTGATTGGAACGCAACCTTTAACTTTGGTGTCTCATCCCCAGTAGAGATAAATGGGTTTGATCTGATCAACTGTTTGATGGGGTTGGATCCAAGATGGACTCTAGTCTAGGTCCCGTGTTTATATAGTCGACAACGATATTAAACGGTCATATATATTCTCTGACGAGTCCAGAAGAGATCGTCGCGTTCTGGAAGGCCACACAGTTGATAAAAGCACACGTCACAGAGAGGTCTGTAGTCACTATTTATGTGAACAGTCAGGCACTTTGAAATATCGATTAATACATTCTAGCAGTGTTGAGGACAATGGGAGAGCTCTTGAAAATTTATTGGTACACTACTCAATAAGAATGTTTTGGGTACCAGGTCAATGCAACATACAGGGAAATGATGTAGCAGATGAACTGGCAAGACATGGCCCTGATCTAGACCATGGTACTCGGGACCTACGTTTTGTCACTACCGGCCAATATTTGAAAGATTCCGTGACTCCACCAACCAATCCTGGAATAGTAGGACGGATTTTCAAGTGTCCAAGGTCTTTTGGCTAAAACTGGATGCAAAGACAATCAAAACAGTAATTGGATTGGATAGGTGTAGGAGTAGTAGTGATAACACTGCTCATTTAGGGCCTTCATAGGTAAATGGGAAAATAGCACACAGGATTCTTGTAGGGTGTGTGTGGATGTAGGGGAGTTGGATACAGTAGAACACATTATGTTCAACTACCCGATACTACAGATTCATAGATTTATATGGCTAGGTAACATATTTCTAGATGAACTTGGTAGTGTTGCTGGCTGTAAAATGAGTAACATACTAGGTTTTATCAGGGGAATAGGTTGGCTATTTAAAGAATATTCTACAGTGACTTCAAATCCGTAACCAATTTTTCCTCTTTATGCTGATTTGGTTTTTTCTTTTTGTTTCTGATTTTGCTATCTCAAAGACACTACCTTTCTTCTTCTTTATTTTCTTCATGACCTCCTCTTTCAGCAAGGGCATACTTCTTCCACAAAAAAAGTACTACAAAAATGTAATGACTTTAGTGGACAATTACAGAGTCCATTATTTTAGAGTCATTTTGAAAGAGTACTACAATAGTACTAAAAAGTACTTTTTATGTTATTAGAAACTTAAAAGGAAGTGTACGGCATAATCGACTAAATTCCTAGAACAATTTTAATTTTTATGTAACTTGAAAAAAGTACAACTTTTACATAATTTTTAACCAAAAAATATATTTTTATTTAAAAAAATCAATACAATTCATTTCCAGTGTTTAAAAAACTAGACTACAAGTAGCAGTAGCAACGAAAAAACACAAGTAGTCTAGTTAAAAAATTAATAAAAACTCGGAGTCAATAATTACTACTACTACTGCTACCTTCACATTTTGGTAGCAGTAGTTGTAGTAGTACTAATAAAAGAAAAATTTAAAAATAGCAGAGTAATATATTTTCTATTGCTACCTTAAAAAAGAAAAAGTTTTGATGTAGCAGTCATTAGTTTTTTATTAATTCTGCTACTTTTAAAATTTAGTAGTAATAGAAGTAGCAGTTGAGGTAGTAGAAGAAGTAGCAGTTAAGTAGCAGTTGAAGAAGCAGCTAAGTAGCAGTTGAGGTAGCAATCAAATAAGTCAAAAATATAAATCTTCAGCCAAAAAAGTATATTATGTGTTGTTGTTGTGAATGTATATTTGTGTAAGTTGGTCGTGTTGTAAACAAAAGCTCGGCTTTTTTGTTATACACACAGAAAACACGATCTTTCTGTTAGCAACACGAACATCTGAGACGAATAAAATCGAATAATTCTTTCAAACTCTCTCAAAACAAAAACAACACACAGTGTTTAATTCTGTCAATTTTGGTGTTATGACTGAAGATTTTCTTTTTTGACTACTTTTATTGCTACCTTAACTGCTGCATCAACTACTACTTTACTGCTACCTTAAAAATTAAAACTCGATATAGAGCAGTAGCAATGATATGTATTTTTATGCTACAATTCATGTTTTATTACTACTGCTCTGTTAAGAGTTTTATATTTTGAAGGTAGCAGTTGTTTTAAAAAAACAAGAAAACGAAAAAAGACAAATGCTACTGCTACCGCTACATACACTTTTTTGAAGCAGTAGTTGTAGCAACATTTAAAAATTTGTTAGTTATCGTAGCTTTTTAAACACTGTTCATTTCTAAAAAAGTAAAGTAACATAAAATAAACATGAACTAAAACAAGTGTAACAAAAAATAAATACAACATAAAAACAATAGGAACTTAAGCTATGAAAAGGCCTAGAGAGGTATTTCTTGATGATATTTTATATAAATATAAAGTCACTTCTTCAATTAAACTTATTATTGCAATATATTATAAAATATTGACTTAAATTTTCAAATAAAAATCGTTGTCTATTGGATCTGAAAACATTTTTATACATAGAAAATGTTCCTTCGACATCAACTGATGTTATAGTAGCAAATTTAAAAGACAATATTTCTTTAACACTTAGAACGGTTAAGTTTGAATTAGAACTAAAATTTGATATTTAGATGGCGCTATTATTAAAATAGTGCTTATTTTATATTAAAAAAAAGCCATCTATTTTTCAATTTTGAATTTTAAACAAAGGAAGTAAAAACCTGTAACACAACAGCGGAAAATAAGTAAGACAAAATTTTTTTTTGATAAAGTCAAAATATGCTATTAAACAGTAAAATATGCTCTAAAAACGCAATAATATGACATAAATATGCCCTTAAAACAAATATATGCAAAAATATGCATTTAAGGGTAAAATATGCACTAACAAATCGAAGCCAAAATTCTTAAATATTTCTGAAACGTGTAAATATCTTATCCATGTGCTCATTAGACTCACCAGAAAAAACATGCATTTGAATATTTTGGTTTCCCTGCTAATCACTAATAGAGACTACAATTTGTTAGGAGATTCGAAATAGAAAACATATAAGATATTTAAAGAATGTTAAAAAATGTTTAAAAAAAATCTCAAAAAAGTACCAAAATTTTAAAATTCTATAAAAGTACTTTTCTGTGGATTTGAAATAGACAATCAGGGCTATTCATGTTCTTACTTTCACAATTTTGCGTATTGTTGGCAGCATAATTACAACAATATTATGTATTATCCTCAGCATTTCTAATTAAAAATGTTTACACGTGATTTTTTTAACCTTAATTATATAATTTTAGAAACATTATTTAATAATAATTTTCTCGAATATGGCCAAATATTTTCTGGATGCTATAAGGGCAAAATCAATAGCACAAACAAATTACAATTAAAATTTAAAATAAATCACAGTTCTTAGGTAATTTTTAAAAAGTACTTAAAAAAATAAACCTATAAAAAAGAACCACAATATGTTGTATTTGCTATATAAAAAGTACCTTTAAGATACTTTGAGGTAATACAATTTTTTGTGTGCCATAGAGGACTAAATGTTCAAAGAAACCATATATTTTCAAAAATCGACAAATAACCATAAAAAATACCTCAATAAATGTATCAGATAACTGCTGAAGGTAGTATTTATTTGGAAGTATGTAGATAATACTCCTTTATTAAAGTATTACTAATTGCGTCCTTGCTCCTAATAGTAAACTAAAACAAGGACCCTTGCAATTACTTAAATTTTAACAAATTATAGTTATTTGTTTCCTCAATATCATTAAGCACTATCTCAAAACAAATTTAGTTTATAATTAAATTAAATGCTCCATTAAAAAAGACAAATATGCAAAACACTTATTTTCTGTAAATCTTTATCAGCATAATAATTATCACCATCAATCTGCTCCACCGTGCAAATTAACATTATAAATGAAAGCAAAATGCTAGACGTGCAAAAAATTACTTAAACTAATAACTGCAAGCAGTAAATGCTGCTGCAATTTTTCTTTATTTTTTTTTCTACATGTTTTGTTTTGCTATTGTTTTCAGCAACAACTGAACAACTGAAACTATTATACCTGTATTAATTAAGCTTTTGAATGCTCAGAGCAAAAAAACCATTAAAGCGATAATACCAATATCATCATACCAGCCAGGTATTATCACTGAATATACAGATACTCGTACATACATAGATATTTATAAACAAAACTTAACTAGTTGTAAAAATATATATAAAAACGATCTGCTTGCTCACCATCAATTTTATAGCAAAAATTATAGTAGTCGTAAATAAGTAACTCCTCTCATGCTCGCAAAAATAAAATAAAATAAGAGAAACGTTGCTGAATGAAAAAAAAGTAGTGCGAAGGTCATTTCATCTTGTTTTTGTTATGATGCAACTTTTGCTGTTAATGCAGTTTTTTGTTTCTTTTTAGCTGAAAGCAATTTGCTGTTTCTTTGGGGATTTTTATCGTTTTGAGCGAATTTTTTGTTTGTGGTTTCTGTTGGTTTAGTGTTTATCTCTACATTGATGCCTATTTATTCGCTTTGATTTTAATCATTGGTTTGCTGCAACATGCTCTACACTTGCTGCTGTAACTGTTGTTATTGGTGCTGGTGATACCATTCCATTATAGTATTTTCAAAATTAGTACCTCAACAAAGTAATTTATTTAATTGCACATTATAACGCACTTGCTTTTTTTGCCCAAATAATGTATATCGTTTTTTAATTTGTTGATTAAAAAACTACTAAAAATAATTATATAAATAACTTAATTTTCATTTCATTGTGAAATGTAATGAAATTATATAGAAACATTTAAAAGCATTTATTGTAGAATGTAATGTAAAATTCATTATATTTAGAACTTGTTTTGAATACCAAGAAAGAAAATATATAGAAGTGGAACTAGATCCGCTATTAACAAAAAAAAAAGACAAAGGTACACGCAGAGAAAAAATATAATTGGGCATGGTTACTGTAACCATTTAAATAGTTTTACAAGATTTTTAACAATATTATAGTCACAGTAACTATTTACATGATTGTGGTAAAACTGAAATTTTAATTTTCAAAAACGATTATCTCATAAACTATAAATAAACTTAAAAATTATGGATTTTTTTTTAATTTTGAAACATATCGCACATCCACAGTTCAAAAGTAACAACTCAAAATAAATTTTTCGGGTTATATAAACCCCAAAAATTAATTTTAAGCTTAAGCTATGGACATTACACTTGTTTATCTATAACAAAAATATCAGTGTATTCTGTTGTTGTTAACTATGTGTCATTATGTTTCAATTGGTATATATTTATTTTCGATTTCTGAAAAATTAAAATTTTGAGTTGTGTCACTTTTGAACTGGGTGTTCGATATGTACAATATAAATTGATTGAAAGTATTGGCCATTGTTAGCTATAACTTTTTCCCATTTGTCTGGCAACATATGGATTCCGAGCCAAAAGAACTGCTCATCTTTTAAGGCCAAGATCAAATCAAGCCAATTTCGGAAACTCTGTTCTGAAGAGAAACGTATCCCAGAGAGTTCTGTATCGATCGAAACAAATAATAGCTGGACAGGGTATGGTCTGTCCTTCATTCTAAATATTTCTTAACATGTCTGGCCGAATATTCTGGGCGTTTTTCGGCAAATGCTCTCTTCAAACGAATCCATGTGATGGTCTGACCAGATTTTAGGAGCTTGTAATAGAAATTACCAATTTGCTCCCAACAAATACAGAGCATTACCTTAGCGTCATTGACACTTGGCTTCGGTGTCAATTCGGCTGATTGGTAGGGCTTTACTTACGATCTCCTACGCTTCATAAGTAATGATTCGATGCAAAAATAATGTTCTTTTATAGCGTTCAAGCATCATTTCGTACGTGCATAATCGTCTTTCAAGGTCTATCGGCTTCAAATCGTTTGGTACCCTATTTCCCTACTTTCGGATGAAATTGCTGCTTGAGTAGCTCCCAATGATTTTGTTCTTATTGAGTTTCATAACAATCTTCATGGAGTTATGTCTCCAGTTCGTGGTCTTCACAGTGAGGCAGAATCAAAATTGCTTTTAGCCCCCATAGCGCCGCCCATGGAATATTTGTAGGGCCCATTTTAATAACTTAAACTCGAATGCTCTTTGGCTACGTTCACATCAAATATTATCCCTATCGGATCATCCGTTTAGAAATTTAAGATTCATTGCCAACAAATTTTTATTCTGCCCCACTGCGATGTTTGTCTTCTGTGCCAAATTCACCATCTTTCGAAGGTCGAAAGACCGTTGTAACACATTCACCATAAGCCTCGGTGTGCTTTTTTTTTAAATTGAAGAAGTAAAGCAAAACTTCCCTCATATGACGCTTTGTTGACACAAAATTTGACATTTTCGAAGCAAATCACTCAATTTCTATAGTTTTATTTGTATAATATCTTTGTACACTGACTAAATGTCAGTGAATTTATCAATAAAATTGGGAATTTAACATAAATCTTATTAAAATAAAAATCGTTGTTGTTTACACTGAGTTACAAAGCATTTATTTTGATAAATGCCAAAAAGCTTTTCAATGAAAAGACCTAAGATTTCTTTTGAGAAAGAAAATTGCCCATTGTTTATAAAAAAGTCAAAAAACGTTTTTGATTTTGGATATAAAAAAATATATTTTTTTTTTTGCAATTATGAAGACATATAAGTCAAAGAGTTCTTGACCGATCTTGTTGAAAAATTGTGTCTGAATTACTATCTAATAGGTGCAAATTTCATCTGATCGGAAGATATCGATTTTAAAAGTTGATTAATATATAAATGTCTACAAATGTAAGTTTGTTTGTTGGTTTGTTTATTTGTTTGAGCTTCACGCCTAAACGGCTGAACCGATTTTATTGAAATTTGGAACGTAGATAGATCCTTACTGGGAAGCGTCAATAGGCTATATATTTTTTATTTTACTACGACAGGGGTAGCGAAGCGCACCGGGTCAGGCTAGTATGTATATAAATATTTCAAGTCGGATAGAGAACATCATTTTAAATTTCTCATATTCCCGAGCTACTCCACTTTGGAGCGTTGAGCTCCCGCCTCATTGATGTTTAAAGTCCAAATTTAAAACTTAAACTCAACTAAACCTTCTTTATAGTCATAGGGAATTTAATTAAAACGGACTGTACGTTTAGAAGTTCTAGATTTATTTCCACTTTTTTCAGATCTCGTCAAAATGGTAAATGCATAATTTTTTAATTTTTTTAATTATTCATTTTGATTTACTTGCCAAACCACATAGAATTAATATTAAATATGCCCATTGATTTCATAGTTATCTAATAGATTAATGGGTATTTTATGGGACTTAATATGCGATAATATCGATATATTAATTTCCACAATATATTTATGATTCAATTATTATCAAAATAAACTTTGATGTAAGCTCAAACAAATCTATAATTTTCAATCCTCAGTTTCCCAATATATGTATCTTTATATAAAAATCAATCAATCTAAGTGGACCATGCATGAATCACTTTGAAGTTTAAGTAAATAAAATTGTATAAATGGGAAAATCCCCAAGTGATTCAACTGGTGATCTACATATTTTTATGTATGTATAAAATGTTTGCCCTTTAATGATTTCACTTTTATCAACAAAATTTTTAAATATTTATTTATCTACTGCATTTCCTCTTAATTTTGTTGATTTTGCTCATCAAATAAATGACACTTTTGACAAGTTTTTTTTTTACATTTAAAAGAAAAATATTTTATATTTTAACCTTGATATAAACACGAACTATAAAATTAATAATAATAATAATATAACCCAAATACCACAATGCAAAATTCTTCAACAGAAATTTTTTTTCCCCCAAAACATTTATTTACACAAATGGTCGGTCGATCGTCTTTCATGCAAAAATAAAAAACAATATAAAAGTTCAGCAAGTCTTATGGATGGCAAATTATGCACGTATTCGGTAAAATGATTTTTAATTATTATGGGTTTTAAAAGCAACCAGAAATACAATATTAATTGGGTGTGAAAATCCAAATTAAAATGATTGAGTTTGAGGTTTTAGCCAAGCTTTCGCTTAAGAGGTTGTAAATATTGGATGTCTTTGAATTTTGACTCAAAACAATAGATCTTCTACTTTTCGAATCGGAAAAGAATTCATTGAATTGGAGGTTGTGCTCTTAAAGTAATAAAATAATAGAAATATTGATTTTTACATGATACAATATTACTGTCAATCACATTATGGAAATATTATTTGGCACAATTATCTCATGTTGAACGATACTGTAAACTGGAGAACAAATTTCTTAATTGCTTTTTAATTTGTTACATTTGCAATTATTTTGCTCCGTATAAATTGAACAATTTTTGCAAAATCACCTGATTTTTGTTAAATTCCTCTGTACATATAATACTCGTAATAACAAAATCATTGTTAACTATTACAAAATTTGTTTCTTCTGTCAGTTGCATGTCTTTCATATGGTTTATGAAAAAACTCCTCTATGAAACCGATAAGGTTAATTAATGAAAACAAAAGCAATAATTTCTTCTCCAAAAAAAGACAAAAAAAAAAAAAGTGAAGTGGCGGCATTATGTCTACTTTTGTGGTAAAGAGTATAATAATTCATAATTATATTTATTTGTGTGGTTGTTTTTGGTAAAATATATACGGCTATTAGTAATGGCTGCAAAAAAAGAAGAAAAATATCGATAAAAAAGTCATACATTGATGTAAGTGCTCACACTTGGAGTCACACTTCACTATTCATAAATACACTAACAAAAGCACTGT
Organism: Calliphora vicina; assembly: GCF_958450345.1. Lineage (NCBI taxonomy): Eukaryota > Metazoa > Arthropoda > Insecta > Diptera > Calliphoridae > Calliphora > Calliphora vicina. Next base: position 65,174,532 of record NC_088782.1, read on the forward strand.
GTAGTAATTATTTATTTAAAAGTATTTCGTGTGCACCATCATCGCATACGAGGGCAATCTGAAAATGTTTCAGTAATTTTGGAAGATAAAGATCGCCAGGCTAGCTCCATGAAAATTGTTTTAAAATTAAATCTTCCAAAGAAGAATTTCATGTCTTTATCAGATCGGCTCTGTGAAGATATATATGTTCGAACTACAACTAAGAATTCAGATGGCAAATATGTAGTAGCATTGCCTATCAAATTGTCTAAATATTGGGCAGTTCAGAACTAGTGTAATGGCACAATTTCTCCGGAATGCAGCACGATTGAGTAAAGTTGAAAACGATAAAGTTGTTCGGGAATACGAAGAACTTGGTTAGATGTTCAGAGTAAACTTTATAAAAACGTCAGAGAATCTCAACGTTTACAGTCTTCCACATCATGCTGTCTTTAAGCAGTTAAGTGTTTCTACAAAGGTATGATTAGTCTTCAACGCATCATCTCCTTCATCCAATGCTCTAAGTTTGAATTCCGTTACTAGTTCCAACGTGTCGATTTTTTAAATTCGTATTTAATACAGACATCCAAAAGATGTATAGTCATATTTTAGTTGATTCGAAACACAGTCCACATCAGTGCTTTCTATTCCGAGTAGATCTAAAAAGTCCTATATGTGACTACGAGTTAAAAACGGTCACCTTCGGCATTAATTCTACGGCGTACAAGAAGTTCACATAATAACTAGTACAATTCTCTGAAACTCAATATACGTTGATGCTGTTCTGGCTGGATTCCATTCTAAAAATGAGGCGATCAGAAGCTGGAGCTAACTCGGGAACTTCAATCAGCTCGGTTCGAACTGAGGAAATGGACATCCAATTACAGGGACATTTTAGCAGATATTTCTCCAAATCATTTGCTTCATGAACATTTTTTGAGATTTTAGGACAATAGATCGACAAAAACCTTAGGCATCCGAAGGAATGCTTCCTCGTATGAGTTCTATTTCGATGCGATTCAATTCCAAGAGTCTTTAAAATACTAATGCTTAAACATACCTCAAGGTACCCATCGCAAAATGTCAATAAATGCAAATATAACTGATATTTCATTTCAAAAACTTTGAAAGCTTTTTAAAATAATTTAATTGCGTTTTTTAGCAACTATTAGATGAGTTTTTGAAATGCAAAATTAGTTATATTTGCATTTATTGGCATTTTTGCGATTAGTACCTTGGGTATGCTTGGGCATTAGAGGGTTATGTTATACCAAAGGAGAAGTTCTCCCAAGAATTGTCAAGTTGTTTAATTATGACGGCTGGCTAGCCCCTTGCATTGTCCTTGCGAAGATAATTATGCAAAAGATATGGACAGATGGCACTGGTTGGGACGAAAATCTGACTCCTGATACTCTTTACCAGTAGAAATCGTTCGAACACAATTAATTCTCAATCAATTCCATACGATTTCCTTGATGGATTGGTTATGTTCCTAATGCAGAAGTCCAATACCATGGATTTTGCGATGCTTCTGAGAAGGCATATGCAGCAGCATTATATGTCCGAATATTCACTAATAATTCCATTCATACACACTTAATATCGTCCAAAAGAAAGGTAGCACCAATCAAAACTCTATCGATCCGAAGACTGGAACTTTGTGGAGTACTTCTTCTGGCTGAAATGATGGATAGCCAGTTGTGCAGCTTCGAAGTGGATAAATATACAATATTCTGTTGGACCGATTCGACGATTGTGCTTTCATGGTTAGACAAACCACCATGTCATTAACTCACTGGGTGAATGGGAAAAAGTATGAATAAATTGGAAGAAATGTTCAAACTCTCTCAGCCGAAACAAGATCGTATAGATTTTGAGTTTGTAATTTAACAAACAATATGAAAATAAAAGGAATGAATAAAACAAAAGGATAAGGAATTTTCTAGTTAAAATTAATTACCAATTTGGAGAAGTAGGAGTAGGCCAGCGAAGTGAACAGTTTAAAGTTAGATTGACAAGACCGGAAACAGCAACTTACTCATCTTGACCAGTTTGACGTTTTATTTTAGGAGAAAAAAAGGAAAGAGATAGATAGTTATCGCAATAACTATATAACTTTTAACTACTAGCATTTGTACATGAGAAATTCTATTAGGGAGAACCCACACAATGCCACTGGATTTGTAACAAAGTTTGGTAAGGCTTTTGGCATTAACATTCAATAAGAGCTTGCAAAATTATTGGCAGCTACTCAAGCAACTAGTCAAAATGTTTGCGAGTAGCAGGATTCATCAATAAGCAGGGAAATTGGAAATTGAAGACGAGAAACGCTTGAGAAATGTTTGAAAGCTATAAAATAAAATCATTTTTCAACCGATCCATTACAATAACCCAAAGCGTAAGAGATCGTATCGAAGCCCGACCAACCAGCCGAATCGAAACCAAGGCCAAATTTCCATAGCGCTAAGATAATTCTCTGTAGTTGGTGGGAGCACAAGGGTCCAATATATTATGAGCTGCTGAAATCTGAACAGACCATAAAAAAGAACATGTACCAAACGCAACTGATTAATTTGAAGCGAGCATTGGCCGAAAAATGCCCAGAATATGCGGCCAGACGTGAAACCGTAATATTCCAACATGACAACGCTCGGCCACATGTTACAATCCTGTTAAAAACTATTTGCAATGAAGTGGTTGAACAGTTTTGCCTCACCCGCCTTATAGTCCAGACATTGCCCCGTCGGATTACTATTCGTTTCGATCGATGCAAAACACTCTCTCTGGCTTCACTTTGGTACAGGGTATCTAAGAATGGCTAATACTTTGTATAAATTTATATTGTACAAATGTTTCAAAATAAAAGTTAAAAATTGGGAAAAATCCAGCATTTTTAAGTCATACACTCAATAAGTTAGTTAATTTTAAAAAGTTGGTTCTACGTTGTGTCAAATTTTCGTTAAAGTGAGCTTTGTTATGCCGGGTTCCTACTGTATTTGAATATATTGTTACGTTTTAACCTTTTCAAAAAATTAGTTTATTTCCTTTAAATAAACCGGATACTTTTGATTGCAAATAAAAGCCGTTTAGTAGTTTAAAAATTGTAACAATTCTTTATTTATTCAAAATATAAGTAGCCACTCAATGTTTTTTATACACGTTTATAAATTCTCAGAAATTCAGACACAATTTATAATGTACACGAATTTAATTGAAAAACACAACACACTTTAAGGTACTCAGTTGATGTTTATTCGAAAAGCGTCTCTGATAAACTCACTCACGACTGCAACCTCTGCCACTACTTATAACACTGCCATCTGAACTCTAAATTGCTCTTTAACTGTCAAAGTTCGAATATTCTAGATCTTACTAATACATACGCCATCTGTGGTGTACTTTCTACAATGTTCTTTAACTGAATATTCGAATTCAAACAGCGTTGCCAACTTACGATCAATGGTCAACTGGAAGCTTTTATTTAATAATGCCCACAGATATGTTACAGTTTACTATTACAGCACTGTTATTTGTAAGCATTATGCTACTTTTAAATCAGCCCTTAAAATCGTTATATTTGAATTCAAGTACAATCTCGTAACAATATATCAAGTGACAGCAAAGGTTTGGCTATAAAACCACAGCTTTATATGCTATGTTATGGATTAAAAACTTTAAAATCACAAGGAAAAATATTGAAACTAATTTCTTCTTTACCTGTTTCCAATAATTTTGAATAGCCTTAAATGTCGCCCTCGTATTTACGTGTGAGTTTTTATGCATTACTTGCATAAAGGGAATAAATGACTTCGCGAGTACCTACTTACATTTGACTGAATGACTGACTGTTTGGCTGGTTTGAATGACTGGCAGGCGGAATGTGTTTGTTAAACATCATTTGTTGTTAGTGGTTTTTGTGTGTTTATCTTGTTTAGGCCCCTTCTTCTTAACAATTTTATTTTATTTTAATTTTTACTTTATAAAAAACGTTGTAGTTGTTGTTGTCAATCACTTTAATAGCTTTATTAGTTATTAGTACAAGTGTGTAGCTATACAAATTTATGTGCTGTGTGATTTTTTTTTATTTTTTTTGCCAGCTTCATATTATTTATTGTTACTTGTTGTTCACTTGAGTGATTTTTATATCTTTTTTTTGCTAGATTTTTTTATATTTGTTGTTATTATTGTCTTGTGTAAATTAATAGACTAAACTAGCAACAAGAAAAAAAACCCTTAAGTAGTTGTAATTGATGTAATCATTTATATAAAATTATTTAATTGCTTAGAAAAATAGTGTTTACAAAACAAAATGTTTTTAATATTTAAAAATAAAACAACAGAAAAGACCTAATGATTGGTTACGATTGAAATTTAATAAATATTGATTTTTAATGATTATTAATTGTGTTATTGATTTTAATCTCAAATTATTGAAATTTAAGTAACCCCCTCAAAATTAAGCTTAGTATTTGGTTGATATTTTAAATATTTTTGATTGGCTCAAAGGTTTTTTACCTTTGAAAGTTGTAAAGTTTTCTACTTTTTATATGAAATCCTAAACTTTGTCCCTAAAATGGATCGTGATTTAGTTAAACTAAAGATCAATAAATGGGAAATAATACACACTTTGGAAGAAGTTTTTCGGCTACTTTTTTGGGACTTACTTTTTTGTATTTTTTAGTGGACTAGCATTTTCTTATAATAGTTTTTCTCTGTTTTTAAAGTCTCTATTGTCACTAAAGTTGCTTTCAAATGTAGACGAGATGATAATAAATTTCCAAATTATCCAATATTTAAATTCTAATTAAAATTAATTTACTTCTTTAATTTAAAAAAAATGCCGGTGAAGCCAACCGATTGCTCGCTAAAACTTATGGCGAATGTGGTTCAACTTGCGAGGGATGATTTGTTCTGTTCAGAAGTGGTGATTTTGACACGGAAGACAAAGATCGCCCAGGCCAGCCAAAAAAGTTTGAAGACCAAGAATTGGATAAGTTATTCCATGGAGATTGTTGTCAAATTCAACAAGAGATTGCAAAAGCATTGGGAACTACTCAGCCAGCAATTTCAAAATGTTTGCAAGCAATAGGATTCACCCAGAAGTAGGGAAATTTGGTACCATTCGAATTGAAGCTGAGTGACCTTGAAAGATGATTTGTATGCCTGAAATGTTGCTTGAACGCTATGAAAGAAAATAATTTTAGCACCGACTCATTACTTGCGATGAAAAATGGATCCATTACGATAACCCGATGCGTAAGAGATCGTAAGTAAAGCCCGGCCAACCAGCCGAATTGACACCAAAGCCAAATATTCATGCCGCTAGGGTAATGCTCTGTATTTAGTGGGAGCAAAAGGGTCAAATCTATTATGAGCTGCTGAAATCTGGCCATACCAGCACAGGAAACATGTACCGAATGCAACTGATTCGTTTGAAGCGAAACATAAAACTGTAATATTCCATCATGACAAAGCTCGGCCACATGTTGCAATACCTGTTAAAACGTATTAAGAATAAAGTGGTTGGGAACTTTAGCCTCACCCGCCTTATATGTACTCGACACCTTGATCCGGAAACTATTTGTTTCGATCGATGTAGAAGGCTCTCTCTGGGATACTCTTCACTGTGGAATGGAGTATTCGATATTGGCTTAATTCTTATCCCACATAATAATCCTAAGTGAGATAAGAATTAACCAAAAAATTACTATATAAAATATAATTTGCATAAAAATGTTAACAAATTATGAATGAATACGAATTAATTTATTAAATTATTATTTAATACATTTAAGCATGCTTGGTTATTTATTTATTTATTTATACTCTTATAAATAAAAGTATGTTGTCTTTACAACAAGTTTTTGTTACGACAACAAAAGCTATACATATAAATATAAACATTTTTAAGATTGTAAAGGGTGTTTTAACATTATCTACATAATGTTAACATAGCTGGGGAACTTATAACATTGAATAAAAGCTTTGAGTTGATCATTGTAGATATATAACTTGTCTTGTTACTAACTTTTTAATAATATTCACATAAAAACTATTTTTGAAAAACTATTTTAAAAATAAAAATTCTTCAAGGGTTTTTGTCTCAAAGAATTTCTTGTCTTAGTTTTATTTATATTTATTTGGCTAAAAATACTGATGAATTTTGTAAAACTATTAAGTCATTTACAAAATCACATAAATTCGGAAACGCTGGTTTATTGTTTGATTTGACCTTTTTACAGAAAATATTAAAATCGAAAGAACTTTCACATATAAGCAAAGACTCGATAGAATTAATTCTTAATTCCATTTTCGAAATCAAATTAAACTGTATCTTTTAACCATTCCGGTAATGATTGCATTATGAATTAATTCATAGACTTAATTAATTTGTCCTTCAAATGTATTGAATTCATTCCTATGAGAATCAATTCCTTATGTAATCGTTAAAATGTTCCTTAATTCAAATCCATTACAAAATAGCGTTAAACATGTTTTGAATGATTGCATTTTTCTTCAATTAGATTTTGATTAGATTGATTAGATGATAACACAAATTTAAATTTGTTTACAAGTAAAGAATTTTATATAAATAAAAGCCTTTAAAAGAAGCTAAAGCTCACACTGAATTAATTCGAAGCTCTGGGCCGAATTACCGCATTCGATATCGAGTAAAATTCATCGTAATTTTGTTATATTCGATATCAAGCAATTTATTCGATATCGAAATTAGCTTTCGATACGATAGCTCACGAATGCGGTGATTTGCCCCTGCTTATAAGCCAGTAGCTTAGTTGAATATCAACTGATTTTTAGTTTCTCAGCGGATTTAGAAAGAAGAAACTGAGGCCAATCGAATGGTATATATGCTATTAAAGTTACTTTGAGAAATCTTAATGTATTCCTCAAGCAAAAACATTTTTTTATTGTACTCGACAACACCTACCAGAAAAATAGTTCATTCTTATTTGTATCTACAACAAATTGATTTTAAATTTCATTTGTACATTGAGAAATCTTTAGTTTTACATAAATTTCAAGAAAAACTTCCTCTTTTTTTTATATATTTATTTTAATTTCTAAAATAAAATTTAAGTGGAAAAATCGTCGGCATGTTAGTGAATTTACAAAGGAAATCGTCAAATTTCAAATCACTAAATATACTCAAAAAAATCGTCAAAATGACGTAAAATCGTCACACCTAACACCACTGCCAGATCCATCTATCGATGCTTCTTGAAAGTGCTGAATAATATTAATGTACTTAAACAAATACTGTTAAATTTGATATTTTTTGTGTTTTATTGATGCTTCTTTTTATTTAAAGAAATAAAATGTTTATAAAAAAATTAATTGAATGAATACAACATGATTTTAAGTCTTGACGATTTTATGACGACTTTTTTTAATTTTTGTGACGAATTTGACGATTTTTTTTCATAATTTTTACGATTTTTCCCCAAAAAAAAAACCTAACAGCACTGGGTGCTGAAAACATCTGGATGGTAATGCAGTGTATATAAGGTGGCCGTGAGAACCAGTCAGTCTAATTTGAAGCATCGTTAACTAAAGATAAATTAACTGTCTTATAGTGTGTGTGAATTATAAACTACATGTTTGTATAAAAATGCATTGTGACTATTTAAACTGTAGTATTGTAAATATGAATAAATAAAGCGATGTTGCAAAACTACTAAACTGCTTTTATAACATTCCTTAATTTAAAGGAAATAAACCACCATTTTCAAAAGGTAAATTATTGTTTAAGCTATTTTAGCAAGACTTGACCTCTCTAGAAATAGCAATGAGAGTTAGGCAGATTTTTTAAAAACTCTAGTTTCTATATCCTCGCATTACAAATAACATTCCTTTTCATTAAACCCTGTTTTGAATTTTAGCATTTCTTTTTTTTTACTTTGACATTGACTTACATTTTTGCACATTTGCTTTCTTGATTAACAACTTTTTTCACTTTTTTTTGAAGCAGAAAATATATGATGGGGAATAGCAAGCAAAAAAAAAACAAAATCATTTTAAAATATTTCCCATAAGATGATTAAGAAAAAGTTTAAAAGAAACAAACTCAAAAGATAACAATAAAAAAAAAACTTTAAACAGTTTGCAAGCAGTTAATCGTATAAACAAAAACGCCAATCACAGCCAAAATTATGTAAATCTATACGCATAATAATAATAAGCGGTAATATGAGGTAATATAAGATAGCTCATCAAATACAAAAAAAAAACTAATTTAAAAAAAATATATTTTAAAATGATGAGTTTTTAAATTAAATCATTTTTAATTTTCATGGGTTTTTTAAATAAAATCATATATATTGTAATATTATTATTATTATTTTGATTAAATTGTTAATGAAATGTATAATAATAAAGTAATGCTGATGGCTGGTGGCTGGGGCTTAATAAACTTTTAGTTACATTTGAACTTCTAAGCAAAACAAAAGACTTAAGAAGCAAATATGCTTAAAACAGTAGCAGCAATTCAAACATTTATTTTATTTTATTTTTTCTGTTTTGCTTCTTGCTTCATTGCTACGACTATTGTTTATATTTTATTTGTATTTCTATTTTGTTTATGTTTTCTTGTCTTGTTTTTAAAAGTTTAACAAGAAGTTAATAATAGTTCTGTTGTTTTTTTTTTTTTGTTCAAAATGTTACATCTGCCGATTGTTTAACCAAACGTTGACTGTTTTCATTCATGCGTTTAAATTTTAGGTTTTTTTTAATTTTTAACCTTTATTATTATTTATTATGTGGTTGTTTTATATTTTTAGTTTTGTAAAAGTTTCTTATTGACTTTTATGTGTTTTTTTTTATTATTAATTTTATGTGCGTTTTATTTTATTTAGTTTTTAGTACTTTTTTTAGTACTTATTTGGTAATCTTGAATTAATATTTTTATTTTATATATTAAACGGTCTAATTGTTAATATTTTTTCTTAATATAAATTTATGTTTAATTAAGATTTGTTTCAAAACAATCTTGATAAACTGTAAATGAGTTATATTTACTGTAGTTAGTACTAAAGAGTGTTTTTGAAAGTACTTAATAGTATTTAGCTTATTTCTTGTAATAAATGATTTAATTTAAAGTATTTTACATTTTCAATTATTTCCAAAAGCTTGTGTAATCTCAGGTTTCTTATTTAAATATGTATTACTAAACATAAGTTCGCCATTGGATATATTCCAAAATCTATTATCTATTAAAATCATATATAATTCGTTAGTTTAGTGTGTAGATCTGTTAAGTCCAGTTTCACAAATTTTGACGGTGACACAAATACGTTCTAATATACTTGGTTTTAAATAGTTTTGAAGTCTGTCAATGCAGTACGATCTATAAAAATAAATAATCACACATTAGAATGAATACGTTGGCATATTATAAGTAAGACTTAAACTTTCCTTTTGCAATTCCAATATTTTTCCAAGCAGCAGGATTCATCCAAAAGCAGGTAAATTGGTTACCATACAAATTGAAGCCGGGACACCTTGAAAGACGATTTTTCGATGTATGAAATGATACATTAACGTTATAACGGGTTCTATCTATTATGAGCCGCTGAAATCTGGCCAGACCATCACAGGGAAGTTGTACCGAATGTAAATGATTCGAATGAAGCGAGCATTGACCGAATAACGCCCAGATTATGCGGACAGACATGAAAGCAGATTCGTAATAGCAACCGAATTTGTTGCCAATCGAATGATTCGGTTGCACACTTAGAACTTTTCGGTTCCATCAACAGAAAGTCAGTTGATTTTTAGATCATAGAAATAGTGAATAAACATTTATTTCTTTATTTCCACTGCACAGTGTGGAAAAAAGGGCAATATTTTTAAAGTACGGAGTTTTAAAGTGACAAATTTTTGAAACTAATTGAGATATTGACTTGAAATTTTTTTTGTTAGACCTAAAATTAACTTGTCTAAACAAAAAAAAATATTTCGGAATAAATGTGGAGCAAATTGTTCCTAATATTTGCAATCCTATTAACATTTTTATACAAATTTTAGTTTTAGAAACCCAATAAATATGTAATATGTAATAAAATCTTTATTAATTAACAAAACTCAATAAAATTTTTCACGTTTTTTTAATTTGTTATTATAAATAACAAAATGAAGAAAAATTTCGCAAAAGATCAAGGGGAAACCCTCAAAGATTAGAGCGAAAATCCCATAAATGGTATTTTTCACAATTTTCCCCATAGGGCCCACATTTCCTTCGAGACTCGGAAAATACTTTGGCGATAAATAGATAACATATCAAGAATTCCAAAGCTGCTTTCCGTTTTCTGATCCCAGCATTAAGATTTTAGAACATGTGGTACAAATTTGAATTTTTTATAAAAACAATAGGTCAAATTCCGAAGGTCGTAGGGGCGACATATTCAAAAAATATGACATGTTTTTATACCATGATGTTCTCCGTAAACATATCTTACAGAAAAATATAAAATTGTTATATGTTCTTAAAGAAAGATTTTTTTAAACAAAAAAAGAGTTAAGTCACCAAAAAACAGAAAAAATCTATAATTTTTTTAATTTTTAAATTGAAAATCGTTTATTTTAGGACCCATAATTGATATTGCTCTGAAATCTTTTGTATATTATTGGTAATTTAGTTGTCTAACTAACTGAATTCGAGTCTATTCGTTTCAATTTTTAACTTTTTAAGAAGGCGGACAAGGACACACAAGCATGTATTTCAAGACCTAGACGAGCTCTTTGCAAAAATATAAACATTTTGAAATGCATATAACTTGAAAATTATAGTAAATAAATAGAATACAAGCGACGACGACGCTTTCCAAAAATATAAAAATCTTTGAAATCGTATGGGAAACAGAAAAATGACATGTGTTTAAAAATGTTACAAGTCGAAAGCACCCTAATTTGAGGCCCCATAACGCCGCCCGTGTAGAATATGTAGGGCCCAGTTACGTCAAATTTTATCCCGATCGGACAAGACGTTAAGAAATGCCAGTTTTATTTCCAAAAAATTTTGATTTTGCACCAGTTTGTAATGTGAGTATAAATGACAGATATGTACCCTTCAAAATGACATTACGTTATTAAAAACAAATACAGCGTTCAAAAGATACGCCATCTTTTGTAAATCCCGCATTTTTATGTTATACACCCAATAATTTAAACCCATTTAAAACTGTATAAATCATTGAAGAAGGCACAATTTTATACACTTAAATCGGACTATCCATTTAGACATTGTCTGATGTTCCCCCACTGTGTGATGTATAAATAAATTGTTTATTTCTATTCAAATATGCCAAATTGTATATAAAAACTGACCTAAGTCTATAAAAAAAACATTTAACAATCCATTCATCAGCATTAAAAACTCATTTAAGAATATTTCCATAAACATGTTCTAACCAGTTACTCATTTAAAATGCAACACACTGTCCTTAAAAATTTGATGGCTTCAACACTAAAAATATCTTGCAAAAAAGTAAACAATTTTGCATACCAGAGTTAAATTAAAATTCAGGGTCTGAATTTCATCTGTCAATTTAGCAATATGTTAATTCTTAATGAAGATAATGAATGACCTTGTGAAATTATGTGAAATAAATAAGATCAATATAGGCCAAAACAAATAATTAAGCCGAGAAATCATATGGTAAAATGTAAACTAAAACAGGTTGTTTAAAATATTTATAAACCTAAAAAAGCTGACAATTTCTTTAAAAAACTAGTATAGAAAATTGTTTCAGAAAACAAAATATTAAAAGCAAAAGTGCAAAAAATAAAAAAAAACCTTTAACAGATGTTTGTATTAATGGTACGTCTTGGAATAACCTGTCGTAAAAGTTCAAATGTTAGGAAAACGTTAATATTTTATTAAACTCCAACAGCATGCATAAAAGATTAATGAAATGGAAACATTAGACAATCAGCTCAAGCAAATCACAAATATTTTCAACCAAAAAAAAAATCATCGAAAATAAAACACACTCAAAATATATACATATATTTTCGTGCTATAATTATGTAAATTTTTGACAAAACAGAGAAAAAAAGTTTACAAAATTATTGCAAAAATAACCATAAAATCACCACAAATTTGTTTATTTTATTAGTGAGTGGTGGTCTATACTGATGTAAAAGATTTGATTTTTGTTTTATTTTTTTTCTCTTGGTTTTAACCAAAAACAAACAAATATTTGTTACCAAAAATACAGAGGTGAAAAAAAAATTGCAAAGAAGTATGCAAAATATGTAAAATAAATCCAAATACAGCAAAATATAAATTAAATATAAAAGAAATATAATAATCGTACAGCCACTTTTAAGCTGCAAACTGATCTGCTTTGTTTTTATTTTTTTGCAAAATGTTTAAGCGTTTTTTGTTAACAAGTTTTGTATTTTTTTTTTAACCATTTTATGAAATATTTACTCTATATGTAGTAAATATGTGTGTCATATGTTTAAAAGATTTTATATATTTATGAATTAATGCTTTTTTCGTAAGTTTGTAACACCACTTGCAAACTAGTTAATACATGCTAGTTTTGTCTGGAATATGTAACAGCATTATATTTATTTTTGAATTTTTTTTTACACCAAATGGGTTATGGAACTGTTGCAGATATTGTCATTTGTATATTAATTACACTTGGCTGGATAGCTGGCATTAATATAGATTATCCCAGTTCAAGAAATTGGTTTCCGTGATTACGATGGCTCTATTGAGCAGTTTTATAGACTTACTAGAAATATATTTTCTACCTTCTGAAAGCTCAACCCTTCAAAAACTAAACTGAATGCATTTTTGCTTTCTAAGTCTTAGAATCACTTTCTGAGTCGATTAAGCGATGTCCGTCTGGTCGGCTGGCTGGCTGGCTGTAAACCTTGTGCGCAGAGTACAGGTCGCAATTTTATCGATATTTCGATCAAATTTGGTACATATTATTTTTTCGGCTCAAGGGCCAAGCCTATTGAAACTATTGAATCGGTCCACTATTTCACCTAGCCCCCATACAAATGTCCTCCCGAAATTGGACTTTATCGGTCATAAATGTTTAATTTATATATGTATCTCCACAAATTCCGCTCCAAATAAGTTTTATATATACAAAATTCATATCACCAAATTTTGTTACGATCGGTCCATAATTAGTAATAGCTCCCATATAGATCACTTTAACGTGCATAAATCGCTTAAAAATGTTGGTATACTCACAAAATTCAACATAGGTAACTTTATTATAGACATAAATCACACGACATAATTTCATGGTGATCGGTCCATAATTGGTCATAGCTCCCACTTCCGAAAATCACTCAAAAATATAAATTATTGAAATTTTAAAAGAAAAATGTTTTTGCTCTTTTACTTAGTGTAGGGTATTATACTTTCTTACTTGTTTTGAAATGGAAAGGATTTCCGATGAAAAAGTCAAAGATTTGAGAAATCCTTTGGAACCGTAATATGTGTGGTAAATTTCATTAAAATTGAAGACGTAAAATCCGAAAATAGTAGTTTTGTGTCCGTTTTGATATGGATTCTCCCGTTAAGAAAAATATAAAATTTGAATTAGTGTAAAATTTTAACGGTTAAAGATATCATAACAAAATTTGGAACTAGTTTAGACTCAAATGTCCTTAAATCATCGACATTATAATTTTTGATATTTTTTATTTGAATATACCGAAATTCCAAAACCTCCACGGTTTCAAAAACCTCCCGGTATATAGGGTTATACAAATATGGAGCTTTTTTGAGGATCGATGCTTTGCCTTTTTAGAATTTTTTACTCAAATCTAAAATTTCTTAAATAATTGGCCAAGTTTGGTTACCCAAAATGTACTTTACACACTTTTGCATTAAATTCTATTTCCGGATTATATAAAACTTGTATATAGTCCCAAAGAAAAATTTTTTATACAAAAGAAAAATATATGGGCCTTTTTGTGAAAAAAAATTAAAAAATAAGGCACTTTTTACATGTTACAAATTTGGATGCGTTTAACTTTTTATAGGGACAAGATAACTGTTACAAAGTTGCTTTTATTTTATTTAGAATTATATCATCAATATAAGTGATATTTTAAAAAACCCGCCACATCTAAAAAACCAATCGAGCAAATTTAAAAAAAAATAATAAATAAATAAACCTGAATATCTCATCAACTCCTAGAGATAACCTACTCATGGATGTAGATCTTCTTAAGCACTATTTATATTTTAAATTTCAGCTCATTCGGAGCACAAATGAATTTTTGGCGATTTATTAAAAAATAAATTGAGATACAACGCTCCAAATTTGAGGTACAACGCTCCGACCCTCATTATCGCTAGGATACTGAAAAACTGCAAATCGACTCGAAAAGACCTTAGCTCCAACCACGTGAAATTTCATATCAATATCTACATTAGTTCCCGATATACCGAATTATTTCCAAAAAAACTGTTCTAAACCACTGTATAATGTAAACTCAACTTTATCTCTTCTCTCTCTGTAGTCTGGAAAGTTTTATTAAAATCAGACTATCAGTTTAAAATTTACAGATTTATTTGATCAACAAATATAATAATGATCTTATGTTAATTTTCTAAACCAAAGCTTGTTCAATAAATTTAATATTTGTTCAAAAGTAAGACAAATGTAGATTTTTAAGTGGTCATGCCTTTTTTCGTAAAATATTTCAACAATGCGAACGTATCTTAGGTGAACGTATAGTCATCTTTTGTGATCTGGTCTGTCTCAAAAATATATCACTGACTTGTCACAAGACTAACAAAGTCATGTAGATTACACAGGTCAACAACAAAAAAAAGGCTTCACTAACCACTATATAGATTTGATGCATCATGGTTATCTAAGTACGAAAATGGTAAAATTTTTTGATTCTATGGATAGATTGTTTTTTAAATTTTGTTTTCTAACATTTTGAATTTTTTTAAATGTTTCTCCACATAATTTATGATAACTCAAAAAGCGTAAGTCCGATATTATTGTAAAGTAAAGTCAAATTTACATAAATTTTAATCTGTTCATATTTTGCGTTTTAATCAGCTCAGTAATTTCGGAGTTATAATAACAAATTGAAGCAAAAAATAATTTTTTTACGTGAAAATAGCAAATTTTGAAGTTTTAAAAAACTCATGAAAAATCAAAAACGGCAGAAATTGTTCAGGTTTATTGCTTTATCGAAAACCTACATAGAATAGCAATTAAATGAGATATCGACCATAAAAATCCATTGATTCTTTTCGTATTTATTCACAATTAATTGAATTCGCTCATTTTCGCAAAATTTTACTTTTTGGTTTGATATATATAAAATTGATTAATTAATGTTCTTCTTTCGATTGATTGAATTTTGAAAACATTTTCCCCATGCTACGTACAAATGTTCACATATACATATATTGCGTTTCAATCGGCTCAGTAGTTTCGGAGTTATAATAACAAATTGAAGCGAAAAATATATTTTTTACGTGAAAATAGCAATTTTTTTTGTTTTAAAAAAATTTATGAAAAATCGGAAACGGCAGAAATTGTTCAGATTTATTGCTTAATCGCAAAGGCACTGTAATAGAAACAAAATGAGATATTGATCATAAATATCGATGGATTCTTTTCGTATTTATTCACAATTAAGTGAATTCGCTTATTTTTACATTATAACTCCGAAACTACTGAGCCGATTAAAACGCAATATATAAACGGATTAAAGGTAAAGGTAAATCTTAACTTTTCAAAGTTTATTTTAATAATATCGGACTAACATTTTTTGAGTTATCACAAATTTTGTGGAGAAACGTGTTAAACAAATTCACACTTTTACAAAAAAAAACTTCTCCATAGAATTTAAAATATGCTCCAAATTTTGTACAACTGGAACCACAATACATCAAAATTGTGTAGTGGTTTAAAAAGCCTCTAACATTTTTTCGATTTTGCTGCCCTGTGTTATTGAATGCGATTTCTATTGTAGTAAATCACAATGAGCCTAAGCGCCTCCTTACTAATTGCAAGTGAAGCATGTAACCTTACCTGAGGTGGCTTTTTGATTTCAAGAGAATGTTTTCATGTGGATCCTTTAACATGCGATACAGAAGTAGATCTATGGGTATTAAATGCCAGCAGGTTTTTGAATAGCAAAAACTAATAAAATAAAGTTTTTTTATTCCCCTTGGTTTAAGTGCTTGGTTATCACTGATTTTTATGATGAAATTGCATAAATAAATAAATATTAAATACAAATCTTTGTGTGTCATTTAAGTAAAACAACTTTTGCTCTCTTTTTAGCAATATAAACTAACCACTAACTCAAATGAACGAGTACGACTATGTATTTATAAATATTTTGTTAATTATTTAAACTAAATTATTTACTTTTCTCATTTTCTTACCAACAAGACAACAATAATACCAACAACAACATGGAGTTTGTAGGCTAGTTACACACAGCTTTAAAATATGTATTTACTTTACATTACACATGTAAGTAAGTATGAAATGTAAATATGTATGTATGTATAAGTGTATAATAAATGTTGATAAATCATTGCAAAATATAAATTTATTATGCTAAATAAGCGTATAATTATTAGCAAAAAATAAAAAAATAAACCTAGTATTCATTTAATATTATTTTTTTTTTTAATTTCTGTTCAGTTTTTATTTTTATTAATAAACTTTATGAGTGCCTCATCATTTTTTTTAATAATGTTAATAAATTTAACAAAATAATTGATGATACTAAAATTTTTATGGCTGGAACAATTCCATTTTTAATTGGGGATAAATAAAACTGAACAATTTTGAAAATTTTTTAATTCTAAAAGTAATTTTTTTGTTTTAATTACTTGAAAAATACTTAATTATGAAAATAATTATGAGAAATTTTGATCTTCAACTAGAAATAATGACAATGCCCTTCACTTTTGGTTTTAGAAAACAATCAATTTGAATTTTTAATAAGAACTAAGGGTTTTTTTTTGTTTATTCTAATGCTGATGTTTGTTAAATTATTCATGAAAGTCATGGAACTATTTATTTAAATGTTCTAAAACAAATTAATGTTTGTTGCTTCACCTTACAACATTGCGCATAATTATCTTCACACTTTTTGTTTTATTCTGAACCCTAGATCAAATCCTCAGTATATGAAAGACTGTATCAAAGTCTCGAAAGAAGCAATTTACTGGACATCAACCTCATACATTAGATATTATGTAATTATTTAATTTTTTAAAATTAGTAGCAAGACAAAACAAAAAAACATGAAGTATCTTTTGCATAGAATTCTAAAATAACAAATCTTTGTGCCTAATCTAAATACCCTGCATCTAAAACTAGAATAAAATAAATTAAACTCGTCTCAACCATAGATAAATACACAGAAATCGGAAACTCGAAGACCTAACTCAGTTGTCAAAAACCTAAGAGCTGACAATGTATTAGAAAAAAAATTATATAAAACAAAAATAACACTTGTTTGAGTTATTTTATTGAGTAATTTTTTGTTTGAGTTATTTTCTAGTTTCCGCTCTATGTGAATTTCTCTATGGTCTCAACAGTGTATTCGCACTTTTGCGATTTTCGAAAAAAAATTAAAAAAAAAATATTTTCAATTCTAATAAACATTAAAAATTTCGAATTGCAAAATCGTATTTAAGCAACCCATAGAAATAGTCTAAAATTAAATATTCGAAAATGGGCTATGAAATGCATAGAGAACATAGAGCGGAAACTAGAATAAAACTCAAACAAAAAAATTTCTCAAAATAATCACACATACGACTGTTGTTTTTGTTTTCACATAGTTTTTGCTACCAATACATTCTCACCACTTAGGTTTCTGACAACTGAGTTAGGCCTTTGACAGGAGAGTTTCCGCTCTATGTCTATTCTCTATGAAGAAATGTTTAAATAAATAATTATAAACAAGTATACGAGAGCGGGTCAATAAATCCCTGACATTTGAAATTTCTCGCCTTTTAACTGAAAGGGCAACTCTACTCCTATCAACAGGCATCAGTCAGTTGACTGCTGTCAAAATTTGAACAATCTGTTTTGTTGTTGTAGCAGCATAAACAATTACAATATTCAATCTGGGGGTTCTGCATGTTGTTCAAGTCCAAGAAATTGTGCTACTTCAACAGGATGAGTCCATAAATCCATAGGGCGTGGTGAAGTAGGGTTGGCTGAACAGTTGAATAAGTGGAGGATGTCATGAGGACTCTGACAACATGCTAGGCATAAGACCAAAAGACATTAAGCCTATTGCTCCATCCTAATCTAAGTTGTGCCAGAACAACTCTTGTTTTCGCGGCAGAATCTTCTCGGCGGCTGCTATCTGTGGGCGACCTCCAAGTACGACATTCATACGAAATCCTGCTACCGCGGAATTGATGGCGTCTCTGTGAATGTCGTTCAAAGCGGCCATCTACGAGCGGCGATCAAATGGATCCTGCACATACCTCTGTATGCTCTCCTCGTTTTTCCGTAGGTCCTGTCTGACATACCTCAGGGGAGACTCCAACTGTGTGATGTTGAAGTTTGGATGACTCCCAGAAGCAACTGTTGCGTCAATATGACGTTGTGTTTCTTGACCGGTAGAACCTTAATTTCCTCGTGAAGATGGTGTTCGAAGGTAATTTGAAGGCAGTATATGACGGTCCTTGAGGCTTCGTTTTTACAGCTTTGAATATTTCTCCACTAGGTATCACTCAACGAAGGCGACGACACTGGAGCAGCACACCTGACCGACCAATCACCTTGTAGGTAACTAGCAAGGTTTCTTTGTCCATACCCCAAGTACTGCCGGCTAGTGCCTTAAGGACCTTGTTCTCATTTCGCATTTTATGCGTGATTGGAGTGCCATCAAAAGTGACACCCTAGATTTACGGGTGTTTCACTGTCGGTGAATGATGCCTAAGTTGAGTTTTACCTCCTTCGTTCATGTGGTGAAGAGTGTTAACGATGACTTCGTTGGTGTAAACTGCAGGTTATGTGCAGTGATGAAATTGAGGATTTCATTGAGATAACCATTTACCATACCGCAAAGCTTGTCGACGTTGTGACCTGTTGCCAATATAAGAGTTTAGAGAGGTAAAAGTTAAACAAGAGCGGCTACAGAACCCCACTCTGAGGGACTCCTTGTTTAGCTTTACGGGGTTTTGAGCATATGTCTCTAAACTACACGAACGACTGCCTGCCACACAGATAGTTCACTCTCCATCTATTCGTGTTGTTGATCATTGTGGACTGCATGATATCCTGGAATAGTGAAGCTTGACCGACAGTGTCAAAAGCTTTCGACAGGTCAATTGCTACTAGGATAGTCCGGTCACAAGCTACGTCATTTAGTTTGAGTTTGACAGCAATTGATAGCAGGCTACCGTGTGACTTGGAAAAAAGTTAATTTCGTGTGCTCATGAACCATTACTTTTGCCCAAGGCTTTATAAATACAATGGGAACTGTGCACCATCAATTTCAAGGGTAAAAAAAGTGATTTTCTTAATTTCGTTGTGGCCGTACAATCACGAAAGCTACCAAACGTTGAAGTCTCTACACCCCAAACAATTGAACAAATTCACGATATGGTGTTGACCGATCGAAGATTGAAAGTGCGAAAGTTTGTGAAAGCCATAGGCATCTCACATGGCTCAGTGGTTTAAATTTTGAATAATCACTTGGGTATAAGAAAGCCTTCCGCAAGATGGGTGCCGCGTTTGCTCATAATCTGGGGAACACAAAAGGATGAATACATTTGCAGTTTCCATTGCAAAAATCCATGATTTTGGCTATGAATTGCTCACTCGAATGGCTGTTTCTTGTTACCAAAACAGAAGAAATGGCTCAGCGGAAAGAGATTTGACAACAACGATGAAATCATCTCACTAATAAATACCTATTTTGATGACCTCGACAAAGCTTATTTTTTGGAAGGGTTAAACAAATTGGAGAAACGTTGGACAAAGTGTAAAAACTGAAAATCCTATGTTTCATTCAAAAAGTCACGGAATAATACACTCAATTACTAAATGTTGTTGTGTTAAAAATACTAGAACAAGAAACTGGAAGCTAAGCAACTGGGTTGAAATATTGGTTCTTGTTAAATATTTTTTTTTTGTTAAATAACTTTATTTCTACTGAACCGATTTTACTAGATTTTAATACGAAAATCCCTAGAACAATGCTAAACAATCTATGTCAATTTCATTAATTTCAGTTTAGAATTTTGGAACCGACAGTGATTTACACAAACAAGCAAACGATTATAACTAATTCGACTTAGAAATTCTCAAGAATCATGATGAAATCTACCTAAAATTAATGACAAAATTTTACAGTATTTTTATTTGTAAATATATTATTTATAATTTAAATGTTATTTTAATAAAATAAAATAATATTTTACAAATGAAGTACCGCTAGCTCTTTACTAATAGTCACGACTTTTATTTGATTTTTATTTCTGTTGGCTATTTTATCTCTTTTCAAAGCACACTTTACACATCCAGACGTTTTAGTATTTTGACGTTACGCCTCAGTTGATACCATCAATACGTTTTATTTTTTATGCACATTACGATTTTATGTATTTTTTTTCTTTTTTGCTAAAAGTCGTAAATTTGTCTACAATAAAACTTCTTTCATTTCAGCTCTGACGAGTAAGTAGTATTTTTTTCAGTATTTTTGTTAATTGTTGTTAGAGTTTATTTAATATATTTTTGGCAGTTTTTTTTTAACAATTAACTGTATATATAGTTTTTGGTTTGAGCAATATTTCAGTTAATATTTATAATGGCGTATTTGGATTAGTCAGATATGTAGTTGAGTACTATGTACAATGGTTTTATGAACAAACAAATATGTAACACATGGCTTAGTAGGAATTTGAAATGTTTGATTTGATTGATCATATTAGTCTTGTGGAATTATGATTAATAACTATTAAAAACTGTGAATTGCAGTGCAATTCATTTTCACCGATAAAATTATTTTTGAACTGGAAAGAATTCGGATTTTCATATACATTTTAACAAATATTTTTATTATTTGTTTGTTTTGTTCTAGCCACGATCAGTTATTTTTATTATATTAAAAAACTACAATTGTTTGTTTCAAAAAAAATTCCATTCATTTTAAAAAACACCTCTAATGGTTTTGTTTTTAAAATAATTTTATTTATTTGTTAATTTGTATTCTCCCACTATTAGGCAATAAATGTTTTATAAACAAACCTATAAGTATCACATTAAAAGTATATGTAGATTATATCCACTACCGGATTGGAAATAAATCATTTTATTAATTTCTTATAAATTTTTGACATAAACATTTTTGAAACAAATTATTTATTTTCAAAATTATAAATAAATTTTCGCAAATGTTCATAAATCTTTTTAGCAGACTGCTACATTAAAAACCCGTAAAATATTTATGTTATAAACCTGAACTGCTTGCAAATAATTGCTTAGTATTATTTAAAAATTAAATGTTTTTTATTTAAATTGTATTAGAAAAATATAAGATTTTGAAAATATACATATTTATTTACTATTTATAATTTCCTTTCATTGATATAAGTGAGAGAGAATTTCATTAATTATATGGTTTTTTTCATTCTCCAATGACTGATTTTAAACTGCATATTTTAAATTCAATTCAGACAGTATAAATATAGCTAGCTATACTATCTAAATTGAGTGTTTAATATTCTGTACAAATTCATTCATTCAAGTGTGCAAAAATTAGCTAATTAATAAAATTTTCCTTTAAATACGATTCAGAAAATCTCCCCAGTTGTAGACTTTCTGGATTAACTGATGACTATACAAACTGTCAATATGTATGTTAAGCTATATTTACATCCTCTTAATATTCAGCTGAGGTGAATAACTGAGGCATTGATCAGTTTATCATTTCTTAAAGTCGAATTTAACAAATTATATTTTTACATCTAAATTAATTAAAAACTGATTTTTAAATATTAAACTTCGACAATAACTCAGTTAGTGTAAATTACTGTAAATAACAGTTAATTTTGAATTAATAAAAAATAAATATTTTAAATTAAATTGCAAGGGTTTGACAATAATTCCGCGACTTTTTGAATTTCCCGGCTCTTAACTGAAAGGGCAACAACTACTCCTGTCAACAGACATCTGTCAGTAGACTCCTATCTCTCCTAGACTCCTATGTCTACAACCGAAACAATTGAATAAAATCATGACATGGTATTGAAAGTGCGAAGCCATAGGCATCTCATATGGCTCAGTGGTTTCAATTTTGAACAGGGACCGTAAATAACGGTTATCCAGTAAATTTAAATTCCAAAAATGTGATTTTTTGGCTATAATATCCATACCAGGGCGGGGTTATCGGAACCCTTTACAAAATAATTAAGAACTTATTGGGTTATCTAATATAGTTTACTATATTTTGATATCGAGTATGTGATTTGAGAATTTTTGCCCTAAAGTTGAATTTTACATAAAAAATAGGCATTTTTTGAATGGACCTGGTCCCCTAGGTATCAAAAAGTATAAATTTTTTTCATTTAAAATATTTAATGAAGAGTTAGCTTTTCAAAAAGTACAAATTCATTATACATCCTCTTAGAAATTTTTTAGATAACTTAAAAAGAATAAAAGTAATTTTTTTAAATTCAAATGCATGTAACTTTGGACTCAGCCATGATTTTTAAACACTTCTTTCTTTATTTCATATATACATCTATTGTTAATCCAATAAAATAAAAATGGATAAAATCGGGGAATATTTGGAACCGCAGTCACCAAAAACCTGGAGTAGGGTGGGTAAAAATGTTGAAAATTAAATTTTCAAATGCGAATATCTCCTAAGCTATAAGAGATAATTGATAGCTACGACGAGCTTTTATGTAGTGCTCGACGAGGAGATTCTATATGTGTATTTGTTTAAAATCGGAGCACAGACGAAGAAATAGGATCATTTTAAAAATTGAACATACCCGAGGTGTTCTACTTTGGGAACCCCTGGTCCCGCTCCTGGTGGGCTCATGAGGTCCAAATTCAAAACATAAACTCGAATACACTTCCACTGTGAAATTTCGTTCAAATCGGCGTAAGGGTTTAGAAGTTACAGATTTATTTCCATCTTTTTTTATTCTCATACTACTGTGCAGCGGTAAACTTTAGGTGTCAATTTACATAAAATGAGTTTTATTTTCTGACGGGAAAAAATAAAACTTCTCAAATGAGTTTTATTTTATGACGGCAAATTAAAAATCTATTTTTAAGAGTTACATGCGAACTTTTATTTTTACGTTGAAAATAACAGTTTTAGATGGATTTTTATTTTTAAGTCACAAAATAACTGTTATAAAATAACTTTTTTGATATCACTTTGGTATGAGAAAGCTTTCCCACATGAAGGATGCCGCATTCCCTGAATTAGGCTACGAAATGCAGAAACTCAATATCTCCAAAATATGATAAATAAATAAATTAAATAAAAATAACCACCGAAAATCTAAAGAAGTCCAAGAAATTTAGAAAATCGCCAAAAATCGTAATAAATATTTTGGCGATTTTCTAAATTTCTTGGCAATTTTTCAAAACATCTCCAAAATTAGAAATATATCATTATAATTAAAAATTTTTTTAAAAAAACGCCAAAATACAAAATCTCCGAAATTCTAAATTGATCGCCAAAATAAAAATTTTACCAATTTTTTATGTAATTATCGTATTTGTTAAGATTTTTTATATAACTTTTCATTTTTGTTATGATTTTTTAATTTTGATGTTTTTTTTTTTGAATTTTGAAAATTACGTTTGGCGATTTTTATTTGCAAAAATTTAATTAATTTTCATATATAAAATAAATGGGAAAAATTCACAAAAATCTCCAAACAATGATAAATATATAAATAAAATAAAAATAATCATCTAATATCTAAATAAATCGAGAAAATATTAAATTTATTATGAATTTTGGCAATTTTTCAAAACATCTCCAAAATTACAAAAATATTATTTTACTTAAAGATCGAGATATAAAAAAACGCCAAAATATAAAATCACCAAAATTCTAAAAAAATATGAATTTATTATGAATTTTAGCAATTTTTTTTGTAATTTGGCAATTTATACCAAGAAGATTTTATCTGATATGGATTTCTATCTAACTTGGATATGATTTGCCTATTTTCACTTTTGGACAGATACTTTACTTTTAGCAGCACTTTAAAATCAACAATTTCCTAATTTTCTTTTACCGGTTCAACTTATTTTGTAAATTTTTGGACACATTTGTATTCTACTTGTCTCCTTCTTCGAACGGATGGACATTTTCTTCGACATTTCTAATTAACAGAAAATATTTGGGAAAAATTTCCACCTAGGTTCTTCCCTCTAGGCTCTATCATGCCTACAAAAGTCAGACAGACGGATGGACATATGGACATGAATTGTATAACGACCCAGAATATATATTTTTTTTGTTTGTCGACGATCAATGTTTCAATGTGTTATAAACGGAATGACAACATCATACCCCTTATCTTTTTGATTGTATCTGTGATTGATTTTTTTAGAATAATTTGTTTAACAGAACAATATTTTAAAAAAATGTCACCACCCCAAGAATTAAAGAACTTTATCAATATTAAGAGATGCTGATCTATTTTGTTTTTGTACCTTTTGAAATGTTGACAACAAAATATCATTATTATATTTAATAACATTAACTTTAGTTTTTTGCAACACTTTTTTTACATTCTCGAAAATAAGACATAATTTTTCCTTCACTCCCATAAAAGAGTAATTATTTATTTGATCATATTAATAATTTCCCTGATATCCAATTAATACTAACATCTCACTTTAAAGTGCTTCAATTTATTTTTTAATTAATTATCATTTTGTTGTTAAATAAATAGTAGATACATATATTATTTTTGTAATTAATTAGTTGCTTTTACTTTTACATTAAATAATAAACAAATATTGTATAATATTGCCAAAAATAAACAAGTAAAATTGTTATATTCGGCTGTGCCGAATCTTTTACACCCACCCTCAATATGTGACAATAAAATAATTTTCTTATGTAGGGTCACTTATGGACCGAGCCTCACAAAAGCTGGTAGACAAATTTAGTTTCCTATAAAACTTGTTTATGTTAAATTGCATCACGATATTAATTATTATGAAACAATTATGAATGTTCAAGTATGTTTTTGAGGGGGACCTTGTATGGGGTCTAGGGACAAATGTTGTTTTTAGAACTAATTTGTGCAAAATTGTATCAGGATTGACGCATGATCAACATATTTATGACTGCTCCAACAGTATTCCGGGGAGATATTTGTATGGGTGTTAGATGAAATCAGGGACCGCTGTTAACCATTTTCAATATCAAACAAACCTTATTAACAGAGAGTATTTGTGGACAATTTCAGTCTGCTAGCTTGTTTTGTTTGGGCCCTATTTTCAAAAGACAGACAGACGGACTTAGCTAGATCGTCTTGAAATCTGTGACAAATATTATTATGTGTTACAAATACAATTACAAAATTATATTTTTTGATGATGGTTATAAAAATATAAATGAAAAATAGCATTGTTCATTTATACTTATTAATAAAAATGCCCAACAATTTAGATGAAATGTATAAATTTATTACAGTAGCCCAATAAAGTCTACATACAGGCATTAAAATTAAATTTCTTTCATTGAAATCTGTATTTGTAAGTTAAAAGTAATGAAATATATTTGCTAAAAAAATAAACACATACTAAACAAAATTAAAACAACATCACTTAAGTCGGGCTTAGCAACGCGTTGCTAAGGTATACCCTTTCCAACAAGATATAACAATCCTACAAAAAGTAATTCTGAATATTAAAAACTCGTAAGCTTTCATATCAAAATAAGCAATGCAAACCAACTAAAATCAAAAAAGTTGATAATTTATTTTTATATATTTCTGAGTTGCTCAACATCTTTGCATGCCATTTGTTTATAGGCACGAAAAGGCAGCTAGTTTTGATATATCTTTTAGATAATAAGTTGAACTTTAATTGTATGTTAAAACTAGATCGGCGGCAAACGGCGCCAACAGTTAAAATCCTAGTCAAAGTTGCGTAGGTAAGCCAAAAAACATTATATATTTCAAATGAATAAATTTCCAATCTGCTAACAATATATACAAAAGTCATAACAAAAACAGAATCTGGACAGGATACCCTTTCCAACAAGGTATAACAATCTTAAAAAAAATAATTATATATATTAAAAATAAGCCCTTGAATATGGTATAATTTTAACTCCCCAAATCGTTAAAGTCGAAAGTAGTGTGTTCTGTCGCCATTTTCGAATGGCATAATAACCAAAATTTCTGCAAATTATTATTGCTTGACATCTTAGCTTTACGATGGAACTTGTTTTATGGTTAATTTCAAACATTTGCAAAAATTAATTATGAGATGCAAACACCTTATATAATCCACTGTGCAACGTCCAAAATTTCGCCTTTATTAGAATTATTGATTCTGAGTCAAATAATTATTTTATTTTTTGGTTTTTTTGAGCTTTAATGTTCAAAATATTATGAAACTTAAAAGCCCCGCCCATCCAAAAGAAGGCATGACCGACAATAAATTTTTCGTTATTTTACTCAGAATCAATAACTCTAAAACGGTAGACTTTTGGGCGTTATTTATAAAATCGACATAAGAAGTGTATTATTATATATTTCATTAAAAAAAACTGCTTTAAATTAAATAATTTTTCCTGTATGTAGACTTTATTAGGCTATTGTATTTGTTTACTATTAACTTTTAATATATTTTGTTATCCAACAGTTAAAATCAAATTGTCCTACTGCCCGAATTAACACACATATCCAAAAATTATATTAAATATTTTTTTTTATTTTTTTTGCAAACTACAGCTGGTTTTGTTAAAACCATAAAATAATTTATTGCAGCTACACACCAAAATGGTCAAAACTACTTTTGACAGCGACTAAAACAACACATAAGCGTTATGTGCAAAAAGCAAACAAATTAAAATTCCCTCTATTACAAAAAATTTGCAATATTTTAAAAAATATTTTTTAATTTTTTTTTAATTTTCAGGATAATTTTTTAAATCCTTTGAAGTTAAACTTTTACTTACTTTTTATTTGTTGTTTGTTTTTATAATCCAAATTTTTATATAATCCAAAATTTTCCAGTAAGGCTTGGCAGAATTTAAAATTTTTTAACACTTTTCAATAATTTATTTTAAAAGTTAGTTTCATTAGTTTTTCTTATTAGTTTTATTATTTACAGTTTTGTTGTTAGTAGAAACACTTAAATATAAACACACACGCATAATATATAAACAAATTATTTTATATTTTATTTTAATTTTTAAAAATTTTCAATATTTTTCTTTTACCATAAAAACGTTATCATTATATAATTTATTATTTTGTATATTTTTCTTTGTAATTGTTAAAATTAAAACACTTTTTATAAAATCCTTTGGCAAAATATTGTTTCCAATATATTTTTCACTGCAAATTGAAGACATACACAAATAATTTGCTTTAAATTTTTGCATTTAAACTTAATTTTATTTTATGTTTTGCTTTTGTTTTATTTATTTATTTATTTACACCATTTATTTAATTTATTAATATGTATTTGCTTAATAATATTTTGTTTTTTTATATACAAGTACTACTGCTATATTTAAAAAAAATATATATTTTTTTTATTTATATTTTGGGGGTAAGAAGTATATTTTTTTTGTAAGTAAAACTGACTGCTAGATTGTAAAAAGAAACAAACGCGCGCGCGAGCGTGTGTTATATTATAAAGTTATCACAACGAAATGAAAAGCTTGCTTGAATGAATCGCAACAGTTGCAAGACGTTTTTGTTTCAAATCCCACAGTGCGCCAAGTTATTAACGAAACTAAACTTAAGTTAAGTCGTGTTAAAACTTAAAAGACACAAAACGTTCCACCAACCAACCAGCAAACAAACAAGTTAACAGTATCGCTAACATTTCATAGTAAACTGTAAACAGAAACCAACCAAACAAAAACAATCGTTTAACAGAGAGTCAACAAATGTAAGTTTACATAAATGTTAATTAAACTCACCACCAACTGTTTAGCCCAGCTCTAGTCTTGCCTGAGTATGTGTAAACACACACTCACATAAACAATAATGTAAATAACAAAATAAATAAACAAATGAAAATAATAAAAGTTTTCTTAATAATTTAGCAACGATTTAACACATGTAATGAATGTTTGATTTAATTATTTCTATTTACATTAAAGTTAAAACAATAGTAAGATTGATGCTGCTACTCTCTCTCTTGCTCTCTCTTGTTAAAAACAATCGATTTAAACAACAAACTTTGTTTACAATTGTTGCTTTTTATAAGGGGTGTTTCGTAAACAAAATAAATAAAACAACAACTTTAACATAGTAACAGTAAAATTGATCTGTTAGTTATATCAAATTTATCATCAAAATGTGTGGATTGTGTTATTGCAACAACAAGAAAATCAAGACATTGGTTAATCCTGACCTAAGTCGAATGACTTTAATCACTCAGTATAACAATTTATTATGAAAACATTGTTTTTTTTAATAGTTTTGCATTTCTAAATCTTTTTAAACTAATTTCACATACAACATGCTTATAAACATGACCTGCATAGGACTGTATGACACATTCCTTACTGTTTTTGAACTGTGTATGTTGTGATCTCTGGTTTTATTTGTGGCTGACTTGAAAAATACAAACGCTTCATCATGTTATCAAAGACTCGTGGTTGATGATGAATCAGGTTTTAGAAAGGAAATTCGATAATAGTAAATATTCATAGTTTCGCATACATTATTTATGTTTAACATTTAAAGGTTTAAGCAAAATCTGAATTATTATCAAAATATCACAAGAGTGTTAATTTTCGTGAATTGATAAGACATTTAAAGAAATAAAATAACAAGTAAGAAAACTAAACTAACCATATGGAAAATACACATAATCTAATATAATTATAAACATTAAATGGTTTATATTTCTACTCTTTTAAGCAAAATTATGTAGCATTTGAGGAGCCGCAGAACAAAAGGTAATTTTCTGCTCATTTAAAATTTTTGGAAAATTGAGTTTTATTTATTTCGCCCTCTTAAAAAACTGCATGAACCTGAAAATAGTAACAACTTTCTTACTTATCAATAGATACATCTAACTGCCATAAGTCGCCACATTAAATGCTAAGAATGTTTGATAAAAAAAACATTTTTATATCGGCAAAAGTCCCTTTTGTTAAAAGTAACAAAAAGTACGTTTTGTTAAAAACAAAATTAAAAATTAGGTTCTTAATCTGTTCTTTTTAAATGATAATATTTTGAATGAATGTTTTTAATCTTGATCCAGTATATAAACAAATTACAAATTGAAATTAAATATATTATTTTTCTCGTCTTATACTAGTGTTGTACGCTTTGTTAAGCACCAATTTTTTTAGAACCCATTTACTTTGTAAAAATATTAAAAAAATTTTGCTAACTTGATTGTTTCTAGAAGATTTCAACCCAAATATTATAAAAATATCAAAAAAACCAATTTGTCAAAAAATGCGAAAAGTAGCTTCTTCTGCATCATCTCATTTCAAAACTATTTGCAGACAGAATTATTCTTCAAGAGAGATTCATATGGGAGCTATTGTCAATTATAAATCGATTGCATAGATATACATAAATGTATAGATATAAAGACGGTTCCAATAGGATCTTCCTACAGTTGATAACGGCCATCCAACATCTATCGAATAGGCTGTAATTTATTCAGTTTATTTTCCCAAATCATCATTGATGGATATAGCGTTCAACAAAAAGAGTAAATTATAAAATTCTTTTATCAACATGGATGATATATTCGGTACGTTCCACAGTGGTTTAAAATCTTTTTTTTGGAAATAATTCGGTATCTTGGAGGTATTGTTTTCGAGTTGATTTACGTTTGTTCATTAGCTTCCTAGCGCTAATGGGGGCAAGTACGTAGCCCCTCAAAATTGGTCACCTCGGGTCTCAAATTGTTTAAAAAAATCGCCAAAAATCCATTTATAATCCGAATGAGCTGAAATTTTGAATATAAATAGTCCTTGAGAAAATCTACAAAAAACATGCTTACGAATTTTTGAAATTTTTTATTTTCAAATACTGAAATTCCTAAAACGGGGAAAATGTGTATTTACTGTATGATAGTAAAAATATTTAGTAGGTATTTAAGAAACGTATGGGGTTATACAAATATGAAGCTTTATCGTGGATCGGTGCTTTGCTTTTTCAGAATTTTTTACTCAAACCGATTTTTTTTAATTGGACAAGTTTGGATATTACTGGGGGGTGGTATGTCCGTTTAAGTGAGCCAAGTTTTTCTTTACACGCTTTTGCATTAAAGTATCTTTCCGGATCATATACAAATTATGTACAGTCCCGAAGACATTTTTTTCTACAAGAGAAAAAAATATATGGTCTTTTTTGGGGAAAAACGTAAAAAATGCGGTCCTTTTTATAAGTTCCAACTTTGGATAACTTTTTATAGGGAAAAGATAACTGTTAGCAAATTATTTTATTTTATTTAAAATTTTATCGAATATTTAAAAATATTTTAAAAATAAATTTCGGCCCTCCGTAGGCCCGCCATATCTAAAAAACCATTAAAAGATCGAGCAAAATTAAAAAAAATATATCAATAAACCTCAATGTCTCTTCAACTAATAGAAATAACACTTGTAAGCGTAGTTTTTGTAGATCTTCTCAAGGACCATTTACATTCAAAATTTCAGCTCATTCGGGTCATAAATGGATTTTTGGCGATTGAGACCCGAGGTGAGCAACTTTGAGGGGCTACGCACTGGCCCCCATTGGCCCAAGAAAGCTGAACAAACGTAAATCAACTCCAAATCACATCAGCTCATACCATGTGAAATTTCGTAACAATATCTGCAATAGTTTCCAAGATACCGAATTATATCCAAAAAAAAAGTTTCTAAACCACTGTGCGTTCTTCATCAAAAAATAATCTTCAGCGATGAGACAAAATTGTTGAATTTGGGACGAAAGCAATCCACAAGAGGACTATAATACGGGTGAGGCAAAACTTCCCAACCACTTCATTGTGAATACATTTCAACAGATATTGCAACATGTGGCCGAGCGTTGTCATGATGGAATAATAGGGTTTCATGTCTGGCCGCATATTCTGGGCAAATACAGAGCATTACCTTAGCACTATGGATATTTGGCTTTGGTGTCGATTCGGCTGGTTGGCCTGGCTTAACATACGATCTCTTATCGTAATATATCCATTTTTCATCGAAAGTAATGATTCGGTTTTACAACATTCTTTATTCTTGATATTCAGCCTTTTTTGGCTATTGCGATATTTGTCTTCCGTGTCAAAATCACAATTTTTTAAACCCACAAACCCTCTCTCGCAAGTTGAAACTGATCGAACAGATACACCATAAGTTTTGATGAGCAATCAGTCTGCTTCAGCCGCACTTTTTTCAAATTAAAGGAGTAAAGCAAATCTTCAATTATATGATGCATTTTCGAAGCAAACAAAAAACTTTTTCATTTATTTGTTCAAAATCAGACGCGGATACAGGGGGCTGGAAAAGGGAATTTCATCCCCCAAAACCGAAAAGTTTTAATATACTTAAAAATTAAAAAAAAAGAATAATGGAAAATAAGTTAGGAGCATCTGTAGAAATCCTTGGTGGAGCAGAAAGTATATTTTGGGAACGTAAGAAGGCTGAATATTTTCGTGAAATTTTTTCAACATTTCGTAGATCTCTTTGATCAGGTAATACAACTTCCAAACAAGTTATAAAGAGACCTATAAAAAGGATTTGTAGAATTTAAAAAGTCTTAGATAATAATTGTATTATTGACCGATATTGTCACTTTCCATTTATTTAAAATGATATTAAGTGCTACCGTATAAAATTGCTTCGTACTCCATCCAACTAAACAGTATTGGACAACTGTTTAAAAGCATTTAAGTGTCAATTAAAATTGTAAAGGAGATTAGAAAAACTCCAATTAAAAATTTTACTGAAGATGCTAAAATATTTAGAAAAGAATTATTCTGATTTTTGCAAAAAAAAAAAAATATAAAAATATAGATTTATTAATTACACTGTCCAACAAAATCAAACTTTTTGATTGGAACAAAATAGCGACCCTATAATTCTAAAAGGGCATGTTAGTATGATCCGAATGAGCTGAAATTTAAAATATAAATAGTTCATGAGAAGATCTACATATATACATACATACTAGAGTGACAGCCGATTTTTTATTAGATTTCAAAGAGTGCCGGGTGGAATATTGTGACACTAGGCCTAAAAGTTAAGAGCTGAAAATTTCTGCCAAATCGGACCACGATTTCTGGACGCACATCGAGTTTAAAGTTCAGATATATGCAAAATTTTACTATTTATATGAAATAAATAGGTGAAACTCGTTGACTTTCTGCATTGTTTTCCAGAATTATTTATATTAATGAATATTACATTAAACATTTTTTTTTTCCTCTATGTCAAAATGACCCACAAAATTCGGAAAAAATTAAAATTTTTAAGTTTTTGTAAAAATTTAGCTACTAAATAAATATTTTTCCAAAGATATAAATGACAACATTTGGATAAAAAATGTTAAAGTTATTACAAATTCGCCAGACCATTAACGTGTCTCAGACCACTTGAACAAGAAATTTAGCAAAAATTAACATATTTACTCGTGTATGAGTGTTTCATAATATTGAGATCATAATAGGGAATAAAAATATGAAAAACTTATGTCAATACCTCTTACAGTTTTTCCGTACCTGCGACTTAAATTTTTCGATTTTCAAGAAAAACTAATTTTTTGTCCATATTTCGGAGAATGAACCAATTTCCTTACTGTTATAAATTTTAAGTAAAACCTATACATATTATTATAGTCCTGGTAATTTTAAATATGGTCTGAAAGTTTTACTAAAATCGGAAAACGATAACCTTTAAATCGTGAAGGTCAAAGGTCAAAATTTTCAATATTTGGAACTTCTAATGAAAATATAGCGAAATGTTATATATTTTTGGACCGATTTTAATGAAACTTGTATTACATACACTTACATCTCTTTTAGATCAAGAGATATTTAGTTTATTTATTTTGCTAAATTTTGTTTTCGTTTTTTTGATATGGCGAGCCTACGGATGGTCTATTTCTTTTTTTTAATATCAGCTATATTTGTGATAAAAATTTACATGCATCCATGTAATGAAATTTTCCCCCAAAAATATTAGTAGAATATTTTAATGCTTAAATATTCTTTTGGAAGGACTTTTTTGATTGTCTCAAAAAATGGGTCACATTGACTAAGAAAGAGAGGATCTAGAGGGTTTAGATCTTCCACAAAAATTATCCCCATAAAATTCCACAATATAAATCTGACAATAAGAATTCTCTCAGTCATTATCTCACAGCACTTTTTTCATTTAGTATAATGCTCTCTTCGATCAAAATATTAAAACTTTGACCCACTGTAAAAAAAAATCACACCAGCTGGAATATGAGTTTATTCTACAATAATGATCTACTCAACATGCTATTTCAGAATATTGAAAAAGGCTTTCGAACGTTGGAATTAACATAAACAGATAAACCAAACGGTATATTTTCGGATTTTATGTTTCCGATTCAAATAAAATTTTATATGCAGACATATAGCCCATAAATCAATTTTGCAATTACCGTAATTTTATAAATATTTTGAAATAACCATTTATGGTTCTCAGCAATTAGGTTTATTGAAATCTACAAAAATCTTGGTCACTCATGTTTGAAATCTTATATAAAATATGTTAAAAATTCGTTTTAGTCAGACCAGAATTACCATTGTCTTTAAAATGCCGTTACCGAAATAATTCAAATTAGCAGTACCGTTACCATGTATTTTGGAAACTTTGCAGATATATGTACCTTATTGAATATAAGCAATCGATAACACCTTTGGTGGAATATTTATTCTTCTAGGGTTTAAGGAATAAATAAATTTATATACGCAAATGTTTATAATTAAGTTTGTATGTGTGTTAAAGGGGATACTTGTGAATGTATTTGAATTCACCTATGTTTTCAAACAACATTACAATCATATTTGATGCTATGGTGAATTTCTTTTTTGTTCCGGTGTTAACTATTCCAGAGAATGAGTGTAACATGGCATGTTACTACATATTTATTTATTAAAAAATACGTCATAAATATTTTCTAACGTAAATATGTGTGGAAATATTGTTAGTTTTTGTAGTCTATAAAGCGGTTGTTATTGTCATTTGTAAAATTGTTCAGGGGGATTTTTTTTCCTCCTATTCAATTGTCAATGAAGTGTGACGTTTATTTGCAATTGAACTATAAAATAAAAAAAAATAGTAATTGATAAATAGATTTAACATGTTAAAACAAAAGCTACTAAAACATGTTTTAATTATCGTGATTGGGATTTTTATTGTTGTTATTTTGTTATAGCTGCTTAGCTCCTTAATATTAACCTGTTCTATATGGAATATTTTGATTTCATTCTATTGCATTTAATTGTTATGATTTTCAAACGGGGAAGGACAAATCAAACTATTTTTTTTTAAAAAAAATTGTATTTAATTATTAATGTTATGACGGCGAGTTGTTTAATAATTATGATTGGAAAACAATTCAAAGAAAACTAACAATAAATTAAACGACTTTTTTGCAAATCACAGGTGAAGTAATAAATTATACCTACAATTAGATTTAGTATGTTAATTATAAGTGTGTTCTTAGTTAGTTTGTTTCTAAACTGACTAATATTTATACTTAATTATTGCGTAGAAAAATAGCTGTTTTATGAATGGACAAATTTATGGTTGTTCTAAACAACAGGGAGACAGACGTATTTTAATACGAGTAAATAGTATAATTAAGGAAAATTTATAGCAGAGTACGTGTTAGTTTTTTGTAATTTTTGTAGTTGCAACAAACAGTCTTCTTTTTTAGTCATTTTCTTGGAAGAAATAAATTTAAAAGATAACAGTTAAGAAATTTTATTAATTTCGGTCATTAATCAAAACTTTTGATTTTAGTAAAAAACATTTCTATTACTAAATTCATTCATATAATATTAATTTAATAACACAGTAAAAATGCTCTGACTTATTGTGGTTGGAGAAATAGATAGGTGAGCAAATATACAAGGTAAGCTGTTAAAAGGAATCAAATATAAAAAATTCTTTGATTTAATTTCTCTTATAAATACACTTATAAGAGTACCTTGCACATACTTGGCGTCGCCACATAGAATCCAAGCTAGACAAAAATCTTCTAATTTGCACTAGCCATTCAGCGACCAATCTAAATTAAGCCTTGTCTGTAAAGTTTGAAACCAATTTGATCATACGGAACCAATTATTGGGAACGGCACAATCTCTCGTATACATAAAGCCCAATCCAAAACATCCATGAAACTTTATTTTGTTTTTCGCAAATATCCTCTTTTTATACCCTTCGCCTTCGTGAGAAGTTTGTCATTCAGTTTTCCACAATATAATTTTCCGACCCTATAAAGTATATATATTCTGGATCCTTATAGATAGCGGAATCGATTAAGCCGTGTATTGGAATTGGAAACCTTACATATATTGGAATTGGAACCTTACGATTCCAAGAGGAAACTCTTGGAATCGGAGACATACGAATATAACATATTCTATGGTTTCATCCTGCTCCGGGCAGACTGGTGAGTCATCATGTCCGAAGCGATATATATAGCATCGATAATCTCCATGACCTTTCAAAAATTGCGTCAGATGATAGCAGATTCCTCCATGTTTGAGGTTTATCCATTTCGCGATATTTGGGATCAATTTGTACGTCCATCGACCTACCGTAGAGTTATCCCACCATCGTTGCCAGTTTTGTATGAACAGTGTTCTTTCTGTTTGTCGAATTGATCTGTACTGTCTCTGTGTTTATGTCTGTCTGTCTGTATGCCTGTTGAAATCAACTTTCCGAAGCCCGAGTAGTCGAGTTTAAGTTTTGAATTTGGACCTCATGAGCCCACCAGGAGCGGGACCAGGGGTTCCCAAAGTAGGACACCTCGGGTATGTTCAATTTTTAAAATGATCCTATTTCTTCGTTTGTGTTCCGATTTAAAAAAAGCACTACATAAAACCTCGTCGTACCTATCAATTATCTCTTTTAGCTTAGGAGATATTCGCGTTTGAAAATTTAATTTCCAGTTTTTTGGTGAACGCGGTTCCAAATATTCCCCGATTTTATCCATTTTTCTTTTATAGGATTAACAATAGATCTATATATCAAATAAAGAAAGAAGTGTTTAAAAATCATGGCTGAGTCCAAAGTTACATGCAATTTAATTTAAAAAAAATAAAAAAGGCGATTTTTCGCAATTTTTTTGGTAAAAAAGTACTTTTATTCTTTTTAAGTTATCTAAAAAATTTCTAAGAGGATGTATAATGAATTTGTACTTTTTAAAAAGCTAGCTTTACGCCAAATATTTTAAATGAAAAAAAACATTTACAATTTTTGATACCGACGGGATCAGGTCCATTCAAAAAATGCCTATTTTTTATGTAAAATTCAAGTTTAGGGCAAAAATTCTCAAATCGCATACTCGATATCAAAATATAGTAACCTATTTTAGATGGCCCAATAAGTTCTTAATTATTTTGTAAAGGGTTCCGATAACCCCGCCCCTGGTATGGATATTATAGCCAAAAAACGAAAAAATCCCATTTTTGGGATTTTTCAAGATATGTAAAACTATAGTTTACCAATTTTCGTGACGTTGTTATGTGTTTTTGTCCAATTGTACCGTGTTTTGTTAATATGTATTTTTAGAATGAGCTTAACAAGTGTAGTTGTGTTTCGTGGATCAATACTTTTGCATGCAAAAGCATTGTAAAAAGTTGTAAATGAGAAGTTATTAACCAAAGTGTGCAGATTAATAAGAAACTTGTTGCCCGAATCCACACGTTTTCGAAAAAATCAAAATTTAAAAATTATATTTTTGGTGGAGACGTCAAAATGTCAGCCAGATCGGTTATATGGCAGCTATATGAAATAGTGCCCCAAATCATATGAAACTTCGTAGGTCATCTTAGGAACATAAAAAATTAATAGAAATCAAATTTCACTTCAATAGCTTTATAAACAAAAAAGTTGGGGCAAATCGGCCAGATCGGTTATATGGCAGCTATATAAAATAGTGCCCCAAATCATATGAAACTTGGCAGGTCATCTTGGGAGTATAACAAATTTATACAAACCAAATTTCAATTCAATTGCTTTTAAATTAGAGTTTATGCAAAAAAAAAAACGTAAAAAACCAGTGGTCTTTTCTGTTGTCAAAAACCTAATTCATGAGAATGTATTGCATGTATTTTGTTATTTTTTCCATTTTATTGCTCCCTCCTTCCATTATATGCATTTATTCTATGGCATTGAGAGCTTTGAAATGTCATTTGGGTGTTAAATTGTAAGACGGCACTAGAAGCATTATTGGAACTATAAACAATCAGAAAGTGTGTCCATCACCAGGACACAGTAACATATAGGAAAATGATACAGCAGATGAACTGGCCAGACAAAGTTCGAATCTGGACTATATTAATAGGGACTGGTAGCTTAAACGTCCCACTAATATAGGTTGATCTTCGAAAGAATCCGAGACTCTTCAAATCAATCCTGATGTAGTAGGACGGATTGCAGGGCATCCAGGGCTATTTGGACAAAGGCAACCAGAATACCACGGATGGATATAAAAAGTCTCAGGTCTTTAGTAGGAGTGCGAAAATATTGAGGAACTAAAAACAGTGAAACATACTCTGTGTAACTGTCCTAGATTATAGGGTCTGAGGCAAAAATAGCTACAGGAAATATGCCCTGATGAGCTGAGGGATATATCCAGATATGATCTAGGTAATCTATTAGGCTTCATCAGAGCAATAGACTGCCTATTTTTGTTAACAGAACTCTGAGAATCTCAGTCTATACATATTTCCTGTCCTTTTTATACCCTACATCACCATAGTGGAGAGGGTATTATGCGTTTGTGCAGATGTTTGTAACGCCTAAAAATATTTGTCTAACACCCACCTTAAAGTATACCGATCGACTTAGAATCACTGAGTCGATTAAACGATATACGTCCGTCTGGCTGGCTGGTCTGCTGGATGGCTGTCCATGTAAACCTTGTGCGCAGAGTACAGGTCTCAATTTTGAAGATATTTAGATAAAATTTGGTACATACAATTATTTCGGCCTAAGGACAAAGCCTGTTGAAAATGGCTAAAATCGGTTCATTATTTCAACTAGCCCCCATACAAATTTCCTTCCGAAATTGGACTTTATTCGTGATAAATATTTAATTCATATTGGTATCTTTACAAATTTAGCTGCAAATAAGTTTTATATATACGGAAATCATGTCACCAAATTTTATGATGATCGGTCCGTAATTAGTAGGGTATTCAATCGATTAACCGTTAATCGGTTAACCGATTAATTTTAGACGGTTAACTGTTCGAATAATTTGAAATTGCCGATTTTCAAATAACAAATAAACCGATTAATTTGTGTCGATTAACCGATTAACCGAAATTCCTTTTTTTTTAACTTTTTTGTATTTATTTTTCCGTTTCAATTCAAATACATTGATTCATTCGATTTCAGAAATATAAACAGTAGATGTTAATATCTTTCTAATCTATATTTAACCAAATTTTCACTTAAAGGGGGGTCAGACGGCATGTATTGCTTGTGTTTTGTGCCATGTATTGGGACATTTTTCCATATGTAAACATATACATACCGTGTGATCCATACCCAGTAGGAAAAATCGTCGTAGACGACATTGTCTTTGACGATTTATGTAAGACATGTCTTATATCAAAGACAATTGATGACTAGATTAGCGACAATGTCTTGAATGTTGACGAAACGTTGAGCGACATTATCTTCAATGTGGTCTTCTATTAACTTATAGCCGAACATTTCATGGTTATGATGTAAACGACAAACTGAACGACATTGTCTCTCTTTTAGTCGTCCACGATTTTCGCGACATTTGTTCGAAAAAGTCTTTGACGATTTGTTCTGGCTGTCCCTCAAAAAACAACAAACATATAAACTAATAGAGGTTATGTCACATGCAATTACATATGTACGTTTGAACGTGGAAATTATGAATCGTATGTATAATGTGAATTTTGACATACACATGGAATTCCAAATGTATCGAATACATGTCCCAATACACAAGCAATACATGCCGTCTGACCCCCTATTATCAAACATACTAGAAAACATGAATTTTAATTTTGATGTTTACAACAAAAAACACTCTCACACACAAAAAATAATTGACTTTTTTGAAAACTGATGAAACTATATGAAATATTATAGAACAGCGTATATTTTGTATTACTCAGTTCATAAAACACGGATTTTGAGTTATGACATTGTTGCAGCAAATAGGCTATATGTTTACAAAAATGATCTCAAATACCTTATTTGCTGTTTTTTATGTTTTTGTGCACAAAATTCGTTGTTGTATTTTCAATTTAAAATGAAAATATAAATTATTCGGTTAATCGAATAATTTTAAATTAACCGATTATTAACCGAATAAATCTAAACCTCGATTAATTATTTGCTCGATTAACCGATTAAACCAGAAACCCGATTAATTGAATACCCTAGTAATTAGTCTTAGTTCCCATATAAGGCACGTGGCCGAAAATCACTTTCACTAGCAAAAATCTCTTAAAAATGTTGGTACACATATACAATTCAACACGACTAACTTTCATATAGACATAAATGACATGACCTAATTTTATGGGGATCGGTCCATCACTAGTCATAGCACCCATATAAAGCACTCTTCCGAAAATCATTCACGAAAATAAATTATTGAAATTTTAAAAAGAAAAATAATTTTGCTAATTTACTTAGTGTATTAGGGTATTATATGGTCGGGCTTGACCGACCATACTTTCTTACTTGTTTGTTACTGTGTTTCTTCTTTATTTCTTTTTATATCACCTTATTTCATTCTTTCTTTCTTTTCTTTCCAATTTCATTTCTTCTCTCCACATCTAGTTCACACCTAGTTCTATTTCTAAAGGGCATGATATGGACTTCCTGGATCCGAGTGGACTTCTTATAGTACACACCTCTTCAAATCTATGTATCAATACACGCATATATTTAGTAGCTTATTTACATTATTTGCAATAGGGCCAATGGGTTAGAAGATCATATCTTCTTTACTACCACAATTTTTCGATCAACCCCCACTGTGCCTTAATTCGGATGATACACCTACTAAAAATCGAAAGCAGCAACACAATCTCTCTTACTTCGCCTATGAGCATGTGAAGAAGATACAGTCATCTAAACTGAAAAGTATTTTTTCAAATTTTGTAGCACCGTACTACTATGAGTGATTAATGTTATGAAATATTAATCTGTGTTGTCGCCTCAAAATATCTTAAACGATATTAATTGAGTTTTTGACTTGCAAAAACAAGTAGGCTTCAGAATAAACTAGATTATCATCTATTACGTGTTTAATAAATTTCCTTAATTTACATTGGGGTTAATAAAATTTGAACGTGTTAACTATATTATTTTCTAAAAAATATTTGAAGGATCTATACCTACAATATATAATTAAAATATAACTAATTTCATATTTGTTAGTTGTTGTAAACAAAACTTTTGGTACTTTTTGTGGTTTTATAAGATTGAATCTTATAAACATATACAAAACATCATTGAAATGTATCCAAACACGTACTTGGTGTCTTCAGTTTTTATTTGTAGTTATTTTTTTATTTTGAATAAAAAGGTGTGTAACAACACTTAACATTGAGTTTTAACATTTTAAAGTAGAATTAATGTAGTGTGATGTATCATGTCTGCAGGTTTTTTTTTTATACATCTCTTATAAGAGTAATATGATTTGAAAGAAATTCCACACAATTCTAATGAATTTTAAAATGTGATAATAATTTACCATAGTTATTATATGTTTGAAGGGTTCATGACATTTGTATAGTCGGAAAGATACACATGGTGAAATGTTTTATTAGAGAATCATATTTTTGAAAATAAAATCCCCTTTCAATGGAATTTTTGTTCAATTGAAATATTATTATACAGATACCGAGCATATTGGTATATAAGCCTATTCCCAATAGCAGAGCTTCGAATTAATTAAATTTGACCTTAATAAAATCTTAATTCTGAGTTAAACAATTTCATATATCCATTCCCAACATCTAATTCTTTATCTTCATTCAAAGGCTTTTATTTAAATTGAATTCATTCATCGTTGAACTAATTCATGATGGAATTCATTCAACCTTCAAATTCAAATCTAATATAAATTGAATTAAAATATTTTGTTTCACTCTGTTTTGATTTTGTTTTGCTCTTAACATAATTTTGTTAATATGAAATTTTAATAAAATTTAATCAATACATTTGTAAAGCTAGTTCGTAATGGATTTGAATGAATTCTCAGAGGAATTAATTCAATATATTGAAAGTACAATGGAATTAAGCCTATGAATTTAAATATTTTGCGTGTCTTTCAAAGTGGTATTTGTTTTTAATAACTTATACATATGTCATTTTGAAGGGAGTATATTTGTCCAAGAAGACCAAGAATTGGAGGCATTACTATATGAAGATTAATGTAAAACTCAACGTTTCAAAACGTTTGCGAGCAGCAGGATTCATCCAAAAGCACGGAAATTGAGTACTAATTGAAGCCGAGAGACCTTGAAAGACGTTTTTGCATAACCGAAACGCTATAAAAGAGAATCATTTTTGCACCGAATCATTACTTTCGATGAAAAATCGATCTATTAAGAAAGATCGTATGTTAAGCCCGGCCAACCAGCCCTTTCAGAATTATAGGGTCGCTAGTCTGTTCCAAAAATGCTGTTGGACAGTGCACACTGGTTTTTTTTCCGTAGTTTTTTGGCATAAACTCTAATTTAAAAGCAATTGAATTGAAATTTGGTTTGTATACATTTTTTAGACTCACAAGATGACCTGCCAAGTTTCATATGATTTGGGTCACTATTTCAAATAGCTGCTATATAACCGATCTGGCAGATTTGCCCCAAACTTTTTTTTATAAAGCTATTAAAATGAAATTTGATTTGTATTAATTTTTTATGTTCCTAAGATGACGTACCAAGCTTCATATGATTTGGGGCACTATTTCATATAGCAGTCATATAGCCGATCTGGCCGTTCTGACCGATTTGCCCAAACTTTTTTGTTTATAAAGCTATTGAAGTGAAATTTGATCTGTATACATTTTTTATGTTCTTAAGATAGCTGCCATATAACCGATCTGGCCGACATTTTGACGTTTCCACTAAAAATATTATTTTTAAATTTTAATTTTTTCGAAAACGTGTTTATTCGGACAAAAAGAATTAGTTTCTTATTAATCTGTATACTTTGGTTAATAACTTCTCACTTACAATTTTTTGCAACGCTTGCCATGCAAAAGTACTGATCCACGAAACACAACTACACTTGTTAAGCTCATTCTAAAAATACATATAAACAAAACACGGTACAATTGGACAAAAACACATAACAACGTCACAAGCATTGATAAACTATAGTTTTACATACCAGGACAAACGTTTTCCATATTAATCCTTTTCACTTTTGTGTAAACTTTCGCCAGAACAAACAATCTAAGTTGCAAAATGTTCCCCGCCAATTTCACACAAAACGTCAAACATAATAAGCTTTCTTTAACATCACGCAAACAGAACAGTATTGGTCCATATGTTAAAGTTGAATATTTGTTTTTCTAACTAGGGTGTTTAAAAATTAAAAATCAACGAAATTTTAAAATACTTAAACAAAAAAAATTGACTTTATGCCAAAAAAAAACAGAAAAAAACCAGTGTGCAGTGTGTAGTGTAATTAAAGTAAAGTAAAAGTAAAGAAACAAAATAACTTGTTACCATTGTACATAAAAGATATGAATATGGGTGGGATCATTTTCGAATATCAAGTAAACTGTAATTGTGAGAATCTTTAAACTTTGTGTAAATTACATTGATGAGAGTGTCATATTATGCCAAAAATTTAAAGGATCATATAAAGTAAATATTTATTATCGAATATATGGAGAAAAATAATAGTGAGATTCTGAAAACATTGCTTGAATTATTTTGTTGCCATTGTACGTAGTTGAGAAAAACAACAACTGAACATAGTTCTAAACAAGAGATATGTTCCAGGATATTTTCTATTCTATTTTGTTTATATTTATAGATTATATCTTATAGTTTACGAGATATTAGCATTTTAAAAATAGTTTGGCCTACCCTGGACTGGAATTTTACACTTTTTATTTACAATTTTTCTTAATTCCTCCACTGTGCCCTAGTCGTTTGACTTTCGATCACTCAAGTTTTGGAATATATTAATGCTTTGAAATAAGTTTTCAAATCTCTTAAATTTCCTCCAGCATACAAACAAAACATTACCATTGACTTGCTGGTTGGTATCCAAGAAAATATTTTATTTATAAATTGTACATATTAAAAGAATCAAAAAAAATTTTGCAAAACCTTAAATTAAGCAATTAAAAGTCTAGACCGAAAATAACAACACAAAGTACCTTAACATTAATATACATTAAATGTCAAGTATAAAAATCTTAATTACGTTAATGAAACATTATCAATGTTAAGTTTAATTATAATTATCACAGTTATTCTTAAACTAAAGAAGTCATTCTCACACAATATTTAATCATAAGACACACAAAAACTAACCCAGATGACCAAGAAGACAAACTACGCTCAATTCATAATTGATTCAACTGTTTTGTACTTTATGATCATAATATGTATACAAATATAATTGCCCAAACATTTTGTTTTTTAATTGCCAAATATAATAATTAAAATTGTAGTAACTTGTAGTACGAGTAGTACTAGACCAACAATACTAGAGCTTATATTGGGACAAGGAAACATACATATG
This sequence comes from Calliphora vicina, assembly GCF_958450345.1. NCBI lineage: Eukaryota > Metazoa > Arthropoda > Insecta > Diptera > Calliphoridae > Calliphora > Calliphora vicina. Next base: position 65,218,678 of record NC_088782.1, read on the forward strand.
TATGTAGTTACATACCAAGTACACTTCACAAATATACATTTATATTACACTTGAACTAAAACAAATACTTGTCTGCTTATTAAACAATACTCTTTTACATACTCATACTAAAGCTTGGTACAATGTGCAATAGAAATGTTTAACATAAATTCAGTCAGTGGTCAGCCGTATTTAAATGGATCATAAAAATGTTTTAATAAATCCATAACCCATTTAGAAAATGTCAAAATATTGTGAATATGAATTTACAGGCATGTAAAACTTAATACCAATGTGTGTAATAACACTAGTTTACAAAGTTTTTGTTCATGATGTGAAACATTTAATTTTAAAATGCGAATATCTCATCAACTATAAGAGATACTCTATAGATATAGAAACTGAATTTTTTGTTCACTGAAGGTATAAATAATATCCTGCGATTTTAAAAAATGTTGATACTTTTATAAAGACGTTCGTTCCCCTATTATTTTTACAGTGGGCAACCTATTTTTAGTAAAACTACTTACAATGATAGGAGAGTAATTTATAGAAAGTTAGAAGACTCGAGCAATAACAGTTCTTTAGATATTCAAAAATAACTATTTACTTTGTATGTTCTGATACAACCCATTTGTATACCAACTAGGGATTCCAAACGGTATTGGGTTTTATAAATCGCGGGATTTTCGAAATTTTAGTTAAATGTCAAAAAACATTAAATTCAACAATAAAAACTATTTATTTCGGTAATATATTTAAGTAAAACAAGTAAGAAAGTATGGTCGGTCAAGCCCGACCATATAATACCCTACACTAAGTAAAAGAGCAAAAAAATGTTTCTTTTAAAATTTCAATAATTTATATTTTTGAGTGATTTTCGGAAGTGGGCCTTATATGGGAGCTATCACCAATTATCAATTATTATTCCTATAGACATAAATCACACGATCACCTTGAAATTAGGTCGTGTGATTTATGTCTATAGGAAAGTTAACTATGTTGAATTTTGTAAGTATGCCAACATTTTTAAGCGATTTATGCACGTTAAAGTGATTTTCGGAAGCGGGTCTATATGGGAGCTATAACTAATTATGGACCGATCGTAACAAAATTTGGTGAAATGAATTTTGAATATATAAAACCGATAAAGTCCAATTTCGAGAGGACATTTGTATGGGGGCTAGGTGAAATAATGGACCGATTTCAGCCAGTTTCAATAGGCTTGGTCCTTGGGCTGAAAAAATTATATGTACCAAATTTTATCGAAATAGCTTCAAAATTGCGACCTGTACTGCGCACAAGGCTTACATGGACAGCCAGCCAACCAGCCAGAAGGACGGACGGACATCGTTTAATCGACTCAGAAAGTAATTCTAAATCGATCGGTATACTTTAAGGGTGTTGGACCAGTATTTTTGGGCGTTACAAACATCTGCACAAACGCATTATACCCTCCCCACTATAATATTATTTAAAAATTAATAGGCAAGTCGATTTCTTTAGACACCTTTTACGCTCACATTATACATTCAATTTGGCCAAAAAATATACCATTTTAAAGGGATTTATTCACAGAAGTGCAGAATATATATTTTATTGAAATCGGTTCAGGTTTTTAGGAGTTATAAGCGTTTAAAAATGTTACTAACACATATGCAAAAACGTGTACATGTGAACCTTAAGCTAAAATTTCGCTCTGTTCTAAGTGAGAGTTGTTATAGAAAACAAAGAAGAAGACTTTAGTAATTAACCCAGATATGCCAACGGCTTGAGCTTGATCATTTTAAAATTACTTTTGTATTATTTTGGAAGCAAATGAGAAATAAAAAACAGTGCAATTAAATTTTTTTAAAAATTTATTGAAAAAAGTGTTTTTTTAAGTCGTCCTATATATAGGACTTTGGGGTCACAACAAAAAAACTAAAACGCAATAATGAAACATTCATGCATATAACAATCAAACTACTCTTCATAAATATAAATTCCAAAAAAGTATAGTATTTATTCACTTGTAAATATACAAAATTTTACTTTCTGTACAAACGAGATATGTCCATAATGACTAAATATGGGCATTTTGAAAATATCACAAACTAAAAATTCAATAACTCAAAAATAATGCGATCACACAATCTCCCATGAGGTAGTGGTGAATACTAATTATGTGAACAACAAAAAATGGTATTTTGATAAACCTGACGTATCCTGTAAACAAGAACTACATGTACTACATGTAGTACAGTCGGCATATCTGGGTTAAAGTCAATTAAAGAAATATATTTTGAATGTGTTTTTTTTATTTTCTAACTCCCATATGCATAAACAATTTTTAAATTATGTTTATAAAACAAAATTTAAAAACTTATGGGTGTAAATATGTAATTGTACATAAGTAAATAGTAATTTTATAATATGTGCAGAACTATAATTGTGACGGTTTTCAAACTTCATACGAATCAATGCATCAAGTTTAATAAAAAATGGGACGGGTCAGAAAAAATGGTGAGTCGCCTCCATACAAAGTAAATAGTTATTTCTAAATATTTTGTGAACTATAATTGCAAGATTCTTCAAATTTAGTCTAAATGGCTCTTTTATAATTTTGTATAGTTTCGCTTAAATTGTTCGGGATTGGAAGATTGGGCGTGGTACACCCTATACAAAGTATATAATTAATTTCGAATATATGTAGAACTATAATTGCAAAAGTGTTTAAACTTTTAGCGAATTAATTTATTATTACTGTGCGGAGTTTAGCTGAATATGGACGGAATTAGAGGGTGTAGCACCTCCCATACAGAGTAAATACTTATTCCGAATATCTGGGCAACCATAATGGGAGGGGTCGGAAAAGGAGGTGAGTCACCTCCCATACAAAGTAATAATTGCAAGGTCCTTCAAACTCTGTCCGCATAGCTCTCTTAAAATTTTACACAAATTGGCTGAAAATGGTCGGAATTGCATTAGTGGTTGTGGCACAAAGTTAATAATTAATTTTGAATATCTGGAGAACTATTTCTAAAAGAATTTAAACTCTGTATCAACCAATTTATTACCATTCTACAAAGGTTAGCTAAAAACGAATTTATTCCTGTTCCCTGTTCAAAGTTTAGCTAAGCATGATCGGATTAGTAGGAATGACCCCTCCCTTATAAAGGAAATTTAAAGTAAAGCTTGATATTTACATAAAAGGTTAAAAATGGGTGGGATCAGAGCAGTGGAGTGGTTCCTCCCATACAAAATTAGTTAGTTATTTTCTAATATCAAGTGAAGTGTTATTTTCGTATTTCCATTCATATTTTATTAATTTTACTAGGGTAGGGGTAGCGAAGTGCGCCAAGTTATGCTAGTTATTTAAAAATATGTCTAAAAATTGGTAAAGCATTTTAAAAGTTATTTACAATTGTAACTGCACAATTTTTGTTGAAAATGTTTGTTACCTCCGTATATTAATATTTAAAATCAAATACAAATGTATTGTTTTATTTTATTTTATAACAAAAAATGTCCGTCTGTCTGTTTGTTTAAAACACGATACGGCACAAACAAAAACATGATCCATCCCCTTTTTGGATAAACTTCATGCACTGATAAGAAATTGATTCGTACTGTCGCAATTATAGTTCTAAATAAATTCTCTGCGAGTTGTTAGGTTTTCCCTAATTAATTTGCCACGTAAAAAACATAAGGGATACATATTATATATAGAGGATTTTGTCAACTTTTCAAAAATGTATATAGCTTTTGTCAATTAAAAAATTCATGAAACACTTTTTTGAAAAATATGAAAAAAATGGTTTTTATTAAATTTTTTTAGTGAAATTTCACTGTTATGCTGAATTTTCTATTTAAAATGAAAAAATAAAAACAAATTTTGAAATTTATTATAAGCAATCCCTCAATTCCGAAAAAAGTGTTGAAAAATTCCAAAAATGGGAATTTTTAGTTTGTTGGCTATAATATCTATACCAAGATCGGGGTTATCGGAACTCTTTACAAAATAATTAAAAACATATTGGGACATCTAAAATCGATTACTATATTTTGATATCGAATATGCGATTTGAGAATTTTTGTCATAAAATTGAATTTTACATAGAAAATAGACGTTTTTTAAATGGACCTGGTCCCCTTGGTATCAACAATTTTCCAATCTGCTTTCATTTAAAATATTTGATGAAAAGTTAGCTTTTCAAAAAGTATAAATTATTTATACATCCTGTTACACATTTTTTGAGATACATTAAAAAGAAAAAAAGTACTTTTTTTCCAAAAAAATAGCGAAAAATCGACTTTTGAAAATTCTTTAAATTCGAATGCATATAACTTTAGACTTATTCATTATATTTAAACAATTCTTCTTCTATTTGACACATACATACAAGTGTTGTTACTTCATTAAAGGAAAATGGGAGAAAATTGGGAACTATTTAGATCCGCTTTTATTAAAAAAAACTGGAGTAGGGTGGGTAAAAATTTTGATAATTTAATTTACAAATGCGAATATCTCCTCAGCTATAAGAGATAATTGATAGTGCTCGATGAGGAAATTCTATATGTGTAATTTTTTTGAAATCGGAACACAAACGTAGAAATAGGATCGCTTTAAAAATGTAACATACCCGAGGTGTCCTACTTTGAGGACCCCTTTTTCGAGCCCCTCAATTATGGACTGATCATCAGAAAATGCAGTAGTATGAAATCTGCATACATCTAAGTAAAATTTTAGTTCGATATCGTTTCATAAGACATTTATATTGGTTGATGTGTTTTATAAACGATTTAAGTGAATTTAAGTAATTTTCGGAAGTGAATCTAATATGGCGGCTATCTAAGTAAAATGTTGATTCGAAATCAGTATTTATATAGGTTAATGCGTTTTTCGAAAATTGTGCTTATATGGGAGCTATGAAAAATTATGAACCGATTGTGTCGAATGTTAACATGATAACGATATTTATAATAGATTTTTGCGTATTTAAGTTATTTTCGTAAGTGTATATTATATGGGGGTTATGATCAATTTAGACCTCTAGAAACAAAATATCGTTTTATGATTTATTTTTACTTGGAACTTATTTTTGCTGAATTGTATATGCATACAACTATTCTATAGGCTTGTAACAACCGTATAGCCATATTCTGGGAAGAAATTTGTATGGAGCTGGGGTAAATCATGGAAAATAGCAAAATATTTCTGAAAAACTTCAACCTTTTGGAATGTTGTCTCATGGTTTGGGTCATAACTCTGGTTCTACTTTTCAATACCAAACATTTCTGATCAACAAATTCCACCCCACCCCTTACGTCCTTCGTGTCGCTCTTTGGTGGTGGGTATGAAAAATAAAAACCTATTTCTTTGAAAATTATCACATATATTTGGGAAATAAAAAATAATAAAAAAAACTACCGTACCTAACCTGTTTCAAAAATATCTATATTTTTCATATAATAAACAAAATATTTTTCTTGTAAACTTGTGTAATTAAACTTATTAAATTTTATTAATATTTAAATATGTTTATTGTACACTTTACAAGGACAGTTGCTTGTTGTAATTTAACTAAAATAGATTTTTTTTATAATTTTTAAGAAATATGTATTTTAAATCATTATTTGGCACTTATTAAGTGTTAAGTAAATGAAACAAAAGCCAGCAACAAAAACAAAAGAGATTAAACTCAAAACAAACAAAAAAATAAATAAAAATAAAAATAAAAACTTTATAAAAATCATTCGAATGGAAATAATTAGGTGCAGATATTTACGAAAAAATAAAAACAAAAATAATACGAAAACTTTTTTTTATTGTTTTACGTTTCCATTTATATGGAAATGAAGTTACAAAGTTCATAAAGACTCGCAATTGTAGACGGTTTTTACTTATAATTTAATTTTTCTGTTATCGCAATCAATTCGTTGTTTTTAATACTTTTTTTTTAAACAATTTTAATACACATAATTAAATTGTCGAATATTTCATTTCCTATTTCAGCTTAAATTAGAATCGCAATAAACATTATTTTAGATTTATAATCCTAAGAGTACTAATGGAAAATTTGAATAAAAATTTGCGGGCATAATTTTAAACTCAAGTAAATTAAACCCCCCCCCCTTCAGTTGTGTTGACAATGAAATATTTACTTATTTATTTGAGTAATTAATAACGTAAAATATGATAATCATATTTCACAACAATGTTTTAAACAATTTCTTTTAAGAACTAAATAAATGATGCACAGTGGTATGAGAATAAAAAAAGAGGGAAATAAATCTGTAGCTTCTAAACCCTTACGGCGATTTTAATGAAATTCACATGCGCAAAGAAGAAGTGTATTCGAGTTTAAGTGTTTAATTTGGACCTCATGACCCCACTAGGAGCGGGACCAGGGGTTCCGAAAGTAGGACACCTCGGGTATGTTCAATTTTTAAAATGATCCTATTTCTTCGTTTGTGATCCGATATATAACATGTCTACCTTGTGTTTTTTACGTGTCAAATAAATTAGGGAAAACTAAACAACTCGCTGAGAATTTACCTAGCACTGTTATTTACATTCATAAAATTGTTATTATGTAGGCAACATGCTTTATTATGAATTTCTATGTTAGGTAAATTCTCAGCGAGTTGTTTAGTTTTCCCTAATTTATTTGACACGTAAAAAACACAAGGTAGACATGTTATATATCAATGGATAGAGATAACTTTTGATAATTAAAAAATTCAAGAAATACTTTTTTGAAAAATACGACAAAAAATGCTTTTTATTGCATTTTGCATAGATACAAATTATTCAAATTGAAATAAAATTTTTATTTATGAATATTTTTTTAATGAAATTTCACAGTTATATAGATTTTTCTATTTAAAATAGAAAAATAAAAACAAATTTTGAAATTTGTATTCAAGTATCCCGCAATTCCCAAAAAAATCTTGAAAAATCCCAAAAATGGGATTTTTTCGTTTTTTGGCTATAATATCTATAATAGGGGCGGAGTTATCGGAACCCTTTACAAGATAATTAAGAACTTATTGGGCCATCTAAAACAGGTTACTATATTTTGATATCGAGTAAGCGATTTGAGAATTTTTGCTCTAAAGTTGAATTTTACTTAAAAAATAGGCATTATTTGAATGGACCTGATCCCGTCGGTATCAAAAATTATAAATGTTTTTTTCATTTAAAATATTTGGCGTAAAGTTAGTTTTTCAAAAAGTATAAATTCATTATACATCCTCTTAAAAAATGTTTAGATAACTTAAAAAGAATAAAAGTACTTTTTTCCAAAAAAATTTGATTTATTTGATGTATAGATCTATTGTTAATCCTATAAAAGAAAAATGGATAAAATCGGAGAATATTTGGAACCGCGGTCACCAAAAAACTGGTGTAGGGTGGGTAAAAATGTGGGTAAATGTTGAAAATTAAATTTTCAAATGCGAATATCTCCTAAGCTATAAGAGATAATTGATAGTGCTCGACGAGGAGATTCTGTATGTGTAATTTTTTTTAAATCGGAACACAAACGAAGAAATAGGATCATTTTAAAAATTGAACATACCCGAGGTGTCCTACTTTAGGATCCCTGGTCCCGCTCCTAGTGGGGTCATGAGGTCCAAATTCTAAACTTAAACTCGACTACACTTCCTCTTTGCGCATGTTAAATTTCATTCAAATCGGCCTAAGGGTTTAGAAGTTACAGATTTATTTCCACTTTTTTTAAATTTCCCCCACTGTGCAACAGTTGGATTTATCAAATTGACAGTGTTTTTCATGGTTTTAAAAGTGAGAGGTAATTTTTGCCCTATCCATTTATTATACAATGTTATTGTAAATTTTAAACTTTAATATAAATTTTCCTCAAGTTCCATAAAAATTTATCCAAATGTTTTACTGAATTTAGTTTTGGCCGTACATGCACGGAAGATGCCTTCCGGACACCCAGTTGAGGCCTCTAAACCCGAAACAGTTGAAACGGAGATTGAACTGATAACTTCAATAGAACCACGTATATGAGGTATTTTTACCATAAAATTTAAATACCTTAAATAATCTTTGTATAAAACTTCGTCAATATCAAACAACGGAATCTGGGGTCAGGCGTTAAAGGGTTGAATTAGTATCTAACACTTAATTTAGAAAACAGTATCAATAGACAATTGAATTTTAACATATTTATTGTAATTTTTTAATCTGAAATGCTACTTAAAATAGTTGTCATAATTTTACTTATACTTACCTTATACATATTTATAATACACATCCATAATTACATTAAATTATTTTCAATTGTTACACATAAATTAATTTCCTACATATTCTTTTAAGCTAAGTTTTAAATACTTTTTTCCGGATTCATTATTAATAAGTAACTACTTTTATTAAAACTTCCACTTAATGCGTCTTAATGTAATTTTAATTCCAAATCATCAACAATTGTAGATAAAAGTAGTAAATAATAAAAACAAACAAACTTACAGCTGTTAAGAAAACATCTGTGGATCAATCAGCTGCGAGTGGATCAGCAAAAAAGTAATACAGTAATAGTACAATAGTACAATAGATGGCGCTATAAGCAGAGGTGACCAACTGGTATCCCTTGCTTGCTTGTTTCTGAAAGAAACAAAGGCATTTAGATAATTTTAAATAATAAGTGAGTATACTTTTATCTACATTAAAGTTAACTTGCGGGTATCATCATTTTTTTGAAGGTTTTTGCGTAAATAAAAATAATGGCGTCCTTTTTTTGAAAATTTTCAATCCTTGTGAAAATGTAGAGCAAAAACAGTTGAATATATTACAAATCTGATTTCACCAGTTGAATCCTTAAAATAGTATAAAAAAATAAATTTAAGTTTTTTTAAACATGCACGATGAAAAGGCATTTTAAGCTTAGCAAAAACGGTCAATTAAAAAATGTGTTATTTATGAAGTATGAAACATCTTAACATACCAAATTATTTAATTAGCAAATAACGTACATATGTACTAGGGTATTCAATCGATTAACCGGTAATCGGTTTATTAACCGATTAATTTTTGTCGGTTAACTGTCCGAATAATTTAAAATTGACGATTTTCAAATAACGAATAAACCGATTAATTTGTGTCGATTAACCGATTAACCGAAATGTCTCTTTTTTGCACTTAACTCGTGAACATTCCCTTCTAGCAATAGTTATTTGAAGTATAGTACGGAAACTGAAACTAAGGAATTTGGAAATGACATTTTTTCTAGAATATTCTATGATGAGCTTTGTGATAATGAGTTGAAGGACGACATGATAATAGACGAAACTAAAGACATTACTGAAACGAGTCTTTTATCAGAACTTAACGATACTATTAAAGTATTCAAAATCTAAAAAAATATGCTTAGAAAAAACTAAAAAAAGAACTGAGAAATTGGATACTTTTTATCGTGCCTTATTTTCGATTTTTCCAAATCTACAATCAGTGAGATAGTTTTTTCAAGTCAAGTTTAATTAAAACTAAAAAAAAATCGTTTAAAATTTAAGCATTTAAATTAAATTCTTTTTTTAGAAGATCTCCTTAAAATATAAAAAAAGAACTCACATGTGTATATTTTTATTTATTGTTTTGTTGAATTATTATGTTTTGTTTGTTTTTTATGTTTATATAAGTATACACAATTTGTGTTTTTCTTTTCAATTTAAAATGAAAATAGAAATTATTCGGTTAATCGAATAATTTAATATTAACCGAATATTAATCGATTAAATCTAAACCCCGATTAATTATTTGCTCGATAAACCGATTAATCCAGAAACCCGATTAATTGAATATCCTAATATGTACATAATTTCTATCATCTGATTTCTATTTAGTTTAATAATAATCCATTATATAGAATCCATTATTATAGAAAATTCAAAAAGTACCATTAAAATAAAGAAAAAGTACCATAAAGCCCCCACTTGTGGATTCCCACTGGGTCAGGTACATATAAGCTTTATTTAATGTTCATTGCTGAAGAGTATACAAAAAGTGCCATTCGAATAAAGGAAATGTAGCAAAAGTCTCCCCCTTGAATTCTCAATCAATATACAAAATTCAGAAATTATCATTAGAATAAATAAAAAGTACTATAAAGCCCCCACAGCATTTCCACTCGATCGTTGGATGAAGAAATACAAAAAATTTAAAAAGTACCCTTAGACAAAAAGATGCATATTGTCAATACTTCTAGCTTCGGGTCCATATAAACTTAGCATAATGCTTCTAAGATCATTGGTGAAGAAAATAGAAAAACTACCATAAAGACCTCCTTTAAATTCTCACTCATTTAGAACATTATATGTTTAATTTTATGTTTATAGGTCCATTATTATAGAAAATTCAAAAAAGTACCATTAGAATAAAAGTACCATGAAGTATCCCCTTGAATTTTCACTCACATTTGGAAAAATACGCTTAATTTCATATTTCTAGGTTCATTGGTGAAGTAATTACAAAAAGTACGATTGGAATAAAGAAAAAGTACCAAAAAGTCTTCCCCTAGAATTCTCACTCACTTACGACCATATATGCTTAATATCATGTTTCTTGGTACATTTATTATAGAAAATAAAAAAATTAACATTAGAATAAAGAAAAAGTACCAGGAATTATCCCCTTGAATTTTCACTCACTTAGGACCATATACGCTTAATTTCATAATTCTAGGTCCATTATTAAAGAATATTCAAAAAGTACTCTAAGAATTATCTCAGATATTAACTTACAACATTTTTTTCAGTTAGTATAATGCTCCCTTCGATCGAAAAAATAAAACTTTGACCCGCCCAGCTGGACTATAAGTTAATTTTTTCATTATATTTTTTATTTCAAATAAAAAAAAATAGTTTAAAGCCTCAGCATCAATATTTAACTATTTAAATTCAAATATTGATTAAACTGTGCTCGAAATTGACACTTTTTTCTGTCAAGAAGGGCACCCAGTGGGTTAAACTAATTCGGGTACGCTGAATTCAATGGTGCTAACCGTTTTTTTTTTTTTAGGTTAGCTCGTATTTTCGAGATATACCGATATTTCGAAAATGGAGGAGGTTGCACAACATATATTCGGGTAATTCATAAACGGTTTAGTTTCTTGAATAAACTGAAAAAAAAAAACGAAATACCGCAATAAAATTATCTTTAAGTAAGGCTTAGTAATAAAATTTTTTTTGGCAAAAAAATATTATTTTTTAAAATAATTTTGAAATTTTTGGTTTTTAAAACGGCGTTAAAATTAGAAAATTCATATATATGCTCTTAATTTTTTTCACACATATAGAAAACTAAGTTCCAAATAAAACAAGCCCTAAATGATTAAAATCTGTCCACAACTTTTAATTTTATTCACAAAACATAAGATACATAACTCGTAGTAATTAGCTACATCGCACAGTGGGGGATCTGAAAAAAAAAGTGGAACCAAATCTGTAACTTCTAAACGAATAGCCCGATTTTAATAAAATTTCCCATGGCTATAGAGGAGGTGTCGATAAGTTTAAGTTTTGAATTTGGGCTTAAACAACCAAGGGGGGCCGAGCCACAATGCCCCAAAGTGGGGCACCTCGGGTATATCAAAAATTAAAAATGATGCCAAATTTTTGTTTGCGATCCGATTTGAAAGATTTTTTTCAGATCCCCATATTTGAATAAAATAATCATCGATCAAAATTCAAAAGTTTTTACGCACTCTTGAAAAATTTTTAAATTCCACTTAAGTTGTTTTGTCAAAAGTTCACAGGTATAGATATCCACACAAATTTTTCCACAAACAAGTTTTATATACAAGTAAATAACACACAAAAATTTTGTGCGGATCGATTCATAATTGACCATAGCTTCAATATAAGGACCATTTCCGAAATTTACTTTAACGAGCATTAAACTCTTAACTGTTGGTATCCAAATACAATTTAACAGAATGGAATTTTTTCTTACTTATTATAATTCTACTAGTTAAGCTAGTTAATTTAAAAACAAAAATCATTTTTCTAAAATCATTTCTTTGTTTTCCTAGTCTGAAATGAAAATTCTGTACAAAAATTAATCTACAAATTAACATATTTGTTGTTTACTTTTACTTTAAAAAAAACTTGTAAACATGTTATTTACATGTAAATTAAGTAGAATTTCTCTTTTCATGTGTAACCTGTGACTTTAGCGCTTATTTTGAAAGTATATAAATAATAACTCTAGCTAGTAACTAAGTACAATATAAATGAAGGAATCGATTGAAACGTAAATTGTTTCTTAATTACTGCTGATGTCAAGAAGCCTTGAACCCTCTACTATCTTTGGTATTGTTGATAAAAAATAAAAAAAAAACATATAAACAATTTACAACACTATGGTTACATATATGTAAGTTATTTCTAAATAATATACATAAGTACATATACATTGTACATATATTTGTTTTTATTAATTTTTAATTAAATCGCTTTTGATATCAAAATATTTGTAACATGTTTACAATTTAATTACAAAGTTTTAATTATTATCCGAAAGGTCTATGATCCACAATTAAAATGTATTTAGATGTTATAAGAGTATTTTCTATAAACATTTCAGTATAATAATTTTGTTTTTATTTTTTCTAAAAACGTGTTGAAAATTGTCGCGGTGGTAATAAGGAAGAAATTGAAACAACGTGTTTCAAAAGTGTAATTTGTGGTCAATTATATGCTAACAATCATTGGCGATGTAATTAGAAATAATGAAAACTAAGAAATGTAGAATTTCAAAGCAATTGTCAAGTCTTAAAAGAAATTAGATTAATTGGATGTGATTACATTTTAAAACTCAAACTGCTCTCGTGTTTTTCTGAAGAATATTCAGCAGAGCAAAACAAGTACTCACACCCAGCGAGAAAATTAAGCAATTCGGTATCAATAGTGTATTAACCACAATTAACCACAAATCGTACACCTGCTTTGATTGCTCCAAACATATTTGAGACATAATAGAAAAATATGTCTTCTGAAATATTAAGAAAAATTAGAAAAGTACTGACCATCAGCTCTGGTGTTATATATTTTGCCTTAATAGTTGTTAAAAATTTGCCATTTCATTTGCTTCCATGATGTTTTTTAAAATAATTTGTCATTTCGACAAGTGTTTTCCCAACATTGTTTGCAAAACCTGCTAAATTGGCCCCACAAATGCTAAGGAAATTTTCAAATGAAACAACTGAAGACATGATTCGTCATCTTCGTATCAACCACAGTTTTTTAAGACTGGCCCGATTAGTGAACAAATGTCCATTATATCGTAATCTGAAGCTTTATTTATATATGGGGGATTTCACGTCAAGTGAACCAACTTTTAAAATCGATGTCTTCCGATCGGGATGAAATTTACACCAAGGTTAGACCTATTGAATAGTAATTCAGACACAATTTTTCAACAAGATCGGTTCAGAACTCTCTGAGTCAAAATTTTACATTTTGGCCAAACATGTGATTTTTCTCATCCATGTAACTTATTACCTATTGTTCTTAGCAAAATGTGTTCCAAATAGTTTAGATAGCTATTTCTTCAATCTTTCGAAAAAAAATATTTAAAAAAAAAAAAAAATTAATATTTTTTCCGAAATATCTATCAAAAAAAATGTAACTCAAAACGTGCAATTTTTGACTTTTTTTGCTATACCCAGCAAAAACTTCGCTTACAAATGCTACAATGTCTTTTTAATAATGTCTTTTTTAATAACTTACTTTTTAAGTAGTAAAGTCTAAAAAAACAAAATAAACAAACAAAACAAAAAACTGTTACTTTTTTTCAATTTGCCCATTTTTTTTATTACATGTTTATTTTTAGAAAAACAGAAAAGAATATTGCATTACTGTGTGAAAACCATTATTTGATGCACAATCAAATAACTAAGCAGTGGTGTAGTGAGCACAACGGCAGACTACCAAACAGAAGGTTGCAGGTTCGAATCGGGCCTGCGACTTATTTTTTTTTTTTTGTGTAAATAAAAATTCTATAAATAACTCTACTAACAAAACAACTTATTTCTGGCGAAAATATAAAGGATTACTTTTGGGACATCGCGAACAAAAATAATGACTTCTTACAGTAGAAAAATAAGTAGTTGAATCGTCAAATTCCCCTTATTTTTCGGCTTATTTGTAAGAAAAGTTTTTGCTGGGTATCAAAAACTTTGTTGACTTTTTTTCAAAATGGACCCTTTTTAAATTTTTTTTTCTCAAAAGAATATATAAGCCACCAAATAGGTCCTTTCAGACCTATTTGGTGGCTTAGTGGGATGCGAGTAGTGTTTATAAACCGGTTAACCGGTTAATCGAAAAACCGGTTTTTCTTCGAAATCTCGGTTTTTTGCGAACCGGTTAATTTAAAATGTTGATTTTCGGTTAACCGGTTTATCCGGTTTTTATCACTCGGTTAACCGGGTTTTAAAATTTAGGTTTAAAATTAAGAAATCTCATGGTTTTGTGTATTTTTTATATTCATTGTACAAACATTATTGGTCTGATTTGAAACCTAAACTGCTGATTTACAATATAAACCTATTTAGATTGATATTTTTAAGAAGTAAAATGATTCTAAATAGTAGAGGACGATGAGTTTACTTAAAAGCTTGAGTTTACGATGAGTTTACATAATCAAACTATAAAAATTAAATTCCGCAGAATTCTAGAAGTTAAGCAAAATCTTAATAATGATTCATTATAAACGTAGTGATGATTTTACCAAACGTCAAGTTGAATTTCAATCAATTTGACTTCATTAGTGTGTTTTGTTCTTAAAATTTTATTTTATTATTCATTTCGTTAGCTTAGTGTACAAAGTCCTTTTCAGAAATAACAACGTTCCAAAATCCATAATTTGAAATATTTTGAAATCTGATTCCATATCAGAAAAATTTAATGAATAAACCAATAATTAAAACAAGTATATTATATATTTAGTAACATATTTATACTCAATTCCATTTGACTGACATAATAATTTTGAAATTTTTACAAAATCAAATGGACTTAGCACTTTTGTATATTCATAGGTATTTAATATTAACCATTCCTGACTACTAAAAACTACAAATTTTAAAGCTGTATATACTTTATTGGACATTTTATGTTTTCTACATATATATGACGGTTAACCGGTTTAACCGGTTTTTTCGATGTCGGTTAACCGAAAAACCGGTTTTCTAAAAAAGCCAAATTTTCGGTTAACCGACAAACCGGTTTTTTAAAAAGTCGGTTTTTTATAAACACTAGATGCGAGTGAGATATCTTTCAAAATAAATGTTTTGTAACTCAAAACATGCAATTTTTCACTTTTTTTCAAAATCGAACTTTTTTTCCAAAATGGGCCCTTTTTTTTTGCTCAAAAGAAAGCTTGGGTCTAGTCCTTTAAGATCTATTTGGTCGCATAGTGGGATGCGAATGGGATATATAGCAAAATAAATGTTTTGTAACTCAAGATATACAATTTTTGATTTTTTTCCGGCAAATTCAAAAGGGGCCCTTTTTTAAAATTTTTTTTGCTCAAAAGAGAGCTTAGGTCTTTCCTTTAAGAGCTTTTTGGTCTCGTAGTGGGATGCTACGATCGGAAGACATCGATTTTAAAAGTTGGTTCACTTGACGTGAAATCCCCTACCCTTCGCCAACCCTACCCTAGTAAAATTAAAAAATAAGAATGGAAATACGAAATTAACACATACAAAATTTGAGAATCTCTCAATTACAGTTCACATCATGATAGAAAAAAACAAGGTAATTCCACTTCTCTCTCTCAAAAATATTTTTGAAGTTTGTTGGAATTATTTGAAATTCGATTTTAGTAAACAATGAAAAAATCGTTGCCTCATATGAAAAAAGGGAAATAATGTTTGTATTTTTAGTGTGTAATTTATATTATAAGGGAGGGGTCATTCCTACTAAGCCGATCATGCTTAGCTAAACTTCGAGAGAACAGAGAACAGGAATAAATTTGTTTTTAGCTAACCTCCGTAGAATGGTAATAAATTGATTGATACAGAGTTTTAATTCTGCTAAGTCTGTTTGCACCTTACTGTACTCCAGTTTGTCACCATTTTTGTATTCTAAACATTATGAGAATTTATCTTGGAAGTTTTTGAAAGCAACATAATTGCTAACGCTTCCAAATTCAAAATATTTTTAACTAATCTCTGACACTCAATTTTCATATAAATTTTCATAAATACCTGCATATGTAATGTGCATTGAGTCTCTTCTGCGTGTTCTTCATCCAAAATAGATATCCAATAATACTAAGTATATTTAGTTTCGTCCCACGAAAAGAGTTCACTAAGCGCCATTTACATAATTTTGCTGATGGTAGGAAGAAGATGTGTGTAAGTCTTCAGCTTTTGACCAAACAAGTCTTTAAACAAATTTCCATAAGTTGATGAAACATTTTTGACTATTCAAGCCATGAGAAATAAAAATTAAGAACTGTAGATGTTGGATGTGTAAAAGAACCGATCATAAACGCGTTTCCATACCGATTACTCTGTTTATATTGTGATTTTGATGATGTGCTTTCTCGTTCATGTCGGTGCCAAAATCACATTTCTTCTGGACCTGAGCGATCTCCTCCAATGACCGCTACTATGTATACGTCGAGTTAAGCGAACGAGTAATATGAGAGCTTTCCGAACCTAGATCGAAGAATCTTTAAAACTATATTTAAAAGTGCGATTACATGTCAGACTTTCTGCCCGAAGAGGAAACATCAGCATTCACCTCTCTTCGAAATCCATAAATCCAGATGCTTCACAAGATATTCAGAATTCAATTAAGCAGTTGGAAGTTGAAAAAGCTCGCCTTAAATTCCATTATCGAGTTCGATCAGTGTCTCCTCTTATTTGCTTACATGTCAAGTCAACATACAAGAAGTTCAGATGGCAATGAATTTCGTACAAGCATATGTCACCTGGAACATGTGATTAATGTGGATGGTATATGCACCGACCACGAAAAATTCCTTCGTAGAAATTGCGAATAGTTCTATCTCTAAATTGGTTGGGCCGTTAAATTGGGTATTGGGAACCAGAACAAGAAGATGCTTTTAATAAACTAAAGAAAACACTCAATTGTATCTTTGTTCTCGATCACCACTCTTATATAGATACATGTTATCATTTTCAAAAAAAATAATTTTTGTATCAAAAATAGTAGATGCTAAAAATAGGCTCTACAGGAAGATGTATACTATATTGAAAAATCATTTCATTTAGACTTGTATACCTTGGCTATATTTATTGATATAAAAGGAGCTTTAAATAATATTTTTACCTCGCGTCTTATTGATTCCCTAATTTGATCTAAACCAGGATTTTCGAGGCAAATGACCAAAAATAAGACATTTTATATCCCTACATTGGGTAACTACTATACATAATATACTAAAGATTGTATCTAATGAAGATTTCAAATCCATCTGCTATGCAAATGAAGACGCGATATTCATCAGAGGAAAAATATATAAACTTTTTATATGAAAAGGCAAAAGAAGCTCTAAACATATCCTATAACTGCGCCCGTGAGCGTACTAAATGTAAACCCGAATAAGAAGTAAATTTGTATGTTCACAAGAAAGTATAAAATTCCTTCGGCGGTAGAGCACAGAAACGCCGATGAAGTAAAATAAAATACTCACCACCAGAGGCGCTGTAATATGTACTAATAACATGCATAATGCGCAATTACAGAGTTGTAAAACAAAAAGATTTTCTCCTCGTTTCACCACCTTTCCTTCTCCGATCAATCCCCTTTCCAATGAAAGTATTGGATATATGACTTTTGAAAGGTCTCACTTTAATATAGTGTTTATACCCTACACCACCATAGTGGGGAGGGTATTATGCGTTTGTGCAGATGTTTGTAACGCCCAAAAATATTAGTCTAACACCCACCTTAAAGTATACCGATCGACTTAGAATCACTTTCTGAGTCGATTAAGCGATGTCCGTCCGTCCGTCTGGTCGGCTGGCTGGCTGGCTGTCCATGTAAACCTTGTGCGCAGAGTACAGGTCGCAATTTTTTCGATGAAATTTGATACATATTATTTTTTCGGCTCAAGGACCAAGCCTATTGAAACTGGCTGAAATCGGTCCATTATTTCACCTAGCCCCCATACAAATGGCCACCCGAAATTGGACTTTATCGGTCATAAATGTTTAATTTATACATGTATCTCCACAAATTCCGCTACAAATAAGTTTTATATACACAAAATTCATGTCACCAAATTTTGTTACGATCGGTCCATAATTAGTCATAGCTCCCATATAAGGTCCACTTCCGAAAATCACTCAAAAATATAAATTATTGAAATTTTAAAAGAAAAATTTTTTTTTTCTTTTACTTAGTGTAGGTGTTGATCGATGCAGGATGCTCTCTCTGGTATACGCATCACTTTGGAACAGAGTGTCCGATACTGGCTGAATTCGTGCTTGGCCTCAAAAGATGAGCAATTCTTTTGAGGCGAAATCCATATGTTGGCAGAAAGATGGGAAGAGGTCATAGCTAACAATGGCCAATACATTTATATTATACAAATATTTCAAAATAAAAGCTAAACAATTTAAAAAAATCCGCATTTTTAAAGCCATACACCCAATAACATAATTAATATGTTGGCATTAACTGGTTACTTCTCTTTAAAAAATAATAAATACTTTTGTCTCCCACATAACAATACTTGTCTCCAGGCTGAAATAATGGCGATTATGAACTCATATTTTTCCGAATAAAATCAAACGGAATGTTTTACAATTTAGGAATGAAATATGTAAATTCTTACTCAAATTGTGAATATCTCTAGATAATATGGTTCCCAGTACATCACTGCATTATCTGAAACGAAAAGCCTGACAAACTATCCAAGATGAGATCATGTATGGATACCATCACATCAGCAAATTTCGGATTCTTCCCAAAGTTTAACAACGAAAACTTACAGTACTCTCCAGTCTACAATTTGAAATCACAGAGATTCAATATCGACCGACTAAGTTTTTAACATAGACGACTTCTAATTGGGTAGGATTATGGTATGATTAGAGATGCCAAACGGGGAAAGCCCGGGATTTTTTAATTTTAAATCCCGGGGTTTTCTGTGTTTTCCAAATCCCGTTTTTCATAAATAAATATGGGAAATTGTCATTTTTGTGTGCCTTTTTCATGCATTTTGACATTCTAAATGCCCGAATATCGCAAAGTGATGTTCAGCAAAGTTGTTAAGCTCAACTCAAGGCGAATTTATACAAGGTGGAGTCAGTCAAACAGCTGATTATTTTTTTTCTCTTTTTGGTTCTAACAACTGTCAAAACTTGTTTTTATATTTAAATATCTACATATTCTAAGCTTATTAACAAAATATTTATTATTTACATAAATAAGTAAAGCCCTCACTATTAAATTATCTGCACTATATTAAGTTTAAATACTTATTTGTTTAATTTTACATTTTGGTTTTTTGACATTTGTTAAGACCAATCGTTGTTTTTTGTAGAACTGACACCACCTTGTATGAATTCGCCTTGGCTCAACTCCTGCTACAACATAGTTAATAAGGGAAAACGATATTTTTGGTTTTCCTTGAGCGGGGCTCTAGAAAATCAATTCTTCACTTTTTTCTAAGTTAAAACTCAATTTAAATCCTCCCCAACGAAATTGATTTTATCTCCGATGAGGAGCTCGAACAAAATGAAAATATTTCGATTGCTAAATGGCTAAAAGATATTATTAATAAATGTAAAAAACCCAAATAACAATAACGAAACCAAATTACTATAATGTAGATTTGCAACTTGAAAAAGAAATAGATCATTTTATTTCCGAAGGAACAAGAGGATTTGTTATGAGTATTTGCAAACGGGTTTGCAAATGTGAAAGATGTTTTTCGGCAGCAGCATATGTCGGAAACAAAATTCGTTCCAGAATGGCAAATGAAACCATAGATGCAATAGTATTCTTAAGAAGCTATTTAAAATTAACACTATTTATACCCTAAACCACCATAGTGGGGAGGGTATAATGCGTTTGAGCAGATGTTTGTAACGCCCAAAAATATTAGTCTAACACCCACCTTAAAGTATTCCGATCGACTTAGAATCACTTCCCGAGTCGATTAAACGATGTCCGTCCGTCCGTCAGTCTGGTCGGCTGGCTGGCTGGCTGTCCATGTAAACCTTGTGCGCAGAGTACAGGTCGCAATTTTGAAGATATTTCGATGAAATTTGGTACATATGAATTTTTCGGCACAAAGACCAAGCCTATTGAAACTGGTTGAAATCGGTCTACTATTTCACCTAGCCCCCATACAAATGTCCTCCCGATATTGCACTTTATCGGTCATAAATGTTTAATTTATATATGTATCTCCACAAATTCCGCTCCAAATAAGTTTTATATACATAAAATTCATGTCACCAAATTTTGTTACGATCGGTCCATAATTAGTCATAGCTCCCATATAGACCCGCTTCCGAAAATCACTTTAACGTGCATAAATCGCTTAAAAATGTTGGTAAACACACAAAATTCAACATACTTAACTTTAATATAGACATAAATCTCACGACCTAATTTCATGGTGATCGGTCCATAATTGGTCATAGCCCCCATATAAGGCCCACTTCCGAAAATCACTCAAAAATATAAATTATTGAAATTTTAAAAGAAAAATGTTTTTGCTCTTTTACTTAGTGTAGGGTATTATATGGTCGGGCTTGACCGACCATACTTCCTTACTTGTTTTTTTTTACTAAGGTACTGTTTTATACCAGTATGTACATTAGGCTGGGTCGATTTGTATGGACGATCAAAAAGTAAAAAATCGTATAGCAAAAACGCAATCTACGAAAAATTATAAGAATGTTTCCTCAAGAAACCATAGGTCTAAAATCAAATCCTATCTTGCGCATTTTGTATTTTATCCAATAAAAAAACTATTAAAAACAAGTAAGAAAGTATGGTCGGTCAAGCCCGACCATATAATACCCTACACTAAGTAAAAGAGCAAAAAAAAATTTTCTTTTAAAATTTCAATAATTTATATTTTTGAGTGATTTTCGGAAGTGGGGTTATATGGGGGCTATGACCAATTATGGACCGATCACCATGAAATTTGGTCGTGTGATTTATGTCTATATTAAAGTTAACTATGTTGAATTTTGTGTGTTTACCAACATTTTTAAGCGATTTATGCACGTTAAAGTGATTTTCGGAAGTGGGTCTATATGGGAGCTATGACTAATTATGGACCGATCGTAACAAAATTTGGTGACATGAATTTTGTGTATATAAAACTTATTTGGAGCGGAATTTGTGGAGATACATATATAAATTAAACATTTATGACCGATAAAGTCCAATTTCGGGAGGACATTTGTATGGGGGCTAGGTGAAATAGTGGATCGATTTCAGCCAGTTTCAATAGGCTTGTTCCTTGGGCCGAAAAAATAATATGTACTAAATTTGATCGAAATATCTTCAAAATTGCGACCTGTACTCTGCGCACAAGGTTTACATGGACAGCCAGCCAGCCAGCCAGCCAGCCAACCAGACGGACGGACGGACGGACATCGCTTAATCGACTCAGAAAGTGATTCTAAGTCGATCGGTATACTTTAAGGTGGGTGTTAGACCAATATTTTTGCGCGTTACAAACATCTGCACAAACGCATAATATCCTCCCCACTATGGTGGTGTAGGGTATAAAAATTAATACTGAAATATTATTGGATAAAAGACGAAATGCGCAAGATAGGATTTGATTTTAGACCTATGGTTTCTTGGAGAAAATTTCTTAGAATTTTCCGTAGAATGCATTTCTGCTATACGATTTTTCGTGAAAAAAAATGGACCCCTAATGTACATACTTTATTGTTATTTCATCTCATATAATGTAGTCATGCAAGTATTTTATGCTTTTTAGTGACTAATAAAACAAAATTGCTAAATAAAAAATTTAATATCAATTCTAATGACATAATTATGTACGTTTCTTTCTTACAATTTTCGGTATTTTAGATTTCCCGAAAATCCCGAAACACCGGGTCGGGATTTCGGGATTCTTTACCAAATCCGGAACCCCGGGATATTCAAAAATCAGTCCCGATTAGCATCTCTAGGTATGCTTCAAGCTAAAAAACTAATTACAAACATTACTGTTTCTCTAATCCACTATAATGTTAAGTGGAATTTGTTCGCCTATCTTCTCACTAAATTCTTTTAGCTATTTTTCTAGCAGTGTGTCATTTTTCGCACATCCCTAATTAATAAAAAATTTTGCAAATAATAAATGAGATAATGATGATTTTCGCAAAGTCATCTCTAAATTAGCTCTTTTAACACACCACACCACACAAACAATCAATTGTTAGCAAAATGTAATTAAAAATCACTTATTTAAATCAATGTAAATATTTAAGTATGTAAATTAATATTTGTAATTGCTTTATAGCACTTTGTAGGTAATTTAATAAAATCCAAATTATATGGATGATGTTTAAGAATAAGTTTATAGAACTAAGTAATTATTGTGTTTTAATTTTAAAGTAAATAGTAAATTACCCAGTAGGAAATTTCGCATCCCTGCTGGTTTTTGAATCAGCAATCAAAAAAAGATCTGATGATCGAGTGTCGGTAGTATAAGATCATCATTTTAATACTATTGATAACCTGCTGTAGGGTGGTGTCATCAGGGTTTTTATAGAAGCTGGTTACAAAGTGCCAGTTGGGAATATGAATGTTATGCAGAAGCTATTAATAACAATACAACAAAGAAATTAAAGGTTGACGATATTAACAATGGATCGTTTATCCTATATCACTGATCATTAAAGGGCACTCACAACAAATTTAAAGGGGTCAAATCGTAGAACCGAAGACCCTACACAATAACTCATGATTAACGAACTTAGAAGGCAAAAACTAGGTTCCTTGTTAATGTTTATTCTTTATCTTGATTTCCAACTATACCATGACATTGTTATATTTCTTGATTTCTCAATCCAAGTTTTTCTATTTAATTCATGACTAAAACCATAATTTGATTTTAATCCCAGCAATTTGCTTATCTTATATGCAATTGAACAAAAATTACAAATTTCTGCGTAACAATTAAGATTAAAAATAATTTCATTTGTTTCCTGGCGATTAACAACAACTAAGGAATTAATAACTTTTTTCTGTTGCTTTTGTTTTTTATTATTTAATTGTTAAGTAATAAAATAATTTACTCATTTACAACTGTGTTTAAATACTTATTTCAACTGTAAACAAACAAATGTAAATTAATAACGACGGAAAGATTTTTTCCACTTAATGTTTAATTGAAGTACAAGGTATATCAAGTACTCACTCGTACTCGTATGTACTTAGTCTGTGATTATTTTCTAAGTGATCTTTGAGCGGCAGTCATTTTGTCATGATGACCTGTTTAATGGGGATTTTCTTTGCTTAGTCTCATTAAGCTGGACACCTGGTTTTATAGATCTGATTAGATTGACATAAGTGACAAATGATATTGTGAACATGATTTATTATCGTTAAAATATTTTAAATCAGTTGAAGTAAATTTATTACAGTACCATACGATCGTCTGTTCGACTCTCAGTAATTTAAAAGATCATCAAAATGCGGCTCAAATGAAATGACACCAACAACTGTAAAAGCGCCTGTCACAATTAAAATCGTTATTCATAACACAGTTCAACAGCAAAAAAGACTTCACTAACCACTATATAGATTTGATGCATCATGGTTACCTAAGTACAAAAATGGTAAAATTTTAAAAACTATTTTTTTTTTTTAAATTATTTTTTTTCTAAAATTGTGAATTTTTTTAGATATAATTTATGATAACTCAAAAAGGGTTAGTCCGATATTATTAAAGTAAATTCAAAAAAAAGTCAAATTTACATAACCTTAAATCTGTTGTTATACTGCGTTTTAATCGGCTCAGTAGTATCGGAGTTATAATACAGTAATTTTGACTTACCTGCACAACCAACTTTGCACGATATTTTGTGCAGGTAAGTTAAGAGTGCAGTTAACATCAGTTAACTTAACTGCTCATTGATGCTGGTAAGTGCATTTAAGTTTACTGCCCAAAAAAGCATCTAACGGCAAATAATTTACATGAAGTTTTGTGCTGTTTCCCTTTAAAAATAACGACAAATTTGGTATTTTAACTACTTTTAAAATTATTAAGAAGTTTACAACACAATTTTTTATTCGAAATCGTATTTTTCTTATTTTGTTTTGATTTAATTTTATATTAAGCAGCTAAATGAAATTTTTTTCATGAAGACCAGTTATAGCTTCCAAAAGTATTATGCACTTATCTTAAATGTGCAGGTATGAACATTGCACTTAAATTAACGAATTTGTATGGAGTTTGATAAATAAATATACAAAACACAAGTTTTGTGCACTTATATGCAAAACGCACTTAAGTGAAAGGCAGGTAAATCAAAACTACTGTAACAAATTTAAGCAAAAAATATATTATTTACGTGAAAATAGCAAATCTTTTTGTTTTAAAAAAATCATGAAAATTTAAAAACGGCATAAATTGTTTAGATTTATTACTTTATCACAAAGCCACATTTAATAGGAACAAAATGAGATATTGATCATAAAAATCGATTGATTCTTTTCAAATTTATTCACAATTAAGTGAATTCGCTCATGTTCACAAAATTTATCTTTTTTGTTTGATATACATAAAATTGAGTGCTTAATGTTCTTCTTTTGATTGATTAAATTTTGAAAACATTTTCCTCATGCTATGTATGAACTTTCACATGTATATTGCGTTTTAATCGGCTGAGTAATTTCGGAGTTATAATAACAAATTGAAGCAAAAAATATATTTTTTATGTGAAAATACCAATTTTTTTGTTTTAAAAAAATCATGAAATATCGAAAACGACAGAATTTGTTCAGGTTTATTACTTCTTCGCAAAGCTACATATAATAGCTACAAAATGAGATATCGACCATAAAAAGCGATTGATTCTTATCGATGTTATTCACAATTAAGTGAATTCGCCTATTTTTAAAAAAATTTACTTTTTTTTTGATATATGTACATAAAATTGAGTAGTTAATAATCATCTTTCGATTGATTAAATTCTTAAAATATTTTCCAAGTGCTATTTACAAATTTTCACATATATCTTGCGTTTTAATCGGCTGAGAAGTTTCGGAGTTATAATAACAAATTGAAGCAAAAAATATATTTTTTACGTGAAAATAGCAAATTTTTTTGTTTTAAAAAAATCATGAAAATTTGAAAACGGCAGAAATTGTTTAGATTTATTGCTCTAGCACAAAGCCACATGTATTAGGAACAAAATGAGATATCGGTCATAAAAATGGATGGATTACTTTCGAATTTATACACAATTAAGTGAATTCGCTCATTTTACACTCAAAATACACGCTTTTAAGCATATACAATTTTCTAAAAATAAGCGAATTCACTTAATTGTGAATATATTCGAAGGGAATCCATTGATTTTTATGATCGATATCTCATTTTGTTCCAATTACATGTAGCTTTGTGATAGAGCAATACATCTAAACAATTTCTGCCGTTTTCGATTTTTCATAATTTTTTTTTTGCTTTGTCTAGCACTCAGGGGATGACCCCTAATCATGCAATGCATAAATCGCACGATCTAATTTCATGGAGTTCGGTTCATAAATTAACATAACTCATATAAGGCCATCTACCGAAAATCATTCAAGTAAACCAAAATTGAAATTTTAAAAGAAAAATGATTTTGCTCATTTACTTAGTGTATAATTGTTTTTTTTTACAATCGTTTCCACTTGACATTTAGATTTGAGTACAGTACAGTATTTATCTACTATAGTCAAATCCATATAGTTAGATCTCTAACTTACTTTAATTAATGTCCATTTCTATTAATGGTTCATTAATTGAAAGATTTAAAATCAAGCAATTATTGTTGCTTGTAAAATTATAGTCTTTTTAATTAATTTATTTATTTAATAAAATTACAATTATATTATTTAATCACACATATACTCTTTAGAACTTTCATATGCGGTTAAAGTTTACTTCTTGTCATAAATATTTATAAGTTTTTCAACATGTGAAATTAAATATAAATAAAAGTCATATATAATTATAGATAAATAAATAAATAAATATATGAAATGTACATACATATATACATATGTTTAATTGCAAAATCTTTAAATTTCACTAAAAAGTTAATTTTATATGTATGTGCGTTCATTTCTATTTTATTGAAGTTTATTCACACAAATTTTTAAATATCGCCAATATTTTGGTGAGTTGCTATTTTTAACAATTCACTAATTTATTGATTTGTAATTATAAATCATTAAATTATAATTTGCCGGCTACCGTTGCTGTACAAGTCATTTTGAGTAATTAAATCGTTAAATTAATTGACAGTAAAATATCAATTTTAATTGTACAAAAAAAAATAAACAATAATTTAACATACTAATTCCTTGTTTGAATATTTAAAGCACATGAGTTTGAAAACGTGATTACACACAAAATAAGTAATGATACCTTTCCAGCGGAAGGGAAGGAGTTTGACGATGAACTTATGTAAATGGTCTTCTAGCGAAACAATCGTAAAAGGAAAATATTTACATGGAATAAACAGAAAAACAGATTAACTACCATACAATAACGAATATTGAATTAATATTCATATGTTAGGTGAACATATTCACGAAGGCTCTCCAGCGATTTCTATCTTGTCGGATTTGAGGCCACATGAGTCCTCGTTTTCCGCTTCTACAAATCTTCTCCATGTTGTTCGTTGTCGTCCAACATTTCGTCTCCCTTACGGATTACATTGTAAACTGACCATCGCTATGTTGCAACATGTTGGAGATCCACGACCATTTACAATGACGAATTTCGTAGACGACGGTAGTTTGGTTGCTAATTGAAAGCAGGTCTACATTTGTGATGCGGTTTCGCCAAAATATTTTGTTTATTTTGCGCAGACATTTATTTACAAACACTTGTAGTTTTGATGTTAAGGACTCAGTGACTTCCCACGTTTCACA
Source organism: Calliphora vicina (assembly GCF_958450345.1). Taxonomy (NCBI): domain Eukaryota; kingdom Metazoa; phylum Arthropoda; class Insecta; order Diptera; family Calliphoridae; genus Calliphora; species Calliphora vicina. The sequence continues at coordinate 65,245,771 of NC_088782.1, forward strand.
CCCGTAGAGAAGGACCGACTTTACACTAGAATTGAAGATGTTGATTTTGTGTCGCTTAGAAATTTGGGAAGAACTCCAAGCATTACTCAGAGAGGCTTATGCACTACGAGCTCGATTTATTATGTTTGCTGCATCTTTATTTTGCTCCTCCATCTTTACTTATGACGCTGCTAAGATAGGTAAATTTATTTACGTTTTCTATCTCAGTGCCGTTTAAAAGTATTGGCTTAATGTTTGCAGTGGCGATTCTGAGCGACTTGGTTTTGGCGATGCTGATCTTAAGCCTGACACACTGCCAAGATGGTTTTTGTTGAATACCGTCCAATGTATGTGACATAAGTCATTTGTCGTCCGCATAGTCAAGGTACCTAACGGAGAACTGTGTCCAGAACTAAGAGAATACGCACTGGTGACAGCGAACATCCTTGTCTGACGCCGGTATTAATATCAAAAGCCTTGCTTTCTTGCAAGTGTAGACCATATTGCCTGTCTATTGATTGTATCCAATGCTCTTTCGAAGTCCACTACGAAGAGCTGGAAGTTGTACTCTTCGGACTGTTCGAGGAAATAATTCTGTAGCTTCCGATTTTAATAAAATTTCCCATGGCTAAAGAAAATGTGTAGCTGAGTTTAAGTTTTGAAATTTAAAAATGATGGTAAATTTTTGTTCTTGATTAGAAATCAGATCAGAAATTTCCATATCTCTTACGATTTTGTTCAAATCTTTTTAGTTAATGAATTATGTATTTCAAAATCAATATGGGGGCTAATTGGCCTTAAATAGTCAGTTTAAAGGACATCTCATAGACAATCCAATAAGCGATTGCTTGTAAACAAACATTTCTCTAGTTTACTTAGAAACAGTAAAGTGACAATTGACTTCACGCTAGGTTATATAAAATTGGAAGCAAAAAGAAAATAAACTATGTATATGATAATTATATCAACACAATTTGCATAAAAAAAATTTCTACGAATTACTCACAAAACGTTTAGAGTGACTACTCTAAAGATTACTTGGAAACACTGAAGTGACAATTGTCTTAACGATAGATTACCAGGGATGCATAAAATAACTAATTGACTTGTCTGTACACTACAATGAACACATTGGAGTCAAACAAGTAATCAAATATTATTGACAATTACTGTCTGTAAGGGATACATTAACTACATGCATATCTGCTGGATATTTTCATGTATATCTAAATATAATATTTCTTAAAATTCGGATAAGAACTGAATAAACAAATAAACCCAAAAATACCTCAGCACTGGCTATGTGAAATTTCATTAAGATATCTCCAATCGTTCTCGAGTTGCCGAATTATTTATAATATAAAAAATTTCTAAACCACTGTGTCAAGTTTTTAACACATATTATTAAATATACATATATGTATGAATGAGTATGTTTAGTTAATTATGATCATTAACGACAATTTAAAAATAAAATATAATTTATGGCATATTTTAAGGCGTTGACAATAAATTATGTTCATTGTATTATACGAGTAATATGATCAATAATGATCACACATTAAGTAAATAAGGGCATAATCTTAAGTCATGAATATTGTGTTTTAACATATGGGCAATTCCATGGAAAATCAAAACCCTTGAAACTTTTTTCAAGATGATTTGAATAGAAGAAAACACCAAAATGTTACTATGTGAAAGTATTTATTGCTTATTACAACATTTTATGGCCAAAAATAGTAGTTTAAACTGACTATATTTAATTTTGAATTTTAATTGGTATGTTTTAGGCTAAGATTGCGACGAAATCTAAGCGTCCAATTAGCATGTAGTATGAAATTACTTTGATTCTGATTGTTTTTTTGCTATTATCAACTTGTTTATTGAAACCGAATATATATTTTCTATTTATTTTCTTCAGTTTTTGTATACATATATTCACGTACGATCGCGTACGATATTAAATGTTATTTATTATAAAATCATCCAAGGATTGTTTTTTTTTTAATATGACGGATTGTAAAGGAAAAATATTTGGTTTAGTATAAGAAATTAAAAAGAATACATAACGCCTCTCACGATCCGCCAATTTTCGTATATTTCTACATTACTTCCGTTTTATGTCACGTACGATGTACCCTTATTTCGCTCAATATTTTGTACAACATCTGATTGGAACATAAAGACCAAATTATTTTTCAGATATTCTTATTTTTGCAAAAACTATTCCACTATATAAGCATACAAATGACACGTACGATGACATGGAATTGCCCAAATAAGATTAAGACACGGGCACACGAATTTACTTACGACAGCCAATATTGCAAAGTTACGGTAGATTCAAAGCTACACGTTGGAAAATAAATTTAACAAGTCAGAGTGATATGTGCCGGGGTTTCGGGAAATCTAAAATCCCGAAAATTATAAGAAAGAAACGTACATAATTATGTCTTTACAATTGAAAGAAAATTTTTTATTTAGCAATTAATTATACCCTACACCACCATAGTGGGGAGGGTATTATGCGTTTGTGCAGATGTTTATAACGCCCAAAAACATTAGTCTAACACCCACCTTAAAGTATACCGATCGACTTAGAATCACTCTCTGAGTCGATTAAGCGATGTCCGTCCGTCCGTCTGGTTGGCTGGCTGGCTGTCCATGTAAACCTTGTGCGCAGAGTACAGGTCGCAATTTTGAAGATATTTCGATGAAATTTGATACATATTATTTTTTCGGCCCAAGGACCAAGCCTATTGAAACTGGCTGAAATCGGTCCATTATTTCACCTAGCCCCCATACAAATGTCCTCCCGAAATTGGACTTTATCGGTCACAAATGTTTAATTTATAAATGTATCTCCACAAATTCCGTTCCAAATAAGTTTTATATACACAAAATTCATGTCACCAAATTTTGTTACGATAGGTCCATAATTAGTCATAGCTCCCATATAAACCCGCTTCCGAAAATCACTTTAACGTGCATAAATCGCTTAAAAATGTTGGTAAACACACAAAATTCAACATAGTTAACTTTAATATACACATAAATCACACGACCTAATTTCATGGTGATCGGTCCATAATTGGTCATAGCCCCCATATAAGGCCCACTTCCGAAAATCACTCAAAAATATAAATTAATGAAATTTTAAAAGAAAAATGTTTTTGCTCTTTTACTTAGTGTAGGGTATTATATGGTCGGGCTTGACCGACCATACTTTCTTACTTGTTTTTATTAGACACTAAAAAGCATAATAAACTTGCACGAGTACATTATATAAGAAGAAATAACAATAAAGTATGTATATTAGGGTGGGTCGATTTTTTTCACGAAAAATCGTATAGCAGAAACTACAGAAAATTCTAAGAAATCTCCCCAAGAAACCATAGGTCCAAAATCAAATCCTATCTTGCGCATTTTGTGTTTTATCCAATAAAAAACTATTAAAAATATTACTGAAATATCATTGGATAAAAGACGAAATTCGCAAGATAGGATTTGATTTTAGACCTATGGTTTCTTGAGGAAACTTTCTTAGAATTTTCCATATATTGCGTATCTGCTATACGATTTTTTACTTTTTGATCGTCCATACAAATCAACACAGTCTAATGTTCCTTCAGAAATAAAATGATCTATTTCTTTTGCAAGTTGCAAATCTACATTATAACTTGGTTTCGTTATTGTTATTTGTGTTTTTTACATTTATTAATAATATCATTTTAATAATATCACATTAATAATATCATCTGAGATAAAATCAATTTCATTTGAAGAGGATTTAAATTGAGTTTTGTTAGGAAACTTACAAAAAAAGGGTGAAAAATTTAATTTCTAGAGCGCCACTCAAGGAAATACCGTTATCCTTTTTTTAACTATATTATAGAAGGAGTTGAGCTTAACAACTTTGCTGAACATCACTTTGCGATATTCGGGCATGTAGAATGTCAAAATCCATGAAAAAGGCACACAAAAATTATAATTTCTCCTATTTATTTATGAAAAACGGGATTTGGAAAATCTCGAAAACACCGGGATTTAAAATTAAAAATTCCTAAATCCCGAAAACCCCGGGATTTTCGGGAACGGGCTTCCCCGTTTGGCATCTCTATTCGTGTCTGATAGTTTCGATTTGTTACTCAGGCCGCCTGGTACTGATATTCCCTTAAATATTAAATTAAAATAGTAAAAAACTGCGATAGCGTAAGCTAAAGATAGGATTCTATGAAATAGGAACAGTGTCAAATTTAATATTACTAGGATCGCCTGGTGGCCGAAATTCGACCACTTTTATGGAAAAAATTTTTAAATATTTTTTTATATTGTGCAAATCTAGAGAAAATAACTTTTTAAACCATATATGTTTCATCAATATCGGTGGACAATAACATACTTAAAAGTGTACCACAAAAAAACGTGTGGCCTATTTATATATAAGATTTACAGTTGTATTTCGCTGTTTTGGAATTCGTTTACTTACCAAAATAAATGGATATTTGAATATGATTTCATTACTTGTAATTTTTAAAGACCACATGAAGTCATATGATTGTGAAAATATTATTTTAGCATTAAATTTCAGCACCCTTCTAACATTAACTAGTCATATCCTTTTGATCTTCAGCTCTTACACACTCAGTTTTTATTGTCTTTTCATAGAGAATATCCGCAAGATTTTAAATTGGTAGAGAAATAAATAAAAATTCTTAAAATTTTCTTGGTTTATTAGTATTAACAGTAAATTACTGTATTGTAACAGTATTATAGTTTTTAGCAATTTTTTATAATTATTTTTGTAAAAATTTTAAAAATTAACCCTCTAGCCGGCAAGGCTGCCTTTATGCGGGGTATGTTAAATGTATGTAATGCTAAATATGTGTAAAGAGATAAACAATTTACTTATTGTGATAAATATGAACGTGCACTTGACTTTTGTTTTTTTTTTTTTCATTGCAACGTATGTTTTTTTATTCAAACTATAACCTGGTATATTTTTTTACCTCAAAATAAAATTGGCCGGTTAGAGGGTTAAGTAAATTTCCGAAAAGTTGCATTTTTTATGCTCGCTACTGTAGCTAGATCATCATAGAAACTTTTGAAGACCCAGAATATATATATATACAACAATGTATATTGATCCAACATCTTTTTTGATGTCACTATTGAAAATCTGGAAGAATTGCTGAGTTAGGACAAACAAAAATAGCGATAATACCTAACCATTACCCTCCAAAAAATGTCTAAATAATATGTATGTATATTAAAAAAAAGGCATGATTTCTTCACGTGTATATTTGCACTTAAAATTATGTCCACTCTCATTTCTTTCTAAATTGTAACAAAACATATATGTATAATCGTACATAGACAATCCATTTAAAATAGCAAACGTTTTACCCATGTGTATAGTAGATTGTTAAGCCCATATACAGGTAATAAAAAGGTCAAAAGTAATTAGCTAAATAATAACCATTTATTATCAGAAAGTCGATTAATTTATGTACAATTTAATTGTTATACACTGAACGTACTTATTAAATACTTATTTAACGTTAATAAGTGTTGATATAAATAAATGCACTTTAATTGTGTTGTGCAAATTACGATGAAAACTACTAACTTGAAGTTTTTTAGTTTAATTTGCCAATAACAAATGCTATTCGTAGTTTTGAAAACAAAACTTTACATAAGTTAGTATTTAAGTTATTATGACACATAATTATGCATTATTGAAATAGAGTTATAAATCAAATCTTAATCATAGTTTTCCGTCTGGCAGTGACATTTAGTAATTAATGGGTGATATTAATATTTTAATACCCAACATCAAAAAATATGGATGGTATATTGAATTTGTCATTACGTTTGTAAACCATCAAAATATTTTTGTGGCAGACAAATAAGATTCTAAGACGATCTATCTATGTCTGTCTGTCTGTTAATAAGGTTTGTTTGGGCAATATCGGTCAATGATTTCACCTAGTCCCCATACAAATGTACCCTCCCGGAATACTGTTTCCCCAAATTAGTTCTAAGTACTCTGAAATTATATTGTAAAGTATGGCGAAAATCGGGTAACATTTGTCCCTAGTCCCCATACAGGCCTCCCTCAGAAAATTACTTGGACATAAACAAGTTTTTACGGAACATAAATCATTCTACAACATTTTGTGAGGATCGGTCCTATATCTGAAAAATATTTTATTGTCAATAAATGATTTATATATAATGAAGTTGTAAGATATTAATAACTGTTGAAGACTCTTGAGCGACTGATAGATCTTTATCTTAGGAGCAATATAGATGCCAACCTCATTAGCAATGCTCAGCACGCCTACCACAAGGGTAAGTCTGTGTGCGCTGCATGAGATTGTAGGTTGCTGCGTTTTTGGATATAGAGGGAGCCTTTAATAACATTAGGATAGAGACAATAAGAAAGTCGTTAGTTGAACTAGGGGTTAAGTACTTCCTGGTGAGTAGTTTCGATGCTTGGTAGAAGGATTATCAACTCAATCCTAGGGGATGACAGGTTTAGAAGACGGGTTACCAGAGGTACACCGCATGGTGGAATATTGTTTCCCGTGTTATGGTTACTAGCTGTGATGTGATACTGATCAAGGGAAAATTTCATTCGGCAATCAGCGATATTATGCAAGCGGCTCTAGGCGAGCCCTCAACCTAGGCCAAGGCAATTTACCAGGAAATATAGGGCACGAAGTTCTAATTTGCAGGAAATCGACGGCGCACAGTGGTATGAGAATAAAAAAAGAGGGAAATAAATCTGTAACTTCTAAACGCCGATTTGAATGAAATTTCACATGCGCAAAGAGGAAGTGTAGTCGAGTTTAAGTTTTGAATTTGGACCTCATGAGCCCACCAGAAGCGGGACCAGGGGTTCCCAAAGTAGGACACCTCGGGTATGTTCTATTTTTAAAATGATCCTATTTATTCGATTACATTCCGATTTAAAAAAATACAAAACATAAGATCGACATATTATATATCGATGGATAAAGGATTTTGTCTACTTTTCAAAAATGTATATAACTTTTGACAACTAAAAAATTCATGGAATACTTTTTTGAAAAAAAGCATTTTATTGAATTTTGCATAGATATAAATTTTTCAAATTGAAATAAAATTTTTATTTATGAATATTTTTTAATAAAATTTCACAGTTATGTAGATTTTTCTATTCAAAATGGAAAAATAAAAACAAATTTTGAAATTTGTTATCAAGTATCCCGCAATTCTCAAAAAAATCTTGAAAAATCCCAAAAATGGGATTTTTTCGTTTTTTGGCTATAATATCCATACCAGAGGCGGGGTTATCGGAACCCTTTACAAAATAATTAAGAACTTATTGGGCCATCTAAAATAGGTTACTATATTTTGACATCGAGTATGCGATTTGAGAATTTTTGCCCTAAAATTGAATTTTATATAAAAAATAGGCATTTTTTGAATGGACCTGATCCCGTCGGTATCGAAAATTATAAATAGTTTTTTCATTTAAAATATTTGGCGTAAAGTTAGCTTTTCAAGAAGTACAAATTCATTATACATCCTCTTAGAAATTTTTTAGATAACTTAAAAAGAATAAAAGTACTTTTTTCCCAAAGAAATTGCGACTTATCCGTGATTTTTAAAAACTTCTTTCTTTATTTGATAAATAGATCTATTGTTAATCCTATAAAAGAAAAATGGATAAAATCGGGGAATATTTGGAACCGCGGTCACCAAAAAACTGGAGTAGGGTGGGTAAAAATGTTGAAAATTAAATCGGAACACAAACGAAGAAATAGGATCATTTTAAAAATTGAACATACCCGAGGTGTCCTACTTTGGGAACTCCTGGTCCCGCTCCTGGTGGGCTGAAGAGGTCCAAATTCAAAACTTAAACTCGACTACACTTCCTCTTTGCGCTGTGAAATTTCATTCAAATCGGCGTAAGAGTTTAGAAGTTACAGATTTATATCCCTCTTTTTTTATTCTCATACCACTGTGCGGCGTTGAGCTGATTTTATCAGAGGGAGCCAAGTATTTGGGGACCTTCCTTGACAACAAATTGTCATGAAAGGCTTAAAAGGGGTCTCAATGCCTACTACACTGGATTTACACATCCCTTGTAAGGCCCATTATTACTTATGGTTGCACGGTTTGATGGGAGGTAATGAGAAAAAGAAGTTATAGGAAGATACTAAGTAAAATTCAGAGATGTGCTTCCATTGGCATAACACCTCAGGCAGCATTGAATATAATCCTTAACTCTTTCTTTGGTAAGACAAAAGTGGGTGGTCACACGATTTTGTACGAAGTAGGTCTAAATGGTCAGGTTAGCAACTCTACTGAAATTTCCGACCATAGACTTTGGTATTTCACCCCCAAATGTGTTTCCAAGTAGGGACGAGTGGGTTGGATCTGAACAGCTGTTTGAAAGGGTGCAGTTTTCACAGACTGCCAGACGTATGCGGCGTCATCCAGGCAAATATTCTAGCGAACTGGAAATCCATCGACTTTATGAGGGCACACGTCATAGAGGGGTCCATAGTGACAATTTATGTGGATAGCTAGGCTGGACTGAGGCCTTTAAAATGTCATATGGTACGATCGTGAAACAGTGTTGAACATTAAGTGGACACTAGAAGCGTTATTGGTTGGGCACCAGGGCATTGTAACATACAAGGAAATGAGATAACAGATGTACTGGACAGACATTGTTCGGATCTGGACTGGGAGCTTAAACGTCATATATGAAAATAATATAGGTTGATATTCGAAAGATTCCGAGACTCCAATACTGAAGTAGTATGACGGATTGCAGAGTGTCCAGGGCTATTTGGCCAATGTTGGATGCAAAGGCAACCAGGATAGGAAAAGTCTCAGGTCTTTATTATGAGTGATAACCGGACACTGTTCAATTGGAGTTTCAGGTCTTTAGTAAATGGGATATGTGTGCACAGGACTTCTGTAGGAAGTGTGAGGATATTGAGGAACTAGAAACAGTGGAACATATTATTTGTCTGGATCCTTATAGATAGCGGAGTCGATGAAGCCATGTCCGTCTGTCTGTTGAAATCAACTTTCCGAAGCCCCCAAATACTTACATACACTATTCATACAACAATATCTCCGCAATTCTTCCGGCTCGGTTGCTATTTAAAATCGAGAAAATCGGTCCGCTGAGATATAAGGAAAAACCAGGACAACCTCGATTTTGGACATACAATGGGTCAAAATCGGAAAAAATATTTTTCAACCCGTATTTTTTTACCAGAAGTTTTTTTTCGCTAATATTAAAAAAATTGTAAAAACAACTTTGGAAAAAAATAAATTTTGTTTACTTAAAATTTTTATTTTAAAGTATAATTTGGTGAAGGGTATATATGATTCGGCACAGCAGAATATAGCTGTCTTACTTGTTTTTCTTTGGACTGGATTTTTCATTTTATTTATCTTTATGTCACCTGACTTCTTTCTTTTTCCCTCCAATTTCAATTCTCTTCATATCAAGTTCACATCCGGCTACAAAGGCTCCTATGGGTCTTCTAATCACTCCAATTATAACACGCTTACTTGTTATTAAAGGTTTCGTAAAATTAGTAAAGGCAATGCACACCTTAAATTTTACCATCTAAAAAGGATAGTTCTTTGTTTAGAATGATGAAGTAGTTTATCTCAGGAAACGACAATACATAAGAATATTTTTAAACAGAATAAATTATTCTTGACTAGTTAAATGAATAAACTGGTTAAAAATTAATAAAAAGTTAAAATTGTGTAGGGAGGGATGTTACAAACGGAACAACGAGCCACTGATTTCTGATCATATTTAATAAAAACATCTGTATACTATGTATATATAGAACTATGTATTTTAAAAGCTTAAAATAGCTGCAACTTTTTAATTAATCCTTCTCATTACAAAAAACGATCACAACTATGTTCACATGCACTGTACGCGAGTGTAATTACGAATGATGCAAGGCGCATTCGTCTGCATGTGACAGCTAAACGTTATAATTCTAATCAGTTAGTTAATTGTTGCAAGTTTAAACGTGAGTTTATCTCTGGCGTAATCGCACACCACAAAACTTTAAAGCGTGACACTTTTTTTGTCACTCGTACTTACCACTGGAGTACAAATTTTATTTGTTGTTTTTTTTTCACATTACATTTTCTTCTTATTGTATTTTTTTTAATTTATTTATTTATTTGTTTTAATTATTGCAACTTTATTCTTATTATTTTAGTTAAATGTAGATAAGTAGTTTGTGTTGTGTGTTGCGCCAATAATTTGACATGTGTTTTATTTCAGTTTAAAAATCTTAATAGACATGTTTACAATTAAACATGTAAATTAAATTAACTAAAACTGGTATGTTATATTTGATTACATTTTAATTATTGGAAAGATTATTTATTTGTTTGTTTTTTTGATAACTAACAGACAATCTGTTATTAATTTATTTATTATTAAATGTTATTTATAAGATCTGTTACACACTTTCTTTTAATTTTTTATTTAGTTTGTAATAATTTGCCAAGTTTTTGCAATATATTGTATACAAAATAAACGAATATTTGATTAGTTGAGCGTTTTAAATATCACTGAAATGAAAGTGGAAGAGTCACCAAAGCAGAGTTTAAATTTGGTAGACAAGAAAGAAATTCTGTGCATATGTAGAAATGTTGAATATCAGTGGCTTATGTCTGAAGGGGTTTGGGTTTCACCATGGGTGATAATATATATTCTCGATATCCTATTCTATAAACCATTCACTATGTGACATAATGATAAATATAGTGAAAAACCCAGTCCAAAGTATAGACTGGCATTCACAGAGTCCCTGTGCCTAAAAATAGTCAGCCTATTCCCCTGATAAAGCCTAATAGATTTCCTAGATAACACCGTAAGACACTTAATATTAGACGAACCGGATGATATTAATTTGAAACAATAAATTAAATGGAGAAAAACTGCGTTTTCAGTTTTTCATTTCGTGATCCTGTTTCCATTTAAAAGGACTTCAAATTTTCAGAGGAGTACATTTTTAAAAAAAAGTTTTAAAATACTTCTGATCATCCTACAATGACAAATTTAGTGTCAAATGATCAAGAAGAGTTGAAAAGTATTTCGTAATATTTTTATTTTATCCTGTAAGGATAAAGATGGTATTTATTTTAAGAACTTTAAATTGTAAAAAATAACACAAAAAGTAAATTTTAATAAAAAGGAAAATTATTGGAAAGATCAATACAAGAGATGTGAAAACGATTTCGGGCATATGTCCATCGAGGCTACTCTTGGCGCTTTCTAGACGTCCAATAAATTGATGGCAGTGGTGGCCGTATGGCACATAGCTCCACTCTTTTGTTAGTTCTATCGGGCTTAAAAAAACACAATTTATATATCAACCAGTTTTTTCTAAACAAAATGTTTGTCCCTCATATAAAATTATTCAAACTACGCAACTGTTTACCAACATAATGTTAAATAATATCAATTGAACTTTCGTGATCTTTAACTAAGCAATTCTTTTCATTTCACAAAATCTACAGAGAAAAATTTTAAAAACACATGTGTGTACTCTACAATTTAATGGAGCAAACTTTTATAATAACGATGTTTGAAGCTCAATATCTCTCTCGATTAAAAAAAAGTGACCTACGTCAATAAGTTAAACAGTCACCAAAGAGACAGTCTTTAAAATAATAAATATTCTGTTATATTGAAAATAACACACATATAAAATTAAAAAAAGAAAAACAAAAATTCAATTCTTTGCAATATCTGGACCAGAGTGAGTAATCAAAGGGCTAATAAATAGCGGCATCAATCGATATAAATCTTGTACTGTAACAGTTTGTAAATAATGAAATCATTTATAAGCAGACACAAATGAATTGTTAAGATAAAATGTTTAAATAATTTAAATCGTATAAAAAAAAATCTAGAAAAACAATAAATACATATAGTATAGTATGTAGGTATAAAAACACCTGTATCTAATGAAATATTAAGTGACAAAAAATTACACTGTAAGAAAAATCTTTAGACTGTTAATAATTTTATATCTGATTTTTTAAACTTTGTTGCTAGCAAATTATTGCACTTATTCTACACGTGTAATTTGAAACTTACTACGTTTATTTACAACTGTTTTTCAGCCATAAATCTAAGCGTACAAAATTAGCAATTCTAATTTGTTTAAACTGTACAAAACAACACTAACAATTGAAATAAAATGTAGTTTGATTAAACTCAAAAGAAATTAAAAGAAATGTGTTAAACTAAACTACTTGCAAATAAATTTAGAAATAATTTAGTTAAACATTTGAAAGTATCAGTATTTATTTTATAACTAGTACAGAAATTATTAATTGTTTTAATTTATGAAAATTACACGGGGAACATGTAGGGAAAGTTTAAACATTTCAAATTGTAGTGCAGCAGCCGCTCATTCACTCAATTGTTCTTTATTGTTTGCAATCGATCGTACTCGTGTGAAGATCAGTGTTTCCCTCACAGTATATTTGACATAAATGTAGACAATATTTACATCCTACACCACACAGTGGTTTAGAAACTTTTTTTTGGAAATAATTCGTTATCTTGGGAACTATTGGAGATATTATTACGAACTTTTCGAGTTGATTTACATTAGTTGAGCTTCCTAGCGCTAATGGGGGACAGTACGTAGCCCCTCATAGTTGGTTACCTCGGGTCTCAATTTTTTTTAAAAAAATCACCAAAAATCCATTTATGATCAGAATGAGCTGCAATTTTAAATATAAATAGTCATTGAGAAGATCTACTAAAACAAATACGCTTACAAGTATAGATTATTTCTATTTGTTGAAGAGAAATTCAGGTTTATTGATTTATTTTTTTAATTTTGTTCGATCTTTTTATGGTTCGAAATTTATTTTTAAAATATCAGCTATATTGGCGATAAAATTCTAAATAAAAGAAAAAAACTTGCTAACAGTATAAAATGTTATATACATCCAAACTTGGCACTTGAAATTTTAAGTTTTTTCCCAAAAAAGCCCATATTTTTTTTTCTTTGTTAGAAAAAAATTTTCTTCGGGACTATATATAATTTTTATATGATCCGGAAAGATAACTTAATGCAAAAGCGTGTATAGAAAAATTTGGCTAACTTAAGCGGATATATCTCCCACCAAACCTATCCAAATTTGTCCAATTTAAAAAAAAATTTCGGTTTTAGTAAAAAATTCTAAAAAGGCAAAGTTTCGATCCACGAAAATCTCCATATTTGTATAACCCCATATGTTTCTTAAATACTTACTAAGAGTTTTTACTTTCACACGGTAAATAACTTCACAGTAGGCACTTTTCTAAAAAAAACTCAGTTTTTCCCCGTTTTAGGAAATTTGGTATTTGAAAATAAAGAATGTCAGAAATTCTAAATCCATTGATTTAATGACATTTGAGTCTATATTGGTTCCAAATTTTGTTATGATATCTTTAACTGTTAAAATTGTACATTAATTCAAATTTTATATTTTCATTCGTGGAAAATCACCATTTTATAATTTTTTAAGGTTAATGAAGTCCCCAAATTTTATAAAATTATTTCATTTTACTAAAATATCAATCCTCAAGTCCTAATGTTTTCAACAATATCAAATACTTATTTAAAATGCCTTTATTTACTCCTCAAAAAATCCACAAACCTTGCCTCTTTGACAAATTTGTACGTTTTTTCATATAATTCAAGCAAAACATAAAATATATGGGATTTTTTGGTAAAAAAAACATAAAAAATACGGTCCTTTTTCAAGTTCCAACTTTGGATGCGTATAACTTTTGTAGGGAAGAGATAAATTTTATCGCCAATATAGCTGATATTTTAAAAATAAATGTCGACCCTCCGGGCCTACGGCCATATCTAAAAAACCATAAAAAGTTCGAGTAAAATTAAAAAATAAATCAATAAACCTGAATATCTTGTACGCGTATTTTTTGTAGATCTTCTCAAGGAGTTTCTACACCACTGTGCACCACTATAATGGGGAGGGTATATTATAGGGTATTCAATCGATTAACCGTTAATCGGTTAACCGATTAATTTTGGTCGGTTAACTGTTCGAATAATTTAAAATTGACGATTTTCAAATAACAAATAAACCGATTAATTTGTGTCGATTAACCGAAATTTCTTTTTTTTGCACTTTATATAGAAATATAGTTTAAAACACACAAATTTTATTTCTTAACTCGTGAACATTTCCTTCTATCAATAGTTTTTTGTAGTATTGTACGAAAACTGAAACTAAAGAATTTGAAAATTACCTTTTTATATAGAATGTTTCTATGATGAACTTTGTCCTAATGAGTCCTAGGACGACATGGTAATAGACGAAACTGGAGACATTACTGAAACGTGTCTTTTATCAGAGCTTGACGAAACTAATAAAGTATTCAAAATCTAAAAAAAACCAAAAAGAACTCCAATGGTATGATGGAGGATTTGATATGCTTAGAGAAAACTAAAAATAGAACTGAGAAATTGGATATTCTTTATCATGCATTACTTTCGATTTCTACAATCAGTGAGAGAGTTTTGTCCAGTCAAGTTTTATTAAAAAGTAAAACAAAATCGTTTAAAAGGAAAGCATTTAAATTATATTCTTTTTTTAAAAGATTATTTCAGAAGATTCCATATTTATTGTTTTATTGAATTGTTATGTTTTGTTTTGTTTGGTTTTTATGTTTTTGTTTTTTTTTATTAACAAAATGCTTATAAAAGTACACAAAATTCGTGTTTTTCCTTCCAATTAAAATTAAAATACAAATTATTCGGTTAATCGAATAATTTAAAATTAACCGATTATTAACCGATTAAATCTAAACCCCGATTAATTATCTGCTCGATTAACCGATTAAACCAGGAACCCGATTAATTGAATACCCTAGTATATTACGTTTGTGCTGCTGTTTGTAACGCCCACAAATATTAGTCCAACATAAAGTATACCGTTTGATTCAGTATCAATATCTGAGTCGATTAAACGTTCTCAGTCCATCCCTCTAGCTGGCTGGCTATCTGTGTAAACCTTGTGCACAATTTACAGATCACAATTTTTAAAATATTTTAATAAAATTAGGCACATTAAATCTGGCTGAAATCGGTCATTATATCACCTAACTTCCATACAAATGTCTTCCTGAAATTGGACTTTTTGTCATAAATGTCTGATTTATATAGGTATCCACACAAATTCCTCCACAAAAAACTTTTATAAAAAAGAAATCACATTTAAAGGATGATTGGGCCGCGAATCTCAATCTACACTGATGGCTCAAAGACGGAAACGGGCTCGGGCTCGGGAATTTTCTCAGATGAACTGGTCCTTTTGATATCTCTTCGATTGCCCGATGCCTGCACCCAGAGAAAAAACAACTTAAAATCAATAAAAACCATATTGAATCAATAAGAAACATTAACGAAAGTCTAGTAATATTGAATTTTGTTATTTCAATATGGAACAATATTAATGTAAAGTTAAAAATTATTGATTTATCGGATTTCAATATGATTTTTATATGGTTTTGCTACCTACTATAATGAACATTATTGAATTAATATGACGCGTTCTTGTTTTTAAGTTGCAGTTTTTCCCTGAGTGTGCACGGTTTTCAGGCAGAATCTATGCCATCGATACAGTCGCAAGATGATTCCGGGAACTGAACTTCGAAAATTCGACTACACATATGTATCTACTTGGACTGCCTTGCATCAATCAAGTTCAATCTTAACACCAACGTAATTATTTCGAAATGTCTTCTCTGTTATATTCATTCACTGGTAAGACAACATCACGTCTAGTTAAAATGGGTTACAGGTCATGAGGGCATCCGAGGAATGAAATAGCTGATTTTAAACCAACGGGTCTTCCCTGGATGTAAATCTTACGCAAAGAGATATTCACACTCCCTTGATGACCTTATCAAATTTGATAGATGAATAGGCGTTGAGAGAGAGGGAACTCAGATAGTCAAATATCATCACTTGTAGAATATCCAGAATGTTCTGGCCCACTCCGACAAAGGATAGGAATCTTTTGTCTCTTATTAGGAATTCTATTAGGCTTCTAACGGGTTTACTTACTGGGCACTATATGATTGGACACATGTCGGTATAGGTTGACCCGTTATAGCTATTGAAGAAAATGTTTAGATTGGTTATCACGGGGACAACCAGAGTCACATAGTCATCAGAATTAGGAAGGAAATTTATTCTATTTTCATGTATAATTTTCAGCATACGAAAAAAAGTTTTTCTAAGAGTATCACAATGGACGGCATGGTGTAGTGGTTAAAGCTTGCCTGGCAGAGGATGAAAAATTTAAATCATGGTTTTCGAGTTTTTAAAAAATTAACCTCCCTCTAAACAATCCACCCAAGAAGCCCCCTGACAACTCCTCCACCTGGAAAAGAGGATAACATCATGAAAAGGTCAGGCAGCACGTCAGCCCCTAGGAGAAAAAAGTAGGAATCAAAAATCAGCAAGGTTCCACACCAAATACACAGAGACTTAGTTGGAACAACAACCGATTAACGGAACTGACACAAGGCAACAACAACAATCGATTGAATCCTTATGGCAACATCATACATGTATCCGAGGACCCGCTACTGATACAAACAATAACAATGGATCTAATGGCAACATCGTAGTACATGGAGACGCACGATAATCCAATAATTAGGACAGTGTAATCTACATGGGAAATATGCGAAAAACAACTGCAACAATTCGTATATGATGGAGATGCTTTGTGGAAGCCAAATGCCCACAAGTGGGGTAATGGAGAAAAAAAATAAAAAAATCACAATGGGCCACAAGTCCTCCGACACCTAACCTAAATCACATTTAAAAATTGTTTGGGGATCAATATATAATGAACCATATATATAAATAGATTTCTAATTTCATGGTGATAGGTCCATAATTGGTCATAGCTACCATACAATGCCCGCTTCATCACTTTAACGAGCATAAATATCTTTAAGATGTTGGCATTCACATAAAATTCAAGAGAAATAGGTTTCAAATAGATTTGCTCATATTCTCACTCATTATAGGGTATTATATGGTGGGACTTGACCGACTATACTTTCTTAATTGTTTTACATATTGCGTTATGTGTCCTATCAACAGTCTAGTTAGATCTAAAACATATGGATTTTCTTGCATTGAAGAAACTCTGACTTTTTTTTGTCACATAATTTATAACGTTCGTTAATTGTTAGGTTGATTGACTGGCTGGCTGGCATTCCGTCTGAATAATCGACTCTTACATAGAGATAATTGTATGAATATTTTAATTCTAAATGTTATTCGTTTAATAAATAAATGCGAATATAAACAATGTATGAATATTATTCACGTGATCTTTAACACGTGACCAGAACTGATTAAATTTTAAATTGAATCAGATTTTAAGCATTTTGCTTAAACGAAAATTCTAACAAAAGCCAGTCTCTTCTATTCACTTTCATTCATAAGTTTATATATTATAAATTGTTTGATTTTGACTACTGTCAATGGTATTTATTGCAACACAGTGTGAAGACGTCAGTCAGTCACAACTTTTTAGGAGTGAATTTGATGCAATACATATTATGAAACATTAAATTTGATTTGTCAAAAATGTAGCATCACAAATTATATAATTAACCCTTAATCCATATAAAGTGAAGACAACTGAAAACTAAATAATAAAAGATATAAAACTTCGAAACTACTAGCCGAACACCTGCTATTAATTTGTGCATCCTAGAAAAAAGTTTCTTAAGGAAATTAAGGTATCTCTAGTTTTGAATTTGATACCGAGGGGTATCAAACATTTTTATTCATTTCAAATATTTTATGTAGATTTAGCTTTTCAAAAAGTATAAATTCCTTATACATCTTCTTAGAAATTTTTTAGATAACGTAAAACGAATAAAAGTATGTACTTTTTTCCAAAAAACTTTAAAGTCAGTCATGATTTTTAAAAAGTGAAAATCAAAGATGGAAGGTTTTGATTATAGGATTTTGATATACATTTGTTGCTACTTAGTCTAATAAAGTAAAAATAAAGAAAATCGGGAAATATACGGGATTATGGTGGATAAAAATTTTGAAAATTTTGCTACGACGCACAGTGCACAGTGGTTTAGAAACCTTTTTTTTGGAAATAAAACTTAATAAAATTGCCAAACGCGACATGATAATTTTGACGGGCGATTTGAATGCAAAAGTGGGCATTGACAATGATGGAGTGGAACAAATCGTGGGACGCAACGGAATTGGAGTCCGAAATAGGAACGGAGAAAGACTCGTGGAACTGTGCCAAACATTCCAACTTGTAATTGGTGGGACTATATACCCACACAAGGATATACACAAATATACATGGACTTCACCCAGTTGCAACGCGCGAAACCAAATTGACCACATTTGTGTGAGTAGGAGGTGGCGTTCTTCCTTCTGCGACGTACGTACGAAGAGAGGAGCTGATATTGATTCGGACCACGAACTTGTGGTCGCATATGTGAGGCTAAAACTCAAACAAGACAAACAACAAGGACAGTAGAAAAAACTTTAACCTTGCCAAGCTAAATGATCGAGAAGTTAGTGAACAAATGAAATTATTGTACACTCAAAGAATAATCAATAACGAAGAGCAATCTTGGGAAAATACGTGCAAGTTCATGAATCAAATAGCATAGGAACAATTAGGTCCAAATCAAAGGGCCAATAGAAAACCGTGGATTACAGACGGAACGTGGCAACTAATCGAACATCGAAACAAGTTAAAAATACGAATTGCCAACAACCCACAAATCAAGCAGCAATATGCAGATGTGGCAAAAAAGGTGAAGAGAGCGGAAAGGAGCGACAAACGTTCCTATATGGAATCCTTGGCAGATGAAGCCGAAAATGCAGCAGGTTCAAACAACACCAGGGAACTCCAGCAGGTAATCAATCGGCTCACAAATAAAAAACCAACCAGTACGTGATCGTAACGGAATTCTACTTACAATCACTGAGGAACAAACAAAAAGGTGGATGGAACATTTCAGAGATTTAAGTAACAGCAATGAAACAGAACTCGGACTACCCTGCAACGCACAAGAGCAAGACAGATCAATCGCATGTGACCCGCCTACTATCACAGAGACAGCAATCGCAATAGGCAAACTTAAACGCAACAAAGCTTGCGGTGCAGACGGGATTCCACCAGAATTTTTCTTAATAGACACTCAAATTGCAGCTAACATCATACAACCGTATATTGCACAAGCCTGGAGAACAGAAAACATAAATTGTTCGTGGACTAGAGGTAATGTAGTAAAACTACCTCAGAAAGATGACCTCAGAGATTGTGACAACTGGAGGGATATTACGTTGCTCAATACAATATACAAGGTATTAGCCACAATGATTCTTAAAAGGTTGGAAACTGTAGAGGCTGGACTGAGAGACGAACAGGCTGGGTTTCGCCCACATCGTAGCTGTGTCGATCAGGTAAATACACTTCGAATAATTATTGAACAGTCGATCGAATGGAAGTCACCACTGAGCATGGTTTTCGTTGACTTTAATAAAGCGTTCGATGCAGTCAATAGAAACGCTATATGGTTAGCTCTAAATAGGAAAATAGTGCCAAATAAAATAATACAAATAATCAAAGCTATGTACACCAACGCGGAACTGCAGGTTTTACACAATGGGACAATTAGTGATACGTTCACGACCAATATGGGCGTCCGACAGGGCTGTCCTCTATCGCCACTACTCTTGCTGTGGTAATGGACTGTTTTATGGAGGAACTGTGCAAGAGGAAAAGCGGTATTTCTTGGAGTTTTCAAAGACATCTGGAAGATTTAGAATATGCAGATGATATTGGTCTTCTTTCACATAAATTTTCAGACATGCAGGATAAAACAAACGATCTTGTGAAGTTAGCCAGAAGAGTTGGCTTGGAAATAAATATAAAAAAGACTTACGCCATGCGCCTACATAACAGCAGCAACGCTCATATCACAATCGACAATCACCGCATAGAATACGTTGACTGCTTCTGCTACTTAGGGACCAAAATGTCATCAATCGGTGGCATTAACGAGGACATCACGAATAGGCTCAATAAAGAAAGAAGTGCATTTGGCAGACTAAAATATATATGGCGGGCACCACAAATCACGAGAACAACAAAGATCCGTATTTTCAACGCATGTGTCAAGTCGACCCTTTTATACGGAAGTGAAACATGACTGACCAGTGAATCGATCAGGCAGCGGCTACAAGTTTTTATAGATAAAAGCCTTCGTATTATATGTGGCATATACTGGCCCAACACTATGACAAACGAAAACCTCTGGATCTTGGCCAAAGAAGAGTCCATACACATACAGATAAAATGCAGAATGTGGAAATGGATAGGTCACACCTTAAGAAAGCCAGTACATAATGTAACCAGGATGGTGCTGGAATGGAACCCACAAGGAAGCAGACAAAGAGGAAGACCCAAAAATACGTGGCGTAGGTCTGTAAGGAAGGAACTAGCTGACATCAATGGATCATGGGATGAGGCAAAAATAATTGCGAACAATAGATTAAGTTGGAAATATCTTGTTGAAGCCCTATGTTCCCTCGAGAAATAAATAAAGGAAAAAAAAATCGGTATCTTGGGAACTATAGCAGATGTTCTTACGAAATTTCACATGCTTTGAGCTGAAGTATTTTCTAGTCGATTTACGTTTGTTCAGCTTCCTAGCCAGTGCGTTTCCCCTCAAAGTTGTTCACCTCGGGTCTAATTTTTTTTTAAAAAATCGCCAAAAATCCATTTATGATGCGAATGACCTGAAAATTATATGAAAAAACGTACAAATTTGTCAAAGGGGACAAGGTTTGTGGAAATTATGAGGAGTAAATAAAGGCCTTTTATATAAGTATTTGATATTGTTGAAAACACTATGAATTTAGTAAAACTAAATAATTTTATAAAGCCTGGGAGTTCATTTTCCTTAAAAACTAAAAAAAATATGGTGATTTTCCACGAATATTAATATAAAATTTTAATTAATGTAAAATTTTAACAGTTAAAGATATCATAACAAAATTTGGAACCAATATAGACTCAAATGTCCTTAAATCAATGGATTTAGAATTTTTGACATTCTTTATTTTCAAATACCTAAAACGGGAAAAATGTGTTCCAAAACCTGAGTTTTTTTAGAAAAGTGCCCACTGTGACGTTATTTACCGTGTGGTAGTAAAAACACTTAGTAAGTATTTAAGAAACATATGGGGTTATACAAATATGGAGCATTTTCATGGATCGCTGCTTTGCCTTTTTAGAATTTTTTACTCAAACCGAAATTTTTTTTTAAAAATATGCCAAGTTTGGATAGGTCTGGGGGGGATATGTCAGCTAAAGTGAGCCAAATTTTTCTTTACACGCTTTTGCATTAAGTTATCTTTCCGGATCATGTAAAAATTCTATATAATCTCGAAGAAAATTTGTTTCTACAAAAGAAAAAATAAATGAGCTTTTTTTGGGAAATAACGTAAAAAATACGGCCCTTTTTACAAGTTCCAAATTTTGATGGGCATAACTTTTTATAGGGAAGAGATAACTGTTAGCAAGTTCCTTTTATTTTATTTAGAATTTTATCGCCAATATAGCTGATATTTTAAAAATAAATTTCGACCCTCCGTAGGCCCGCCATATCTAAAAACCCATAAAAAGATCGAGCAAAATTAAAAAAAATAAATCAATAAACCTTAATATCTCTTCAACTAATAGAGATAACCTACACTTGTAAGCGTATTTGTAGATCTCAAGGAGTATTTATATTTAAAATTTCAGCTCATTCGGATCATAAATGGATTTTTAACGATTTTTTTAAAAAAAATTTTGAACCGAGGTGACCAACTTTGGGGGGCTACGCACTGGCCCCCATTAGCGCTAGGAAGCTGAACAAACGTAAATCAACTCGAAAACACCTCAGCTCAAACCATGTGAAATTTCGTAACAATACCTCCAATATTTTCCAAGATACCGAATTAGTTCCAAAAAAAAAAAAGTTTTTAAACCACTGTGCAGTGGTATAGAAAAATAAATAGAAAGAAATAATTCTGTAACTTCTAGACGCTTAATCCGATTTTAATTACATTTTCCGTGCACAAAGAGGAAGTGTTGTTGAATTTGAGTTGTGTGTTTGGACCTCATGGGCTCACAGGGGTCCCCAAAGTACGACACCTCGAATATGTTACATTTTTAAAACGATGCTATTTCGTAGTTCAGGTTCCGATTTCCAAAAAATTACATATAAAGAATCTCCTCGTCCAGCACTATAAAAAGTCTATCAAGCTATCAATTATCTCTTATAGCTTATGAGATATTCACATTTTGTATTACAGTTAACACTAATTCTAAACCAATAAAGTGGCTACTTTCACTATAATCCATATTATTTGTCTCATTTAGCTACAGCAATTTATTTTATATTGTCACTATACCATTTTTGTATCTCAAAAATATTTCCCAAGCTAAAAAATTTAATCATTAGTGTCAGAAAAAGAATGCACATGTTGTGACACATTTGAAACAATCGAAATGAGAAAAGGGTAAATGAAAGAAATAATAATAAATCTAATATTTTGATTAATTTGAGTCGAGTAATAAAACATCATGCAATAAAACATTTAACTGGCAAATCTTATAATTTGGTCAAGGCAGGGAGGCAAGCAAACAGACAGACACTGACGACAAAAGGGGGTTGCTACCTCATGTTACATCAAAAACAAAAAAAAGAACATCATCATAATGAATGAAAAGAACTATTTATATTAAAGCAGGAAAAAGGCGCGATTTTGAATGATGTATCTTAAGTGTAAACAGGGCTGTTTCTTTCCTTGAATCCTTTAAGGAACAAAACACAATAACAATTCAGCACAAGACAATATGTTGTTCAGCACAAGACAAACACAAACAACATGTTACAATACGAATGAGTATTTTACAATGGTGAGGGGTATGAGAAAATTTGTACAAAGGTAATTTAGCGCACAAAGAAATAATCATAGAAACATGTTAGACCCACTTAGAATTCCGTATAATTGTTGTGTTGTATGTATGTATGTGTTGTAACATAAATGTTTTGTTGAGACATTTGTAACAAGTTTAATTAATTTATCGTAATTTAGAAAAATTGTGACAGTTATTCCGAGCGAACATTATAATAAGTCAGTTTTTTTGTCTTTACTCTGACATAATGAATGGTATTAAGTCAAGTGTTAACAATGCGAGTACAACAATTTTAAATGATCTTTTGCAATGAGTTTTTTTGTAATCTCATTGTTGTGGATACATAAATTTGAAATTGCATTGAAACATTAAGAGTTTCTGACAATTGAATGAAGTATTAATGTTTTACTTGTATTTAAAATTATCTTTTATTGTGGAGACATAAATTTTAGTTGAACCTATTGAAGTATTACAAAATTTCAAAAAGGGTTTAACAAAGTGCGTTTTCTAAATATATATATTTTTTTTTGTTGTTGTGGATACATAAATTAGAGTATATGACCTTTTACTTTGTTCAGCATTTATATTTAAAACCTTTATAAAAGTTTAACAAAATATTATTTATTTACTAACAATGTCTTAAGAAATAAGGTACTATCTACTTTAATTTACTACTAAAATAGATATTTAGTGGATTCACAAGGTATCCTATTATGTCATATTGTCACAATGTTAGAACATATTTCACAATGGTTTAAAAATGTTGTTATTGCCTTTCAAACCAACCAGCAGAGACCTGCTCTGAAATCCTAAGAGCCGGATAAGCCTAGCAGTGAATTTTGAAATATTAGAACATTATGACAATATGACATGATATGATACCTTGTGAATCCACTCATTATACCAACGCACAGTGGGGTCAATCGCAAAAAACTGGTAATAAATACGAATCTTCTAAACTAGTGGTCCGATTGCAAAATGATGTAAGAACGAATAGTAGAGGAGGACATAAGCTTTAAGAAAATTAAATTTGTGTCACTCTTTTAGAACACAAGATGAATTGTGTCAAATTTGAAAACCTCGGGTTAGCAAAACATGTACAGTAGGCATATAACTAATTTTGGCGAAATATTTGGCATACCACTACGTGATGGGCAATGTTGTATTAGTAATGAAAATAATTTTTTTAGGTCATTTGTAATCAATAACATCACGCACCAAAACCAATTTCTAAAATAAACCAAATTTTTTTTTTCTATGAAAAATTATATAAATAATTTCACATTTTTTTGGCAAGTGTGAGGGATACTTCCCTTATTTAAAAATTATCTTTTGAAGTATGTCCGCGGTTATTATTAAAATAAAATATGATGTATTTCAAAATAATTGAAAATATTTCATAAAAAACTTTATTGCGTTTGGTGCGTGAACTTTTTTAACAACCGCGA
The DNA here is from genome assembly GCF_958450345.1 of Calliphora vicina. Taxonomy (NCBI): domain Eukaryota; kingdom Metazoa; phylum Arthropoda; class Insecta; order Diptera; family Calliphoridae; genus Calliphora; species Calliphora vicina. The sequence continues at coordinate 65,270,265 of NC_088782.1, forward strand.
AAAAATAATACCGTGGTTTTTAATATTTTTTAATGCTCTATTCGACTATGCTATGCCAATTTGCATATTTGCAAAAAATTGTCAATAGTTATATCCCTAATGTACAGTTTGTAATTTTTACAAATATACCTAGACAGATTTCAATGACTAAAACATTGTTGTAACATCCTGTATAGCACCTTGTATTCTATCCGGGTGATCACAAATCTAATTTTCTAATGTCCCCCTCTTAGATTCGTTCATATATCATTTTGCAAGAAACTATAAGAAGACTATTTGGAAGAAATTCTATAACCTTGAAATTCCATTAAAGATTGATGAAACATGATATTAGCATTGGTTTTTTGAACTTAGGGAAATATCAGCTCTTTAAATTCCAAATAGACAATGTTAACTGATCACAAAGATTCTCAAGATAGTAGTTATTGGTCCATTTAACCATCTGCTCTGTGATGTCCGCATCCTAAGCCATCGTTCCTCTCTTGGTTGGTCCATTCACAGTCTGAATGTCTGTTATGGTTTTATATAAGAATGGCCGGAACTGCTGAACTAGACTTGATATGATGTATACTAGGGAGACCACAAAAAATCGATGGCGGAATTTTGTTCATCTGGACCCCACAAAACGATTCGCCTTTCCAGATATTGAGATAAACCAAATTTGAGCTCTATTAAATGGCGTGCAGCTCGTCGCTCAAAGTTTTGAGGTACATTTACAGGGGAAAAATGCAATTTTTTCAGTTTTTGTAAAAATGTTGGAATTAAAAAATTACTTTTGCAATTTAATTTAAAAGACTAGAAATGTGTACATAATTGTCGTTCTTATGAGATATAAAAGACTAAAATTGGTTAAAGTTATTAAAAATTCCCCAAGAGATTAACGTGTCTCAGGCCACTAGAACAACAAATGTAGGAACAAAATTTACATATTTCAAGATTTTTACCTAACATATATCCATATTTACTTGTACTTACATGACTTTTTGTCTTCGTATATTACTGTTAATCTATTTGCAGGTGTGGCCAAAAAATTTATTTTTTTTTAACGGCAATTTCAAAAAACTCCATTTTCAAATTTTTAAAAATTTAGATTTATTAACAATATAATAGGGAATAAAAATAAGGAAAAAGTATGACAATACCTACTAAGTTTTTCCGTACACAGAAAAAACTATTTCTTAAACCGTTTCAATTCAAATATTTGTCACATATTGAACTGGTTTCAATTATTTCATAATTAAATGAAGTATTCATTTGCTCAAAAACAAAATTTCTTGATATTTTCTATTGAATTTTGAGTTTCTATTGAAAATTTTCGTTATTGGTTGAATTTCAAATACAAAAATTTTGAATAGATAATTTTCGTAATTGAAAACACATTTTTGTTATTTTTTGTGTTTCAATTGCGAAAATTATCTATTCAATAATTTTTGTATTTGTAATTCAACCAATAACGAAAATTGTATATTCAATTGTCAAAATAATCAAATTCTTTGAAATCGGATGGGAAACAAAAAAATGGCACGTTTTTAAAAATTTTACATGTCGATGGTACCCTACTTTGAGCCCCCATATCGACGCCACTGGAGCATTTGTATGGCCCATTTTAATAACTTAAACTCGAATGCTCCTTGGCTACGCCCATGTAAAATTTTATACCGATCGGACCAGCAGTTTAGAAATGCCAGATTTATTTCCAAAAAATTTCGATTCTGCCCCACTGTGGTGCGTGAGATGGTTTGTGCGGTTCAGAAGTGGTGATTTTTGATACAAAGATCGCCCAGGCCTGCAAAAAACCCTGGGCGATCGGACCAGCCAGAAATGCCACATTTATTTCCAAAAAATTTCGATTCTGCCCCACTGTGCGCACGTTGAAACCGATGGAACACATTCAACATAAGCTTTGGAGAGCAATTGAAGAAGTAAAAATTCAGCATTTTCGAAGCAAAAAAAATTTGTTGTTTACACTATAATGTTCAATAACTAATTGAGAAATAAATGTACCCTTCAAAATGACATATAAATTATTAAAAACAAAAACCGAAAAACGTAAAATTTTTAAATTTGCCATGGTCTGGATTTTATATGTTTAACTTTTAATACGAATGAAGTAAAATTGTTCAGTTTCAATTGTAAATAACTTTTGAACTGCACAACCAATTTGTTAACGTTTCAATATATTTCCTTAACAATTATTTTATTATGAACACAGAATATGTACTCAAAACATCGTCCTTTAATAAAGGATATCATTACAGCTTTTGTTACCAAACATATTCATATTAAGCCCCGTATTCTGAACATTATGATATAACAAAATTATAACAAAAAAGGTTTTTAATTTCAAATTCCATACAAAAGTTATAAAATTTTCAGTCATAGAGAAATACACATAGAATGGAAACTAATAAAAAACTCAAACTGAAATATTACTCAAAAAAATCACACATACGAGTGATGTTTTTGTTTTCACATATGTAGTTTTTTTTTACTAATACATTCTAACCGCTTAGGTTTTTGACAACTGAGTTAGGTCTTTGATAGGAGAGTTTCCGATCTATGTTTTAAGTTTTGTTATAGATTTCTCACTGTCATAAAGTTCTGAATACGGGGATAAATATGAAATCTTTTGTGTAAAATTTATTTTAATTCAATGAATTAGTTTTTGTTTTGTTATAATTTTACTTAAATATTTTTATGAAATAAATAGTTTTCGTTGTTGAATTTTATGTTTTTTGATGTGAAACAAAAATCCCGGAAAATCCTATGAAAAATACAGGGATAGCGGGAATCTGGGACATGTAAATCCCAGTTCCGTTTTGAGTCCCTATACGTGTCTTAAAGTTGGGTATTAAAGAGAAATTTTTTACAGTTTCTTGCTAGGAAATTTATTTCATTTATGATGTCCCACGGCCCTTTCATAAACCTTTACATGTTACAAACCTTTCATATTTATTGTTCCTTAGGGAAAAAATTTTAGTAACAAAAAGTTTTATCATATTTTGTTAAGGTTTTTTGTTTAAATTTTAATAAAACAAATAAAACGCTTTCTTTTATCTTATTTTTTTTAAACAAACAAACAAACTGTTATTTGCTTATGCAAAAAGAGCAAAAAACAATTAACAAAAGTTATAACAACATACAGACCAACTACATACAACCCAAATGAAATATCTATGCAAATATAATTATCTCTTGTTAAATAAAAAAAATTTAATATTCGTTAAAAAAAAAATCAGCAACCAACCCTTTTTTCTGTCCATCCATTGAAAATCAATTTTGGACGCCCCAAAACAACTGACAAAACAAAAAAAATGTCAATCACAAACAACCGACAACAATAACAACAACAACTGTAACAGGAAGAAGAACAACAATAACAACAACATTCAGCATGTAGCATTTTTAATTGAAATCAAAATATGAATGTCAAAACTGTATGAACGGGTTTTTTTTCGTACGAAATGAACATGAATTGATTGAAGGTAATTAAACAACCACCTTTTTAAATGTGCATTTTCATTAAAACAACAACAACAACAGCATCAACAACAATAATAATAATTATAATTTACATCCACATTTTCGAAATGTATTTTACCTTCCAACATACGCACATGTAAATTCAATATTTAGATTGAAATGTTGTTAAAAAACAGAAATTACCACAAATTGTATTGGACTATTTTGCATTAAACTCTAATTGGACATGTAATTTTATTTTAACTTATTTCCACATAGAGTTACCAGCTGGAAATACAAAAAATTGCACTTTTTCTCTCTCATATTCAGTTTATAATTACATGTTCAAATATCTGCTGATGTTTTGTTTCACTTAAATACTTCCAGAATAACACAGCACAGTGGTTTAGAAACTTTTTTTTTGGAAATAATTCGGTATCTCGGGAACTATTGGATATATTGTTACGAAATTTCAGATGATTGGAGCTGAGGTGTTTTCGAGTTGATCTGCATTTGTTCAGCTATCTAGCTCTAATAGTGGCCAGTGCAGGTCCCCTCAAAGTTTGTCACCTCGGGTCCCAATTTTTTTTTAAAAAATCGCCAAAAAACCATTTATGAACTGCATGAGCTGAAACTTAAAATATAAATAGTCCTATATTTTTTATTATAATATTTTATTATATATGAAAAAACGTACAAATTTTTCAAAGGGGGCAAGGTTTGTGGAACTTCAGAGGAGTAAATAAAGACCTTTTATATAAGTATTTGGTATTGGTGGAAACCTTAGGACTTGAAAATTGATATTTTAGTAAAATTAGATAATTCTTTGAATTTTCGGACGTCATTAACCTTAACAACTAAAAAAATTATAATATGGTTATTTTCCACTAAGAAAAATATAAAATTTGAATTAATGTAAAATTTCAATGGTTAAAGATATCATAACAAAATTTAAAAGTAATGTAGCTCCAAGTGTCCTTAAATCAATGGCATTTTAATTTTTGACATTTTTTATTTCTAAATACCGAAATTCCTAAAACGGGGAAAATAAGTTCCAAAAACTGAGTTTTTTTTAGAAAATTGCCGACTGTGACGTTATTTACCGCGTGATAGTAAACAAACTTTGTAAGTATTTAAGAAACATATGGGGTTATAGAAATATGTATCTTTTTGGAGGATCAGTGCTTTGCCTTTTTAGAATTTTTTACTCAAACCTAAATTTTTTTTTAAAAATTGGCCAAGTTTGGCTAGGCCTGGTGGGGACTAGGTTCCCTTAAGGGGGCCAAATTTTACTCTACACGATTTGCATTAAGTTCTCATTCCGGATGATATAAAAATTGTATATAGACCCGAAGAAATTTTTTTTTTACAAAAGAAAAAATATATGGTATTTTTTTGTAAAAAACGTAAAAAATACGGGCCTTTTTACTAGTTACAACTTTGGATGCGTGTAACTTTTTATAGGGATGAGCTAACTGTTAGCAAGTTTTATTTATTGTATTTAGAATTTTATACCTTCCGTAAATTTGGATCTTCCGTAGGCCGGACATATCTAAAAAACCAAAAAAAGATCGAGCAAAATTAAAAAAAATAAATCAGTAAACCTAAATATCTCTTTAACTAATAGAGATAACCTACACATGTAAGGATACTTTTTTGTAGATCTTCTCAAGGACCATTTATATTTTAAGTTTCAGCTCATTCAGTTCATAAATGGATTTTTGGCGATTTTTTTATAAAATCAACTCGAAAATACCTCAGCTCAAAACATGTGAAATTTCGTAGCAATATATCCAATAGTTCCCGAGATACCGAATTATTTCCAAAAAAAAAGTTTCTAAACCACTGTGCACAGTAAAAACTATCAGTACAAAGTATTGGTTTAAAATTAATGTTTATAAAGAAACGAAATTCTAGACAATAGGTTAGTCGTTTGTGCGGTTCAGAAATGGTGATTTTGACACGGAAGACAAAGATCGCCTAGACCAATAACACTAGTTTACAAATCAAACATTTTTGTTTGCTCATGGAATGAAACTTGTATGTTTGAGAAGAGTTAGGAACGCTAGTTAATTGACCATTTTTTGTTTCCCACCTATACGTCAACATTTTGAGATAAATGGGTTTTTATTTTTCACCTGCCCTGATTACTACTAATGCATACTGTAGTGTACCGAATTGTAGTAATTAAATATTTATATAGTTTTTGGGTACTCAGTACTCTGGTGAAGCTACTATATACTTTCAGAGTTGTATTCTTTTGACACATTCCAAAAAAAAAATAACGCGGAAAAAATAAATACTGTATAAAAGTACATCGTTGCTGTAGATAAACGTTAATAAATCGCTATTAAATACAAAACCCTAAAGTAAAAACTATTTTAAAATGTCTTCTAGAAACTGTAAAATAAACCCAGACTATTTTTGTTTTATTTGCGGAAAAATTATTCAGTCAAATCGAGGTTTTCCTATAACATTAACACTGCAAAATGCTTATTTATATTAAAAAATTTCGTAAAAGCTTTAGATAAGACAAAACCAGCATTTCAATATTTATACAGCGTGTTCCCGAGTCTTTCTAAGGCTAAACTAAAAGAAGGGATATTTGCGGGTCCTCAAATATGAAAAATTTTGGTTGATACCAAATTTGAGTGTCTATTAATCGATGTTGAAAATGCAGCATGGAATTCTTTTAAACTTTTTGTTTAAGAATTTTTGGGGAATAAGAAAAGTCAAAATTACAGAGATATTGTTGCGAATTTATTACATAATTTTGAACTGATGGGTGTAAATATATCGCTCAAAATTCACTTTAACATTCTCATTTGGATTTTTCCCGGAAAACCCCGGACACATGAGTGACGAACATGGAGAGCGTTTCCATAAAGATTTGAAGTTTTTCGAGAGGAATTATCAAGGTTTTTGGGATCAGCATATGCTAGGAGACTACTGTTGGAGTGTCGTGAGGGAGACAAATGAAAACAATTATAAAAAGAGGACTAAAACACTTCACTTTTAATTTTTTTTTACTAATTTAAAGTACATTTTTATATGTTTCGTTTTTAATAAATATCTCAAAAGTTTGACGTCCAGGATTTTTTTTAACATTTTTTCCGAATTTAGAAGACCTAAATACACAAATCCCCATATGTTTCAATTCATGAGCAAAAACCTTGTAAACTAGTGTAATTGGAGGCATTACTTCATAAAGATTGTTGTCAAACTCAACAAGAGCTTGCAAAATCATTGGGAGCTATTTCAAAATGTTTGCGCACAGCAGAATTCATCCAAGCAGAGAAATTGGGTACCATACGAATTGAAGCTGAGAGACCTTGACCTTTGAAATGCTGCTTGACCACTATAAAAGAAAATCATTTAAGATTTTTTTTTACGTGAAGCCCGACCAACCAGCCGAATCGACACCAAAGCCAAATATTTGTGGCGTCACATGAAACCTGTACCGAACGCAACAGATTCTTTTGAAATTCCGGAGGCCCAATATTAATTTTTGAGCTATGGTTTATGCCTGTGCCGAATCTTATATACCATTCACATACTTCACAATAAATATTTTTAGGTAAACAAAATTTTTCTCCAATATTTAAATAAATCATTTAAATATTTTCTGTAATTGATTAATGAAGCAAATTTAATAACAAAATCATTTTTTTTGGTGATAAAAATGATTTTGTTTTTCGGGTCTATTAGCGGATATAATGAAAACTGATTTCACGGACATGGCTATATCGAATCCGCTATGTGTTTCAAAAATTTTTCTTCAGATCGATGGAAATTCAGTACATACTCGCATATTTGAGTTTGGCGTCGCACTGTGGTTTAGAAGCGTTGTTTTTGGAAATAATCCGGTATCTCGGGAACTATTCGAGATTTGCAGCTGTTCAGCTTCCTAGGGCTATTGGGGGCCAGTGTTTGGCCCCTCAAAGTTGGTCCCCTCGGGTATCAAATTTTTAAAAAAAAAATTTTTAAAAGAAAAATTTACGCCTGGACCGACTTAACTATTTTTTTTAATGTTCGCAATAAATAGTCCGTAAATGTTTTTACATAAATAAAAATTGTCCACGTCAACTAATACGCCCACTTATTAAATACATCTGGAAAATACATCGGTCTATGATCAATCATATTTCAGACCAAAATTCGATTACTTATATAAAAGCTCACAATAGCTTAAATCGATAATAACTAGGCCACTAAGCGTTGAATCAAGAAATGGGGCTCGATCTGTGATCACTCATATTTCTGACCAAAAATAGGAAATATCTAAATTCGCTAATAACTTGGCCAATAAGAGTTTAATCAAGGATAGCAGCTCGATCTATGATGATTCATATTTCTGACCAAAACTCGATTTTTTTTTATAAAAACTCAAAATAACTAAATTCGCTAATAACTTGGCCAATAAGCGTTTAATTAAGAAAAAGAGCTCGTTCTGTGATCACTTATATTCCTGACCAAAATTCGACTTTTTACATAAAAACTCAAAATATCTAAATGCGCTAATAACATGGCCAATAAGCGTTTAATCAAGAAAAAGAGCTCGATCTGTGATCACTCATTTTTCAGACCAAAATTCGATTACTTATATAAAACCTCAAAATATGTACATTGACTTACATGTATTCTGTTGTTGCAACATAGGTTTTTGACAATAAACTTAGGTTATTTGTCTCTCAGTAGCGCTTCTATGTATATTTTATTCTATGTCCTATATGAATAAAAATTTTCAATAATACTTATTTTTTCTTTTTAACTATTTTTACCCTTTTCAAACCGCTTCTCACAAATTCACAAATCGAACACAAGCATTTTTTTAACTTGGACAGGACAACGTGTGTTGGGTCAACTAGTTCTAAATAAAATATAAAATTAGCTAACAGTTAGTTCGTCCCTATAACAAGTTACACCCAACCAAATTTGGAACCTGCAAAAAGTCCTTATATTTTTTCTTTTGGCTAATTTAAAAAAAAAAAAAAAAGGTTCAAGTAAAAAATGCCACAAACGCACGGATCCTCGAAAAAGCTCCATATTTGTATAACCCTATATGTACTTAAATATACTATCACGCGGTAACTAAGGTCACAGTAGGCACTTTCCTAACAAAACTCAGTTTTTGGAACACATTTTCCTCGTTTTAGTAATTTTGATATTTGCAAATAGAGAATGTTAAAAATTATAATTCCATTGATTTAAAGACATTTGGATCTATATTATTTCCAAATTTTGTTAACCCTTAAAATTTTACATCAATTCAAATTTTATATTTATTTTATATTTGTCTTCATGGAAAATTGTATACTTACATATTAAATGTTATTCATGAATTCGGACATATACTGACGTTAACATTTTTCAAAGTATTTTTTTAAAAAATTTCCTCGAGGAAAATGAAAATTAAAAAATGTAAGCATAATTAAGATTATTTAAAAAAATATTTTTTTTTAATTTATTAGCGAGAAAAATTTTATGTAAAAAAAACTTTTTTTTGATGAAAAATTCGGGGTAAAAATTTCCGACTTATATACTTCGTTGGAAATATCTTTGAAATATCTATTATTAGATATCCATATTGTCTATATTAATTTATTGTTAGGAAATTGTACTTGAATTCAAATATAACTATTTTAAGGGCTGATTTAAAAGTAGCATAATGCTTTCAAATAGCAGTGTTGTAATAGCAACCTGTAACATATCTGTGGGCATTATTAATTAAAAGCTTTCAGTTGACCATTGATCGTAAGTTGGCAACGCTGTTTGAATTCGAATATTCAGTTAAGGAACATTGTAGAAATAGAGCTTTCTAGATGGTAATGCAGTGTTATAAATAGTGGCAGAGGTTGCAGTCGTGAGTGAGTTTATCAGACACGCTTTTCGAATAAACATCAACTAGTGCCTTAAGTGTGTTGTGTTTTTCAAGTAAATTCGTGTACATTATAAATTGTGTCTGTATTTCTGAGAATTTATAAACATGTATAAAAAAGATTGAGTGACTATTTAATTCTGTGGTTGTTGTACATTTTAAATAAATAAAGAGTTGTTACAATTTTCAAACTACTAAACGGCTTTTATTTGCAATCAAAAGTATCCGGTTTATTTAAAGGAAATAAACTAACGTTTTGAAAAGGTTAAAACGTAACAATATATTTAGATCAAAAATAAGCCAAAAATCGAGGTTGTAAACGGATAGTTTATTTCAACATACCGACGGACATGGCTATATGACTCCGCTATCTATAACGCCACTTTGTTGGGTGACAAATGAAAAATGTAGAAACGGAATGACAATCTTATATATTACTGACAGTGCTCATACAATAAAACTGTTAATTGGAGGTTTATCGTTAGGAAAAACGATAACCAGATATTGACAAAATGGGGGTAAGAGTTATATTTTTGTATACCCACATCAATAATAAAATAAAATCTTTTATGAACATAAATCTTGTTTAGGATCAATTTTATCACGATATTAATTACACTCTGCTACAAAATGACACTTTTTGTCAGAACTTGAAAAGCGACCTAATGGGGGTTGTAGGCCTACGTGAGGACATATTAAAAACGTTTTCAAAGATTTTGAAACACCTTCAAAATTTTGAGATATTTTGAAAAAACTGTTTAAGGGTAGGTCGTAGTACTTTAGTACCTCTAACTCACAAATTTTTAAACCGATTTCAAAATTTTAAACAATTATGGATAGACAAAGAATTAAGCTTAAATTGCTTATAATAATTTTTCAAATTCAACAATAGTTATTTTAATTTTTTCTATAAAAACCTATTCACAGTGTTTTAAAGACAACTTTATATGGGAAAAAATGAGATACTACTTGTAAAAATCGGTTTATATTTGCAAAAGTTATAACACTTTTTTGAAAAAAGTTCGAAAAAATTTACCATGTAAATTCTAAATTTTACAAATATTTTTTTTTCTACAGTTTTTTGTTTTTTTTTAATGGTGTTAATTAAAAGTTGAATAACTTTTACAATTTTAATCCGATTTGAATAGTTAAAACCATGTTTTATTAAGAACTAAATTTCCTATATATGTTGGTATAAAGTTTTATAAACTTTCATATCAAAATATGCAATGAAAAGCGACTAAAATCAAAAAAGTTGATAAATTTTGTTTTTCTTTTAGATATTCTTAAAAAAAACAATACTTATAACTTACAAATGTATAAAAAACTGCACGTAATCAGTTTTCTTTCCAAACCCGTTAACTAATTTAAAGTCGGACAAAAACTGACTGAGTTACAGATCGATAAGTTGGCGAACATCACTGAAAGTGGTTTTTTCAGAATAACTTCTGAATTTGAGGGTGTTTTTGAAATTTTTTGACAAAATTTGTAATGTACTCAGCAAGCCCTATAACCCACGCTAGGTCGTTTTCCAAGTTTTTTCCATCGTAGCAACGTGTTATTATAAGACAATTATGAATGTTCAAGTTACTTAGAACTAATTTATGCAAAGTTGTATAGCAAGGCCGCATTATCAATATATTTATGACTCCTCAAACAGTATTCCGGCGGGACATTTGTATGGGGGCTAGGTGAAATCATGAATGGATATTGCCCATTTTCCATACCAAACAAACCTTATCAACAGAGAGTATTTGTGGTAAATTTCAGACAGCTATCACCTTTTGTTTGGACAGACAGACGGACGGACGGACATAGCTAAATCGTCATAGAATCTAATGAGAATTATTTCCTAAATATTTTGATTCTGCCCTACTGTATTAGGTTTTCCATATTTTCTTAAACTTTAACCAAGTTTTAAATATCTATAAATTACATTATAATCTGCTGCACCATCCATAATTGTTCTATTTTACATGGCAACACCTTTTTATCAATTCAGATTGTACGAATCCATGCAATTTGGCCTAAAGCCTTTGGAATCCTATTAACTTTATATATTTTTTTTTGATTTCAACCAATTTCTACTTGATGGCCAGTTTTAAACGTATAATTTTCGTTAAAGAGAAAATAAAAACAACAACAACAACTAAAACGAGAGAAAACAAGTAAGAAAGTATGGTCGGTCATGCCCGACCATATAATACCCTACACTAAGTAAAAGGGCAAAACAAATTTTTCTTTTAAAATTTCAATAATTTATATTTTTGAGTGATTTTCGGAAGTGGGGTTATATGGGGGCTATGACCAATTATGGACCGATCACCATGAAATTAGGTCGTGTGATTTATGTCTATATTAAAGTTAACTATGTTGAATTTTGTGTGTTTACCAACATTTTTAAGCGATTTATGCACGTTAAAGTGATTTTCGGAAGCGGGTCTATATGGGAGCTATGACTAATTATGGACCGATCGTAACAAAATTTGGTGACATGAATTTTGTGTATATAAAACTTATTTGGAGCGGAATTTGTGGAGATACATGTATAAATTAAACATTTATGACCGATAAAGTCCAATTTCGGGAGGACATTTGTATGGGGGCTAGGTGAAATAGTGGACCGATTTCAGCCAGTTTCAATAGGCTTGGTCCTTGAGCCGAAAAAATAATATGTACCAAATTTGATCGAAATATATTCAAAATTGCGACCTGTACTCTGCGCACAAGGTTTACATGGACAGCCAGCCAGCCAGCCAGCCAACCAGACGGACGGACGGACGGACGGACGGACGGACATCGCTTAATCGACTCAGAAAGTGATTCTAAGTCGATCGGTATAATTTAAGGTGGGTGTTAGACTAATATTTTTGGGCGTTACAAACATCTGCACAAACGCATAATACCCTCCCCACTATGGTGGTGTAGGGTATAAAAATCGTTAGTCTAAATTTCGTTGTTGCTGTTGTTCATTTTTAAGTTTATGACTTGGCATGCAACTGCCAAAAACAGTTATTAGAAGTTTAAGTTTAATTAAAAATATTTAACCTTTAAGGCTTTTCATTCATTCATTCGTTTCGTTCAGATTTTGCTAATGAAACAAACTAAATTATTACCTCTCGTACAAACTCAAACACATGATGAATTGTAAAATTTTGACAATGAAATTTGCAAAATTTTATTAATTTTTAGTAATGAACAAAAACAATAACAAAAAAAAAAACGAAACAGAAGCATATTAAAAGTTATTACAATCATATTTTAAATTGGATTTTAATAGTGCAATCATTAAATACACAAACAAAAAAACGAAAAATATAGGGTGTCATTAGTTAGAGATGAAAGTTGTGTTTTTGACTGAACCAAAAAAATTTTTTTTGTAATTTATTTCAAAAAAAATAAAAATTTTAATAAATAAATTGAAATCTTTAAAAATTCAATTTTTACATTTTATTTCAGGATTCTTGAAAAGCATGTACTGCAGTCGTTCTTGACTGACACTTGCCTAGGAGAGCGTATGTATGGGTGGTACGTGCATTATTTTTAAGGGTACCATTCTACTATTTGGGAGTTTAAAAAAAGAACTCATTTTTTAAAACAATTTTTACAGTTGGATTATTTTGCTCCATCATGCATAAATCAAACCAATTTCGTGCCAGTATGAGAAAATCAACAAAACGAACAAAAATAAAAAAAGGAATCAACCAAAAATCAACAACAGAAAAAATGTTCAAAAAAAAGTACAATAAAAAAAAAAAGAATTCCTCAACGAAAATGTTACAAATTGACTTGCGATTATTTACTTTACTTTAAAATATTGAAGAACCGTAAACGTATGTCATACATGAATTACAAGGATCGTAGCTGCCATTTTAATTCTTTTTGAGTTTAAAATTTGTAAAAAGGAAATTTGTATTTATGCTAAAATAAGCAATAAACAAAATCGTATTAGGAAAACGAAACGTTTTTAAATTATTTACCGGTTAAATCACATACATTGGGTCAGCCACCAGATACGATTTTAAATATATTATGATAGGATAACCTGCATCCAAGAGCAATTGCTTAAAACGATGTCATGGCCACCTCAAATAACGCAATCTTAATTGCTTATAAAAAATCGTCTACAAAAACTACCAATTATAACACCGAATAGGACGTGACATAGGTTATGTAACACATAGGGAATAAATCAGCTGAAATTCGAAACCGCCAGTATGTCAAGTGATTAGAGAAAACAGTAGCTCGGGTACAGTTAAAAAAACCAAAGGCGACAGTTGTATTTTGCCCCTGCAAGATATAAATTACATAGAGTTCCGGGTTGGCACCAAATATTTTTCACTACTCTACTCTTACTAGTTCGATTCCTCTATATGAGGTTATCATTTCTTACCAACTCTAATACCGATCAGGGATTACAAAATGCGCAGACAATGACTTTGATATACGAGGGCGGGTCTTTTTGCGGAAAAAACAATCAATAAGCTAAGCTTGATTAATACTATGTGAACTCTGCACCATCAATTTCAATGGTTAAAAATGGTTTACTGAATTTCGTTGTGGCCATAAAAGCACGGAAGATGCCGAACGTTCTGGACACCAAGTTGAGGTCTCTAAACCCGAAACAATTAAAAATCAGTACAAAAGTATGGTCGGTCAAGCCCGACCATATAATACCCTACAACAAATAAATGAGCAAAAATATTTTTCTTTTAAAATATCAATAATTTATATTCGTGAGTGATTTTCGGAAGTGCGCCATGAAATTAGGTCGTGTGAATTATGTCTACATTAAAGTTATTTTGTATGTATACCAACATTTTTAAGAGATTTTTTCACGTTAAAGTGATTTTTGGAAGTGGGTCTATATGGGAGCTATGACTAATTACACAGTGCAACAGTGAAATAAACACACGATCATGACTATATAGGTTCGACTCTACTACTAGACGATAGTAAAACCTGACCGATTTTTTTTATGGGCCCCCAAAGTTTCTGAAAATCAGTTGGGCCTATAAAAAAAGTGTCATCAGTTTTTGGTTAACAGCTAATTCAGACTTTGTGATACGGCTTAACTTCTATCTACATTTTATCTGTAGGTATCTCTTTTAGTTCAAGAGATATTTAAGTTTAATTTTTTTTTTAAATTTTGCTCGATCTTTGTTTTGTATTTTATGTATGATGGGCCTACGAAAGGTCGAAATTTGTTTTTTATATACGACGTATATTTGCGATAAAATTCTAAAGAAAATAAAATAAACCTGATAACAATTATTTCGTCCCTATAAAAAGTTACACGCATCCAAAGTTGAAGCATCTTTTAATATATTTCAACTTTGTATGCGTGTGTTTTTTAAGTTTTTTTCCCAAAAAAGTCCCCATATTTTTTCTTTTATAAAAAACTAATTTTCTTCGTGGCTATATACATTTTTTTATGATCTGGAAAGAGAAATTAATGCAAAAACGTATAAAGTAAAATTTGACTAACTTAAGCGGACATTGTACCCCCCAGCCCTATCCAAACTTGGCCAATTTTGAACAAAAATTTAGGTTTGAGTAAAAAATTCTAAAAAAGCAAAGCACCGATCCTCAAAAGCTCATCATATTTGTAGAGCCCTATATATTGTTTATATACATACAAAACGATTTTACTATCATACTGTGAATAACGTCAAAGTGGGCTATTTTCTAAAAAAAAACATCAGTTTTTGGAACACATTTTCCCCGTTTTAGGAATTTCGATGTTTGAAAACAAAGAATGGCAACATTAGTGATGCCATTGACTTAAGAACATTTAGATCTATATTAATTCCAAATTTTATTGTGATGTCTGTAACTGTTCAAATTTTACATTAATTCAAAGTTTTTATTTTTCTTGATGGAAAATCACCATTTTATAATATAGTTAGTTTTTAAGGTAAAATACGTCCGAAAAAACACAAAATTTATGCATTTCACTAAAATGTCAATCTCCAAGTCATAAGGTTTCCACCGATATCAAAAACTTATATAAAAAGCTTATATTTACTCTTCAGAAGCTCCACAAACCATGCCCACTTTCAAAAATTTTGATGTTTTTTCATATCTTGCATCAAGCCGGTCTTGCGTGATCAAGATGGATAAAGTGATGCGCCCGGATCATACCGATAATGATTTGCCCATTCTTCGTTATTCCAGCACAATAGAGAAGTATACACTCGAACATACATTTTTAACAAAAAATTTTTGTTTTAGAGTCAAAAAATAGTAAAAAACTAAAATTTTTAAGCTACAAAGTGATTTTTGACAGCTATTTAGAATGCCTAGATATGTTCGGATTGCATTGATATGTTCACAAGACTTATTCAGATTTACCGTAGCTACAACTTTGTTATTGAAAACCTAGGAGTCCCTGGAAGTTATTCTAAAAAAAAAATTTTTTCTTCCTATATTTTTTCAACAAAAGTGCACGAAAAAGCTATATTTTGGAAACAAATTTTAACAAAATTTATTTGGCGGACTCTTAGCTATATTATTGCCATACAAAGTTAAGACGTATCACAAAGTCTGAATTAGATGTTAACCAAAAACTGATGACACCTTTTTTAGAGGCCCTACTGATTTCCAGAAACTTTGGGGGCCAATAAAAAAAAATCGGTCACCAAAATGGACAAACTGAGTATAGGGTTTTACTACCCTTTAGTAGTAGAGTCGAACCTATACTGTCATGATCTTGTGTTTTTCCAAAAGTCTTCATTTGTTGCATAGTGTTATGGACCGATTGTAACAAAATTTGGCGACATAAATTTTGTATATATAAAACTTATTTGGAACGAAATTTGTGGAGATACATATGGGGCATTTCGTGGCCCATATTGGAAAAAATTTAAAAAATTGTATTTCTTGAGTTATAAAATAATTATTTTGATAAATATCCACCCGCATCCCACTAAGGGATTAAACATATCTTAAAGGAATGGACCTAAGCTTTCTTTTGACTAAAAAAAAATTTTGAAAAAAAATCGAATTTGCAAAAATAAAGTCAAAAATTGTAAGTCTTGAGTTCAAAAATATTGATTTTGATAGATATCCCACTCGCATCACACTAAGCAACCAAAAGGGTCTTCAAGGAAAATATCTAAGCTTTTGTTTGAGCTAAAAAAAAATTAAAAAAGGGTCTATTTTGAAAAAAAGGGGGCCATTTTTAAAAAAAGTCAAAAAAGTTTTTGATTTCGGAAACAAAATATTAATTTTTTTTTATTTTTTTTTTTAAATATTTTTTTTCGAAAGATTGAAGAAACTATTTGGGACACATTTTGCTAAGAACAATAGTTAATAAGTTACATGGATAAGAAAAAACACCTACTTGACCAAAATTTCAAACTTTGACCCTCTAACTTAGAGAGTTCTCGACCGATCTTGTTGAAAAATTGTGTCTGAGTTACTATCCAATAGAACTAACCTTGGTGCAAATTTCATGCCGATATATAAATTAAACATTTATGACCGATGAAAGCCAATTTCGGGAGGACATTTGTATGGGGCTAGGTGGAATAATGGACCGATTTCAGCCAGTTTCAATTTGATCGAAATATCTTCAAAACTGCGACCTGTACTTTGCGCACAAGGTTTACATGGACAGCCAGCCAGCTGGTCAGACGGACGGACATCATTTAACCGACTCAGAAATTGATTCTAAGTCGATCAACCAATACTTTAAGGTAGGTTTTAGACCAATATTTTTGGGCGTTACAAACATCTGCACAAACGCATTACACCCTTCCCACTATGGTGGGATATTATGTTGGCCGATTGGAGATTGAAAGTGCGAGAGATTGTTGAAGCCATAGGCTCAGTGGTTTCAATTTTGAATGATCAGTTTGGTATAAAAGAAAGTTTTCCGCAAGAAGCATGCCGCGTTTGCTCACAACCTAATGCTTTTGTGCAGTCGTGTGACAATTTTGCAGAAGTGCTTGGCGTTGTTCAACCGCAATATGCACGAATTTTGCAGCGTTTCGTAACCGTGGACGAAACGTGAATCCACCACGACACACCAGAGACCAAATAGCGGTCAAAATAGTTCGTTTACGGGTTATTAAATGCCTATTTTGTTGTCCTCGACAAATCTTATTTTTTGGAAGGGATAACAAAAAAAAAATTAAAGTAGAAGATGGCGATAACTCCACAGCTCGTATACGTTAGCACTTCCCAACCTATCATTATTTACAAAGCCCAAATTTTCGTCTCAAATCTACTAATCGACTGGCCATTGGATCGCAGAACTTAGTACAATTAAAATTAAAATTCTGTTTATATGTGGATTGATGCAAGACTGTCCAAGTATATATGTTTAGTCGAATTTTCGAAATCCTGTTCCCGAATTCTTGTCGCAGCTGTATCAATGGCAAAAATCTCTGCCTGTAAAACCGTGCAGGTAACGGGTTATTAAAGAGATAACAAAAATTCCACTTCATCGGAGAAATGCCCGAGCCCGTGCATCTTTCTATTTATGAACCATCAGTGTAGATTGAGATCACGTTGTCCCTTAGGACAGAATTCACTCGTGAATTCACAATTAAGTCGTAGATCAGACTCAGCAGAAATTCAGTTTATATCATCTCTAGACTGATCTA
This sequence comes from Calliphora vicina, assembly GCF_958450345.1. NCBI lineage: Eukaryota > Metazoa > Arthropoda > Insecta > Diptera > Calliphoridae > Calliphora > Calliphora vicina. The sequence continues at coordinate 65,288,217 of NC_088782.1, forward strand.
AGGAATGAAATTCATAGCTCCAGAAACTTCCCTTGAATAAGAAGTACAACGTCGTCTGCATATGCGACTACTTTGATGTATATCATATTGAGTCTGAAAAGGATTTTATTTACGACAACATTCACAGCAGTGAATGCACACCACACTACCTTGTGGTGTGCGTGTTGTTCCCTACAGAAATTATCAGGATATTCCTGACATGGATATCGACCAGTCTTTCCAGTGTTTTCAACAAAAACGATTTACCCAGCGATGGTGGTAAATTCCGCTGTAACCTCTCTCCATTCCATAGTAATGTATCCTGTTGTATCATAATAAGTTGAAATTGTTTTTTTTGGAGTAACGCTGAAACTATACCATCTGGCCCTGAAAATTTATAGGGCTTGAAATATGCCACCGCCCACGAAATCTTCTCCACTCTAACAATGAAGCTAACTAATTCAATTATGTGGATTTGAGAAGGTGCAAGGTTCTCCGAAGCAGAGCCCTCATTTTCATAAGCAGTTTAAAAGTTTCGGTACTACTTTCAGTAAAGTTACCATCCGGTTTCATCAGGAATCCAGAGTATATGCGATGCCTCCGTGGTAGCCTCCAATTCCTTACAGAAATGCTCCCAACATTCCTTCTTTGCACTTCTCGTTTCCCTGTTGATAGTGTTGATGCTTTGACGATAATCGTCCCAGCTTAACTGGTCTATGTCCCTCCTCTCATTATTAAAAAGTTTTCTACATTCCTTCCTCAGCTACATTAGCCTAAGACTCCACCACTGTTGCGGAATTTCCTAGCGAATTTTCCTTAATGAACTGGATAGAAAATTTACAGACTCGTCCAATTCCTGGATCACTTAAATTACTGAATTACTGGTTTTCCTAGAATTTCTGAAGGGGTTTTCCCTATCCAGTGTAAGCTGGTGATCGGAGAATGAATAACGTTGGTCTGTTATCCCTATTGCAAACACTTAGCTGAGCGTACGGGTATTGAAGTGAACCCTAACCATTATCATTTATATCCGAGCTCACCCACAAAGACCCTTATTCTTGATACCCGTAGATTTTTACACGTCTTTCAACAAGAACTCATTCATTTGTGGTCGATTGGCCAGTCGTTATTTAGTCATACTTTCCTTAAGTCTACAAACGCTACTCCCTTTATCCTGCCTTGAATAACCTATTTCCCTAGTACCACCACAATACATTACATAAGTAGAGATAATTACTTGAGTGCTGGCCCAAGAAGAACCAAATTTGGCAATTAACAAAGTAACAGACAGATATTTATCAGCAGTGACTTCAAGTGGTCATGCAGGAAATAATCGAGAGATTTCCATTTCTCGAAATCAAGTTATAACCAAATTTTGTTTCCAATAAATCGATTGTTGCGGTCAGCATATGACACATAGTTCCATCCTGTTAAAACCACATCTCGCCCGGATCAATGGCATCCATATTTCCATATCATTGATAATGGTGCGGTAACGATCTCCATTGACCGTAATGAGAGCTCCGGCTTTATTTTTGAAGAAATAAGGTCCGATGATGCCATCAGTGTGTAAACCGTGCATTTTTCGGGATGATCTCACTCTATATGAGGCAATTTTGTTTATTAACAATCACATTAAGCAATTTTGCGATAAATCATCGTCAGTTTCCAACTGCTCTACAGCCCAATCGGCTAAAAAACGACTCATATGATGGTCTCGTTGCTTTAATTCCATATACCAGCTGGATCTTATACGGATGTAGGCGAAGGTCCATGCTCACAATTTTCCACATACTGGGTTGACAGAGCCCGAATTCCTACGACCGACCACGAATCAATAAATTCGGATCTTCTACCAGAGGGGATATTCTCTTCAGTACTCACATTATTTCGACGTTATGGTGTTATTTATTGGCTTGCTCAGATCGACGATTATGTGCGGCACAAAAATCAAAAAGTCGTATATAGCTGTTCGAATCTATGGCTGATTTCAAAGTAAGTTTCGATAATCATGATGATTTGCCATAGTATACTGATCATAAATGTCAGAAAGTGAGCGCAGTTTGACAGAAAACCCTTTCGTAAGTTCTATCTAGCTTAAAAAATACCCTTTATATGTGTCTATGATAACTAAATATAGGCATCGGCTATGGGATTAAGTCGGAGATGAGAACAGAACAATATTTGAACAATTCGTACGGCATAGTTTAATTTTGGTGATAAAATGAGTGATCGTCTTGACAACGGTGCTATGTATATGTGGCTTATAATTCTATATTTTAACAAATCAATTTTATCTTCATTGGTGATGATGTTATTTTGTTTACTAAATTTGAATTGCCATTTCCACTTCAAATTCACTTATTTGGATGTTGATTTTTTGCTGTTTAAGTCTGGAATAAATAAAAATATTTTTGTTAAAACATCAGATTTTTAACAAACTTTTTGACATTTAATAACATGTTATTGATAATAGATGTCTATTAGCATATTTATTCCATTGCATACATCATTCATAATTAAATTAAACCAATAAAACTATTATTAAGAAGAAAAAATTTGAACATAAACAAATGCATTTATTTAACGTTAATTAAAATACATACAACTAATTTATTTATTTTTTATTTCCATAAAAAAAAATCCATTTGCTTTTTTTATCTGGCTGGTCTATAATCTGTGGTGGACAAATCTAAACATTTTTAAATAATCAATACAAAATGTTATAAACATTGTTTTTGAGATTCTCAATAAGAAATTAAAAGTCATCAGACAAGTGTAATCCAGGAACGAATTGGATCAAAGAAGTTACATTTTTCACGAACATTTGTAATTATTTTCGTTTGTTTTAGTAGAATTTACCAAATCATAGGCCGCTTAAGCAAACAGTTCCCGATGGATTTAAAAGGTTTATTCGTGTATTTATGCAAGAGCAAACCCCACTAACTTTGATTTAAATCATTTGTTTTTTTTTAATTTCATTAAAGGTTTCCCATATCCGCTTATCAACACTATATTAACGACAAAACATGAGTTCATTAATCAATAATTAATAATTTTATAATAAATAATAAAAAACAAACAATGACGGGAGAGAAAAAATCACATCAGCAGCGAAAAACACGACGCATGTTAATGTGGTTAATAATGAGGTAATGAAGCATTAATAAAATTAATAAAATTAATTATGATGTTAAAAATTATATTTTATTGCCTTTATTTATTAATGCAAAAAAAATACAGACTGTAAGGACATTTATACCTACACACAGAGGTAAATGTTGCAGTCAATTATTGTTTATTTACACAGGAAACACAAATACAGACAGATGTATGTATGTATGTAAGTAAGTACAATCACAAAAAAGTTTAACAAATTGTATTGTATTATATTTTATTTCATATTGTATTTCATTCAAATTATTATGTGGTAGCCATTGTAATTACACTTAAACAAATGAGTTGGTGGACTTATTGAACAGCGAATATTCATACATAGCCCCCAAAAAACAAACAAACAGGAATGATACATCATTATATCGGCTATGGACCAGATTAAAAAAAACTTAATTATACTCTTCACCATGAGTGGCTAGGATATATATAAGTTTGACATACCGTTTGTAATATACACATTTATCATTTGCGACCCCATAAAGTATTGCTACGTTTTTACCTTTTAAAAACTATGGTTTATTTCCTTTAAATAAACTTCCTTTTGATTGCAAATAAAAGCAGTTTAAAATTTGTAACAACTCTTTATTTATTTAAATTTATACAACAACAGTTGTTTTTATACACGTTTATAAATTCACAGAAATACTCACACTTTATAATGCAGTTGATGTCTTTACATAACGATGCTTCAAATTAGACTAACTCTTTGGTGTTCTGACGGCAAAATTATATACACTGCATTACCATCTAGAATGCTCTATTTCTCCAATGATCTTCAATCTAGAATATTCGAATTCTAGAGCTTACGATGTTAATCATTAATCATTTATTGTTGCCATACTTACAAACAATGCTCAACTCAAAACATTTATTCAATGTTGTATGTTCCACAGCTATGTTAATAATACACACAGATATGTTAAAGTTTGAGAGCACTGCTGTTTGAGAGGCATTATACAACTTTAAACCAGCCGTTGAAATCGTTATATTTGAATTCAAGTACATTTTTGTAACAGTATACATATATATTCTGGATCTGGATGTCTGTCCGTATTTATGTAGAAATCAACTTTCTGATGCCCCCAAATAACATACATCAATATTGGAATATTCCACTGTAGTCTAACTTAGGTTGGTATTTTAAATCGAAAAATCGGCCCATAAATTGCTGAGATATAAGCGTAATAATATTTATCTTAAAGAATACGTTATTGAAGGGTACATAAGATTCGGCACAGTCGAATAAAGCAATCTTACTTGTTTAATTTTTAAAATCTGAAGGCACAGACCGAGGGATATATGCGATCATACTTTTTTAAAACAACTCGTAATTCATATTCAAAAGTACTGAAGTACTCCCTCGACTCAGTTGATACTTTCATATAATTTTCGGTATTATATGTAACTGGACAAATTTACACATTCCCATAGACTCAGAATGATTTTCTGTTATAAATAAAGTATTTTCTATAGAAAATATTGTTTATACCAGTATTATCCATAGAGAATATTCAGTATAACAGTATTTTCTATATAAAATATTGTTACGAAATTGTACTTGAATTCAAATATAACGATTTTAACGGCTGATTTAAAAGTAGCCTAATGCTTTCAAATAACAGTGCTGTAATAGCAACCTGTAACATATCTGTGGGCATTATTAACATTGAATAAAAGCTTTCAGTTGACCATTGATCGTAAGTTGGCAACGCTGTTTGCTGCGACCGTATATTCGAATTCGAATATTCAGTTAAAGAACATTGTAGAAAGTACACCACAGATGGCGTATGTATTAGAAAGCTGTAGACAGTTAAAGAGCAATCTAGAGTGCAGATGTCAGTGTTATAAATAGTGGCAGAGGTTGCAGTCGTTAGTGAGTTTATCAGAGACGCTTTTCGAATAAACATCAACTGAGTGCTGTGTTTTTTTTCAAGTGAATTCGTGTACATTATAAAGTGTGTCTGTATTTCTGCGAATTTACAAACGTGTATAAAAAAACATTGAGTGACTATTTAATTCTGTTGTTGTACATTTTAAATAAATAAAGAGTTGTTACAATTTTCAAACTACTTAAAGGAAATAAACCAACGTTTTGAAAAGGTTAAAACGTAACAATATTATGCACAACTGTATTTTCTACAGAACATCTTCAGTATAAAAGTTTTTTTAAAGAGAATCATCAGTATGTTTTTATAGAAAATGTTCTGTATATAAAATGTTCTGTATATTATAGAAAATGTTCTGTACAACCGCATTTTCTACAGAAAATCTTCAGTATAACAATTTTTTATAGTGAATCATCAGTATAATAGAGAAAATCTTCAGTATAAGAGTATTTTCTAAAGAAGATATTGCGTATAACAGCATTTTTACAGAAAATCTTCAGTATAACAGCATTTTGTATACAAAATATTGTGTACACGATTATTTTAATATCTTATTTGTAAATAAAGTACAAATAAGATAAAAAATAAGGGGAGTTTGACGATTAGACTACTTATTATTGTACTGGAAAAAGTACTTATTTTTTCCGGAAATAATTTGTTTTGTTAGTAGAATTATTTATAGAATTATGTATTTACAAAAAAAAAATATAAGTCGCAGCCACGATTCGAACCAACAACCATCCGGCCGCTAGTCAACTTTTGTACTCTCCACACCAGTGCTTAGTTACTTTATTCTGCGTCAAATAATGGTTTTCACACAGTAATAGTATTTTCTTTTCAGTTTTTTTCTAAAAATAAACATGCAATCAAAAAACAAGTAAGAGAGCTATATTCGGCTGTGCCGAATCTTATATACCATTCACCAAATTATACTTTAAAATAAAAATTTGAAATATTTTTAGGTAAACAAAATTTAAGTTTGTTATCCAGTTGTTTTTTTTTGAAAATTGTTCTTTAAATTTTTTTTAATTCTTTTTTAAAATTTAAAAAAAAAATTAATTTTTAATTTTTTTAATGAACAAACATTTTTTGGTTGAAAAAAAAATTCGGGTTAAAAAATATTTTTTCCGATTTTGACCCATTGTAGGTCCAACTTACTTATATACGTCGTTGCAAAGGTCTTTAAAATATCTATCATTAGATATCCATAGTGTCTATATTAACGACTTAGTAATCCACATATAGATCAATAATAGATCAAAAATTGAGGTTGTCCTGGTTTTTTCCTTATATTTCAGCCATTTGTGCACCGATTTTCTCGATTTTAAATAGCCACTGAGCTGGAAGAATTTCGGTGATATTAATGTATGATTAGTGTATGTAAGTTATTTGGGGGCTTCTGAAAGTTGCAAAAACAAAAACCTTAAATGCATGATTTTTACTTCTATTTTTCTATAAAGTATCAAATATTTAGTTGATTTTTATTTATTATATTTCCTTTAGCTTTAGTTTGATTTAGAATTTCGTTAGCTGAAACTTTTCGTACTCCATTTGATTTTTCTGAATTAGTATCAATCTTATATTCGTCTAAAATTAAGGGAAGCTGGAATGTAGACAATTGGCAACAATATACATTAAAGGGTTAAATTTACTATGTTAAGAAATCTCATAAGGTAACTGAGTTTTATTTCTAAAACTTCAGATAGGACCTCCAATACTGTTTTTCCAAAATCGTATGTATTATCAATAGATGAACCCGACATTCTCTGAGTAAACGTATAAAATAAATCTACAAATTTTAAATGGCTGATATAATTGACGAAGTTTTGACGAATTTCAATATGTTTGCAAGTTTACATCCAAAAACAGAGAAATGGGGTACCATAAAAACTATGTTGGTCATGTTCATGTCCGAAATGATGCTTGAAGCTATAAAATAAAATATTTTTTTGCACCGAATCATTACTTGCGATGACAAATGTATCCATTACGATGACTAGAATCGTAATAGATCGTATATAAACCCCGGTCAACCAGCCTAATCGACACCAAAGCCAAATATTCATGGCGCTAAGGTTCTCTGTATTTGGTGGGATCAAAAGGGTCCTATCTATTATGAGCTGCTGAAATCTGACCAGACCATCACAGGGAACATGTAGCGAACGCAACTGATTCGTCTAAAGTGAGCGTTGGCCGAAAAACGCCCACAATATGCGGCCAGACATGAAACCGTAATATCTATCATGACAACGCTGGGCCACATGTTACAATACCTGTTAAGCGCTCTGCAGAACGCTCTCTCTGGGATACGATTTACTTTGGAACAGAGTATCTGATATAGGCTTGATTCGTTCTTGGCCTCAAAAGATGAGCAGTTCTTTTGGCTCGGAATCTATATGTGGCCCGAAAGATGGGAAAATGCTATAGCTAACAATGGCCAATACTTTGAATAAATTTATATTCTTCAAATGTTTCAAAATTAAAGCTAAACAAATTTAAAATCCCGCATTTTTAAGTCATACTCCTAATAGACGAAATGTTTTTTAAGGAACCTATAATGCTTTCATAGTATTGTGAAAGTTATCTCAACATGGATAGCTTTAAAATAAAATATTGGTTTCCCTAGGCCATTCCAAATTTAACGTATTTTTATCGAAATTTTGAATTTGGGCTAAGTTTTCTAAAATTCTAAAGTTTCAGACCAACCAAATTACTCCCAGAGCATGATACTGCAATGATTTGTAATGCTACAGTAATATACGTTTAATTCCTTTTCCTGATTCCTGATCAATAACTTGATATGTCAGAAAATTAAAACTTGAACACAACTGTGCTTTGAAATGTCAATATCTAGCATTCTATACATACTTTAAAAAAATACTTAAATATAATTTTATAATTCGTCATTTATTAAATATTTATATGTAAATACCACTGCAATAGATACTTTAATACTCCCTCATAAGAATTTGTTTGCTCTGTGAAATATTGAAATGTTCATCAAGACATTTGCGTGAAAACTGCACAGTATGCTAGAAAATAAATAAAAAATTTATAACATTCTAATTACTTCCTTGCTGCCACCCATCGAGCATGATGAAAGTGATTTGACTTTCGTTGACCAAATTATTTTTAACACTTAAATAAACATCATCTTAAGTTTCTTTTTTGTTTGTTACCAAAATCAAATTCATCCTCAAGTTGGCCCCAGTTTTCTGTTTCAGTCTTTTTGTTTTGCTTGTGTTGCCTTTAAATGAGTTTTTGTTTTGCGTTGGTAATCGTATTTGGCATTGTTGTAATTCTAACATATAGACGTTCATACATACATTCATTCATAAAACAATTGTTTCGTAATAAAGATGAAATTTTTATTAAAAGATGTCTAAAACAGATGTTGTCGTCATCATCATCGTCGTCGTAGTCGCTTCGTTGTCGTCGTATTACGGGACTAAATCATTCCATGACTAAATAAAAGAATGTTACCCACTACATGGTTTCAGCTTGCAATATTTATTCGCTTGAAATACTTTTTTATAATCTTTTATCGCAGTTTTTATATGAAATACACAAACACAGCTACCCAGCCAACCACATACCCAAAGAGAGTAAGAGATTTTCAGACACATTTACGCAAAGTATATTAAATATGTAATATGAATTGGTTGGTTGATGTCTCGTACATCCACATGTACGAGCAGTACAAGTCTTTTGAAAGGACCATAATTTGTAATTTTATTTTCATCTTGAACTAACTGATGCTTATAAAATCAAATACCAAAATCCATCTACACAGGAATAAATGCTCTCTCCCAAGCAGTCGCACATCCAGAACACCCAACACCCACCCACTTAAATTTGTACGCAAACCATTTATAAATGTCCTTTATTTTAGTTTTATACGAGTGCGAATAAAAAAAATCAATAGGAAACAGATATTTTTCCACCGTTTTAGTATCACAACATCAATGTAGAAGTAGTCATCGTTGTCGTCGACGTCATCATCATCATCGTCAGCAGCATCGTAATCATCATCATCAACAACCAACCCAATTCATTCTCATGCCCATTATTTGACAAAGTATGTTGTCACTTACTTAGCACACGTGTCTATGAAATGTTCGTCAGTCACACCGTATGTTATGGCGTACAGAGTTTTAAAGGTCCATATTCTTATATTTAATGAATATGAATGGGAAGATAATATATTTTTGAATATTGAATCGGAATCTTGTTTCTTGACCCTTTTCTTCCGACGTTCGGTCCACTATAATTTCGTATATTTTTACAGTGGGCAAGACTCTCACAATTACTGTTTACATGATATTCGAAAATATCTCCTCTGTTCTGATCCCACCAAATTTTATACATATGGGGCATTTCACGTCAAGTGAACTAACTTTTGAAATCGATGTCTTCCGATAGTGATGAAATTTGCACCAATGTTAGTTCTATTGGATAGTAATTCTGACACCATTTTTCAACAAGATCGGTCAAGAACTCTCTGAGTTATAGGAGGTCAAAATTTTACATTTTGGCCAAACAGGTGTTTTTTTTTATCCATATAACTTATTACCTATTGTTCTTAGCAAAATGTGTCCCAAATAGTTTAGATAGCTATTTATGCAATCTTTCGAAAAAAAAAATTAAAAAAATTTAATAAAATATTTTTGATTTTTTTTTTTTTAAATCAAAAATATTTTTGACTTTTTTTTCAAAATGGGACCTTTTTATTTTTTTTTTTTATTTTTTTTAAGAACGCTTAGGTCTTTTCCTAAGCGACCTATATGGTCGCTTAGTGGGATGCGAGTGGGATATCTATAAAAAAAAATATTTTGTAACTCAAGATTTAAAATTTTTGAATTTTTTTGCAAAATCAAAAACTTTTTTTTAAAAAAAATGGACCCATTTTTTAATTTTTTTTTTGCTCAGAAGAAAGCTTATGTGTTTTCCTTTAACATCCTTTTTGTCGCTTAGTGGGATGCGAGTGGGATATCTATAAAAAAATGTTTTGTAACTCAAGACATACAATTTTTTACTTTTTTTTGAAAAATCAAAAACCTTTTCGACTTTTTTTTTCCAAAATGGACTTTTTTTTATTATTTTTTTTTCTCAAAAGAAAGCTTAGGTCTTTTCCTTTAAAACCTTTTTGGTCGCTTAGTGGGATGCGAGTGGGATATCTATCAAAATAAATGTTTTGTAACTCAAGACAAATGTTTTTAAATTGATTTTTTTCATATTTGTGTGTAAGTGTTTCTAAAACCTTAAAAATAAAAACCACAACAACTGACCGATAATAGCCACTGGAGGGGTGCAATATGAGGCCGACCGCTATTAATTTTCCACCCCCAAAATTTGTCTGAGTTTTGTATCTTGCGGCTTTTTTAGTCAATCCTAGAGGTAGTTTTCAGCGCACGTGATTTTCATTGTTAAAATATCAGGTGCCCCAGAAACTAATTTTTGGAATCAAGTGGAAATATTTTATGGCCCTTCTCCGAAGTACCAGTTTATTTATTATTTTATGACATTTGACTTTAAGAAGTGGGTGGAGAGGTAGAAGTTGACAGGTAGGTTATTTATATGGTGGTTTATTTTTATTATTATTTGTAACATTTGGTTAAACTAGGTACTTTAGTATGTAAGCCCTTCTTGACCCTAATAAAAGATTTTAGACTCATTCATTAAAACGTACTACCTATATGATCTTAAAAAACTATTTATTGTCATTCTGAAGACATACGGAAATCAGTTTTTTAGAAACAGCGTTAAAGTTAAGACGTGTGTTATTTACATAAATACTTACAAAATTCAAAATGTCTACGACTTCTAAAAAGGCTAAGGTTGAAAATGAAATTTATTCGTCTTTTTGTTTTAATCCCTGTAACAAAATGAAGCACAGATCATCAGATATGCGAAATATTTCGGACGGCTTATTAAAAAAATTCCCTACGCTGTCAAAACGATTGAAAATTTGTGGATCATGCAGGAAAGAGCTCGGAAAGTTGAACGAATTACCGAATTTGAATAGTAATGAGCCTTGCGTTGAAGTTATTCCAGATGAAGACAAAAGTAATTCCGAGAATGAAGACAGAACTGTTGATGATGATGGTTATTCTAACTTTTCAAATTCAACGAATGAGTGTCGAAACCAATACCATAAGGATGCAGTAGAAGTTCTTGAACAAATAAAAGAGAAATACAAAACGTCACAGAGTGAAGCTGACAGAATTCAACTTCTCACGCTTGCTCCAAGAACATGGAGTTCTGCAAAAACAATGACTGAGTTTGGAACGTCTCAACGAAAAGCAAGAATTGCTAAACAATTGGTTGCTGAGCATAGGATTCTCACACTCCCAAACAAAAAGAAGGGAAAAACTTTGGAGTGCGATACTAAATCTCTAATAACTCAGTTTTATCAGCGAGATGATATGAGTCGCCTGATGCCAGGGATGAAAGACTGGATGTCTGTACGAATCGATGGCAAGAAAGTTCAAATGCAGAAGAGAATGGTTCTCTGTAACCTGAATGAATTATTCGCAACATTTCAATCTGAATACGAGGATGTCAAAACTGGATTCACAAAATTTACACAACTGAGGCCAAAACATTGCGTTTTGGCAGGAAGCAGCGGAACTCACACAGTATGTGTTTGTATTTACCATGAAAATGTTAAATTGATGTTGAAGGAAATCAACTTAAATTACTTAAAAGATGATTCATCAGAAGATTTACACCATTACCGCGATTGCCTTAAATTGACTATGTGCCCTAATGCTACAACTTCTTGCCACTTAGGTGAATGTTCGAATTGCCCGGAAACCACATCCATCAAAGAAAATTTAATCAACTCTTTTGATCGAGAATGTATTGAGGAGTTAAAATTTGAATCTTGGCTTCAGACTGAAAGATGCACACTGAAAACCATAATTTTAAATGTGGATGATTTTGTGAAAGAACTGTGTAGAGGATTGCTAAATTTGAGAACCCATGACTTTTTAGTCAAAGAGCAGTGGTCATTCTTCAAGGACTTGAAAACACATTTGAAGTCTGGTGAATTCATTATTTCATTTGATTTCGCAGAGAACTATAAATATGTTCTTCAGGATTCCATACAAGCATTCCACTTCAATAACGACCAAGCAACTATATTCACAGTAGTTATTTACTACATGAAAGAAGAAAACCTGGAACACAAAAGTATGGCAATCATATCCGACGATTTAAAACATGACACCGTTGCAGTTTATGAGTACCAGAATATAATACTAAATTATCTAAAATCAAAATTTACAGTAGAAAAGGTATACTACGTTTCGGACGGAGCTCGTCAACATTTTAAAAACAAAAGTAGCTTCGCAAATCTTACAGCTCATGAAAAAGATTTTGGAATGCCAGCTGAGTGGCATTTTCATCCTACTGCTCATGGTAAAGGAGCATGTGATGGTATTGGAGCAAACCTCAAAAGAAATGCAGCGAAGTATAGCCTCCAGTGCTCTCATCAAGATCGCATCTTAGATGCGACTGCTTTATTCCATTGGGCAAAGAATTATTGTAAAGAAACTAAAATAGCTTTTAGTAGCAAAGAGGATCATGAGGAAACATTGAAAACACTAAAGAGCAGATTCGATGCTGCGGTAACAATCGATGGCACTGCTCAATACCATGCTTTCATACCGCTTGTCGATGGAAGACTCAAATTAAAAAAGTTTTCTGCATCTACTCAATGCGATTTATTTCCAAAGCCAAAAAAGAAGCCAGCAGCGAAATCAGTAGCTGAATCTAATAACGCCAAGAAAGGATTGACAAAAAAAAGCAGCTAATAAAGGTGACAAATAAGGAGGATAAAAGTATGGATATTTGAAAATTTAAAAACTTCATAAATTAAGTGTAAAAATAGTTATTATATAAATTGATCTATTGTGATTAAGATTAAATTTTACTAAATTATTCATCTTTTTATTATTATTATTATTATTATATATTAAATTAATTATTATTACAAATAAATAACAAAATTAAATTATTCAACATTTCCATAGAAAAAAAAAGTGATTTTTATTCCTGAGGTTAACATATTATGGGTATTACAGTATCGAGGCTATGAAATTTTAGTTGGGTATGTTACATACCATCGGAAAGGCTAATGTGTCTAGTTTCTCTGCGTAAGTTTAGTTTTTAAGGTTTACACACAAATATGAAAAAAATTAAAATAGTGCAAATTTAAAAACCTTTGTCTTGAGTTACAAAACATTTATTTTGATAGATATCCCACTCGCATCCCACTAAGCGACCAAAAAGGTTTTAAAGGAAAAGACCTAAGCTTTCTTTTGAGAAAAAAAATTAATAAAAAAAAGAGTCCATTTTGGAAAAAAAAAGTCAAAAAGGTTTTTGATTTTTCAAAAAAAAGTAAAAAATTGTATGTCTTGAGTTACAAAAAGGGTGTTAAAGGAAAACACATAAGCTTTCTTCTGAGCAAAAAATAATTAAAAAATGGGTCCATTTTTTAAAAAAAAGTCAACAAAGTTTTTGATTTTGCAAAAAAATTCAAAAATTTTAAATCTTGAGTTACAAAATATTTTTTTGATAGATATCCCACTCGCATCCCACTAAGCGACCATATAGGTCGCTTAGAAAAAGACCTAAGCTTTCTTAAAAAAAATAAAAAGGGTCAAAAATATTTTTGATTTAAAAAAAAAAAATCAAAAATATTTTATTAAATTTTTTTAATTTTTTTTTTCGAAAGATTGCATAAATAGCTATCTAAACTATTTGGGACACATTTTGCTAAGAACAATAGGTAATAAGTTATATGGATAAAAAAAAACACCTGTTTGGCCAAAATGTCTCAGAGAGTTCTTGACCGATCTTGTTGAAAAATGGTGTCCGAATTACTATCCAATAGAACTAATATTGGTGCAAATTTCATCGTGATCGGAAGACATCGATTTCAAAAGTTAGTTCACTTGACGTGAATTGCCCCATATGTATATTTTATGTGCAATGGTAACAAAAAATGTAACTTATCGCAAGCTCTACTTTAACTGTTACAATTCTACAGATATTCAATACAACTGTTCCGATCTCGCCCACTTTGAGCTAAGCTTCGTACAGTGGTAAGAAATGGATTCACACAAAGTTTGAATTCTTTACAATTGTTGTTATCCAGATATTCGAAATTAACTACTTCTTTGAATGGAAGTTTTCAAGACCAACCATTTTTAATCCCAACCATTATCAGCCAAACTATAGACGGCATATCTTTTGAATTCGGTTTTTGTTTTTAATAACTTAAATGTTATTTTGAAGGGAAAATATCTGTCATTTATTCTCACTTAGTTATTGAACATTATAGTGTAAACAACTACTTTTTTTGCCTCGAAAATGTCGAATTTTGTACCAACAGAGCATCATATACTGGAAGTTTTGCTTTACTTCTTTAATTTGAAAAAAAAGTACCGCTGCAGCATAGCGAAGCTTATGATGAATGTGTTCCATCGGTTTCAACCTGTGAGAGATGTTTTGAGCGGCTCAAAAGTCATGATTTTGACAAAGATCGCCCAATCCAGCCTAAAAAGTTTAAAGACCAAGAATTGGAGGCATTATTCCATGAAAATTGTTGCAAAACTCAACAAGAGCATGTAAAATCGTTAGACGCTACTCAAGCAGCAACGTTGGGAGCAGCAACAAAAAACGTTGGGAGCAGCAGAATTCATCCAAAACCAAGGAAATTGGGTACCATACGAATTGAAGCCTGTTTTTGAGTTGACCCCCTCAAATGGGGTCACCTCGGGTCTCAATTTTTAAAAAAAAATCGCCAAAATTCCATTTATGATCCGAATGAGCTGAAATTTTAAATATAAATAGTCATTGGGAAGATCTACAAAAAATACGCTTACATGTGTAGGTTATCTTTATTAGTTGAAGAGATATTCAGGTTTATTAATTATTTTTTTAAATTTTGCTCGATCTTTTTATGGTTTTTTTGATATGGCGGGCCTTAATTTTAAAATATCAGCTATATTGGCGATAAAATTCTAAATAAAATAAAGAAAAAATTGCTAACAGTAATCTCGTCCCTATAAAAAGATATACGCATCCAAATTTGGAACATGTAAAAAGGGCCGTGTTTTTTTAAGTTTTTTCCCAAAAAAAGCCCATATATTTTTTTCTTTTGTAGAAAAACAATTTTCTTCAGGTCTATATAAAATGTTTAAATAATCCGACAAAATAACTTAAATTTGGCTCACTTAAGCCAAGGAATTTCGGTATTTAAAAATAAAAAATGTCAAAAATTATAATGTCGTTGATTTCAGCTCATTCGGATCATAAATAGAATTTTGGTGATCTTTTTAAAAAAAACTTGAGACCCGAGGTGACCACATTTGAGGTTTCACGCACTGGCCCCTATTAGCGCTAGGAAGCTGAACAAACGCTTAACTCAAAACTCTAATTGTTCCCGAGATACCGAATTATATCCAAAAAAAATCTTTTCTAAACCACTGTGCAACGCTCGGTCACAATTTTAAATACCTGTTAAAAAGTATGTAGAATGAAGTGGTTGGGAAGTTTTCTCTCACCTGCTTTATATTCCAGACCGTTCCCGTGCGACTAATTTATTCCGATCGATGCAGAATGCATGATTCGTCTAGCACTCAAAAGTTGTGCATTTCTTTTGGCTCGCAATCCATATATTGCCAGAAAGATGGCAAAAGGTCATAGCTAACTATGGCCAATACTTTAAATAAATTTATATTATATTGTGCAAATGTTTCAATATAAAAGCAAAAAATTTTCAGAAAAGCTGCGCACAATTGTTCACCAATTACAGTTCAACAGATATTCCATAATAACTATATACTTTGAATAGGAGGTGCCACACCAACTTTAAATTTCGAAATAAAATAGACTTCTTCGTTGCAGATATATAAGAACATACAGTAAACATTTCATGAGGATCGGTCCAGTGGTTTAGCCTCATATAAGTAACAAAAAAACAAATAAAAGGACATACATACATTAATTTTTATACACTCGTATACTTCAAATCTTTTGCAATTTTATTGAAAGTCCATATAGGATTATTTCGAAAAGTTTGTTTTTAAATGAATAATTTAGAAAATATAATATCTGACATACATACTTTTAAAAGCTTATGTGATTAAAAAAAATATGTATAATATGTTGGACCAAGGATTGGTTTTGGCTGGAATAGTGTGTATACGTTTTTTTTTTTTACTCAAGCTGTTGATAATGTTTGTAATTTAAGATATCGCAAAGAAAATTTCTGGGTACGTATTTCTAAATAGTACACAAATACAAATTTACATATTTTGTGGAAAAAGAATCCCAGAATTCCCAAAAAAAAAATGTTTAAAAAATTCCAAAAATGGGACTTTTGTCCCGAGGAGGTAAAAGGCTAATTGGCATATTAAACACATGCAAAATAAATACAACTATTTTAGAACAAATATGCTAAAGCCGAAATTTCGACTTAAAGTTGGTTAAATCTGGAAGGACACCTTTTCCGTAACAATATGTTGAAGAAAATATTAAATGCCTTATTCATAATACATTTTTAAATTTATCAAAGATTTATAAAACAAAAAAATTCATGATCTACCCAAGACTAATGGCAGGTTGGACATGTTCGAAAGTTAAGCCAATAAAATAATAAAAGATAATGAAATTATTCTTTTCAACTTCTGACTATAACGTGTATTTAACTCATATTGAAAATATATGCATATGAAATGAATACTCACTCTTCGAATTCAAAATCAAATAAAATAGTACATAAAAAATTCCTACAAAAACATATTTTTCGGCTAAAAGATATTACAACTGTAAACGTTTATTAAAAAAATAAAAAAGAATATTTTACAGTTGTCTGATTATTATGATTATCACACACATGCAATTATAGATATTTGATAGTGTGAGGGTATCATACACATAAATATACAACTACATACATATTATAGCGGAAAAAATATGCAGTAAAGAGGCCTTCCTAAAGACATTAAAGTCGCATTCAATAGTTTCAATTTTACGCAACGTGTGAGCCAAGGCCTTGCGTACTCGCTCCTATTACACCGCTGATAGAATGCCTACTTAAGACGACATATTAGTAGGTCTTCCGTTGAAGGCCTGTAAGATAGGAATAATTTCAAACCCAATCATGTTTCAATTTATGTTAAACCAAAGCCCTTCTAGAAACTAGAACATATTCTGAGAGAAGGAAGAGTGAATTGATTATCGGATCTTATACAATGTGTAAACAGGTCTTTTAGAAGGCCTACAATGTAAAGTCCTAGCAATTTTTCCCGCTGGAAGCAACTGATTTTTGTATCTGCAATAAATATTATTGTATAAAAGTCAATGTGTGGTAACATGTTTGAATTAATATTTTATGATTGGAAAATATTGTTACATTTACCTTTTGATACATTAAAATGTTAAATATTGCATTGGGGATGTGTTCATTTATTTCAAAAAGCGATATTCTGAGAAGATATTTATTTCCTATCAAATTGTTTCATACATAAGTATTTACTACAGTACTTGTAAATACACGTATCAGAATGATTAACTGTCAACTGCACGATAAATTTATTGAAAATTTTATACGGCAGATTTATTCTTATTTAGTATGAGAAGTAAATCAATAATATTAAAGAATTGTTAAGTATTTATTTCTGATTTATTGTAGTGAAAATTATATCAAATATGTTTAAAATATACAAGTACAAGTGTATGTGATGGAAATCGTTTTCGAAAAAAAAACGAAAGATGATGTGATGTATTTATTAAATAAGTTTGTTCCATTGTTTAAAATTATATTTTGATACATTTATATCACATTTTTTAGCACAATTGTTTTAAATTATTTGTTATTTGTCATCTGGGCTTTATTTTTCTGGAATGGTATAATCGATAAATTGAAAAATTATTCTTGAAATCTATCGAAATTTATTACACCATGTAATGAGTTAAAATGTTACATTCTGGTAGATCTCTAGTTTCGCCAAAACATTTTAACTCCTCATTTTAACATGGGGACAAGTACTTACCACAACTGCTTACCATCATTACTTTAGTGTCACTTAAACAAGTTACATATAATCTTTTAATAAATAACACAATATTGACCATCGCGTGGTTACATCCAATTGGTAATTTTGTCTTTATCGATGTTATAATATTAATATCAGTGGTCGGCACACTGAGTAAATGAGATATTTGTCTATGAATTGCGGAGCCCCCAAGGGATTTTAAATTACAAATGCTGACAATTCTAGTAAAATCGGATAACGTTAAGAGGTTTCACTTTTTTAAAGTTTCGAGTTTTGGGTCTATTTTAACCCAAAATAATTTCCAAAAAATTTTAAACAAGTATGAGTGATATATTCGGCCTTGCCGAATATATAATTTATTTTGAAACATTTGTATAATATAAATTTATTCAAAGTATTGGCCAGTGTTAGCTATGACTTTTTCCATCTTTCTGGCAACATATGGATTCCGTGCAATGAGCTGTTTTCCCTTTTTTACATAAAAACTTTTCGGTTTCGGAGGGAAAAATTCCTATTTCGCCCCACGTGGATCCGCGCCTGCCTGTGATGGTTTGGTCAGATTTGGTCAGCAGCTCCTAATAGATGTGACCCATTTCCTCCCACCAAATACAGAGGATTACCTTAGCACCATGGATATTTGGTTCGTCAGGCTGCACATACGATCTCTTACGCTTCAGGATATCGTAATGGATCCATTTTTCAGCGCAAGTAATGATTCGGTGCAAAAACCAGTATTAGAGACACATAATCGTCTTTGTCTTCCGTGTCAAAATCACCACTTCACCACCATAAACATTTTATTAATCACCATAAATCTCTGAAATCTTTGATTAGATTGACATTCTTCTTTCTAGTCTTTGCATTAAGTCTGCTGTGTCCCTACTTCTTAATCGAGTGTGGCCACGGTTATCTAATATTTCGCGGGCTAGTGGGATTGAATTTTAAGTTTTTTTAAATATTTTTCTACATTTTTCGTGATCTAAGTTTTTACAAGGGGCACGTTTAGATCTTTGTGTATATTCGCGTTTTTTATATACCAGGGGGCAACTGTGATCATTCTTACAAACTTGTTTTGGCGTCTTTGGATCTTTTCTACATTTGACGCTGAGGCCATTCCCCATAGCTGTATGCCATAACACCATATCGGTTTTATGATCATGTTATTATATAGAAGTTTACAATCTAAACTAAGCGTAGAGTTTCTGCCAATAAGCCAATTAATTTCAATTGATTTAAATTTAATTTGGGTCAACTCTGCATCTATATGACTTTTCCAGGTAAGGCGACGATCGAGATGTATTCCGAGGTATTTCACTTCCGATTGTTGAATTATTGTTTGGTTATTATTAAGTACAATCGTCATTGTATCAAGTATAAAAAGGGTCCCAGGATACTGCCTCGGGGGACGCCAGCATCAATGGGTTGCGGAGTGCTTAAAATGTCATCTTCTTTAACCTTAAATGTTCGACCAGTTAAACAGCTTTCCAATAGCTTATGTGTGTGTGCGGGTAAATTTTGACTCAATTTGTATATTAAACCATCATGCCATACTTTATCGAATGCTTGAGAAATATCGATGAAGAGAGCGGAACAATATTTCTTTTCCTCAAACGCTTTTCTTACAATATTTATAAGTCTATGAGTTTGTTCTATAGTACTGTGATTTCTTCTAAATCCAAATTGATGATTCGGAATACAATTGTTTTCAATTAACATAGGGTACAACTTGTTCATGAGTATCTTCTCAAATAGCTTTGATATATTAGACAATAGGCTGGTGGGTCTGTATGAAATGATTCAAGTTGAATCATTGTATGATCTCTTCCCGGCTTAGGTATCAGGTAACCAGTGAAACCTAATATTCTAGGCGTAATATAGCGTTAAAAATAAAAAGGATTATTTGTATTGCTATCCGGGGTAGCTGCATAAGCATCTTGTTACTACTTTTGTCAATACCACGTGCATTCTTAGAGTTTACATCAACAATAGTCTTTTCGATCTTTGGGATACGACAGGTGGCAACTCAATAGTTTCATTTGATGTGTTCGGGGTAAATACTTGCTTCAAATTATTAACAAACAGGTTCCCCTTTTCAGTATCATTTCTTGCCCAACCACCACTTAAATTTCTCATGGGGGGCTTACATATGACAGGTCTTTTAAAACTTTTTGTAGCTCGCCATAGTGCGGGGTTGCGTACAGATTTTCTAGATATTTATTCAGAGATTCCATTTTTCGAATTTGCAAAAACTTTTTATGTTTTTTGAGTAATCTTTTAGCTTCGATTTGAGTTGGGGGGATTTGTGCAATTCACACTCTCTTCGAACTTTTCTTTTTTTCATTTAAGAGCCGTTCGACATCTGCAGAATCAATTCTATTATATCTGATTTGTCGGGGGGTTTGGACAGAATGTTGAGCAGCATGTTTGAGATACAATTCCTCTGAGATTCCTCGGAGGCTCAATAAAGTAGCAATAGTGGGTGAGTGATCCGAAGATAGTGGAACTAGCGAGGGTTCAACTTGAATCATTTCTCTAGCGATTTTTTTGTCACGCTGAAATCAATAACATCCGGTATTTTTCGTGGATCCGTAGGCCCATTTTAGACATTGTATCAAACAAAACACGACGTTTAGGGATAATCATTCGCGCTCCCCAGAATGTGTGCTTAGTATTATAATGAAACAGGGCCCTAGTGATTTAAAAAATGTATTATATTCACTTTCTGTAGCTCACATTTTTCATCTCAAAATCTGCAATTCTTATGAGAAGCAGACGTGTTTTTTATTCGCTCCGCGATTTAAGTGGTTTCAGTGAAAATTTAAATAAAAAGGAAAAATTTAGCGATTGGACGCAAAAAAAAAAAAATATATTTCTCTAAGTGTTTAATATAAACAAACAAAAAAAATATACAATATAACAAAAAAAATAGAAATTTGTTTAAAAGTGCTTTGTTTATTTTCTTTTTTCAAATTTCGTTAAATTACTGTGAGCATATGAACTCTCATAATGAGAGTAGACTCAGTTTAAACGGTAGAAATGCCTACATATTTTTGAACGGGGAGGGTGAAAATAGAAGTGCTAACAAAAATATAAGAGATCCAGACTTTAACAAAAATTATTTAACCGCCAAACCGATTGAGAGAGCGCGCTCTTGTTCCCCCGTGATACAAATACATGAGAACAATATTGCACACACATCATCACCTAGTAATGCTTGTTTAGAACAAAGCATAAAAGAAAATAAAAAGTGTTCTGGTACAACAACAAATACTGCAGTAGATATAACAGAGTCGACAATGATAAATACACAAGCTTATGATAATCCACTAACAACACCTAGTGAGAGTTTTAATGTATTTAACACTGAAAATACCGTGATGGAAGATAATGGAACATCAAGTGGTGCTATACCTAAGGTTGGAAATAAGATAAGTAAAACTAAATCTCCAGTTCAAACAGGTATGCTTAGATATATAAGAATTAATAAGCGAAATTTAAGTCCCCAGAAAAGTCTGCCTTCTGAGAAGAAGCAAAAAATTACTGATAACCCCTTGAAAAGTAACCGTTTTGCTCTCTTGAGTGAGGAAGATTCTAATCGTCAAAAAAATGATGATAAATCCATCCGTAAACCGTTAAAACCACCACCAATATTCCTTCGTGAAACTAGCTCTAATAGCTTAGTGAAATCATTTATTGAACTCATTGGAAAAAATAATTTTCATATTGTTCCAATAAGAAAAGGAGGTGTGCAAGAGACAAAAATAGTTGTATACACTGAGGATTGTTATAGAAAAATTTCTCAACACCTAAATGACAGTAAGAAAAACTTTTATACATATCAACTTAAGAGTTGCAAGGGCATGATAGTGGTCATAAAAGGTATAGAGTCCAGTGTAGATACAAACGAAATCAAGGAGGCCCTGGAAGAATTGGGCTATCAGACAAAGAATGTAGTCCATATCTTTAATAGAGACAAGGTTCCTCAGCCAATGTTTAGGGTTGAGTTAGAGCCTGATGATAGGAAATTAAAAAATAATGAAACTCACCCTATATACACTCTAAGATATTTGTTGAATCGTAGAGTAAATATAGAGGAACCTCTTAAGCGTAATCGTCCAGTTCAGTGTAGTAATTGTCAGGAATTTGGACATACACGTAATTATTGTACCCTACGCACAGTATGTGTTGCATGCGGAGGCCTGCACTCTTCGTCACAATGTGATATAGTTGAGAATGGTCTCAGTAGGAAATGTGGTAACTGCGGTGGAGATCATTCCGCTAATTATCGCGGATGCCCGGTCTACAAGGAGTTACTAAAAAGATTAAGAGAGAGGCAAAAGCTGTTGAGAGGTGAAATAGTTGAATCAACACCTACAAATTCGGTATCTACATCTAGACCACTAAGCTCTGGAGTAGATTTTTCAAATGATAAAATAAATGCGGCTCATCCAGTATCACAGGAAAATGGCCAGGGAGCTACAATTAATGCTGGAGCCAGCTCATACGCCAGTATTTTAAAAACGGGTTATCAAAAGCCAAAAGTCCCCCAAAATATGGGAGGGTTGGAAAACCTTATGCAAACACTTACTGAGAATATTTCCTCTCTTAATCAAAATATGACTAACTTCATGTCATCCATGCAAAACACAATACAAGAGCTTCTGAGAGCACAGAACCAAATGATTCAAATTCTATTAACAAGAAAATTAATTTTTTGAAGATATGTTTCTGGAATGCAAATGGTTTAAACCAGCACAAATCGGAAATTTCCCATTTTATGTTAAATAAAAGCATCGATGTGATGTTAATTTCGGAGACACATCTTACAAATAGATATAACTTTAATATATCAGGATACTCATTTTATTACACAAACCATCCGGATGGTAAGGCACATGGCGGTACCGGTATCATAATTAGAAACCGATTGAGACACTATGCCCTAGAAGCGTTTTCAAAGGATTATATGCAAGCAACATCTATTCGCCTTGAATACCCAGCTGGAGACCTGACTCTGAGCTCTATATATTGCCCACCACGTTTTTCGATGACCAAGGAAAAATTTGAAGAATTCTTTATAACACTAGGAGATCGGTTTCTGGCATGTGGAGACTACAATGCCAAACATACATATTGGGGTTCGCGATTGGTAAATCCCAGAGGTAGACAGTTATATAAAGCTCTAGTTGATCGCAAAAATTGCTTAGATTTTGTGTCTCCTGGACACCCAACTTATTGGCCAACTGATCCTAGGAAAATTCCTGATCTAATAGACTTCGCCATATGCAGAAATATTATTCGGAATGCAATATCCACAGAAATATCCTATGATCTATCTTCTGACCACTCTCCTGTAATTATTAATTATTGTGAGAGACCCAACACCCCAAGATTTCCTAAGGACTCTTTGTATTTTAAGACAAATTGGCTAAAATATAGGAAATATATCAGCAGTCATATCCACACAAATCCTAATTTACAGTGTGAGGAAGACATAGATAGGACCGTTAATGACTTCACGTCACTGATTGTTTCGGCTCTGGAACACTCTAGGTGCCAGATCCCTCCAAAAACTAATACGCCTATTTCAAGTTCGGATATTGAAAGACTTCTTCTCGAAAAGAGAAGACTCAGAAGAGAATGGCAACATAATAGATCACCTGCTGCAAAGCAGAGGCTGTCCGCAGCAGTACGAAAACTGAAAAGAGCCCTTCATTTGGAGGAGGATCGCATAAACGAAAAATATATTAAAAGTTTGACGAGTACAAAATACACAAATTTCTCTCTTTGGAAGGCAACGAGGAACATTAAGCCACCGGTAGAGGCACAAAGCGCTTTAAGAAAAGCTGACGGAACCTGGGCACGAAGTGCTATAGAAAAAGCCTCAGTATTTGCTGAACATTTAAGTGAAGTATTTCAGCCCAACTCCACTGCAAATGAGTTTGAACTAGAAGAACTGCCAGCTTCAACAATGGCTAATGCAGCCCAATTCGATATTAGTCCTGAGGATGTTAATAGAGTAATTAAAAATAAATTAGACTTGAAAAAATCACCGGGATATGATTTAATAACGCCATCAATGATTAAGAACCTACCAAATGTGGCAATAATTGTGCTATCTATATTGTTTAATGCGATCTTGAAACTAGGAATTTATCCAAAAAATTGGAAAATTTCTCAAATAATAATGATACCTAAACCGGGTAAAGATTTAACCCTGCCATCTTCTTATAGACCTATTAGCCTACTCCCTTGTTTGTCGAAGTTATTCGAAAAAATATTCCAGGAAAAGATAATACCTTTTTTGAATGATGGAAACATTATCCCAGTACACCAATTTGGTTTCCGTGAACATCATGGCACCATTGAACAGGTCAATCGTTTAACTGGAGAGATTCGAAAATCTTTTGAATTAAAGAAATATTGTTCTGCCATCTTTTTAGACGTTGCTCAGGCTTTTGACAAGGTATGGCATAAGGGTCTAATACATAAAATCAAATGTTTACTACCACTATGTACTCATAAATTGCTGGAGTCTTATTTATCGAATAGACTTTTCAGAGTTAAGTACAATGATTATGTGACGAGAGAATGCAAGATTGGAGCTGGCGTTCCACAGGGAAGTGTACTAGGACCTACGCTATATTTGATTTACACCTCCGACCTCCCTACGTGCGATAAACTAACAATTTCAACATTTGCTGATGATACCGCCATTATTAGCTCAGACGAAAACCCACTCATGGCATCTAGTCAACTACAGAATTACCTCGTACGTGTGGAGTCATGGTTGAAAAACTGGCGAATAAAGGTAAATGAGCTGAAAAGTAAACATGTTACGTTCGCTCTAAGGAGAGGAAATTGCCCACCTGTCACACTCAACAACGTTAATATACCGCAGTCTGATTATGTCACCTACCTTGGTATTCATCTAGATAGACGGCTTACTTGGCGCCGACACATAGAAACCAAGAGACTTCACATGAAGTTAAAAGCCTCTAGCTTTCATTGGTTAATCAGTGACCAATCAAAATTAAGCCTTGAATATAAAGTCATCCTGTATAAGACCGTTTTAAAACCAATTTGGACATATGGAATTCAATTATGGGGAATGGCTAGCAACACCAGTATTGATCTTATACAGAGGGCCCAATCTAAAATTCTTAGGACCATGACGGGAGCACCATGGTACATAAGAAATGAAAACATCCACAGAGACTTAGAAGTGACATTGGTAAAGGAAGAGTTCGAGAAAGTCCGTGAGAAATATATTGTGAAGCTGCGAAACCATCCCAATTCCCTTGCAAGACAACTTGTGCAGACCCAAACCCGATCCAGGCTCCGTAGAGCAGATCTACCACCCCGCTAAGATGAGTGACAGTTTACCATAATGGCTCTCTTGCTGAAGAGCAAATAGTTTTAATTTTAGTTATAAGATTTAAATACTTATTGTAAGGTCAAAATAGACAGATTCAATAAATCAATAAAACGTTAAAAAAAAAAAAAAAAAAAAAAACATATAAAGCCCACTTCAGAATATCGTTTTAACGATGACAGATTTGTTAAAACTGTTGGTATCCAACTGAAATAAAACACGACGTTTAGGGATAATCATTCGCGCTCCCCAGAATGTGTGCTTAGTATTATAAGGAAACAGGGCCCTAGTGATTTAAAAAATTTATTATATTGACTTTCTGTAGCTCACATATAAAGCCCACTTCAGAATATCATTTTAACGATTACAGATTTGTTAAAACTGTTGGTATCCAACTGAAATTCAACACAAACAAGCTTAATCTACACAGAAGGCAGACCATACCATATAATTTTAATAATTCCTTTAAAAGAAATTAACTAAATGTCTGATATACATAAATCATTTAGCCAACAATTATCATTGTCTATAATTTATAACAAACGCCACCAAAAAAGAAAAATAAAATAGCAATAATTGTATCATTAAGATTTATGCATGCATGATGAACATGCTGATAAAAATCCTCATTCGCAAACAAAGTGGGTGGGATGGAATTTTATTCATTAATTCATTCATCTCATTCATTCATTCATTATCACATATTTATACGGTTATATGAGAATGTTTTATTTACTCACAAAGTAATTATCATTATCATACATAAATATTCTGCTCATTTTCATATTTTTTGTTCTTGTTTTCATTATTTCTCATTGCTATTATTTTATTTTTGTGTATTTTAGCTCCTTAACAAAAACAAGGAAGAGAAATAACACAGACATGAGTAGAACAGGATATGAAAAGGATTACAGCAAGTGATTGTGTGTGTGTGGGTGGGGGATTTTGTATTTGTTTTGAGAACCCGCATTGTTAATAGATAATGTGTACTCAACATTTGTATAAAAATAGAATAAAATGGATAAAATACTCGTATAAAAGTATATCAAAGACAACAACTAAAATAAAGTCAACAAAAAGCCACAAATGGCAGAGTCAAAATGTTGTTTTCTTATTTTCACACAATAACACACATACAACATACATACAATACAATACAATACACTCCGACACAACTCATAAAGTTGTTATGATATATATTCACCAAACTTTCATATAATTATGAGGTCAGTCTGATAATTATTTAAAAAAAAAAATACGCTTACTTCAAAATTATCAAGTATCCATACAATTCTGCGAGTACTTAATGCAACATAACTTTGTTACTATCAAGGAGCCACTTGATTAAAATGTATATTCATGATAGATCGCACAGAAATTGACCGAGTGTGTCAATACATGTCACAACGATCAATACCCAGCAGTTCTAGGAGACAGTACCGAACTAGTGATTTTACCCATCATTTAGGGTGGGAGCTAGTTACTTCAATAGCCACGTGACTAGTCATTTTAACACGGGCATGTCCTAGGCAGGGGGTCAATTGTCTCTTTTTGATTACAATGGGACTGTCTAATAGCTGGTCCAAAGTAAACAACGCATTGGATTCACAAACTGGTAACTGGTTACTTGATCAGCTACTTGACTAGTTATTTTAACATGTGCATGTCCTAAGCAGGGGGTCAATTGACCATTTCGATTACAATGTGACTATCGGATAGCTGATCGAAGGTAGTCAACGCTTCTGGTGGGTAAAATAAACTGCAGTACAAAAAAAAGTTTGAAGTGACTTCACCATAGGTTACTAAGAGACACTAAAGTGACTATTGACTTCATGCTATGTTACATGCGATATCAGTATACTTAAGCAAAAATAAAAATAAACTATATGAGAATTATATTAACACAATTTGTAAAAAACCAGTTTGTACGAATTACTCACAAAACGTTTAAAGTGACTACACTCTCGATTACTTAGAGACACTTAAGTGGCAATTGTCTTCACGCTAGATTACTTGGGACGTATAAATTAACCAATTGTTTTCTCTCTGCACTACAAAGTGCACACACGTGTCAAATGACCAAAATATATAAATTGGAGTCAGCCAAGTGATAAGACATTTGTGGCAATTACTGTCTTTAATGGATACATTGACTACTTGCTTAACTGCTGGGTAGTTTAAAAATTGTAACACTTAATTTACACAACAATTTAAATAGTCAGTCTCTTTTAATACACACACTTTATAAGAATACACTGACTCACTCACAACTCGCTGTTACTATACACAGCGCCTTCTTCTAGAAGTCTCTTGAATAATCTAACGGAAAAAATCGAATGTTCTATTTTCACAATGGTCACCTTTTAAAACTGCTTCACAGTTAATGTTGTCATATTTATAAACAATATTAATAACAACAATGTTGATAGTTGATAAGTAGAAATTTCTACTGATGAAAATGTTTATAAACATGATGTATGTTGCAAGCTGCCGTTACAGACCATTAAATTCAAATTGAAAATACATTTTCGTAACAATATAGAATTTTTGCATTAAATTTAAACGTCAAACTTTTTGGGACGCTCACTTTTGCTATTTCTAACTAATATTTGTTACACAAAAAAAATTTCACATTTTTCATATAAAAATAAAATTTATCTTGAATTTATATTTATAAAATTAGACAGAGTCGATTGTCAAAAAAATGTTTGTACCTCTCAGAAATAAAACCTTGTAATTTTTTAAAAGTATGTGTGATATATGGCTTCACATACGATCTTTTACGCTTAGGGTTATCGCAATGGATCCATTTCTCATCGCAAGTAATGATTCGATGCAAAAACGATTTTCTTTTACAGAGTTCAAACATCATTTCGGACATGAAAAATCGTCGTTCAAGGTCTCTTGGTTTCAATTCGTATGGTAACCAATTTCCATGCTTTTGGATGAATCGTGCTGCGTTTTGAAATTTATGCTTGAAGAGCTTCCAATGATTTTGCAAGATCTTGTTGAGTATGACAACAATCTTCATGGAGTAATACCTCTTGGTCTTCAAACTTGTTTGGCTGGCCTGGGCAATCAAACCATCTCTCGCACGTTTAAACTGATGGAACACATTCACAGCACTTTTTTTTCAAATTAAAGTAGTTAAGCAAAATTTCCCGCATATGACGCGTTGTATTTTTTTAAGTCATACTACCTAATATTACAGATAACACAGGTCAGCAGAAATAATAGGCTTCACTAACCACTATATAGATTTGATGCAGCATGGTTGCCAAAATGGTAAACTTTTGGAATTCTATGGATACATTTTTTTTATACCCTTCACCACCATAAGTGGTGAATGAGGGTATATATAAGTTTTTCATTACGTGTGTAACATTGAGAAATATTCATATGAGACCCAACAAAGTATATATATTATTGATCCTTATGAAATTCTAAGTCGATTGAGCCATGTCCGTCTGTCTCTGTAAAACACGCTCACGTCCAAAATAGACAAACAAAATTGGTAGACTTACAAAAAAGTGTTTATTGTTCTCCTAAGCAGTTTGGTATTGAAAATCAGCAAAATCGGTTCAGTGGAACCAGAGTTATGAACCAAAATGTGAGACAACCTAAAAAAAAACTTGATAATTTTAAAATAGTTTTTGTTATTTGTGCAAATATATTGCAGATAATACCATTAATTTTACACACGTTATTTTCATGTTAAAAGGACTAACTTTTTTAAAAATTGTAAGAATCGGTCCATGATTTCACTTAGCCCCCATTCAAATTTCTACCCGAAATATGGTTCTATGGTCTGTATATGCTTACTAAATTGCAGTATCCACACAAAATTCAGGAAAAATAAGTTTCTTATAAATATCGTTATTAACTTGAAATTCGTCATAAATAGTCCCCATATATACCAAAATCGCTATACCTAATTCTATGAAAATCGGCCCATAATTGGTTATAGCTCCCATATAAGGACCACTTCCGAAAAACACATTAACCTACATAAATATCTAAAAAATATCAAAACAAAATTTTACACAGATCAGTAATTTATATTTAGAAATCATACTACAGGGTTTTGTGAATATCGGTCCATATTTGACCATAGCTCCCATATAAGGTCCACTTTCGAAAATCAGTTAAGTACTCATAAATATCTTACAAATACCTTTATCATGCTAAAATTCGACACAAATAATACTCATATACACAGAAATCACTGTACCAAATTTTACGCAGATTGGCCGATAATTGGTCATAGCTCCCCTATAAGGCCCATTTTCTGCCGTTTTCGATTTTTCATGATGTTTTTAAAACAAAAAAAATTTATATTTTCATGTAAAAAATACATTTTTTGCTTCAATTTGTTATTATATCTCCGAAACTACTGAGCCGATTAAAACGCAATATGTATATGAAAATTTGTACATAGCATGGGGAAAATGTTTTCAAAATTCAATCAATCGAAAGAAGAACATTAACTACTCAATTTTATGTATATCAAACAAAAAAGTAAAATTTTGTGAAAATGAGCGAATTCACTTAATTGTTAATAAATTCGAAAGGAATCAATCTATTCTTATGATCGATATCTCATTTTGTTCCTATTATATGTGGCTTTGCAATAATGCAATAAACCTGAACAATTTCTGTTTTTCATGAGTTTTTTAAAACACAAAAAATTTGCTATTTCAACGTAAAAAATATATTTTTTGCTTCAATTTGTTAATATAACTCCGAAACTACTGAGCCGATTAAAACGAAATATATAAACAGATTAAAGGTTATATAAATTTAAACTTCCCTAAGTTTATTTTAATAATATCCGACTTACGCTTTTTGAATTACCATAAATTATATAGAGAAACGTCTAAAAAAAAATCACAATTTTACAAAAACAAATGTTTAAAAAAAATTTCTCCATAGAATTTAAAATTTAGACCATATTTTTTCGATTTTGTTGCCCTGTGTAATACTTTCAACAATTGGTGTTGAAAATGGTAAGGTAATGGTAAATGCACCATGATTTTTCCTACCTCCCATACAAAAATCTTACCGGAATACAGCTATATGATACATTAATGTCTATAGAATAGTGGTATCCATCAAATTTGGAATGGAAAATAGGTAAAATCTTGAAAAAAAAATGTTTTTATACAAAATGTTGGGGTTAAGACGTGCACTCTGAAGTTTTGAGATGCATTTACAAGGGGGAAAAATGAATTTTTTCAGTTTTGTAAAAATGTTGCCATTAAAAAATTACTTTTACAATTTAATTTAAAAAAATAGAAATGTGTACGGAATTTTCGTTCTAATAAGATATAAAAAACAGAAATTGTTCAAAAAATGTTAAAGTTATTAAAAATTCGCCAGGCCATTAACGGTCTCAGGCAACTAGAACAAGAAAGGTAGGAACAAAATTAACATATTTTGATAAATATTTAAAAAAAAACTAATTTTTACTTAAAATATGTCCATATTTACTTGTATATGAGTTTTTGTCTTCGTAGGATACCGTTAACCTATTCGCAGGTATGACCAAAAAAATAAAATTTTTTTAACGGCAGTTTCAAAACTCCATTTTCCAATTTTTAAAAATTTTGTTAAACAAATTTCAGAATTTTTTGATCATCTCATTGGGATTTATTAAGAATATAATAGGGAATAAAAATGTGAAAAAATTATGATAATATCTCTTATAGTATTTCCGTACCTGCGATTTAAATTTTGAAATTTTCGAGAAAAACCATTTTTCGAATGAGCTCTATTTCCTTACTCTATGAATTTTAAATAAAACCAATTCAGAATATTATAGTCCAGATATTTCTAAATATACTCTGAAAGTTTTACTATAATTGGAAAACGTTAAACCGTAATCGTGAATGTCATGGAGATATCTATCTTTGTGTGAGTTTCTCTCAAGATCTGGATGTGATCAAAGATGTGTCAATGCCAAATCTTATATTATTTATCATAAGTAAAAATCAATTAATTTCCTATTTTTATACAAAGACATTTCAGCCTATCCTCGCATTCATACATTCAGACCCACAATAACAATTATGAATGTATGAGAGCATCATACACAAGCAGTAATAATAATCATGAATAGAGTCAATTTTTACTCATATTTCGCTTTAGTATTTTTTTGTTTTTAATCTAGTTTTTTTTTTTTTTTGTTTGTATTTTATTCGTATATGATTTTGGTTTTGTTGTTGAAAGCTATTATCCTTCCTTATTCTTACGAGTATTAATAATAATGGCAATGGCATTATACTCGTCCTTTTTATCCTCATAAGCCACGCCTATTCTACACAGCACAATGCAACAAAAAAACAGCAACAACCACTTGTTCTTATACCAAATATTCTTTCACTTACACACAAGGGTTGTTACTTTAGTCAATAAATGAATAGTTGTATGTGTGTGTAAACACATACATACACTTCTTTAGATGTGTGTGTATCTGTGTGTGTGTAAACTATATAAGGATAATTGTGTTTATGGTTAACACACTGTTATAAAGTGAAGAAACTAACTGAAATATTTACACACTACATACTTACTTACTTTCTTACTGACATTGTGTACAACAGGACTCATTTACTTACATATAAATATGTATGTATATGGATAACATAGTATAGTAGAGTATATGAGTTAGTATTTGCCGTCATAAATATTAGTAGAAATGTCAAAAGGACATGCCTTTTAAAGAGTATGTATTTTTTTGTTCTTGGTTTAACTTGGCCTTAACATGTGCATGTGATAAATCCGAGTATAAGTTTTGTTTTATTTCACTTTTTATCTTCTTTGCTCTGGTTTTTGATTTTTTTTTTGTTTGTTCTTCTCTTTATTCTGTTTTGTTTGGTTGAACTTTTACGATTTTTACCATAAAATCATTGGTTTTTATTACATACTATTTAATCGTTATGTGAATGTGGATTCAAGTATGTACTTACTCGAAGTTGAAAGGAATAGTTTAAAGGAATGTAGAAATGAACATTTTTGAAATCAATATTTTGATCTTAGTTTCACAACAATGTTCTATCAGGATTCTATAGCAAAATTTCAACAGGATCTTCATAAGTTGAGATCTCGTAAATTTGAGTGAAGTTGAGTTGTGCATGACTACTCCATCATGCTGAATTTCCTTGCCATTATTTATCAGAAGTTACAATTAAAGAAAAGTTTGTTCTTATACAAGGTGGCGCAAAAGTAAACTTCCGATGTTTTTTGGCTGTAATTAAAAAAAAAAATAAAAAACTTTGATTCTTCTTGTGGATTATTTTTATTTGGTCTTTTAATTTAATTTCCGCCGCCACAGTTGATTGTCATTTGAGCTCTTTTTATTGCATTTTCTATCACTTTGGCCAAAACTTCCGGCGATAGGTCCTCACATTCTTGATATTGTCTTTAAGAGCTGCAAGAGTCTGAGGCTTGTTGGCATAAACCCGCGACTTCAAAAAGCCCCACCAAAAGAAGTCTGGAGCGGTCAAATCAGGCGATCATGCTGGCCAGTGCAAAACGCCAAAACGGGAGATTAGGCGCCCGGGAAATGCATCCTTCAGCATATCGGTTGTGGCACGTGCAGTGTGTGCCGTTGCACCGTCCTGTTGGAACCACATGTTTTCCAATCCCAATTCATCAAGTTGCGGCAAAAAGAACTCGTTGATCATTGCTCTGTAGCGCTCACCATTCACAGTAACCGTTTGGCCCGCGACGTCTTCGAAGAAAAAAGGTCCGATGACTCCTCCAGCGAAAACAGCACACCATACAGTGACTTTGAGCGGGTGTAATGGCTCTTCGTGGGTTACACGCGGATATTCAGTGCCCCAGAAGCGT
Source organism: Calliphora vicina (assembly GCF_958450345.1). Lineage (NCBI taxonomy): Eukaryota > Metazoa > Arthropoda > Insecta > Diptera > Calliphoridae > Calliphora > Calliphora vicina. The sequence goes on from NC_088782.1 coordinate 65,321,555, forward strand.
AAATTTTGCTTATTTACGTACCCGCTAAGATGGAAATGGGCCTCATCACTCATGATTATTTTTGATGAAAAATCATCTTCGATTATTGGTCAAATAAATAGTCAGCAATATTCCGCGTTCTGGAGCAGTGTAGCGTAACATTGTTTATTAACGTGTATTTCGCATGTGTTTACTACACAAATGTCAAAACAGAACTGACATTAGGGGCCAATCGCAAAATTTATAGCATTTTCTGATAGGAGGATTTACTTTTGCGCCACCTTGTATACCCTTCACCAAATTATAATTAAAAATTTTAATTTTTTTTTCGAAATAGTTTTTTTAATTTTTTTAATTTATTAGTGAAAAAACATTACGAGAAAAAAATTTGTTGGTGAAAAAAAAATTCAGATGTATGTAGGTCCAACTTACTATAGCCATATATACATCGCTGCAATGGACTTTGAAATATCTATCATTCAGATGTCCATATTGTCTATATTATGACTTAGTAATCCAAATACATACAGATAAAAAATAGGCCAAAAATCTAGGTTGTCCCGGTTTATTCATTATATCTCAGCTATTTTGGGCCGATTTTCTCGATTTTAAATAGCAATGATGTTTGTAAGTTATTTGGGGGCTACGGAATGTTGATTTCAACATACAGACGGACAGACATGTCTCTATCGACATCACTATCTATAACGATCCAGAATATATATTTTGTGGGGTCGCAAATGAAAAATGTAGAAATTACAAACGGAAGGACAAACTTATATATACCCTTTCAACTCATAATGAAGGGTAGAAAAAATGGAGACAATATTTTGCAAACCAGAGATAGTCGTTTATTCTCTTTTAAGAGGGTATATCATTTAGCAATCAGAGCAATATTTTAGGAGATACAGATTTATGACCAATATTTTTGCGATCAATTGCAACAATTGCACTTTGTCAAATTTTGGTCATTGATATCAAAATATACTTCATATATGGCCTAGTGTAAGGCCATCTCAAGTGAAACAACTTTTGAAATCGATGTCTTCCGATCGCGAAGACAAAACATTTATTTTGATGGATATCCAATCTGCATCCCACTAAGCGACCAAATAGGTCTTCAAAGAAAATATCTAAGGTTTCTTTTGACAAAAAAGGGCCCATTTTGAAAAAAAAAAAAAATAAAAAAGTCAAAAAAGTTTTTGATTTCGGAAAAAAATGTAAATTTTTTTTTTTATTTTTTTTAATTTTTTTTTTTCGAAAGATTGAAGAAATTGCTATCTAAACTATTTGGGACACATTTTGCTAAAAACAATAGGTAATACGTTATATGGATGAGAAAAATCATCTGTTTGGCCAAAATATCAAATTTTTACCCCCTCTAACTCAGAGAGTTGTTGAAAAATTGTGTCTGAATTACTTACTATTCAATAGAACTAAAATTTCGAATATAGCAGTCAATAATTATTCGCCTATTAACTGAAAGGGCAATACTGCTCCTGTTAACAGGCATCTGTCAGTTATCTCCTGTCAAAATTTTTAGCTGCGTCATGTGGTTTTTGTTTTACAGTCATTGATAGCAGAGGAGAAAATAGAAAATGGAGAAAATGGTTCAGGGGTTTAAATTTTGTATGAGCACTTGGGTATGAGAAAGCTTTCCGCAAGAAGGGTGCCCCATTTGCTCACAATCGTGTGACAACTTAGCAGGAGTATTTGGCGTCGATCAACAGGAATATGGACGAGTTTCTGCGCCGCTTCGAAACCGTGCACGAAACGTGAATCCTCAACACATCAAAGACCAAACAACAGTCACAACAGTTGGCTTTTCAGGGTGAATTGGCGCCAAAGAAGACAAAGGTGGGTTTGTCAGCGAATAAAGTCATGGTGACCGTTTTTTGGGATGTACGAGGTTGAGTGTAATTTTAATCACAAGTGCCATTAAGGGTTAATTTCCATTTTTGTACTGTTATTATAAATACTAGACTTCATGTTATATTTTCCTTAAGTTTCATCAACATCGGCCCAAAAATATATAACATTTCGCTATATTTCAGATATTTAGGAGATATTTTCATATTTTTATTCCCTATTATATTCTCAATATAGGTTAGGTTCCATGGGTAGCCACTCTTCAAGCAGCTCACTTGGGTCCATTAAGAAAACTGATCCCATTGTGATATCTCAATATAAGATTATCGAAAAATTCTGAAATTTGTTTAATAAAATTTTTAAAAATTTGAAAATGTAGTTTTGAAACTGCAGTTAAAAAAATAAATTTCTTTGGTCATACCTGCGAATAGGTTAACGGTATCCTACGCAGCTAAAAACTCATAAACAAGTAAATATGGATATTAGGGTGGGTCAATTTGTTCGGGCCCAAAAAACGTGGTAAAGCGTATAGCAAATTCGTAATCTACGGAAAATTCTATGAACTTTTTCAGAAGAAACCATGGTTCTAAAATCAAAATCGAGCTTCCGGTTTTTTACGAGAAGATTTGGAGCTCAAGACCTCTTTTGCTAGGAGACCTCGGGTATGTTCAATTTTAAAAATAATAATATATCTTCGTTTGTGTTCCGATTTCAAAAAAATTACATATATATAGAATCTTCTCGTCGAGTACTACATATAACATCTCGTAGCTATATATTCTTTATACATCTTCTTAGAATTTTTTTTAGATAACTTAAAAAGAATAAAAGCACCTTTTTCCCAAAAAATAACGAAAAATCGCCTTTTTTAATTTTTTGAAATTTAAGCATAACTTTGGACTCAGTCATTATTTTTAATCAATTTTTTCTTTAGGTTATATATACATTTCTTGTTAGTCCTATAAATTAAAAATAGAGAAAATCGGAAAATATTTGAAACCGCGGTCATCAAAAAACTGGAGTAGGGTGGGTAAAAATGTTAAAAATGTATTATTCAAATGCCAATATCTCTTACGCTATAAGAGATAATTGATAGCTACGAGGTGTTATATGTAGTACTCGACGAGATGATTCTATATATATGTAATTTTTTTTATTTAAATATTATTATTTTTAAAATTGAACATACCCGAGGTCTCCTAGCAAAAGAGGTCTTGAGCTCCAAATCTTCTCGTAAAAAACCGGAAGCTCGATTTTGATTTTAGAACCATGGTTTCTTCTGGAAAAGTTCTTAGAATTTTCCGTAGATTAGGAATTTGCTATACGCTTAGTAGTCAAAAAAATTGACCCACCCTAATGGATATATTTTAAGTTTTTTTATTTTAATATTCCTCAAAATATGTTAATTTTGTTCCTATATATCATGTTCTAGTGGCCTGAGACACGTTAATGACCTGGGGAATTTTGAATAACATTAACATTTTTTGACCAATTTCTGTTGATTTTGTCTCATTAGAACGACAATTACGTACACATTTGTCTTATTTTAAATTTAATTGCTAAAGTAATTTTTGAATGGCAAACTTTTTACAAAAACTGACAAAAATTTTATTTTTTCCCCTTGTAAATGCAGCTCAAAACTTTAGAGGAATTGCATCCGATTTACCTAAACTTTTTTCAGAATTATTTTTATACGAATGTTCACCAAACTGGGGGGTGAGACTGGCCAAAATCCAACTTTTGTTTATTAAGGGGCACCCTAGTGCACACATGTGTAGTTTTCATGACAAAAATTCATGAATTAGGATTCAAATTGCTCATCCACCCTATTCTCTGGACTTAGACCGAGTGACTATTTCTTTTTTCCAAACCTGAAGAAATGGCTCAGCGAAATGAGATTTGACTCCAACAATGAAATGGACAAATCTTATTTTTTGGAAGTGTTAAACAAATTGGAGAAACTTTGGACAAGTGTATACAGCACAAAGGATACTATATTGAAAAATAAAATAATTTTTTGTGTCTGAAACCTGTGTTTTATTCTGAAAGTCACGGACTTATTGCCACGCCCACGCAACATCCAAATAAAATGTTATTTTCATAATCTCATTCTGATTAATTTTGAATTTGACTCCTTTAAGCTGCTGTTTTGTAAATAAGTACATCCTCTATGTGTTATGTATATATTGTAGTATAGTTAAACATATAAAAATACTTACAACCGCTTGTACATTAAATGTAATTGAAACTAACAATTTGTTATTAAAAGTAAATATTAAAATGTACACATAGAACTTTGGGTGATTATGACAATAACTACAACTAATTTGTGGTCATAATAAAAGTTAATAATGTAACAACTAATGCTACTATTTATATTTGTTGTACATTATTGTATATTAATTTTCATAACTTTATTACACAGTGGAGCAAAATAATTAAGGAACAATAACAAAAACATTTTAAAATTTTTACGAAATTACATTATTAATTTTAATTTAACGGTCTGTAAAGGCAGCTTGCAACATTCATCAGGTTTATAAACATTTCCATCAGTAGAAACTTCCACTTATCCACAATGTTGATAGCACCCTGTTATTAATATTGTTTATAAGTATGTCAACATTAACTGTATCATTATGGAAATATAACATTCAAGACTTTCCGTTAGATAATTCATGAAACTACTAGAAGATGGTACTGTGTATATAAATAGTAACTGCGAGTTACTGAGCAGTTAATATATCGTAGGCGCCTGTGAATTATTTTAAATTATAAAGTGTGTCTTTAAAGTGTGTGTATTAAAAGGGAGCGACTAAGCAAAATGTTTTTAGTAATATTTTGAGATATTTGATACCAACTGGCTAAATATTTAAATCTCCACAAGTCCCTTCTTCAGCTACTAATAATACTGCAAACCAACATCCTACATACCAAAATCTAATTAGCTCCACCCACATAAACCCATTCCAATGACAGTTCCGACATACATATTTATCCTCTTGGTTAAAATTCACCGAGGTTATGTTAAGAAGAGTACACTTCCACTCGGAAACTCCTAGGCATCATTATGATTCCTTTCGAAAGAATGTTAAGAAGTATATTAAGATCAATATAGTCAAAGGCAAAGATAGTCAAATATGATGAACATAAACACCCTTACAAACAATCTTCCGTCATTAATCTGACCTGACTTCCATAATAAAGTAGGAAATATCACCCAGTAGTATCTTCCAGTCGGTTCAAGAATTGTTTGCCAAGCCATTTGAGACTGTGGAACTGTAGCTTTGAGCATTGACAGATAATGTGTTCCTTGGTCTCTATTTCATAATCATGCTGGAGCATTCTACAAAACTACCGATTTCCGTTGTCTCATTACTAGTCCTAGCCTTTATCAAACAGTGACCCGTAGTCACATCTACATTGGTCCTCCGACAACACTTGTCCAACCCTAATAGCATTCTAATTACTTCTGAAGCCGTATAACCCTTGCATTCCGCACTGTATTCTCAAGATCAGTCAATAGCAGCCAAGCTCAATTATTATAATTTAAAGTAGATTGATTTAGGTTACATAAATCTGCAATAACTTCACTCCAAGAAGTTTACACTGCCACTCGGTTCGAAGTGGTATTCTTTACGCAATCCCATATATACTGACATTCATTGCTAAGATATCTGTTACGCAAACAGAACCGACCCACCCCATATAACTAGAAAGGTCAATGGAACAGTAAACAGTTCCAGAAAGATGAACCCTAGAGTCGCTTCGCTAGTGATCCTCGTATATATGAAGGTAACAACCAAGAGAAGTCCTCCGAAGTATGTTGATTGAATGATTGTGACAATGAAAACTCAAATTGGGTTTACAAAAACATTTTCAAGGTCAAGGTATTATATAAAGAAATAATCAAGGATGCTCTGTTTTATTCGGAAGATGATCCTAAGAATTGCAAAATGAAAGTGTTATAATCTTTGACAAGCTTCTTCTTCTAGGATTTGCTTTTGAAATGGAAGAAGTCATTTGTTTACAACAAGCACTTAAAACAATTCATCACTTCTTAGTAATTATGAAAAGTTCGTTTTTCAGTTTGTTTAACATTTGCCTCTTGTTTAGTTTGAACAAGAAAAAATTTCAAACTTTTCTATAAACACATGTTTACTTTACATTATTTCATTATATTTTATGTATCGACATTTTTATATGCCGATACTCGTCTTACTTACTATTAGGGATGCCAAACGGGACTGGGTTTTACAAATCCCGGGATTCGGGATTTTATAAATGTAAATCCCGGATTTCGGCATTTTTCGGGACTTCGAGATTTTAGTTAAACGTCAAAAACATCAAATTCATCAATAAAAACTATTAATTTCATTAATACATTTAAGTAAAAATATAACAAATCAAAAACTAATGCATTAAATTAAAATAAATGGTCCATGATTTCCCCTAGCTCCATACAATTGTCCCCCGGAGTACTGTTTGAGCAGTCATAAATATCTTGATTATGCGGCAATCCTTATAAAATTTTGCACAAAATAAGTTGTAAGTTCTCTGAAATTATACTGAAGAGTACTGCGGAAATCGGGCTACATTTGCCCCTAGTCCCCTTCAGAAAATAACTTGAACATAAATTTCGTAAAAGTGTAAATTGTGTAAAAGCCTGCCAATGCAAGGGAGACGTGCTGCTCCCTGATTCAAATGAAAAAATCTGGCTGCGTTTGGCTTTGAAGCGAGATTAGTATTATAAATATGCTGAAATTTAGCTTTCTAAGTATTTTGGGTGCTTCATAAATCTTCCTAAGATATCAAAAATCTCATAATATTTCATGATTTGTTAATCCCGAAAAATCCCGGGATTCTTTTTCACAAATCCCGGGATTCGGGAAATCCCGATCCCGAAAAATCCCGAGATTTTCGGGATCGGGATTGGCATCCCTACTTACTATAGACCATTGGGCTTTCAAAAACATTAATAGATGACACAACCATCACATTTGGAACCATTTTTCTTTATTTCCAATTTGATAGATTGCATTTTTTCGGTTCATGTTCATTTTTCTACCACTTTTTGTTGAGAAAGTTATTATTAATTCTATTTAACTTTAAATTTAACAAATAATCCTTGTGTTTCAGATGGAAAACGAAGTTGTTTGTTCACAAATAAGAACTTGGTGGGTGGATTTTACTCGAACATTCCACATTTCTGGTATATTATTAGGTGTATGACTTAAATGTGCCTCCAAAGCGTCATATGTGGGAAGTTTTTCTTTAATTCTTTAATTTATACAAAAAACTGCTGCTGAAGCACACCGAACGCTCACCGAATCTTATGGTGAATGTGATTCATCGATTTCAAAGTGCGAGAGATGGTACGGTTCAGAAGAGGTGTTTTTAAAACGGAAGACAATGAATTGGAGGCATTGCTCCATGAAGATTGTTGTCAAAATCAACAACAGCTTGCAATATCATTGGGAGCTACTCAATCAGCGATTTCAAAACGTTTTGCAAGCAGTGCCATACGAATTGAAACCGAGAGACCTTGAAAGACCATTTTGCATGTCTGAAATGCTGATTGAACGCTATAAAAGAAAATCATTTTGGATGAAAAATGGATGCATTACGATAAACCAGCCGTAAGACAAATATCCATGGCTCTAAGGTAATGCTCTGTATTTGGTGGGAGCAAACCTATTATGAGCTGCTGAAATTTGTGATACTCTTCACTTCAGAACAGAGTATCCGAAATTGGCTTAATTCGTTCTTGCCCTCAAAATATGGGCAGTTCTTTTGGCACGAAATCCATAAGATGGTCAAAAAAAAAAGGTCATAGCTAACTATGGCCAATACTTTGAATAAATTTATATTGTACAAATGCATTAAAATAAAATCCTTAAAATTTGAAAAAATATTGCATTTTTAAGTTATACGCCCAATATGTTATATAAATTTATGCTCCAGATTATCTATAAATATATTTTTCCCAATTAGATAAGCTAATCCTTTGACTATGTGTTAAGATTTCATGATATTTTCAAATCCTGTCTGGCTCCCAAATACCTCACTCTAAACACTCATAAAACTAAGATTTTTTCGACATGATTTTTCTATAATCGGTCCCACTGTACAAATTCTTACTTAATCCAATAAGAAATATAAATTTCCAACCAAATTCGCTCTACTTAACAAAACAAACAAAAAAACTTAAATAAATGAGAATAATTTTAAGTCAAGGATATTTACATGAAATGCATATTCAAATACACACTTACTTAGTTACAGAAACTTACATATATACATACATACATCCATGTAATCAGATTTCATTTACTCTCAAAAACAAAAAGCGTCTGTGCTCAACTAACAAGAAAATTAATATTTTATTGTTTTCACACACAAACAAGTAAAAAAACCAAAATTATAAAAAAATATATAAAAATATGTTAATAAAATCAAATAAAATAATTGCAAAACACAAACATGGCATGGCATACTAATAAAAAGGATACGGATACGAACACATACACCCTCTCTCCGCCTCATACCCACTCACTCATATCGTGAAACAAATGCCAGTCGCTGAAAAAAGGAACAAAATAAAGTTGTCAAATGCTGTGTATTAAAAAAATATTTTAAATGAAACTGAGAAAATGTGATAACGGAAATAATAGAAAACAATGAATGCATTACCAACTCATGGACTCCCTGAGTGGGGATAAAGACGACTCGATTTTTTTTATTTGTTTTTGTTTGTTTGCTTTTTTAAGGTTCATCATGCCACACAATTGTGTATAAGAATTATCACGTGCCACACACACACACAGACACACACTCTTGCATGGAACAGCCATAGTTGGAGATGGGCACCAACAACAAAAAAACCTGGGCAGGAGAAATAGACCAACCACCGCCAAGCAACCCTTATTCAATGGATATACGTGGCTGTGTGTATGCAGGAGATTCCACAACGACAAATGCGCAGCCTTCTAATGCAACACACGCATCAAATGGCAACAAATAAAACAGCAGAGAAAATAAAAAGAAATGAACAAAAAACACAGACACAGAAAATCTCAGCCAGGACAATCAATGCACAAGTTCAGTTCGATTTTTGAACGTAACGCGTGTACATGTAGCGCAAGGACGAAACAGGAATAAACGAAATATTACAGAAAACAATATATGAAAAACGAAACGGAAACGGAAATAAAAGTGTTGCAATTCATTAAGACAAATTTAAATTGAAAATTTTAACTGTGATTTTCTTTTCGCTTTGAGTAAAAATTTAATTCAATACAAAAATAAAAAAATCGATTTTAAACAACAAAAGTTCATGTGTCCATTATGTTATTGAGTCGTAATTCATCGGTTACTTCCCATGAAGATACTGCAAGTGCTTTTGCCCCTACAAATAATACCAATCTTAACAACGATCCCTCACACGATCACATCATGTCTTATGACCATCATCACCACCATCATCATCACCATCATCTGGCCTTACGTAGAGAAAACAATTTTAAATGTGATAAATGCAAAAAAATTAAAAAAAATCTTTCAAAAAAATTAAACAATGATCGGGTGAATCTAAATGTTAATAGTGATGATGAAGAGCATAGTGATGATATTGATCATAATGATGATCATGATGATGAGGATGATGGTGTTGCCCATGATCGTCCCAATGATAATGTTGTTCGTGCTCACGATGACATTGATGATGAGGAAGATGATGCCGATATTGGCATTGATGATGACATGGACGATGACATTGATAATGATGATGTGGATTTAGTGCGCGACGACGATGATGATGACATGGATATGGATAGTGCTTCTTCACGTCTGCCGAAAGTTGATAGTGTCACGGCTACTCCGACGACGACACTGTTAAAGGATAACAATACAAAACCCATATTAAAATTTAGTGTTTCTGCGATATTGGGTGACACCCGTGAGGGTGTAAGAGTTCGTAATGGTGAGATATTTTTAAATGTTTTTAATCATTCCGTCGGTGATGAAAGTTTTAAATCAATAAGTTTAAAAGGTTTAAGGATTATTAGTTTTAGATTTCTCAAGTTAGAATTTAAGTAAAAAATCAACATCTATACTCTAAAACTGTTGTCAAACCTCAGATTATAATCAATTTCTAAAAAAACAAAAACATTTTTACTTTTAATCAGGGACTGTAAATACCGGATATCCAGTAAATTTAAACTCAAAAACTCTCCATGTTAGAGTCAACGGAGACCAATAGATTCGTATTAAAGTGCTCTTTCAGAATATTAATATTAAATATCCTCAACTCCACAGTTAACACTTATTTTTCAACGAAAAAATTAAATTTCGATTGAAACTCTTAAAAATAGAGTTTTAATTAGCCGTCATAAAATAAAACTCATTTCTTTTATTTCCTTCTTTTTTCAGTACATTTCTTATTCAGTCTATCTGATATAATGTGTGTAGTAATTTATTTGGTTATGAAAAAAAAAACAACAACAATCAATAACAAATTAAAATCCCACTTGTTTTTATTTTAATGACGATTTATTCAATTCCAATCCAAGGTGCTTTACGAATTGTAATGATCTGACCAGCGGAAAGCTTTAGGTGTCAATTTGCATAAAATGAGTTTTATTTAATGACGGCAAATTAAAACCCTCTTTTTAAGAGTTTCAACAGAAATTTTAGTTTTTCGTTGAAAAATAACTATTTTATATGGATTTTTATTTTTAAAGTCACAAAACAACTGCTATAAAATATATTTTTTGATATCACTTATAACCGTTACCGTCCCTACTTTTAATTAAAAATATTAAAATAAATTTGCAATATCTCATAAACATAGGAAGTACGGATATCCGGCCTATAGCCCCGGAATTTTACTTCTTCGAACGGTCCTTCAATATTTTATTACAATAAAAAAGTATCATATGTAAACACATACAAGCATCTGTTTAGGATATAATTTTCTCATTTGCATATTTATGTTCTTAAAATTCATTACATCACATGTATTCCGGAATCACTGGCTGATCAAGTTCTCGTTGTTATTTGTAGTCGAATTTCAACAATCGACGACAAACCCATCTCCTAAAAAAATGTTTATTAAAATCCTCCAGAATATATAGTTACCTTTTTTTCTGTTCTCCATAAGGCTGCCCCTGTTTCTTTCATAATAAAAAGTTTTTATACAAAAAATTAGATCAATTCGAACATATTAAGGCGTCGCTATTATTTCTGACTTTTTCCAATTTTTATTCAGTGTATTATTTTAAAGATTTGTTCCATCTAAAATAGTTTTTCCTTCCTGTCGTAGTCATTTCACAGTCCAAAAAATAAAGATATGTTAAAAGTAAGAAAAGGATTCAACTTGAAACATTCAAATGGCTACATATGTATATTGCAAACCTATTGGAAGTATTAAGATGCGTTGGTTCAGGATAAATCGGGAAAAATTGCTTTGTTTAAGAAACATAAAATACTGTCCCAAGTTCCAATAAATAATTCTAGTTCTTAATTCTAGTTAATAATAGTTCTTATGAATATTAAAATGTTTAAATGTTCCGATTGCTCGTTCTGTTTTTAGATACTTAAGAAGTCGAAGAAATTTATAATAGTTAACAAAATAAATGATTTTATTGTTTCCGTCACTCATTTTCAGTCACTAACAAAAACTCTTTCCTAAAAACTAAAACCGGCAAAAGTTTCCTATAAATCTTGATCTTTGGTTAATCAAAAATCTAACTTTATAGATTCATTTTATTGGCTTATTGGGCAGTTTCATGATACTCGTGTTTCGTCCTTTGAAAAATATCAATGATTCGTTTGCGAAAAGCTGTCGACAGCCATTGTTAAATTACTGAAATATGTTATTCAACCCATCAGTTATAGACCAACGTTTGAAAAACCAATCCTTGCTGTGTTTCGAAATCTTATAGTTATCATTTGCACCTCATAGTTTTCCCATGATCGTTGGTTAATCAAAATAAAACTTTATAGATTACTTTTATTGGCTTTATTGGATTGCTTCATGATATTCAGTCCTTTGAACAATATAAACGATTTGTCTGCTGAAAGCTGACGAAAACCATTGTAATGTTACGGAAATGTGTCATTCAAACCATCGGTTATAGACCAACGTTTGATAAAGCAATCCTTGTTGCCTATAGTTGTCGTTCATATAAAGGTTGCTCAATTGCCCATTTATCGGCTATCAGAAATCAGAAATCCTCACTCGTGCTCCAGTAATCTTTCCAAATTGGTGATGTTAAAAAAGGACCATTAGGGTCATTAGGGTATTTCACAAGACAATTATTTTTTATCCATAGGGATTCCTCATGCTTAGCTTCATGAATTTAACTATTACCAATACGTTCATAATCTTCAATTCCTCTATATTCTGAAAGAAATAAAAGCCGAATCATTTTAGCCGATTTCGAAATAGTGCAGGGCATTGACAATGAAGAGAATGGAAAACTTCTCTTTCTCACCACATCAACTACAAATATCATCTTCACACAGTCGAATCTTCCTTTGTATATTTATAAGATCATTAGGTCCTGTAATAATACCTACATACATCCTGAATTCAGATTTATTCATGCATAATGTTCTCTTCAATGACATTTTGTCCAAAGATTCCCACAAGGATTTCGTTTGTATACATCGCTGAGAATTATATCACAGTATGTCTATATCAAGTCAGAAGTTTCATTACCTCCAACCTGGTACAAAGCAAAGTTTCACTACATCGTTGGCTAAACTAGATCTAATAATTCTATTACCAAGTGTCTTTATAGCAGCCCGACTATATATTAATATGGTGATATCGCTTGAATATATCGGTCTCTTGGCTATCAGTCTTGCTGATATGATTTTCGTTCTTTAATTCATTAAATACTTCAATAGCTTCAGTATTATGATTCAAAGACTCCCAATTATTTCTGGGCGGAAGGCTTGTAGCGTTTTCCTTATTTCAATGGACTTAAGCCATCATATAATCTGTTTTTGTGTTCTCTAAGCGTTATTTGCACATCAAAGTTAAGTGTCCGAAACTTCTAATATTGAGTTGATCATTGCGTCTTAGTCTAATCTGAGTCCTAAGAGTATATATATCATTTAATCTATAGAAGCAAAGTGTCAGTTTCCAGTATTTTATACATTTTAACGGTGGTTGTAGTCTTTGGACATTCCTGTAGTACTCAGAGCCTATTCACTCGTTTCCCAAACACCTTCCTCAACCATTTGTAGGGGAAAAATAAATTAAAATTTATTTTACATTTTTCCCTTTTCCTTTTTTATATAAAACTTTTCAGTTTTAGACGGGGAATTTTCCTTTTTTCACCAGCCTTGATCCGCGTCTGCTTTAAGAATACGAGTCCATTTAAGTTTTCAATCCAAAATCACACCTAGAAACTTCGCATCCTTTGAAAGCTTTAGGAATAATCCTAAAAGTTTAGGGACTTAGAAGTTCTGAATTCTTCTCCTTGTGAATAAAATCTCTATTTGCTGTAGATTAACATCAACATTTCTGAGTGCTCCTTCAATTGCTTCAGACTTTATGCGGTTAAAATCACCTTCTGTATCCAACATTAAACATGCCAGAGCATGATGTAAAGATGTATAGATCAGAAAGTGCTATCTTCAGCGATTTACCTTTAGGATTTTGGAGAGAATATCGTTTGGTTGCATTCTGTTTCTTAAATGGTCATCAAGTATTATCTCTATAGCCTTAAGAAAACGGAGAAAAGGCTAATCCGTTTATAGTCATTTGCTCCACTTGTTGAATTTTTCCAACCTACGGTGTAAAAACTAATCTGACCCTGTGACCCTGGTAGATAATAAAACCCAATTTAAGACATTATGTTTCCTTTATTACCCAGGATCACTCGTCAGAATCTCATTCATTTAAAAGTTTCATTCTCAATTTCGTTCTCACTCATTATTTGTTTATTCGTGAATAATAAAACATAATCAATAGCCGAAATTAGTGCCGTGAAACTCAAAATGGTTTATAATACTTTTTTTCGATGAAATTCAGAACTCCCAGTGAAAAATTAACGTACTTTTCAAACCAAAAATTGTTTTTTTTTTAAATGTATTCTAAAATCACTTCTTAGATGCTGCAGTGTAATCGAATACATAATCAATGATTTTCTTTAAACGTTCGCTTTGGGTTTCTTGTTTTATAATTGTTCGTTTATTTTATTAGGCTACTGAATCGAAGTAGCGTTTTTTTTCGAAGTGATCGATAAAAGCTTTTCGTGTTCAGTTCTTCATAGGTGTTTCTCAAAATGTTTAAAATTTGTTCTGGGCATTATTAAGCCATTCTTGGGACAGTAACGAAATCATTTCAACAAAATATGACAATTATTATTGTTAAATATTATAAATAACTAGTTGACCGCCCGGCTTCGCCCGCTAGCATTTACTAATGTTAGTTCTTCAAGTTTCTCCAACCCACATACACCTGCTTGTTCTTATTTATTTGCAATAAAATATCTTAATTTGTACTGCATACTTTAGGGAGCTTTTTTATTACATTTGACTTTACTCAAAAAAAATGTCCGAGTTTTGCACGCAATTTTTGAATTTTTTTCTTTACAAACCATCTCCTGAAAATTTCGAATCGAATAAAAAAAATCAGCCAAATCGCGTGATGCTATTACATACATGGACCATTTCATTTTCATATATATAGATATAAAAATCTAAAGAACCATTTAAAAAATACCTATTTATTTCACCATTCAAATAGCAACAATAACTGTAACTAAAACGTTTCAATAAATATTTAAATTTTATTAACCGTTAAATCAGGTCAAATTATTGCGCAACGGCTTAAACACCTAAAATAAATATTGAAATTATTTTCTTTATTAAAAATAAAATATGCCAATCAAAAGAGGATTTCGCCCATTTAGGGTTCATTAAAATTCCACGAACAATAGAAAAAGACAATGTTAAAAAAAATGAGAAAAATGATAATTGTAACAATAAATGCTACAGTCTTCAATATGATACAAATCTTCCTTTAATCGCACTTTAGTTTTGGTAGCAGGATCAGTCAATGATTTAGTTCATTCCCATTCAACTGATTTGTATTGTACTCTTACTGGCTCATTGTTGTTTTAATGTTTTTTTATTGAGGATTTAAGCCTTCGGGCTGGAAGGCTGTAAAAACACAACACATTTTTTATAGTTTCTAATCATGTTTAAATTATTGCATGTGCATCAAAAAAACAAAAATCGAAATCAAAACACAAAATGCGAAATGAAAAGAATAGAACAAAACGAAATAAAATAAAATTAACCAAAGTAAATGTGAATAACTAGTTTTTTTTGTAACGTGGCAATACTTCATAGAGGATTAATTTGCTGCCATATAAATAGAATAGAACCGAAAATATGATCACAACAATCGTGCGGAAATTGTAAGGACTTTTATAAGGATGACGAGGAAACGAGTGAGTGTGTGTCTTTTTATGATCTCACATTTTGTGTTACAAGTATACGAGGGCACGCACACACAAAAGAAGGCGTTACAAATTACTATCTATCAGTCATTGTATATGTATTTCGTCCTTAATATTGTTTTTACTGTTTGTTGCCGTTCCCGTTTTTTGTTCTTTTACAGGAAGTTTTTATTTTTTATTCAATTGTTTTCTGGTAGGTTGGTTTTCAGCTATTAGATTAATTGTTATTTTAGGGTATTTAATAATCCCATTTTTGGGTAATTTTATGCCTAATTTTTTATTAAATTTTTGCTTATTTTTTGTATTTTTGCAATGTAAGGCCACGTGCTATTTTTTAGTGTCTGGTTTTTTTTTATTGTTTGGATGTTTAAGGTGTAACCAAAATCATATAAATCATGGATCTGGTCATTGTTGGTAATAATCATTTTTTTATTTGCTGTGTAATCATTATTTAATAGAGCCCAACTGTGATTGGAAAAAGTTCTTATGAAGAAAAATATCGGCAAAATATAGTTTTGATAAAGTTTGAAAAAGTACATGATTCCATTTCATACCAGAATTCATTGAAATTATCCCACTTCTATGGATTCTAACCAAAATTACTAAAGCCCTTTTTTGGTACCATTTGAAGGAAAAAAAGTTAAATTAAGTCCCTTATCCTAGTCGAAAGTTTGTCACAAAGATATGACTTAAACGATGCCAATCTACATTCATTTGCTCAAGAAAAATTATTTTGTAAAATAGTACCAAACTCTTTTTCCGACTGATGGAACCAACCAATTTTAAAGTTTATCAAAATTGGCTAAATATGTGGAATGAAATTAATTTTCCTGTTTTCTGCCTTTTTCCTCTAAAGACACAACAATAGTATTACAATAAATATCTTTATCGTACTAGTGGAAGCTCATAATGAAATTTGTATATGTTTGAATAAGTTAGCAAGATATAGTAAAATGTCTGCTGTTTTAATTTGTTTATCTACATTAGAATAGAAGATGTAGGGTAAACAAATTTATTATTTATTCGAATTTCAAAATTTATTTGGTGGAAGGAAATCCTACAGTCCAAATTGGATGTATATATCTTGATTTGTTTGATTAAGTATAATAATACAAACGAGTTTTTCGAAATTAATAAAATGAAGATGTTTCTACTGTTCTTTAGAAAATATTTATATCGAACATATAGACAAAATTGGAATAACCAAAATCAAAAAAATAATTTTTTCTTAAACATTGCTTTCATAATCTCTTTACAAATTTAATGTTAATAAATAAAAAGGTCTACAATGATTTTGGTGACACTAAAACCGATTTTAAGTATATTTGATACCCCGCTCCTGAATGTAAATTTTTTCGAAATTCCTTCATGCACATCGGTTTTCTTAATCTACTCTATAAACCAAAAATTTTGGTATATAACACTTAAATATTAATGAACGGAATGTGGCCTCTCAAATAGTTTTTTCGTTGTTTTAGGAAAAAAATAAAAAATCTTGCTTTTGTAATTTTCCACTAACTCAAGCTGTTCTAACGGATTTTGACCTAATTACATGCATTAGAAAGCTAATTAAATTTCTTAAATGTTTCTTAAATCAACATTGCCATTTTGTTCGATGGTTTTCTATTTATAACATTACAAATTCAGATTTTCAAATACGAAATTATAATTTTTTTTTTAATTTTTGCTAACCTTTTCGTAACTTAATGTTGGTTTTTTTATTTTTTCAAATTTGCTAAAATCTGAATTTGTAATGCTATGAATAAAAACCCATCGAACCATCGTTGAGCTAAAAGATTTCTTCTTTGAGTCTAGATGCTAGCAGCACAGTGAAGACGTCATCCGAAAAACTTCCACCATCTCTGTGTCGGAAAAACCTTATAAATGTCGATTCATAGCAGATGCTACGTCGCGACGTAGTGATTTTTGGAAGCGGGGCTTATATGGGAGCAGTGACTAATTATGCACCGATCGCTATATATATTAAGGTTATTTTTGTTGAATTTTGTGTAGCTACCAACATTTTTAAGAGATTTATGTCCGTTAAAGTGATTTTTGGAAGCGGGCCTTATATGGGAGCTATGACTAATTATGGACCGATCGCCATGAAATTAGGTGATATGACTTCCGTATACATAGATCTTATTGGGAAAGGAATTTTGTGTAGATAAAGTTTAATTTCGGGAGGACATTTGTATGGAGACTAGCTGAAATAATGGACCGATTTCAGCCAGTTTAAATATGCTTCGTCCATTCGATTGGCAACAAATTCGGTTGCTATCACGAATCTATTTTCTCTGTGTATGTTTATTCATCAATATGGTGTATGAATTACACAAATTTTAATAATTTAAAAAAAAAACTCAATAATAACTTCCCTGAAGAAAACCTAGGGACAAGTGTCTCCAAGTCACCAGCTTTGTCGACTATTTTGGTGACTTTTTAGCCGCAATATCAACGAAGCGTCTACATTTTTATAGTTGTATTTGATGAGGCAATAAAAGAAAAACATGAATTTGATGACGACTGTTATGAATTCGTTCAGTTTCATTATCGACATCTGCTTCAGAAAAGTACCAAAAGTATAGACTAGAATTATTAGTGAGTCTCTGGTTCCAATGCCTACATATGGTCTCAAAAGAAGTAACTGGTCAATTGTACTATCGTCAGTAGTAACTTTCAATGACACGCACATGTTAAATGTCTATAGTAAGTATTGTATAGTATAAGTATAGTACTGATGACAGTGTCAATAGTAAGTCAGTACAATTTCACTATTGACATTTCCTGCAGGGTTCTAATAAATCAGTTTAATATTAAAATAATTCAGGTACAGCCGTAACCTCTTTTTTGCCATTCGATATGCATTTAAAATACTTAATTTTAATTATATCAAAATATTATATTGCAGTATTATAAAGTTGTTTGATCATTCGCACATAATATGGAACCGCTATTGTTACTGTAGAACAGTTATTGTTAGCATAGTGCGCAAACATTATAAAAATTTAGATTATAATTCAAACCGTTAGAATAAGTAAATATTCAGTGATTGTTAAAAAAAAGTTTACAATTCTTTCGTTTTTTCTCGTTGTTTTTTTTAGTTTTTGAACAAATGAAAACTTAATTCAATTACGAAATAATTAAAACGATTTGAAAATCTGATAAATATATGAATTGAAACTGTTTAGAAAATAGTTATTTCTGTGAAGTTGGTAACATCTAAAACTTTTGTTGGCTCCCTACAACTGGGGCCCTCCTATTGTTTGCCATACGAACTATAACATCATTATAACTAAAGAGGCGTTAATTTGTTAATTGTTTCTGTCTAATCGAATTAAAATCACAACTTAGAGGCAACAAAAAACACTTTGCAAAATGAACACAAAATTCTCAACACTCAAATGCATATGTATTCAACATAGGAAATTGTAGACAAACAAAAGAAAATTTTCAAATCAACTTAATCCACACACAGGAATCTACATCCTTATGTTGTACATTGTACTTGGATATGTGTAGAAAATTATACAAATTAATTCCATTCGTCTGCATATGAGTGTAAAATGTGGTTTTTGGGGAGCGTGTGTGTGTTTCTAAGGATATGGATGGAGTAGGGGTGGGTGTTAAGATGAAATAAAATGAAAAATTGTTGTGAAAACTTTTCTTTTTCGGTTGTTTTAATTAGAAAATCATGAAATGTTTGTTATTCAAGTTTAGTTTCCATACAATATGTTAACTTACCTTAAATTAAACACACACAATAATATGTATTTAAATCTGCTTAAAAATATCTATACACACATTCATATGTATAGTATAAATATATCCTTAGATGCATATCCTTATAGTGGATATGTTTGAATGTTTAATTAAAGTGTTTTAGTGTGTGTCAGTCAGTTAGTAAGTTTTTTTTTTTGTTGTTTTCTTTTTACAAAAGTTTTTGTTTTTGCTTAAATAAACAGAAGGTGCTTATATCCGCCGGAAGCTAAGCATCTAACATCAAAGCATTAAAATAATTAAAATTTGCTGCTAATACATATTTATTTATGTATGTCTGCCAGAGTATGTATGTGTGTGGGAGTATATTTTTATAAGGATGTGTGAATGTGTGTTTTTCAACTTTAAAATTTCCCATTTATGCTGTCAAGTGTTATTGTTTGTTTGTTGGTTTGAATTGTTTTAAAAATTTTCATAATTATGCATATGATTGTGAATCTTTGACACTTCAAAGTGTTGAATATTCCACTTTGTTTGTGTTCACTCATTAAAAGTAAAACAAAATGGTGAAAATGAACGAATGAATCAAAAATGTCTGCTTTTGAAGAAAGATGTTATTTTATGAGTATTAGGATGGCTCCTATAAAAATGAGCTCAAATGTATTTTTGGTTGGTTTTAGGATATGTTTTCTAGAAATTTTAGTTCTTGCGCTAGCTGTTATAAAACTGGTTCGAAAGACGAAATGGATCAAGATGTTTCTCATATTTGATTCAAAGGACTAATAAAATAGTTTCTCATCAAGATAAAAGATCTTTAAGTACGTGACTTTTTGAATTTCCCGCCTCTTAAATGAAAAGGCAACACTGCTCCTATCAGTTGACTTCTGTCAAAATTTGATCAAGCTGCGTTATTTAGATTGTGAGCAAAATACCGCGAGACTTAAGGAGAAAATGGAAAAATGTGAATTTTATTAGCATTATTTTCTGCGGAAAGATCCATAACTAGAACCAAGACAAAGCTTGATAAATTCTATGGGCACTAGGGTTGTTTTATCTCATAGGGTAAAAAAAAATGTCTTAATTTTTTTGTGGGCACCCCTCTAAAATGTTTCTTTTTGTCAGATTTTAGGATTGCCAAAGTTTGAACACAATTGAAAGATGTTAGCCCGTACCACTGGGTCCTCAAAGTTATGAAATCTCGATTTTTTTGGCAGTTTGGCGATTTCGGCGACCTATATCTCTGGAACGGCTAAAGCTATTTGACCGTGCCATACATCAAATTAAAGGCCATAGTGCATATAATATTTTATATTCTACACAATAGCGAAGAGTCATGCTCATCACAGATTACAACCAATTACTTACAAAGGACGAGCAACAAAAACAAGTGGCCAAACTGCCAAAAAATCGAGATTTTCAAAACTTTGAGGCCGCAGTGGCACTTAGAGCGCAAGTTTGAGCACGATTGAAAGATTTTAACTTTCAATCGTGCTCAAACTTTGGCAATCTTAAAATCTAACAAAATTAAACATTAATTTTTTAAAACCACCCTAATGGGCACTCTGCACCATCAATTTCAATGGTAAAAAGTGTTTTACTGAATTTCGCTGTGGACGTGCAAGCACGGAACGTTCTGTACGCCCAGTTGAGGTCTCTACAATCGAAACAATTGAAAGAATTCATGATATGGTGTTGGCCGATCGGATATTGAAAGTGCCAGAGTTTGTGAAAGCCATAGGCATCTCACATGACTCAGTGGTTTTAATTTTGAATGATCAATTGGGTATGAGAAAGCTTTCCACAAGATGGGTGCCACGTTTGCTCACACTCGATTGGGTTTGTGCAATCGTGTGACAATTTCACATATCTGGCACTCTTCCATTCTGTTTTCTGTGAGGCAAAACTTCTCAACCACTTCATTCCAAATACTGTTTATATGTAGGGTAAGTAAGGCAGAATGTTGTCATGATGGAATATTACAGTTTCCTGTCTGGCCTATGCTCACCATCCTGTGATGGTTTGGCCAGATTTCAGCATCTCATAATACATAGGACCCTTTAGATCACTCAAAATACAGAGCATTATCTTAGCGCCATGGATATTTGTTTTTTTTGTCGATTCGGCTGGCTTCACGTATGATATCTTCCGCTTCGGGTTATCGTTATGGATAAATTTGTCTTCGCAAGTAATGAGTCGCTGCGAAAATGATTTTCTTTTATAGCTTTCAAACATCATTTCGGACATGCAAAATCGCCTTTCAAGGTCTCTGGGCTTCAAATCGTGTGGTACTCCATTTCCCTGCTTTTGGATGAATCCTGCTGCTCGCAAACGTTTTGAAATTGCTGTTGTTGAGTTTGACAACAGATCGTGGAGTAATGTCTCCAATTCTTGGTCTTCAAATTGTTTTGGCTGTCCTGGGCGATCTTTTTCTTGGTCCAGAAGTATAAAAAATAAAGTAGAGTGTGGGTCTTCTTTATCTTTGAGCCATCAGTGAAAATCTCAAAAGGACATTCATACTGATCCATACGATGTTGTAAAGTATCAATTAACTCGGAAATGCTCCTGTTAGAAGAAAGTTCTAGGGGTACAGTAGTCGATATTAGCCGGTACTTCCCCCAGATTATCTACTAGCCGATTTGATGGATGTATAGCATTAAGTTTTTGGTGGAGTTATATTTGATATTGCACCATCTTGGCCTTTTGATTTTTGTTAGATTGCTCCGTTTTCCAGGTGGAAATTTACGACATCAGTCCCGAGAACAATTCGTGATTTTAATCTTGAGACGTCGGTCATTGATATTTATGTGCACAATTTAGCATCAATCAAGGCTCTTAACAACAACGTATTAAGCTCTTCTCAGTTCAATTTATAACTGGTCCAACATAGACAACACCTTATAGAGTTCTGAACATGAGGGCGGCGAAACTAAGTGGCTAACGAATACCACATGTATATTATTCCAAATGATATGGCCCTCTTTGCCACGGATAAGAAATATAACTCTCTTGGCTCTTGGTGGAAACTCGATTAAAATTTTTGTTGAAAGGATCGGTATAGAGAATATAACTATGTAAATTCCACGATCTACAAGATCACAAATAAAGATGTGGACTGTGTTAAAAATGTGTCCCTAACGGATCTAGGAAAATTTTCACAAAGTCGTCGGAATTAAGGAGAGCGATTTTCATTTCCCAAACATAAATTACTTGAATTATACTTGAATATTTTTAGAGTTTAGTGTAGCTCCTTTCTTGCATATTAACTATTTGAAGTCATCTGATAATGAAAAATACAATTAAGTAATCAATTTACAGTCAGGTGCTTAACAGATACTCCGCCGGTCTCTGTTCTTATCCCAGTTGTTCATTTGAGATGAGAACTCAATTAGTTAAGAGCTAAATTTTGAAACTTCTTTAAATGTTTGCATACTTAATGAATTCCTTAACGTAGTTCTTCACTTTTTATAATATTTACTAACGTATACGTTATATATAAGCCAGTTCTTGCTAAAAAACAATTTTGGCTTCCTCTGGCTACTCTAGGATTTCAAGCGAGAAAATTATTATAAGCGGAGCTTCAGAAAGCTCTGAAAAGTATCAAAAAAGCTTAGGAAAATATAGGTCTGTTTCACGATATCGAAAGAAAATGATTCGAACAAATTTTTATGAAAACTATTCGAAAAAATTTTAAATACTGAGTGTTTTTCATAAAAATTTGTTCTACTTATTTTTCTTTCGACATCGTGAAACAGGCCTATATTTTCCTAAGCTCTTTTGATACTTTTCAGAGCTTTCTGAAGCTTATAAGGGGAGCTTCATAATTTTTTCACTTGAAATCCTAAAGTAGCCAAAGGAAGCCGAGGTTATTTTTTAGCAAGATCAGGCCATATATATTTAGAATATAATTTTTAACATTTTTATTAAAAATTTGATAATTATTACTACCTACATATGAATTTATTATTGTTTGATTTTCTAGAATTTATGCAACCACAACATATCTGGCCTTATTTACAACAAAACTTCATACACCATCCACACTTTCCGCATCCAGCATTTCTAACGCAACATCACAATGGCAATAGTTGTCAACCGCAAACCACATCATCGTCGTCACCTGGCAGTACGATTAGTGATAGCGACAATCACTCTACCTGCACCACAAACAGCATCAGCACAAATACGAGTTGTAACAATAATGGCAACCATTCCAGCAGCAACAATAGCAACAGCAATTTACATGCAAATAACAACAATGACAAGGATAACAATGAAGAGGATAACAATCGAAGACATACAATGCCAACGGGTCAAGAAAAAGCAACAACGCCTTTGCAACATCCTGGCAGTGGAGGTGGTGGCGGCGGCATTGGAGGCGGAGGTGCTCATCTACACGCACAACAACCACAACATCCGCAAGCTGTTATTGCCAAACCCCTGCCCAGTCGACCCACACCATTCCTGCCTCACAGTCTCCAACATCCACATTTGCATTCACTGTTGGCACACTGTAGAAATCCCTACATGAGTGGTAAGTCTGTCTGTCTGTCAGTCTGGCACAACAGTATAACTTCTAACCATTAAATACGATTAGTAGTGATTTTCTACTAAATTTCACTTTAAAAGGAAATGCAGGCATGTATTAATTGTTGTCAACACCAATTAAAACATAAAACGTTGTGCATGTGCAGGATATTGCATTCAACAACATGCAGTTTTACATGTGTGGATGCAACAATTAAATGCAACTGTAATTATGGCTAAAATGCATTTCAAACACACTCTCGTATTTACTACGTTTCTCTACTATGTATTGCCTCTAAATTGAAATTTTCCCACGTTTTATTATTATTATTTTTTTGAACAGTTGGTGCACAAGTGTTTCCCCTGCCTCCCGGCCAAGGCTTCCCTTGGGCACATTCAACACGTGGTAAACCACGTAGGGGTATGATGCGTCGTGCTGTGTTTTCTGGTAAGTGCAAAAATACAATTTTCTTATTTAATTTATGTTGTGGTTTTACTTAGGTTTTAGTAGAGTCCTTATGATTATCGAAACGAATTTGGCAGGAGAAAAATTGATTTATTTATGGTTTTGTGTTTATAGACTCACAGCGCAAGGGTTTGGAGAAACGTTTTCAACAGCAAAAATATATTAGTAAACCGGATCGTAAGAAGTTGGCAGAACGTTTGGGTCTTAAAGATTCTCAGGTAAGATTTGAAAATGTAATTTTTGTATTTTTAAGCCAAAAATATTTATGAACAATTACAAAATAAGACAATGGCGTAAATTACCTTAATGTTAAGCGATTATGGTGGCAAATTTGTGAAAATAAATATAATTCAAATTAGAGCTATTGTCACGTTTGTCATCCTTGAGGATATGTCCTCAAAGTTGAGGATTTTGAAAGGCTTAGGGGAGAACAAATTTCGTTTGGGAACAAGGGATTTTATTGCTAATATTTTCAAATATTTTGGGGATTTTAAGTTGCAATTTTTGTATTTTATGTCTTGTTCTTAAGATGGAAAATATAGATTTCGAATAAAATTTAGTACTTTGCATTGCAGCTGTATGTCTATGACAAATATATTAAATCCAAATGTCGCAAATAAATTTCCTCATTGTCGAATTTTATGTGTAGATCGGAATAAAAACAATTTAATTTAATTTTCGGTGCATTTTCGGTGCAAAGTACACATATATTCATTTGTGTTCTCTTTTATATTTTACACTACACCATATGCATTTTAAACACTCTCTTTCTGGCCACCTCTGCTGTAGACCATACGACTGCACCAAGAAGCGATACTTCGACAAATCGATAGATTTCCGGTTCTGAGAGAAAAGTCCTCATCTTTGCTAGTGTATCCTCGAAATTGTCACCGCTAGTAGATCCCGTAGTTGAAACTATGTTCATCAGAGCAATTGACATAAACAGCAAGGACGGAAGAACTTGATGTGTGCTGTCGTAGAGTCTTGTTAGAATCATAAGTCTATACCGTGGAAGCAGTACTCCTTCAAATCCACAAATTTACGTTTCAGAGAGTTAAGCTTGCATCTTTGCTAATGTATCCACGAAATGATAACCTAGTACACATTGGTGATCAATTACATAGTGGAGTCCAAGTGAAAATTTTTCGCTATTAAGAGATGTCTGGCATTGAGGACCAATTCAAACGGATATCATATAGACTCCTTTAGAGTCGAATATCAACAATGTATATCCAATAAAACTTTAACAAATTTACGGCCTTCTTGATGTCAGAAATCTCAATTTCTAAAACAATCCACTGATGCGGAAGTCCTGTCCATGCAATATACAATGAACCCCCTACACTATCGTTTGTGCAATCAGTGAAGACCACAAAAGGACATTCATGGGTATATTGTTCCATCCTATGATGTCCAGTCTCAATCAATACGGGAAAGCCCTTGTAGAGAAAAGGGTCTGGGGTTGCATTAATTGATATCAGGCTATCTAGGATTTCAGCCTGTAAAACTCTACATATGTCTAAAAGACACATCAGTTCCTGTTCGTGCAATATAAAAGTACTGACCCACACTACCCTTTGTCTGTGAGCCATTAGTAAAGTTCTCAAAGCGATTTTCATGAGTATATTATTAAATCCTATTTCATGCAGTTGCAGTCAACACGATAAAGCCTCTGTAGGAGAAAGGTCTGAGGTTGCACCTGTAATCATAAGAACAGAAGTTTGAAATATTCTCTCAAACGATTCACAAATGGCGACTTTCGGAAGAGCACTTCACCAAACATGGTATCAATAAATTTCGAAGAAGCTTCTAGTGTTCTTGAGAGTAATTCTCCAAGTCTGCTGTATCACTTTAGACACTCCATATTGAGTGTTCATATTTTATAGTTTCGAAATCAGAACTACACTCGGATATTTTGCACTGTCGGACAGAGTAAGTTCCAATCCATTGAAGCAAGGCATTGGAAATATAGGCACCTTAAATCGTCTTGTAAATAGTATAAGGTCGGATTGGCTATAGTATACAATGAGTACATTCAACTTTCTCCACAAAAATTATGAAAAGCTGCAATTTACCATTGAGATGGATTTCTAAAAATGAATCATAAATCATATTCGATACCGCCTCTATAATTATATAAATGTCAATTTGGACCATAGTTTCACCCAGGAATTTAATTTCACTGGATTTCCTTATGTCATAGAAGACATACTTGACAAGTTTTTGTCTAAGATGGACCAATGAAAACTTATAAAGAAAATCCCGAAAATTCTCGACAAACATTTCCTGAAAATTTCCCAAAAAATATTCTCGGGAATGTATAGGGCAATCTGAGGAAAGCAAGAGGTCAAGTTCATCAGTAAATATTCCTGAGCCATTGCCCGTATGCGTCTTTGTACCGTCAGTGAGGTTTCCAAAAGGTTTTAAAAAGTACAATGCACAGTGGGGCAGAATTGAGATATTGACTTTTAATTTTTTTTGTAAGACCAAAAATTAACTTATCTAAACAAAAAAGTTCGGAATAAATGTGGATTAAAATTTTTATACAAATTTTAGTTTTAAAAACTAAATAAATATGTAATAACATCTGTATTTATTAACAAAACTCAATAAAATTTTTAACATCTTTTAAATTTGTTATTATAAATAACAATGTTTAAAAAAAACTTGTCAAAAGGTCAAAGAGAATCCCACAATTCCTAAAAATTGGAGCGAAAATCCTAAAAATGGTATTTTTCAAATTTTACCCATAGGGTCCACATTTCCTTCGGGGCTGGTAAAATACTTGGGAGATAAATAGAAAACACATCGAGTTTTCCAAATTTGCTTTCCGTATTCTGATTCCTGCTTTGGGTTTTTAAAACATGTGGCCCAAATTTGATAAAAAATAGGTCAAATTCCGAAGAGCATAGGTGCAACATATTCGAAAAATTTAACATTTTATTTATATTAAAATGTTCTCCGTAAAGATACCTTACAGAGAAATATAAAATTGTTATATATTCTTAAAGAAGGTTTATTTTTAATAAGAAAAGAGTTAATACAACTTTTCGCCCAAAAAACAGCAAAAATCAACAATTTTTTGAATATTTAAATTGAAAATCGTTTATTTTTGGATCCATAATTGATATTGTTCCGAAATCTTTTGTAAAAAAAAAATCGAGTCCAATCGGTCCAAAAGTACGATCAATATTTTTAAAAAAGCGGACCAATATACTACAAAATATTTAAATTTCAATTTTGAAATGACTATTACTCGGAAATTATAGGAGATAAATAGCACACGCAAGCATGTTCAAGACCTACCCAAGCGCTTTCCAAAAATATAAAAATCTTTGAAATCGGATGGGAACAAAAAAAATGCACGAGTTTAAAAATTTTACATGTCGAAGGTACCCTACTTTGAGCCCCCATAGCGCCACCACTGGATCATTTGTAGGGCCCATTTTAATAACTTAAACTCGAATACTCCTTGGCTACGCTCATTTTATCCCCATCATGCTAGCCGTTTATAAATGCAAGATTTATTTCCAAAAATTTTTGATTATGCCCACTATGCAATGGGCAAATGACTTCCACGGCTTTGATGATACGCCCTAGTTTATTGAAATTTTCCATAAACAGAAATATGGTTCAATGATGCTTCCAGTCCAAATCCACCCCAAATACGGTAACTTTACGATTAACAAAGCCATCAAGGGGAAAACGTGCTTCATCGCTTAGGACGATTTTGCTAAAAACTGTGACCTTCCACTATTTATTAAGAATTGTATTGCAAATTCAGATTTTCAGTTATTTAATTTCAGATTCTGGTTCAATCAAGGCTTGCTAAAGTTTATTATAAAATATTAAAAAATTGTTACACGAAGTTTTTTTTATGAATTGGAAACTGTGATGTAAAAAAAAACAGAATCCTCATAATTGAATTGTTTAGCTCCCATTTATTTCTAACCTTTTTGATGAACTTCCTAACATATTTACAAACTTTTAGAGATTCTGCAAATGACACAAAATATGATGATAAATAAATAATCTTGTTAAAAAATCTGCTATATTTGAACAAAAAAACAGAAAAAATTATTAAAAAATTTGTTCGTTTTATAAAGAAAAACAACAAAGTTCATTTAAACTCAACCTTTGTTAAGGATTTCTTTTTTGCCAGCAACAAAAGAAAACATACAAAAAACGTAAAAAATATAAAACAACTCCGCCCATTGTGCTAAAATAATAAAATGAATGCCACCAGCAGAAAATAACAATGACACACACAATACGAGCTGTTACTACACAACCACAATTCTACAATATAAATAATACAGAAAAAGGACTTAAAAAACTTAAAATACCGACGGTAACACCACTAAACCGATATTTATACTCAACTCAGACAAAAACAACTCTTATGAGTATAAAGATAAAGGAACACACTCATTGTTTAAGCCATATGAAATCATAAAAACAGCTTTTTTTTAAGAATAAACAACTTGAGATTATAAAGGAAATGGCACAAAAAAAATATGAGAGGAATATTTTGCTTAATAAAAAGGAAAATAAAAGGACTCTTAATGTTAACACCCCAGACATAAATGCGCAGTCTCGATACAACAAAACATTTACTTCTAGCAGTATTTGTACAATATATAAATACCAATACTAAGTAAATTTTATATAAATCATAGGGAGGCCTTTATTTTCCACTTTTTGGATTACAGAAGGCAACAAAATCGAAAATACTACACAATTTTGATGTATTGTGGTTCCAGTAGTACAAATATGGTACAAATTTTAAATTCTATGGAGAGTTTTTTTTAATTTTTAAGTAAAATTATAAATTTTTTTTGACGTTTCTCCACATAATTAATGATAACTCAAAAAGGGTTGGTCCAATATTATTAACATAAATTTAGAAATGTTCAGATTTACATAACCTTTAATCCTGTTATTAATTGCGTTTTAATCGGCTCAGTACTTTCGGAGTTATAATAACAAATTGAAGAAAACATATATAAAATATATGAAAATAGCAAATTTTTTTATTTTAAAAAAATCATGAAAAATCGAAAACGACAAATATTTTCAAGTTTATTACTTTATCGCAAAGCCACATGTAATAGGAACAAAATTAGATATTTGCAATAAGAATCGACTGATTCTTTTCGCATTTATTCACAATTAAATGAATATGCTCATTTTCACAAAATTTTAGTTTTTTTGTTTGATAAGCATAAAATTGAGTAGTTATGTTCTTTTATTGATTAATTGAATTATGAAAACATTTTCCTCATGCTATGTACAAATTTTCATATATATATTACGTTTCAATCGGCTTAGTAGTTTCGGAGTTATAATAACAAATTGAAGCAAAAAATATATTTTTTAAGTAAAAAAAAACAAATTTTTTTGTTTTAAAAAATCTTGAAAAAATCGAAAATGGCAGATTTTGTTCAGATTTATTGCTTTATCGCAAAGCCACATGTAATAGGATCAAAATGAGATATCAATCATAAAAATCGATGGATTCGTTTCACAATTAAGTGAATTTGATCATTTTTATAAAATTTTAGTTTTTTGTTTGATATACATAAAATTTTAAATTTTTAAATTTTTTTTAAACGAAATTTAAACAAAATTAGCAAATTTTTGTAGATCTTAATGAAAACTAAATACCGATTTAAAATGCAAACAGTTGTAGCTTTTATGGGACCATTTGAAGTTAGGGGATTTCGAGGAAATTTGGTTTTTGTACACAAATTTTTAATTATTTTTTAAAAGTGTAATATTTAAAATCAAATTCTTTCTTTGGGTCGCTTATTTACGAGTTTGTAATATTAGCTTTTTAAAACATTATTAATCCTTTAATATAAAGAGTCAAAATTGTCAAATTTTTAGCTTTCAATTGAAAGATTTGAACAATATATATTTATTTAAGGTATTGTCAATTGTTAGCTATGATCTTTTCCCATCTTTCTGGAAACATATGGATTCCCAGCTAAAGGAACTGCTCATATTTTGAGGCCAAGCCAATTTCGGATACTCTGTTCTGAAGTGTAACGTATTCCTGAAAGAGCGTTCAGCATCGACCAAACAAATAGTAATCGAAAATACAGGCCACCCTAATATATACAGTATGTAAATATTAATGTAGAATACATTGTTATTTGAGTTTGTATGTGAGTGTTTATTTTATGTGGTTTTATATAATTTTCTTTTTTAACTAAATAAACTCAAAATAACAACATACTTTGCATATTTTATTACATTATTTAGATTAGACATACATAAATTGTATTTGAAATTAAATATACAAATTATACATTACCTTAACCGCAGACATTGTATGTTTAATAGGATATGGGAGAATAAAAGGATATTTCCATATATTCTACTCTTACTTAAGTGGAAAAGTTGTAATGGATTCATGCTAATGTTAGAGAAATAAAAATTGAAATATAAAACAATTTTATATTTCGAATAAAAATTATTCGAATAATCGTGGAAAAAATATAATTTTTAATCGAATGAAGGAAATATTTGGATTTATAGATGGCATATCTTAATTATTGAACATTATAGTGTAAAAAACAAAGTTTTTTTTTGCTTCGAAAATGTCAAATTTTGTACCAACAAAGCGTCATATGCAGGAAGTTTTGCTTTACTTCTTTAATGCATATGGTGAATGTGTTCCATCGGTTTGAACGCAAGAAAGCTGGGTTGTTCGGTTTAGAAGTGGTGATTTTGATACGGAAGACAGAGATCGCCCAGGCCAGCCTAAAAGTTTGAAGACCAAGAATTGAAGGCACTACTCCGTGAAGATTGTTTTCAAACTCAACCAGAAAATCATTGGGAGCTACTCAATCAACAATTTCAAAACGTTTGCAAGCAGCAGAATTCATACAAAAACAGGGAAATTGGGTACCATACGAATTGAAGCTGAGAGACTTTGAAAGACGATTTTGAAATGATCGAAATGATTTGCTTGTCCGAAATGATCGACACTAAAGCCAAAATGTTGCTAAGGTAATGCATTGTATCTGCTGGGACCAAAAGGGTTCTATCTATTATGAGCTGCTGAAATCAAGCCATTACATCAAATGGAACCTGTACCGAATGCTATAATACAACATTATAGAGAGTAAAATTTAAGCTAATTTGTGGTTAGCTGAAACTTGTGAATAATTGAATAACTGAAGAGGTTTTAACAAGGAACAAATAGTAAACTTTCCAATCTCTTGTGACTGATCATGTGTTAGTTTTATGTTAACTCAAACCCCGATAGAGACGATTGATAGAACAAAATTTTTGATTACAACATCTAACATTTTGTTGTCACAATTAGAAAATTTTTTTATTACGAATAAATCATTCGATTGGCCTCAAATGCGGTTGACACAACGTTTCTGTTTTCTCTGCAATACTATACTTGACATGGCACTATCTCTTACAATACATGTCGGGTCAAACTTGAGAGAGCGAATAAATTGTACTATATTTTATTTTTTTTATTTTTATATGGTCAAAATATCAGCTGGCCTGCAATTTGTACTATATATTACGACATAATGAATGATCAATTTTGCTCCAACATCTAATGACGGTTCTTCAATATAAATTGAGGTTTCGTACATTTTCTGTTAAGATTTTGGTAACCATCAGAGTTTCTAATACCTGTACAATTCATTGTAAAACTCAGTTTCGTTATTGGTGATAAAAATTTTATTAAAATCTTATATAGAAACTAAAGTACTTTATAATGGTTATATCTACTATATTAGAGATCAAAAATCAATATTTTGTCTTGTTTTTTATCAATAAATGCTTTAATACTTTTTTTTAA
Source organism: Calliphora vicina (assembly GCF_958450345.1). Classification (NCBI taxonomy): domain Eukaryota; kingdom Metazoa; phylum Arthropoda; class Insecta; order Diptera; family Calliphoridae; genus Calliphora; species Calliphora vicina. Next base: position 65,353,428 of record NC_088782.1, read on the forward strand.
ATTTCATTGCCGCTTGAAATAATTTAATAACGACAGAATGCATTTATGACGACAGAATATCATTAGCCACAGACATTTATAATTGTTAATGAAATAAAATGCAAAAAATTAAATGATTTTAAAACAAAAATTTGTTCTATCGTACAATGGAAAAGCAAAAAAACAGACGACAATGAATTTGAAATTGCAAATTTCTGTAACGAATTAACAGAAGTCAAAATGTAATCGATCACAACTCAATTATTTAACAAACTACAAAGAACTAGAATAATAGAAAAATTACACACAAAACTATGATAATTTTAGCAACATCATTATCATATGAGAACACAGAAGGAGAAGGAATCACTCCTGAAAAAACAGTTGGCATCAACACACACAAACAAATTTAACAATTATCCTTAAACACAGGCAATGTGTGTGATAGTTAGTGGATGTGTATGAATGAATGATTAAATACAATTGTCCTTTTGTTGTCTGTCTTCCTGTATGATGTGATGTCACATGTTACGCCAAATTAGTGCATTTTTTTTTGTGTATTTTCCTTTAGCAGTTGAAATCTAAACCATAATTACGCTCTTTTTTTTGGATTTTTTTTTGTGTAACATTAAAGTGTTACTAATTAGTTTTTGACAGCAATCGATCAAATTTTTATTTCTCTTCTTATGCAGGGCTTGTTTTTTTATTCTACGTATGTAAGTAAATTTTTGACTAATGAAGTTATAATGTGGTGTAAAATTTTTATACAATACATGTAAGACATGCATTTTTATGAAAAAATATGGGTTTATATTGAAAACATTAAGATTTTAACACATGTGCTCCTCTTGAATGAATGTATTTAAATGTATTCTACATAAAAGTAGGATATTCTATATGTATTCAGAAAAATTAATTAAAGCATCACTTTTTCTTCACTTCAAAGTAGCAGCATATTAAGCTCTTCTTTGATAGTTATTTTGTAACCAAAAATGCTTGACAATTATTCGATTATTCGAACGAATGCTATTCGAATAATTTAATAAAATATATTCTAAACCTTAAAAAGATGTATAATTTGTTTTCTAACAATAAATAAAATAAATTTTTTCGACTTTTATTAATCGACAATTATTATTGATCGAATAATGCGGAAGTTTGTCAAATTTTTAGCATTTATTTTGAAACATTTGTACTACATAAATTTATTGAAAGTATTGGCCATTTGTTAGCTATGACATGGCAACATACGGGTTCTGAGCCAAAAAAACTACTCATCTTTTGAGGCCAAGAACGAAAAGTCAATATCGGATACTCTGTTCCAAAGTGAAGCGTATCCCAGAGATAGCGTTCTGCATCGATCGAAAGAAATAGTAGTCGGACGGGCAAGGTCTGGACTATAAAGCGGATTAGGCAAAACTTCCCAACCACTTCATTCTAAATAATTTTTAACAAGTATTTCAACATTTGGCCTAGCGTTGTCATGAAGGAATATTAGGTTTTCATGTCTGGCTGTATGTTCTAGTAGCTTTTCGGCCAATGCTCGCTTCAAACGAATCAATTACGTTGTTTACATGGAACCTTATGTGATGGCATGGCCAAATTTCAGCAGCTCATATTAGATAGGACCCTTTTGCTCTCATCAATTACAGAGCATTACCTTAGCGCCATTGATATTTCGCTTTGTTGTCGATTCGGCTGGTTGGTCGGGCTTCACATACGATCTCTTATGTTTCGGGTTATCGTAATGCATCCAGTTTTCATCGCAAGTCAAGCATCATTTCGGACATGGAAAATCGTCATTCAAGGTCTCTCGGCTTCCATTCATATGGTACCCAATTTTCGTGCTTTTGGATGAATCCTGCTGCTCTCTGCTGCGTTTTGAAATTGCTGCTTGAGTAGCTTCCAATGATTTTGCAGGCTCTTTTTAAATTGTACAGCAATCTTCATGGAGTAATACCTACAATTCTTAGTCTTCAAACTCTTTTAGCTGGCCTGGGCGATCTTTGTCTTCCGTTTCAAAATCACCACTTGTGAACCAAACAAACCATCGATCGCACGTTGAAACCGATGGGACACATTCACCATAAGCTTCAGTGAGCAATCGGTTCAATGGCACTTTTTTTTAAATTAAAGAAGTAAAGCAAAACCTCCCACTTATGACGCTTTGTTGGCACAAAATTTTACATTTTCGAAAAAAAAAACTTTCTGCTTTACACAGTCATGTTCAATAACCAAGTGAGAATAAATGACAGATATGTACCCTTCAAAATGACATCTAAGTTATTAAAAACAAAACCCGCTTTCAAAAGATACGCCATCTACTGTAAATCCCGCATTTTGAAGTCTTACACGCAATGGAATTTACAGTTTTTAATAGATCAAATGTAAATGAGTTCAGTTGTAAATGAGTTCGAAATAAGTCAATTTGATTGAGTAATTGAAGCAGGCTACACGAATTCAAATGCTGCTAGCGGCAGTTATAGTAATTTGGCAGCCACTGAATTATTTTAGCTAAAATTTAAGCAGCTGATTTATAATTGAGAGGTGCTAATTTATTATACCTTTTACCTTCGTGAGAAGGGTATATATAAGTTTGTCATTCCGTTTGTATTTTCCATAATATAATTTTCCGACCCTATAAAGTATATACATATATTCTGGATCCTTATAGATAGCGGAGTCGATTAAGCCATGTCCGTCTGTCTGTCTGTTGAAATCAATTTTCTGAAGACCCCAGATATATTCGGGATACAAATCTTCAGTAATTCTGTCAGAGGTTTCCTATTTAAAATCAACAAAATCGGTCCACAAATGGCTGAGATATGAGGAAAAAACCAGAACAACCTCGATTTTTTACCTATATCTGGATTACTAAGTCATTAATATAGACAATATGGATATCTAATGATAGTTATTTCAAAGACCTTTGCAACGACGTATATAAGACAATAGTAAGTAAGTTGGACCTACAATGGGTCAAAATCGGAAAAAATATTTTTTAACACGAATTTTTTTTTTTCACTAAAAAAAAATTTTAAAATCTAAAAAAAAAATTAAAAAATTTTAAAATAACAATTCGAAAAAAAATGTTTCCAAAAAAATGAAAAAAACAACTTTGGAAAAAAAATAAATTTTGTTTATCTAAAAATATTTAAAATTTGTAATTTGAAGTATAATTTGGTGAAGGTATATAAGATTCAGCACAGCCGAATATAGCTCTCTTACTTGTTTTTTTTCGATTTTACTTTAATAAAAAATAACAGTATAAAATTCCAAAATAATTAAGATTTACACAATTATTTTGAGAAAAAATGGTTATCTGAAATAAAGTAAATTAAAAATTATATGGTTACGTTTTAACCTTTTCAAAACGTTGGTTTATTTCCTTTAAATAAACCGGATACTTTTCATTGCAAATAAAAGCCATTTAGTAGTTTGAAAATTGTAACAACTCTTTATTTATTTAAAATGTACAACAACAGAATTAAATAGTCACTCAGTGTTTTTTTTTATACACGTTTATAAATTCGCAGAAATACTGACACACTTTATAATGTACACGAATTCACTTGAAAAATACAGCACACTTTAAGGCACTCAGTTGATGTTTATTCGAATAGCGTCCCTGATAAACTCACTAACGACTGCAACCTCTGCCACTATTTATAACACTGCCATCTGCACTCTAGATTGTTCTTTAACTGTCAAAGCTCGTATATTCGAATTCGAATATACGAGTCTCAGCAAACATTCAGCGTTGCCATACTTACGATCAATGATCAACTCAAAGCTTTTATTTAATGTTATTAATTAATGCCCACAGATATGTTACAGTTTGAGAGGCACTGCTTTAAAATAGCATTATACAACTTTAAATCAGCCATTTAAATCGTTATATTTGAATTCAAGTACAATTTCGTAACAATATTTTTCTAATTTGATTTAAATTTGTATTATAGCTAACAAAAATATAAATCATCCTAAGTCAATTACGGCCGCAAAAGTAGTCGTGTAGCTGTCGACAAAATTATTGTCCACATATAAACCTGTGTATTTTATTTTTGACAGATTGTAGTCAGTTGGTAGCTTACTGTCTTCAATGTGTTTAAAGCATGAAACAAAAAATTATAGAACGAATCTGTCTCCTATATGTGGACTACGACACACATATGAGTCCACACATGAAGATATTAATAGGTGATACATCTAGTTTTTTTTTATGAACTCCTCCAACTTGATGAAAGAGCATTTCAATTCTTAATTGTCATTGGTTTATTTAGTTAGTGGACTAAAATATTTTATGCAAACAACAATAGTTTATTTTTTCATTATTTTTTCTATTGAACTTTAAATATCGATTTATTGTGAGAAGTTTTTTATATAGTTTTTCCATAAAAATGTACCAACATACCACATAATCATAAAACTATAAAACAATTGATGATAAAAAAAACTATAAAATCAAGCTATTATTTATCATTTGTCAAAAGCATTTATTTGATTGACCATTCATTATTTTGTTGTTATATTTTTTTGTTTTTGGCCGATAGTTTTGTAGGAAATCAAAAAACTATAACACAAATTCAAATTCGAGAGAGAGATAGAAAAAAAGGACATATTAAAGTCCTAAAACATGAAACAAATAAAGAGTGGAAAATTCAATGTGTCATAAAATGTAGATTGTATGTGTAAAGTTGTATTATTCCTTTGGCCAAAATAAAGCTTAAAATGAAAACGACAAAAATAAAAATTGAAAAAAAAAAAAAATAAACTGTCAAAAAAATGCTAAAATCTGTGATGGCGTTTTTGGTCATATGTGACCACAGCAGGAGACAGTTTTTTGTTTAAGAATATTTTTGTGTACGGCTGGATGGCTGGCTGGATGGTTGGCTGGCTGGCCGCTTGGGAAGTGGTGGTGGATGCAGGGATACATGTCAAAGCCGGAAGGTATATTAACAACAAGGAGTGTAAAATTTAACACTTGTGTTGATGGTCATTGAAATTTTATTTTGAAAATGGGTGAAGAGGGAATGAGTCAGTAGAAGAAGCTGGGGTTATCAAAGGATGTTATGGCAAAAATGTCACATAAGGAATATTTTTGTATCCCCAGGGTTTGGTCATTTATGTGCACACATACAATTACAAAACGTTTAAAAAAAATCAGAGTATTACAAAAGAATGAACTGGCCATTGTAGAGTTGTTGTTAACTACCATATTGCATATGGTTCAGAGATACATATGCATTTTGTTTTTTAATAAAATCACACAGATTCAACATTTTTATTTGAGAAATATTACGTTAAAGATGCTGCCAAGCAGCATGCAACAAAAGCTCATAAATATTGTGTGTTGTGCATAGAAAATTTTCCCTATAAACCAAAAAACGACTGACTGGCATGTTCATGCATGCCTTGTAAAGAGTCGAATGCAACCCCCTGAGTTTATTTTTCACTGCATTGTGGTCATTTTATGATTGTTGGCCATAAATATGCATTTGTAGGTTTACAACGTTAAAATGGCATTCATTCATTCATCTCCCTCTCCTTCTCTCACTCTCTCACTTAGTATCTATGCAGGATCATAGGAATGTTGTAGTATCTGTGTATTGTTGGGCCGAGAAATGACAAACGGTGCAATTCAGGTGCAATTCATCATTTCAAGTATTATTGCAACCATTATTGTCGCGTTAAATGACATTTTTAACAAACGCACTTCACTCAAAATCAAAATGAAAAAATATAAACATAAAACTCAAACTGAACAACAATTCAAAAATCTTTTGATGAAATGAACTTGCATTTTTTTGTGAAAAAGTTTGATTAAATACTTTCCCTTTCTCCTTTATCTCTGTGTTCTAAATAACATTTATGCTTTTTAGTTGAATGTTGTTGGAAATTTATTGCAATTTTTCATTGATTTATTTATGACGCACTGACTTATTTACTGCTTTTTTATAATTATTAGTTATTTTGAAAATGTTATGGGTTATCACCTTAATGCTATTTAATTGTTAATATTGACGCTTTCGTTTAACAATATCACGTTTATTTGAAAAGTATGAAATATAATGGGATTGTTTAACAGTTGAGTTGACAGATGACAGTTGATTTATTTGCTCTCTCTTTTTCTTCGTCTAAGAAAACTTTCTGAAGTGTCCCAGTAGCTCAACTCAGATGAGAACTTAGATTGTGTAAATCTGAGTTCTCATCTTACTCATTACTAAGCATTTCTATATTTACTGATCGGATAGATTAAAATATATAGTGAGCTAAACTATAAATCTGAGGGTTGAAAGTTCAATTCCGCCATAGACTGAGAGTATATCAGCAGACAAGAAAAAAAAACTAGTTTTCTGCTTAAATTAATTTATTTTAATCGCTACTTAGTAGATTAACATAAATTGAAACTACATTGTTTTAAAGCTGCTTTTAAAAAATCTCTCACTGCAACTTAGAGTATTAGGTGTAATAATTAGACTGCATCATTAAGTTGTTGGTTTAACCCTTTTATTATTAAATATTAATGTCATTGTTAAAAGTAGCTCACATCACAATGTATTAATATATCAAATAAGTATAGGAGTAGAACATTTTAATCACCATTTAATTTCATTTTGATATGTATTTACGTTAACAATATTCCTATTAATTACTTAATAATTGTTGTTTATCAAGTAATATGAGAATGATTAAAATAGAACTGACATTTTTGGTTTAAAAAATGAAAAGTTCAAATACGTATAAAGTGGATAATATTTATGAAACTATAATGAATTCCTAAATATAAAATAAATTTATTCAAAGTATTGGCCATTGTTAGCTATGACCTTTTCCCAACTTTCTGGCAACATATGGCTTCCGAGCCAAAAGAACTGCTCATCTTTTGAGGCAAAGAACGAATCAATCAAATTTCGGATACTCTGTTCTGAAGTAAAGCGTATCCCAGAGAGAGCGCTCTGAATCGATCGAAACAAATATGTATTAGTCGCACCGGACACGGTCTGGACTATAAAGCGGGTGAGGCAAAACTTCCCAACCACTTCATTTTAAATAATATTTAACAGGTTTTGTAACATGTGGCTTAGCGTTTTCATGATGGAATCCATTTTTCACCGTAAGCAATGATTCGGTACAAACGCGATTTTCTTTTATAGCGTTTATGCATCATTTCAAAAATACAAAGTCGTCTTTTAACGTCTCTCGGCTTCAATTCGTATGTTACCCAAATTTACCTGTTTTTGGATGAATCCTGCTGCTTGCAAATATTTTTTTTTGTTTCCCATTCAATATTTTTGAAGGACAGAGTTTTAATGGCATATTTTTTAATCTAATTGAGATATGACTTAACATTTTTTTTTGGAAAACCGATAATTAACTTATCTAAATAAAAACAAAAGTTCGGAATAAATTTGGATCAAATTGTTCCTAATATTTGCAATCCAATTAAAATGTTGATATAAATTTTAGTATTAGAAACTCAATATGTATAAAATCTTTATTTATTAACGAAACTCAATGAAATTTTTAACGTTTTTTCTGTTTGTCATTCTAAATAACAAGGTTTAAAAAAACTTGTCAAAAGGTCAAAGGCAATTCCTAAAAATTGGAGCGAAAATCCCAAAAATTATATTTTTTACAATTTTGCCTATAGGGTCCACATTTCGTTTGGGGCTGGGAAAATACTATGGGAATAAATAGGGAACACATCAAGGTTTCCAAATCTGCTTTCCGTTTTCTGACCCCAGCTTTGATATTTTAGGATATGTGGCCCAAAGTTGAAATTTTGATAACAAATAGGTCATATTCCGAAGGGCGTAGGGGCGACATATTCGAAAAATAGGAGATGATTTTTATATCATAATATTCTCCGTAAAGATACCTTACAGAAAAACATAAAGCAGTTATATGTTCTTAAAGAAAGATTTTTTTTAATAAAAAAAGAGTTAAGTCACATTTTCGCCCAAAATAAAACAGAAAAAGTCGACTATTTTTTGTATTTTTAAATTTAAAATCTTTTTTTTTTTTGGATCCATAATTGATATTGCTCTGAAATCGTTTGTATATTATTTATAATTTAGTTGTCCAACTAACAAAAAAAATCGACCTATATTTTTAAAAAAGCGGACCAAGGTATGGCTTTATTTTAAAATTTCAATTTTGAAATGCCTAAAACTCAGTTATAAGAGATATTTTAGGACCTAGCCGAGCGCCTTCCAAAAATATAAAAATCTTTGAAATCGGAATGGAAACAAACATATTACACGTGTTTAAAAGTTTTACATGTCAAAGGTACCCTAATTTGCCCCTGGCGCATTTGTAGGTAACTTTTTAATAACTTAAAATCGAATACTCCTTGTCTACGCGCACGTCAAATTTTATCTCGATCGGATTAGCCGTTTAGAAATTCCAGATTTATTTCCAAAAAATTTTGAATCTGCCCCAACGTGCGCTGATATCATCGGATTGAATTTCTTCATAAATGAAGACGAAGCAATAGTTACGGTCAATGAAGGTCGTTACTGCACTATTATCAATGATTTTTTGTTTGAAAATATTGATGACTTTGATCCGGACGAGATGTAGTTTCAACCGGATGGCGCTACGTGCCACTTTGATCCGGACGAGATGTAGTTTCAACCGGATGGCGCTACGTGCCATCGATTTATTGAAATCCAAATTTTTCGATAACTAGATTTCGAGAAATGGACCTGTCGATTTGGAGGCCAACATTATTTGTGTTATTCGTGACATACGTCCAGTAATTCTCGAAAAAGTGGCCCAAAATTAGGCGTTCAGAATGGGCTTCGCCAAAAACAAATATTAATGTCTTTGTTTGATTAAAATTTACTTTTATGTGCTATTTATTACAATTTCTAGTTCTTAGAAAAACAACCTTTAGTAAATCAGACGACAGACGAAGAACATTCAATTGACTCCTCTATCTATATTATTTATATGGTGGCAAATTAATATTGTAGAAATTTTAAATGGAATGAGCGAAAAACCTAAGTCTGTTGTCAAAAATCTAATTCATGAGAATGTATTGCCATTTATATTGTTATTGTATCACACATAGTATGTGTGAGAAGAGAACAATTTTGTTTGATTTTTTTCATTGAAATTTCTGTCTTTTTCCTATGTATTTATGTATTTATTCTATGACAAAGGATATACAAATACGAAAAAGTTAAATTTGTTGCCAATTTGTTGTATTTATTTAAATTTATACATTTTGATATTTTACCAACTACCAACAATGAAATTCAAAGAATATCTATTTATAAATTTATTACTAATTTTATATTTAAATTAAATTATTTAATCACAACAAAATTCCCCCTAAATACATGTTTTACAATGTTTTCGTTCTTTTTTCAATTTCCCCAACAAAAAAGATTAGAAATCCTTTACAAAATTTACTCACAACTAAAAAGTCCTTGAAGATACGATTATAAATGATAAGGAATTAATTTAAGTACCTGACAAATGCATGAATATTTTCGCATTAAAACCACTTAAGGCAGCCACAATCATATCGAAACGGAAATCGATTTGAAAAAAAATAAAAAGCTGAAAGAGAAAAAAAGAACTCAAGGCAATAAACTTAATGGTTGGTTTATTTGAATATTTAAACGAAACTCAAATATTTATATTGAAACCAAATACACACAAAGATGCTACATACATACAATTGGCAAATGCTAAATTGAAACACGCGACACAAAACGTGTCATTTCCCGCTTACAACATTTTTACTCTCTTTCTGCCACAAGCTGCAGGAGTTTGTGCGACAACTGAAACGAACCATTTAAAATCTCCCTCATGTTTGGAATTCCAATATATTTTATAGATATGTTTTTTTTAATATTTATTTTATTTATTTGTTGTTGTTGTTGCTTTTTATTTACTTACTTATTTATGTGTGCGTGTGTGTTGCAAGTATTTTAATCCACCCACCAAAAGTGTTTATGTCAAAACCACACATTTATCTGTTTTTGATTTGCTTAAAGAATTAAATGAATAAAAATACGAACAACACACAAGAATCCCATATAATTTGGGGAAGTTGCACATTCAACTTCATTTCGAGGTTATAATAAAAAATAGAAAAAAGGCATAATATAAATAACATGGTTATTTGCTCGACTGAATCTTAATGGGATTTTGTTTGATTTTTTATCTGCTTTTCATTTATCACATTTTAAGTTGTTTAAATTGCAAGGACCTTTAAAGGATTCATATGAAAGTTTAGATTTCGTTGACAAATAAACAACAGATAATAAATATAAATTCATTACTAAGTGATTTACAAATATTTAATGTGAACAGAAAATAAGTATTTGGCTTGAGGATTTAAGAATTCAATGTAAACAAATTATAATTGTTTATTTACAACATTTAGTAAAAAACTACATTTAATTATTGCCAGTTATGGTCAACATTTTTATGAATTTTTAAAGAATTTCCAAAACTGAAACTTCAAATGTTTGAAAATGTTTTAGAAAACAGTTTTAAATATGTATGTTATTACAAATTATCTTTAAACAATTATTCTGCAAGAGATTAAAAAACAAGTAAAAGAGCTATATTCGGATGTGCCGAATCTTATATACCCTTCAGCAAATTATACTTCAAAATACAAATTTTAAATATTTTTAGGTAAACAAATTTTTTTTTCCAAAGTTGTTTTTTTGGAAAAAAAAAAATTTTCGAATTGATCTTTAAAATTTTTTTTTTTTAAATTTTAAAAAAATTTGTTTGTTTTTTAAATTTTTTTTTTTGATGAAAAAAAAATTCGGGTTAAATTTTTTTTTCCGATTTTGACCCATTGTAGGTCCAACGTCGTTGCAAAGGTCTTTGAAATATCTATCATTAGATATCCATATTGTCTATATTAATGACTAAGTAATCCAGATACATATATGTAGGTCAAAAATCGAGGTTGTCCTGGTTTTTTCTTCATATCTCAGCCATTTGTGGACCGATTTTAAATAGGAAACTTCTCGAAAGCATGTCTGACAGAATTATTGAAGATTTGGATCCCGAAGATATCTGGGGTCTTTAGAATATTGATTTCAACAGACAGACTGACAGACGGACATGGCTTAATCGACTCCGCTATCTATAACGATCCAGAATATATATACTTTATAGGGTCGGAAAATTATATTGTGGAAATTACAAACGGAATGACAAACAAAATATTTTAATCATTAAATTTTGGATTAGATTTGAATTAACAAAAATGTAATGATTCAAAGGTTGAATGAATTTTATTATCACCCCTTACTAAACTACTTCTAAGTAATGCAAATGTAAATTATTCAGTATTTGCAAGTTTTTGCTGGAAAGATTAATTGGGCCCTATAAAATATATATATTAGATCCTTATAAATATGTGATGTCCATTTATTATCGAAAATCAGAATTTTTCCATTATTTTTAGAAATAGAAAATTTAAAATTTTAATTAAATTTTATTGGATCCGCTATTAAAACATACAAACAAACAATTATTTTTCAAAATTATGGAAAATAAATCAATATTATTATAAATGTGCTCTATCAATTAGCTCTATCAAAATTTAACTGAAACGTGTTGCTGAAATATCGAGGCAAACAATTTCAATATTGTTGACAAATCTGATTAAAATTTGAGACAATTCTTTCTCATTAGATGTGAATTATATTACTTAACTGGTCTAAATGTAAATATTGACAAATTTATCGATTTAGTAAATTTTCCTCCCCTTAGATCAACTCCATTTAAGGTACTTTTCATAATTGGGAAACTGAACATACAACACAGGGTTAAGGGGATACAATATTGACTTAAGCATATCTCTTTTGGTGGACCGTAATATATAAGAATTATGTTGTAGATCAAATGCACTAAATTAAGAGATTAGCGTCCATGACAAGAGAAGGGTCCGTTTTAAATGTTTCACATGCAGTACATATCGAAATACCGCTATTCATTTGTCGAGACATCGATTTCTTAACGAACATATACCGAACGATATATCTAATGAATCGGGAATAAGACAGGATGAATAAATTCAATCGTTTATTTTAAAAACCAGTCCAGCAACAAATTCTTGATTTTGAGTAAATCAAAGAACACTTCCTAGCAAGCTAAAAATTACTTTTACAATATTGATATTTTTCCTTTGTCCATTTGTGTAACTGTTTGATAAACATACAACTTTTTTATATCTATATTAACATATATTTAAAAAATAATATAAAGTTAGCACTTGACTGGTTTCTGAATGAAACAACCATCACTATTGTAAATTTCATACAAAATGTACCAATTTTGTTATGAATTTCAAAAGTAAAATGACAAATGAATTTTTATTTTTTTTCACATTTATTAAGACGTACAATATTTATGGAAAAGAAAATAGATTAGGACTTAACTTCATTCTGCAATAAGCACGGATTTCTCGACTTTGCTTCAGCATAATAGGGTGGCAGTATTAAATTTGTTTGCATTAAACGATGTATTTACCTTTACAAAACAGTAATCGCCCTATAACTGAATTTCGGATTTTTTGTAGTTTGACAGGTTTTTGAAATAAACGATTCAATTACACAGTGATACCAGAACGAACTTTCCGAATCGGAATGGGATGAAACCAAAATCAAATGAAAGTTGACGTTTTCCATAACAAAACCCTCAAGTTTTTTTTAGTTTAGTGCTAGATTTTTTTTACACGCACAAGAAAAAATCATTAAAAAATTGATAAAATAATGCTTATTTATTTTTATTATGCTGGAAAACTGTGGTATCATACGGTTATTGAGGTCGAGGAATCCATTTTTTATAAAACTCATGGTAGATGACGCTACACAGTGGATCCGGCGTTATCAAAAACCAGGAGTAGCGTGGGTAAAAATGTTGAAAAATTTATTTTCAAATGCTAATATCTCCTAAGCTATTAGAAATAATGGATAGCTATATATATGGATAGCTTTGTTTATAGTGCTCGACTAGGAGATTCTATATGTGTAAATGTTTTGAAATCGGAACACAAACAAAGAAATAGAATCGGTTTTGACATAACCGAGGAGTCCTATTTTGAGGACCCTTGGCCGCGCCTCTGGTGGGCCAATTGGTCCAAATTCAAAACTTAAACTCGGCATGTGAATTTTCATTCAAACCGGACTAAACGTTTAGAAGTTACATACAGTGCCGGACTTAAATATTCACACAGCATACAGATTTATCTTTAATCTTCCATATTTTTTAAACGAAGGCCACAACTTTCGTACGGGTTTCAAAAAAATATTTATTTACGTATAACTTATTGAAATATATGGAAAAACTAAACATAAGTTGGCACATTTCAGAAAAAAAAATTAACTAATGTTTCGAAGTTCGATTTTAAGGGGACAAAAATATTCACACAGTTTCTAATTTTTAATAGGAAAATAGGTTTTTTTAATAGTTTAATATTTTGTGGAGTAGCCTATCTTTTTAATGACTTCTTTTAATCGTCTTGGCATTGAATCGACCAATTTTTGATGGCCATTTTTGTAACAGGACTTCTTTAAGTTTAGTCTTACTAATAATATGGTGCTTTCCTACACGTTCGGCCAATTTATCCCACAAATGTCCTATGGAATTCATGTCAGGTGATTGCGGAGGAGTCGAGAGAATGTGGGGAACATGATGCACTACCCATATTCAGACGTCATGGGCAGTGTGTTTGGGGTCATTGTACTGTTGATAACAGAAATATTCCCAAGATAAATATCCAGTCAGAACTACAAATTTTAAATTCTTTAAAATTATTTCAAAATCTTAAAAAATGTATCTAAAACAATATTGTTTAAGATTTGTTTGTATTAATTTATTTTATTTACCTTAACCTAAAGTGCTTTACAAACCAAAAAAAGACATTTAACAAATTTGTCAAATATTTACACACAATCCAGCTCAATTGATAGAACTATGAAACTTAATCCGAAACATATTGTTAAATACACCACTTAACAATGTGTGGAAGCCCAAAGAAAACAGAAAACCGACCACACATCTCCCTCATAAAAACGCAATTCTCTAGACACTATTTAATTTACTATTATGCATAATATCGAATAACATTAAACACATCTTTAAACCCACTATCCAGCCAGCCAGCCACACACCCCTACCAAAAACGACGATCTGAGTTATTTAGCCAGCCACCCTTAAAACGAAATGGAAACATATAAAAAAATATCAGTGTATTTAGAGACTCATTAGTGAAACATGTGTTGCAAAGCGTTGCAAATATTTAACTTGCTGTTTTTCTATTTTTTTCTAAATATTATTCATGCTTTGAAACCATCTCCAACACATTTCTACACACATACATTCATATATAAAGTCAAAAAGTTATATGATACACACACAAACAAACATACATCCATCCTAAAAGTCTACTATACTTTATTTGCTTAAACAATTTGTTAGTTTCTCTGTTTTGGTCCTTTTCAATTTTAAGGGTGAGCATTTCCCAAGAATTCTGTTTTGAGAGAGGGGAGAGATTGTTCGTCGTTTAAGCCAGTTAGGGTAATAATATGTCAGTTAAATATGTTGCCAGAGAAGTAACTTATAATAATTTAATTGTTTTTATTGTGAACGCTTTATTTAGACCTTTTTTTTTTTGTTTAACAGGCTTTAGGATATTGTTTCTATACTTCCTTCATATTTTTCTTTTATAAAAGGAGTTATACTCATTGGTAGCTGTAATATTTTTAGCGTTTAACTTCTGATTATTATTTCTTTCGGGTAACATTTGGTGTTTTTGGTAACATTCTGTTTATAATTTTGTTTTGTATTTTTATTAGTGTTATGATGTTGATTTATTTATAACATTTTAATAAAATGCGTATGTATTTAATCGAATCAACATGTGCGTTAGGAAAAATCACGTGATATTAAATATATTACAATTTTATGTCAGTTAAAGAAGTTATTCTGTCATTAAAATTTCAATCAAAATTAAAAAAAAGCAGAATTGATTTGATGAAAATAGATGTCTTTCTAATTTTGATTTATAGATTTACATATTTCTAACCGGGATTATCCAGGTTTCGTCCGTTCTTGGTCAACTGCTGTTTAATTAGAATTTTATTGTAATATCTTGCCATATTCTCTAATTACATATATCGCAAGTCTTTATACAGCGATATTCTGGTTTCAATTGTAGGTTTTTGTACAGTAACATTTTAGCCTAGATTGTAGGGCTTTATACAGTCATATTTCTGCCACAATTTAAGGTTTTTATAAAGTTTTAATTTAATTATTGGACTATATATAATAGTAACTCGTCATATTTAAGCTTCAGTCGTAAGTTCAATAAGTAAATATTTTTCATTTAAATTAAGGTTTTTCTACAGTCATATTTCAGTTTCTTTCAAAGTCATCCTGCCGTCATATTTTAACTTCAATCATATGTCTTTAAAAATTCATATTTTAGCTTTACGTTTTTATACAGTACAGCTTCAGTCAATCATAGTTATTTAAATAGACATATTTAAGTATCAATCATAATCCTTATACATTCTTATTTCAGTTGTAGTTCATATTTTAAGCATAAGTTGTGGGTTTTTGTACATTCACAATTTATTCATTCATTCATTAATTCATTCATAATCTTAAGCTTAACAGTCCTATTTTAGTCTAATTTATAAGACTTTATAGAGACATATTTTAACTTTGATTAAAGGTTTATATTGTTACGTTTTTACCTTTTAAAAACGGTGGTTTATTTCCTTTAAATAAACCGTATTCTTTGATTGCTAAAACTAAACTGACTGCAACCGCTGCAACTATCTTCCAGCAGCTTCATGAATTATCTGAATGGACAAAACTAGAATGTTCTATTGTAGAAAGTAGAAACTTCTACTGATGGAAATGTTTATAAAAACATAATGAATGTTGCAAGCAGTCGTTACAGACCGTTAAATTCGAAATTGATAGTGCAATTTCGTAATAATATTTTAGTTTCAATCGTTTATGTATATATATTAAGTTATTATCAGTTACAATCGTAATTCCTTATACAATATATTTTAACATAAATTGCATGTTTTAGCGTCAATAATTTTCAATCACATATCATTATACAGTCTTATTATACCCTTCACCTTCGTGAGAAGGGTATATATAAGTATATATTCCGTTTGTAATTTCCACAATATAATTTTCTGACCATATAAAGTATATATATTCTAAATCCTTATAGATAGCGGAGTCGATTAAGCCATGTCCGTCTGTCTGTCTGTCTGTCCGTCTGTTAGTTGAAATCAATTTTCTGAAGACCCCAGATATGTTCGGGATCCAAATCTTCAATAATTCTGTCAGACATGCTTTCGAGAATTTTGCTATTTAAAATCAGCAAAATCGGTCCACAAATGGCTGAGATATGAGGAAAAAACCAAGACGACCTCGATTTTTGACCTATATCTGGATTACTAAGACATTAATATAGACAATATGGATATCTAATGATAGACATTTGCAACGACGTATATAAGACCATAGTAAGTTGGACCAACAATGGGTCAAAATCGAAAAAAAAATTTTAACCCGAATTTTTTTTTCACAAAAAAAAAATTGAAAAAACAAAAAAAAAATTGAAAAATTTAAAAAAAAAATTTTAAAATTTAAAAAAGAAAGAAAAGATTTAAAAAAAAAATTGGAAATAACAATCGAAAAATTTTTTTTCCCAAAAAATGGAAAAAACAACTAAAAAAAATTAAATTTTGTTTACCTAAAAATATTTCAAATTTTGAAGTATAATTTGGTGAAGGGTATATAAGATTCGGCACAGCCGAATATAGCACTCTTACTTGTTTTAACTTAATTTTAGGACTTATACAGTCACATTTTAACTTTAATCGTAGGGGTTTATACAATCACTTCAAGCTTCAATCATAGAGCTTTACACAGCCATATGTTCCTTTTTGGTAGTTCTTTATAGAGCCAAACTTAAGCTTCAATCATTGGACTTTATAAAGCCATATTATAATTTTAATCTTAGTCAAACTTTGCCTTCAATTGGAGGTCTTTATGAAACAATATTTTAGCGTCAATCGTAATATTAAAACATGGCTGTATAACGACTGTATAAATAATATAGTATAAAGTCTGTATAAAGAAGCCAAAGCATGACTGTATAAATATCTCCGATTAAAACTAAAATTTGGTTGTATAAAGACTTTCTATTGAAGCTAACATTCGACTATATGAAATCTGTAAAAATGCATACAGTTGGAAAATATGTATTTATATAGTGATATTTTATCTTCAATCATAGACTTATATTTTAAACTGATAAATTCTTCATTCAAATATACCGGAAGTTTAATTAATTTTTGTGCCCAGTTTTAAAACAAAATATTCAATTTCCTGAACATCGTCACAGTCAAGCAACAAATTTTTTGATTTTGAGTAAATCAAAGAAAACTTCCTAGCAACCTACAAAATTGATATATTTTCCTATGAAAGTAACTCTGTAACTGTTTAATAAACATAAAACTTTTTCATCTGTATTAAAATAATATAAAGTTTGCACTTAACTGGTTTCTGAAACAAACAACCATTACTATTGTAAATTTGATAAGAAATATTCTAATTTTATTAGGATCTTTAAAAGTAAAATGACAAATGAACTTTTTAAAAGGTTTAACATCATATTCCTATATCGATGTCTTAATATAAAAAAGGCGTAACTAATTTTTTATTTTCAAAAATATCAATGAAAAAATAATTATCTTAAATCACTTACAATAAAAAAAATATAAATTTAAATAAAAAATAAAATGTGATGTCTCTTCTTATTTAAAATAGCATTAAAACTTTTGTTGTGTCTAAAATTTGATGGATTTTATTAAGTTTTTTCCTTCTCCTGTAAAGTAGCAAAAAATAGAGTAATGCCTTTTTTATATTAAGCCATCTATATTCATATTTGTTCTGAAATAACTATTCGTCATCATGCACTCGTTCTACTGTTCATTCTGTTTCCGTTGTAGGCCATTACAAAATATTTCCATAAAACTCTTCATATCCAAGCTTGTAAATATTTTATTTTTTCACATTTATTGAGAGCTGTCACTTGACTTCTTTCTGCACTAAACCCGGTTATCTCGCCTTTGCTTCACCATAATAGGGATTAGTATTTATTTTTTTTGCATTAAACGATGCATTTACCTTAACAAAAGAGTAATCGCCAAATAACTTAATTTTAAATTTTTTGTTGCTTGACTGGTTTTTGAAATAAACGATTCAATAAAATTATATTCCTTTTTCTGAGAAAGATCTTGCGATTTTACTGCGTGGTGTTATATTTAAATCTATATGGGGAATTGTGTCTGGCAAAAACTAAAATTTATCTTAATGTTTTGATACTTAATTTAGGGCCATTATTACAACTTGCCGTTATAGTTAAAGTTACCTTTAAGGGTACCTTTTTAGTATGAAAATATCTCGAATTATAATTTAACAAAATGTGGCGCTTTGTTGGAATCTTTTACAGAAAATATGATATTGAGTTTATAAAATAATTAGTTCCTTAAACAAATACTTATATACAAAGTTAATGACACCTAATTTCCCCTAGATGTTTTTAATTGTATTTTTCTTCATTTCCCAGCAACTCATTATCACAACTACCCACAAAAATTATTAAAACATAAAATGAGTTTATTAAAATAAACGTAATGTTGCTGCTGTCCGTAGCAACAGCAGCAGCATCAAAAACAACAAGTTAATAAATATTTGAAAGCAATAAACCATAAAATTGTATTAACTGGTAAATCTTGTAAATATTTCGCTGATTTACTATTGAATAAACACACGTGTCGTTATTTGCTCGAAGGCTTTTGTGCTTAATACTCTGGTTGTTGTTGATGTTGTTGCTTTTTGCTTTCTTATCCTTTTCCTGTTAATGGTTGTTGTTTCTTCCGGTCATTGAGAATTGTGTTTTTCCCAGAATCTGTTAAACCACAGGCGTTTAAACTCACTTCCATTTCAAGCACTTAAGTTGAGCCACCAATCCATTCATTCATTCACTCTTGCTACATGAAGCTTTTTGTGGCTGCTTGCTGTTGGGTGAAGTGGTTGGTGTTGCCACCCTTGCTATTAAATCTTAGACAAACTTTTCTCGTCTGTCGTTTTTTTGTTTTTTTTTTGTAATACGTTTTTGTACCGTTTGCTAACGACAATCTGTAAATTGAAATAATAAGCCAAGGCGGCGATAAGATTAATGATTATGGGTTTTACTTTTTCATTCATTCATTTGTTCATTCGTTCGTTCATTCGTTTGCCTCATGTCTTTCCCTGTTTTTCTAGCCCCTGCTTTTTGCTATTGCCAGCAAATGTTAGTTAAGAATTTAGTTGCTTGCGGAGTAAGAGGACGATGATGGTGCGGATGACGATGATGTCTGTTTTTGATGGAAATTAATTATAAAGCGTGCAATTTAGTGTAATTTTATTGTACATTATTAGACTTGTTTTATTTTAAGTTTGGTGTGTGTGTTGTTGTTGTCGTTGCTTTTTGTTTCTTTTGTTGTTGGTATTTTCTTGTAAGTATCCTGATTTAACTGGGATTTATTTAATGGGAATTCATGGGATTTTTTTTGTTTGCTTATTGTTTATTGGAGATTTGTGTAAGTTTATTTAATTGTTTAAAATCACTTGTTAATCAAATTAAAGTTGAAATCATTGAATTGAAATGTCAAGCTTATACATGTTCTCATGCCACTCATTTGAAGACTGTAGGACTGAAGAAAGAATTTCCCCTGAAATTTGATGTGGGTTTGTTTATTCTGTCATATTTTAGCTTTAATCATAGGTCTTCGTATAGTTTTGATACAGTGATATTTCAGCTTCAATGATATGTTCTAATTAGAGATGCCAATCGGGACTTTGATCGGGGGTTTGATAAAGACACCCGAAATCCCGACCCGGTGTTTCGAGATTTTCGGGAATTATAAATTCCGAAAATTTTAAGAAAGAAACGTATGTCATTTCAATTTACAATTTAGCAATTAATTTTTATTAATTGTAACAAATCTGCAAGTGTTTTCCTCTTGATCCTTCAGAAATAAAATGATATATTTCTTTTGCAAGTTGCAAATCTACATTATAATTTGGTTTCGTTATTGTTATTTGGGGGCTTTTACATTTATTAATAATATCTTTTAGCGTTTGAGCAATCGAAATATTTTCATTTTGTTAGAGCTCCTCATCTGAGATAAAATCTAATTCGTTTGAAGATGATTTTAATTATGTTTTGTAAGATAACTGACGAAAAATTATGATGAAAAATGGATTTTCCAAGGAAAACCAAAAATACTGTTTTTTTTATTTTCTATATTGTAGCAGGCGTTGAGCTTAACAACTTTGCTGAACATCACTTTGCGATATTCGGGCTTGTAGAATGTCAAAATGAATGAAAAAGGCAGAAAAACGGGATTTGTAAAATCCCGAAAATCCCGGGGTATGAAATTAAAAAATCCCGGAAATCTCGGGAGTTTCGGGAACGGGATTCCCCGTTTGGCATCTCTAGTTCTAATACAGTCTTTATACAGTCATATTTTAGCATCAATCACAGGTTCTTAAACTGATATATTTTCGTTCAGTCGTTATTGTTTATATAGTTATATTTTAGCTTTAATCGAATGTCACTGTACAAGCATATTTTAGCATTAATTGTAGGTCTTTATACAGTCATAGTTTAGCATTAATCAAAGGGGTCTGTACAGTCATATTTTAGCCTTAATTGTAGGCCTTTATAAAGTCATATTTTAACTTCAATCACAAGCCTTTATGTAGATATATTTAAGCTTCAATTCATGGTCTTTATAGAGTCATATTTTACATATTTTACCTTCAGCCGTATTTCTTTATACTATCTTTCTATAAACATATTTTTTTATAAAGTCATATTTAAGCTTTAATCGTAGGGATTTATAGAATATTTTTACATTCATATTTCAGCTTTAATAGAGGGTCTTTATTCAATCATATTTTAGTTTCAATCGTAAGTCTTTATACAGTCAAATTATAGCTTCAATTATAGGTCTTTAAATAGTCATATTTTTTTAATCGTAAGTCTGTATACCGTATTTTTATAGTCATATTATAGCTTCAACGGTAGGTGTTTATACTATTTTATATAGTCATATTTTAGCTTCAATCTTTGGTCATTGCACATGTCTTTATACAATCATATTTCAGCTTCAATCGTAACACTTTAAGTTGTTTTTAACTTCAACCGTAAGTCTTCATGTAATCATTTTTGGCTTCATTGGTATGTCCTTTGGTAAGGATTTATATAATATTTTTACATTCATATTTTAGCTTTAATCGAGGGTCGTTATTCAATCATATTTTAGTTTCAAACGTCTTTTTACAGTCATATTTAAGTTAGATAGTATGCCTTTATACCGTCACATTTAAACAATCATATTTAAGTTTAAAACAAATATCTTCAAATAGTCATATTTTAGTTCAATCGTAGGTTTATGCAGTCATAGTTTAGCTTCGAACGTAAGTCACTATGTGATAATTTACATTCAATGGTAGGTCCTTATACATGTTCTATTGATCTTTCAACAGATATATTATAGTTCAATCGTATGTTATCTGTACAGACATATTGTAGCTTCGATTACGGGTCTTTGGACAGTCATATTTTAGCTTCTGCTGTAGATCTTTATAAAGCAATAAAGTCATATTTTGGCTTCAATTGTAGGTAAAATTTCTGCTTTCATCATAGGTGTTTATGTAGTCATATTTTAACTTTAATCGTAGGTCTTTACAAAAGCAAATTTTAGCTTTATAAAATCATTCCAAAAATAATTAATAGTTTTAGAAAAAGAAAGTAGACAGCGTTCCCCAAGAAATATTTTGACCAAATGCTTAGGTTAGGTTAGGATCCAAGGGCAGCTCACTTCAAAACTGATCCTGAATGATGGAGTATATTCATCTTAGATTCATCCTTGATAGCTCATCGAAACCCGATAGGTATGTGATTCCGAGGATTCGTTCCCTCAAGTTTGTCAGATCCGTGTCTCCTCCATTTCTTCATTATGATGGCTTCTACATATGTCATTATATGAATAAATATGTCATTATATGAATATTTTTAAGTTTTTACCTTCTAAAAACGGTGTTTTATTTCTTTTAAATAAACCAGATTATTTTAAATTGCAAATAAAAACACGAATTATTTATTAAAATTTACTCAAAATTTTAAATTCACTCTCTTTTAATATACACACTTTAAAAACACAATGGTAATACGGTTGATGTTAAATTAAACAGTCCTTACGATATACTCAACTATTTACAAGTATACAAGTATTTATATACACCAGCGTCATCTTCTAGCAATTTCCAGAAGCACTCGAATGTTGTTTTTCCGCAATGATCACCTTGAGCTTTTCAAGCTGCTTAACAGTTAATGTTGTCATACTTATAAACATTGTTAACATGTTAACAGTCTACAGCCCATATATGGGCTGTGAACGGAAAGCGCCAAAAGTCCACAGCCCATATGTGGGCTGTTCGTCCAAACTATTTTCAAGCCCACATGTGTTGTCTGTGGACTCTGAAAGCGATTTATAGGAGATTTTGTCCACATTAAAAAAACACACCTTATTAGATATTTATATACATTTTAAAAGATACACCGATTTTGCCAAAAAAAAGTGGACGTGTGAGGCAAACTTCATTCGCTACCTTGGACTGTTAACGTGTTAATAACAGCATGTTATCAACATTGTTTATAAGTAGACGTGTCTACTGATGGAAATGTTTAAATTCAAATTGATAATGTAATGTCGTAACAATATGTATCACTGAAACTAGTTACAAGCAATAACATAAATAACTCATTAATAGACTTCACAGAACTAGTAGAACAGAATGTGCTAAAGCTAGATAATAACTACAAAATACGCTCTTATATAACAGATAATTATCAAGTCATTATATTACTACTTCTAAGTAATGCAGTAGTTATAGAAATCTATGTTATTAAGCAACTGCAAGTCATTACCAAGTTTTTTCTCGGATTTTTGGCTAATAACTTTCAGATACCTATGTATCTCAAATATAATCAAAATTTAAAATTTCTATACGAAATATTTGGCAAATATTTATTTTCTAATTCCTAATGAAACAAATTATCAACAGCAACAAATAGCTACAAAAAAATCCTTTAAATTACTTCTTTTCATCGATTTTAAGTGTTAAAATGCCTGCTGTTTTCCAATAAACAACTTCATTCTCAGCAATATACATACATATGTATATTCAAAAAGACAAAAAACACAAATTTAAGCCTGCAAAAAAAAATCCATTTTAGTTTTTGGGAGACAAAACCCCATCAAACTTTATATAAAAGTTTGTCCTTAAATATGTTGACCCCCCTACAGTCAGGCATAAAGTAACATTTTTCAATTGACATACACTTACACACACAGAGACACTCTCAATGCAAACTCGTACAATAATTCAAAAACAGTTTCTATTAAAAGTTACCGCCTTTTCTCGTATCTGTCAGTCACATATACTTCTCAAACTTTTGCCACCACCACAAGCAAAAAAACACAAACAAAGGAACGTAAATGCTGGGCGTCTAAATGTCCTCTGACTCATTGCTGGTCCTTCGTGCTACGGAAACACTAAATGTATTTGAAAATGTGGGGGTAAGTGTTTGAGAGAGAGTGTAGTAATGGTATCAAATAATAATTTGTATCTGTTTTGTAATCAATTTGTTTCAAATTATACTTAAGAGTTACTTCTGCTACAGATACATTTACAGGATCTAACAACCAAACACTGAGTTTTGGTTGTAGAAAGTACAAGTGAAATGTTATTGTTGTTTTAAGAAAAATTAGCATTTATTGAAGGATTTCTGGTTTCAACATTTTAAGCAGACAAGACAAACTTTTAGCTTAAAGGATACAAATGAATAAAAAAAGGACATAAACTGTCTGATGATATATTAAATGATTTAATGAATAAAAAAGAAATATAACTTTAAATAATTTTAATTTCCTTTGTTTGCAGGTCAAAATATGGTTTCAAAATCGTCGCATGAAATGGCGCAACTCTAAGGAACGTGAACTCTTAGCCAGTGGTGGCTCCAGAGATCAAACGTTGCCCAATAAAAATAATCCCAATCCGGATTTATCTGATGCCAAAGGCGATCGTCCTCTAACACCGCTATCACCCATGGCCATGTCACCACAACGTCGCAGTGTCTCGCCTCCCAATTCACCCAATTCCAAAGAAGACTTAAGCAATTCAGCTGCCAGCACCCCTAAGCCAATGATTTCACCCAAAACTCCCAACTCGCTGCAATCGCCACCCATTATGCATCATATACCGCAGCCAGTTACCAGTATTGGCTCCTCTTTCGGCAGCTCACAACAAATGCAAATTTCTTCACCTCCCCCTCTGCTAACGGTAGCCAAACTGCCAATACAACATGATCAATCATCCACATCATCGACGGCCTCATCACCGCCCAACAATTGTGCTGGTGGTGGTGGTGGCATGATGCCCATGACCAGTGCCGAGTTTCAAGCGAAAATCAATGCTGAAATGCATAAACATTTGGTGGCAGCTGATTTGAAATTCAAATTGGAAACCACCTTAAATGAAGCCAAACAAAGACGCATGACCATGTTGAATATCAGTGCTGGTGGTATGGTGGGCCCCGAATCCTTGCATCCAATGGCTTTGCATCCGGGACATCCGGCAAATAACATTTTCATTACAAATGCCATGCAACATCATCTGCAGCAACAACAGCAGCAGCACCAACAACAACAAGCGGCTATGGCTCATCAACAACACCAACAACAGCAGCAGCAACAACAACAGCAAGCACCCCAGCATACATTAAATGGACCCCCACAAAATCAACAATTTCAAAATCCCGATTTTATGAAAATGTACTACGATGACTATGATGAATCGAATTCAGACAGTGACGAGGAAATCAGTGTAACGTGACCGCCTTAAGAGGTCTTTGTTTTGTGCTAAACAACCCCCTAAAAACAAAAGAAAGAAATATGAATTGTACATAAATATTTTATTTATAGTTTTAAGTTAATTTTAATTACATAAGAAACTATTTATTTAGTAACTATTAACATTCAATCTCATACGAACTAATAATAATTATAAATATTAATAAATCTTTTTTCGAATTTAAATTCAAAATTAAAAATCCATTATTAACTGGAAAAATTATTAAAGAAAATAAAATTTGTTTTATTTATATTAGAAAGAAAATACCTATATAAAACAGTTGGCATCTCTATAAGTAACTGTGAAACTGGTTGTTGCTATAAACACTTCAGATGGTTGTTGTATTTGCTAAGCATCAAGCCGAGAACAAAACCATGGTGAATTTTTAATGGTGAGCCATAGTTGCCAGATAAATTAAGCAAAATCGTTAAATTTTTGGAGGAAAATAGTCAAGTAAATTAAGAATATAAAAAAACACCATGAATTCAGAATTCCAAAGATAACACACACTTTTGATAGTATTTTCACTAAATTATTTGTTAAATCATAAAGTATATTGAAACCTGACCCACTTAAAATCGTCACACAGTGTATTATAAACTTTTTATTTTGGAAATAATTTGGTAGCTCGTGAACGAGTGGATATATTCACTCATAGTCAGTGGTGCAGTTTCAAGAGCAGACAAGGTTTGTGAGTATCCTGGAGGGTAGATGTAAGGATTTTGTTGACAAAACAGCATCCAATCTTTATGCATAATAATATTTGCCTTTGTGATTTTTCATTAAGAAAAATTCTAAATTGGAATTAGTGTAAAATTCGAAAGGAAGATATTGTTACGAAATTGTACTTGAATTCAAATATAACGATTTTAAGGGCTGATTTAAAAGTAGCATAATGCTTTCAAATAACAGTGCTGTAATGGCAGACTGTAACATATCTGTGGGCATTCTTAAATAAAAGCTTTCAGTTGATAAGTTGGCAACGCTGTATTCGAATATTCAGTTAAAGAACATTGTAGAAAGTACACCACAGATGGCGTATGATCTAGAATATTCGAACTTTGACAGTTAAGGAGCTTTCTAGATGGTAATGCAGTGTTATAAATAGTGGCAGAGGTTGCAGTCGTGAGTGAGTTTATCAGAGACGCTTTTCGAATAAACATCATCTAAGTGCCTTAAAGTGTGTTGTGTTTTCAAATTAAATTCGTGTTCATTATAAATTGTGTCTGTAATTATGAGAATTTATAAACGTGTATAAAAAACATTGAGTGGCTATTTATTTATGTTGTTGTACATTTTAAAGAAATAAAGAGTTGTTACAATTTTTAAACTACTAAACGGCTTTTATTTGCAATCAAAAGTATCCGGTTTATTTAAAGGAAATAAACCAGCGTTTTGAAAAGGTTAAAACGTAACAATATCTTATTAAAATTTGGATTTTATGTAGATCGAAACGTCTTTCAACCAATGGGTTTATAGCTTTTGCTATTGTCATCGTATTGGTCTACAAAAGATATGACCTTTAGGATTAGAATACCGACAAGTGATGACTGGGCCGCTCCTTGGGGGAGGACGCGATCTCAATGTTTGCAATATTGAATTTTATAGAAAAATGTGCATTGAAAGAGACAGAACTCAGGTGGTCTAATATCACCACTTGTAGAATATTCAAAATACACTGGTCCTCTCTGGCAAATGATAGGACCAATAATCTCTTGATATAATGATTGGGCATATGTCAAAACGTATGGGTATACGCCAGTTAGTCGAAAAGATATTTGGGAATAGGGTCATATATGTATGCTACGTTGGGAGGGGTTAGGTTTGTAAAACTATCGAATCGTAAAACTGGGAAGAGTATAATCTCCTCTGATATGGAACTTGACTATGAATATCCTGCAAGTTGAGAAGGAATTAATATGTTGTACATTTGTAGATACTAGGGTATTCATTCGACTAATGATCGTTCGATTAATCGAATAATTTCTTACGAATAATTATTCAAACAATTTAAAAATGGCCATTTTCGAATAATTTTATGTAGAATAATCGAATAAAACGAATAAATGTTCATATATATTTAAATTTATTAAAAAGCTTAAAAATTTTCATAATTTCAAATTTTAACAAGTAATAATAACTCACAAAAATTGCATTGTTTCTGAAATTCGACAAATAACTAAAGACAAAGGGACTTTCGATTACTGTAGATGAGTGATCCGATAACTCCTTCTATAAATATAAAAAAATTACTGCAAAAGTTACAATTCTAAAAACAAATCTTTCACTTGAACCAAGGAAAATAAATCATGTCCAACTAGCTCAAATTTGTTAAAGCATTGCTCCAAAACGGAAACTAATGGGTTTGCTAGTCAATTTTTTTGTAGATTGTTCGGGAGGGAATCTGATCGGAATATTTCTGTTGAAAATTTAATGATAGACTTTGTTTTCGAATGTTTTTTAACATTATCACTACTTGAATTGTTAACTTTAACGTTATTTTTTGTTTTTCTTTAACAATAAAATTTTAAAAAACCGACATCAAAACTTCTTTACTTTTTTAAAAAATTTAAATTATTCGAATAATTCGATTAATTTTAAACGTGTGATCGAATTATTCGAACAAGTTAAAATCTCTTATTCGTTTTATTCGACCAAGAGAAAAATCGAATAATTCGAATACCCTAGTAGATACTATATCGTGTTGTATGAGTTCAGCACTGAGTACACTCAGTGAGGGGAATGTTTTGATTTAGTGTGAACCCTATGAAGACGGATTGACTCTAAACTCTGCGGTGAGGCTGAAGGCTAGTGGTCTTGCAAGGTCTTTGAACACTCCATGGTACTAGACTACTATAGAACATAGTAATATTGGCTACCACTACACCAAGACCATTCTTTAATATAAAATGTCCATAAATTCCGAACAGGGATATGTGCATTGTCATACCTTAGGTAAATTAAGTAGAGGGGCAGTTTATGACCCATTTTGGGTATACACATACGTCTACCCATCTCGGCATGTTGTGCACTCTTAAGGAAATTTTCTTCTGCGTTTATCGGAAGCCTATAAAATGTGGCCAGCTAGATTAAGACCTTAGTTTCCTCAATAAAATGCTTTCCAGTCAGCATTCTTAAGATGTTCTAATTTTTAAAAAGTTCGTCTTTCATTTGACTAACTAGGGCAGTGGCACAGGTAATATATCAATGTTTCGTTTTATTCCTCATACGTTCGGCAGATCGTGTTGTAGGATAGATCGATATGAGTATTGGCCTATTTAGTATATTGGACGTCATTTCTAGAATAAATAGCTGCCATTTTTTTTAATTCCGATTTAAGATTTAAGTGAATTCATTTCTAATTGAATTAATTAGAAGCTCTACTTGGGATGCATGTTATCTCAAGTTTTTCGCAATTATAGCATGAGTTATTTCATTCTTATATTTTAAACTTTTCGAGATTTAACAATTTCGTTCCTTAGGATTTTAATAACCGTTTAACTATCCGTAAAAATAAATCGCCATGGTCTCAGCCTGGAGAACAAGTTATCGCATTCGATATCGAGTAAAATTTATCGTAATTTTCTTATTTGAGATTACTGCATTCGATATCGAGCAAGAATTTTAGTACATTTTATTATAATTTCGATATCGAAATCATTTTTCGATACGATAGCTCATTCGATCACGAATGCGGTAATTCGGCCCCAGTATTTTGATCTGGTAGACTTTCTGTCTTATTGCAGCAAGATCTGCTTCATATTTTAATTGTATTTCGATCGGTAGTATTGATAAAATTTTCTCAAAAATTTCTCTATCTGTATTTATTGAAGAGGTTTTATATATCCTCCCTGTCACATCATTCTGTTCCGACCAAGGAGCAATGAATGAAAATGATGATGATGTGGTATTAATATATGGTAAATTTCTGGATGCAATATCTATCTGTATGGAATCGACATTAAGTACACTGAGTGGAGTGTTTCGACTGGAGTTATTTGAACCCCCAATATAGGGATGTTGTCTTCACTATGAGGTACAAGATCGATGATTTTAGACCAACTAGACTAAATGGAATCAGTCTTGAGATCCGGGCTAATCCAAAGCACCTTGGCATCATTCTAGATAAAAGATTATCGTGGAATCTGAACAATCAGAACAGGATTAACAAGGCCTA
Organism: Calliphora vicina; assembly: GCF_958450345.1. Taxonomy (NCBI): domain Eukaryota; kingdom Metazoa; phylum Arthropoda; class Insecta; order Diptera; family Calliphoridae; genus Calliphora; species Calliphora vicina. The sequence goes on from NC_088782.1 coordinate 65,382,634, forward strand.
TGTAGCCATCTACGTTTGTAAAAGTACAATTGGTACTAACTGAGTTATTACGCCGAAGGGTATCAACTGGATCTTCAAAGCAGTTGTAAAACCTATTTTGTTTTATGGAGGCCGTTGAACGAGTTTTAATGACTACTGATTACCTCCTCTAAAGCACTTTTTACTATTTTAAACTGGCTACCAGTTGATTTGATTGTGATACGAATGGCTCTCAATTCTGCTGTGAGACTGAATGCTGGCTGCTCGTGGTCTGGTAAGGACCTTGGGTACTCTAAGATACTGAATTACTATGGGCACATCCATAGCAATGTCGATTACTGCATCGCAAAATCATTTTTTGACATGACTTTCCATATTATAATCCCGATCGGGGATATATGGCTGCGCGGACTCTAGCCCCCTGACGATGTCATAATACTGACGGCTTTAAAAATGGTAGAGTAACTTCGGGTATTGTGGACTATGCGTCTAATGTGGACCAGTGTAATTTTTCAGAAACTATTGAAGGTATGATAAAACTGATTTGTCGTACATTTTACAATTTGTTTGAAACGACAATTGCACATTTGCTTTCATGAGTAATTGATATGTTGGCTATTTATTCTTGTATTGAAATTAATGCGCGTGCTCAACATTTTTTTCGGCTCAAGTAAGAAACAAAATTTGGTACAGTTACTTTGTAGAATTTAATGTTTGGTTGTTTTATATAGTTAAAGTGGACACGTAGTTTTGCATATATTTTGTAAGAATTTAAGCACATTTAGATTATTAGGTAAAAATATTTTTTTACCACTGTAACCCAAGTTCGTTTAATGTGGACCACTTAAATTACTTGATTATGTACTACTGGTCCATATTACCCGACAATAACTATGTACTTTGTAAGCAATATATCTAAGCCAAGAACGCGACTTTTTAGTTTGTATTAATAAAAATATATTGAAATTAAATTTTTTAATCATTCATGATTAGCTGGTTCATGAATTTTATGTATTAAATACTAGTCCACATTACCCTCATATAGTGGTCCATATTACCCTCCAATTTTTTTAATGCTGGTTTTTGGGTTCCTTACAATATTTTCACATAATTTTTTTATCCTTTGACGGAAAAAATTTTCAACTGCAAAAACAATTAGGGAATATATTAGCTAATATATTGCTTCACAACTTTTTTAATATCCATATATATTGTGGCCAAAATTTAGAAGAAACAAAACGGTAGTCCACATTACCCGAAGTTACTCTAATAAGTTCGGTGGAGGTTTCTTTATTGAGAATTTCAGGCTATCTAACATCTGTACTGCTCTTCAGGTGGAAATTACTGCTATTAAATGTGCATCCAATTGCCTGAGGTATCCAATTTCTGGAGATATATGTATGTATATTTACTGCCGTTAACGGAATAGCGGGTGTCTTCACGACATTTAGGTTAACCGATGAATGTCGTGTATCTCTAAATAAGATAGCGAGACATTCTAGGATAACGCTTATATGGGTCTCTGGACACGATAAAAATCAGGGTAATTGTATATCAGATGAATTGGCCAAAAAGGCTGCGATGATGGATGAGGATGCGATCGTTTCTGATATTTCCCTTGCAAAATGTAAGATGGTTGTACAGCAGAGACTAAGTATATGAGACAGCACAGAAGTGGTGGACTAATGAACCCACCTGAGATATCGCGAGGCAAACTTGTCCCGTACAGGAGGAATCTACTTATGGAATTCCGTCGTGAGCAAATAAGGCTAATTGTTTCCTTTAAGTATTACAGGACACTGTATAATTTGAACACATGGACCCAAGTGAGCTGCTTGACGAGTGACTGCCAATGGAACCTATCCTAACCTATGGGCAATATGAGGGGTAGAGTCAATTATGGACTGATCCTCACAAAAGTTAGTAGAAAGATTTATTTATATAAAACTTGTTTATGTCCAATTTCATAAAGATATTAATTATAATAAGACAATTATGAATGTTCAAGTAATTTTCAGAGGGGGGCCTTGTATGGAGACTACGGGCAAATGTTGACTGATTTGTCAACAGAGAGTATTTGTGGAAAATTTCAGCCAGCATACCCCTATCTTGTTTTCAACAGACAGACGGACATACTAGCTAGATCGTCTTAGAATTGCATGAGGACCCAGAATATGTAGGCTTAATACTTCATTAAGAAAACTTACTAATAAATCCAGAGTTAGCCGATTTTAAGTATCGGTGAAAGCTTTTTTAACCCTACATTTATTCTATATATTAAAACATATTAAAATCATTGCAGTAAATAGTTTTATTTCGTTATATATTTGCATGCATTTAATATATATTTTTAAATATTTTTATTTTATATTTTTTCATTTACAAAATCGTAAAGAAATTTTAACAAACAAAAAAATTATTCTATTATAGTTTATATATTTATAAAATTAAATACTGGTGCTTTAGTAGACTTAAAATTAAGTTAAGTTTTGGTGTATCACTGGGGTGAGCATGGAACTCACTAAAAAAAAAAACAATTTTGAGCTAGTAACTAAGTGGTTTTATGTGGAATAACTAAATACTAAGAGGTAATTTGTACACATACATATGTAATGTAAAAAAGGGAAATAAATATCAAAGGAATATGTTAAAGTTCAGTATATAAATTGATAATACAAAGTTTAGAAGTGAATTATTTGGCATCATCGTTAATGATTGTTTTATTCATCATCTAAACGTATGGCATGATTGACATGACAACCTTCTTCCGAGGGTTTAGCATCAACTGTAATGGCGGCAGCTGTCGTGGTAATCTTATTATTAGGTTTCATATTCGATTCGCTATTCATGTTCATGTTGTTGGAATTTTGAACAGAGGTTATTTTGAAAACTCGACGTCTTTGTAGGGTATTAATTATGGCCGATATGATTAGACCCAAAAACATGGTGAGCAAACAACCGATCATGGAATACCACATGTAGCTTAGTTTGAAAATGGGCCAGGAACTGTAATAGATTTGAGAAATTATTGTTAAATCCCAATATTATAACAAAAAATATATAAAAAAAACTTACGTAAATCCCGATACTTCCTCCTCCACTATAGTTTCCATGAAAACAGCACCCAATGTTTGGGTGGCGTTCACCAAACAATCACAATTTTCCACGGATACTGGTAAAGATACTGGTTCAACATTTGCTATTTGAGCGACGACACCAATAAAGATGACTATTATTAAAGAAATAATGCCACCATAAAAGGCTCCTTTGGTATTGGCATTTTTAAAAGCAATACCCAAAACAAACAGGCCTAATGTGACTCCACCAATTAAACCGTTTAAGGTGAGAGTGGCCTGTAAGACACCGCCCAAGCGTTCCACAATAAAGACCAGACCGAATGAGAAAATACCAAAACCCAATGACATCCATTTGGCATAAAGAGCACCTTTATCGGCCGAAATTTTTATATTCATGCCATTCACCAATAAATCCTCACAAGTAACGGCTGAAAGGGAATTCAAAGCAGAGGCCACAGTTCTAAAAAAAATAAATGAAACAAAATTAATATCTAAAAGTTCTTAAAATGTTTTTAAAACAACTTACCCCAAACTGGCTGCAAATATACCAGCCACAAATATGCCAGCAACTGTATAAATATGTTCATAAGTATTTATTATATAAAATGGCAACAACTGATCGCTGGCTGTAATACGTCCCGCCGTTAAAGGATCACAGTCGGCATAATGATTGAACACCATCAAACCGGTGTAGAAATTAAGCAGGAAAACAACCACCAAACCCATTATGGCAAATCCTAAAGCTATTTTAGCCAACTTTAAAGATTTTAAAGACATACATTTCTGCACCGAAGCCTGATTGGTACAGAACAGGGAGGTCCAATAGAAAAAGCCACCTATAACCACTGACCACACTGTGTGACGTGTGGTGGGATCAAAATTGAAACTGCAAGTTTAGAGCAATAATTATTATAGGTATTGTGAATGAATTTCAATAAAACTTACTTGAAAAATTCCAAACGATCTCTCTCAGCAGCAGTTTTAAACACTTCTACTGGTGATCCACTGTAGTAACAGCCCAAACCAACCACCAACACCAAGGAGATGGCCAAAACAACAGCCTGGAATGAAAAAGATTAAGGTTTATGAGAAGTTCATATATTTTCAGTTCAAGAGCTATTCGTATAAATTGCCATTTGTGAAATGGATACTGATTCTCCTACATTTCTATCAATAGTATAAAGAGAAGGGAACTGACACAGAACTAGTCAAGTGTCTGGTTCCCTTGGGATAGGGGTTGATTTATATTTCAACACTTCAAAATGCTACAGTATTGCAGAATCGAAATAGTTTAGAAATAAGTCTTACATTTCTAACCGGAACATAATTTCCCCGTAATTCCAGATTAATAAGTCTTACATTTCTAACCGGAACATAATTTGACCGTAATTCCAGATGTATTCCGACCGTGTCCATGGAATGAAGTACACTACGTTAATGTGTCTCCTAAAGTTGTTTGTATTTTTGCCCATCTGTTGTTTTATGTTCTGTATTCTTCTCATGATCCTAACTCTCTTACAGAAGAAATGGATGATATCTGGGTGTTGGGGGACTCTTGTCCCGAATCAACTGTTTATCTATCCCAACGTATGATGAAGATGCTTTACTGGATCCAACGCTTAATACATCCGCCAATACCGTTGCTTCGGCACAACAGACAAAAAGAACAATAGACCAAAATTATTTGCAAGGCATGGACATCGAGGAAACAAAAATAATGTGCCTAATGCTGATGAAGGAATTTTGGAGCGAACTGCGTGACCTTCAAATCTCCAGGAAGAGAGGTAGGTCAGACGGATCAACTCCTGAGAAACCGAATCCCCCTAAAAGAGTGCAGATGGTATACATTCTATCTAAAGCACAGATACGATTAAAACTTATACTAGCAGAAGTCATGGACAAAATTGCTAAGTTGAAAAAGGGCTCTATAAAACCACAATTTGCAGGCTGTACTTTTAAACATGGCTGGCTCATTTTTAACTGTAAGGGAAACTATTCAGCACAGTGGATCAAGGAACACGTTCCCACTCTGATTTTTTTCTAAGCTTTCTACAAACTATCTAGAATCTTCAAATCAAGTCTACTGGCTAGTCATGTGCCAATGACTTGGCGTGAGGTTAAAGTGTTCCTTATACCTAAGGCTGGGGGCAAATCTGAACAACTGCCAAAGTCGTACAGACCGATAGTTACATAAAGGATACCAATCTTTTGATGAATCCAATACACCGCTTCCAGTTTGCTTATCAACATGCCAAATCTACGGTGGCTGCTATTCATCATGTGATGACATTAATCGAGAAGACCATAGGTGCCAATTACATATCGCTAGTGCGTTTATTGACATTCACGGGGTCTTCGATAATTCATCATACGGTGCTATTGATCTAGCACTGCATAGGAAAGGGGTTCCGTACATTATAAGCAGATTAATTTTAGAAATGCTGCCATCTAGGGTTGTTATGTTGGACTTAGGAGGATCATCGAAAACCATCAGAACAACTAGGGGACTCTAGTTATCGGTGAACTACTGGAAGAACTTAACAACTTAGGATTACGTACATATGGTTACACCTACGACTTAGTAATTTCTGTTACTGGGAGGAAAGACTGGTCTGAATATAAGCCATTAAACCAGACAAGACAAGTCGTGTACCATTTACCAAACGTGAATGCAGTAAAAAAGCAATCATGCATCGGTTTTATAGTTGATGCTTTCTTTGATAATTTTTTACTTACGCACACAAATAAAAAAAGAAAAGATATATAGAATTGCCGACTCACAAATGGAAGTAATATTATTTTTTTTTTTGGATAAAAAACTTAATATAAGCACCAAATAAATACTTTTATATATTTTTCAGTGAAAAAAATTATAATTTGCATTATGTTCATTTCATATCATAAATGTAAACAAAGTACATAGTTGCATTGTTTAGGAAGTTTAAATATGTACATAATTAAAATACCGTAGGAGAACTGCATACAAACTTTGTATTGATACATTTTGGAAGTCACCAACTTTGGTGTTACTTAGAAAGTTTAAGGTCCTTATACCTCAAAGGAACGAGTGGTTAAATCAGACATGGTGGCAGGATAATGCCGATGGTGGTTCCTAACAGACTAATAGTGACACTGGGGCTGGTATTTATGGTCCCAATTTTCAAAGGCTACATATACATACCAATGGGTACATTTCCAACAATATTTAAGGCGGAGATTTACGACATCCTTATATGCTCCAATGAATGTTTAAGAAGAATATTAAGATATTTATTATGTCATGGCCACATGATTGTCTTGCTAACAGATACGCCCGACGCTCATTTATAGGTCCTGATCCGGTGTTTGGCATCCCGTGTGGATACACTTGGAATGTAGTTCTTGGGCTGAATAGGAATTTGCCCGATTTTTGGGATAATTTACCACGACAATACGATTCATTACCCTATCCAGACATAGATCCCATTCGTTGCTTTCATTCGAAAAGGGTGACTTGAGAAAAATTACTGGATTATTCACCGGAGACAGTGGTTTAAAGTATCACCAATTGATTTTAGGTAATGTTGAGAATGAACAATGCAGGTTTTGTGAACTTCATGCCTCTGAACATGTTCTATGCGACTGCCAAATGCAGATCTAAATGGCTTAAAAGGGTTTTTATGGCCCCAAATAGAATAATTGGCTTCATATGTAGCCTAAATCTGTTGGGATGAAAAATCTAAGACTGCACAAAAGATTCTATGGCTCGCAGTTAGGGTTCCTAATTTTTCTTTCCCGGGAGGAAATTAAAAAATCGTTTCATTCCCGGGAATTTTTTAACACTAAATTAAACCAAAAACGAGAAATTTTTTTCGAATAAATTGACTTATAATTGTACCAGGGTTTTAAAAGAAGTATGAAATAACTATATTTGATTGTACAATGTTGGTCCAGCCTTTATAAGGGCTTCTAATTGAAAAGTGGAATTTTATCAGTATTTTCACAGTCGTAGTTTTAATCAGTATGAAATCAATAAATTATTTGTTTAATTAAAAAACTTAAGAATTTCGACTATGTTAAATCTATAAAACACGCGTAGTTAGAGACATTTTTCATATATGATTGTAGATAAACAAATTTTGAACCACTATTATTGTTATTATTTACTAATTATGAATCATATTCATTGAATATCCCTAAAAGTTGTAATGTTAGGCATCTTAATAATTCCTTTATGAGCATAAACTTTAAATTAGATTCATTCTTAATAACCAAATTTTTCTGCTGTGGCTTGAGTTGAGTGAAAAAAATTGGGTTATTTCAATAGTAAAACTTTTTTGCCAAGTGACTATCTGTTGTTAGAACCGAAAAAATCAATGGATATAATAGAATAATTCAATTAGCAACAAATTTGGTCATCGAAACGTATCTGAATATAGTAACTTTTAGAAGAAAACTTATGAAGAAATTCCCGACAAACATTTCCCGAAAATTAACAAAAAAATATTCCCGGGAAATTTTTCCCGCGTAGGAACCCTACTCGCAGTGCGTAAAGTCTCACTAATAATAATAAATACAAATCAGAAACACCTCAGCACTGACTGTAAATTAGAAACCCTTATAAAGTTCCAAAGTAAATACTTTCTAAACCACTTGGTATCGTTCCAAAGAAAAAACAAACATAAACTAAGTTCAATCTGAGTAGATTTTCATCAACATAGTTGTTACAAATATGTCTGCTCTTAACTTGAAAGTTTAACAAAAATCTCGATATTTTAAGAATCTATATCTTTGTTGGTAAAACATTTCTCACCTGAAAAGTATCGGCTATAACAACAGCCTTCATGCCTCCTTGAGATGAATAGAAGACACACACAACATAAATTAAAATCACAGCTATCTTTGTATTCAAACCCGTAGCTTTCGAGAGAGCTATAGCGGGTGCTAAAACAGCCACAGCGGTGTAGAAACACATCTAAAATACAAAAATTTGAAAGGGATTATTAAATAATTTCTAGGAAATTATAAATTAACAATAAAATCCTACCTGTATTACATATAAAACTGCACCAAGTACACGAATTTCCTTGCCAAAACGTATACCCAAATATTCATAACAACTGGTCAATTCCATTTTAAAATAAATCGGATAAAATATTTTTACGGCCACAGGGATGACAAAGACCATGGGAATAACTGAATCATGAAAACAAGATTAAATTATTTGAATTAATAAGTTTTAAAATATTTTATGTATAACCTTACCTATCAAAACAAACTGTGTGCCCTGGAAGTACATTTCCGAAGGATTGCCCAGCAATTCAATGGCCGTTATAAAACTAGTAGTCAAACTTAGGGTCACCGGGAATATGCTCATTTCCGAACCGAGTAAAAACTCATTCGAAGAACTGCCCGACTTCTTGCAAAAACCATAGAATATGCCAATACCCAAAGATATCACCAACATAGTTAGCAATACAGTATAATCATAAGGAGAAAATACTGCCTTGTGCGAGGGATTACTACATTCCTCCAATGATTGATCGGTCACTGTTGGAGCCTGAAATGATTTCAACAACAACGAGCCGGCCATTTTGTACTCGGTACTTTCTTGGGAACCATCTTCACCGCGTACAATTAAATATTCTGGGATATGGTGAGGAGGATCGGTGGTTGTTTCATAGGTTTTGGGTACAGTGGTGGCCGGTAGAGCCAAACAGCTAACACTATGAGCCAAAGCGCATAAAAATAATAATTTCAATATGGCAACCATGACTGCAGACATTTTTTGGGTTTTGTTTATAAAATGTTGAAATTAATCTTTAAGTTTTCCTTTTAAAACCCTAAAGTTTTAAAATCCTTGTTAGTTATTTGTATTATTTGTATTTTTAACCCTTTTCAAACAATTTAAAATAAAGGGGCGAGTTATTTACATTTCCGTTAAAGCTTTATGATGCGTAGAAAAGTTCCAAAGTTAAACCGACAAGTTCAACAAGCTGCAAAGAAAAATAAATTTTTTTGTTTATTACTTTCAATAAATTAATTGTTTTTGTTTTCCTTAAAAATTAAGAACACAATTATTATTGTTTAAAGTATTATCTCTTAAAATGTTTTTATATTTTATTTTTTAATTGGTGTCTCATTAATTAATTAAAACTATGGGTATTCATAATATTTTTTTCTTTACTTTAAATACAATATTTTATAGAGACCACAAAACCAATGAAATGCTCAAGTTCAATATTATTTCCTTAGTTTTTGTTTGTTTATGTAAGTCAATTATCTTCAATTAATTAATTGCCATTGAGAAAAATGTTTAGCAATGAGTTCATATAAACAATATTACAAATATATCGAAATAAATGAAAATGTTTGCCATAAATTTATATGAAAAGATATGTAATTAATTAAAATTAGATTAAACTGTAAATAAACAACAAGATCGTTAAAAAATTATTTGACATGCTATATGTATTTAGTGTTTTAAGGATCTAATAATTATTGTTAAGAATTTGTTATTATTTCATTAATAATAAATTTGTTGCGTTCTTAAATTTCACAATGATGGAAACATGTGTTTTTTTATTACAAATAATTATTAATTTACTTATTAGATCACAAATTCTTTTTTGAATAAGTATACAATCATTTTCCTAAGAAATTTATTACTTATTGGTGAATATTGCTCAGCCAGACCTTTCTTTGGCAGAGTTACAATACGTCAGAGGTACAATACGTCCCAGAGAACCCTTATGAGATCTTCTCTACTGAATCGATGTCGAATATGAGGAAGGCTATTATGCAGGTTGAGATTTCTGCCGAGAAAAGGGCTGTGATTTACAATGATAGTCAGATAGCCTTGCAATTTCTTAAGCGTCTCTATACGATATCCGCTCATCTCTGAACGAGATGCCGAGAGCATCAGAGAGGATCTCTAATGAGCATCATAAAGCTCATTAGAGATCCTCTCTGATGACTCGAATTTGGGGGAGAGTGTATGGCTTAGATTTCTACCGAATATATGGAGAGAATATTCGGATATATACACCCCTATCGGCAATAACATGTGAAATTTTGTTCCCATGAAATATCTATTTCCCTCGAAGGGAAAATTGCTATCGGAAATATCACGATGAACTTTACATTCACAATAGTTGATTTTGTTCGTAGCAGCTGGTTATTGTTTACAAAATTTCACGCTTGGACTTTTCAGAGTACCGAGACATCAAGAGAACTTATTCGAGATCTTGTTTGATGACTCGAATTCAAAGGCTAGACTACCGGATAAGATCTCAGCCGCTGCGAACTGGCTGAGATTTGGACGAATATACGTAGAGAAAATTCGGATTTACACTGATAGTTGGGCAACCTTGAAGTCTCTTATGCTAGAATGCAGGGCATCACTGAGAAAAATGCCGATAAATTTTACATTTTGAGTTTGCTGGGACACGAAAGTGACTCTGAAACTGCATTGTGGATTCACAGGCTGAAAGGAGAGTGTCACTTTTAGAAAATGATGCTGACTGTTTGATTGGTGTAGCACTTTCATCGTTCAAACAATGTGTTTAAATGAGACTATTTATATGATTCTGAGAAGATGTGATAGTCGCTTTGGATCACCTGTCATCTGCCATATTGTCTATGATCACGTAACATTAAACGTGATCGACTACGGAATTTCAAGCGATAACTTCAAGGGATTGTCATGATGAAGAAGATGTGAAGGTGAGGTACCTCCTCCGCCACTGCACAGCCCTGGCTGACTGGGGATTAGTAACGTGGACGTGTAGAAAACTCGGATTGGCTGGGTGATGGTATTATTTTCATCTTCTCGATCCCAACTAGATTTTAAAATGTACCCAGCACTCAGGGAATGACCTCTACTCATGCAAAGCATTGTGTTGGAACTACGAAAAGAGGTAATGGGAGGGAGGATACAGGGAGTAGTGTTTGTGAACCTTTGATTTGAATTTTCCTATATTGAAAGTGACAGAAAAGACTTCAGGAGGAAGCTTATTCCACATACGGACAGTACGGCTAAAGAACGAATTTTCCATGTAATGTGTTGTGCGATCCACTGTACAGTCGACAACGAATTGGTGAGCCCTTGCCGAAGAACGTGTGTTGCGTAAAAAACTTCGGGTTTCGGGAAGCAGTTCCCTAATTTCAGCACAGCACATACTATTGTAGTATCGGTAGAACAGTGAAACACAACCCACATTGCGACGATGTTCCAGTGATCAATAGACCAGGATACCCTACTGTCACCGATAATAACCTTCGCCATCTGCTGTACGCGGTCGAGTAACTCCAAAATAGACTTCGAAGCACCGGCCCACACATTTTAGGTCGGATATAAGTGGTGTAAATAGTAAGGAGATCAGATGGATGGAGTTAATCGTATCATTCATATTTTGCCTCATTGCCCCAATCTTCAACAGGTATATTAATTGAATGGATATGAATGGCAAATGTGGTAAAAGAGTAGATAGGGTTGGAAGTTTGACGTATAAGGTCGTTTATAAAGATAATAAATAGAGTAGGAGAAACAACGGAGTCTTGTGGTACCCCTGAATTGGTCTTGAGCTCGTTTGATGGTCCAAAGGTAAATATGAAACTCATTCCTGTGTAGAGTTTATTAATTTAAATTCTCTACTGACTAGAGTCTCATCTTGTGCCACGGGTGATCCATTTAGCCCCAGGACTTGTGCTGTTGGATGAATGGTGAGGTCACTACGGTTAACATGTGGTGCTTGTGGTTTAATACCCGAAGCGGGTAGATCGTTGGTTAAATGACTGATATGTGTGCTAGTGACAAATTTCGGGCAACCCATTGTATCTTACTAGGAGATGTTGCTGACTCAATAGGGCCATTAATAGTAGAATATAGCAATTGGTCAGGCCTCTAATACATGGTTGTCATATTCTTACAAATTTGTCAGAAAATCTTCAATAAATGGTTAACAACCATATGTTTCCACATAAGTTCTCATGGTTGTGTTAACCATTTTCTGAGCATGTTTCTGACAACCGTGTATACGTAGCTTCAGTGCTCAGGAAATGTATTTCCTGTACTCTTTCACTTTCATCGACTGTGCATTGATCTGTGCAGTTCCTAGCAAGTCACACAATAGTTGTGATAGTCATATTGTCATTATCCGGTGTTGGAAGCACCGTGCAGTTAGGTCCGTTAGCTTAGTGAGCAAACATATTAAGTTCAGTTTTTATGAAAATTAATATTTTAGTACTAAATGTTAGAATAAGTAAAAATACATTGTTTGCTCAAAAAAAGTTTATAATTATTTCGCTTTTTGCTCGTTGTGATATTCAAAAGTGCTAAGTCCATATTTTTTTGTCAAAATAGCAAAATTATTATTTCAATCAAATGGAATTAAGAATAACTGCTTTATTTAATATATTATAGCGCCAAGCTTGTTTTAACTATTAGTTTATTCATTTAGTTTTAACCATAAAATGCAAATCATAAATTTGTATACCCTTCACCATCGTGAGAAGGGTATATATTAGTTTGTCATTCCGTTTGTAATTTTCACAATATAATTTTTCGACCCTATAAAATATATATATTCTGGATCCTTATAGATAGCGGAGTCCATTAAGCCATGTCCGTCTGTCTGTCTGTTGAAATCAACTTTCCGAAGCCCACAAATAACTTACATACACGATTCATACATTAATATCTCCGGAATTCTTCCAGGACAACCTCGATTTTTGACCTATATCTGGATTACTAAGTCTGGGTCAAAATAGGAAAAAATATTTTTCATCCCGAATTTTTTTTTTAACCAAAAGTTTTTTTTTCGCTAAATATTAAAAAAAAAAATTGAAAAAACCAAAAAAAAATTTATTATTTAAAAAAACAATTCGAAATTTTTTTTCCAGAAAATTAAAAAACAACTTTGGAGAAAAAAAATAAATTATGTTTACCTAAAAATATTTAAAATTTTTATTTTGAAGTATAATTTGGTGAAGGGTATATAAGATTCGACAAAGCCGAATATAGCTTTCTTACTTGTATAATGAAATATTGTATAATTTTTAAATTTATTATCATCTCGACTACTGATATCAAAATTGACATTAGAGACTTTAAATGAAATAAAAATAAATTAATAACAAAATGTGCTATAAATAGTGATTACATATTTATCATTATAAATGATATTTAAAACAAAGGACTTTAAGAACATCTTTGGTGTCTCCTGTTAAATTTGTGAAAGGAGACTTAATACATTTGCACTCTAAGCTATCGAAATACAATACAAATTCACAAAAATGTTAGACAAAAACCCCACAAATAATTAATGATGATGATTATTCATACAGAATGTCGTTTTTTGTTATACTTAGGAAGTCATTGAAATCCATTAAATAATTGATTCAATCAAGTATGAACTGGATAGATCTTAATCGTTCAAAACGTAGAGATTTCTCTAAATCTCGTGACAAATACTTTATCAAAATGATGTCAAATGAACTTTTTTTTAAAACAAAAATGCATATTTAATGTTTCCAACTGGATGTAGAATAAAAACTTTTTGTTTTAATTATACAAAAACATTTATTTGCATATTTTTCGCAGACTTTGGATTTAAAATTGTTCTTGATGGTTTGCAAATAAACAAGTTAAAACGAGGATTTAGATGGCCAATAAGACAAGCTCAACTCTACTCTATTACCAAGGCATATATCTGCATATGTATTTGTTAGTTTTGAAAAATGTAGAAACATATACATAAATATTTGAATATATGTATGCCAGACTTCTTTATGTGTTTTGGTATCCATTGAATTCATTGCTAAGAAATAAAATGCAAAAAACAATAACAAATTTACAAGAAAGCAAATTTATCTGGTTTATAGCAGAAACTGCCAGACATACTGGCACGAGCCAGTATAAAAGCGGAAAGATACACCAAAGCAAATTCATACATCAAGTCATACACCAAAGTCTTACAGCAAGCAACAACAAAAAGTATTCTCGCATAATAAAAAAAAGAAACAAAACTCAAATAAATTTTATTAAAAATATACAGCTACAAACAAGTATCTCATAGAATAACGTTTGGGCTGAATATTTTAAGCAAAGAAATGTAACGAACAACATCATCATCATTGTCATCATGATGTGAGTGTTGGCGATGATTAGATTCACATACTTAGATACATACTCGATAACACACACAGATACTAGTCATCATTATCAACTTAATAACTGATTGAATGCGGTTGATTGGTTTCACACTTCTCGCTTTGTTAAAATGCATAACGCCTTTTAATTGCCATACAGCTCTACAACTTACAACTGACTTGAAGTAGTCGTCAGTAGTAAAGTAGTCTTGTAAATTTGCATAAAAATGTAGGGGCCATTCACACAATTTGAGCGACATGCCACAAGTTGCGTTTAATTGCTTGCTACAAGAATTGTTTGGATGTATGAATGCCAAAGACAGTGGTAATCGCGTGATGGCACTTTAAGCTCAAGATCACAGTAGTTCACTAACTGAATGTTTGTTACCTTCGATTTGTGTTTGTTCACAACAATTACTTAATATTACATTTTAAACAAAAAGAAAATTATTACAAATTGTTTGTTACCATCACGCAAAACTGTTGTAAAAATTTTACTAAGTTAAGTTAAGGCTTAATAAATGATTATTGAAAATTATGCCAATATTTCGATTTGTTTAGGAACAAATTTATTAGTTTAACATTTTCATAGAAATTCAACGTGAGTCTCAATATTTCTGTTGATACAGTTGTCATAATGTCTTAATCAGGTGTCAAAACAACAAAAGGTGTGATGGGTTTGTTTGAATCGTATATAATGGAAGGTTTATAAAAAGGATAACGTGGATCAATTAAAATTAAAAAAAGGTTTAAAAACCATGGATACAAAAGGAATTGAGAAATCCATGGCTGAATTACGGCATTATATCAAAATTTAGATCAATATTCTAGGTTTTTTTTTTATTTTATATTTAACGTTTATCCATATTTGTTTGCCCATTTGTTAGAACACTCAATTTTTGCTTTTATAGAGAGTGAAAACTGAAAATCTGTACTTTTTTCTAGGTAATAGAAGATTGATTATTTCATTAACAGATAGCGCAAAATCTCTGAAAATATCCTGAAATCAGAGAGTGTCTAAGTCCGTTGCGGGCTAATAGGGATACTAAGTGAAATTTTGACATTGTGTTTAAGCCTACACAAATGTATATTTCACTAGGTTAGCTCTTGGCAAATACACCCACCGTAGATACTTTGATAAGATCTTACGGACTTCGAAACACCATCTAAGCTCCTCTTGGCTTCTTGTTCAGTTGTATCTAAGAACGTTGGACTAACTCTCCCAAGAGACTCGATACTACTGGCATTTGGGACCGGAAGATCTTCGGTCAACAGGAGCTTTAATGTCTCGATCACGGATGGACGACCTAGAGAGATACAATTTCTGCAAGAGATCATTTGAGATCTTCACTGATGGCTAGTTTGGTATTGGGGAGACGTCTATATTGAGCATATTGAAACGCGTGTGTTTTCTAGGTAACCAGATCAGTGTCGCGTTTTTCGGGCTGAAATCTAAGCGTTGAAATTAGCTGCGAACTGTTTGAGATTAAATTGGCTGAGAGTAGTAATAGTAGGCATTATGGGTGTCTGCACGACATCCAATCCTAGAATGCCGAAAATCACTGTATTTCGGATTCAGTGGCCAAAAGGTGAGCCTTGATCTAAAGTGCCCTGGAGACGATCAAATAAACCCGTCAATCAGTGCATATGTGTGAGTGTCGTATGCTTGAAGCTTTAAAGGAGACGTACAAAGAAATACGTCAATCACCATTTGTATTTGGATGTACTTTTCCTTTATTACCAAAAATTTCGAAGAAACTGACGTTTTTTTGGTTAATCAGAGACGTAAAACATATAATATGAATATTTTGTTACATCCGTGAACGGTAAACACAAATCTAATGAAATTTGATTGTCAATCACAACAAGAGACGATCAAATAATGAGTCGTCAAATAAAAAATCAAATCTTTTTGATTTTCATCAACGCGTACGTGTAGCCGACAACGCGTACGTGTAGCCGAAAAAGAACGACTGCACGCACACAACTATGTGATTGATGTGTTTATTTGATCGTCTCCAGGGCACTTTAGATGACCAATTGATTGTTGTACAGCTTTCATCGTACAATCGATGGGTCTAGGAGTGTCTCTAAGATTGGTGCCATCTGTAAGACGGTAAGGGCCATATGGCTCAGATATACAATCGTAGATTAGTCACACTAAATAACAGTTTCAGTGATCGACACGCAATGGTCACTGCCTATTCGGTGTGCCCGCTAGAAAATCTTCCAAATAATGATTTCTGCAGGTTTTATCATGACTTTGATTCCCGGGAATCGAGAAATTTTTTTCTACATTCCCGGGTACCCGGCTATTCCCGAAATATATAATGATACTGTAAATTAGGAATATTATAGCCAAATTTCATATAAAAACTTAGCGTTATAATAATTAAATATCAAAACTTCGAATTAATTAATAAAATTTGAGCTTAATTCACTAAAATCTTAATCCGTAATTAAAGAATATCAGCCTTTCATTCCATAAATCCATTCCTAATATTTAATTTTTAGATTCATCCCAAAGCCTTTGTTTAAACTGAATTAATTTTAAAGTTAATTAATAATAGAATTTATTCAAACTTTTAATGATTAACTTTTAATGGATTTGAGAAGAAATTAGAACGATTCAATAAGAAATAAATTCTATAAATAATGAATTCACTTTTTAAATTTTCATACGAAAAACCCCAAATAAATAATAATAATAAACGGTCTATTATTGCCGAGATATAAGCAAAAAACTGTAAAAATCGTTTCAATGTTTTTTGTTGAAAAAATAGAACTCTATTTTTTCACCACTTGTTTTCTATGTATTTTCGTCAGTTTTTAATTCCCGGGATTCCCGACAAAAAATCCCTGGAAACCCTAATCATGACGGAAGAGAGGTTTGACTAAACAGATATTGACGTTTTTAGAGTATTTTTATACGTACCACTGAATGGTTTGGTTGATAAATCGTATTGACCGGATTAGAGAATTGTTATATAAGAAATAATGTATTGAAATAGTAGGTCTTTCTGGCCGGCAATGTGGAGCCTAGTTATGTGCTAGTTTCCTTCTTTTTATCGTAATTAAATGACATTTCCGTATATAGAAAAATAAGTAGCTTTCGATGTTTACGATATTGAATATTAATTACAACATTTTAAGTATTTGAAATATCATTTTGATAAATACTTATTTTAAAAGTAAGTAACGATGCATAAATTCTAAATAAACAATAATAATACGAATCGTTATAAAACTATAATAATGTTACGAAGTTGCACCATTAATTTGAATTTAAGGGTCTGTAACGACTGCTTGCAACATTAAATGTTAAAGCTGCTAAAAGCTCTCGAAATAATATTTTAAACTACTAAACTGCTTTTATTTGCAATTAAAAGAATACGGTTTATTTAAAGAAAATAAATCACCGTTTTTAAAAGGTAAAAACGTAACAATATTTTGAAATTGGAATTGAAAATATATTATCGTATAGTTGACGTCTGTAGTAAGTCGTCTCCATTGTAATTAAAATTCATATTTTGCTAGGAACCAACACAAATCAAACAATAATTTCTTAATTATACCTTAATAAGTAGAAAAAACGGAAGTTAACTTAATAGCTACAAAAAAAATTATTTTTTAATACTTTTATTCTTAAATATGATATTGAGACTGGCTTTACACATAAATAATGTGGTTTCACAAACAAAATGTGTTAATATTCTGCTTTATTGGATAAAACGTGTGAAACGTTTTTAAAACGAAATAACACTTAAAATACAGCGAACATTGCAGAGATTTACTTAAAAGATCTTAACCACTACTTTCATAAATACACGATCAATCATATTTGATCAGAATTTTCAAGCAAAATCCATAATATTGTTATAATTACACATCCCAAAATATTAAAATATGATGAAAGTGATAACAGGAATAACCCTGATTTGTGGAGCAACCACATAAATATGTAGTATGTTTTTAAGTCATAGGAGAAGATTGAACATTTTTATTGAACAAATTCTGATATTAGGGTGTCTTAAGATGAGTTTTGATCTCTCAATATCTTACATTTTTTTCTCAAACTTTTGTATTCTGTCTTTCTCAATTCGCCTAACAAATAAATTACAAATAATTGTAATATTGAGAAATAAGCTGGCTCCCTTGGTTGGTTGTTTGTTGGATCGTCAACGACATACTTCCAGATGCCAGTTTGTTATGAACATATGAAGAAGCATTTTAATTTACATTGATTAATTTTATATTGTTGTTGATTGTTTTGTATGAATATTTTTTGTCGTTAAATAAATTTTGCTTTTTTTTTTTGTTAATAACAAACCAATGTAGAGGAAAATTTCTTTCATTCGTACATACTTATACTAATAAATTTATAAAATAGAAATTCCTAGTTCCAATGAAATTTTCGAAGACTAATTTGTATTTGGTTATAAGAACAATTAATTTCTTAAATGTCAGAAATCTGTATAACTTGTACAATATTTTGAACAACAAATACTGGACCCATAGTAAAGAGTTCTGTGACAATAAGTCACGTTGACTATAACCAATTTGGAACCTTTAGTCACTCATTTCTTGTTACACTCGACAATCCAAACAATTATAGATATACAAATATTTATTTATTCAAATAGTAAGCTAAATAATTGTCCTTATATTTGACCAGAAATTCTAGACATAAAATTATTTAGTGAATAATCTCTCACAAACACCTTGCATGTTTTCTTGAATATGGCTGATTAATTATATTTAATGAGTCCTAATCACTTCCACTCTATTTATAACACACATTCATTATTTATTTATTGGCATAGAAATCAAATTATTCCAAATAATGGCCCTGTCTATTTTAACAATAAATTAGCATATTTTTAGCAAACTTTTGTTAATCAATTTATTCAGTCTAAATGATTTTTTTTTCTTATTTTAAGTAATAAATAAAATAAACTGAAATTTAATACGGCGACCGAAAATATTGCTACTAATTAATCGAATAAGATATATATTTTTTAATAATTGTTTGTCAGTTAGTGAATGCATTCAGACCTATTAATAAAATCTTTAATATTCCATTAGATCAAGTTAATAAAAAAACAAGTAAGAGATCTATATTCGGCTGTGCCGAATCTTATATAGCCTTCACCAAATTTTAAAATTTTTTTTGGGTAAAAATTTTATTTTTTTTTTAAATTTAAAAAAAAATTTTTGGTTTTTTAAATTTTTTTTGGTGAAAAAAAAATTCGGGTTAAAAAAATATTTTTTTCGATTTTGACCCATTGTATGTCCAACTTATTATGGTCTTATATATGTCGTTGCAAAGGTTTTGAAATATCTATCATTAGTTATCCATATTGTCTATATTAATGACTTAGTAATCCAGATATAGGTCAAAAATCGAGGTTGTCCTGGTTTCTCCTCATATCTCAGCCATTTTTAGACCGATTTTGCTGATTTTAATTAAATAGGACACTTCTCGAAAGCATGTCTGACAGAATTATGGAAGATTTGGATCCCGAAGATATCTGGGGTCTTCAGAAAATTGATTTCAACAAACAGCCAGACATGGACATGGCTTAATCGACTCCGCTATCTATAAGGATCCAGAATATATGTATATACTTTATAGGGTCGGAAATGAAAAATGTAGAAATTACAAACGGAATGACAAACTTATATATTCCCTTCTCACGAAGGTGAAGGGTATAATAATTACAAATGGTCTAATAATAAAAAGTAGATTATTCGTTTAATAAAAAAACAGTATTTGTTAAAAATATAAAGAATAATAAGGAATCCGTTTCTTTTTGCGACCACGATTTTATGTGAAAGTCGGACAGTGAGATTTTTTTGGGAAAAATTGGTTAATATCTAGGCATTTCGAGCACATATGAGTCGTGTTATATGTTAAATTAAAGTCTGCCTCTATCTAGATATTTACTTATAGATGGGTCTTTTTTAAATATCTTTTAGATTCTCTTCAAAAAACGATATAATATTTTTCCTGAAATCGGGATATTGTCGTCATAAATTTCTATGTTGCATTATACTTCATTAAAAAGGTCTTTGAAATACCTTTCATTTGAAATATATATGGGGCATTTCACGTCAAGTGAACCAACTTTTGAAATCGATGTCTTCCTATCGCGATGAAATTTGCACCAATGTAAGTTCTATTGGATAGTAATTCGGACACCATTTTTCAACAAGATCGGTCAAGAACTCTCTGAGTTATAGGAGAAAATTTGACATTTTGGCCAAACAGGTGTTTTTTTTATCCATATAACTTATTACCTATTGTTCTTAGCAAAATGTGTCCCAAATAGTTTAGATAGCTATTTATGCAATCTTTCGAAAAAAAAAATTAAAAAAATTTAATAAAATATTTTTGATTTTTTTTTTTAAATCAAAAATATTTTTGACTTTTTTTTCAAAATGGGCCCTTTTTATTTTTTTTTTTATTTTTTTTAAGAAAGCTTAGGTCTTTTCCTAAGCGACCTATATGGTCGCTTAGTGGGATGCGAGTGGGATATCTATCAAAAAAAATATTTTGTAACTCAAGATTTAAAATTTTTGAATTTTTTTGCAAAATCAAAAACTTTGTTGACTTTTTTTAAAAAAATGGACCCATTTTTTATTTTTTTTTTTTGCTCAGAAGAAAGCTTATGTGTTTTCCTTTAACACCCTTTTTGTCGCTTAGTGGGATACGAGTGGGATATCTATAAAAAAAATGTTTTGTAACTCAAGACATACAATGTTTTACTTTTTTTTGAAAAATCAAAAACCTTTTTGACTTTTTTTTCCAAAATGGACTCTTTTTTTATTAATTTTTTTTTCTCAAAAGAAAGCTTAGGTCTTTTCCTTTAAAACCTTTTTGGTCGCTTAGTGGGATATCTATCAAAATAAATGTTTTGTAACTCAAGACAAATGTTTTTAAATTGATTTTTTTCATATTTGTGTGTAAGTGTTTCTAAAACCTTAAAAATAAAAACCACAACAACTGACCGATAATAGCCACTGGAGGGGTGCAATATGAGGCCGACCGCTATTAATTTTCCACCCCCAAAATTTGTTTCTCTTCTGCATTTGAACTTTCTTGCCATCGATTCGTACAGACATCCAGTCTTTCATCCCTGGCATCAGGCGACTCATATCATCTCGCTGATAAAACTGAGTTATTAGAGATTTAGTATCGCACTCCAAAGTTTTTCCCTTCTTTTTGTTTGGGAGTGTGAGAATCCCATGCTCAGCAACCAATTGTTTAGCAATTCTTGCTTTTCGTTGAGACGTTCCAAACTCAGTCATTGTTTTTGCAGAACTCCATGTTCTTGGAGCAAGCGTGAGAAGTTGAATTCTTTCAGCTTCACTCTGTAACGTTTTGTATTTCTCTTTTATTTGTTCAAGAACTTCTACTGCATCCTTATGGTATTGGTTTCGACACTCATTCGTTGAATTTGAAAAGTTAGAATAACCATCATCATCAACAGTTCTGTCTTCATTCTCGGAATTACTTTTGTCTTCATCTGGAATAACTTCAACGCAAGGCTCATTACTATTCAAATTCGGTAATTCGTTCAACTTTCCGAGCTCTTTCCTGCATGATCCACAAATTTTCAATCGTTTTGACAGCGTAGGGAATTTTTTTAATAAGCTGTCGGAAATATTTCGCATATCTGATGATCTGTGCTTCATTTTGTTAAAGGGATTAACGACGATATAAAGGGATAGACGAATAAATTTCATTTTCAACCTTAGCCTTTTTAGAAGTCGTAGACATTTTGAATTTTGTAAGTATTTATGTAAATAACACACGTCTTAACTGTAAGTCAAATGTCATAAAATAATAAATAAACTGTCATAAAATAATAAATACTTCGGAGAAGGGCCATAAAATATTTCCACTTGATTCCAAAAATTTGTTTCTGGGGCACCTGATATTTTAACAATGAAAATCACGTGCGCTGAAAACTACCTCTAGGATTGACTAAAAAAGCCGCAAGATACAAAACTCAGACAAATTTTGGGGGTGGAAAATTAATAGCGGTCCCACTAAGCGACCATATAGGTCGCTTAGGAAAAGACCTAAGCTTTCTTAAAAAAATAAAAAAAAAAAAAAAAAAAGGCCCATTTTGAAAAAAAAGTCAAAAATATTTTTGATTTAAAAAAAAAAATCAAAAATATTTTATTAAATTTTTTTAATTTTTTTTTTCGAAAGATTGCATAAATAGCTATCTAAACTATTTGGGACACATTTTGCTAAGAACAATAGGTAATAAGTTATATGGATAAAAAAACACCTGTTTGGCCAAAATGTCAAATTTTGACCTCCTATAACTCAGAGAGTTCTTGACCGATCTTGTTGAAAAATGGTGTCCGAATTACTATCCAATAGAACTAACATTGGTGCAAATTTCATCGCGATCGGAAGACATCGATTTCAAAAGTTGGTTCACTTGACGTGAAATGCCCCATATATATCTCATGTACTGCAAACCAAATCCAATTAACTTTTTCGTTTTCTAAACTAATAAACATATTTGGGTATTCCGTAAATCGAATCCACACGATTTACCCGATTTACAAAATCGGTCGTTTATACATTTTTCAAAAGCACTCATTTCTGAAATCACTCGATCCAACCACGGCCACTCGAACTTTATTAGATGTGGATGGATAACTTAAAAATTCGGGATTTTTTCAAATGTTTAGCTGAAACATTTGTGCAATATAAATTTAATTAAAGTATGGAATCAGGCAACATATGGATTCCGCGCCAAAAGAACTGATCATCTTTTGAGGCGAAGAACAAATCAAGCCAATTTCGGATACTCTGTTCCATAGTGAAGCCATAGCTGCAAGATTTTACGATTTATATTCATTTTGACGATTTTCGGATTTACAAATTTTACGATTTCTTTCTCGAAATTGACGATTATGCATTATGAACATTTTTATGAAATAGTTAAAGAATTTTCATATTTTGGCAATATGCAAATCAATATTTAGATTTTGAATTTTGTCAATTAAATTTTTTAGATTTTAAATCAATCAAACTGAATTTTCTATTTTGAAAACAAATATTTAGAATATAGTGATCATAGAGAAACATAGAGCGGAAACTAGAAAAAAGCTCAAACAAAAAATTTACTCAAAATAATCACACACACGAGTGTTGTTTTTGTTTTCACATAGATTTTTCTTCTAATACATTCTCAGCACTTAGGTTTCTGACAACTGAGTTAGGTCTTTGACAGGAGAGTTTCCGCTCTATGTCTATTCTCTATGATAGTGATCATTAGTGATCATATGTATTCGTTCACTTTTTAAATACAAATTTAAAATTCCTGTTAGAAATCTTGACCTTTTTTTAATTTTCCGATTTTTTTTTTGACGATTTTTAAAATTCGAAATGACGATTTTTTTCTTTTTTATCGGGATATTGAAGATTTTTTCCCAACTTCATCTGGCAGCCCTGAGTAAAGAGTATCTCAAAAAAATAGTGGTAGGACGGGCCATGGTCTGGAATATAAAGCGGTTGAAAAAAAACTTCCTAACCACTTCTTTCTTAACAGGTATTGCAACATGTGATCGAGCGTTGACATGATGTAATATTACGGTTTCATTCTGGGTGATTTTCGGCCAATGCTCGCTTCAAACAAATCAGTTGCGTTCCCTACAGGTTCCCTGTGATGGTTTGGCCAGATTTTAGCAGTTCATCATGGATATTTGGCTTTGGACACGGCTGGATAGCCGGGATTCACATATGATCTCTTATGCTTCGAGTATTCGTAATGGATCCATTATTCATCGCAAATAATGATTCGGTGCAAAAATAATTTGCTTTTATAGCGTTTCAGACATGCAAAATCGTCTTTCAAGGTCGATTCCTTAAAAAAAGACATCTAGCTTTTTAAGTCTGTCTGTCTATTAAAGACACGTTAGAGCCGCATAGTCAACATAGTTATTTATGACTGCTCAACAGTATTCCGTAGATACATTTGTATGGGGGCTAGGTGAATCGATGTCTTCCGTTCGGGATGAAATTTGGATAGAAGTTTACACACAATTATTGAATAAAATCGGTCATGAACTCTCTGAGTTAGAGGGGGTCTTTGGAAAAAAAATTAAAATTTTTTTTTTGGGAAAATGGGCCTTTTGTTTGTTTTTTTCAAAGGAGAGCTTGGTCTTTTCCTTGAAGAGCTTTTTTGTCGCTTTGTGGGATACAAGTGGGATATCTGTCTAAATAAATGTTTTGTAACTCAAGACATAAAATTTTTGACTTTTTTGTAAAATCAAAAACTTTTTTGATTGTTTTTTTTCAAAATGGACCCTTTTTTATTTATTTTTTTGATCAAAAGAAAGCTTAGGTCTTTTCCTTTAAAGCTTTTTGATACCTTAGTGGAATATCTAAAAAAAAACCGAATCCGAGTAATGCTTTCGTAAAACGAATTCACATATTTCGGCGTTCTGTAAAAGGAATCCACATGATTTACTAGTTTTACTTTCGAATATACAAGCCTGTTTCAATGTACAAAATCGTGCGCTTTGCAGAACATAATTTTGTCAACTCTTCGTTTTTGAAAATCGTCGAACAGTGGCGTTAGTATGTTTAAAACAAGGTTGGCTGCCGACTCGAACTAGAAACAAGGTAACGGTAGTAAATTTGTATTGTATTTTAGAGGTAACGATAATAACGGTAAAGGAATTTTAACGGTAACATTATTTTAGGGGTAATGGTAAGAAATGCTTTTATTTAAATTTCAAATTTGTTACCAAAAAAATATTTAGGAAATTACATATATTTTTTTTTGCAAATTATTACAATTTGTTTAACAAATATTAACTTGTACTATGTTAATATTTGATTGTTTATTTAAGAAATTATTCTGCGGAAACACCTTAGTTAATCTTTTCAATATTTAATTTTAAATTATCATTAATTAACAGTTAAATCTTAATAGGTAAACTTAATGCCTTAATTATAAGTAGTAATGTGTGAAATTTAGCAAAATAATTAAATAATTAATTAACCAGGCAAATATTTCACTGAACAAAAAAAAAGAAAAGAAAATTATTAAAGAAAAATAAAATAAATATTTCAAATATTTCTATTATATCATGTCATTTAAAATTACATGTACATATGTATGTATTTATTGAATATAATGATAATCATATTACTATGTAATTAGTACAAGTTAATTTGTTGTTAACAAAAACACAAATAATAAAAGTAGTTTTAATTTCGTGATGTTAACTGTTTTTTTATAAAAAATAAATATTAGTAATAATTAAATTTAATAGCAAATGATTTCGACTTTTTATTTTTAGGTAAACTAATAGCAAAGTTGTATTTTTAGAAGAAAATTAAAAATAAACAAGTTTAAGAACTGTTTTTTTCATTATAAACCTTCTTAAAAAAGGGCGGGTCGAAATTGTCCGGCTCTTAACTAAAAGGGCAACACTGCTCCTGTCAACAGGCAGGTATTAAATTAAACTTAATTTTTATTCAAATATTTCTCAAATATTTAAAAAAAAAATTTACTATTGATAAGAATTAGCTACAAAAATTACTAATTATATAAATGTTTAAATCGAACATAAAAAATATATTTTTTTTAAAAAAACTTGTGTTATTATTGGTGCTAAAACGTGTCAGACAACAAACAATATAAATTGTTAACAGTACTAATAATATCCAAAACTGAAATGATAACAATTACAATAATTATAATGAATATTTTCAATTTTGTATACATTGTAAAAAAAATTGGGATTTATTTAATTGTTGTCTTTTTGTTTGCAGCTAATTCATTGCTATTCAGTGAAAAATTGGGGTTTATTTAAATGTTGACTTTTTGTTTGCAACTAATTCATTGCTATTGAACCCCTAAAGGCAAAATTAGACTAGTACTTCATAAACTTTTGTAAACCATGGCCCAATTACTGGTCTCAAACAAAAGCAATGTGTTAAATTTGTATAAAGTGTTTATACATATAATGGAAATCGTAAATGATGAAAATTCTTCATTTGGGGAGTTTCAGCTAGCTAAATAACCAAAAAGAGTTTTGAAAAGTTTGTTAGAATTTCATTTTTATGGACTCTTAAAGTTGGCCTATTTTGTCATATTTATCGATATGAGTGAAAATGTATTGATCGGAGTTTTATTGGGTACGTTAACCCTCTAACCGGCCAATTTTATTTTGAGCGAATAAAATATACCAGGTTATTGTTTGAAAAAATAAAAAAATCGTTGGATTAAAAGAAAAACAAAAGACAAGTGTACGTTCGTGTTTATCACAATAAGTAAATTGTTTGTCTCTTTACACATATTTACCGTTATAACGGGAAATATAAGCAAATAAAGAAGCATTACATACATTTAATATACCCCGCCTAAAGGCAGTCTTGCCAGTTAGAGGGTTAATTGTCCTCTTAAAAACAATTTAAAACAAATGAGAGTGTTATACTCGGCATCTTATATAATACGAGCACTGATTTTTGTTAATTATATATAAAACATTTATCTGGTTTATCCGATTTGGTTAATTTTATAGTTTTTATTACTAGAAAATATCAGTGATTAATGACATCTGGCTCTATTAATGAATATAAAAGTATCGGGTACAAAATAAATATAGTGTTAAGTCCGAAGAAAGTTTTTCATATATTTTGATCCAAAACTTTTTACCGGTGCAACCTATTTTTTTAATTTTTGGACATATTCTCGTTTTGGTCATATTTGATTGATTTTAAACGTCGGACGGAATTTTTTTCTAATATTTGTTGTCTATTTTCAATGCCAAATATTTGTGATCAATTTGGGAAAAATTTCAACTCTAGTCCCTATCGTATCATCAACAGACAGAAGGACAAAGCTAGATCCCCACCCCTTTTGGTGATGGATATAAATATACTCAGTTTTTTTTTAAATTCCTTTGAATGATAGTCATATAAATTTGTTCAGCTCACTTTTCTTGTGAAATTAATAAACAGTCATTACATATTTTGCTTATATCTACTAAAATATTCCCATAATTATTCGAATAAAAACTAAATAATCATTAAAAAATTCTGTTAATTCTTTGTTAGCTTAGATTTTTTTAATAAAATTTCATAATTACTTGATTTTTATTTTTTTGCACAAATAAACGGATAACAATTCTAATAAAAAAACGAATAATCGTCACAAATTTTCCAAAAAAAAATATTGTTTGGATTTTTAAATTCAAAGATAGTAATAAATTAAATTTTTTATGCAAATACTAGAAAAAATTAATCGAAAAAAAAAACTAACAAAAAGTAATTTTTTTAATATTTATATTAAAAAATCCAATTTTTTTAGTTGTAATATAGATAAATTATATTTTTAAAAAATTTGATTACAAAAATATTTGCATAAATAAAATAGCCATTTTATTCGAATAATCGTTAAAAATTTTCGAATAATTTGTTTTATTTATTGTCATAAATGGAAAATTTGTCCAAATCAGAATTTTTAATTGAAATACTCAAATAATTATTCGAATAAAAAACCGAATAATTTTTAAAAAATGTCTGCATTATGTTAAAAGTAACCAAATGAAACATATTCAAAATTTGTAATAATTAATAAGTCTTTAAAAAAAACTGGAATAATTATTCGAATAATCATTAAAAATTGGTATTTTAGTATTATTTTAGAAAAAATGTTTCAAAAAAAAAATCTGGAAAAGTTATTTTTTATCAGATTTTAAAAAAAATTAACCAGATAAATTCGTATAAAAATCATTAAAAATTTAAAAAAAAAATATTAAATAATTAAAATTATTTATCCAATTCTCAAATAATTATTCGATTAAAAAAACAATAATATAATAAATCTAACTAAATGTGATTTATTAGATTATTTATGTATATTAAAATATCTCAATTATTATTTTTATATAAATAAATTAAAATTGTTTACAAATACATTAAAATTCTTGAATAATTATTCGAATTAAAAACCGAATAATTTAAAAAAAAATCAAAAAATTAAATAAATTTAAAATTTTTAATAATTTAAAATCGTTAAAAAAAATATTCGAATAATTCTTCGAAAAATCGTAAAAAATTGGTATTTAATATACTTGGATAATTATTCGAATAAAAACTGAATAAATATTAAAAAATTCGGGAAAAGTTAGTTTTTGATTTTTATAATAAAATTAACAGATTTTTCTACAAAAATACAGGAATAATTATTCTAATAAAATAACGAATAATCGTTAAAAATATTAATAAAAATTATTTATACAAATACTTAAATAATTATTCAAATAAAAAAGCGAATAATCGAATAAATCTAGCTAAATGTCAATTATTAGATTTTGTTATTTCATTAAAATTGCTTACAAATGTATTAAAATTCTCGAAAAATTATTCGATTAAAAATCGAATAATTTTTAACAACTGTCTGTATTATTCCTAATATTCAACCACGTCAAATATATTGAAAATTTGTTATAATTTAGAATATTTAAAAAAAAAATCGAATAATAGTTAAAAATTGGTATTAAGTATATTTGGATAATTATTCGAATAAAATCTGAATAAATTTTTAAAAATACTGAAAAAGTTATTTTTTATATAAAATTATCAGTTTTTTTTACAAAAATAACTGTATAATTATTCGAATAAAATAACGAATAATCGTTAAAAATATTAAAAAATAGTTAATTGATTTTTAAATTAAATGATAGTAAAATTAAAATGTTTAAAAATACTGGAAAAGTAATTTTTTTTTTTATATAAAATTATCAGATTTTTTTACAAAAATTATAGGATAATTATTCGAATAAAAAACGAATAATCGTTCGTAATTAAAAAATAGTTAAGTGATTTTTAAATTAAAAGATAGTAAAATTTAAATTTTGAATACAAATACAAAAAAAAGCGAATAATCGAATTAATCTAGCTAAATGTGATATAAATGTAAAATATTTATATTAAAAGATCTCAATTATTAATGTTTATATTGATAAATCATTTTTATTAGAATTTTTTACAAATGCATGAAAATTATCGAATAATTATTTGAATAAAAAATCTAATAATTTTTAGATTTTAATAAAAATTGTCTAATAAGAATTTAAATATAACACCAAATAATTCTTAAAAATTTTTTGAAAATGTTTCCAATATTGAATGTAAATTAATCAAATTCATCAAATATATTGAATACAAATATTTAATATACATATATATTAAAAATTTGTTATAATTTAAATTATTTAATAAAAATATTTGAAAAAAAAACTGAATAATCGTTAAAAATTTTCCGAAAATTTGTTTTATTTATTATTATATTGCAAATGTTTATAAATTCTGGGTTTGTAATAAAATATTCGAATAATTATTCGATTAAAAAACCAAATAATTTTTCGAAATTGTCTGCAAATGTTACTAATATTAAAAATAATCAAATTAAATAGGTTTGTTAAATAATTTTTAATAATTCTGGGGTTTTAATAAAAATATTCGAATAAAGAAATGAATAATTTTTCTAAATTGTCTGTCCTAATATAAAAAGTAACCATATCAAATATGTTAAATTTACGGAAAATGTTCCTAATATTAAAAGAAACCAAATCAAATATATTGATAATAATTCAGAATTTAAAAAAAATACTCGAATAAAATACTGAATATTTTCCTAATATAAAAAGTAACCAAATTGAAATTGTTTAATAATTCAGAATTTTTAGTACATTTTTTCAAGAACCCTATATAAAAGGTTTAACAGTTTATATAAAAACTGTTTATGTTTTTGTTTTTAAAAATAAATTTTTAATATAAGTAGACAGAATTTCTTTTTAATAACTTACCGTCTTGAAAACACCTTTTTCTGTGCCAGTATTGTTTCTTCACCAAAAATGTTCTGAATTGTATTTGCAGTATTGTGCCGCGATTATTCCGGTATTTCATTAACGTGAAATTTAAATAAAAATGTTTAAACAAAATCTATTTAATGAAATTGTTTAGTTAAGGTTTATTTTAGTCCTTTGCTAAAAACAAAAGGACATTTTTGTTTATTTAAGTTTATTACAAAGTTAGTAAATCTTTTACTTAAAACACTATTTAATAATTGTTTTTGTTTAGAATTTATCGTTAAAAAGATGCTTCCTTTTTTTGTTTGTTTTATTAATTTTTGAGTTTATTTATTAAGTTCTTCTTTTTACACTACAACACATTTGTTTTCACTTGATTCTTGCACATTTGAGCATAAATTAATTAATAAATTTGTTGTCATCAAAAAAAATTAACAGTATCTTTTAAAACGATTCGATCGTATTGACAATTTGCGAATAAATGCTTCTGTTTATTGTGGATGTTCGGTTTATATATGAAGCTCAGCTTATTTATTATTGTATTTTACGGCGTTGTTTTTTTTTTGTTTTCTACTACTCGTATCTTATGGATACGGATGACGATTGTCAAAGTAAACTAGAGAAATACGGTTTTCTCAAACAGATACACACGAAGCTGTTCAACGACAAACAAGAAAAATCATTAAAAAACGATCGTTGCTTGTAGTTTTCCTAACAAGAAGAAGTGTTTTTGAAAATAAAGTAATGTAACGTATGTGGTTTTCTTTAGGGCTAATTTAGAGATCAGGGCTAATAAAGACTTTAAACATGTGTAAGTTGCTAATCATATAAGATGAAATATGCCAACACTTTAAGGATTTGTATTTTAAACTATTTTCTATTTTCCGTTGCTTAAAAAAGTACCTTTTTAAATGCTAATGACATGAAAAAATCTTAATTATACCCACCATCAAAAAATATGGAAGGTATATTGATTTTGTCATTCCGTTTGTAACCCACATTAGTATATATATTCTGGGTCCTCATAAGATTCTAAGACGATCTAGATATACCCGACTGTCTGTTAGAAAATACGATAGGTCCCAAACAAAAGCATTTAGCTGGCTGAAATTACAAATACTCTCTGTCAATTAGGTTTGTTTGGTATTGAAAATGGACAATATCGGTCCATGATTTCACCTAGCAGCCATACAAATGTCTCCCAGGAATACTGTTTGTATGTTGATTACAATTTTTCATAAATTAGTTTAATGGCGAAAATCGGGCAACATTTGTCCCTAGTCCCCATACAAGGTCCCCCTTAGAAACTGACTTGAACATTCATAATTGTCATCACATAATTAATATCGTAATGAAATTGGACATAAAAAAGTTTTATATAAACCTAAGTTATTCTACCAACTTATGTGATGATCGGTCCATATTTGACCCAAGCCCCCATATAACCCCTATATTAGAATAATATTTTATTGCCACATATTTATGGGGTGAGTATACAAGATTCGTCACAACCGAATATAACACTCTTACTTGTTTTTTTTTTAATAAATAAAAAGCACGTGCAATACAAAAGCAAAACCTGATGAATTGATTTTAAACTCTTTTTATGCCCCCACCATAAACAAAAACACAGTCTTTGATAAAGCATGAGCTGTTTTTACAAAAAGATCTCAGGGTTCATTTGCCAAAAAAAAATTAAATTTTGTCTACAAAAATCACGAGTAGGATCAACAAACAAGATTTTTTTTTCCTGGAAACATAATAACATTTTGTAATAAAATTGTGTTAAATTTTATTTGGTACTCTAATAATTAAATATTTAATTACACTGTGCTGCAACAAATTTTAAAATTATTGAGTTTTATTTTTGGGAATTTTTTGTTTGTCGAATGATCAAGGATGGCTATCATTACCGCTAAGCTAACGTGAAAAAAAATATTTTTGTGAAAAAGATACAATAGCTTTGTAAAGGATTTTGAAATACCTCTCATTTGATATATGTATGTATATTGCCTGTCTACAGAACTTAGTATACAAGAAAGGTTTGCATATCGATGTAGTAAAATTTTTCGAATCTCTCATTTATTAAAAAAATCGGCAAAACTCGATTTATGATCCGAATGAGCTAAAATTTAAAATATAAATAGTCCTTGAGAAGATCTACTATACGAAAAAACTTTAAAATATTTGAAAGGTGCAAGCTCTTTATAGAAATATTTGATATTGGTGAAAACCTTAAAACTTGAAGACTAAAATTAAATCATTTTTTCAGACGTCAAAAAAATTATAATATTGTTACGAAATTGTACTTGAATTCAAATATAACGATTTTAACGGCTGATTTAAAAGTAGCATAATGCTTTCAAATAGCAGTGCTGTAATAGCAAACTGTAACATATCTGTGGACATTATTAACATTGAATAAAATCTTTCAGTTGACCAATGATCGTAAGTATGGCAACGCTGTTTGCTGCGACCGTATATTCGAATTCGAATATTCAGTTAAAGAACATTGTAGAAAGTACACCACATATGGCGTATGTATTAGAAAGTTCTAGACAGTTAAAGAGCAATCTAGAGTGCAGATGGCAGTGTTATAAATAGTGGCAGAGGTTGCAGTAGTTAGTGAGTTTATAAGAGACGCTATTTGAATAAACATCAACTGAGTGCCTTAAAGTGTGCTGTTTTTCAAGTGAATTATAACACATTATAAAGTGTGTCTGTATTTCTGCGAATTTATAAACGTGTATAAAAAACATTGAGTGACTATTTAATTCTGTTGTTGTACATTTTAAATAAATAAAGAGTTGTTACAATTTTAAAACTACTAAACGGCTTTTATTTGCAATCAAAAGTATCCGGTTTATTTAATGGAAATAAACCAGCGTTTCGAAAAGGTTAAAACGTAACAATATGGTGTTTTCAAGGAAGAAAAATATAAAATAGACCGTAGCATATTCAATTTTTAAATTTATTTGTGTCCCTTTAAACTTTTCTAAAGGGACTTTAATCGATAATGCTAATAACACGTTAGTTATTATGATATGCTTTACTAAATATAGGGTCTTCCAATAGGAACTACAGAACTTTGACAGTTGATAGCGGCCATATTGTTTAAGTAACAACTGTCAAATTGGCTGTCATTTATTCAGTTTGTTTTGCCAAATCACCATGGACGTTTAACAACACGAACACATGATAAAATTGTTTTATTAAAATGATTGTTCTGTTCAGACCCTAATTTTCAAAATCATCTGCAATACCAATCCACATGAGATCCAAGAGCGTCCAATGTAGTGAATGGTAAATCGATTACGATTATGGTCGAAGATCGATTTTCAGGGTCTAAAAACGATTTTTTCTTGATTAAATACTCCGATTTTTATGCTGAAATCGATTTTTGATGACGATTAATCGAAATAGAAATAAAATTCCGGAATTTTTAGTATTCTCTACGATTTTGCATTCATTAAATTTTACAATATATTACAGCTGACTGTAACAAATATTTACGGAGAATCTCAATTTTTTAAGCGAAATTTGTTCAAACTTAAGAAATTTGTATAAAAAGTGATACGAAATTTTTTCAATAAAATTGTTGTCAAATGTTTGCCGTTACGGTTTATAAAATGAGCACCTCAATATAAAAGAGTTATATAATCGGTAATTATAGCGTATATAGCATTTGCTATAGTTCCCAAAAATGCAGATCGATTATTAAAAAATCGATTATTGGGTTCGATTAATCGACTGTAAAAATCGAAATGAGAATGGTTGATCGAAAAGTCGAAAATCGTTTATTAGCTTTTCATACCATTCACTAGTCCAATGCATTCCGAAAAAGTCACTTTTGGGGCTGTGGTTCCAATAGGACGGCGCACAGTGTGGCGAATTTAAAAATAGCGGCCAAAACTCTATAACTTTTGACACAGGCGGAATTTTTTAATGCGGTTTCTTTTGTTTGATAGGTGACTTGTTTATTAGAATTATTAGCCATAATTTATGTAAGAATTTTTTTTTTGCAATTTGCATATGAAATTTATAACAAAAAATTGAGTATTTATTGTATTGTATAACATAAAAACCTTTCTGAGTCCATATTTTTGTCGAATAATTAAAAAAATTTAAAAAAAAAAATTTAATTTTTTTAGAAAAGTTTTTTTATAAGAAATATTTTATTTTCCAATAAAATTTAATAAATAATGATAATAGTAGTAAGAATTATAATAATAACAAGTATGAAAGTATGGTCCGTCAAGCCCGAGTATAATACCATAAACTAAGAAAATGAGCAAAATAATTTTTCTTTAAAATTTCAATAATTTATTTTCGTGAAAGATTTTCGGAAGAGGGCCTTATATGGGACCTATGACTAATTATGGACTGATCGCCAAGAAAATAGTTCTTGCGATTTATGTCTATATGGAAGTTATTTCTGTTGAATTTTATGTTTATAATAAAATTGTTAATAGATTTATGCTCGCTAAAGCGATTTTCGGAAGCGGGTCTTATATAAAACTATGACTAATTATGAACTGATCGTCATAAAATTAGGTGACATGACTTCCATATATATAAAACTTATTTGGAAAGGAATTTTGTGTAGATACCTATATTAATTAAACATTTATGACGGATAAAGTGCAATTTCGGGAGGACTTTCATATGGGGACTAGGCGAATTAATGGGCCGATTTCAGCCAGTTTCAATAGGCTTCGTCGTTGGGCCGAACAAATTTTATGTAGCAAATTCTATCGAAATATCTTCAAAATTGCGACTTATACTTTATTCACAAGAATGCATTTATACTATACAACATATATGGTGGTATAGAGTATGAGTATCATACTTGAGTCAGAAAAATAGATCAAGCTCTATACCACCATATATGCAAATAAGCGCAAAACGAAATGGGTATGTAAATAAAGGAGAGAGTACGTACTTTCAAATGGTGCTAGGCTTTTTACGAAATATTAGGAATTCCCTAAGGTTATATTCCATCAAACCTTAAATTTATGTAAAATTTAACACATTTTTAAAAATAATATGGAAGCGATTTTAAAAGTGGTGGAAACATATATCTGCATTTATATTAAAGATATGAAACCATTTTAACAAAAACAGTTTACTTCATAAAAATCCCTTTTGCAAATAAAAATTTGAATTTTCAAAATTTATTAGATAGAAAATCCTACTTTTCAATCAGATAATAAAAAGGTGCATATTGAATCACCCTGTTTATAAGGAAAATGTTCACATAGAGACCTGAAGTTTTGGATTCTGAGGTTCTCAGGAGTTTACTTTAATATGAGTATTTAAAATTAAAATTTAGCGGCAAAATAAAAAAAGACTTTTGGCCGCTATTTCAAATTTAGCAACACCGTGCGGCGTCATGTGACACACAGTTCATGGCCACCGAGATCGTGCGATTTGACCCCTATTATCTATTTCTTGTGATGTTTTCTTAAGTCACAGGTCTATGCGAATAAGCCACAAACCACAGCGGCCCTCAAAGCCAATATAACCCATGCCATCGGTCAACTTCAGCCTGATTTAGGCTCCAGAGTTTCAAACGAATAAAAAATATCGAAGACACATACTTCGTTTTATTTAAATTTAAAGATAGGAAGCGCTTAATGAAAGAGTCTTTAATACGTATTTTTCCTATAATTATTTAGGTTCATCAAGTAAATCATTTAACTCTAAAAAAAATTGGCATCACTTAAATATATTTTGAACGTCATTTTCATAATTATTCGCCAAAAAAAAGTGACACGGAGAGAGAGAGAGAGTAGGCGCAAATTAAATTAATTTATTATTTTTGCGATAAATTCCAAAACGTATGTATGTGAAAACTAAAACAAATATAAAATATAACAACAAGATGAACATATTTTTTATAATCTCTAATCAATTGCTCAAATTAATTAATAGCTTATATTTTATTTATTTTACTTTTACATCTAAATATGTATGTACGTCGTATAATAATTTCACATAAATTTCTTTATTTTACAAATCAACCAACATTGTTTGTCAACTATTTTTATTTTTATTGTTATTATTTTTTAATGTCTTATTTTGGTCATTTAGAAAATTTTCAAAGAATTTCTCTGAATGTTCCGCCCAAAAATGGTGCCATAAATTGTGTTTCTTAATTGAAAACAATTAATTATTAAAGGGAAAATTGCTTTTTAATTAATTGTCGCTAAAAAAAAACAAATTGTGTAGAAAGAATTATTTCATTTGTTGAGTTTTTGATTAATTTATGTTTTTTATCTTAAAAATCTAGAATCCTGTTAGTATATTTATAGATAAAACATATTATTTTTGTTGCAAATTCTTTTATTTAGTTTGACATTGTAGAGAAATTACTTAATTGTAATATGTTCGCACCATGTAAGTGGTGTAGGAGGCGTTTGCGGATATTATTGCTATGACTTCCTGTCAACGCTATTAATCTATTTCTATCGATAGATGTCAATCACAATTTGTGACTCTCCAGAAGTGCATTATTATAATCATTTTTAATAAATATTAAAAGGCAATTAATTTTCAAATGATTATTTTTGGACCTGATTGTTTGCTAACATTAACACCCTGTATGTAAACGGGGTATACCCCGTTTTATTATAATTATATTACTAATTTTCAGAATTTTTGAATATTTATTTAAATGTTATGATCCAGTTGTTTAGAAGATTGCATTCATAATTATGTATTTAATCATAGAGAATAGACATAGAGCGGAAACTCTCCTGTCAAAGACCTAACTCAGTTGTCAGAAACCTAAGTGGTGAGAAAATATATTAGTAGAAAAAACTATGAGAATACAAAAACAACACTTGTATGTGTGATTATTTTGAGTAATTTTTTTTGTTTGAGTTTTTTTCTAGTTTCCGCGCTATGTTTCTCTATGTATTTAATATTAAATATTTTGCGATCAGTCACATCATCAGGCATCAGAAAGTGTTAAAATTCTTCTTAAATTGTATGACGTCCACAATGTTTATTTATTAAACAAATTATACATAGACATGTTGTCAACTTGTACGCATTTTCTAGTGATAATTTTGTAAACAAACAAAAATATACTTGATTTAGATTTTTATTAATTTCGTGAAAACCATTAATTTATTGAATGATTTTATATCTAAAAAAAAATCGTCACAGTAATTATTTGTTTATGACCATAGACAAATACGCATATGTAGATCGGAAACTCTTCTGTCAAAGACCTAACTTAATTGTCAAAAACCTAAGTGGTGAGAAATTAATTTCTGTTTTCAATTTAAATTTCTAACCCCCCATTTTCTCAATATCTGGTTATCGTTTTTCGTAACGATAATCCTCCAATTAACATTTTTTTTTGTATGAGAACTGTCAGTTTATCGTCACGATAAAAAATAACCAGAGTTTGTTAAGTTTGTAAGGGTTAAGGGTTAAGTTTGTATCACATGTTTTAAACCTCTTACTATAAAAGTTCTTCAA
Organism: Calliphora vicina; assembly: GCF_958450345.1. Taxonomy (NCBI): domain Eukaryota; kingdom Metazoa; phylum Arthropoda; class Insecta; order Diptera; family Calliphoridae; genus Calliphora; species Calliphora vicina. The sequence goes on from NC_088782.1 coordinate 65,420,169, forward strand.
GTATACCTTGCCTGATACCTTAGATAGGTGGAGGGTATTCAACAAAAGGTGTTCTCTGACCACAATTGGTTTCTCCTCGAAATTCGACTTCAGAACTTGACAGAGAAAATACAATTTTGGAACCCAAGATTGGTTAAAATGTAATGGGATCCTTACACATAAACCTAAGAATATGTCAGTTGTTGAAGACTTAACCATTGGTCTTAAAATAATAGAGAAAACTTTAGTAAAACTGCTTTCGAAGTTTCCTGCCCAGTAACTAAGGCTATGAAAAACTTTCCTCCATGATGGCACTCGGAACTATCTAAGCTACGTAGGGAAACACGTAGGGCCTTTAGCATTAGCTATAATAACAAATTGTAGCAAACCTACCGTGATAAGTTAAAAACTTACAAGAAAGCTTTAGTAGTCGCAAAAAGAAACTCATGAAGAAGTTTCTGTGAATCTATAGATAACACAAATGACTCTGCAAGACTTAGCAGAAGTCTAGCCAAGGGGCAATCCAATCCTCAGCAGATTCACTTGATATCCTACTGAATACTCATTTCCCAGGCAACAATGATCTTGCTACGGATATTGTGAGTGAAAATGGGACTCTATTCGACAGTAACAGTATCTCCTATGATAGGATATCATGGACGATTGATAGTTTCTCCCTATTCAAAGATGATGCAAAGCGAAAAAAGGCGTATCATCCCTGGCTTCACAGAATATATACGCTCTGTATCTCTCTCATACCTATTCCGGCTAACTGGAGGGGGGTCAAGGTCTTTTTATTCCAAAATTAGCAAAAGAAGTCATGAAAATGCGAAGGACTTTCGTCAAATTAGTCGTTCATAGTCAGCACGCCTACCTTTAAGGGTAAAAAATGTTACCTTTTTTCTGCCCTCTCTTTCGAAAAAAGCTTATATGTATGTAAACCACTGGATGTTTAACCTGCAAATATAAAGTATTAAAATAAAAGTATTTGCTCATTCTATTATAATAAATAAAGAGCAGTCAACACATAAAGAAAAGTATTTTAACAATTTTAAAAATATAATCGAAAAAATAAATGGGGCATTTCATGTCAAGTGAACCAACTTTTGAAATCGATGTCCGATCGGGATGAAATTTGCACCAAGGTTAGCTCTATTGGATAGTAACTCAGACACAATTTTTCAACAACATCGGTCGAGAACTCTCTGAGTTATAGGGGGTAAAATTTTGACAATTTGGTCAAGCAGGGGTTTTTTCTTATCCATGTAACTTATTACCTATTGTTCTTAGCAAAATGTGTCCCAAATAGTATAGATAGCTATTTCTTCGATCTTTCGAAAAAAAATATTTAAAAAAAAAATAAAAAATTTTTAATATTTTTTTTCCGAAATCAAAAACTTTTTTGACTTTTTTTTAAAATGGGCCCTTTTTTTTTTTTTTTTTTTTTCTTAAAATAAAGTTTAGATATTTTCCTTGAACACCTACTTGGTCGCTTAGTGGGATGCGAGTGGGATATCTATCAAAATAAATATTTTGTAACTCAAAACATAAAATTTTTGACTTTTTTTGCAAAATCAAAAACTTTGTTGACTTTTTTTTTCAAAATGGACCCTTTTTTAATCTTTTTTTTTAGGTCAAACAAAAGCTTAGATATTATCCTTGAAGACCCTTTTGGTCGCTTAGTGGGATGCGAGTGGGATATCTATCAAAATAAATATTTTTTAACTCAAGACTTACAATTTTTGACTTTTTTTTTGCAAATACGATTTTTTTTCCAAATGGGCCCTTTTTTTAAAATTTTTTTTGTAGTCAAAAGAAAGCTTAGGTCCATTCCTTTAAGATATTTTTAGTCCCTTAGTGGGATGCGAGTGGGATATCTATCAAAATAAATATTTTGTAACGCAAGACATACAATTTTTTAATTTTTTTTTGCAAAATCAAAATTTTTTTCCAATATGGGCCCTTTTTTAATTTTTTTTTTTGCTCAAAAGAAAGCCTAGGTCCATTCCTTTAAGATATTTTTAGTCCCTTAGTGGGATGCGAGTGGGATATCTATCAAAATAAATGTTTTAACACAAAAATTGTATGTCTTGAGTTACAAAACATTTATTTTGATATATATCCCACTCGCATCCCACTAAGCGATCAAAACCATCTTAAAGGAATAGGCCTAAGCTTTCTTTATAGCAAAAAAAAAAAATTACAAAAAGGGCCCATTTTAAAAAAAAGTCAAAAAAGTTTTTGATTTTGCCAAAAAATCAAAAATTGTATATCTTGAGTTACAAAATATTTATTTTGATAGATATCCCACTCGTATCCCACTAAGGGACCTAAAATATCTTAAAGGAATGGACCTAAGCTTTCTTTTGACTAAAAAAAAAATTTTAAAAAAGGGCCCATTTTGAAAAAAAATTCGAATTTGCAAAAAAAAAGTCAATAATTGAATGTCTTGAGTTACAACATTTTTATTTTAATAGATATCCTACTCACATCTTCCTAAGTGACAAAATAGGTCTTAAAGGAAAAGACCTAAGCTTTCTTTTGAGCAAAAAAAAATTTTTAAAAAAAAGTCCCATATTGGAAAAAAATTTCGATTTTGCAAAAAAAAATTAAAAAATTGTTACAAAATATTTATTTTGATAGATATCCCACTCGCATCCCACTAAGGGACTAAAAATATCTTAAAGGAATGGACCTAGGCTTTCTTTTGAGCAAAAAAAAAAAATTAAAAAAGGGCCCATATTGGAAAAAAATTTTGATTTTGCAAAAAAAAAATTTTCAAAAATTGTAAGTCTTGAGTTAAAAAATATTTATTTTGATAGATATCCCACTCGCATCCCACTAAGCGACCAAAAGGGTCTTCAAGGATAATATCTAAGCTTTTGTTTGACCTAAAAAAAAAGATTAAAAAAGGGTCCATTTTGAAAAAAAAAAGTCAACAAAGTTTTTGATTTTGCAAAAAAAGTCAAAAATTTTATGTTTTGAGTTACAAAATATTTATTTTGATAGATATCCCACTCGCATCCCACTAAGCGACCAAGTAGGTGTTCAAGGAAAATATCTAAACTTTATTTTAAGAAAAAAAAAAAAAAAAAAAAGGGCCCATTTTAAAAAAAAAGTCAAAAAAGTTTTTGATTTCGGAAAAAAAATATTAAAAATTTTTTATTTTTTTTTTTAAATATTTTTTTTCGAAAGATCGAAGAAATATAGGTAATAAGAACAATAGGTAATAAGTTACATGGATAAGAAAAAACCCCTGTTTGACCAAATTGTCAAAATTTTACCCCCTATAACTCAGAGAGTTCTCGACCGATGTTGTTGAAAAATTGTGTCTGAGTTACTATCCAATAGAGCTAACCTTGGTGCAAATTTCATCCCGATCGGAAGACATCGATTTCAAAAGTTGGTTCACTTGACATGAAATGCCCCAAATATAAAAATATGACATAATGTCGTTTTCTTTTCTGGCATAAATGATGTCTTTATTCTGCCTTTTACCCTTTTCTGTGTTCGTTTCTAAAACAAATGTAGTTTGGTAAGGGTATAAACGTGTTCTTTTCAAATAATGTTGCCCGAAAACCCCGAATATATGCTACACGTTTCACCCTCAATTTTATCAAAGTGTTAGAAATGCAGCACTTTTTAAACAGCAAAATGTATAGTTTTACAACATTTAGAAGGTACATAAAAGACAATTGCATAAATGGTAATGGTTTTTGTTCTATTGTGATCGTTAAAAATGTAAAACATTATGAGGGTGTGGGTAACTTTTAATAAATGGTACAAAATCTGTTGGCAACATTTTGTGTCAGAAAAGAAAACGTTATTAAATTCAAATATTTATAAATCTCACAAAATATTAACTTATTTTAAAATTTTGTTTATATTATTGGACAAGACATTTAAATACTATTAATAAGGTACCAAATGTAAACAATAGATCTCATTTATAGCTGCAAAAATTTGGTTTTGAAAAAAAGGGCAAAAAAAAGAAAATAAATCGACACACGATCGATCATGTGTTGCAGATCAATACAAGAGGAATTCAGAAATGGATTTCCTGGAAAAGATATTCTATTCGAGCTGTATAACAGAAAAAGGCCACTCTTTCTGAGTAATTTCAACCAATGCCAGATGTAGGAGACATGTCAAAACTCGCTTTAAATAAAGCTTGGTTGCCGATTGAAACCGTTAAAATGTAGCTTCGCTGTAACGGTATCCAACTTTGATTTAGTTTCCGAATATGCCAACAAAAATATAGTAATCTTCATGTTTACTCACTTTAAATTTTTGGCTTTGTTTCTAACGGAAAAAGCGAATGTAAAATACATTTTCATAAATTTGAATATGTTTTTATGTTCAGTGTTTATTTATGTATACTCATTCTTGTCTAAATACTGGTTTAGCAAAAATTATCAAAACGAAAGAATGCGCCACTTCCAAAAAGCCAATTTAATAGCTTAGATATTCAAGATCTATAACAATATTTAAATTTTCAAATAAAAAAATTACTTTTTTTTAACGATTTATTTTATTATTTTAATGACATTTAATTAAAATTGCAAAAATGTTAATTGCGTTGCATTTTTGTTTGTGAAATTTGTATTTAAAATGTATTACAAATAAAAGTTATTTCAAAATTAACATGAACAAATATTAATTGGTAAAATTAAATCATTGATATTGAAACGAGTATTATTTACATATTAGACTGAAAAATTTATACGAAAGGGCTTGCAAATAATTTGTTACAATCTTGTTAAAACATTTTAAAATAATATAACGATTAATATTGAACTTTTTGTTATAAAACTATTGAAGTTTTGTCTCAATCGGGCCAGCTGTACCAAATTTAATATCATTTGATTTTCCTTCAACTCAGCTATGCAATCAGCCTGACCATAAAATACCCTACACTGAGTTAATGTACAAAAACATTTTTCTTTGAAAATTTCAATAATTTATTTTCGGAAGTGGGCCTTATATGGGAGCTATGACCAATTATGAATCGATCGCCATGTAATTAGATCCTGTGATTTACATATGGGCAATTCCACGATAATCGCTACCACGACTGAAAACACAAAAACCCTTGAAACTTTTTTTCAAGATGATTTGAATAGAAGAAAATAATAAAATGTTACTATGTGAAAGTATTTTAAAGACAAAAATAATAGTTTAAGCTGATTATATTTAATTTAATGTTTTATGTATGTTTAGGCTAAAATTGCGGCGTAAACTAGGCTTCCAATTAGCTTATAGTATGAAATGAATTTGACTCTGATTGTTTTTTTGCTATTGTCAAATTGTTTATTGAAACCGAATGTGTATTTTCTATTCACTTTTTTAGTTTTTGTATACATATATTTACAGAATTTATATTGTTTTATTATAAGAAAAAAATCTGTCACGTGCGATATTAAATTTTGTTTCTTATAAAATCATCCAAAGATTGTTTTTATTTAAATATGACGGATTGTAATGGAAAAATATTTCGGTTAGTGTATGAAATTAAAAGAAAACATATCTCACGATTCGAATATTTTCGCATATTTCTACATGAATCTCAAAATGAGTTCCGTTCTATGTCACGCACGATATACCCCCAATTCGCTCAATATTTTGGACAACAATATTTCGAAAGAACTATTTATTATTTTAAAATATAGTACCCTCTGAATGGAACACAAATACCAAATTATTTTGCAGATACCCTTAATTTTGAATCTATTCCACTCTATAGGCGCACAAATGTCACGTACGATGATATGGAATAAATGTCTATATGAAATTTATTTGTGTTAAATTCTGTTAATTATGAACCTATCATCATAAAATTAGGTGACATGACTTGCGTATACATATATAAAACTTATGTGGAGCGAAATTTGTGTAGATTACTATATAAATTAAACATTTATGACCGATAAAGGCTTCGTCCTTGGGCCGAAAAAAAGTATATGCCGAATTTAATCGAAGCTTGACGGACGGATTTAATCGTCTCAAAAAGTGATTCTGCGTCGATCAGTATATTTTAAGGTAGGTGTTATCAGCACAATTGCATAATACCCTCCCCATTATGGTGGTGTAGGGTATAACTACTATTTAGAACAATTTAGCCAGTTACAAATATTGTCATTAGCTACAATTTCTGTTATAAATTCTTAATAATATTTCAGGAATATCTTTAGGAAAATGCATGATAAAAATATAGAAGGTAGTTTCAATCAAAATTTTTTTTTCAAATAAGGTTTTTTGAAGTTTCCTTATTTTGTGAGCATTATAAAAAGCGTTGCCACATTGCTAAAAATTATTTTTATTTTAGAGAAATTGTTTACAAAAAATGTGTAATTTATAATTTAGTATTTAAATAAAAATGTATAAGGTATGTTGTGTTGGAAGTTAATGATTCAATTCCTAACATTCGCTATATAATTTGGGCTACCTGACAAAGAATTTTCATTAAATTTTAAAAAAATTTAATTTAAACGTTCCAAAAGGCTTAAAAAACTGGTGTTTGGTTTGTATAATCCACCCTCTGACAAGTTTTACATACATCCAGCCACTGTTGTCGTTTGTTAGGTAATGTAGGGACTTTAAAAAAATTTACATTTGAATTTTTGCAAAAATATTTGGTATTTTCGCAGTTGGGGAAAATGCAACTCATGTTTGTTAAATCTTAAAATAATGTTCACAAATTAGCTTTGAAATATTTGAAAATGAAAATATTACCTTTGATCCCAATTTGATAGTAAATATTTTTATATTTTTTTTTAATATTCTTCAAATTAATGAAAATTATGTATTAATTTTTTCACAAACTTCAAAGAATATATGGGAAAATTTTTAATTAATATGGTATTACTATTTTAACGATAACGTCAAAATCCTTAAGCATGTCAGACGTAGAATTTTAAAAAATAAAGAGAGAATGAAACTACCTTCTATTTTTCTACTATGGGAAAATGTGTTTTTTGTTATATGTATTCTTTTTAGAAAAACAATTCAAATTTTTGATACGCTCGTATACGTCACTATATTATGTGTGAAATTAGATGTCAACATTTAAATAAAACAATCATAACAACAAATTTAATAACAATTTTAATCGTCATCACGTTTTTGCCAAGTTACCCAAGAGAATATTTGTTGTTATTAATATTGACTAATATTTAAATAAAAGTAGACAGATAAGTGTGTTAGAATATGTAAAGTAACCCAGAGTTTCTAAATCAATAATAGTACGGGATATAAATGTAATTCAAATCGTATCGTATTCTATTTTATTCAGGTTTTTACTATAAATGGTAGAATTAACCTTTAATTTATTTTCTTTAATTCAAATCAATTACCAAATTATACTTCAAAATACAAATTTTAAATATTTTTAGGTAAACAAAATTTATTTTTTTCCAAAGTTGTTTTTTTAATTTTTTGGAAAATTTTTTTTTTCGATTTGTTATTTTAAATTTTAAAATTTAAATTTTTTTTTTAATTTTTTTACATTTTAAATAAAATTTTTTTTTTGGTGAAAAAAATTTCGGGTTAAAAAATATTTTTTCCGGTCCAACTTACTAAAGGTCTTTCAAAATATCTATCATTAGATATCCATATTGTCTATATTAATGACTTAGTAATCCAGATATAGGTCAAAAATCGAGGTTGTCCTGGTTTTTTCCTCATATCTCAGCCATTTGTGGACCGATGTTGCTGATTTTATATAGCAAACTTCTCGAAAGCATGTCTGACAGAATTATTGAAGATTTGGATCCCGAAGATATCTGGGGTCTTCAGAAAATTGATTTAAACAGACAGACTGACATGGCTTAATCGACTCCGCTATCTATAAGGATCCAGAATATATATACTTTATAGGGTCGGAAATGAAAAATTTAGAAATTACAAACGGAATGACAAATTTATATTTACCCTTCTCACGAAGGTGAAGGGTATAAAAAGAAAAATTTATAAAAAAGTTATACGGGAATACAAAATTAATTTTTACGTTAAGAATTAGTGTGCTGAATTCCCAATAATTGATAAATTCACTGAAATTTATTGTTGGGGGATAAGCTAGTTCCTATGCGCATTTCACTGGTTGCTTAGGCCAGATCATCAGCTAAGCAACCAGTGAAATGCGCATAGGAACTTGCTTATCCCCCAACAATAAATTTCAGTAAATTTATCAATTATTGGGAATTCAGCACACTAATTCTTAACGAAAAATTTAATCATTCAATACATATTTATGCAATATTCAATAAGGAATCAATTCTATAAAGAATGAATTCAATATATTTGAAGTACAAAGGAATTAAGTAATTCATAAGGAATTCATTAACGGAATGGTTAAGAGATAACATTTAATTTGATTCCAAAATGGAATTAAGTATGTATGTATAAGGTGGCGCAAAAGTAAACTTCCGATGTTTTTTGGCTGTAACTAAAAAAAAATGAAAAACTTTGATTCTCCTTGTGGATTATTTTTATTTGGTCTTTTAATTTTTTTTTACATCAAGTCGAGAATATGATGTCATGTAAATGGCCGCCGCCACAGTTGATTGCCATTTGAGCCCTTTTTATGGCATTTTCTTCCGGCGATAGGTCCTCACATTCTTGACGGATATTGTCTTTAAGAGCTGCAAGAGTCTGAGGCTTGTTGACATAAACCCGCGACTTCAAAAAGCCCCACAAAAATAAGTCTGGAGCGGTCAAATCAGGCGATCTTGCTGGCCAGTGCAAATCGCCAAAACGGGAGATTAGGCGCCCGGGAAATGCATCCTTCAGCATATCGGTTGTGGCACGTGCAGTGTGTGCCGTTGCACCGTCCTGTTGGAACCACATGTTTTCCAATCCCAATTCATCAAGTTGCGACAAAAAGAACTCGTGGATCATTGATCTGTAGCGCTCACCATTCACAGTAACCGTTTGGCCCGCGACGTCTTCGAAGAAAAAAGGTCCGATGACTCCTCCAGCGAAAACAGCACTCCATACAGGGACTTTGAGCGGGTGTAATGGCTCTTCGTGGGTTACACGCGGATTTTCAGTGCCCCAGAAGCGTAAATTTAGCTTATTTACGTACCCGCTAAGATGGAAATAGGCCTCATCACTCATGATTATTTTTGATGAAAAATCATCTTCGATTATTGGTCAAATAAATAGTCAGCAATATTCCGCGTTCTGGAGCAGTGTAGCGTAACATTGTTTATTAACGTGTATTTCGCATGTGTTTACTATACAAATGTCAAAACAGAACTGACATTAGGGGCCAATCGCAATATTTATAGCATTTTCTGATAGGAGGATTACTTTTGCGCCACCTTGTAGTAATTATTTCCAACCATTGCAGTCAAGTTAATATTCAAAGTTTAGGAATCACTTAGGCAGGTAATGTTGTAAAATTTAAGTGTGTCTATTCTGCTGCCTTAACTAGGTACATATTTGTTGAACTTGTTTTGTTTTTGCATTTAACCGCTTTAAACTGCATTTCGGTAGTTGGCTACAGATTTACATACAAAACATTATTCATACACGCGACTAGTCAAAGTTTAAAACAAATAAAAATCTAGATAATATATTTAAAACACCACATAATACTAGTTTAAACATGTAATACGTATTAAGGGCTGGTGAATCCCCAAAATAATAAAAAAAAAACATGTAACGGAAAAGTAAATATTGTTAAATTTACATACAATTTGGTTTCATATCTATATACGTAAGAAACCAGTACTGACGTCTTATTTGGTTTAGGGTCTTCTTTTTGGAAATATCTATTGTAACATTGATCTACAATTATTGATTTAATTAGCACCCTTCATAGTGTCAATAACATCGCAATATTCCATGTCTAGTAGATATTGTTTGTCTTTCTATTTATTTATTTATTGATCACACAAAATAATTAAATGTAAAAAAAAATATTTTTTTAAATGCGTGCAAAACAAATAATGAAATTAATTTTCCACAAAAATGTTATTAATTCAAGTATTGTTGAGTTGTTTTTCAACAAATTAATACTTTTTTACGATATTTGTTCATTAATGGAATTTTTTTTTATTAAATTTTCAACAACTTTTTAAATAAATCATTGCACTTTGTTGTAGTTACTTCTGGTCAAGATTGGTTTAAACTTGATTTTCCTAAAGACTTAACTATTACGACTAGAATTAAAATAAAAAACAGTTAATGAATTGCAGTTTGTTTTGGAATCAAAACTGACGCTAGCAGAGCTCGTTTTGATAAGGGCATTGCCGTGGAATCAACGTTGTGGGTGGGTGTTGTGCCCTTATTCATTTTAATCTTAATTAATAGTATTTTTAATGGGATATACACACATATGTATGAACATATATTTATACGTACATATGTAAAAATGTATCTGTGTTTAAAAAATATTCAATTTTATTATGAAAACTTTAAGTAAGTTTTAACTTTAAGTAAGCTTTAGCCATAGAATAAACACATAGAACGGAAGGAGAGAGTAATATATATTGAAAAATTACTCTCTTTTCACACATACGGGTGATACAATAACAAAATACATGCAATACATTCTCATGAATTAGGTTTTTGACAACAGACTTAGGTTTTTGGCTCTCAGTTACCTATGTATCTAGTTATTGTATATGGCTTTAGCTATTATCAATTTTAAATAAATCAGTAAGGATTGTCATGAGATCGATCATCTACTTTGTATATCCAATATTCTCAAAAATAAACAAAACAGTCGGTGTGGGGTTACATATACCCTAAAAATCTTCTACCTACGCCAATGATAAAGGAATGCATGCCTTTATGCAATTTAATTAATATCATTAGTCATAGTTGGTTAATTAATAATGCAAGTTAAAATATTATAAATTTTTATTTAGTTATTATTATTATTACGTTTACAAATTAAAAGCACACGTAATGATGCTGTTAATGTAAATACTGTAAGATAGTGGGGCAAAATTAATTATTACAAGTTTGCTAATCTTTTTTCCGATTATTTCAAACGGTGATAAACACATACAAGTTGATTACAATCGCTAACGGTACAATTTAGTACAGTTTCAAACCAATAAATATAACTAATTTTTGAAGCACCCTGTTGTTGATTGTGCTTCAGTGTTGCCTGTTTTGTATTCACAGCGAAATAATCGATTTAGTGCCCATGAAGAATCTGTCTTTATACGATTCGACTTCACGAAAAAAAAACAAAGTGAAATTTCATCCGTTTGCCTTAAAAATGTAAAAAAGGCAGTTGTATGTTACCATAAGATCAGAATGAAATAAAATGATAAAATTGTGTTCTTTTTTTGCTTTGCATACAAATGCTTCAGTGATCTTAATCGGCATGAAGACGATAAAAATTGTTAGCCAATGAGGTAATTCCACAGAAAACCTATGGAAAATTGTAGATCGCAAAATACGGACTCAATATACCACGAAATAATTTTATCAGATGCGGTTATAAGAATGCCAAACAATTTCAAAGGTTCAATGCATCGTCGCTGTGAAGCAGTTATGAAAATCAAGGGATAACCATTTCGTTTAAAACTATTGCAACTTTTTCTGAATTCTCTCTCATTAATACTACTAAACACTCAAACTCTACATATACAATTTTTATTTTTTGTTTAAATCTTGGTCACTACTTCTGGGACGCTTATAATTAATTTATTTAATTTTCTTATTAGATTATTCACTGGCTGGGGAGCCAACTCGTAACATATGTTATGTATATAATTTTATATTTTTTTTCTAGATTTACTTAAATAACTTTTACTCAGGAATTTACTTTTGTAATATAAGTTTATTGGCCTTGAAGGCTTGTTATATTACTTTAATTGAAATAAATAAAAAATAAATACCCATTCTACAAATTCTATACAAAATGTGTAATCAGTTTATTAAAGTCATTGGTAACTCTTTCAACCTTATCAAAATGACAGCTGTCAAAAAAGTGTACTAAAACTACAATGTACTAAACCCCACAAAAAAGTGTACAAACAGCGCATTGTAAATAAAAAAATATAGAAAATTAATGGAAAAAATCATTAATTTTCTTAAAAATACCCATTTTTATTATATTGAAAATATATAAGATTAAGGAAAATGAATAATTCTGCCGTGCCATTTGGCATACAAAGTACAGCCGGAGCTGTTCCCGTGCGAAATGAAAAAGGTTTATAATTTTAAAATGTTGCCAATGTGATGTAAAATTAATACAATTTAATATTCTTTAGGGCAAATTTCCATGCAAAAGGTGAAGGTGCAGCGATATATATCAGGTAAAAGACCAGATTATGCCAAGTATGGTTCCAGTTCGGAGGACAGTGATTTAGAAGATTTCATTGATCACCGTCGTAAACAACAGGCAGCAGCCCAAAATGAGAGACGTCAACGCAAAGAAAACAAAGAGGAAGAACGCAGACGCCATGAGGAGGATCCTGAGAATGAAGAACAGGAGGAAGCAGAGGTTGATGATCCTCGTCTTAGACGCCTAAGAGCGCGGCCTGTCGAACCCGATGAATTGGAAAGAGAACGTATGGAACGCCATCGTCACATACACGAACCAGAGCTACTGGAAGAAAGTGATTCAGAAGACAATGAGGAGGAAGAAGAACATACCATAGAAAAGGTAACAAACAAAATTACTTTAGCCTCTGAATCGGACTCTGATTCCGACATTAGCGAATCGGAATTGGAAAACAGACGTGTCAAATTAAGACAGCGCATGTTGCAACAACAAAAGGAAGAGGAAATTCTGCAAAAAGAGGAAGAAAAACAATCAGAATCATCGGATACTGAAAGTTCGGAATACGAAGAAGAATCCGAAAGTGAGGAGGAGAATGAACCACGCTTGAAACCTTTATTTGTGCGTAAAAAAGATCGAGCCACCATACAGGAGAAGGAACGTGAAGCTCAAAAACAAAAGCAATTGGAAGTAGAGGCTAAACGTTCAGCCAAGGAGAGAAGACGTAATACACTACGTTTGGTAGAAGAAAGTGTTAAGAAGGATTTGGAAAAGACTAAGGTAGTTGGGAAAATGTTATGTGTATACTATATTTTATTGAGATTTTTTATTTTTTCAGAATGACACGGCTGAGCCTCACATTGAAGATGTATGTACAGATGATGAAAATGATGAAGTGGAGTATGAGGCTTGGAAGTTAAGAGAATTGAAGCGTATGAAACGTGATCGTGAGGAAAGAGAGAAGTATGTTTTGTTTAATCTACTCACATGCTTTTATTCTGTAGGTCGACTTATTTAAGAATAAAAATATTTGATTTTTTTTTTTTGGATACGTTCATTCAAACATTTGTATGAGATACATTAATTTTTGAGTGTTTCTGATTCATGTGACTTTCAAATATAATTTTTATTTAGCACAGAGCTTCAAATTAATACAATTTAAGCTTAATTCACTGAAATCTTAATTCAGAATTAAAAATTTCAGTAATTCATTCCATAAAACCATTCCCAAGACAACATATTCTTTAGCTTATTCAAGGCTTTTATTCAAATTGAATTAATTTATTATTTAATTAAATCACAAAGGAACAAAAATATTTCTTCATTCAGTTTTGTTTTGGTTTTAATCATAATCGGCTGTGACGAATATAATATACCCTTCAGCAAAGAGTAATATATTAAGCAAAAACAATATCATCACAAATAACTTCTTATAAATATCATACACATTTTTAATATCTTCTTTTTTAACTCTATTATTTTACAAAATACGCCTTTTATTTTTATAATCTTTATCAAATTCTTTACAGTGCCGAACGTGAAGTATCCGAAATTGATCGTATGCGTAATCTCACCGACGAAGAGCGTCGTCAAGAATTTCGACAAAATCCCAAACTTGTCACCAATAAAGCAGTCAAGGGCAAATATAAATTTTTGCAGAAATACTATCATCGCGGTGCTTTCTATTTGGATGAGGAAAATGATGTTCTGAAACGTGACTTTGCTCAAGCCACTTTGGAGGATCACTTTGATAAAACCATTTTGCCCAAAGTTATGCAAGTTAAAAACTTTGGCCGCTGTGGACGCACTAAATACACACATTTGGTGGATCAAGATACCACGAAATTCGATTCGCCATGGTATGCTGAGACCTCAAATAATATTAAATTTCATAATGAACGTGCTGGCGGCATGAAGCAAGTATTCGATAAACCCTCGCAGTCAAAACGTAAAAAGATGGAGTAAACTCTTATTGTTTATAAACAGCTCGATATTTGTGTATGTATTAAGTTACTATAGTTTAATTATAAGGTAAATTACCTTTTTAATAAATGTATGATCTTTTTTTCGATAAATATGGTTTTGTTTGTTACACTTAAAATATAGTTCTTTAAAATAAGACACCTGTTTACTATAAAAATTACTTTGGCTATAAATGCTTTGTTGGTCTTAGCTATATAGAAAAGTTTATTTGCAAAAAATTTAACAAAAAATAAAATTATTAGCTACTCTTCATCTATTGAACTTTTATTTGATTATGATTGATTGACTTTACTTGGTCTATGTTGTAAATCAAAATCCATTTTAATTAAGATAATCAAATATTTGTTTTCTAGATTAGCCAATCGTCATTGGTAATATTTCGATGGTTAATTATCTAGCAGAACTAATGACGGAGCAGTTAAAAGTCGCTTGAACTGGTTTGATTTGGAAAAGATTTTAGGAGCCATTTTACATTTACTGTTACACATTAGGGTACTTGCAATCAACTAAATGTCAGAGTCCCTAGCAAATAATCTCTAATGGGAAAACAACAATTACAGTTCAACTGAATTATTCGAGTTTTATATTAATCGAATAAAAGTTTATTTTTTTAATATTCGAGTGATCGATGCATTTATAAAATTTCCTCGATTATTCGAATGAATAACGAGTAAAAATATTCGAATAATTTAATAAAATATATTTGTTAACAATGAATAATAATTTTAATGCTGGATTGAAGTAAAAAACTATATGTGATAAATAATCAAGTAATAGATCTGCAGTTAAAAAAATTGGAATACTGTTCTCTTTTCGGATGAATCCAAATACAATTTAATAGCCAGTGATTGGAAAACATTTGTAAGAATATTTTCAAGGGCAAGATATTTCAAAAAAGGAGACGATTTAATTGGTTCAATGCAGTGTAGTCGGTTAAGGCCGACCACGGGCCTTTGGAAAAGTTTCCTTTGTATTGTCAACCACTGTATTTGATTCACAACCCAAAATCTTGTTTTAAATAATTTTGATATTGAAGTGAAGCCTGTAGCCAGTAAAAAATAACACTTCTTTTAATAAATACTAGTTTATTTTATTATAAATATAAAACAATAGAACTTAATACAAAATTTTAAAAGGCCAAACCCAAATACTCACGACACACTGGATTTTCCCTATAGTACTGCTTAAACTTACAGGCATACTTATTACGTTCTGCAACGAAACCAAAGGCATTAAATGTTTTCGAAATATAAGCAAATACATCTAAAACTTTAGCATGAGCTTCCAATTTACGAAACAATTCAACGGCTCTCTCCAGTATCCCAAGAGATTTAACTAAACGTTTGTGTTGCTGCTCCCGATCTTTACCAGCCGCTACTAGGCAACGTACAAAGGTGAAATCTGTTTTAGCACGATCGTAAATACCACCATTTATGTAAATTTTGTCCATGGAATTGCGTAGAGCTTGTAAAGCTTTCTGGGCCAGACCCATTTGCAGCAATACCTGGGCCATAACAGTATCGATTACAGCATGTTCGTATTGCATATATGCTGATTCAGAAAGCACCGAGGCTTGCATTAAGAGTTCTATGGTTTCGGCAGAAACATTATTCTCCGACAAATTGTTGTATGCCAACAGTATAAGTACGCGTATTTGCCTAAGAACATCTAAATCTTTCGCGTCCAGCAAATTTTGCAATATTCTTCTGGCTGTATTATTATAACATTTAGCTATATAAACGGAAGCTCTTTGCATCTTGCCATCATGTTTATCTAGCAAATACAATTGACAGCACCAATGTAATGCTTCCTGCCAACGACCACGATAAATGGCTTGCTGTATGGAAATATGACACTCACTGGTCATCCAATCGCCTGCAAATGGATGACGTGGAAATCTGGTGCGTGCATGATGTAGCAGAACAGCACTCAGCTGGTATTCTCCTTGTGCGTTGAACCACAGAGCAAGATTTGATAATACTTTGCTCACACTCTCTGAATTGCTAACATCACCAAACACCCAAGTTTTTTTCAAATTCAGTAGCAGTTGTGAATACAGAGCAGACATTTCATAACGACCATAAAGTACCCATAGGGTAGTACGCAGAGCCAATGAATCCGATATATGCTCTAATAAGGAGTTTTTGTTGTTCAATTCATCGCTTTTCAATAATAATTCAAACAGATCCAAAGGTAAATAACCACATTTAACTCCAAAAGCTACCACAAATTCTATAGCCAAAGACAGACTCTGTATGAGACCAGGATCTTGAATGTCTGGTAAACTTTTCTCGAACGGTCCAATGCGACTACTATTCAAAAGACAATACCAAGAATTGGCCAAATCTAAGCAGCGTTTATCTCCACATTCCTGAGCCAGCATAATACATTCCTTTAAAGCACTTAGAGCCTCCTTCTTGTGATTAAAGCTGGCATGTAAAATGGCCAAGTTAACACTGAAATATTGAAAACCTTTTTGTTCATATTGACCCATCATATGCATAGGACTGCGATCGAAGGAACGATGTAAAGCATCGATCGAACCAAACACATCACGCAGACGCAGCTGGTTCATGTAACCCAGAAAATAGGATTTAGCATTCAGTGGATTATCTTGTATTATTTCATTTAGCTTCGTTTGCATTTCTAGTGGCGGCAGGGCACGTAGTTCATTTTTCTCTAGCAGATTACATTGCTGGCTTACAAAAAGTTGAGCTTGTTTGGGAGACCATTTACTGTGAGGATTGCGATCTTGGTGCACAGTTTCTGTATCCAGAACCGATTCTTCCATGGTATTTTCGTCATCGGTTTCATTTGTGGCCGTGTGGCTATCTAGTATATTTCCACGCAGCAATTTGCGCGGACCAATGGTAAGGGAACGAACACCTATAATCAGAGAATTACTGTTTGATTTCATTTAAAATTTAAATTTAAAATGTGCTAATTTCACATATGTTGCTTCACATCATAATCTATATCTTGGAGTTTTTTGTTGTGCTCTATACATAATCAAAAATAAGTAATGAAAAAACACTATTTCGATGCGTTATTAATTTTGGCATAGTTGAAGTTTTTATTTGTGTTCTTGCTAATAAGCCCTAAAGTACAGTCTAGGAAAAAGCTCTACATACACACTTAATTATATTGTTTTTAGAAAATTGGTAACACAAATTTAATTAATTTATATTTCAAGTAATTTTGTCTGTTCAGTAACAAAAACCTATGTATTACGAATTATTACCAATTTCCACAGAAAAATTATAAATTTGTTATGAAAAACTGGAAATGTTTAAACAATTTGTAATAATTCCTAATAGTTTTTTTGTTATTTGTTATTCTGTATACTGAATTGACCAATTACTAAATATTTATACTAGGATCGCCTGGTGGCCGAAATTCGACCACTTTTATGGAAAGAATTTTTAAATATTGTGCACATCTAGAGAAAAAAATCTTTTAAACCATATACATATGTTTCATCAATATTGATGGACAATAACATACTTAAAAGTGTACCACAAAAACAACGTGTGGCCTATTTATATATAAGATACTAGCTGTCCCGGCAAACGTTGTTCTGCAATAGCTCATACAAAGTTTGAAGACTCCCACTATAATAAGTACTCCACATATGCAATAATAAATTTTTAATTTGTATGGGAGGTGCCATGCCCATTGTTCCTATATTGGTCAATTGTGAATCTAAACCATTCAGGTACCCACTCAAACACACACAACAAATTTCATCAAAATCGGCCCAGCCGTTAAGGAAGAGTTTAGTTACTAACACACGTAAGAAGAATTATATATGTATATAAACTAGCTGTCCCGGCAAACGTTGTACTGCCATAGCTCACACAAAGTTTGAAGACTCCCACTATAATAGTACTCCAGATATGCAATAATAAATTTGTATTTCGTATGGGAGGTACCACGCTCATTATACCTATATATGTCAATTGCGAATCTAAACCATCCAGGGACCCACTCAAACACACACAAAAAATTTCAACGAAATCGGCCCAGCCGTTAAGGAGGAGTTCAGTTACTAACACACGTACAGAAGAATTATATATAAAGATAAGATTTTTTTTTGTATATAAATTATACTTTAAAATACAAATTTTAAATATTTTTAGGTAAACAAAATTTTTTTTTCAAAATTTTTTAAAAAAAATATTTTTTTTCAAATTGTTTTTTTAATTTTTTTCCAATTTTTTAAATTTATTAGTGAAAAAAAATTTATGACGAAAAAGTTTTTTGGTAAAAAAAAAAATCGGGTTAAAAATATTTTTCCAGATTATGACCCATTGTAGGTCCAAATTACTATAGCCATATATACATCGTTGCAATGGACTTTGAAATATTAGATATCTATATTGTCTTTATTAATGACTTAGTAATCTAGATATAAAATCTTATATCTCAGACATTTGTGGGCCGATTTTCTCGATTTTAAATATCAACCGAGCAGGGAGAATACCCGATAGGCCACAAATAACTTACAAACATGATTGATACATGTTTGTAAGTTATTTGTGGGCTACGGAAAGTTGATTTCAACATACAGACGGACATGACTATATCGACTTCGCTATCTATAACGATCCAGAATATACACATCTGCTCACAGAGCAGAATCAGAGCATTTAACTTTACGAGCAGCTTTGCTTATAGAAGTGTTCGGTGCTATTCGAAAGAGTTGTTCGACTTATTTTGCCTTACCAATATCTGTTAGACCTTTTTTTCTTCCTGGTCCTGGTCTTTCAATGTTCAAGACATAGAATAAACACATAGAACGGAGGGAGAGAGTAATATACATATATCTCTTTTGTAAAAAATTTCAATTTAAAATCATTTAAAAATTACCCAATATCACGATTAAGATTTTAAATATGTATGTTAGGGAGATTACAGGGTCTCAGGCAAAAATGTCTATGATGAACTGGGGGAGGATATTGGTAGATATGATCTTGATAATCTAATCAGGGGAATAGGCTGGCTATTTTAGGTAACAGAACTCTGAGAATCTCAGTCTAAACTTATTTCCTCTTTTTTTGGACTGGGTTTTTCACTTTATTTATATCATTTGACTTCTTCCTTTTCTTTCCAATTTCATTTCTTCTCTTCACATCTATTTCACACCTAGTTATATTTCTAAAGGGTATCACAATGGATCCTGTGAGTCTCTTAGAGGAAGTGTACTTCTTATAGTACACACCCCTTCAAATCTGTCTATCTAGGCAGCTCCATTAGTTTCGTGAAGAAATTTAAACGATTCTTACATATTTTACTCACCCTTTTCATAATACAAGGAAATATTCTTATGCAAAGCCATCATTTGTGGAAACGACAAACGTTCGAGTATAACTCCAACACGCCGTATGTACAAGCCCACCAAACTAAATTGGCTCACACCCAATTGTTCGGCTAACATTTTTTCAATGTTCTCCATTTCAGCAAAATCAAACAATGTCTCAATGCCCAGCGAAAATAGATCGGACATAACCTTTTCGAAACCTTCCAGATGTAAAGGATCTATTTTGTATTTGGTCGAACATAACAATTGATACAGATCGTTGTAGGTCATGTCTGGATATTGTATCAATTTCAAAAGTAACATGCAGAAATTGCGTCGCGATTGGGCGGGATATGGTATGCCAGCATCGTTGGCTGCCTTTTTGGCCTGTTGGAATCAACAGCAAACAATAAGAAATTAATGGCCATTTGCATACAGATGTAGAATACATACGTACCTTGATGTATTGTTGCACTAAAATTAACACAGCCACTTTATGAGGCGTCGGAGTTTCAATACGTGATAATGTTGGATTTCTTGGATCTAATGCTTCCAATTCTTCAAAATGCATTTTGAAGCTTTATTTTATATTTAAAATGTATAAAATCGTATGAAACAAACAAATCGCCGGCAAAATAAAACAAATTGCAAATTATCAGTGTTGACAATTTAGCTATTTTCACCTCAAATTTAGCGATTTTAAAAGCAATATAATGATGAAAAATATATTGGCTTTCGCCAAGTATAGAAACATAAGCCAGTGGACCGGTATGAAGTTTTTTATATGAAGTTTTAACAACTTAAAACGCTGTCGGAATACTTGTACAATTATTACAAAATTCATACAAGATGCTATCAGTTCTACAAATACAACAATTGGTCTTAACAAATGTCAAAAAACATAAATGAAAAATTAAACAAATATGTATTAAAACTTAATGTAGTGTAGATAATTGTATAGTGAGGGCTTTACTTATTTATGTAAAAAATAAATATTTTGTTAATTCGATTAGAATATGTATAGGTTATACAAGATTCGGCACAGCCGAATGTAGTGCTCTAACTTGTTTATTTACAAAAATTACTAAAAATTTCTACTTCAATGTTTATTTTTGTTTTCAATTTCTTAGTCATATATATGGTCTCTCACACTCATTGCTTATATTGAAAATTATATTTTTGTTCTCGCACTGTAAACCACGACCAAAATAAAATAGTTTTAAACGTCAAAATAACCACACGGTTCGAAATTACTTATATGACACCTATGATTAGTTGCATATCTGTATAATCTGTGCTTCTGCATATAAAAAGTGATTTTTCTTGAAAGCTTGAATTTCGACTTAAGCTATTCTTGCTTGTGACCACAGATGTACAGTGAGTGACAATTGAACGGAAACTTTATTGGAAAACTTATTTCGTAATTTCAGTTTTCAAAAACATAACACATTCATGGAATTTCCTATATGTAACGCAGATCTTTACTTATCGAAAATTTGTCTATAAACTAAAAATTGTAATTTCTTCTAAAAAAAGTTTACTTGCGATATCAAATTTAGTCACATATATTTTTCTATGGTCGAGGGTACGCAAGTATGTCAGTTTTTTTAATTGGAACGTTATTCTTTGATTAGAACTAACAAAATATTCTTGTCTACAAAATAAAATATTTAATTGTGTATAAAATATTTAATTTAGAAACGGAGTTGTAAAGTTTTTACTCACGTTTTGAAATATGATTTAGCCAAATCATATTTTTTACACTTTTCCCCACTGGATCTTCAAAAATTATCTATAGTTCGTTGTTTACAAATTATCATTAAACTCTAAAGGTAAATTAAGACTGTTGAAAAATTGGACTAAACAAGAATAACCAGAATTCCCATGTATTTGATCAATCTAAACGAAATTTAACAAGTACAATACACCTAATATATATTTTTTATTTTATCTTGTCGAATTTTTCCTTTTTATTAAATTATAAATTAAAATCAAACTTTGCCAAGTAATATAAAAACACCGATTATATTATTTAGAAAATCTTGAATCTTGAAATATTTATAGAGATGGTCGTAATATTTCCAATTTGATGATTTTTTGTGACGTTCTTTCTTACATTTCTGGAGCCTTCATAATGGAATTCACATGTTCGGTTTGGTCATAATAAGCACAGCCGATGGCACTAAACCCAAAACACTTAAAGGTTTCTCATAATCATCATAATTGAAGACCTTACGAGGAAATGAAGTCATGAGACCAAAGGGCATGTCACTGCCAGTTTTCATTTGAATGAACACACGTACGGCAGACAGATTTTCATTGATGCTAAAGGTTTCTGTGAGAGCAGAACCATCCTGTAAACGAATTTGAATACGAGTCTCCTTGTACTCCTTGGGTGGAGATTTTATGGTTGTGGCAGTGGGCGGCGTAGTAGAAGTTACCGCAGCTGAAACTACTGGAGCCTCCGATGTGGGCGATTGTTGTTGAGTCAATTTACGACGGGCCTTATCGGATTCAATTTGAGCTCGCACTCTGTCACGCGCAGCTTTTTCGTCGGCCTTCTCTTTTTTCCGCTGTTCTAGAATTTTCTTCATTTCCATTTCCTCTAATCGTTTGCGAGCCTCTGTCATGTCTTTGCCGGATTTGATGCGATTGCGTTCTCTTTCTAAAGCTTCTTGCTTTTCCCTCTCTTCGCGTTCCAGACGTTTTAGTTTTAGCTTCTCTTCAATGAGAGCCAATTGTTGTTTTTTCTCCTCCTCGGTTAAAGGTTTTTTCTCCTCAGTGGATTCAGAAAAGTTGCTATGGCCACTCTTGGCAGCGTGAAACTCAACTTCTGATTGATCTTTGCACAGCTTACCGCAATCGTCACATTTCAAAGACTTCGCCACCCCCTCCTCAGTGGCATTAGAAGAAGTCGAGGGTGCTTCGGTGGCTGCTGGAGAAACCTGCTCTCCCACAGCACTGGCCGGTGCCTCTTTAGGAATCTCTTCATCTACATGAGCAAGTAACCATTCCATAGCCGGTTCTACGCCTTTATAGTTTGTGACTTTCATGGCGTACTCGCTAAAGAATAAAAAATTTGGGATTCACAAATTATAGCCGGCATATTAAAACTCTACTTACGCTCTTTCTTTGGGAAAACCCATTTCCATTAACATCTGGACATCACCCATTGCTACTCGAGATGAAATGTATGTAATATAAGTCCTTTAAATGAAATTATTTGATTTTTTTGCAAGATTTTTTGTAGAATAAACAAAAAACTGCAATTTCTCAAAATAAAAGATGACTTCTTGAATTTGCTTCAGTGTTGCCAGCTGTTTTCATTTGTTTATTCCTTATCTAATGATAAATTCCCTACTCCCTTAACTAATTTCCCTAAAAGTAATACAATAGTTTCCAGTACTTGCCAGATTTTTAGATTTTATAGGAAATTGTTCCAGTACTGATAATTTCAAAATGCTTTGTTGATTTTCTTATTATTTCTGAGTAATACCAGTATTATGACATTTACATCAACGAAAAACTTGCAGTTTTTGGCATTATTCGGTTGTTAATTGAAAAACAACTAAATTGTCTTAAATGTTTCCAAATATTAATGACGTTTGTTATCAAGACTAAGTTGTCTGAACAAAACAAACTAACAATTTTCTCAAAGCCATAAATAAGGACTATACCTGATATATTTTTAACTTGACAGCCATTTTGACGTTTATCCTGATAAAAATTTATCAGGTATAGACATACCCTATGTATGTATGAATTAAAATTCGTTTTCAAATAAATTTAAACACAACATGCAACCATGGTTTTTAATAATATTAGCTTTTATATAGAATACATAACAGAAAATGTCAAAGAGGCAAAAATATTTATATATGTATTATTTAAAAATTTGTTTTAAAATGTCTAAAGTGAAAATAGTTTTCAAAGAAATTTAAATGTGAGAATGTATGTCAAGAAAAACCAAAAGATTAATGTATAAATGTATTGGTTTTAAAATTTAGTTTTTCAAAAACCTATTAATCTATCTTTCATTACGAATGATTTTTTTTTGATTTACGGTCGGTATTCAAAATATATTTAAAACAATTCAAAAACTTTTTTATTTTCATATGTATCGGGTATGTATTTATAAATGCAGATAAAGCAAACAAAAATGTCAACAAAATATAAAATAAAAATAAAGTTTGCAGAAAAATATCAATCAACAATGAAATAAAATATTTGTAATACTATTTAATATTAACAAAATAATATATTATGTCACAATACATTTCTATCACGTTTAGACGTTTTATAAATACAATCGTTAGCTTTTATATATATCAAAATTACGGCGTTAAAAATCATACCGCCTTTGAGTTATGAGACATTTGATAAGAAAAAGTAAAACACAATAAACAAAACAATCTATCCAAAGCGTCCATTTTTTTAGTATTTCGTTAAATAACATTCGCAAAGAGTAGATTAAAGTAATTAAAAGTAAAATGCCTGAATCTCCTAAACTGAAAAATATATCTATTAGAGTTAAGCGTACTCGCCGTAATACGGAATCTGTGGATGAAGCACGCGAACAGGTATCAATGAAACGTTGCACTGTGAGACTGCAACGTTACAATGCTGAAGAACTTAGAAATTTGGGTAAGTTAGTAAATTAATTTCATTTTAGATAATATATTTATTAAGATCATATATACTGTAAATTGCAGCAATTGTTAGGTCAACACCTTTAACAGATGAGACTAATAAACCAAACAACATTAGAAATATGGTGGTGCGTGTACAACGTCTTATCAATTCAGATGGCCTATTTCTTCAATAAACTGCATGCTGCGGGGGATGATTTTACCTACTACTACGAAATTATCTCTTCTAATCATAATTTTTATTTCCTAAAAGTACTTTATTTTAAATATAGACATTTCTTATATTAATTTCATACACTTTTATCTTCTGAATTTAAATTGGAACATTATTAAACAATCAAACAAATAAACTAAGAAATTGATATTATTCATGACATTACCTTAAAATCATAAAACTAAAGAGAATATATTAATTAATAAAAACTTGTGCTAAGCGAAAATATATGTAAACAAAAATATTGGGTATGTTGTGGAAATCGGTATATAATTTCATTTTACACCAAACATTTTTGTCTCTTCAATTATTTGTAATTCTTCATGTGTATTTCATGTAGGAGATAAATGGTTCAAAAATAATGCTTGAAATCGAAAGAAATACTCGATCGATTTATATTACATATGTATGTAATACTTGTCCTAATTTCAATCAAAACATTTTCAAAACTTAAAATGACAAACTAATAGACAACGGCATTCATATTTTTTTAAAAAACTATACCTTTTAATCAGAGACATAACTGTTATAAGAAATATCTAAAAAAATTTAGCCATAACTGTTATATTGTAGAAATAAATTTTTGTTTCTTTAAATAATAGTTATTCTCAATGAAAATAAGTTTTGCTTTTCAATAAGTGTTATTCATAATAAATATTTTTTTTCGTTGCTCATAACTTTTATTTTCGATTTATATTTTTTTACGTTGCCTAATAAGAGTTATTTATAATAAATATTTTTTTTCGTTACTCATAACTTTTATTTTCGATTTAACTTCACCTGAAGTATCTCCACTTCAACCAATATCCGATTTTCTGATTGACGAATCGACGAATATAAATACGTCATCGTTGTTCGGAACATCAATTACATCGCGAGAGTTATTAGCAGCTATAGCTGAAATAGAGAGCTTTAAACCTATGAGACTGGACGTAGAAGCCAATTTGTTGCAATATTAGGAAGAGAAAAAGGATACTACTGCCGGCTAAACGGCTTTCTGTTGAAAGCGCATTTCCTGCTTTGCGTATTTTGTTAACTGAGAAAAGGTGCAACTTGGCGGACAATGCGTTTGCTAAAACATTGATTGTGAAACAAAATTCTTCATAATTAAAAAACACACAATAAAAACCATCAATCTCATACCAAGCTTATTTTTTGCGACTTTAAATGTTAAATACAATGTATGTACTAATAAAATGCAATCAAGGTGACGAAATAAACTTCTTTTGAGTTATGAGCAACGAAAAAAATATATTCTTTAGAATAACTCTTATTAGGCAACTTAAAAACATACAAATTGAAAACAAAAGTTGAGCAACGTAAAAAAATATAAATCGAAAATAAAAGTTATGAGCAACGTAAAAAAATATATATTATAAATAACACTTATTAGGCAACGTAAAAAATATAAATCGAAAATAAAAGTTATGAGCAACAAAAAAAATATTTATTATGAATAACTTATATTTGAAAACGTAAAAATTATTCATTGATTTATGCCTAACTTTTTCAGTCTCAAAAAATTTAATAACAGTTATTTTTGGTCTCTGATTTTAATTGTTTTTTTATAAATATACAGAGAAATATTT
The DNA here is from genome assembly GCF_958450345.1 of Calliphora vicina. NCBI lineage: Eukaryota > Metazoa > Arthropoda > Insecta > Diptera > Calliphoridae > Calliphora > Calliphora vicina. The sequence continues at coordinate 65,446,126 of NC_088782.1, forward strand.
TTTGAAAACTACAATAATAGCAAGAGAATTATGAAATTACTAGGTTAGGTTAGGTTCCATGGGTAGCCACTCTTCAAGCAGCTCACTTGGGTCCATTCAAAACTGATCCCATTGTGATACCCAAGGGGTAAACATCTTGGTATTAATTATACGTCCGTTGTTTCCAGGCTAAACCAACCAGATTCTCTGATGAAAGAGTAGATTCGTCTAAGACTTATCCTTGATAGCTCATCTAAGCATGATAGGAATGGTGTTCCGAAGATACGTTCCCTCAGATTTATCAGAGCCGGGCATTGACAGAATAGGTGTGACACCGTCTCATCCTCTTCTTCATTATGGCAGCTCCTACAGTAGTCATTATACCGTAGGCCCAATCTCCTAGCATGTGTCCCAATTATACAGTGTCCTGTAATGAAGGAGACAATTAGCCTTATTTGCTCACGACGAAATTCCATAAGTAGATTCGTCCTGCTGGCATCATATACGGGCCAAGTAGACCTCGTTGTAACACAGGAAGACTCATTGGTCCACCTGCTTTGTGCAGATTCATATAGTGTCCGCTGAACAGCCATCTTGCATATAGCAAGGGAAATACCAGAAAAGGGGTCGATCTCATCATCATCCATCATCGCCCCCATTTTGGCCAGTTCGTCAGCTATACAATTACCCTGATTACCATCGTGGCCAGGGACCCATATAAGCGTTATCCTAGAATGTCTCGCTATCTCATTAAGGGATACCCGGCATTCCTCGGTTAACCTAGATGTCGTAAAGACACCCGCTATTCCTTTAACGGCAGCCTTGCTATCGGTAAATATACATATATCACCAGATATTTGATAAAACCTCAGCCAGTTGGATGCACGTTTAATGGCCGTAATTTCCGCCTGAAGAGCCGTACAGAAGTTAGGTAGCCTGAAATAGGATTTAATCCCATAGTTCTCAATAAAGAAACCACCACCGACCCTATTGCCCCTCTTTGAGCCATCAGTGAAAACCCTTATGACATCATCAGGGGGTAAGAGTCCGCGCTGCCATGAATCCCTATTCGGGATCTTAATATGGAAATGCATATCGAAAAATGGTTTTGCGATGCAGTAATCGACATTACTATGTAAGTACCCATAGTAGTTCAGTATCTTAGAGTGCCCATGATCTTTACCATACCACGAACATCCAGCATTTAGTCTCACAGCAGAGTTGAGAGCCATTTGTATCACCATCAAATCAACTGGTAACCAGTTCAGGATAGTAAAAAGTGCCTTAGAGGGGGTAGTCCTTATAGCGCCTGTAATCAGTATCGCAATAGTCCTGAGAACTCGTTCCACAGCCTTACGGTGAGTAGCATTATCCAAGGCGTGCCACCACACCAACACTCCATAGAACAAGATGGGTTTAACAACTGCTTTGAAGATCCAACTGATACCCTTCGGCATAATACCCCAGTTTGTACCAATTGCCTTCTTACAGGAGTAGATGGCTACATAAGCCTTGTTAATCCTGTTTTGAATATTCAAATTCCAGGACAATCTTTTATCTAGAATGATGCCAAGATACTTCGCATTATCTCTAATCTCAAGACTGATTCCATTCAGTCTAGGTGGTCTGAAGTCATCGATCTTATACCTCCTAGTGAAGAGAACCAGTTCCGTTTTTTGTGGGTTCACACTAAGTCCACATGAAATACTCCACTCACTCAGTGTACTTAATGCTGATTCCATACAACTGGATATTGTATCCAGAAATTTACCAGATATACAAACTGCAACATCGTCAGCATATGCGACTGTCTTGATCCTTCTGTTGTCCATCCTGGTCAACAGGGAATTCATAGCCAAATTCCACAGAAGTGGTGATAAAACACCCCCCTGCGGGGTTCCACGATTGGCCACTTTTAAAACACTTACACCACCTAAAGTAGCACAAATGACTCTATAACCGAGTATCTTTTCGACTAGTCGGCGAACACATAGATCAATTCCCAGTTCATCCATCGCAGATAGGATGGCATCGGGCCTGACATTATTAAAAGCTCCTTCAATATCGAGAAAGGCAACAAGTGAATACTCCTTATGTATTAGCGACTCCTCAATGGAGCCAACTAGCGAATGTAGAGCTGTTTCCACAGATCTGCCTTTGGTGTAGGCATGTTGGGATTTAGAGATGAGTTCCGACGGAATGGTCATTCTCAGATATACGTCAATCACCCTTTCTAGGGTTTTCAGCAGGAAGGATGCAAGGCTAATTGGCCTATAATCCTTTGGTTTAGTGTGAGTCGCCTTACCACCTTTAGGAATGAAGACTACTCTGCATCTCGTCCACCATGTGGGGATATAGGTCCATCTAATACACGCTGTGTATATGCTAATGAGCCATGGTACAACTATTTCTTCGTTCTTTTGAAGATCAGCAGGAATAATGCCATCCGGCCCAGGAGATTTAAACGGGTCGAAGCTTTTGATTGCCCATTGGATTCTATCCCTGTTTATCGGAACAGAGTTATCACCCGGAGCAACAGAATCGGCAGCCCCATTCATAGTCTCATCATCGACTGGAAGGCAACCTGGAAAATGAGTATCTAATAGGACCTCAAGTGTTTCCTTACTATTCAGAGTCCATCTACCACAGGGTTTCTGGATATAGCTTGGTACAACCGGTGAAGTTGATAGAATTTTACGTAATCGGTTAGTCTCAGAGGATCCTTCCACGCCGCTACAGAAGTCCCTCCAGGCTTTCCTTTTCGCATTCCTCGTAAGGTTCTTAAAGTGGTTCACTGAGGACTTATATTCCGGCCAGTTACCCAGCCTCTTTGCCTCGTTGAACAATTTACGACACGCCCTTCTTGCGTGTGCAATCTCAGGGTTCCACCAGGGTGGCTTATTCCTACCCCTGCAGATATTCGGCTTACAGGCCAAATTAGTAGCTGATTGGAACGCTTCTGTAAGTGCCTCAACTGCTACCTCAATATCGTCCCTATTTTCAATAGTGGGCGGGTTTGGTAGAGACCGGGAGAGTACATCACTCTGCAACTCCCAATTGGTCTTCCTCCTATTTAGAATGGTATTATCATTCCTATAAGTTACACTGATATTGAAATCAATATATAGATGATCAGAAAAAGAGCAGTCGTCGGAGACAGCCCAATTGTTAATCATACTGTGGTGCTCAGCACTCACAAGTGTTAAGTCTAGTACCTCACTTCTGTTTGAAACAATGAAGGTAGGTTCTGAACCTCTATTAACTACTTCCAAACTACTATTAAGTATGAAACTGAAAAGAAATTACTAATAATTAAACCTTGGTAAAATTTGAAAATAGATCTCGAACTTTTAGCGGCAGGGCAAATAAGGCTGATGAATCCAAATACAATTTAGGTGGTATTGATGGGAGAACATTTATATGACTGCCGATGGGAAATATACTGGACCCTAAGTATACATATAATGCTGTTTTCAGGGGAAAACGTGGTCCAATTTATATCATGTCACAGTATTCCATTCCGATCGAAAGTGGGAATAATTCCGCATTTTGCTTTTTCAGAAAAAGTAAAACGAAAATTTGTTTCGGAATGAAACCACTCTAAGTTTTGTCAATGCAATTGATATTAATTTGTAATTATTAGTTTTTCTAACATTTCTTCAAAAAAAATTATGTTTGTTTTATTTAAAAAAATCGATCGGAATAATAACTACTAATTGAAACAATTCCAAAATTCCCCATGTTGGGAAATTTTTAGATGGAATTTTGTAAACGATAAATAGCTGTTACGAACAAAATCAACTATTGTGAATGAAAAGTTCAGGGGAATATCACGATAGCAATTTTCCCTTCGAGGGAAATGGATATTTCATGGGAACATACATTTCACATGTTTTTCATGATAGGGGTGATTAATTGGGTAACCTATTTACCCAATAGACAGCTGTGTTTACGGCCTGTGTCCAATATTTCTAATTTAATTTTGTAAAACGAAACGTTTGGAAGCGTAAGCAATTTGTATGAAGAATACCGGGAAAAGGGTTTGAAACTTGAATATTTTCCATACAAAATTTTGTTAACGTTAGTCGTTTCGTTTTATAAAATTAGACCCGAAACGACAAACGTTAAACAAATTTTGTATGGAAAATATTCAAGTTTCAAACCCTTTTTCCAGTATTCTTCATATAAATTGTTTACGTTTCTGAACGCTTCTATTTACAAAATGAGGCCCTTAGTAACGAGGGCAGAAGATTTTGAGTTTGTATATTTTTGTTTTGAAGAAGTACAGCCTACCACAGATTTTCCATTTCAAGAAAAGTCTTTACAGAAAATTTGAATTGTTCCCAGTTCTATTTGCGGTAAACCAGAAAACGACATTTTCATAATAAATTGTCCAGAAAATAAGTTTTGTTTAAAATTTTAAGGGCCTCATTTTGTAAAACGAAGCGTTCAGAAACGTAAGCAATTTGTATGAAGAATACTGGGAAAAGGGTTTGAAACTTAAATATTTTCCATACAAAATTTGTTTAACGTCTGTCGTTTCGTTTTATAAAATGAGGCCCTAAATATTGTATATACATACATATGTACCTATTCCTGATCTGTGGGTCATTCCAAGAAACCATAACTCAAAACTGAATTTCGATATTGGGTATTCCTCCAAATTTGTCTCGGATAAGAAAAACTGATATTAGATTAAATTTTTAGCTGAATAATCAATGGGACTGTACTATGTGCTTCCATTCATTTCGTTTGTTTTACAAAAACTGGCAGTTTATATTTTGTATCGCTTTTTTGTATGGTTTCTGAACTTAATATCCCAAATCAATGGTTTTTGAACATGCTAAATTTTACGTTAAATGCTCAATGTTATTACAGTTGGAAGCTCTCATATATATTAATCAGTGTTACCATTTACGAAATTTACTTTGCAAATGTTTATTAGGGTCTCATTTTGTAAAACGAAGCGTTCAGAAACGTAAGCAATTTGTATGAAGAATACTGGGAAAATGGTTTGAAACTTGAATATTTTCCATACAAAATTTGTGTAACATTTGTCGTTTCGTTTTATAAAATGAGTCCCTTAGATTTTCTTAATACCAAAAAAATATTAAAAATTTAAATTGAAAAATCATTTAACAAAGTTAGCAAGAATGTTTTTTAAGCGTTTAACAAATGCAGACCCTAGCATAAATAGGTTCGAATTTGTATGCTTGAATTTTGAAAATGTTTTCTTTATAATCAAATTTCAAAATAATTGCACAGGTTGTCAAATAGGTGTACTGCAGTTTTATATCAATTTAATTATATTTTTTTTTTTCAAATATTAGGAATTTAAGAACAATTAAGATTAATTTGAGGGCATAGTTTCCATAATAGTTTAAACTATTAGATACATTATGAATGATTTTCTTTATTGGGTATAAAATAGATATTGTGATTTGTACCTAAGAATATGAAAAAAGTGGGTCGTGCTTCAATGAAGTGGGTAAGGGGGACGTGACACAAATGCTTCTGAGAACTACAGTTTTAGAATGAATTAAACTTTTATTTTAGTTGGGAATATATACAACATTTATTTTGGTTCTACCCTAATATACATAGTCCATATATATAATTTACGCGCTAGTATTATTTAATACAATTTAATTGCTTTTTGTTTTGGTTTATTAACAGAGGAACAAAAAAACTACAAATATTCTAGAAGCATACACATATTTGTTTAGATAATAAATTGAAAAAGAGAACTATGTAAGCAGTGTTGCCACCAAGACAATTATAAACTACACATGACTCATGCCTAAATTACACATACGAGAAAAAATTACACATGTAAATAAATTTTCGTGATTTCAATAGCAGAAATTTTCTAAAATTGTCATGAATATAAAAGGTTTGTCACAGTGGACTCTGGGATGTTTGGACCAAATACGATTACTTTATTGTCAATGGACAATTTTCACTTGCGGTGATTTTAATTTATCCAGGAATTGGATATATGAGGGGTATTAAAGCAAGGTTAGCAATCTCTATTTTTAGTGAACTTTTCTAATTTAATGAATTCTTGAGATCAGTCAAATATGTCAATCACAAATACGCTTTTAAGAAATATTAATCAATGTCCATTCGGAGATTGTTCCATTGGAAATTGTTACTTTTCTATGAAAAATTTAACAATATTTAAAAAATAGCACAATGTTTGCTTTCGAATTTTAATTTATTCCTAATTTATATTAAGTGCTTTGAAATCAGTTTTGTTTTCAGTTTCAAAGATAAATATTTTTTACTATTTGTTTAAAAATTACACTGTGACACAAAATCGAACTTTTCGAATCGGAATGGGATGAAACCAAAAGCAAATGAAAGCTTACGTTTTCCATAACAAAACCCTCAATGCTTTTTTCTAGTTCAGCGCTAGATTTTTTTTACACGCATTTGAAGTTAGTGATTTTGGAACGCTGGCTAACAAGAAAAAATCAATAAAAATTTGATAAAACAATGCCTATTTATTTTTATTATCCCGGAAAGTTGTGGTATCTTAAAATTTTTGGGATCGGGGAATCCATTTTTGATATATACAGTGGTGTAGAAAAATAAAGAGCGAAATAAATCTGTAACTTCTAAACGGTTGGTCCGATTTTAATGAAATTTGACATGCGAAAAGAGGAAGTATTGTCGAATTAAAGTTTTGAACTAGGACCTCATGAGCCCACCAAGGGCGCGTGCAGGGGTTCCCAAAGTAGGACACCTCGGTATGTTAAATATTTAATACAATACTATTTTTTCGTTTGCTCTCTGATTTAAAAGAAAAATACATGTCTAGAATCTCCTCGTCGAGCACTACAAAAAACCTTATCTTAGCTATCAATTAACACTTAAAGCTTAGGAGATATTCGCAATTAAAAATTAAATTTTCAACATTTTTACCCACCCTACTCCAGTTTTTTGATAACAGCGGGTCCAAATATTTTCCGATTTTCTCCATTTTTCTTTTATTGGATTAACAAAAAATGTATATGGCAAACAGCAAAAGAATTGTTTAAAAATCATTACTGAGTCCAAAGTTATATGCATTTTAATTTGAAAAATAGAAAATAGGGAAAGTTTTTTGGGATAAAAGTACTTTTTATGTTTTTAATTTATCTAAAAAATTTCTTAGAAGATGTATAACAAATTTATACTTTTTGAAAAGCTTACTTTACATCAAATATCATAAATGAAAAAAAAAATTAAAATTTTCTATACCGAGGGAACCAGGTCCATCCAAAATACGCCTATTTTTTATATAAAATGAAAATTTATGGCAAAAATTCTCAAATCGCATAGTCGGTATTAAAATATAGTAATCCATTTTAGATGGCCCAATATGTTCTTAATTATTTTGTAAAAGCCTTTCGATCTCTCCACCCCTATTATGGATAATATAGACAAAAAACTAAAAAATCTCATTTTTGTGATTTTTCAAGACTTTTTTGGGAATTGCGGGATTCCTGATTACAAATTTCAAAATTTCATTTGCTTTTCGTTTTATCCCATTCCGATTTTGGTTGTTGCACAGTGTTATATCTCTGATCATTTTCCTTCCCAGTAAATACTTTACCAGTAAAATATTGTAACGTTTATATTTTTAAAATTTGTAGTTATAAATTTGAAATAAAACTTCCAAAATATTAAGTGAATTTTATTGTTTATTATTTAATAGCATGAACTCAAAACAGTTCTTACGGGTATAAAATATAACTAGTAACAATTTGTAAATTAATTTTTCTCACACAAATTCCTACGTTCTTGTTTTTTTCTCTTAAGATTGGCTAACTGTAATTACCGTTACCGATATAATAGTTTATACCGTTATCTGTAAATACCGTTATCCTTATTCTATAAACAATTTAAAATTATAAAAATACAAATTTTCGATTTGGGGTTATCTTGAAAATTAACGTTTTTCCAATAACTTATATTGTATTATTTATACAATATAAGATGAAGATATGAATCAAGTTTGAACTAAATTAACATTAAGGTTTGCAGAAAAATACGATAAGTAATTTGGAGATTGCTATGTTTGGTTTTCCAGGTGGACATTTCGCCGTTTGTGATAGTTTTGTTTGCATAATATTGGTAATAGAAACTAAATTTTAGTTATATATAAGACTTTTAATTCCAACACGTTTTTTTGTGGTACACTTTTAAGTACGTTATTGTCCACCATTAATAAAACATATGTGGTTTTCGAATTTCGGCCACCGGGCGATCCTAGTACATATAATTACATTATACTGAGTAACAAACGAGTACAATATAATAAATATGAATACATTTAGAGATACTGGATTTGTATTTATCAACTAAAATAGAGGATATAGCTACTTTCCCTCATATAAATGTACATATTTATTTCAGTCGGTTTTGAAATCTGAACAATCCATAATTCATTCATTCAATTAAAATTCAAAATATAGATAAAAGACATACATTGACAATATATTTTGGATATAATTGGAATTTAAAATTACACATGAATTACACATTCACTCAATTACACATAGTCTACACATCCAAGTTAAAATTACACACAATATGTGTAATTACACATGAAGTGGCAACACTGTATGTAAGCCGGCCGGTTTCAGATTACACTGTACTTATGTTATTGTCTAAATTTAAAGCTTATCTCAGCAAAAAGATTCAAATAAACACGACCTCTTTTTTTCGACGAATTTTCTTTGTAAAAAACAATATATTCAAGGCTTATCAGAAGAACTAAAGAAATTAATGAAACCAAACGATGATGTGTCCCAATGCAGTTTCTATGATAAGAAACAGAGAGCATACAAAAAATGACCCCTTGACTAATAAATTGAAAAAGAGAATCAAGAACTATTAAATCACACACATGCTGTTTTAGCATATGGAAGAAACCAAATATGTATACTTGTCCAGTAATAAAAAAATATATTATGACGATTTTATTTAAAAATAGAATGTATGTATTTTCATTTTTTTTTTGTTGGTTCATTTAAATTAAATGCAATTTGAATTCACATTAAAATGTATGTTTGAATTAGTTTTAATAACATAGACAAAATTACTTAGAATTAGTACAAAACAGCTTTTTTAAAATAAAAAAAAATAAACAAGAAAATTATTATTTACTATTTGGCATAAAACAAGAGATTCTGGATATTCTACACATGGCATAGAATGCACATTCATAACAATCTCCAAATGGCATTTGTATATAGTTAGAGTTATGTATATAAATGTATAAAGAAAAAGATAATGGATTTAATTTTAAATACACTGATACATGATACATGTTTTTTTTTTTGTTCCGTTTGCTTTTATCAAAACAGAATTAAGCTAAGTTTTTTAAAACTAATATTAAAATTTAAGTAAAGCACAAAAATAGCAGAGTATTCGAGAATGATTTTTGATCAATCCAACAGCTACAGAGGTAGATAATTAAATTTATATCAGCTCTGTGCTGGTTTAGCGAAGTATATGAGTAGAAATTTAGAATTCATCATGACGGCCAAGAGCCTCACCGAAATCAGTAGCTTTGGAGCCAATAAAGACATCATACTTATCAAGAATTTCAGCTTTGGTCAATTGTTCATCACCATCATTGTCGGCTTCGTAGACCAAATGTTTGGCTTCACTTTCAGCATGATCAAAATCGTTGGGCACAATCCAGGCTCTAACTTCTTCGCGATTCAGGAAACCATCACCATCTACATCACGGAATTTAGCAAAGGTTTCACGTTCACTGATGATCCATTCAGGCTCTTCCTCACCTTCTTCAGGAGCGGTATACATATCGCCAATATATTCTTCAATGGAGATTTTACCATCCTTATTCTTGTCAATATCTTCAATGGTTTCCGACAAAACGACATCACGCATTGTAGGATGATCTACGGGATGTAAGAAGGCAGTAAATTCCTCTTTTGTCAAAGCATCATCCAAATCCTGGTCGGCAACACCCCAACGACGGCGGTCTCGACTCAACATGTTCTGATAAGAAATACCATTTTCCTCGTGCTCTTTTTCGTCCTTGCTGAGACCATCCATGAAGCCATACACATCACGCCTGTAAGATTCCCAAGAGATAGTAAGGTTACCATCGGGATTGTGTGTTCTCCATTGGCGGTCTACATCTTCATCGATGTAACGTCTTTGTGTGTATTCAATCCATTTTTTCAATTCCGATATAGTAATTAAACCATCATTATCTTCATCAATTTTATCCACAATAAGACCTAAACGTCTTTTACTCTCCTCTGGAGCTAGCTGATCGAATGTTTTTGCTTCATCTTCTCCCAAGAATTGTTCATGATCATACTGGGCATTATGTTGGCCATGGCCAAAGTGACCAGCATGCAAAGAATCCTGTTCCAAAGGATTGTGGCCAGCTACTTCGTCGGGCTTGGGTACAGCCGCTACCACGGCAATGAAAGCCAAACACAAAAGGAAGACTTTAAACATATTGTACAAAGTTTTCAACTATTTTTTCACTACTTCCTGTTTATTCTATTTTTCTTTCTAATGCTGGGCCAAACTATCCAGATGGTATACGTGTACTTTACTCTAAGAATGTTCTCACTTAATTGAGTGTAAAGATGAAGCTCCACTGATTTATTTTTTAAATCTCCCCATTTTTTTGTTCAATTGAAATTTATCAAGGCGAATTTATTATAAGTTGAAGTCAGTGCTACAACAAATATAACTTTACAAAAACAACATGAAATTTGTTTTTGTTTATGTGGTTTGAGCTGTCAAAGTTTACCCGTTGTTTTTGTTATATTTACGTTTTTAGTAGCATTCGCCGCAACAAAGATAAGATAATTTGACAGCCCAAAGATCTCAACAAGTAAAGAAAAAAAATAATCAGCTTGGTATCGACACCACCTTATAATAAATTCGCCTTGAAATTTATCAATGAAATTTAAACAATGTTGCCATATCTATAAATTAAATATTTACACAAAAGTAAAACAGAGACGTCAAAATTAAACTAGAAAAGTTCTAGTGATTCGAAGTGACAATCATATAAAATTTACTATTAGTAAAACGTAAGTATTCTATTTTTCATTGATTTGTATTTAAGTTCTTATTATTAAAAGTTTTAATACATTATCATATCATTTTACGCAACTGAAGTTCGGTTGTCATCCATCCAATCATAAATATGTTCATATTAACTTTATTAATGATTTTAATTTATTTAGAGATATCGAAACTTTTCCAAATATTTAATTAATAATTCGAAATCCTAAAAAATGCTTTGAAATTTAAATGTAAATAAATCAAATTTTAAAAAATATATATATGTTTAGATTTTTAATATTTAGATTTTTATTTGTTATTTTATTTATAACAATTATTGAGAATTTTTCAAACAAAACTCGGAAAATAGTTTTTAAAATAAAATCATATAAATTATTTTCCGAAACAAATTCCTGCAACAACAGTTTTTTGCTTTTCCAGAAAATTTGAGAATTTTGAGTTGTGACATTGATGAATATACCCCACATTTTCGAAAAGTTTTAAAACCTAACTGATAGTAATAGGTCTCCGCGAAATTCTAGATCTTCGACTATTATGTCGAGGTATAATCTAACATAATTCTGATAAATTCGAAGGACTTTTAAATTTTTCATTAGACATTTTTATTTTTTGTTTGAATAAATTAAAATTGCTGAGTGAATTTTATTCAAAAAATTATCAATACTTGTTATTTGTAACAGTTCAAAGAGTGGATGGAATCATTTTTCTCACTTGCTAATCATTTGCACGAAGTCGTGTGTTCCACATCAGAGTGTTGCCACATTGTTAATACTTGTTATTATACATGCATTTTTATAAAATGCAACACTGTTTAAGACCACAATTTAACAACGCTGAATTTAAATTCATAGAAAATTTTCCTGTTGGATCCTTTATTGCTTTATTGACATTTTCTTCTTTGTTTTCATTCGAAGTTTACATCGTCCTGTGGCAAATACCACAAATTACGATTTAATTTGTATGATTTAATAAATATAAGTTAAAACAGAGCAAAGGAATTATGAAAAACTCAACGTTACACACTATGGAGACTGAATTATTGACCCGCCTACCAGTACCCGAGATACGGGAAGAAACATTCCAGCATTCCTACAAACAGGTGAGTGATATAATTGATTAAAGTGTAATGGGAATCGCTCTATAGTGTATGTCAAATTTAATTTGTGTTACAGTCACATCGACGTGAAGATATCAGTTGCCTGAAACCACCAAAATTGAAACCACGTTACGATTCCAATTTTAATCGCGACCACACAGCCCACGCCATCTCATTTCGTTTAGATGATGAATGTGCTCCCGATCATTTGCTAAGCTCAAATTATGATTGCTCCTCGAATGAGACGTACTTTGAACAGTGTTTTACACGGTTGGCCAAAATCGGCGAAGGTTCCTTTGGTGAGGTGTTTAAAGTGCGTTCCAAAGAGGATGGTCTCTTGTATGCCATCAAAATGTCGAAACAGATATTTCGTAGTGAATTGTACAGGCAAGAGCGTCTGGAGGAGGTACGGCGTTATGAGCAGTTTTCGGGTCATGCCAATTGCCTGAGATTCTATCGTGCCTGGGAACAAGACGATCGCCTGTTCATGCAGATGGAGTTGTGTCGCGAGAGTTTAGACTGTTATTTAGCACGCAAACGTGCTGTACCGGAAGAGAAAATCTGGTCAATTTTATTGGATTTATTGCTGGCGCTGAAAAGTCTACACGATCGCAATCTCATACACCTGGACATTAAACTGGATAATGTGCTGATAGGCGACGATGATAGCTGCAAATTGGCCGATTTTGGTCTGGTCATTGATGTCGATCGGGCCAATCGCCATCAGGCCACCGAAGGCGATTCCCGCTACGTGGCGCCAGAAATAATGCAGGGCAATTTTTCAAAGGCTGCCGATATTTTTAGTTTGGGCATTGCGATGCTGGAGTTATCATGCTATTTGGAGTTACCATCCAATGGTCCATTGTGGCAGCAATTGCGAAATGCTGTACTGCCAGAGGACTTTATCAAAACAATATCGCTGGACTTGCAAAATATTATAAAGGATATGATGACTCCCGATCCCAGGGAAAGACCAACCGTTGATCAGCTACTAAGCCATAAGAAATTGGTGACAATGCTACAGCGTAGAAGTCATTGGGAGTTGCTGCATAAAGTGGTAAATATCGCATGCTTACCAAATTAGTGTTATAGTTTATGGATCCAAAATATATAAAACAGACTTTAAAGAGGGTCCTTAACAATAATGAAGCTTGTTGTTTTTACAAAACAAAATTTTGTATACCAAACAGGTATATTTATTCATAACTTTAAATGGTTAACGTTATAGATAGCTGGAACGATATAGCCATGTACGTCTGTCCATCTGTCCGTCTGTATGTTGAAATTAACTTTCTGTAGCCCCCAAATAACTTACATACATAATTCATACATCAATATATCCACTATAAAATCGGCCCACAAATGGACCAGGACAACCTCGATATTTTACATAACAATAAAAAATCTCCTAGACTTTTATTATTTTGAAAGATAATAGCAAAGTATGTCTTAATATATCCTAAAGTGTATGAAAAAACTTGACGACCGAGATTGATTGATATTCCTAAAAGACACTCTAATATGTTTCCGCCTAAGTTTTCGATGAAATATTAAAATATTAAATTAAAATGAACTTAAGTCTAGTTTAGTTAAAGCATTTCAACATTTATTTACAGAAACATACTATTTGCAAATCTCGACGCATGGCCTGGTCAAAATTGTGCAATCTTAAAAATATAGTAGTGAAATTCTTCTCATCTATACTCACAATTTTGGGCATGCAAGAATCTCAAACAGATCCAGCTACAGAAGAAGAAACGGACCTTTTAAAGACGGCAGAAAAGAAAAGACCAATATATATCCGTTCTCAACTAATATCGTCCACGCCAACGGCTGCTATATCAAAGGCTAAGGCGCGCATAGATTTTCAATTCGATACTGATTGTATGGAATTGGCACAACAACATTCCACGCCGTATCATGTGAAAAACAATAAAATTGTTAATTCCACACCGGTCAATCATAATCATGGCAGTGGTTTTCGCTCAAGAAAAGATTTAACAAAAACCAGCTTTAGGTAAGTTCTTGCAACTAAGCAAATAAATTTAATAAATTTTAATATTTTTTCATTCCATTCCATTATTTTTTTTTTTGTAGTGATAACAATGATGATTCTCCTTTGGATAAATCAGCATTTGCTTACATCGACGATTGTGATTCCGATTCTCATTTAAGTGTGCGCAAATCATTAGATATTTCTTCTTTAAGAGGAAAGAAACTATTTGGTAAATCTGATGAAGATACTGACTAAAATGTCTAAATTTCCTAAAATTTGTTCCTAGTATGCTTTTTATACCCTTCAGCTTCGTGAGAAGGGTATATATAAGTTTGTCATTCCGTTTGTAATTTCTACATTTTTCATTTCCGACCCTATAAAGTATATATATTCTGGATCCTTATAGATAGCGGAGTCGATTAAGCCATGTCCGTCTGTCTGTCTGTCTGTCCGTCTGTCTGTCTGTCTGTCTGTTGAAATCAATTTTCTGAAGGCCCCAAATATCTCCGGGATCCAAATCTTCAACAATTCTGTCAGACATACTTTCGAGAATTTTGCTATTTAAAATCAGCAAAATCCGTCCATAAATAACGGAGATATGAGCAAAAATCCGAGACAACCTCTGAAAATTTCATCAAAAAACACAATGTATTGCATGCTTTCACAAAAAAACAACAAAACGTATGTTTGTATGTTTGTATGTGCAAGTTTTGTGTATTTTGTTTTTTTTTGTGTTTTGTTTCTTTTGGCGTTGTTGTTGTTTTTTATACAACTAAACGTTTGTTTGGTTGTGTGTTGGTTTTTTTTACAAAAAAGCAACAAATTGTATGTTTGGATGTGCATGCGTTGCGTATTTTGTTTTTCTTTTGTGTTTTGTTTCTTTTGGCGTTGTTGTTTTTTATACAATTAAACGTATGTTTGGATGTGTGTTGGTTTCATTGGCTTGTGTATTTTGTTTTTTCTTTTGGTGTTTTGTTTCGTTTGGCGTTGTTGTTGTTTTTTGTGTTCTTGATAAATTTAGGATGCTGTACGCTGAAAGTGGGCAATGTACATACATATATACTAATTATAAAAAATAATAATGCATCCACAACAAAGGTGAAGGGTATATAAGATTCGGCATAGCCGAATATAGCACTTTTACTTGTTTATTTTCTTTTTGTTTGAATATTTTCCTTTCCGAATTATGTATGTTTATTATTATTCAATTTACCCAGAAGATAAACAAACAAACTATTACGTTGTATTTTAAATTCATTTATATTTATATTACAAACAATATTATTTTATTAGTTAGTTTTATGCATTGTGTTTAATGATTTAAGAAAATTATGTTTATGTTTTCCAGTTACATTAATTATATATAATTTGCAATTTATTTTAACAACTACTTATATATTAAAATGAACATAAATCTATAATATTGTTTTCGTTAGTTAGTTAGTTGTTAGTTAGTAGTATTAAGTATTCGCATAATTGTATGTATCCAATATGCCCATAGATATTACAGAGAAAATGGTGTAATGTATAAAATATGTCTGCATATATATTATATGTAATATTATTATATATTTAATATGTATGTATCAGCTATGTATGTGATATGTTATCAAAATTAAAAAAAAAAACAAGAAAATTACTATAAAATGTATTAAAAATGTATTCATTTAGTAAGCTATCTATATTGATTAATTAAAAAATTCTATTATACATAGAATATTATTCCATTTTATTATGATTAGGTTCAAAGTTGTGTTATTGATTTGAAGAATCAACGAGTTATTTTTTATTACTATTTTTTATAAACTGTATTTTTGAATATGATAATAAATAAAATGAAATTGTATATAACAATAAAACACTATAGTTTTCATCATTAGTTTAAGATATTCATGCGAATTTTTCTATAATATCAGGCATTTGTAACACGGCCTACAATAGTCCGGAGCTCTGTTTTCGCCATAACCAAACCTATGAATATCCTAATACTACCTCTATATAGGTCCAGCAGCAGTCTGGTACCTACAGTATTATCTGCCCATCCATGAATGGATGATACTGAGCAGGATTTACATCAAAACAACCTCTGGTAGTGGCTGACACCATCTTACCTCCAAGCAAAGGTTCAAAATAATAATAAAACCGAATTAAATTTTATCTCTTAACCATAATGAATTCATTACGAATTAATTCACAGGCTTAATTCCTTTATACTTAAAATGTGTGTAATTCATTCCTTTGAGAATTAATTTCTTATTGAATTATTTAAATTTTTTAAATTCAAATCCATGACGAAATAGCTTTAATTAAAAATCTATTGAAGGATTAAGCCTCTCGCTGCCATTCTCATTACATACTCCTCGATAAGTAGTAAGAGTTGAATGATGGCCAACTTTGATTTGTTTCTTAATACCTCAGCAATATGGGATATCTTTGAGAGTCTTCTTATGACACACAGTCCCCATTTTCTCCCGAAATTGGACTTTATCGGTCGTAAATGGTTAATTTTTATAGGTATTGTTACGAAATTGTACTTGAATTCAAATATAACGATTTTAAGGGCTGATTTAAAAGTAGCATAATGCTTTCAAATAACAGTGCTGTAATGGCAGACTGTAACATATCTGTGGGCATTGTTAAATAAAAGCTTTCAGTTGATTTGATCGTAAGTTGGCAACGCTGTATTCAAATATTCAGTTAAAGAACATTGTAGAAAGTACACCACAGATGGCGTATGATCTAGCATATTCGAACTTTGACAGTTAAAGAGCTTTCTAGATGGTAATGCAGTGTTATAAATAGTGGCAGAGGTTGCAGTCGTGAGTGAGTTTATCTGAGACGCTTTTCGAATAAACATCATCTAAGTGCCTTAAAGTGTGTTGTGTTTTCAAAGTAAATTCGTGTACATTATAAATTGTGTCTGTAATTCTGAGAAATTATAAACGTGTATAAAAAACATTGAGTGGCTATTTAATTCTGTTGTTGTTGTACATTTTAAAGAAATAAAGAGTTGTTACAACTTTCAAACTACTAAACGGCTTTTATTTGCAATCAAAAGTATCCGGTTTATTTAAAGGAAATAAACCAGCGTTTTGAAAAGGTTAAAACGTAACAGTATCTACACAAATTTTGCTCCAAAAAAGTTTTATATATACTGAATTCATGTCACGTAATTTCGGTTCATAATTAGTCATAGCTCCCATATAAGGCCCGCTTCCAAAAATCTCTTTAACTAGCCTAAATATCTCAAAAATACAGGTATAAACATAACATTTAATAGAAATAACATTTAATAGAAATCACACAGCCCAATATCATGGCGATCGGTCCATAATAAGTCATAGCTCCCATATGAGGACCGCTTCCGCAAGTCACTTTAACGAGAATAAATCTCTTTAAAATGTTGGTATAAACATAAAATTCAACAGAAATAACTTCCATATAGACATAAATCTCACGACCTAATTTCATGGCGATGGGTCCATAATTAGTCATAGATCCCATATAAAGCCCGCTACCGAAAATCACTTTAACGATAATAAATCTCTTAAAAATAGAGGTATAAACATAAAGAAATTAACTTCATATGGCCATAGATCACACAGTCTAATTTTATGGCGATCGGTCCATAATTAGTCATAGCTCCCATATAATGCCCTCTTCCGAAAATCATTCACGAAAATAAATTATAGTGTAGGGTATTATATGGTCGGGCTTGACCAAACATATTTTCTTACTTGTTTTTATCAGCTTATAAATTTTTTATAAGTAAAGCTGAGGCAAAAAATAAAAAAAATACGCATTTCCATACTAAATGCTATACAACATTAAAAGTTCAACTTTAGCTTTAAATTTTTCAACAATTGCTGAACCGATTTTAATGAAATTAAAACTAAAGAAAAAGTCAAGAAAATATCTGTCCATCAAAAAAATCCAAAATATCTCTATCGGTGCAAAAGTTACAGAGTTTTGGCCGATGAAAACCGATCCTGAGCCACTGTGCGTACTGTACATTGCAAACTTTCATATTGTTACGTTTTAACCTTTTCAAAACGCTGGTTTATTTCCTTTAAATAAACCGGATACTTTTGATTGCAAATAAAAGCCGTTTAGTAGTTTGAAAATTGTAACAACTCTTTATTTCTTTAAAATGTACAACAACAACAGAATTAAATAGCCACTCAATGTTTTTTATACACGTTTATAAATTCTCAGAATTACAGACACAATTTATAATGTACACTAATTATGATAATTATAACGGACACAAAAGTATTTTGATATATTTTGTACAAATTTTATTTTCAAACTGAACAAATAATTTTCATATTTCAAAATTACGAAGTTATAAAAAACAAATATAATTTGATTATAATAAAGTATTTTCAGTAAAGTATATAATTCATTTTATTATGCAACACTTCCCCTGAATTATTACTTTACTATAATCATTTAATTAATAACAACTAATCCTATATCTGTAATACATTTGTTATGTTTTGCACTTGGTAAGCCTTTTGTTAAAATATCAGCAGGCATTTCGGCAGTAGGTAGATATTCAATTTTAATGTTTCCACTGATTACATTTTCTCGAACAAAATGATGACGTATATCCATATGTTTTGTTCTGTTATGAAATATTGGATTCTTGCTTAATAGTCCAGCTCCTTGATTATCGTTGTATATTATTGTTGAACCTTGATTTCCCAAAATTTCTGCTAAAAATCTTCTTAAATGGATTGCTTCCTTCGTTGATTCCGATAGTGACATATATTCAGCTTCTGTTGTTGACATTGCTACAGTTCTTTGTTTTCTTGAGTCCCAACTTATAGCCGCATTAGCTAGTTTAAAAACATATCCTGTATATGATCTTCTATCATCTATATTAGCTCCCCAATCTGCATCAGCATATCCAGTTAATTGTTCATTTGTTGTTTTAAAATGTAGACCAATATTTTGAGTTCCGTTCAAATACCGTAAAACTCTTTTTGCAGCAACCCAGTGTTCTTTTCCATAATTTGTATTATATTGACTTAATACACTCACAATATGAGCGATATCGGGTCTCGTTGAAACTGCTAAGTACATCAGTGATCCAACTAAATTTTGATATGGTAATTGTTCTACTTCAGATTTTTCTTCTTCTGTTGGACACATTTCCTTTGATAATTTTATTCCAGTATTAAATGGTGTTTTTGCAGGTTTACAGTTTTTCATATTAAATTTCTTTAAAATGTTTTGGATATATTTACGTTGTGACATCGTAATTTCTTTTGTTTTTGGATCTTGTTTAAATTCAATTCCCAGGCAAAAATTTAATTGACCCAGATCTTTCATTTCGAATGATTTTGCTAACTCATATTTTAATTCATTCCATTTTTGCTTATTGTTTGTTGCTACTATTAAATCATCGACGTAAATCGCTATTAATGTGATGTCTTCCCCTTGTTTTAACATGTAAATACAGTTATCTGAATTCGATGGTTTAAATTTTAATTGCTTTAATTTTTCATCTAATTTTTTTATACCATTGTCTTCCAGATTGCTTCAGTCCATATAATGCTTTCTTTAATAAGCAAGCTTTACCTATGTATTTTTTCTTTTCTTCTTCGTTTAAAAATTTGTCTATTTCGTTTGGGATTTTCATATAGATTGTTTCTTCAATATCACCATTTAAGTATGCTGTTACAAAGTCGAGTTGATATACTTCAAGCTTTAATTCTACTGATAGAGCCATTAATAAGCGTATAGAACCAATTCTTGCTACAGGTGCAAAAGTTTCAGTGTAATCTATACCTGGTATTTGCGTAAATCCTTTCGCAACAAGTCTAGCTTTGTAACGTTCTATTGTTCCATCGGCTTTGTACTTCTTTCTTAGTACCCACTTGCAATCCACAATCTTTTTATTATTTGGATAGTTGACTAGGTCCCAGGTATTGTTTTTAATTAATGCATCATATTCAGATTTCATCGCATTTTTCCATTCTTCAGCCTCTGGACCAGAAGTTGCTTCTTCAGCCGTTACTGGTTCAATATGGTCTACTAGGTTTGCAAAATTTCTTTCGATTTCAGTCTCATTGTTTTCAGCTATATTAAATAATTTTCTTGGTCTGCCTCTTCTACCAGTTTTTATCTTTCTTGGTCTTCCAGGACCACGTTTTGAAGTTAATGGTGTTTGATTATCTTCAGTTCTAATACCGTTACTGTCATCATTAATAATTTCTTCATCAGTATCAGAAAACCCATAAAATTCTTCGATTTCACTTTCACTATCTTCTTCATTTTCTTCCGAATTTCTTTGAACTTGTAAATTTGTGTTATTTTTTGGAGTAAACATTAATTCAATACATTCATTTTCTGTACTATTGGGTTCAGTTTCAAGAAAATCAATATAGTTATTTTCTGGTTGATATGAACTTGTAAAATTGACATCTCTTGAACATACGATTTTTTTATCTGTTATGTCCCATAATCTGTATGCTTTCGATTTTATTGAATATCCGACGAATATACATTTTTTCGATTTTGGTTCAAATTTGCCAAGATTTTTAGATTTTATAAGTATATAAGCTGTTGTACCAAATTTCTGAAAATAATTTATAGTTGGATTTCTTCCAAGCCATATTTTAAAAGGGGTTTCACCATTTATACTTCTAGAAGGACATCTGTTGCGGATATGATTTGCAGTTAGTACTGCTTCAGCCCAAAAACTTGGACTTAAACCGGATTGTATCATCATACATCTGGCCATTTCAACAAGTGTACGATTTTTCCTTTCGGCCACGCCATTTTGTTGTGGTGTGTATTCAACGGTAAATTCATGTTTTATACCTTCTTCCTTTAAAAAGTTTTTAAATTCATTGCTTGTATATTCTGTACCATTGTCAGATCGAATTGTTTTGATTTTCTTGTTTGTTCCATTTTCCACCATATTTTTGAATTCTTTAAATTTTTCAAATACTTCACTCTTCTTCTTTAGAAAATAAATTTCACACCATCTGGATTTATCGTCAATAAAAGTTAAAAAATATCTTGAACCACCTATTGAGTTTACTCTCATAGGGCCGCAAACATCTGTATGTATTAGTTCTAATAATTCTGTTGATTTTGAAATTGACCTCTTAAATGGTTTTTGGGTTTGTTTACCCTTCATACAAATTTCACAAATTTGTAGTTTTTCGTTAAGGTTAAAATTTATTCCATTTACCTTTTCTTTTCGTAATAAATCTTTTAAATCATTTTCATTTAGATGTCCGTAGCGTTCATGCCAATCTTGTAAGCTAGATTTCTGAGCTGTTTTACAATTTTCAATTACTTCTGAAACATAATATAAACCTTCATTTCGTTTTGCAATCATTACCTTTTTGCCCGTTTTAATGTTTCTTGCAATTGCTTCTTTTTGATTAAACTTTACTTCCAAACCATTATCAGTTAATTTTGCTACTGATAACAAATTTGACCTTAGGTCCGGAACGTATAGTGTATTTTCTAATTTAGATATGCATCCAGTATCAGTTTTAATTTTTACAATTCCATTACCTTCTATTTTTGTTGAATCATTATTTGCTAAATGTAGTACCTCGTTGGATGACTTCATTTCGTTAAATTTCCTTCTGTCCGAACACATGTGAGATGATGCACCAGAATCTAAGCACCAACTTTCACCTTCTCCATTAACTTGAAGTGCGACTTCAGCATTTCGAGTTGTCTCAGGATTTTTGTTTACGTACTTTTGTTGAGTTTGATCTTTAGACCAGCAATCTTTTGCTTTGTGCCCTATTTTTCCACAATTGTGACATGAAAATTTGAATTTCTCACCTTTCTTTTGCTGATTATCATTTGATTTAAAAAATTTCTTATTCTTTTTCTTCGCTATCATTGCATCTGATGATTTTTCACAAGTATTTCTTTTTCTAGCTTCATATTCTTCTAAGAGTTTTATTTTTAGTGTTTCAGGAGTTGGTAGTTTTTCTTGGGTTTCAATTGCAATTCTGAATGACTCGTACTCATCAGGGATACTGTATAAAAGTAAAATTGTTAATAGATCATCAATAATTTCAAGTTCCATTTCATTTATTTTGTCCACAATGTCAAAGAAATTTCTTATGTGGTCTCTTATGTCGTCACCATTTTTCATTTTGAGTAGTATCAAATTTTTAAGTAGCATCGCCTTTCTTGCGGGCCCTTTCGATTGATAAATACCGTGTAGTTTATCCCATACATCTTTGGATGTCTTGCAGTTCTTAATCTGCTTCAATTCGTTTGTTGCAATTAATAAGATTAAATCAGCTTTGGCTTTTGCATCTTCGGATTCCCACAAGCTTACGGTTTCTGGAGGATTTTCTGGCTTTGGAAAGCTTCCATTTACATATTTCCATCCATCATTTTTTGTAAGTAATGCTTGTACTTGAATTTTCCATGTGTCAAAGTTATCTTTACACAATGGTTCTATTTTAAAACTAGAATAACTCATTTCTTTAAATTATTCTCTATTTTTCTTATTTAGTTATTTTACGCGAGGTTAAGGACTGGGCCCATAACCTATGATAATTATAACGGACACAAAAGTATTTTGATATATTTTGTACAAATTTTATTTTCAAACTGAACAAATAATTTTCATATTTCAAAATTACGAAGTTATAAAAAACAAATATAATTTGATTATAATAAAGTATTTTCAGTAAAGTATATAATTCATTTTATTATGCAACACTAATTTACTTTGAAAACACAACACACTTTAAGGCACTTAGATGATGTTTATTCGAAAAGCGTCTCAGATAAACTCACTAACGACTGCAACCTCTGCCACTATTTATAACACTGCATTACCATCTAGAAAGCTCTTTAACTGTCAAAGTTCGAATATTCTAGATCATACGCCATCTGTGGTGTACTTTCTACAATGTTCTTTAACTGATTATTCGAACTCGAATACAGCGTTGCCAACTTACAATCAAATCAACTGAAAGCTTTTATTTAACAATGCCCACAGATATGTTACAGTTTTACAGCACTGTTACTTGAAAGCATTATGCTACTTTTAAATCAGCCGTTAAAATCGTTATATTTGAATTCAAGTACAATTTCGTAACAATATCTTTCAAACATTTTATAGTTTCTATGGATAGTTTGGACTATACATTTTGAAAAACTAAGAATTTTCTCCACTT
This sequence comes from Calliphora vicina, assembly GCF_958450345.1. NCBI lineage: Eukaryota > Metazoa > Arthropoda > Insecta > Diptera > Calliphoridae > Calliphora > Calliphora vicina. Next base: position 65,469,443 of record NC_088782.1, read on the forward strand.
TTGCCGAAGGTTTTCCTTTCCAACTAATGTTCCGACGTCGCACAGTGTCAGATTTTGCCATTTTAGGGGGACTAAACTCAAAAATTTGTTTGCGTTTTTATACCCTTCACCTTCTTGAGAAGGGTATATATAAGTTTTTCATTCCGTTTGTAATTTCTACATTTTTCATTTGCGTCCCTATAAAGTATATATATTCTGGATCCTTATAGATAGCGGAGACGATTAAGCCATGTCCGCCTGTCTGTTGAAATCAATTTTCTGAAGACCCCAGATATCTTCGGTATCCAAATCTTCAATAATTCTGTCGACATGCTTTCGAGAAGATTGTTATTTAAAATTAGCAAAATCGGTCCACAAATGGCTGAGATATGAGGAAAAAACCAGGACAACCTCGATTTTTGACCTATATCAGGATTACTAAGTCATTAATATAGACAATATGGATATCTAATGATAGATATTTCAAAGACGTATATAAAACCATAGTAAGTTGGACCTACAATGGGTCAAAATCGGAAAAATATTTTTTAACCCGATTTTTTTTTCACCAAAAGTTTTTTTCGCTAAATATTAAAAAAATTTAATAAATATTTTGAAGTACAATTTGGTGAAGGGTATATAAGATTCGGCACAGCCGAATATAGCTCTCTTACTTGTTTTATATTCATTTTAATACAACGAATCTAAAAATGGCGAAAAGAAATATCCACCTACGCACAGTGTCAGATTTTTCCATTTTAAGGGGACTAAAATCTGTATTTTGAAAACTATTAAAGGTAGAGCTACGAACTTGTTATTATCATGAAAATATGCATCGTTTTTGAAAAATTTGGTGAAATTGGTCAAGGAGAAAAATGCAATTTTTTAAGTTATTGTAAAAATTTTGCCATTGAGTAATTACTTTTGCAATTTAATTTAAAGGAATCGAAATGTGTACGTAATTGTCGTTATAATGAGATATAAAAGACAAAAATTGTTTAAAAAATGTTAAAGTTACTTGTCTCAAGCCACTAGAACAAGAAATATAGAAACAAAATTAACATATTTTGAGAAATATTAAAATAATAGCTCATTTTTACTTAAAATATATCCATATTTACTTGTATATGAGCTTTTGTCTTCATAGGATATCGTTAACCTATTCGCAGGTATGACCAAAAAAAAATATTTTTTTTAACGGCAGTTAAACAAATTTCGGAATTTTTTGATCATCACATTGGAATTTATTGAGAATATAATAGGGAATAAAAATATGAAAAAATTATGACAATATCTCTTATAGTTTTTCCGTACCTGCGATTTAAATTTTGCGATTTTCGAGAAAAATTAATTATTTGACGATATTATTGCCCTTCTGTTATGAATTTTATGTTAAACCTAGCCATATAATTTTTAATATAGTCTGAAAGTTTTACTAAAATCGGAAAACGTAATCCCTTAAACTATCTCTAAAAAACAACTTTAACCCTAAAAACTATCTTGCTGAACTTTTGAAACAATTTGTATGGTCATTGGCGTAGATAGGGGGTTGCTGGGGTGGTCAAAACCACCCCAGACTCGCATCTGCCAACCCCAGATAAAAATTTGGAAAGTCGTAGAAAGATTTTTTGTATTTGTAGATTGTTCCGTTATGAGATTCCTGTGCCCTAGAACATTAATCATGGGGTTTTTGGAACCCAAAAAGTTAAAAAATATCCCAATGCCAATCGTACAACGGAGCACATGTAATGTTTGGTTTTTACAAGCTAAAATAAAGGAGTCAAATCCGCAAGCCATTTTGGTTCATTGTTTATCCGACAGGCTAAACTTAGTTATTGTGGATTCGTGTTCACACATATCATCAGCGCAAACATTCTTAGCATAGAGACTTTATGCATTCACTTTTTGAAACCAGAAAATAATAATGATTTAAAAAGCCTAAGCCAAGCTCTTCAAATTAAACTGTATAAAATAACAGCCTTTGTACAACTAGATGGAGTTGTAGGTATGAAAATTGTAAGTCAGTAATTAAAAATTACGCTGTAATTAAAAGTGTTCTTTAAGATTTTTATATAGAATCAACATTAGGTAAAAGCTAAAATTTGGATTTGCCGGATTCTATTTCTTCAGTTGATTATTGGAAGTTAAATATATAAAAATATTTTATAAAATAAATTAGCAGTTTTAAATATTGAAAATTAAGTAGTTAGTCAGCAAAATGAATTTTTGTGATATTTTAGTTTTGTTTTAATAATAAATTATTTTTTTTATACCCTTCACCTTCGTGAGAAGGGTATATATAAGTTTGTCATTCCGTTTGTAATTTCTACATTTTTTATTTCCGATCCTATAAAGTATATACATATATTCTGGATCCTTATAGATAGCGGAGTCGATTAAGCCATGTTCGTCTGTCTGTCCGTCTGTCTGTTGAAATCAATTTTCTGAAGACCCCAGATATCTTCGGGATCCAAATCTTCAATAATTCTGTCAGACATGCTTTCGAGAATTTTTTCTATTTAAAATCAGCAAAATCGGTCCACAAATGGCTGAGATAGAGGAAAAAACCAAAACAACCTCGATTTTTGACCTATAGCTGGATTACTAAGCCATTAATATTGACAATATGGATATCTAATGATAGATATTTCAAAGACATTTGCAACGACGTATATAAGTAATGGGTCAAAATCGGAAAAAAAAAATTTTAACACGATTTTTTTTTTCACAAAAAAAAAAAAAATTAAAAAACAAAAAAAAAATTTTTAAAATTTAAAAAAAAAAAATTTAAATTTAAAAAAAAAAAATTAATTTAAAATAACAATCGAAACATTTTTTTTTCCAAAAAATTAAAAAACAATTGGAAAAAAATTAAATTTTGTTACCTAAAAATATTTAAAATTTTGAAGTATAATTTAGTGAAGGGTATATAAGATTCGGCACAGCTGAATATACCACTCTTACTTGTTTATAAAAAAAATTGTTTATTTTTACTATTTGGAAGGGCACTTGCCCACCCAGAATAATAGTCTAGCTACGCTTATGGTATGGTGTATTCAAAAATGTGCAAACATTATTTTGTAATCCCAATAGGCTATCTATCTATTTATCATGTGATGACAACAGAACCCTGGAATGAAATGGTATTCTATATTTTTGAGATATACTTACACTAAAACGATTTATATGAACCGTCCCGGAAAACTTATTCTCGCTTATTTCTTAAAAAGCCTTTATTACTATTATTAAAACATTTTAAAAACAAAAAAAATTGGCAAAAAATATTCAAAAACGAAAATGTTATAATTGTTCAAAGTTAGTGAACATGCAGCGGGTAGAAATTAGATTTTTATTTTCTACATAAGACATTCGGAGTGTCGTTACCTTGTTGAAACTGAAGTAAAACAAGAAAGAGAGCTATATTCGGCAGTGCCGAATCTTATATACCCTTCACCAAATTATACTTCAAAATATTTATTCAATTTTTTTTTTAATATTTAGCGAAAAAAAACTTTTGGTGAAAAAAAAATTCGAGTTAAAAAATATTTTTTTCTATTTTGACCCATTGTAGGTCCAACTCACTATGGTCTTATATACGTCGTTGCTAAGATCTTTGAAATATCTATCATTAGATATCCATATCGTCTATATTAATGAAATGCTGATTTTAAATAGGAAACTTCTCGAAAGCATGTCTGACAGAATTATTGAAGATTTGGATCCCGAAGATATCTGGGGTCTTCAGAAAATTGATTTCAGCAGACAGACGGTCATGACTAAATCGACTCCGCTATATATAAGGATCCAGAATATATATACTTTATAGGGTCGGAAATTTATATTGTGGAATTAACAAACGGAATGACAAACTTATATATACCCTTATTACGAAGGTGAAGGGTATAAAAATAGCACCAAATCCGTGTGTGCTACTATAAAACTTAATCAAGTTATCAATTAAGGTTTTATTGCAGTGATGTAAAGTATACCATGATAAATATTTACAAGTGGTAATATTCAAAAATATAACATTAAATATAAAATTATTTTCAAATTAAAGGAAATTCACTTTCTTTAAGTTCATCCAATTAAGTTTCATTTTAGTTAGAAACAGTGAGAAAACGAGGCCAGCCTAATGTTCACAAATTAGCTTTAACTTAGGAAGGTGATAGCAGCTATTACTTTGCTATGAAACGATTACCTGGAAACATTCATAATAACGCATGTTTCCTAAATTGTTTGTTTATTACCAATAGACACACTCACACAATTGATGGACAAAAAAAAAGTCAAGTAAGAAAAAATGATTATTAAAATTAATAACTATGATTAACATAAATAATAATCGCCTACAAGATAAATTTTTAAACATCACTCTCGTTTTTTATTAGTTTTTCATATATTTGACTTCTTTTATACGACAAAATGAAACTACTTTCGCTATCACTGGCATACAAAAAACAAAACAGAAATTGAATTACAAACAACATTTATAGAGGCACATGCTGCTGGCTAACTAACTAACTGGATGGCTGAATGGATGGATGATTAAACGACACTCCTTGTTATGAGTATGAATGAGTAAGCAATTTATAATTTACATTTCATTTAAAACGACACAAATTGATTATATTTTCATTAAAAATGCCATTTAAATTAATGGCAAATTATGTGTTGTTGTAAAACTGTCTTGTGTTTTTCTATGACACACATAAATTTTGTATATTTTTTGCTGTGGATTTTGACATTTCGTTACCAACTAATTAAAAATAAGGGCTCTAAACCAGACCATGATACAATTGTTAACGCACAGTAGGCGACCACTATCATTGTTACAACATAAGTTGAAATAAATAAATACCTATAATGTCTGCTATGATAAACTATGAAGTACTAATATTACTCAATACAATTGCCACTCACTGCCAAATGTGCAATAACTTACCTCTCAGCTCATCAGTGTAATAATTGTAGTATACAGCCAACATAATGTTGAAAAATCACATGGATGGAAGTGGCAGTATTCTTCAATAACCATAAAAACTTCTTTATGTGTAAAAACTAATGAACACGATAAGGGTGCAACGTGCTTTACATTTGTTATTTTAAGCGCTGAGTTGTTCCAATGTGTTTTTTTTCTGGTTTGTTGGTGGATTTAGTTTGTGTTAGTACCAAAATGTTGCCATACAGTGGGTTAAAATTAAAATATTTTATGAAAAACTCATGCATTTACTGGATGATAAGAAATTTGAAAATTCGTATTGAAACAGTGAGTTTCAATACAATGGAAACATTTTGTTATTAGATAAAGGAGAACAATTTTAAAGAATCTTGGGAGCATCGAAAATCCATAAAGTGCAAGATAATGTACTTGTTATTCTCTGTATTTTATTTCAATCACCCCTATCGGCAATAACATGTGAAATTTTGTTCCCATGAAGTATCCATTTCCTTAGAAGGGAAAATTGCTATCGTGATATTCCCATGAACTTTTCATTCACAATAGTTAATTTTGTTCGTAACAGCTGTTTATTGTTTACAAAATTCCATCAGTCTGGGTTGATTAACAACTCGCGCGTCCATGGCGTAATGATTATAAGGTGTATGCGTTACGGCAACAAATACAACAATACAAAAACAAATAACTTTTATAGTGTCAAAAACAACTGACATAATGTATGCAAACTACAGCAAAAAAACATTTTGACAAGATTAAAGTTGTAAACAAACTCGAGCAAAAAAATAATCAGCTGTTTGATTAATGTCACCTTGTATGTCATTACACCATGCTCGCGTCATTGCGCGTGTGGTAAGGTGACGAGAAAAAAGTGCGTACGAAAATTATTTAATATTTTAAGTAAAATCCAACTTGGTCAAAAAGTTTGCCAAATAATCAAAGGTCTGCCGTCAAACTGATTCCAATGTTATTCTACCTGATTCAGGTAGAAGAAATGGTCCACATGATGTTTCTAAAGCCTATAAATAGAAAACATTTTCAAAAGAGTTCCCAACACATCCGGTAGGATGTATAATAAGTAATATGCTGATGCGGCAAAAAAGCCAAACATTTGTTACAAAGGGCTCTATAAATACCGAAATGTACATCATGTAATGTTTACAAAAGAGGATGCTTCCATTCATACGACTTCTTAATGTGTCCACTTTCACTGTGTGTAATTTTTTAAGTCATGGAAATATAACCATATACGGATATCAGTACGTGAAAAAAGACCAAAAAAAGATCCGTGTCTCCCAGTTTTGCCCAAAGTCATGCACTTTATTTTATGGGCCCCCCAAAGATTTGGGGCCTCGGTGTCATTTATGCAAAAAAGTGATCATTTTCTCAGGTTCATATCTTTAAAACACTTCGGAAATTTGATTTACTCTCTGAGGCAAAGTTGTAGCCCTTGTCATAAAGAACAAAAAAAACTTTAAACAAGTAAGAAAGTATGGTCGGTCAAGCCCGACCATATAATACCCTACACCAAGTAAATGAGTAAAAATATTTTTCTTTTAAAATATCAATAATTTATATTTTTGAGTGATTTTTCGAAGGGGCCTTATATGGGAGCTACGGCCAATTATGGACCGATCACCATAAAATTAGGTCGTGTGATTTATGTCTATATGAAAGTTATTTATGTTGAATTTTGTGTGTATACCAACATTTTTAAGTGATTTATGCACGTTAAAGTGATTTTCGGAAGCGGGTCTATATGGGAGCTATGACTAATTATGGACCGATCGTAACAAAATTTGGTGACATGAATTTTGTATATATAAAACTTATTTGGAGCGAAATTTGTGTAGATACATAGATAAATTAAACATTTATTACCGATAAAGTCCAATTTCGAGGGGACATTTGTATGGGGGCTAGGTGAAATAATAAACCGATTTCAGCCAGTTTCAATAGGCTTGGTCCTTGGGTCGAAAAAGTAATATGTACCAAATTTGATCGAAATATCTTCAAAATTGCGACCTGTACTCTGCGCACAAGGTTTACATGGACAGCCAGCCAGCCAGCCAGCCAGCCAACCAGACGGACGGACGGACATCGTTTAATCGACTCAGAAAGTGATTCTAAGTCGATCGGTATACTTTAAGGTGGGTGTTAGACTAATATTTTTGGGCGTTACAAACATCTGCACAAACGCATAATACCCTCCCCACTATGGTGGTGTAGGGTATAAAAATTCGAAAAAAATTAGAAATATATTTTTTAACGCTGCCTAAAAGTTTATAATAATTTAATAGTTTATGGTCCAAAACACTTAATTCCTTAAGTTTTTTCTTAATAACTTGTACTGACCTACCTAAACGGTGTTAGGAATTATTCCAAGGAAGTTCATATGTTCTGGAAAGTTGTTTATTGAGATCTTAAGTACATGTTTGTAGTTGAATTTGAACGGTTTGCTACCTATGGACCTGGAAAAAAGGGGAAAAAAAGGTAAAAAAATCGATTTTTTTATAATATGAAGTTTTTATTATGACAAGGGCTATAACATTGCCTTATTGGCCTGATTTGGCATCCTATCACTATGGTAAGCAAGGTCTTGAGTAGTACAAGAACAATAATGTGGTATTTGTAGCAAGAGAGGCAAATCCTCCAAACTGCCTGGAGCTAAAAAAAGGTGTCCTAAAGTGTGGTAGATTTTAAACGGGGATGGACTATAAAAACCTTAATGAAAGGGTTTCCGGAAAAGGTTCATAAATTCATCACTTTTGATTAGAACTATAAAAATAATATTTTTTGTAAGTTGTAATAATATTTTTTATTTTTTATTAACATTTGTGAATGTTAAGATTTTTCGATCTCACCTTATATTCTCCTTAATATTCTTGTTATAACTTTTAGCTCTACATTAATCTGATTGCCTTAATCCCTGCCATTGTAAAATGACATATCATGCCAACCATGAACTAAATTATTTCCCAAATATTTTGATTCTAACCCACTGTATAATGTTAAAAATGAAGAGCAGGGGGAACCAATAACAAAAAAAGAGTTGAATCACCTTTAAGTGAAAGTGAATTTTGTGCAGAAACATACTTTAAACGTTTTTCTACATTTGACTGACTTACTCACTAAAAGTATTGTTGTGTGTCTGTCTGTCTGTCGGTCGCTGTCTTTACCACCGCTATGTCTTTGCTGTATTTAAAAATATGTATTGTACGAATTGTTTTGGTTGCTTACCTGCGATTTTAAATTTTGAATCTTTACAGACACATTTACTTGTACTCGTTGTTTTTTGTATAGGAATTATTGCAAAATTTCAACAAGAAATTTTTGGTGTTTTTATTTAATCACCTTTTTTCTTTCTTTCTTTAATATGGGTGCAGTTCATTCTGTGTAGCTCTATATACTACAAAACGAGTATGTTATTTTTTCGTGATGTTTTTTTAATGTAAATAAAATTCGTATTTTATGACTTATTTTTCAAAATTTACGTAATGTGTTTTTAGTGAAATTAAGGACCGTTTTTTTGTTGGTTGGTTGGTAATAGCCGGATATGTGGCTTTAAAAACATTAAATGGTTTTTTGCTTAAATTGTTTTTGAAGCTGTTTAATAACAATTTATTTTTGTGTTCAAAATCAAGTTCATTCATTTTATTTATATACATAGGATATATTTTATAGACTAAATAGGCTTCTTCTCTGGATTTCGGTTATTTTATATAATTTAATCTATGGAAAACTGAGGTTTAGTTTCAGATTAGGCAAAAAATCCGGGGCATTTGTGATCGGTTGAACATAGTTTTGTTATTTGAGGTTATAGCATTCGATATTGGGCAAGAAGTCTAGTACATTTTATTATAATTTCGCTATCTAAAATTATTTTTCGATACGAATGCATCAGGTTTCGGTTTTCGGGAAAATATGGCCAAATACCGAAATGTTTATAAAGAAAAACAAGTAACAAAGTATGGTCGGTTAATCCCGACCATATAATACCCTTGAGTAAATAAGCTACGCTGTCGAGTGAAAGCTGTCCTCGACATATACACGTGTCATATTCAAAAATTCTTAATCTTACTATATGTTTACCAAGTCTACTATGACCAGTAATAAGATTACTTAATAATCATTCTCAGTAGTTTTCTATTCATTTCTAAAAGCTAGATCTGGAGATGATCAGCCTACAACGTAGAAGATGCTGTCATAGATCGTAATGATCTAGATGGGAGAATTATCCGGATCTGTGATGAAATTAATAGTTAAGTCAGTGAATATGTCATTCAAATGTGCAGACTAAGATAGTTCAGATTGATAACGAGAACTCTTTTGATTTTTTAGGAGCCACAGTTAACATTTTTGGTGATCGTAGCCGTTGAGCGAAGGTGCTTGAGGTGATAGGTGCCTTAGAGCTGCAATTAAAGGTCAATAGTTACAGTCAATAGTCCACCAACGGTGGATATCATGCTGGCGGTATAGCCTATACTGAAAGGGCAGGCATCTGACATTGGACTCCTGCCAAAATTTGAACAAGTTGAGTCATTTAGTTTGTGTTTGACAGTCATTGATATGTTTGTGTTTGAAATTGAAAAGTAGCAGACTGACTTAAGGAGAAGATGGAAAAAAGCGGAACAAAACCATCACTCATACCAAAGCTAAGCTTGATAAATACTAAGGAAACTCTACACTTTCAATTTCAATGGTAAAAAAATTGGTTTACTGAATTTCGATGCCGAACGTTCTGGATGCCCAGTTGATGTCTCTACACCTGAAACAATTAAAAAAAGTTACGATATGGTGTTGGACGATTTGAGATTGAAAGTGTAAGAGAAGACATAGGCATCTCACATGGCTCAGTGGTTTCAATGTTGAATGATTTGCTCACAATCGGAAAAATAAATGTGAAGTTTCCATGGAAAAAATCCATGAACTAGGCTACGAATTGCTCCTTCATCCGCCCTATTTTTCGGATTTAGCCCCGAGTGACTATTTTTTGTTCCCAACCTGAATAAATATCTCGGCGAAAAAAGATTTGACTCCATCGATGAAATCATCTCACAAAAAATACATATTTTGATGACAAATCTTATTTTTTGGAAGCGATAAAAAAATTGTAGAAAACTAAAATGATTTTTTATCCAAAAACCTGTGTTTCATTCAAAAAGTCATGGGCTATTGACCCGCCCTCGTTTCTTTTACATTTTCGTAGAGATTCTTTTACAACCTTTATCTATAGATTTTCAGCATATTTTAAACCACCTAATACTTCACCCATTGTTTTCCCAATGTATATATTAACAGGAGGGAGACAAATTTCCTGATGAATTTTTGAAAACATTTCTACTTTATTCTCTACTCTACTGTACAAAAAAAGTTATCTCTTGAAATTATGTTGTTCACATTTTCATTTGAATCCCTTATAGTTTCACAAACCCGATGGAAAGCGAGTGTCATTTGATTTATTTAGCTTTTATATAAAGTCGGCATCCAATATTTTAAAAGAATTATCAAAACAACTTGCAATAGTTGAATGACCAACAAAATACCAACTATGATATTTACAACATTTCTCACCCATTGTTTTCTTTATCGATTTCTAAAGGGGTTTGAACTAAGCGTGGATTTCAATGGAAATTAAAATTCAGAAAATTTTCGAATAGCTGTTTAATACAGGTAAGGTCATAAAAACATTTTTATATTTTTTTCAGTTGTAAATACCCAACCATAATAATCTTAAGCAACCTAAACTTATAAATTTTCTTTTAATTAGTTTTGTTTTATTTTGAAAAAAAATTAAATCTTAAATTAAGCTTCCCTAAGTCAACTAAAAATTAACAATTTGTGGCATCACATGGATTCCGAGCCAAAAGAACTGCTCATCTTTTGAGGCCTAGAACAAATCAAGTCAATTTCGGATACTCTGTTCCAGAGTGAATCGATCGAAACAAATAGTAGTCGGATAATTGGCTTTAGTGTCGATTCGGCTGGTCGGCCGGGCTTTACATACGATCTCTTACGCTTCGGGTTATCGTAATAGATCCATTTTTCATCGCAAGTAATGGTGCAAAAATTATTTTCTTTTATAGCGTACAAACATGATTTCGGACATGCAAGGTCTCTCGGCTTCAATTCGTATGGTACCCAATTTTCTTGCTTTTGGATGAATACTGCTGCTCGCAAACATTTTGAAATTGCAGCTTGAGTAACTTCCACTTATTTTGCAAGCTCGTGTTTAGTTTGACAACAATTATCATGGAGTAATGCCTCCAATTCTTCGTCTTTAAACTTTTTTGGATGGCCTGTGCGATCTTTGTCAAAATCACCACTTCTGAACCGCACAAACCATCTCTCGTTCGTTGAAACCGATGGAACACATTCACCATAAGATTTGGTTAGTAATCGGCACTTTTTTTTCAAATTAAAGAAGTAAAGCAAAACTTCCTACATATAACGATTCGTTAATAAAAAATTCAACATTTTCGAAGCAAATAAAATGTTGTTGTTTACACTATAATGTTCAATAACTAAAGGAGAATATATATATTCTCCTTTAGGGGAAAATGAACTAACACCAAACTTATCACGTGACAGTTCCAAAGTGGTAGGGACCGGTTCCAGTTCTAACACTTTATATGAAGGGGACCTGTCACTTTAACATGGGGATGTCCTAGGAAGGGGTTAATTGACACCTTTTTGATACTTTGTGACAGGTCTCTGAACTTACCTAAATGGACGTATTCAATTTCGGTTAATACAAGACCTGTCTCATATATTGTTCCAAGTGAACAAGTTGCTGAACTAACCTAAGCGCACTTATTCAATTTCGGTTTAAGGTATTTTAATAATATTTGGTAAAAAAAGTTCAAACTATTTGAATCCTATTTGGTGACCAGTTTCATAATAAACTGAACCGGTTCATTTGCGTTCATTATGTGACCTGTCACAATGAGCCGAAAAGATGTGATTTCACCACTTTCTAGACCAACATCATGCCATATAAAGTGATTGAACATAACACCCACAAAACCCAGTCACAGGACTAATTGTGTGTCAGTTACATTTCCTCAGTAGTAACTACACTTCAAACACTTTAACACTAGTTAAGTGTCTTGTTTTCACCTATCATAATTCGTTCCTTTTTGTAATAATTTTGTATTCACTGGTCACAGGACAAGTGCTTTTAGAACAATTGACACAAGTTTCCCGCAGGGATATGACAGATATGTACCCATTGAAATGACACATAAGTTATTAAAAACAAAAACTGCGTTCAAAAGATACGCCATCTATTGTAAATACCGAATTTTTAAGTCATACATAAGATGGCTATTTTTAAAATATTATGACATAATAACCAAAATTTCTTTCTTGAGATTGACATATTACTGTAGTATATGATGTAAGATATTTATTATTAATCTCATTCATGCGAATTTTTGATCAACTAAAAATATTTATTCAAAACTAATTTCTTTTTATTGTTTTAAATTTAAAATATCTATGTATGTAAATTATAAGGAAAAGTATAAATATGCAGTAAATGGATATTCGTTAAAAAATCATTACATTTGTTATTTAAATTTGCAATGATATTGAAAAAAAAATTTCATTTATTTAAAAAAGAAGCACCGTGACGTTTATTCATTGATATTTGATGAATAGTTTTTTATAGCAATTTGCATAATTTTACAGTTAAAATCTATAGCGATTGTGAATAACAAATTATATTTTATATTTAATTTTTCGAAATGGTTTATTTAATCAAAAATACTGCATTATTTGGTTAAATAAAATAAGACAACAATATTGTTTAAGTGAATGATTAATACATTTTAAACATGTAAATATTGATGGAGTTTTAGTAGATATTTATACAAAATATATAAACAAATAGTTTATTTAAAGATGTTTTTTTATTATGAGTGCCATAACAAGCACTAACGATTATATAGGAGAAATTTTTGTATTTCCAATGCAACTTTTACCTTCTAATCTTGTTTGTGTCTTCGAGTAATCGCTCTATCCTACAGCATCCTCGTTTTAAATATAGTACAGAAAATCTTCTTTGTAATTTGAGACTTAAACGGTATTTCTTAATTTGTTTATAACCCATGGATCCGTACTAGGATTCTTAATTTCCATCTCCTGGATATATTGGGTGTATGACTTAAAAATGCGAGATTTACAATATACATATATCTTACATCTATTCTGACTTAGTTATTGAACTTATGCTGGAATTTTTGCTGTGTGATTAATCACCAAGTAGAGCATCCAAAACCAAAAACCGGTCAACCGATTTTTTCATCTTTGTAAACTCCACCGGTTTCGGTTTTTTTTTAACTTTTCGGCTTTTTGAAACCGGTTTTAATGAAATATATTTTCTAAAGCTCATTCAAACATATTTATGAAAAACTTTGATACCAGTTTTAAAAACATTGATTAATTTTATAGTAAATTATAGCATTTGACAATATTTCGTTAAAGATATAAAATAATTGCATTAATTTAGAGTCTTAAGAATTCAAAAATGCTAAATTTCCGAAGATTTAGTACACAATTCTTAACACATTTCCTATTAGCGTCCACAAATAAAAATAAATTTAAGGAGACCTTTTTCATATTAAATAAAAATTGAATGTAAACCGGTTTTTTTGAAGACAAAACCCGAAACCGTTTAACCGGTTTTTTTAAAAAACAATAATCAAAACCGGTTTTTTAAATTTAAACCAAGGCTTATGGTGAATGTGTCCCATCAGAAGTGGTGATTTTGACACAGAAGACAAACATGTTTGAAAACCAAGTATTGGAGGCATTACTCCATGAAGATTATTGCCAAACAAGAGGTAGTAAAAGCATTGTGAGCTACTCGAGCAACAATTGCAAAACGTTTATGAGCAGCAGAATTCTGTCGAAAGAAGTAAAATTGGATACCATACGAATTTAAGCCGTGAGACCTTCAAAAACCTTGCACCGAAACTTGTGATGAATAATGGATCTATAAAGATAATTCGAAGCGTAAGAGATCGAATGTGAAGACCGGCCAACCAGCCGAATCGATAGAAAAGTCAAATATCCATGGCGCTAAGGCAGGCGCGGATCCAGGTCAACCACTTAGGAGGATGGTGGTAAATCAAAATTTGTTCTACATTTTTGTTTTTTACTTATTTTTTATATGAAAACTTTTCGGTTTTGGTGATCCGCGCCTGCGCTAAGGTAATGTTCTGTATTTGTTCGGACCAAAAGTGACCTATCTATTATGAGCTGCTAACTTCTGGTCAGACCATCACAGGGAACCACTGCCGAACGTACTCGAAATGAACTTACAGTTACAAGATAATTTTTATTCGAATGACAATCCCAGTCCCAGCCTTGTCGAAATTTTTTGTTTCATCCCATTAATAAATGTGTGAGAAAGAAACAAGTGATTTAAAAAACTTTACCAAAAATTGCCTATTAACAATTTAATTGTGCATTTTAACTGCTTTGTTGAAACATTTATTTGGACGTGATGTATTAAACCAACATACATACATATTTGCAGCATGAATTCCAACTTACTTGTTTACTGGGCCAGTGTGTAAATCGCTAAACAACCAATTAAATGTTAGAAATTTAATGAATTGTGTGCGTTTTATATAAACAATTTTTGGTTAAATAAAACATTGTTAAATACCAAAAAAATACTTAATTATTCATAATTTCTCATTAGGTGCTTAAAAACATTTTTCAACACAATCATTAAACATTCATTTATATTAAAGGTATTACAACTATTTCAGTTTTAACTAGCCATAGGTTATAAACTACTTATGAGGAGTAAGTAATCTGTAACTGTCTGAGTTATATATTAATTCACATACATAATATATTTAACATCATAGACGAATAATTCATCCATCCATCCATCCATTTGAGCAAACATTCATTCATTCATTCATTCAACCATTCATCTATCCAACCGAGTAAATAATTTTCTTAAGTTGCACTTTTAACTACGAGTATTTGTGAAATACGTGCATAACTATAGATCAGCTACAATTGTAACTAAACGTCTGATTAACAGACTGAATGTCGGATGAACTAACTAACTGTCTGTCTGTATGTCTGATTAGTTTAAAACGATTGTTAAGTTCAGGTCAAATGTGTGTGCGTTAGTTTTATATCGTTGTTAAATATTTAATAAAAGATTAACGAAGATGAAGATGAAAAACGCCAATGATTTTTCGGCTATTTTCATTTATTTTCAAATAATTGTTTGTCCTAACTGTAAATTATAGAGAAAGTGTTACCATGATTTTTACGCTCAAAATAATTCGCTTTTCGTTTGCTCGTTGTTAAGAAGTCTAATGTTTAATAGTTGGATATCTATGTTTGTACTTTCCTTTTCTTTTATTTTGGGAAAAATTTAAATAAATTTAAAATTGCAATAACATGTATTTCGGTATATTTATTCATTTGTATGCTACAATACAACTGATGAATGTTAATATGAAGGTTTTTTTGGAGGGGGATTTGTAATTGATTTATTGCATTTTAAGTTTCTATTGTTCATTTGCACTTGAAATCTATCTTAATGAATGTACAGCTTTAATTGGACTTCAATAAATATTTTATTTTTTTGTATGGAAAATTAAATAAAAAATTACCATCCTGGTAAAAATTAAATTTTTTTTATTTTTTGACTTAAAAATGCGGGATTTACAATAGATGGTTGTTGTTTTTAATAACTTATATGTAATTTTGAAGGGTACAAATCTGTCATTTATTCTCACTTCGTTATTGAACATTATAGTGTAAACAACAAAGCTTTTTTTACTTCGAAAATGTAGAATTTTGTACCAACAAAGCGTCATATGCGGGAAGTTTTGCTTTACTTCTTTAATTTAAAAACAAGTAAGAGAGCTATACTCGGCTGTGCCGAATCTTATAAACCCTTCACCAAATTATACTTCAAAATAAAAATTTTAAATATTTTTAGTTAAACAAAATTTTTTTTCCAAAGTTGTTTTTTCATTTTTCAACTTACTATGATCTTATATACGTCGTTGCAAAGGTCTTTGAAATATATATCATTAGATATCCATATTGTCTATATTAATGACTTAATAATCCAGATATAGGTCAAAAATCTAGGTTGTCCTGGTTTTTTCCTTATATCTCAGCCATTTGTGGACCGATTTTCTTGATTTTAAATAGCAACCGAGCCTGAATCGTGTATGTAAGTTATTTGGGGGCTTCGGAAAGTTGATTTCAACATACAGACGGACATGGCATAATCGACTCCGCTATCTATAAGGATCCAGAATATATATGGGGCATTTCATGTCAAGTGAACCAACTTTTGAAATCGATGTCTTCCGATCGGGATGAATTTGCACCAAGGTTAGTTCTATTGGATAGTAACTCAGACACAATTTTTCAACAAGATCGGTAGAGAACTCTCTGAGTTACAAATTTTGACATTTTGGTCAAACAGGTGTTTTTCTTATCCATGTAACTTATTACCAGTGCTGCCAACTTTCTTTTTGGAGAAATCGTCAATTTTTTAAAAATAAATCGTCAAAATCGTCAAGTTAAAAAGAAAAATATCGTCAAGACAAAAATACATTAAAAATACCAAAAATATTTTTTTATTAACTATTTAAATATTTTTATTTTATTTACATGTAAATAAAGTTATTATTTAATAAAAAAAAATAGTTAATTTTGGTATTATGTGACTTTACTCTGGTACATTTCTGTTTGACATTTTTTTAATAAGTCATTTTTAATTGCTATATTAAACCACTGAGAATTATTTAACTTAAAATAATCTTTTGAAAACAATATTCCTTATAATGTTGAAGAATCTAAAGCATTTCTGATTTTTGTTCTATTTAAATTTACAATATTAAAAATTCTTTCAACGTTGGCCGACGAATGTGGTATGTCGGAAGGCCATTGCATTATTGACTCTCTTTAAAATAGAAATATTTTTCCAATGTTTGGAGTTCGGTGAATTTCATATTACGTAATTCTCGAACTTCATTATCAAGTTCTTTTTCATTTAATAAATTTGGAATAAGTTTGGCCAATTGGAAAATTTAATATTTTTTTGTTGAATGTAGTTTAATCCTTCTAAAAGTTTATCGCCAAAATCAAAACGTTTTAAAATTTGTGAAACCAATTCAATATAAAATTGGACGCTGTCTGCCTTTCAATTTGTACATTGCAAAAGGGGACTTACAATATTTTAATTTTAGGAGAAAAGGTTACCATATGTTTTTCTTTTAAAAAATCGTCATTTTTGTTCGCGGGAAAAATGAAAAATCGTCAATCGTCATTTTAATAAATTTGACTTAAAAAATCGTCAAAGTTGGCAGCGCTGCTTATTACCTATTGTTCTTAGCAAAATGTGTCCCAAATAGTTTAGATAGCTCTTTCTTCAATCTTTCGAAAAAAAAATATTTAAAAAAAAAAATAAAAAAATTTTAATATTTTTTTCCGAAATCAAAAACTTTTTTGACTTTTTTTTAAAATGGGCCCTTTTTTTTCTTAAAATAAAGCTTAGATATTTTCCTTGAACACCTATTTGGTCGCTTAGTGTGATGCGAGTGGGATATCTATCAAAATAAATATTTTGTAACTCAAAACATAAAATTTTTGACTTTTTTTGCAAAATCAAAAACTTTTTGAAAATTACAAGAATCGGTCCATGATTTCTCCCAGCCCCCATACACATTTCTTCCGGAATATGTCTCTAAGGTACGTAAATGCCTATATAATAGCAATATCCATACAAAATTAAGCAGATATGAATTCAATGTAAACAAGAAATCATCGGATCGGACCATGTTTCACCATATATAATCCACTTCCTAAAATCAATTAAATACGCATAAATCTCTTAGAAATATCGTTATCAGGTTGAAATTAAATAATTCTAACATATATAGAAATCGCCATAACAAATTTTGTGAAGATCGGTCCATAATTGGTCATAGCTCCCATATAAGCCCACTTCCTAAAATTACTTAAATACGCATAAATCTTTTATAAATATTGTTACCACGTTTATATACAAGTAGAAATCGCAGTACACAATTTTGTGGAGATCGGTCCATAATTGGTCATAGCTACCACATAAGAACCTCTTCCAAAATACACATTAACCTACATAAATATCATACAAAATTTTACACATATAAGTAATATGTATTATGTGTATATGGTCATAGTCTCCATGTTAGGTCCACTTCCAAAAATCAATTAAATATGCATAAAACTTTTATAAATTCGACATCAATAATTCCATGTCTTAAATAATCATGACCACTATAAGGACCACTTCCGAAAAACACATTAACCTAAATAAAATTCTTATATGTAAATATCGAACTATTGGGTTTTGTGACAATCAGTACATAATTGGCCATATCTCATATATAAGATACATAGCCAAAAAGAATTGAACCATATAAATGTTTATACCCTACACCACCATAGTATGCGTTTGTGCAGATGTTTGTAACGCCCAAAAATATTAGTCTAACACCCACCTTAAAGTATACCGATCGACTTAGAATCAGAAAGAACTTTCTGAGTCGATTAAACGATGTCCGTCCGTCTGGTCGGCTGGCTGGCTGTCCATGTAAACCTTGTCGCAATTTTGAAGATATTTCGATCAAATTTGGTACATATTATTTTTTCGGCCCAAGGACCAAGCCTATTGAAACTGGCTGAAATCGGTCCATTATTTCACCTAGCCCCTTTCCTTCCGAAATTGGACTTTATCGGTCATAAATGTTTAATTTCTAAATGTATCTCCACAAATTGCGCTTTAAATAAGTTTTATATATACAAAATTCATGTCACCAAATTTTGGTACGATCGGTCTATAATTAGTCATAGCTCCCATATAGACCCGCTTCCGAAAATCACTTTAACGTGCATAAATCGCTTAAAAATGTTGGTATACTCACAAAATTCAACATAGTAAACTTTCATATAGACACAAATCACACGACCTAATTTCATGGTGATCGGTCCATAATTGGTCATAGCCCCCATATAAGGAACACTTCCGAAAATCACTCAAAAATATAAATTATTGAAATTTTAAAAGAAAAATGTTTTTGCTCTTTTACTTAGTGTAGGGTATTATATGGTAGGGCTTGACCGAGTATGGTCTTACTTGTTTTATTCAAAAAACACAACAATCGGTGCCCGTATTATATTGGTGGCGGGTATATATAAATCTGCACAGCCGAATAAAACACTATTATTTCTTAGCAAAAAGTATGTAACCAGCATTCCTGTATTCTTAAAAATTTACTAAGCAATACAATTACTCAATTATTTAATTAACATGTTAACAATGTGGGTGAAAAATTATTCTATTATTTTTTTTTTTATTACATTCCCATAATGTCACAGCATTTTAGTTAATTTCAAAACCTTGATGTCATTTCTGCGGAAACAAATTTCATACATACAAACATTCCATTCAACGATGATGACATTGACATAATTTCTTTAAATTCATTCTTATATAATTTAGAAAACATTTCACAACTAAATTCCTACTTTGTAGCTACAGCGAAAGAAAAAAGAAACGAATAACTACCATGACTAAATTAAATATTCAAAATGTTAAACGATTAAAAACGTAAACGAATTGTCAACTCATTAATATGCAATAATTTACATAATTTTACACACCAACAACAAATACATACAAACATACACATGTGTATTGGTTTATTAACAAATTAGCATTTAAACTAAAATTCCAATTTAACGTATTTCTGTTTATTTTTTGTGCTTTTTCTTTATTTTAAGTCTAGATTATTACCTAATCATGACCTACACAAACAAATGATCGTGCTCTGGCTCTGGCACTGGCTAAATAAACCAACGGTCAATATGTGATTAAAAGAAAGTAAAAGTTAAGCAAAATCATTAATGATGATGATCATCGCCATTATCATCTTCTTCGACCAAAACATGTAAGAAGATACAATAAGCACAGGTAGTGCTGTATTAGGCTGTGTCGAATTTTAAATCCATAATTACAATGTACTCAATTCCCCAATGTTCCCCTTCGAGGGAAAGGGATATTTTATGACAACATAAATTTCACATTTTTTTCACGATAGGGGTGAATACTCTGTACAAAGTGTAGAGACTGTCCTGGTTTTCGATCGCTGCGGCGTTGACTTTTATTCCTCAAGTCAGTCTGGAGACTTCCCCTTGATATTATCATCAGAAGCACAAGCTATGTCGGCTCTAAGACACAAAGAGTCAGACGTACTAAAGCATGACCGTAATGGACATGGCACCAACCTACAAATCATGTGCAGACCTATGAAGGAATAGGCTTATGTAGTATCCGAATTTTGACGGAACTTTTTAGACGACTAGAGACGACCTCTAGGTTATGCCATCTCAATCTATACTGATGGTTCAAAGATGGAAAGGAGCGCTGATTTTGGAATGTTCCATGATGATCTGGCCTTCGAGATTCTATCATGCACTGTTTTGCAAGTGGCGATTTTTTCAATAGTTTGGGTTGCAAGAATTATGCTGGAATCAAAACTAAAGTCGTTGGTATCGGCGTGGACAGTCTTGAGGCAATCAATGCTCAATCAATCAGTTCCAACGTGGTGAAGAAGAAATTCCTATTGGATTGTATACAAGCCCTAACTCAGCTTGCACACCACAATTACGACGGGTTCTTTGGCAAGGGATAGGACTTTTGGCCTTAGTAAGGACTCGTTCAATTATTGAATACGTTTTTTTTTTTTACCAAGCGAACACATTATGAGGTCCATGATCAATATATGGATGTGTGACAAACGGAGTAATCAAATTGATACACTTTCCATCTTTCTGGTGGCGCGTATAAACATATTATAGTAAATATTTCAAAATTTTGTGAAATGCAAATATTACTTAGTTGCTTAGTTGGACTCTGTTCCATAACAAACATCACAGCACCCTGGTTAAATGGCAACAATAAAAAACAACGACAATACAACAAAATATGAATGACAAGCACAGTTATCAAAAGTGTAAATATACAATATACAGCTAGTGGGTCTGTGAATATATCCGAGGGTTTTTTGTTGCCTCTGCTGGAGTATTTGGTAGAATTACAAAAAGAAACAGAAGAAGTAGAAGAAGCAAAAGGCAAATAAACAGCAACAAGCAGTCAGCTTGATCGAAACCAATGAAATCAACAAAAAAAATAAAATAATAAACAACAACAAAGCAAGTGAAAGTGATATTATTATGGTCCAGTTTATACAATCTATATTTACGTACGAATGTACGTACGTACTACGTACATTCGTACGTTTACACATTCGAGTTTGTGTGAATAAATATCATTGCTGGTGCTGAGCTGTTATTGTTTTTGTTGTTGTATTATGTACATGGCACAGTGAACAACAGAAGAGAAAAAAAAACTTCGAAAGCAAATTAAAAAATTCCTTAATCTTTTTTAGTTGTACGAGTAAAATTACTTACACACACACACACACATTGTCATTCAGCTACCGACTGAAAACATACAAAAAGTATATTGCAAAGATTTCATTTAGAAATAAGAAAAATATTTATTCCAAAATAATAAAATCAATATTTACATACAAACTACTCCACACGTATATTGGCACATTTTAAAGGTCTTGTGATTTTGCCATTTCTGCACTTTATAATATTTACACTTTGAATTCACTTTATAAATTTAGAAAGATAAACAAGCGAAACCAATAATTGTTCATATGATACAAAAGTTGCTACTGTTACTTAGGAACAAACCCGAAAATAATTATTGTGTCATCGTAACCAACCAGCAGTGACCTACGCCTAAGAGTCGGTTAAGCCGAGCCGCCGAGTCATGAAATATTAGGACATTATGATATGATAGGAAACCTTGTGAATTGACCAATATGTGTTGAAGGACTTAAATGAAACCTGAGGACAGTATTTCATTAGGTTTAGCAATTATATTGAAATTATGAAGATTCCCACATAACGATTATGTTCCACAATAGCGAGTCCTGGTCTGATCAATTACGCAACCTGAATCCAAAAGAAAGGAGAGTGGCACGAATTTACATAAAGCTAAAAATTCCAAGAAACTGTCACTGAAACATCTTCTCGTCGATCAGAAGTCCAAACCCTTACGATATAAGTATCACTCAGCTGAATCGCGACATCAAGAGATTGGTAATTAAAGAGAAAATGGTTTGATCACTTGAAGAACTGCAAAATGAGTTCAGGAATTGGCTAGTTTTCATGTAGACTTTAGTGTCTCTCCAATCCGACGAAGAAGGATGATGAGCTAGCGAACATCCGATCATGAGAGTATTTTACAGGATATTTATTGAGAAAGCAGATAAACGCATGGCGAAACGAAGTGTTGCTTACAAACTTCGATAAGACTCTTGAGGCTATTCTCATCTTCCAGCTGACACGTACCACCACAACATTAACTGTCATTGTCACTCAGAGCTTTTATAGCCTTGTATTTCCCGAAGAGGCGCTAAGGATTCCTGGTTGATGACCGCGATCCTTCTGTAAAGACCTTCGGATTCGGAGAGCCTGGCAACCATACAATCATGTGTCGTGATGTCAGGATTTCCTATACGAAGGAGTTCCAGTATATTCTCCGATTTAAACGGTTCGTCGGGAACACGGGTAGTGGACTTAGGCCGGCGTGGTATCTCGTCAACTTCCAGTTTAGCTCCTTCCCAAAGGTATTCCAAAAGAGCAACAGCCAGATTGAGAAACAAGACAGATCGCTCGTTTGAACAGGCCATAAGTTTCACCAGACCACGATAACATACAGCATCATCACACTGAAGGGGGAGTCCCGGGTTCTCCACGAGAACTCGCCAGCACACTCCCATCAGCTCTCTGCGCACCACATCCCAGTTTGCGTAAGATATGGAACAAGATGACCTTTGGCCTCCTCGCTGAAGGATTTGTCAAACGATCGTTGGGGCTCTCCTTTCTTTTGGATTCAGGTCAATAAATTTCTTGGCGGCTCGCCGTCTCAAGGTTCTTATGTCTGGTGTCACGTACCTGGTGGGTTTCTTGTCACCCTGTTGGGCAGGAGGCACAGCTAGGGAACCCAAAGACTTGTTCGCAGTCGCAGTTCCTTCACTAAAAGGGAGAGTTGAAGCTTGGGTACCCGAAATCTGGATCGCAGTTACTTTGTTCACAATCGGCACTGGGTTTGCTGTATCCTGAGTTTTCATGCTAACAGCACCCAAAACAGGGGTTCGGAAGCACATCGCTGCTATTAAACTTGCATCCTTTGTTTGACGATGCATTGTGGACGCATTCAGAGGTTTTAGGTTTCCCCAAATCTCTTCTTGCAGACGTTTGATCGCCAGTAGCTAGCAGATTAGCTCGGCCCGGTGTCTCCACCTAACTAAAGTCGACATACTGGAAAAGTATTTTTTTATAAAGAAATTCCTGAAGTTTCCCGATAAAAATTTTCCGGGAATTACAAAATAAAGTCCCGGGAAATTTTTGTGTACCAAGAGTCACATTAGTCCGTTTTGCGGTCGCCGTATCGCTGTTGCAACCACATCTCGTTCTGATCAATTTCATCCATATTTTCAAATAAAATCGTTTATCATTAAAGCGGTAACGATCTTCATTGACCGTAACGCGGGCTCCGAATTCATGTTTGAAGAAATAAGGTCCGATAATGTCATCAGCGTGTAAACCCCACCAAACGTGCATTTTTCTGGATGTAATGGAGTCTCACTCCATATGGGGCAATTATGTTTATTAACAAACCCTTTAAGCCAAAAATGAACATCATCGCTGAACACAACTTTGTCAAAGTCAAATTTGGATAATTTGGTAGCTTTGATCAAGCGTCAATCTATTTGTTATGATTCGCCAGGATATACTGATCATAAATGTCAGAAAATGAGCGAAGTATGACAGTTCGTTTGGCAGTTAACCATTTCATGAGTTCTAACGGAAAGTTGTTACAAATTGAATATTTTACAACCGATGTTTTTATTTATATATTATTAAAAATATTAATTTACATAAGTGCTGCCTTTATCTCCAAAACATAATTTCAAAATTTAAAGGAATTGAAGATGTTATGAACAAAATTAACAAATTAATAGTTTTGAAGCACTTTTATAAAAGCCCTCAGCAACCGTGTGAATAGATCCCCAACAAAACTATTTAATTACTTAATGTACTATTTTTAAGACATATTTTTTCACTCAAAATTAAAATACAAACATTAGAAATGTTTTAAAAACATCCGGTACCGGGTACCATGCAAATATTATTTTACTCTAATTTTTTTTTTCAAATTCATTTAGTTTATTTAGTTTTTCAATTTACAAATACTACTACTTACTAACCAAACAAATATAAAATTGCACCATTTCGGCTATAAACTATAATTTTATTATTTTTATGGGGTTTCTTGAAAACAACCAATTTTAGTCACATTTAATTTCCTTATTGTTTCGATTGCATGATGGAATTACTCACAATCAGTCATCTGCGTCACAACTGAAACTTTTTATTTTATAGTTTTTTTTTTGGCTTTTTACAAAAACCCAAAATTACATCATAAGACAGTCAGACAGACTGTCAAAAATTAAAGAAGAAAAAGACAAAAAAACTGAAACTAAAAGTGACAACGTAATTTTAACGGTTTATAGTTACCATAGTATACAATACATTCACATGTACATATGCATGGATATGTATCTATTTGTACAGTGGGTAGATAAAGTTTTAGGTTAAACAAATAAAATATATTTTTGGTATAATTGTTAGTAAATTTGCAATGGATCATCGATTTAATTAGTTTTATATGATTATTTACACAGTAATACAAACGTGGGGTTCTCAATTTTGTATTTGTTGAAGTCCATGGAGTACGGAAAGACTCCTAGTTTTTCACGATCACTTCGTTTTAGTGAAATATCAGTATTCTTAAAGTTAGAACATCAAAATAGTTATTATAAATATGTTCTTTAGAAACTAATCAACTAAAATCTGTTTTACATATATTTGACACATATTTTTTAGTTTTAATAATATAAAAATATTTTACTGCCTCACGATTAACTTAAAACATAACTCAACTTAAACGACCATAACTCAACCATTTTTCAACCGATTTTCAAAAAGTCTCTTCTCTTTGAAATGTAAAAAATATAAAGTATATCTTTTAAACAAAAGAAACAATTTCAAAATCCTCAAATTCTACAAGTGGAAAGATAAGATATACAATAGGGTGGTCCTTAATAAACAAAAGTTGGATTTTGGCCCTTCTCACCCCCCAGTTTGGTGAATATTGGTAAAAAAATTAATTCTGAAAAAATTTTAGGTAAATCGGTTGATGTTAAGTGGCATATTTTTGAAACTAATTGAGATTTTGATTTGAAATTATTTTTGTAAGACCAGAAATTAACTTATCTAAACAAAAAAAAATAGTTAGGAATAAATGTGGATCAAATTGGTCCTAATATTTGCAATCATATTAAAATTTTTATACAAATTTTAGTTTTAGAAACTCAATAAATATGTAATTTGTAATAAAATCTTTATTTATTAACAAAACTCAATGAAATTTTCAAAGTTTTTTAAATTCATCATTCTAAATAACAAAGTTTAAAAAAAATTTGTCAAAAGGTCAAAGGGAATCACGCAATTCCCAAAAATTTGAGCGAAAATCTCAAAAATGGTATTTTTTACAATTTTGCATGGGGTTTCCTTAGGGGCTGGGTAAATACTTTGGTGATAACTAGGGAACACATCAAGGTTTCCAAAGCTACTTTCCGTTTTCTGAACCCAGCTTTGGGATTTTAGAACATGTGGCCCAATATTGAAATTTTGATAAAAAAATAGGTCAACTTCCGAAGAGCGTAAGGCGGACATATTCGAAAAATAGAACATATTTTTTATACCAAAATATTCTACGTAAAGATACCTTACAGAAAAACATAAAATTATTATATGATCTTAAAGAAAGTTTTTTTTTAATAAAAAAAGAGAAAATAAACAGCAAAAATCTACTATTTTTTGAATTTTTAAATTGGAAATCGTTAATTTTTGGATTGATAATTGATATTGCTCTGAAATAATCTGTATATCATTGGTAATTTAGTTGTCTAACTAACAAAAAAAATCGACTCCATTCGGTTCAAAAGTACGCCCTATATTTTTAAAAAAGCGGACCAAGGTATGGCAAAATTTTAAAATTTAAATTTTGAAATACCTATAACTCGGAAATTATAAGAGATAAATAGCACACAAGACCTAGCCGAGCGCTTTCCAATCTTTGCAATCGAATGGGAAACAAAAAAATGGCACGTGTTTACAAATTTTACATGTCAAAGGTACCCTACTTTGAGCCCCAATAGCGCCGACCCTGGAGCAATTGTAGGGCGTAGCCAAGGAGGACGCCCACGTCAAATTTTATTCCGATCGGACCAGCCGATTAGAAATGCCAGATTTATTTAAAAAAAATTCGTTTCTGCCCCACTGTGGGCCACTAGAATAAGAAATTTAGGAACAAAATTAACATATTTTAAGAAATATTAAAATAAAAGCTAATTTTTACTTAAAATATATCCATATTTACTTGTCTATGAGTTTTTGGCTTCGTAGGATACCGTTAACCTCTTTGCAGGTATAACCAAACAAATTGATGTATTTTAACGACAGTTTCAAAACTCGACTTTCTAAGATTTTGTTAAACAAATTTCAGAATTTTATGATCGTCTCATTTGGGATTTATTGAGAATATAATATGGAATAAAAATATGAACAAATTATGAAAATATTTTCTATAGTTTTTTGCGTACCTGCGATTTAAATTTTGCAATTTTCGAGAAAAACAAATTATTTGGCCATATTTTGGTGAATGAGCTCAATTTCCATACTGTTGTGAATTTTAAGTAGAATCTATTCAGAATATTATAGTCCAGATAATCCTAAATATACTCAGAAAGTTTTACTAAAATTGGAAAACTTAACGTTTTCCAATTTTAGTAAAACTTAAATCGTGAAGGTTAAAGGTCAAATTTTTCAATCTTTGGAATTTCCAATGGAAAGATAGAAAAATGTTATATATTTTTGGGCCGATTTTGAGGAATCTTAAGAAAAATATAACATGAAGTCTAGTATTTATAGTAACAGCACAAAAATGGAAATTAACCCTTAATGGCACTTGGGGTTAAAATAACTTCAAACTTTTAAAATCATAAAAAACCTTGTAAATTTCAAGGTTTCAATTTTATATCTGGTTTTTGCCGTAATAACATAATTAATATTTTATTGAGGACTAGCTGAACCCGGTCCGCGTTGCTGGCCTTTAGAAAACATCTGTTTTATATTGCATCTCGATCTAGATTTTAATATACAGTGTCGGACAATGTCGGTGAACCAACCATCAATGTTAATACATGTAGTGGCATTTCGGCTGGTTCCAATGAATTCAAAAATTCAGTATGGAAATTTCTTATTCATGGACTTAATATGCAAGAGTAAACAAAATTGTTTATCACAGACCGAAAATCAAAAAAACTGACTTTATACTGTTACCCAAAAGGCTTTTCTGAAGATTCCGTTAAAATTTCATCAAAATCGGTCCAGCCATTTTTGAGTCCATACGGAACATACATACACACATCCATTTTTATGAAATATATTTAGCATTAATCAAAAATCTACAGTGTTACCCGCTAGGCTATTCTGAAGATTCCCTGAAAATTTCATCAAAATCGGTCCAGACGTTTTTGAGTTCATTCGAAACATACATACAAACAGGGGAAAGGGAAATTGGTACTTTTCATTCCAATAGTACTTTTTTATTAATATTTTAAATTATAAACAGAGGAAGACATTAGCTGATATGATTCTGAGTGAAGTAAGATTGGAGGATAGGAGGTTTGATGGTGTTAAGGTACCAAAAAAAATGCAATGGTAATGAGACTTTAAGGTACTTTTTCTTTATGGTTATGGTACTTTCTAAATAATAATAACCTAAAATTATGATAATGAATGTGTTAGACTCGACAAAAAGGAGATTTACGGATAGTGTATTTCCTACCAATAGTTCTTTTTGGATATTATTAAATAATGGATCATGGAATATGGTCCTGAATAAATTAATGATACTTTCTGTTCATTCTTATGCTACTTTTTATAGTTTATTTTATAGTGAACTTAGAAACGAGACATTAAGTTTTTATGGTTAAGAGTGATTGGGAATCCTTAATTGAGGGCTTTGTGGTACGGTTTGTTAAGATTTCACAAATATATGTATGATTTTTATATAAAATTCTGTCCACTGAATTATTGTTATTATTTACATAAAATTCCGCATAAATATGTTTAATAGAGATTATAACCACAATGAACGAATTGATCCATAATAACCTGTAGGTCCCATATGTAAGGCATATTCCAGAATATTATTTAAAATTTTTTATAACTTACAAATGCCTAATTTTAAATTTGTAGGTTTATTATTATAAAATATTCAAAAAGTACCATTGCAATAAAGAAATAG
This sequence comes from Calliphora vicina, assembly GCF_958450345.1. NCBI lineage: Eukaryota > Metazoa > Arthropoda > Insecta > Diptera > Calliphoridae > Calliphora > Calliphora vicina. The sequence continues at coordinate 65,497,939 of NC_088782.1, forward strand.
TACCATTGATTATCACGGTTTTAAATTTTTTAAAACCGACACCGCTGTTTTTAAATTCATCGGTTTTTTGGAAACTCTAGGTCCATTATTATAGAAAATTAAAAAAAGTACCCATGAGAATAAAAAAGTGTACCATGAAGCATGCACTTGAATTTTCACTCACTTGGGACCATATAAGCCTAATTTCACATTTATAAGTCCTTGTTATAGAAAATTCAAAAAGTGCCATTATAATATAAAAAAGTACCAAAAAGCCCCCATATGGTTTCCCACTCACTCAGGTCCATATAAGCTTAATTTCACGTTTTTAGATTCATTGGTGAAGAAATTACAAAAAGTACCATTCGAATAAAGAAAAAGTACCAAATAGTCTACCCCTAGAATTCTCACTCACTTAGAACCATATATGCTTAATTTAATTTTTCTAAGTCCATTGTTATAGAAATTTCAAAAAAGTACCATTAGATTAAAGAAAAAGTACCATGAAGTATCCCCTTGAATTTTCACTCACTTAGGACCATATATGCTTAATTTCATGTTTCTAAGTTCACTGTTATAGAAAATTCAAAAAAGTACCATTAGAATATAGAAAAAGTACCAAAAAGCCCCCACTTGTAGTTTCCCACTCACTCGGGTCCATATAACCTTTATTTCATGTTTCCAAAAACTCTCCCTCTATAATTCTCACTCACTTAGGACCATATACATATGCGGATTTGGCCCAATATACACCTTGGCACTCGAGTTCCAAATAACACCCTGTTAGTTAATTTTTGTATGAATCCAGGAACCAATGTTAAAAAAATTATCAAAATTGGCTTAATTTCAAATCAAATTAATTTTTTTTGGTAACTTTTTTATCCCCATTGCGGTGGTAAAATTTTATTCAAATAAATTTCTGCTCATAATAAAATATTCGTATGTCTATGTCAAATTATAGAAACAAATATTTTATGAAAAAGTACCAAAATTAAACACGATTTTTACCTCTTAAGGGTTCGAATTTCCAAAAAGTACAAAACTTGTATTTTATATTTTTTGATAAGTAAAGAATACGATTTAAAATTAGTTTCTAAGTTTATTGGTTTCAAAGATACATAGGGTGCCAAAAAAGTACCAAAATACAGTTTTTACCCGTTTTCTCCCCTAAAAGGTTCGAATTTCGAAAAAGTACGAAACAGATATAAGGTTACCGAATTTACCCTTTTTAACCCCTAAACGAATTTTCAAAAATCCTTTCTTATCGGATGGTTTTGGAGATGGAGGAACCCACAGTTAAAATTTCATGATTCTAGCTTCAGTCGTTTGGGCTGTGCGATGATGAATCAGTCAGTCAGTCGGTCGGTAACGTTACTCTTTTATATATAGATTGTAGTTTAAGTTGGTTTCTATATGTTGACATACTAACGTAACATACTGTAGGTGTGAATATATACGTGAGCATAATCGTATTATTACTTTTAAGAAATTGTTATTTTAGCCAAAAAACACATTTGTTTATCTACACGTACAATATGGTTGAAATATTGTGTAATACAGAAAAACTGTAAGAAGAAATAAAACTAAAAATAATAATAATATTTAATAGTCATCACAAAGTCAACATTAACATTTAAATAAAGACGACTCATCACCAGCCAGCACCCAACAACAATAGAAAAAACAATGCATAATTGGTGTCAATAAATTATGTATGTGAGTTTGCACTGTGCACTGTGTGGTTATTGTTAATAATAATGCTAATTTAAATAAATTAAATAAGGGCATTGAGTGTTAATGATGACAAAAACTTTATTTCATTTTATTTTAAATTAAAATGACAATAATAATACAAATGAACGCATGAGCTTTCGCTTTTAATAATACGGCATATTGTTAATTGTTTTAATTTGTTTTTCTGGTTTTTGAGTTTGCAAAAACAAGTGGAATTAATGAATATTTGTTGTTAAATTCTGTTTTTGTTGTGTGTGAAAAACAAAAGACTTAAGTAACAGACTAAAAATGCAACAACATACAAAACAGCTGTTATTGTTTTGTTTTTAGGCAGACATTTGGAAGAAAGTTTTCATAAATCTGCTCTGCTAGCAACTGATTTTAATCATAACTGTCTATTATAACAAATTTTAAATTTTTCTTCCGGACTGAAAAATTAAAATTTAAGTCTCAAATTTGTTTAGATATCGCTATTAATCATGTTTGTAAACGATTCATTCAGAAAGTGCAACAAAAACTATAGGTTTATTAAGAAAACTTTGTGAAATAACAGTTATTGTGAGTATGACTTAAAAATGCGAGATTTTTAATAGATGTCGTATCTTTTGAACGCAGTTTTTGTTTTTAATAATTTTAATGTCATTTTGAAGGGTACATACATATGTATCTGTCATAGTTATTGAATATTATAGTGTAAACAACCATGTTTTTATACCCTAGCCACCATAGTGCGGAGGGTATATTGGATTAGTGCTGATATTTGTAACGTGCAAAATCCAATCTGCTCAGTATCACTTTCTGAGTCGATTAAATTCGGTACAATCTTTTATACTGCCCCAAGGATGAAGCCTATTGAGTTTGGTTAGAATCGGTCCATTATATCTCCTAGCCCCCATACGATTGCCCTATCTGAAAGTTAAGCTCTCATAAATACTTTAGTTATATAGATATCCAAATTAAATTCGGCACAAATAAGTTTTATATAAGCCTAACTCGCACCAAAAAATTGTGTGATGATCGGTTCATAATTAGTTATAGCTCCCATGTAAGGTTATCTTCCGAAAATCACTTTATAAAATTCAACACACATACGTTTCATGTACATACAAGACACCCCACCTAATTTAATGGCGATTGGTCCATAATTAGTCATAGCTCTCATATAAATTTTGAAAGAAAACTGTTAATAATATTCTTCTCGGTGTAGGGTATCATATGGTCGAGTTATACTTGGACCGACTATACTTTCTTACTTGTTTTTGATTCGAAAATGTCGAATTTTGTGCCAACAAACCGTCATATGCGGGAAGTTTTGCTTTACTTTATTAATTTGAAAAAAAGTGCCGCTGAGTTTATTGTGGGGTTTTCTTAAATTGCAGGACTATGCGAATAAGCCACAAACCATAGCGGCCCTTCAAGTCAAATATGCCATCTGTCAAATTCAGCCTGATTTATGAGCCATAGATATGGAAAATTGTTTTTATACCCTTCAGCTTCGTGAGAAGGGTATATATAAGTTTGTCATTCCGTTTGTAATTTCTACATTTTTCATTTCCGACCCTATAAAGTATATATATTCTGGATCCTTATAGATAGCGGAGTCGATTAAGCCATGTCCGTCTGTCTGTCTGTCTGTCTGTCTGTCTGTCTGTCTGTCTGTCTGTCTGTCTGTCTGTCTGTCTGTCTGTCTGTCTGTCTGTCTGTCTGTCTGTCTGTCTGTCTGTCTGTCTGTCTGTCTGTCTGTCTGTCTGTCTGTCTGTCTGTCTGTCTGTCTGTCTGTCTGTCTGTCTGTCTGTCTGTCTGTCTGTCTGTCTGTCTGTCTGTCTGTCTGTCTGTCTGTCTGTCTGTCTGTCTGTCTGTCTGTCTGTCTGTCTGTCTGTCTGTCTGTCTGTCTGTCTGTCTGTCTGTCTGTCTGTCTGTCTGTCTGTCTGTCTGTCTGTCTGTCTGTCTGTCTGTCTGTCTGTCTGTCTGTCTGTCTGTCTGTCTGTCTGTCTGTCTGTCTGTCTGTCTGTCTGTCTGTCTGTCTGTCTGTCTGTCTGTCTGTCTGTCTGTCTGTCTGTCTGTCTGTCTGTCTGTCTGTCTGTCTGTCTGTCTGTCTGTCTGTCTGTCTGTCTGTCTGTCTGTCTGTCTGTCTGTCTGTCTGTCTGTCTGTCTGTCTGTCTGTCTGTCTGTCTGTCTGTCTGTCTGTCTGTCTGTCTGTCTGTCTGTCTGTCTGTCTGTCTGTCTGTCTGTCTGTCTGTCTGTCTGTCTGTCTGTCTGTCTGTCTGTCTGTCTGTCTGTCTGTCTGTCTGTCTGTCTGTCTGTCTGTCTGTATGTCTGTCTGTCTGTCTGTCTGTCTGTCTGTCTGTCTGTCTGTCTGTCTGTCTGTCTGTCTGTCTGTCTGTCTGTCTGTCTGTCTGTCTGTCTGTCTGTCTGTCTGTCTGTCTGTCTGTCTGTCTGTCTGTTGAAATCAATTTTCTGAAGGCCCCAGATATCTCCGGGATCCAAATCTTCAACAATTCTGTCATACATACTTTCGAGAATTTTGCTATTTAAAATCAGCAAAATCCGTCCATAAATAACGGAGATATGAGCAAAAATCCGAGACAACCTCTGAAAATTTCATCAAAAAACACAATGTATTGCATGCTTTGACAAAAAAACAAAAAAACGTATGCTTGGGTGTGCAAGCTTTGTGTATTTGTTTTTTTTTGTTTTTTGTTTCTTTTGGCGTTGCTGTTGTTTTTTATACAACTAAACGTTTGTTTGGTTGTGTGTTGGTTTTTTTGACAAAAAATCAACAAATCGTATGTTTGAATGTGCATGCTTTGCGTATTTTGTTTCTTTTGGCGTTGTTGTTGTTTTTTATACAATTAAACGTATGTTTGGATGTGTGTTGGTTTCATTGCCTTGCGTATTTTGTTTTTTCTTTTGGTGTTTTGTTTCGTTTGGCGTTGTTGTTGTTTTTTGTGTTCTTGATAAATTTAGAATGATGTACGCTGAAAGTGGGCAATGTACATACATATATACTAATTATAAAAAATAATAATGCATCCACAACAAAGGTGAAGGGTATATAAGATTCGGCATAGCCGAATATAGCACTCTTACTTGTTTTTTTTTTAAATTTATAAATAGGAAGCGCTTAATGAAAGATCCTCTTATATATGGTTAAATCCCAGATAATTTTCTATTTTTGTATGAGAAATAGTACCGGACTTTTTAATATATTTTTTTATATGGACTAAATTAAGAAAAACTTGAAATTTTATCGAAATTGTCCACGCCCATCACCCTACAATCCAAATAGATTTTTTCGCATAAAATTTTTCCTATCCAAGAAAAAGTCTAGAAATTTGGGACAATAAAATCGGTCACGCCCACCATCCATGAAATCCATACATAGATAAGAATTTTTTTGATATTTCGTTTATCATTCGACAAAAAATTTTAAATTTTCATCCTGTTCCGAAAACTTTTGAGAAGAAATTTTTTTTTTAATCGAAAGAAGACTCTTCCACCTTTAATTTTATTAAAATACTAGCTTGGGGGAAAGTGGGCTACATTATTATTATTCCATGGAAAATCAAAAATAAAATCATTTTTAGAGACTTATAGATTTGGGCAAATCTTCTTAACGGTTTATGATATCCCCATAATAATTTTTTTTTTATTTATGGAAATATGTTATATTTTTCAAATATGTTGTATTTTCAGGAAAATTATACATATGGGGCATTTCATGTCAAGTGAACCAACTTTTGAAATCGATGTCTTCCGATCGGGATGAAATTTGCACCAAGGTTAGCTCTATTGGATAGTAACTCAGACACAATTTTTCAACAACATCGGTCGAGAACTCTCTGAGTTATAGGGGGTAAAATTTTGACAATTTGGTCAAACAGGGGTTTTTTCTTATCCATGTAACTTATTACCTATTGTTCTTAGCAAAATGTGTCCCAAATAGTATAGATAGCTATTTCTTCGATCTTTCGAAAAAAAATATTTAAAAAAAAAAATAAAAAATTTTTAATATTTTTTTTCCGAAATCAAAAACTTTTTTGACTTTTTTTTAAAATACGTCTTTTTTTTTTTTTTTTCTTAAAATAAAGTTTAGATATTTTCCTTGAACACCTACTTGGTCGCTTAGTGGGATGCGAGTGGGATATCTATCAAAATAAATATTTTGTAACTCAAAACATAAAATTTTTGACTTTTTTTGCAAAATCAAAAATTTTGTTGACTTTTTTTTTTCAAAATGGACCCTTTTTTAATCAAACAAAAGCTTAGATATTATCCTTGAAGACCCTTTTGGTCGCTTAGTGGGATGCGTGTGGGATATCTATCAAAATAAATATTTTTTAACTCAAGACTTACAATTTTTGACTTTTTTTTTGCAAATACGATTTTTTTTCCAAATGGGCCCTTTTTTTAAAATTTTTTTTGTAGTCAAAAGAAAGCTTAGGTCCATTCCTTTAAGATATTTTTAGTCCCTTAGTGGGATGCGAGTGGGATATCTATCAAAATAAATATTTTGTAACGCAAGACATACAATTTTTTAATTTTTTTTTGCAAAATCAAAATTTTTTTCCAATATGGGCCCTTTTTTAATTTTTTTTTTGCTCAAAAGAAAGCCTAGGTCCATTCCTTTAAGATATTTTTAGTCCCTTAGTGGGATGCGAGTGGGATATCTATCAAAATAAATGTTTTAACACAAAAATTGTATGTCTTGAGTTACAAAACATTTATTTTGATATATATCCCACTCGCATCCCACTAAGGGACTAAAAATATCTTAAAGGAATAGGCCTAAGCTTTCTTTATAGCAAAAAAAAAAAATTACAAAAAGGGCTCATTTTAAAAAAAAGTCAAAAAAGTTTTTGATTTTGCCAAAAAATCAAAAATTGTATATCTTGAGTTACAAAATATTTATTTTGATAGATATCCCACTCGTATCCCACTAAGGGACCTAAAATATCTTAAAGGAATGGACCTAAGCTTTCTTTTTTAAAAAAGGGCCCATTTTGAAAAAAAATTCGAATTTGCAAAAAAAAAGTCAATAATTGAATGTCTTGAGTTACAACATTTTTATTTTAATAGATATCCTACTCACATCTTCCTAAGTGACAAAATAGCTCTTAAAGGAAAAGACCTAAACTCTCTTTTGAGCAAAAAAAAATTTTTAAAAAAAAGTCCCATATTGGAAAAAAATTTCGATTTTGCAAAAAAAAATTAAAAAATTGTTACAAAATATTTATTTTGATAGATATCCCACTCGCATCCCACTAAGGGACTAAAAATATCTTAAAGGAATGGACCTAGGCTTTCTTTTGAGCAAAAAAAAAAATTAAAAAAGGGCCCATATTGGAAAAAAATTTTGATTTTGCAAAAAAAAATTAAAAAATTGTATGTCTTGCGTTACAAAATATTTATTTTGATAGATATCCCCCTCGCATCCCACTAAGGGACTAAAAATATCTTAAAGGAATGGACCTAAGCTTTCTTTTGACTACAAAAAAAATTTTAAAAAAAGGGACCATTTGGAAAAAAAATCGTATTTGCAAAAAAAAAAGTCAAAAATTGTAAGTCTTGAGTTAAAAAATATTTATTTTGATAGATATCCCACTCGCATCCCACTAAGCGACCAAAAGGGTCTTCAAGGATAATATCTAAGCTTTTGTTTGACCTAAAAAAAAAGATTAAAAAAGGGTCCATTTTGAAAAAAAAAGTCAACAAAGTTTTTGATTTTGCAAAAAAAGTCAAAAATTTTATGTTTTGAGTTACAAAATATTTATTTTGATAGATATCCCACTCTCATCCCACTAAGCGACCAAGTAGGTGTTCAAGGAAAATATCTAAACTTTATTTTAAGAAAAAAAAAAAAAAAAAAAAAAAGGACGTATTTTAAAAAAAAAGTCAAAAAAGTTTTTGATTTCGGAAAAAAAATATTAAAAATTTTTTATTTTTTTTTTTAAATATTTTTTTTCGAAAGATCGTAGAAATAGCTATCTATACTATTTGGGACACATTTTGCTAAGAACAATAGGTAATAAGTTACATGGATAAGAAAAAACCCCTGTTTGACCAAATTGTCAAAATTTTACCCCCTATAACTCAGAGAGTTCTCGACCGATGTTGTTGAAAATTTGTGTCTGAGTTACTATCCAATAGAGCTAACCTTGGTTTCATCCCGATCGGAAGACATCGATTTCAAAAGTTGGTTCACTTGACATGAAATGCCCCATATATAAACCACTGAATTGCATGAAAATATAAGTAAATTTTTGGTTAACACCCTTGCATGGACTTTACTTCAATTTTTGAAAAATAAAATACAAATTTTCTTAAAACTATAAGCTTTTCATCTTTAAACAATTGTCTACAAAACTGCATCATTTGACTTTTGTAATTGAGTGGTCGAAAAATAGGGTTTTTTACACCAAAATCCATCTGTGAGCCGTCTTGCTAGTATACAATTTCCCAAAGAACAATTAAACTGGTCGAGACAGAAATAGAATACTGTTTTCTTTTCGAATGAATCGAAATACAATTTAAGAGGCAGTGATATGAGAACGTTTGTTCTAATATCACTAAATAAATAAGACAGTCAAGTTTGTCGCTGGCAATATTAAGGTGTGCGGCTCTTATGGATCCAATTCATGCAGATCCATTCGAAAAAAGAATTATCAGACGCGGTTATAAGAGAATGGCAAAATTTTTCAAAGAAAACTACTGACTCTTTAATTGGTGCTATTCATAGTCTCAGTAATAAACAAATCCAAGAATACCCAACAATTTACAGAGTCACTAAAGGGGACAAATCATATTTGTAAAAATTTAACCAAAGTTTCATTTCCTTAATAATGAAACTTTTTATTATGATTTCTATTTTCAAGAATTTAATTAATTGTGATCTTATGTTTTGTTATTAATATAAGTAAATAAAAGTATATCGAGGGCCTATATTCAATCTTTGATTTTCACGAAAATGAATTTTTGATGGTAAAATATTCAGTAAAACAGTCCTCATCTAGGCATACTGTGCTATGGTGTGAATTTCATAACAAACATATTTTTTTTTTTGCTTTTTGTTATTTCTCTATCTTATAAATTATTTTTTTCCGAACGAATAATTTCTTCTTGCATTTCATGTTTTCTTACTAACTTGAGAAACATGAACATGAATTTTACATTTTTAAATCATTTATAAAAATAGCGAATGCCTATTCTAAATTGAATTACCATGAAAATATTTTACCTTTTTGCTTAAAAAAATATTTTATTTATATTTTGAGAAGAAAAACCCTCTATCTATTATAAAGTTCCTAATAATGCCAAATTTTAAAAATTAATTATTAAGATATTCAGTAGTTGCTTTAATAAAATATTGTAGAATACCGAATTTTAATGGCTCTCCTGGAATGTTGTGTTTTTTTAAGATAGAGGATTTTGAATATAGGCCCTCGATATATTGAAGAAATATTTAAAAAATAAAAATTTCATAAGAATTTTTTTTTTTGGATTTTGACCTTTTAATTGAATTTGAAAAAGTTTCCATTGTATTATCAACTATTGTTTATAAGTGTTAATCGATAAATAAAATTATTTTTTTTTTATAAAAATCCTAGTTACAGTTTTTATTTTACCACAAAGCTCACTATTTTTAGAAACTTATTCACTGTGTTATTACAAAACATATCAAACCAGACATGGTCTAAAATGCAAATTGCCACATTCAAACTTGAATATCTATTGAATTGTAAGAAATACAAGTTTCTTTCTTTAAATTCTTATTAACACCAATTTACACAAAACTGCATTTCGTTTTCTTCAAAAACGCATTAATTGCCAGTATTGAACAAACAACCTTGTGACCCAAAAACAAAAAACCGCATGAAGTTTGTTTCCAAACTCTTTTGTTTGCTTTCAATACAAATTGAAAACATTCACACATAATTTCAAATCAAATGATTTTAAATTGTATAAAACCCCTTAAAATGGGTGACTAATTGTAAATAAATGTAAAATTGACATAAATTAAGCAAAAAATAAAAATAAAAAAAATTAAGAGGAAACAAAAAACAAACAAACAAACATAAATATCATTCAAAAACATTACGCACGTCACGAGTTACCTTGACACATCAAATCAACCATAGCTGTTAAATAATGATTACTAATCATAATAATTAGTAATTAGATTATTTTTTTTCGAAAGGTGAAGTAATGATTAAATTACGATTATATTCAGATTTGCACGATTACTAATTGATTACGATTACAAATAATCAAAAAAGAATCAGGATTACTTTCGATTACGCGAAAATAATTCAAAATAATCAAAAGTAATCAAAAAATAATTCGACTATTTTCAAAGATTACTTTTGATTATTTTAGATTATTTTCCAAAAATTTTGCATTTACATCATTTTATTTTAAAAAATTTGCATTTATAACGTGAAAAAAATAAAAAAATAACAGGCCGCCCACATTCGGACTCGAACCGGGATTTCTAAAGCGATAGAGCAAGACACATACATTTGACCTATCGAAAGAATTCGTATTGTCAGAGTTATATTGTGGAATTTTATGGGGATAATTTTTGTGGAAGATCCCTCTATCTCCTCCGTTAGCAAGTTGTTTTGATTTTATTCAGAATTTTTAAAAAAATGTCAGCACTCCACAGGCTCACCATTCTTAACATTTCAACAGAGTTTGTCATTTATATATAGATGTTGAGCGAAACGTGTAATGTTAACCAATTAAATATTGTTAACATCACACGTTTGGCTCAAAATATTTCCTTATTAACCTCAAGTGAAGAAACAGTGTATAAAAAAGACAAAGTTCAAAATTTTGCATATTAAAATGAGTTATATGACAAAATTTTAATATATATTTGCGATTAATGAATTTTCCTGATATGAGCCATAGTCACAAAATCAAGTGGTATGATTTCTGTCTACTTGAAACTTATTTCTGTGGAATTTTTTAATGTTTATATGCGTTAATGTATTTCTGGATTTTGGGATTTATATGGCCTATAGTGATTCGATTGTCATAAAATATTTTTACGTGATGTCTATGTACAAGGTGGCGCAAAACTAATCCTCCTATCAGAAAATGGTATAAATTTTGCGATTGGCCCCTAATGGCCCCTAAGTTCTGTTTTGACATTTGTGTAGTAAACACATGCGAAATACACGTTAATAAACAATGTTACGCTACGCTGCTCCAGAACGCGGAATATTGCTGACCAATTGATCACCACCAAGAGGAAGATGATTTTTCATCAAAAATAATCATGAGTGATGGGCCCATTTCCATCTTAACGGGTACATAAATAAGCAAAATTTTCGCATCTGGGGCACTGAAAATCCGCGTGTAACCCAAAGTCACTGTATGGTGTCAAGAATATAGCTCTTAAAGACAATATCCGTCAAGAATCTGAGGACCTATCGCCGGAAGTTTTGGCCAAATTGATGGAAAATGCCATAAAAAAAAATTAAAAGACCAAATAAAAATAATCCACAAGAAGAATCAAAGTTTTTAATTTTTTTTTAATTACAGCCAAAAAACATCGGAAGTTTACTTTTGCGCCACCTTGTATTTTAATCGAATTTTATCTTTACAATAAAATATGAGTTATTATCGCAAGTGGAACGTGTTTTCTAAGTATTTGAGGGCTAATTTTGTAGAATTTCATTTAAATAACTCAATTATCAAGAGTGGACCATATATGGGAGTTATGGAATTATGGACCGATATTTAAAAAGCTTGTAGTATGATTTTTGAATACAAATTACTCATCGGTGTAAAATTTTGGTTCAATACAAATCTTTTTTTCATATTTGTGTAGGTTAATGTGTATTTCGGAAGTGATTTTTATGTGGAGGCTATGACCAATTATGGGCCGATCATCATAAAATTTAGTATAGCGATTTTTATATATGTATATTGAAATTTTTTGTTTCGAATTTCAACTTGATAACCATAGTTTTAAGAAATTTATGCATGTTTAGGTGATTTTCTGAAATGAACTTTATATAGCGGCTATGGCCATATTAATACATTTTAAACAAAAATCTATCAGTTTTTATTATCTTTTGGCTGATGCTGACCCAACAGTTCCAGGTCCTTGCAGTTCCTCCACAATATTAAAATTTTGTAAATAACTTCCTGAAGTCCTTATTTTCAATATTTCATAAAAAATATAAAACTTTTTTAACGATTTAAAGCCTTGGTCAACTTTTGTTTTATTTTTTTAGAATGCAAATTTTTGAAAATAAAATGATGTAAATGCAAAATTTTTGGAAAGTAATCTAAAATAATCAAAAGTAATCTTTGAAAATAGTCGGATTATTTTTTGATTACTTTTGATTATTTTTGATTATTTTCTCGTAATCGAAAGTAATCTTGATTATTTTTTGATTATTTGTAATCGTAATCAATTAGTAATCAGAAATTGTTCTAAAGAGAATTATATAATCAATTAAATTATTTTTGAAAAATAATCTAATTGATTACTAATCGTAATCCAAAATTAACAGCTATGAAATCAACAAATAAATAACTAAATAAATAACTACAACAACAGCAATTTCCACTAAAAATACATTTCTCTGCATTTCAACTAAAGGTTCGTGATTTACGTCAAAATGTACGTGAAGTACACAACACAATAAAACAAAAACTACATACAGAAAATAACCATTGAACAAACCCAAAAGCCACAAACAATATTGTTAGTTAAATACGGCTGCATTTAAAATGAAAATTCCTTAAAACAACAATAAAATTTAAGCAAAAAATTACAAGAAATAATAACAATAATAATAAACTAAAACATGAACAACATGTTAAACATCATCTAACAAAAACTGAATTTATCATCATGTTCATTATCATGATAATTTTTTGAATGTTAGTTTTTCAAATGGAAACAGGTACCTTTAAAATGAATGGAGGAGCTTTAAACAGATGACACTCATAGCAAGCAGCAGCAAAACAATAAAAAAATCAAAAACGACAACAACTATAAACTCACTCTTACTATCAATGAGGAAACCTGTACGGTACCAGTTGTAATGCCTTCTTTTTTTTATTTTCTTCACCTTTTCTTGTCTTCACATTAATATGTACGTATTTTGTTGCTATTGTTAACTTAAGACTCTCTTTAAATACGAAGAGAAATATGAGATGTTAGTAAGGTTTATGTAAAAGAGATATTTTGTATTTTAATAAACTATTTGAGAAAACTTACAACTTTACTAAATGCTTGCGAAATATGCTTTGGGTGTGACCAGTTAGTGGGGAAAGTGTTTGTGATAACTGGGAATCTTCAGTCTGTTAGTTTACTATTATTTTCCAATATTTGCTTTACTTTTTGTATTAAAAATTACTAGCTAAGTAAGTAAGTATAAGCTTTGGACACCTTATATGTTTTTAGGTTCCAGCTGGTATATCCAATGGAATGCATTTTTGATCACAACTATATAAAGAGTGAGCCAAACTAAAAATTTATACACAGAATTTATTTCTGAGTCGATTAAACGATGACTACACAAATATCGCTCCAAATAAGTTTTATATATACGGAAGTCATGACACGTAATTTTATGATGATCGGTAAATAATTAGTCATAGGTCTCATAAAAGGCCCGATTCAAAAATCACTCTAACGAGCATAAATCTCTTAAAAATGTTGGTATCCACATAGAATTCAACAGAAATAACCCTGCAGTTCATTGCACTAGTTCCACTACGTCGAATTCGTTGGCCACTAAGAACTACTACTAGTGAATTTTCAACCCACTCGCAACGTTATTGACTGGTGAATTTAACACGGGGATGTCATTGCAAGTGGCCGATTGGCACACTCTGCATAACACTTCACTATTAAATTCAATAGTGAAAATACTCCAGCATTTGAGAAAAAAAGAAAAAATAAAATTTTCTGAGAGCGGGGTTGAACACATAACCTCTCGTTTTCTAGTCAAATGCTCTAACCACTAAACCACAGAGCTCTTATTTGTACTGCTCTCTAATTGTTATTAAGAATAACATGTGAGTCTACTCTCTATTTTTGCATTTTCTACATCATCACTGAGAATGAAAACACAAACGGCCACATTCAGCATTACATGTGGCCATCGAAGTGGTATATTCTAGAAGATTTTATTTTTCTTGAATTTATTTTCAAAAACTTAGGACAAATAGCTGACTATTGCTTATTACTGAATATGCTGGTGAAATGTAGTGCAAATGATAACCATTTAACTACCACTTTAGCAGCCACATCGAACTAGTTAGTTGTACAAGTAGTAATATAGCTAGTGCAAGGTTTCCAATTGGCACTTTTCAAACTGCTGTGAAGTTTCATATAGACATAAATCACACTACCTAATTTCATGACGATAATTAGCTCTTATATACTCAGTGTAGGGCTGACTCGGTGGTCAGTTCACATCACCTTCAGGTGAGATGATCACTGTGTGGCACGTAGAACCGTCCTGTTGAAACCACATGTCGTTGGTGACCAACATCTCAAAGAAATATGGACCGATGACATCGCTTGCCAAAAATCCACACCAAACAATGACTTTTTCGGGATACATTTGGACGCTCTTGAATATAATGTGGATTGGTATAGTCCCAAATTCGACAATTTTATTTATTGACGTACCCATTCCCAGAAAATTAGGATCAGTTTATAACTGCTCCAGGGCCCAATTAATTCCATCATTTGGACGTATTGTTGAACGTTTTATCCGTCCACGATGATACTGCAAAACAAAATGAATAAATGACAATCAATTCGATAGATGTAGCTTCAACAATATGGCCGTTATCAACTGCAATAGTTCGGAAGGCCCTATTGGAAGACCCTTTACTTGATACAAATACATATATTTTATGTATTATTGTTGCTGACGTTATAGTAGTCAATAATGTATCGTTTTGGATAGGTTACCAACTTAGTCTCCTCGATAAAGTAATTTCTAATTTGTATTCTTAAGATATTCCAAGTTTGACATAATGTCGATATGAAATGTTCCAGCTTTTCGTACTCTTCTTCACAAGCTCTACATATCGTTTTGATAATACATTAACTAGACTGCTGAGTATTTGTCTATTTATGATCAGAATCTCCTTTGTATTATCTTGGATTGGGTTTCCCCATAGAATATCGGTCGTTCTGCCATCTATAGAGTTCTGCCAGTTTCTGAAGGTTTGGGAAGGGTCTCAAATTTTCCATAGAGATTGTATTCATGCATGATCCCATCTCGGATAGATTGTCCTTATTTTTTAGGCATTCTCCCATTACCATCAAGCTAGTTGAAGCCAGGGCATATTGCACCTGTATTTCTTAAAATAATTTCAATAGATTTCTTCGATTGTTTTGATTTCAGCACAGTCTCAGTACTTTTGAACAGATATTAAATTGGTGTTCTGCATATTAGATTCATATTCTATAAATTTGCTTCAATATTATAATAAGCGGTCCGAAAAACCCTATATGCATTATACATTTGTTACGTATACTCTGTATTTAGATAATTGCCAAAATTCAAGGATCCTGTCCTAGAGTCCATAGATATATTGATCGGTGTTTCTCATAATTTGAAATTTAATATATTTTGGTATTTTTTTTTTATAAATGTTATAAGATTTGAGAATTTTAACAAAATTGTAAAAACAAATGTTCCAATAGTTGTGATGCTTGATTAAACAAACAAACTAAATTTTGGAATATTTTCTTAAACAACTTAGGAATTGTAACTTCATACTATGTGGCCACACATCCACAGTAAAGTTTGCTTCACTATTACGAACGTTTACAAGAGAGAGTGCACTCAAACAAAGAGCATGAAAGTTGCAGGTTTTTTGATAACGTTGAGCAGCGAAAGAGGTCACAACTTTCACGCGATATAAAAATCATGATATCAAAACGGCAAAGCCGCATTTCCAAGTTAACTGTTCGTCCGAAGAGAGGTGCTGCTTTTAGCGCATAGACTTAAACAAAATAAACTTATTTAAAAGCGTTAAAACAATACAATACCACTTATCAATACAAAACTAATCCTGCTCAAAAGCGGATCTTAAATAATATTTTGTGTTTTTTCTTCTTCAAATTTTAACGGTAATTTTATTTGATTATTATTTTTTCTTTCTAACAACTCGAAAATAGAAAGAAATACCGTTTGAAATAAAAGTGAAGTGTTTTAATTTTTGAAAATAAAGCAAACATATTGAAAATATAAATTTATATTGAAATAAAATTTAAATAATTAAACATAATTAATTATAACACACAAAACAAAAGAAAAAGAAAACAGTGAACAAATTTTGCATAAAACATTGAATAATTTTAAATAATTAATACAACTTTAATAACAAATAAAAAAATTTTAATAAAAATACAAGTGTTTATTTGCAGAAACAAATTAACGTGCCATTAACGTAACGGATTTTTAAACAAATTCAAATATTTAACGGATTAATTATTTCAAAATTAAAACGGAATAAAAACCCAGCACAGGTAAGGAACAATACAAAAAGAAATCGCCTAAAAATAAAATAGATTTCTTACATATTTTTGAAAACAATTAAATCAAATAAAAATTAGAAATTTTGTGTTATTTGTTTTCTACCAAAATACAAACGAACCCAAAAAACAACTCATGTGAAGAAAAGTAAAAATTTGTATGCCTAAAAATATTTATGCTGCACAGATATCGGAATATGTGTGTTTTTGCTGCTAAATTTCCAGCGAATGTTTTTCGAAAGTGATGATGCATTTGGTTAAAAAAAAATCACACACACACAATAATAACAATAATAATACTATTATTGTTAGTAACAATGCTGCTGAAGATCATGATCACGATCGTCATCATCATCATTATTAACATTATTATGATGATGAAAATAGTTGATCATTAAAGTTTTCGTCTTTGAATTTTCTGTTACTTTTTTCACTCTTTTATGAGTTTGGCTTTGTGTGTGAGTTGGAGTTGTAGTTGTTTCATTTATTTACACTCGAACGAATCGGTGAAATCGCAGATGATGATGTTTCGTCTACTGATGCTAACGCTGCAGTTACTCCTCTGCTGTTGTGCTGTGCTGTTTGTTTTTGATGAGTATCAGCATGATCATCATCATTATATCGTGCGAACGAAAGTGCGATGTGATGCGATTCAATTGAATTGAATTTCTTAACGAAACTATATCTTTCATCTTTATCAAAAATGCTTGCACTTGCAATTCTGCTTTAAAAAAAACTGTCTTCTTTCTGCTCTTAGCTATTCACCAGGCGCCATATTAATGCTTAAAATCAAATAGTTACTCTTACAACTTTTCCATAAGTTTTCCTTCCAATAAATAATTGTTTTATTTTTCCACTTCTTTTCATAATGAAGAGCCAAAAACTAGCTTAGTTTGTGGTGGTAGCTAGCTAACAACAATTATATGCTCATACGAAACACAATTTTTGCTCTACTTTAAAATACAACTTCAAACTAGTAACTAGATTTAGTCAGTCAGTCAGTCATTTAGTCAGTCAGCCAGCAAACCAACCTGCTGCTGTTTGTAATGTTTAGAAAATCTTTAAATTGCTTTAACATGGTTCTGTCAAAATGGGTAATTTTTTGGGTTTGTCAGTAAAATGAAAGAACAGATTTAAAATTTCTTTAAGTTTGTGCATTTTTCATTCAAAAAAGATTTGGTTTTAGAAGAAAATACTTAAATATTCATTTTAGTTTTATTTATTCGACCTTTTTATATTATTTTCAAATAGAATTTATTTTTGAACTTGAGTTCAGATTTGTAAAAATTAAAAGTAAACTTCTTTTTTAACAAGTAGTACGGTATGAGTTATATTCATCTCTTTACCATTGAAACATTCCTAAAAGTGGTAATAATTATAGAGAAGGATTTGAGTTTTATGAAAATGAGACCTTATTGAGCTTCTAGTTGTCTATGTTGATCACCTGGATTGCGAAAAAGTTTTTTGAACTGCTTAATTTTCAAAATATCAACTGATGAATTTTTCTTTAAATACAACTTTTGTTTGATATTGATATTTTTAAATACTTTGTTATTTAAAACCTACAATAATAAATTACGGATTTTTGCTCAATATTTTTAAGCTATAACATTAATTTTATTTTCCGAAAAAAAGTATTCAGAAATAATTAATAGTTAAATATAAAATTGATTTTTTAAACTAAGGATTGAATGCTTTTAGTTTGGAATACCAACACTCACGACCTGTTAAAAGAGTATCTTCCTGTTTAAAGAGTATCGAACGAATTAATTTAATTTAAGCTTAATTCACAAAAATCCTTAATTCAGAATTAAAAAACTTTACAACTCATTCAATAAAAGCATTCCAAACTAAACAAATTATTCAGCTTCAATCAAAAAATTTTATTTGAATAGAATTCATTCATTGTTGAACTAATTCTTAATAAAATTTATTCAACTTTTGAATGGTTCAATTTTGGTTAATTCAAATCAATCCAAATTGAATTAAAATATTTTTTCTTCTTTAAATTTACTTTTAATCATAGAAAAATTTGTTGATTTGAATTGAAGAAAAATTTAATCATTCTATAAATTTCTCTTACGCTATTTTGTAAAGGATTTGAATTAAAGAAAACTAAAATGATTCAATAAGGAATTAACTCAATATAGATCGAATTCTCAAAGAAATGAATTCAATACTTATAAAGTACTAAGGAATGAAGCCTATAAATTAATTTCTAAAGAATTGTATAAAATAATGGTTAAGAGATAAAATTTAATTCGATTTTGAAAACTGAATTAAGAATTAATTCCTTGGAATCTTGGTTTCAACAAAAATCTCACCAAATATTTCCAATTTTGAAACATATTTTGAGTGATTTACCTTTAAATATCCTACGACTTATCAAAATCGTAAAGAGCAGCTTAGATTTTGTAGAAATACTGAAATTTTATTGAACTTTAAAAAGTATTAAGTAAAAGTATCGAAATTTGTCATCTTTACTAGGCAGATATTATATATTTTCACTATTGCGAATGGTAACTCATACTTATTTGATTAAAGTTGCGATATAAATTTTTCCGTATTTTGAAACATTTTGTCAATAATAAATCTGTTTACAGAGATTTACTTTTAAATGTCTTACTGACCGCTCAAGCATAAACACAGGTTTCTATTTCACCTTGAATTCGTGATTAATGAAAAAAAGATATATCCAATTTATATCCAATTATCTTCTCAGATATTTTCAACGTCTAACATTTTACAACACTATCACATGAAATATTTTCCCATTTCCTTTTTTCGTTCATCAACTTTGTTCACGTGAAAAAATTCCCCTTGTTGTGAAATTTTTAGATAGAATTTTGTAAACAACAATCAGCTGTTACGAACAAAATTAACTATTGTGAATGAAAAGTTCATGGGAACATCACGATAGCAATTTTCCCTTCGAGGGAAATGGATATTTAATGGGAAAAAAATTCCACATGTTATTGCCGATTCATTATGTTCACTATTGTGAATGTTTAATTTTTATTCCACAAATTGTATTTACAAATTGCTATTCACAATGGTAATACATTACATTGTGAAGGCTACTATTCTCAAGATGTTATCATATCATTTTCAAACTTCGAAAAAGTTTTCAATAGTTCAAAAACAAACCTGTGAAATGATATGTAATATTGTTTTGATATCATACATAGTTCTCAAAGGTTTCTCAAGCATAAACACAGATTTCAATTACATATTAGAATTAAATTCGATATTGTTTCAAAAAAAATATTTGAAAGATTAAATATGTATTCTCAATTTTATATTTAATTATCTTCTCATTTCATTGCCAAATCCAAAATTAAGTATTAATTGTGTTTTCTTAAATACAAGTCTTACTTATTGAAAATAATTATTTAATACTGTTCATCCGAAAAATTTTTTCAACAAATTTCAAAAATTCTTGCTCCGATTCGAGAAAATGTTTGCAGTTAAATTATGTCAAACGATGTCAAAAAGTGCTCTATATTTGAAATATGTAGCTGACATTAAGGTTTGAGAATAAATTAAGTTCTCAAATTGAGATGTTTATAATTCTCAAATGTTTGTCATTTAAGAAATGGTTTGATTTTAAATCATTAATAAATTGATATCAAATCTGCATGTTTGCTGGTAGTGCTGAAATATTGTAAGATTTCCAACATCACAATGACATTTAACTGATTTGACATAAAGCTAATTTCAAACAAAATGGATATGTAATTTTAAACTCGGACTCCAAAGTTTATTACTTATTTATGATAAATGTTAGTATTATTGGCAAAACTATGCCAAGAAATAGGAAGTCTTGGTTTTGCTTATATTTCAGCCATTTATGGACCGAGATTTGAGATTTTCAAATGTCATATTAGAATTTTTATGAGAAGGGTTTATGTTTTTTAATTGCGAAAACAAAAATTATTCACCCTTATCGGCAATAACATGTGAAATTTTGTTCCCATGAAATATCCATTTCCCTCGAAGGGAAAATTGCTATCGGGAATATCACGATGAACTTTACATTCACAATAGTTGATTTTGTTCGTAACAGCTGCTTATTGTTTACAAAATTCCATCTAAAAATTTCACAACAAGGGGAATTTTTTCACGTGAACAAAGTTGATGAACGAAAAAAGGAAAAGGTAAAATATTTCATGTGAAATATTGATTCGCGATAGGGGTGATTAAAACTATTTATTTTTTAAAGTGTATTTTATAAAACCAACATTATTTTGGCCAAATTCTCACAGTTGTTAATAACGTATAATGACAGATCTAATATCTTATAAATAAAATCACTCATACCACCCGTAAGACATTTTTATGAATTTAGAAAAATTGAAGTATGTATTCAAATATTTTTTGAAACTTTCTGAGAATAACAGCAAATTTTGTTGCTGCCAAAACCACCTACCAATTTCAACTGAACCATGTATTGTTTAACTTTCATAGTTTAGCACCAAATAACTGGCTTCTTCTAGTGGTTTTTTCGTTGAATTGAATTTTTTTTTTTGTTTTTTTTATTGAGATTTTATGTCTCATAAAATTCAAAAGCAAAAATTTTCTTTTCAATACAGTGCGTCTCAAATGTAAAGCACAATTTTTCATTTTCTTTTTTTTTGCACCAACAGCTACAACACACATTAAATAATGATAAACGCAATAACAATTATTGTTTCTTTTCGTTTTGTTGTTTTTGGAGTTTCTTCCTCCGTTTACTGTTCCATGTGGCAAAGAGAAAACTAGACATGTTTTAAAATGAAACAAGCCAATTACAGTAATTTTTTTCTGTAGCTGTAGCTGTGGCTTTTCTTATTTTTAGTTTTATTTTTTGTCACTTTAAAAGCAAACACACAGCCACATTACTGTTGCTTCAATTCGGTTTAGTTTGTGAAAATCAATGATTGATGATCCTCTAAAGCACATATGGGGGAGATATCTTTTTTTTTATTTTATTTTTCTTCTTTTGCTGTTTTCTGTCTTGTCAAGTCTGCGCAACCACCATCGATCGGTATGATTTTGAAGTTGAGAAGAAATGTATCTTAGTTTTTCTTTTTATTTATTTTTGTTTTTGTCTTAGCGGTCATTTGATCATTGTCATTGATTTATAGCTTAGATTTAGATTTATTTATATACCTACTTACAAAACTATGTCCGATCTGAAAAGCAAAGAAAAATATTGTAAATAAATGTAGAAATGAAATAAGTTTAATGTTTCCTGGAAATCGATTTCACTTTCTCCGATGACATCAAGACAATTTCTGCATTTAAATGATAATTATTGTTGCATGCTTAAAAGAAAATATTGTATAAAACACATTTAATTCATCAACAATTGTAATGAGATCTATTTAAATGTACATGTTAATCGTATAACCTCTATACAAGATATTTATTTATACAGCTGTGATTAAAATCGTTATATAAAACCTACGTGTTTAAATGAGTTTAAATTGTTTTTTTTTTATTATGTTTTAATCTGAAGTTTAGCGTACAACTACAGGATATAGTATTATATTTATTTCAAATTGAAATTATAATTAAACTTTTACCATGAGAACTTAAATTTCTTGCAAATGTCTTTCCATTTTATTAATAAAAATATTTAAAAACCTTAAAGACATTAAAGAGTACTATATCGATCCATAACAGCAAAAACATTTTAAGTGATATTATAGGTATACAATGTACTGTTACCATTTTAAAGCAAAATCAATTGCTTCACATGTCTGCATCTCCTTTATAGTTTTGTTTTCAGAACTTTTTCGTCTTTTTTTAAGACTCGATATATTCACCCCTATCGCGAATCAATAGTTCACATGAAATATGATCTCTTTTCCTTTTATGGTCTTTTAACTTTGTTCACGTGTAAACAATAAGCAGCTGTTACGAACAAAATTAACTATTGTGAATGAAAAGTGCATGGGAATATCACGATAGCAATTTTCTCTTCGAGGGAAATGTATATTTCAAGGCAACAAAATTCCACATGTGATTATGAAAGGCAGGCGAAAGAGAAATAAATGTTTTTCCTTTACTAACTACATAAATTCATAAATTTTGTTGCGAAAAATATTACTCATACCACATGTAGTCCGTTTAATGGTTTAATAGTTCCGTTCAATCACATTCCCACTAAAAAATTGCAACTTAACCTTTAACTTATGAGGTGAAAATTGTTGACATATTCACTGACTTGGTATAAATTTACACCTTTTAATTTTAGCAAAAAGTTTTTCTTAAAAAAATAGTTTTCATTAATATTAACTTTTTAAAACTAAGTCTGCTTTTACACACAGCAAGTTTACTTGAAGCAAGTCTCTTCGATTCCCTTTTAAACTCGCTCGACTGTTTACACACAGCAAGTCTGTGTTCAATTTTGTATGTCAAAACCTAATAGACGCCATAGTGAAAATGAGAAAACAAAAGAGAATTGAAGAGACTTGCCAGTACAAGCAAGTGTGTACCCCTCTTCTTTCTTCTTGCCTCTCTCTCCTATAAACTTTAGACTTGCGCAAGAAAACTTGCCCTGTGTAAAAGCAGACTAAGAGACATTTTTAATTTAAAAAAAAAATAAAAAAAATGTTTTTCAGTTCAACAAAACAGGCACGTTATTTCACAAGCATCCCAGCAATTCTAGTAGACTGTCCTGAACTAGTGATTTTACCTATCATTTAGGATGACAACTAGCTACGCGACTAGTTAATTTAACACGTGCATGTCCTAAGCAGGGATCAATTGAACATGTTAGCTTACAATGAAACACTCCGATAGCTGGTCCAAAGTAGTCAACGCATTGGATTCACATACCGATTCAATAGAGTCAGTTACCTAACTGGTTACATGCTCATTTA
This sequence comes from Calliphora vicina, assembly GCF_958450345.1. Classification (NCBI taxonomy): domain Eukaryota; kingdom Metazoa; phylum Arthropoda; class Insecta; order Diptera; family Calliphoridae; genus Calliphora; species Calliphora vicina. Next base: position 65,521,048 of record NC_088782.1, read on the forward strand.
CGGTTGCTAATTGACCTTAAAAAGTCGGTTAAAAAGACATATCCTAGACAGTCAAATAACCGATTGCTTGTAAACAAATCTTTCTCTCTCTCCAATAGATTACTTCGGATGGATAAAGTTTATAAAGTGTACAAAATAAATGATTAAACTGACAACACTATAGATTACTTAGAGACACTAAAGTGACAATTGACTTCACGCTAGATTACATTGGATGTCAGTGTACTTAAGCGAAAATAAAATAAACTGTATGAGAATTATATCAACCCAATTTGTATAAAACCAGTTTGTATGAATTACTCACAAAAAAAAGCTGTACAAAATAAACGTTTAAAGTGGCTACACTCTAGATTACTTAGAGATACTTAAGTGACAATTGTCTTAACGCAAGATTACATGAGATGTATGAAGTAACCAATTATCTTCTCTCTGCCCATACGTGTAAAATGACCCAATATATAAATTGGAGTCAGTCATGTGATCAGATATTAGTGACAATTATTGTCTATAAGGAATATATTTTCCTTGCTTAACTGCTGGGCTTTTTTATTAAATTTAAAAATATATTGGGAGCGCATAAAATTTACCACCACCTTTGTAGTTAAACATTAAAATAACAATTAAAATTGACAAAAATATTCTCCTAAATATTTAAAAATTTAGATAATACTTTGCCAGTACAAGTAAATGAATTCATAATTATTGTGATATTTTTTAAAAATGTTGAAAAAATAAATGAGAAATATTTTTTTATCGAAAATCTTGTGTATAACAGTTTTGTGTATAACAGTTTTTCTATGAAAAATTTTGTATATAACAGTTTTTCTATGGAAAAGTTTGTGTATATCAGTAATTTCTAAAGTAAGTCTTGTGTATAACACTTTTCTCTATAGAAAATTGTGGGTATTTTGTAGAATGTATTGTGTATAACAGTATTTTCTATAGAAAATCATTTGTATAACAGAAAATAGTATTACAGTATTTCCATATAACACTTTTTCTATTGAAAATTTTGTGTATAACAGTAATTTCTAAAGAAACTCTTATATGTAACAATATTTTCTATAGTTATATAGTACTTTATACAAAATCATATATTTTCTATAAAATTTCTTGTGTATAACAGTTTTCTGTATAGAAAATTATGTAAGAAAATACAATATTTTATAGAAAATCTTGTTTCTAAATGTATTTTCTATAGAAAATCCTTTTTATAACAGTTTTTTCTTGGGTATAACAGTATTTTTTAAAGATAATTTTGTATATAATAGTATTTTCTAAAGAAAATATTGAGAATATCTTGTGTCTAAATGTATTTTCTATACAAAATCATTTGTGTAACAGTTTTTTCTTGTTCTACTTGGATATAACATTATTTTTTAAAGAAAATTTTATATATAACAATATGTCTAAAGAGTAGTCTAACCGCATTTTCTATAGAAACTCTTGGGTATAACAATTATTTCTTGTGTATGCCAGTTTTTCTATATAAAATCTTGGGTATAACAGTATTTTTTATGAAATTTTTGGGTATAACAATATTTTCTATAAAAAATCTTCTGTATAACAGTTTTTATCTGGTGTATACCAGTTTTTCTATTGAAAATCTTGTGTATAACATTATTTTGTATAGAAAATATTTTGTATAACAGTATTTTCTTTAGAAAAAATTGTGTCTTACAATATTTTCTATACAAAATCTTATATATAAAAATATTTACTGTTCAAAATCTTTTGTATAACAGTATTTTCTATGGAAAGTTTGAAAATTTGTGTGTAATTTATAAATAAAAGCATGAACAACCAAAATTGTATATTATAACACTGTTACAATATACAAAATTCAACCAATTGGCTTAGGTTAGTTCTGTGACAGAGTGGTTCAAAAGTTCTAGTTTACACCTTCTAAGTAGTAACATTTCATATAAAATATTAGAACTAGAAACACCCGCTATCCCAGAAGAACTTATTACAGGACTACTTCTGTTTCAGTACAGCTCTCTCTAGCCTTATTATCGAGAAAAAACTCTATTTTTCAATTAAATAAAAAAACGAGAAAGTAATGTGCAATAGACTTCATTATTTAAAAAACAATAAATACAGCTGTATCTAAAAAATCATCAAACCAAAAACAGATAATTGCTAAATGATAAGCACTATTAGAAACAAAAGACTCCAGTTACACACTTTAATTTAATAATTTCTGTGTAAAATTTCGTTAACAACTATGAAACACAAAAATTAAAACTGTTAAATTAAAATTTGATTGATAATTTGGTAAATTAATAAGAAAATACAATATTTGATTGCTTTTCAATAAAACTGAATGAAAGCAAAGCTGAAATATTTTACAACTGTTAAAGGCCATTAACAACAAAAGTGAAGATAAATTTACAAAATAATTTCAAGTTCCCCCCTTTTGTTAACTTTTACTTTTCATTACCGTTAACCAAACAACCACCAGCAACAACAACAACACAATAACTCTGACTATCAGCAGCCAGCCAACCAACATCGATACCAAAAAAATAAAAATAAAAAAAAATGGGCAACAACTAAGAAGAAAAATAAAACCAGCCAGCCAGAAAAAGGCAAACAAAAAAAAGACAACAAAAAAAAAGTAACAATACAATAAATACTGTTGCCATCATCATCACCATCCATGCACAATTTTCAAAAAATTTTCAATAGCAACGAACTTTTGCAAACTGGAGCACAAAGAAATGAAAGTAAAAACTCAAGGGCTCGTTCGCACTTTTCATTCTTCACCGTCACTTACAGCAAACTGACTCATTGGTGAGCCAGCTACACAGTCAGTTAGTCAGTCAGCCAGTCAGTCAGTTGCTTTCTTAGTTGTTTATGGCCGGTAATGATATTAAAATGAATATTGTACCGTTAAGGAAAGGAGTATAGTTGAGTAGAGTGGTAAGTAAATCCATTGTGGTGTTTTGCAATGCCACAGACAAGAAATGCATGAATAAACATGCTTTTTCTAAAAACCGGTTGCAAAATAAAACGTGGTAGTTGGTGGTGGCTTTTCTTTTGCACTAAACGTAAAATACTTTACACACTCTGAAAGCTGGTTTTATTTCTTCAAAACTCAAGACTTGACAACACACTCACTCTACTCTAGTCTTTGACTGTTTTAGTCACATTTTTTTTTTTTATTTTTGTATTTCGAAAATACGAAAATAAGCAACGGCATTTTAACGTGTGGTATTTTTTCGTTTTCGTTTATTCATTTACTCTACGAAATACAAAAAACGAGTCAGATACCGATGCCTTACTGCTGCAACATGCTACTAATTGTTGACCTAATTTCATTTATTCAAGTGAGTGAATTGTACAAGAATGTGTAAGTGTATGTAATCGAATACACCTGATACTCGATTGCTAGTTATAGAGACTTTTTTATAAAAATAGACCTGTATAGGACTTAAAATGCAGCTGGTAAAAGTTGTAATAAATATGTGTCCTTTAAAGTAATATCATATTACTCAGTTTAAATTTAGAGTGATCTACAGGTCATCAAAGTTCACCTTTTCATGATCTTTCAAATAAAGTTTCGATCTTGACTTTATTTGGTTTTCAATATTTTCTAACATGATTATTTTCTTTAAAAAATACTTCTATAACCATGCAGTTCATTGAACTAGTTCCGTCAAATCGAAGAATTTATCCAATGAGAACTATTCACCCCTATTCTATAAGTCATTGTCGATACAATGTCACGTCAACAGAAAAAAAATGTCGATAGCAATTGGCGTTTTGTACTTTAACCCGACTTATAAAATGCTGTCAATAGTGACCATTTGTTATCGATATTGGCGAAGCCATTTTTTTGCTGTCGACGTGACATTGTTTCGACAACGACTCACAGAACAGGGGCGATTTTCATCGGCGTTATTGACTTGTGAATTTAAAACGGTAATATCATTGGTGGCCGATTGGAACACTTTCACTATTAAATTTTCCAGCATTTCGGAACAAAAGGAAAAATAAATCTTTCATAGAGTGGGATTGAACACTTAACCTCTCGTTTTATAGTCAAAAGCGCTAATCACTAAGCCACTGTACTGCTGTCTATTATAATTGCATGCGAGTCGACTCTCAATTTTTGTATTTTCTGTATCATCAGTGAGTACCAAAATAACAACTGTCACATTCAGCGAGGATTTATTTTCAAAAACTTAAGGCGAATATCTGAATAGTGTTTGTTACAGAATACGCTGGCGAAATGTAGTGCAAATGATAACCATTTAACTACCACTTTAGCAGCCACCACTAGTTTTTTGTACAAGTAGTACCACAGCTAGTGTAAGGTTTCCAATTGGACCTTTCCAAACGCTATGAAGCAAAGTTTTCTATAGAAAATACAAAATTTTTTTAACAAAATACAGTTATACATAAAATGTTCTATAGAAAATACAGAAATACAACATTTTCTATAAAAAATACATTTATACAGTCTATTTTCAATAGAAAAAAGATTTATGCACAAGATTTTCGATAGAGAATACTGCTATAAACTAGATTTTATATAGAAAAGTCTGTTATAAACTGGTTTTGCTATAGAAAATACAGTCATACACAAGATTTTCTGTAGAAAATACTGTTATACGCTAGATTTTCCAAAGAAAATATTCTACTACACAAGATTTTCTAAAGAAAATACTGTTATACACAAGAATTTCTATAGGAAGTATGGTTAAACACAAAATTTTCTATAGAAAATACTGTTATACATAAGATTTTCTATAAAAATTCTAGTATACATAAGATTTTATTTAAACATTTGTACAATATAAATTTATTCAAGATATTGGCCATTGTTAGCTATGACCTTTTCCCATCTTTCTGGCAACATATGGATTCCGACCCAAAAGTTAAGGAAACTACTCATCCTTTGAGGCCAAGAACGAATCAAGGCAATTTCGGATACTCTGTTCTAAAGTGAAGCGTATCCCAGAGAGAGCATTCAGCATCGATCAAAATAAATAGTAGTCGGACTTGGCAAGGTCTGGACTATAAAGCGGATGAGGAAAAACTTCCCAACCACTTCTTTCTAAATATTTTTAACAGGTATTGCAACATGTGGCCGAGAGTTGTCATAATGGAATGTCGTATATTTTGGGCGTGTTTCAACCAATGCTCGCTTTAAACGAATCAGTTGCATTAGGTAAAGGTTTCATGAGATGGTCTGGCCAGATTTCAGCAGCTCATAATAGATAGGGCCCTTTTGGTCCTACCAAATATAGAGCATTACCTTAGCATCAATGATATTTGGCTTTGGTGTCGATTCGGCAGGTTGGCCGGGCTTCAGATACGATCTCTTAAGCTTCGGGTTATCGTAAAGGATCCATTTTTTATCGCAAGTAATGGTTCGGTGCAAAATTGATTTTCCTTTATAGCGTTCAAACAGCTTTTCAGACATACAAAATCGTCTTTCAAGGTCTCTAAGCTTCAATTCGTATGATACCTAATTTCCCTGCTTTTGGATGAATACTGCTGTTTGCAAACGTTTTGAAATTGCTGATTGAGTAGTTCTCAATTATTTTGCAAGCTCTTGATGAGTTTGACAACAATATTCTTGGTCTTCAAACTTCATTGACTTGCCTGGGCAATCTTTGTAGTCCGTCTCAAAATCACCACTTCTGAACCGTACTTTTTTCAAATTAAAAAAGTTAAGTAAAACTTTCAGCATACGACTTCGTTGGTTCGTTGGTACAAAATTCAATAACTAAAGCTAGGTACTCTGTTCCAAATTTCGTGCGAAATGCTGTCAAACTCCATATAAAATATTTGGAATGAAATATATGCGAAATAATTTTGCAAAAGCAGTACTCTGTTTTTATTGTGGAAAACATTTGAAATAAATCTGGCAACCTTATTTTTCCACACGAAATAACATACTCAGCACTTCTTTCGCACGAAATTAAAACCAACAGCTAGCTGTCAAACAGCATGTAAAATTTTTCGCATGAAAAAACCATAATTTTTCGCAAATATGAACAGAGTACTAGGCTTAAAGGAGAATAAATAATATGTACCCTTCAAGATGACATATAAGTTATTAAAAATAAAACCCGCGTTCAATCATAGTCAAACACTAAAGTCGGTTCTTTTTAAAAACAACTTTAAAATAAAAACCAGTTTTTTATTAATTTGCAACCATAATCAAAATTAAAGTATGTTTTAAATTGAACCTACTTTAACTGGGTGCCACCGCAAATGTAGAAAATGTTTTCATACAATATACAACAAAAAACAGACAAGTGGCAACGCTGAACAGCTGACATACAAAATTAAAAAAAAATCCAAAAAACGTAAACAATAAAAGTAGCCGGGACATCTAAAGAAAGAAAGTTTTAATTACGATATTTTGGTACTAATTTTATTGATAACTGTTAAATAATTGCAAAATCTCTACCAATATCTTGTAACTTAAACATTTTTTACTTTGTGACGAACTTTTTTAATCGGCGAAGAACAGCTGATGCTGTTGTTAAACGAGTTAAAAACAACTTTAGCTAGTTTTATATTTAGAGTTGACTTCAGCGTCTTTAACTTGTCTATGATAGACCTAAAGTCCACTGTTAAGTAAAGTCGAGTTTAATTCTCTTAAAATGTACTTTATTTTTGACTATGATTATGGGCCACTATGTATTAAGATATTTGTGAATTATGCTTTAATTAATTGGAATATGTGTATTAAAGAAATACTCACGTACATCTAAAAATATTGGAGTTAAGTAAATAATCGAAAGTAAGTACTATTGTACTTTCTTTAGTACTTGTTTATATTGAATAATACCCTGAAAGCGTATATGGTCTCAAATTGAGAATTATTTGAAATCAAACAACTTCTTACATATCATACGTTTGTTGTTTAGAAATGACTTTAGAAATAATCAGGCCTGTCACACATTTTATTCGGAATGCTTACAATTCCGTAGTTTTTATTCCTATCGATTTCGTTTTTGGTTCTTCAGATTCCGTGAAATTTATTAATTCCAAAAAATATTTCACAATTCTGTATTTCTGATTTTAATTTGACAGCGTTTTTCATATCAAAACAAATGTGAAGGTTTTGTTACAGAAATTGATTAAAAATTCTAGAAAACCAAATAATTACAATCAAATATTAATTCCACTTTAAAAACTGAAAGAAACCACTTTGTCTGAAGAAGCAAAATACGGAATTAATTCCACATTCTATCGGAATGGAATTCTGTGACAGCCTGAATATCTTTCTCAAGAATTAGGGAAATTTATTCTCCATTTAAGAAGTGTCTTTATTCTCAACCTTTCAAAACTTATGCTCAAATGTATGTACATATATCAAATGTGGATTGCATGTGTGCAGCATTCTATAAAAAATCATGTTATACCCAAAATTGTCTATAGAAAATACTGTTCTACACAAAATTTTATTTAGGAAATACTTTTACATCTTTGAATTTAAAATAATGTCAAAAAAGAACGATCCTGCTTCACATTGTTTACACTGTCATTGTGATCACTATTGTGAATGTTTATTCTAAAGTATTTTTTAAAGTTGTCACAAATAATTGATTTACATTCTGTATATTGTGAAAAAAGTCGTCAAATGAGTAGCAAGTGTACTGACTGGTACGAATATTATTATTATTAAGTTTTTTTCTTTTCATAAAAGGTGTATTCAGTAGCAAAATGTAAAATAACAAAAATTATATTTACGCTTGGTTGGTTGGTTAGTCGGCTATACATATTTACACTCACTCGTATGTAAGTATATATTTATTTATTTTTCAGTTTATTTTCGAGATGTGTTGTATTGTTTTGTGGCATGATATCAAAGTGTTGGCATTTTTATATGGTTTATGCACCAGATGTGCATGCTGCAGTTTTTCAAATGCTCTCTCAGTCGGCTGATTTTTTTGTTGTTCAGTTTCTTGGTTGTTTTTTTTTGCGCAAAGAAAGTGGTTTTCATTTTCCTTATTAAATTACAAGTTTACGAATGAATTAAAATCAGCCACTAGTAACACTCACTATATTGTTGTAAAGACTTGTTTTTCGTTTCTTTTTTTTTTTTTGTTGCAATTTTTTGATTGCTGAAGCCTTGACAATCATTTCAAATACGCTGTTTTTTTAGTTTCGTTTCATTTCTTTTCTGTTGTTAGCAACTTCCAACTTCCAACAAAACAGCAAATGCTGTTTTATCTTTAATGTTTGATTAATTTATGCAGACATTTGTTTGTTTAAATTTATAGATTTACCAAAAACTGATAATAAATCATAACAGAAATTTCAAAATTTATTTTGTTTTCTAAATACATAGTATGAGTACTTATCTTTATGCTCTCAGAAAATATGAAAACATTTTAGAAATCGTTTTAGAGCATTTATTAGGAAAAAGTTGAAATTATTAATAATGAAATGTAAACATTTATGCAAATTAAGAAAAATGAAATGAAATAAATAAGTTTGGAATTGTTAAAGTTAAAAATGTTGGCACTTTTTCCAGGATGATTTGAAAAAATAAATTTTTACAATTCTTAAACTTTTGGTACATTTTAAAAAGAAGATAATTTGATAATTTGGCTATATATTTACTCCAATTTCTCATTTAAATATTCAACAGTTGTCATATATTAATTTATCTAATATGTATGAACTGAAAACTGGGGCCAAAATAACGAATTCGTTATCAAATTAGCTTTCAAAATAGATTTCTTTCTCGATATCGAATGCCTCAATCTCAAGAATGAAAATTACGATCAATTTTATTCGATCGCGAGGGTGATAATTCAGTCCCTGACTTATTTTTCATATATTTTGTAAATAAAATCAGCTTAAGAATTTACTAAAATAAAGAAATTGTCGCTTGATTTCTCATACATTTTATTTAGGATGAAAATACTTCAAATCACTAGATTTGCTACAACAAATCATGTCGAACATTATGTATGCAACTCTGTTTTGGGTCTTTGCTTACAGGCTTATTGTGTCTTAGCTACATTCAATATTTTTATGAAAATTGTTATAAAAATCAAGTACATGTTTAGATTAAACCCACAAAGTCTAACGTTTCAAATACGATGACTTTAAAATCTAATATTAAACATGGTTTTCAAACCTAGACAGAGGCTTTAATTTCAAATATTAATTCAATTTGAGGTTGATTTGAAAAAAAAACATTTTAGAAACAACATTTTCTCAACTTGATATCAATTGTTATTTTCAAATTATTCCAAAACCAATTTTTATATGTAACTTGTGTTCCACACTTGAAATACATTTGAGAAAAAGTTGTTTAAGCTTGAGAATAAAGACATTTCTTAAATTGAGAATAAATTATTCTAATTAATGAGAAAGATATTATTCTGAAATTATTTTCAAATCATTAAACGTCATTTTCAATTTGAGATTTAAGGTTATTATTCAAAGTAAACAAGTACTCAATGAAGTAATTTTTTCTACTGAATCCACCTTTTTTGATAATAAAAAAAAAAAACTTAATAATAATATCTCAATAAACATTTTTACTGGAATTCAAGTTGAAAGCAAGTGTAATTCAAACCTTGAATTATAGTCAAGCAATTGAATTACAGTTGTATTAAACATTATTTCAAAAGCATTCTTCAGTAAAAAGGAAAAATAAATACAAGCCATGTGTTTTTTGTTTGAAAAATATTTAATTTTTCAAGTTTAAAACATAATTACATTTGCATTCAAGTTAAATTCCCATAAAATGTTCAAGTGCTTGAATTTTTGGGGATTTTTGCTTATTGCGATTCGTACCAGTACATTTGGTATATATTTGGCGGTTTTTTTCACAATATACAGAATGTAAATCACTTATTTGTGTTAATAATATGATAACTTTAAAAAATACTTAAGAATAAACATTCACAATAGTGATCACAATGACAGTGACATATTGCAAACAATGTGAAGCAGGATCGTACTTTTTTTGACAATATTTCAAATTCAAAGGTGTAACAGTATTTCCTAAATAAAATTTTGTATTGCTTTATTTTTTATAGACAATTTTGAACAGGATTTTTTATAGAACGCTCCACGCTTGCAATCTACATTTGATTTTGAGCATATGTTTTGTAAGGTTTATAATAAATTCCTCTAATTCTTGAGAAAGATTAAATTTCTAAACAACAAAGATATGATATATAAGAAGTTGCTTGATTTCAAATCAGTCTCAATATGAGATCATATGAGGAGCCGCAGAACAAAAAGGTACTTTTTCGATTTTTTTTACAAATTGATTTTTTGGTATTTTTATAATTTCCCAAAATTTTTAAATGTTCAAAAAAGTACCCTTTGTTCAGCGGCTCCTCATATAATATTTCAGGGTATTATTCAATATAAACAAGTAATAAAAAAGTACAATAGTATTGACTTTCCATTATTTCCTTAACTTCAATCTCCTTAGAAGTACGTGAGTATTTCTTAAATACAGAGATTTCTAATTCATTAACACTTGTTGAATTAATTCAATGAAACTTTTAATAGCTAAATTTGTATTAAAATACTTTTGCCGTCATTCACTTTGTTTTTATTTTGATTTTAATCATTTACAAAATGAATTGAAAAAAATTATCTAAAACCTATTTAAAATAGATTTGAATTGAAGAAAAATTGAAATATTAAATAATCATTAAAGCTATTTTGTAATAGATTTGATTTAAATAAAACATGAATGATTCAATCCCAGATTATACAGATATGAATCAGCTGGTTGCAGTAACATGTCAATAGAAAAGAAACCAAATGTCAAAATGGTAGGTTTGGAAAGAAATAACACATTCGTTGCCTATTGAAAATTTTATTTTTTATCTCGCTCTGTACCACAGCCATTGAAAAGTGGTATTACTTTTTTGAGAACTGTCATTTGTTTCGTATCTGTGTAATCTGTGGATTCAATAAAGAATTAATTTTATAAATAACGAGCTCTTAAAGGAATGAATTCAATAAGTATTAATTCGTAATAAATTCCTTAATGGAATGATTATGAGATACAATTTGATTTCGAAAATTAATTCTTTCAATCATTTTCTATTTAAATTCTGTTAATAGTATTGTAAACTTTTTTTGGACAATTCGTTGCTCTAATATTTAAAACAGTAAAATTTTCTATGTATAATTTGCTCTTAATATTTAATCTTAATTTAATTTGTTTCTATTTCCAAAAAATTAAAACAATATCTTTAAACATTAGCAATGTTATACAAAGTCTTATAAACCTTAATTAACTCTCTAAATAACGGTTCACCATCTAAATCTTTTAAGCGAAAATTAAATATTTAACAAAAATAATCATCAATAACTTAATATTGTATATAGAAAGCATTTAGTGAAATAAACACAAAAAGAAATACCTTAAAGTTAAACAAACATATTAAATATCTATGAAATAATTGTTTGGGTTCTCAGCCTTTTGTTTTAAATGATAATAGCCAGAAAAATGGACAAAATTTTTTTAGTTTATTAAAAATCGAAAGTTAATTAGCACCTTTAAATGAATTTTTGGTATTTTTCAAACAAATTAAATAATGAAAGTTATTGACATTTCGGTAAAGTGTTGTTTAGAAATCCCCCCAAAAAAACCAAAACTATTTGTGCTAATTGTGTTAAATGTTTAAGAGAAATGATGATGAATTATTTCTAAATTTAATTATTTAACAAAAACAATTATTTAAGAAAACATTTATAATAATTCACTTTCCCTATCAAAAAAAAAAAATAATAAAAAAAATAGTAAATTGAAGAAGATAAAGGTGTTTGTTTAATGTGGATAATGTACATGATATATTAAATGTGTGAAAAAACACACAACATGAGATCATATTGTTTAAATGAATAATCAAAGATTAACACGAATGCCTGTATAAATAAATGAACTACTAGTTTTTTTTAAAAAAAATTAATGAAAATCACATTGAAACTTTGAAGGTTGTTTATAATTTGGATTCAAGAGGAAATTCTCCTAATTACTAAAACTAAAATAAGCTTTAATAAGATTACCCTTCCTATTGTTAAAGTTATGGGCGCATCTGTTTTATTTTTTTGTATAGATATGTTGAACATATGTGTAAATTAAGCTTTGTTTAAACTAGAGCAAAGAAAATTAATGGTTTTACATACTTTACATAATTCTCAAGCTTATCAAGCTTTATTTTCATTGTTTAGTCTTTTCTGTGACATTTTGGCTTGAAGTTTGTTGTTGGTGTTTTGTGCATTTTTAATACAACAAATACAAAACAAAATGTCATGTCAAATATGCTTGCATTGTGATGATAACAATAATTATATACAACATATAGGAGTATCTACTATTGCAACATTTTTGTTGAAAGTTGTCCTTTTCCAATCATTGTTCAAATGCTAATATTATTGTTAAAATATTTGCAATTGAACAAAATCACTTCGAATTTCATTTATTATTTCAAAAATTAATCAATTCTTTTTACGAAATGTTTCGTATTTAATACATTTGTTAATCTATAAATGTTCTAAATTACTAGTACAAATCTATACAAAACTTACTGTGGTATAAACAAATTGAATATGCAGCTCTGCATTGTGTCTCCGCTTGTTTGCTTATTGTGTCTTAGCTAAATGCTTTCGGAAATAAAATGGCGTTTATCAAAGGATATTCCACAGGGATGGAAAAGTTGATACTATTTCATATTCAAAAGTACCGTAGAACTCTCACGACTCATTCGATACTTTTAAATAATTTTCAGTATTTTATTCAGAAAACAGGAAAATTTTACACATTCCTATAGACTTAGAATTATATATAAAGTATACTAGCGGAGTTCAGTATTAAGTGCGAATGGTATTGCATCATTGCAAATGCAAAATTGTAAATGTTTTTGTGTGTATTTTGTTATTGGATTACGGTAAAATTTTGCATTTGCAATGATGCTAGACCATTCGCACTTAACAGTGAATACCGCTATTGTATAGAAAATCTTGTAATTAACATCATTTTCTGAAGTAAATCTAATGAATTACTGTATTTTCTGAAGAAATTCTTGTGTATAACAGTATTTTGTGAAGAAAATCTTGTGAGTAACAGTATTTTCCTATAAGAAATATTCAGTAAAAAAGAGTTTTATGTAGAAATCTTCAATAAACATTATTTTTATAGATAACTTGAAATCAAAAATTCGAACGTATTAATTCTTAATTTAATTTTCGAAATCATATTAAATTTAATCACTGCTTTATTACATTAAAGAATTCATTACGAATTAATTCATTGGCTTAATTCCTTACTACTTCAAAAATATTGAATTCATTCCTTTGAAAATTCGTTCGTTATAGAATTAATTTCTTATTGAATCTTCTTTAATTCAAATACATTACAAAATAGCTTTAGTTTTACTTCGATTTTTCAAATTTATTACCCAATAATAACTTTGACTGGAATTTAAATTGAAAGCAAGTGTAGTTCAAGCCTTGAATTATTGTCAAGCAGTTGAATTACAGTTCTATTACACTTTATTTTAATAGCATTCTCCAGTAAAATGTAAACATAAATTCAAGCAATATGTTTTTTGTTTGAAAAATATTTAATTTTTTCAAATATTTTTCAAGTTTAAAACATAATTGCATTTGCATTCAACTCAAATTCCAACAAAATGTTCAAGTGCTTGAATTTTTGGGGCTTTGGTGCGTATTGGGAATATATTATACTTATATTAAATTAAATGTATTTACAAATGTAAATAGTGTTAGGATTCATAGAAAAATATTGGTGACAGAACTAGGGTTAATATCGATAATTGCCAATGCAACACTGTATTGTGTCTTCGCGTACTTGCTTATTGTGACTTAGCTAACTGCTTTTCTTTGATGATTTTTTTGGTACTTTACTTATAATTTGTTAAAATTTCTTTAAATATTGGTCTTTTTTTTAAAAAGTTTTTAATTTATTTTAAAAATTCTTATTTGACATCAACTTCTCAACTTTGATATCAATCTTTTTACATCCACGTAACAGAAATTTGTCTCCAAAGGACTTTTATATACAGTTTTGGGTTTGAATTATTCATATATTTATCAGGGAGACCCAATTGTAATCCAAAGCATTTCAAAACATTTTTTTTTTTTTTAAATAAAACAAACACAAACTGCGAAGCGTTTTGCTTATCTGCAGAAACACCCAGAGTCTCTGGCAGGAATCGAACCCGCAACCCTTGGATTGATAGTCCAGCACACTATCGTCTAGTCTATCGGGTCACTAAGACATTTCAACCAGTAGTCGGCAAAAACAAATTATATTACCTTGGTAAATGTTTTATAATGTTGTATAAGACGAATAATCTGCAATTTGCTTTTAATAATTTGAAAGAGTTTCGCACCAATTCATGTTGGTACATGAATACGCGTTCGGAATTCTGGCCCTGGTGGCTATGAGTGCCGTCCACTACTTTACACAGCATATGTGCACAAAAATCTTAAAAAGTTTGGTAACAAAAGTTCCATTTAAAACTCAAAATTTGTTCGTAAAGGATATCAGCAGTATGTTAATGTTGGCTTCCTTGGATGATGCAAAGTTTCTCATTTGTACTTATTTGTAAAAGCAAGCACTTTTTATTTCATTAAATGTTACTTTAACAGACTGTAACGTATCGATTTTATTACATGAATAGCTTTTATAACAGTTACAGCCAAAGAATGAACCTATTTAAATCAGAATTTCCTTAATTTTGTTCCACTTTTTCATGTGGTTTTGTACCAAAACATTAGATTTGCTCAAATTAATTACTACTACTAGAATTTCTGCAAATCATATCGAAAAATGTTGAGAAAAAGGAAATCCCACCAAAAACCGACTTTATTACTCCAACTCCCCCTGGATTCGTACCTGAGTTTGCTTAAGGTCAAATTTATTCCATTTCTGAACCATTTTGGATGATATCCTTGGTTATCTGGTAGCTTCCTAATTCAATTTTGTTTATAATTTTTGGGTACAAAAATCAAAATTTTTGGGTACAAAAATCAAAGGGAAATTCTCATAACTTTATCTGATATTTTGATAAAATGTTTCCATTTGAAAAGTAATAAAACAAGATTCGATAAGTTTTTCCCCACCGACATAAACAATTTAAGCAAAATTGATCAGCGTACAAAATTCCAATAAACTTTTAAACATCTCTGTAAACAATATATTAAAAGATCAATTTATGGTCATGGGTATACAGATAGTACAAGTTGTTTAGAATCAAATTATTGGGTGAATGACTTAAAAATTAGGGATTATTTCAAATTTTTCGCTTTCATTTTGAAACATTTGTAAAATATAAATTTATTTAAAGTAATGGCCATTATTAGCTATGATTTTCTCATTTTTCTGGCAACATATTGTTTCCGCGACAAAAGAACAGCTCATATTTTGAGGCGTATACCAAAGAGAGCGTTCTGAATCGATCGAAACAAATAGTTGTCGGACGGGGCACGGTTTGGACTATAAGGCGGGTAAGGCCAAACTTCCCAACCACTTCTTTCTAAATAGTTTTTAACAGGTATTGCAATATGTGGCCGAGCGTTGTCATGATGGAATATTACGGTTTCATGTTGGGCCGCATATTCTGGGAGTTTTTCGGCCAATGTTGGCTGAAAACGAATCAGTTGCGTTCGATACATGTTCCCTGTGATGGTCTGGTCAGATTTCAGCAACTCATCATAGATAGGACCCTTTTGCTCCCACCAAATCCATAGAATTACCTTAGCGCCATGAATATTTGGCTTTGGTATCGATTCGGCTGGTTGGTCGGGTTTCACATACGATCACTTATGCTTCGGGTTATTGTAATGGATTGATATGCACCAATAATATGTATATTTTTGTTTTTGTGAGAATCTTTTTTAAATTAATATTTAATTTGTTAATTTAAAGCCTTGTTATAAAGATTTATTTAATAACATATCTTAATAATTTAATTCTCAATAATGCCATAAATCAATCTCCTGTTGTGATTGTTAATATTGTGATTATTTTTTTTTTTTTTTTGGTTTTTCTTTATTTAACTTTAATAATAAAAACACAATATTTAATGATTATTTCAATTTAAATTCCAATTTCACTTTCACATACTGCACATGTTTTAATTTAACTTTGTTGCTGGTTCATTTTCGCTAGAGTTTTTAGACGAAACACTCCTTTCCACTCCAAAAAATTGCTCCAGAGCAAGAGCAGTTTTTGCCGTTTATGTATAAGAGTAAATATTCACGGCTATGTATACAAAAGTAAGTAACTGTGTTTGTAGTATGATAATGAAGTCAAAGTGAAAAACTAAAAAAAATAAAAAAAACGAAAACATTAAGATTGTCTTGCCACAATTTGTTTATGTTTGTAAAACTGCGTTTTTTATGTTGTTGTTTTGGTAACGATTTATAGATACCAAAACGTTTAAAAACCGCTAAAGACAACAAACAACAACATGAACAAAAAAATACACAAATTATCACAAAAGCTGTATTGTTGTAGTAGTTGTAGCTGTTAGCAAAACTTTTAATGGTTTTTGGACAAAACACAACAATATTAATAACAACATTCATAACAGCTTATGGTTAAAACCACCACAACTACAACAACAACAAAACAAAAATAAAACTAGATGGCAACTAATTAAAATATAAAACTATCATTAAAATGACCACTACTCCACAAAAAAAAGGAGAAAATTCTTTGAAAATTATTTACAAAAAAACAACAAACAAATTGTTGCACATTTCTTGTTGTTGTTGTTTTTTAATAATTTAAAAACTATTTTTTGTTTAATTTGTTTTTTTTTTCAAGTTTATTTCACAACTCTTTTGTTTTCTTTGTGTTTAAAGATGTTAAATATTGTGTTTAACCCAAAACTACTTATACATACATATGTTTATTTTTAAATTTATTATAATTAAGACCAACTAATTAATTTTTCATTTAATTCGCTTTAAAAGCTTAATTATAAGTTGGCATGGGAATAAAAATAAGAGTTTTGCTCTCAATAGATAATTGATTGTTTGGGTTTATTTAAAACATTTTGAGTTCTTTAAAACTGTTCAAGAATCTTTCTTAAATATGAAATTTCCCTTAAGAAAACGTTTTTGAAATAGGGGAATGTTCTAATTTAAATATTTTAATAAATTGCAACAAAATGCCAGAACATTTTCAAAAATTTTGCACAAATATAAAATTTTCCTTAATGGGAAATTTTGTTTAACAAAGGAAATTTCTAAAATGTTTGGCTATTTCTATTTCCTAATTAAAAATAAACAAAATGCAAGAAAAATTACAAAAATTGTCTTTATAAATAAAATTTCCTTAAAGGGAGATATTTAAAAAAAGGAAATTTCGAAAATTGTGTGTTATTTATCTTTCCTAATTCAAACGAATCAAAATGCAAGCAAATTTTAAAAAATTGTGCATGAATATAAAATTTCCGTTAATGGGAAATTTTTTGAAACAAAGGAAATTTCTAAAAGTTTTGGTTATTTCTGTTTCCTAAATAAAAATTAATAAAATGCAGGAAAAATTTTAAAAATTGTCTTTATTAATAAAATTTCCCTTAAAGGGAAATTTTTTGAAAAAAGGGAAATTGTTACAATTTCATGTTTTATTGCTTACTTATTTAAAAATGAACAAAATGACAGAAAATTTTCAAACATTATTCCTTAATAGAAAATTTACCTCCAAGGGAAATTTTTGGAAATAAGGGATATTTCTAAAATTATTTATTATTTATGTTAACTAATTAAAAATAAACAAAATTAGATCAAAATTTCAGAAATTATGTAAAAATATAAAATTTCCCTCAAAGGGAAATTTTTTTCAAAAAAGGTAAATTTCTAAAATTTTATGTTATTTTGCTTACTTATTTGAAAATAAACAAAATGCAATAAAATTTTCAAATATTATTCATTCATATAAAATTTCCCTCCTAGGGAAATTTTTAGAAACAAGGGATATTTCTAAAATTTTTTATTATTTATGTTTTCTTATTAAAAATAAATAAAATGAGATAAAAATTTCAAAAATTGTGTACAAATATAAAATTTCCCTTAAAGGGAAATTTTTTGAAAAAAGGAAATTTCTTAAATATTATGTTTTTTTGCTTAGCTAATTAAAAATAAATAAAATGCAAGAAAATTTTCAAATTTTATTCCTTAATATAAAATTTCCCTCCAAGGGAAATTTTTGGAAACAAGGGATATTTCTAAAATTGGTTATTATTTATGTTTCGTAATTAAAAATAAACAAAATGAGATAAACAAATTCAGAAATTGTGTACAAATATAAAATTTCCCTTAAAGGGATATTTTTTAAAAAAAGAAAATTTCAAAAATTATATGTTATTATAATTAAAAATAAACGAAATGAGATCAAAATTTAAAAAATTGTGTACAAATATAAAATGTACCTTAAAGGCAAATTTTTTTAAAAAAATTAAAATTTTTAAAATTTTATGTTATTTTGCTTAGTTAACTAAAGATAAACAAAATGCATTAAAAATTTCAAAAGTTGTTCTTAAATATAAAATTTCCCTTAAAGAGAAATTTTTTGAAAAAATGGAAATTTCTAAAATTTTATATAAATTAAAGTTAAATCCTATTTAAAAACAAAAAATGCAAGAAAAATTTCCAAAATGTTCCTCATAAATAAAATTTCCCTTTAAGGGAAACCAAAATACAAAATTTCTCTTAAGGAATAATGTTCGAAAATGGAGACATGTTATCTTATCTTATATATAAATAGGCCACACGTTTTTTTGTGGTACACTTTTAAGTATGTTATTGTCCACCAATATTGATGAAACATATATGGTTTAAAAGCTTATTTTCTCTAGATGTGCACAATATAAACAAATATTTAAAAATTCTTTCCATAAAAGTGGTAAAAAGCGTTTTAAAAGTGGTCGAATTTCGGCCACCAGGCGATCCTAGTATATTTAATTATTTCAAATAATTTAAATCAATTAAGGAAAAACTTCTTTAAATTATTTTAAACTAAATTGTTAAATATTTAAGTACTTTATGAAAGAGTTGATATTTGATCTCAATATTGAAAAATTATATATTTTATTTGAACAAGATTTCAGTTTGAACATCTCTTGTGTCTACATAAAGTGAAAATATGATTTGCTTTTAAAAACTCAATACCAACGACTCGTTAGTTAAACAAAATTAAATAAAACTATTGTATCTCTTAAAACTTAAAACATTTTTCTCGATTGGAATCAATATGGGCAAATACCACTTCGCTACTACATACAATATAAAAGTCAATGGCATGTGTTATAAAAACGTAAAAAAAACACAAACTCCATAAAATGTGAAAGGTCAGTAAACACAAAAAAAATGTATTTGAATTTAAATTACAAAAAAATCAAAAAGAAAAAAAGTTCAATACCAAGAGTCAAACATGTTTTCACTTTAAAACGTTTTAAATTTCTGTTGTTTATAGAGGTTTTTGCACCATTTCTCAAAACAAAAAATACTAAAGTAATTTTTTAAATCAACTCATTTTATTCAATCGACCTTTACGTAATAAATTTTGTAGACCAAAGAATTGTCTAACGGAAATTCCTCTAAATTTTTTTCTTTCTATTTATTTTTGCTATTAACAAATTTGAGATTATGGCGATCTATACAACAACAAAAAATAAACTTAAATATATGAAATAATGTAAAAATCGATGTACATAGATAGATATACAATATGTATGAGTAAGTACATGTTGGTATTAAAACTCCCTTGTTATTTTTTTTTTATTTTTTTATACAAAAAGTTTCTTTCTATTTCAATTTTATTTTTAAAGAAAAAAATCATACTTAGCAGAGAAGCCAATTGAGACAAACAAGCAGCATATTTTTGGTTTCTATTGTTTGCCATTGTGTTAAATAAGCGCTTTCAAGCAATTTTGTGTTTTTTTATTTTTTTATTTTTAAGATGTTGTTAGTTGAGTGGAGTTTTATTTGTTTTGTTTATTGTTTAAACAACACTATTTTTTGTTGTTGTTTTTTTAAGCTCAAGTGAAAGTTATTTTTTTAATTTTTTATGCTCATAGTTTACGAAATGGGAAGTACGTATGCATTCAAGGGATTTCTGTTTCTGAATCTTATTGTTGTGTAAAATATTTCACACATTTGTGTTTTTTTTCGTTTTTTGATGAAATACTTTATAAATATACAGATGTTTATGTGTATGTCAGTACTTATGTATGAGTTTTGTTTTTGTTTAGTTTTTGAAATCAAAACAAATATTTACCTTCGCTTTTTTTGCATTCTTTTTTTTTTGGAGATTGATTTAGTATTTGCATTTTATTAAAAAAAAACAAAAAGTGAAATTTAAATTAACATTTCACTTGCATAATTTTAAAAAAGTATAAATGTTTACGTCGCAAACAAAATGGGGAGGGAAACTTAAAAAATCTTCATTAAATATAAAATTTCCCTTAAAGAAAATATTTTGAAACAAGGTAAATTTCTAAAATTTTAGGTATTTCACTTACTTTATTAAATTTAAACAAAATCCAAGAACATTTAAAAAAATTTAGCTCAAATACAAAATTTCCCTTAAAGGGAAATATTCAGAATGATCCGAAATATCCAAAATTGTCTTTTATTTCATTTATTTTTTTAAATTTAAATAAAATTTTGGAAAAATTATTGAAATATTCCATAAATCTAAAATTTCCCCTAAAGGGAAATTTTTAGAGGGAAGGCAAATTTCGAAAATTTTATGTTATTTCACTTACTTGATTAAATTTAAACAAAATTCAGTAAAAATGGCTAATAGTATTGTTAAATAATAAATTTCCCTTAAAGGGAAATTTTCAAAAGGAAGGGATATTTCTAAAACTTTATTTTATCTACCTTTTTAAATTTAAATAAAATTTGTGAAAAATTATAGATATTCAATTATTGAAAAGAAAAAAGGGAAATTTCCAAAATTTTATATTATTTCAGTTACTTGATTAAATTTAAACAAAAGGCATAACAAATTTTATAAATCTATCTCAAATTTTAAATTTCCTTTAAAGGGAAATTTTCAGAATGAGCCAAAATTTCCAAAGGTGTCTTTTATTTCATCTAATTTTTTAAATTTAAATAAAATTTTGGAAATGTTTTTGAAATATTCCATAAATCTAAAATTTCCCCTAAAGGAAAATTTTAGAAATTTTATGTTATTTCACTTAATTGGTTAAATTTAAACAAAATTCAGTAATAATAGCTAGTAGTTTTGATAAATATAAAATTTCCCATAAAGGGTAATTTTCAAAATGAAGGGATATTTCCAAAATTTTATTTTATTTTATCTACCTTTTTAAATTTAAATAAAATTTGTGAAAAATTATTTAAATATTCCATAAGTCTAAAATTTCCTCTAAAGGGAAATTTTTAGAAAGAAGGGAAATTTCCATAATTGTATGATATTTCAAAAGAATTTCAAAAATTGCATGTTATTTCAGCTTTTTGATTAAATTTAAACTAAATTCAGGAAAAATTACAAAAATTTTCCTTGAAAATAAAATTTCCTTTAAGGGGAATTTTTTAAATTTTACATTATTTGACTTACTTACATAATTAAATATAAACAAAATTCAAGAAAATTTTCAGTAATCTATAACAAATCTAAAGTTTTCCATAAGGGAAATTTTTTTTAAAGTAGGGAAATTTCATAAATGTTGTGTTATTTCAT
This sequence comes from Calliphora vicina, assembly GCF_958450345.1. Taxonomy (NCBI): domain Eukaryota; kingdom Metazoa; phylum Arthropoda; class Insecta; order Diptera; family Calliphoridae; genus Calliphora; species Calliphora vicina. The sequence continues at coordinate 65,542,751 of NC_088782.1, forward strand.
CTATTTGATTAAATTTAAATAAAATTTAATAAAAATTTATTTAACCCGTTTATAAGAATAAAATTTCCCTTAAAGGGACATTTTTTAAATCAAGGGACATTTCTAATTTTTTTTCTTGTGTTTGTTTTTTAAAATGTAAAAAAATCAGAGTGTAATTTTCCATTTTTTTTAAATGAATCCTCATTTTGAAATAAGGAAATTTATATGTATATTTTTTATTAATTCATTTACTTCATACAATATCTAAAATTTTATTTCTTTATAAAGCTAAAAAATAAATCTCGCCAAAAATTCCATGTATAACATTAAAAGTTCATTTTCAAAGTCTTTTGTTTTTTAATGAATATTCATGAACCATCATGACATAATGTTTAGCATACAAAATATTAACATAAATATGTTTGTATGTAGTTAAACAAAACTACACAAATAAATTACTGTATCCAAGAAATGTTACATAAGAAAGTAAAAACGCTATGCAAAATAACTGTGACTTCCTTTCACACAATAACTACTACAGCCAGCAACAAATAAATTTAAATAAACTCCATGATATGCTAAATAATTCCCATGAATTTCATAATAAATAAACCGTCTACTAGAAAAAGCAAAACACCAGAAACAACAACAACAACAACAGCAACAAAACAAAAACACTTACCTTTTCAACCTAAATAGTCCAAGAACTATTTATACGGTTAAATAAAATGTATGTGAATGTATGAATGAATGAATGAAATAAACCAGACATAATATGACTGGATAGATAACTAACTAACGATCGTATCATGTTTAATATTAAATTGTTGTTGTTGTTGTAGTAAAGTAGCTGCTACAAAAGTTGTTAACAAGGCCACCGTAAAAGAGCCACAACAACAACAACAACAAAGTTCTATCCCAGCAGCCACAACAAACTGTCTGGTGGTTGGGTTCTTTCATACAAATTGTCTTTATTTGAAATTGTTGACTAAATACACAACAACACAACAAGAAAATAGAAAAAAAATAGAAAAAATAAATAAATAAAATATAAACACGTGAGCTGGTTAGAAGCAGGAACAGCGAAATAATAAAACAACAACCATGAAAAGAATAAATGGATTGGAGCAGCAGCAGTAGTGATGATGTTATTTGTTTGTAGTTGTTGTTGTTATGCTGTTCTTTGGGTTAATAGCACACTTGTCTTGTCCAATAACTTTAGCACATGGTAAAGATGTTTTATTGCCATATTAAAGAAGTCAGTCTCTAGTTAATGCTGTCTCTCCATAAAGTAGAAAAAAAAAACTATAAATAATAATAAACTATAAAGTTTAAGAGCATATTTACTAGTTTTAAACTTTACAAATTAAGAGAGTGTGTAAAGAAAAGTGAGAAAGAGAGTGTAAAGAAAAGATGTTGATTAATTTGTAACTAAGTTGCCAGTTAACGGGGAAATTTGTTAGCGAATGTGCATTTAAGGGGAATATATAAACATTTTTAATGGTTTAGAAGTTTTTAACATTTAAAATTAGAAATACTAAATCTTTATTTAGTTTATAATTATTTAAGATATTTGGTAACATATCAATACATCATAACTTGATAAACTTCTTTATTTATTAGTGTTATTGAATCGTTACACTACGTTTACAACTAGCATGAAATGCTTAACATTAACACTAACATGATGTTAGTGTTAGGTATAGACAAACCATGTTAGCGTTTTTTCAATGTTTTAACACGGTTGTTAAACCAAGTTTTTTAACAACTCTTTTATAACATCATGTTTTAAGAGCATTTCATGTCTGTTGTGATCAGACAACTTTGTCTTGACAACAAACGTCATTAATTGTTGTGAGAAATATTTGTGAAGTATAGGCACGGGTTTAAAATATTTTTAGTTAAGACAATTTTTAAAATTTATTCGGAATATTCGAATTTAGTATGTATTCACTAAAACTTTTCAAAATAAATTCCATCGCTTGTGTTAGCTGCTCTCAAATAATGTTTTTGTATTTCAATATCGTCATATTTTTCTTCAGGATTATATTTTAATTTTTCATTAAACCAATCAGCTGTTTCTGACATTTTGTAAGACCAGTTGTTGTTTTTGCAGAAGCCGCACTTCCTTCTATAAATTCGCCTTATAAATTCGACTTTATTTTCACATATATTAAAGTAATGGATACAATAGGTCTTTTCATTAACTAAAAACGGTTGCGTATTATTGTAAACTTGTTTTATTGCGATGATTTTTCTTCCATTTTACTGAGTTGTAAGGATGACGTAATTTTATATAGAATGACATTATTTTCCTTTCATCGGTGGTTCATTCCATAACTCTAATATCTAGAAGACATTTATGTACTTTTGTCCGGAACATTTACCACGAAAAATCCCTTTATAGTACTTTCTAGTTTATTCACATGACCTTCTCCCGTTATCATGTCCCTCTATCATCTTCGAATCTATTGCATGCTTATGCTAATTCAGGCGCGGATCCAGGTCAAACATTTGGGGAGGGGAATTCAAATTTGTTCTACATTTTGAATTTTTTTCCCTTTTTTATATGAAAGCTTTTCGGTTTTTGCACCTCCTCTGTATCCCCGCCTTTGCTGATTTTATCAGGTTTTACTGCGATGATTTTTCTTCATTTCTACTGAGGACTCCTGCTTTTCAGCATCTACACATTTTTCCTACAAGTACATATTTGCATTTCACGGAAGAGAAAAAGGCTACACTATTCGATCCACGATTTCTCCATTTTTTGTTTCTCTTTATTGCTTCTTACATCTGTTTTATTTATCCAAAATGTTATTCAGAGTGATAATTCCACTATATTCATGAAGCTGCTGATATAATACAACAGTCAGTAATATTCAATGTGTCTTGTTAAAAAAACGATTCGTAGCTGGCGTTCTTTGTACTTTTCCACTAGTCCGGTAAGGGTTTTCTTCCCTTACTGTGTTCCAAATCAAAGCCGTTATCGTAGTCTGATGTGTAGTTACGTTATTTGGCCTCATTGTTATTTATGTAAAATGGGAAGGGTAACGATACAAAGTTCTTAAGAGACTCCATTTTCACAAAAATGTTGAGTGTGACAAACCAAGAGAACTGCTAATGAAAATTCAAATCTTTTTTTAAAATTAACCTTTCTTTTAACTAAAATTAGCTAATTTTGTATTTACATATGTAGTCAAAAACTGGGACTAAGGGTTTCCATAACGATTAAAATAAATATGCATATGTATATAAGTGGTGGTTTTTAGAGGTATAGGCTTTTCTTTTAAATAAAACAACAAATTCAATGGAATGGCCAAAACATTGGCTTTATTAGCTCACAAATTTCACCACTTTTTCGAGCATACCCGGTCTTATTTCGTCAATAGTGCGTCGAATGTTAGCTTCTAAATGATAAATTTGAGATTTGACGTACCGCCACAAAAAGCAGCCCAAAGGTGTGCTTTTCACAGGTCCATTTTTTGAGATAATTCGGTCACCAAGCGTTTGGTTCAACAAAGTGATGGTCGGAAGTTATATACGTCTATTGTATATAACTTCCGAGTAGTATATACTGAATTATTTATTAGTGGGGAATTACTTTTTAAGCCATTTCGCAAAGACATTCATTCGAATTAGCCTGCTTTATACATAGTATTTCTAAAATGATTTCTTTCGAATCGAATTACATTAAAATACACATATAGTTCACCATTACTTTTTGGAGATTTTCATTAGCCAAAATATGACCAGCCCATGATTATTAGTCTGGCAATATTATATACTATGAGTATTAGTATGATTTTATGAGTGTGTATTTAGAAAACTGTCAAGTTAACAGCTTTCTTTTAGCCACAGCTAATAAACCAACTAACAACATTCACTTGTAACCAAGACTTGTTCGAAGCATCTACATAAAGTTTGAAATAACGCTGGAAACCAAAAAAGAAAAACGAAAGATATATTTAAAGAAAAAATATTTAGAAAAACAACAACAATAATAACAACGTAAAAAGAAAAACAGCTACTTATAGAGAAACTTTTTTTCTCAGTTGATTTGTTTTAAAAAAAATTTAAAAAAAAAAATACTAAAAATAATTATAAAATAAAACAGTTTTAAGTAATGGCTGGCATTAATTATTATAAAAAAAGGTTAACAATTTAAAAAAAATGTATAAACGAATTTTAAACAATATAAATAATAATGAGTTTCTTTTTTTTCCTACAATTACAGTTAAAAATTGTGTGTGTTTTTATTTATGTTCATCCAAAACTTCGGACGTTACAGTTTAAATTAAGGATCTTAAAACTATCTCTACCTGTCTCCTATTTTTCACCCCCTCAAAAAACCAACACACACATCTTTAAACACAATGGGACGACAACATAGGCGATCGAATTGGCTGGCGTTATTTTGTTTAGTGTTAACCCTAAAAGTGAGTATTTTTTTACAATACAAAACTATTTCAAAAATTATTTAAAAAGTGAAATTTATTTTTAATTTAAATCTATAAACAAAAAAGTAACTGTTTATTTTTTTTACATAAAATTTGTATACAATATTTATTATTTTTTATTACTAACCCATTTCATTTGTATGGAAAAATATTGTATTAAACAAAAATCTAACATTTATTTAAATGCAAATTTATTGAATGTTTTTAACAATACGGTTTAAAAGAGAAAGAGTAAAAAACTATAGCAATTCAAATGAATTCCCCCCATTCATTCATACATGGATTGAAGACATACATAGATTATGTATCTAATGGATGTTATTCAGATATACATTTAGTATCATACACATTGACTTATAAGTATGAGTATGATGATTTTGTTTACATACTTATGCACTTAGAGAAATGTTTGGCTAAATTAACAAATATTTCATATAATAAGTGACTAAATTAATAGTATTTGAAATCAATATAACATTAAGAAGATCGGACCGGATCGAACCTTTAAATATTGATTGTTATATGTAGAATGAAACGGGTTTTTACTATATAAATAATAAGCAAGAAAGTATAGTATAATATAATATACACTGAGTAAATGAACAAAAACATTTTTCTTTTAAATTTTCAACAATTTATTTTGCGTGAGTGATTTTCGGAAGTGGGTCTTATATGGGAGCTATGATAAATTATAGACCGATCGCAATGAGCAGTTTATTGCGTGCCTTCGGCCTTATACGGTAGAAATGGTCAGTTTTATAACAAAAAATACCTTTTTCGGAAGACCTTTTGTATGTGGACTAGGTGAAATAATGGACCGATTTCGACCAGTTTCAATCGTCTTGAAATATCTGCAAAATTTCTACCTGTACTTTGCTCACAATCGACTCAGCTAGTAAATCTTAGTCGATCTGTGTACTTAAAGGTGGGTGTTAGACTAATATTTTGGGCGTAACAAACATCAACACTAATCCAATGTACCCTCCCCACTAAGGTTGTGTAGAGCATAAAAATCTATAGAATCCTAGCAGTTCTATTATGGTGTCACGAACTAATTATTTTACCCTTCATTGTGGCCACCACTTGTTACAAAATTAACAAGTGGTGATGAGTAATGATTGACTTCACGCTAGATTATTTGGGATATATAATGTAACCAATTGACTTCTCTCTGCATTACATAGTGCATACGTTTCAAATCGCCCAAAAATATATAATTTGCAATCATTAGGGATAATTATTGTTTAAAAAGGAATCGTTGATTTCTTTTGTAGTCATGAAGAACTGCTGGTATTAATGTTTATAAACCGGTTAACCGAAAAACCGGTTTTTCTGCGAAATTTAGGTTTTTTACCGGTTCACTTCCAGGAACCTTTGTATGAAAGTGAAATATTAAAAATGAGACTCAATTTCGTCTAAATTATAGCCGTCAGCCTTTTTATGGTAGAAAAAAGATCAGTCAGGAACTTTTGGAATTATACAAGTTTTTTATTAATATGATTCTTTATTCGAAAAACAGAAATTCAAAACACCATATTTTGTAGGGATTGAACTTCAAGGGTAATATTTTTCCCTACAAAATCTAATGTAATTCTATTACAATGAAATACAGTAAAAGTAGCTTAAATTAAATATATAAAAAAATTAATTTTGTATCAAAAATTCATTATTTAGATTATGAAAGTTGGTTAAGGATTACGCCTTAACCGGTTTATATCACTCGGTTAACCGGTACAAAAGTTCTAAGTTCCTTTTCAGAAAGAGTCTAAATTCCTTGATTTCAAACGTTTTTTGCAATCTGTTAATTCAGTTGTATTTCCTATTTGATATGATTTATAATGACAAATAATCAAAGTCTAAAATTATAATTTAACATCACAAAGATCAATTTATTTTACGGCTTTTCCCTAACGTTTTCTACAAATACCATGTTTTTCTACTAATGCTAATGCATTCTATCAAATCAGATGGATATAAAGGTTGATTCATTAGAGGTTATTTAAATTTGAAATAAAATACCTTAAACTTGATTTGGATGTCGAAATCTTTATTATTACCTGTCTATACTTGACAAATATTTATCATAACAATTAATGAATTGAAATAAGATTACAGGATGACACAAGTCGCGCATGATCTGTGAAAAATAAACTCTAAATGAATCATACTTTATGTATATAAATAAAGGTTGATTAAGTTTGTGATTCCTGCACAAGGCCACATCAAATCTTTTGTAATCATTATGGCGGATAATTCTATCAAAAATATATTGGATTAAATATTTCAAATTGTCTACATGTTATTTCAGAATCTCGATCGTTTAATTAACATCTGTGGCAATTAGGGATGATATTGTCGGGATTAGCATCCCTAGAGGCAATAGATCAAAACAATTTGAGATGAAAATCGCAGTTTTCGATATTAATGATTTTTTGTCACATACTATTTTTAAAGTGAAACAAAACTTTAATTTATAACAAAAAAACATAAGTTAAATTAAATTAATACTTGATTAACTCACGAACCAACTATTAACTATGTAGTTGAACGATTGAATTCTTTAAACTAAATGCTCGAGAATTTTTCCTGGTACAGAAAGGAGCAATAATTACTTCTACATTATCACTCAATTCAATACAAGGTTTAACCCCGATTAATTCTTTATTTAATTAAATTAAATTGTATCTCTTTATTAATAAATTCATCGAATTAATTCATAGACTGAATTTATATATTGAATTAATTCCTTATTGAATCATTCAAGTTTTCTTTAATTCAAATCCCTTACAAAATAGCTTAACAAAATTTATTAAGTGATTAAATTTTTCTTCAATTCAAATCTATTACAAAAAGGCTTTAGACCATTTCTTTTTCTATTAATTTTGTAAATGATTAATAACAAAACAATAAAACAATGTTAATTAAGAAAAAATATTTTCATTCAATTTGAATTTGAAATATTGAATGGATTTTATTATTAATTAATTCCATTATAAATTAATTCAACAGTGAATAAAAGCATTTCAATGAAGCTAATTATAATGATTTTATGGAATGAATTGCTGACATTTTTAATTCTGAATCAAGATTTTAGTGAATTAATCTCAAATTAAATTAATTAATTCGAAGCTCTGACCTTAGGGGCATGTACTTTAAGATGGAGAACGATGTTTCTTGTAATTAATAAAAACTTGGTTAGTTCAAAAATTTATTAAGGATCAGAAGAAGTAAATAAATAAAGTAAGTAAAGTTCTTATAGGAGATATTTCATAATTTTTTTTTGAACACCAACATTTCTTCAAGTGCAATTAACATTTATGGTCAGCTCCAACAAAACGGCACATATGTGTTTATTATTCTTGTAGAATACATATTCTTTAATGTACAAAAATAGTTGGAATGAGAAATTAAAATATGTATAGCAATATCAAATGAAGATCTTTTTAAATCAAAACATAATGTGATGATAATCAGAAGAAAAAAATGTGATGATAAAGACGAGATGAACGAAGATGAGTATGAAAAACGATGGCCGTAACACTGTTCGACATTCAGCATTGACCGTTACGCATGCATTTGCAACTTATTTGAACGTACATAGATAGATACATTCATACATACATATGTATGGATGGATGTGTAGACAGTCAGTCAGTCGCACATACAAACGTTGGCATTTACAACCGTTTTAAGCTGTAGTTGAAATCAAAAAAGATAGAAGAAAAAAATATGGTGTGTTGTTGGTCAAGTTTAAATTGTAATACTTCGTGGAATTGAAATGTATTAGACAAATTTGTGTATACACAGTTGATGACATATTTGATGGATTTTTTTGGGGGAAATTAATACAGTTTAACAATGAATATAAACCGTGCGAAGGAAGGAGATTCATTTTCGTTAATTCTTATCTTTGTTTCTGTTAAACCGACTATTCATTAATTATATTTTCATTAATTGAAAATGATCTACACCAAATTTCAATTTCGCGTATTCATTATCTCGTATGAAATGCAGGAAAATGTACATAGGTCAATTGCTTTTAACCTAACAGTCCAGCGACTTTTGAAGTGATGAAATATCACATGACTTGTTCAATATTTTAATTTGGGAACAGAACTTCGAATTAATTAATTAAATTTCAGCTTAATTCATTAAAATCTAAATTCATAATTAAAAAATGTGAGCAATTCAATTCCATAAAACCATTTCTAACAAAACTAATTCTTAAACTTCATTCAAAGGCTTTTAATTGAAAATATTTGGTCAATTCACAAGATCTCCTATCATGTCATAATGTCCTAATATTTCACAATGGTTTAAAATGTTGTTAAAAGGTTATTCGGGAATACAAAATTAGTATTTTAGTAAAATTGTTTTATGCTAAATTCCCAATTTTTAATTTGATAAATTCACTGAAATTTTTTGTTGGGGGATAAGCTAGTTCCTATGCGCATTTCACTGGTTGCTTAGGCCAGATCATCAGGAAACCGTTTCCCAAAAGGCTTTAGAAAAACTGAAGATATTATACAAATAAAACTATAGAGTGTTTGAGAACTCAAGCTTTATTTGTAAAAATATCAAAGCTTAAACAAAACACCAACAATAAACCGTGATTTATCTTTTCTTACATTTCCTTACTACAATTGGTTGGTTTCTTGCCGACACAAACTGTAGTGTGTAATTGTTGTTGCCTATCAAGCAAAAAATATCCTAAAATAATACTAATCTGTATGCTATGTTTATTGTGTTATCACAACCAACCAGCAGACTCTTAAGCCGAACGCCTAAGAGTCTTTTAAGCCGAGGAAACGAGTCGCGAAATGTTAGGACAATATGACATGATAGGAGACCTTGCGAATTGACCAATTGATTGATGAATTAATTCATAATAGACTACATTCATCCTTGGGCTGATTAAATTTTGTTAATTCAAATCGATTCCAAATTGAATGAAAATATTATTTCTTGTTTTGTCTAATTGTAACAGATTTGAATTGAAGCAAAATTTAATCATTCAATAAATATTAAGTTTTTTTTTCTAATGGATTTGAATTAAAGAAAACTTGAATGGTCTAATAAGGAATTAATTCTATGAATTAATTCGTAACGAATTCTGGAATATTATTTTGATTTTGAAAATTTAATTAAGAATTTATTCTTTCGAATCTGTGTTTGGGAATCGAATTATAAATTAATTTTAATTAGGGAAGTGCGTTTAAGCGAATAATCATACATTCTGATTAATAAATATACTGATTAATCGATTAATTATAATAAAATAATTCAATTAATCATAAATTTAAATACTCAAATGTTCTGTTGATGAAATAAGAAATCTGGATGTTGAATTAATCGCACATCCCTAATCTTAATCCAATTCTGTGCTTATTATAATATTTAAAACAGAACAAGTTCATTTGGGTTACTTCCATTACCTGTCACAGAATGTCTTAAAGATTTTCAACACTTAGACCAACGTTACCCCTAAAATACACTTTAAGCTCAACTACCGCTAAATATATTCAATACCGTCACCGATATTCTATAAATAACACTCTGCTACAAAATAACACTTTTTTTCAGAACTTGAAAAGCGACCTAATGGAGGTTGTAGGCCTAGGTGAGGACATACTAAAACCAGTGTTTAAAAAACTAGACTACAAGTAGCAGTAGCAACGAAAAAACACAAGTAGTCTAGTTAAAAAATTAATAAAAACTCGGAGTCAATAATTACTACTACTACTGCTACCTTCACAATTTGGTAGCAGTAGTTGTAGTAGTACTAATAAAAGAAAAATTTAAAAGTAGCAAAGTAATTTAATTTCTGTTGCTACCTTAAAAAAGAAAAAGTGTTGATGTAGCAGTCATTAATTTTTTATTAATTCTGCTACTTTTAAAATTTAGTAGTAATAGAAGTAGCAGTTGAGGTAGTAGAAGAAGTAGCAGTTAAGTAGCAGTTGAAGTAGCAGCTAAGTAGCAGTTGAGGTAGCAATAAAATAAGTCAAAAATAAAAATCTTCAGCCAAAAAAGTATATTATGTGTTGTTGTTGTGAATGTATATTTGTGTAAGTTGGTCGTGTTGTAAACAAAAGTTCGGCTTTTTTGTTATACACACAGAAAACACGATCTTTCTGTTAGCAACACGAACATCTGAGACGAATAAAATCAAATAATTCTTTCAAACTCTCTCAAAACAAAAACAACACACAGTGTTTAATTCTGTCAATTTTGGTGTTATGGCTGAAGATTTTCTTTTTTGACTACTTTTATTGCTACCTTAACTGCTGCATCAACTGCTACTTTACTGCTACCTTAAAAATTAAAACTCGATATAGAGCAGTAGCAATGACTTGTATTTTTATGCTACTACTCCATTTACAATTCATGTTTTATTACTACTGCTCTGTTAAGAGTTTTATATTTTGAAGGTAGCAGTAGTTTTAAAAAAACAAGAAAACGAAAAAAGACAAATGCTACTGCTACCGCTACATACACTTTTTTGAAGCAGTAGTTGTAGCAACAGTTAAAAATTTGTTAGTTATCGTAGCTTTTTAAACACTGACTAAAACCGTTTTCAAAGATTTTAAAACATCCTCAAAATTTTTAGTTATTTTGAAAAAAACTATTTTAGGGTAGGTCGTAGTACTTTAGTACCTCTAACTCACACATTTTTACACAGATTTCAAAATTGTAAACAACTATGGATAAACAAAGAATTAAGCTTTTAAAATGTATATTCCAAAAAAATGGGTAAGTTTTTATAAAAAGTTTCGCTTTACTTTTTATTTTGTTTCGTTAATTTTAAAATTCAACAATAGTTATTTTAATTTCCTATGAAAACCTATTTAGTTTTGTAAAGTGTTTTAAAGGCAATTTTATATATTTAGAATTAGACATTAATTGTTAATATCGGTTTATATTTGCAAAAGTTATTGAAAAAATGTACCTTGTAAATTAAAGATTAAATATTCAAAAAGGTGTTTATGAAAAGTTGAATAACTTTTACAATTTTCATCCGATATGAATAATTAGAACCATATTTTGTTAAGAACTAATTTTTCTTTAAACATTGGTATAAATTTTTATATGCTTTCATATCAGAATAAGCAATAAAAAGCGACTAAAAAAAAGTTGATAAATTGTTTTTTTTTTTTAGATATTCTTAACAAAAATAATACTTATAACATACAAATGTATCAAAAACTGCACGCCATTTTAAAGCGTAATTAGTTTTCTTTCCAAACCAGTTAAAAAATTTAAAGTCGGACAAAAACTACAGGTCGATAAGTCGACGAACATCACTGAAAACGGTGTTTCTGAAATTTTTAGACACAATTTGTAATGTACTCAGTAGGGTGATCGACCCGATTTTTAATAACCGGTTTTTTCTGTAAAGTCGGTTTCGGTTATTTTGAAAAGCTGCACGCCATTTTAAAGCGTAATTAGTTTTCTTTCCAAACCAGTTAAAAAATTTAAAGTCGGACAAAAACTACAGGTCGATAAGTCGACGAACATCACTGAAAACGGTGTTTCTGAAATTTTTAGACACAATTTGTAATGTACTCAGTAGGGTGATCGACCCGATTTTTAATAACCGGTTTTTTCTGTAAAGTCGGTTTCGGTTATTTTGAAAAGCTCAAATTTCGAATATCGAAGAAACCGGTTTATTTACCTCGAATAGGCGGTTTTCTCTAAAAGTGTTTTTTATGAGTTTTAGGCCCGTTTTCTCAATGTATCGACAAACTGCCTGTTACTAAATGTCGACATAAATTTATTAGGCCGATAAACTGTCCGTTAACAATTTTGTTTTTCTCAATATACCGACAGAAAAGATTATTTTCAGTTGGCAATACCTCTCAAAATAGATGTGAAAGTTGGGAACCCTGCCTTCAATTGACAACATGTTTACATAAATCAGCTGTTTAACGTGGCCATCGACAGCCGGAATCTTTTGAAATATTCATTATCCTCCATGTCTGCCAGGTAGTTAGGCCTGGCATGATAAAATTTTTCAGCATTCACTTGGAACTCATGTTCTTCGTGTTCATCCTCCATCAAATTAATGTTAATTGCTCTATTAAACTTTTTTTTATAAAATCTATTTAATTTCGTTTGCAAAAACACAAACACATTATAACTATGAACAGCAGTCAGCTGATTGAATTTATCTGTACGATAAATAAATAATTGGCAGATGAGGTCGGGTTAGCTTTGCGACAGAATAGAAGCAAATGAGACATTGAGAAAACCAAATTTCTTTAATCTGCAGTTTTTCGTTGGGAAAAAAGATAATCACCTAATGAGAAAACGGCCCTTAGTGTATTAAAAACTTTAAAAATATTTAAAATCCAAAAAACTTGTTTAAAACATATACTGCAACTATTTTTAGAAGACTTTTATATTTAGACAAATGTCACAAGCGATCCTACAAGTACACTGAGTGAAAGATCATTTTAAATGTCTAGCATTATAAAAACAAATGAAAAAAAATCGATTTTACTCCAAAGCATTTAAACTGTGTTTTATTCCTAAGATATAATTTTAACCTTCAATTTACTGATATTAAAGATCTTCGGGTAAAATTTTACCCAAATAGAAACCTGACGTAGTTGTTGACATTTGAAATTAAATAAAAGTCATAAAATATCAAAAATATAAACCTCTCATTTTAGAAAAAAATTCCATTTTAATTTCAAAATGGGTAAAATTTACTAACAAAGATATATTGTAGTGCTACAAAAGCTTTGAAAACATTTCACTTAATTGTGCGTAACAAAAATTCAAGATTTTTACTCCAGGTCAAATATGACCCAATGACAACATTTTTTTGTTTGGCAATTTATTTTTCTAAAAATCTAACATAGTTAGATAGATAGACTATCGTCTAGTCTATCAGAGCACCCCATCCAGTTTAAATATCTAGTAATTTATAAACATTTTTCGAAGAAAAGGGCAAATAAATTGCAACATTTTTTTTCCATTTTTAAGTAGTTTATCAAATAAAAATCAAAAATATTTTCTGTTTTTTTTTTTAATTTATTCAAGTAATGAGTATAATTAAAACAAATGTTTGTTAATAAATTTCCTAGAAAATCATATTTGTTTTGCACAAATCCATCCAAAAAAAAATAGTGAAAACTAAGCCATCAAAAGCACCTACTTTATTTAATTGCAGCAAATGAAGACAAATTTTCAATTTTTCAAATTTATTGAACCAAATTCTGTAATTAGTTGGTTGGTTATTTTACGCTCACATGTTGAAAATTCAGTTTGGCCAAATTGTACATGAAATATTTGTTAAAGCAAGCAGCATCAGTAATTATTAATGAAAAATCCAAATAGCAAAAATTTGCTCAATTAGTTAATGTAGAAATGCTTGGGGAGGTGTTTATTGTAATTCAAGTATCTATCTATGTATGAATTGTTGCACTTGCAGATAGTTTTCGTTTTTGTCTACCACAATATGCATTTATACGATTGTATTAATAAATTATTACATTTGTATTTGTAGTTTTTATTTTTTATTCATTAATCTTATTTTTATACATTTGGCATGCTCTAACAAACAACTCATTTATACATAAATGTTGTTGTTTTTTTTATATTTCTCTAGTTTTGGGTTTTTTGTTTTGTAAATTATTATTATTGTTGTTTAATACTCGTATGAATTTAGCGAAAATGCAGTTATGCTCTGATTTGTACCAGTTTCAACTTTCTTTCATTCACTTTATAGAAGAAAAAACTAAAAAATGATTTCAGTTTTTGTTTTCTACTTCAATTTTGTTTGTTCGTTTCTTTACGCAGTTTCAGCTTCTCATTTTATTTGTATCTATATAAATTATACATATGAGTAAATTATTTTAAATATTCTGAAAACTGCAAGATTAATTAATGTGTAAAAAAATCATAAACATAATTTAATTGAAACTGAAATTTTAAAAATATTTTTGATCAAAATTTTGTATTTTTATTCTTATTCGCTCACATAGTTTTCTTAACCCTCTAACCTTCAAGAGTGCCTCAAGGCATGCATTACAAAACACCAATTATCTCAAAAAGTAATTATATATATTTTTTTTAAAAATTTAACTGTGACTTTAGTTACAGATTTGTTAACATTTCCCTCGAAGATCGAAATGCATTCTGACTTTTAGTTTTTGTTCTGTCAGCTGTTTTGTGAGTGATTTCATAATTTTAGTACGTGAAATTTTGTGTAATTTTTTTTTTTAAATCAAAGTTTTTCTGACTTTTAGTCGCTCGATCTATTCGAAATATTTTTTATTAGTTTTTCAATAAAATCGTATCATAATTATTGTTGTTTACACCTAAACCGGCAACAATGCCCTGAGGCACTCTTCACCTTTTTGCACCTGGTTCCTAAACTTAATTTGCAAATTAGTTTCTGATGGCTGTTCTGATTTTATTGGGTCATAATTACCATAAAAAAAATTATTCAACGACTTTTTTTTAGCTTTTTAAAGTTTGCGGGTTAGAGGGTTAAAGAGAGCTTAGAGATTGAAAAATGAGACTTTTTATTAGATACGTTGATGGACAGAATCAATTCTCAAATCCTGCCGACTATTACCGATATTTATTATTCCAATACCTTTCTATACAAAATTGGGCATTGTTTTGCATCATAAGCATATGACTATTTTGAATTGATTGAAATTTTCTATAGGTATATCTTTTAGGGTGGAAGGCTATTTTAGAACTGTATCTTCCGAATCAGTAATAGACTTGTCAAATAATAATATTCACCTCTATTATGTATGTCGTTGTCGACATTAAGTCACGTGGACGACGCTAAAATGGTATTTGCGAAGTCAATATCGATAACAATTGTTAACTATTGACAGCAATTTGCAATTTTCTAAGGCGCGTTAAAGTCGACATTGACAGAAACGAGTCTTTTCTGTCGACACGATATTTGACAACGACTCATACAAAAATTAAAAATAGTTGCGGTTAGAGAAATTAAAAAAAAATAAAATCAACAATGGGAAGCAATTTGAAACCGTAATGGCAGAACGTACAATTTATTTATATTTTATTTTTTTTTCAATTAATTTTAAACATGCTTGGCATGGCAGATTCTGCCATGGTTGGGATGAACTCAGGCTTAAGTCAGTTCTATTGACACATTTCAAATCACTTAAAAAATTTTGCTATTAGCGGAGTTATCTATTGTAAACAAAATAAAAAAAATTATCCTGCCACGTACTATCACAGTGTAAAAAATTATTTCTCCCGGCCTAGTGCCGGCTGCATATGAAATATTTACTAGCGAAGCCGGTGTTCGAAATATTCAAATCATAGCTTATTTTCATTACACTGAAGCTTAAGGATTTGTTTGTTTCACTGGAATCCAATAGAAAAAGGCATTTTTATACGAATAATAAATAAAAATCAACAGCTGTAACGAAATGCATAGGGATGATACTTATTTCTTTTAAATTATCGATAACAAGTCGACATCAACACAACATTAGTTGTGTTCGCGTACTTGATAATTTGTACAAATTATCACTGGATGTTACGGGATTCCGTTCGTGTACTTTTAAAAACTTGTAACGAGAGAGCAAGATAGTGTTAAAAGTGACTGTTCGAAGATAGAGAACATGATATTTTTTACTGGACATTTTTATAAATTGTTGTTCGCGTACTTTTTTTTTGTTACTTTTCAGATTGAGAGTAATTTATTTTTACTCTCTAAAATAATGTTACTGGATATTTTTTACTGGAAAGTACGCGAACACACCTATTGTTAGTAAATACCGCCAAATACTGCCAAAATTTAGCGTCGAGGTGATGTCGATGTCGACACGAAGTGACAACAACTACAAAGTTATGTCGACGTCGACAACGACATACATACATAATAGAGATGATTTTAGATACATATCGCTCATTTGCGGCAATTCAAAAAATCATAGATTCGAGACTGTGAATATTTGACGTGATTTTAATATTCTTTAAAAAACTTTTATCCAAATCGATTAATTGAAAACATAAAGGCTGATGCTTTTGCATTATTTTTAAATAAAATTTTAACCAATAAAATATCCATAAAAACATAAGTTTTAGTCTGTCCGATAATAACAGTAATTTTAGTAAAAAGATTTTTTCATTGGAAATGTTTAAATATCAGTTTGTGTTATGACCTTCATGTCGCTAATGAGAGATATAATGACCTTTTCTGAACCGAAAAATAGGTCAAAAACCCCAAATCCACCCGACTATTACCGTTATTCATTATTAAATGCCCTTTCTATACAAAATTAACCAATGTTTTGCCTCGTTAGTACGTATATAACAATTCAGAATTGATTTAATTGTATAATGAATAAACTATTAAGTTTCTTAAGTGAAATTTGTGTCAATTGTTTTAAAAGCAATAGTCATAGATAAATACACATAGATCGGATACTCTCCTGTCAAAGACCTAACACAGTTGTCAAAGACCATTATTATTTAGACGCACTTTTCTATTATTACCCAAAATCTAAAAGAAACTGATGTTTTTTTTTTGTTACTCAGAGACGAAAAACACAAAATTTTAATATATTTTTCATCAGTACACTTTACATCACGGAAAACACAAAACAAATGAAATTTGATAGTCGATCACAACAGAAGGCTATCAAATAATCAGTAGTCAAATATAAAAAATCAACACTTTTTGATTTTCATCGATCATTGCCTACAACGCGTACGTGTAGCCGAAAAAGAACGACTGCACGCACACAACTGTGTGATTTATATATTTATTTGATCGTCTCCAAGGTGCTTTATAATCCTATTTTGTTATCCGAAACAGAACAAGGCTTCCCCGGTTTTCAGAAGCATATTAACCGTGATCACTTAGTTTCCTCGATTGATCAAGAGTGAATTGAATTTCTTATTGATTTGATTGAAAATATATTTGAGAAATGAGGCAGCTAAAATCGGTTCCAATCGGAGAGAAATATCATACGAACTGAACATATACATATACCAGGAAATATGTTTCTAAAACGGTTTCATAGTTTTTAATAGATCTATATGATATGAATCTTAGTACAATAAAATTGCTCGGAGTTGAATCAAAAGCTATTAAGAGAAAATAGCTTTTGAGGACTTAACCAAACATTTAAGGATCCGAAGTGGGACTTATTGGTAGAAGTATACGGGTCAAGTAAGCTTCGAGCATGTAGTCAAATTATGATCTGAGCAGATATTTGCTCACAGAGAAAAGAGATTCCGAATTTGTTGCCAATCGAATGATTCCGTTGCACACATAGAATTTTTTGGTTATATCAACAGAAAGACACTTGATAAAGAAGAATTTCGGTTGAAGCAACCAAACTTTTATTACCCCTTCTAAAATTGTGTAGCCACAACTGTAAAATTCGGTCACTAAGATAGAATAGAATCATAAGATTGGCAACAAATTCGGTTGATATCAGGAATCTGTTTTCTCTGTGCTGGTTTACTGTCGGTAAAAAAAACCAGGATATTCTCATCGAATTTGACCGAAACTGCAGCCTGAATAACATTACATTAAAGCAGACCCTCATTCGAAATCGGGGAATGTAAAAGCTCCAGTCTCAGATATGGACCCATCGGTATAGATCTCGAACGTGTCTCCGATTAGAGATGACCGGCCCGTGATCGATAGTGGAAAACGTCTGTTAAGGAAAGTTTCACACATCATGGAATAAGTTTCACGAGCAAGAAATTAATGGAATAAACGTTTTCTGAAAACTGAAGCATTTCCCATAGTAGATATAATAAATCTATTTGTCAGAAGTCTCCCTATGAAGCGACAATAATATATAATCGGGTATATGTCGTCAAATATTTAACCAATATGAACGTAACATAATGTGATCATACGAGCTGATATTGTGAAACAAAATGTGTGTTGCTTTCAATTACTTAGAAAGAAAAAAGTCTTCCCATAAAACCCTGAAATTACTAAACAATTCAACACAATATTAAACAAATAATCAAAGTAATAGACGAAAATGACTTTTGTGATTTTCAACAATAAATATAAAAGATTTTACATAACACAACTAATGAAATAATAAAGAAAAACCATTTAATAAAACAAAATCTCATTAAACAACCGATGGAAACATGTTTTATGTTTTTAGTTTTGTTGGTAAATTGCACAATGGCTCATATGACCTCATCATTTACATGTTACACTCAACCATAATAAATATCTGTAAATCATTTATTTGAGATCTTTTGCTAGCAACAACAAAGCCTGTTAATGTTTAACATTTTAACACAATTATTTAACAAAAAAATGGTTTAAATTTAAAATCATTAAATCAAAAAACAAAATACATATGACGGATATTACATAATGGCCCAACCAAGCATTAATACAGATAAACTCAGCACGCAGTCAGATACTCGTATGTTCAAAATACATTCAAAAAATTTGTTTCTACCTGTATGATTTGAAAATTTCAACATCTTATAAAACAGACTCATACCAGATTTTGTTTGTACGCTTTTGTTTACGAAAAATGTTTTACAAGTTTTAATAAATTGTTTATAAATCTCTAGGAAACATTATAAAATTACTTAATTTGATGTTTTTTCATGGATTTCATAATCAAATGTTACGCTAGTTTAACTTTAATCAAAATCAAAACTTTCTACAAGGTTTGAAGTCAAAATACCTTAAATTGTCATTTGTATTTATTAAACATTTTATATAATAAATAGTAGTAGCAATAGCAATTTATAATTACTATTCTTTACCTTAAAATAATAATCGAACATGCGAATGATAATTAATTTAACTTTTATTATCTTTTCTTACAGAATGCCTACTGCGATGGACCACATGTGGATTCAGCTTCTCTGCCTTTGGAACACAGATCCGTTTATGGAGCACCTGCACCCTCACCAGGATATGGTGCACCACAAACAGCATTAGCAGCAGGACCTAGCAATGACATCTCAGACGAAGCCTGGCCGTTGGCGTCAACAAACGACAGTCCCCAGATTAAACACTTGCAAGTGCAGTGTGAAAAAACTCATATGCGTGTGAATATTGAATTCGATCGTCCCTTCTACGGTATGATATTCTCGAAGGGCTTCTACAGTGATCCCCACTGTGTGCATTTGAAACCCGGCACTGGTCACTTGAGTGCCACTTTTGAGATATTCCTTAACAGTTGTGGCATGACCAGTTCGGCGAATCATAATGCTGCTGGTTATGGTGCACCCACACCATCGGGTAGTTATGTGGAGAATACCATCATTATTCAGTATGATCCCTATGTGCAAGAAGTCTGGGATCAGGCCCGTAAATTGCGTTGTACTTGGTATGATTTCTATGAAAAGGCTGTGACTTTCCGTCCATTCCAAGTCGATATGTTGCATGCGGTAACGGCCAATTTCTTGGGTGATAATCTGCAATGCTGGATGCAAATTCAAGTGGGTAAAGGTCCCTGGGCCTCTGAGGTCTCTGGTATTGTGAAGATTGGTCAAACTATGACCATGGTCTTGGCCATTAAGGATGACGAGAACAAATTCGATATGTTGGTGCGCAACTGTGTGGCACATGATGGCAAACGTGCGCCCATACAATTGGTGGATCAAAATGGTTGCGTGGTGAGACCAAAGATTATGAGTAAATTCCAAAAGATTAAAAACTTTGGACCTTCTGCTTCCGTGGTGAGCTTTGCCTACTTCCAGGCCTTTAAGTTCCCCGATTCCATGAATGTTCACTTCCAATGTGTTATCCAAGTATGTCGCTACAATTGTCCCGAACCTAAGTGCGGTCCCAGTCTGGGCGGTGCTGACTATGGTGTACCACAAATCGGTGGCAATGCCTTATCATCGGAATATGGTCCACCAGAAGCTTATGAACGCGGAGATTTCGGTTTAGGTGGCATACCACCAGCAGCATATCCCGATCCCAGACATCCAACGGCCGATGTTACTGGAGCTTACTCCGAAAACCAACCTGATGTTGTTCCCTCGCCACAAGCTCAAACTGCTGGCGCCGAATCTGGACCATCTAGCTCCCAGTCTCCCGCCCAAAATATCAATGAATTGCATATGCCACCTCCCCCACTACCCGGTCAATCTGGCCAATACAACACAGTTAAGCGTAAAGATGATATAGAAGGTGGAAATTTAGTTAGCCTCGGTGGACGTCCTCGTTCCGTAGAGGGTCTAGACGATTTGCGTGGCGTGCGCAGACGTCGTGATACCATCGATATTGTTGTTAAACCCCGTATCTATAAGCGTGATACCCAAGAAATGACCGATGTCAATACGAGTCGCATTATTCAAGTCGTTGCTCCCGGTGACGTTAACTTTGCTCTAAACAGCAATGCCAACAATGAAACAGTGGTCATACAGTCAGCCCGCAATGCTGATCCAGAAACGATTTGTATGTCTGTGCCCAGTTTCGTGGGTGGACTTGTTATGCTCTTACTTGTTTTGGCTGTTGCCTCCCTAGTCGCCGCCTTCTTGTTTGTACGCGTACGGCATTTCGATCGTAAAGGAGCTCCCATGGGTTATCATAACTAATAGTCCTCTCATAGTTAGTGATGTTATTTCCTAAATCTCCTCCCACGTTTCACTTCACCAATAAGCAGTATAGATACCAATAATGAAAACTTAAGAACGGCGTTCTCTACGAGAGTATTTGTTTCGTGCGTTTAGAACGTTTTCCCAAATCTGTGTTTTTCATACGATTACATTTATTTATTTATTAATTTATTTATTAGCATCAAACATTTTCCACCTTCCGCCTTTACAAATAAATTAGTTGTTATACTTTGCATTTCGGTTTAACAATCTATTTAAATCCATTTTACCTCTAATAAAAACAAAACAAAAAAGTAGTGAAGTCCTTTTTTTCTTTCAACTTTAAAATCAAGAAAAGGATTTCTTTTATTATTTATGTATGTGTGTAATTTATTTATTATTTAACTTAATTTATTATTTTGTATTATTTATTTCCGTTCTGATTTTTTTTTATTTATTTAAGTAAGTTTCGAAAAATTTAACGAATAAAGCAAGTAAAAAACGAAATTATATAAAATATATAAAAAAAAAAAATTGTGTTTTTATTAAATATGTCGACAATGGAAATAGATAGAAACCACAAAATACTCCAAAATAATAGTTAGGATCATAGAGAATAGACATAGAGCGGAAACTCTGCTGTCAAAGACCTAACTCAGTTGTCAAAAACCTAAGTGGTTAGAATATATTAGTAGAAGAAACTATGTGAAAACTATCTCTAATTGAGATATTAACTTGAAATTTTTTTGTAAGACCAAAAATTAACTTATCTAAACAAAAATATATAACTCGGAATAAATGTGGATCAAATTGTTCCTAATATTATTGTTCCTAATGTTATAATATTAAAATTTTTATACAAATTTTAGTTTTAGAATGTCAATAAATATGTAATATATAATAAAATCTTTATTTATTTATTAACAAAACTCAATGAAATGTTCAACGTTTTTTAAAATTGTCATTCTAAATAACAAAATGTAAAAAATCTTGTCAATGTTAATCCTGCAATTCCTAAAAATTGGAGCGAAAATCCCAAAAATGGTATTTTTTACAATTTTTCCCATAGGATCCACATTTCCTTCGGGGCTGGGAAAATGCTTTGGGGATAAATAGGGAACATATAGAGGTTTCCAAAGCTGCTTCCCGTTTTTTGATCCCAGCTATGGGATTTTAGAACATGTGGCACAAATTTTAAATTTCTATAAAAAATAGGTCACATTCTGAAGGGCGATATACTCAAAAAATAGGACAACTTTTTTATACCAAAATAATCTTCGTAAAGATACCTTATAGAAAAATATAAAATTGTTATAAGTTCTTAAAGAAAGTTTATTTTTAATAAAAAAAAGAATTAAGTCACCTTTTCGGCAAAAAAACAGTAAAAATTAACTATTTTTTGAATATTTAAATTGAAAATCGTTTATTTTTGGATCCAAGATTGATATTGCTCTGAAATCTTTTGTGTGTTATTCGTAATTCAGTTTTCTAACCAACAAAAAAATTCGAGTCCATTCGGTCCAAAAGTCCGACCTATATTTTTAAAAAATGCGAACCAAGGTATAGCAAAATTTTAAAATTTCAATTTTGAAATGCTTATAACTCGGGAATTAGATAAATAATAAAGAGATAAAAAGCACACGCAAGCATGTTTTTTCAAGACATAGCCGAGGGCTTTCCAAAAATATAAAAAACATTGAAATCGGATGTAAAACAAAAAAATTGCACGTTTTTAAAAATTTTACATGTCGAAGGTACCCAACTTTGAGCTCCCATAGCGCCGCCCCTGGATCATTTGTAGAACCTATTTTAATAACATAAACTCAAATACCCCTTGGCTACGCCCATGTCAAATGGGCGTTTAGAAATGCCATGTTTATTTCCAAAAAAATTTGATTCTGCCCCACTGTGCGCCGTTAAATTGTCACTCACTTCACGTCGCCTTAAAGATTAATAGTCTCTGGAATATAGTCTCTGGAAAACTGCGGAAAATATACTTCAGAACGGAGAATGGGCAAAAAATTCTTCAGAAAAAATCGAAGCATGTGCCAATCACTTGGAGAATGTATTAGTGATAGTCATAAATAATGTGGTGCCAGCCCCAATAAAATTCCGTTTCTCTACCGTAAAGACGACAATAGAAGTCTAAAGGCTAGAAAGTCACCTGGTATAGATAAAATTACTACCACGATGATAAGTAATCTACCCAACTCAGCACTGAGAATTATTTTGTTCATAATTAACTCAATACTCATGGAAAACATCTGAGGTAGTTATAATACCAAAACCGGGAAAATATGTCACTCAAGTGACATCATACCGTCCCATTAGCCTGTTGTCAATATTCTCAACACTTTTTGAAAAGTACTAAGTATAAGGCTCTCAAGTAAGAGCCTTATACTTAGTAAACCGTAAAGAAATTTACATTATTCCTGACCAGCAATTTAGTTTCTGAAGGAAGCAGAATAGGTACATCGGATAACTATTCTTATTCGGAAAACCTTCGAGAGCAATCAGTATTGCTCTGCATTATTTATTGACATTTCTCAAGATTTCGATAAAGTCTGGAAAAATGGATTAATACACAAAATTACTAGATTACTACCTGCGAATGTACATAAACTACTTACAAATTACATACAATAAATTTATTTCCAAATCAGATCAAAAGATGTAATCTCTTCACGTCGAAAAACATCCGCTGGTGTAACACAGGGAAGTATTCTAGGGCCGTTCCTATATATTTTATGTACTGCCGAAATGGCTGGGCAAATGGAAGATAAAAGACAATGCAACAAAATGTACTCACAGATGAGAAAGAACAGAGCCATGTGAGATATCTCGGTATCTAAATAGAAATAATTGAATATCTGGAAAATTATAATAATAATTTAATAGTTATTTTTATGTAAAAACTTGCTAACTCCATGATTTTTTTAAAAAAACATGGTAACTCCATTTCATAAAAAAACAGAAAAATTAGAAGTTTAAAACGACGCACGTTAGGTTCAAATGGTATAAAAGTGGCGATTAATTGAAAATTAGGAATAAAGTTTTTATAATAAATTTTGGTACAGGGTAAAAGTAGATAAAATTCTACATCACTAGCTGTAAAAATAAAACAAATAAGTTGTTTAGTTTCTTTTCAGTGAGCGGTCAAAGTTAGCAAATTATTGCTGTTTTTAAAAAAAGTGAAAAAATTGGAAATTTTTACAATTCAAGGGATTATTGTTAGTGTTAAATTTATTAAATGTAAATCTTTTATAATGGAACCTTCAACATCAGGTATTAAAGTATATACTATAGTAACATTTTTTTTTTTTTATAAAAATTATGTGTATATATTTTTAATAATTTTTTTAAAAAAGGTCCAAAATTGGGATAATTTCCGCATCTAATGGACCACAAGTATTAAGTTAGTAATAGTTGAAATTAGTTTTATAGATTTTAGAATAGTATAGGATATCAGCTTATATTTAAGAAGAAAAAAAGTCGAGACAATGCCCGCCCATTTTTTTTATTTTCATTTTTGTGTAAAAACTCTGGTTGTCATTTATTTAACAAGACCAGTAACATACTGGCCTGCTGATCCTAAAAAAATTCCTGATCTCATAGACTTTGCCATAACAAAAAATATTAATCGAAATTCAATATCTACAGAAATGTCATATGATTTACAGTGCCGAACTTAAGTATTGGCACAGGATGCTCATTGTACTTTAAGGTCGATTTAAAGGCCATATTGTTGACATTTTTAATAAAAAAATATATTTATCAGATAGATTGATGAATTTCCTACAAAATACCACCAACTATATTTCAACAATTTTGCAATATTATTTACTAATAATAAAAAGACGAAAAATTCCCCATTTCCGTCGAACAAAACTATTGGCACATTTAACCAGATTCTTCAAATTTTATCAATCTATCCACTTTTTGTTCATAAAAAATGCCATTTTATCTTCTTTTATTTAACAGTCTTCGTTTCTAAAACTGTTAATGTCAATTTGTAAAAAATTTGCCCAATAATTATCAATTTTGCTGAAAATTGCTAACAAAAAAAAGGAAACAACAGAATCTGAGCGCAAAATCA
This sequence comes from Calliphora vicina, assembly GCF_958450345.1. Lineage (NCBI taxonomy): Eukaryota > Metazoa > Arthropoda > Insecta > Diptera > Calliphoridae > Calliphora > Calliphora vicina. Next base: position 65,567,831 of record NC_088782.1, read on the forward strand.
TTTTTCACTTGCACAATCAAGGAAAATCGTATGCTGAGATTGTAGAGGAGCCGTTTTACAATTCGGTGTATCGTGCAACGTTTTAAGGGAGCATCAACAATTGAAAGTGCTAAATATACAGGTCGTCCTAGATCGTTAAGTGAGCGTAAATGCAGCCATATAATCAAAAAGGTCAAGTTATGTCCAAAAATATCTTTAACAGAGGTTGCTGCAGAGATTAAAGAAGAGTTTGGGAAAGAAGTTCACGCAGCAATAGCCAGAAGAGTGCTCTAGAAGACAAACTATAGTTGTCGTATTGCTAGACGTAAACCATTTATTTCATCTGTGAACCAAAAGAAGCGTTTAGAATATGCCGTTTAGGAATTTACGTAAGCCACATGATTTTTAGCACCAAGTGCTACTCTCTGATGAAAGCAAAATTAATAATTTTCGCTCTGATGGCCGTCAAACGGTATGGAGAAAACCCAATAAAGAGCTGGAAAAACAAAATATTGCTTCAACAGTAAAACATGGTGCTGGAGAGGTAATTGTGTGGGGTTGTATGTCCGCTGCAGGGGTTGGAGAGCTGGTGTTCATTGACGAAATAATGGACAAAGTGAAATATATGGATACACCTCAGAAAAAGTGCAGAAAAGTTAATTTTACCATTTTCTTTCACTTTTCAAAATGACAATGACCCCAAAAATTCGGCTATACTAGACGTATGTGGCTTTCATACAATATTTCGCATGCCCTACTACACCCTCCACAATCTCCGGATCTCAACCCAATGGAGCATCTGTGAGAAGAGCTAGATAAGCGAGTGAAAAAGGAATTAGTTGAAGAATGGCAAAGTATTGGATCAGATATCACAAACAAGTTGGTGGATTTATGCCTAAGCTACTCGAGGCAGTTATAAAGCAAAAATCACTTGCAACTATATACTAAATTTTGCAATGTTGCTTCCTAAATCAAATGTTTTTTTAGCTTTTAATGAAGTGTGCCAATAATTTTGTTCATTGAAATGAAGTATTTTTTATGTTGTTTTGTTATTAATAAATAGTGGTATTAAATTGTTGAAATGAAGTTGGTTATATTTTATAGGAAATTCAACAGTCTATCTGGTAAATATATTTTTTTATTAAAAATGTCTACAATACTGCCTCTAAATAGACCTTAAAGTACAATGAGCATTCTGTGCCAATACTTAAGTTCGGCACTGTATCTTCTGATCATTCCCCAATTATAGTAATCTTATTACGAGAGGACTAACATTTCAAAATTTCATACTGAGACATATTACTTTAAAACAAATTGGCTTAAATATAAAAAATATATAAGCAGTCATATTCACACAGATCTTTGTATTAAGTGTGAGGAAGATGTAGATAAAAGTGTCAATGACTTTACGTCATTAATTGTATCGGCTCTAAATCATTCAAAGAGTCAAATATTTCCTAAAACTGATATGCACATTTCCAACTCAGATATTGAACGACTTCTTTTAGAAAAGAGAAAACTCAGAAGAGAATGGCAACAAAATAGATCACCTGCTGCAAAGCAGAGGCTGTCTGCTGCTAGTAAAAATCTGAAAAAAGCCCTTCAATTAGAAGAGGATCGCAGAAATAGAAATTACATTCAAAGTTTGACAAATACCAAACACACAAATTTTTCCCTTTGGAAGGCAAGCCCTTTAAGGAAAGCTGACGGACCTGGGCTCGCAGCACGGAGGAAAAGGCTAAAATATTTGACTTAAGTACAGTCTTTCAACAAAACTCGCCAACAATTGTTTCTGAACTTGAAGAGCCACCTGTGTCAACATTATCTAATGATGACATATTAGCTATAAGCCCAGAAGACATTAACGAAGTAATCAAGGATAATATTGTTACGAAATTGTACTTGAATTCAAATATAACGGTTTTAAGGGCTGATTTAAAAGTAGCATAATGCTTTCAAATAACAGTGCTGTAATGGCAGACTGTAACATATCTGTGGGCATTGTTAAATAAAAGCTTTCAGTTGATTTGATCGTAAGTTGGCAACGCTGTATTCGAATATTCAGTTAAAGAACATTGTAGAAAGTACACCACAGATGGCGTATGATCTAGAATATTCGAACTTTGACAGTTAAAGAGCTTTCTAGATGGTAATGCAGTGTTATAAATAGTGGCAGAGGTTGAAGTCGTGAGTGAGTTTATCAGAGACGCTTTTCGAATAAACATCATCTGAGTGCCTTAAAGTGTGTTGTGTTTTTCAAGTAAATTCGTGTACATTATAAATTATGTCTGTAATTCTGAAAATTTATAAACGTGTATAAAAAAAACATTGAGTGGCTATTTAATTCTGTTGTTGTTGTACATTTTAAAGAAATAAAGAGTTGTTACAATTTTCAAACTACTAAACGGCTTTTATTTGCAATCAAAAGTATCCGGTTTATTTAAAGGAAATAAACCAGCGTTTTGAAAAGGTTAAAACGTAACAATATAATATTAAAAAATCACCTGGAAATGATTCTGTTACACCTACTATGATTAAAAACGTACCGAGTGTGGCAATAATTGTGCTGTCTACAATATTTAATGCGATCGAGCTCCAAGAAAAGGAGCTCGATCTGTGATTTTCTGAACAAAAATGGATTTTTTATATAAAAACTCAAAATATCTAAATTTGCAAATAACTTGGCAATAAGCGTTTAATCAAGAAAAGCAACTCGATCTGTGATCACTCATATTTCTCACAAAAAATCGATATTTTATATAAAAACTTTAATATCTAAATTCCCTAATAACTTGGCCAATAAGCGTTTAATCAAGAAAGCAGCTCGATCTGTGCTCACTCATATTTCTGAACAAAAATTGATTTTTTATATAAAAACTCTAAATATCTAAATTTGCTAATAACTTAGCCAATAAGCGTTTAATCAAGAAAAAGAGCTCGATCTGTGATCACTCATACTTCAGCCCAAAATTCGATTACTTATATAAAAACTCAAAATATGTATGTATATTGACTTACATGTTTTCTGTTGTTGCTGGACTTAGGTTTTTGACAACAGACTTAGGTTCTTTGTCACTCAGTAACGCTTCTATGTATACATATTTTATTTATGACCTAAGATTCATTGTACATCAAACATAACCCAAACCTATATGAATAAAAATTATCTTTCAACAATACGTTTTTTTTTTCTTTTTAACTATTTTTACCCATTTCAAACCGCTTCTCTCAAATTCACAAATCGAAAACAGGCATTTTTTTTAATTTGGATAAAATTGTATCTTATATGAGAAGTGGGCGTAGCAGTTGTCCAATTCCGCCCATTTTTCTACATAAGTTTTGAAGTTAGGCTTATACCAAAATGCGTGAATGTACCTTTATTTATTACCGAGTTATGAATTTTGATAAGCTAGAATGTCAAAACCTAAAAACCTTGTGTGAAATCTTGTTCAAATTTAAAAAAAAAATATAATTTTTTTTGCATTAATTGGAACAATTTAAGAAAAAAAAGAATAGCGGAGTTCACTATTAAGTGCCAATGGTCTAGCATCATCGCAAATGTAAAATTTTACATTTAATATATTTTCAAATGGAATTTGCTTACTATGAAGTATTCGGGTTTTCAAATTCTCATAAAATGTAACCACAAACAGATTTTAACCTCTACTGAAAATTTAATACCCTCTTGTTGATCAAGTGCGATATGATTTTATACAAATTATTTAAATACCAACGTCAATGTATCCCATATAGACAGTAATTGTCACAAATGTCTGATCACTTGGCTAATTGCAATTGATATATTTTGAGTCATTTGGCATATATTTAACCAGTATGTGAATCCTATGCTTTGACTACTTTGGACCAGGTATCAGAATGTCTCTTTGTAAACCAAAAGGCCCAATTGGACCCCAGCTTAGGACATGCACGTGTTAAAATAACTAGTCATGTAGCAAGTTATGTAAGTAGTTGTCACCCAAAATTATGGGTAAATCACACTAGTTCGGGACAGTCACCTAGAACTGCTGGGTTAATTTTTTCGCTCTCAGGTACCTATGTAGTTGTCATCTACGGCCCCTAATACAACCAACTACAGTAATAAGTACTTTTTAATTGATAAGACAAGCATTAAGTATCCACCATGATTTTGTGAAAAATTATTATCATTAAACAATTCGGTGATTAGATTTGGTCAAATTACACAATAAAAACAAAATATTGCAACAAAACTAAAAAAAAACTGCATAATCACTAATTTACGGCAGTATGCATGACTTACTGGTTAAAAAAAATACATTTATTTGTTTGTACAACTTTAAACTAAACAAAATATATTAATAGATTAACAGAAAATGCCCTAATTAATTTGAAATTTTAACTATGTAGGTATATAAAATTTAAATAAAGAACAGCACCTTAATAAAATAGTTTTTAAAATGTCTACATTTTAAACCCGAGATTTGTTTGTTTTTAAAACTTTCTCTTTATTTTTTGGCCGTGCGGTTGTTGTTCAAATGTTACGCACTACGTGCATCATTGATCGTAGCAGGAACATGTACCTCCAGACCTTCCAAGTCTTTGCTTAATATAATTTGACAACCTAAACGAGACGTGTCTGTCAAATCGTACGCTAAATCCAACATATCCAACTCTTCATCACTGGGCTTTTCGGGTAGTTTATTGTAATCTTCTGGTTTGAATATTAAATGACAAGTAGAACACGTCAGTGTTCCTTCGCAAGCACCGAAACCATCTAAATCAATGTTGTTGTTGACAATAACATCCAACAATGAATCTCCCACTTTGCCCTTACTTTTAATCTTTTCACCATTGGCTCTGACAAATGTTACATTGATACTAGAAGCAAAAAGAGGCACACATTTAGAATATACACGCACTTTATTCATAAAAATTTAATCATATCAAAATCTCTTACTCTTGTTTCAGGGTCAGACCCACTGTAAAATTGCGCACACTTTGTTTATGTAGTTGTTGCCATCCTTCCGGTTTGCTCAAGACCGTTCTTACTGATCGTCTTATAAGCAAATTTGTACATTTAAAAGTCGTTTTAAAAGCCATTATTTATTTAATTAAACTATATTGTTCGTTGACGGGAAGGGCTATTATCTAATAACACAGAGTACACCAACTTTCTATCACACAATTGATAATCAACTACCTTAATATTATTGTAGTGGCATCCAGAAAAAATGAATAAATGAAATACATAAATATTAACATATGAACAAGAGTGTCTCTCTCTCAAGTGTCAGAAAAAGTGTAGTATCGTGGAAACGTATACCAGAAATGACGTAACGTAATCAAATGTTTCAGAAACAGGGTGTTTCACATGTGATTTAAAAAATAATCGATTCTATTTGGCATTTTTAAAGACATGATTTTAAAAGAGATTTTTGACACAACAAGTACTAAAACAAAATGTATAAGAAAACGATGTAAGAATTATTATGTTTGTTATTGTTATTTCAATATGTACTTTATTTTCATAATTTGATCTTCTAAAAATGGCTGGATATGAGAAAATTAAAAAAAACACCTAAAAAAATTAATAAAAAAAATTAATATTAATTAAAAAGTCAACATTTGGCAGGGACACCTCGTAAAACTACGCAAGAGAAGATAATTTAATAACAAGAGTGTTTAAAAGAAATTCATTAAAATTACATTATCAATAATCTTTAATTGGAAATTAGTTCTCGAACTGTTAGCCGTAGGGTAAATGTTGCTATAGCCCCGTCTTCTATGTATATAAATATAATGAAATACTAACCCCCAAATTTCTTAATACTTGGAAGTTTTCATTGTATTTTCAACCCCGGTAAATGTCACTAAAGTGATAATCGACTCACGTAAAATTACTAGGGAAGTATAAATTAACTAATAACATTATGAGCAGGAACATATGAATTGAAACAACAAGGTGATTCAAAATCATTTATTTTTAATTTTTTAAGAAAATCTTGGTTCTACTGCAATTGTCAACGCAACAATTTGTAAAATAAAATGTTCATTCAACATTATGTTCACCGATTACATAAAATAATCAATAACAATTTAAACTATCATCCCTAAGTTATCGATAAAACGACGTAATGTTTAAATACACGTGACACATCTCTACAGATATATTTGTTTATTTACTTCTACAATGAAAAAACACATTCTACATCATGGAAAGAATTTGGAATGATTTCAATCTTAAAAAACCACCATTTGTAACACTGCCCTCAAAACATGGTCACTTTGGTAAGTTATTTCTTGATGATAAATAAATTAACGTTAATCGGTTTCTTAACTGCAGTAATAAAACTACATGCAACAATCGACAACTATTATAACAAACATGCTAAATATCATGAGGAATTCAGTGAGACAGCTGCTTTGCTATCCAGACTAATGGCCAGGCGTAAAAACTCCTTTAGCAAAATGAAAGGCTTTAAAGATGTGTGTAAACTAAACGCAGCCTTGTGTCGTTTATTACGTGTAGATTTTAAAAGAGATTTGGACAGTTTTAGAAATACTTTGCCGGATGTGGACTATGAGGAAGGCACATGCATACAAATGCCCACCAGAGACAGTTTTGACTTCCTACTTATACGCCTAGTAGCCATTTGCGAGTTGCATCGACGTATAGTCGAGTGTTGTGTATCAGCAGCTGAATATTTTACCTGCCAAATACGTTTGTATTACTTCTTTGAAATAAACACTTTGCTGTTGGCTGTGCTAGCAAAAATTCATAGTTTAAGTATAAAATTGTTAAATCTTGCGGTTGATTTGTATAATAATACACTGCTGTATCGTCTGAATTTGCCCGTCAATTTGAAATCAACATTTTTAAAAGATGTACAATTTAAGTTTCCGGATAAGTTGGATGAAATGAAATTAGTTCCTTTAGAAAAGCATGAAATTCTTGCTGATAAAGAGCAGCCTCTTAAGGATTTAATACAACAAGAGGAAAAGCTAGCAATTGTTAAAGCTCAAAAGCTTAAGAAGGCAGATGTGGGTAAACAGGTCCAACGTTCAGATAAGCCGGCACAAAAATCTATTAATATCGAACAATTAAATTCAGTTGAAGAAATAAAACGATTTATAGCTATGGAAAGCAAATCGAGAAGTACAAATTTAAATAGTTCCAGAACAACAAAAATTCTTAGCCACGAATGGGCTGGAGCCACAAAGTTATTTGAGAGAAAAGTACAAAGCGGCGAAGCAAAGAAAGCTGTGAATATATTTCGTAAGTTTTTAAGTTTAAAAATTGTGTAAAATGTAACAGCTGAGAATAAAAATGTTTAAGCAATAATAGTCATATTGATTGGTTTTACTTATAGAATATTAAAATATGTATTTAAACCAGTAGTAGAGCAATGCTTTTTTCTACGGGATTTAGATCTGGCGATTGGGAAGGCAACTTTAAAACTCGTAACTCATTGGATTGTAATCACTCGATTTTCATATACGCTAAACAATTTTGTATTGAAATTTTATTTTATAAATCTTTTATGAATATGGGGCTAAATCTTTTAGACCCTATAATACCCTCTATTATGTTACAAAATAATATCCTGTCCAAGCGACTATAAAAAATGCCCCTGTGGACTGAATTTCAAACAGAATTTTGTATGAAATATCTGAAAAATATTCAAAAGTTGCAAATAAAAAATATTTTCAAATATTTCTAACTCCAAATTTTAATGTTTATAAAAAATGGACGTGGCAGGCGACCAGCCACGGGATATAGTTTTCAAAAAAAGTTTAATTATAATTAATAATAATTTTAAAGGTGAGCTTTACCCCCATTAACTCGAAGTCTGGTTAAGCCTTAACTAATAGTTATACTGTCGGTTAAAATTATTTTTGTATGAAAACTGTCAGTATAACTGTTAGTTAACCCATAATCAGACTTCGTGTTAATGGGGGTTAATCCTCTATAATTCTTAACATAAATAAAATTTAGCACATTCTTGTTGATTATTTTTTATTACATGAATGGAATATAAAAAATAAATAATCGACAAATCGAATTATTTAATTTATAGACTGAAAATGTGTATATAGATGTATGCATTTTATTTGAAAATAATTCCCACGAAATAAATTACCTGTTCAACAGCAGTATTCACTTCTGAATATTTTCGAAATTTTTCTTAAATGTATGTGAATTGTATGTAAAAAAATATTTTACTGCATTATCAGCTCAACGTAAATGAAGTTTAATAGCGATGGAATTATTTTGTGAAGGGACATGATATTTCTGAAACAAAATAAAATTAAAAAAGGTATCATTCTGAAATTATATTTTTTATAAATTTACCTTCACAAATCTCTTGAAATTTGGTATAGTCTCATTTAAGTTGTCTGCAGTGTTATTTGAGCGATTTTTAAATTTATAATGAGACTTTTCAACACTTTTGATAGTGTTGTTTAGCGATATTTGTTGTATTTCAATGGCATCTTTCAGTGATTCCAACCATTTGCGATGATCTTCAGTTATGGTGTTTTCAGCATCGAGCTCTGATTTTATTTCCGATTCGGTTTTAACCATATTTTCGTCTTCATTTTCATTTTTTTCTACTGCCGAATTTTCCTTTTTGATATTAATTTTACCCAAAGAACCAGATATCCACTCTATAGCCGATATTTTACGAGGAATAATTTTGGGTTTAGGCATTTGTATGGAGGCCTTTTTAGTGACAACAATAAATTGTTGTGTGGGCTCCATGTCATTGCTGTCTTCATCTAACTCAATGGTACGTATTGGTTTTTTAGTTGTAGTTCCTTCCTTTTCTTTAAAACTAAACAAATCATCTTCTTCGTCGTTTTCTTTGCGAGCTTTCTTCTTTTGAGTGTCGCCAAAACTGAAAAGATCATCATCGTTGCCCTCGTCTTCTTCATTTAAAACCTGTATTAAAGGTCTTTTACGATTTTCCTTACTAGTTGAGGGCTGTTCTTCAGTTTGATTGAGCGAAATTTGTGTTTTATTTTGTGATTTTTGTAAAAATACGTTAGTGGTATTGAGTTGTTTCTTAATTGGCTCAACAACAGTAGATTTAGCTTCAACTGTCTTAACAACTTGTTCCTTTTCCCCATTATCATCTTTTTTATTACAAGTTTTCTTTGATTCAAATTTAAAGAGATCTTCTTCATCACTTTCATTTAAATCAACACTCATTACTTTACGTTTCCTTTGATTTTCTACTGGAGTATTCAACGTAGACTGCTCTTCTTTATTCGGGCTGGGATTGGTATTTCCCGCATTAATGAAAGGAGTTGATGTTACCATATTTTCATTTGTTTCGCTAATTACTAAATCCATTGATTCGGTATTTAAGCTGGGCGTACTTTGTTCCTCAGTCAAATCAATCCTATTTGAATCATTTGACATTTCACTTGGAAACAATGCCGGTGTTGTATTAGGCATTTTATAGCAAGGATTGCAAAATATCTTCATGGAACAGCGTAATATAGCAAAGCCAATTTCGTATTCTGGTATAATACGTTTGGAGTTTGATTCTAAAAAGTCTATTTAAAGGTAAGAGAAGAAAAGCGATTATTTGTCTAGGTTTATAACATACTAAATTGAAAAATTAACTGTTTTGAATTGAAGTTCAAATCATCAGCTTTAAAATCCCCCATATGTAAACTTATTTGTATTAAATTTTATTTGAATACCAACATTTTTAAGTGAAGTGATTTTCGGACTTATTATGGACCGATCGTAACAAAATTTGGTGGTGCAAGTTCGGATATACATATGTATAACTAAGATATTTTGAGAGCTTAACTATTTTCAGACCGATTCTAACCAAATTCAATAGGCTTCGCCCCTTTAACAATAGAAATGTTTGTGCCAAATTTTGTCGAATTATCTTTGAAATTGCTACCTGTAGTTTGATTACAAGGTTTACATGGACGGATGGACATGGCTTAATCGACACAGAAAGTGATCATGTGCAGACATTTTAGAAATATACATTTATATTTGGTACATGTATGGTAAATTATGGAATAGTTTCCAAAAAAATATATATATTTTATTGTAACACACTGTATGTAGAGAGCAGTCTATTTATTTTACATAAAACCATTTAAATGTCCTATTATAAGTAACTCACCTGCAATTGTGCTTATAGTTTGTGAACTTTGCGTTTGTGTGGAGGGCGTATATTCCACCACCACAACTTTATCCTTAATGAGAAACGCTTTCTGTACACCAGAATTCAGATCTTTACATATTCCACCAGCTGACCTTATAATCGGACTATACGTTTCAAAATGTTTACGATTCAAGAAAACGAATGTGTAACCTTTAAAGAGCAAACGTCTCTTGGCATTACAATTTAAATTAATATCGTCATCATCAAAATCTGGTTTGTACGATTCCGGTTTAGGTAGATGTGTTCTAACACTATTGGCTGCACTAAGTAAATCTTTCCAATAGGTGGGCGTAACAACCAGCTTTTGTCCAACAAGTGCATGCAATAGCTTCATGGTAATTAATTTATCCGTCATTGTTAAGTGTGTGCAGTCGGAAGACCATTCATCTAGAATCTTACCCCCCAAAGCTGTAACATATTTCTGAAGTAGTAAAGTGTCCTCTCTGGACAGCGAAGATATAGCCGTTTTTATAGTCATAAACTGGACTTTCCATATGTTTTGTAAACGGCCAAAACGTATTATATCATCGTTTTTCAAACCTATTTTGCGCCCTTTTACCAAGGCTGTATTAGTTTCAATGTCTTGATTAAGGAAAGTACCATATTTGGAACCTAAATCTTCCAATTCCAATTTATATTGCTCCTCACTCTTGACCAAATGAAAAGCAGCATGGGCACGACTCACACAAATTTCATCTTGAAGTTCAACGTCTGCTCCCATACGTCCTACGGAATATTTTAGCTTTGTCGGCAAGAGACATACCGAATCGCCTATCAAATGTAGACCAAACAATGAAATATTAGACAAGTTCATACATGCACAAAAGTTTACTTCTCTTACCGCTTATTGTATGTGTAATAAACCACATTTTTTAGATTTTAATGCAAAAAACTCTGGGGCTATTTGAATTACCGTAAAAAGTAAACAAATTGTTGCGAATTTATTTTGTTTTTTAATTTGTTGTTGGAAATACGGAATTACGCGACAAAAATGCTAGCAAATTGTTGTGTGTATATCGATTACAAAAAGCCAATGGCGGAAATGTTGCCAGATTGTACTTTATATTCCGGCTCTTCTGGTCAAACACACTACACATACACTGTGCATTTCTTATAAGACTGACTGGTTTGAAGACCCCCTATTTTTAACGAAAAACTCAATATAAAAAAATGGTTTTGCTCATATCAGCGGCTCACGACGTGTTTGTGTTTTTACTGAACACGGTGTTGGAAGTATGTTTCAGTTGCCTTCACAAGTTTACGTTTTTGTATCCTTTTATTTCTTGCTGGCATCACTGTGATGTACCTAAAGTACCAAACCTACTACCTTTTAAACAACTACTCTAAACAAGCTGTCAAAAGCAAAGTGTTTTCTTTTTTAGCTAAGTTGTGTGTCAAGGCGAATCTATAGAAGGTGACGACAGAAGAACAGCTGATTATTTTTTTTATTCAGTTGTTTAGACAAGTGAACTGTCAATTCACTTGTGTTTGTTGTGGCGAAAAATACAACAAACCCAAAAGCAAAAACAACCACAGGCAACTTTGACAGTTCACTTATCTTTTTACAAAAACAAAGTACCTATTGTTTTTGTATATGTTGTATTTGTTGTAGTTCTGTCGTCACCTTCTATAAATTCGCCTTGTTGTGTGTTTTTGCTCAAGTTTAAGGAATTTTTGTGTAATATTTTGTTAAAATTAACAACTTTCCAGGATGTCGGCTTCTATAGAAATACCTCTTCGTGATACAGATGAGGTAAGTAGTGAGAATTTATCACAATGAATTGAATTTTTGTAATTATTTCTGTATTTAGGTTATAGAGGTGCATCCCGATCAGTTGCCAGAATGCCAAGAAGTCTTGAGCATTTTAAGACAAGAACGTTCCCAATTGAACACTTGGGTTAATGTGGCGGTAAGTAAAATTTATTGTGACTATTAAATTGATGATTAATAAATATCTTTACGGTTTATTTTTGCAGTTGGCGTATTATAAACAAAATAAAACCGATGATTTCATACGATTATTGGAGACCGCCAAGAATGACGGCAACAAAGACTATAGAGACTTTGAGAAAGATCAAATGCGTTGTTTTGACATGTTGGCCGCCCATTATGTACAGGAAGCTAATCGTGAAAAGTCCAAGGACAAGAAAAGAGAATTATTTATGAAGGCCACCAATCTATACACAACGGCCGACAAAATTATCATGTATGACCAGAACCATTTGTTGGGTAGAGCTTATTTTTGCCTTTTGGAAGGTGATAAAATGGAACAAGCAGATGCGCAATTTAACTTTGTATTGAATCAATCACCCTCCAATATTCCCTCGCTGTTGGGCAAAGCATGCATTGCTTTCAATAAAAAGGACTATCGCGGAGCATTGGCTTTTTACAAAAAGGCTTTGCGTACCAATCCCAATTGTCCGGCAAATGTGCGCATGGGCATGGGTCATTGCTTTCTGAAAATGAACAATCCGGATAAAGCCAAATTGGCCTTCCAGCGAGCTTTGGAATTGGATCCCAATTGTGTGGGTGCTTTAATAGGTTTGGCCATTCTCAAGTTAAATCTACACGAGCCTGAATCAAATAAAATGGGTGTTCAGATGTTGTCGAAGGCATACACTATTGATTCGACCAGTCCCATGGTTTTAAATCACTTGGCCAATCATTTCTTCTTCAAAAAAGATTACCAGAAAGTGCAACATTTGGCGTTGCACGCCTTTCACAATACCGAGAACGAGGCCATGCGTGCCGAAAGCTGTTATCAATTGGCTAGAAGCTTTCATGCTCAGTGTGATTATGATCAGGCTTTCCAGTACTATTATCAGTCGACACAGATAGCTCCAGCTAATTTTGTGCTACCGCATTATGGATTGGGTCAGATGTACATCTATAGAGGAGATACTGAAAATGTGAGTAGACAAAATAAAAACTTGTCAAATCTTGTTAATTTTGTGCGGATTAGTATAAACGGAATTTTAAATTTCCAAAAATTAGTTTTTTTGCGAAAATAAAATTGTAAAAATCTACGTTAATACAAATTATGTACTTAAGTACGGTTTTACTGGGTTGGCGACCTTTTTTATACCCTTTACTATGACATAAGAATATATGTATATAAGTATGTATATTCTACATTTTTCATTTACGACCATAAAGTTATACAAATTCTGGATCGATATACATATCTATGTCCATCAGGTGAAATCAACTTTTCGAAACCCAAATAACATACAAACATGATTGATACTTCAATATATCGGATATAGTTCTGGTTCCGTTGATATTTAAACTCCACATACAAATGGCTGAGATAAAAGCAAAAAAAAAAAAGACTACCTCGATTTCTCTACCAAATTTTAAAAAATAATTTTAACAAATTTTATTTTCATTATTTATAATTTTTTTTTTTTAATTTTCATTTGGAATTTTTTTTTAAATTTAAAAAAAAAATTTGAATTTATTAGTTAAAAAAATGCATGGCAAAATTTTTTTTTTTTTCAAATTAATTTTTTTTATTTTGAAAAAAAAATTTCGTGTTTGTCAAGAAATCATTTTGCATTTCATGTTTACACGGAATTTCTATGGTGTTGTATAGGTCTTTGAGATGTCTTTCATTAAATATCCATATTTTCTATCTTAATTACATACTAATAATCTAGGTATAGATAAAAAATCAAGATAGTCGTGGGGGCTTCGGAAAGTTGATTTCAAAATGTTCCTATATATTCCCAATTTTTATTTTTGAGTTGATTTTCTATTAAATTTGAATATTTGTTTCCAGTAAAGGAAACCACACCTAACTGAATATTAAACAAATGTAATTAAAAATTAACCCTATTGTATTTTTTAAGGCCGCCCAATGTTTCGAAAAAGTATTAAAAATCCAACCGGGCAATTATGAAACCATGAAAATTCTTGGATCTCTCTATGCCAACTCAAATTCTCAGACAAAACGTGACATGGCCAAGGCTCATTTGAAAAAAGTTACGGAACAATTCCCGGATGATGTTGAAGCCTGGATTGAATTGGCACAAATTCTAGAACAAAATGATTTGCTAGCCTCGCTCAGTGCCTACGGTACAGCTTCGAATATATTAACGGATAAAGTTAAAGTTGAAATACCAGCAGAAATTCTTAATAATGTTTCGGCTCTGCAGTATCGTATGGGAAATTTGAAAGTTGCTAAAGAACGTCTAATGGAGGCGTTGGAAAGAGCGAAATCGGAGTCACCAAATGACACACAATATTATGATTCTATATCAGTGACCATGACCTATAATTTGGCACGTTTAAATGAGGCCATGAGCTGTTTCGACGTTGCCGATAAATTGTATAAAGATATTTTAAAGAAACATCCCAACTATATTGACTGTTATTTGCGTTTGGGTTGTATGGCTCGTGATAAAGGTTTGATTTTTGTGGCGTCTGATTTCTTTAAGGATGCTTTAAATATTAACAATGATAATCCAGATGCCAGGTAAGGAATTATTTAAGGTTTTGCTTTTTTAACCTAAAGTTTTTAATATAACATAATCTTTCTATTTTAAGATCTTTATTGGGTAATTTGCATTTAGCCAAAATGCAGTTTGCTTTGGGGCAGAAGAATTTTGAAACTATTTTAAAGAATCCCGCTACATCACAAGATGCTTATTCCCTAATTGCTTTGGGTAATTTTTCATTGCAAACTCTACATCAGCCCATTAAGGATAAAGAGAAGGAAAGAAAACATCAAGACAAGGCTTTGACCATTTATAAACAAGTTCTACGCAATGACCCTCGCAATATTTGGGCCACTAACGGCATAGGAGCTGTTTTGGCTCATAAAGGTTGTGTCATCGAAGCTCGTGACATATTTGCTCAAGTACGTGAAGCTACAGCAGATTTTTCTGATGTATGGCTGAATATTGCTCATGTGTATGTGGAGCAAAAGCAATACATCAGTGCCATACAAATGTACGAAAATTGTATGAAAAAGTTCTATAAACATCATAACGTTGAGGTGATGCAATATTTAGCCAGAGCTTATCTGAGAGCCAATCGTCTTAAAGAAGCCAAAATGGTGCTACTTAAAGCCAGGAGAGTAGCTCCACAAGACACGGTATATTTTAATAGAAATAATGTTATATATTTACTGTATTCTAATCCCATTTTTAGGTTTTGTTATTCAACATTGCTGTAGTTTTACAACGTTTGGCCATGGCCATACTGAAAGATGAAAAATCCACTTTGGAAATTGTCTTACAAGCTGTACATGAATTAGAATTGGCTCAAAAGTAAGACATTTCATTAATTTCTGTAACAATATGTAAATATTATTTTTATTTAATTTCAGATACTTTCAATATCTTTCAATTAATGGTGATAAAACTCGTTTCAATATTGAGGTTGCCGGTATGGAGGCCAATCAATGTCAAGATTTATTGTCACAAGCTCAGTATCATGTCGCCAGAGCTCGTCGCATTGACGAAGAGGATAAGACTCTTAAACTTAAACAGGAAGAGACACGTATGGCCTTTAAATTGCGCCAAGAGGAAGAACGTAAACGTCGTGAAGACATGCTTAAATCTTCACGTGAACAAATGTTCTCCAAACGTCAAGAGTATGTTGAAAAGACCAAGAATTTAATTATGACTCTGGAAGCGCCACAGGAAAAGGAACGCAAAAAAGGTAAATTTAATGCAGGACATTTTAAATATAGAAATTCTGTTGAAAATATGTCCATCTATTCATTGTCCATCTATACAATTCTTCGAAACTAACGGGCAATTACAATATTATAACATTTAAGTTATTTCTGTAAATTTTTGACCACAGCACGTGAAATTTTTTTCATCCAACATTTTTGTTCAAATACAAAAGCATGCAAACATTTTCTTTAACATTGTTTTTAATTTTTATCTTAAAGTATAATTTAGTGGAGGATATGTAAGATTCTGCACAGCAGAATAAAGCACTCTTACTTGTTGTTTAATATTTCTTCATTTATTACTTACAGGAGGAGGACGACCCCGCAAGGATGACATTATTACAGATTCTGAAGGCAGTGATGCGCCTAGGGAAGGAGGCGAACGTCCACCCAAACAAAAGAAGAAAGGTGGTGGTGGACGTAAGCGCAAAGCCACCACTTATGATAGTGACAGTGATGGTGGTGGTGGTGGCGAGGGACGCAAAGAAAAGAAACAAAAGAAGAAAACGAAACAGAGCAAAAAGATCGATGAAAAACTTTCAGCCAAACAGCGGTTGAAGATTGTTTCCAAAGCCACTATATCCACCAGCGAATCGGACAGCGATGGCGGAAGTGGAGCCCCTAAACGTAAACGAAGTATCAGTCGTTCTGGTAGTGGCAGCGGTAGTGCTTCAGATGCCAGTGCTGGTAGTGTTAAAAAAGCACGCAAACGCATAGTCTCAGGCAGTGATTCGGATGGTTCAAAATCGGGCACAAAATCCAGATCGGTATCAAGATCTCGATCACGTTCTCGTTCGGGAACACGTTCCAAATCAGGCAGCCGTTCGCGCAGTCGTTCCAGATCAAAATCCGGTTCACGTTCTCGATCTGCCAGTCGCTCCAAATCACGTTCAAAATCTGGTTCCAGATCACGATCAAACTCCAAGTCCGGTTCGGACCATAGCCGCTCAGCTACACCGGAAAGTAATTAGATTTATGCGTTCAGATATTCAAATGTGTAGAGTTTTCTTTTTTAAATCTCTTAACTTAATTCATCTACTATATTTTAAATAAATGTTTTTGTTTAAACACAAAAATACTTTTAAACATCACAATTTATTTCACTTTGTAGTATAGACCATAGAGAAACAACAAGAGCGGAAACTAGAAAAAAACTCAAACCAAAATTTTACTCAAAATAATCACACATACGAGTGTTGTTTTTGTTTTCACATTATTTTATTTACTAATACATTCTCACCACTTAGGTTTTTGACAACTGAGTTAGGTCTTTGACAGCAGAGTTTCCGATCTATGAATATTTCTCTATGGTATAGACGTTGTTCCTTATAGGCAGCGTTTTTGGAAGTAGCCATAATACGATTTTTAACTTCATATACAAGAATCGAATAGAAATAAGGAATAATTACGAAAAGTGAAGAAAAATATATCATTCCCCAGAAGAAAATAAATGAAAACGTTTTTATTCATACTGAAATGATTTGAGACTCTTAGTGACGACCTTCTCCCTGTTCCTGTATCCCATGTGAGTACTTTGAGTGAAAAATTAACATGTATTTTGCTATTGTAACAAAAACAAAATACATTTTAAATGTTTACTCAAAGCTCTCGCATGGGATATAGAAACTGGTAGTTAAAGTTTTAACTTAATAACTATAATCACAACATATATCACTGTTACGTTTCTACCTTTTAAAAATGGATAATTTTGATTGCAAATAAGAGCAGATTAGTAGTTTAAAATTGTAACAACTATTTTTTACATTTCACAAGAATACACACACTTTATAATGTACAAGAATACTTCGAACAGCGCCTATGGTAAACTCACTAACTGGTATTTTCTTTTAATATCTATATACACACTGCCATCTTCTAGTAGTTTCATGAATTATCTATCTAACGGACAACTAGAATGTTCTATTTCCAGAGCTTTTAGCAGCTTTAACAGTTGCACAAACAATGTTAATATCAGCGTTTTATCAACATTGTTGATAAGTAGAAGTTTCAAGCACTGGAAATGTTTATAAACATGATGAATATTGCAAGCAGCTACAGAGTGATAAATTCAAATAGTTCGTAACAATACCCATAATACAAGTGATATGGCAACCACTTCTGTGGAACAGTATTATGATTCTTAAGTAATTTCATACATTTTTCTATGAACTGGTTATTTATTACACAAACTAGGTCCGAAAGTACTTTATGGATCCAAAATTAATGCTCCTACCCGGATTATGGATGATTGCGCCGGACAGCACAAGTGCTAGCGCAGGTCTGATCAACTGTACATCCTGGTGAGTTGTAGTTTCACTTGGATAACATCACCTCCGCATACTCGTATTCAAGGAACGTCCAAACGACTTTATGGTCTCTGAACACCGCTATAAACCACAAGAAAGCAGAATGGACCAGTATCAGGAACTTCACAAGTCTCATCTAATGATCTTCCGTAGCCCACATATATTTACAATGCCGAGTGGGGTTTCCGTAAAACTGTTATAACAGCAGCTGCTCGCTTTATACCGGCTGGACGAATTCCAATTGTGCGTCCTTACTTGCCAGTCGAGGCAATTCTCTTAGCAGAGGAACGTGACAACATCCGCAGTACCGACCCAAACAACCCACGGATTGCTCTGCTGAATGCAGAAAACAGCAGGTTGGTAAATGAGGACAAACGGAAACGTTGGATGGATCATTTGAAGAACTGCAACTTGAGCGTAGGATTTGTCGAGTTGTGGTCCAAAGTCCGATCTCTCTCTAACCCCATAAGGACAGAGTTTATGACGAAGATGCTAAACCATTCCGTCAAGTGCCTAATTATTAACGATGTCTGGAAAATGGGTAGTGAACCTGGGAATAACACGAGCCAGGCCGTACAGACCGACCTCCAGTCGCAAAAACACTCAACACTCTTCTCCTGCCCACTCTGACACGAAACCTCACAGTAACATGGTTTTCTGAAAATGAACACACCACCACAGCACCGCCATAGCCACTCAAGGTCTTAATCAACAAAAATGAGTGTTATTCAAAGATACCAAAATGCTGCCAGAACAAGAGCTTCGAATTAATTAAATTTGATCTTAATTCACTAAAATCTTAATTCGGAGTTTAAAAATTTCAGCCATTCATTTCATAAATCTATTCCCAAAATCGAATCTAATAGATTTTATTAAAATATATGTAATTCATTCATCGTTGAATTTTAATTCATAACAGAATTCATTTAACTTTTGAATGATTACATTTTTGTTGATTCAATTCTAATACAATTGTTAATTCTTTATTAATCCAATACAAATTGAATTAATATAGTACCAAAACATACAATAATTTTACGTGGAGTCCTCTAGCGAAGTTTTTACCCTTTACTTATAGATAATTATTCCTACAATAATTATACCCTTCACCTTCGTCAATATAATTTTCCGACCCTATAAAGTATATATATTCTGGATCCTTATAGATAGCGGAGTCAATTAAGCCATGTCGGTCTGTCTGTTGAAATCAATTTTCTGAAGACCCCAGATATCTTCGGGATCCAAATCTTCAATAATTCTAAGTCATTAATATAGACAATATGGATATCTAATGATAGATATTTCAAAGACCTTTGCAACGACGTATATAAGAATATAGAATTTTTTTTTTCACCAAAAAAAAAAATTTTAAAAAAAAAATTATAATTTAAAAAAATTTAAAATAACAATTCGATAAAAAAAATTCCAAAGAATTAAAAAAATAAATTTTGTTTACCTAAAAATATTTAAAATTTGTATTTTGAAGTATAATTTGGTGATACCCTTCATAAGATTCGGCACATGCGAATATAGCTCTCTTACTTGTTTGGATTTATATTTTGTGAAGTGATTGAAAATTTGAATACTAATATTTTATTAATAATTACATATAATTATTTACAAAAATGTTATGAAGTAAAAAGCTTTCAAAAATGTCCATATCCCATATAATTATTCCAGTGTGATGTTATTTATTTCTTGTACTAATATGTATATAAATTATGTGAAGTCATACATATATTCCAGCCAATTCCAATAAAAAACTTTAAAATATGTTTTTTTAGTTTAACCCAGTAAACAAATTTTGTATATACATATGTATGTATTTACATTAGTGACTTGCGTACTTTGGGAATATTCCTTGGCAATTGCGAAATTCTGCTTAAGGTGACCATTTATTTGTCTATATGCGAATAAACCTATTTCTTTTTAAATTAACACAACAAGATGGCATGTCATTTTGAAGGGTATATGTATATCCGTCATTTATTCTCACTTAGTTATTGAACGTTATAGTGTAAACAACATGGTTTCTTTTTTTGCTTCGAAAATGTTCATTTTTGTGCCAACGAATCGTCATATGCGGGAAGTTTTGCTTTACTTCTTTACTTTAAATAAAAGCTCCGCTGAAGAACACCGATTACTTACCAAAGCTTATCGGTTTCAATGTGCGAGAGTTGGTTTATGCGGTTCAGAAGTGCTGATTTTGACAGGGATGACAAAGCCAAAGAATTGAAGATTGTTGTAAAACTCAACAAGGGCTTACAAAATCGTTGGGAGCTACTCAATCAGCAGTTTCAAAAACGTTCGCTGAATTCATCCTAAAGCAGGGAATTTGGGTACCATACGAATTGAAGCCAAGATACCTTGAAAGACGATTTTGCATGTCCGAAATTATGTTTGAACGCTATAAAAGAAAATCATTACTTGCGATGAAAAATGGATCCAGTATTAACCCGAGGCGTAAGAGATCGTATTTAAAGGCCGACCAACCAGCCACATGATGCAGTGGTTGGGATGTTTTGCCTCACTCGCTTTATATTCCACGCTGACCCCTGTCCGCCTATTACTTGTATCGATCGATGCAGACCGCTATCTCTGAGATACGCTTCACTTTGGTACAGAGTATCCGATATTGTCTTGATTCGTTCTAGGCCTCAAAAGATGAGCTGTTCTTTTGGCTCGGAATCCATATGTTTCCAGAAAGATGGAAAAAGGTCATTTCTACCAAATTTATTATCAGCCCAATTATGAATAAAAATTCCCCGGGAGTTTTTCCCTTTTTCTCATTTTTCCTATTCAAATTCAATGGGAAAAAACTCCCGCGGAATTTTGTATTCATAATTGGGCTGTATAAAAGCTAAAAATTTTGAAAAATTCAGCATTTTTAAGTCATACAACCAATAAAATAAATGGTAATAATTGTACACCAAAAATCGCTAAAATTATAGAAACTAAAATAAGAAAATATTGTCGAAACAAAGTTAGAAAATGTTTATATTTATTGACCAAAAATTCAAAAAACTATGTTAATTATAAAAACCGGTTATTCGATAATATAAAATATTCTAAAGTGTTCGGTTTTTTAAACAGAAATATCCGGTTTCTTATTTCGGTTTTTAAATACTCTAGGCTTTCTAATTATTGATAAAGCCTGAAAGTTTAGAATAGCGAATACTAACAATACAGCTTCACAAGGGTTCCTAAAATATTTATGTGTGTAATTTATTTGGAGGCTTCAGATGATGAACAGATAATTGAACGCATCTCAATTATTCAAAACAGATAAGAACTCATACATCATGGGGCTAGGATTTTCAGGCATTTATTTTTAAAAATAAGAAAAACAAGAAATACAAAATAGATAAACGCGAGTTCTTTTTGAATTTATGAATAACTGCATGAGTATCCTAATCCAGATTATAAAAAATAAGCCCTTAAATATATACAGATTTTAAAAAAAAAATTAAATAGTCCTTTATATAGAGAAACAACAAGAGCGGAAACTAGAAAAAAACTCAAACCAAAATTTTACTCAAAATAATCACACATACGAGTTCTGTTTTTGTTTTCACATTATTTTATTTACTAATACATTCTCACCACTTAGGTTTTTGACAACTGAGTTAGGTCTTTGATAGCAGAGTTTCCGCTCTATGTATATTTCTCTATGGACCATAGAGAAATAAATGTCATTTATTTAAAAAAAAACTGCCATACAATTTTGAAAATTATGTATATATAGCTTATGTCTTTTGTATTGTTAACTGGGTTAATAATCATATCTTTTAACTGCAATATGCAAGCTAGAAAAAAACCAAACACAAATACAGGTCGTATATACTATATAGGTATAGACAAATTTTCCTATATAACCCACAAATATTACAAAATGTATTCATTAGTCTTTTGACATCAAACAACAACATAACGAGCAAGTCTAACCAAAAATACATAAAATACCCATTTTTACAAGGGAAGTTTAGTCTACCAAATACATACACACAGCCAAGGAAGAAAATTTTAAATTGTGCAAAAAAGAAAATCTTTAAAAAATGGCCAATTTACCATTTGTATTAAATTTCGATCCACATCCTTTTTATAATCCGGACATATTTCCAAATAATGTCTATCGTCGTTTGCATACGAGACATCATCATCCCATTGATATGCATACAATGGGTTTGATTACGGCACTGGCTCCACACATCCGCCAGTTGGAGGCGAATGGTAAGTCGAAGGAAGACCTGGCACATGTACCAATAAAAGGTCTTAACAAAGACAAAGATCACGATTTTGCCATACACATTGATGTGGGACTCTTTGAGCCCGAGGAATTAAATGTGAAAATCGTGAACGACCATTTAATCATT
The DNA here is from genome assembly GCF_958450345.1 of Calliphora vicina. NCBI lineage: Eukaryota > Metazoa > Arthropoda > Insecta > Diptera > Calliphoridae > Calliphora > Calliphora vicina. Next base: position 65,590,351 of record NC_088782.1, read on the forward strand.
GAGGGTAAGCACGAGGAACGCGAGGCCGATGACATAGGTTTTGTTTCTCGACACTTTGTACGTCGTTATGAGCTGCCCAAGGGTCACAACCCCGATGCTATTGTCTGTAAACTGTCCTCGGATGGGGTATTGAGCGTAATGCTACCCAAGTCAAATGAAGAGCCAAAAGAGCGTATTATACCCATACAGCAGACGGGTCCGAATGATTTGTTTCTAAAGAACAAGAAGGAAAATGGCGAAAAGGATAAAACTAAGAATGGTGAAGAAAAACAGTAAACAGGGAATCGATAAAGCTCATGCATAAATTTGTTATGCACTTTAAAAGAAAAAATCAATTAAAGTATTCTCGCAGTTACATTTAGCACAGTGTTTTTGATAGTTATGTAAAATTAATATAAAATATTTAACATACATACATTAATTCGATTTTCAAAAGGATAATTTGATTATCTAACAAGGAACGAAATAAGATAAATTTTTCACAAGACAAAAATATTTAGTCAGACCCTTATTTCTTTAACAAAGGAAAGGGGAAATGAGATAATTCATGTCAAAACGGGCTGACGAAATTAAAAAAAAAACCTAAATTTCACTATTAAAAAGTACAATAAGAATGGAAATAAGATATTTTTTAAAACATATAAACAAATATATGTACATACATACACACATGCAAATACATTTATCTTAACAGGAAATAATACAAACATTCTTGTCTTCCCCTATGGCTAAATATTTTTAAACAATAACAATGTTAAAAGAAACACTGTTCTAAATGTAAATGTATTATTATACTAGAATTGAAATAATTTTGTTTAAATTAATATTAATATCTACACGTCTGCATTTCAAAAATGGTGCACTTAATTATATTTTCTTTATTCGGAACGTAATTTAAGACTAAATTTTATAGATGTAATCTCATTGTTTATTATTAAAACTTAAGACTCCATTTTATAAATGTATGAAAACAAATATCTATGAAATATTATAACTCAAATGTCGACCATATACATAATAAATTCATTTTGAATAAAATTTTACTAATTCATATATAACTACATTTTAACTTAAATCTGCATTCCATATATTCATAAATATTAAAATTGTAAAAGATTAATAATCATAAAAAAAACAAATAAATACATAATTATGCTCGCTATAAAAACAAATATTTTAAATGTTCTTTTACAATTTTTAACTTCCTATCATGTACTATATACATTATGGTGGCCCTTATAATGGACTTTTTGCGAATTTTGGTTCTCCCAAGGTCTAAAATGATACTGCATCCAAATACTGTAATCGTATAACGTTTAGCGATAATGGTACTTATCGCTGTGGTTGCCGAGTTGAGTCCCGGGTCATTCCGGTAACGGTATTTTAATGATAACGATAATTTCGGCGAGAATTAATTGATTAATTAATTTCAAACATTAAAAATAAGTAGATTGTAGATTACAATGGACTCTATTATTGAAATTATACTTTTTATTTTCATAATTTAAAATTATTTTTAGAATAGCGGTAACGGTATTAGTGGTAACGCAATTTACATTTATATTGGTAATGGTAATTGCAGTTATATCGGTAACGGTAGCTTAGCGGTAATAATAGCTGCTAACCTTGTTTTTTTTTTTGGTTTAAAAATTTTGTTCAAATACGAAGACTCCTTAAAATTCACTGTGATTATTCACACTTTTTTGGTGTCCACATAATTTTCAAAAATTTGTGATATTATAAATCGTTATTTAATGTTGTGTAATTAATAATACAAATGAATTTATAAAAAATAAAAACATCCTGTATAAAAACGCGTTTTTTTTAGTCTAACAAAATTTCAAAACTTATGCGAGACACTGTATATATGATTTTAGTTTAACAGTGAAATTTAACTTACAAATTAAAAACTGATATTAGAGGATAAATAAGAATAGTATAATTGAATTACATATTTTTATTTTTTAATTTTAAGACTGATAATAAAACAAATAATATTTGTTACATATTTTGCATTTGCAAAAATTCTCTCATTTTCCGTTCACGGTCTTCCATTTTTTTTCGCTGTATCTCTAACATTTCAGCACGCATATTTTGTAATTCCTTCTTGGAATTAGCATTTTTAATATTACTCACTTGCTGGATATTACTACTAGTTTTTTGAAGTTTTGGCAAGATTTTTATATAATTTTCAGATTTTTTCTGAACCAATGTAGCGTTATCAACAACAGTCTTTTGAGATTTTAACACTTCGTTAAACTCAGTTTGTTTCGAATTAGTGTCAGATTTTGAAGTCGAGCTGTTCATTGTAACTTGGTCTTGTTCAATAACATAGTTGTTCACCTGTTGTTCATTGGTTATTATTTCATTATTTATATTTGATACTTTTGAATTATCATGTACATTTTTAGTCGGACTTTCCTGTTGCGCCATTTTTGCAAGAATCTGCAATAGTTCCCTATGTCTACGTTCGCGATTTTGTTCTCGTATGTCATTGATTTCCAATAACGTATTTCTAATTGTTTCACCGAGTGCGTGTAAAGCACTAGAAGTTGTTGTTTGCCTTTGATGAAGTGTATGGTTTTCCATTATATCACAGATATCCATACCATCAGCAACATTATCATCATCCTCGCTGGTAACCAGCTCCTGTGCCACCGCTGCCAACACCCTTTTGCGTTTGGCCGAAGTAGGAAGTTCTTCAAAATTTTGCAAAGTATTATTGCTCATTATGTCTTAAAATGCAGAAATTTATATACAGTTAGTTATTAATAATGTTAATACTATTGTATGTGAATTGTATTGTTCAAAATAAATTGTACCTGATTTGTGTCAGTTTTCCTCTTGTTTTTGTTTTTTTTTTTTGTTTATTTACGTTTTGTTATTGTATTTTTGCCAGCTGTTTTTAATACATTATGTATAACAACTCTGTTTCTTAATAAGTGTTGATAATAAAAAAAGAAAAATTTGCACAAATAGCGGTTTTATTTGGTTAATTTAATTTTGTAATATTGTATACAAATGTAGAAAGGCCCTAATTCGCATTTTTTCGAAATTGATTTTTTTAGTGATTAAAATACATTTCACACAAATATATGTACCTCGTCACAAAAATTGAATGCAATAGTATCAGGAAAAATAAACTAGACTTAATGTAATGCACAATTTCCCACTACAATTGAATCATCGCTTTGGATCAACCCGAGTATTACTCGGCCAAAGATTGTCAATTCAGCGTTAGCTGTATTAACACGTAAACAGTCCAAGGCAGTGACTGAGGATTACCACACAAGCCCGCTTTTTTACAAAAATATAAATCTTTTAAAAGGGTGTTTTTTAATAACCTGTGGACTCCATGAAACAAAATTCCTATAAATCGCTTTCAGAGTCCACAGACAAACATGTGGGCTCGAACAGCCCACATACGGGCTGTGGACTCCGGACTGTTAACGTGTTAATCGCAAGTTTTTTACCCAGAAAACAACTAAATAACAACCATCAAAAACCGTTAATTTGAAATTGATAAATAGGAGCAATGCACAATTACAACCTAGTAGTTCCGGTAAAGTGTCCCGAACTAGTGATTTTTATTTTTGTAATTTTTTCACTTAATATAATATCATTTAATATATAAGAACAAATCCTCTGATTACAAATAGCAAAAAAAATAATTCAGTTTTTTATTATTTTATATACAGCCAACATAATTTCTTTATTGTTTTTAATAAATTTCAGTCATAAATTTGCGATGGAATTTACGGACATATTATGATTGGACAGCAATATGATTAAATCTAACTTATGTGGGATTAACACCTTTCAGTGTCAATGTATTATCTTCATATATCTCCAAAACATCAGCCAAATGTTCGTTGTCTCTGGGTTTTTTGAATTGACGTTTTTTGTTGGCAATCTTTTTGCGTTTGGGTACCGGCTTTTTAGGACCATGATCTTGCATAGAACGTATACCTTGTTTTTCCAAATACTCATCAATTTTCGCATCATCCATAGCATCTACAGTTGCTGAACGCCAAAGTTTTTGAAATTCTTCGTCAACCTATATAAATAAAGATGCATGCTTAATTTTCTCTCAATTAATACAATTGATGTTAGACTTACAGCAAAATTAGCGGTACGATCATTGTAGAATAAAATTTTCTTTTTGTCTATTGGCCTAACAATAAATATAATTTCCGATGCTCGGTTCTTTAAAACCTTTTCGCAGTGAGGCAGGGATTCTTGTACATCTTCCATAAGAATGCCACCCAAACCCTTAAGATCGTGCTGTTTTAGTAAACGCAGCAAACTTTTGCCATCTTTAATTTTATACACTGGCTTGAAGCTAAAACGCATACCATCCATAGTAGCTTCTACTTTGGGATTATTCATGAGAGCCTCGGTTCCCAACCACTTGTTAAGGAAAAAAAAAAACAAATATACTGTTTTGATGAAATATATACTTTGGCTCAAACTTACATTTTTAACCGATTGTCCTACATCTAGTTGATTTGTTTCATCCAAAATTTCCTCCAACGTTAAAGGATGGTCATCGCCATCCTGATGTCTTGTACGCATATGTTTCACAATTTTAGCTAAAACACCAAATCTGTACTGCGAACTTCCTGACATTGTTTTATATGTATTCGAGTCCAACTTTGGTGCCGTAGGTGGACGCATTTTCTTTTTGGCGTCATCTTTTGGTGGCGCAGACACTGTTTCAACTTTGGCCTTTTTTTCCACACTATAAATATGAAATTACATTACGATTAATAGCTGATGCATTCATTGAATAAAGATATACATACGTTGGCGTGGCCATGGCCCGTTTTTTGAACGCTTCGCGCTCCCTTAACAAAGCTGGATCCATTATTATTGTTTATTAATAACTATTTATTTTATTATTTAAATATTTTTCTTTTTTTTGATATAATTTTTAACAAATTTGTTTGGATAAATGTCTTTTGACAAACATAAAAAAATAATCATATGGTGTTGTTTTGACATTGTTTTTAGGGGAACAAAATGAAAATGAACTAAAACAATTTAAGAGTTACCAAGCTTCATAATTAATACGTTTAACCCACAAGAGACCGCATGTAGAAGATAAAATGTATTGTTTATAACAGCCTAATACCACATTTACACCTGACTCTAAATATCAAGTAGAACAAACTAGTTAGAGTGTTATATTCGGATGTGCAGAATTTTTTTATTATTTACGATTTTTACATATTGTCTGTCCGAAATTACGCGTTGTGTACATCGTTGGAAATGCCTTTCATTTGATATCCACATTGTCTATTAACACGACTTTGTAATCGAGATATACGTAAAAATAAAAATTTGGATAGACGAAGTTTTCATATCTTCTTATATCTCAGCCATTTGTGTGGCGATTGTTCCGATTTAAAATAACTAATCAAGGTTGTAAGTTATTTGTGGGCATCGTAAAGTTGATTTCAAGACACAGACGGACATCGCAAAATAGCCTAATATTCATAAATCCTGATCGCGATCCAAATATCACAATATATATTGTACGTGTAGCATTGTCCATAGAAAATTATACATAGAGACGAGACACTCCGATTTGTCAAAAAAAAATACAACAAATCATGTCTGATGTTGCAAGAGTTAGGTTTTTGACAATTACTTCTCGCCTCTATGTTACGCAATGGTACCGTTATTTTAGAGTATCATAAAATGTTGTTCAAGCTAAAATTTTGTTGTTCTTTTTTACTTTACGACATTAAATGGTTTCTTTAAATATTTTTAATACTTCTAGGGGATTATCAATTATAATGAGATTACATTCATATTAATTTTGTTGTTTTTTTATTATAAAATCCTATGCATACAAGAAATTTTTAATTAACGCATTATACATTTATACCAATTACATTAGACTTTTTGCAAAATGTTAGTTATGTTGTTTCGTTTAAAGAAATCATTACGATATATGAATTTCTATTGCATTTGTATTTACTCAGCCCAAATTTCTTCATCACGTCCAAATTTATAGGTGAGACTGGCAAATAATATCAGAAAATTTTGCATAAGCAAAGCCACACCTAAACTGGAGTCCTTTTTAGCTAAAAAAGAATCAAAAAAAAAAACATTAATTAAAATATTATGAAAGAAATATGTAACTTAGGCCTTGAATACAAAGTATTACATGAATGCACGAATAAAATAAATTACATCCCTTAACTATCAATTTCTATCCAAGATGGAGTAATTTTTTACGAATGATGAATATTTATTATTTTCAAGGATGGCTACCGATTCGAAACGGTAACTCTAATTTGTATTATTTCGGTATCGGTATTTTGGCTTATTTCTGTAACGATAGCTGCTATTTCAGTAATGGTATTTTATTACTACATATCTGTATTTTCGGTCTGAATTAAATTTATAATGCCAAATCGGAGTCGAAAGCCTTAGCCGCTAGTACTTTTTAAAATAATTTTATATAAATAAATAAATTTATAATAGAATTTAGAGATATTAAAAATAAGCTGGCATAGCTGAAATTCTAAGGTGGCATTTACACTTTGATTTAAAGTCATGAATGAATAAAATAAATTACATCTCTTAACTAACAATTTCTATCCATGATGGAGTAATTTTTTACGAATGATGAATATTTATTATTTTCAAGGTTGGCTACCGATTCGAAACGGTAAATCTAATTTGTATTATTTCGGTATCGGTATTTTGGCTTATTTCTGTAACGATCTGTATTTTCGGCCGGAATTAAATTTATAATGCCAAATCGGAGTCGAAAGCCTTATCCGCTAGTACTTTTTAAAATAGTTTTATATAAATAAATAAATTTATAATAGAATTTAGAGCTATTAAAAATAAGCTGGCATAGATGAAATTCTAACTCTAAACCCTATCATAGAAATAAAAATTTCTACTCTCATAATTTAAAATTATTTATAGAATAACGGTATCGGTATTTACGATTACATATATAGGTAACTGCATTTTAACGGAAACGGTAGTTGCTATTATTTCGGTAACGATAGCTCATCGATAGGGGTATTCGATTTAAAACGGTATTTTAGGAGTAACGTTAGCTAACCTTGATTATTTTACAATAACCAACATACAAAATGTTTTTGATGTGGTGATGTATTTTTTAAGATGTTTAAAATGTATTTCAAAGTAAACCTAAAACATTTTTAATCCCTTGATCGTAACTTACGGTTGTTAATGAAGTCATCAATCATTACCCAAACTGCAGCAATAATGGAAGCAAAACCCATAACAAAACCTATTAAAAGCCAAATTTTAGCAATCCTTGCACCGGATTCAGACGTGTTATCCTCAGATATCTATTGAGTGAAAATATATGTAAATAAATTTGTGCATTTTTAAAATATCCAAACTTACATGCGAATTCTTTACTGTGTTAACCATAAAGAAACTTAACGTACCAAAGACTCCAATAAACACTTGGCCCGTGGTAATTTGAGCTTTTTCACCGACTGTCATAGCTCCAATCAATGTCCACCATCCTGCAAAGAACTATATATACAATTTTTTAACATAAACACAATTGTTTTTATAATGATTCTTCAAGTACCAATAATCCAGCAATTAGGGAGGCATTTTTGTTACGGGCTGTCTCCGATGTGAACCAGTATTTTATATTTTCCAATATACCCATTTTTAATAGTAAATATCAACACAAATTTTACAAATTCGCAAATTTTTCCTTTTTTCTCTTTGTTGTTGACTAATGTGTCAAAAGGTGTTACCATATATTTACAATTTATTTTATGGAACGAAATGAATATGAAATTAATTTTTTTATTGGTTAGAGCATAGTTGCCAGATATATTTAGTATTGTCAAATTTGTGGGGTCAAGATTGGTTTGAACACTACCTGAATCGAGGATTAATTCAAAAGTTAAACCCAGGTGCCATCAGAAGCACAGCTGATTATAAAAAAAGTACGCATAAATGTCTAACTACACATATACAAAAATATTCGCCCGAACGCATTTATGTCAAACACCATATGTAAAAAATAAGTGAAAATTCGCCTGTATTTACTTCAATTCGCCATTGCTGTCACCAAGACGAATTTATACAAGGTAGAGTCCAAGGCGTATTTAACAAGGTGACAGCAGTGGCGAATTGAAATAAATACAGGCGAATTCACTTATTTTTTATATATAGAGTTTGACATACGGACGTACGGGCGAATATTTTTTATATATGTAGTTTGACATTTGTGCGTGCTATTTCTATAATCAGCTGTGCTGCCGATGGCACCTTATTAAATGCACCTTGGTGGAGCCAGTCAATCAGCTGATTACTATTTTTTCGCTTGTTTGGTTTTAACACCTGTCAAAGCTTGTTTTTATACTTCAATATCTACATATTCTAAGCTAATTAACAAAATATTTATATTTTGCATAAATAAGTAAAGCCCTCACTATTGAATTATCTACACTATATTTAGTTTTAATACATATTTGTTTAATTTTTAATTTCTGTTTTTTGACATTTATTAAGACCATTTGTTGTTTTTGTAGAACTACCACCACCTTGTACAAACCAAAGTAAATTAATAAAGTAGACTCAGTAGAACAGCTGACTATTTTTTTTACTTTGGTCTGAACTGTCAATTCACTTGTGGTTGTTGTGGCGAAAAATACAACAAGCCCAAAAGCAAAAACAACAACAGGCAACTTTGACAGCTCAGACCTTAAACCAAAAACAAAATTGCTTGTGGTTTTTGTAAATGTTGTATTTGTTGTAGTACTGTCGCTACTTTATTAATTTACTTTGGTACAAACTATTAAAAAAAAATACGGAAACAGGCTACTGTTTTCTCACACATTGAGAAACGATAGAATTTTTCGTTTCACACTACACGTAAGAAATTTTATGACGCGAGAAATACATGCATAAACGTGATACTGAATACCATCACCAATGGCATTGCCAATGAAATATTTTATTTTTATTTTGAAATACCCTTTAAAACACGATTCTTATTGGATTTTAAGAATTTTAATCGACACAAATATGCGGTATAAAACATTCGCTAACAAAGAAATCGCCAATTTGGCAATACTGAAAATTAGAGATGACACTCCAAAATCGAATCAACTGTCAGAAATTCTCAAACTATTGAAAACAACACGTGCGAAGGAATTGTGCATTTTGTTAATTAAAATAATAGTTTATTTAATACAGAAAAACTTAAAAAAATAACAAAAATGAAGCGTAAAAATGTAAATGTAGTACCAACAAATGTGTCCGAAGAAGAGTCTTCAGATGATGAGCAACAAATAACAGATGACGATTTAGAAATGGATGGTGATGAGGAAGAAAGTGTAATTGATAATGATGAAGAAGCTGAAGATAGTGACAACGAGGCTTTAGATGCCAGTGCCACAGATTCCGATGAGGATGGAAGTGATGTTGAGTCAGATACTAATGAGGATCAAGAGGAAGTCGTACCACAAAAATCAAAAAGCGAAAAGGTTAAAGAAGAGATATTGCAAAGATACGAACAAAGACATGGTAAACAATTATACATACGCTTTCCTCACAAAGTTCCTGAAACACAGGAAGCTTTAGATGAGAAGGTTAAAGAACTAACACCCTTAGTAGTGAAAGTACACAAGCCTCGTCAAAGGCATGTACGGTTTTGCTTAGTCGATTTTGCCACTAATGAAGATCGTGATGCTGCTTTAAATGATCTTAACAAATCCATTAAAGAAGGTACTTTGGAGAAATATGTTGTAAAAATACCACGCACAGAAAGCTCAGATTTTGTAAGTGAATTGGCCGAACGTAAAATAAAATCTATTGAAAATAAGAAAGCTAAACTTCGTTTGAAAAAGGCCAGCAAAAAGTCTTTGAAAGAGAATAATTTCACATCCACTGTTATAGTTCTAAATCTGCCGAAAACGGCATCACTTTTACAGGTACGTGAACTATTTAAAAATGCTGTCGACATAAATATTAAGCCGGGCAAAGGCAAAATTAATAAAGACAAGTGTATAGCTGCTATTACATTGCCCACTACTATGGATGCTAGGAATACTATTAAGAAGAAGTTATCTTTGGAAGGCAATCAATTGATTATTAGGTTCGATAATCAAAAGTCAAAGAAAAAACGGAAGTCTGATAAAACGAAAAACATTGGAAATAAAAAAGATGAGCAAATTAAGGAAGAATCGGAACGAAAATTAGAAACATCTTCTAATACTACAAAAGATGAAAGTGTAACGGAAAATGAAACAGTAAAAAAAATTAATACCAATAAAGGTAAGAAAGGTAAAAAAAACACTGTTGAAAATAAGCAAACTAAGGAAGAATCAGAGCCTAAACAAAAGAAACCAAAATTAGAAACACCTTCTAATGCTACAAAAGATGAAATTGTAACGAAAAATGAAGCAGTAAAGAAAATTAATAACAACAAAAGTAAGAAAGGTAAAAAAAATACTGTTCAAAATAAGCTAAAAGTAGCAACAAAATAAATATATTGGCATAACAAAAAAAGAAATTAGTTTTATTTTATTATTACAAATATGTATATATTAATTTAGCATAATTATGTTAGGAATTCATTTATATACTAAATTTACTACAATCGTAAATATTTCCTTAAATAATTATATCTAAAATGTTAGACATATCGTCGTCCTAAAATTATCTTCACAAAATAAAAAAACAAGTAAGAGAGCTATATTCGTCTGTGCCGAATCTTATATACCCACCAAATTATATTTCAAAATACAAATTTTAAATATTTTTAGGTAAACAAAATTTCTTTTTTTTCCAAAGTTGCTTTTTTAATTTTTTGGAAAATTTTTTTTTCGAATTGTTATTAAATTTTTTGAAATTTAAAAAAAATTTTGTTTTTTAAATTTTTTTTTTGGTGAAAAAAAATTCGGGTTAAATTTTATTCCGCTTTTGACTGATTGTAGGGCCAACTTACTATGGTCTTTTAACGTCGTTGCAAAGGTCTTTGAAATATCTATCATTAGATATCCATATTGTCTATATTAATGACTTAGTAATCCAGATAATGTCGGTTTTGGATCATATTTGCTGCTGATACCTTTTTTCTTGTCGGTATGGTTCAGTGACCTTACATGATACAGTGATATTATATGTGGTTCCTTGAATGTAGTATTGTTTTGAGTATTATTTGCATTGATATTGTGATAAACTTTGGTGTATACATTATTGCTGGTGGTCTTTTTCTATATCAGGAGAAGGTATGGAGATATAGTGGATATGTATGCAGAGTGACAGAATCAAAAGTGATATCATTAAATTTCATGATCATTGTTTTGTTACATTGTTGATACTGTCTTCTACTTCATTCACTATTGTGATGGATTAAATCTCACTGTTTCTCTTATCCTTGACTAAATAATATGTATTATTCTGAGTTTTTTTATGACTGACTTTACTAGGATTTGCTATTTGATGAGGCAGTCTTTGTATACTGTCACTATATCTTGGATATGCTTTATCTACTATGCTCTCTATGAACTAGGTGTTCTGTTTCTGATTCACTGATCTATTATTTATTTCCATTCCTGAAACGTTTCCAGAGATTCTCTGGTTTATCTATATCTTCGACTACTCTTGCTTATCTATTATATGTCATTTTGATTGCTGTTTGATACTGTTGATTTAAATAACTTTTATTAACTATAATCGTTTTTGTAATATTTATGGCATCGTTGGTAATGGTTGTTGAGTTTTAATGTTTGGCATATGAGTATTAGAATGTTGTCTTATAATTGTATATTGAAATTTTGTAGAATTACTTAATTCTGGCCGAGGTGGTTTGGCTAATATGTGTGGTCATTAATTTGCGATAGTGAGATAGATTTTGTTTACTGTAAATGTTTCTTGGAGGAGAATACTTAGTATATGGTATTATTGTTGGAGTAATCCTTAATCATTTTATTCGATATATGAGCTGTTGGTTTTGTTGATTGTATTTGAATATATTGTCATCATATGTATGACTGCTTCTTTTACTCACATATGTCCCTTAAATATGTTCACGGGATGCATTTTGTAGCTGTTGTTGATCTTAACGAATTTGGTAGTTATTTCTGTGACCTGCATTGTAATAACATTTATATTTAAACAAAAAAAACCCTTTTATTTTTCCATTTTTTCTCTTTTTCTTGCTGATCTAAATTATATTATGTACAATTTAATTGTCCTATATGTTTTTTTATTATTTATGTGTGTTTATATGTATACACATACAGTGGTGGCCACCAATTTAAGACAAATACTTGAATTTTTTTCATCAACTGAATTTTAAGGGTATGAAATTTATTATTAATATTTCTAGTTTCTGAAAAATGTTTGGAAAAATCGGTAAAACATATGTATATGGACAAAGATATGTGGAAATACATTGACCCACCTCAGCGAACATCCGCTGTTAATAACATGATATGAGCGAAACTAATGGAACTAAAAATACGAAATTTGGTCGGAATATTTTATAATAATAAAAATATAATGATATAAATGTGGAAAATATGTTTATTTAAAAAAAAAATTTTTTTGGTCAAGTTGTAGAAAAATTTTATGTGTTCGTGGTGAATATGTATGAATTGACACAGTCGAATAAAACACACTTGTGTGTTAAAACAGTCCTCATGCATACATATTTGTGGAAATATTTGAAAAAATAACTGACAATCACGTGGAATTTAGCAAACAATTTTTGTCTTAAATTCCTGGCCACCACTGTATATAGTAATTAATAAAAAAATGTATTTTCTTTTTACTAAAATCTGTTCCGATTTAATGTTCAGAATTCATTATTATGTATATTATTGTTTGTTAAAAATTTGTTCATTTACATTGGATAACTATTATTTCTAAGACTATTTTATATTTTATTGTTTTAATTTTAACATAAGAAAAAATAATATTTATTGTTGTTTATATATTTTTAAGTAGAAATTTGTGACCGATTATGGCCTTTAATAGGCTAGGTTGTTATGAAATAAATAAAATAAAATATAGATAAAAAAATCGAGGTTGTCCTGGTTTTTTCCTCATATCTCAGCCATTTGTGGACGGATTTTGCTGATTTTAAATAGGAAACTTCTCGAAAGCATGTCTGACAGAATTATTGAAGACTTGGATCCCGAAGGTATCTGGGGTCTTCAGAAAATTGATTTCAACAGACAGACGGACTCCTCTATCTATAAGGATCCAGAATATATATACTTTATAGGGTCGGAAAATTATATTGTGGAAATTACAAACGGAATGACAGAATGACTTCACGAAGGTGAAGGGTATAAAAATGAGTTAAGACCATTTTCTGGGGTAAAATTCTTAGATCTATTGATCTATTCGATCACCAGGTGTCTATCTCTTATAATTTCTGTGATATTGTGGAGCAATTTTGTTGTATATCCATTTTTACTAAAAATTTAATGTTTTATAATACCGTATGTGCCATTTTTGTGGAATAAAATATCTGACAAATGACCACGCGGATCTGATCGTATAGGCTTTGAATATCTTTTTGTTTTGAAAAGTATTTATTCATGTGCATGTACTTGGTTCTTTTTTATAAATTGTTTCTGAATTTGCCAAAACACCCTTTCTAACTCGTTTTTTAAAACTTGATGATTGAAATTCGTCTTCACTTATAAACGTTTTATTAACTTTAAATTAACTTCTTTAAAATTATATTGGCTTTCTAGTAACAAATAAACTTTCAAATCTGTCGGAAGCATTTCCATAATTTTTAAAATTAACTTTTTGGATTGATTTTGTTATCGAATCTAAAGGGCTATGGACTTCTTTTAATAGGTATACTTTGTGTTCTGATTAACTATGGAATAAAATATCTGACAAATGACCACGCGGATCTGTACAATGTAAATCTCTTGAACTTGAGAATGTCCTGACTCTGAAATTTTTTGAATAATTGTTTTCAAGTTACTTCTTTTATACAAAATGTCAAGGAAAGTAGACTTTACTATTTTATTTCTATTCTGTGGCACACAGGTGTCGCTCCAAAGAATGATATGCTCAATATTATCAAATCTTGCAATACATTTTCCAAAACAATAATAAAGGGTGTTTTTTTAAGCCCGACAGAACTTGCGAAAGGGTTAACTGTCAAACGAACTGTCCTACTGCGCACACTTTTTGACATTTAGGATCAGTATACTCTTGCAAATCAGTATAAATAGATTGATACTTGATCAACGCTACCAAATTATCGAAATGTACTTTTGAAAATCAGTTATTGATTCACGCAACTTATTGACGACTGTTTTAACGCAAAATTGCTTTCAGCGAGAAGGCTCATTTTTGGCTTAATGGGTTTGTTAATAAACAGAATTGCCGCATATGGAGTAAGAACAATCCACAACAAATTCCATTACATCCAGAAAAATGCACCATTTGGTGCGGTTTACATGCTGGTGGCATCATCGGACCTTATTTTTTCAGAAATGAAGCCGAAGCTCGCGTTACGTTCAATGGAGATCATTACAGAACCATGATCAATGATTTTTTGTTTGAAAATATGGATTACATTTAGACATTTTTGGAGTTAAAAATGGAAATAACTTGAAAATTGTTTACACTAATCGATGAAGAATTTCAAGCACTGCATAATACATAATATCGAACAACTTTTTTCCAATCAATTTTTTTTATATAAATCGTTGAAAGTTTAAATTCAAATTCCCAAAAAAAAAATTGGACTTACGAGAAGATAACTTCGGGGCGACGATATGAATATACTGTTACAAAGCTTGTTATTCACTTGGCTTCGTCATATAGAAGCCAATAGACTTCAAATTAAGTTAAAAACCTCAAGCCTTCACTGCTTAATCAATGACCTATCAAAATTAAGCCCCATTTCATTTAATTTTAACACTTATTGTTAGGCCTAAGAAAATAAGGCAGATTCAATAAATAAATAACGTTAATAAAAAAAGCCTGAAGAATACAGATACACGCGTATTAGCCTGTGCGATATTAAAGCCACATCCGATCTCGATGCATAAGTAAAGATCGCGAATTAGTTCTCCCTAAGGGATTGTAGTCCATCAGTCCTTCCATCCATGATCGACAAATTAAAGCCTTTGTCTTAGATAGTTCTAAGAGTGAAATAATCAGGGAGATTGTATCATTAAGGTTGCATAGGCGAAGTCTGCATTTAGAATCTAAATTTTAGATCGATGCCCTTGGCTATAAGATTAACCGGAAGCCTTTGACGTGTACATGTAACCATCAGTACCGAGATATGTAAAATTATTTTGAAGGGTCTACGGTATGTGTATTTATCAAGGGCCAGGTTTATCCAATAGCCTTCATACATGAGTATAAGTCGAAATAAGTTTTATCGGGATTTAAACTAAGTCCACTTTAAATGCTCCAGGCGGAGAGTGTGCGAAGATCAATTTTCATACCATGTAGAGCAATGTTATTGCTCCCTGGGTAACATTGTTGGAACCCCTTCTATATCCAAGAGGGCTACCAATGTACATATATTGACCATACTCTAGAGTTCGTTCAATTGACACACAAGCGAATGAAGCACAATCTAAACAGATTTGCCCTGCATGTTGAGAGACAGATAATAGACCGATTCCAAGCAATATTCTCAAGTGAGAATATCGCAAAACTCTACATACGATTTAATTTCTTCAATACTTTCCTATGTTTCGGGAAAGGATTATTTTTGCAGAATAATGTTAGTTTAACCTTTTTGGATACGATGGTCGCGCAAGACTTTGGAAAAAGTGAAAAGTATTGAAGAAATTAAATCGTATGTAGAGTTTTGCGACTAATGATCGGTTTTTATCTTGCCATGCACTACTGAAGTCCATCTTTTTTAAAGAAGCGGTTAATTGTATCTGCATCGACATCAATTCCATAACATTTTTGATATATTTTTGTTCATTCTACGCTAATTTATTTGGAATTTCTAGGACTTCTCTTACAATTTTACACCTTAACATTTCATCAAACTTTAATGGACATCCTGTTCGTGAGAAAATTTCATATCTATCAAACTGTTTATAGTTCCTATGGATAGTTTGGACTCTAGATTTTGACAAACTAACGATTTCCCACACACATTTGCCGTAAATTTTCCTTTATTTGACAACTTGACCAGTCGGCGGATATTTCCTATATTTTCGCCATTTTGAGATTCATTGTATTACAATTAATAAAAAATTAGCACCAAATCTCACACACGCAGCTACTATAAATATAAATCAACTGATCAATTGTGAAATTAACGGCTTTATCATAACAATTTTGTATTGAAGTAAAAGTCGTATGTAGACTTTTGCAACGCTTCATATGTAGAATATTGCAATAATTTCAATTTTAACAAACAGTGACCATAGTTTTTTAAAAAAATGTATTGCAGTGATGTAAAGTGTACCCTGATAAATATTTACAAGTGGTCATTTTCAAAGATTAAACATTAAATATAAAATTATTCGCAAATTAAATGAAATGTTGATATCGTATGTAATATGTTTTTTTTTTTAAATCCTGATCTTACCTTTTCTCAAATTCTTGTACTCCTTTAAATAAATAACCGAAATAATTTAAACAATTTTTTATAAGATTGTGTTTTTATTTCATAAAATTTTGGAAAAGAAAATTCTAGAATTTCATAGTTTTTTATGTTATAAAGACTACTATTTTAGCAATAACATAAAGCATTATTGTTAGTGATTGATTGACAAACAATATGTATACATATATGTGAATTTGGGTTTAAGGTTTAAACTGTTATTAAACATAATACGAGTAGATTACGATACTATGTATTAGGTTCCAAATAATTATAGTTAACAAACAATATTTTAGATTACAATAAAACAAAACATACATAAAACTTAAAAACTTTTTTTCTCAAAAGCAAACAAAAAAGACTGATATGAATAAAAGAAATATATATCGCTTATTAAGCAAATTCTTGAAAATATATTATACATACATACTACTTACTATTGTGCCTTTAAAACTGAGTGCTTTTTGAGCTTATCAGAATTTGCAATTTCTTAAAAGCAACAACTGTACAGCTAAGGTTTAGGAATATTATTGCGATAAGCGGACGTACATATAAGAAAAAAATAATGTTGGATGTATGTACGAAAAAAACTAAGATTTCTTTTTATCAAAACATTAAAACCCTCTTCATGGTGCAGAATTTTGTTACGATTACTTCAGTTGGAAATAAACAAAAGTACAGAATAAAAAAATAGCGATAGCAAATTCTTAAGAATTTTTCACATTGTAAGCATTTTAGTAAGATAGACTTGTTTATTTTGAAAATATTCTATGAGTAATTTGAGTTGAGCAAAATATTAATGTATTATTAGTATGTATGCATATCCATAAGATTTAACTGAAAGTAAAAATAAACTAAAAGTTATTCAAATTCAAATTGAAATACATGTGTATATATGTATGTTTGCATACATTACAAATACTTAATTGTATGTATGTAATTATTTATGCTGTTAGTTATTTTTTAAATTGTATTTGATATTATTTTCAATTTATTTATTAAATCCGTAGAACTTTTTTTTTTTGTAACATACTATATTTATGTGTATATATATAATTTATCCCTCTTAATGTAGTTTAGCAATAGATAAATTTTGTTTTATATTCATAATTGATAAGATTATGTTTATTTTTTCATTTAAATTTAATTTAATTAATATTTTTCCATGAAAAATTTGTTAATATAAATTTAAGGGGGGTGTGTAATAAGCACATATCATTATTATATTCATTCATTCATATTTCTTACTTTATTTATACAGTCTCAAATATGTATGTATGCCCCAATTATCCTGTGATAAATCTTTTCCTGTTGCTCCTCTCTCACATATGTATGTTTTAGTATCCCTTTACATTACTATGGGTGTGTGGTGTTTTTTTTTTTTTTGTATATTTAGTAAAATATTATAATTATTTGTTCACTTTCTTCAATCAATATATATTATATGTATGCATGTAATGTATATTTAATAAAAAATACAAATTTTAAAGGCCCATGATGTTTTGTTTTTCGTTTGTTTAGTTCTATAGGATAATTATACGTACGGGTAACGCGTCTTTTAGTACTTATAGTTGCGTAGTTGCTTGCATATGATGTATTCGTTCGTATATAATTGTATGCAGTATAATAACATTTTTCTTTTCAGACGTACACATTAGTTCGTATGTACGTTTGTTAATAAGAAGAAATAAGTGTTGAAAAGAATTTGAAGAAATATTTGTTTATGTTGCTTGTAGGAAAAAAAAATTGAGTTTTTATGTATAAAGTAGCCTTTGACGTGCTGAGGGAGATGATGTCTGCTGTTGTGGTTGATTTGGAGGTGGTGGGGGCGGAGAGGGTGGTGAACGCAAAGGTATTGCTGGTTGTACAAATCGTACACGCTCTGCATCAGTGGCAGCCGCATTAGAAGCAGCAGCTGCCGCTGTAGAAGCCGCATTAAATGCAGACGTAAATGCAGTGGCGGCTCAAAGGGTATGGTAATTACGTTCATTGCGAGCCTTGTAAAATTTGTAGGCTACCAAGCCGATGGCCATTAAGCCCAAAGTTAAAACAATACCTCCAATGAACGAGGGTCCGTCAAAATGTCCGCATGGTGGCACAGGGCCGGGTTTTGGAGATGGAGTTGGTGATGGAGCTACAGTTGTGGTATTAGGTGCTACCGTTGTGGTATCTGGGGCAACTGTTGTTGTAGTATTTGTATCGGGAGCAACAGTTGATGTTGTTGTTTTAGGTGTTGTAGTTGTTGTTGTGGTAGTGGTTGTGTCTGGTGCTATAGTAGTTGTGTCTGGAGCTTTAGTAGTGGTATCTGGAGCTTTTGTAGTTGTCTCAGGAGCCGGAGTTGTTGTATTATCTGGCTTTAGTGTAGTAGTTGTTTCTGGAGTTGGTGGTGCTGGTGTTGCTGTTGTTGTATCATTTTTTAATGGTAATGCAGTTGTAGTTGTTGTTTCATCTGCTTTCAATACATCTAAATTTAAATTAAATAAATGCTTAATAAATTTACTTAAATACATATGTATGAAAATAAAAAAAAAATCGATTTACAAATTTTCCCAAATTGATTTTAATTTTGTATTATACTGAGTGCCAATACAATGGAAACTTTTTTGAAAACAATATTCCGTAATTACGGTTTTCAGAAATATGACCTTTTGCATATGAAAGCTATATTAGACTGTCCCGAATCTTATATACCCGTCACCAAAGTATACTTTAAGACAGATATTGAAAATATGTTTTGTTAAAAAAAATTTAAGCAAACAACATTTTTTTATAAAAAACTAATTTTGTGAAAAAAAATCGGGTAAAAAAATATTTTCCCCGATTTTGACCCATTGTATTTGAAATGTCTATAATCCAGATATATGTAGATAAAAAAATTGGTCAAAATCGGTGTAGTCATGGTTTTTCTTATATCTCGGTCATTTGTTTTTTCCGAATTCAAATATCAACCTAACTGGGACTATGGCGGATATATTTATGTATCAATCATGTACGTAATTTATTTGAAAGCTTCCAAAAGTTGATTTCAACATTCAGACGGACATTGCTATATCGTCTTCGCTATCTATAACGATTCAGAATATACATACTGAATCGTTATAGATAGCGGAATGACAAATATGTATACACCACTCATGGTGAAGGGTATACAAAATATAATTTGTTAAGGAATCGGTAAGTTATTTTAATAAATTAAAATGATTGAAAAGACTCTAAGGGCCTCATTTTATAAAACGCAACGTTAAACAAATTTTGTATGAAAAAAATTCAAGTTTCAAACCTTTTTCCCAGTATTCTTCATACAAATTGCTTTAGTTTCTAAACGCTTCGTTTTATAAAATTAGGCCCTAAATTAAATATTATACTACATAGTTTATGAAAAATCAATTAAAAAATATTCATGATCTAAATAATCAGTATGTTCGTTTGTCTGATAGTTTTACTGTTTTGCAAAATGTTGTTTACTTTTTGTATTGGAAATTTAAAATGCTAGTAAAAATAGCAAACGAACTAACCAAAGAATTTAGAAAGAAATATCAAATTACTCAGGATGTAAATATTGTTGATGCTTGTACTTTTAAATATAATCAAGAGCCTACCCACCGCAATAAAATATAAGAATAGGTATAATATTAAAATATAAACCTTAATAGGTGACATCAGCAGCAAATTTTAGTTTAAAAAATTATTCATAAAAAACAATTAAATTTGCAAAGTTTTAAACGAAAAAAATTATTAGATTCAGAAAAAATACGTAAGGAAAACACATAAAAAGGTTTCAAATAAATATAATGATTTCATTTCATTGAATTAACATAACATTTATACATAATTTTTATATTGTGAAATAGTAAAACTGATATTCCTCAATATAATGGGAAGCGAGTTCTATAACCTACATGTACTTATTATAAAGTTTATCTCAAATGTAGAATTTGATATCCTGGGCAGCATTACATACATACATGAATTATGCAAACATTTTGGGAAACAAAAATTTCACAAAATGTTGTTACACTTTTGTGTTTGAAATTTCAAATGATAGTAAAACTAGTAGACAAATTCACCCATACGATGGAATTACTCAGGATCTATGTATATACAGATTTTGTTTATGTTTGTACTTAGAAAAAGTCTTTTGGCATCTATTAAAAAATTGAAGATGGTGTACCAAATGTTTTACACTTTTGTATTGGAAATTTCCATACAATGGAATTACTCAGAATCTTAATACGATTGTGTTTATGTTTGTATTTTAAAAAAGTCTTTTGGCATCTAAAGAAAACTCATTCCTCTTTTTTGGTGTAGCATAGCGTTATTGATAACCTTCAGGGGTGTAATTTTTGGATATATCTCTTATCATGTCTTGGGCTAAGGCCATTTCATTTTGTCAAAATTATTGGGTGTAAAAATGCGGAATTTTTTTAAAATTGTTAGCTTTTATTTTGAAAGATTTGTACAAAATATATTTCATCAATGTTAGCTATGATCTTTTCCCATCTTTCTGGCAATATATCTTTTGAGGCAAAGAACGAATCAAGCCAAAGTGTTCCAAAGTGAAGCGTAACCCAGAGAGAGCGTTCTGCATGAATCGATGCAAATAGTAAATAGTTTTTTCGGGTTATTGTAATGTAATTGCAAGTAATGATTTAGTGCAAAAATAATAATAACTTTCTTCTATAGCGTTCATATCGGACATGTAGAATCGTCTTTCAAGGTCTCTCGTATTCAATTCGTATCGTCCCAATTTCCCTGCTTTTTAATGAATCCTGCTGATCGCAAACGTTTTGAAATTGCTGCTTAAGTAGCTCCCAATGATTTTTCAAGCTCTTATTGAGGTTTACAACAATCTTCATCGAGTAATACCTCCAATTTATGGTCTTCAAGCTTTTTTGGCTGGCCTGGGCGCTCTTTGTC
Organism: Calliphora vicina; assembly: GCF_958450345.1. NCBI lineage: Eukaryota > Metazoa > Arthropoda > Insecta > Diptera > Calliphoridae > Calliphora > Calliphora vicina. The sequence continues at coordinate 65,611,853 of NC_088782.1, forward strand.
TTCCGTGTCATAATCACCACTTCTGAACCGCACAAACCATCACTCGCAACCGATGGAACACATTCACCATAAACTTTGGTGAGCAATCGGAGTGCTTCAAGCGGCACTTATTTTCAAATTAAAAAAAAAAATGTGTAATAACTAAGTGAGTGTAAATCCCGCATTTTTAGTCATACACCCAACATATTTGGTAAAAGTGTTTCAAAACAAGTCTATATTGTATTATCACTCACCACTGTATGTACATAAATCAGAGCCCACTACACTTGCAGTAGATCCATATTTTTGAGCAATTGTTTAATATCGCATCAGCGTCGTAAGCCAGTCTTTTATTTTTATGAATACAAAATACGTAGGTAGTTAAATTTTAAACATTTTTAATTTCGTCCATATAATATTACGGTTCCGCATCTTTTAAAATCATAATGAACATCTTCAAAATTTGTTCATATAAAAAAATAATTATTTGCATATCAATAAATGGATTTGCTTGTTAAACCCTTTGTTTAAATTCGCTTTAAAAATCGTTTTGTAAACTGAATTCCCATAATTACAACTCATTATTCCTGGCTTCTTGATTAAATAATGTATTTGATAGGATGCTGCAGTGTTTAATTTAAACAATAAAAGATTTTGTTGAAATTATATTTCTGCAGATTTTTGTTTACATTTAATTTATTTATTTGTGACGATTATTCTTTCTGGAATAAATTCCAGCAAAGGCATTGATATAATCTATATGTTTGCACTCGTCGAATGTATGTATGTGTTAATTTCGTTATTAAAATAATCTGCGATTATTTTGTTCTTGCTCATATAGATTTTTTTTGATTATACTATATACCTGACAGGAATATTGCAATTGTAAATACATACATACGTATGTATATACAATATGTATGTAGTATTTATATAAATAACCCACAGCAACCCCCCAACAACTTAAATTTTTAAAGGCATTGCTTCGTTATATTTGCCGTCATTTAATGGTTTTTTTATAAAAAAAAAACACTGATATAATTTCTTAACATGAGTAAAATTTTACCACCTACCTTCACAATTAAAGGGAACGACTAGGAGTCCTACAAACAGGCATACAGCAAAAACAATTCTCGATGACTTCATTTTTCAATTGCACTTTTTTGCTGCGTATTAAATGGAAAATACACTTTCTTCTTTCTTATGAATACAGAGTACCAAGAACTAATTCAACAAGAAATAAATTATTTGTTTACTTAATTGCATGCACGTATAACACCAGTATAATATATAGGAGGTAGTATTTAATCTTCTATGTGGCGAAATCTACAACATCCGAAAGAAAAACAATTAAAAAAATAAATATTATTATTAACTATACAAAAGAAGTTTTTCTAGCTGTTGTGTCGAGTACTTAAATTAAACGTACCTTAAACCGTATTGAGGAATTAATGTAATTTATTTTTCTGAGTTAATTTAATCTTATTATAACACAGAGAAACAAGAATTCGTGTTTTTCACACAAATATTTCTAATTGATGACTGGTTCGAAAAAAGTTACAAATTAAATTGTGTTTTTACTCTGAACACAGTGGTGCCAGATTGTTAAATTTATTCCGGCTCATCTGGCTCACATCAAACACAATACACACACACAAACCGTGCATTTCTTATGGGACAGATTGGTTTGAAGACCCCCCATTTCCCACTAATACCAAAAACCCAGTATAAAAAATGGTTTTGCTCATTTGAGCGGTTCACGGCTCACAGTGTTGCCATCATTCTACACAGGGTTGCATTTCTATTGTTCACACGTCAGGGGTAGGAAAATATACAAAATATTTACTTCAATTCAAGGAAAATATGAAATATTGCATCATGAATAATGATTTTGGAGTTCACAATAACTTGTTTTACTCAAAACGAGTCGTTTTGGCGCAATGATTCAAAGCGCTTAAAAGGTAACGCAAATTTGGATTATTTTGGTAACGCTAATTGCAGTTATTTCGGTTAGACCCCTCTTACCATTCAGAAATTGAAAGGCAGACAGATGACGTTTGTTGGCAAGGGATTGAAGAGGTAGAGTGAGTACTACACAGGTTTAGGCGTATTCAAAAGAGAATAAGAAAAATGTCTGTCTTTCAATTTCTGCATTGTAAAAAGTAATTAAGGGTTTTTAGGTGTAACGGCAATCCAAGCTAGAAATACGTGAATTACTCTGCTTTCATACATATGAATAACGGCACACCTGTCCCGATCAACTTGCACTCGCGTTTACACACAAAGATTTTTATTGCAGACAGTTTTATTTTTATACCCTTCACCATGAGTGGCAAGGGTATATATAAGTTTGTCATTCCGTTTGTAATTTCTACATTTTTCATTTGAGACCCCACAAAGTATATATATTCTGAATCGTTATAGATAGCGGAGTCGATATAGCCATGTCCGTCTGTCCGTCTGTGTGTTGAAATCAACTTTCTGAAGCCCCCAAATAACTTACGTACACGAATGATACATCAATATCTCCGCTATTTAAAATCGAGAAAATCGGTCCACAAATGGCTGAGATATAAGGAAAAAAACAGGACAACCTCGATTTTTGACCTATTTTTGACCCATATCTGGATTAATAAATCATTAATATAGACAATATGGATATCTAATGATAAATATTTCAAAGACCTGTGCAACGACGTATTTAAGACCATAGTAAATTTTTTTTTTCACCAAAATTTTTTTCACTAAATATTAAAAAAACAAACTTATGTATACCCTTGCCACTCATGGTGAAGGGTATAATTAAAAACTAAAAAAAAAAAATTTAAATTTAAAAAAAAAATATTAAATTTAAAAAAATTTTAAAATTAAAAAAAAAATTAAAATACAATTTCGAAAAAACAACTGGAAAAAAATAGAGGTCTAAAGTAGATGCTATTTTTCATTTTAAATACCAGGTTACGTCTAGTAAACAAGACATTCCCAGCAGATATTTTTATTCTGTATTGGTTTATATATTTGTTTAATACAATCATTATAGTAAACAATATCCACAGGTATCAATAGTAAACAATATCCACAGGTATCGTGGTCGAACCAGAACAAGAGGTCAACTTAGTGCTAAAAACTTAAAGCCAATCCTAGGGTTAATGTTGTTATAACTCTACAAAAAGTACCTTTTTAAATAACCCTGACTGTCACCCTATTTGCTAGTTACAAGTCATCAGCTGTTCTGTGACTGACAGAGAACAAATACACGAGAATTTCACACAATCAGTGCAATTTATAGAAAAATTGTTTATTATTGTAAATACAGTGCGAAAAAAAATTAACAATAGTGTAGATTAGTAAATCGAACAAGAAAATAGTTGCACAAATAATTTAAGAATATCTAGCTGTTTCGTTAGTCCACAAATAAGGTGAGTAAGTACGTCTACAGCTTTTTTTATTAACATGAAAAATGTGTATGTGCCACATGGATAAATGGTAACCGCTACGATTGAAGGTGTATACTTGAAGATGTTATGCCATTTTAAACATAAATTTGTGATAAAATCAACAATTTCATATTTTTTGCAATGTTTTTGCGTCAGTTCAAGGTCGAAGTCTTTAACTACTCGAAGTAATTTATATTCTTTCGTTGTTTTGTAATTTTTTTCTTATTGGATTTGTAGTTCACACACAACTTAAAATTTATAAATTTTTTTAAGTATGTACCTATTCATTATTGTTTTAAACTTTCACCTCGGTTTTATTTAATGTCGTTACGAATATGTTTTATTTAATGTCAATATTTACATTTGTTTATGTAAATTTTTATATAAAAAATGTTTAAACAAAAATGCATACAGCTTGGGTAATTTAGTGAATTACACACCAAACACCTGTAGCCACTTGTGTAAGATCGGTAATTGAAAATATTTATTTATTTTTTTTATAACCACCGCCAAAAAGGGGTACCAACATTGATTTTATCATCCCTTGTGTAACACATCAAACAAAATTATATTGGTCCTTATGGAAGTCTAAGACGATCTAGCTTTGTTCTTCCATATGAAATTTTGCGAAAATGTTTGATATTGAAAATGGACAAAATCTGCCAAACAGGAAAATTTTCTAAAACAACCTATTTGTACGCCCGCCTTCTAAAATAAAGCAATAGGCCCTAAATGAAATTTAATAGAAATATTTCTTGGTAAAAGTTAAATTATGTGGATAAAAAAGAATGAAATAGGTTGAACCGGTAAAAATTTTGAGTCAAAATAAAAAAACGTTGTTGGATATACGATATAGAAAAATCGGTGCAGATAAAAACAGGTTTAGTATAAATCACTAAATTGTATTTGGTGATGGGTATACGAGATTCGTCACAGCCGAATATATAATTTTTACTTGTTATTAAATTTGTGTTAATATTAGTTAGGTTTTGTTTGCTATATTTTACATATATTTTGTTTAAATAATTTCTAAAATTTTGCCGTTTTATGAGTTGCTTTGTTATACAAATAATTGTCTTGTTATACAAATAATTTAAATACACTTTGTCAGCAATATTAAAAAACATATCGTTTTATTTACATATATAACTCTTTGCTTTAAATGAATGTAGCACAATACATATGTATGTACATATATTGAAAGAATTTATGTTATTCATGTTCAAAGTTCATATTGGCCATCAAGTGTATTCAAATATGGATATGTATGGAATATTTAAAATATTAGTACTAAATTTGATGATTTTTTACATAGTTGTTATTGTATGGGTCTCATGTACAGTATTCGAAAACCAGAAATCGGTTAACGTTGCTGTTAATTTTTTAACGTTTCGAATCAGAACTCTAAATGTATTTTTTTATTACTGCTTCACAGCGACGATGCATTGAACCAATTAAAGAATCAATAGTCCCCTTATAAACGCATCTTATTAAAACGTCATTCGAGGCATAATTTTGAGTCCGTATTTTGCGATCTACAATTTCCCCTAGGTTTTCTATTGGATTGAGATCTGGATTTTGTACAAGCTACTTTAAAATATATACCTCATGCATTTGGGGTAATTGTCGTGCGGGAATCTTTAAATTGGGGGCATATTTTTTTCATCGTATGGATACATAACATCGTTAAATAAGGATATGTATCTAATTACAGTTATGTATATTGACTCTCTTATTTGTATACAGTCTCTTTCGCTTTAACTGTCTTTCTAATGCTATCCCATCACTGCCTCTTAAATTGTATTTGGATAAATCCGAAAAGAGAAAAGTATTCCATTTCTATTTCGACCAGTTTAAATGTTCTTTGGCAAGTTGTTTACCAGCAGTATGTTTTTTTAAGAGCAACCAAGGCAAATCTCATTTGTATTGTGGCTAGCATTTTAAGAACAAATTTCCAATTTATTGATAACTTATCGGGTTGTAAATTTTTGGGAATTTCTTAAACTCTTTTACGAGTTTAAGAAATAGGATGATTTTTATCATATCTATTGGGAAAAATTAGCTGAATCCTCTAATCAACCCCATTGCAAGGCTCCAGCCATCCTCACCTTCGATTTTTTTCAGAAGTGCTTGGTGTTTGGTACAATTATAATACATGTTTAATTCATATTTAATATAATTATTGTTTTTAATTAAACAAGTAAGAGAGCTATATTCGGCTGTGCTGAATCTTACATACCCTTCACCAAATTATACTTCAAAATAAAAATTGTAAATATTTTTAGGTAAATAAAATTTATTCTTTTTTTCCAAAGTTGTTTTTTAATTTTTTGGAAAAAAAATTTATAATTTTTTTTTTGTTTTTTTAATATTTAGCGAAAAAAACTTTTGGTGAAAAAAAAAATCGGTTTAAAAAATATTCCGATTTTCACCCATTGTGGGTCCAACTTACTATGGTCTTATATACGTCATTGCAAAGGTCTTTGAAATATCTATCATTAGATATCCATATTGTCTATATTAATGACTTAGTAATCCAGATATAGGCCAAAACATAGGTCGATAATCGACCTTATATCTCAGCCATTTGTGGACCGATTTTCTCGCTTTTAAATAGCAACCGATCCGGAAGAATTCCGGAGATATTGATGTATGAATCGTGTATGTAAGTTATTTGGGGGCTTCGGAAAGTTGATTTCAACAGACAGACGCCCATGGCTTAATCTACTCCTCTATAAGGATCCAGAATATATATACTATATAGGCTCGGAAATGAAAAATGTAGAAATTACAAACGGAATGACAAACTTATATACACCCTTCTCACGAAGTATTTTTTTATTTTACTTTATTCTATTTATTCTATGGCTACCGTTACCACAAAAAAGCCCATTTAACTGAACTACCGTTACCGATGTAACTTCAATTACAGTTACCGATATTTTTATTTTTTGTTAATTTTATTAATTTCGAATAAAATTACCTTTATCATTAAAATATCAGCAAATACCGTTACCGATAATCCAAATTAACGTTACCGTTTGAAATTTTCACAATTTAATTCATAATATCAAATTTGCCCACCCTTTATTTTAAAAATTGTTTCGAACCGTTTTTACAGCTCCATAAATTTGTATTAATAACCGTGTTCCACATTCAATATAAAGAGCGCTTTAGAATCTATTTTATCATTTGAAATAGAAGTTGTTGATTTTATTTTGCACAATTGTGTTAGCAAATATACATACGTTCATACATACATATTAATAAAATGATAAAATTAGAACACAATATGCTATTTAGTTGAAAATAGTAAAGTGTGCAGCCATTATTTATTTAACCTTTCACATCTATTGACTTGTAAAATCATTAGTTGTAATTGTTTATTCTATTAAATTCAATTATTACAATAAACAAACATATACATATTTGGAATAGTTTATGTTTTCTGTGGTATAAAATTTTATTCAACTTTAAAATAAAATTCAACATTTATGACCTATATCTTTATAAAAAACATATAAAAATGTACAAATGTAATCATTTTGAGTTTTATTATTTGTACCTTATAGAAGGTAATCAGTAAATAAGCAGTTAGTCATATAATTATTATATTATGTATTCATTTAAAAAGTTTCTTAAGCAATGTATTTGTATGAAACATACATATTGTCTACATATACTAAATTGTGTATTTACTTTAATTTTTATATTTCTTGTGCTTTTATTTTAAATTTCATTTGTACACAATAAACATTTATTGCAGGATTACAAGCTGAAAACAAACGTAATTCTAAGCCAGTTTCAGTCAATTAAATTATAGTTGTATTACACTTTATATCAATAGCATCTCCAGTAAAAAGAAAACATAAATTCAAAGTCCAACTAAATGTTGAATATGCTTATTTTGTAATTTTCTATTTGAATTCAAGTTAAACTCCATCAATATTTTCAAATGCTTGAATTTTATTTCTTTACTGCTTATTGGGTATAGGTATTTGTTATGTCTTTTCGGATTTTCAATTGTTTAAACAACACGTTCAGTTCGTTTATGGAGTCCAAAGGTTTTTTTTAGATTAAATCATTCTGCGTTTATTGATTTATATTACAGTCATTCATATATTATCTACTAACATACTTGTATTTTAAAAAATCAAAACATAAAAACTTATCATCGATGCTTCAACAAAAATGGAATATGTGGGTTTTAAGAGATTTTATTTTTAATCGCCACTTTCTATCTAGGAAATTGGAAGGATCCAGTATATATTTATATGATTATGGTTCTTTTTATCAAAAATTAAAACTTTATTAAAGAAATTTAAACTCAATAAATTTTATTATTTTTGATTTTATAAAGTTTTTTGCTTCTCTTGTAAAAAAAATAAAAGTGTAGTTAAGCTCGTTTTTATTTAAGATGACGATATACTTTATGGGGTCGCAAATGATAACTATACAGATAATAATGTTTTAAAAAATGCATACAGTTGTACTAATTGAATAGTGATTTAGATACCAAACTGTAATTGAAAATATCTACTCGTATTATTTTCAATTTGTTGAGTGCCAAATTTTTAGAAAAACTTGTTCATCCCCCTGCTTTCGCAAATGAAAATTATGGAAATTACAAACGGAAAGACAATGTTATGTACATATACTAGGATTTCTAATTTCCTGGTTCTCAACAGATTTTCACAATGCTCCAAATCCTAGAGAAGACTCACGTAAAGCAACAGACTTTCGTATCCCAGAATGACGCTGACTGATAAAAAATCTTCAGTGAAGGTGATGATTATTTTTCTTGCACCTATTTAATATACTGCTGCAAAGAATTGTAAAAAAAAAAACAGGAACATGGGAAGCAGAATAATGCCATCACATATCATAATTAAATAGGAATAAACGACCTGTGACTGCTCCCTTTGCAAGTAGAGAGAAGCAGTTGGCGAAAGTAGGAATGGTGGTAATCGTATATCTCGGAACCGCCATCAGCCTAGAAATTAAACGAATAACAATATAAGCAAACAGCTCATTTTTGGGCTATGTAAAAAAACTGAAAAATAAAGCACTCAGTCGAAGAACAAAAATTACCCAATACAAAACGCATATAATACCTGTGCTGCTTTGTGGCGCTGAAACACAAGCAGAGAAGCTGTGTTAGGAGTTTACGAAAAATCATCGGACCAATATGCGTGCATGGAAAATATCGACGGCAAATGAATAGTGAGCAATGGGAACACCGACGAATGGATAAAAATGTTCCGTGAATAAGAGTCTTCGACGCCCATTTCGAGGGAATAGGCAAAAGGCGACGACACATACTCAAGTGGACGGACCAAGTCCAAGAATCTATATATATAAAAATGGATGTTTGTATGTGTGTATGTATGTATGTATGTATGTATGTTCCGAATGAACTCAAAAACGGCTGGACCGATTTTGATGAAATTTTCAGGGAATCTTCAGAATAGTCTAGCGGGTAACACTGTAAGGTTAGATTTTTGATTTTCGGTCTGTGGGCGGAGGGGCGTGGCATTATCAAATTTTTACATTATACCGCTAATGCCATCTATATATATAAAAAACGGCTCCACCGATTTTGATGAAATTTTCAGGGAATCTTCAGAATATCCCAGCGGGTAACACTGTATAGTCAGATTTTTGATATTCGGTCTGTGGGCGGAGGGGTGTGTAAAAATCTAATTTTTACATTATACCGCTAATGCCCTATCTATCTATATATATAAAAATGGATGTTTGTATGTGGGTATGTATGTATGTATGTATGTATGTTCCGAATGAACTCAAAAACGGCTCCACCGATTTTGATGAAATTTTCAGGGAATCTTCAGAATAGCCTGGCGGGTAACACTGTAAAGTCAGCTTTTTTATTTTCGGTCTGCGGGCGGTGGGGTGTGGCATTATCAAATTTTTACATTATACCGCTAATACCATCTATATATATAAAAAACTTCTGGACCGATTTTGATGAAATTTTCAGGGAATCTTCAGAATAACCCAGCGGGTAACACTGTAAATTCAGATTTTTGATATTCGGTCTGTGGTCGGAGAGGTGTGTAAAAATCTAATTTTTATATTATACCGTTAATGCCATCTATATATATAAAAAAACGGCTGGACCGATTTTGATGAAACTTTCAGGGAATCTTCAGAATAGCCCAGCGAGTAACAGTACATAGTAAGATTTTTGATATTCGGTCTATGGGCGGAGGGGCATGTAAAAATCCAATTTTTACATTACACTTCTAATGCACTATATTTCATAAAAATGGATAAAAATGTTCCGTATGGACTCAAAAATGGCTGGACCGATTTTGATGAAATTTTGACGGAATCCTCAAAAAAGCCTTTTGGGTAACAGTGTAAAGTCAGATTTTTGATTTTCGGTCTGTGATAAACAATTTTGTTTACTCTTGCATATTAGGTGCACGAATAAGAAATTTCCATAGTAAATTTTTGAATTCATTGGAACCAGCCGAAATGCCACTACACGTATTAACATTGAAGGTTGGATCACCGACTTTATCCGACACTGTATATTAAAATCTTTACAATATCAAACAGATGTTTTCTAAGGGCCAGCAACGCGGACCGGGTTCTGCTAGTATTTAATAAAACTTAGTGTAACAAACTGAAGGTCACGCTCACATTACCGAAGCGCTTGGAATTCTCATTTAACAGCAGCTAAAGACTATGATGGAAATATATTGTAACATCAGGACTTGCATATTTAAATGGATATGGCTTTTATCTGGTTAGTGTATCCGATGTTCTCTGATCGGGATATTCGATGTATCATATGTTTGTTGTCCAAGATCCATCCGTTCTTTGAATGCAGATTGGTATTGTATGATTTGAAGATAAATGCTTACGTAGCTGACTTGTTTAAAGTTCTTTTGTGAAATAAAAATTTCAAGTTGTTTTAAGTCGACCTAATGGAATAAATAGTAAATCTTCCCATTTTAAATAAGGAGTGAGATCGAAAAATTCTTAACACACGTTTTTCATTACATTTTTTAACCCAAGTATTATTTGAATTTTTTTTTGATCAAGTTACCTTTGAAAAACATGTCAGTTATTATGTGTAATGTCAATTATATTAATTTTTTTGTTAATCTGATTAAAATGAGTGACCAGAAAAAAGTGCGTACTGAAATTATTAAATATTTTCAACAAAACCCAACTTGGTCTTACAAAAAGTTGGCCAAGCATACAAAGGTCTGCCGTCAAACTGTTTCCAATGTTATTAAACAGTACCGGGAGAACTTGTCAGTTGATAGAAAACCTGGTTCAGGTAGAAGGAATGGTCCACATGATGTTTCTAAAGCCAAAAAAATAGAACGCATTTTCAAAAGAGCTCCCAACACATCCGGTAGGAAAGCAGCCCGGTTAGCTCAGTGCTCGGACTATTTGGTACGAAAAGTTAAAGCTAATGCAGGTTTAAAAACATACAAGGCTCAAAAAGTTCCTGACAGGAACGCTACTAAAAATTTAGAGGCCAAAAACAGAGCACGGAAATTGAAGTCAAGTTTTATAAAAAAATATTCTTGCTGCATAATGGATGACGAAACGTATGTTCTGGCAGATTTTTCGCAACTTCCAGGTCAAAAATTTTATGTTGCTGATGCTCGAGGGAATGTTGAAGAAAAGTTTAGGACCCAAAAGCAGACAAAATTTCCCAGAAAGTTCTTGGTATGGCAAGCAATATGCAGTTGCGGCAAAAGAAGCCACTCATTTGTTACAACGGGCTCTATAAATACCGAAATTTACATCAAGGAATGTTTACAAAAAAGTCTGCTTCCATTCATAAGACTTCATAATGTGTCCACTTATTTTTGGCCTGACTTGGCATCCTGTCACTATGGCAAACAAGCCCTTGAGTGGTACAAGAACAATAATGTGGTATTTGTACCAAGAGAGGCAAATCCTCCAAACTGCCCGGAGCTAAGGCCAGTGGAGAGATATTGGGCTCTTGTTAAAAGAGAATTGAAGAGTACAAAAAAGGTGTCCAAAAGTGTGGTAGATTTTAAACGGAGATGGACTACATGTTCGAGCAAAGTGACAGAAAGCACTATAAAAACGTTAATGGAAGGGTTTCCGAAAAAGGTTCAAAATTTCATCACTAGTGATTAAAACTATAAAAATAATTTTTTTTGTAAATTGTAATAATAATTTCAATCAAATAAAAAAAAAATTAAAGCTGTAAGTTTAGTGGTTTCTTTTTTATAAACATATATGTATGTTAAGAATTTTTCGATCTCACTCCTTAATAATTTTTCTGTTTTTGTCACACAGAAGAAACAGTTTTTTTGTGCTTATCGAATAATTAAAAACTCGGCTGTTTCAATAGTAATTTTCTTTTTGTTAACTGACTTTCTTTAAAAAAAAAGATATACAGCCCAATTATGAATAAAAAATTCCCCGGAAGTTTGTTCCCAAGGAGTTTTTTCCCATTGAATTTGAATACGAAAAATGGGAAAAACTCCCGGGGAATTTTTATTCATAATAGAATTATTGAATTACCTACGAATCTGTGAAGAAATAATACAGTAACTTTAAAGAGAACGCTTTTAAATAAATTCTCGAAATAACCTAATACCACTAGAGGTAAAGAGTATAAATTTAAGCGAATATGTATTCAGATTTGCAAAATATATGTATTTATTAAATATGTGCATTAATTATTTTAATCATGACGTTTTTTTTTTTAATTTTAATATTTTGAACTTTGATCCGACATTTTTTTTGAAAGTATTTAACCACTTTAAAAACCAATGAAAATGTCATTAACTAACATTTAACTGATGATAAAAATAATATGTACACATGTTCTAAGCGAATACGAGAATAAGTACTAGGGTTGTCAATTATTCGAGTTTTATTTTAATCGAATAAAAGTTTATAATTTTTTTATTATTCAAGTGATAGATTAGTTTTTAAAATTGCTCGATTATTCGAACGAATAACGATTAAAAAATATTGTTCGGATAATTTAATATTTAATAATTTATTTGTTGGATGAATGTACGAAATAAAAATACAAAATTATTAATATATAAATATAAATAAGAATAAATTAGAGCATTTTAATTATATAAAGTCTCGTTAAATATTTTATGAAATAATTGTTGATTGACAACTTTACATTCCAAAGAATTTTTTAATTCGTATAAGGCTTTCTATAAATTTCTAACTCGTTTGCTTAAATAGATTATAAATTATATCTATATATTTATTATTAATTGTAAAATTATTTAAATTCTATTGCAGATGCTTTAACCTTTCCTATATATTTAGTTCGACAAGGTTTTCATTGTTAAGTTTCGTAATGACCTGATCTTGGCATTTTAATCCAATATGGATTGGAAAATTAAAAATGTTTAAATCTAACCAACTTGGAATAACATTATAAACTATTGGATTTGTTTCTTTGAAATAGTTTTGTGCAAAGTTTTGTTTATATATACCATTTTTTTTAATTTAAACTTGAATATAAATTTATTAAACTATTCTTTTAATCTACAATTATTGATCGAATAATTATTTATTCTAAATTGAAAAAATTATTCATTCGATTAAAAAATTAATTCGAATGACAACCCTAGTAAGTACATGTGTATAACGTTAGACTTTGGAAAAATTCAATTATAATTTAAAATAAATGTCAGTATATCTTATCGCGCGGAGTATGTGTGTGGCCTAACATTTGAACACTTTTCCTCTCTTTTTGTTTTCCTTTTTAAAACATTATTATTATTATTCTTGATAAGATAGATTTGTAACAATGAAATTATATGAACATTTTGTTTAATTATTGATCAAGTTTGTCCATTGTTGATTCATATTAATCAAGTTTATGACATACTCAAATTAATATTTTACCGCTCCGAAAAATGTTTATAATTTATAATATTATCGTTTCTAAGATTATGACAATTATTTGGTTAAATGACATACCCAACGCTGTTAACAGTAATTAGTTAACTATAGAAATTTGAAAGCGTTGGAAACAATATTTAGTGATAGTGTTATTATTATATACGTAGGTACATATGTGGTAAAAATATCAAAAGTAAATGAATTTTATTTTATTAAAAGTACAAAAATATTACGTACCACTAATTTTATTATTTAAAATATTTAAGAATTATAATATAAATCATAATTTTCCATTGCGAACTTACTAATGTTCTGTTCAAAATGTTTTCTATTTTGAATGTTTAGATAGGCAATTAAAAGAAATATGTGTTCCAATAAAAAATGTCACCCCATTATAACTATAGAACTACAGTATCAGGAAGTTCAGCAAAAACGTTAAGGAGCAAAATATACCAGTTTTCTGTAGTAATACTTTGATGGTGAATTTATTTTTAAAAACTTTTCGTTTGATAAGTTTTCTATGTTTCTTTTCTACAGAAAACTATTTATTCGTTTGGTATCTTTGAAAGAAAACTTGTTTGATTTAAAAGTTTTGATTAACACGTTTTCTATAGAAAACATTTTGAATGACACGTTTTCTATAGAAAACGTTTTGAATGACAAGTTTTCTATAGAAAACATTTTGATTGGCAAGTTTTCTATAGAAAACATTTTGATTGGCAAGTTTTCTATAGAAAAAATTATTGATTCACAAGTTTCCTGTAGAAAACATTACTCATTGACAAGTTTTCTATAAAAAAAATTACTGATCGACAAGTTCTCTATAGAAAACATTACTGATTAAAATGTTTTCTACAAAAAAGGTTTTGATTGACTTATTTTCTTCTACAAAAAAAAAAACTATTCGTTTGACAAGTTTTCTATAAAAAACTTTTATATAGATTATTTTTGAATCCACTCTATTCAAATTTGTTAAAATGTTTATAACATTACGATACTTTTAAAATTTAACAAACTAATAATTTATATCTAACTTTTTCAGATTATAACTTCTTTAAAACGGCGAACACACATTCAAGATCATGTCTTCTCTGGAGAAATTAAAACAACAAAGACTGATACATTTATGTATAGCAATAACATTTTTTACATCGGGTTTGTTTATAAACTTTGTCCAATTACTCTTGCATCTGACATTGAAACCCGTCAATATTGTACTCTTCCGTAAGATTATGTATTACCTATGCTACTCACTGTATTCGCGTAAGTTTCTATTAAATCATATACAAATTTTATGATTACTTACAATTTATAATTTTTTCAAAACAGAATTGATTTTCGTTGCCGATTGGTACTCAAACTCCACCCTTCAAGTTTTTATGGATGGTGATGATGAAAAAACCTATGCCGGCAACGAGAATGTTTTGCTTATGATGAATCATAGTTATGAAATCGATTGGCTAGCTGGTTGGATGTTCACCGAAAAAGTTCGTGTCTTGGGCAACTGTAAAGCTTATGCTAAGAAAGTAATTGCATATGTTCCCGTCATTGGTTGGGCATGGAAGTTTGCTGAATTTGTCTTCCTTGAACGTTCGTACGATAAGGATAAGGAAATCATTTCACGCCAATTGAAAGAAGTCTTTGCTTATCCAGATCCTACGTGGTTGTTGTTAAATGCTGAGGGTACACGTTTTACACCTAAAAAGCATGAGGCATCTGTTAAATTCGCTGAAGAACGGGGAATGCCGGTTTTAAAACATCATTTGATACCACGAACAAAAGGTTTTACCGCCAGTTTAGAGAGTTTACGTGGTCGCTGTCCAGCTATTTACGATATTAATTTAGTATTTAAAAAAGATGCTGTGGTAAGTACATTAAACTTTTTTGAGAAATTTTTGTTAGAATGCAAATGAATTTTTTTTACATATTTTTTTAATTTAAATTTAAGTACCCTCAGCGCACTGAAAAAAACAGGATCATACAATTGAGGGAACATTTCTTCTTAATTTTCTTTAATATTTAGCTCTCAAAAGTAAATGAGTAAACACAAAACATTAAAAAAAATTATTATTACCAACAAAATCTTGGGACAAAAGATTAAAAATAAAAGTTTATCAAAAACAAGTTAAACAAGTAAGAGTGCTATTTTCGGCTGTGCCGAATCTTATATACCCTTCACCAAATTATACTTCAAAATTTTAAATATTTTTAGGTAAAAAAAATTTAATTTTTTTCCAGTTTTTTTAATTTTTTGGAAAAAAAATTTTTTGATTGTTATTTTAATTTTTTTTTTTAAATTTTAAAATTTTTTTAAATTTTAATATTTTTTGTTTTGTTTTATCAATTTTTTTTAGTGAAAAAAAATTCGGGTTAAAAATTTTTTTCCGATTTTGACCCATTGTAGGTCCATCTTACTATGGTCTTATATACGTCGTTGCGACTCCGCTATCTATAAGAATCCAGAATATACTATATACTTTATAGGGTCGGAAATGAAAAATGTAGAAATTACAAACGGAATGACAAACTTATATATACCCTTCTCACGAAGGTGAAGGGTATAAAAAAATATTTACGCAACTGCTGGAACTAACGAGTCACCAATTGGTGTTTCCAGATATCTGGAAAGTCCCCATTCTAAAACCGTAAATCCCGCTACTCAAAGAGAATCGTGCCACCCTATCTCCCTTTTATCAACAGTAGCAAACGTTTTAGAATATCTATTACTACCATCCCTGAAAGATAATTTTTCGCCACATATCAACATGGCTTCAGGGAAGCGCATATCACAACAACAGCACTCATAACCTAACCTAAAGATCGCCAACGCACAGTGGTATAGAAAACAAGTAAGAGAGCTGTATTCGGTTGTGCCGAATCTTTCACCAAATTATACTTCAAAATAAAAATTTTAAATATTTTTAGGTAAACAAAATTTATTTTTATTCAGTTTTTTTAATTTTTTGAAAAAAAAATTTTTCGAATTGTTGTTTCTTATATTTTTTTTAAATTTTAATTTTTTTTTTAATATTTAGCAAAAAAAATTCGGGTTAAAAACTATTTTTTCCGATTTTGACCCATTGTAGGTCCAACTTAGACCATAGTCCTTTGCAACGACCTTTGTCTTTGAAATGTCTATCATTAGATATCCATTTTGTCTATATTAACCCAGATATGCCTGTACTACATGTAGTTCTTGTTTACAGGATACGTCATGTTTATCAAAATACCATTTTTTTTGTTCAAACACTTGGTACTCACCAATACCTCATGGGAGATTGTGTGATAGCATTATTTTTTGCTACTATTTTTGAGTTATTGAATTTTTAATTTGTGATATTTTCATGATGCCCATATACAGTCATTATGGACATATCTCGTTTCTACGGAAAATAAAATTTTGTACATTTACAAGTGAATAAATACTATATTTTTTTGGAATTTATATTTATGAAGAGTTTTAGTTTTGTTGTTGTGACCCCAATGTCAATTTTTTTCAATAAATTTTTAAAAAACTATATTTGCAAGGTTTTTTTTTCTCATTTGCTTCCAAAATAATATAAAAGTACTTTTAAAATGATTAAGCTCAAGCAGTCGGCATATCTGGGTTAATGACTTAGTAATCCAGATATAGGTAAAAAATCGAGGTTGTCCTGGTTTTTTCCTTATATCTCAGCCATTTGTGGACCGATTTTCCGAGCCGGAAGAATTCCGGTGATATTGATGTATGAACCGTGTATGTATGTTATTTGGGGGCTTCGGAAAGTTGATTTCAACAGACAGGCAGACGGACATGGCTTAATCGACTTCGCTATCTATAAGAATCCAGAATATATATACTGTGGAAATTACAAACGGAATGATAAACTTCACACGAAGGTGAAGGGTATAAAAAGAGTATATAAATCTGTAACTTCTAAACGGATTTCACATGCGCAAAGATGAAGTGTTTTCGAGTTTATGTTTTGAATTTGGGCCTCATGTACCCACCAGAGGTCCCCAAAGTAGGGTATGTTCCATTTGTAAAACGATCCAACTTCTTCTATGTTGCCTACCTAACAACCTTTTTATGAATGAAAATAACAGTATTAGAAAATACCACTGTGCAACGGTGACATGGCCGTTGCTGCCATGTCAACGCATTATTGTTGCTGCTCTGGATCTATCCAAAGCATTTACATTTATTCAATTGTCCCAGTAGGTCTACTGAGGTGGCACAGTTTCTCCAGCTCCCATTGATACAAACACAATTATTTTAAAAAAGAACTATCGAAAATATTGGCATCTGAGATCACTGGCAAAAACGGACCAACAATTAATTTTTCTATGAAAAACACGTGAAAACTTTAAATACAAACAGGCTATGTACTAACATATGGAACGGATTCGAGGAATGGTCGTACGGGGATGAAATTTTTCCCAAATATCGTAAAAATCGGTCAAAATTGGTCGTAGAACCAACAAGGCGATCTAGCTATGTCCGACTGTCTTTATAGGACGATAGGACGTACGGGGATGAAATGTTCCTTAAATATTCTTTGTTGATCAAAAATGTTCTAAAATAGTTGATGTTTTAGAAAATCTTATGCTATTTTCATTAAATATATTGCAAATAAGTACAAACTTTCATTATAATGAAAGTTTGCACACATTTTTCTTTTGATAAAAAGACAAGCTCTGCTGAAAATGGTAAGAATCCCATCCCCAATACAAAATTTTTTACCGGTATCCATACCAAATTCAGCAAAAATAAAATCCACTTAAAAACAAATCACAAAACTAAATTTTATTTGGATTGGTCTATATTTACTCCCTAAAATCACTTAAATACGTATAATACTCTTACAAATAACGATATCAGATTGAAATTAAACAAAAATAATTATAATATAGGTATATAGAAATCGTACAGAATTTTAAGAAAATCTTCCCATAATTGGTCATTGTTTTCATATAAGGACCACTTTCGAAAAACAATTAAACTATTTGAAATAAATAATCAAATATATGTACTATATGTATTTATTTTTTCCTACGTCTACTTTTAGAATCCTCCTACAATATCGACACTTTTAAATGGAAAACCCGTTGAAGGTTATATGCTCGTTAGACGTATTCCATTGGACAATGTGCCCGCTGATGAAGCAAAAGCAGCTGAATGGCTACAAAACTTATTCCGCGAAAAAGACAAGATTGTTGATAGCTTCCATACTACCGGAAGTTTCTTTGCTACCTCTGGTATAAAAGAAACCCCTTATAAATACTATCCCAGGCGTTTGTGTTCTCTTCTTAATTTTGCTGTGTGGGCAGTATTCTCAGTATCTTTAATTATGTACTATTTGATTTCGTCATTGATATTGCACAATTGGATTGGTCTATCCATTGCAGTTGGTGTATTAGTAACCAGTAAGTACATACATATATATATTAATAATTATATACATATTACTTAATATATATTTTTCTTTATTTATTTTTTAGTTTATATATTTATGGTTAAGGCCATAAACATGTCGAAAATCAGCAAAGCTTCCAGCTATGGTTCAGAAGTTAAAGCTGGCACAAAAAATGACTAAAACGCACATAAGGAAAACCTGTCATTAAGCAACACAACAAAACAACTCTGATTGTACTTGTACATTACTAAAGAAAAAATGCACAATTTTCCTAAAATGTACATTTTAAAAAAGATAGCGTACAAACAAAAAACAAATATTTATGTTTTCAGTTGAAACTCTAAAAAAACATCTCTTTTTCACTTACATATACTTAAGTTACATTTTACTTGAAAAAGTGTTATTCTTATTCTCTTCATTCTTTACTCTTTTCTTTCTTTATTTTAAAATATATGCACAGGATGTATTATATTATTAATAAAACAATTAATAACTATTATTATTGTCTTTTCAAAAGTAAATTATTTACATAAAAGAGCTATGTATTTATATAAGTAAAAATATACAATAGAAAATCCAAAAAAAGATCATGAAATAATGAATAATAATGACTAGATTGATTTCAAATATAAATTGTATATATTTAATGAAATATAACAACAGTTTTAGTACATTTATTTTGTATAAAAAAACAATTTCTAATATTAGAAATCACGTTTTATACTCTGCACTTTTGATTTATATACATAAATATGAAAATCTTAAAACTGAGTACCTATATTTATAAATTGTTGGCGTATAATCATTTTTCTTGTTGGTATTCTACTAATATATAGTTTCTTTATTATTTTTTCTTCGCAACACACTTTTAGATTATATATTAATTATTAAAAAAAAGAAAACAATATTAAACATCTTAACAAATGTTGAATATTTTTACAAATTGATTTTTTAATGTTGTCTATTTCTAAAAAAAATAAAATAAAAATATATTAAAATGTAATTGTTTTTGCTAAAATTTAAAAAAAAACATGGAAAATGAAGTTTGATTAGGAATTTTTGTTTGTTTAATTCTGGATCGTTATAGACAGAGGAGTCGATATAGCCATTACCGTCTTTATGTTACAATCAAATTTCCGAAGCCCCCTGTTTAGGTTTCCCCCTTTCGGTAATAACTACATTACATGAATTATACTATTTTAGACGTTAGAATATATTGTTGCTTCCTTTTTTATACAACATTGCTGGGAGTATTTTACATAGACCGTTAACGGTGCCTTAAATTTAGTTTATAACCAACTTTTGCATGTTCTTTTAGCATTATAAAAACTCTCGTCAAATTGTCTTCGTCATAAGTACAACAATTTTGAAAAACTTGGATTGATACCAAAAACCCCCAAATAAATTACATACATAATTTTCCGGACATTATTTTTTTTCAAATAAATCGATTGGAATATTTAGAAAGTCCGAGTAAGTTAAATCTTGTAAAAATGTGTAATTCAGAATATATATAAACAAATTAAACCAGTATTATTGAAATTTTTCTCTGGAAATATGAATATCCTTTGAAGTTTTCCGTTTTTTGCTTCTTCAGAAATAGTAAAACGAAAATTTCTTTCGGAATGTAACCACTGATATTTCTTTGTAATTATTTGTTTTTCTAAAATTTTTAATCAATTAATAAATTACACGGAATCTGAAGAACCTAAAACGAAATCGATCGGAATTGTAACTACGGAATTAAAACCATTTCGAACAAAATGTGTGACAGGCCTGTTAGATCAGAATATAGTTTATTTTGTTAGATTTTAATTAGATTTCACATACAAAAAAATCTAATTCGAAATGCGATTTTATTAAAAAAATATAAAAATGTTATAAGGTTGTTATAAATTATTAGAATACAATAAGATATTCAGTGTGTGTATTTCGCATAGTAGGTTTGGATCAATGCGAATTCATACAAGGTGGTGTCAGTTCTACAAAAACAACAATTGGTCTTAACAAATGTCAAAAAACCAAAATGAAAAATTAAAGAAATAAGTATTTAAACTTAATAAAGTGTAGATAATTGAATAGTGAGGGCTTTACTTATTTATGTAAACATAAATATTTTGTTAATAAGCTTAGAATATGTAGATATTTAAATATAAAAACAAGCTTTGACAATTTATTAAATTGTTAGAACCAAGAAGCGAAACTGTTTGACTGAGTCATCTGTTTGACTGACTCCACCTTGTATAAATTCGCCTTGGTTTGGATTGATTAACAACTCGCTATTACTTCTTAAGGACAATCAGGCTCGTTTTCGTTGTTTGGCCTTCGACAATATTGCGTCTTGTTTTGTATGATGTAAGGCTTCGTATAAACGTCAATTTTCGAGTGTCAAAAATCGCGTGTCTTTTAATTTTGATAAACCCTTCCTATAACTCCTAAACTAAAGGTAGGGTCACACATGACAAATATTTGACGAAAAAGACGTAACCACTAAATAAAATACCTTTGATTTCTTTTATTTATTTTAAAAACTTATTTTACTTAAGATGATGCAAAACAAAACATTTAGTTTGATTGTGTTTGATCTTACAAATAACTTGTAAAGCTAAACACGTCAAACAAATTTGTGCTAAAAAAGTGGTTACGCTTTTTTGAGCAAATATTTGCCATGTGTGACCCTACCTTAAGAGAGGGCAGGCTTATACATAATTATTAAAATGCCAATAAGACCCCTTTCACGCTAGGCAATTTAGTTGCCAGAGGTAATGTCGGGTTAAGGAGAAGAAAATTGTGCATGTTGTTTTTTTGTTGGTCAAGAGACTTGCGCAACTAAATTGCCTAGTGTGAAAAGGGTCTTACAATTGTCTAATAAAAACATCGAAAGCAAATAAGGCCTATAGCATATTTTCGTTCAGTGTATTACGATAATAATTTTTTACAAATCTCTTCTGATATGGTAACGTCAAAAATTTGTACAATGCTACCATATGTTTTAGTTATGAAGTGGTGAGAATGTCAAACATTGGGCAACGCCTGACAATTATCTTTGACATACAAGTAAAAGACATTTGTGACTTTTCATATATTAGTTTCTCGAAAAAAAAATACATAATTGAAACGGGAATTTTTCATTTGCAATTTTTATTTATTTTAATAAATATTTTTTGTGTTACATTGAATTCAGCGAGTAAATAAAATTATTTTAAAGTGAAGCAAACAAAAAACTATATCCATAATCTGGTTGATCTAAAAGAATTTGGAAGAAAAGAATAATATGTGCATTTTGAAGGTGTGTGTGGTTGAGAAAAAAAATTTTTTTTGGTGACGACCAGACAAAAGGCAAAAAAATGAAAAGTGAAACGTAACAAAAAATCGGAAAAAATCGAAAAATGTGTAAATATTTAAAGTAATTAAACGAAATTTGTCTTTATTTACGTACTGGATATGGTTAGGAAAGTAAATGTATAAAATAATTTTACAAAGATTGAAGAAAAATTCCTAAAATGTATACATCTGTTAAACAAAATTTGTAGTGCTTGTGAAATTTCAAGTGAATGCAACGCAACGTAACGCAGCGCTGCTGACGTTGCCTTTTTCTACATACATATAAACTTTTTTCGTTGGCAATTTGATTGGTTTGTGATTGTATCATAATGTTGATGATGATGGTGTTAAAGATGATTTTGCTTTTGATAGTTTTTTTTATTTTTTTTCATATGACACCTCCCGCACCGCCTTAGAATTATGATAAAAATCATTTGATTACTGTCTGAGCATATTGGATATTTTTTGAGAAATAAAATATTTTACCGTAAAGAAAGTTATAAATAATTTTACTTTTATCCATTTGTAATAAGGTTTTTAGTGTATTCTGTAAAGCTGCTGAATAAAAAAAGAAAATTTTCAACGTTAGAAAAATTGCTTTGTGTCTACTTACATACATACACACAACATTTTGCTATTAATCAGCTGAGTTTTATTTTTCTGTGCTTTTACTGTTTTTTTTTTCTTCTTTACTACAGCTTGTTGCTCACTCTTTCTGTTATAGTAAAAAAAGAAATAACCATTCATTAACGTCTGACGTTGACGTAGGATATTTCTGCCGCAGCGTCTCAAATTGCTTACGTTTCCGAATTGCAGAATTATACAAAAATATTGAAGTTGATATAATTAAAAATAATATAAAGTAATGTAGTGAAAACATTAGATTTTCTTACGAAATAAAAAAATTACAATAGGAAAAGAATCTCATAAATGATTAATTTGAAATGAATCCAATTAATTATTTCAAAAAACTGATATCTGATTAGATACTGATAATTAGGGTTCAGTTAATAATTATCTTATTAATAAAATAAGCATATTTTGTAGCAGTCTAGATTTTCTCAGAGTTTAGTAAGAATACTTGTAATATACCTTTCTTATTAGACAAAAAATGGTAACTTGTATGTATTACAAAATAATAAATAAATAAAAAAAAAATATATTATAAACTATTCGCCTAATGTGGCTTTTAAAAAAATAAAAATCAGTATCAATATTATGCATATTAAAAAAATAATGTTGACATTGTTAAATTGTTTTATCGATTGTAAATATTTTATAAAAACCTATGTCATCATTAGTATACAAACGGAAAACTTATTTCTAAGAACAAGATTGTGAAATTAAAGAATCAATGTTATAAATCGGTAATTTTGTAGCTATTACAAACATTGATATTATCCTGGTAGTTGCAAGAAAATATGGTGTTCTTGCCTATACACTGCCTTCATCTAGATATTACTACAGAATTTTCTTAAAAAAAGTTGGGTTAAAAAATATTTAACCTATCCTCAATTAAAATTTTTAATAGCTTTCATTTGATACATAGTAACTTTCTATGATATATTCAAATCTACAAGGTCTTTTATTAATATAGCAAAACAAAGGACACTTTAAAACTTTTACAGGAATGAAGACTACCACAAAAAGAATATATAAGAAAACGATGCATTAGTTTTACCGTTATGTTGATAATTTCCTTTTGTAATTTTTTTTCGAACTATAAATTGTTAGTAAAAATAGAAGATTTGCGAAAATTGAAAAACGAAAATATAAAATAATTCAATAATTAAAATTTAAAATAATTCAGCAGTTTCAAAAATGATAAGAAAAATTCCGGGTACACGTACTGTAAAAATTTAACATTTGGAAGGAAGAGCCTGTAAAACTACTCCATAATTTAATAGCAAGAGAGTTTTAGGAATTATCAAAAATTACTCCTCGGGAGGTTTGCAATATTCTGCAATTGGAAAATAGTTTTCGACCTGTTAGCCCCAGGTCAAATCAGATTGGTCGTGATTGCTATCTTCCCGTTAAAAAACTCTTATTTATATACAATTTTCCAAGACCTTTTAAACTGGATATAGACAAAAATGTTATTCTGTTATTTATTCGTATGAATCCTTATACAACATTTGTAAGACGGCCGATGGGAAAGAGATATGCAGAATATAAAAAATTGTTTCATCAAGTTACTGAATTTCGATCACCGGGCGAAAAAAAATCAATTTATATCACATTCCTGATAGGTTAGGTTCCATGGGTAGCCACTCTTCAAGCAGCTCACTTGGGTCCATTACATTCCTGATAATAATGAAATACTTTTTGTTTTGACCTATTTATTAAATATACTATATTTAAAATGATAGAATTCGTCATTCTAATAAGAATATAGACAATGGGATATGTACATCAGTATTTGTAGTTTATTTTATTACCAATCAGATCATCTAAACTACTATACATAATATATAATTTCAGGAATGTAATGAAATCGATTTCGAAAACGAAAAAAGATGTCATGTATTAATTAATTTATTTTTGTAAATTATTTAAACTTTAATTTTGATGCTTTTGAACTGATATTCCAATAAGCACCAAAGCACCAAAAATTCAAGCACTTGAACATTAATGTTTTAAACTTGATAAATATTTGATAAAATTAAATATTTTATCATATAGCTTTTTACTGCTATTGATATAAAGTGTAATACAACTTTAATTCAATTGCTTTACTATAATTTAAGTCTTAAATTACACTTGCTTTCATCTTGAATTCCAGTAAAAATGCTTATTGAGATGTATCAAATTTCTTGCCTCAATTACATATGTATATTAAATTAGTTACTATTTGTATTTTGGGGCTTGATTTTGCTAGGAAATAATAAGACATTGTTTCAAAAACTTGTCATTAAATCGATCGATATTCGTCACAAATTTACAAATCAATCGTTTTGGAATTGTTGGATTTTCATCACATTCCTTTTGCTCTTCCAAGACCAGCTGGAATTTATTTGTTTAAAATAATTGTATTTTAGTTGATGTTATCAGTGAACGTGATTTACACATCAAATAGTGAACGTGATCAGGTGATCATAATTTGTCAATGTGAAGCAAATAATTAAGAATGAAATGCCTAAATTTTTTATTAAAAAATTTTAATTGTATCAAAATATTTACCGCAAACCAACGATTATTAAATATTATTAAATGAACTTATTTTTCTTTAAATTATTCTCAAAATACCATTAAAATATATTTAAAACTTAATAATTATAGTACATGTACTTTATTTGTTGCATTTAGATTTTAAACTTATATTAAACATGAGAACAATATTAGTTATCGAATTTCAAACCTTTTGTCTTAAATTAAAATATAATTTTAGGTTTTTAATGATATGACTATAATGTTTGCTATCAAACTGATACCATTTAAAATATATCAGCCTAACCACAAAAGATGTTTTAAAGCTAATTTTTTTTTAAAGTCAACTTTATTTTGAGACATTATTGGTTTACTATTTTCTAAAATAATAAAATAAAGTAACCAATTTGCTTTTAATTTATTAAATAAAACATGAGAAGTAATTTTTGTTTTATTAATTTTAGAAATCAATTGCCATATTATTGATCTGTGTCATCGATGAGTGTGATAAAGCGAGATAATGAATATAGTCGCCTGTAATCGGTTAATAGAATTCAAATTTCAGTTATTATAAATAATAAATAATTTTTTCTTGTTTTTTTAGAATGCCGTTTCAGGCGCCTTCTTGGACAGAATTTTATACCTGTCCTATTTGTGAAAATGAGTTTTCCACAAATCAACGTTTACCAATAAGTCTAGGTTGTGGTCATACCATATGTCGTGTATGTTTAGCTACCGTATATAATCGTCAATGTCCATTCGATCAGGTGAGTGTGTTTAATTTTACTATTTAAATGTTATAGTTAAGAGTGAGATCGAAAAAATTATAAAACGTGTTTAACAGTGCTCTTTTAACTGCAAACGTTCAAACTTCGGGAGGTTATTTCTAGTAATTCATTTCGGATAGAAAATCGTTCGAAATTGTATGGTTTAAATGTGCATATTTCGAAAACGTTTCTTTTTATCGAATCGAATTCCACAAGAACAACCCTGGTTTATAAATTTGTCAAATTCTGTCCATGATTTTTCGATCCCACTTCATATTATTCAATATAAGTTGTAAATTAATAAAACGTATTTCATTTCTAATCTCTTACATATAGACATATATATCAACAGATGTTGATAATTTACCTATAAACAATGCTTTATTACAAATACTTAACTCAGGGGATGGTAATGATAATGGAAATGAAGCATCTAATAATTCCACTGCTACTAATGCAACAACTTCCAATAATAATCACCAAAACAACAACAACAATGCAAGTATCACCTTCAACAACATTAATAACAACAACGGCAACAATAATAAAGCGATTAGTGCGAATAGTGAAAATGATTCGGCCACAGTTGATTCGGAGATGCCACCCAGTGTTCGTAACTTAAAGCCGGAAGATTTGAAAAGTTATAAATATTCAAAAAAATGCATCGAAGAACTTGCCCAGTATCTCAAATCCTTTGTTACAAATAGCGGCTGCACTTTATTAACACGTCCAATGCTACGGAAATTGGTCACTTTGGTCAATTGCCAGCTGGTGGAAGAGGAGGGTCGTATACGTGCGGTGCGAACATCACGATTTTTGGGCGAACGTACTGTCACTGAGCTGCTTTTACAACATCAAAATCCACAACAATTAAGTTTATGTCTGTGGGCTGCAGTGCGTTCTCGTGGCTGTCAATTTCTGGGTCCATCTATGCAAGAAGAAGTGTTGAAATTAGTTTTACAAGCCTTGGAAAATGGTTCGGCTTTGTCGCGAAAAGTACTGGTCATGTATGTAGTCCAGCGTTTGGTTGATAAATTTCTACCAGCCTCCAAAACCAGTATTGGTCATGTTGTTCAATTATTGTATCGTGCTAGTTGCTTTAAAGTATCGAAGCGTGATGGTGACTCATCGTTGATGCAGCTGAAAGAAGAATTTCGCGATTATGAAGCCTTGCGGCGGGAGCATGATGCCCAAATTGTGCAAATTGCTACAGAAGCTGGTCTGCGTATAGCACCAGACCAATGGTCATCGTTATTATATGGAAATACATCCCATAAGTCGCATATGCAGAGCATATGTGATACTCTGCAAACCCCTTCATCGTTTGCCCAATCCATACAGGAGTTGGTCTTAGCCTTGCAGCGCACGGGGGATCCAACCAATTTATCTAATCTACGGCCTCATCTGAAGCACTTGGCTAGCATAGATTCATCACTTGAAGGGCCTCCGCCAACGTGGGATGATGTCGAGAAGGCTTTAGATGCTGTGCGTCACGTAGTGTTGGGCTTAGTTAAATTCATGCAATTTCAAAGCAATCGAAAAGTACAAGATTACCCTGTACCCCCGGTCAACGCGAATGGCAAGTACAAAATTAGTTTGTGTCGCGATTACACCGAAAGACGTATGTGTCCTCGAGGTACGAATTGTACGTTCGCACATTCGGCTGAAGAACGTCAAAGATACCGTGCAAAACATCGTCGTACTGGTGGAACAGTTGAAAAGACCATAACGCGGCCAACAACTGCATCGTCATCGGCTGGTGTATCGGGCGCAAGTGGGTCAACGCAAACTTTGGAAAATATCAAAAAGGAATATTCACCAAATCCAAACTCACAACAGAATCAGTCAGTCAATACCACGCACCAACAACACCACAACCAAACGTTGGGTCACTTGCAGCACACTAGTCCCGCAGATATGGTCAACTCGCCCATCAAAGTTAAAACATCTCCAATGAGAAAATACACCAATAATGATAATCCAAATAATGGCAATTTAATGCGTCCGAATTTAATGGATGCAACATTTGTTGGTGATTTATCGAATACTACTTCACCACTACATATTCAAGGTTCATTAAATGCACTACACGCGAGTCCCATTCCTCCTGGGCACATGATGGGCCTAAATGCACCCACTCCCATAATAAATGTGCCACCCTTGCATCAGCATCCTATTTATGAGAATATACCATTTGGTTCGCTGAATTTTGCGGGTGCAGGAGGAGGAGGGGGAGGTAAGTTTGTACGCATGCCAAATATGGGCACAACTCTGCCGCCTCCACCTCACATACGTCCACCCAATTTAAGAGGACCCATAAGTAATACTGGCAGTGGGGGAGTACAAGGACTTTCGCCTAGATCCTCAATGCATAACCCCATAAACATGACCACCGTTGTAAACCCACCGAATTTACAGGGCACAAACTCCAATAAACCGCCATCGAGTCCTCTACATAAAAACCTCTACAATAACTCAAACGTAACAGGAGATTTTTACAATACTGTTCCTTCATATTTTGGCAATCCTACACCCGAGCGACAATTGCAGAAGCCCCATATTCCCCCTAATCCAAATCCTTTGTGGGACTCGCAACAACATCAACAACAGCCGCCTCAGCAACAACATCCACAGTGCCAATCATTGCTAAAGCCTTCAGATTATCCTCCCACAAACCAACATCACCTTTTGTTTTTGCCACCGTCTGCCAATCAGCAACCATCGGAGTCCAACGTATTTTTTGATAAAAGTCCCATGGACTTTAATAAGACTCAGACATCTAATTTAGACGATGCTACGCACCATCTAAATGACAACTTTATGTTTAAAACAACACCAAACAATTACTTAGAACCTGCAAGTGGTGTTGGTCATCCTTTAAAAGATTTAAACAAAAAGTCCAAAGTAGCGTTTCTTCATGAAAAGCAAAACATGTTTTGGCACGCAAATAATTTGCAAAATAATTCAAATTATCATAATTCAGTAACATTGATGAACAACAACAGCGGTAATCCCAATAGTAATAGCAATAATAATAACAATAATATGAATATGAATAATGGAGCAGTTAATATTGAACCGGCATCGTCCTCGTCCCTATTTCGCGATCGGGAAAGTTTTGTTCGCTCCGACTCAATACTGGATGATGATGCAGCTACTTTTGATGTACCACCCACATCAACGGCTGCACTAGGCAATAAATACGGTCCCATTTGTCCCATGTACAAAGGCCTTAACTCCTCAACATCACCTAATAGCACAACCAATTCATTTGTTGGTTCTTGGAACGCATTAATTTCCCAAGAGAATGAGAAACAGTGTAGTACGTCTAATAATCCAAAGGATTTATCAGTATTCTCACTGAACAATGACAATGCATTAAATATGGAATTCGAAAGACATTTGACAAATTCATCCGACTTGACTGTTCCTGCCATTGTTGCTTCATCTCAGACCTCAACAGCATTTGATAACTTTAATAGCATGGAAGCTGCCCTTTCAAATCTATCGTTGAATTTTCCCAATGATTCTAGAAGTGATCAACAACAACAGCATCACCAGCAGCAATTAACACATTTCGAGTTTGATCCTTTGGAACATATTTTGGGTGTAAACAATTTTCAAGCAGATATGGGAAAGGTAAGGTGACTGAATTACTTTTTTTTTATTATTATTACTTATAAGAAATATAATATTGATTAACGAATTGGTCTATAAATGAGGCATAAGCGAAAACTCCTAAAAAACTGCATTTCTACACCAAAAAGCCAAGTTTTCAATACTAATTTGTTCACATAAAAATGTGCAGAAGATTGTTTTCAAGCTAAAAATTGATCACAGCTATGCAGTGGCAGTTTCTGAGTCCGTCTGTTTGGCTGGATGTTCGTGTAAAACTTGTGCGCAAAATACATGTGTCAATTTTAAAGATATTTCAATCAAATCTGGTACATACATTTTTTCGGTCTATTATTTCATCTAGTCCCTAATCACACGGAAGTCATGTCACCTAATTTTATGATGATCGAATAATTTTTTTTATTGTAATTATGACCAAATAAAGTCAGACAGCCATCAGAAACTAATTTGCAAATTAAGTTTAGGAACCAGGTGCAAAAAGGTGAAGAGTGCCTCCGGGCACTGTTGCCGGTGTAGGTGTAAAACAATAACATGTAAACTTTATTAAAAAGAAAATATGTTTTAGTTTCTACAATTATACTCATATAAACAATTTTTGACATAAGTAAAGATCGCATTTTGAGAAAACACACAGTGTTTGCGATTTTTGCATAGTTTGCACCATCTTTTTCCACCTTTATTGCCTAACAGATTGGAAAGTCATTAACATTTACAAATGCATAGACTGAAAGAAGAATATCTTACCTTAAAAAAAAAATATTTCGACTAAAAGTTAGTAAATCTATGATTTAAAAAAACCACAAAATTTCACGTGCTAAAATTATGACATTACTCACAAAACAGCTGATAGATCAAAAACTAAAAGTCAGAATGCATTTCGACCTTCGAGAGAAATGTTAACAAATCTGTAACTAAAGTCACCGTTAAATTAATAAAATATATTGGGGGTATTCACACGTTCTACTATTTGGTAATATTGTCATAATGTCCTAATATATAATGATAGTTTAAATAAATTTTTGTTGTGCTTCAATCAAAAAAGTTCTAAATTAATAAGACTATTTGAACTATGTTTATTGTTTTGTCATAAAACAATACTTTTTTTGTTTAAAGCACAACAACAACTATTATAATATATTAGGACATTATGACAATATGACTAATAACAGACCGTGTGAATACCCCAATTGTATATAATTTCTTTTTGAGATAATTGGTGTTTTGTAATGCAGGCCTTGAGGCACTCTTGCGTGTTAGAGTAGAGTTAATAGACATAGTTTCCATATAAGGTCTACTTCCGAAAATCAGTTCAACACAAAATAGACATAAACTACACGACCTAATTTCATGCCGATTTATTTGACAAATTCAGTTTTATTGATACTAATGGTGTAAATATAATATCAGGCTAATGACCACCACTATCACGTCGGCACGTCCGCCCTTTTCAAAAAATTGTTATCTCGTCAATGTTGCGTCGAATTTCATGTTTATCAGTATCATTATCAATTTTTTTTTTACCATAAATAGTAGTTTCACAAAAATTTTCCATTTCATCAAAAAAAACTTTTCTCAAAAATTTTTTCCATTTTTATAGTGAAGGGTATATAACTTTGGTGAAGGGTATATAACTTACGGGACTGCCGAATATAGCATTAATTTATTTATTTTTTAATTTCAGAACGACGAATTACTTTGGAATAATTCCGGCGTTAACAACAACAACAGCTCAAAACAGTCAACAATGAATTTAGGATTAAATAGCTTTTGGAGTGATAGTAATACAACAGCTGCCTCAACTGTAACACAACCCTCAACTACAGCTCTAATGAATAATAATCTACAATTAAGCCAACATCAGCAACAACAGCGCTTGTCACACAAACTAGATGACACCGAATTGGATATCACCGAAATCGTAGATAAAATCTTACCTTATGCCGATGATAGTGGCATAAAATTGGAATAAATAAGAAAGGTAACAAACAAAAACCTAAAAAGAAAACACTTTTAACGTAAAGAACATAAATCTACAAATACACCGCTTAAAAGAAAAAAATCTCTATATAATCTTATATACAATATATATGTAAATGTGTATGTATGTGTGAATGAGTGAGTGTATTAGCGTTTATTTTTATTTTTGCAAAATTTTAAAAGTGATACTTGTAGTAAAGAACATTTAAAATTTATATTTCGTTTTAAGAGGCTTGGGTTATTTCTAATAGAAAATATGTTAGTGTTGTTAGTTTTTTTCTGTGATTTTTTTTTTACTATCTCCTCCTCTGTGAAAAACTCAAATTATTTCCTCAAAATGTTCCCAAATGTCCTACATAAGTTGTATTTTATTTATGTAATTGATTTAAAAAAAAAAACAAATGAAAATTATGAGATTTTAAGGGATTATATTAGAAGTGATTCTTGTCTTTTTTGAAAAAAAAATTATGTAATTGTTTTGTTAAATTCACAAGTTATTGCAAGTTTTATTTTGTAAGTAGTGTATTGATTTTAGTTTTAAGGGTGCAACCAATTTTGAAACGATATTATAACTATTGTTTTTATTATTGGCATTTTAATTAAAAAATTTCGTATAGATATTAACCTATACGAGTAATAATACATACATATAAATGAAAATATGTAATTTAAATACATATTACAATTTATTTTAAAACAAATTTCAAACATTTACACACTCACTATAACCTTCATTGATTATCCTCATCGTCCTATATTACATAATAGTTTATAACCATGTGTGTGTTGCGCTAGAAAAAAGCCTAATTTTTACTCATAAACAATTTTTTTTTTAAATTGTTTTCAACACAACAGATCGAAATAAATGATAAACTCTCGAACGCCCTTTTTAATAAGTAAAAATAACATTTGTAATTTTCTTAAAAAAGAACTAGTGTGGTATACATACATATATAAAAACATAATTGAGGTGGGTTTTAATTATTTTCAAATAGTTTAATCTAGCATAGTAACCAAATGACTGATTCATTGAAATATTTTACTTTTTCTAATACAAAAAACACCAACAATGTTGTAACAAATAAAAAAAATTGCAAAATAATTATGACAGAACTGCGATAAAAAAAAAACATTTAAACATTGTTCGTATTAGATACAGTCGGTCAACAACTCAAATATTATAATTTTTATGTTTTATGTAAAAAATTTGTAATTTTTTCTTGTTTGAAATGTTAATCATCATGTTAATAGTTAAATAGCTTTATTTCTGACAAAAAAAAAATTCTGTAAAAAAAATATTTTTATTTTCTAAAACAGTTTTTTATATTAAATAAGTTTGAACACAGCTTACCGGTAAATTGACAATCTTCGGTCCAATCAGACTCGTGACCCTTTGTTGATTAAAAATATTAAATTTTGTATTATTTTCAATTATTTAGCTAATTGTTAAATTTATTGTCTATTTTAAATATAGTATCTTTTTTAAATTAAATTTTTTCAAATTGTTAAAGTAGTTTCATTGATAATTTTTTTTTCATCATATTGATGTTTGTTGCCTCTAATAAATGCACATTAATTAATGATTTACCATATTATTTGAAATATTATTAAAAAAAATTAAGTTGTTCCTTAAGAAAAACATCATAACTGCGTAATTTGTTCTAAATTTCTCAACCAATGTTTTAAAAATAAATATGGAAAATAATATTGAAGGTATTAAGGTCACCAGTTTCTCCCTTGCGAAAATGTCAATTGTTACATAAAAACAACAAAAATGCATACCAGCAGTTCTGGGTGACTTACAAGTTATTGTACCTCCTATCATTTAGGGTCACCACTTGTTACAGAGTTAGCTATGTGAATAGAGACATAGATTACAATTGAACACTTACCCCCATTAACACGAAGTCTGGTTATGTGTTGATTAAATAGTTATAAACTTATTTTTGAATGAAAACTGTCAGTATTACTATTAGTTAACACATAACCAGAATTCGTGTCAATGGGGGTAAGTGTTTATTTGTAATCTATGTCACTAGGCACATAGCAAACTCTGCAACAAGTGGTGACTTCGAGATAATAGGAGTTAGTCACCATTCAATCTCCAATAAATTACTTATGTTGGCTAAAAAAACACTTTCAAAGTGCATCAAAAAAATGTTAAACTGACTACGCCTTAGTTAACTTGGAGACATTAAATTCACAATTGACTTCACGCTAGATTAACAGTGATGATCCACATACGTGTTAAAAATATATAAATTGAAGTCAGCCTGGTAATTAGACATTACTGAAAATTACTATCAAGAAGTGATACATTGACTACTTGTAAAACTTGCAGTTTGTTTTTTCAAACCTGAAGTGAATAGAAATTAAACAACAGTAGTTTCAAAAAATAATTGTCCGATAATGCTTTTTTGCAAAAGGTATATAAAGGTTTAAAAATTAAACTTTTTTGTATGAAATATTTCCCAACAGCCAATTCACAGCCGGTGTTGTATATTTTTATAATTGCTTTGTTTTTGTTTTAAAAAATTTGTTCTTACAATGATACAACAATACAACATAGCTAGTGAATTGGGATATATTTATTTATTGGCAAAAAAGTTCTAGACAAACTGTATTAATTGGTAACTTTTTAATAAGATATTTACTTTAAAGCATCTGAGTTTAATGTTTAAAATCATGTTGAAGTAATTCTAATGAAAAAAACCATAGAATTTATTAAATTCAATTAAGTCTCTTTTGTTTAACTCATATGAGAACTTTGATACCCAGCAAAAATTATCGGCAGTTGTTCTAAAATCCCAGCACATAGCTTTGCTCAATTAGTTATGACTTATAGTATATACAATTCGACAGTTTAGAACACATTCCTCCAATGACAACCGCGTATTTAATTCATTGGCGTTTCACGCAAAATTTATCTATTTCCAATGATTGTTGTTATGCTCATTTGTTTGGTTGGGAGTATTATCTATTATTTTGATATGTTGTATATTAGTAGAGTTGTTACATAAATATCGCTTTTTTATTTTCAAAAACATGGTTATAATCTTCTAAAGCTTTTACCAAATGAAGCAAATTTCGTTTTTATGAAAAAAAATTTCTCAATTAAATCACAAAACTTTACACCTGGCGAAACTTTATACAGGAAATTGTAAAAAAAAAATCACTAAAAACACAGCGATACATTAATTTATTTTATACATAATACATATAAAATACTGTAGCTACTTTGTTAGATAAGGTTTCGCCTGCAAGAATTTGTGATTTACATTTCATTTGAGTAAATGGTCATTATTATCATATGATTTCATCATTTTAAAATTCGTCATCTAATACCTTTCTATAAAGATCAACATTTTGTGAAATAACTTCTGGTGGTAAACATAAAGGTAACTCACATGAAGTTTTTTTTACTCTCGCGAAATTGCGAACTTTCGCACAATCACAACAAGCATACGTTGTTGTTGTGATTGTGCGAATGTTCGCATTTTCGCAATGGTTTCGAATTATATTATAATGGTGTTAATTCCGCTCTTAAAGAGTTTTTAATGATTTATATCGCATTTAGAGGTTCTATATTGAGAAATTCGAGAACTAATCTAATAGATTATTTACCTCTATGAGGGAAAGTACTTTAATAAAATTGTATTTAAATCAAAATAATATAACTTTTTCTTGATACCACAATATGACAGCTTTTAAAGATAATAAACCAAAATATCGTAGCAATTTAAATAAAAATCGGCTCAATTTCATGTAAGACTCAGACACACACATGGTATACATTCAGAATTCACACTGATTTTAAGGCGTAAATACACACAAAAATTAACTTATTTTTTTGTTTAAATAGTAGAATAACAATAACGCCCTTATCACCATCTAACGGAAGAAGCATCATATATAACAAATTCTATATATGGCAAAATTTTCTGTTCTTTATATACACACTAACTACTAATAAATAACTAATTAAATAATGACAGAAATAAATTAATAATAACAACAAGAGTAAAAAAAGAAAAAATAACATAAAAATTATTATTATACATATATTTCTTAAAGAAATTTAAATTACGCTATTGTGCGAATGTTAACTATTACAATTTAAACTTTATATACATACAATTATTATTATTATTATGATGATGATATAAATATGTTTATTAACTAATATCTATTGTTTTTATTTTGAGGAAATGAAAATTGTAAAATTTGATATATATTTTTATAAA
The DNA here is from genome assembly GCF_958450345.1 of Calliphora vicina. NCBI lineage: Eukaryota > Metazoa > Arthropoda > Insecta > Diptera > Calliphoridae > Calliphora > Calliphora vicina. Next base: position 65,647,660 of record NC_088782.1, read on the forward strand.
ATCGATACGATGATATGTTATTATATGCTATTATATATATACTATATATAAAATATAAACAAACACAACTAAACAAAACAAAAACAAACGTTTATTATATATTTTTACTAAACAAAAAAATAATATTAATAATATTAACAACAACAACAAATAGTAAAAGAAATTTCAATAATACAACAAGATAAAGATAAACCTCATTACTTTGGTGTGGTATATTATAAATTATTATTATTATTGTATGTATGTTTTATTTTAATTAAACATTTTTTTTTAAATTCATCTAGGTATTTAAGTGATTTATATATGCAAACATACATACATATATGTTTGTATATATAAATGAAATTTAGCAAACCATCAGAAGAAAAAAGAAACTAATTCTTAACCTCAAGTTCACATGAGTTTTTTACATGTGTTTTAAACATTGAGTTTAATTTTTTATTATTTATTTATGTTAATTTTTAGTGTTATAATTAATCATATACATACTACATATATTTTTAAAATGTAAACAGTTCAGTTTCCAGTCTTTTGTTAACTTACACACAAGTATGCATATTTATTATTTTGTAATTGTAATGCGATAAAATGTTTTTCTCGTTATTTAAATCATAGAAAAAGATGTCGTCTCTATATTAGAATTAAAGTTGATTATGTTTGATTGTTTGTTTAAACTTTTGCAATTATCTATTTAAAGACCACATTGCCAATTTTATTACAAATACACCACTCCCTGTTCTGTAAACCGAATCCGAGTAACGTTTTCGTTTCAAAACGAGTTCACATATTTTGGTGTTCTATAAATCGAATTCACCGCTTTACTTTCGTGTAAATAAACCTGTTTCAATTCGCAAAATCGTGGTCGGCACTCATAGCCTCCAGGGGCCGAACACGATCGAAAGTTCAGAGGCCGACTTACCGCATTCGTCATCGAATGAGCTTTCGTATTGAAAAATAATTTCGAAAGCGAAATTATAGTAACATTTACAAGATTTCTTAATCGATATCGAATGCCATAATCTCAAATACGGAAATTAAGATAAATTTTAATCAATCACGATTGTGTTATTTCTGCACCAGTTGTATACAACTTAAATGTGAGCGAAACTCATTAAAATTAACAAAAACGAAATAATTTTGAAAAGTCTGAATTAAGCCAAAGTGAAAGTTGTCACAAGTTTTTTATTTATTACAGAAACTAAAAAAGCTGTACCCCTCAATTAGAAATTTTTGTTTATGCAACATTTCAATAGATTTACCAATAAGCCGATCGATCACTGATTCACTTTTCAATTGACATTTCATCGAACAGACAGTAAATTTAATATTTAAATCAAACTAATAACGTTTATTATTCCCAAAAATGTACTATAATTAACTATTCTATATAGAGATTCTTTTTCTTATAAATTAAAGATTTTTTCAAATTGTTTAAATTTATTTTAACTGTTTTCATCATATTGATGGAATTTAAAGAGAATTATGTAAAAATCCTATAAAAAAAAATCACAAAAAGAAAACATTTTGTCTTTATACTATAACAAATATTTTGTATTGTTTCATTTGCTAGGAAACAACTCTTATTATAACTATTTAACACAAAGCTAAGCTTTTTTTCTTTAAACGCCTAGGGCATCAATCATTAAACCTCAAGAATTATTTTCTATTTTTGCTATTACCACATTTAATTGAATATTACGCATACATTTTTTTTTTTATTATAAATATAAAAAATAATACATAAAATTTTTCAATTAATTCATTACATATGCATGTTTGTTGTGTCTCTAGATTCTATTGTACTATTTTTTTTGTGTAAATAAGACAATTTCTTGTTTAAATATTGGTTTAAATCAAAGCAGAGCTGTGAGGATATTTTATTTGCTATATGAATAAATATCAAATGTAAATGTTTTCATAGAAACATATTATTGAAAAGCTTTGTGTTTTGCTTTAAGATTTTAATTAAGAAAAAGAGAAAATTATTGTGTTAATATTTAACATTTTGACGTCTCACATAATTGATCATGTTCCGTAAAACAAAAATTATATATTTTTTCTTAAAACAACACATTTAAGTTATTCACAATATTTACCATTCTAGGAAATTTTTATTTGGTATTTTATTTAAATATCAAGCTTTAAAGCTTTATCATACAAATTTGCTAAAAATCAGAAGGTTGACAGGGCGCAAGAGCGAGAGAGAATTTTTTTCCCTTCACCATATCATAGATCTAGTTATTTCCGTCTGTCTGTTAAAATCAACTTTCCGAAGTCCCCCAAATAACATACATGATTGATACATCAATATATCCGCTGTAGTCCTGGTTCGGTTGCTATTTAAATTCGGGAAAGTTGAGCCACAAATGGCTGAAATATAAGCAAAAAACCAGGACTACCTATTTTTAATCTACTATATCTGGATTACTAAGTCGTTAACATATACAATATAGACCTTTCCAATGATGTTTATAACGCCTTAGACATTCGGACCGACAATGTGACAAAATCTGGGTAAATATGTAACCCAATTTTTTCTCCTAAATTTTTTTTAACCAAAATTGTTTTCGATCATTATCTTAAATTATACTTTTGTGAAGGTTATAAAAGATTCGGCACAGCCGAAAAAAGGTCTCTTTAATTGCTGTACCTTTTTGTGATAAGAGAGTAAGTTTTTTAAAAAAAAGTTGCTGTTATCTCTCTAAGTTTTCCTTTAGCACAAACATCACTACTGGAGTTGTATTGTTCAGAAACGAAATCTTTCATTATTTGAGAGATTAAGAAAATTGTAGGAATAATTTACAACAACAACTACAAAACAGTTACAAAAGCAACAAATTTGCAAAACAACATGCCTGTTGTTTTTGTAGTTGTCGTAGAACTGGCACTACCTCTTTGAATCAATTTGAACGATTTCTTTCATAACCGACAAAAATCTAATCACGATATATGTTGTTATACTTTTAACATTCACATATAAGAGTTTTAATAGATTTTAAACGAGTAGTTAGTTTTACAGTTATTTATTTTTTTAGTTTTTATTAAATTTTTTTCTTTTATCTTCTTTAATGTTTAATATTTATTGCAAATTAACGTCCACTCAAAGAATTGACATTATTGAAGTTAAAAAAACTTATCAACCCATTCATCACATCCGAGATAAACCGAAAACAGCTTTGATTTGAACTAATATTTAAAATATAAAGCAAAACAAACAAATATTTTATCCGTGATTTGTTAAATTATTGTTAATTAAAAAAAATATTTTAAAAAATCATTAAGTACCTTCAAGCTCAAGCTTAACAAAACCGGTAAATGTTATTTACTGTGAAATTATAAAAATATATAAACGGGCTGTTTATCACCTAACCCACGTACTCCTTGTTGTTTAACAATCGATATCAACCGTAAATATCAGGCAAACCACTCCGAATATACCTATAAATCAACATCTCTTCAGTACTTAACGTTTTGTTTTTTTTAGCTATTAAACAAAAATTAATAAAAAAAAAAAATAAAACAAATATAATATTTCGGTTGTGAAATATTCCACATTTCACGTTTTGACTTTTCCTTACGACTATGTATTTTCTTTTAAAAAGTTTACATATAAATATCATTTAGAGGGAGTACGTTGTAGGTGTAGGGTGTTACAGTATTTTTAATCTAAACCCAATGGGTTCATACAAAAAGAAGAAGCAAAGCCGTTTAAATAAAAATAAATATATTAAATAATATATATATAATTATTTGTACATCATTAATTTCATTATGAAGATTTTTTTAAATTTTATTAAATAAATTAAAGAAATCAAACTAAAAAATATTTAATTAACTAAATATATCTTTATAAAAAACAAACAAACATAAAAAACAAAACAAAAACAAAAAAAAAACAAATGTATAGAGCGTATTTATGTATGTACATGTTAAATAGGGAAATGCTTATTTATTTAAACAAAATAAACTATTTGTATAATAAAAGAAATTGTAACAATTTTTTTTATTTATTATTTTTGTTTTATATAGCCAATATATATTAAATTATATAGTATGTTATTCTTTTGTATTCATTTATGTGAAATTAAATTTAAAAAAAAAACAAAAACTCAATACATAATTATTATCAGTTATTACATAATATTATTTCAAATCTATCATTATTTTATATAGAATTTCAGGAAATTTTATTTCTTTATGATTTTTAATAGATACACACATGCTTATGTACATAAATAGATGTATGCATGTGTGTATTTGTTAATTCTATGAAAATTTTTAAATTATATTTAAAAATAATTTTTGTATTTTGTATTAATTTTTAAATAAATATTATGTTAATTTAAACACGAATTTATATTATTTCTTTGTTTTGGTTTTTTTTTATTGATTTTTTAAGTATTACAAAATTTCTGTGGAGTTCCACTTGAAATGATGTTAGATTAGTGGTGGGTGGGCATATATAGCCACCAGGGGCCGAACATAATCGATTATTTACCTGTAAAAAACACAAATGTCAAGAATAAAAAATTCGCAATGAATAGATGGTCAGAACAAAACAAAATCGTTATCTAATCCGAACAATTTATAGGCTCATTCCATAGCATTTCAACCTAATTTGGATTTGTATCCCTTCCGATTTGATAAAAATTCAGAGATGTAGATGTTTTACTTGGCTGCGTATTATATTGTATACTTACAAACAGGAGGGTTATTTTGTAATTCGCTTTGAAAAGAAAATCGTTCGAATTTGTATTCTTTATACATTGTACATATTTCGAAAATGATTTCGTTCGAATAGAATTATTCAATAACCCCCTCTTAAGTTGGACATCTCAGAGATTTTTGTGAAAAATTAGCAATGTTCGGGATCGAAACATTTTGGAATGTCCCATTTCATTACATTACATTCATAATAACAACCAGTAATCTTATTACAAAATTTACATTAACGGTCATTGCTCTATATCTAGAGAAATATATTGGATTTTTAGTATCCAATGTATTGAGGTTAGTTAAAAACAAACACTGCAAAGGGTTTCCTTTTAGATTTGGTTGTCATTTCAATTTGGTTTTGAATTTTATAAGAATACCGAAATCTTCGATAGACTTCGTCATTGGGCCGAACAAATCTTATGCACCAAATTGTATCGATCAACTGTTTTTTCATTTTTTTTATAAACTGTTTTTTACTCTCGTAATATGATTGACAACATGATTTTCGGCAAAATCGTAACAAATTTTATTAATACGATAGGTAGACTGGAACCACATGTTTAATTCGGGTCAAAATAAATTCATTATCACTGATCTATAGCGCTCACCATTGACCTAACCAACGTCCTTTTCGAAGAAGTACCGACCAATGCTACCGTTGATCTGAAATCCGAACCAAACAGCAACTTTTTGTGGATTGGAATAGTCACATATACGGGAATTTTGTTAACAAGGCCATTTATCCAAAAAAAAATGTGCCTCGCTAAAGATGAAAAAGATATTGTTGATGACGATTAAGCGATCAGTGACTGGAAAAATGATTTAACAGACTCCTATATAACAACATGGCCGCCACAGTCTCTCAACATATTGCATACCCAGTAGGAAAAAGACACAATTGCAGACAAGATGAACGACAATGCCTTGAATGTTGACGAAAAGTTGAACGATATTGTCTTGAATGTGGTCTTCTTATAGTTAACTTATAGCCGAACTATTTATTGTTCTTGTGTTGGAAACAAAGCAACATTGTCTCCCTTTTAGTCGTCAACGATTTTCGTGACATTTGTTCGAATAAGTCGTTGACGATTTGTTCTGGCTGTACCTCATATGTCGTCGACGAATATACATTGTCGTGCACCCAACATTGAGGATGTCATGAAGACGTGGCCCCCTGGGTATTTAATATTTTACTGATTGTAGAGGTGAGTGCTAATATTATCCAATGGGATCTGAAAATTATTTTGGAAATTGTAACATTTAAAAATATAAATTTTTTGCACGAGGACATACACATTAAGAAATTTAAAATATATATCATGATACAATAATTGTTGTATCATGATATATGTATATCATTTAAATTTATAATTTACTTCATTTATATAGAAACATATTGAGCATTTATAATGAATCTTTACAAATGCATACACAAAATATTAAAAATATTTAAACTTTTCTTTTGCTCTTTATAAAATATATAAAAACTTACTAATATGTGAATATGAATATATGTGTTTCTATTTATTTATAACAAAAAAAATGGCTAAATATACATGGATGAGTAAAACATATCTCATCAAAATATTTATTATATAATTTATATATGTATGTATATTTATATAAAAAATAAGCTTCATACAATTTCAACTTGTGATGTGAAATTTAGAGTTAACATAAAACTATAATTGATTTATAGCCCAGTTCAATGGGATTAAAATAATTTAAGATAACATGAAAATAAACAAAAATCTAATATTAATTAAATTTACTTTTAATAAAAACAAATTATTATTATAATAATGGTAATAACAAAACAAAAGCAAAACAAAGCCCACTAACAATTATATACACTCAATTTGAACAACAAACAAAAATATATATATTTACAATTTAGTATTTAAATAATAAAAAAAAAAAATAAATATTGTACTCTATGAATGTATGTATTATGTATGTGTGTAGCAGCTACTTCTTTTTCTCATTATAAATAAATATACTTATAATTGAGTGTTAGAACATTTAACATATAACAATAATAAATAATACATAATAATGTTAATAAAAACTAATTAGAATGTTTTGAATTGACGACATGATCTGATCTAAAATATCACATTTATACAACTATGTGCAGATTATGAATAGGTTTTAGGAATGGACACTGTTCCAATAAGAACCACCAATATTACCTAGAGGCGATTTAGTTATTTTTCAACCATAATATATCAATTCGGCGTAAAGTTTCCTATCATCATGATTTCATTTCCATTATTCGAGTTTCACTGTTACGTTTTTACCTTTTACAAACGGTAGTTTATTTACTTTAACTAGAATGTTTCATTCCTAGAGCTTTTAGCAGCTTTAATATAATTGTTATCAGCTTTAACAGTTAATGTTGTTATACTTATAAACAATGTTAATAACAGCGTGTTATCAACATTGTTGATAAGTTGAAGTTTCTATTGATGGAAATGTTTGAAAACATAATGAATGTTGCAAGCATTCGTTACAGACCGTTAAATTAAAATCGTTAATGCAATTTTTTGTTTTGAAATTATCAAATGAGCCGCAGGAGTTCAGCGGTACATTTGAATATGAAACAGTATCAAAAACATTACGATTTCCTCCCTCTTCTGTAAACTGAAAAAATGAAAGTTTTAAGCGAATTCACTAATTTTGGTCGTTTTTCTTTCGAGTAAACAAACCATTGAAATATACCAAATCGGGCAATTTGTAGAACATTAATTTGACAATTATTCGTTTATGAAATCACTTGAATTACAGACGTAAACATTTGCAAATACATATGTATATCGAGGGCTAAAGAGTGGGTAAAGCTCTCTTTAATTCAAAACATTACTACGAGAAAACCGAACCTCCAAAATGCACATATTGCGATGTCATACTTACTATTCCTCATATGCTAACAAATTGACCATTTTTCTTGTTCGAATAAAACGAATAATTCGAATAAGAGATTTTAACTTGTTCGAATAATTCGATCACATGTTGATTAGCAAACCCTAGTTTGGAGCTATGCTTTAAAAAATTTGAGCTAGTTGGACACGATCCTGAATTCAAGTACAATATAAACGTATTAAGAACTTTTTTATGTCGTTCATTAATTCGGGTTTTAAAATGAGTAACTAATTCTTTAGTAAATGAATTATTATTCACTTTATCTAAATTATTTATAACAAATTGTATTATACCCTCAAGTTCTATCAGGGTTCCGAATCTTTACTTAATCAATTTGTCTTAGGGAATTACACAAAACTGTCCAAAGTTTGATATCATTGTCAGTGAATGTGGCTAATTTGAAGTCAGGCAGTGCATGATTGACGCATTTACAAATACGCAAAAAGTTTATTACCATGTTAGAAAAATATGTTCAACGATGTTCAAAATCATGTATAAGACGAACTTCATGCTTTTCTTGCAGCAAAACGTTAGTTTGCAATATTTGTGTTTATCATTCGATTTATTAAATATTTTGCAACACATACGTACGAGGTTAATAACATCACTATATGTATACATTTTAAGAACATAGCCTTCGTCTATTTCAATGTAATCATAATGTATAAATGTCATCCTCAATATCACTTTCGACCGTTACAAAATCACATTCTCCATCACATTCAACTCTACTTTAATTTAAGTTAATATTTTGATTATTAATTGCGATTCTTCTAATATTTCGCCAGCTAAATAACAAATATTTTTTCCGTACCTTTTATTTTCTTGGTTCAAGTTATTGGTTAAAATTTTTGAAAGATTTGTTTTTAGAATTGTAACTTCATGCAGTAATATTTATAGAAGGAGCTGAACATTTGTTCGTTTTATTCGAATATTCTACATAAAATTGTTCGAATTATTCGTCATTCGAAAATGACCATTTTTAAATTGTTCGAATAATTATTCGTAAGAAATTATTCGATTAATCGAACGATCATTAGTCGAATGAATACCCTAATATTTAGCCAAAAAATCACAAATTAAAAAAACACGAGTTAGGGCCTTTCTATATTAAGGTAACGATTTTTAACCTTTTGTATATATTTTGATCTGCAGACTTTTAATTGTATTTTATCTCATCACATTTTTCTGAAAAAGGCCACTAAATTTTTGAACATTAATCAGAAACATTCGAACATTAATCCAAAAATAGAGGAATTTTAAAAACATAAAAGTGCAGCAAAATATAGAAAAGGTAATACAAATTACAGGTATTGTAACATGGAGCGTTGTAATGAAGGAATATTACGGTTTCATGTCTGGCCGCATATTATTTGCGTTTTTCGGCAAATGCTCGCTTTAAACGAATCAGTTGATTTCGGTAACTGTGATGGCCTGGCCAGATTTCAGCAGCTCATAATAAATAGGAGCCTTTTGCTCCCACCAAATACAGAGCATTACCTTAGCGCCATGGATATGTGGCTGGTTGGCCGCAAAATAAATATTGACAAAAATAAAAAAAAATATTGACTTGACATTTCCTAATTAGACAGCCAATTTACTTCCTAACCTCAAATTTGTCCACCCTTTATATCGATATTACAGATAAGATCACAGCGAATAACACTGAACAGTTTTAAATGATATAACAAACAAATTTAAAAATTGCGCATAATTGATTTAAAGATAAATTTTTATTTGTGAGATTTACTAAAAGAATTTTTAACATATTGTCGAAGATAAACTGTTTTTTTTTCTTCTGAACAATTATGTATTTGCTGATACATATTATTGAATATAAGCCCTCGATATAAAAAAATTAAATTTATTTAAAAATTTGTTTCTACCATCGAGATAAATTTATTTAATTAGATTAGCAAAACCTGAGTTATGTGTTCTTTTTTCCAGAACAATTTAATTTTAGCTGATAGTCCCTATTGAATGTTAGCCATCTATATGTAAGTACGGTAATAAAAATAAAAAACTACGCATAAATGTGTAAGTATCGAACAAAATTAAGCGCAAATAAATTTTATTTAGCCAGAAACCATATAATTGACCTATTTCCGATATAAAACACGCCTCTGTAAAATATTTTAAAACTCACTTAGATGCATGGATTGATCCCTTTGTTATACCTAGAGATGCCAAACGGTTAATCCCGTTCCCGAAAATCCCGGGGTTTTCGGGATTTTCCAAATCCCGTTTTTCATAAATAAATAGGGGAAATTGTCATTTTTGTCTGCCTTTTTCATGCATTTTGACATTCTACATGACCACACAGAGAATATAGATTCGTAGTAGCAACCGAATTTGTTGCCAATCGAATGATTCGGTTGAAAACTAAAAAATTTTCGGTTCTAGCAACAGAAAATTACTGGATGAAGAAGAATTTCGGTTGAAACAACTAAACTTTTGTTACCACTTCTAAAATTTTGTAGCCACAATTGTAAAATTCAGTAACAAAGGCAGAATCATTTGATTGGCAACAAATGCGGTTGCTACTACGAATCTGTATTCTCTGTGCAAATATCAAAAGTGATGTTCAGAAAAGTTGTTAAGCTCAACTCCTGCTACAATATAGTTAAAAAAGGAAAACGGTATTTTTCGTTTTCCTTGAGTGGGCTCTAGAAAATTAATTCTTCACCTTTTTTTGTAAGTTGTCTAACAAAACTCAATTTAAATCCTCTTCAAATGAAATAGATTTTATTTCAGATGAGGCGCTCGAACAAAATGAAAATATTTCGATTGCTAAAAGATAAAATATAAGGTAGGATAAAACATGGCAAAATCAAACAATTTGCCATGTTTTATCCTACAAGAGGCATTACGGTATAGACTTTTTGTAAGGAGTATGAGTTTGAGAGGTATTCTCCTACATGCCAATGAACTCCAAATCACATCGTGGTTTAGTTTGTCGAAGGCCTTCTCGAACAAACTAAACCTCAGAAAGCTCGTTGTCGAGATTTTCGCTCTCTCAGAATGTTTAAATGATAGACAGTATTATTCCAGGACTCGTATGTGGTTCGGACTTCAAGAGCTCAGCTGAGATTCCGTCAACCCCTGGGGATTTGTTTCCTTTGAGACTACTAATTGAATTCGCGATCTGCTCCATGGTGGGATATCCGGAAACGATGTATGGGTCGCATTCCGTTCGTAGAGGACGGACATTCCCCAAGAGCATTCGGCTACAGTGATCCGCCGATACCTCAACCTGTTGCTCTTCAGTCGTAGCAAATTCGCCGTTCGCACCTCTTAAGGGACTTTGCAATGTCGTATAACCATTTCGGTAACGATAGCTGAGTGGTTTTTGCAATCCAAATTGATTTGTTTTGGAAATTTCTTTATAATATGATAAACGTTTTTTTAAAAAAAACTTCAGTTTTGTTTAAAAGCGAACACGAAACTCTCATTTAAATGCAGGAATCTATAATTGAGAAAATTACCACTGATATATTCTATTACTAGAATTAACTAAATCCTGATAAATGTTTTTATACAAAATGCAAAAAAATCGGTGCCCGTATTATATTGGTTACTTGTTTTTTCATCCCTTTTTTTTACTTGTTATCTTAGTTATTGTTTAACTAATTGGATAGGAAATAAATAAATATGTATAGCTTTAGGAGAAAAGCTGTTGTCATATTGTGATTCTGTGATCAAAATAAAGTTAAAATACTGTGAAGTTTTATTAAAACAGTTTTAAAATAATTCTCATCGCCCGCATAAAATTCATATTAAGAATCATTTTAAGAAGCTCTGTTGACACGTGTTTCAATTATCTCATATTCGAATCAAATGAATCTGTCCATCCCCATCACCTAACATTAAATAGTATACGATTCTGAATTATGAATAAAATTGTATTCACTCATTATTTATTTATTCCTGAACTTGATTCGAAAACACAACCTGAAAGCAATTTTCAATTTTTTATGTGAAAACCACTTGAAAATTATTTAAAAACTGAGTGAAATTCGTACAAAAATTTTAAAATTGTTTTCCGGTCGTGTTTCTGAATCAAGCCCCAATAACAAATTATTTTCAACTTAATTAAAAGAGCAAATAGCCTAAAATATGTTTGATATTTAAATAATAGAAAAATAGGTTTGTACCTGCTTGGAATCTACGAATATAATAATATATGTAATATGTATGTTGTCTATGGTAATATAATTAACACATATGAAAAACCATATAACTTCACTTTTAATAATTTTAAATGAGAAACAAAACAGTTTTTAATACATACAAGCTACAGTAGTAGAGCAGTTTTTCATAAAAATAAATAATTTTTTTTGTTACGTGGTTTGAAAAATTGATTTCATGAAAATAAACTGCGAAACATGAAATTAAATAATATTTAATGCGTTGTAAGCATTTGAAACATAGTTTATATATATTTAGTAAATAGTTGTTACTTAATATAACTAAAAATAAAATAAATTAATAGCGTGTATGTGGTTCATATTTAAAAATATCTACAAAATTATAACAAAAACACAAAACATTATAGACAATCATCTTAAAACCGTTACACTCCGTCATTACAAAACAAAAAATGAGATTTGTATATTGAGTATTAAAAACACAGCCCTAAACTTTTTTCATTATACTCAAGAAATAAAAATTAATAAAAGAAATAAAAATAAACAATTAAATACAAACAATCCCTGAAAGTTAACCAAGAAATCACATACACCAAAAATTAAAAAAAAAATATGCTAAAACCATTAATAATAAAATTAAATAACTAAAATAAAACTCAAATTATCCCACTGATTAAAATTATAATTAAATGTCCTTAAATTTACTAAATTCATCATAGTTAAACATTAAATGTTATAAAAAACCAAAAATTATTTAATCATAAGATATTAAAAATGTGTGCAAAATTAATTAATTAATTAAGTACATATACAAAAAATTAAATAAAACAAATATGTACGTATTTATCATAATTGAGTTTTAGCAAAAAAAAAAAACTAAATTTGAATGTATATTTTTGTTATTTCCATTAAAATAAAAAATAATAAGCCTATTAGAAGAAATAAATTTATTTGCTAAAATTTAATAAAAAAAATATTTAACCTTATTGTTTTATTGAAAGGAACTCTGAGTAAAATTCCCCAAAAAAAATATCTGCACTTTCAAAGTTGGGGGTAGATTTTCGATTCATAAAAAAATTATATTTGTCCTGTTGTGCCGAAACTTATATACCCATCACCAACATATACGGGCTCCGATTTTTGTGCATTTTTTATAAAAACATTTATCGAAGAGAAAATTTCAATAAAAATAAAATTTTTTGAACATTTAAAATTTTTTCAAAAAATTTATTTTAATTTAAAAAAAAAATTGTTTTATTTATTAATGAATTGTGGAAACGACGACGGACATATTCAGTTATTTGTATATTTTAAAAGAAAATTTGAATGCTAGCGCTACTAATGAGCTGCAGTTTTTGATACATTTATACGTTATATTATTATATATAGTATTGTTTTTGTCAAGAATACCTAAAAAAAAAAACAAATTTATTAACTTTTATATTCTTAACAAAACGGATGAAAACTATAAAAGTTATTCAACTTTTCATTAACACTTTTTTATTTTTGGTAATTTTTTCATAAAATAAATTTTTCTCACTACGATATTGAAACTTAAATAAAATTAGTATATAATTTCAATGGGGACATTGGATTTATCTTAAATCGTTAATAACTATCAATAAAAAATTCCCCGGGAGTTTTTTCCCATTGAATTTACATAGGAAAAATTTGAAAAGGGAGAAAACTCCCCGGGAATTTTTATTCATAATTGGGCTCAATTTGTGATCACTCATATTTTATACCTAAAATCCATTTTTTTTTAAATTTAAAGTTTGATGGCGGAGTAACAAGACTCTCAAATTGGCAGGTTATTCCACGTCGATCCAAGATAGTCCCTAGTCGACCTATATCTTCATATAGGAAGCTGGAACGCTTAAACCTTTTTATTAAAATCTAGAGAGATAAAGGTACTCCTCCAGTTAATACTAAAATATCTTAAATCGTTAACAACTTTCTAAATACTGAGATACTAGAGAAAATAAGCTTAATTTCTGATCACTCATATCTTAAAACAAAAATCAAATATCTTAAATTGTTATTTACTTAACAATCTGTGATCACTCATAATTTATACTAAAAATCAATTTTTAGGATAAAAAAACTCAAATATTTTTTTATTCGTTAATAACTTCGTATATACTTCGATTTTAGGGAAAATAAGCTCAATTTGTGATCTCTCATATTTTCGATATCGATTTTAAGTATAAAAAACTCAAACACCTTGTAGGCAAACAGTTTGGTACTTGAATCGTATTTGAATCGTTTGAGACATATAACTTACCTTTTAAGAACCATATTAATATTAGAAGCACTAGTCGATGCAATCTAAATAGAAATACAGCTCTAAGAAAAAAAACTATTTCTGGTTTTAAAACCCAAATAAAGAGCAAGCTAAATTTAATTTGTATACTAATTCGATAAATGTGTGTTTATTAATATTGAAAACATGTTTCAAAGCCAGTTCAAAATAATGAAAAACTCTTAAAAATAATAGAAAAAAGAAGAAAAGAAAAACACAACATTAATGTAATGTTGTTATCTTGGAAATAACAAATTAAAAGAAAATAAATGAATCCATATGTTAATTTCTTGTTAATTCATTTAATTTGTAAATATGTCATCTGGCAGAGAGGAAAAAACACCTAAATTTCCGCTCAAAAATGTGTTTTCAAATGTGGAATTTAAAAGAGTAGTTTGGGATGAATTGTTTGTATTAGAGTTGATTAAATTGTTTGTTACACTACGTTCCTCCTTGGGGAGTTTATTAGCATCGTCCTTACCATCATCGACACCGTCGGCATCGTCGTCTCCAATCTTCTCAATGGGGGGTTCGAAATTGGCAGAAAGAGCGCGACATCATTTATCCCACAAACCTAATTCACGCATTTTAGTCTGAAAATAACGTTCTAAATTGTTAGCACAACGATAATATTCAGTTTCAGGTGAGTTGTAAAAACGACAATTGGAAAATATGCGAGCCATATCGGCCATAAAAAGCCGTCGTGTAACATAATAGCCTTTTTTTAGCCGTTCGCCCATAGTTTTCAAATCCATGGGATATTTAATGTGATCATAATAATCGGGAACCTCGGCAGCTGTAACGGGTTTTAGGAATGGCCAAGCAGAGGCATGGTGGCGTACTGATTGTAAAACGGCAGCAAATGAGGCAGCCAATTTTTCAGGATCCGAAGACTCTTCCAAAGGTCTTGCTGTTCTTTGAGCGCGCATTTGTGGTTTCCACCCAATTTCACGCAATCCAGGTATTGATTCCACAGGTATGGAAGGGAGACCTTCCTTGAAACATGTCAAGCCAGGACGTACTTTCTGCACTTCATTATGGCGTTGTGCAATTAGCTCTTTAAGAATTTCACTTTGGCGTCTAATTACTATTGATTTACAAAACATAGTTTAACTTAACTTAAAGGCATATATTGAGGTATTATAATTATTGAAAATTTACCTGATATAAATTGTGTATTGACAATGTTCTTATGCAATTCACAGTGCATCAGAGTAGCTCCGTCATACTCTTTTATAAAGCCGGCATATACTGGTCGCGCCAATTTGATATCCTTGGAAAATCCCTGCTTTTTAAAATAGCCAATCGCATCACAATCGGCATAAGTCAGCAGGTGCTGTATATTCTTTTGAATGCTATAGTCTTTTAGATGATTCATGAGATGTGTGCCATAACCTTTAACCTGTTCCGACATTGTAACCGCACAGAAGACAATCTCCGTAAATTGTTGATCCGGAAACGGTCTGAAACAAATACCGCCTATGGGCATATTCTCTTTAATAAGCGCCAGCGTCTTGTGTTTCGTATCGAACACCAACTGCGAGATATACTCTCGAGGCATTTCCGGCAATTGATGAGAGAAGACACTTTGTAATCCTAAAAGCCAGAGTATCGTTTGTTTATCCACAGGTTTTGTTAACGAATTGCCTACAACATGAAACTCAATAGCACGTTTTTGTTCCTCAGCTTTAACATTTTCATCACGCGACACATTAACCGGAAATAAAATTTCAGTTTTGTTAATGGCCTTTGACTCGGAAATGGCCTTTAAAGCGCGTAGTACTGTTTCGTCTGAAAGATCTTCGTACGTGGTGGTGTCTCTAGAATGAAATTACTTTATTAATTTCTTAAATATTAACATCAATGTATAAGTATAAATAAAATAGTTTGTATGTATTTGTCTGAATAATTATGTTAAAAATGTCGAGTTCTTAAAATCGCTCTTATTGTCTTAAAAATAAATAAAAAAAAATAGCTTCCCCTATTTAAAAGCATTAATGACCTCATTTTAATGTCGAATTAATCAATAATATTGAAAAAATAAATTCATATCCACGATCTTCTAAGGTTCATAAGAAAATATTTCGGAAGTCTGTATAAGGTCATATATTATGAACGAAATTTGTGATCAACATCATATTAAATTTCAGTGGTGAACATGTAGTGCTATAGTTTGAAATGATTTAGAGTTTCCATGGCCAGTTTATATTTCAGAAATTGTATCCCATCGAAAACGAGATAACAGTTTTTGACATTTAATCAACTTAGAAATATTAGAAAAGCTGCTAAAAAAATCGTATTCAAACAAAATTAGAAATGATTTTTAATAAATTTTAATAAAAATATTTTTTAAATAATGAACAATTTAATGGAACAAACAAAAAAATACATACAAAATTACCAATTAAACTGTTCACTTAAGACAGTTTGTTCTACTCAAGAAATTAATTCCATTTTCGATATTAAAATAAATCTTATCTCTTAACCATTCCGTTAATAAATTCATTATTAATTAATTCATATGCTTAATTCCTTTGTACTTGAAATATATTAACTTCATTCCTTTGAGAATTCATTCTTTATAGAATTAATTTCCTATTGAATCTTTCAAATTTTCTTTCTACAAAAATGTATTGCATGATTCAATTTGCCTTCAATTCAAATCTATTACAGAAAGCCTTAAGTAAATTTTTAATACCCTTCACCTTCATGCAAGGCAAGGCAAGGGTATATCGTCCCCTCAACAAAACAATAGTGTATTATAAGCCATAATAAGAATCTACATAAATGATTCTATATGTTGTAAAAATTGGTGAAACTCTACTTCCACAAAGTGGGTCAAAAGATCAATTGAAATATTACTTTTCTTCTAGATGTCTAATAACATAAAAATTTTAAACTCAATTATTTCGAAATGGAAAAAAAAATTATACACTATTGTTTTATTAAAGGGAACGATATACACAAAGAATACATACATATATCGCTCATTTGCTGCAACAACGTCATAACTCAAAATCCGGGTGTTTTGAACTGAGTAATACAAAATATGTGCCGTCCTTTAGTCTTTCACATAGTTTTATCAGTTTTAAAAAATGTCAATTATTTTTTGTATGAGAGGTTTTTTCGTTGTAAACGTCAAAATTAAAATTCATGTTTTCTCGTATATTTGACAAGTAAAAATTTGGGTTAAATACAGATTTGAAAGATATTAATACCTATTATTTAAATCAGGTTTTATTTCTGAAATCGCATGATTTGTTGAAAATGTATTTAAGAAATAGTAAAATGCCATAAAACATTCAAAGCAGTTTTTCTCGAAACGACTTTTTTTGAATTATGACGTTGTTGCAGCAAATGAGCGCATGATTTGTTGAAAATGTATTTAAGAAATAGTAAAATGCCATAAAACATTCAAAGCAGTTTTTCTCGAAACGACTTTTTTTGAATTATGACGTTGTTGCAGCAAATGTATATTCTGGATCGTTATATAGCCATGTCCGTCTGTATGTTGAAATAGATTATCCGTAGCCCCCAAATAAGTTACATACATGATATTTAAAATCGATAAAATCGGCTCACAAATGACCGATAAGGAAAAAACCAGGACAACCTCGATTTTTTTTACATATTTTGTATATATATCTTAATATAGACAATAGGGACATCTAATGATATGTAGATATTTCAAAGATCTTTGCAACGGCTTATAAACACAATTGTAAGTCCTACAATGGGTCAAAATCGGAAAAAATATTTTTTAACCCGAATTGTTTTTTCACCAACTTAAATTTTCCTCGTAACATATTTATTATAAATTTAAAAAAAAAAATTGAAAAAAAAATAAAATTAAAAAAAAATGTTTTGCTATAAAATAAATTGAAAAAAAATAAAATATTTTAAATTTTTATTTTAAAGCATTGTAGAATTAGCAAGGTACAATTATTAGAAAGTATGCTCTCAATTATACATTCCCTATAACGTCAAACAAAATAAAATTAAAAAATATAAAAAGGAAATGCCAAAAAAAAATAATTGAATTTAAATTTTTGTTACGAAAAAATTCAATTTCAACCATAAATTCATTAATAATTGAAGAAAAACTATATTTTATTAAATAAATGTGTACTAATTTCAATTAAAACGTTAAAAATGTATAAAATATCGCGGTAACAAATTGAAAAAATGTAAGTAATTAAACACATAGTTTGACGTTTTAGGGTTGAATAATGAAAACTCTCTCTAATAATTGTACCTGGTAACTGATTGTACCATGATTTTAAAGTATAATAGGATTCGGCACAGCCGAATATAGCTCTCTTTAAATGGCTAGGTTAAATGATTTCTTTTATGAATTAATTCCGTTATGAATTAATTCAACGATGAATGAAATGAAATATGTATTTTTAAATAAAATTTTGACCAAAAATTTAAAAAAGTTCTTAAGTAAAGATACAAGAAACGGTCCTGTCGAATAATTTTAAAGTATAAAATATTCGAAAACGGTCGGTTTTTAAACAGAAACACCGTTTATCCACTTTAGGTATTGATAAAATTGCGAATTTTTTACTTACGTTATTTTACATTTTTTTTAATGATATACAAACATTCTATATTTTCTGGATCGTTTAAATAACTCATTAAAAAAACACAGCTGTACTAGTTTGGTACTTTTATCAATTAATCATGTAGCTAATTAATAGTACACAATGTTTAAAACTATTCACTCCATTCGATATCCATTGTATATAACAATATACAACAATTATATCTCAATTACAAACATTTATGTAATGTAAATTAAAATTCATAAATATCTTGTACACACCAGAGTAAGTGTGACCAATGTTTAATGTTGAGTTTCTACCATAGTCATACGTTTGTATGATTCATATTTGCAAAATGTTATAATTTATAAGTTTCATTATCATAAAAGATTTAAATATCCAAATTTATAAAATATTAGATAGCTATTAAATATTTATTTAGTCATCTAATCTGCATCCAAAAATATAACAAATCTACAATTATTCAAAAGGAAGTATGTTAATAATTTAAGATCGACATAGTAATTTCAAATCCCTTCTAAAAATATTCATTTAAGCAACAATAAATAAAAATAAGCATGAAACAATTGCATACTTTTAAGTGCTTTAAAAAATGTATAAACATTTAAGTTTACAAGTCCTATTGACTTTAAAGAACCATTTCATAATTATATAAAACCCAAATAAAGGCAGTTAGAAATAAATTATCTAATGCTATTACACGAATGACATACATCGGAAATAACCATCATACAAATAGTTATTTCACCATATTTTAATATTAAAATTCATTGCAATTTATTTCACAATACATACATAGGTACTTATAACAAAAAAAAATGTAAATTACAGTCTTAATCACAGCTAACAACAATGAGAACATAAACTTACCCAGCAGAACGTTCGATAATTTCTTTTTTAGCTCTTTTATGTACAGGTTCGCCACTAATACTAGTTCTTTTGGCAGCAGCCAATACAATGTTGTTCGATATTCCAGCTGCACCAGTTGCAGCCGTGTCCTGTTGACGTTTACGCTGTTGTAGTAAAAAGGCAGTGGGAGGACGATATGATTGATCCCATATGGGAGAATCGTCTTTTAGAAGCTCACCCTTAAGAGCTTCTAAGAATTTTGGCATTTGTGTTATTATCGATCGTTTATCGGCTGGAAAACGATCACGTTCCGATATACATTTCTTTTTCAGTTGTTGGGCCATATACTGGAAAACAGTACGCAGTAGAGTACGACCAAAAACCAATGAAGTCTCAAAATGTCGGAGTGAATTACAAAAGGCGGGTACATGGCAGAAAACTAACCATCTGGTATAGTTGATTTTATACGTAGAGGCATCATCATTTTTCAAATCAGCTCTTCTCAT
Source organism: Calliphora vicina (assembly GCF_958450345.1). Taxonomy (NCBI): domain Eukaryota; kingdom Metazoa; phylum Arthropoda; class Insecta; order Diptera; family Calliphoridae; genus Calliphora; species Calliphora vicina. The sequence goes on from NC_088782.1 coordinate 65,667,671, forward strand.
TGACGGTGGTTCAAAATTGTAGTGGTTTAAAAAGTTTAAAAATGTTTTTGCCACTTCAGTCATGGTTTGCAGTTCATTTGGACTCAAATGGTTGTATTTATAAAATACAAATGAATAAACTGCTTTTGCAATGCAGGGTGATTCAAATGGGGGATCCCCTAAAGGTCCTCGGATAACAGCCTGTTGCCTGGTTATGACACATTGACGCAACAATCGAAATAGATAGAGATACACCTTTTTTGTGTCCTCGTCATCTACGCGTTGCATAGACATGAAAAGATTTTCCATATCAATAATAGCTCCCAGTAAGTTGTTCATTTCGGATCCGGAAATTCCATCCAAATGAGCAATATGACTTTGCAGCGAATGGCGACAACTAGTATTGCGACATTCCTCACTAAACTCCGGACAATACGACGACTCAACATCACGGTGACGATTTTCCTGAGGCGTCTTCCAACCAGTACAGCGACATCCTTCAGCCTGGCAAGCCGAGTACATCGAGAGTTTAGCTAATTTTTGAGCCACTGGTAAATTAAAGACTTTTTGCTTTCGCTGTTGTATGCGCTGCAAACTATTTTGCCTAGTTCCTTCTGCTGGAGCACCAGCACTTCCTGTTCCACCCGAACCCGAAGCCCCATTCTGCTGAGATGAGGCCGATGATTGCTGCTGAACGCTGGCGTTGGTACCAGCTGCTGCAGCAGCAGCATTGCCATCAATTGATTCTTCTTTCAATGTTATAAGAGAGCCCCCAGACATAACTCAATTCAATCGTACCTATTGAGAGTTGGTTTTCGAAATAAATTGGAAATATGTGCTTTTTGTTAATTATGTATGATGCAGTCTTACAATTTCACAATATTACCACAAATCGGAATAGAATATAAACAAAGCAAATGTGGGTTCACGAAAAAAGTGATGCCAAGTTGGTGATGGATCGAAAAAAAGTTCATATTTAAAGTGGTGCCAGATTGTTCAATTTACTTCGGCTCAACTGGCTCACGTCAAACATAATACACACACACACCGTGCATTTCTTATGGGGCAGATTGGTTTGAAGACCCCCATTACTTATTATGAAAAACCCAATAAAAAAAAATGGTTTTGCTCATGTCAGTGGCTCACGACATTGGCAGCGCAGTGGCATCGGCTCACAATGCTGCCACTGTGTTGTGTTTTTACTGAACACAGTGTGGCCAATATTTTCCCCGTATACGTATATGACGTCACTTTGGTACTACATAAATTGTTTACATCGGAATCAACAACAAACGATGTAAATGAGTTTTATTTAATAAAAACGCTCAATTTCAAATGGCGTTATTTTTAAATTATTCCATAAATTATACTTTAATCATGTCAGCACCTCAATGGTTTGGTTTTAGTTTTGAAGTGAAGCATAATTTACATTTTCAAATTAATTAACAAGTACATACATACGTATATTGTCAAGAAAAATTACTTGCTAAAATAATTCATTTAATTAATTTTTTTGCATATATGCTGTTTTAGGAGAATAAAAATGTTTTCTACACATGTTATATGGATTAAACGAAGTAATGACATTAAAAAATAATTTTCTGGAAACTGTATATTTCTAGTTGTGACGTTTTTACTTTAAGTGAGAGGTATGCATTTATCAGGGAACATATGGAAACAGGACAAAATACAAATAAATTAACGCCATGTTGTTACTTTCACAATATGTATCAGTGATGGAAGTTTGTCATTTATGTTTGGTGCCAAATTGTCTTGAAACGTGCCAACATCGGACCAATAGTGCCAGAATTACGTTCATGGAAATCTATTTGACATAATTTGGCTAAAAGTATTGCCAATTTAATTTAGTCTACTTTTACACAGTGCAAGTTTTCTTGCGCAAGTCTAGAGTTTATAGGAGAGAGAGGCAAGAAGAAAGAAGAGGGGTACACACTTGCTTGTACTGGCAAGTCTCTTTTGTTTTCTCATTTTCACTATGGCGTCTATTAGGTTTTGACATACAAAATTGAACACAGACTTGCTGTGTGTAAACAGTCGAGCAAGTTTAAAAGGGAATCGAAGAGACTTGCTTCAAGTAAACTTGCTGTGTGTAAAAGCAGACTTAAATATACTGCGTTATCTGATATCAAACTTTTTCATCTGGTATACTGCGATTATAATGCCCTCAGGCTAAATGTTCCATTCCAATTTGTATGATGCTTTCCGGTTGGAGGGTACATAACAATTTGTATTGCAACAATATATCGTAGAGTTTGCATTCAATTGCTTTATTTTAACTTAAGTAAAATATTCATTAATATTTTGATAAATATTAAAAATACCAAAATAGTACCCTAGTCACATTAAAACAAAATAGTGCCACAAATCCCATCACTGATATGTATCAATATTAGGGTTTCATAAGTCAATTGCTCGAACAATCGACTTTTTAGAAAAAAGTCGATTAATCGGTTAACTAAATGACGTATAGTCGATTTTTTTAAAATTTGTTGTAAACATTTAATAAAATTAGCTATTCCCTTTTATACATTAAAATAGGATGAAAAGTTATAAATAGCTAAATTCAAAAAGTCGACTAATCAAAAATTTTAAAAGGTCGAAGTCATCTTTTTAGAAATCAAAAAAAAAGCGAAACATCGACTTTTTGTATCAACTGTAGAACCCTACAGTAAATGCGCCAAACAATTGTTTACATTTTAAAATGTGTGTTTAACATTTTATAAAAGATTTATCTTTATGTGGGCAAATAAATATTTATATAGTAAATTAAAATATCAAACAACGATTTGTTTCCCATATGGATTTTGAGGAGCAGTTGGATTTATTTTTTATCAGAAAAGAATCCGAATTAATACCCAATACAGAGTCTAGAGGCGTTGTTATTAACAACAGGAACTCCAAACCAACAATTAATTCCAAAGATGTGATTAATTGTATCCCATTAATGTTAAAGAACATACAAAATCTTAATGAAAACAACTTTACCAAAGATACAAACATAATTAAAGTATTTTCCGATAAAGTGTTATTTAAACGTTGCTTGGTTTATGGAAAAATAATGAGCAAAGTAAAAGAATCGAATTCAAGCTACAAATATTTATTAGACGATGGAACAGCGTCTTTGGTTATAACCATATTTCGAAGAACTAAAGACTTGGAGACGGTAATGAAATTGGAAAATGAACTACAAGCTGTCAAAAGAGAAATGCTGGCGCAAAACAAGAATGAAATTGTCAACAGTTTGCAGAATTTGTTGTTTAAGATAAAGGAACAGATCGACTATTCCAATGTAACCGTTGGATCAAAAGTTTTATTGTACGGCAAGCCAAACTACTATGTAGGAGAAATGTCACTAAATGTATATTGTCTAATGGAAGATGCAAAATCGAATAGTGATATAGAAATTGCCTTTAAAGATTATTTAATAGAGTGGTATAAACAAAAATGTATGTTTTCAACAAACTCTTCATGAAATAGAAAATGTTTTTTTATTGAATTTATTTATTTCTTGTTTTATATTAAATCATATTGTTTTGTTTGTTCTAAAAATATAAAATTGAAATGTTTTCTAAAACGAACCTGTCGTAATTTCACAATACCACTTCTAATGATGACATGGTTCAGTTTCAAATATTTCTGCTTTTATGGGGGAGAGGAGCGACGTGTTTGAATAGAGTACATAACATAGAAAATTACATATTATTATTAAACTGCACTGAAACTTATGTAGTTTTTGCTCTGATGGCGGCACGCTTGCCAGTAACAGCTTGAAAACCGGATTTAATACTAGCTACGGAACACCTAGAACCACAAGATTCGCATTGCAGGAAGAAGAGACGGGTATCTTTTTGGAGAATTGTTTCGGGTGAGCGACACGTATGGCAGGTGACATATTCTTTAATATAACGACGCAGCACATTTTCAATTTGTTTAGGCTGGAAGCGTCCCTTAATAATAAGTTGTTGATTACCATCCATAGATCCACTAGTACCCAATTCAGCCAACAAGAAATCCAACAAATGTTTTGGCAAACGATGTAGCGTTCTCGCAATATCAAGGAAATTGGCGAATGAAGTCTTTTTAGTGCCCACACGTAGTACTTGTGGAGGTCTCATGACAAACTTAGGTTTACGTCCTGCAGCCATTTCTGGATTTTTGTCCAAAATAATTTCAAATATGCGTGATAATAATTCATCATAACTGTAGTCCTTATCCGAATCACGTTCCGCTTCTAACTTTTCATCACTTTCAGTGGGCTCGCCACTCTTATCTTCACTGACCACTTCTTCGCCATCTTTGGGCAAAGCTCCCTCCAATTCATCCAAATTGAATGCCTTCTTCTTCTTTTTCTTTTTTTTACCAAAACTTTCCAAATCTAAATTGTCATCAATTTCATTTGCTGCCGCATCATCAGCGGCGTCTTCTTTAGTTTCTTCCTTTTTGGATCCATCATCTAAGCCTAAAGCGGCGTCCAAATCGAAAGTCTTCTTCTTCTTTTTCTTCTTCATCAATGTGGGATCAAACTAAAAAGAGACACGAAAAAAATTTTATTTTTTTTGTTGGGGAACACCTTCAATGATATCATAACCTCAAAAATAAAAACGTCTTGTAATTTCAAGAATACTCTTATTTTACACTTGATTTTATATATATACTTACATTTTCACCTTCCATGTTTGCAGTAAATTAGTTTTTATCGAATTTAAGAGATTATTAATGCTTTTTTGTTCAATTTAAAACAGAAATCTGCCGTATTGCATCAGAAAAATTAGCACAAAAGAAAAATCGTGGCAGAACTAGTTGCAATGTTGCCAGATGTATTAATTGGAAAAATTACAATATGTACACATGCAATGTATAGTATTAATTTATGACTTAGTTTGTTGATGTTTCTTTAGTTAATGAGAGGTATGTTTTTAATTGTTTGTTTTAGAAAACAAATGCATTTTGTTTGCTCATGGAAGCATGTTTATACATATTTAGTTTAACCGCAGGTAGTTTTAAATCTGGCAATAATGTCATTTTGTTTGGCATTTCTCTTTTCATACCTAGAGTTGCCAAGTCTCAAGTGTTTGTGAAATAAATGCGGCATTCAGAATGCGTGTTTTGTGACCAGTCTGGTTTTGATTTCCTGCCCTTATTCGAAAAAATCTGTTAAAACAAAAACAAATTAAATGGTTTTGTGTTTAATCATATTTTCCAGTCTAACTCAGTAGCACGTCTGATATTTTTTTACATTTACATTTTTTTTTTCGAAATTTCTATAAATATTAAGTACAAAATAACAGTGGGTAGTTCTTCACATCGAACGAAGAAAAATCATCTAGATTAAATTACATAGTTAAACAACTCGATTTACAGAATAGGGGGATTATTAGGGTTTTATAAGTCAATTGTACGAATAATCAAATGTTTGTTCGGGAAAAGGTCGAAAATCGCTAAATTTGTAAAAAAAATTATTTTTATTGTAAAAATTATATTAATGTTTTTTCATCAATATATCTAAAAATGGTGAAAGTTCAAAAATCTGCTTTTTAAAAATGGAAAAAAGTCGACTTTTTGTTTAAACTATAGGGACTGTTCAAACTCACACTCCGAACTAAAATTATATTTTTTAGTTATTCGGTTAAAATGTTGTACTACGACTATAAAACAATTACAATTACCTTTTAACTCTAGTCAAGTCAAATTTATTTATTATTAAATAAATTTGTAATGACAATAGTATTTCAACTGAAACATTTTAAAGGCGGCAACTTAATTTTGATGACGGCTATTTTCAAGTAATAGTGTTTTGCTTTTAACGTCTGGTAACAACTAGAAGAAGATAACCGAGTTGCCATATCTGTGCGCATTTGATGTTAGAGTTGCTAAAATAAATCCGATTATTTCAATAAATAAATTGATAAAATTAATAAATAAAATAAAGAAGTGCAAAATCTCAATAATATGCGAACAAACAACCACTTTTCTTGGAAGACAGAATTAAACACACTGTAAGTTAAGTAAACAATAAAATTTAAATACCTAGTTACCCCTGAATATTTTAATTGAACTCTAGTTTAGAACTAGAGTCTAGTTTATGGGCGCCATTCCAATTTTTACCAGAGGTACATCTTTATTACAGTCAAATTAAAAATTTTGTGTCATATTAAAGGCATTTGTATAGCCTATACCGCCATAGTGGAGAGGGTATATTGGGCTAGTGCTGATGTTTCTAACGTGCAAAAATATTGTCCGAACACCCACCTTAAAGTATACCAATCTGCTCAGGATCAGTTTCTGAGTCCATTAAGCGTGCGTCCGTCCATGTAAACATTGTAATCAAACTACAGGTAACAATTTCAAAGATAATTTGACAAAACACTGTTTTATTACCCTGAGGACGAAGACTATTGAATTTGGTTAAAATTAGTCCATTATTTCTCCTAGCTCCTATGCAACTGCCCTATCAAAAAATGGTTAAGTTCTCATAAATATCTTATTTATATAGATATCCAAACTAATTCAGCACTAATTAGGTTTATATAAGCCGAACTCGCACTATCAAATTTTGTGACTATCGGTCCATAATTATTTATAGCTCCCATATAAGGACCACTTCCGAAAATCACTTTTACTAGCATTGATCTCTTAAAATATTAGTATCCAAGTATAATAATAATCTCGATGTATGGTATTATATTTATTACTTGTTTATATTAATTTTATTCACAAGACTAAATTTACATTCTTATTCCCGAGTTATGGGTCATTATAGTATGCCGAGATTCGGCATACCACAGAGTTCAAAGATATTTTAAGCAATGCTGGTTTTCGGACCATATTATCAGCCCAATTATAAAAAAAATTCCCCGGGAGTTTTCTCCCTTTTCTTTATTTTAACATAGAATGAGAAAAGAGAAAAAACTCCCGGAGAATTTTTTTCATAATTACGGTAATTATACCCTTCACCTTCGTGAGAGGGGTATATATAAGTTTGTCATTCCGTTTGTAATTTCCACAATATAATTTTCCGACCCTATAAAGTATATATATCCTGGATCCTTATAGATAGCGGAGTCGATTAAGCCATGTTCGTCTGTCTGTCTGTTGAAATCAATTTTCTGAAGACCCCAGATATCTTCGGGATCCAAATCTTCAATAATTCTAAGTCATTAATATAGACAATATGGATATTTAATGATAGATATTTCAAAGACCATTGTAACGACGTATATAAGACCATACATAGTATCTTGGACCTACAATTGATCAAAATCAAAAGAAAAACAAAAAAAACAATTTTTTTTTAAATTTAAATAACAATACGAAACCATTTTTTTCCAAAAAATTAAAAAAAATGTTTTGTTTACCTAAAAATATTTAAAATTTGTATTTTGAAGTATAATTTGGTGAAGGGTATATAAGATTCGGCACAGCCGAATATAGCTCTTACTAGTTTTTAAAATAATATATAAAAATAACTTTGGATCAAAAATCGAAAATCCTGAATTGGGTCCAAATATGTTAAAATCCATAATTTTGGAGCTATTTCGTCTGATAACAAATGTCTATATGATAACATTATCGTTTCAACTTTAGAGGCCCATAACTCAGAAAGTTTGGAATTTAAATAGTTACCCCTATATATTTTTATGCACATATTGTACATAGTATGTATATAAATAAGTATTTCTTAAGGCCTACTTGTCTAAATCGCGGCTCTAAGTGATAGTTTGCATGAAAAACAAATTAGTTTTCAATACAAATTGAAAATGTAATCAAATTTTTTCTTTAATGGTTTGAAATAAATCCTATTTTCTAGAGAAAAGTATAATTCTAGATAAATATTCAGAACAATTATGAATAAAAATTCAGCGGGAGTTTATTTTCCTTTTCCGAATTTCCTATTCAAATTCAATGGAAAAAACTCCTTAGGAATTTTTATTCATAATTGGGCAGATAAACATAAATTTGGAATGAATAATACCAAAGTTTGACGTATTTTTGGCCGTATATTAAGACAAAAAGAGTTTTAACTTGTTTTCTGTCTCAGAATCAAATATTTATTAAACTTTTCATTAATAATATCTATCTATGCATAATAATCGTAAATAATACAGCACACAAAGTAATATTACAAAAAACATTAAGCAAAATACATACAAATTTAAAAATAATTTGTTTCTATTGAGTATATAAAAAAAGATATGAGATTTAAACTTGGTCGTCTTAATTAATAACCATTATACTACTTTTAAAGGCAGGCAAGTTTTCTTCTTATTTTTCCACTTCAAAAATAGTAGTACATACTTTTCTTAAATAAGATTGATAAAAAGATAATATGTACATTAAGAACACATTTAGAAATGAGCTTTAACGGAATTATTTGGATGAGCAAGTTCAGGTCCTACGCCTCCAGCCATTTTATGCACTAAAATACCAATATCATACGCAAGATTTTCACATTCCTGAAATAAAAAAAAAACTCATTTAAAATGTTAATATTTTTAATGGATTACAAAGTTTACCTCTTTTGTCGATGCCTCTGCATATACTCTTACTACGTCCTCAGTTCCCGAAGGGCGAACAAAAGCACGACCTCTCTTGTAGTTGGCTACAGTTTCATTTAAGGCATCCTGTAAACCAATGGGAGTGACACAAGTTCTTTCAGCATCAGTGGTTGTTATTACATTACGATCTTGGACTTTAATTTTGAGTTGCAAATTTGGTAAATCTTCATAACAGCCCAACCAATCCTTAACATCCCAGCCCTTGTGATTAAGTATAGTTTCCACCAACAGCATGTCGGATATGGCGTCTCCCACAGTTTCATTAATCAAATCAATTACTAGTAAAAATATTTTGGCGTCTGCATTGCCTGCTTCTGCGGCATTCGCAATTAATTTCTTAGTTGGTTCACTGAAAATAATGGTGCCATGGCCATTGGCTTCAAAATAAACACCAATATCGAATTCTAAGGCTTTGTGGTGTAAGTGTTTAACACCAGTTGGTACACATGCTACTGGAACTTTCAATTTGTTTACAATATAGTCTGTAGAGGCACCATTAGCATAAGCCGTTTGTACTAAACCCAATTTAATGTCTAAACCACAACGTTTCACTAAATCCATAAGATAATCAGCTACCAGAGTTGCAATGCGATCGCCGTCTAATAAATGAAAAACGCCCTGTTCGTCGGTAAAGAAATACATTACTCTATCGGCATCTCCATCTACACTGACACACCTTGTATTAGGCTCAGCTATGGGCATAGCAATGGGTACCTTTTGACCAACTTTTACATGATCAGCACCACATTCGTGATTTATTTTACCATCGCCCTTATTGAAGACCTCCACATCCAGAGATTTGTTCATTCTTTTAATAAATTGCAACATTTTGCGAGCACCCACACCGTTTGCACCATCAAACAGTAAACGATTTTTATAATTTCCATTATCTAGTTTGTCACCTCTCAACGATTCGAAGGCCTTTATTAATTTCGTGTAATAGGCTTCTTCGGTCGGCATACCATATGCACCTCTAGTATTGGCGGCAACAACGAAATAATGCATCATGGGAGTGGTCACAATACCATATTCTTTGACATTACCTTTCAAAGCTATAACGCCATCGGCAACGGCTTTTAATAATCTCGGGCTATGGTAACGATTGTCCATGCCTACAAATACATTCGATGATGTCCCAATATCAATATTATTTTCTTTTATTATTTTTGCAACTTGTTCTTCAAGCTCTTGATCTGTTACATTGACGAGTTCTGTAGCTATGACCTCCCAGCTGGGATCTAACATTTCACCTTTGGGATCAATTAACTTGACACCATTATCCGGTTCAGGATTGTGTGAAGCCGTTATCATAACACCAATAACAGAACCACCCAAAATGCGTGACCTCAATGTAGCCAATACACCCATACGGAACATTACACTATCCAATTTATCGGCACTATTTAAGAAGTAAACAAATGAAAAGTTATTCAATACGTTGTTAGTTTAAATTAATTTATTAATAGAATAATTAGATAAAGTTGTTTAAGGAAATTAATTTTCAGCACTTGACTAGAATAAACAATTGGTTTGGAATGTCTCCTATGAGCTTGGAGTACTTATAATTATGTATTACAAATAAATCGAAACATGTTATTTTCTAAAAGATTCATTATATTAGAAGTCAATTCGTTACACTTTTATCGATTTTAAGATAGCCTAATACTGATTAAATGCGTTAAGTAGATGTTAATCATATCATGTACAATAAAATAAATACTGAAAGACTGCTAATCTATTTATTGAATTTTATGTGAATGATTACTTCTAATTATAAAACGATGATTTTAATTTTAAAATTTATATTATAGGAACATTTTTTTTCACTAAAAATAGTTTTCAATCTTTATCTTAAAATTCTTTGGTGAAGGGTATATAATATTCCATTGTTTTGTCAATACTTTTTAGTTTTATTATTATTTTTAAAATTTAATTAAAAGTATAAATTATTAATATTCTAAAAAGATATAAATTTCTTAAGAATTGTTAGGAATTTTGACCTATTAATAAAATATTACGAACAATTTCCATTGCATTGTCAACCACTGTAAATTACTTTGTATCAATGTTGGCTACCGTACCCATAAAATACCCTTTCAACTGAACTATCGTTTCCACTAAGATACTCTTACCGATACAACTGCGATTATCGTTACCGGTATAATCGAAAATATCGTTACTGATTTGGATTTAAATAATTGATTGTGTTTATTGAAATCTAAAAATTTTAAATATACCACTACCAAAATAATCAAAATTATCGTTACCTTCTAACCGTTTCAAATCGTAACTCAATAGTAAATAAACATTATCTCTACTACGGAGAAATAGTTTTTCGTAATCGAATATTACTTGAATTAATAAATAAATAAAACAAATGAAATCTATTTTATATTTTTTTAAATCTAACCCCTATATTCGTAATCAATTTATAAATTTACAAAATTTCCATATAAAATTTGTTTTATAAACCTATAATTAATTTAAAAATTGATCATGAATAATACCTTAAGTAAATAAATTGTTATTATTTCCAATTCCTATGTTTTGTTTAATTCAATTTATAATATAAATATTATATTTCGTTATCTGATACCTATCTAGATTCTTATCAATTTTTGATAAGATCCACCCAATTGAATATAAAGACAATATTTTTCATTAGAAGAAATCTAGAACATGTTTATACCTATATCAAACCATTTAAGCATTAAAATGTATCTTTGAATGGTGATACATATTATAAACTGTAAAGTGACCTAAGAGGAGTAACCTCTCGTTAGTAGTTACTAAATGAACAACATACATACTTGTTTAAAAAATTGCAACAACATACTCATACTAAATACAAGCATATTTGGTTGTTGTTAGTTCATAATAAACGAGGCTAATATGTTGTTATGATAATAGACACAATATTTCTGGTTTGGCCTGTCTATTATAGGTATGTTCATAAGTATGTATGTAGATTCGTATACTATATAGTATCTAGTACGATTTGTTTCTTTCTTTGGCATTGTTATTTCTTTGATGTGGTGGCAAAACAACTCAGTAGTGTACTTGCATATAAAAGTAAAAGTGATATGTTGAAGAAATTCCAGTCGTGTCAAGTTGTTTTTGTAATAAAAGCATTTATAATTTAGTTCTTTAAAACAATTGGCATGCACTACTGCCAACACCTTTTGTTTCAAACTAAACTTGTACACGTTCAATACGATTTGCTCTTGAGATGATTACTCATACATGGTGGAAAATGAGGAAAATATTACGATGATAATAACAGAATGTTTTATTTTGCCTTCATGGAACTACATACGTAAATATTGTCTATTAATAGATTTTCAAAATTGACTGACCGGCTGTTTCTCTGATAACACCCTAATTTTATGAAAAACACCTATAAACAAAAGAATTTCATGGGTGTGCTTTGATGCAATCTACTCCTATATATTCTAATCTAATGTAAATATTTATACATACTTACTTGCCACGGAATCCCGCTGTGCCGTATTGTATGCGTTCATTCGATTTCTTAGGATACATTTCCCGGGCGAAGGCATAAACAGTTCTCAAGTTAATGGACATTTTTTAAAGTTATCAGTTATATGTACTAATATTAAATGATTTCAATTGCTTCTCGTAAAGTTTTTAAATCTACTTATTAAAGGGAGAAAGTGTTTTTCAATTTAATTAAAAGCCGCGTTCACCGTCCAACACACTTCACTTTTCCAGACCAACTGACATAATGCGGATGGTCTCGGATTGTTACAAGAAGTCAGGTATGCCAGATTTGGGGATTTGTCCCCTGTGTTTAGGATTTTGAAAATCTTTTTGGGACAGAAAATTTCGATTGTCGACGTTTTTTTTAGATATTTTTAAATATTTCAGTTATTTTATGATTATTCAGAATATCGTTGTTTAAATTACCTATATAGACAATAAAGTACCAGTAACTGACCTACATATGATTCTTGAGGTTTTAAATGATATTGCATTTTATGTCCAGGTCATTTGTAGTTTATAGTTTCTACAATATTCAATTGAATATACTAAAAGACGAATTACAATAATTATTTGAAAGAACATAATTCTTAATTAATGTAATCCTTGATGGATATATATTATTTCCAATAATAATTTTGTTATCGCTACATTTAAAAGTCTTATTATTATTTTGTATTAGTTTATATTAAATATGGTTGTTTATATATTATATGTGCTGTTTTTCTATAGCGAACGAGTGCTTTGAGTGGACGTTTTACATGTATTTTGTTTTTGTTACAATAACAAAACACATGTTAAATTTCCACTCAAAGTACACGTTCGCTATAGAAAAACAGCACATAAATCATTTTGATAATTTTTAAAGCACATAGTATATTTGTTCAGTGCTTGGTTTTGAATATATAAAAATAAAAATATAAAAAACATAAAGAACAATAAAAAATCTAATATGAAATCATTTCATTGATTTGACAAAATGAAATATGTAAGTATTATAAAAACGATATTTTATTAATACCAATTTTTATTAAAGATTTATTTACATGAAACTTTTTGCGCAAGTCTCTTGCCCAACTAAACAGGATAGAACATTTTCTTCCCCTTAACCCGACATTACCTCTGCCATCTACAAACACAATAGACTTGCGCAACTAAATTGCCTAGTGTGAAAGGGGTCTTATTGTACATTTAATAATTAACTTTTTATCGGAAAATTGTGTTGAAATAGCCATTTTTGGGGGTCATTCGAGATATTTTTAATTTTGTTTGGGGATAGATAAGAATATTATCTGGCAGCCCACAAGAAGTGGAGACCAGTGACGGTAATTTAGCTATTTTCTTGTAAAAATGTAGCGATTTTTACACCAATTTGGTGGGGGAAAAAATATTTTCGCTAAATTCATCATTAAACAAATTTTCTTCACAAAATTCGTGTTTTTCGTTTATAAATTACTTTGATCTCAATACCATTACAGCTCAATTACCGTTACCGAAATATGTAATTACAATTACCAATATTCTACATATAAATAATTTGAATTACAAAACTAAATTTGTTTTAATTTAATAATTGAATTTATTGAAATTTTACAAATTTTAAAAAAATAAATGTCAACTTATTTTTAATTTTTGTAAATTTTATTAATAATTTAATTCAGGATGAAATTATTGTTATCATTAATAACCATCACCGCTAAGCTATCGTTCCCAAAATAACTGCAAATAACGTTACCGAAATAATCCCAATTAGCCAACAACTTTGCTTTATATTACTAAAGCTGTGCCGAATCTTATAACCCCTTCACAAAAGATAATAGTTGGAGAAAAAAACTTGGTCTAAAAAAGTGTTTTAGTAAAATAAAATGGATTAAAAATGTTTTTCCCGATTTTGACCCGTTGTCAGAAAGAATTTCTATAGCGTAATATACGTTGTCAGAAAGATCTTTAAATTGATAAATGATATATTGATAAAGAGTCAGGGTAGTCGTTGGTTTTTGTTTCCCGAAATTAAATAGCAATATAAGCGGGACTATAGCGGATATATTTATGTATCAATCGTGCAAGCTATTTGATAGTTTCGAATCCTCTGTCTATAACGATCCAGAATATATATTCTTTTTGGGATCGTAAATGAAAAATAAAGATATTACAAACTTATGTATACCCTTAAATTCATGATGAAGGATGTAATAAAACGAAAATATTCTTTTTATTAATTTTGTATATTTGTAAAAATTAATTTATTGTAAAAAATTTATACACAGTTCGATTGGACGGATTGTTTGTGTAAAATAATATTCAATATAGGCACTATCGGTAAAAATACTACAGTTTGTAAAATTCTATAAACGAAAACAATATAAGTATGTATTTAAATGTATGTATTCTTTGTAGTAATGTTCAAAGAAACTTAGAACATTTTCAATTTTGTGCTTTAAAAAATATTTATGTATCTATGACTTTGTACCTAATTGAACGAGATATGTATTCTTTGTTTATAAAGTTAAAACTAAAGCTTAAAAAAAGCTTTTGGAATGTATAGTTTCGAGATTTACATTAGTTTTAAAACGAGATTCTTATAATCATAATAGAGAGTGAAACAAATAATAAAATAGATGCTGACAGTTGGCCTGAGCCAGCATGACAGTCGGTTATACGTCTAGCACGCATATAATTGCTGCCTAAATAGATGTCATAACGGCGACTATTAGGTGGTACTATCTTTAATTGTCGAGTAGCATCTTGGAAGATAAGATCATAAAAACCAAGGGGTGAAGAGAACATGCTAAAACTAAAAGCATCTTGATTTTTGCGGCCATAGAGCTGTTGGGCATATGTTAACAAATTGATGTAGGCATTAATTTGAGTTTCATTGTAATTAATTCCGCCACGAGTAACAATAGCATTTGCTTTAACTTTGCCTAAATTGCATTTTTTGTAGTCGTGTAACTCAGCCCGAGTACCGTCCGTGCACAACAGCTCAAAATCATCATTGAGAGCATTACGTGCCCACCATTCCTTCCTCTTTCCGCCTGTATTCTCCATAACTGTGGTATGTTTCATAAATGCAACATGACCGCCACCTTCTACTAAGCAGCGGAAGGCTCCCGTATGACCATAATAGTCTTCAGAAGCATCCCGACGACAATAACGATAACTAGTGCCATGACAAAGGTCGCACATGCTGTCATATGGCACTCCAGTATTATATTCATTACTAATAGCACCGGGTATACATGATTTAGTAAAGTATTCAGCAGCCGCTCTTACAGAATCACAGCCATATGGTCGTATCCAACCATTTGATATAAGATGTGCCATGGGATAAGTCCATCCAGCTGCTGTATTTATGCCAGTATGACAGGTATATTTACCCTTTAAATAAGTTAACTCAGTATCGGGATCTTCTTCTTTAGCCACAGCTACCACGTAATATTCTGGTTCACCTAGATTATAAACCTCCGACATAAAAGGCACCAAGTCATAGTTTAAGCCACCGGTGTAAACATCTCCGGCATCAAAAACAGCTATGTCAGCTTTACCCGACTGAATCCATTGCATACAATTAATATGTGAATGCATTTTCTTGCAAATCAGTTCCGGTTTTAAAATCTGAGCCTTCAGAGCAATCTAAAAACATATAATATTAAATAATAATTGTAGATGTTTTCTCTTTTGCTAGTGGCGGATGTAAATTTACCCTCATTTTAATACACTTTTCCAATTCGGGATCTGATGTAACACATAATGTCATGCTCGGTACTGGACATTCGCGTAAGCCATATATATAGTCTATGGTTTTGTGTAAATATTTACTAAATGACTGATCATCTTCATGTATAACAGCTAAAGCTTTGGCAGCATCCTAGAAAATACGGAGCAAATTAAAACTAGTAACATAGCTACAATATATTCGGTTTTGCCGAATCTTATATACCCTTTATCAAAGCATACTCGTAAGATAAATATTAATAACAATTTTTGTAAAAAATAAAAAAAAAACCGTGAAAAAAATGTTGATGAAAAACAGATAACAAAAAAATCGATTATTAGCGGTTTTTTGTTGATATCTCAGTCATTTGTGAGCCGATTTTCTCGATTTTAAATATCAACCTAAGTTGGACTGTAGAGTGATATAGAGAACATCAAATATTTTTATAAAATTGATCTAATTTATTTATGATTTGAATTATTGTTTTTTTAGTTTTTGTTTTATAAACCTTTTATAAATTTAAAAATTGTTTATGTATATGGGGGGTAGACTTTTAATAACAAAAACAATTACTAAGGTAATGTAATGTAAAACAATTACAGTCCTTCTATAGAAAATATAGAATCTTTTAAAAGTAGTTTAATAAAGTAATAGATTTCAACATACAGACGGAAATGGCTAAATCGACACTGCTATCTATAATGTTTCACAACTTTATGTTCATGGTGAAGGGTATACAAATTTAAATGACCTTTTGAAAAGTTTTATATTTTAACTTACTTGAAATAGTAAATTAACTTTGCCATAACGCTTCGATTCAAATATACGGAATTTTTCATATTGTACAGTTTCATTCAAACCATTTTCATTGTATGAACGCTCCGTTGTAAAGCTGCTATCTAAGCGGTCATTGCGATAACCATTGTTACCAAAGCGATCACGATTATAGTTATTGTATGGATTATTATCATACTGATTGCTGCGTCCATCATTATAGTAATTATTATTGCCAAAATTCTTATTATTGCCATTTAAACTTTGGGCTTGAGGATCATCTTTCAAGCCATCCGAATACAGCTCAATTATTTTCATTAAGAATTTCTGATATTTTTTGCGTTCCTTGGTATTTCGGGCGGAAGATGTTACAATTGCATCTGAAGGTATAAGACCCCAATTACATTGCCTATATTCAGTTATGGGAACACGACGACCGTCGGTACACAAAAGTTCAAAACGTTCCGGAGACATGTTTTCTGCAGAAATATTTACAAACATGAGAGTTAAATAAGACAAATATGAACTTTTACTTACTAAATTCTGGACTTTCTAGCATTTCGAAAACTGTGGAATCGCGTAAAAATGCTACATCTCCTGCTTCAAGTAGACAACGAAAAGCGCCATCATAACCATAGTAGGGATCAGAAGCAGAACAACGACCACCAGGTATTTTACCCGTACATAAAGTGCATAGCCTAAAAATTAAATTATGAGTAACATTCTATTTGAGCTGTTTACTTTTTATGCGTTTTAGCTTTCAATTTGGACTTATTATATGTTACTTACTTATCAGAATTATCACCAATTGGATTGTATTTATCAATCAAAGAATACACAGCACAAGAATTATTAAAGTAATTTGCAGCAGTTTTTACTTGATTATTGCAATCAACAACTTCCATTCCTCCCTCACGTTGTAGCTGTAAAGACAATCATATACATATTACATAATGCATATAAAACAACAAATGACAGAGTTAATTACCGTGTATATAGGCACAATCCAACCAGCCAAACTTCCTACCCATGGAAAACAAGCCTTCTTTTGGCGAAGGTCACGTATACTTGTTACTTCGGGCAATGTTCCGGTTTTAACCACAGCCACTGCTTGATAGTTTGTAAAACCACCTTCAAATTTTTCTTGCAACAATGGAACTAAAGAGTTATAACGACCGGCGGTGAAGATATCACCAGCATCTAAACTTGTTATATGGGCATGTTCCCTATCAATATGATGAATGCATTCATCAGCACTATAGGCCATAAAACAATTAAGATTCAAAATGGCATCATCAAATAAAGCACGATCTCTTACAATAGCTGCCGTTAAGTTGAGACATTTATACTGTTCTTCTTGATTTTTTGTACACCATACAATATCGGTAACTTTTTGTTCGTTAAAATCGTATTTAGCTAAAAAAAAAATAAAATATAGTTTTTATAGAACATATAAAACACAGTTTAAAAGTATCAAATGAGTCTCGGGAGAACCATAGTACTTTTCGTTGTGAAATATCAAAAAACTTAAGATCGTATCAACTTTTATTTACATGTCAATAAAAGTATTTGACCTATAACTACCTAGTTCAATAACTATAATTTTTGAACCGAATTAGCAATAATATTATTTAGCTTAACCAATAACCGATCCTATATTTTTTATGATAAATTTTCTTTGAATTTGTTCAATGGCACTTGTTTCGAAAAACTAACAGAACGCCATAAAATACGCAGTCTGATTTCCCCGTTATTAGCACAACTACCTGTTGGTTGGCAACCTGTAATTTTTCACAATTATTTACAAACTTGTGCATCATTTTAACTCCTTTATTTGTCACAAAAATTAACTTAATTTTTCCTATGCTTTTTCATTTTTAACTAAAGTATTATTTATACGAATTCCTTAGATTTGATACCAAAATAATTTAATTGTGACCAAACAACGCCCTGCTACATTTTCTCGTTGGGATTTGCCATCTAACAATTTTTCATATTTACCTTGTATTTGTAAAGCAAGAGCTATTAATAATAAGTTAATTAATAAGTGTTTATACATTTTATACACTTGTTTTGTATTTTTTAATCTTAAAACATATTTTTCAACAATAAAAACAAATTATTTTTAAGGCACGCCCAATTTATGAATGAATTAAATGGAAAAAAACTCGTACGAATGAGTAAATAAAAAGAACACGAGAATAATAGTGACAATCTAAAACAGAGATGATTCTTAAAAACGTTTAATGCTGCCAGACTATTAAGTTTACATAAAAAACACTACACACATTTTCAATTGTTTTACCCAGTTCTACAGAAGAGGAATTATCAAATATAGTTAATACCATTTGATGATATAAATAATTCTCAGTTTATATTTTTTATAAACGTTAATTAATTACGTAACTTAATTATACATGCCTCATTAGTTATTAGAAGGGAAACTAGAAAATATGCACCAACAAATCTATGCAAAAAGTCTCAAAATGTTCTGAAAGTCATAAATAACTTCATAAGGCGTAAAGGTTTACCTTTTTATTAGCGGGGCAAGTTCAAATATGCAGAAAAAATTCGAAATAAGCAAGCAAAAATTCAGAAATGCATCTGTAAAAGTGAAAAAGTATGAATGAAGTTTTTGCAACTGTTACTTGCATGTGTTAGCAAAAATTCCTATTTTTGTAAAATACACAAAAACTAACTTTTCAAACAAAAATCTTGAAAATCTTGCCCTGGTTATTAGTTTTATAATAAATATTATGAAAAATCTTTAATTATCTAAACAATTAATGTATACATACAATGTATATTATGTTATAAGTTATTCGCAAGAAAAATAAATTGTGCAAATGTCAGTTTCAAATCCATGGAATTGCATATAGTTTTTATCGATTCCCATTGTCCAAATATGTCTAAATTTGTTTTTAATTAGTTTTATCTATAATATATTTAAACCAATCTAATGCAGAAATATTATTTAAAACATATTTAAAAATTTCTTATCAATGTTTTTTCTATCTCATTTAATTTGCTGCAATAAAAAATATAATTTTGGCAAAATTCCAATACTTATTTAATTTAATACGTGAATTGAGTGGGTGTCACACGCAATATATTTTCAAAAAAAATCTTTTTTTATTATACATGTTTTAATTTGGTATTTCTAGAAATAAAATGTATATTATGGTAATAATATTAACATAAAATATATAAGTATTTTAATCGCAATCGTAAATACCATGGAATAAATTGTTATTTATTCGGACAGCTGATTAATTTTTTTCACTTGGTTAGAGACTCGAAAATTTACTACAGTTGTTGCGAATACTAAAACAATCGTAAAAGCAACAAAAACTAGACCAACTTTGACAGCTGCTGCCAACATAAACAAATTGCATGTGGTTTTTGTAAATATTGCACTTGTTGAAGAATCGACACCACCTTAAATTAAATCGTCTTTGTTCTTTTAATTTCCCCATTAAATATACATCAAATTGAGGATTGGTTACCCTAGCACCACCTGCTTTTCTCATTCGCTTATTTTTCTAATAATATTTCGGAATAAATGTTTATTATTGGTGTACGTGGTTTTTTAAGTTAATTTTTAGCCGGTTAGTCCGTAATTTAGTAAAATTAATACAAAATCATTTCCTAAGTGCATTTAAACGATTACAACAATGTCCAACTTGAAGAGAGATGAAATATTGCTACTGTTTGATGTAGATGGAACACTGACCGCACCAAGGTCTACAGTGGAAGCAGAATTTGAAGACTTTTTTTACAATAAAGTAAAACCACTTGCTACCATAGGTATAGTCGGTGGTTCTGATTTGGAAAAAATGTTTGAACAATTGAACGGACACAAGATTTTGGAACATTTCGATTTTGTATTTCCCGAAAATGGTTTGGTACAAATCGAAAAGGGCAAAGAAATGGGTAAACAGAATATAATTAAGCATTTGGGCGAGGATACCATACAACGTTTCATTAACTTTGTGCTGCGTTATTTGTCTGAACTGAAGTTGCCCTTCAAGAGGGGAACATTTCTGGAGTTTCGTAATGGCATGATGAACGTGTGTCCGGTCGGACGTCAGTGTTCTCGCGAAGAACGTAATTTGTTTGCGGCTTACGATAACGAACATCAAGTGCGCCGTAAAATGATTGAAGTTTTGAAAAATGAATTTGCTGATGTAGATTTGACCTATAGTATTGGTGGCCAAATAAGTTTTGATGTCTTTCCCAATGGCTGGGATAAAACGTATTCCTTGCGCTACATCGAAGCTCATTACAAATTTAAGGAAATACATTTCTTTGGCGATAAAACTGAACCTGGTGGCAATGATTACGAAATATTTATTGATCCCCGTACTATTTCGCATAAAGTCCAGTCACCAAATGATACCAAGAGAATATTAACTGAATTATTGAAACTTAATTAATTCCTTTAAAAATGCATTTATTGTTGTTATACAAAAAAATATAAAAAACAATTGTTATATTAAATATTTTTAAGGAAATGAACAAAAAATTAAATAGTTTTTACTTTCTTAATCTGTATCCATTTCAGAATCATCTTCGTCATCATCATCGTCGTCATCATCATCTTCATCGCTTTCATCCGAATCACTGCTATCACTATCAATCCAATCATGAGCATTCATGTCATTTGGTACAATGGCCTTCCATTCTTCCAGTTTGTGCAAATCAAGCGCATAGAAATCATTGAAAGTATATTGCTTGTTATCCTCTTCAGATAGACCACCGTAAATGTATAGAGTACCTTTACAAACACACACGCCTGGATTCATTCTTGGCGAAGGTACATTTTTTGGTCTTCTATTTGGGAATAAACTGGGTACTTTTGGTAATGCAGCAGAGGCACTACTGGGACCTGCCACAGTGATTGTGAAAATGCCATCTGTCTTTACTGTTGTCTCGGGTTTAGCATCATCGCCACCCATTTCCACATCTGTGGCCGATTTAGCATCCTTCTTCTCTGGTTTCAGTTTTTTGTTAATTTCAATTAGACGCCACGTTAATGCAGACAGATCAAGAGCTAACAACTCATCGCCAAACTGTCCTTTAACATCCTCTTCGTCTTCATCAATGTCCATAACACCACCAAAACAATATGCTTTGCCATTCGGTGCAGTACAACAGCCAACACTGCTGCGTGGTAATGGTTTGTATCCGCCTGCTTTCACAGTGACCCATTTGAATTTCATAGAATCTGGTGCATTTTCTATAATTAGTAAATGATGTTGATTTTAGAATAGCCACTAACGGAAATTTTCCCTAAGGGTAACTTACTGTCAGGTGTCAGGGCATACATATCGGTATGGGTTACACCGCGATCAATATCTTTTTTTAGCTGAGATTTTGTATATCCTCCCCAAATGAGAATTTTACCCTCTGGATTGGCAGCAATACAACAGCCAGAACGTGGTGGCGGTAAAATGGCTCCACCAATTTCTACCTGCAGCCAGGTATATGATTCCAAAGAAAATACATACACATCATTGAAATAACGATATGATTGATTGTTATCATGGAAACCACCAAATACAAATAGTTTCTTCTTGGACACCACCATACGGTGACCACTGCGAGCACTGGGACCATTGGGTGCGTTAATCTTTTCCCATTTACGTGTTTTCAAGCTCATCATCCACAAATCCTTGTAGTGATAGAATTGCATTTGAGAGGGACTGGCATGTTCGCCACCAAATAACTAAAAAAAAATATTTATTTTATTTGCTGCTGTTATTTATTTTAAATAACAATCTTACCCATAACTGTCCACCATCGGTGGCAACAGTTACCATTTGATGGCCACTTCTGGGTGCTGGGCCACCAGGTGACTTCACCTGTTTCCATTCACCTTTGCTGATGTTATAAAAGAATAGATCATTGTAAACACAAACACGTTGACCATTGAAAAACTCTCCTCCGAAAAGTATCAATTCTTCCTTTTCCGGATGAGCCACCAAAGTAAAATTGGATCTGGGAGTGGGAGGTGCAGGGCAAACTTCTTCTGTTATAGTTTTTTGTCTAGCTTCCTCAGCCTCTAACTTTGCTACAACTTCAGCAATGTCTGCCTATAAAAGTGGACAATTTAATATAGAAATAAAAGTTTAAAGATTGAACTTTACCTCTCCAAGCTTCTCCAACATTTTCTTTTGTTTTGCTGCCAACTTTTTATCCGTTTTCATGGCAGTCTTTTCGGCGCCTTTGCCTTTTTTCTTGTTTTTATCTTTTTTACCCATTTTTACAGCAAAATGTTTTAATTTTCTTTAACTTTAATAAATACGTATAAAACTATTGGATGTTCCAACACAAAATGAAAACAAACCAAACGATGAAATGTCATTTTGACTGCACGTGTGTGTAGGCGACAGTATTGCCACTCAAAAATATTTTTAACGTCAACATTTTTTTTATAAAAACAAAAGGTTGAACTTTCGACTTTATTTTCGAACTTCGACTTTTCGAATATTTTCGACATTTTTCAGTTTAAAAAAACATGGTTTCTACATTTATTGATGCATTATTTATATGTATATTTTTTTTTATACATATTTTTTTGATACACTAGAAAAAATGCAAGTGTACCAAATTGCAGACTATTATTTTATTTCTGTTGTTGTGTGCATATTTAGTTTTAGTTTTTTTATACATTTTATGTTCATTAGGCTATTCTATATTCTGAAATATCATTGGATAAAAGTCGAAATGCGCAAGATAGGATTTCATTTTAGACCTATGGTTTCCTGAGGAAACTTTCTTAGAATTTTCCGTAGATTGCGTTTCTGCTATACGAGTTTTTACTTTTTTTTATCGTCCATACAATTCGACCCTGCCTAATGTACATACTTGATTTTCTATTCTATTTCGTAGCATATTTTTAGGAGTAGATATAAATATTGTATGGAATGTAAGTTTAACAGGGAAACAACTTTAGTCATCTCTGAAATTGCTGTAGCAAGATAAACCCCCATTTTCTCAATCTCTGGTGATTTTTTATCGTGATCATAAACTGAGAGTTCAAAAAAATGTTAATTGGAGGTTTATCGTTACGAAAAACGATAACCAGATATTGATAAAATGGAGGATAGGCTTTTTAAAGGTAGGCTAGCGATTTAAAGCGGTTAAAAAGTAACGGAATTTGCTGTTATTTCGATAAAGATATTTTAATGAAAACGGTAATTTCATCCTGAATTATGTTAATAATAAAATTTACATAAATTAAAAATAAGTTGATGAAGTTTGTATTTTATTATACAGTGGAGTCGGGTTAGAGTGAACACTTCATAATATGAACTACTGGATAGTATGAACACAAACATTTTTACATTGGAGAGCGAACTTTAGTTTTTTTTAAAAAAAATTTAAAATCAAAAGTTTTTATTTGTTATTTTTTTCTACAGGCAGTTTTGACTCACATTAGTATTTTTATATAAGTTAAACTATTTCATTATTTTTTACACACATTTTGTATATAAAAATAATAAAAACCGAAAATTCTATTAGTTAAGGCATAACCAAACTTCGTGTTAATGGGGGTAAGAGGTTTTTCGGGGGACGATAGCAACCAATACCAGCCTCATTTGCTCAGCCGCTGACAGTGCAAGACCTAATTTCCAATTTTGTATTATTGATAAACTCCCTGACGGTAGTTTTTGGTAATTTCTTAAATTCACTTGCTAATAAATTATTTTGTTTTGGAGTAAAAGTTGAGTTCCTTGTCGCACGAAATTTTTTAAATTGCTGATTTATTAATTTATATCCTTCAATCCAATCCTGCTTAAAATATTGACTAGCCCATGATACAATAATTGTACAAGGTAGAATCACTAGGTAGAGTCAAACGTCAAACTTTGATTTTGATTTTTTTTTCATATTTTCTTTAGTTTGACGTTACAAGAATTGTATAATTGAGAATTTATTTTCTACTGAGTGTACCTTATTTTGTTGTGTCATGGACTAGTGTCGAAATAAATTTCATATAGAAATTATCAAAATTAATTAAATATTATAATAACGGTACAAACAAGGAAACGATACAAATTAATATTGTTATAGATTTCTTTCTTGCAAAAGTTTCCATTGTTTTGGCAATGCTAAGAAGTATCCCTATAAGTAGTAATGAATT
This sequence comes from Calliphora vicina, assembly GCF_958450345.1. NCBI lineage: Eukaryota > Metazoa > Arthropoda > Insecta > Diptera > Calliphoridae > Calliphora > Calliphora vicina. The sequence goes on from NC_088782.1 coordinate 65,692,365, forward strand.
TTTGTTAAACTTTAATGCTTAAAAACACTGAAACTGACAATAAGCACCATAAATTATTTGTTTTTTTTTTAAGATAACGATAATCCTAAAATCTATCCATCGATTAAAATTTGTTGGAGATTCGGTTCTAAAAAAAAATTGATTTAAGTAGGACTACAATGACTTTCATGATCTTTAAAAAATCAAAAAATTCACTGGTATTTACTCACTTTTGAAATAACGGAATATTGTTTCAATAAAGTTTCCATTATATTGTCTCTCACTGTACATTCGAGGGAAAAATTTAATTTTAATGGGAAATTCAAAATTTTATGAAATTTGTTTAGCAATTGGAATGTTTTTTTTGAAATTTTGAAAAAATGTGTAACGGAAATGTATGTTTTAATTATATGCATTTAAGAGATTAGTATTCAAGTACTTAAGCAAGTCGTTTAGCATGTTTTAAATTTAACTTAAATGTTCGTAAAGACTGAAGTTAATTTTAAACAAATTTCAAGACAATCGGATAAAAATTCAATTATTATTTACATAAAGTATTCCACAGTTCCGCCATTTGCAAACATAATGTTTATTATAACAGCTAAGCCGATCTGTTTAAAATATGAAAAATCAATAGCAAAGAAGTAAAACTTAATAAGCAATATCGGTTACAGAGTTTTCATAATGAAACACAGATAGAATTTATAAAAGTTGACTATAAAGTATGTGAAAAACTGTTCAAGACATTAAACTTATGCAAATTCAAAGAGATTTTAAAACGATTAGTATTTTTTAAGATTAATAGAAATACACAAATATTTTCTCTTTTATAGTTCTGTTCTATATAAATTTTATGGGTACAAAACAATTGTACTAATTGATTTTTATAAAAATACTAGCTGTCGAAATCGGCCCAGCCGTTAAGGAAGAGTTCAGTTACTAACACACGTACAGAAGAATTATATATATAAAGATTAATCAAAATTATAATTGTTATAGGTATTTAAAAAAAAGTTTATTTAAAATGTTGTGAACATGTATTAATTAGTAGTGTTATTTATTATTACATTGAACATATTGTAGGTTTAATATACTGAAATAATAAAGTATTGCTTAATTCTAATTACAATTTGAGAAATATGGTTATTAATTGAAGTTTGTATACAAATTCAATTTTGTATTACATATATAATAAAGGTTAGAGTGTTAATATTTCGAGGATTTTAAATTGCCACTACTTAATGAACTGCGACCATTTATGGACCAATTCGAATCGAAACCACAAGCCGAATCTGAATCTGAATCAGCTGTCAGATTGTTGGGAACACCCAAACCCAAAGGCGATCTTAGTTGATTGGGAGTTGTGGGCATGCTGCTGTAACCGGAATTAAAATTTGAACTTGATGTGGAAGATATCGAATCTCGTGGTGAATCTGTGGCATTTGAGGATATGGACGAACGTTTGGCATTCTTTTGACGTTTCTTAACACTGTCCAGACCCTTGGGTGGTGGCATTAAAGAATCCTCATCATCTACTTCTTCTTCTTCGTCGTTATCGTTATAGTTTTTGGTAGTCTTTAGGCCATTTTGTGTTATGTTATCAGCGGAACCCCAAGATTTGTGCAGCATATCGTATTTTGTGGTATTAATGGGCACACTGGCGCGTGAGCCCGGTGGCGGTAGATTCATCGATGATGGTGGGTTCTTCATCGTCATTGTTGCTGATTTTTTCATCATCATCGGATGAAGATGATGCTGATTCCGCATCATACCACCGGGAGCGTGAAGATGATGAGGATAGTGATGGTGACGGTGATGGCGCTGGTGAGGGTGATTTACTGTTGATGCTGCGTGTGGATGGTGATGATGCTGTTGTTGTGAGTGCATCGTGTTCCCAGTGCCATTGCCCACTCCCAAGAAGTTGCTGAACGCTTCGGTCGTTTTCTTCACTCGCACATTCAAAGAGCCAATCCGTAGGAATCCCGAATCTTTTTCGACTAAAATTAGAAAGATGTGTAAGTAAAATGTTGAATTAAAATTAAAAACATAATTAAAGAGAAATTAGAATAAATAAATTTCGAAATTGATCGATATTTCTCATCTATAAGAACCGGTGCTTAGAAATTTTCTCATACAGTGAGTGACAATACAATGGAAACTTTTTACTACATAAAGTAGGTTTTCTATTAAAATATAGAAAATTTCAGCATTTTAAGGCATTCAATTTTAGCAAATATACATTTATAGAATGTGGCTATACTTATCATTGGAAAAACAATTTTTTTAATTTTTGCAACGTAAAACGACAATTCGGAATATAAATCATTGTTTATTAGGTATCATGTTTAAGCTTTAGAGGGTATAATACTGTTTTATGTATTCAGATCTTACCTGTAGGTTTTCTCTTTGCTTTGATTTCTGTAAAATTGTAAAAAAGAGAGAAATAAAATACGTTTTTATCAAAATCCATTCAAATAACTGTTTAGAAAAGCATTTATGAAATATATTAAAAGGCATGGAAAATTATAAAAAATCAAAGAAATCAATAAGTATGGAAAATGTTTGTATTTTTAAAATGTGCATGCTTGGGTGAAGTAAAAATAAGCCAACGAAAATATTAACAATTTAAAAAACAAAAAAACTTACCCCTATATAAATTTGTCATTGCAAAAATAAATCAAAAACAAATTCACAAAAATTTTAATTCCGAAAAAAAAAACAATCATTCCAAAAGCCTTAAAACTAAAAAAGGTTAAAAAACTCTCAGTAAACTTCGGTGTCATCTCTTTTTGCATTCAATAAACAACAGTGTTAAAGAGACTGTTACTGAACATATTTTTTTGCAGAGATGAGAGTAAATAATGACTCTTGTTAATAGGCAAATGATAAGAAAAATGGTTGCAAAATAAGTGTTTTATTTAATTAAAAATTGATTTGATTTTAGAAAATGTTTATAAATTTTCTTAAAGCATTTGAAAAACATAAAATTAACGGTTTTTTTATAAACACTGAACATTAAAAAATAAATTTTAATTTTTATTATTGTAAATAAAAGAAATAGAAATGTATTAAATTAATTAATTAAAAATCAATTAATATGGCTGGTGCTAATAAGCTTTCAATAGCACAGCGTTCAATACTGCCATGATTATGATTATCCACTTGCCTCCAGGTGCCATATCCACTGTTGATCAGTTGCTGACGCATTGCTTGGATCTCTGCGGATACACACATTTGTTTGTTTTTTAATTTTATTTATTAATCCCACGTAGAGTGATCGTAGAGCAAACAAAGAGAGAATGATAAAAGAGTTGGATTGTTGGATGGTGCATTAAAAATAAATAAATTTATATTGACATTATTATTATTATTTTCATACGATTTAAAAAAAATGTGTGCTAATAATGTATTGTGGTTTTAATAAGGATTCATGGATTTTTGTCCGGTTTATCCTGCTTTTTTTTTTGTAAATAAATTTGTAGAACAAAATTATTGGTTATCCAAGCAACATGAGAATTATTATCCTTGTCATCTAAGGAGCTTTAGTAAAATGTTTTAATAACTATTATTTAGTAAGTATTAAAATTCGATTAAATACACACATGTAGTCTATTAATTGTTAAAAAAAATAACATTAAAACTCGGTTAAAGCAAATTTCGGTTGTTTAATTCCTGTTCAAATCAATTTTGTTATAATCAAAATTACAGAAAACATAAAGAAATATTATTTTTTGGAATATCGTTACCTTAATATAGAAATGTTCTAACTCGTTTTTATTTTTGAAAGCCCTGATTTTCGTTTATTTTGATAAATGGTGCGCCATATCATATTTAACCAAAAAATCTGGACTTAAAAAAAATACGAGTTAGGGCCTTTCTATATTAAGGTAACTATCGTTAACCAAGTTTTAGAGTGATACGTCATGCAAAAGTAAAAGTGAACTTTAATGAATCTACTTACAAAAGATGGATTTGTATTACAATTAAAATAGTTACTAACTAGTTTGAGTAATCAGTAACAAAATTCATTCATGATATCAGAGAATCGAGAGATCTTAATTTAGTTTGTTGGAGTACACAAATACCCGAGTTCAAAGTTGAATATTGAAAAAAATTATAGAATTTTGTTATTTCCCTGCAGGGAATGCCAATAGTGAATTTGTAGTGATTTACTAGTGACATTGTCAGTAGAACTACAACCATATGTACCCCAGCCAAATTAATCTTCTATTGACATTTAACATTAGCTTGTCATTCCACCAGTAGACTGTATCACTAATGACTAGGTAGTTATTTTCTATACATATTGACTGCACAGAATAATAAAAAAAAAAAACGAAACTATTGACGCGTTCGTTGACAATGTCACCAGAAATATGTACATTAGAACTGTCTCTAAATATTGACAAAAATAATATTTAATGCCAAAAGTATCCTCCCAGTCAGAGCTTTTGATTCAGATTTTAATCAATTTCTTTATCATAAATAGACTTTTGGTTTTCTAATAAAAATCGTTGCCTAATTAAAAATAAATACAATTTTTCCAATTTACAAAATTGAACCAAATCATGTGATGAAAATCGATCGATTTGAAAAACTGTGACGAAGTTCGATCGATTTCAAGAATAAATCAAGCCCGAATAATTTAACAAAATTTATAAATATGATATTGAAATTCTAAGGTATCTTATGTATAAATAGGTCACACGTTTTCTTGTGGTACACAAAATAAAAATTGTTTCAAAACTCTTTCCATAAAAGTGGTAAAAAGCGTTTTAAAAATGGTCGAATTTCAGCCACCGGGCAATCCTAGTAAAAATTAATGTTTAAACAATTTACGAAAATAATTAACAATGTCTAGTTATTTTTTAACCTAAAGTTATAAAAATATAAAAAATACTTTCTAACAAATGTTTCCAATATTTTTATTCCTTCCCAATAATATGTTTTCTTAAGGTCCTCAAAATAGGCTATTGATTCACAGATAAACTCTTCATTCCTGGCAAATCTCTTAACGCAGAGGCATTTCTTCAGATTTGGAAATCGGGAATAGTCGATATATCTGGGGAATTTGATGGATTTGGTAGCAGTTTGCAGGAGATCGTTTTACCCTTTTGAAGGAATCTATGTGAAAGTATCCCAAAAACTGCGACCGAGGCGATCAATTTTAAATCACTCTTTTAAATGTGATCACAGGGTTGCGCTTATAGTCGAATGTGAGTAATCACGGTACCCATCACGCGGATGGATTACTCATGTTCACGCTTAGGTGTGATTATTACAGCCTCAGCCACCTCACGCACTTTTATTCTACAATCGTCCAATAAAATTTCATGGATTTTATCGACGATTTCCGCCATGACCACCTTTTTTGGACTACTAGTAGGTTGGTCCTATAATCAGAATTGATATGCGGAAACAATCAGCCCAATTATGAAAAAAATTCCCCGGTAGTTTTTTCCCCTTTTCTTATTTTTAACCTTGAATTTGAATATGAAAAATGGGAAAAGGGAAAAAACTACCGGGAATTTTTTTTCATAATTGGGCTGAATGATTCTAAATGCAGAGGAAAGCATGTCACTTAGATGGCGTTGTAAAATAGAATCAACGTATTAAATTGACCAGATCTCAATCCCATAGAGAACCTATGGCATTATGTAGAGCAACACATTACAGCTGTTAAACCCAAACATTTTACTGATTTATGGACAGACTACTTAAGGAATGCTGTCAGGAGATGTGCAGTTGTTATAAAGAATAAGGGTTATATACTAAGTTTTAAATAAAATAAAATAGTAGTTTTTTTTTATTTGTGCCAATTTACAGTTCAGTAATTATTTTTGAGTTTGTTCTATTTTGACAAAAAATAAACGAATTGAAACGAACAAAACTGATATAAAATAACGTTTGGACTACGAGTGATTCATTAGGACATAAAAATTATTAAAATAATAAATATGTAACAAAAAATTTGGTTTGGAAAAGTACACATAAGTAATGTGCTAAAATTATGTCCACCTCGGTATATGGTAATAAACATGTAACATCGCCTTTGCCTAAAACTCTTTCGTTCAAATACAATATTCTGAAAATGCCTCTACTTATTTTGCCATAGACCTGTCACTTTATGACATAGAGAAATATACATAGAGTGGAAACTAGAAACAAAAAACTCAAACAAATTACACATACGACGGTTTATATTTGGTTTTCATATAGTTTTTTTTACTAATACTTTATTACCACTTAGGTTTTGGAAAACTGAGTTAGGTCTTTGACAGGAGAGCTTTATGAAACCAAATTTATCAAAATTTCGATACTCATACATTTGGACGTAGCGTTAACATTGTTAAATCTGAAGTAAATTTTTTAGCCGACGATTCTTAAGTAAATAATTTGGTAATTAAACAAAATACATATGGCCTAAACTGCTATATTAGTAAAGGCATTAATGTAACTCTTTTTAATTTTAATTCTTATATAAATAATAAAATAAAAAGAATAATCCTTCTCTCAATGAAATATAAAAAACTAAATTTCTAATTAATCAAAATGTTTGAAAAATTATACAACAATAGAATACCAACTGTGAATCGACTAATTTGTTAAGCGATTAGGAAAATTAGCCAGTTTTAAACCAGAGGCAGTCTAATGAATTCCAGTAAAAAAATAATAAAATAAAAGCTTAATTATTCAGCCACCTTAAAATGTGTATTAAATTACATATTAGCAATAAATTCGGCAAGAACTTTAGAAACTGCACATTATTTAAACACTAATTTTGTTTTTTTTTTTAATAAAATAAATAAGGAATTTGTGTTATTAATAAATTATAATAAACAATTTAGCAAAATATTACAAATATAATTAAATGTTGTTATAAACTGATAGATAAGCCAGTATTAAAAAATAAACAATGAAAATAAATTTTAAATAAAAGCATGCGTTAAAAATAAACAAATAAACCAATTAATTAAAAGTTTTAAAACAATAAAATATAATACATAATAATATTAAAAAATAAAGACAATTTTAAAAGAAATTAATAAACTTTTTTTGTGGTGGTGGGAACTATTATTTCCTGTTGTTGTTTTTGTTTTAGCAACTACATAAACTTGCACAATAATTTAGTATTGTTGGTGTTAAGAGAGAGGAGAGAACAAAAAAAAAAGAACGGAATCATTCCATTACAGTTTGGTTAGTAACACTATCTGGATTATTGTTGCTTCTGGAGGAGGTAGCAGCACGTAGTGTTTTGCGCAAAAAGCTCTCCTTGCGACGAGCCACCGTGCCGTGACGTATGTCTTTGGGCGAAAGACTGCGTGGTGTCGATTCGGGCGAACTTTGCGGTGATGCCAACAACATGTCACAGGGAATCAAGTTGTCATCATCGAAATCGTATTTCACCGATTGTATGGCCGATTTCTTTTGACGTCGCATTGAGGATGTTTGCGTTAGTAGGGATTGGGTGCGTGTTAGAGGACTGGTTAGTTGTGAGCGTTTTTTGCCGCGCACCAAAGCACTACCGACTGTACCGCCTCCAATAGCAAGTTTGCCACTACCAGAGCCGTTCTTCATATTAGGTGGTAGTTGAAAGTGATAGTTGTTGTTAAGTTCGTTGAGGAGAAACTTTGAGCAATACTCACTGCTGTAGGTGGATGCCGAAACACTTGTCTGTTGTTTGCTGTAGTCCAATGGCTTGTTGCCGGCCCAGTCGAGCAGATCACGATTGGCCTCTGGAAGGAGATGATAAATAAAATATGTTAATTGCACTTCATTATTATATTTTTAATTAGATGTTATGTTAATTAAGAGAATTATACTGTAAGTTTTTGAAAATTTCTAATTTTTCTGTCCATTTCAAGGTGTTTCCAATCAAAGTTCAGGAAGAATTAGTTCTGAATTTTATTTTTATACCCACCATCAAAAAAGATGGGGGTATATTGATTTTGTCATTCCGTTTGTACACAAGAATATACGATCTAGATTTGTCCGTCCGTTTATCTGTTGAGGTCACGATAGGAAATAGCCGGCTGAAATACTCTCTGTTGATAAGGTTAAAAATGGGCAATATCAGTCCAAGATTTCACTCTATAGATGGCGTATCTTTTGAACGCGGTTTTTGTTTTTAATAACTTATATGTCATTTTGAAGGGTACATATCTGTCATTTATTCTCACTTAGTTATTAAACATTATAGTGTAAAAAATCATGGTTTTTTTGCTTCGAAAATGTCGAATTTTTTGCCAAAAATCCGTCCGATTGCTCACCAAAGCTTATGACGAATGTGTTCCATCGGTTTTATCGTGATTGTTTGTTCTGTTTGGAAGATTTTGACACGCCAGCGAAAAAAGTTTCGAAACCAAGAATTGGAGGCATTACTCCATGAAGATTGTTGTCAAGCGCAAGAAGATCTTGCTAAATCATTGGGACCTACTCAATCAGCAATTTCAAAATGTTTGCAAGCAGCAGGATTCATCCAAAAGTAGGGAAATTGGGTACCATACGAATGGAAACAAAGAGACCTTGAATGAAATGCTGCTTGAACTCTATAAAAGAAATTATTTTTGCACTGAATCAGTACTTCCGATGAAAAGTAGATCCATTACGATAACCCGAAGCGTAAGATATCGTATGTGAAGCTCGGCCAACCTGTCGAATCGACACCAAAGCCAAATATCAATGACGCTAAGGCAATGCTCTGTATTTGGTGGGACGAAAAGAGCCTTATCCATTATGAGCCGATTCATTTGAAGCGATCATTGGCCGAAAAACGCACATGTTGCAATACCTGTTAAAAACTATTTAGGAAGAAGTGGTTGGGAAGATTTGCCTGATCCTCTTTATAGCCCCGACTTTGCCCCTTCCGACTTCTAATTGTTTCGATCGATGCAGAACGCTCTCTCTGGGATACGTTTCACTTCAGAACAGAGTATCCAAAATTGGCTTGATTTGTTATTGGCCTCAAATTGGCGCGGAATCCACATGTTGCCAGATAGATGGGAAAAGGTCATAGCTAACAATGGCCAATACTTATTCTACAAATGTTTCAAAATAAAAGCTAAAAATTTGAAAAAATCCCGCATTTTTAAGTTATACATCCAATATATATTTCTTAATTGTATCTAAATAGACTTTAATCTGATAAAATTGATTTGAATTTTAAATTGAAGTGAAATACATATTAAAAAATTCCCAGATATGATTTAAAAACATGTACAGGTGATATTTTTAAGCACTTCATTATAGAAAAATTTATTCGAATTTAGGAAGGCATTTAGAATTGCTTAAGAAGTCGTGAAAGTAACATTCACTTTAAACTACTTCGGCATTTTTTTTACTGGGTAATAATGAAAACTTCCCATTCATTATGAAAGGTAATTTTGATAATGGCATTTGTTAATTTCCGATTAGAAACTATAAATACCTACAATTCTAATGACTAATTCAAAATCAATGTAGGAGACCTAAATAAATAAAATTTATGAACTCAACAAAGTTAAGATAATAAATAGAATTCCCAAATTTATAGATATGACTTCCGATTAAATATTTACACACAATAAAAAAAATATAACAAAAAACAATCAAACGACATTACTAGAGAAAAGTAATTACGGGCGATAGTGGTGTGATCTTCAAAACGAAAATAAATCACAACACATTTTCTGTTTTTCTATTTGAGGAGTGATAATTAAAACGACTCCATTATGTCTGGCATAGAAAAAAATAACAGGCAACTGTATAAATATTAACAAAAATGTAATATTAACATGAAAGGCAGAGGCCGCCTTTATTTAATTGACGCTGATATTGCCATGGGGATCAAAGACTTGCCTCAAATGTACATACAGTGCTGGTTACAGCTATAAAAACAGCTTATTTTTCGCTTTAGCCAAACTTTAGAACATCTTTTGATAAAATATTAATGCGTTATAATATAGTTTTCAAAATTTTAAAAGTATCAATTTCACAGAATTAGTGCGGAGGCTACAGACATTTATTATCAGAATAATCTGGAAAATTAATAAAAATGAAAACGCTACCAAATTATTAAAACTTACTATGAAAATCAGTCATCGATTCGCGCAACTTATAGAAGACAGTTTAATCGCAAAATTGGCTTGATTTTGGTATAGGGGGTGAGACCACAACAGATCCAGAGACTCCATTACATCCAGAACAAGTAAGAGAGCTATATTCGGCTGTGCCGAATCTTATATACCCTTCACCAAATTATACTTCAAAATAAAAATTTTAAATATTTTTAGTTAAACAAATTTTTATTTTTTTTAATTTTCATTTTTTTTTGTGTTTTTTCAATTTTTTTTTTTTAATTTTAGCGAAAAAAACTTTTGGTGAAAAAAAAAATATTTTTTCGATTTTGACCCATTGTAGGTCCAACTTACAATGGTTTTATATACGTCATTGCAATGGTCTTTGAAATATCTATCATTATATATCCATATTGTCTTAATGCCTTAGTAATCCAGATATAGGTCAAAAATCGAGGTTGTCCTGGTATTTTCCTCATATCTCAGCCATTTGTGGACCGATTTAGCTGATTTTAAATAGCAGACTTCTCGAAAGCATGTCTGACATAATTATTGAAGATTTGGATACCGAAGATATCTTCGGTCTACAGAAAATTGATTTCAACAGACGGACATGGCTTAATTGACTCTGCTATCTATAAGGATCCAGAATATATATACTTTATAGGGTCGGAAATGAAAAATGTAGAAATTAATAAAAACGGAATGACAAACTTATATATACCCTTCTCACGAAGGTGAAGGGTATAAAAATGAACCGTTTGGTACGGTTTACACGCTTTCTTCAAAATTGAACGGTCAATGGAGTTCGTTACCGCAGCACTGATCCGGACGATATGTGGTTTCAACAGGATTTCGAGATGAGCAATACCAATGGTGCGTTTATAGTTGCGACAAGCAGTGTATAACCAAATAGTTAGAACAGTATTGAAGAATAAACAAATACTCGTTGTAATAAAAAAGTAAACAAATACTTCAAATAATCAATATTGAATTTGGCAATTAGTTTGTTACACAATAAATATTCAATATGGAAATGTGTTGTTCCTATTTGGGATAGTTAGTAGGAGGTGTTGTTTGTTTTTTTTTCCCTTTTTTATGGTTTGGAAAAAAAAGATAAGAAACAAATTTTGATTGACAGCTAAAGATAACAAGTAGAAATATTATCATGGAAAGATTCATTTTCTATTTACTATGACCAATATCTAAAGCAATTCAATAAAAGTATTAAAACAATATATTTTTAATAAAATAAAAGGTGTTACTTACTGTAAGTATTGCAGAGCAAAGCAAATATATCGGATCTTCCAAATTGCATGGCTATATGTAAAGGAGTATAACCCTGAAATGAAAAATAAAAATTAATAGAACAATAGAAAATATATTATTATTATATACTTATTTGTAAGCAACACACATAAAAGGATTAAATTATTAAAAATTTAAATGCAAAATCAGTATAAAATTATTTGATTTGTATTTGTAAGTGAAGAAATTAAATAAATAAACCAAACATGACAGATTTTAAATTTTTGAGAAGCGTAACAATTTTAAAACCCCTTTTCTACCTCTTTAAACATAAAAAACACACATTACTCTCACTTCCCTAAACCCTTGCTCACAGTCAGTCAGACAGACATACACATGTTCCCGTAACACACCAAAGTGTCAATCATTTCATGTTGATTTGATTTCTACATAAAACTGATTAAATTGAAGTTGTTTGAGCCAGTAAAATGGTACACAGCAAAAATCTCATACTCTTGAATAGCACAGACATATTTTAAAATAATGTATTCTCTGTTGATCACTTATACTTATGACGTTTTCTTATTGTGATTGATCTTTTATCGAAAAAGAAGACTAACATTTGCTTTAGCTTGAAATGAAAATGGCATTAGAAATGTAGGTCTATTTGTCTGCCATAGGGGATATAAGGGGGTTATGATCAATTACACAGTACAACACATGATTTTGGGACTCAATTCTGACAATTGCACGTGAAAGTAGCCCCAAAAATAAGAACTTCTGCATCATTAGTTTTGTCAAGTTGGCTGCCGTAAAAATTTAATGGCCATACGAATTTTTTTTCCTCAAGGTGGATTTTTATCACTTTTTCTATATTTTAGCACGATTATATATCGTATACCGTACGGAATATATCTTTTGTGGCTGAAGGAAAGTTGTAGGTATTGAATAGTAGAAAAAAAGTACGGAACATACCTACCCGAAAAAAGTGCATCCAGTGCCTTAAAAATCCCAAAAATGCCCATTTTTAAAATTTTTTTTACCAATTTTTCACCTTTTTTGCTCAATAACTGGATTACAAATCCAATTATGGACCGATCACCATGAAATTAGGTCGTGTGATTTGATTCTATATGAAAGTTATTTATCATGAATTTTGTATGTATACCATAATTTTTAACAGATTTATGCATTTTAAAGTGATTTTCGGAAGCATGTCTTATATGGGAGCTATGACTAATTATGGACCGATCATAAAAAAATATGGTACATATAATTTGTTCGGCCCAAGGAAGATGCCTGTTGAAATTGGCTGAAATCGGTTCATTATTTCACCTAGCCTCCATACAAATGTCCTCCCGAAATTGGACTTTATCGGTCATAAATGTTTAATTTATATATGTATCTACACAAATTTCGCTCCAAATAAGTTTTGTATATACAAAATTCATGTCAAAAAATTTTATTATGATCGGTCCATAATTATTCATAGCTCCCATATAAGACCCGCTTCCGGAAATCACTTTAAAGTGCATAAATCTGTTAAAAATTATGGTATACATACAAAATTCATGATAAATAACTTTCATATAGACACAAATCACGCGATTTTTAATTGATTTGTAATCCAGTTATTGAGCAAAAAAGGTGAAAAATTAGTAATTTTTGTTTAAAAAATGGGCATTTTTGCGATTTTAAGGCACTGGATGCATCTTTTTCGGGTAGGTATGTTCCGTACTTTTTTTCTACTATTCAATATCTACAACTTTCCTTCAGCCACAAAAGAGATATTCCGTACGGTATACGAGATATAACCGTGCTAAAATATAGAAAAAGTGATAAAAATCCACCTTGAGAAAAAAAAATCGTATGGTCATTAAATTATTACGGCAGCCAACTTGACAAAACTAATGATGCAGAAGTTCTTATTTTTGGGGCTACTTTCACGTGCAATTGTAAGAATTGAGTCCCAAAGCAATGAACTGAAAAATGTTGTACTGTGTTATGGACCGCTCCTCACAAAAGTTGGTAGAAAGATTTAGTTTCATATTAAACGTGTTTATGTCCAATTACATAACGATATTAATTACACTAGTTTACAAATCAAACATTTTTGTTTGCTCATGGAATGAATCTTATATTTTTGAGAAGAGCTAGGGACGCTAGTTCAAAATTTTGAGATATATGGGTTTTTATTTTTCACCTACCCTGAGTACTACTAATGCATACTGTAGTGTACCTAATTGTGGTATTTAAGTATTTACATCGTTTTTGGGTACTCAAAACTCTGGCGAAGCTACTAGATACTTTCAGAGTTGGATTTTTTTGACAAATTCAAAAAAAATGAACGGGAAAAAAATACTGTTTAAAAGTACATCTTTCCAGTCAAATCGAGGTTTTCCTATAACACAAACACTGCTAATTACATTAAAAAATTTCGTAAAAGCTTTAGATAAGACAAAACCAGAATTTCAATATTTATGCAGCGTGTTCCCGAGTCCTTCTGATGCTAAATTAAAAGAAGAGATATTTGTGGGTCCTCAAATAAGAAACATTTTGGGTGATACCAAATTTGAGTGTCTATTAACTGATGTTGAAAAAGCAGCAAGGAATTCTTTTGAACTTGTTCAAGAATTTTTGGGGAATAAGAAAAGTCAAAATTACAGAGATAGTGTTGCGAATTTATTACATAATTTTGAACTAATGGGTGTAAATATGTCCCTCAAAATTCACTTTTTACATTCTCATGTGGATTTTTTCCCGGAGAACCTCGGACACATGAGTTACGAACATGGAGAGCGTTTCCATCAAGATTTGAAGTTTTTCGAGAGGAATTATCAAGGTTTTTGGGATCAGAATATGCTAGGAGACTACCGTTGGAGAGTCGTGAGAGAGATAAATGAAAATAATTATAAAAAAGGACTAAAACACTTCACTTTTAATTTTTTTGTCCTAATTTAATGTACATTTTTATATGTTTCGTTTTTAATAAATATCTCAAAAGTTTGACGTCCAGGATTTTTTTTAATATTTTTTGCGATGTTAGAAGACCTAAATACACAAATCCCCATATGTTTCAATTCATGAGCAAAAGCCTTGTAAACTAGTGTTATCATTTTCTGAGAGAGGCCTTTTATGGGGGCAAGGAACAAATGTTGTCCGATTTTCGCTATATTTTACAATATAATTTTAGAGTACTTAGATCTAATTTGTGCAAAATTTTATCAGGATTTTCGCATAATCAACATGTTTATTATTGATCAGACAGTATTCCGGGGGGACAATTATATGGGGGATAGGTGAAATCATGGACCAATATTTTCCATTTTCAATATAAAAAACAAACCTGATCAGCAGAGAGTAGTTGTGATAAGTTCAATCTGATAGCTATTTTCGTGTTGTCAACAGACAGACAGATGGTCAGACGGAAGGACACAGCTAGATCGTCATACATATTTTATGAGGACGCAGAATATATACACTAATGTTGGTCTGCGACAAATATTTTGATGTGGTAAAAACGGAATGACAAAATCAATAGCTGTATTGCGCGTATAAAATAGGTCTGGTTTTTCTTTGACTTAACAGTTTATTTATAAACTTTACACCTTTTACAAAGCTGATAAATTGTTGGCATGTTTCTGTATGGAAATATTTGTGTTTAGTATTGGATGTATAATTAAAAATGTGGGATTTTTTTTTAAATTTTTTGCTTTTATTTTGAAACATTTGTACAATATACATAAATCTATTCTAAGTATTCTTTCGGGCAACATATGGATTCCGAGCCAAAAGAACTGCTCAACTTTTAAGGCCAAGATCGAATCAAGCCTAAAACGGATACTCTGATCCAAAGTGAAGCGTATTTCAGAGAGAGAGAGAGAGTTCTCGAGAGCGGGGCACGGTCTGGAGTATAAAACGGGTGAGGCAAAACTTCCCATTCAATTCATTCTAAATACTTTTTAACAGGTATTGCAACATGTGCCCGAGAGTTTCCATGATGGAATATTACGGTTTCTTGTCTATGGAATATTACAGTTTCTTGTCCCTTCAAACGAATCAGTTGCATTTGGTTCAGGTTCCTCTGATAGTCTGGTCAGATTTCAGCAGCTCATAATAGATAGGACCCTTTTGCTCCCACCAAATACAGAGAATTAGTTTAGCACCATGGATGTTTGGCTTTGGTGTCGATTCGGCTATAGTAATGGATTAATTTTTCATCGCAAAAAATTATTCGGTGCAAAAATGATTATTTTTTATAGCGTTCAAGCATCAGTTCGGACATGTAAAATGGTCTTTCCAGGTTTCTTGGCTTCAATTCGTATGTTTCCCAATTTCCCTGCTTTGAATGAATCCGCTTTGAAATTGTTCCTTGAGTAGCTCCCAATGATATAGCAAGCTCTTGTTGAGCTTTACAACAATTTTCATGGAGTAATGCCTACAATTCTTGGTCTTCAAACTTTTTTTGGTTGGCCTGGGCGATCTTTGTCTTCAAACAAATTTTTTTTCGCACGTTGAAACCGATGGAACACATTCACCATAAGCTTTGGTTAGCAATCGGTGTGCTTCAGCTGCACTTTTTTTCAAAATGCACTTGTTGGTACTAAATTCTACATTTTCGAAACAAAAAAATAAAAACTTTGTTGTTTACACTATAATGTTCAATAACTAAGAGCATAAATGACAGATAGTGCTTTTCAAAATGACATATAAGTTATTAATAACAAAAACACAGTTCAAAAGAAACGCCATCTATTGTAAATTCCGTATTTTTAAGTCATGTTTTGCATTACAACAATATTTTGAATACATAAAGTGTTAGAAATCCGTCAATTTTCGAATCAAAACAAAAGGATTGAAGACCAAAAAGTGATTTTGAAATTACATTTGTCAGGTTTTCAGTTATCGAATATCATTTATGGATCAACTTTTGAGGTGAGAGAATAATTAAAGTCTTTAAGTGTAAAATCTGTGCTGTTCGGTGGAAGATACATCAATTCGATGTTTTGAGTGAGTTAATAGATAATTGAGACTGAGTCGTTTTGGTAAACCAATCTTGGTCCACGATGTCATATGTTGATAACGAAAATACTAATAGTTCAAGTAATACTCAATGGCTGTCTGTAACAAAGTTGGCTACCGATTCGAAACGGTTAAAAAGTAATGCTAATTTAAATTATTTCGGTAATGATAATTAAGTGATAACGGTTATTTGGGTAATTTTAATAATAACTGTTATTTCTATCACTTAAATGTGTGACTTACATCATTAATAAAGTTTACAATAATTAAAAATAAGCTATATAAGATAGGGGTGGAATTATTTTCCTTAGTTTTATGTGAGTTTTTTGAACTTGATTTTCTCTAAAAGATTCATAAAGCTCCAAAAAAAAAAAATAGATCAATAACATGTTAGTTATTCAAAAAGCCCAATTATATAAAAAAAATTCCAAGGGAGTTTTTTCCCTTTTCGTTTTTTTAATAGGAAAAATTTGAATAGGAAAAATGAGAAAAGGGAAACAACTCCCGGGGATTTTTTTTCATAATTGGGCTGAAAATATTCCAAAAACTCGTGCATGTTCACGGCAGTCGCAGAATTCTATCCGATCGAAAATGGAATTCTTTTAGTATTTAGCTTTTTCACAAAGAGCAATAATAAATTTTGCAATAAAACAATCTTTCGTTTAAGTGAATTTTGTTTAATATTATTGGGTTTTCTTCTTCCAGTTTTAATTAAAATCTTTATTTAATTTGATTAATAAGCAAAACAATAATAAATGGAAATTGAAGCCATTCCGATACAAATGACAAATGGTGACAGTTTATCTCTTTATATTAAATTTTTAGTGGTTTTTTTATTTGTATACAATTAAATTTTAAAACCAAAGACATTTTTTAGATTTTTAACGAAGTCTACATTCTTAAAATTAAATAATTTATTCTAGGCGGGAATTCCCGGAATCCCGGGAAATGAAAAAGTGCGAGAAAAGAAAAACTCTAGAGAAAAACTCATCTAAATTTTTGAAATCAAAAATTTCTATTTTCCTAGCAGTAAAGGTATTTATGATTATATCGGTAACGGCAGCCAACCTAAATCTGTGAGATATATGTATAACCAAAATGTATGTAATATAAAATAAAATATTCTTTTAAAACTCTGCTCTGCTCAAACACTTCATGGTGTTACTGTAAAAACATTTCATTTGTCGCGACAAATGTGTTGCCAATTTCAATTTTCTACAATACTTTTAAATATATGCTCACACATTACGAATAGCATAGATTTGTATGTATGTCTGATGTATATTTAAATTTTAAAATTTCACGTTTGACACATAACAAAATTGAAATTGCAAAATGTTTCATACTATTAAAAACCAATACGACGTATGTACGTATGTCTATGGGTACGACAACAATGGCCCAACCCTTTTCTATACCTTCAGGTTTCAAGATTCGTTTTGGTTAAATGGATGTCTTGTGTGTTCCATCGAATTTTACAGTTTGAAATCTTTATATTAAAAGTGTCTCATGAGAGAGAGAGTGAGTTGTTTGGAATATAAAGAGCTGTTTGTAATAAAGATACGTTTTTCTTTTAATTTTTTTTGTAGAAATCCTAAAGTAACATGTTGCCATATGCTGTCTTATTAAGTTGTATACAAGTGTATATTAGAACTATTGAAATTGTTAGAAACATAAAGCTAATGCTGTTATATTGAAAACGACTGTATTGTATAAGTATGCATAATATAACTTACCCCATTCTGTGTTAGATTTCCGGTTGAATATAGTAGAGAGAGTCATGAAATTAATAGAAATATTTGTGTTAATATTTAATTGTGGTATTATTTAAAGTGTTTTAGAAGAACTTACCGTTTGAGCATTGACATCGGCCTTGTAGGTGCCGGCTATTAATTTGACAACGTCTTCATTGCCTTGTTTGGCGGCCCAGTGCAAAGCACTCTAAAAATAATAGTGAATGAATACGAAGCCTATTATTATTTTGAAATTTTATTTATTTTTTTATTATAATAATTAATTTCTCTGTGAGAAATGTGTCTTATTTGTTTTAATCCTACTAGTTGCAAGACTTTTGAAAGCTTTGATCAGATGTCTTACATATTTTAGGGAAGAATTGGTTAATTAAATGTATAATGCTTAATTTAGTATTCCAAATCAAATGAAATATATTCTCTTAAACATTCCATTAAAGCATTCGCCAGGAATTAATTCGTTGTCATAATTGAATATCCTTTGAGAGTTCATTTTAATAGAATTATTTCCTTATTGAAAATTTATTTCACTCAAATCCATTACAAATAAGCTTAATAAAATGTGTTGAATAATTTAAATTTTTTTCAATTCAAATCTATTACAAAAAGGCTTAAACCAATTTTTTTATACCCACCATTAAAAAAGATGTGTTTTTCATTACGTTTGTAACACATCGAAATTTTCATCGCAGACCCACATAAGTATATATATTCTGGGTCCTCATACGATTCTAAGACGATCTAGCTATGTCCATCGGTATGTCTGTCTGTTGAAAACACGATAGAGTCCAAACGAAAGGAGCTAGCTGGCTGAAATGTTCCACAAATACTCCTTGTTTGAAAATAGCCAATATCGGTCCATGATTTCACCTAGCCCCCATACAAATGTCCTCCCGAAATACTGTTTGAGCAGTCATAAATACGTTGATTATGTGGCTAATTAGTTCTAAGTACTCTGAAATTATACTGTAAAGTATGGCGAAAATCGGTCAACATTTGTCCCAAGTTCCCCCCTCAGAAAATTACTTGAACATTCATAAATTTATTATAATAATTAATATCGTGATGAAATTTTGACATAAACAAGTTTTATATGAACCCAAATCTTTCTACCAACTTTTGTGAGGATCGGTTCATAATTGACTCTACCCCCCATATAACCCCTATATAAGAAAAATATTTTTTGTTACATGTTGATGGTGGGTTTCAGCAGTATGTTGCTTAGAGTGACCGTAAAAAATCGATGCCGGAATTTTGTTCGTCTGGACCACACAAAACGATTCCCCTTTTCAGATATTGAGATAGCCGAAATTTGAGCTCGATTAAACGACGTTAACCCGTGCCGCTCGTCGCTCAAAGTTTTGAGATGCATTTTCAGTGGGGAAATATGCAATCTTTTCAGTTTTTGTAAAAATTTTGCCATTAAAAAATTACTTTTCAATTTAATTTAAAAGAATCGAAATGTGTACTTAATTGTCGTACTAATGAGATATAAAATACAAAAATTAGTTAAAAAATGTTAAAGTTATTAAAAATTCGCCAGGCCATTAACGTGTCTCAGGCCACTAGAACAAGAAATGTAGAAACAAAATTAACATATTTTAAGAAATATAAAAATAAAAGCTCATTTTTACCTAAAATATATCCATATTTACTTGTATATGAGTTTTTGTCATAGTAGGAAACCGTTAAACTGTTCACAGGTATGACCAAAAAAAATAATTTTTTAACGGCAGTTTCAGAACTCCATTTTCAAATTTTTAAAAATTTTGTTAACAAAATTTTAGAATTTTTGGATCATCACAAGGGGATTTATTGACAACATAATAGGCAATAAAAATGTGAAAAAAGTATGCCAATATCTCCTATAGTTTTTCCGTACCTGTGATATAAATTTTGCAATTTTCGAGAAAAACTAATTTTTTGGCCATATTTTGTTAATGTTTTTAATATTAAATAAAACCTATTCAGAATATTATAGTCCAGGTAATTTTAAATATATTCTGAAAGTTTTACTAAAATTGGAAAACCAGAAACCTTAAATCATGAAGGTCAAAGGTCAAATTTTTCAATATTTCGAATTTCTAATGCAAAGATAGCGAAATGTTATATAGTTTTGGGCCGATTTTGATGAAACTTAAGAAAAATATAACACAAAGTCTAGTATTTACAACAACAGCACAAAAATGGAAATTAACCCTTAATGAAACTTGGGGTTAAAATTGCTTTTTAAATTTATTACAGGTTTATAAAACAAAATGTCCATACAAAATTTGTTTTATAAACTTTTTATAAAATTTTAAATTGATTATGAATAAACGGGTAAGGATTAGGGTATTCATTCGACTAATGATCGTTCGATTAATCGAATAATTTCTTACGAATAATTATTCGAACAATTTAAAAATGGCCATTTTCGAATAACGAATAATTCGAAAAATTTTATGTAGAATAATCGATTAAAACGAATAAATGTTCATATATATTTAAATTTATTAAATTTATTAAAATTTTTCATAATTTCAAATTTAAATAAGTAATAATGACTCACAAAAATTGTATTGTTTCTGAAATTGTACAAATAACTAAAGACAAAGAGACAAAGTGTTCCGATAGCACCTTCTATAAATATATAAATATTACTGCAAGAAGTTACAATTCTAAAAACAAGTCTTTCAAAATTTTTAACTTAGGATTTGAACCAATGAAAATAAAAGATACGGAATAAAATATTTGCTATTTCGCGGGCGAAATGTTAGAATAATCGCTATTAATAATTAAAATTGTAACTTAGATTAAAGTGGAGATGAATGTGATGGAGAATGTGATTTTGAAACGGTCGTCGAAAGTGATATTGAGGATGATATTTATAATGATTACATTGAAATAGATGAAGGCCATGATCTTAAAATATATGTATATATGTGATGTTATTAACCGCTTACGTAAGTGTCCCAAAATTTTTAATAAATCGAATGATAAACACAAATATTGCAAACTAATGTTTTGTTGCAAGAAAAGCATGGAGTTCGTCTTATACATGATTTTGAATATCTTTGTCTAACATGGAAATAAACTTTTTGCGTATTTGTAAATGCGTCAATCATGCACTGCCTGACTTCAATTTAGCCACGTTCACTGACAATGATATCAAACTATGGACAGATTCCCTTTATTGTTTAATTCCCCAAGACCACTTTATTAAGCAAAGATTCGGCAACGTTGATAGAGCTTGATTTATAATACAATTTGTTATAAATAATAGTGAATAATTAATTTACTAAAGAATTAGTTACTCAATTTAAAACCCGAATTAATGAACGATATAAAAAAGTTCTTAATACGTTTATATTGTATTTGAATTCAGGATTATGTCCAACTAGCTCAAATTTTTTAAAGCATAGCTCCAAAACGGAAAAAGGGGTTTGCTAGTCAATTGTTTTGTAGATTGTTCGGGAGTTAATTTGATGAGAATATTTCTGTTGAAAATTTAATGATGGACTTTGTTTTCGAATGTTTTTTAACGTTATCAATACTTGAATTGTTAACTTTAACGTTCTTTTTTGGTTTTCTTTAACAAACAAATATTAAAAATCCGACATCAAAACTTCATTCTTTACTTTTTTTAAAAAAATTAAATTATTCGATTAATTTTAAACGTGTGCTCGAATTATTCGAACAATTTAAAATCTCTTATTCGAATTATTCGTTTTATTCGAACAAGAGAAAAATCGAATAATTCGAATACCATAGTAAGGCTACAAAGCAAGTCATTAATAAAGTTACGAATTTAAGATTTAAATTAGATAATAAAATCAAAAATTAAGGAGTTTTATCTACGATCTAGAGCAACTGATCTTTATCGGTAAATGTTTAATATTTGTTGCGAAATATCTATAAAAATATTAATATAATAATTTTGAAAGAATTATCAACAAATTGACACACATCAGGCTAATGGCGCGAAATATACAATTACAATTCTTGCCTAAAGATCCCGTACAATATGAGAATCAACACTATAATTTTGTATGTAAAACACTTATATGAGATCATGTTATAAGTACGAATAAGTACTCGTATTTTAACAATATCATTTTTTTATTGCAAAATTTTTGGGACATTTTTACACGCAACAGATTATTGGCAGATGATAAAACAATGTGTTAATTTTTTTCTGCCAACTTGTCGAATGTGGCAGTCAGGCAAGGCAGGGCAACATTTCGCATTGCGTGCAGGCAATTTATTTTAATGATAAGTAACCGGTGAATATTATATTTTTATGACTCTTTTTTTTTTTTGGTAGTTGTTTTGTTTAATATTGTGTGTAAAAGTAAAGTAGCAATTAACAAATTGCAAACGTATTATTAAAGTAATAATATGTCGCGTATTTGATTGTTAAAAACTTAAAAGCAATAAAAATATTCAAAGAGGTAACAACACAAATGTTGCAAAGGGCACAAATTAAACGAAATCGATTGTCGCCTAGAATTTGGCAACAATAAAAAACTGAAAAATAAAATAGACAATGAAGGGGTGCTTTAAAGAAAATGCAGGTATTTTAAATTCTTGTTTATTAACAAAAAAAAGTGAAAGTTTTCTTAAATTTACCATGTTCAGTATTTAGTTGTTTCATCAAAATAATAGCACTCATTTATTTAGAGTGTGTTTTTGGGGGCAACATACAAAAATTCTCTGTGGCATATTTCGGCCTAAAAGTGTTTGAGATGGATGCTTTTGTTTAAGTTTATCAGCGTTTTATTCAAAACTTTTGTTTTATAAATTTATTTAAAACTCTTACTATATTTGTATCAGATACGTTAAGATATGTTTGAATGTTTTTTTTTTTTAAAGCTATGTGCAACCGCCAGAGGCAGGCTCAAACATAGATTTGGACAGACAGTGCAGTGTAGTATAGTGGAGGCAGGCAGTAAGTAAGTGGTGTCTTTTTAACACACCAGATGTGGAGGACAATAGAATGAAGATTAAATGCCGACAACATGAGATTGTATTGATATCTTAAAAATAAAAAGACTGCAAACAATTTCAGGTGCTGATACAACTATTGATTTTGTTGCTGCTGCAATTTTTTTATGTTGTTCTTATTGTTATTGTTGCATATAGTTGCATGTAGTACGTAGTATGTATTATGTTGCAATGTATGTTTGGTATGTTCTTTTGGTGGACCGTTTCATTGGTGTTTAGATTGGCTGTATCAAAACAAAAGAGTTTTAAAAATCATGAGAAGCTTTCTTAGGCAGCGATATAATAATCAAATTTCAAAAGAAACTTTTCTCAAAACGATCGCGTAGATATACACTTGGAAAAATCTTATAACGCTTCTGAATATATAAGACAATTGCTGAAAATGTATTAGAGGACATATCACTTAACCCGTCAAATTTGAATTTAAAATTTGTATAGCATTTTCTATATTATCAACTAATTTTGTTTCTATAACACTTAATATTTAATAAATTATCGGTTTTGAAATTCTTCGATTTTTTTTGGAAACTATGGGTCCATTATTATAGAAAATTCAAAAAAGTACCCATGAAAATAAAGAAAAAGTACCATGAAGTATGCCCTGGAATTTTCACTCACTTGGAACCATATACGCCTAATTTCATATTTCTATGCCCATTACTACAGAAAATTCAAAAAGTACAATTAAAAAGTACCAAAAAGCCCCCACTTGTGGGTTTCCACATAAGCTTAATTCCATGTTTTTAGGTTCATTGGTGAAGACATTACAAAAAGTACCCCTAGAATTCTCACTCACTGAGGACCATATATGCTTAATTTCATGTTTCTAAAGGTAGGGTCAGACTACGCAAATTATTTGACACAAGATGTTTCATGTGTTTGATCAAAACTACATCAAATAATTCATGGGTTGATTTTGTGTTCACACTGTACACATTTATTTGCCATATTTGTTTAATCAAACTACACCGAAATACTATCAAACACACAAAGGGGAAAATATATTTGACTTGTGGTCACATTTATGGTAATATTTGTTCTAAATAATTATTAAATAAAGCTGCAAAACAACTTTAATTTCTTTCATCAATAAAAAAGACATTTCTAGAAAGTAAAATATTACCAGATTTTGCTTTACATTTGAAAGAATTATGAAATTTTAGTACTTTTATTTAAGCGTCAAATATTTTATGTTTCTAGTTTGAACACAAAATATTTTTGCACTGCAAACAAGAAAACAGCTGAATTTGGTCAAACAAATTTATTTGCCAATGTGAAAACACCCTGTTAGTTAATTTTTGTATGAATCCAGGAACCAACGTTAAAAAAATTATCAAAATTGGCTTAATAATTTCAAATATAATGTATTTTTCCGATTTTATCCCCTTTTTGGTACATTTTTTATCCCCATTGCGGTGGTAAAATTTTATTCAAATAAATTTCTGTATCGTGGTAGGAGCTCATAGTAAAATATTCGTATGGCTATGTCAAATTATAGAAAAACATATTTTATGAAAAAGTCCCAAAAATAAACACAATTTGTATCCCTTAAGGGTTCGAATTTCCAAATAGTACCAAACCTATATTTTTTATTTTTTGATAAGTAAAGAATACGATTTAAAATTTGATTCTATGTTTATTGGTTTAAAATATACACAGGGTGCCAAAAAAGTACAAAAATACAGTTTTTACCCGCTTTCTCCCCTAAAAGGTTCGAATTTCGAAAAAGTACGAGACACCTGTCAGCTTATTTTTTAAATGGAGTAACATGCAATTTTAAGTTTTTTTTTAATCTTTCTTATTTTTGAAGATATAAGGTTACCGAATTTACCCGTTTTTACCCTACCTAAACGTTCGAATTTCCAAAAATCCCTTCTTAGTGGATCGTTTTGGGGAGGAAGGAAGAACCCACAGTTAAAATTTCATAATTCTAGCTTCAGTCGTTTGGGCTGTGCGATGATGAATCAGTCAGTCAGTCATTCAGTCAGTCAGTCAGTCAGTCAGTCAGTCAGTCAGTAACGTTACTCTTTTATATATATAGATGGGTTTTATTGAATTTTTGCATAGATACAAATTTTTCGTATTGGAATTAAATTTTTATTTATGAATAGTTTTTAGTGAAATTTTACAGTTATTTTCGATTTAAAATGGAAAAATTAAAACAAATTTTTAAATTTATTTACAGCAATCCCGCTGTAAATAAATTTAAGAATATGCGATTTGAGAATTTTCGCCCTAAAGTAGAATTTTACATAAAAACAAGTAAGAAAGTATGGTCGGTCAAGCCCGACCATATAATACCCTACACTAAGTAAAAGAGCAAAAAAATTTTTTCTTTTAAAATTTCAATAATTTATATTTTTGAGTGATTTTCGGAAGTGGGCCTTATATGGGGGCTATGACCAATTATGGACCGATCACCATGAAATTAGGACGTGTGATTTATGTCTATATTAAAGTTAACTATGTTGAATTTTGTGTGTTTACCAACATTTTTAAGTGATTTATGCACGTTAAAGTGATTTTCGGAAGCGGGTCTATATGGGAGCTATGACTAATTGTGGACCGATCGTAACAAAATTTGGTGACATGAATTTTGTGTATATAAAACTTATTTGGAGCGGAATTTGTGGAGATACATATATAAATTAAACATTTATGACCGATAAAGTCCAATTTCGGGAGGACATTTGTATGGGGGCTAGGTGAAATAATGGACCGATTTCAGCCAGTTTCAATAGGCTTGTATCAAATTATGTATCAAATTTCATCGAAATATCTTCAAAATTGCGACCTGTACTCTGCGCACAAGGTTTACATGGACAGCCAGCCAGCCGACCAGACGGACGGACATCGCTTAATCGACTCAGAAAGTGATTCTAAGTCGATCGGTATACTTTAAGGTGGGTGTTAGACTAATATTTTTGGGCGTTACAAACATCTGCACAAACGCATAATACCCTCCCCACTATGGTGATGTAGGGTATAAATAGACGTTTTTTGAATGGACTTCGTCCCCTCGGTATCAACAATTCGTTTCAAGGTTTTCAACAAGAATAAGCTTATGGACTTGCATAGCTCTCCTTTCCTGATTTTGGTATGAAGAACATTTGAGTGGTTATGATAATAGTTGTTGTGGTATTCCCTTCATGAGAGTTTGGTTTTTCCTCATCCCCTATTCTTCCAGTTTAATAGTGTTCCTTCTTGAATGACAACATCCAAACTACAACTCCAGTTTTGAAACAATACGTTTACAATACATTTAAGCGGACTATTTATAATCCCAATACATTTCTTTTCACAGTGTATTTTATGAACAGAACTATATTAACATGTGTTTAGGCCTATCGATCGATGTATTTCATTTTAAGTCATGTGAACACTATGTTTTCTTCAAGAACTATATCAAAATAAAATGTTAAGAGTGGAACCTGTGGAAATACTCTCCTATGTATGTAGGAACCTACATGTCGTGGTCGTTGTAACATTGCGTATGGAAACGATGCAGCAACTACAAGCTCCTCCGTTTTAACTAAATTATTATGTTAACATGAATATAATTGAAACAAGAATTCACTTATATCAGGCAATTTATTTATTTTACTCAACCATTTTGGCATTAGCAAGCAGCATCCAACGAAGAGCAGAGAACAAACGGCAGTGCTTCTGTTGAGCTCATACAAGACTTGTGTACATAAAATTGCTGGACGCTTGGCAAATGGTAGGCAGGCAGCAAGGCAGTTAGGCTGCTAAAGAGAAGTACATAACAATAGCTGGCAATTGATGGCCGAACAAATGTGTTTAGAAGTACAAGCAGATTGCTTATGTTCCTTCCTACAAATATGCACTTAGATTTTATTTACCGATAGCCAAACTACTACTACCACCACAGCCACATCTACAGTGTCAGCCAGACTCCAGGATGCTTGAATTTGTTGGTTTGTTTGTTTGCTGACTGCTTGTGGTACTCATATGAACATTAATCCATCCATATGTTTGGTTTGGTTGCGAGCATTTCTTTCGGCTTTTGCCGCTTTTAAAAAAAGTGTCTCCATTAAATGTCAATTTATTTAAGACCAACTTGGTTTTGGCATTTGCTAAGAAACTTTTTTCTCCCCAGTTTTTTTTCCCGAATTTTTGATACGAAAAAAAACGTTATGCCAGAAAACAATACTCCTGGTACTCGTATATCCATCCATACATCTGAATGTTTGAATGGGTCATGATCGCCGTCGTGGTAGTAGCTGTATACTTATATTGTGTTCCTGTTTAGCGTCGCCCTATTTTGTCGAACGATTTGTTTTACTTCGTGTAATTTTTTTGCGTTGTGTTTTATTGTTGCTGCTACACGCAACAAAACACTTTAGTTTTTATTACGTACATTTATAGGCTTTTAGCCAAATTTGGATACTCGTACAATAGCAACAACAACAACAGCAGCAGCAACAATAATAATAACAAATAACCAGGAACATCGAACGCAACAACAATAGCAACAATTCATTGAAAATATTCAGAACAATTATTGTTTACTTTCCCTGGAACGAATGGCCATAATAAAAATGTATTAATATCTTGAGACAAATAGTGTGCTGACAAACGGTCTATATTAAGGTAAGGTTTTTGGTTCCAATATTTGGGATTCAGATATATGAAGATAAGTAAATTGGACAGAAATGATCAAATTGATTTGTCAATCAGTGATGTGAAATATTCTATACTCTTAAATAATTATACGAAACCCAGCATTGTTTCTCAATTCAATCAAGAGTAACAATCTTAAAGTGATGCAAGGTTTAAGTGTCATTTGTGGTTTTGGCTCTCGTTCAAGTTCACAAGAGGTCAAAGCAATAAAGGAATTAGAACGACTAAATGATACTCATCTGTTGTCATGGAAGAGGATGAATATCATTTTTCTGTTACCATCCCGATCAATGTTTTTTTTTTGGTTATTGTATGAGCTTTATCTGGGTCAAGATGGATGTTAGTAGTGCTGAGGACCTGTATGTCCAGTTACTTTATAAAGCAACTAATCGTTTACAGCTCGTTTCCTTCGCCAGAGCACGGAGTGGTTTATAGGTGCCCGCCACTGAGGACATGTATGTTTAGTTATTGTATAAATAAACTGTATGGGTGGGGTAGCGGATCTAAAAAAGGACGATTCTAACAGGACTTCAAGTGGCGGTAAGGGACTGATGTTAAGCTGGCAGGTTTCCAATTAGGAATTCAATAAAGCGAGATAGGGCTGTGAGGTTTACTTTCAGAAACAACACAAAATATATACATACGAGCCCGAAGAAATTATGAAGATCTTTTTGGAAAAAAAAACAAAAATGTAGAATTTTGCTACCGAATTGATCCTGGAGACATCTTGATTTATAGAGAATCAATCAAATTGGAGCTATCTTGGAGGGTGTACTGCGAACAAAACTGATAGTACATAACGAATAAGCCATTTGCTTCCATGTATGCCATCAAACGATAACACTATGCAACAAATGGAGACTTTTGGAAAAACACAAGATCATGACAGTATAGGTTCGACTCTACTACCAAAGGGTAGTACAACCCTATACTCAGTTTGCCCATTTTGGTGACCGATTTTTTTTTATGGGCCCCCAAAGTTTCTGAAAATCAGTGGGGCCTCTAAAAAAGGTGTCATCAGGTTTTGGTTAACAGCTAATTCAGACTTTGTGCTACGGCTTAACTTTATATGGCAATAATATAGCTAAGAGTCCGCCAAATAAATTTTGTTAAAATTTGTTTCCAAAAAATAGCTTTTTCGTGCACTTTTGTTGAAAAAATATAGGAAGAAAATTTTTTTTTTTTACTTTTTTTAGAATAACTTCCAGGGACTCCTAATTTTTCAATAACAATATCTCGCAAAGTTGTAGCTACGGTAAATTTGAATAACTCTTGTGAACATATCAATGCATTCTGAATGTGTCTAGTCACTCTACATAGCACATAAAGATCACTTTGTACCTTAACAATTTTCGTTTTTCCTATTTTTTGACGCTAAAACAAAGATTTTTTTGTAAAAATAGTATTATCAAGTCCACACTTCTATGTTGTGCTGTATTATTTACTCGGCTGAGGTGTTCGGAATGGGGATCAGTGGGTGGACCTTCAATGTCACACATTTATAAAAAAATTACCAAAAAGTCATTTATGATCCGAATGAGCTGCAATTTCAAATATAGATAGACCTTGAGAAGGTCTACAAAAAATATGATTTTATCTGTAGTTATCTCTTTTAGTTCAAGAGATATTTGGGTTTAATATTTTTTTAAATTTTGCCCGATCTTTTTTTCGTATTTTAAATTTGATGGGCCTACGAAAGGTCGAAATTTGTTTTTTTATATATGACGTATATTTGCGATAAAATTCTAAAGAAAATAAAACAAATCTGATAACAATTATTTCGTCCCTATAAAAAGTTACACGCATCCAAAGTTGAAGCATCTTTTTATATATTTCAACTTTGTATGCGTGTGTTTTTTAAGTTTTTTCCCAAAAAAGTCCCCATATTTTTTCTTTTATAAAAAACTAATTTTCTTCGGGACTATATAAATTTTTTTATGATCTGGAAAGAGAACTTAATGCAAAAACATATAAGGTAAAATTTGACTAACTTAAGCGGACATTGTACCCCCCAGCCCTATCCAAACTTGGGCAATTTTGAAAAAAAAAAATTAGGTTTGAGTAAAAAATTCTAAAAACGCAAAACACCGACCCTCAAAAGCTCATCACATTTGTATAGCCCCATATGTTGTTTATATACATACAGAACGTTTTTACTATCATGCTGTAAATAACGTCAAAGTGGGCTATTTTCTAAATAAAACTTCGTTTTTGGAACAAATTTTCGCCGTTTCAGGAATTTCGGTGTTTAAAAACAAAGAATGGCAACATTAGTGATGCCATTGACTTACGAATATTTAGGTCTATATTACTTCCAAATTTTATTGTGATGTCTGTAACTGTTCAAATTTTACATTAATTCAAAGTTTTTATTTTTCTTGATGGAAAATCACCATTTTAAAATATTATTAGTTTTTAAGGTAAATGACGTCACAAAATTATTAATTTCACTAAAATGTCAATCTTTAAGTCATAAGGTTTCCACCGATATCAAAAACTTATATAAAAAGCTTATATTTACACTTCAGAAGTTCCACAAACCTTGCCCACTTTCAAAAATTTTAAAGTTTTTTCATATCTTGCATCAAGCCGGTCTTGCATGATCAAGATTGGATAAAGTTATGCGCCCGGATCATACCGATAATGATTTGCCCATTCTTCGTTATTCCAGCACAATAGAGAAGTATACACTCGAACATACATTTTTAACAAAAAATTATTGTTTTAGAGTCAAAAATTAGTAAAAAACTACAAATTTTAAGCTACAAAGTGATTTTTGACAGCTATTTAGAATACCTAGGTATGTTCGGATTGCATTGATATGTTCACGAGAGTTATTCAAATTTACCGTAGCTACAACTTTGCGGGATATTGTTATTGAAAAATTAGGAGTCCCTGGAAGTTATTCTAAAAAAAGTAAAAAAAAAAAAATTTCTTCCTATATTTTTTCAACAAAAGTGCACGAAAAAGCTATTTTTTGGAAACAAATTTTAACAAAATTTATTTGGCAGACTCTTAGCTATATTATTGCCATATAAAGTTAAGCCGTAGCACAAAGTCTGAATTAGCTGTTAACCAAAACCTGATGACACCTTTTTTAGAGGCCCCACTGATTTTCAGAAACTTTGGGGGCCCATAAAAAAAAATCGGTCACCAAAATGGGCAAACTGAGTATAGGGTTTTACTACCCTTTGGTAGTAGAGTCGAATCTATACTGTCATGATCGTGTGTTTTTTTCACTGTTGCACTGTGTAATCAGACACAGAATAATCAAACAATTATTGTATAAACAGTGAACGATCTTAGGAACCAACTCCTTTTTAAAGATCCACTTGCAGGATTTAAAGGAAAATTTCCTTAGGTCAATGACATACAGTTTGAATCTCGGCTTACTATTCAGAATTGATCAAGGAGCCTTTTTAATTTATAGAAACTCGAGCAAATTGATGCAAACATTTGGGCGACTGCGAACGACACTGGTAGGTCTTTTTCCCGAGCAAGCCACTAAATGAAAATCACACAGAATTATCGAAAATACAATTGTAGTACAAACAAATCATTTCAATAGTCAAATTGCAGGACTAAAGTTCGAATTTCCTATTCAGATTTTGCTCTGAAGGTAAGATTGATCTCGTTGTTGAGTCTTGTGCATCTTCGCAAAGAGAACTGTTTTGTTTTCTTGCCAAGCCCGCATTTCCTCATCATTTGGACTGTAGAATGTCGCTTAGAATGTCCATTATCAGCATGTGAGACACGAAGCGGGAACGGTTTAAGTACTTCATTGGAGACAGATTCAATATAAGCGGAGATCTGGTTGGGCACATCAGCATTCTACCATCTTTGGGAATGATCCTAGTATTGCAGTATCCGACTATATGTCACCAACATTGGTGTTACATAGGAAGTATAGGGTCCTTATACCTGAAAGGGATGATGGTTCCAAACAGGCTAGGACTGGGACTAATATTTATGGGTCCAATTTTCAAAGGGGTATCTTAATATTTACATTTTCATCAATATTTCTCTCAATCTATACAGACGGTTCTCTGAAGGGAGATCGAGTTGGCGCAGGTATCTTTTCAGGAATTCGACATTAGGTTATCTTCCAGACATCCAAATGAATGTAGCATTATTCAGGCTGAAATATCCGCCATCAAAAGGGTGGCTAACTGGCTCAGTTATAAGAAGATATCAGGCAGGGATATTCGTATATATACTGACAGTCAGGCCGCAATAAATTCTCTAACAGGTGTATACACGACATCTAATTTAGTCCAAGAATGCCGGGCATTCTTAAACAGGATGGCGAGACATTCAACAGTCGTACTCAAGTGGGTACGGGGACACGGAGATACTACGTTCACACGTAGATACATGTTCACAATTGAGTGGTGTAGTGGCGGTCATAACCAGACACTGCACTTTTGGAAACCATGCGAGGAGACTTGGCTTGCCCTACAACGACTTCTGCAGAAGTTGTCAAAACCAGGAGGAGGATGAGACCATATTTCATCTTTTTTTGTCACTGTCCGGCATTAGGAGATCTACGCTTAAGGTTTCTGGGACATCGTTCCCTAAATAGTCTTTCAGAGCTCTCGAATATGAGGCTAGAGGGCATTAATGCCTTTATAAGGAGCAGTAATTGGTTAAAAAGACCAGACATGGGGATCTCTTTAGAGTGACCTAATAACCGCCGACTCATTGGTACGCAATTTTAAAAATCTCCCCTCTCCCTCTTTCTTCGGACATCTACCTTTTAACTTTTTCAATCTTCCCCTTCTTTCTTTTTCATTTCTATCTGTCCCTCTTTTTCTGACATTCTACTTTCAGGTAACACAAAGGGACCTATAGCTTTGGACCCACGTGAGCTGCTCTTCTTTTCTTCACTTCGCGGCTGCCTGAATTCGGTCTTGGGTTGAATCGGAATTTGCCCGATTTTTAGGTAATTTACCAGGACTTAGACTCGGTAGGCCTTTATGGCCGCGGGGGACGTGATTGATCTTTCATAGAATAGTTGGCTTCATACGTAGCCTAAATCTGTTGGGATGAAAAATTTAAGACTGCATAATATAATAATAAAGAGGAGAATTTATATGAGAAAACATACCTCAGTATTAACACCAAGACTCACACAGAGAAAACTGATACGTTGTAGCAACCGAATTTGTTGTCAATCGAATGATTCGGTTTCACATATAGAATTTTTCGGTTCTATAAACAGAAAGTCTGTTGATAAAGAAGAATTTCGATTGAAGCAACCAAACTTTTGTTACACCTTCTAAAATTGTGTAGCCACAACTTAAAATTTGGTTACTAAGGTAGAATCATTCTATTGGCAACAAATTCGGTTGCTATCACGAATCTGTTTTCTCTGTGCAACAACTTCGAAATTATCTTGTCTGGAATGATGTTGTAAAAAGCTAAATCTATTCACTAAAATACAGGGAGATTTCATTTAATCTCATGTGATGATTTGGGTGCTGATGCAGAGACATCATGAGTAAATCCCCAACAGCCAAGGAGTTATGATATTCGATTCGATCTGTAGTTTCGCTGTTTTAATATCAGCAGGTCCGAGTTCCTCAGAGTAAGAACTCCCATATTCACAATTTACGATTCAACATCAGATGCAAATGAAATCGTATTCCATAAATAAAGGGAAGGTTTATTCTTCCAAATAAAACCATATAAATCAAATTTTTTCATTAATTTTTAAAAACAAATATGCGCTTCACATTAGCTATGAATTAACGTTAGCAATGAATGTTGCAATTTCTGAGATACTAAACTGATCGCTTACTGAAAACTAGTATATCATACCTGAATGTAAGGAGTGAAGAAGCGATTCTTTTTTAAAAAAGTAATGCTTCCAAGTGGGAAATCGCCATATACAAATATAGCCTTCAAGCAGATTTGTAAGGGTGAATATAGATTCTCTTCCTAACAAACCTAAGCTCCATTTTTTGCTGGGAAGATACTTGTAATTGAATCACCCTTTGCTTACATTAACTGGACATAGGTCCAATATTTACAAGAACCGAATATTTTACATTGAATTTAAATATTTTATCTATAAATTCCCAATGTTTTATTACAAAATCATTTGCTACTATGAGAAGAACATCTAGAGATGTGTATTTTATTTATAAATAAAGTAAAAAATAAAAACAGAAATGTCACTGTGTTTATTTCATACGAATTCCTCAAATATTTTATTCGTGATCATAAAAAGGATGCCAAAAATATTTTCTACTTTTGTCTTTTTTCTTATTTGGGTTTTTTTTATATTTTTGAAAAAGCGATAATGTGAATTTAGTAAAGAAATACACGTATGAAAATAAAATAAAAGGGAAAAAAATTTACTGGGTAGAGGCAGTAAATGTGTGATACACATTAACACTATATCTGTTGGCAGAACTATAAAATACAGGGTGTGTTAGAAAGGACAATAAATGGCAATCAGAAACGCAATTATTAATTGAGTAAAATAAGGATACGTTACAAACTTCATGAAAATTAAACAAAAAATTCAGATATTTTACTGCATGAATAATAACCAGGGAAACCGGAAATATGCTCTAAAAAAAGCGTTTTAGGCGCTTTAAATATGCAGTAAAAACTTTAAAATATGCTCTTAAAATTTAAAAAATATGCTCTTAAAAAAACAAACTTTTACATAATTTTTAACCAAAAAAAATTTACTTAAATTTTCAAATAAAAATCGTTGTCTATTGGATCTGAAAACATTTTTATACATAGAAAATGTTCTTTCGACATCAACTGATGTTACAGGAGCAAATTTAAAAGACAATATTTCTATAACACTTAGAACGGTTAAGTTTGAATTAGAACTAAAATTTGATATTTAGATGGAGCTATTATTAAAATAGTGCTTATTTTATATTAAAACAAGTAAGAGAGCTATATTCGAGAGCTAATTATGCTTCAAAATAAAAAATTTAAATATTTTTAGGTGAACAAAATTTTTTTTCAGTTTTTTAATTTTTTGGAAATAAATTTTTTTTTTTTAGGTGAACATTTTTTTCAGTTTTTTTAATTTTTTGGATAAAAATTTTTTCCGAATTGTTATTTTAAATTTAAAAAAAAAAATTTCTGTTTTTTACATTTTTTTTTGGTGAAAAGCCATCAATTTTTCAATTTTGAATTTTAAACAAAACAGCGAAAAATAAGTAAGACAAAATTTGTTTTTGATAAACTCAAAATATGCTATTAAACAGTAAAATATGCTCTAAAAACGCAAAATATGACATAAATATGCTCTTAAAACAAATATATGCAAAAATATGTATTTAAGGGTAAAATATGCAAAAATATGCACTAACAAATCGATGCCAAAATTCTTAAATAGTTCTGAAACGTGTAAATATCTTATCCATGTGATCATTAGACTCACCAGAAAAAAACATGCATTTGCATATTTTGGTTTCCCTGATAATAACTAAGTCAATAACAAATTATAATAGTAACAAAAGTTGCTATTTTAATTCTTGAAATTGTCTTTGTAAATATTGTAATTTATGCAAATTTGACATATTAGCCCACTTCAGTGAAACACCCTGTATATTTTCCCTTAAAAAGATCTGTTTGCTAAAAAAAAAACGAAAACAAACAAATATTTGCGGCTGGTTCATGATGGTTTTTAGTTGCAGATAATATTGAATTGTTTAAATTTTGTTTTAACAGAAATCGTTATAAATCTTTTTCTGATCTTAAACGTTTTTTTTTTTTTTTGTTTTTCCATACGGCTCGTTTTTCGTTTTTGTCTGAAATAACTCGTGAAAGGTATTTCAAAGAAGGAATGCGTTTGCGTATGAAATTCAAGAATCAAGTTTTATCCAGCTGATTGCAAAGATTGCAAACTGTTGATAAGAAATCTTTTTTAAACAGATATTCCTGGAGGAACATAAAAACAGCAGCACAAAATTTGCATAAATATGATCACTAAGCTGCGAACCAAACTAAAAACAAAAAAAAAAAACACAGTAAACAAAACAAAATTCGTGGGATAAAAATGTTGCAGGTTTTATTTATATTTAATAAAATAAAAGCAGACAAAAGTGAAATTAAAAAGATATTATTTAATATACATATATGAAACATTTTCAGATATTTAAGACAAGAATGGCAGATTACAAGCATGATATAGTAAGGCTTTGAGAAAATTTGGAACTTAAATGAATTATAACAAAATTTTGGTGGATTTAACGACTACTTGCAACAATCATCATATTTATCAACATTTCCATCGGTAGGAACATCTACTTATAAACAATATCGATAACACGCTGTTATTAACATTGTTTATAAGTATGACAACATTAACTGCGAAACAGCTTTAAAAGCTCTGTAGAAATTATTGGGTGTATGACAGATTTACAAGAGATGGCGTATCTTTTGACCGCAATTTTTTTTAATAAAGTTAGTTATTGAACATAATAGTGTAAACAAAGTTTTTATTGCTTCGAAAATGTCGAATTTAGTAGCAACAAAGCGTCATATTCAGGAAGTTTTGCTTTACTCCTTTAATTTGGATTTTGATTGCTTACCAAAGCTTATGGTAAAAGTATTTCACCATCGGATTCAATGTGCGAGAGATGATTTGTTCGGTTCAGAAGTAGTGCAAAAAAAAAAGTTTGAAGACCAAGAATTGGAGGCATTACTCCTTATGAAAATTGTTGTCAAACTCAACAAGTGCTTGCAAAATAATTGAGATTCACTCAATCAGCAATTTCAAAACATTTGTAAGAAGCACGATTCATCCAAAAGTAGGGAAATTATGTACCATATGAATTGAAGCCGAGAGACCTTGAAAGACGATTTTGAATGTCTGAAATGCTGCTTGAACGTTATAAAAGAAAATAATTTTTGTAACGAATCATTACTTGAGATAATAAAAGGGATCTATTATGTTAACCCGAAGCGTAAGAGATCGTATGTGAAGCCCGGCCTACCAGCCGAATCGACACCAAAGCCAAATATCCATAGCGCTAAGGTAATGCTCCGTATTTGATTGTAGCAAAAGGGTCCTACCTATTATTAGCTGCTGAAATCTGGCCAGACCATTACGGGGAACCTGCATCGAACGCAACTGATTCGTTTGAAGCAAACATTGACCGAAAAATGCACAGAAAACTGTAATATTCCATCATGCTAATACTCGGGCACATGTTGCAATACTTGTGGCTATTAGAATGAAACTATTTAGAATGAAGTGCACGCAGAGAAAAAACATAGTTGGGCATGGTTACTGTAACCATTTCAATATTGTTACAAGTTTTTTTTAACTATATTATAGTCACAGTAACCATTTACATGATTGTGGTAACCATAATATGGTTAATTTACGATTCACATGATTGTATCAACCATATATATGGTTACAGTAAACAAATATATGTTTGTGACAACCATTCATATGATGAAGGACTTATCATATTATGGTGCTCTCAGCTTAAGGCTTATCATAATCTGAGAACAACATATTATGATAAAATTATTCATTATAAATATGGTTGCCACAAACATATATTTGTTTACTGTAACCATATATATAATCGTAAATTAACCATATTATGGTTACCACAATCATGTAAATGGTTACTGTGACTATAATATTGTTAAAAATCTTGTAACACTATATAAATGGTTACAGTAACCATGCCCAATTATATTTTTCTCTGCGTGTGGTTGGGAAGTTTTGCCTCACCCGTTTTATAGTCCATACCTTACCCCACCCCACTACTCTTTGTTACATTCGAAGCAGTACGCTTTTCACTTTGGAACAGAGTATCCGAAATTAGCTTGATTCGTTCTTGACCTCAAAAGATAGTAATTTTGTCTCGAAATCCATATGTTGTCAGAAAGATAGGAAAAAGTCATAGCTAACAATGGCCAATACTTTGAATAAATTTTAAAATAGAAGCATTTTTAAGTCATACATGTAATACTTGTCGCTTTTATTTGCAATTAAAAGAATCCGATTTATTTTAAGGAAATAAACCACCGATCCATTGAGATATCTCCATAGGAAGCTGTAGACCATATTGAAGGATCATTTGATCTAGTCACAATATATCTTAGCTATATATATTTATTGATACAGAAGGAGCTTTCAAAAATGTTGTGACCTCGAGTCTTATTGAGTTATCTGAATTGCGAGGCAATTTACACACAAATAGAGACAGAGTATGCAGAGGAATCCTAGAAGGTGGTATTTTATCTCAGCTACTATGGATAAATACCATACTAAGAATTCTATCCGATGAGGGGTTCCAAACCGTATACTATGCAGATGATGGCGCGATATTAATCAGAGGAAAGGATCCCAAGTTTTAATATGAAAGAGCAAAGGTAGCTTTCAATATATCTTATAACTGGGCCAGAAATTAGCATGTTCATAAATTCCAAATTATGAATTCCTTTCATTTAAAACAACACAATGCAAATACAAAATGTAATAGAATTGGAGTAGTACTTAATGGAGATAATCCTGGAAGAACCACATGGATAGTAGAGTTGAAACAGTACATAACTAGTACAAAGGCTTTCTGCATAGCGCGATAGGCTCAAAATGAGGAATAAGCCTGAAGATGACGTACTGGATATACATGAGTGTACTACGACTAAATTGATATTAAGAGAGAATGTGAAGCAGTTGCAACTAAATTGACGGTAATAGGAGAATGGCTTTTAAATTTCCATAGAACCAAAAACCAAAAGATAATGAATATCTTTCTAGAGGGTTATATTACTATGGGATGAATAAACGAGAGATGTTTCAAAAATAGGCGAACGAGCGGAAATGAACTTCTACGAACTAAGCTGAAACATAGTAAATGCATCGGCTTATATAATATTACTGACTTTTAGGCTGAGATCATGGTGATTACGAAAGATATTAGATGGTCGAACAGGATTGATAACACAATTCCAACTTGTAGTTATACAGTGTTAAATCTTTAATTGCGAAAATCTTGCGATCATATGGATCCCAATCCATAAACAGAAACGAGAATGAGTAACTTGTACTCGGGATGGGATCATGTATGGATACCGTCACCTTGGAAAATACCAAAGCTATCGCAAATTTTATTTATTATTTATTTAGTTGACTTTACTTGACCAACATTCAAAGGATTTTCATTATATTCTCTTTTGAAGTTGCTCCACAACTCGCAATTTGTGCCTTGAAACTCCTAACAATAATATTTAACAATTAAGAAGCAAAACTTTGTGGAACTTTTCCCAACTCTTTTGCTTCCGTCCGCCTCTTGCCAATAAACAGAAAATTCGCAGAGACTTGAAAATCTCCAATGCAATGAGCATCTTTTAATCTACATTTTAAGAATATTCAAGCAATTTTACATTTTTTTTATCATTTTGATATCCTGTTTTTTGAGCTCCGTCTGTTTCAAAATTTATAAACTGAGGAAAACAACAACCATATTAAGGAACTTAGTTCTTTTTTTTTGGGAATTTATTTCATTCTCAGAATTTGCGCTAAGTTTTCAACCCAACTACAGTGAAATAAAATCATTAATTCATTGGTATACTCGGACAACGATTTTTCAAAAGCTCTTGCCGACCACCATCATAGAATAAAGAAAATAAGTGCTTATTTTGTATACACTTTTGAATTTGCGTAACTTTTCCTGGTTTTTGGTTTAATGACGACCCTCGCTTTTCTCCTTCATATTTGAAAGTGTTCCTATTATTTATATGTTTAACATCTTTATTATTACCGACATTTTAACATTCGAATCTTCTTTGTGTTTCGGGTTGGGTATGAAGTTTTGATAGGATTTTCTTAATTTCCGAAAGGTCACTAACGCGTCATGAAAAAGTCTTCTAGTTTCTTTCACTAGATTTATCAATTCCCCTATTATTCAGGGTTTCTCTCTGGGCGATCATCTATTTCGGTGTGATACTTAGTCTTTCCACATTCGAATCAATCATTTCCAGACTACCGTTCGTTGCTGGATGATTATCGAGTCATATCGAGACCTTACCTTAATATTTTACAATTTATTAGGGACTTGTTTGATTAATTTCCAATGTAGAAATGCCAAATTTATTTAAAATTCATTGATATATTGCCTTTTCACTTATCTTTCACCACAATTGGACAAATTAATTGATGTGTTCTATTTTCACTTGTCACAGGACAAGTGGATTTAAATCAATTGAAGAGAATATAAAAAGGTTTGATACAATTTGCTATAAAACAAGTAAAAGAGCTATATTCGGCTGTGCCGAATCTTATATACCCTTTATACCAAATTATACTTCAAAATAAAAATTTTAAATATTTTTAGGTAATCAAAATTTATTTTTTTTCCAAAATTGTTTTTTAATTTTTTGCAAAAAAAAAAAATCGAATTGTTTTTTTAAATTTTAAAAATTTCTTTTTTGTTTTTAAAGTTTTTTTTTTAATATTTAGCGGAAAATAACTGTTGGGGGAAAAAAAAATTCGGGTTAAAAAATTTTTTTTTTCCGATTTTGAACCATTGTAGGTCCAACTTACGTCATTGCAAAGGTCTTTGAAATATCTATCATTAGATATCCATATTGTCTATATTGATTGTCCTGTTTTCCTTATATCTAAGCCATTTGTGGACCGATTTTCTCGATTTTAAATAGAAACCGAGTCGGAAGAATTCCGGAGATATTGATGTATGAATCGTGTATGTAAGTTATTTGGGGGCTTCGGAAAGTTGATTTCAATAGACAGACGGACGGACAGACATACGGACATGGCTTAATCGACTCCGCCATCTATAAGGATCCAAAATATATACTTTATAGGGTCGGAAATGAAAAATGTAGAAATTACAAACGGAATGACAAACTTATACATACCCTTCTCACGAAGGTGAAGGGTATAAAAATGAAATGGAAGATTAAGATAGGCAAACTTCTCAAGGTTTGAATTAATTATGCTAAAATGATTAGAAAGTATTTGTTGGACGATCATCAGCGAAATATACAACTAAAGGGTATTTCATTAATCTTTAAATTTAAATAAACGAAAGTGTGTGTGAGATATCATCGATATTTTTTATTCATTTTAAAGGCCTATCGATGTCATTACATATAGAATATAACATCGTACAATGTCCCCCGCGTCTTCGCTGGGTAGCGCGCAACCGAAATATATAATTTTCTATGACTGTGGAGCATAAATCAGGCTGATTTATATGTAGGTTATGTGGGCTTTGAGGCCCGCTGTGGTTTATTCGCATAGAAATGCGACTTAAAAAAAACCCACAAGAAAAAGTCTAACTTGATCAATCTCTCGATCTCGGTGGCTAGTTCACATCACCTACATGTGAGATGATGTGAACGGCATGAGCTGTGTGGCACGTAGCTCCGTCCTGCTGTTGGTGTCAATATCGTCCAATTCAGTCCCAAAGAAGTAGCTAATCATCGCTCGCCATTTACGGTCCATTTATATATATATATCCGTCCATTTTTATTTGGCAAAACAAACTGAATAAATAATTGTAAATTTGACAGATTTAGCTTCAACAATATGGCCGCTATAACTGTCAAAGTCCGGAAGTCCCTATAGCAAGACGCTTTATCAAATATTCCCATTAAAAGGAAACGATTTTAAATCTCAAAACATTAACTTTTTGAGAAAATAAACACAGATTTAATCAAAAGATCAATAAAAGGTTTTACATATGAATGTTATCCAGGGAATCTGAAAAATCTTAAATGAAATTCTATTATCCATTATATTATGGAAATAACTGCAAATGAAATTATGTACCTATTTTGGTAAATCACCGG
Source organism: Calliphora vicina (assembly GCF_958450345.1). Taxonomy (NCBI): domain Eukaryota; kingdom Metazoa; phylum Arthropoda; class Insecta; order Diptera; family Calliphoridae; genus Calliphora; species Calliphora vicina. Next base: position 65,733,865 of record NC_088782.1, read on the forward strand.
AAAAGGAAATAACTTGAAGATTACAGTCCATGTTGGCGTTTTGAAACATTGACCATGTTAATACAATTATGTATGTTTTGCAGTTTATGCTTTTGCATTTAACATGCTAAACTTGTAGTTTAATGCTTCATAGATTTGTTGGAATCTGTTGGAAAAACAAGCAGCAACTTAATTTCTGATTTTCTAATAAAAAAAAAACAAAATACACATAATAACTAAGTAAACAAGACAACTCTCTGAATAGGAGGTAAGTTTTCAAAGTATTTGTATTATTTGCATGTAAATACTACTGGTTTTCGAAACTTAAATGTCAGGCCATCAAGAGAAGGCGCCGCCATTCAGTGCCATTAAAATGAATGTTACAAGTAAATCATTTCAACACCAGGCAGGCTGGCTGGCAGGCAGGCAGTCGGTTTAAGTGAAAATTTCTATATACACCGGCGTCAGACGATTCGATCATAATTGCAATTGTTTAACATGACATGATCATGTGCGAATTTATTTTCATTTTTGTTGTTTGTTAGTTGCTGCAACATCTTGTTTAGCCGCAAAAGTGTTGTGATGCTGATGAGAAGTTAATGTGGAGAAGTGGCAGAGCAGGGCAGGCATATTAAACAAATAAGCAACAAATAAATCCCAGCTAAAATATGTTGTTTATAAAATATTGATAGTGTTGATGTATTTATGAGATAATGGTACCGACAACCACTACCAGCAACAAAGTGATTTATGTTTTTTAAGGAACAAAATCCATTGTTCTGTTTTTTTTTCTTCTTTGCATTATACTGACAACCAGAAACAAGCAATTTTTGCTGGCTTCCCTAAGGAGTACGAGTAAGTAAAATACCAATTTTGAATATAATCTTCCTTCATAGCGAATGGTGTCTTTTTCTTTTTTGGCTACAAAATAATCTCTTCATGTAGTTGGACACATATTTCAGTTATAAACGCTGCTGTCACATTTATTATATTGCTGTGTTTTTCTTTTATTCATTTATTTTGTTGTGTGCCCATAAAATCGATGTCCATATTTATGTATATTTACTGCACCCAGGGAGTAAGTAGCTGGGACAGAATAAAAATGACAAACTGCCGCAAATTTTGTCGCATTTATGTTCTACAAACTTGTTTCAATGTTTTACAAGTCTTTTTGTTTTGTTTTTTTTTTTTGCTCGCAAAATATTCGCCACTGTGGCGATTTGTCTATTTATAAGAAATACTTAATAATAAAGTGCTATTATTTTCATAAAATTGTGTGAAGGTCGTTAATAAAAATATTATATTTCATTTAATTTATTTTAAAATTGTTTCTTTTTGTTATACATACATATGTTAACATGTTAATAAAATTGTATTTCATGATCCCTTTGCATTTGTCAGGTGTTTTTGTTGACGTTTTTAAATTCCACCTTTAACCTAAAGATTAGGAACTCAAAAACATTATCATATTGATGAAATTTTACTTGGATTCAATTATAAGGACTGAGATCGAAATAAAATTTAATACACGTTTTTCATTAAAACTTTTAACCCAAGTATTATTTGATTTTTTTTTGTAAAACATGTCAGTTATTGGCCCATAATCATAGTCAGAAATAAAGTATATTTTTATAGAAATAAAGTCGTCTTTACTTAAGAGTGGACTTTAGGTCTACCATAGACAAATTAAAGTATATTTTTGACGTTAAAGTCGACTGTAAATATAAAACAAGCTGAAGCTGTTATTAACTCATTTAACAACAGCATCAGCTGTTCTTCGCCATGTAAAAAAGTTCGGCAAAAAGTAAAAAAAAATAAGTTACAAGAATTTGGCAGAAATTTTGCAATTGTTGAACAGCTATCAATAAAATTAGTACCAAAATATTCTAAATATGATATTAATCTTATCTTTTCCATTTTTCCACCACAAAAAACTTTTTTTCTTTAGTTGTCCCGGTTATTTTTATTGTTTACCTTTTTTGGTTATGGTTTTAATTTTCTATATCAGCTGTTCAGCGGTGCCACTTGTCTGTATTTTGTTGTATATTGTATGAAAACATTTTCTACATTTGAGGTGGCACCCAGTTAAAGTCGGTTCAATTTAAAACACACTTTAATTTTGACTATAGTTGCAAAATAATTAAAAGCAGGTTTTTATTTTAAAGTTGTTTTTAAAAAGAACCGACTTTAGTGTTTGACTATGATTATGGGCCATTATGTTTAATATCAATTATGTTTATTTTTGTTAATCTAATTAAAATGTTCGACGAGAATTATTAAATATTTTCAACAAAAACCAACTTGGTCCCACAAAAAGTTGGCCAAACAATCAAAGGTCAACTGATTTAATAACAATCAACTGATTCCAATGTTATTAAACATTATCGGGAGAACTTGTCCTTTGATAGTAAACCTGTAGCCCGTTTCTGTATTTCTCGAATTGAAATACTTTCCGCATGAAACGATTGAATTGCAACAAAAATAGTGTAAAACAAGTAAGAAAGTATGGTCGGTCAAGCCCGACCATATAATACCCTACACTAAGTAAAAGAGCACAAACAATTTGTCTTTTAAAATTTCAATAATTTATATTTTTGAGTGATTTTTGGAAGTGGGCCTTATATGGGGGCTATGACCAATTATGGACCGAGCACCATGAAATTAGGTCGTGTGATTTATGTCTATATTAAAGTTAACTATGTTGAATTTTGTGTGATTACCAACATTTTTAAGCGACTAATTATGGACCGATTACCTAATTATGGACCGATCGTAACAAAATTTGGTGACATGAATTTTGTGTATATAAAACTTATTTGGAGCGGAATTTGTGGAGATGCATATATAAATTAAACATTTATGACCGATAAAGTCCAATTTCGGGAGGACATTTGTATGGGGGCTAGGTGAAATAATGGACCGATTTCAGCCAGTTTCAATAGGCTTGGTCCTTGAGCCGAAAAAATAATATGTATCAAATTTCATCGAAATATCTTCAAAATTGCGACCTGTACTCTGCGCACAAGGTTTACATGGACAACCAGCCAGCCAGCCAGCCGACCAGACGGACGGACGGACATCGCTTAATCGACTCAGAAAGTGATTCTAAGTCGATCGGTATACTTTAAGGTGGTGTAGGGTATAATGACACAAAATATGTTTTTTCTCGCACAAGTGTTTCTGTATCTTGAGTTTGCAAGAATTATCTGCCATTTAATAATTTTCCAGCAATTATTGGAAGGATGTGAGAAAAAGTGTTTCTGTAACAATATTTTGCGAAAAGTTTCTCACAAGAACTGTCAAAACAAGTCACATTTGAAATTGGTGTGAGAAAAACTAAATTTTAAAAAATATAGATATTTTTAACTTCGTATGTATAAATATGGAACCCAAATCAGCCGAAAATGTAAGTAGCACAGAGTTTGAATAAAATAATTATATATACACATGTAAGTACACAAAAATGTGTTTCAAAATTATTTTTTTAAATTCAGCAGTTATAAGCGCCACACTATACTTTTTGTTTTATATTCAAATGATGACAATCAATAAAACACAATTGTTATATTTTGGCATTTTAAATTTTTTAGCCTTTCACTGTTTTCGTTTTCGTTTTCGTTTTATTACAATTTCTTTCTTTCGTTGACGTTTGTCTTGCATTTGACACTTAATTACTGGAAATATTCCAATAAGAACAGAATCTGTGTTGTCTGTTTTCGAATTCAAATACAGAAACACTTATTTCTCGCACATTGAGAAACGATGGAATTTTTTGTTTCACACTTCATGCGAGAAATACAGAAACGAGCTACTGGTTCAGGCTGAAGGAATGGTCCAAATAATGTTTCTAAAGCCAATAAATAGAAAGCATTTTCAAAAAAATTCCCAACATATCCGGTAGGAAAGCAGTGCGGTTAGCTCAGTAGTCGTGCTATTTGGTAAGAAGAGTTAAAGCCAATGCAGGTTTAAAAACATATAAGGCTCAAAAAGTTCAAGACAGGAACTTTGCTAAAAATTTAGAGGCCAAACACAGAGCACGGAAATTGATGTCAAATTTTATATAAAAATATACCTGCTGTATAATTAATGCGAAACGTATGTTTTGGAAAATTTTTCCCAGCTTCCGTGTCAATATTTTTATGTTGCTGATGCTCAAGGGAATGTTGTAGAAAATTTTAGGACCCAAAATCAGAAAATGTTTCCAAAAAGTTCTTGGTATAAATAAGCCAAACATTTGTTACAAAGGACTCTATAAATACCGAAATTTACATCAAGAAATGTTTACAAAAGAGGATGCTTCCATTCATAAGACTTCTTAATGTGTCCACTTATTTTTGGCCTGATTTGGCATCATGTCATTATTATAAGCAAGGTCTTGAGTGCTACAATAACAAAAATGTGGTATTTGTACTAAAAGAGGCAAATTCTCCAAACTGCCTGGAGCTAAGGCCAGAGGAGATATATTGGGCTCTTATTAAAAGAGAATTGAAGAGCACAAAAAAGGTGTCCAAAAGTGTGGTAGATTTTAAACGGAGATTGACTACTTGTTCGAACAAAATGACAGAAAGCAGTATAAAAACCTTAATGGAAGATTTTCCGGAAAAATTTCATAAATTCATCATTAGTGATTAGAACTATAAAAATAATATTTTTAGAGTGTCCCTTAGAATTAAATTTATTGAAATGTTGAAACGGTACCCGCTGAAAACTTTCGTAATAACCTAAAATACCACCAACAAAATTTTTAGCTTGTTCTAAGAAGGGCAACCCGTGCCAACTTTCGATTTAGTTGCGAATAGTTTAACTGTATCCTATGAAGATAAAGACTCACATACAAGTAAATATGGATATATTTTAAGTAAGAATAAACTTTTGTTTTAATATTTCTCAAAATATGTTAATTTTGTTCCTACATTTCTTGTTCTAGTGGCCTGAGACACGTTAATGGCCTGGCGATTTTTTAATAACTTTAACATTTTTTAACCAATTTGTGTCTTTTATATCTTATTAGAACGACAATTACGTACACATTTCGATTCTTTTAAATTAAATTGCAAAAGTAATTACTTAATAACAACATTTAAAAATAATGAAGAAAATGCATTCGAAAGTTGGTACGGGTTGCCCTTCTTAGAACAAGCTAAACTTTATTTTGGTTGTATTTTAGGTCATTACGAAAGTATTCAGCGGGTACCGTTTCAACATTTCAAAAATTTAAAATTTAATTCTAAGGGACACTCTAATATGTATGTTAAGATTTTTTCGATCTCAGTCCTTAGCAGCTGCTTTTTTGTTTTTGTTCAAATCGTTTAAAAGTTCTTGAGTTTATGAAACACAGATATAATACAAAAAGCTGATACAAAATTGGTGTATCAGGTTAAATGTGTGATGTCACTTTGATATATTTTAACACCGTGTCGTATCTGCTCATCGTCTATTGTATGAAATGAACTCCAAATATATTTTTGTTATGCCGATGTTTAAACAATCAATTCTCCGGGAAATTAGTAGAGGTTTCAAAAATTTCTAAGCGAAAATATTCCTTTAAAGCTTTGTCTACACTTGATTTAAGACTTGAAATGCTAGACTTAAAATTGTATTGTTGTCTAATTAAATAAAATTTTGGTATGTTTGAAATTTATATAAACGTTTAGAGTTTAAAAAAAAATAAACCGAGATATTTTTCTTCATATCCTCAATAGAATTTCTTTAACTTCTAGCTTGATTTTAAGACCACTAGGTGTATGAAATGACAGCTACATTAATTACATATGATATTTTCCACAGTCTTCTTTAAGTGTCTAACAACAGAGTTCACAGCATTAATTTTAGAGTACTTTTTATTGAATTCATTCCTGGTACCGTGAAATAACTCCCCACGAAAAAATGAAATAACACCCAACAAATTTTCCATACAACTTGGGACTTATTTCATTATGAAACAACTCCTAACGCATCGGGAGTTATTTCATAATTTTTTGTTGGGAGTTATTTCATAATGCAATTACTCCCAATGAAATTTTTGTTGGGTTTTATTTCATTTTATTTTGGGAATTAGGAGTTATTTCACTGTATTGGGAGTTATTTAATTTTTGTTGGGTTCTACTTTGCAATAGCAGAACCCATAAATATAAAAAACTAGCTTCGCTCAGAAAAGATTATTTTTACATCGTCGGCCATCGGCCGGTCGCAAAGGTTTTTTACTCTGGGGTGTATCAAAAACCGGCTTCGCTCAGAAAAAATTATTTTTACATCGTCGGCCTTTGTCAGGTAGCAACGATTACTTAATATGGTGCGAAATGAAAATCGGTTTTCTGAAATATTATAAAACCTTTCTGCAATGAAAGAAATCCGGAGGAGAAACCCTTAGCGACCGGCCGAAGGCCGGCAATGCAAAAAACTTTTCTGAGCGAAGCCAGTTTTTGATACACCCCAGAGGAGAAAAACTTAGCGCACGGCCGAAGGCCGGCAATGCAAAACAAATTTTCTGAGTGAAGCCGGTTTTTGACACATCCCAAAGGAGTAAAACCTTGCGCTTCGCTATAGGCCCGCAATGCAAAAAGTGTTTGGTAAACGAAGAATAATTTCACTTTTGTAGTTCCTTTTTTAGATTACATAAATAAATTGCTTCGGATTGGGAATTATTTCATTGGGAGTTATTTCGCTTTTTTGGGACTAATATTTTTAAAATTATGAAACCGCCGATTATTGGGAGTAATTTCATTTTACCCTTTGGTAGTTATTTCATATTTCAAGTTTCGGAATTATTTCATTTTTGATGGGAATTATTTCATTGGGAGTTATTTCACTGGGAGTTATTTCATTTGGGAGCTATTTCACGGTACCTTCATTCCTTTGAGAATTCATTCTTTGTAGAATTAATTTCTTATTTAATCATTAAATTTTATTTTAATTGAAATCTATTGCAAAAGAGCTTAAACAAATTTATTGAATGCATAAATTGTTCTTCAATTCAAATCTATTGTAAATCGAATGAATGAAATTTAGATTAGAATTGAATTAACAAGAATTTAATTATTCAAAAGTTGAACGAATTTTATTAAGGGTCCTCATGTAAACGCTTAAATTCCTCGTAAACTGTGCAATCTGTGCATTTTTACACTCTAGCAAATGAACTGTCAACAAATGTATGGAAAGTCGTTAGCACAACTCCGATAAGTTTGCGCGACAATTTAGACTCGCAAACTTGAATTTATTGTGCATTTGATGAATCATCTGCTTTTGTTTACTTTTATTTATAAGAAATAAAAATCAAATAAAATATAAAAAATTTGTGCATGTGAAAATTGTGTAACTTTGGAACAGAATGCTAGAATATAAACAAAAATAGCTAGAATATAAACAAAATCTGAAATGGGCCTTATCGCTGAAATTTATTTTTTGATGAAAAACGAACTGAACAGAACATCAGAATTATTTTATCATCATCATCATCATCATCATAATATTAATAGGCAAGTCGATTTCTTTAGACCCCTTTTACGCTCACATTATACATTCAATTTGGGCAAAAAATATACCATTTTAAATGGATTTATTCACAGAAGTGCAGAATATATATTTTATTGAAATCGGTTCAGTTTTTTTAGGAGTTATAAGCGTTTAAAGATGTTACTAACACATATGCAAAAACGTGTACATGTGAACCTTAAGCAAAAAAGTAAACAAAGCAACCCAGCGGGAAAAAATGATAGGACTTCAATTTTTAGGCCTTCTAAAAGGCATACTTACACATTCTAATAGATCCGATACTCATTCCACCCTGCCTGCTCTTAGAAGGTGTTCAAGAAGCCCTATGAATCCCCTTCTAATATCAAGTGAGCTTGTTGGCTGCCAACAGCCCATCATAAGTAGGCCTTCTCTCAGCCCTCTAACAGTAGCGAGTATGCAAGGCCTTGGCTCGCAATGACACGCCGTGTAAAATTGAAATGATTTTGCAATGCGGCAAAATGATTTTGCAAGTCCTTGTGTCTGCAAAATGAGGCATTTAGGAAGGCCTCTTTACTGCATCTTTTTCCCGCTGGGAATGCGTGTTTGTGCAATATGTTGTTGTAAATAAATAAGAGAAACAATTAAACAGTATTGATTTCGCTCTGTTTTAAGTGAGAGTTGTTATAGAAAACAAAGAAGAAGACTTTAGTAATTTAAATTCGCTTTAATAAATATATTTTGAAGGTGTTTTTTTATTTTCTAACTCCCATATGCATAAACAATTTTTAAATTTATCAAAGGTTTATAAAACAAAATTTGTTTTATAAACCTTTGACAAATTTAAAAAACTGTTTATGCATATGGGGGTAAATATGTAATTGTAGATAAGTAAATATTTATTTTATAATTGTGACGATTTTCAACGGTTTATCACTGCATGAAGTTTAATGAAAAATGGGACGGGTCGGAATAAATGGTGAGTCACCTCCCATACAAAGTAAATAGTTATTTCTAAATATTTTGTGAAATATAATTGCAAGATTCTTCAAACTTAGTCTAAATGGCTCTTTTATAAATTTTCATAGTTTCGCTGAAATTGTTCGGGATTGGAATAGTGGGCGTGGCACACCCTGTACAAAGTATATAATTAATTTTGAATATCTGTAGAACTATAATTGTAAAAGTGTTTAAACTTTTAGCGAATTAATTTCTTATTACTGTGCGGAGTTTAGCTGGATATAGACGGAATTAGATTAGAGGGCATAGCACCCAAAATGGGAGAGGTCGGAAAAGGATGAGTCACCTCCCATACAAAGTAATAATTGCAAGGTTCTTCAAACATTGTCCGCATAGATCTCTTACCATTTTACACAGATTGGCTGAAAATGGTCGGGATTGCATTAGTGGTTATGGCGCAAAGTAAATAATTAATTTTTAATATCTGGAGAACTATAATTCTAAAAGAATTTAAACTCTGTATCAATCAATTTATTACCATTCTAAGGAGGTTAGCTAAAAACGAATTTATTCCTGATCCCTGTTCGAAGTTTAGCTAAGCATGATCGGCTTATTAGGATTGACCCCTCCCTTATAAAGAAAAGTTAAAGTAAAGCTTGATATTTACATAAAAGGTTTAAAAATGGGTGGGATCAGAGCAGTGGAGTGGTATCTCCCATACAAAATTAGTTAGTTATTTTCGACTATCAAGTGAACTGTAATTGAGAGATTCTCAAATTTTGTATGTGTTATTTTCGTATTTCCATTCATATTTTTCTAATTTTACTAGGGTAGGGGTAGCGAAGTGCACCGGGTTATGCTAGTTGAAATGGATGCACAAACTAAATAAATGACAGCCAATTCAATAGAAGTAGCTTCATCAATATGGTCAAAGTTTGGAAGACACTTTCGGGTCATACGACACATCGGTCTATGACCGATATTTCGATGTGTTACTAATGGAATGACAAAATCTTTTTTTGTGGTGGATATAAACGACTTCAAATTATGTGTTTTTTTACAGCTGGAAATCGTAGGACAAAAAGTTTATTTGTATGATAAAATGTTTAATATACAAAACTCTTTGGCACCCAAAACAAAAAAAAAAGTAATTTATAGAGAAATTATTTTAATAACTACCATTATAAAATTACTACATTACTACATACAATACAAAAAACCAACTTAATACTTACATACTGTTTAAGTTTTCCAAAAATGTTTTAACGCCATTATTGCCACCAGTTACCAATAAAGAAAACAGCGGCATGTGTTTGTTGCATGAAAAGAAATTAATAAAAAAAACACAAATGAAATAAAAAATTAATATGAAAAATACCAAAAAAATAACTATTAAATTTAAAATTTAATCTACCCTTGTTAAAATACAAGATAAACCACAATTTGTCTGCAATAACGTCTTAGCGGCGGAACACAATTGAAAAATGCAAAATTTGGCAAATTCCTTAACAGTTTTTAACAACAAGATCCTTGTTAATTCAAAACGACTAAAATTATGACTTTAAATTAAAAACAAAGTGAAATTGTAAATATTTTATTGCTAAAAAGCCAAAGTTTTGCTGTTGCATAAAGCGAAATCAAAAACCTGTATTGTAAAGTGTAGGGTGCAAAAACCAGCAACAGAAACTAAACTGCAGGTGAGTGCTTAATGTACCAAATACATGTAATTATAAGAAGCAACAACTCTTAAGTACTTGTTATCTTTTATTATTGGAATTCTGCAATTGCGATCACTTTGTAATTAGCTGCTAATGCAACATCTAGTTAATGCAACAGCGTAAACATGCGGCCGGACAGGGCGTTGTCTGTTAATAAACAGCAACTGCTAGCTGGCTATAACAGCAGCAGTAGCTGTACAAGCTCCAGCAGCTGTTGTCCTTCTTGCAAATTGTAACTGGCAGTTGAGGAACTTGTGTTCGTTTGGATGCACGTACGTCACCATAAATGTCCTTGCCTTATTAATTTAAAAAAACCCAAACATGTAGTAGTTAAGAGTGAGAGCAGAGAAGTAGGAAGAGTAAATAAATTGCATTTAGAGTGCTAAATATGATAATTAGGGTTATGTGATATCTTTACTCTTAGTTTTTTATTTTTACTTTGTCTCAAAAATTGCTCGTGTTGGGAAACTATTGTATAACAACAAGTGAAGAACACTTTTTTTCAATTTAAACATTTCTTTATCGCCAGTAAATGCAGAAAAAAATAAAGAAGTTTTAATGTAATGTAAGACAATCATTCAGTTTGTTGGCCAGCTATAATCACTCAGTCATACAGCGGTTTTTAGCTTCTTATTTTTGTGTAATAATAAAAAAGCCAGTTTTTCTTTGGAGGCGTTTTTTGTTTTTGATCGAAATTTGATATTTTCCCGATAGCAAACACGCATTGCTGGGGTACGTTTGCTCTCTTTATTTGTAGTAGTTGTTGTTTTTGCATACTATGTAGCAAGCGGGCTGATAGATACATTCACTCACTCGCTCATTCGTTTAATTTTTGCTGATGTTTGCTGTAGTTGGCCATGCAGATGCTTGTCTTTCTTCGATCAGCTAAATGTTTTGTTGTCTGGTGTAGATTGTTTTGCCACCTTTATGCGAAAGTGTTGCACAAGTGTTGCAAGTACATACGTATGTTATTTCTCAACTGTTGTTTGATCGATGTGCTGAACATGTTACATTTCATGTAAAACAATAATTTTTGTTTCCCATTCAATGAATTTATAATGGATTTTAAATGTTTCATTATTTAATCCATTCATTCCAACATTAATTTTTGTCTTATTAGCTGGTAACATTGGCTTTTTAGCACTAATTAACAAAGCACTCTACTCTAATGTGTAAAATAGAGTAGATCTTTAATTGTTTTAGCTAAAAACACATGCAGTTGTTATAAAGTAATACAAAATTATTATACAAAAGAAATTGATGAATGCAATAAATTTTTTTTATTACAATAATAGGTGTGAGACGTTTTTGTAAGTTAATTTCTCTTTAAAATGTGAATATGAAATAAGATCAGAAGATGAATAGTTTTAAACAACACAACTAACTGCGAAATATCCCAACATACCATATAGTAATCAAACTACAATACAACTTGAGAATAAGCTTATATAAATAGTGGGTTTTAAGCTATTCTTAATTTCATTTATAATAATATTTATAAAATGTGAATTCACAAGCCGTTTTTAACAATGCTTTAGAAACTCTTATTATACACAACTGTTTCTAAAGTATTGAAAACAAAATATTGAAAAATGCTTATCTTTTCCAATACATTCTCAAGTCTTGTTGTACCGTTTCATTTTTTTGAGTAAAATTGTTGAAAGTGTTTTGCATGTAAATTTCATAGCGAGTGGACATGCAAAATAATTGGTAATAATATAATAAATAAATATATAAATAATAAATAAAACGATAATAAAAGTGCCTAATAAATATAAAAAAAAGTGTTAGAAAATAAACTAAAGAAGTAATGGATCTTCTTTTAAATAATAAAGTGACCAAATAATATATTATTTGTGAAACTTATTCTACAATTATATAAAAATATTCAGACGAATAAGCTTTTCTATACAAAAGTTAATACAATATTATTTTCGTAAGCTTATTCTACAATTGCAAGGATAAGCTTATAGTAATCATGCATATGTAATATTTTCACGAGGGTTCCGTTTTGATTTTTCTACAATTGTTACGATAGCCATTTTCAATATATTCTAAAGTCTTTCTCAAGCTTAAGGCTTGTGTTGGTAAGCTTATTATAATATTTTTCTCAAGTCATTTGGTTTGTTGGGATAACAATTTAACGATTTTCGAAAATAACTATTTACTTTGTGTTGGTGGTGCCACATCCCCTGTTCCCGAACCGTTCCATTTTCGGTTAGACTTCATGCACTGATAAGAAATTGGTTCGTATAAAGTTTGAAGACTGTCACAATTATAGTTCGGCAGATATTTGAAAATAACTATTTACTTTGTATGGGTGGGGTGCAACGCCCATTTATCCAATCATGTCCATTTTCAGCAAAGCTTCGCACAATAGTTCCGAAGTAAATCCCGCGAACTTTTGCGGCTTTCTCCATTATAGTTCAATTGTATGGGAGGCCTATTGTTCCTTCCGGAATATTGGGTAAAATCTAATTATTCCTTCAGGGATCTAAATAGCTGTATATCAAGAAAACCCTCGATCACAATTTTTTAGAGAGAGATTTTGGCAGTGATTCTATGTCCAATTCTGGATCTGAGAACAATATCAGCTTGACTGCCGTTTATATCATAAGGAGAGAATTAAGTATTTTAACAAAAGGCTTTTTTTAAGCAGTTAACATTAGGATAATTTCGGTACTAGGAAACCAGGTATCATAGAAGGATGACAGAGCGGATGAGCTTGATTTAAAATTCCATTTAAAATGAGAGACAAAAGGAAGCATAATTATGATTATGTATTTGAGAGAGATTGATAACCAGAATTCGGTTATTGTAAGATTCTTGATATTGAAGATCACATTCTCATATAATGATACACGAATGTCTTTATGATTATAAATTTATCCACTTTTTTCGGAAATATATTTTATAGTTGTTTCCGTTACGTTTTTGGACGAGGAGTTGTTCGACTTCTTTTGCCTTACCAATATCTGTTAGACCTTTTTTTCTGATCCAGGTTCTCTTTCAATGTTCAAGTCTGTCTTTTTTATACTGTTTAATGGCTTTTGAAACAGTGTGACGAAGAACCTTCAGATCTTTTGCTATTTTATTGAAAGTCCATATTGAATTTTTTTTGAAAAGTTTTAATTATTTTTTTCAAGGACTTTTTTTCCGCTGTCCACAGTTGAAAATTAATGATTTGGAAAAGATAATATCTGACATATTTTTAAAAGCTAATGTGATTAAACAAAATAATAATTTGTTGAATCAAGGATATGTTTTGGCTGGAATAGTCTGTATAACTATTTACTGTTTATAATATTTTTGTATATAATCAAATCCTTATTTTTCCTTTATTATAATAATATTTAATTGATAGCGAACTACCGCATGACTTGAGGAGAAACGGAAAACAGAATTTCATGTGCTCATTAAGCATTCTTAATCCAAGGTAAATCTTGATAAATACTATGGAACTCTGCATCATCAATTTCAATGGTAAAAAAATGATTTACTCAATTTCGTTGTGGCCGAAAAATCACGGAAGATGCTGAACGTTCTGGACGCCCATTGAGGTCTCTACACCCGAATCAATTGAACAAATTCACGATATTGTGTTGGCCGATCGGAGTTGAAAGTGCGTGAGATTGTGGAAGCCATAGGCTCATCTCATGGCTCATTTTTTTTCAATTTTGAATGATTACTTGGGTATGAGAAAGCTTCCCGAAAGATGTGTGTCGCGTTTGCGCACAATCGACCACAAACGCAATTGTGTGACAACTTCGCAGGAGTGTTTGTCCGATTTGAATGAAATTGCACATGCGCAAAGGGGAAGTGATGTCGAGTTTAAGTTTTGAATCTGGACTTAATGAGCCCACCAGGAGCTGGGCCAGGGGTCCCAAAAATAGGACACCTCGGGTATGGTCAATTTTTAAAATGATCCTATTTCTTCGTTTGTGTTCCGATTTCAAAATTACATATATAGAATCTTGTCATTGAGCACTACATAAAACATCGTCGTAGCTATCAATTATCTTTTATAGCTTAGGAGATGTTCGCATTTGAAAATTAAATTTTCAACATTTTTACCCACCCTACTCGAGTTTTTTGATGACCGCGGTTCCAAATATTTCCCGATTTTTTTCCATTTTTCTTTCATAGGATTAACAACAGATGTATATATTAAATAAAGAAAGAATTGTTTAAAAATCATGACTGAGTTTAAAGTTACATGCATTTGATTTTAAAAAAATTAAAAAAGGCGATTTTTCGTTATTTTTTTGGGAAAAAAGTACTTTTTTTTATGTTATCTAAAAAATTTCTAAAAGGATGTATAATAAATTTATACTTTTTGAAAAGATAACTTTACACTAAATATCTTAAATGAAAAAAAATTTATAATTTTTGATACCGAGGGGACCAGGTCCATTCAAAAAACGGCTATTTTTTCTGTAAAATTCAACTTTAGGGCAAAAATTCTCAAATCGCATACTCGATATCAAAATATAGTAACATATTTTAGATGGCCCAATAAGTTCTTAATTATTTTGTAAAGGGTTCCGATAACCCCGCCCCTGAAAATTCCAAAAATATCCCATTTTTGGAATTTTTCAATACTTTTTTGGGAATTGCGGGAGTCGTGTTTACAAATTTCAAAATTTGTTTTTATTTTCATTCCATTTTAAATAGAAAAATCTACATAACTGTGAAATTTCATTAAAAAATATTCATAAATAAAAATTTTATTTCAATTTGAAAAATTTGTATCTATGCTAAAACTTAATAAAAAGCATTTTTTGTCATATTTTTCAAAAAAGTATTCCATGAATTTTTTTAATTGTTAGTTATATACATTATTGAAAAGTAGACAAAATCCTCTATCCATTGATATATAATATGTTTTGTTACGTGGCAAATTAATTAGGGAAAACTTAACAACTCGCAGAGATCGGGATGAAATTTGCACCAAGGTTAGATCTATTGGATAGTAACTCAGACACAATTTTTCAACAAGATCGGTCGAGAACTCTCTGACATTTGACATTTTGGCCAAGCAGGTGTTTTTTCTTATCCATTCATCTTATTACCTATTGTTCTTAGCAAAATCTGTCCCAAATAGCTTAGATAGCTCTTTCTTCAATCTTTCGAAAAAAAATATTTAAAAAAAAATAAAAAAATTTCAATATTTTTTTTTACCGAAATCAAAAGCTTTTTGACTTTTTTTAAATTGGCCCTTTTTTACTTAAAATAAAGCTTAGGTCTTTTCCTTTTTTTGTAGCTTAGAGGGATGTGAGTGGGATAACTATCAAAATAAATATCTTGTAACTCTAGACCATTGGTAGGCAAATAGAGGCATTTAATTTGTGTGCTTTTTGGGTAAAAAATAAAATATCCACAACAACATCAAGCTACTGAATGAAATGTGTGTATTTTTACGCTCTTTTGTTCACATTCGGGCTGTTTGACGAAAATCATCGTTACTTGATCAATATTTTGCAAATTCGAACTTTTTTTCAAATGGGCCCTTTTTTTATTTATTTTTTGCTAAAAAGAAAGCTTAGTTGATTTCCTTTAAGTCCTATTTGGTCGCTTAGTGGGATGCGTGTGGAATAAATATCAAAATAAATGTTTGTAAAGAAAGCTTATGTCTTTTCCTTTAAGATGGTGTCGGTCGCTTAGTGGGATGCGAGTGGGATATATATCAAAATAAATGTTTTGTATCTTAATACATACAATGTTTCTGTTAAAACATTTATTTTGACATGAAATGCCCCATATAAATAAATTCATATTTTTTTTGCAAGTGTGAGAGATATTTCACTTATTTAAAAATTATCTTTTGAAGTACATATGTCCGCAGTTTTGGGGGGATTCAAACGGTCTGCTATTAGGTCGTATTGTCATAATGTCGTAAAATATTTTTTTAGTTTAAACAAATTTTTGTTGTGCTGCAAACAAAAAAAGTATTATTTTATGACAAACCAATAAACTTAGTTCTAAAAGTCTTATTAGTTTATAACTTTTTTGTTTGAAACCCAACAAAAATGTATTTAAACTAAAAAAATATTTTATGACATTATGACAATACGACCTAATTGGAGACCGTTTGAATCCCCCAAATATACATATTGTATTTCAAAATAATGGAAAATATTTAATGAAAAACTTTATTGCGTTTGGTGCGTTAAACCGCGACAAAATAATACCGTGCCAATATGCTATGCCAATTTGCATATTTACAAAAAATGTCAATAGTTAAATCCCTAATGTGCAGTTTCCATGGCAAAAATCCATGAATTAGTCTACGAATTGCTAACTCATCCGCCCTATTCTCCTGATTTAGCCCCGCGTGCTTGTTACCAAACCTGAAGAAATGGTTCGGCATGAAGTGATTTGACTCCAACAATGAAATCATCTCACAAACAAATACCTATTTTGATGACCTCGACAAATCATATTTTTTGGAAGGGATAAACAAATTGGAGAAACGTAGGACAAAAAATAAAATAATTTTTTTATCCAAAAACATGTGTTTAATTTATTACCGATCCGCGTATCTTCGTAAAAGAAATATCCTTTGTAAAAAAAGTCACTTCTTAGATACCGAATAATAAGCGAATCAATGATCATAGCAAGCGAAAGCTATGATTAAAACAGAACAAAACTGGGAAATCACAATAGCTTCCGCAAATTTGGTTTACGCTTACCCTCTTACAAAACAAATGATTTTTGTATGGTGAGTTGTTCCCACTTGGAATTGTACAAAAATCATTAATCATTTATTATTACTTCAGCTGGACTTACAAACTGAATTGAAAAGTTAATTTATAGATGACAATTATAAGATCATATTAGAGCATTTTAGCATTGGTGTTCCAATTCGATAACTTAGTAATAATAAAACAAATTAAACTATGTCATCACAATTTTTCCGCCCAGTGTATTGCGTTGGTCATTTATCATTTAGTATTTGTTTTGGGTCTTTGGAAAAAATTTAAACTAATCACCTTTTAATCTTAACTTCAATGTTGCATTCACGCAAATTATCTGCGTAATTTTAAAACGATCTTTTCTTTTTTTTTATTCTTCTTCAAAAACAAACACGTTTGCGTACGCAGTGCAGTGCAGCGCAAAGCGTACGCGTACATTTCCAAACCAGCCACAAAAGACTTGCAATCCATTAATCATTGTATGGCAGCTGATCCTTAAAGTGTCGTCGTTTCGACCACAATATTCAGTCATATGTGCAATGGATATGCATGGGATATATACAATTTTGATGGCTATAGAATAAATATATGTACATACACCGGTGAATTACGGAACACAAACTGCGAGAGTCACGGAGTGAGTGTAACATTCATTAATGAATGAATGAATGAGTGAATGAATGCATCTTTAAATGTTTATTTATATTATGTTGAAATTGAAATTGTGGCTCGTTAAGAAGTGTAAAGTGTAAAAGTAAAATGTGTTTTTAACTGTCAACAGTTTTACGCCCATTGTATTTAATAATTTCCCATTTTATTTTAATTTCATTTTAAATATTTTTGTTTGTTTGTTTGTTTATTTTGTTAAACTGAAACTGAAACAAATGATAAATTGTTGGTTTTGAATTGTTGTCTTGTCTTGTGTGTTTTACCGAGTATGAATGAGTATTTTGCTAACGATTCGCACCACTGCTACAAACACAAACATTTCGATTTTCCCAAACTCACTGAGTGACTGACTGATGGACACGCCTAAACATTCTACATTGTGGCCTGGTTCCTTAACTCTTAGATCTCTGTTGTACAATAATATTTACGAATATAATTGTGGGGTTTAAAATCCCATTTAAAAGGAAGCATATTTAATTATAGACATTTTGAAAAACCAACAATACTAATGAGTTCTTAATTAGTGACGATTTATATCTTAAATAATATGATAAATATGTATTTGAGAGGGATTTTTAACTAGATGTGGTATTTAGAATTTTAAGGGGAAGTTGAACAATCAAGAACTCTGTAATAAATATATGATGCACTTCGCAATGGAGTCGAAATATCAGAGGTTTTCCAAGATTTTAGTTACTGCAAGTTGAGCATGGTTAGTGGATAATATCTCCCATGCTACCTAGATATTTGGCGAATTCTTATTCCTTTAGGGATCTAATTATCTGTATATCAGGAAGGTTCCCGGGTTAGTAGTTTTTAGAGAGATTGTAATATTCAAGATACTGAAGATTGATTGTGGATCATATCTCCTAAGGAAACGAGGTATCATAGAAGAATGTCAGAGCGGATGTGCTTGTTTTATAATTCCAATTAAAATGAGAGACAGAAGGAAGCACAATTAATTATAGATATTTTTAAAATCCAACATTTGAGAGGAAGTTTTAACCAGAACTCAGTTATTGTAAGATTCTGGATACTGAAGGTTGAGAATGGTTAGTGGATCCCATAGCCTTAAATATGTAATATCAATGTTGAGCAGCCTTTGCATCCATGGAATCTTTATTTTTGAGAACGAAAACTGCTATTAACTGCTATATATCTGTTGATGTGATGACTGAGGAGTAGAGTTCCCACTCTTTTGCAAATCTGGGTGGACTACTACTGAATAGTTTAATTTAT
The DNA here is from genome assembly GCF_958450345.1 of Calliphora vicina. NCBI lineage: Eukaryota > Metazoa > Arthropoda > Insecta > Diptera > Calliphoridae > Calliphora > Calliphora vicina. The sequence goes on from NC_088782.1 coordinate 65,752,574, forward strand.
GTTGCTGATGTTCGAGGGAATGTTGTAGAAAAGTTTAGGACGCAAAAGCAGAAAATTTTCCCAAAAATTCTTGGTATGGCAAGCAATATGCCGTTGCGACAAAAGAAGCCAAACATTTGTTACAAAGGGCTCTGTAAATACCGATATTTACATCAAGGAATGTTTACAATAAAGGATGCTGCCATTCATAAGACTTCTTAATGTGTCCACTTAGTTTTTGGCCTGATTTGGCATTCTGTCATTATGGTGAGCAAGGTCTTGAGTGGTAGAAGAACAATAATGTGGTATTTGCACCATGACAGGCAAATCCTCTAAACTGCCTGGAGCTAAGGCCAGTGGAGAGATATTGGGATCTTATTAAAAGAGAATTGAAGAGCACAGAAAGCACTATAAAAACCTTAATGGTAGGGTTTCCGGAAAAGGTTCATCAATTCATCACTATTGACCTTCACCAAATTATACTTCATAATAAAAATTTTAAATATTTTTAACAAAAAAAAAACTTTTGGTGAAAAAAAAAATTCGCGTTAAAAAATATTTTTCCGATTTTGACCCATTGTAGGTCCAACTTACTATGGTCTTATACACGTCGTTGCAAAGGTCTTTGAAATATCTATCATTAGATATCCATATTGTCTATATTAATGACTTGGTAATCCAGATATAGGTAAAAAATCGAGGTTGTTCCGGCCATTTGTAGGCCGAATTTCTCGATTTTAAATAGCAACCGATCCGGAAGAATTCCGGATGTATTGATGTATGAATCGTGTATGTAAATTATTTGGGGGCTTCGGAAAGTTGATTTCAACAGACAGACGGATAGACAGACAGACGGACATGGCTTAATCGACTTCGCTATATATACTTTATAGGGTTGGAAAATTATATTGTGGAAATTACAAACGGAATGACAAACTAAAAATAAAAAGAGGTCACCAGGAATGGTTTCAGGAAAACCAGTAAATTGTGAGTACATTAAAACATAAGAAATAGGAACACATTACTTTCGACAAACTGTGATTGACAATATGATGGAAACTTTTCCAAATATTCAATTAATAGGTCAAAGTTCCAAAAAATTTAAAAATAAAGTATGTATTTTTCAAGTATTTCATTAATATATGAGGGCGAGTCAAAAAGTCCGTGACTTTTTTAATTTCCCGGCTCTGCCAGTTGACTCCTGTCAAAATTTTAAAAAGCTTCATCATTTAGTTAGTATTTAACAGCCATTTAAACCAAGGCTAAACTTGATAAATACTATGGGAACTATGCACTATCAATTGGTTTACTGAATTTCTTTGTACAAGCACGAAAGATGCCGAATGTTCTGGATGCCCAGTTGAGGTCTCCACACCACACACGCAACAATTGGAAATCGGAGACTGAAAGTGCGAGAGAACATTCGGCTGCCAGATTTGACTTTTGGTTTCAAAAATAGCAATTTGACGATTTCTTTCTCGAAAATGACGATTTTCTGCATTATGAAAATATGGCACTATTTTATGATTTGGTGAATATTTAGATTTAGAATTTAGTCAATTAAAATTTTTTGATTTTAAATAAATTTTTGTAAATAAATTACTGAAATATAAATAAATTACTCAAAATTCTAAAGCAACTTTTTCTATTTTGACAAAATTTATTCAGAATATAATGACATTACCCCATTCAATTGAAGCCGCCAAGCTTGAATTTATGCTTTAATCTCAGGCATTATTAACTTCCGAATGGACCACCTACAGCGTGGTGCTATATTTTAATGAAATTATCTTTAAAAATTAATGTCAGAGATTGTTCTTTCAGGTAATAAAGATTTAGACGTTAAATTCTATTTTATGTGTTTTATTTAAAATTAAAAAAACTTCTGAATGAAACCTTATACCTGATAAATTTTTATCATGATAAACTTCAAAATGGTTGTCTAGATAAAAAATTATCATGTATAGTCTCCATTTATTAGTGTTATTGCTTCGTTATGACAAAATTGTTAGTGTAAGTAGTTTTGCTTAGACAACTTTGTCTTGATAACAAATGTCATTTATTGTTATGATGAATATTTGTCAAGTATAGACAAATAGTATAAAGGAACCCCTTTTTTATTTTAGTGATCCCTTATTTATAAATTTCAATTTTAAGATATGTTTTTTGATAAATGTGATGTTTTCGTTCACTTTATAAATAGAAATTTAAATTTCCTGTTAGAAATCTTGACCTTTTTAATTTTCCGATTTTTTTTGACGATTTTTAAAATTCGAAATGATTTTTCCCAAATTCATCTGGCAGCCCTGACTATAGGTATCTCACATGGCTCAGTGGTTTCAATTTTGAATGGTCACTTGGGTATGACAAAGCTTTGCGCAAAATGGCTCACAATAGGGTACTCAAAAGAGAGATTTTAGATTTCAAAGTGTACCGGGCGAAATATTGTGACACAAGGTCTAAAAGTTAATTGCTGAAAATACCAAAAAGAAAATAACCAAATCGGACAAAGATTTCGGGACGCGCATCGATGACAAAGGTCAGATATATGCAAATTTTATTATTTATATGAAATAAATTTGTGAAACTCCTTAACTTTCTACATTATTTTACAGAACTATGTAGATTTATTAATTTTCTGGAAGTTCTGGATGTCCAGTTGAGGTCTCTATACCCGAAAAAATTTAAAAAAATTCACGATATGATGTTGGTCGATAGGAGATTGAACGTGGGAAAGATTGTGGAAGCCATATCAATTTCACATGGCCCACTGGTTTCAATTTTGAATAATGATTTGTATATGAGAAAGCTCACAATCGCTCACAAACGCAGTTGTGTGACTACTTCGCAGGAGTGATTAGCGTATATGAATGAGTTTTTGCACCGTTTCGTAACCGTGGATCCACCACAACACATCAGAGACCAAAGAGCAGTCAACAGTGTTTCTCGGGGTGAAATGGAGCCAAAGTAGGTCAAGGTGGGTTTGTCAGCCAATATAATTCAGGTATGTTCTGCTAATCACATTTTATAAAAGTGGTTTGAAATCACATAAAAGGTGTTTTGAGCACATAATTTTGTAATTTGAAAACGTTCAGCAAAGAGTCACTAATGTTTTCAAATCACTTGGTTATTTCTGCGGCTATTACATGGAAACTATTAAAATAAATTATTTAAATAAATTAAACAAATAGGTATTTTATTAATTTTCTTATAGAATTACTTGTTTTATTAAAAAAACACTTAAAATTTAATAAAAATCTAGAGACACCTTTTCTGCTGTAAAAAGTTTATTTGTATTTGTGATTATGTTTTTTTTTTGGTTTCAGGCATGGTACAATCAGTTACCAGGTACAATTATTAGAGAGAGTTTCCAATGTTCACCCCTAAAACGTCAAACTATGTATTTAATCACTTAACTTTTTTTAATTTGTTACCGCGATATTTTTTTAAATTTGTTACGTTTTAACTGAAATTATACACACTTATTAAATTCAATTGTTAGTAAATTTTTGTAATAAAAATTTAAATTCAATTATTTTTTTTTGGCATTTCCTTTTTATATTTTTTATTTTCTTTTGTTTGACGTTATAGGGAATGTATAATTGAGAACATACTTTCTAATAATTGTACCTTGCTAATTCTACAATGGTTTCAGGTTTGTTTTCAGTTGTCAGCTGTTTATGATTTTCGAAAATACATGGAAGCTTGCCAGACTAAAATTTTTTAATGTTTGTCTAAAATATGTTCAATATCTTTAAATTAATTATAATATTTGTTAGATTATATTATAAGTTATCAATATGCGTTAAGTTTTTTACGCTAATTGAAAAAAAAAAACTGCAACAAAATTGAAGCAAGTGGTAACCAAAAGCAATTGTGTACTGTGGCAGCTTTGCTGTTTTGTTTTCTTTTTGACATAGTGGTTGAGCTTGCGCCATAGTTTTTGCAAAATTTTTATAAAATGTAATTCCATTGTTTTTAACACAAAGTATACAGAGGCGACACGGCAAAAAAATATATTTGTCTCTTTCGCTCGAAACAATTTCAACTGGTTTGGTTTTATGCTTATTTATATAGTTGTTTGTTTTAACGCACTATCTGTATTAAACCGCAAATTTGTTTTCTCTTTCTATCGAAACAATTTAAAAAAAAACTGATTTTAGTGTTTTTAGTGGTTTTTAATTCCATTAAAGATATAACAGAAGCTGCAGGTATTTTTTTATTTTCACTTTAATATTTCTACAAAATTATTTGCAAAACAAAACATTTAAAATAAACGAATCAGATGTTTTCTTGTACTTTCGAAATCACACCGAAAAATACAATAAAGGTGTGATTTACAGAACAGGCACAAATCACACGTGTGATTTTAAAACGGCATGTGATTTGAAATCACGTGGATTACAGAACAGTCCTGATTGACTACCTTTAAAAGGGTAACACAATCAAGGGCGAACTTATTGGGTCGATTTAATAAGGATTTGAAATAAAAACGACTGATTTGGCTAAGAAAACATTTATTTTTCACCAGGACAATGCAAGGGGGCACACATGGCAAAAATCCATTAATTATTATTTTCAGGATTTGGCCCAGAGTGACTATTTCTTGTTTCTAAACCTAAAGAAATGGGGTTTGACTCCAACCATGAAATCATCTCACAAACAAATCCCTATTTTGATGACCTAGACAAATCATATTTTTTGGTAGGGTATAGAGCTCAAAGGGGATTATGTGGAAAAATAAAATGATTTTTATCCAAAAACCTGTGTTTTATTCAAAAAGTCACGGACCTATTGACCCGCCCTCGTATTAATAGCTTGAATGCTTCGGATCCAACAAGCAAAAAACTATGTAAAAGTTCAATCAAAGTTTTCTATTTCAACTAATTCAAAATCAAACTTAGCACACGAGATACATTTAATTTCAATTATTTTCATGGGATCGGTTGCCTTCGAAGAACTCCCAGACCTATTGGGTATTAAATTGCAGCATTTTATGAGCTTTATAATGAGCTCAGTGTATTAGAATTATTAGGATTAATTATAAATAAACAATTTTAACATTATTTTATTAACATTTAAAGATTTTTATCAGTATTTTCATTTAACATTTCCTGCCATGAAACCCTGTACTAATAACATAAAATAATAAGAAAAACTAATAAAATACTTACACCCTGTATTATATTGTTGTTCATTTTGAGGTTGTTTCCAGAAATTATATGTCAAAAAAATGTGATTAGATTGAGAAGAATTTTCGAAATGCATTCGTTCGTTCATTCATTCATATATTTAGCCAAAATACCAGGCAGCAATTGAAGCAAAAAGGCAGGCAGGCATTCAGTCAGTCAGCCAGTCAGGAAAACATAATATCCCGCAGTCATTAAGAGTATTTAGTCGAATAGTATGAAGATGATCATCCGTCATTGTGTCACATTGTGTTGTTGCAATGCATGTTACAGGCCGACCGACAGACAGACAGAACAGAAAATGCATGCAGCACAAAAATGCATGATGCCAAGACAGCACAACAACAGTGGGTCGAGGTGAATTGAATGGATGTACGTTGGAGGAATGGATGTATGAATGAATGGTTGGGTTTGGATCGATAGTTTGTGCATGCCACAAGACCAATGCATTTGTCATTTTGGCAATTAATGTGTTGGGTGTTGTGGAGTTTGTTCGGTGATGCCATCATCATCATCAACATTATCATCATCAGCATCATCACCACCACCAGCACCACCACCATCACCATTCCAATACGGTTGTTGAACAGTTAAGCAGTGAAGAAAACATCCCATGTTCACAGACAGAAGCGTTTCGCACGTTATCACATTACCAGCAGGCACAAAAATATATTTTGATTTTTTTCATTCGTTTTTTTATTGTTTTTGTTGATTGGAGGAAGTAGATGATGTAGCAAAAGATGAAAGATGAGCAGCAACAAGGTGCGGTCCAGTTGGTTGAGTGTTAAGTTTTGTGGTGTCGTTTTGGTTATATTGTTTTTATTATTATTATTTGTTGATTGTATTATCATCGGCATCACCATTATTATCATCATCGTCGTCATTATTTGCCGTCATTTGATGAGGCATCATACAATATTTAGATCATCATGATTAAGATGATGAAACGGTTGTCATTTAGTTGCATGTAAGTGATTGAAATTCCGAAAAAGAAAAATAAAAATAAAAGAAAAAAATATGTTAGTTAAGATAAATAAAAGGTAATTAAACATTTTTAGTTAAGTGGAGCTTAGAAGAACCAGAAGTTGTAAAATAAATCAAATTAATTAAATGCCAGTAAGAACTAGATCAAAGTCTAACAATTTCAAACAAAAATCACCAATAAAAGAACTATTTCTAGAACGATTGCTAAGTAGCTATGCTTGCTCTATAAAGTTTCTGTAGAACAAGTTCCGAGGGTAACTATTTCGAATAAACTAGTTCCAAAATAGTTCCAAGGGTTCTCTACAACTAGTTCGGAAGGTAACAATTTCAAACAGAAATCATTGATCCCAAAGCTTAACTAGAATGACTACAGGACAGTTTTATTTTAAATTTCAATAAGAGCTTTTTCCGAAAACGAAAAAATTTAGGTTTAAAATCCAAAGGACTAAATGGATTCCAAATCGGAAGAACTTTTCTTCGAAAATGTGGAATTTTGTACCAACAAAGCGTCATATATGGTAAGTTTTGCTTTACTTTTTTAATTCGAAACAAAAGTGTCGCTGAAGCAAACCGATTGCTCACCAAAGCTTATGGTGAATGTGTTCCATCGGTTTCCACGTGCGAGAGGTTGTTTGTTCGGTTCAGATGTGGTGATTTTGAAACTGAGAACAAAAATAGCCAAAAAAGTTTGAAGACCAAGAATTTTAAGCATTACTTCATGAAGATTGTTGTCAAACTCAACAAGAGTTTGCAAAATCATTGGGAGCTACTCAAGCAGCAATTTCATGTCCCAAATGATGTTTGATCGCTATCAAAGAAAACAATTTTTGCACCAAATCATAACTTGCGATGAAAAATTAATCCATTACGATAACCCGAAACGAAAGAGATCGTACGTGAAGCCCGGTCGACCAACCGAATCGACACCAAAGCCAAATATCCATGGCACTAAGGTATTTCTTTGTATTTGGTTGGAGCCTCGGTACAGGTTCGCAACTGATTCGTTTGAAGTGAGCATTGGTCGAAAAACGCCCAGAATATGCGGCCAGACATGAACACATAATATTCCATCATGATAACGCTCGGCAACATGTTGCAATACCTGTTAAAAAGTATTTAGAATGAAGGGGTTGGGAAGTTTTGTGGTTGGGAAGTTTGGTGACAGTAGGGTATCCAACTCTATTGATTCGATGGAGCACCGTCGCAATGTGGGCTGCGTTTCACTGTTCTATCGGTGCAATAATTAAATCTGTTCTGATGAAATTAGGAGACTTGTTCCTGATACCCGCAGATTTTTACGTAATACACGTTTTTCATCAAGAACACACATCACTTTGTGTTCGATTGGACAGTGAGTGCACAGTTGGGCAGAATCAAAATTTTTTGGAAATAAATCTGGCATTTCTAAACGGCTGGTCAGATCGGGATAAAATTAACGTTTTTTTAGTTTGTCCTTGGCTACGCCCTCGTCAAATTTATACAATTTTTTTAGTATGAAAAAGAGCAATATTTCTGAAAGACGGAGTTTTAAAGTGGCATATCTTTGAATCTAATTGAGATATTGACTTGAAATTTTTCTTGTAAGATCAAAAATTAAATTTTCTAAACAAAAAAATATAGTTCGGAATAAATGTGGATCAAATTGTTCCTAATATTTGCAATCCTATTAAATTTTAGTTTTAGACTATCAATAAATATGTAATAAAATCTTTATTTATTAACGAAACTCAATGAAATTTTCAACGTTTTTTAAGTTTGTCATTCTAAATAACAAGGTGTAAAAAAATTTGTCAAAAGGTCAAAGGGAATCCCGCAATTCCTAAAAATTTAAGCGAAAATCCCAAAAATGGTATTTTTTACAATTTTGCCTATAGGGTCCACATTTCCCTTGGGACTGGGAAAATGCTTTGGCGATAAATAGGAAACACATCTAGGTTTTCAAAGCTGCTTTCCGTTTTCTGATCCCAGCTTTGGGATTTTAGAACATGTGGCCCAAAGTTGAAATTTTGATAAAAAAATAAGTCAAATTCCGAAGGACGTAGGGGTGACATTTTTAAAAAATGGAACATGTTTTTATACCAAAATGTTCTCCGAAAAAATATAAAATTGTTATATGTTCTTAAAGAAAGTTTTTTTTAATAAAAAAAGAGTGAAGTCACCATTTTGTCAAAAAAACAGCAAAAATCAACTATTTTTTGAATATTTAAATTGAAAATCGTTTATTTTTGGATCCATAATTGATATTGCTCTGAAATATTTTTGTATGATATTTGCAATTTAATTGTCTAACTAGCCAAAAAAAATCGAGTACATACGGTTCAAAATTACGACCTATATTTTTAAAAATTCGACCAAGGTATTGCAAAATTTTAAAATTTCAATTTTGAAATGCCTAGAACTCGGAAATTATAAAAGGTAAATAGCACACGCAAGCATGTTTTTTCAAGATCTAGCCGAGCGCTTTCCAAAAATATAAAATCCTTTGAAGTCGGATGAGAAACAAAAAAATTGCACATGTTTAAAAATTTTACATGTCGAAGGTACCCTACTTTGAGCCTCTATTGAATACTCCGATCGGACCAGCCACTTAGAAATGCCAGATTTATTTCCAAAAAAAATTTTGATTCTGCCCCACTGTGCAGTGGACCGTACAACACACTACATTCGTTCTTTAGCCGTACTGTCCATATGTGGAACAAACTTCCCGCTTAAGTGTTTGCTGTTATTTTCAATGTTCAACTCGAATGTCCACAAACACTAGTCCCTCTTTCCTCCCTCCCATAACCTATTTCCTAGTTCCACAACAATGCATTACATGAGTGCTGGTCCAAGAAGAACAAAAAAAGTATATTCTGAATCTTTATAGATAGGGCAGGAAGCTGATATATAAATATACCATATACAACAAAATCATTATAAATAACTGAGATATGAGCAACGAATTCAGATCTATAGATACATATGTCTGGCTATATATCGAATACTATGTTCTGTACATGGACAAAATATATGTATATCAGATAAAAGGTATTTCAAAGGTTTTTCAAATCAAAATTCTATTTGGATTTTTCACTAATTTGAAAAATTTACATAAGACACTTTTACGTGTTTAGTTTGATGGTATTCCTAAACATTTTGCTATAAAAACTTCATTATAAAATAATCTCATTTACATTGTCTTCCATGTTCTAGAATTTAAGAAATATAAAGTTAAATAATAACACAATTCTAGCCGCTTAACATACTGATGTTTTCCGAAATTGAAACACCTTTATTGGCAACATTAAAAAGAAGAAAAAAAAAAACACATTCAACCTTACAAACAACCTGCTGGCCACTACATTAAGCTGCAGAGTAGTTATAGTTGAAGTAGCCCTATTGTTTTTTGTCGATTGTTATTACAACTAATTACGAGTACATTTACTTAATACGTCCGATACTTAAAAAACAATGTTTGTTTTTATTTCACTTGTACGTACAACATTGTGACTATATTATCACCATAATAATCACAATAAACTGTTAAATCCTGCCTAAGGATATTGAATACTCACAGTACACATTGTTGGAGTAACTACTCGCTGACTGACTGACCCCTTTTCACTGAACTACATTAAAACAATTTTAATGATGGAATAGAGGAGTAACAAGCAACCGTCGTCATCATTGCTTCCTACTAACTACTACACTATGAATTGAATGATGGTATGTATGGCTTGGAATCATCATTATTATTGATATTCTGACATGTTAAAAAGTCAAAATATTTTAACAACTTAATAATAATACAGCAAGAAGAGAATGTGTATAAATGAACGTAGAATGCGAGTTTGTGCCTATCGATACAAATGCATCTGTTTTTTGTTGAAGGTGCTACAAAACAGTGATGAATAAACTTTTACGAACGTGCCACATTTAAAATGAACAGTTTTCGCAAACCGATACAACAAGTCTTACGAAAAATACTCAAATATCATCATCAGTCATTTTCATACATGAGATCAAATTGGTTGTTCGGTTGGTTGGGATGGTGGTTTTGTTGTTTGGTCGGACGCTCGTTGGATTGTTGGAATGGCCAAATAAGTCAGTTACAATTATGCTTTTCCACCTGTCTGAATATTTATCGATTGATCTTATGAATGCTATGTAAGTTTATCATAAGTCGTTTCTTATTTTTTTTTTGTATTTTGCAAAATAAATATTCTTTCACTAAAGTTATTTATGTGTCGATTTTAGAGTTGCCAAATACACATTATTGTTTCAAATTTATAGGAAGTTTTAGGGTAATAATATTAGTTCTTGTTATTTAATTTTGAAACAATAATACGGTTTTATACATGTCAAATACTGTTATACTGAAACTACTGCTAAGTATACACAATATTTTATATAGAAAATACTGCTATTCACAAGATATTCTATAGAAAATACAGTTATACACGAGATTTCCTAGATGAAATACTGTTATACTCAAGATTTTAAAGAAAATACTGTTATACACACAATTTCCTCGAGGAAATACTGTTAAACACAAGATTTCCTAGAGGAAATACTATTATAAACAAGGTATTCTCTAGATAATACTGTTATAGACAAGATATTCTATAGAAAATAAAGTTATACATACGATTTTCTATAGATAAACACAAAATTTTATTCAAAAACAAGTAAGAAAGTATAGTCGGTCAATCCCGACCATATAATCCCTACACTAAGTAAAAGAGCAAAAACATTTTTCTTTTAAAATTTCAATATTTTATATTTTTGAGTGATTTTTGGAAGTGGGCCTTATATGGGGGCTATGACCAATTATGGACCGATCACCATGAAATTAGGTCGTGTGATTTATGTCTATATGAAAGTTTACTATGTTGAATTTTGTGAGTATACCAACATTTTTAAGCGATTTATGCACGTTAAAGTGATTTTCGGAAGCGGGTCTATATGGGAGCTATGACTAATTATGGACCGATCGTAACAAAATTTGGTGACATGAATTTTGTATATATAAAACTTATTTGGAGCGCAATTTGTGGAGATACATTTATAAATTAAACATTTATGACCAATTTCGGAAGGACATTTGTATGGGGGCTAGGTGAAATAATGGACCGATTTCAGCCAGTTTCAATAGGCTTGGTCCTTGGGCGAAAAAAGTAAAAGTATTGAACATAAAGTGTAAACAATAATTTTATTTTGCTTCGAAAATGACGAATTTTGTGCCAACAACGCGTCATAAGCGAGAAGTTTTGCTTTACTTCTTTAACTTGAAAATAAGTGCCGCTTAAGCACACCGAAGCTTATGGTGAATATGTTCCATTACTTTCAACGTGCTAGAGATGGTTTGTTCGGTTCATAAGTGGTGATTTTGACATCGAAGATAAAGATCGCCCAGGCTAGCTAAAAAAGTTTAACACAAAGAATTGAAGGCATTACTCCATGAATAGTGTTGTAAAACTCAACTGGGTACCATACGAATTGAAGCCGTGAGACCTTGAAAGACAAATTTGCATGTCCGAAATGATGCATGAAATCACCGAATCATTACTTGCGATGAAAAATGAATCCATTACAATTACCCGAAGCTTAAGTGATCAGCTGAATCGACACCAAAGCCAAATATCCATGGCGCTAAGGTAATTCTCTGTAATTGGTAGGAGCAAAAGGGTCTATTACGAGCTGCAGAAATCTGACCAGACCATCACAGGAAACCTGTACCGAGCACAACTGATTCATTTGAAGCAAGCATTGGCCAAAAACGGCCAGAAATGAAACCACCATGACAACGCTCGGCCACATGTCGCAATACCTTTCAAAAAATATTTAGAATGAAGTGGTTGGGGAGTTTTGCCTCACCCGCTTTGTGGCATATTTTTGAATCTAATTGAGATATTGATTTGAAATTTTTTTTGTAAGACCAAAAGTTAACTTATCTAAACAAAAAAAATATAACTCGGAATAAAAGTGGATCAAATTGTTCCTAATATTTGCAATCTATTAAAATTTTGATATAAATTATGTAATAAAATCTTTATTTATTAACGAAACTCAATGAAATTTTCAGCGTTTTTTAAGTTTCTCATGTAAAAAAACTTGTCAAAAGGTCAAAGGGAATCCCGCAATTCCTAAAAATTGGAGCGAAAATCCCAAAAATGGTATTTTTTTACAATTTTGCCTATAGGGTCCACATTTCCCTCGGGGCTGGGAAAATACTTTGGCGATAAATAGGAAACACATCAAGGTTTACAAAGCTGCTTTTTGTTTTTTGATCCCAGCTTTGGTATTTTGGAACATGTGGCCCAAAGTTGAATTTTTGATAAAATATAGGTCAAATTCCGAAGGGCGTAGGGGCGACATATTTGAAAAATGTTCCCCGTAAAGCTACCATACAGAAAAACATTGTTATATGTTCTTAAATAAAGTTTTTTTTTAATAAAAAAAGAGTTAAGTCGCCTTTTCGCCCAAAAAACAGCAAAAATCAATTTTTTTAACATTTAAATTTAAAATCGTTTATTTTTGGATCCATAATAGATATTGACCTCAAATTTTTTGTATATTATTACTAATTTAGTTGTCTAACTAACAAAAAAATTCAAGTCCATTCGGTCCAAAATGACGCCCTATATTTTTAAAAGAGCGGGCCAAGATATGGCCTATAACTCGAAAATTAGAAGAGATAAATAGCACACGCAAGCAAGTTTAGCCGAGCGCTTTTCAAAAATATTAAAATCTTTGAAATCGGATGGAAAACAAAAAATGGCACGTGTTTAAAAATTTTACAAGTCGAAGGTACCCAACTTTGATTTCCTATTTTAATAATTTAAACTCGAATGCGCCTTGGGTACGCCCAGGTAAAATTTTATCCCAATCGAACCAGACCGCTTAGAAATGCCAGATTTATTTTCAAAAAATTTCGATTCTGCCCCACTGTGCAGGGTTCTATAAATTGACATTCGAACAAATCTATAAGTAGAAAAAAACTTTTTTTGCTCAATTAAAATGTTAAAAATCGAAGAGTCGACTTTTTGCAGCAATTATAACCTTAATATCCTGTAAGCGGTAATCGTAGACTACTCAGATTCATCGATCCCGTTTAAAAACAATATGTGAATATATCGCAGTCGTTCAACCTGTATTAACTCAAAAACTTTTAAGTCTTCAGGAGAGACAAAAAACTGTTTTCTTAATGCTAAAGAAAGTTTTCTTTAACGAAAATTCAGCAATATTATGAAAAGCCATCAATTCTTATATTCCGCTGCATATTAATTTTATTTGCTCATTGTCTGTAGATAGTGTTTTGTAATTTTTGAGTTAATACAGTATTGTTGAACGAGCGCGATACCTAACTTCGTGCCACAGTTTCGCCTAACGACAATTCGAACATTATCTAAACGGGGGAGAGAATGAATGTCTTTCATCGAACTGAGAGCTAATATTGCCTTGAGAGTATTCACGTAAATACAACTGAACTATATCCACCAAGTTATCGCAGGATAGACTAACAATTTTAGTTTGCGCTAATGCATCTAGAATAAAGAAGATTAAACCTTTTCTTCTTGGAAAGGCAAAGAAACTTTCAAATAATTGAATGGTAGAATCATTTTTAGAACCGAAAGAACCCTCCGAAGTCATCCTACCGAAGAACAATTAACAAAAACTACAAAAGATGGAAAAGTTTTGGACGAGTCATGCCACCTAATGTCACATCGCTTAAAACTTATTCAAAAAATAAATCTCGATATAACGAATTCTTCAATTTAAAGTGGATCTTCCTGTACTTATTACTATTATTTTTTCCATCAGCTTCATTATGGGTTAGTCCTATCCTGACAGAGTGAATAAGTTTCTATATTATTTATTGTGAAGCTCGGAACATTAAAACAAAAAATCCAAAACGATTTCATATTTCTCCCAATTAACAAAAACTACTTGGCAACATGACTGCATAAAAATAACAGCGACAGAAAAACGATCCTCATTTTATTAACTGACAAATGAGTCGGATCTTGTGTAAATGTTTTACGTAGTGGTTTGTTGGGCTGTTGATTATGAAGCCAATTAAAGATATCGAATAACGCGAGAATATTAAACTGACACATTTGCACAATGATGTCGATTATGATGATGATGATGACGACGACAACGTAGCGAAGCCGCCGCTAACAGTTCTTCTTTATTTTACGAGGTAAACGTCAACCATCTTACCAGCCAACAGCTACTGCTGCTTACTTTCTTTAAATATAAAGAGATGGAAAGCCAGCTATACAGTATGTGTGTGTGTGGAAAAGGATCCTTAACTTTTTAATTTAAAAGTTTAAAAAACTCATAAATCATAGTAAATTCACTTCAAACATAAGTATTTGTGCACAGCTGAGAGGGGGAGCAAACTATTGGACTTGCTAACAACAGACTAATGTCAAATATTGTCTTTATCTTAAGCGTTCGAAATATCAAATATGTGCAACTCAGCCGTTTCTAAAGAAGGAAGAGGATCCTTATGAAACTAATATTCATCATATGACAATAATGTAAATATCATTATACTTACCTGCTTATTATCAAAAACTAGGTGAAGTTTTATAATGAAAATAAAACTAAATAAAATAACTAAACAAAACAAAACATGCACCTGTCATTGAAAATAAAAAAAGAAGAGTTTAAAACTTTAAAGTGAAAAACAGGAACCACCTCTGTATTTTATGGCCAAGCGATACAAGTAAGTAGTTCTCATTGTTGCTGTTAAATATGAATTCATATAACATATTTAGTCGTTTTCGCTGTCTTCTCATCATTCATACAAACATTTTGCAAAAATGGGTGTTTTCTTTAGTGTGGACACACACATCATTAATAATTCCATTGACTAGTCAGCGCTGAGTTTAGGAACAAAATAACTACGATTAAAGTTAACAAGCTCAATTGTCGGTTAAATGACAACTTTTGACAAGTTGTAAAATGACAGAACACAACACATTTCATCCACAAAATTATGCTACACAATAGTCACAGATGCAATTCACATCAAGTCATACAAATCCTCGCGCATTTTCTCATAAGAACTTGGCTTTTCTTCTTATGATATTCCAGGGAAAACAGTGTGGGATAATTAAGAGTGAGATATTTTTTATGAAAAAATGAGTTTGTGAAAAGCAATAGATTTGGGAGTAAAAATGGTTTGGGTTTGTTTGATATTGAAGTGCAGGAGTCTTTTAAGGGATTCCATATTAAAAATTCCATGCTTTAAATTTGTTTTAACAAGTGAATAAATGTATGGATAATCTTAAAGGGCTGTAGAAAGTTAAAACTTGTTTTTTATTACCAAGAGTGTTAAAAAAGTAATGAGAATGCAAACAACTTCCGGCCAATCAGCCGGCTTATGTTATTTCCTGATTAAAATACTCATTGACGGACATATAAGGGGCCTTTAATAGCATGACAATTATTGCAATAGGAAGAATGGGTTCAAGAGTGTATAGGTATTGAGATGTACACCTACAACTTGGTAGTATTTATGTTGGAATCTCTCAAAGTCAAAATAAGATGGGCGTGGCATATTGCATATTGATGTTAACTTCATACCTGTTGAAGTGGACAATATGAGGCTTAATAGCAACACTGGGTATCAGGACTGTTTATGGTCGTGTTTAGGAATGCTCTGCAACTAGACTACTTCAAATTAACTAGAATTCCACAATTTCTAATTGTGACAGTAAGAAATATCTAAGTATTTTCTAGATATATGCAAAATTATTCCCTCCGGGAATTTCTGTCAATTGTTTTAGATGCACTACTTTCGTTACTAATGAAAATAGGACATTCTTTAAACTTCTAATTTTTTGGCAAAAAGTTTGGAATATATCAATGATTTTAAACAAATTTGATAAAATTAATTTTATTCCAGGGACCGTAACGGTTATAAGGGATATCAAAAAAGTTATTTTATAACAGCAATTTTGTGACTTTAAACATAAAAATCCATTTAAAACAGTTATTTTTCAACTTTAAAATAAAAGTTCACATGAAACTATTTAAAAAAAGAGTTTTAAATAGCCGTCATACAACAAACTCATTTGAGGACTTTTATTTTTGCCGTCAGAATAAAAACTCATTTGAGGACTTTTATTTTTTCCGTCATAAAAGTCATTTGAAGAGTTTTATTTTTTCCGTCAGAAAATAAAACCCATTTTATGTAAATTGACACCTAAAGCTTGTTGCTGATCAGATCATTATAATTTGTAAAGCCCCTTGCATTGGAATTGAATAATTTTTCATTAAAATAAAATCAAATGGGATTTAAACAAATAAATTACTACAAACATTATATCAGATAGATTCAATAAAGAAAGATACTGAAAAAAAGTAGAAAATAAACGAAGAGTTTTATTTTCTGACGGGAAAAATAAAACTCCTCAAATGACTTTTATTTTCTGACGGAAAAAAATAAAAGTACTCAAATGTGTTTTTTTATGACGGCTATTTAAAACTCATTTTTTGACGGTTTCATGCAAACTTTTATTTTAATGTTGAAAAATAACTGTTAACTGTGGAGTTGAGATCATTTTTTTAATATCACCATAGATTCTGAAAGAGTACGTCAATACGAATCTATTGGTATATAACAGTATATTTCTCCGTTGACTCCAACATAGAAGTTTTTTTCTTCAAATTTTCTGGATAACCGTTATTTACAGTCCCTGATTTTCTGAAGACCCCAGATATCTTCGGGATCCAAATCTTCAATAATTCTGTCAGACATGCTTTCAAGATGTTTCCTATTTAAAATTAGCAATATCTGTCCACAAATGGCTGAGATATAAGGAAAAAACCAGGACAACCTCGATTTTTGACCTATATTTGGATTACTCAGTCATTAATATAGACAATATGGATATCTAATGATAGATAGACCTTTGCAACGACGTATATAAGACCATAGTAAGTTGGACCTACAATGGGTCAAAATCGGAAAAAATATTTTTTAACAAAATTTTTTTTTTAAATTTAAAAAAAACAAAAAATTTTAAAATTTAAAAAAAACAAAAAATTTTAAAATTTAAAAAAAAAAAAAAAAATTTAAAAAAAAAATATTTAATTACTTCGAAAAAAAATGTTCCAAAAAATTTAAAAAAAACAACTTTGGAAAAAAATAAAATTTGTTTACCTAAAACTATTTAAAATTTGTATTTTGAAGTATAATTTGGTGAAAGGTATATAAGATTCGGCACAGCCGAATATAGCTCCCTTACTTGTTTACCATTGAAATTGATGATGGAGAGTTGCCCTAGTATTTATCAAGCTTAGCCTTTATTTGAGTAATCATCACTCAATTTAAGGCTAATTTTCAGCAAAAAATAATGCTTAATGAGCAGACGAATCACGACGAACGAGGTAGACTGCTGTTAATGGATTTCAAACATTTACAGATGTCTGTTGACAGGAGTAGGGCTGTCAGATGTGGCGATTTCTCACCAAAACGTGGGGATTTTTCATTGCCTTTGGCGACCAAAATTTCCAATTGGCGACATGGCCATTTTTTTTGGCGATTAACGGACTAGTTGGCGATTTTTTACAAATTATGTATTTGTTTTTCTTGGAATATTTCTTTTGATATTTATTAACCCAATAGTTAATAAAATTAATCATTTATAATCTGATCATATGGATTCAGGTAGCATACATGATCAAATAGTTTCAACCATATTAATTTTTTCTTCTAAAATGTTTAAGCCGTCATTTTTTAATAATAATGGAAATATTGATTACTTAATATGCTCATTAAAATTGGCTATTGGTTCGACGGATTCTTTGGTATCAGGAATCTATCGATTTTCGCACAGAATTTGAAATGGAATTACAAAATATAAAAATGGAGGAACATGAATTGCAATGGTCAAAATTAGCATATATCTATTGGACTCAGATCTTTAAAGGTGAAATTCCAACAAAATTTGTTAGATTTTTGGCCACAAGTTTACAATTATTGAGATACAGGTGGAACATTTCACTTTAAAGACTTAGCATTGGCCGTTCTTAATATGTTAATTTTATCAACCAGAAACGCTTGCGT
This sequence comes from Calliphora vicina, assembly GCF_958450345.1. Taxonomy (NCBI): domain Eukaryota; kingdom Metazoa; phylum Arthropoda; class Insecta; order Diptera; family Calliphoridae; genus Calliphora; species Calliphora vicina. Next base: position 65,770,793 of record NC_088782.1, read on the forward strand.
AGAAAGAGAATTTCAATATGAACTTTTAGATTCATTGATAAGAATAGTAACACAGAAAAAAAGACAAAAGTTCTTAAGTGATTAAAAAAAATTGTTAATTTTAAGTTCAACTATGTAACAATTTTTTTTAATTAATTTATTTTTAAATTGTTATAATAACAATTTCTTATACTAGTTTTTTTTCAACAACTCAATTGTTGAAATTTATTTGAATATTGAATAGAAAAAAAGAAAAATTTGTGTCAAATATAAAAAATAACAATTTTTCAATATAAATAAACATCAATGAATAAAATGAAAACTAATAGAAATTTGGCTAATTGTTAAGGGCCAATGTTCAAGGTATGTATATTAATTAGGTTGTTGTTCGTATCCAGAGAAAAAATTGGACAAAGAGTCTTTAAAAGAAATATTCTTTTTACAGAGTTTGAAAGATCGATATAACCTTCCTTTACAAACAATCTTCGACATCCTTGAATACCATCCGTAGCGTGATGTTGCAGCTTCTGTCTTTGCAAGATTATAATCACAATAGTAAGTATTAAGAACTCTGTAGAAATCATGTATCAATATAAGATGAATAAACTTTTCATTCATGTAGGAATATATTCAGGTACTCAAACCGAAGTCTACATATGAACTCGTTTTATATCACTCAATCTCAAGAAAGCCGGTCAACAAATGTACAAAAACTCCAGTAATAGAAATCGGACGGACTAGTGTATGTGGAATCAGTGAAGTATGATTATGTAAGGAGACACATCCTTTTCTCAATCGTATTTGTTATAGATTAAACCTTAATAAAATAAACTAGTTAAAACAAACCTTATATTGCTTTTTTCTTAGTATATAAAGGTCAATCGTACATCGCGATGCATCGTAGAAAATGTAAATAACTACTAACAATATAATTTTTTAATATGACGAACATTTTGTTAAAGGTGTAATAGTTGATAGTTAACCTATTATTTGTTCAATAAAACAAATAACGAGTTAAAAATATTTGTTAAGTTTTAACAATTTTTATCAACAAAAATATTTATTATATTTACAATATCGGTTGTTGGTGCCTTTTCAATTAAAAAAATAATTGTATTGACGAATTTGGTAATTAATATAATTGATTTGTCGTAATTTTTTTCTGTGAAGTTATATTTTGTTGCAATTCATTTCAGCCTACAGATAAAATGTTAAAAAAGTTTAATTCTAATACAATGTATACTTTTGATATCAATTTAATGTAAATTACTAATGCACTAGATTTAAACCGAAATAAATTGACTTTATTTTATAATACTTAAAATTAGTATGTATGTATTTTACAATAAAAAACTCCAAAAAATTATTTTGGCGATATTTGGCGATTTTCGTTTAGTTTTTGGCGATGGAGGTAAAAAAATCTGACAACCCTGGACAGGAGCAGTGTTGGCCTTTCAGTTAAGAGGCGGGGAATTAAAAAGGCGGATATATTGACCCATCCTCGTATTAAAATCTTAACCTAAATAATAAATAATGTTGTTATTGCCACTGCAATGTGGAGCAAATAATATTTATTAATAAATTTATCTGGTTAGATCCAACATTTTAATTCTTCTAAGGTGTCTGTGATCCTCACAGGATAGCAATTCCCTTGCAAGGTGATTTGGATGATTTTGTAATTCTTCCTTGTAGTCCGAAGTTGAGTATTTGATCTTATCGCGTATTGAAGGAACATGGAGATCGCTATGGATCATTTAGGGATCAGTTGAAAATGCAACAGAGATCTTTTAGTTCGAATGTTAAAGACATATCCAATACAGAAATGTATTATTTTGTTTGGATTAAAAAAGCTACCCTAACCTGACATTACACTAATAAGACTCACTGTAAACGAATAAAAACTCCTTGAGAGACCACTTAAATAAATTAATAATCCTTATAATTTGAGGTTTTAAAATCATCATGCCCCGCGAGTTTAATAAAAGCAACATAAACTTAAACACACTCAATTCATTCTATCCATTGTCTTAGTTGGCTAAATTGACAACTAACTGACGGACAGACAGACAGAAGGAATGAGTGACGGTAGTAGAGTCGAGGTAGTAAATGTTGAAAACTATATGGTTTAAGGTAAGTAAGTACGAGTATATTATTATTAATATTACAATTATTGCTCGTAACTTTGGTGGCTGTTTGTTTGCAGTTGTTTAGCGCTTAATATGTCATTTAGATGGTTTGCCACAGATAAAATGACTGACTGACATGCGTGTATTTGTATTTATTATTATTATTATCATTATCATCATCCTCATTATCAATGTCAATGTTTTAAGGGCTACTAGGAATATGTTTGTTTGTGTGTCTTGTTAAACTAAATTTAAACCCAAATATTTTTTATACGTGCCTTTAGTAAAGGTCACGATTTCTAAAGGCAATTTCAAGTTATTACAACAGTTAGTTGGGGAATTGTTAAACTAAAAATTTAAACTAGTTTCCTTTCCACTCTTGCTTTCAACATTGGTGTCATGTTTTGGTATTTTTTTGGGGCGACCGGAAATAAAGTTTCTAATCAATTAAACTTGATCGTTAAATTACGGTGTAAATACATGTAAATAGATTCTAATTACAATTTTACTAAAATAACTACAACCAACCACTTGAATTATTTATTTTGATTCTTTTGACAATTAAGAACACAACAGACCAGTAAAGAAAAGTTATTTTTGATTGTTTTATTTTGAGTAAAAAAACATTCATTAAGTCTTGGGAATTAGAACAGCTTGTTAATGTCCATGTAGATTGAGTTAAGATTACATTATTACTTGATTTTCTTTTAATAATTATTTACCATAGTTTAGTTTCACTTTATACCTTAATGTCAATGAATTGTATTCGAATATGAATGTAGATATATTGCATTTTATATCCTTGTTAGATATTTATCCTGTTAATATCATGTATATTAAATGTAATAGTTGTGTTTAACATTGTGGCCAAATGTTTTCACCTGGTTTATTCCCAATATTTAATGGAAATAAATAATTAATTAACAATATATGGCAGCACAAATGTTTACATGCACTTGGATATGAGTATTTATTGTTATTTTCGTTTCAGTGGTAAATGATCAATAGTAATCTCTATCGATATGAGATATGTTTAGGAGGGGTTTTTCAAATATTGGGTTTATTTATGACTTAAAAATTTGGGATTTACAATGGCGTTTTTGAAAGCGGTTTTAGTTTTTATTATCTTATACGTAATTTTGAATAGTACACCTTCACCTTCGTGAAAAGGGTATACATAAGTTTGTCATTCCGTTTGTAATTTCCGCAATATAATTTTCCGAAGACCCCAGATATCTTCGGGATCTAAATCTTCAATAATTCTGTCAGACATGCTTTCGAGAAGTTTGCTATTTAAAATCATCAAAATCGGTCCACAAATGGCTGGACCGATTTTGTTAATTTACTAAATTACTAAGTCATTAATATAGACAATATGGATATCTAATGATAGATATTTCAAAGCCTTTGCAACTATGTAAGACCATAGTAATTTGGACCTAAAATGGGTCAAAATCGGAAAAAAATTTAACCTGAATTTTTTTTTTCATCAAAAAACAAACAAAAATTTTCTAAAATTAAAAAAAAATAATTTATAAAATAACATTTCGAAAAAAAAACTTTGGAAAAAAAAATAAATTTTGTTTACCTAAAAATATTTAAAATTTGTATTTTGAAGTATAATTTTTGAAGGGTATATAAGATTCGGCACAGCCGAATATTACTCTCTTGTTTATTCTCACTTAATGTAAATAACAACAAAGTTTTTTTTTGTTTCGATTGATGTCAAACTCAACAGGAGCTTGCAAAATCATTGGGAGCTACTCAGGCAGCAATTTCAAATCGTTTGCGAGCAGCAGGATTTATCCAAAAGCAGGAAATTGGGTACCATACGAATTGAAGCTGAGAGACTTTGAAAGAGGATTTTGCATGTCCGAAATGGTGCTTGAACGTTATAAAAGAAAATCATTTTTGCACCGAATCATTACATGCGATGAAAAGTGTTTTAAACAATCACATCAAAGGGCTAATTTTTAATAAATATTTCTCAGAAGCGTCATCAAAATTCGCTGAAGAAAAGTCATTGATTAAAAACTTTTTTCTATGCGTTTTAGAACTAGTTGTGGAACTAATACACATTTTCCTGGGTACTTTGATTGATCTTTAAATGTTAAGATTTATGAATATTCTATTTATTTAAAATTTTATTAACAAAATACAAGTACATACCGTAGCTGGATCCTGAAAATATATTAAAAAAAGAAAGGTATTATTAGTGTTAATGTTCATATAAGCTTTAATATTAACTAGAAGTAAATGTTAATGTGTAATTTTTAAGATATTGCTACACAACTTACAGCGTGAATAAAATGAAAATTTGTTGAAAAAGTTACGTTTTTCGAAATTTAAACGACCGTAACTCAGACATTTTGTATACGATTTTTACAAAACGTTTTCTGTTTAAAAGCTAATAATCAAACAAAAGATACAATTCTAAAATTACATAAGGGTTAATTATGTTTTGAAGTTATAACTTTACTAATATCGTTATTTCACTAAAATGAAGTGATCGAGAAAAACTATAAATATTTCCACAAACAAAACAGAATTGCTACATAGGAATTTTGTGCCAACAACATGTTTTATGCGCGAAGTTTTGCTATACTTCTTTAATTTGAAAAAAAAGTTCCACTGAAGCACACTGATTGCTCAGCTAAGTTTATGGTGAATGTGTTCCATCGTTTTCAAAGTTCGAGAGATGGTTTGATCGGTTCAGAAGTGGTGAATTTGACATGGCAGACAATGATCGCCCAGGCCACTCAAAAAAGTTTGAAGACAAAGAGGATTGTAAGCCAAAGAAGATTGGGAGCTATCGTCAATCATCAAATTCAAAACGTTTGCAAGCAGTAGGATTCATCCAAAAGTAGGGAAATTGGATACCATACAAATTGAAGCCGACAGACCTTGAAAGACGACTTGCACGTCCGAAATTCTGCTTGAACGCTATAAAATAACATTTTTGCACCGAATCATTATTTGTGATGAAAAATGGATCCATGAAGATAACCTGAAGCGTAAGAAATCGTATCGTATCATGAAGCCCGGCCAACCAGCCCAATCGATGATCTGTATTTAGTGGGACCAAAAGGGTCCTATATTAATATATGAGCTGCTGAAATTTGGCCAGACCATCACAGGGAACCTGTACTGAACACAAATAATTCGTTTGAAGCGAGCATTGGCCAACAACGCCCAAAATATGCGGCCAGAAATGAAACCGTAATATTCCATCATGACAAAGTTTGCCACATGTTACGATACCTGTTAAAAACTATTTAAAATAAAGTGTTTGAGAGGTTTTGCCTCAACCGCCTTATAGTTCAGAACTTGACAGAACGTTCTCTATGGGATACGCTTCAATTTGGAACAGAGTATTAGCTTGATTTGTTCTTGTCCTTAAAAAATTAGCAGTTCTTTTGGAGTGGAATTCATACGTTACCAGACAGATGGGAAAATGTCAGATCTAACTATGGCCAATGCTTTGAATAGATTTATATTGTACAAATGTGTCAAAATAAAAGCTAAAAATTTTAAGAAATGACGGATTTTTTAGTAATATACCCAATAAATCCGAGAAATTTGAAGAAAATCTTTTTAATAGTAAACAAATTGCTGTTATAAATATCGTTCTTCAATCTTCGAGAATGCAGGTTTTGCTGGCACAAAAAGAGCGTCAGGTGAAAAATTACGAATCGTTTTTTGTCGTAGTCGTTCACGAATGTTTGCAAGAGAAACGTTTGCATTAAGTACAATCGAATGATCGCGTTAGGTGGATATAATCTGATATTACATCGTTGATATATATGGAATAATTCTGAGTCTAGAGAAGCATTATTGCATTATTGCATAAGATAGAATATGAAACGTTGGATCATTCGAATTTTGTTTAAAAAAGTATAAAAATAATGGGGGTCTTGCAACCTTATTTAGCTTTAATACAAGAGAACAATTCAGTGGAATTGCCTCCCATTTCATTATAAACAAATATTATTATACATACATATTCTCTATTGAACTTGATATTAAATAAATTGAAAAAGGAGCGCTACATTGATTGCCATCGATATACATATGTATCAAGTTTTATTTCTGGGAAAAAATGTTAAATTACAAATTAAACAAATCAATTGTTTGTGTCCATTCTACATGATCTCATGAGATTTCTTTGAAAACAACTAAATAATCACATACTCATATTTAATTAAGTTTTTATCTACTTAAGAACTTTACGTGATCACTGATGCCACCAACTAAATTCTCACTTTCACCAAACAAAACAGTACAACAATAGGTCTGTTCAGTATTACAATACCAAAACATATTGTTAAAGATTTTTCAAGAAAATGATAGACCTTTCGCAATCTTAACAATTAAGATTATTATATTCGGCTATGACGAATATTGTATTACCATCTATGGAGACTTGAATCAGTTATGGTCCGAACTGACAGAGTGATTTATTTCAAAAACCTTACAGTATAACTTCAGAGTACTTACAACTAATTTGGTCAAAATTTTATCATTCCAACATATTGATGACAGGTCAAACAGTATTCCGGGAGAAGATTTACATGGGGGCTAGAAGAAATCATTAACGGATATTTCCCGTTTTCAATATAATACAAACCTTATCAACAGAGAAGTTTTGCGGAAAATTTCAGCACTCAATATTCAACAAAAAGACAGACAGACGGACGGACATAGCTAGAATCTTATAAGGACCCAGAATATATATATTTTTGTGGGTCTGTTTAATAATTTTCTTACATTTCAGTTGGTCACATTCAACTTTAAGTCTTTCAATCTCTTCACATTAAATAAAATTTGCAGAAAGAAAAAAAAACTCTGTACATGAAATTATTTCGCATTAATTTATAAAGCTGTTCAAAAACAAGAAGTCATTTTCACCACCTGGATAAATGGACATAATGAATTAAAAACATCTAAAGACTGCCAATGAACAAAAAACTAAATGACTCTCTTTTCAAGTGAAACATTGATGGATGCCCTGGATAGCAAAACTATAACAACAAATGAAACAAATCAGTTAAAGGAAACATACGAAGGAAAAAATGCAACATTCTGAGAACTAAAATCAACAAAACAAAAAAAAATAAAATAAATAAAAATCGGTGGCAATTTGTGAAATGAATGTTAAGTAGAAAACCTGCGGGTGGTTTTGACAAACTTGCCACCACCAAAGTACAAACATAATAATGTTGGTCACTATGGAGAAAAACCAGAATAAAATACAAAGCAATCCAAGAAGCTGCAACTAACAGTAGATAAGATGAGCAAGAAATTGCAATGCAGCATCTTAAAAAGGCAATGGCATTAATTTAAGAAACCTGATAGGAATTCATTTTATTTCATTTCATTGAAATGCCAAACCAACGGCAATGACAGTTTTGTTCAGTCCACAGTCCAGTCAGCCCATCCATCCATCCTGTTCTGTGTGAGTACAATGAAATCCCATTCCAAAGCAACCCACCATTCAATCCAATACATTTCGATTACTGATTTAATTGTTTGACTAATTGAGAGATTTTCAATTTTTATACGTGGTGAGTATGTGTATGGTCCTTTTTCCAAAAAGCAAAAAAACAGAAAAAACTATTTCTACTTATTGATAATGTATCCAGCCAACCATGATAATAATGACGCTGATGATCTTATTTTAGTTACAGTGATCATTGTTACTTCAAGTTAAGAGTGACAAACGTAATGACTTGATTTTGTATTTTTACTACTCTGCACCAAATACAAAAGAGTTGGGGAGGATGTGGAGAAGCTTAAGATGACATTGTACAGCAGCAGCAGCAAGTGCATGGAACACGAAAATGTCGAGAGGGCGGATGAAACGTCGTTGTCGCCAAAATGAAACTTGCATGCAGGCATGCATGCATGGCGGCATAACGGCGACAATGAGTACAACAAATATTGATCATCATCATGATCTTGTTGCATGATGTATGTTTGTATGTATGTATGACTACTACTGTATGAAAGTAAATAAGTATGAGTGTGTGTTGTATGTAGAATTAATTAACTGCCTGGTGGAGGCGCAACCTCACAAGTTGTCGAGACTTTAATTTTTGTCATTGTTCGCAGGGTTTCGTTTTTTTTATTTCGTTTTTGATCGAGGAAAACTAGAGTCTTTTGTTGATGTCTTGTTAGACACGACGAGGACACACAGAAGCATATAATCATGTACTTTTTATAAGAATATGTGGTTGTATGAATAGCATGTGTGGTGGCAGCTGTAAGTTTGGTCATGGTTTGGGCTTTTTTAAAGCTTTTTTTTTGGCAATTTTCTGTCTCTTCTTCAAGTCTGCCAAAAATACAATTTTGCTACTTTGGAATTTCATTGAATAAACGTGTTACAGTGTTTTAGCGGAGTGATGGTGGTGAGTAACTGGCACAGTACTAAAATTTAGTTGTTTAATACTGTTATACACAAGATTTTTCTATAGAAATTCTCTATTGAATTTATTGAAACACTGACAGTAATACTTATATAATACTAATATAGAACTGGCAAAAGACTGTTATACATAAAATTGTCTAAAGAAAAAACTGTTATACGACAAATTTTCTAGAGAAAAACCTGTGTGTATACATGATTTTTTATTGAAATACAGTTATACACAAGATTTTCTATAGAAAATATTGTTAGACAAGATATTTTCTATAGAAAGTACTGATATACACAAGGAAATAATGTTAGACACTAGAGTTTCTATAGAAAATACTGTTATACACAAGGTTTTGTATAGATAAGGACTGAGATCAAAAAAAATCTTAACATACATAAATGTTAATAAAAATGGAACCACTACACTTACAGTTTTGATTCTTTTTTTATTTGATCGAAATTATTATTACAACTTAAAAAAAATATTATTTTCATAGTTCTAATCAATAGTGATGAATTTATGAATGTTTTACGGAAATCCTTCCATTATGGTTTTTATTGAGCTTTCTGTCACTTTGTTCGAACAGGTAGTCCATTTCCGTTTAAAATCTACCACCCACTTTTTTATGCTCTTCAATTCTATTTTAACAAGATCAAAAATATCTCTACACAGGCCTTAGCTCCAGGCAGTTTGGAGGATTTGCCTCTCTTAGCACCATTCAAGACCTTGCTAACCATAGTGACAGGATGCCAAATCAGGCCAAAATAAGTGGACACATTAAGAAGTCTTATGATTGGAAGCATCCTCTTTTGTAAACATTCCTTGAAGTAAATATCGGTATTTAGTAGGGTATTCAATTAATCGGGGTTCTGGTTTAATCGGTTAACCGAGCAAATAATTAATCGGGGTTTAGATTTATTCGGTTAATTTAAAATTATTCTATTAACCGAATAATGTCTATTTTAATTTTAAATTGAAAATACAACCAAATATATAAAAAACAAATATATAAAAACAAACAAAACATAACAATTCAACCAAAAAATAATAGCAAATATGGTATTTGAGATCCTTTTTATATATACATTTGAGCTTTTTAGGATTTTAGTGAGATCTTCTAAAAAAACTTTTTAAAAAAGAATATAATTTAATTTTTTCCTTTTAAACTATTTTTTTCTTTAGATTTAATAAAACTTGACTTAAAAAAAATCTCTCGCTGATTGTAGATGTTGGAGAAATCGAAAGCATGATAAATAATATCCAATATCTCAGTTTTTTTTAGTTTTTTCTAAGCATATCAAATCTTTCGTTATACCATTGGTGTCCTTTTTGTATTGCTATAGATATTGAATACTTTTGATAGTTTCGTTAAGTTCTGTACATGAAAATGCAAACAAAATATGTCAGTTGTTATTCTCACTAAACATTTTCATTGGATGTTCGAAAAAATATATAATTTTAATTTGAAATTTGTATTTAAATTGAAATGGAAAAATAAATACAAAAAAATATGTTAAAGTGCAAAATAAAAAGGAATTTCGGTTAATCGGTTAATCGACACAAATTAATCGGTTTATTTGTTATTTGAAAATCGACAATTTTAAATTATTCGAACAGTTAACCGTTCAAAATTATTCGGTTAACCGATTAACGGTTAATCGATTGAATACCCTAGTATTTAGAGAAACCTTTGTAACAAATGTTTGGCTTCTTTTGCCACAACTGCATATTGCTTGCCAAAAACTTTTTGTAAAAAATTGTCTGCTTTTGGGTCTTAACTTTTCTACAAGATTTCCTCCAGCATCAGCAACATAAAAATATTGACCCGGAAGCTGGAACAAATTTTCCAAAACATACGTTTCGTCATCCATTATGCAGAAGATATATTTTTTTGTATAAAATTTTACTTCAATTTCCGTGCGCTGTCTTTGGCCTCGAAATTTTTAGCAGAGTTCCTGTCAGGAACTTATTGAGCCTTGTATGATTTTAAACCTGCATTGGCTTTAACTTTTCGTACCAAATAGTCCAAGTACTGAGCTAACTGGGATTCTTTCCTACCGGATGTGTTGGGAGCTCTTTTAAAAATGCTTTCTATTTATTGTCTTTAGAAACATCATGTAGACCATTCCTTCTACATGAACGGACAAGTTCTCTCGATACTGTTTAGTAACATTGGAATCAGTTTGACGGCAAACCTTTGATTGTTTGGCCAACTTTTTGTAGGACCAAGTTGGATTTGAAAATATTTAATAATTTTAGTACGCACTTTTATCTCGTCACTCATTTTAATCAGATTAACAACAAATGAACATAACTGACATTAAACATAATAAAAAAAAATCAAATCAAAAATAATACTTGGGTTAAAATTTTAAATGAAAAACGTGTGTTAAGTTTTTTTCCATCTCAGACTTTATACACAAGAAATTACTGTTAAAGACAAGCTTCGCTATTGAAAATACTGTTAGGCACAAGATTTTCCACAGAAAATTGTGTTTCTACACAATAATTTCTATAGAAAATATTGGAAGTCAAAGGTAAGTCAAAGTCAAATAAAATAAAACATAATTCGTTCAATATAAAAATTTTCGAAAATACGTAAATTTATTAAAATATTTTACAAATTACACATTAAAATATTATGGTATATTACTCGGTATTTATAAATTTATCCACTTTTTCCGGAAATCCTCCTATTAAAGATTTTGTAGTTGCTTCCGTTACCTTTTTGGTCAACTTACGTTTGGTTCTACTTACGCTTAAAATCGGACATGTCCTGGGATATCTTTCCCATGCTTTTTCAGTCTTTTTTTACAAGAGCCCAGTACCTTTCCACACGCGGAAATTCAGGACAGTTGGGTGTATTTGCCTCCCGTAGTACAAAATTGACATTATTTTTTGAATACCACTCAAGGGCCTTTTTTCATAGTGGCATGATGCCAAATCGGGCCAGAAATATGAACGCACTCTGTGCTATTTTAAGAAAGGTATAACTCGTTTTTGTAGATATGTACTCCGTAATACATATTTCTGTATCTATCCTGCCTGATGGCTCAAATGATTGGCTTCTTTGCCACAACTGCAAATGGCTTGTCACAAAGGAAACTTCTTATGGAACCATTCACATAATAATCTTGACCCTGAAGTTGTGAAAAGTCTGCATATATATTTTATCATCCATCACACAACAGGTTTATTTTTTTTTTATAAAATTTTACCTCATTTTTTCTTTTGCGAGCTGCTTTTCTGATAGAAGTGTTCAGTGCTCTCCGAAAGAGTTGTTCGACTTCTTTTGCCTTACCAATATCTGTTAGACCTTTTTTCCTTATACTGTATAATGGCTTTTGAAACAGTGTGACGATGAACCTTCAAATCTTTTGCTATCTTTTTGAAAGCCCATTTTGGATTTTTTTGAAAAGTTTTAACTATTTTTTACACACTTTTTTCCGGTGACCATTTTGACCCAAATAACAGTCTGACATATTTTTAATAGCTAACGTGATTAAAAAAATATTATTTTGTTGGACCAAGCTTAATTTCTCAATTTAGTCAATTGTTGCTAATTTCACTTATCCTTGACATTCATATTAACCCACTGTGCAACATTTTGTTTACGTTACAATCAAAAGCATGTAGCAAGACAGGTCATAAGGCTTCTTTCTTTTTCTTTTGTTTTTCTCTCTGCTATATTGTTTTTTGTTTTGTTTTATTTTTTGGTTGTATCAATGGCAAAGATAGTAACTGATCATGGTTACATGGTCTAGTTGGACTATCATCTACAAAAGTGGCGCCAACAGAATTTGATGACAAGATTTATGCAAATATTTTATTAACGACAACAGTGGGAATTTTCCTTAAGAATCAAATACACAACTTAATTTTAATTTAAAAAAGACAACTTTTCCAAGCCATCTTCAAACCAAAAACAATGTCCTAACAAACAACAAAGTAATTTGAAGAAGAAAAAAAAAGTAGAAACAAAGAAATTGTTAATAGCATTTATGCAACATTTTATAAAATTGTTTAAAAGCTGAAAGAAAGAAAGAAGTAGAATTTGTTGGTCACTTTGTGTGCGTTTAATGCGTTTTTATATAAAGCCGTATAAACATTTTGCACGATTAATATCCAAACATCATCATGCTGCCTTGGCCAGCCAGCCAACCAGCCAGCCATGGCTGATCCAGTGTAAAACATTATTGATCACGTGTTGGTAATTTTGTTGTTCCATTGTAGCAGGAATCATGTTTTAGCTCCCATGTAGGCAATTGTTTTAATTTTTTATGCCGTCTTTTTTTTGTAGTTTTTGTTTTGTTTAAGTTAAATGCCACTAAACTAATTTAAAAACGATTGAGAATTTGCTACACCTGATGAACTTTTAATCATTTACAGTTAAGAAAAACATATGTATGGAATTACAGGCGATAGCGATCGTTAATGGGGACTTGAGAGATGGATTTGTTGTAAGAATACATAAAAATATATAGATTGAATCTAATGTAATACAAATGGATCATATGGGAGGAGTGCTAGAGAGTACGGTGGCGAAAATAAAACTATTTATAGTATCCCATAAATTCCCAAAAACTACACTAGTCACCTGGCTAGGCTCAGCGAATTCAACTTAACTTTGTTTAATAAAGAGTGAGTCAATAAAAACTTAAGGTAGGGTCAGACTACGCAAATTATTTGACACAAGATGTTTCATGTGTTAGATCAAAACTACATCAAATAATTCATGGGTTGATTTTGTGTTCACACTGTACACATTTATTTGCCATATTTGTTTAATCAAACTACACCGAAATACTATCAAACACACAAAGGGGAAAATATATTTGACTTGTGGTCACATTTATGGTAATATTTGTTCTAAATAATTATTAAATAAAGCTGCAAAACAACTTTAATTTCTTTCATCAATAAAAAAGACATTTCTAGAAAGTAAAATATTACCAGATTTTGCTTTACATTTGAAAGAATTATGAAATTTCAGTACTTTTATTTAAGCGTCAAATATTTTATGTTTCTAGTTTGAACAGAAAATATTTTTGCACTGCAAACAAGAAAACAGCTGAATTTGGTCAAACAAATTTATTTGCCAATATGAAAACATTCTTGTAATGTGACCAATGTGTGACCACTAAACAGCAAATATTTTCCTGCATTTTGGGTATTTTTTTATTTGATCTTGCAATTCATTTGCAAGATCAAACAGCGTCAAATAACAGCTGTTGCATCATGTGTTATCGCAAAAGTAGTGTTGCTATATCTTAAATTAAAAATCGCTAAATAATGAAAACAAATCGCGAAAAGAACACAAGCTTGAACAATTTAATAATATAATTATTAAATGTTTATTTATTAAATTATATTACTATCAAAATTCATAATTGAAATTGAATGGAAATGTAATCATGTTTTATACTTGCAAAATATTTGAAATATTAAATATTTTTCAAACAAAAAACATATGGCTTGAATTTATGTTTCCTTTTTACTGGAGAATGCTATTGAAATAAAGTGTAATACAACTGTAATTCAATTGCTTGACTATAACTCAAGGCTTGAATTACACTTGCTATCAACTTGAATTCCAGTAAAAATGCTTATTGGTTTTTTAATACATATTATTAATCGAACACGACTTTTTCCAAACTTTTTTCATTCAGAATAAGAACATGTTCACAAATATTGTTAAATTTTATGGAAATGTTTACCTTTTTTACATAATTTTTTAATTAATTCCAATTCAATCGCATTATCTAAAAATTTATAATAAAAATTTTTTTATGATACTAAAATCAGAAAAGTGAAAAATGCTATTAGACATACTCTTCTTCTGTAGTAAAAAAAATTAAACAGATCATACTGTTTAAGAATTATTTTTTAATTACAATCAATTCATACTATTTATGTATGTATGAAAAATGTTCTTTGATTTTAAATTCAATCTGTATAAAATTTCAGTTAATATTCCATATGTACATATGAGCAATTTTAAATTTTGAAAATAGACAAACTCCATGTATAAATAAAAAATAATCAAACATCAGACTATGTTAAACGTATAAAAATATAAATCGCATAAAATTACAAAAATCGCAACATAGACTTCATGTCTTCAATTAGTTTTTCTCCCAGTATGTCATCCTAGGCTGAATGACTTTTATGTGAAGAAGAAGACTTCATTTATTGATGCAATTATTTAGTGAAAATAATTTAAATAACAAATATTCAAGAAATATTGAATATGTATTTATGTTTAAAAAAAAAATAGTGAATTTGTGTCTTTAATTTAGTACGAAAAATATTTAAATAATCTCCTCTTATTTTTCCGCCATGCTGAGCAAATAATTTTCTGTTTTTTTTTATTTGATCAAACAATTATTTTATGAAAGTGTTTGATATAGTGTGACCACACGGCAAATATATTTACTGATTCTTTTTCGCAGCAGTTTGGTCAAACAAAAAGTGAAAAATTAAATTCAATATATGATAACAAAATTCAATAAATCTCTAATAAAATGATTACTTTACAATTCGAAATAAGTGTTTTAACCTTCAAAATATTTGCAAGTTCAAATTATATATTTTTTAGGTATTTATGTAGCTAGTGGTCACACTTTGTTCACATTAAGAAAATATTTTGTTTGCCGACAAATAATTTTGTTTGACTAAAATCATCTGTTTTGTTGTTTGCTCTAAATTTTATTTGTGGTCAGATTCAGGCAATGAAATATTTGACGATAAACGTCAAATATTAGCTGTGTGTGACCGTACCTTTACACACACTATTCCAGCCAAAACTTATTCTTGGACCAACAAATTATTATTATTTCAGTTATCTTTACTAAATCACCAAAAAAAGTAAGTGAAAAAATAATCAAAACTTTTCAAAAAATCCAATATGGACTTTCAAATAATTTGCAAAAGATCTGAAGTTTCATCGTCACACTGTTTCAAAAGTAATAATTAAAACTTGAACATTGAAAGAAAACCTGGATCAGGAAGAAAAAAAGGTCTAACAGATATTGGTAAGGCAAAAGAAGTCTAACAACTCTATCGAAGACAACCGAACACTTCTATCAGGAAAACAGCTCGTAAAGTTAAATGTTCTGATTCTTTTATGAAGTCGTATAAAGTTCAGAAAGTTCCAGATCGCAATGTGGTAAAGAACTTAGAAGCAAAAAAACAAGCGAAACTAATGAGGTAAAATTTTATAAAAAATACACCGATGTGATATGAATGATGAAACTTATGTACTGGTAGACTTCCGGGTCAAGATTTTTATGTGGCTGATGGACGAGGAAATACTTAAGAAGAATACCAGACAAAAACAAATAAGAGAGCTATATTCGGCTATGCCGAATCTTATATACCCTTCACGAAATTATACTTTAAAATATTTTTTTTTAAATATTGTTATGTAAACAAAATAATTTTTTTTTTTAATTGTTTTGCAAATTTTTTTTTTAAATTTTTTTGAAAAAGTTTTTTTTAATTTTTCTTTTAAATTTAAAACATTTTTTTTTTTGAAAAAATAATTTATTAAAAAGACATTTTTTTTGATGGAAAAATAATTCGGGTTAAAAAATATTTTTCCCGATTTTGACCCATTGTAGGTCCAACTTACCGAATTCCCTTATATATATCGTGAAATATCTCTAATTAGATATCCATATTGTCTATATTAATGAGATCAAAAATGGACCAAAAATTGAGGTTGTCGTGGTTTGCATCTGCCCACCCCAGATAAAAATTTGGAAAGTTGCAGAAAGATTTTTTTTGGATTTATAGATTATTCCGTTAAGAGATTCCAGTTCCCTAGAACATTAATCATGGGGTTTTTGGAACCCAAAAAGTTAAAAAATATTCCAATGCCAATCGTACAACGGAGCAAATGTAACACAGTACAACATTTTTCAGTTAATTGCTTTGGGACTCAATTCTGACAATTGCACATGAAAGTAGAAAGTATTTTATTATGATCGGTCCATAATTATTCATACCTCCCATATAAGACCCGCATCCGAAAATCACTTTAAAGTGAATAAATCTGTTAAAAATTATGGTATAGAAGCAAAATTCATGATAAATAACTTTCATATAAACACAAATCACACGACCTAATTTCATGGTGTTCGGTCCATAATTGGATTTGTAATCCAGTTATTGAGCAAAAAAGGTGAAAAATTGGTAAAAAATTTGAAAAAAATTGTCATTTTTGCGATTTTTAAGGCACTGGATGCACCTTTTTCGGGTAGGTATGTTCCGTACTTTTCTTCTACTTTTCAATATATACAACTTTGCTTCAGGCACAAAAGAGATATTCCGTACGGTATACGAGATATAACCGTTCTAAAATATAGAAAAAGTGATAAAAATCCACCTTGAGGAAAAAAAATTCGTATGGCCATTAAATTATTATGGGAACTTGACAAAACTAATGATACAGAAGTTCTTATTTTTGGGGCTACTTCCACGTGCAATTGTTAGAGTTGAGTCCAAAAATCATGTGTTGTACTGTGTAATGTTTGGTTTTAAAAACGGTTTACAAGATAAAATAAAGGAGTCAAATCCGCAAGCCATTTTGGCTCATTGTTTATCCGACAGGCTAAACTTAGTTATTGTGAATTCGTGTTCACACATATGTATCATCAGCGCAAACATTCGTAGCATAGAGGCTTTATGCATTCACTTTTCGAAACCAGAAAATAATAATGCTTTAAAAAGCCTAAGCCAAGCTCTTCAAATTAAACAGTATAGTAATATAATATAGTAAACAGCCTTTGCACAACTAGATGGAGTTGTAGATATAAAAATTGTAAGTTAGTAATTAAAAATTACGCTGTAATTAAAAGTGATCTTGAAGATTTTTATATAGAATTAACATTAGGTAAAAGCTAAAATCTGGATTTGCCGGATTCTATTCCTTCAGTTGATTATTGGAAGTTAAATATATATGGGGGATTTCATGTCAAGTGAACCAACTTTTGAAATCGATGTCTTCCGATCGGGATGAAATTTGCACCAAGGTTAGCTCTATTGGATAGTAACTCAGACACAATTTTTCAACAACATCGGTCGAGAACTCTCTGAGTTATAGGGGGTAAAATTTTGACAATTTGGTCAAACAGGGGTTTTTTCTTATCCATGTAACTTATTACCTATTGTTCTTAGCAAAATGTGTTCCAAATAGTATAGATAGCTATTTCTTCGATCTTTCGAAAAAAAATATTTTAAAAAAAAAATAAAAAATTTTTAATATTTTTTTTCCGAAATCAAAAACTTTTTTGACTTTTTTTTAAAATACGCTATTTTTTTTTATTTTTTTTTTTTTCTTAAAATAAAGTTTAGATATTTTCCTTGAACACCTACTTGGTCGCTTAGTGGGATGCGAGTGGGATATCTATCAAAATAAATATTTTGTAACTCAAAACATAAAATTTTTGACTTTTTTTGCAAAATCAAAAACTTTGTTGACTTTTTTTTTTCAAAATGGACCCTTTTTTAATTTTTTTTTTTAGGTCAAACAAAAGCTTAGATATTATCTGTTATAAGTGAATACCCATAATATGTATATAATATTACATATCACATTATAAATATATTACTTGCCAACAACATTATATTTCTCTGTTAAAATTCTTTGTTGTCAAGCTTTACATACACTTGTGGACATTGAATTAAGTCATTTAATATCTCTGATATTGCAGTTAATAAAATAGCTTGTTTAATAAAAAGTAAACAAAAACAACTTCATTTTTATTAAATTTTAAACTTATTCTACTATATTATAACAAAACAAATTCAATTTATTCACTTTTAATGGTTTTATGTTCTAAATATTGTTTATGTCTCTAATTTTGTGTGGACACACAATTAAGTTATTTCAAGATTGTTTGAAAAAATAGCATTAAATTAAAATATTTTAAATTAAATATATTTTTAACAACTAATATTTAGTAGGAAATCCTTTCTGGCGAATTACTTCCGCACATCTATTTGGCATTGTTTTTACTAAATCGTTGCACTGTTGTGGAGTAATATTATTCCATTCTTCTTGAATAAAATCCCAAAGTGAACGTTGGTTTATGGGCTTTCTGTCCGAAACGGCTCGTTTTATGATCCCCCATAGATTTTCTATGGGGTTTAAATCGGGACTTTGTGGTGGCCACTCAAGAACATTTATTTGATTTTCATCTAACCAAGACTTAACGACCCGAGATTTATGTTTCGGGTCGTTATCTTGTTGAAACGTCCACCCTGGTGGTAAATTTTCAGCATAATCGCCATTAAGGTTATTTTCTAATATGTTCTTATACATTTCACCAGTCATTTTACCCTCTATTTTAATTAATGGACCCACACCAGACGAGGAAAAACACCCCCAAACCATTACTGATGATCCACCGTGCTTCACCGTTTTTTTCGTATACTTGGGGTTCAATTCAGCATTTATTGGTCGTCGTACATATGGCCTACCATCATTTCCAAACACATTAAATTTAGATTCGTCGCTCCAGACTATCATTTTCCAAAAATTTGAATCTTTATTGATATGATTTTTGGCAAACTGCATACGTTTCTTAATATTCTTCTTTGACACGTTTGGCTTTCGACGTGCTATGCGACCATGAATGTTATTTTCGACCAATCGTCTTCTTACAGTTCTTGCCGTAATTTGAACATCATATTTTGATTCCATCAGAGATCTGATTTGAGTGGATGTCAAAAATGGGTCAGCTTTACTCATTCTGACCATAATCCGGTCTTCAGCTGCGGTCGTTTTTCGCGGTTGTTTTCTTTTTAAATTGTTAAAAGTTTTATATTTTTTATAATGCGTAATTGCGTTAACAATTTTGCCCCGGGATAATCCTAATGTTTGTACCACTTTGGCGATAGAAGCAACATTTTGGAAACAATTCCAAATTATCTCCCTTTCAGCGGGAGTAGTGCTTTTATTTTTACCCATTGTTTAGAAAAATCAAACGACGTTATGGGGGAGGGTGCTAAAATATTTAAACTGTCCATTAGATCCATTTTTACAACAATTTACCTTTTTATTATATCCATTTACCTTTTAAAATTAAAATGACTTAATTAAATGTCCACCTAAATTTTGTTGAGGTTTCAAGAAATGATTGACTATTAATAAAGCAAAGCAATAAAATGATAAAAATTCTTATATTTACAAATAATCCTAACGGAACTTTTTTTGCATAAACATTGCAATGTAAATATAAAAAAATAAACAAGTTTTTTACACTTAAAAAATAACTTGCATTAATAACTTAATTGCATGTCCACAACTGTACATATTTTATTTTAAATCAATTACATACATTCAATCATTTTTACTTATTTATTAAATCAATAAATCTGTTAAGTGTGAGAGATCATAAAAATAATTTCTGCATGCTCTATTACATACTATCAATGCGTATGAAGAAGAGAGAAAGAGCAGAACATAAAAAAGATCAATGAATGATTTTGTTATTTACTTTAATTATCACTTTTCTTTTTTTATGATTGTTATTACTGATATGCTAATTGTAATTATTAACAAAAGTCAGTTATAAATGTGCACTCTGACCAGCAAGAACAAAATTTAAAACAAATTATTAATATAACTAAAAATAAAAATTAAACAATAAAGAAAATTATTTTTCAAACAAAATTTATTATTTGTTTCAATTTTATATTTAAAAAAAAAGGAATCGAACCAAAACTGGCGCAGTCGGTAGGATGCCCGAGTATCCTTATTAAAGTTTTTCTTAAAAGTGATATTGTACATTTAAATGTACTAACGGGCATGTGAATATAAAGAAAAGATATTTCTTTATACATAAAAGACAAGAAAAGATATTTCTTTATAATTAAAAAACTAATAAACAGATTTAAAAAACAATTAATTAAAATTTAATGCAAAAAAAAGAAAGAAGTGAATTTAAAAATATTTACAATTAATTTAATGAAGAAATTATTTATGTAAACGCAAAATTAATATCCAAACACCAAATTATTAGAATTACAAAAACACGATAAGTGATAAGTTAAGAAATAATATAAAAAACGTTGGTTCAACATGAAGAAAAAAAACTAAAATTTTGATACAAAAACGATTTGTTTTATATAATAAAAAATATATATTTAAAATCTACAAAACAGAAATAAAAACATAAAATTGTGAATATACATATAAATTTAAACGAAATATATAGTACAAATTCAGAAACAGTATTAAAATTTTACACACCCAGTATAAAAAAAAAGAGTCAACAATAAAATACCCACATCAAAAGACTTCGACAATAAGAAGAAAATATATGACAACCATTTTGAAAATACACGAGGTCCATCATACAAATTTCGAGATCCATCATTGATGCATTATTTTTTAGTATTTGTAATAATGTATGTATATTATTTTTTTTAGTATTTAAGTTTACAGTTAAAATATGTCATATTGTATTATTACAGTTAAATTGCAAAAACAATTTTTTTTTGGTCTCTATCGATAAAAAACATACGCATAAGAAAAAAGAAGAGAGAAAATTCAGCATAGTAACAATTTTTTTTTCTTCTTCTCTTCCTTTTACTCCATATATTATTGTTGCAAAATTATTTACGGTTATAAAATTTTAAAATCCATTTTTTTCATTCCACTTTCGTATTAATATAAAACAAAAAAATATTGTTTTTGTCATTTGCTAAGAAAAGAGAGACAAAAATGTGTTCTCCTGTTTTTTCTTCATTTTGTAATATTTGTACAGAAATTGAATAAGTACAGTCAAAAATATTAAACTATAAAAAAACCATAAGGAACTAATATAATTATCAATTAATCATTTTCAAAATTAATTAAATGTGAAATTTATTATTATTTTTACAATAAGCAATTAGTTAGTGAATTTAAATAAAAAAAATTTTGTTATAATTATTATTAAAAAAAAAAAAAAAACATATTATTTTTGCCTACATTAAAAATATACAAATTGGTTAACTTAATAAAATTACTTCTACTACTATAAATATTTTTTTTTTTTCATATACATAATTAAAAAAAATATATAATAATATAATCCTTTATAGGTCTTAAAAAAAATTAATATATATTTCAAAATAAATAATTATACAAAGGATTAATTTTTCTTATCAAAAATGGCTCAAGCTAATAATGCCTTACAGCCTTTAACTTTGGACCCACTTAAATTCCTTCAAAGATTGCCGGACTTTTCTGGAGACAGAAAAGAGTTATATTCATTTATTGCACTTGTTGATAGAATCAACCCCATTCTCATTCAATACGATGAGCTTTCCCAACTTTTATTTTTTGACATAATTAAAAGCAAACTTAAAGATAAGGCAAAAGAGACTATGGAAATCAATTTCCATGCCCAATCGTGGACAGAAATTAGAATAATTTTGATGAATAATTTTGGTGAAAAACATAGTGTAGAAGAGTTATATGACAGACTTAGATCTGTAGTTTTTAAAACCAATGCCATAGATTTTTATAATGAAATCAAGGAAAAACTCCGAAGTTTAAATAACAAAACATCGACTGATTTTGGAATTAATGCAAACAGCGAGCAAACAGCTAGAAATAATATGAAAACCGCTCTTAATATTTTTAAAGAAAAAATACCGGAACCCATGAGAACTATTCTAGCTTGCAGAAATCCAAACACGCTTGAAGATGCAATGGATATTCTTTTTAACTCAGGATATGCCAATTATGGAGTTAAGAATAGAAATAACACTTTTAATAGACTTGATAACTCGAATAATAGAAGTAGAATATATACAAATGTTAGCAGTAATTATGAAACACATGAAAACAATGGAACAGGCCAGCGTTTTAAAACAAATAGAAACAAATATTTTACGAATAGATGGGAAACGCAAAATAACCAGACTGATATAAGTAGGCAGACTTATAACAATAATAGGTTCCAACATAACAGTAATAATAACAACAGTAATAGGAATAACTATCAATATAACCCTAATAACAGACAAAACTTTAGAAACAATTTTACAAATTCTCAAAGTCACCCATCTTTACCAGAACCAATGGACATTAATTATATTCAAGATTCCAATAGACCTGTAATCTCGAATTTAAATAATAACAATAATAACACTAATCGATATAGCTATCAATATAATTATAAAACCGGACAACATTTTAGGAACAATTTTACAAATTCTCAAAATCAACAATCTTTCGAAGATCCAAGGGACATTAACATTATTCAGAATTCAAATAGACAAGAGAGAATGCCACAAAATACTTCCGTCATAAATTATTCCACTAATACACAAGTTCCTCATCATATTCCATTAAATCAAAATGAGACAATACAAAATTTTCCTTTTCAAGCCTCTCCGGAGAGCTACCATATATAGTGATCAAAAAAACTCTTAAATTTATTGTCGATACTGGAGCCACTCACTCAATTATAAATCCAGGTATATGCAATCCAAAATGGAAAATTAATTCCCATACTTTGACTCTGAAAACTTTGCAAAACACGATAATGACCAATACAGTTTACCAAGTTCCATTGTTTACAGAATTGGGAGATGGTAATGACAAAATATTTTTAATAGAATGTAAGTTTCATAATGAATACGACGGAATCATAGGAAATGATATCTTACGTAAATATAAAACTGTTATAGATTATAACAATGACAAATTAATAATCAACAACAAAGTAGTTCCTTTGCTGAATCTAAAGAAAATCCAAATAGTTAAATTTATTTCAAATGTTGAATGTGGATTAGTTCACATTATGGAGCATAGAAATTCTATTGGCGAAACTATAATTAATGAAGGTGTTTACAATTCGCATAATTTTAAAGTTGAGGTAGAAACAACCACCAAATGCTCAAATGTAATACACCTTACTGAAAATAGTTCGTGGCCAGTTTCTCCCGAAAATTATTATTTAGTTGATGATAAATTATCACCAACAAGTAATTGTGATCAACATTACCTTGAACAAATTCGGACAGATCATTTAAATTCTGAGGAAAAATTTAATTTATTAAAAGTTCTAGAAGATTATAAGCAATTGTTTTATGAAACAAATTCAAACTTATCGTTTACAAATGCAATAAAACATAGAATACTTACTAAAGACGACATACCCGTGTTTGTCAAAACATATAGATACCCTTATATACATAAGGAAGAAGTAAATAAACAAATACAGGAAATGTTGGATTGCAAAATAATTAGACCATCAAATTCTCCATACTCCGCTCCTATATGGATAGTTCCTAAGAAAGACGATGCTAGTGGAATTAAGAAGTGGCGAATCGTAATTGATTATAGGAAACTAAACGAAAAAACTATCGATGACCGTTTTCCCATACCGAATATTGAAGAAATATTAGACAAACTTGGTAGGAGCATGTATTTTACAACTTTAGACCTAGCAAAGGGATTTCACCAAGTTGAAATAGATGAAAGGGACACCCATAAAACAGCGTTTTCAGTAGAGGGTGGTCACTACGAGTTTTTAAGAATGCCCTTTGGATTGAAAACGGCACCTTCCACATTTCAAAGGCTCATGAACAACATTTTAGGTGATTTGGTAAACAAATACTGTTTAGTATACTTAGATGACATCATTGTTTACTCAACTTCTCTTCAAGAACACATCAACTCCCTACGGCTAGTACTTGACAGACTTTCAGAGGCCAACCTAAAAATTCAAGCAGACAAGTGCGAGTTCTTGAAAAGGGAAACTGAGTTTTTAGGGCACGTTATTACTCAACAGGGTATAAAACCGAATCCTAAAAAGGTTGAATGTGTATCCAACTATCCCCTTCCGGTAACAGCAAAGCAAATAAAACAGTTTTTAGGACTCAGCGGGTACTATAGGAAATTTATCAAGGACTATTCGAGAATAGCAAAGCCTATGACCAAATATTTAAAGAAAAATTCAAAAATAGATATTAAAGACCCGGAATATATGGAGAGTTTTAGAACCTTAAAATTGCTACTTATAAATGACCCAATTTTAGTTTACCCGAATTTTAACAAACAATTCGTTTTAAATACAGACGCTAGCAACTTTGCTTTAGGTGCCGTCCTTTCGCAGGACAACCATCCCGTTTGCTATGCCAGTAGAACGCTCAATGAACATGAGATAAATTACAGCATAGTTGAAAAGGAATTGTTGGCTGTAGTTTGGGCCGTTAAATACTTTCGTCCGTATCTTTTTGGCAGGAAATTCATTATAAAAACAGATCATCAGCCACTACAATGGTTATTTTCCATCAAAGAACCAAATTCTAAATTAGTTCGATGGAGACTGCAGTTAGAGGAATACGACTATGAAATTTATTATAAACGTGGAATCAAAAATGGTAACGCGGATGCATTATCTCGTTTAGAACCCCAAGTTAATTTGATTGAGCGTTCTCCTCTTAACATTATTTTTCAAAGTAATTCTCCTTTGAATGTGTATAGATATCAAATCATTTTCGAAACAAACTCAAATACAAACTCTCTCAAAATAGTCAATACAAAAATATTTAATAATGAAAGAAAAACAATTACTTCTAATTGTTTTGATGAAAGCGATATGTTATCAATATTAACAAATTATTTCCACCCAACAAAAGTAAACGCAATTTTCATAAATGATGACAATCTCTACGATTTGTTTAAAAGAACAGTTTTAAAATATCTAGAAAATTCAAACTTAAAAATTGCTAGATGTAATAAATTGTATGAAGATATTTTGGATGAAAATATTCTCTACGATCACATTCAAAATGAACACCGCAAAAATAATCATCGTGGTATTAGCGAAAACTTTGAACAACTCAAAACTAGAATTTATCATCCAAAATTAAAACTTAGAATACAACAATATATAAACAATTGTCATATCTGCAATATTGAAAAATATGACCGAAACCCAGTTAAACAACGATTTAAAATTACAGAAACGCCTGATAGGCCAGGGCAAATAGTACACATCGATGTCTTTTATAGTTTACAAAAAACATTATTTCTTACTATAATTGATAAGTTTTCGAAGTTTGCGCAAGCAATCAAGATACAAAATAGGTCCTGGATTGAATTTAAAAAAGCTCTTACTCAATACATAAGTATTGTAGGAAATATAGATAAGATTGTAACAGATAATGAGTTAGGCTTTAAGGCGCTGCCCCTAATGGAATTTTTAAGAGAAAGGAACATAGAAATACATTTTACATCCAACAATAATCATACATCAAATGCAGACGTAGAACGTTTACACAATACCATGAATGAACATATTCGTCTTCTAAGGCATGATCCAGAAAAAGATACTGATACAGTAGAAGAAAAAATTTATAAGGTAATCACATTCTACAATAATTCTATCCATTCAACCACAAAGTACAAACCTTTTGATTTCCATAATGGCAATATAACAATAGAAAATTACCAGATGATAAAAGATAACATTATTAAATCAAAAGAAAAATCCATATCAAAATTAAATCAAAAACGCGAGGACTGTGAAATACAAGCTGGAAAAGTATATTTAAAACATGACAGAGGTGGGAAAAATCATGCCAAGTTTAGGAAAATTGAAGTAGATAGGTTAGATGATGACCACGTCATAACTCAAACAAGACACAAATATTATAAATCGCATGTAAAAAGAAAGAAACATTTGCAAAGTAATGAATAACTCATTTTTTTTTAAAAAAAAAAAAAACCTTTAATTTAAAATTGCAAAATTATAAAATTTGTTATAGAAAACTTTTGCTTATATAAATATAATATAAAAATTTTGTAAATAAAAAGATATTTAAAAATTAAGGAAAATGTATAAGATAACACAAAACCAATTTTTGATGAAGGCTATTAAATAAAAGCAAACATGAATTTATGAATTTCACGCTATACTATTAAATGTATTCTCAAAATATAAATAGAAATTGTATATATAATATATATAACAAAGATTAATTCTCATATTATAAAAACTGATACAAATTAAAATACAATTGCAAAATAAATTAACAAACTATTGAAAAAAAAAACAAATTAAAATTCCAAATTAAACAAAAAAAAAATATATTAAAAATATGAATGAAGATCATAATGAAAATAATTTCATCAAACTAAATTTATCAAACTACAATTATATTAATAAATTATTTTTTTTTATTCTATAAAGAAAACAAAAGTAAGAAAAAAATCAAACAAAATTTTGTAATATGTAATACAAAAAAAATTTAAGAATTTAAATTTCTTTAGGTTTTGTAAAAATCATTTAATGTAATTAATACAAATGCAAAAATTTTCGCCGGAGTCTCAATCAAACGATGGGGATGTTATAAGTGAATACCCATAATATGTATATAATATTACATATCACATTATAAATATATTACTTGCCAACAACATTATATTTCTCTGTTAAAATTCTTTGTTGTCAAGCTTTACATACATATTTTATTTTAAATCAATTACATACATTCAATCATTTTTACTTATTTATTAAATCAATAAATCTGTTAAGTGTGAGAGATCATAAAAATAATTTCTGCATGCTCTATTACATACTATCAATGCGTATGAAGAAGAGAGAAAGAGCAGAACATAAAAAAGATCAATGAATGATTTTGTTATTTACTTTAATTATCACTTTTCTTTTTTTATGATTGTTATTACTGATATGCTAATTGTAATTATTAACAAAAGTCAGTTATAAATGTGCACTCTGACCAGCAAGAACAAAATTTAAAACAAATTATTAATATAACTAAAAATAAAAATTAAACAATAAAGAAAATTATTTTTCAAACAAAATTTATTATTTGTTTCAATTTTATATTTAAAAAAAAAGGAATCGAACCAAAACTATTATCCTTGAAGACCCTTTTGGTCGCTTAGTGGGATGCGAGTGGGATATCTATCAAAATAAATATTTTTTAACTCAAGACTTACAATTTTTGACTTTTTTTTTTGCAAATACGATTTTTTTTCCAAATGGGCCCTTTTTTTAAAATTTTTTTTGTAGTCAAAAGAAAGCTTAGGTCCATTCCTTTAAGATATTTTTAGTCCCTTAGTGGGTTGCGAGTAGGATATCTATCAAAATAAATATTTTGTAACGCAAGACATACAATTTTTTAATTTTTTTTTGCAAAATCAAAATTTTTTTCCAATATGGGCCCTTTTTTAATTTTTTTTTTTTGCTCAAAAGAAAGCCTAGGTCCATTCCTTTAAGATATTTTTAGTCCCTTAGTGGGATGCGAGTGGGATATCTATCAAAATAAATATTTTGTAACGCAAGACATACAATTTTTTAATTTTTTTTTGCAAAATCGAAATTTTTTTCCAATATGGGACTTTTTTTTAAAAATTTTTTTTGCTCAAAAGAAAGCTTAGGTCTTTTCCTTTAAGACCTATTTTGTCACTTAGGAAGATGTGAGTAGGATATCTATTAAAATAAAAATGTTGTAACTCAAGACATTCAATTATTGACTTTTTTTTTGCAAATTCGAATTTTTTTTCAAAATGGGCCCTTTTTTAAAAATTTTTTTTTAGTCAAAAGAAAGCTTAGGTCCATTCCTTTAAGATATTTTAGGTCCCTTAGTGGGATACGAGTGGGATATCTATCAAAATAAATATTTTGTAACTCAAGATATACAATTTTTGATTTTTTGGCAAAATCCAAAATCCATATATAATCCAGTAATATGTAGCATAATTTTTAATATCGAATACCGATTCCAAAACCTTCCATTATCTAAAGCTGTTAACAATTTCTTTACATTAGATTTGGATGGCGCCGATGAATTCATTATTAATTACAAACATGTTTTGCAAATTGATTCTGATTCTACACAGAAAAAATTATATTTCAATTCAAACATTTATCCCATATTGAACTGGTTTCAATTATTTCATAATTAAATCAAGTTTTCATGTGCTCAAAAAACAAAATTTTCTGATATTTTCTATTGAATTTTGAGTTTTGAATTTGATAATATTGACAATTGAATATACAATTTTCGTTATTGGTTGAATTTCAAATACAAAAATTATTGAATAGATAATTTTCGTAATTGAAAACACAAAAAATAACAAAAATGTGTTTTCAATTGCGAAAATTACAAATAACAGTTTAGATCAAGAGGAAAATTAAAAAACCCCATTTAAATATAAAAATATTTTATAAAATAAATAGCAGTTTTAAATATTGAAAATGAAGTAGTAATGTTAGCAAACTGAATTTTTGTGATATTTTAGTCATAGAGAATAGACATAGAGCGAAAACTATCCTGTTGTCAGAAACCTAAGTCAGTTGTCAGAAACCTAAGTGGTGAGAATGTATTAGTAGAAAAAAAATTATGTGAAAACAAAAACAACACTCGTATGTGTGATTATTTTGAGTAATTTTTTTGTTTGAGTTTTTTTCTAGTTTCCGCTCTATGTTACTCTATGATTTTAGTTTTGTTTTAATAAAAAATATTTTTTTTTATAAAATTTTTTTTTTATTTTTACCCCGGAGTAATAGTCTAGCTACGCTTATGTATATCAGTTTTGTCTATAGAGAAGTTTTCCGTATAAAAGTTTTTTCTAAAAAAAATTTGTTTAAAATTTTTTTTTTCTATACAAAATTTTGCGTATAACAGTATTTCTATAGAAAAATGTATGTACACTCAGGTCTCGTTTGAAGCTCCTAAAAATTCTTCGATTTCGTCCCCTATTCACTAGATTAATTCTAGTGATGAAAATTATATTTTACCATATGATGACAATATGATTATATCATCTAGTGATGAAAGTGACGTTGAACCAATTCCAAACCGATGCAGACAATTATTCAGTGATTCAGATTTACAGAATTTCCTTAAAAAATGTGTTAGCTCTTTTTTTTTGGATCATTCTAACTTTTTCTGTAATTATAAATATTTTTGTTTATTTTTTTTAACGTATTTGGTTTTTATTGTTTAAGTAAATTAAATAAATAGGTTAGGTTACGTGGGTTGCTCCCAATTTAGCGAGTTCACTCGGAGGCTTTGTGGCCCTTAGAAATACTATTCCCTTATGCTGAAAATTCGTACATAAAGTGAGAATAGTTTCCCTCCCTAATTTCGTTGACTATGTGATTCCTGTGATCCCAGTGGGAACCAACCGGTACTTCTAATAAATCTGATCATATTTACTAGTGACACATCTCTGAGACAGTCCAGATCATGGAAAAGAGCTCTACCAAGATGTAGTAGTCTATGCTCTTGTAAGGCTGGGCATTCACATAGAAGGTGCTGTACCGATTCCTCCTCCTCTTCATCTAAACAACTTCTACAGTAGCTATAACATGGGTAACCCATACGTTCCGACATATGTCCAATCATACAGTGCCCAGTAATTATACCCGTAAGAAGCCTGATCGAATTCCTGCTAAGATACAAAAGAGTCCTAGTTCTATCCTCTGTCAGATTGGGCCAGAGCATTCTGGATATTCTACAAGTGATGATATTTGACCACCTGAGTTCCGTCTCACTCAAAGAACATTCATCTATCAATCTCGATACTGTCACCAGGGAAGTGTGAATATCCCTTTGCGCTAGAGATACGTCCAGGGACGATCCGTTGGTTGCGCACTCATCAGATACTTCATTTCTCCGGATGCCCTCGTGTCCTGGAACCCATATCAACTCGACGTGATGTTGTGTCAGTTGTGCCTGTGATTTGATACAATTGAGAAGACATTTCGACCTGATCACGTTGGAGTTAAGAGCCTTGATTGATGCAAGGCTGTCCAAGTAGATATGTATAGTCGAATTTTCGAGATTCAGTTCACGGATTCTTCTCGCGGCTGTATCGATGGCATAAATCTCTGCCTGGAAAACCGTGCAGGTATCGGGTAATCGAATAGACATCAGAAGGTCCTCTTTCTGTCTTTGAACCATCAGTGTAGATTGAGATCACGTCATCCTAATTAAATAAATATATTTTTGTTGATTTTTTTTATGCGATTTTGTTCTGATTTTTTAATTAAAATCTGAATTTATGCGTTTTTTTCAGAATTTTGGAACGAACCATTAATTTTTATATGAAGCTAGAGTATCGTTTTATGCGAATTCAATTTATGCGATTTTTTTGGAACGAGACCTGAGTGTATAACAGTTTTTTCTATAGAAGTTTTCTGTTTTACAATTTTATCTATAAAAAATTTGGTGTATTACAGTATTTTATTGTGTATAACACTTTTGTCTATACAACATTTTTTTTTAAGAGTATTATCTATAGAAAATTTTGTGTATAACAGTTTTTTCTATAGAAAAGTTTTCTGCATAACAGTGTTTTCTATAAAAATGTCTGTTTATCACAGTTTTTTTCTATAGAAAATAGAACCTATAGAACATTTTATGTGTTTTTTGGGCAAATTTTTCATATTTTTCTGCAGAAAATTTTGTGTTTAAGTTTTATTATCTACAGCAAATTTTGCATATAAAATTTTTGTATAACTGTTTTTTCTATAAACAGTTTTTGTTAAACAGTATTTTCTGTAGAACATTTTTTTGTATAAGAGTTTTATTCTATAGGAAATTTTGTGTATAACAGTTTTATATTTATAAATTTTTTTGTATAACAAATTTTTCTATACAATAATATATGGTATTGGATAACAGTTTTTTCTATAAAAATGTTTGTGTTTTACAGTATTTTTCTATAGAACATTTTATGTATATCAGTTTTTTCTATAAAAAACTTTATGCAGAATAGTTTTTTTTATAGAAAATTGTGTGTATAACATTTTTTTTATAGAACATTTTGTGTCTAACACGTGTTCTGTGTTGGGTCCCTTTTTATACCCTTCAGCTTCGTGAGAAGGGTATATATAAGTTTGTCATTCCGTTTGTAATTTCTACATTTTTCATTTCCGACCCTATAAAGTATATATATTCTGGATCCTTATAGATAGCGGAGTCGATTAAGCCATGTCCGTCTGTCTGTCTGTCTGTCCGTCTGTCTGTCTGTCTGTCTGTCTGTCTGTTGAAATCAATTTTCTGAAGGCCCCAGATATCTCCGGGATCCAAATCTTCAACAATTCTGTCAGACATACTTTCGAGAATTTTGCTATTTAAAATCAGCAAAATCCGTCCATAAATAACGGAGATATGAGCAAAAATCCGAGACAACCTCTGAAAATTTCATCAAAAAACACAATGTATTGCATGCTTTGACAAAAAAGCAACAAAACGTATGGTTGGATGTGCAGCTTTTCGTATTTTTTTTTTTTGTGTTTTGTTTCTTTTGTCGTTGTTGTTGTTTTTTATACAACTAAACGTTTGTTTGGTTGTGTGTTGGTTTTTTTTGACAAAAAATCAACAAATCGTATGTTTGAATGTGCATGCTTTGCGTATTTTGTTTTTCTTTTGTGTATTGTTTCTTTTGGCGTTGTTGTTGTTTTTTATTCAATTAAACGTATGTTTGGATGTGTGTTGGTTTCATTGTCTTGCGTATTTTGTTTTTGTTTTTTCTTTCGGTGTTCTGTTTCGTTTGGCGTTGTTGTTGTTTTTTGTGTTCTTGATAAATTTAGGATGCTGTACGCTGAAAGTGGGCAATGTACATACATACCTATATACTAATTATAAAAAATAATAATGCATCCACAACAAAGGTGAAGGGTATATAAGATTCGGCATAGCCGAATATAGCACTCTTACTTGTTTTTAATAAATTCAATTATTGTAGAATTTAGTTGCAGATTACATTACATCTCCACAATTTCTAGCAAACAGGGTGTAGGGTATAATTAAGGCAGATGTGCATTGAATTCACTTGTTCGTTTATATATTGAAAATAAAAAATATGAAAAACAAATTAACTTGCACTCCTAGTAGTAGGACTTCTTTCCGTATTATAGCTCCTGTCTTCTTTCTGTCTCCTCTTTTTTTTTCATTTAATACATATTTTGAAAATGTACCGCCAGCGGTAATATCGTTGTCAATAATTTGAGTTGTTTTTAGAGAAAACATGTGTATTACTTGCATTAATGCGCCTTTCTTGCAAATATCCACTTCTCTATAACAACAAGAACAATGAGACAACTGTGTTTATTGATGCTGTCAATATTCATGTCCATAACGATGTTAAAACAACATTTTCCGTCATGTTCTGGTCTTGCAGTTATCGTGTGAGTACGAAAATGTAAAATAATCCTTTGAATTTTTAATACATTTTGCTCATCGTTGTCACGTACTGCATAAATGCTTTTGCAAGTGAGTGTGGTAAGAGTGAGTGTGTGTGTGTGCCCGGAAGTTAATAGATTTTTTGTACCAGATGAAGAAACAAAAACGACTGAAGAATATAATAATAAATATTAAATAAATGATGTTTTGTACATTTTCATTAAAAAACATTTTCAAAATTGCTTTTATGTGGAATTTAATTTGTGAACCACACAATACAAGCAATAATAACAACAATTTAGCTTCCTGCTACAAAATGGTTCTTGTTCTGCAAACATTTTACACAGACTAAATTGTTTACTGGCCATTTAGTCCAGCAGTCGTTCGTTCGATCGGACGGACGGATGGTCGGTCAGTTAGTTGGCCGCTTAGTTAGATTGGCGTTGGATTTAGACGCCTGGAAAAGTTTGGTTGCTGAGTTGGTTGGCTTAGTGTGCATGTATTTGTATTTGTGGCATATTATATGAATTATTTACGGTACGTGTTATTGCAGCAACACCCTGCATATGGGGCAGCACTATATCAAGTTTATTAAGTATGTTTGAGATCAGTGATAAATTAATGTTTTTAGGGTTGGCCCTCAGTTGACCGATATCCCATATAACGACATATATTATATTTTATGTAAACGAAAACTACACTAGTTTATTCCATGTTTTTTTAAAAGCTCAACTACCGTTAGCGCTAAAATAATATGTTTCTAGAATAAGCCCGTCGTGAAATTTGGTCGGCGCAGGTCTGCTTATGATCAATTACATGTAAGTAGTTATTTTAGAGATAAGTTCCAAATTGTATATTTATACCCTGCACCACCATAGTGGGGAGGGTATTATGCGTTTGTGCAGATGTTTGTAACGCCCAAAAATATTAGTCTAACACCCACTTTAAAGTATACCGATCGACTTAGAATCACTTTCTGAGTCGATTAAACGATGTCCGTCCGTCCGTCTGGTCGGCTGGCTGGCTGTCCATGTAAACCTTGTGCGCAGAGTACAGGTCGCAATTTTGAAGATATTTCCCTCAAATTTGGTACATATTATTTTTTTGGCCCAAAGACCAAGCCTATTGAAACTGGCTGAAATCGGTCCATTATTTCACCTAGCCCCCATGCAAATGTCCTTCCGAAATTGGACTTTATCGGTCATAAATGTTTAATTTATATATGTATCTCCACAAATTCCGCTCCAAATAAGTTTTATATACACAAAATTCATGTCACCAAATTTTGTTACGATCGGTCCATAATTAGTCATAGCTCCCATATAGACCCGCTTCCGAAAATCACTTTAACGTGCATAAATCGCTTAAAAATGTTGGTATACTCACAAAATTCAACATATCAAACTTTCAAATAGACACAAATCACACGACCTAATTTCATGGTGATCAGTCCATAATTGGTCATAGCCCCCATATAAGGCCCACTTCCGAAAATCACTCAAAAATATAAATTATTGAAATTTTAAAAGAAAAATGTTTTTACTCTTTTACTTAGTGTAGGGTATTATATGGTCGGGTTTGACCGACCATACTTTCTTACTTGTTTGTAAATAAATCTGTTGTTTCTTACTGGCTGTTCCGACTGGATAAAGTTCACATACAGGCCATGAGTAGCGCCGCTAAGTGATCTTGCTAATATTTTGTGTTTCCAACGATGCACAGTGGTTTAGAAACTTTTTTTTTTGGAAATAATTCGGTATCTTGGGAACTATTGGAGATATTATTACGAAATTTCACATGGTATGAGCGATCTTTTTATGGTTTTTTAGATATGGCGGGCCTACGGAGACTCGAAATTTATTTTTAAAATATCAGCTATATTGTCGATAAAATTTTAAATAAAATAAAAACATCTTGCTAAGTTATCTCCTCCCTATAAAAAGTTATACGCACCCAAAGTTGGAACTTGTAAAAAGGGCCGTATTTTTTACGTTTTTTCCCAAAAAAGCCCATATATTTTTTCTTTTGTAGAAAAAAAATTTCTTCGGGACTATATAGAATTTTTATATTATCCGGAAAGGTAACTTAATGCAAAAGCGTGTAAAGAAAAATTTGGCTCACTTAAGCAGACATATCACCCCCCAGTCCTATCCAAACTTGGCCAATTTTAAAAGAAAAATTTCGGTTTGAGTAAAAAAGTCTAAAAAGGCAAACCACCGATCCACGTAAAAGCTTCATATTTGTATAACCCCATATGTTTCTTAAATACCTACTAAGTATTTTTACTATCATACAGTAAATAACTTCACAGTAGGCACTTTCTAAAAAAAACTCAGTTTTTGGAACACATTTTCCCCGTTTTAGGAATTTCAGTATTTGAAAATAAAAAATTTCAAAAATTGTAATGCCATTGATTTAAGGACATTTTAGTCTATATTGGTTCCAAATTTGTTTATGTTATCTTTAATTGTTAAAATTTTACATTAATTCAAATTTTATATTTTTATTCGTGGAAAATCACCATATGAATTTTTTTTTAGTTTTTAAGGTAAATGAAGTCCCAAAATTTTATAAAATTATTTAATTTTACTAAAATATCAATCCACAAGTCATAATGTTTTCAACAATATCAAATACTTATACAAAAAGCCTTTATTTACTCCTCAAAATATCATCTCAAGGACTATTTATATTCAAAATTTCAGCTCATTCGGATGATAAATGGATTTTTGGCGAGGGGCTACGTACTTGCCCCCATTAGCGCTAGGAAGCTGAACAAAATTAAATCAACTCGAAAACACCTCAGCTCAAACCATATGAAATTTCGTAACAATATCTCCAATAGTTCCCAAGATAACGAATTATTTCCAAAAAAAAAAGTTTTTAAACCACTGTGCGATGTCAAAGTTTATAATAAATTTTCCTCAGCCAAGTCCAAAAATAAACGATTTTAATTGCTTCATATCAATCGGAACATACAGTTAGAAATTACCGATTTATTGCCAACTGTGCAGGGTATCTAACATTCGGCTTAACCGAATATACAACTCAAATATGTTTTATTTTAAATCTAAATATAATAAAACGTATGTATGTTGGTATAACAATTCTGGACTCTACTTGATTATTATATTTAAAATAATGCAGAAAAAAAGCCCATCAAAACTAATTTGATTTCAAACATTAAAATGAAAGAATCCAAATCGTTTGATACGCATTCTTGCATGCATATTCATATAATCATTATAGGAACATATGTAAGTGTTCCACGACGATTATAATGCAGTTGAAGTAGCAGTGTCTTCAAATGTACGCCATCAAATTTAATCGATTTTTTAAAAGAGATGCTTGATTGAAATAATGAAAACATAAGTTTCTTTAATTTTAATCCTTTTTTTGAAGGATGATTATGTTACAGCAGTAATGTATTGTTTTAATGCGGCAATTTCATTGCAAGATATAAATATGTAAGATAATAAAAGTTAAGCATGGAAATTAAAACAATTTGTTTAAAATTTTGTAAAAATATAAAATAAATTAAAAGTAATTTACTGTAAGGAGTGAGATCGAAAAATTCTTAACATACATATATGTTTATAAAAAAGAAACCACTAAACTTACAGCTTTAATTTTTTTTTTATTTGATTGAAATTATTATTACAATTTACAAAAAAAATTATTTTTATAGTTTTAATCACTAGTGATGAAATTTTGAACCTTTTTCGGAAACCCTTCCATTAACGTTTTTATAGTGCTTTCTGTCACTTTGCTCGAACATGTAGTCCATCTCCGTTTAAAATCTACCACACTTTTGGACACCTTTTTTGTACTCTTCAATTCTCTTTTAACAAGAGCCCAATATCTCTCCACTGGCCTTAGCTCCGGGCAGTTTGGAGGATTTGCCTCTCTTGGTACAAATACCACATTATTGTTCTTGTACCACTCAAGGGCTTGTTTGCCATAGTGACAGGATGCCAAGTCAGGCCAAAAATAAGTGGACACATTATGAAGTCTTATGAATGGAAGCAGCCTTTTTTGTAAACATTCCTTGATGTAAATTTCGGTATTTATAGAGCCCGTTGTAACAAATGAGTGGCTTCTTTTGCCGCAACTGCATATTGCTTGCCATACCAAGAACTTTCTGGGAAATTTTGTCTGCTTTTGGGTCCTAAACTTTTCTTCAACATTCCCTCGAGCATCAGCAACATAAAATTTTTGACCTGGAAGTTGCGAAAAATCTGCCAGAACATACGTTTCGTCATCCATTATGCAGCAAGAATATTTTTTTATAAAACTTGACTTCAATTTCCGTGCTCTGTTTTTGGCCTCTAAATTTTTAGTAGCGTTCCTGTCAGGAACTTTTTGAGCCTTGTATGTTTTTAAACCTGCATTAGCTTTAACTTTTCGTACCAAATAGTCCGAGCACTGAGCTAACCGGGCTGCTTTCCTACCGGATGTGTTGGGAGCTCTTTTGAAAATGCGTTCTATTTTTTTGGCTTTAGAAACATCATGTGGACCATTCCTTCTACCTGAACCAGGTTTTCTATCAACTGACAAGTTCTCCCGGTACTGTTTAATAACATTGGAAACAGTTTGACGGCAGACCTTTGTATGCTTGGCCAACTTTTTGTAAGACCAAGTTGGGTTTTGTTGAAAATATTTAATAATTTCAGTACGCACTTTTTTCTGGTCACTCATTTTAATCAGATTAACAAAAAAATTAATATAATTGACATTACACATAATAACTGACATGTTTTTCAAAGGTAACTTGATCAAAAAAAAATTCAAATAATACTTGGGTTAAAAAATGTAATGAAAAACGTGTGTTAAGAATTTTTCGATCTCACTCCTTATTAAGTAGAGATGTGCGATTAATCGACAAATCTATTATTCCGATAAACTAATTATTCGATTAATCAAACATTTTGATTATTCATATTGATAATTACTAGTAAATAATTGAAAAATTATGATTTGATTATTCTAAGTAAACCACAAAGTTTGTTTTCGCTTTGAAAACGTCGAATCCAATGTCAACAAAGCGTCATATGCGGGAAGTTTTGCTTTACTTCTTTGATTTGAAAAAAGTGCCGCTGGAATACACCCCGATTGCTTATCGAAGCTTATGGTGAATGTGTTTCATCGGTATCAACGTGCGAGAGATGGTTTGTGCGGTTCCAAAGTAGTGATTTTGAGACGGAAGACAAAGATCGCCCAGGGCAGCCAAAAAAGTTTGGAAACATTACTAAATGAAGATTGTTGTCAAACTCATCAAAAGCTTTCAAAATCTTTGGGAGCTACTCAAGCA
Organism: Calliphora vicina; assembly: GCF_958450345.1. Classification (NCBI taxonomy): domain Eukaryota; kingdom Metazoa; phylum Arthropoda; class Insecta; order Diptera; family Calliphoridae; genus Calliphora; species Calliphora vicina. Next base: position 65,808,799 of record NC_088782.1, read on the forward strand.
TTTGCGAGCAACAGGATTCATCCAAAAGCAGGGAAAATGGTTACCATACGAATTGAAGAAGAGAAACCTTGAAAGGTGATTTTGTATGCTTCAACGCAAGAAATAACATCGCTGGGCCACATTATGCAATACCTGTTAAAAACTATTTAGAATGTAGTGGATGTGAAGTTTTGCCTCACCAGCTTTATAATCCAGACCGTGCCCTGTCCGACTACTATTTGTTTCGAACGCTGTCTCTGGGATATGCTTCACTTTGGAACAGAGTATCCGATATTGGCTTGATTCGTTCTTGGCATCAAAAGATGAGCAGTTCTCGAAATCCATATTTTGCCAGAAAGATGGGAAATGGTCATAGATAACAATGGCCAATACTTTGAATAAATTTTTATTGTACAAATGTTTCAAAATAAAAGCAAAAAATTTTATAAAATCCCACATTTTTAAGTCATACACCCAGCGATCACCCAGTGACCCGATAAAACAGTCGTTAACTCAAGAGTTTTATATTTATATTTTGTGCAATATATTGTCAGCCTTCTAACGACAACGCCTGAAAATTTAACTTTTAATACCTCTAAGCGGTATTGCGACTGGTAGGTACTAGGGTATTCGAATTAATCGATTTTTCTCTTATTCGAATAAAACGAATAATTCGAATAAGAGATTTTAACTTGTTCGAATAATTCGATCACACGTTTAAAATTAATCGAATTATTCGAATAATTTAAATTTTTTTAAAAAAGGAATGAATGAAGTTTTGATGTCGGTTTTTTAATATTTTATTGTTAAAGAAAAACAAAAAATAACGTTAAAAACATTCAAAAACAAAAGCCATCATTAAATTTTCAACAGAAATATTGTGATCAGATTAACTCCCGAACAATCTACAAAAGAATTGACTAGCAAACCCTTTAGTTTCCGTTTTGGAGCTATGCTTTAAAAAATTTGAACTAGTTGGACATTGATCCTGAATTCAAATATAATATAAACGTATTAAGAACTTTATTATGTCGTTTATTAATTCGGATTTTAAATTGAGTAACTAATTCTTTAGTGAATTAATTATTCACTATTTCTAAATTATTTATAACAAATTGTATTATACATAAAGCTCTATCAACGTTGCCGAATCTTTGCTTAATAAAGTGGTCTTGGGGAATTAAACAATAAAGGGAATCTGTCCAAAGTTTGATATCATTGTCAGTGAACGTGGCTAATTTGAAGTCAGGTAGTGCATGTTTGACGCATTTACAAATACGCAAAAAGTTTATTACCCTGTTAGAGAAAGATGTTCAACGATGTTCAAAATCATGTATAAGACGAACTCCATGCTTTTCTTGCAACAAAACGTTTGTTTGCAATATTTCTGTTTATCATTCGATTTATTAAATATTTTGCAACACTTACGTATGCGGTTAATAACATCACTTATATACATATGTTTTTAAGATCATGGCCTTCATCTATTTCAATGTAATCATTATAAATGTCATCCTCAATATCACTTTCGACGACCGTTTCAAAATCACATTCTCCGTCACATTCAACTCCACTTTAATCTAAGTAAAAATTTTGATTATTAATTGCGATTCTTCTAATATTTCGCCAGCTAAATAACAAATATTTTATTCCGTACCTTTTATTTTCATTGGTTCAAGTCCTAAGTTAAAAATTTTGAAAGATTTGATTTTAGAATTGTAACTTCTTGCAGTAATATTTATATATTTATAGAAGAAGCTATCGGAACACTCATCTACGGTGATCGTAGATGATAGTTATTTGTCGAATTTCAGAAACAATACAATTTTTGTGAGTCATTATTACTTATTTAAATTTGAAATTATGAAAAATTTTAAGCAATTTAATTAATTTAAATATTATTCGTTTTATTCGATTATTCTACATAAAATTGTTCGAATTATTCGTTATTCGAAAATGGCCATTTTTAAATTGTTCGAATAATTATTCGTAAGAAATTATTCGATTAATCGAACGATCATTAGTCGAATGAATACCCTAGTAGGTACTGCATCCGAGACATTTAAAGCGGATACTTCTCTAGTCAACTCCCCTGCTGTAATAAGGAGTGAAATCGAAAAAACCTTAACACACGTTTTCGCTTAAAACTTTTAACCCAAGTATCATTATGATTTTTTTGATCAATTTGCCTTGGAAAAGCATGTCAGTTATTATGTTTAATGTCAATTATGTTTATATGTTGTTAATCTGTTTAAAATGAGTGACGAGAAAAAAGTGTGCACTAAAATTATTAAATATTTTCAACAAAACCCAACTAGGTCATACAAAAAGTTGGCCAAACAATCAAAGGTCTGCCGTCAATCTGAATCCAATGTTATTAAACAGTATCGGGAGAACTTGTCCGTTGTATAAGGAATCCCAGCAAAAATGTTGTGAATTTTTGTAATGACTAGTTATATCATGCATTCTTTTGTAAGGAGTGGTGGTTACCCAGCACATTATTTTATTTACTAGAATAAGTATTTATTTTTATACAGGCTGGTAATGAACTTTTGCATTTAGCACAGCTATATAGTGTGTTTGACTGGAAAACGGGAGGTTAGTGGTTCGCCACCTGTCAAAGCCATTAATTTTTTTGTTCATATCATATTCATTTATATGCTGATGTTAAAACTATTGTTAGCTTACAATAAAATAACTCGTAAATGGAGCAGTGAGTTAGCAGCTTGACTATCAAACACAAGCAAATAATGTGACTGTTCGATTCCCACACAAGGCAATATTTTTTGTGTTTTTTTTCAGCTACATATTCTTGTTGTGAATTTACTACTTATTTCTCAACTGATTGTAAGTACATTTGTAAGCTTGACACCTGAATTTTTTAAAAATCTCGAACAACGGTAAGTAGTGTTTCAGTCAAATAATAAGTTGTTATCGCTTTGCTCCAATTATACTTGCTGGCTTACTAGGTAAGTAAAGTTTTTGCTGGGATGGTACACATGATGTTTCTAAAGCCAAAGAAATAGAAAGCATTTTCAAAAGAGCTCCCAACACATCCGGTAGGAAAGCAGCCCGGTTAGCTCAGTGCTCGGACTGGTACAAAAAGTTAAAGGCACTGCAGATTTAAAAACATTCAAGACTCAAAAAGTTCCTGACAGGAACTCTGCTAAAAATTTAGAAGCCAAAAATTAATTTTATACAAAAAATATATCAGGATGAAGAAACGTATTTTCTGGAAAAATTTTCGAAGCTTCCTGGTCAATATTTTTATATTGCTGACGCTCGAGGGAATATTGTAGAAAAGTTTAGGACCCAAAAGCAGAAAATTTTCCAGTAAAAGAAGTCAAAGAGGATGCTTCAGATCAGAAGACTTCTTAATGTGTCACTTACCATAGTGAGAGGTCTTGAGTGGTACAAGAATAATAATGTGGTATTTGTACCAATAGAGGCAAAACCTCCAAACTGCCTGGAGCTAAGGCTAGTGGGGAGATATTGGGCTTTTGTAAAAGATAATTGAAGAGCACAAAAACGGTGTCCAAAAGTGTGGTAGATTTTAAACGGAGATGGACTACCTGTTCGAACAAAGTGACAGAAAGCAATAGAAAAACCTTAATGGAAGGGTTCATCACTATTGATTAGAACTATAAAAGAAAATATTTTTTGTAAGTTGTAATAATAATTTCAGGTTTAATGATTACTTTTTATACCCTTCACCTTCGTGAGAAGGGTATATATAAGTTTGTCATTACGTTTGTAATTTCTACATTTTTCATTTCCGACCCTATAAATTATATATATTCTGGATCCTAATACATAGCGGAGTCAATTAAGCCATGTCCGTCTGTCTGCATGTCAGTCTGTTGAAATCAATTTTCTGATTTCAAATCTTCAATGTCCGTCTGTCTGTCTGTCTGTCTGTCTGTCTGTCTGTCCGTCTGTCTGCATTTCTGTCTGTTGAAATCAATTTTCTGATTTCAATTCTTCAATAAATCTGTCAGACATGCTTTCGAGAAGTTTGCTATTTAAAATCAGCAAAATCAGTCCACAAATAGCTGAGATATGAGGAAACCAGGACAAACTCGATTTTTGACCTATATCTGGATTACCATTAATGATATCCATTAATATAGACAATATGGATATCTAATGATAGATATTTCAAAGACCTTTGTAATGACGTATATAAAACCATAGTATGTTGGACCTACAATGTGTCAAAATCGGAAAATATTTTTTAAACCGATTTTTTTTTACCAAAGGTTTTTTTTCGCTAAATATTAAAAAAAAAAAATAAAAAAACAAAAAAAAAATTTTTAAATTTAAAAAAATTTATTTTTAAAAAACAATTCGAAATTTTTTTTTTCAAAAAATTAAAAAACTGCAAAAATACTAAATTTTGTTTACCTAAAAATATTTAAAATTTTTATTTTGAAGTATAATTTGGTGAAGGATATATAAGATTCGGCACAGCCGAATATAGCTCTCTTACTTGTTTATTAAAATTAATGTATGTTTAGATTTTTTCGATCTCACTCCTTAGTATCTATGTGCAGATCCTAGCTTGAACAGCCTTTTCTTACACTGCCTGACAATAATAGAACACTATTGTTTCTAAAACTAATGTTCTTTTCGCGTACAACTTTGCATGTCTTTCTGGTCGCAAAACACTAGCTTCACCTAAATAATTTATCACTACCGTTATTCAAACCAACAGCTAAGAGTTGATTGGTTCGGGTTATGTTTAATAACAGGGCAATATACAGAAAATCAGTAGCCGTTCTTAACACATGGAAAATTCGATATAAAATTGGTTCATGGGCTCATTACAGACCAAATGCTGGATCTTCACAGGCGCTAGTAAAATAGAAGACAATTGCGGTGAGGACAAAGATGGGTAATAGTTGAATACCTGAATATTTAAGGTAAACGACTTCGGCAGATGAGTGTTACTGAACCTTTATATCGAAAACCAACGGACTAACCCAATCTACAGTGTCCTACGCCTATGAATATATAGATGAATTTTAAAATATTTGTAACATTACAGTTTATAATGAATGGAGTAAATGGTAGACTGAGCTGAAATTCGAATCCTTGTAAGATCCATATTGAAAATTAAGGACATGCATTTCGAGAAATCCTTCATCAAAGGATTCTCTTTAATCATAGAAGAGTAAATGCTTAAAAATTCACTTTTTGAACGAATTTTTCGTTTCGTGAATTCGAATCGATTAATTCGATAATATTCAATTAATCTCACATTCCTTGTATTAATCAATGAAATATATCTTTATATGTTGATGTATTACTAACATTTTATAATCTTTTAAACAAGTGTGTTAAATGATTTCCTTGAAATCAATAAAAACTTGTTAGAATATTCAGATCAAAGGACATTTTTTTCGTACTAATTAAAACACATACTTGTTGCTTTCAGCGTAATTGCATTGAAAATGCAAATACTAATTGGATTTTATTTAGAAACCACTAAAACTGAAGACGGCATAAAAGAACTTCTCCTGTGGGGCAAAGTTAAAAGATTTCCTTATTGAACTCTGAAAGCAACATGACATTACGGCAAACAGCAACATCATCATGTGTATGTAGATTATTGTTGACTAGAAGGAGGAATCCTGTTCCTACTTTGCAAACATTCCAAATGATTCACAGGGTTTATGAGTTTATGGGTAATTTGCCATTTAGGCATACTTTGGCTTTTAAGCTTTTCTTTATTTTTTTGTGTTTATTTTGGTTTCGTTTTTTCAGTCATAAACTTTACGACACAACTTTTATGATGCCCGCACTCATAAATGGCCAAAATAAACTCAACTAAGAAGACAACTGACGGTATTCTTCTTTGGCTAGAAGCAGTTAGCATGGGAGTACAAGGATGCTGGTTATTTAAAATGAAAACTTTTGCATATACAAACTACCAAATCAAGAAGACGAAATAATAAAATACAAAAAAAAAACAATATCTTGGGAAATGTTTTGTAGCTGGTGGCGCTTAAAATTAAGCAGCTAAAACAAACAAACAAACAAACGAAAGAACAAAGCAATAGAATACACGAACATAAAAAAGCCAATTGTTGGCAACAACCTGTTGCCAAAGTCGTGCCGCAGTGGCATGTGGAGTACTACGGCTAGAAAGAAGCCTGAGTTGGTAAGTAGTGATGCTTGTTCGCTCGTCCGACTGACTGGCCAGGCCAGGGCATTTCCAGTTACTTGATTTGAATTAGGGATGCCAATCCCGAAATCCCGATCCCGAAAATCCCGGGATTTTTCGGGATCGGGATTTCCCGAATCCCGGGATTTGTGAAAAAGAATCCCGGGATTTTTCGGGATTAACAAATCCCGAAATATTATGAGATTTTTGATATTTTAGGAAGATTTTTGAAGCACCCAAAATACTTAGAAAGCTAAATTTCAGCATATTTTTTATATTTCATTATTCAAATCCAAACGCAGCCAGATTTTTTCATTTGAATCGGATAGCAGCACGTCTCCCTTGTATTAACAGGCTTTTACACAATTTACACTTTTACGAAATTTATGTTCAAGTTATTTTCTAAAGGGGACTAGGGGCAAATGAGGCCCGATTTCCGCAGTACTTTACAGTATAATTCCAGAGTACTTACAACTTATTTTGTGCATAATTTTATAAGGATTGCCGCATAATCAAGATATTTATGACTGCTCAAACAGTACTCCGGGGGACAATTGTATGGAGCTAGGGGAAATCATGGACCATTTTATTTTAATTTAACGCATTAGTTTTTGATTTGTTATGTTTTTACTTAAATATATTAATGAAATAATAGTTTTTATTGTTGAATTTGATGTTTTTGACGTTTAACTAAAATCCCGAAGTCCCGAAAAATCCCGAAATCCCGAAAAATCCCGGGATCCCGAAAAATCCCGGGGTCCCGAAAAATCCCGGGATCCCGGGATTTACATTTCTAAAATCCCGAATCCCGGGATTTGTAAACCCAGTCCCGTTTGGCATCCCTAATTTGAATGCTTTTGGTACTTGTTTAGTTCTTTTGGCCTGAATGGTTGCCATCATAAACTGAGTGAGTTAAATAAGAAACAAATAAACATTTAAAATGATTAATTTAAGCGATTTTATGATACCTTTTCATTGCTGCGTTGATTTATTATCGTCATCATTGTTTTTTTTTCTTCTTTTAAATTTTATCGCTGCTAAGGATTTTTTTGTGGTTGATGCTATGATTGCCTCAATAGTCACTGTGTGTACGAGTATCGTGGGTTTTAAAGGTGGCTACAATAATGAGATAACGACCTCTTTTAGTATGTAAAACAAACAAAAAATCAGCAACAATATAAAAGTTATAAAATCAAGCGCCTTGCTTCTAGCTGAATTAGTTCTTTTTTTTCTTCATATTTTTTTATAAACAAGTTTGAATGCACTTTGAGAGATTTGAGTGGGGCAAGGGGGTTTAACTTATTTGACGTCATTTGAATAAGGATTAAATTAAACTTGCTAGGAATGAATTTATGATGAACATAGATCCAAATACATGAATTTGTTGTCAAAAACCTAATGTAGAAGACCCAATTTCCATGTTTCTGTGAAAAGAGAGAAATTGAATTAAATTTTTGTCCTTGACAGTGCTCCCTCCTTCCCTTCTATATGTTCTTTCTATGGCTTAGATCAAAACTAAATTGTAATAAAATTACTATTATATCCAACCTGTCTGATTCCCGATACCTCAGACGGATCGTTGAGCATTTGTTCGTTCCGAAATCTATGTTTTAGAAATCAAGAACATTCCAAGTGAAGATGAAAAACTATTTACTCCTTTGCGCAGTCCCGTAAGTTGACACTATTGAAAAGAAATCCAAGACTGTTTGCGTAGTTATCGATCACCCAGTGACCCGTTAAAACATCCTCAACCACATATTTATATGTTGAGCCGCAGAACAAAAGGTACTTTTTCGAATTTTTTTACAAATTGATTTTTTGGTATTTTTATAACATTTGGGTTGAAATCTTTTAGAAAAAAATCAATTTCCCAAAATTTTTAAATTTTCAAAAAAGTACCTTTTGTTCTGCGGCTCCTTATATATTGCCAGCCGTTCAATGATAACCATCTGAAAATTCTACTTTTAATACCTCCAAGCGGTACTGCACCCGAGACTTAAAACGGTTCCTTCTCTGGTCAACTCGACTGCCTGTTATTTACTGTATTAGTCTCTATGTGCAGGGAAATACGTCCTAGCATGGGCAGCATTTCTATACACTGCCTGACAAAGGTAGAAGAGATGGCATAAGATGGTTGCTAACACGAATATTCTTTTCGCGCAGAACTTTGCACGCCTTCCTGGTCGCAAAACACTAGCTTTATCCAGAGGACGTATTGAACATTATCTTTAATTTATCACCAACAAATCTAGATATAACTCCACCAGCCGCCCTTAACATAGCGAACATGGCAATATATAAGAACTCAGTAGCCGTTCTTCACACATGGAAAATTCGCTATAAAATTGATTCGTGGACTCATTGGAGACCAAAAGCTGGCTCTTCACTAACAAATGCGGTGAGGAGAGGGATGGATAGTTGTTAGTTGAATACCAGAATATTTATGGTAAACGCCAGACAGAGTGTTATCGAAACTTTATATTAAAAACCAATGGACTAACCTAAACGACAGTGTCCTCCGCCTAGGAGAATGTTGCTGAATTTAAAAAGTGCCGGTTATTGCAATTTGGACCAATTTTAATAAATTGAAAGAAATGGTAGGACTGAGCTAAAATTCGAATCCTTGTAAGATCTGTATGTTAAACTAGATTCGTATACTCCCCTTTCCATACTATTATCCTTTTGAGAACTGATAAATGGACTGTCATTAAATCTGTTGTAATCTCATTGTTCCAATGGATTTAAGACTGTTCTTATGTGCCGCTGAAACACACAGATTTCTTACCAAAGTTTATGGTGAATTTGTTCCATCGTCGCGTAATTACTCCATGAAGAATGCTGTCAAACTACTTAAGCAGCAGGGAAATTTGGTGTCATACGAATTGAAGCCGAGAGACCTTGATGCCGATAGTCCTTGAAATGATGCTTTCGGACATACAAAATCGTCTTTCAAAAGAAAATAATTTTTTCACCGAATAATTACTTGTGATGAAAAATGGATCCATTACAATAATCCGAAACGTAAGAGTTCGTATGTGAAGCCCGTCCAACCAGCCGAATCGACACAAAAGCCAAATATCCATGGAGCTAAGGTAATGAATGCTCTGTATTTGGTTGAACTAAAAGGGTCCTGTCGGCAGAAATCGGGACAGACCATCACAGGGAACCTGTACCGAACGCAACTGATTCGTTTGAAGTGAGCATTGGGCGAAAAAACGCCCATAATATGCGGCCAGACATTAAACCGTAATATTCCATAATGAATACGCTCGGCCACATTATGCAATACCTGTTCAAAAGTATTTAGAATGAAGTGGTTGGGAAGTTTTGCCTCACCCGCCTTATAGTCTAGACCTTACCCCGTCCAAATACTTTTCGATCGATGCAGAACGCTGTCTCTGGGACACGCTTCACTTTGGAGCAGAGTATCCGATATTGGGTTGATTCGTTCTTGGCCTCAAATGATGAGCAGTTTTTTTTGGCCCGGAATCCATATGTTGCCAGAAAGATGGAAAAATATCATAGTTAACAATGGTCAATACTCAAAATAAAAGCTAAAAATTTGAAAAAAAGCATTTTTTATCCATATTCAGTATAAGTATCACGAACGAGCATTCTTTCTCCTCTCAATCGATGCATAGTATTAACCAAATCATAAACTTTAATAAAACATTGCTTAAGGACCCCCTTTTTTTAAATGGGAAACTAGAATTTACGGTTATTCCAGCTTTATATAGTTTCTACAAATATACATAAAATTAAGTCGAAGAACAAAGTACTGTACATTTGATTTCCAATAAGATAGTTCTGGGTGGTTTATGATGTGTCTCTTCAAGATAAAAGTATTTAAGATAGCATCATCAAGGCTGGCTAGTCCAAGCCAGACATGGCACGCAACGAACTAATCGAAAGCAACAGAAAACAGTAAATGTCTCTGCTGCATGTGGCCGCATATGAGCAAGACTTGCAGTGCAGAGGAGCTGTATTCAGTTCAATTTACTTTGGCCAAAAAAACAAAAGACCAAAAAAAATAAATACCCAGGCCATAACAATCAACCATTTAAAAGCTCTATGTCTTTAAAATTGAGGCAATTTGCAGTGCAGTGCCAGTATTTGTTGTGATGGTGCGGTAGAGGAGGAAATGTTTATGTAGCCACCAAGCTGCAGCTAAAACCAGAAAAAGAAACGTTAAACATAAAAACATAATCACAAAAACGAAAACAAACAGAAATAAAACCAAAACTAAAGAAAAAACTAAGAACAACATGGCCCAGTATCTCGTATACAGCGATAAGGAATTTTGTCATGACCAAAATATCAAATAATTGCCAATTTGTTAAATTATGCATTATCGGGCGGTATTTTGTTTATTTTAGACCAAAAACAAACAATCCAATAGTTAAACTAAAGAGTGGAGCAAATGCAGCGATTTTTTTTTCAACATTTCAGCTTTTTGTCACTTGTTTCGGTTTATTTTGTTGTTGTCTTCGTTTACGAGTACAATCGTGTTTCATGATATTTTAACCTAAAAAAACAAACAACAAAAAATCGATTGTCTTTGCGCCCGTCTGTCCGTCCGTACGTCTGTCTGTCTTTGTGTTTGTCTGCCAGCCAGCCTGTTGTTGGTTGGTCGTTTTGTCATTCATTTTCAATTAAATCACGACCAAAATTAATGGAAATAATTACTTTTTTCACTTTTTGCTGTTTAACTTGTGCAATTCGTAAACGACATGAAGAAGCAGTACGTACGGACGACGGAGTACAATTGAAACGTTTTCGTTCGACAAAAAAACTCACGATTTGTCGTTTCTTCTGTTCCCTCAGTTAGTGTGTAAAGTCTAGCAATTAAACGTGAGTTTTAAAATAAAGAAGAGTTTTTTTTTTTTTTTTTTTTGGGGAATAAAATCAACAAAAAATTGACAAAATTCAGACAATGTTTAAGGAAAACGTGGCGTCTTAATAAAAATCTGGTGGTGGTGGTTTGTTTCTTTACTCTCTCAATGTATGACATTATTGTAGGTTGGTTTTTTTTTCTGTCTCTATCTTCCTGGCTTGACAAATTGTTGTCAATAGTAGTGTCGTGAGTCCAATATCTTGATTTCTGTTTTTTTTTTGTTTTTTTTTGTTGATGAAAACAATTTCTAAATTTAAAAAAGCATAGAGAAGAATTTATTCCAAATATGTCAAATAAATTAATGTGATATTCTATATTGTTAGTGAGGGAATGAATAGTGGGAACTAGATATTGTAATAGTACTAACTATTTAAATAGGCAATCATTCAAAATCTTTTCAAAATGGTTTTTTTTGAAGAAGAAATCTGGGAATTATTCCTTTGAGCCTTGATGGAACAGCTGGGCATTCAGATAATAATGACAGGTAAAGTTCTCGCCATAAAAACCATATCAAAGGTCAATAATTTGGCTGTAATTTAATACCAAATACAATGGTTCGGACCAAAATTAAACATTTCCAATACATATCCTACTGAATTTAATTAAATTTATTCGTTTATCAAAAAAAAATCTAGTGGATTTATTGCTTTTCAATTTGTAGCCCCTCATATGATGGCAAAATTAATGGACCAGTTTCCCGAATATCAAACTGGTTCATTTTTTGGCCAAATCAGTATATTTGAGATGACTCTATTATATAATAAATAAACCATTATTTAAATGCTTCTGTGGAAGTATTGAAAATTTATTATTAATTTCAGATGTGGATTATTTCGAAGTTTGGTGACAATCGGTTAAACAAAGGGCTCGTGTCGATTGTTCAAAAGAAATGTTGAATCGATTAGATCACGGTTCTTCAAAAAATAATCCATATATTTAGAAATCAGTTGCATCCAAATCCCAAACACATTATTGTTAATTTGTAGCCTGTTAAAAACCTCAAACAGATGGGCAAAATATTAAAAAACATTTGGGATAAAAATATTAATTTTGAAGCATTTGTACAGTATAAATTTATTGAAAGTATTGGCCATTCTGGCAAAATACGTTTTCCGAGCCAAAAGAACTGCTCATCTTTTGAAGCCAATAACGAATCAAGCCAATATCGGATACTCTGTTCCAAAATGAAGCGTATCCCGGCGAAAGCTTTCTGCATTGATCGAAATAAATAGTAGTCCGGCATAGTCTGGATTATAAAGAAAAACTTCCCAACCACTTCATTCTAAATAGTATTTAACAGGTATTTCAACATGTGGCCAAGAGTTGCCATGGTTTTATGTCTAGCCGCATATTCTGAGCGTTTTCGGCAAATGCTGGCATCAAACGAATCAATTGCGCACCCATCACAGGATGGGCAGATTTCAGCAGCTTATAATAGATAGAACCCTTTTGCTCCCACCAAATACAGACAATTACCTTAGCGCCATGGATATTTGGCATTGGTATCGTTTCGGCTGGTTGGCCGGCTTCATATACGATCTATTACGCTTCGGGTTATTGTAATAGATACACTTTTCATCGCAAGTAATGATTCGTTGCAAAATTGATTTTTACATATAACTAAAATTCTTGATCTTAAAACTTTTATGGCTGGCCACTTCTGAACCGCACAAACCATCTCTCGATCGTTGAAACCTTTGGAAGCTTTGGTGAGCTTCCAAAGGTTCAAAACTTGCCGCATATGACGATTCGTGGGTACAACAAATTATTGTGTTGTTTACACTATAATGTTCAATAGAATAAAGGACAGATATGTACCCTTCAAACTGACATATAAGTTACGTGATCGAGAACCTGGCCTATCCCAACAGAAGTGCTGAAAGTCAAACAAATTTGTAACTACTCTCAAAGTTCCTTTCCAGGTTACAAAGGTTCTGAACAATGATCGTTACATGGTCAAGTACTTGTTCTATCCCAATAGAAAGAATCGTCATTACTGCATCGTATATGCCTCAGATGGTTCAAAGGATCATTATATTAGCAAGGATATAGTCAGGAAAGGCCGAAATTAAATTGTTAGCTTTCTTTCAATTGAAATACTTCCATATTTTCCATTCTTATATTATCAGTAATATAATCTAGTTTAACAAGCAGCATTTGATTTAAACATTTTAGTTTAGCTGTTTTTTTATTTTTCAATTTTTTTTTTTTGAAAAAAAAATTCGGGTTAAATTTTTTTATTCCGATTTTGACTCATTGTAGGTCCAACTTACTATGGTCTTATATATGTCGTTGCAAATGTCTTTGAAATATCTATCATTAGATCCATATTGTCTATATTAATGTCATAGTAATCCAGATATAGGTCAAAAATCGAGGTTGTCTTGGTTTTTTCCTCATATCTCAGCCATTTGTGGACCGATTTTGCTGATTTTAAATAGCAAAATTCTCGAAAGCATGGCTGACAGAATTATTGAAGATTTGGATCCCGAAGATATGTGGGGTCTTCAGAAAATTGATTTCAACAGACGGACAGACGGACATGGCTTAATCGACTCCGCTATCTATAAGGATCCAGAATATATATACTTTATAGGGTCGGAAATGAAAAATGTAGAAATTACAAACGGAATGACAAACTTATATATACCCTTCTCACGAAGGTGAAGGGTATAAAAATATACCTGCATAATGGATAATTGTTCGCAGCTGTCAGGTGAATGCTTTTATGTTGCTGATACTCGAGAGAATGTTGTAGAAAAGTTAAATTTTCCCAGTTGCGGCAAAAGAAGCCAAACATTTCTTACAAAGGGCTTATAAATACCGAAATTTACATCAAGGAATGTTTGCAGAAAAGGATGCTTCCATTCATAAGACTTCTTAATGTGTCCACTTATTTTTGGCCTGATTTGGCATCCTGTCACTACGGTAAGAAAGGTCTTGAGTAGTAAAAGAACAATAATGTGGTATTTGTACCAATAGCGGCAAAACCTCTGAACTGCCTGGAGCTACGGCCAGTGTAGAGATATTAGACTCTTGTTAAAAAAAGAATTGAAGAGCACAGAAAAGGTGTCCAAAAGCGTGTCAGTTTTTAAACGGAGATCGACTACCTGTTCGAACAAAGTGACAGAAAGCACTATAATAATCTTAATGGAAGGTAAATTGTAATAATAATTTCAATCAAATAAAAAAGAAGCAAAACTGTAGGTTTAGTTATTGGTTTCTTTTTTTTATTAATATTTATGCATGTTAAGATTTTTTCAATCTCATTACATAGCTGCACATGAATTTCATTAAACTGTAGAAACAAGATCATTTTTTATTTCGAGGGCACATGTTTAGAAATGAAATATGTTGATTTTTTAAACAATCAATTTCAATTTAAAATTATATCTATAATATTAAAATCGCCCCCTCTAATCATTTAAATTTATATGTTGGGTTCTTGAGGGTTCTGCATACAAAACACAATAACAAAATGTTCATTTTAAAATTATAGTTTTAAAACGAGTAGAGTGTTATTTCGAATTAGCTACTGCTACATAAATATTATCTACTCAAAATACTCTACAACATGTAAATTAAACAGAAGCTGTTTAAGTCACGCAATATTGAAATTTAAACCAAATACCAATCATTTCATATTAAAAACACACAGATAACGTAAAGAACAAAACTCTAAACTTAATACCAAAAACGAAGAAAACAAAAAAAAAAAACTAAGAAAAATCAAGAAAAAATATGGTCTGGACACTAAACGAAAATGGCAAACAAGCTTTACAAAAAGGTGGAGTTCATAAGCAGACTCAGCTCAAATACTTATTAACAACAACAGCCAATAGTAGAAGAATCCGATTACATTAAATAGATAAATAGTGGTGGACATTGGACATTCATTCATATCTAGCCGGTACTTGGACTGTGTGTATGAAATGCATACATGTTGAAATCTAGAAACAAACAGAGAGAGAGACAGACGGAAGGAAGGACGGACGGAGAGACATTCGATGATATCGATTGAAATATTGACAGACACTCAAATGAAATGCTACGAGTATTAAGTATTAAATAGTGAATAGTGGGTTATACCTTAAAAAAAACATTGTGCTTAAATTACAGATTCAGAAAATGAACATTATTGTTCGAGTATTTACAAGTACTGCACAGTATTTATGAATACAAACAACACTAAAACTAACATCAGCCTGAGACCACTATTGGTTGGTTTGTCTGATTTGGTTGGCAAGAAAAGAAATAATAAAAATTAAGAAGAAAAAAAAATACAAATTCAAGCAAACTTTAACAATGTCTGTCCATCTGTCTATAACAGAAAATATTCGCAGCCATGTACAATGTAGGTATATAAATATTTTTAGTTTTATTTGTACGAGGTCTGTTGTAGTTTAAATCAGGCACATGTTGCCTTCATATGGTTTTACTATTTTGCATAAATCATAATGTAATCTGCATCGCAAAAAATATAAAAATAAATAAATAAAAAAAAAAATGTCCAAGCTTTCATAATTAACTGAGCAGTACAGCAGTGCTGTGCAGCAATGCAGTGTACAGTGCGCAAACATACATGCTGGACAGACACAATCAGAAACTTAGCATCTGCATTTTAGTAGTTTTTTTTCTGATTTTTTTTTTCTCAAATATATATAAAAAAGGACCAGCATTCTTAGTGAAGCTTAACACATAAACTACAGCCAAAGTTTAAAATAAGTTTCAGAAAGAAAGAAAAAAAAATTAATACTTGCGTAAACCCTCACCTTTTAAGTAAACACAAGCAGTAGAGAATTAAAATAAAAGAAACCAACATTGAAAGTCTCCAAATGTATTTTATTTAGCAAAGCCAATTCAATGTAGCTTTAGGCGAATTGGATGCATACTTCCACCAAATGTTACAGATGGACCAAATAGTTGTAAGGCAAGATATGGATATTCTCAATTTTTTAACGGTTTATTACTTAATCATTCAACAAAGTTCAAGAAGGACCTAATGATTTAAAGGAAACCTAAAACGTGTTAAACAAAAGTACCAAGGAAGCAACTAAAAGTCAAAATCTGTTCTTTCTCCTGATCTATTCCATTCCATATTGTTCTAAACGACCTTCTACGTCAAACATCCAACCCTATCTATTCTTTTGCAGAAAACAGCAACATTTTCCATTCATATTCATTCAGTTACAGACCAAGCCTGTGAGAGATTGGGGCAAATCATGAATGATTGACTTCTTACAATCTCTGTGTTGCATGTTGACACAAAAAAGAACGCCATACCCTGCCTTCATCTGTATTTATGGGTGGAATCAGACGCTCTTGATGTTCTGGGCATGAGAATACAATGGGATATCCGCTGGTATCAACACATTTTTCAAGTGTCGAAAGAAGCATTCAAGTGTCTCTCGGCTTTCTGAAACATTGTAGGAATTACTTCATCTCATCTGATCTCCTACACCTCCACCTCTTTTCATCTAACGTGAGTTCCGTCCTGTTGTATGGCTGTGAATACAAACCACAGCTAGCGACCGGAATTCCTTGCAGGTATTCACTATCTCAAAACAGAGACCTTGTGGAAAAGTGCAAGTGAAACACAAATATGTAACCAGATAATCAATCGTAAATGGAGTTGGATTAGACATGTTCTCAGACGCACCAACGACAACGTAGATAAGATGGCAATTGCATGGAACCCCCAAGACAGCAGAAGAAGAGGCAGAACCGCTAACAACAGGAGGAGACAAATCGAGACTGAAACAAACTCAACTGGAAAGTCCTGGGCCGAAGTGAAGCTGATAGCATGGGATAGATCACAATGGAAAAACTTTATTGTGGCCCTTTGTTCCTGCTTGGAAGCATAGGAATCAATATATATCTGATCTCCCAAATATTCCGACCGAAAACGGAATACAACTCCCATGTATGGGCCGGTGCTTCAAAGTCTATTTGGAGCTTCTGGACAGCGTACAGAAGAGGACGAAGTTGATTATTGGTGACAGTAGGGTATCCAACGCTATTGATTCGGTGGAGCATCATCGCAATATGGGCTCACTGTTCTATCGGTACTACAATGGAATGTGTTGTGATGAATTTAGGGAACTTGTTTCTAATACCTGCAGATTTTTACGCAATACACTATTTTCATCAAGAACACATCCCTTTGTGGTCGATTGGTCAGTGGACCACACAACACACTACAGAGAAAATTCGTTCGTTAGCCGTACTGTCCGAATGTGGAACAAACTTTGCGCTGAAGTGGTCCTGTCATTTTCAGTGTAGGAAAGTTCAAATCGAATGTCCACAAATACCACTCTCTATTTCCTCCCTCCCAGAACCTATTTTCCAAGTTCAAACACAATGCTTTGCATGAAAACAAAATAGGCAAGAAACTTTTGATGAAAGCGAGAAATATTTCTGGGCAGAAATTGGCCAAGTAAAAGCTATTGTTGTTCTTAAAACATTAAACGTTTAATAAGTTCCAGATATTAATGCTAGGAAGAACTTTAAGGCCAAAAAGTGAAGGCAACAATATTGACTCAACTTCTGTAATTGTAGACATTAATACAGACGATTTTCTTTAAAGCTAATTGCTTTCATTCCTATGCCTACTGTCTGTATTCGAACTCATGTCAAAG
This sequence comes from Calliphora vicina, assembly GCF_958450345.1. Classification (NCBI taxonomy): domain Eukaryota; kingdom Metazoa; phylum Arthropoda; class Insecta; order Diptera; family Calliphoridae; genus Calliphora; species Calliphora vicina. The sequence continues at coordinate 65,826,476 of NC_088782.1, forward strand.
CCCTGAAGAATTGAACAATGGAAACATAGATAAATACACATAGATCGGAAATTCAATTATCAAAAACGCAAAACAACACACGTATGTGTGCTTCCATGAGGAACAAAATCTTCAAGGAAGCCCAAAACCACATGACACTTAGGAAACTGTTGGATAGGCATAGAAAACTGATTTATTGTGGCAACTGCATTTGTTCCCAATCGAATGATTCAATTGTATTTTTTCACTTCTAGGAACAGAATGTCTGTAGATAAAAATGAATTACCAAGTTGTCGTGTCTGCGTAAAATTCGGCCATTAAAACTGAATTAGACATTTCCTAAACTAAATACATCTCTGTAGCAGATAATAGAGCGGCCGGGAACAGTCAGTTAAAATAGTAATGTGTGGAGATGTAAAGACAATTCAGGTGGAGATCCCTGATCCCATCTTCATTATTTTAAAGTGTTTAGAAGGTATAGATAGGCCCATTGGGGAAATGTCCAACGAGATTTCACCATCCTCGTTTGTGTTAATGAGAGTTTGAGAAGTAGTTTGGAAGCTTTTTGTGCACTTAAGAGTTTGACTACGCTTCCTCGATATTTAGTAGACTTGTGCTTAATAGTTCAATTCAATGACAGCTCATTTTAGTTCAAAAGGCAAAAAGCATGAATTAATCAATATACATTGAAGTTGATGCATCATCGGAGCTTAATAGCACATTCAATGGCATATCACTTTCGGTGTCCTTCAAATCTATCGTCCTCCGCGACATCGGTGCCTGCATCTTTATATTGGGATACCTTATGACTCAACCAACATAGCTTTTTTCCTTTGTGTCGTTTTTCCGTTGGCATGTGGTGATTTTGTCACGGAAGACAAATATCGCCCAAGAAAGCTTGAAGGCCAAGCATTACTCAATGAAGATTGTTGTAAAACTCAACAACAGCCCACAAAATCATTGGGAGCTACTCAAGACCCAATTCCAAAACGTTTGCGAGCAGCAGGGTTCATTCAAAAGCAGGAAAACCTTGAAAGACGATTTTGTATGCTTGTAATGCTGCATAAAAGAAAATAATTTTTTCACCGTATCATCACTTGCGATTAAAAATGGATCCATTTCGATAACCCGAAGCGTAAGAGATCGAATGTGAAGCCCGGCCAACCAGCCGAATCGACACCAAAGCTAAATATTCATGGCGCTAAGGTAATGCTCTGTATTTGGTGGGCCCAAAGAGTACTATCTATTATGAGCTGCTGAAATCTGGCCAGACCACAACAGGGAACCTGTACCGAATGCAACTGATTCGTTTGAAGCGAGCATTGGCCGAAAAATTACCAGACATGAAACCGTAATATTCCATCATGACAGGCCAGCCAAAAAAGGTTGACGACCAAGAATTGGTGGCATTACTCCATGAAGATTGTTGTCAAACTCAACAGTTTGCAAAATCATTGGAAGCTACTCAAGCAGCAATTTCTAAACGTTTGCAAGCAGCAGGATTCATTCTAAAGCAGGGTACCATATTATTTTTGATTGATTCCGAGAGACCTCCGAAAATAAAAGAAAATAATTTTTGCAACGTATCATCATTTGCGATGAGAAATGGATCCATTTCGATAACCCGAAGCGTAAGAGATCGAATGTGAACCCGGCCAACACGCCGAATCGACAACAAAGCTAAATATCCATGGCGTTAAGGTAATGCTCTGTATTTGGTGGGCCCAAAGAGTCCTATCTATTATGAGCTGCTGAAATCACAGCAAACCTGTACCGAACGCAACTGATTCGTTTGAAGCGAGCATTGGTCTAAAAACGTCCAGAATATGCGGCCAGACATGAACCATCATGACAACTCACGGCCACATGTTGCAATAACTGTTAAAAACTATTTAGAAAGAAGTGATTGGGAAGTTTTACTTTATAGTGCGACTACTATTTGTTTCGATCGATTCAGAACGCTCTCTCTGGGATATGTTTCACTTTGGAACAGCGTATGCGACATTGGCTTGAGTCGTTCTTGGCCCCAAAAGATGAGCAGTTCTATTGGCTCGGAATCCGTATATTTCCAGAAAGATGCTAACAATGGCCAATACTTTGAATAAATTTATATTGTACAAATGTTTCAAAATAAAAGCTAAAAAATTTTAAAAATCATTAATTTTTCACCAAAATTGGAACTACTTCAGATCATCTATTTGTGGTGTTTTTTTCTACTTGTTTGGAAGAGAGGAACTGTTTCTGCTGGGAGTACCCAACCTAGTCAAAGCAAATTGACAAACTTAATATACCAACGGAGGCTACCTGTAGGGATACTTGAAGGAAAAAAACTAAAAATTAAAGATCACAACTGAATAAAAAACTATGGGAAATAATTTATGCCTTCAAATCCATCTGCAACGAGAAACAAAAAAAAGAACCAAAAATACAACACCAGCAATAACAAATCTCAAGCTTTCTGTGTTTTCTCTACTCAAAAACGTAGGAGGACAACAACAGCAACATAAACACCACCACCACCACCACTAACAACAACAGCAGCAGCAACAATTGCAACAAGAAGACATTTACTATGTATAGAAAGGAATCAGTAATGTACCAGTAAAAGGTACCAAAACAATTTAAGAAAAATCTTTAACACACACAAACGAAGGAACGAACGAATGAATACTCCTTAACATATTGGCACAACATGCGCCAATGCGCCAGCGTGCCTGAACATCATAAAAAAAACATCATTGTGGAGAGGCAGCAGCCGGAGCAACTAAAACAAACAAAAATAATATTAAAGAAAAAAATCCCTAAGCAACCAAAACATGCACCCTCTTGAGAAAATCAACAAAATTATAAATTATCAAATGCTGAGCCACAGAATCCCAAAGCAAACAAGCATCAAAAAAAAAACTAAATAAATGAAAAACGCTAAATAAAAAACTAAACAAAATTTATGCACAATTAAATCACAAGCGAAATTATTAATGGGCCCGTTCACGCTTTTAAATGTGCAGCCAGCAAACAGACAAAACCTTTTCATGGTTTTTTATTGTTTTTTTTGTTGTTGCTGCATTTAAGAAATTTAAAATCAATAAAACATTTCATATCGATGAGGTTGAGTCTGTTGATGACGATGATGATTATTATTATTGATGTTTAATGCTTCTGCGGGGAACATGTTGCCAAAACAAATGCCACGCAGGCAGGAAGGCAGGCAGGCAGGCACACCAAACAGACGCACTGAGAAGCAGCTTGGCAGGCTGGCTAAACGCACAAAACATATGAATGTTGTTGCATGCAACGCATGTATGTATGAGCGTGGTGTACGCAGCCATAAAGTACAGCGAGTACATGAACATTAGGCGCCGGATATGTTAGGTTAAGACGTTAACAACTTTTTAAAATTGTTATTAGCATATGATGGAGATACTACATTTATAAATTCTACTTACAAACAACCAAATAAATATGAATTTTTAAATATTGCAGTGGGAAAAAAAAACAAAACAGCAAAAGTTACTGGTGCAAAAAAAATAGTTTTTGTTTTAGGATGTTTTTCAATTAAACATTCATGCTTTAAAGTATTTATGATTTCTATTACATTCGCTATTAATGTTTTGTACAAATGTAGAAAATTTGAACTTTTGTAATTGAAAATTACGCACTGAATACAGTGTAAAGAAAAATGTATTAAAAAAATAATTTTTGATTATTTTAATTACAAATTGGAAATTTTTATAGCATACACGCTTCAATTTATTATACGAAACCATAATATTGTATTTACTCTACTAGAGTTGGATAATATTTTCCAGATATAGACAAAGAGCAATCAAAAATATAAACACTGACCAAAGAAAAAATACATTTTGAATTACGTTACTTTAGAAAACTATTTGAAAATCTGGTCTGAAAATCTTAACGGGGGCGGGTCAATAAGTCCGTGAATTTCCTGCTGTCAACATGCATATCAGTTGACACCGGTCAAAATTTGAACAAGCTGCGACATTTAGTTTGTGTTTGACAAGCCATTGATAGCAGACTACATCATGACTTGATGAGAAAATGGAAAAAAGTAAATTTTTGTCGCTCATTAAGTATTATTTTTTTGCGGAAAAAACCCATCACTCAAATAAAGTCTAATCTGATAAATACTATAGGAACTCTGCACTATCAATCTCAATGGTAAAAAAGTGGTTTACTGAATTTCGTTGTGGCCGTACAAGCATGGAAGATGACGAACGTTCTGGACGCCCAGCTGAGGTTATTACACCAGCAACAATTGAAAAAAAAATCAAGATATGGTGTTGGCCGATCGGAGATTGAAAGTACGAGAGTTTGTGGAAGCCATAGGCATAGTGGTTTGAATTTTGAATGATAACTTGGTTATGAGAAAACGTTTCGCAAGAAGAGTGTCTGGGCGTTAGCTCACAATCAACCACAAACGCAATCGTGTAACAACTTCGCAGGAATGTTTGTCGCCATTTCGTAACCGTGGACCAGAGACCAAACAGTAGTCATAACAGTGGGTTATTGAGGGTGAATCAGTGCCATAGAAGGCCGAGTTGGGTTTGTCAGCCAATAAAATCATGGCAACCGTTTTTTGGGATGCTCGCAGCAAAATCTATCTATTGAAACGGTAAAACAATCAATGACGAGACTATTATGACAACTTATTGGGTGAATGTAATGAGGATTTGAAAAAAATGCACCCTTGCATTTCACCAGGACAATGCAAGGGTGCACAAAAATCCATGAATTAGGCTACGAATTGCTCCCTCATCCGCCCTATTCACCGGATTTAGCCCCGAGTGACTATTTCTTGTTTCCAAACAAGAAGAAATGGCTCGAAAGAATTATCAAATTTTTTGGAAGGTATAAACAAATTGAAAATTGGAGACTATGTTGAAAAATAAGGACTGAAATCGAAAAATTCTTAGCATACATATACATTAGCGTGTCCCAAAAAAAAAATTTGTTGGGGCTCAAGCATAATAGATTTTTCGGAAGAGGTTTAGAGGTCGTTCAAGTCGAGTTTTTACCAAAAATCGGGTTTGTCGGCCTTTTTTTGAGTTTTCTTCACAACTTTGTCAAGACCCACGATTTTCATTACTTTTGAGGAGACAGTTTAAAAGAAAAATGTCCATGCTTTATTTCTCTGTGCAAACATTTTTAGTTTTGGCTTACTAAGGTGCCCTACATTACAATTTTTCGTAATTTTTCTATAAATTATGTAAATAAGGCTTTATAACTTTTAAAATTTTTATGAAAATGAAAAAAACTAACAATGCAGTTTGAAAGATCAATTAATTCTTAATAATTTAGGGACAACAATTTTCTTTTAATAGTTTTCTTTTAAAATGTACCAACATTTTTTAGAGATTTGTGCTCGTTAAAATGATTTTCGGAAGTGGGCTTTGTATGGGAGCTATGATTAATTATGGACCGATCGTTATAAAATTTGGTGACATGACTTTTGTATATATATAACATATTTGTATTGAATTTTATTTGAATACGAATATTTTTAAGAGATTTATGCTAGTTAAAGTGATTTTCGGAAGTGGACCTTATATGGGAGCTATGACAAATTATGGACCGATCGCCACACAATTTGGTAGGCGCGAGTTTAGCTTATATAAAACTTATGTGTGCTCAATTTGGTTTAGATATCTTTATAACTAAGATATTTATGAGAGCTTATCTATTTTTAGATAGGGCAATCGTATGGGGCATAGTAGAAATAATGGACCGATTCCAACCAAATTTAATACGCTTCGTCCAATTGGCAATAGAAAAGCTTGTATCAAATTTTATCTTTGAAATTGCGACTTGTAGTTTGATTACACTATGGTGTTGTAGGGTATAAAAATCATTTTGTGTACACAAAAGTTTTCGTTTGCTTTATATAACTCAGGAACGGTAAAAGCAAATTCAAAAATTGTTGTCTCTAAATTATTAAGAATTGATTGATCTTTCAAACTGTATTTTTAGTTTTTTTCATTTTCATACAAATTTTAAAAGTTATAAAGCCTTATTTACAAAATTTATGGAAATATTTCGAAAAATTTTAATGTAGGGCACCTTATTGAGCCAATTCATTACAAAAACTAAAATTTTTTGCACACAAAAATAAAGCTCGGTCATTTTTCTTTTAAACTGTGTCCTCAAAAGTCATGAAAATCGTGGATCTTGACAAAGCTATGAAAAAAACTCAAAAAAGGCCGACAAACCCGATTTTTGGCAAAAACTCGATTTGAGCGACCTCTATCTAAACCACTTCCGAAAAATCTGAAAAAAAATCTCAAAAATACTCTACCCATTGAGCACCCATGAAAATAAGAAAAAAAAACTTTTTTTGGGACACACTAATATACATATGTATGTATGTTAATAAAAATGAAACCACTAAAGTAACAGTTTTAATTTTTTTTATTTGATTGATTATTATTATATTTTACAAAAACAATTATTTTTATAGTTCCAATCACTAATGATGAAATTTTGAACCTTTTTCGAAAACCCTTCCATTATGGTTTTTATAGTGCTTTTTTCACTTTGTTCTAACAGGTTGCCCATCTCCGTTTAAAATCGACCACACTTTTGGACACCTTTTTTGTGCTCTTCAATTCTCTTTTAACAAAAGCCCTATATCTCCCCACTGGCCTTGGCTTCAAGCAGATTGGAGGATTTGCCTCTCTTGGTACAAATACCACATTATTGTTCTTGTAGCACTCAAGACCTTTCTTACCATAGTGACAAAATGTCAAATCAGGCCAAAAATAAGTGAGAAGTCTTATGAATGGAATCATCCTTTTTTTTAAACATTCCTTGATGAAAATTTCGGTATTTATAGAACCCATTGTAACAAATGTATGGATTTTTTGCGACAACTGCATATTGCTTGCCATACCAATAGCTTTTGGAAAATTTTGTCTGCTTTTGGGTCCTAAAATTTTCTTCAATATTCCATAAAGCATCAGCAACATAAAAATATTGACCCGTCATCCATTAACAGGTATATTTTTTGTATAAAATCTGACTTCAATTTCCGTGCTCTGTCTTTGGCCCCTAAATTTTTAGCATAGTTCCTGTCAGAAACTTTTTGAGCCTTGAATGCTTTTAAACCTGCATTGGCTTTATATTTTCGTACCAAATATTCTGAGTACTGACCTAACCGCGCTGCTTTCCTACCTGATGTGTTGAGAGCTCTTTAGAAAATGCTTTATATTTTTTGGCCTTAGAAACATCATGTGGACCATTCCTTCTACCTGTACCAGGTTTTCTATCAACGGACAAGTTCTCCCGATACTGTTTAATAACATTGGAAACAGTTTGACAGCAGATCTTTGATTGTTTGGCCAACTTTTTGTAGGACCAAATTGGGTTTTGTTGAAAATATTTAATAATTTTAGTAAGCACTTTTTTCTGGTCACTCATTTTAATCCGATTAACAACAAATGAATATAATTGACATTAAACATAATAACTGAAATGCTTCATAATGTTAACTTGATCAAAAAAAAAAAAAAAATTAAATAATACTTGGGTTAAAAGTTTTAATGAAAAACGTGTGTTAAGAACTTTTCGATCTCAGTCCTTAATAGGATTTTTTATCCAAAAATCTGTGTTTCATTCAAAAAGTCACTGACTGACTGAGCCGGCCTCGTATATGTATAAGTGATAGGGTATTCATTCGACTAATGATCGTTCGATTAATCGAATAATTTCTTACGAATAATTATTCGAACAATTTAAAAATGGCCATTTTCGAATAACGAATAATTCGAACAATTTTATGTAGAATAATCGAATAAAACGAATATTGCTTAAAATTTTTCATAATTTCAAATTTAAATTGTAACAATGACTCACAAAAATAGTATTGTTTCTGAAATTCGACAAATAACTAAAGACAAAGGGACTTTCGATGACTGTAGATGAGTGTTCCGATAGCTCCTTCTATAAATATATAAATATTACTGGAAGAAGTTACAATTCTAAAAACAAATCTTTCAAAATTTTTAACTTAGGACTTGAACCAATGAAAATAAAAGGTACGGAATAAAATATTTGTTATTTAGCTGACGAAAATTAGAAGAATCGCAATTAATAATCAAAATATTAACTTAGATAAAAGTGGAGTTGAATGTGATAGAGAATTCTAAAAACAAATCTTTCAAAATTTTTAACTTAGGACTTGAAACAATGAAAATAAAAGGTCGTCGAAAGTGATATTGAGGATGACAGTTATAATGATTATATTGAAATTGATAAAGGCCATGATCTTAAAATATATATAACTTACTTACGTTATTAACCGCGTACATAAGAGTTGCAAAATATTTAATAAATCGAATGATAAACACAAATATTGCAATATTATTTTGTTGCAAGAAAAGCTTGGAGTTCGTATTATACATGATTTTGAACATCGTTCAACATCTTTGTCTAACATGGTAATAAACTTTTTGCGTATTTGTAAATGCATCAATCATGCACTGCCTGACTTCAAATTAGCCACGTTCACTGACAATGATATCAAACTTTGGACAGATTCCCTTTATTGTGTAATTCCCCAAAGAAAAGATTCGGTAACGTTGATAGAGCTTGATGTATAATACAATTTGTTATAAATAATTTAGAAATAGTGAATCATTAATTTACTAAAGAATTAGTTACTCAATTTAAAATCCGAATTAATGAACGACATAAAAAAGTTCTTAATACGTTTATATTGTATTTGAATTCAGGATCCTGTCCAACTAGCTCAAATTTTTTAAAGCATAGCTCCAAAACGGAAACTAAAGGGTTTGATAGTCAATTGTTTTGTAGATTGTTCGGGAGTTAATCTGATCAGAATGTTTCTGTTGAAAATTTAATGATGGACTTTGTTTTCGAATGTTTTTTAACATTATCAACACTTGAATTGTTAACTTTAACGTAATTTTTTGGTTTTTTTAACAATAACATATTAAAAAACCGACATCAAAACTTCATTCTTTACTTTTTTAAAAAAAATTTAAATTATTCGAATAATTCGATTAATTTTAAGCGTGTGATCGAATTATTCGAACAAGTTAAAATGTCTTATTCGAATTATTCGTTTTATTCGAACAAGAGAAAAATCGAATAATTCGAATACCCTAATAAGTGATAAACAGAGAACGATTTCTCGAATTTATAGTTCAATAAATCTTTGTCACCTAAAAAGCACTAGATTCGACCAGAAAAACCTCCAAATTGGCAACACTGCTTAGGACACACATTTGTAACAATTTTACACAACAACCTTCATTGAGAAAAACTCTATTGACATTTTCTAATTAATTGAGAAAAGATAAAATGCGTTAAAATGTTTAGTATCAAGGGAGTGAGTGAGTGACTGAGTGAGTGCATTTAATAAAATTAATTGACCACTTAGAATGGCATTAATATGGCGGCGGTGGTGGTGACCCATCTTTCTCAATAATCAACCAATTTTCAAAAGATTTTAAAATTAATTGACGCTTAAAAACATCTCAATGGTAGAATCTGGCCATGAAAAGAGTTTTTTTTTTTTTTTGTTAAGCCTTAATTAAGCGCAAACATACAAACTCTTGTATTTATGGGGTTTGAAAACAAACGATAATATAAACTTTTAAAAGCGCATAACTCACACGTATGTAAACTTAATACTGGAGCTGGAATAAATAAATAAATGTTTGTTTGGCTGTATAACTGACTCAATTTCCTGCCACATTTTGGTAGCTAAGAGTGGTAGGTAGGCAACTTTGTGTATGGAGGTATGTAGTTGGTTGGAGTGGCAGTAGTTGTTGTGGTATGATACAATTAAATTAAGTTAGTTGGTCATTATCAGATGAGCTTCTGGAAATACTCGTACGTTTGCCATTGTGAATAAAGTCATGTCATTTTAAATGACCAAAAAGTAAAGAAAAAACAAATAATAATGAAAAAAAACAAATAGATGGACAGACAGACGGACGGACTTACTGTGGTGTTTAAAGGTACTAAAAAGATCAAGTTTATGCTTAGCTTAAGGGAAAATGTGAAATTTAAATGCGACCACACAAGTTGTCAGATTTTTGTAGTTTGTTTTCTTGTCTTTATGTTTTTTGGAAGAGCTACTGTTTCTGTTTCTAGAGTAGATTAAAGGTACCATAAATACAACAACTACGAGTCCAACCAACAACAGCAAACAGCAACGATATTATCATAAATAATGTAGATCAACGTGACACTCTGCTACTTTAAAACATTTAGTTTTTAGTTTAAGTAGATGAAGAGCCAACGAAAAAGATCTTTTCTAGAATAATAACGTGCTGCATTATATTTTTTGTTACTTGTTGCATTTATAACGCCTTCCTGGAAGGCTTTGGCCAGCCAGCCAACAAAGTCAGTCATACAATTTTTTTGAAAAACAAAAATTGTGAGAACTTGGCTTGTTTAGTGTTCAGGCCATACATGGATCATCGTCATCATCATCATCATGGCACGTAAAGGAAACACACAACACACAAACAACAAAGGTCAAATCTTATGAAAATCCCCTTAAACAGGTAGTTAAAGCAAATTTAGCCAAAAAAGAAATATGAAATTCTCTTGAAATCTAAAAAAGAGTACCAACCACTACGCATTGCTTGTTTGGTTTGTTTCACGTTTATCTTGCAAAGTTCATCATCATCAGCAGCAGCAGAAGTTCTTCTGATTTTCTATCTCTGTATGTTCATTTGCATGATGTTCCTGTTTAACTCTGGCCTAAACCATTCCATTGAAATAAACGTTTCATACGTCCCTTCCTACCTTCCTTCATTCATTCGTTCTTATGTAGATGAATGGTTGGTGATGCCGACGACTGTCTACTTAATAACATCTAATTTGTCATCGTTGAAGAACTAATTTTTCTTAAATGATAACGTCAAAACCGGCTACTAGTTTTGAATGCTTTGTGTGAGGCCCATCATTCTTGGCCACAAATTGTAGTTTACAAAATTTCTACAAAAAAAACATACAGACTATGGTGCGATATTCGTCTGATGATTGTGTTAACATAATAAACAAATTTCGAAAAAGTATAAAAAATAATTTTACAGACCCTTCATATTAGTTCTCATGATATGGTTTTTTAGGGCTTAGTGTTAGTTGATTCCTAGTAAATTTTATTTATTTGGAATTTGATATAATTTCTTATAATTGAGACAAAATATAGCTTTCCAAATTGTAGATAATTTGCCGATTGCATGGGCTAATAAATTAGAATACCAACTGAAAATGAACTAGACAATTATGTTAGGTTGTTTTTAAAACTGAAATGAGATATGGTTTTTGTAAGAAGTGATTCGAGGAAAACTTCTACACATATAAATTTAGGGAAAAATAACTTAAACCGCTTAATTTAATATTATTTAAAATATCTCAATTTATTTATATGTAAAGAATTTAATATTTTTTTACATACACATGGAAAAATCGAATAGGGGACTTCCCCAACAGACCATTTCATAAGCAAAATGTAACTAAATTGTAGAATAAGCTTATCATAAGAGAAAAAGTTAACAATTTAACAAATATGATTGCAAATGACTTATGCCCGCAATAGTTTTGTAAGTGTTGTTGAGAATGATGTCCCGTTATATGACGCGTGCGTGCATTTCATATTATTTGTTGAAGTTTTTAGTCTAAGTGTTTTGTTCAAAGAGTGAAGTGTTTTAAAAAGTTTAAAACTTTTAAAAAAGTAAATATTAAAATAATAAAACTTAATAAATAAATTTCACAAAAATTAAGTACAAAATACTACAGACAAGTAATATTATCGCAAGGGTTCAGTTTTCATTACTAAATAATTTTTAATAAGACTTTTACAATAGTGATCACAACACTTTTCTAAGCTTTAGGCTTATGTTGGTAAGCTTGTTCAGAACTTTGACAGTTGATAGCGGCCTAAATCTGTCAAATTGACAGTCATTTATTCAGTTTGTTTTGTCAAATCACCGTGGACGGATATAACGTTCAACAACACGTGCAAATGATAAAATTGTGGAATAGAAATGAATTGGAAACTGATCCTAATTTTCATCAAAAAATCATCTTCAGCGATGAGGGCTTTATCTGGATGAATGGGTACTTCAAAAAACAAAATGTTAAAATTTGGGACGATTCCAATCCACATGAGATCCAAAAGAGTACAATGCAACCCGAAAAAGTCACTGTTTGTTGTGGATTTTGGGATGGCGGTTTCATCAATCCATATTTTTTTGAGGACGACGTCTTCGAGGCCGTCGCTGTGATATGATCTCACGTAGTTGAGATCATCACGGTCACCGAGATCGTGCGATTTAACCCCGTTACATTTACTTGTGGAATTTTTTCTTAAGTCGCCACAAGCCACAGCGGCCCTCAATGCCAACATAACCCCAGCCGTCGGTAAAATTCAGCCTGATTTATGAGCCAGAGTCATGGAAAATATCGGATGCGTGCCAACCAGCGAAGCCGAGGCGGACATTTGCACAATGTTATATTCCTTACATAATACAAAATTTCGATAATACGAGTATCTAGTACTAAAAGTTGTGAAATTTTTACAACTAAGGAGTGAGATTGAAAAAACCTTAACACACGTTTTTCCTTAAAACTTTTAACAAAAGTATTATTTGATTTTTTTGATCAAGTTATCTTTGAAAATTATGTCAGTTATTATGTATAATGTCAATTATGTTCATTTGTTATTAATCTGATTAAAATGAGTGACCAGAAAAAAATAGATAGAAAACCAGGTTCAGGTAGAAGGAATGTCCACATGATGTTTCTGAAGCCAATAAATAGAAAGCATTTTCAAAAGAGCTCCCAACACATCCTTTAGGAAAGCAGTCCGTTTAGCTCAGTACTCGGATTATATGGTACGAAAAGTTAAAGCCAATACAGTTTCAAAATCATACAAAAGGCTAAAAAATTCCTGACAGGAACTCTGCTTAAAATTTAGAGGACAAAGACCAACTACCAAACAAACTTTATCAACAGAGATTACATATTAGTCATCTAGATCCTTTCGTTTGGGTCCAGACGGACGGACATAGCTAGGATCCAGAATATATATCGTTAGCTGAAATGCAAAACCACGTAACTAACATTTTAACTATTTTACAGTAGAATAAATATATTGAGAAATAAATGCAATTTTGTTAATCAAATGTCAAAAATCAATAAGATTTACGACGAAAATTTGTTTCATTCCAAAACATTCTGTAAAAAAAATAATCAGTGACGAGCAGAACTTTTCTCGCAAAATTTCCATGGTCCCTTCATTGGTTGATCTTCGAAAGACTCCGGGACTCTACGAACCAATCGTGATGTAGTAGGACGGATTGCAGGTTGTCCAGGGCCAAAGCTGAATGCAAAGGCAACCAGTACCTCGTTTCTGTATTGTATGTGAGAAACTTTTCATTCTAAATATTTATAAACTTCATGTTAAACATACACAGAGAAAACAGATTCGTGATAGCAACCGAATTCGTTGTCAATCGTATGATTCGGTTGCACACATAGAATTTTTCAGTTCTAACAACAGAAAGTCAGTTGATAGAGAAGAATTGTAGTTCAGAAATTTCTAATTGTATTTCAGAAATTTCTAATTGAATTTCAGAATATTCCAGTTATATTTCAGAATTTTCCATTTATATTTCAGAAATTTCTAATTTCTATTTCAGAAAATTCTAATTTCTATTTCAGAAAATTCTAATTTCTATTTCAGAAAATTCAATTTTTAATTTCAGAATTTTTAATTTATACTTAAAAAGTTTCTAATTGTATTTCATAATTTTCCAATTGTATTTCAGATTCGAAAACTTCTTACAAGTTATAGAAACGGGGTACAGAATACAAATGGGTTGGATAAAAAAAGTCTCAGGTCTTAAGTAGGAGTGATAACCGGGCACTGCTCAATTGGAGCCTGCATTGGTAAATTGGATATGGGCGCACAGGATTTTTGTTGGATGAGCGATGATTACGAGGAACTAGAAACATATTCTGTGTAACTGCCCTAGACTACAGGGTCTCATGCTAAAATGGCTAGGGGAAAGATTCCATGATGAACTGGGGGATATAGTTAGATATCATCTAGGAAATCTATTAGGATTTATTAGGGATATAGGCATAGACTGTGAATCCCAGTATCCTGTTCTTTTACTTTTTTTCATATTTTTCTTTGGACTGGGTTTTTCACTTTATTTATCTTTATGTCATCTAACTTCTTTCATTTTCTCTCCAATTTCATTTCTTGTGCCATCGATTTTTCGATAGTTTTTGGCTTGAGGAAAAAAAGTTCCACTACGACATATCAAAAAATCATTTTCGAGGCGCCCAAATTTAATTTTTTTGACTTTTTCTCAACTTTTATTTTTAAGGTTTTTTTTAGTAGGTAATAAAAAAAAACGACTGATTTAATTTTTTTTTAAATATTACTTTTCCAATGTGAAATTGTACGCTAAAGACGATGACGATAGTAGTTTTTGAAAAAAAAAATTTTTTTTGAGTTTTTGTTTTTTTCTACCCATTAATTTTTAAGATGTGTTAAAAAAAATTCGACGATTTCAAAGTTTTTAAATATATCCTATCTACACAGAAAAAACTATTTTTTAAATCGTTTCAATTCAAATATTTGTCACATATTGAAATGGTTTCAATTATTTCATAATTAAATCAAGTATTCATTTGCTCAAAAACAAAATTTCTTGATATTTTCTATTGAATTTTGAGTTTTGAATTTGATTATTTTGATAATTGAATATACAATTTTCGTTATTGGTTGAATTTCAAATACAAAAATTATTGAATAGATAATTTTCGTAATTGAAAACACATTTTTGTTATCTTTTGTGTTTCAATTACGAAAATTATCTATTCAATAATTTTTGTGTTTGAAATTCAACCAATAACGAAAATTGTATATTCAATTGTCAAAATAATCAAATTCAAAACTCAAAATTCAATAGAAAATATCAAGAAATTTTGTTTTTGAGCAAATGAATACTTGATTTAATTATGAAATAATTGAAACCATTTCAATATGGGATAAATGTTTGAATTGAAATATAATTTTTTCTGTGTAAGGTAAAATTTCGAAAAAATAAAAGTTGAGAAAAATTAAAAAAATTTAAAATGATTTTTTTGATATGCTGCAGTGGAACTTTTTTCCTCATGCCAAAAGTTATCGAAAAATCAATCGCACAATATTGACAAATTGCCTGCACACTTGGCATGATTTGGTTGGAGTTGCTCTGGGAAACAGATACTTTTGATCCCTTACAGTTCTTACAGATTTTTAATCCATTTCTAAGTAGTTCGTGGTGTTTTTAGGTCTTTCGACTACGGCGATTTCCTTGATTAATTATTTTAAATTTTTTTGAGTAGATCTAAAATAATTTAGTTTGATAACAATTGTATGGATATTGGCAAATAATTGTCTGTCAGTTTTTTATCTTGTTCAGCTAGATTTGAGATTGGAATCAGAATTTTAAATTGTTATTTATGAAAATAGGGAGAGACATTAGTCTTGAAACACTATTTCGAAATTTGTTTTATATTTAGATGGAATATATTTTATTTAACACATTGTTCTAGCTAATATATGTATTTTAGAGTTACTATGTACTTATTTCACATAAATACTTTTTTCCACACAAATTTTGAGCTAAAAGAAACGATGAAACCTTTAAGCTTCTTTAAGATTCTGGTAATTATTCACTTAAGAATACTTATCTTATATTGTATTTAAACATAATAATTAATTAGTTAAAATTAACAAACGATTACCATGCAAATATCTTAAGAAGATTTCACAAGAAAAAGCGAGAATGAGCAGCAGCAATGAATAAAAATGAAACTCTTGGCCCAAGAAACACTCATTATCATCGTAAACATGCAGAGTCATGGAAACAAAGAATGCTTATAAGAATAACAGCCAAAAGGATTAAGAAGATCAACAGAATGAAGTAGAAGTGTTGCTCCTGTGGTACATTTTATGCGATTACTCTTATACGTAAGTTTGGTAAGGTGGCTTAGTTTGATTTCTCTCAGCTTAAAGTGAATTAAATAAATACAGCGATGGTTTTAACATGAAACATAAAATTACAAAATTCTTCAAGTCACGCATGCAACCATAAAAAACAACATATACACTTTTTTATATTCAAGAATGATGGTTGAGGGATGTTTTATTTGCGCCCTATTTGAGTTTGACCAAACGTAGGGAGAAATTATATAAATTGCATCAATTGGATTTAACGAAATTTAATTGTTTGCAGTTTAATTTGCTGTTGTGTTTAAAAAAGTTTATTGAGTTTGCAAAGACTCGTCTGCTTTAGTTATATATTTTGGTAATCTTCAACATATAGCATCAATTAATGCAATTGAAAACCCTGACTATCTTATGAATTTATTTATTTTTTTTCTATTATCTTACTTTTTTACATGTTGCACATTTTTGCTGGCAACATGTTGCCAAATATTTTTTATTCGTTATTTTTTGTGTCTAAAAACTGTTTAATATAAAATTGTGGGTTATATATGCAACTTTTTAGCAACATGTTGCATAAGTATTTTTAGAAGTAAATTTTGTTATCAACATGTTGCGATGAAAATAGTTTTTCAAATTTATGCATATATTTTTTCAAGTCAATTTACTTAAAAATTATATTAAAATTTCTTACTTTCTCTTTGCGACATGTTGACATTTTCTGTTGGCAACATGTTGATAAACATTTTGTAGATAAAAAATGGTTTTTGGTTTATAAGTCATTTAATGTAAAGAAAACTATTTAAATCTGTCTAATTTATCTTGGCATCATGTTGCACGTTTACTTTAAAAAGCCTATAGTATTATAAACATGTTGCTACGATAATATTTTGTGAAAATCGTATATTCTTTTTGTTTTAATGCCATTTTATCCAAAAATTGTATCAGAACTGCTTAAAATAAAAAAAAAACTTTTTATGCTTTAAACTCATTTAATTTAAAACAAAATATTTAAATCCTCGAAATTTATCTTGACAACATGTTGCATGAGTATTTTAAAAACCAATTTTATTATCGACATGTTTCTAAGAGAATATTTTTTAAGTTTTAAAGTGATTTAATCTACAAGTTTCTTACATTACCTTTGCAACATAATTTTGTTAGCAACATGTTGCTAAAGAATTTTTAGATAAAATAATTATTTAATTTTTAAAGTTATTTAATGTATAACAAACATTTCTTATTTATCATGACAACATGTTGCATACGAAGTTTAAAAATTCTGTTTAACTATAAACATTTGATTTAATTCAAAAATTATATATACATTTTCTACTTTCTCTTTTCAACAAGTTGTACTTTTTGTTAGCAACATGTTGCTAAAGATTTTTATATAAAATCATATGTTTAGGTTTGTTTAAATCATTATAATTTATCTTGGCAACATGCTGCAAAATTATTTTTAATCCTGTTTCATTATAAAAATTTCGCTAAGGGACTATTAAACGAAAATCTATATTTTTAATTAAATTAAAGCCATCTAATGTTTTTGCTTATTCTTGTCAACGTCTTGTTATGGATTTTTTTAAATATAAAAAAAACGGTTTCAATGTTTTAAATTCATTACATTTAAAATAAAATATTTAGATTTACAAAATTTGTTTTGGCAACATGTTGCATATGTATTTTTAAATATCAACATGTTTCCAAAATAATATTTTTTTAAAATTATATATTTTTATGTTTTAAAGATATTTAATCTAACAAAAAATCTACATTCCCTTTGCAACATGTAATAAATTTTTGTTGGCCACAAATTGGTAAAATTTTTTTAGATAAAATAATGTTTTTAGATTTTAAAGTTATTGAATGTACATATATAAATTAACTAAATCTTTCATGGCAACATGTTGCATACGTATTTTTAAAAGCCTATTTGAAAATATATGTATATGTTGCTATATACATGTTGCTAAACATTTTTTAGATACAAAACCCAGTATTTTCAGTTTAAAAGCCATTTATTGCAAAGAATCGTGTAAATCTTTCAAATTTTTCTTGGCAACATGTTGCATACGGTTTAGTAAAAGTATATTGTATGATAAACATGTTGCTAAGATAATATTTCATGAGTCATTGTTTTAATCCCAAATTTATATTGAATTTGTCCACTTTCCCTTGGCATCATGTTGAACTTGTTTGTTGGCAACATGTTGCTTTGAATTTTTTAAATTAAAAGTCATTGTGTTAATCCCAAATTTATACTAAATTTAACCACTTTCCCTTGTCATCATGATGAACTTGTTTGTTGGCTACATGTTGCTTTGAATTTTTTTAATTAAAAATTGTTTGTTTTAAATTTATTTAATACCAAAAATTTATTTAAATCTTACAAATATTTCTTGACAACAAGTTGCTTATGTTGTTATCAGCATGTTGCTATGAAAATTGTTTGTTAAAATTCTGTATTTTTTATGTCTTTTAAGGGAATTTAAAAGAAAACTATATAACATTTTCATACTTCTTTTTACAACATGTATTACTTTAATGTTGGCAACATGTCGCCATGACTTTTTATTTAGCTACAATATCTTGTGTCCTAAAATCTTTAATCTATCAAAAATCTTCGAACTATTTATAATATTTTGTCATCAACATGCTTAGAAAATATTTTATTAAAATTTTTATATTAGAGTTGATTTATTTAAAAAAAGATCCATAAATACCGATCGTTTATAGGGTGCACTTAGAATAAACATCACTGCTATGAAACAAGACATTTGCGAATATTTAGGTGGCTCAATTTCAGTGGTTGCATGGAGGGCACAAGAAATTTAGTTGGATTTTAGTTTGCAGCAGCAGCCCATGAATGTAACTGTGAGTGGAGTATGTTGAGTTTAGTAGGATGGCAAAATAAAAAGACAAAGCATCGACATAAAAAACAAAGACATGCATTAAAGCTCATGTAAGTGATTTTGTTTATGATTCCTGGCCATCAGTAACAACGACACTAACAATATATAACTGAAGGGTGTACCCGAAAGATTACAGTCAAGTTGAGTTCAGATACCTAAAAGAAAAGTAATAAATACTAATAAAAATGGCCATGTTTCCCTACCTGTAACTAGGGGAGATTCGCATTGAATTTGAAAGATTACACATATGTTTTGCTGATACTGATATCCAGAAATGATTTATGTTTTTCCTCGATACCCAGGCGACTCCAGGCTTTGATAGTTAATAATAGCAGTTTTGATGTTGACAATCCCAGTCACAAAGTAGTAGTTTTTAACGGGACATAACCAAGCAGTTAAACAAGAAGTCAATGTATGACTCCAATTGAAATAGTTTGGGTCATTTGACATTTATGTGCTCTTTGTAGTGCAGAAAAGTCAATTGGTTACTATATACATCCCAGGTAATCTAGCATGCAGTCAATTGTCTCTAAAGTGTATCTAAGTAATCTAGAGTGTAGCCACTTTAAATGTTAATTGTGTACGGAATTTTTTTTATTACTTCATTCAATGATAGGTAAAATCACTAGTTCGGGACAATCTCCTGCTGGAAATGATAATGGGGAATAAGGAATACTCATGAAATCGCCGAAGAAGGCGATCTTTCTCTGGTGTTTAGTAGAATATAATTGAAAACATTTCTTCGTGTTCATGCTTTATTAGAACTCCAACTACTTACATACAGCCATACATACGGATGTTCTCATACTACAAAAAAAAAAAGACCCCAACATATCTCTAAGGCTTCCGTGCTGTTAAGCCCCCAATATTTAATGTGCTTTATGTAGTGGACAATGATGACTAGTTACGACGACGACAATGACAACGATGGTGAGGATAATGTTGATAATGACGACGAGATTCTTTGCTCTACTGCTGATGATACTAAAAGTTTAAGGTTGTCGTCATGATTTGCATCAATGATGTCGTCGTCGTCGGTCTTAACATTTTCAGTTCTTAAGTCGTATATTGTTTTTTGGTTTTACTTTGAAAGAAAGAAAGAAATATAAATATATCTATGTAAGTACTGTTTCTGTTGCTGTTGTTGTTTTAAACGACTTGCTGTCAGAGTAATCGATATAATCGTTGCTCGTAAATCTTTAGCTGAAATGAACCGATTGAATTTACACAGGTTCCTGTAACCAGTGGCTCCACAATGTCATACATACACTCACCTGAGCAATATGGAATGTTTATTTTGCATTTTTAACAAAAAAAAGAAACAAAGTTTATGTTTAAAAACATTTTTTTTGCCATTTGTTTCTAAAAAATATCCCCTTTTTAAGAAACAAATGGGGATTTTGATTTTTTTTTTTTTAATAAAATTAGGAAACTTTTTTAATTATTTTTTCAAAAGTGGCCTATGACTTATTTTGATCGCGGTTTTTGTTTTTAACAACTTATATGTCATTTTGAAGGGTACATATCTGTGATTTATTCTCATTTAGTTATTGAACAGTATAGTGTAAACAACAAAGTTTATTTGCTTCGAAAATGTCGAATTTTTAACCAACGAAGCGTCATATGTGGGAAGTTTTGCTTTATTTCTTTAATTTGAAAAAATTGCTGCTGCAGCAAATCGATGTGTTCCATCGGTTTCAACGTGCGAGAGAAGGTTTGTACGGTTCAGAAGTGGGAATTTTGCCGAGAGACCTTGAAAGACGATTGTAGAATAAAGTTATAGTCCAGCTGGTCTGAATTTATTTTTACAGTGCGTCAAAATTTTCATATTTTGATCGAAGAGAGCATTATACTAACTGAAAAAAATGTTGTAAGTTAATATCTGAGAGAATTCTTATGTTCAGAGTTATATTATGGAATTTTATGGAGATCATTTCTGTGGAAGATCTTAAGCCTCTAGCTCCCCTCTTTAGGGGTCAATTTGACTCTTTTTTTGAGAAAATCAAAAAAAGTCCTTTTAAAAAGGACATTTAAGGATTCAATTATTCTACGAAAATTTTTGCTGGAAAATTTCAGTGTGGGTCACCAAAGATACCAAAGTTGTAGGTAAAGCTCTTTATATATTTTGTAGATCTTCTCTAGGACTATTTATATTTTAAATATTAGCTCATTAGGATCATAAATAGATTTTTTGTGATTTTTTAAAAAAATGTGAGACCCAAGGTGGAGTGTAATTTTGCTAATTAAGCGTAAAGAGCTTTATTTACAACTTTAGTTACCCCCACTTAAATTTTTTGGCAAACATTTTCGTAGAATAATTGAATAATTAAATGTCCTTTTTGAAAGGACTTTTTTTGATTTTCTCAAAAAAAAGGCTCAAATTGACCTCTCTTTAGGGGACCTCTAACCTAAATCTTTCTAAAAACGTTTGTGCATAATTGACCCTAGCCCTATTATAATAAATCTATATCAAAACAATATTTTATTTTCACATTTTGATGGTAATATTCGGTACAACCTCTTGTTGAAGTTGTAACTTCTAAAAATCTAAAAAATCGTGAATATCTTACATTAAATTTAATTTGCTTTTCAGACTATTTTAACTTAAAACACTTTAATTTGTGTATATTATTTATTTATTAAGAAAAAAAAATCATGTAAATCTAACACACTTTATAACAACTTCCAGCCATTTCTACAACTCGCAATAAACACTTTTCTATAACAATAAATATATTTTGTTACTTTTAAGAACATTGTGGGTGACAAAATCTCGTTGATAAACGGTAGGAAACTTATAGGCACATTAGTACCCAGCTGGAAATTGAGCCTTGAACTCATTGTTTAAAAAGATTTTTTAGATACAGGTAATTTGTTGAAGACACTTTGTTTAGGAGAAGAATTATTAGTAAAATTTAAAGTGACATTATCACTATTCAAAATTTGCGCTGACAGCTTGAGGAAATGTCTCAGGTTTGTCAGCAAGACCTATGTATGACATGTCCTTAAATAGTGTGAATAGATGTATTTTAGAAATTTCCAACTGGCTTTATATGTGTATGCGTAAAAGTGTGTGCGTGTGTGTGTATTTGGAAATGTATGTATTTGTAAACATAGTCTTTTGACAGTTGAGATTAGATTGAAAACTTGTTGTTAGATTTGTTTTTCTGCATAATTAATGCGAGAATCCAAGCAGGTGTCGCAGTAGTCGGCGTCGTCGTTGTTATTGTTGTTGTGAGCCTTTTTATGTTGTTGTCAGTTGACAATTTTCAGTTTCGCTTGTTCGGTGTGTGTGCGTGTATTTGTATCTGTGTGCCAACAGTTGCTGTTTATAAATAAATATTCTGCTGCTGACAAAAGTAACAACATGCAAAACATTAAAGATTAAGTTTTTGGTTTTTCTGCAGTTGCCTGTTACTTGTGTGTTTTTTAAAAAAACTATTTTTTGTTTTGTGAAAAATAAATAATTTTTGCCTTTTAAGGGAAATATTTCCCTGTGTGTTTGATAACCAAAAACAACAACTACTACTATAGACTAAATAGTGTGAAATTCTTTTGTTGAAAAACATTTAAAAAAAGGTACAAATTTACATAAAAGCTTAGAATTCACATGCCACTAAAAGTGTAGAGACACACTACAAGAGTTTTCGGTTATTTTTTTCAAGGGATTTTGTATTTTCGTTCCCTATATGAAAATGTAGGCTTGAACAGAGATTTGAAAACACACACAAACACTCTTTAAAAAGCATGGTTTGGTTGTTGAGTGTACCCCCGCAGTAATGGAACACACGGTCATAAATTACCTTTTGGCCAAACAAAAAAACATATCCAAGCAAAAAAGACGAGGAAGAAAAATAAATGAATTTTGCTTTTGGGTTCCACTTTCATACTCGTACACCGAAGAAATGAAACATTTTTAAGTTGAGTGCATTTGCTTGTCAATGAAAAGGTTACACAGCAACAAAAACAAATTTAAAAAAATTGTATATTCGACGAAAAAAAAAAACTGTTTAAAAACAGAAAAGCCAAATCCAACTAATATATTGATTCGAATATAAAAGATTCAAACAAATAAACATTTGACCACAACAGCATGCGTTAATAATCGAAATAAAAAGTGGAAAAAAGTCAGCGAAAAGATGAAGTTAAAAAGCTAAAATTGTATTTTTGTGAAACAGTGGGCGGAAGGAAACAAATATTTCACATTTCCTACAATGTTTGGAAAATTTTAAGTTCAAAAAACTAATATTCGGAAAACATTCTTACTTTTATGTTTACAGCCAAGTCAAAGAAGAGAATTTAAACGATGACATGGGTTATATTGGTTTTGAGGGCAGCTGAGGTAGACTTGCGACTTAAGAAAATCCCACAAACAAAGTTTAACGGGATCAAATCGCACGATCTAGGTCACCTCCACATGAGATGACCATGGCCTCACTAATAATCACTTTAGCTCTCTCCTCTACGCGGTCGAGAAGCTCCAAAATAGACTCGGTTGGATATACATAGGTGGTGTAAATAGAGAGGAGATCAGATTGAGTGAAGTAATTCCTACGCCGTTTCAGATAACCGATACAGTTGAATGCTTCATTCGACACTCGAAAAAAATGTTTAGACCAGCGTACATCCCATTGTATTCTCATGACCAGAACATCAAGAGCGTCTGATTCCACAATATTCCATCTACAACAAGTCGAATAGTGCGATCTCTGAGAAAACTCGATATGAATCGAGGGAAATTATTACCGACTCCAAAGAGCACTATGCCACACTCTATCGAAAGCCTTGGAAATACCGTGGTTGACATAACAATGGAAACTGTTCCAAATATTTCATTAGTGGCCTAAAATCTGAAATAATTTTTTAAAAAATTTTAACATTTTTGTAGTATTTTATTTGTATACTTTTATTAACTTAATTTAACAAAAAACAAAGGATATAATTAATTAAATTCTAAAAATGAGAAAACAAAATTAAAAGATTTCTTTATTACGGCATTGACAAAACAATGGAAACTTAGGTATAATTTTAACAAATATGGTCTAAACTTTGCAATAACTCAATATTATGTTGGGTATCCCTTATTTTTTATAACTGCTACACATTGACGATGCATTGAACCAATTAAAGAGTCAATGGTCTCCTTTGAAATATTTTGCCATTCCCTTATAACCGCCTCCGATAAATCTTCCTTCCTGGTGTAATTTTGGGTCCTTATTTTACGATCTACAATTTCCCATAGATTTTCTATGGAATTGAGATCTGGCGATTGGCCAGGCCATTTAAAACACGTACCTCGTCGGATTGTAACCACTCGGTTACAACCCTAGAGGTGTGTTTCGGGTCGTTGTCGTGTTGGAATCTCCAAACTAGGGGCATATTTTCCTCAGCGTATGGATACATAACATCGTTTAATATGGTTCTGTATCCTATACCTGTCATGGTATCTTTTATAATATGAATTGGGCCCATACCTTGCCCTGAAAAACATCCCCATACCATAATATTGCCACCGCCAAACTTTACAGTCTTACTAGTATATCCCGGTGCACTTCGCTACCCCTATCCTAGTAAAATTAAACTACATACAATGGTATGAAAATAACACATGCAAAATATTGAGAATCTCTCAATTAGTGTTTACTTGATATTCAAACATTAACTAATTTGGTATGGGAGATACTACTTCACTGTTCTGATCCCACCCATTTGTATGTATTTTATGTAAAAAAAAAATAACTCATATTAAGCTTCACTTTAACTTTCCTTTATATGGGAGGCGTCATTCCAACTAAGCCGATCATGTTTAGCTAAACTTTGTAAAAGGATCAAGAATAAATTCGTTTTTAATATGGAAATAAATTGATTGATATACATTTTAAATACTTTTAGAATTATAGTTCTCCAGATATTCGAAATTAATTATTTACTTTGTATGAGAGGTGCCACCACTAATGCAATCCCGACCATTTTCAGCCAATCTCTGTAAAATGGTAATAGAGCTATGCGGACAAAGTTTGAAGAATCTTGTAATTATAACTTTGTATGCGAGGTGATTCACATCCTTTCCGACCCTCCCATTTTGGTTCCCCAGACATTCGAAATTAATATTTACTTTGTATGGGAGGTGCTACGTCCTCTAATCTAATTTCGCCTATTTTCAGCTAACTCCGCACAGTAATAAGAAATTAATTCGTAAAAAGCTTAAACACTTTTATAATTCTAATAGTTCTCCAGATATTCGAAATTAAATATCTACTTTGTATAGGGTGTGCCACGCCCACTATTCCAATCCCGAAAATTTTCAGCGAAACTATGCAAAATGATAAAAGACAAAGTTTGAAAAATCTTGAAATTATAGTTCACAAAATATTTAAAAATAACTATTTACTTTGTATGGGAGGTGACTCGCCACCTATTCTGATCCATCTCATTTTCGTATAAAGTTTAAAGCCCGTCACAATTATAGTTCTGCAGATATTATAAAATAACTATTTACTCACAATTACATATTGAGAAAATTAAAAAAAAACCTTCAAAATATTTCTTTCAAACGACTTTAAATTATTAAAATATTCTTCTTCATTGTTTTCTATAACAACTCTCACATAAAACAAAGCGAAATCAATACTGTTTAATTGTTTCTCTTATGTATTTACAACAACAACCACACGAATTGCTTTGTTTACTTTTTAGCTTAAGGTTCACATGTACACGTTTTTGCATATGTGTTAGTAACATCTTTAAACCCGTATAACTCCTAAAAAACTAAACCGATTTCAATAAACTTCTGTGAATAAATCCCTTTAAAATGGTTATTTCTTTCCCAAATTGAATGTATAATGTGAGCGTAAAAGGGGTCTAAAGAAATCGACTTGCCTATTAATATTATGATTTGTTTTTTTTTGGATCTAATTATTTTCCCTTTGGTCGCCTTACAAATGTTCTCCCATCACTGCCTCTTAAATTGTATTTGGATTCGTTGGAAAAGAGGACAGTATTCCATTTCTGTATCGACCAGTTTAAATGATCCCTGGCAAATTGTAGACGAGCAGAACGGTTCTTTTTAGAAATGAGTGGTTTTTTCACAGGACGATAGCAACCACTACCAGCCTCATTTGCCCTGCGACTAACTGTTCGGGTACTTATTTCTAATTTTAGGGTATTAACAACCTCTCGAGGAGTTATTTTTGGGAATTTCTTGAACTCTCTCGCTATTAAATTATCTTGTCTAGCAGTAGTCTTACGAGGTCTTCCATCTAAATGTTGAGTTTTTACAGAACCGGTCTCACGAAATTTCTTTATAATTTTTGAAACTGCTGATTTATTTATTGAATATTTGTCACAGATACTTATTTGTTTTAAACCAGCTTTAAAATCGTTAATTATTGTATTTTTTAAGTCTTGGCAAATCTTAACTTTAGCCATTTTCGTTAACTTTGAAAAAAAAACAATTATGCGAAAAACTTAGAAAAAGAAATTGTGAAAAATTACCAGAATTTAAAAATAAAATAACTGTAAACAGGATGCTTTTTACATCGTTCTTTTAAATATTATTTTCGTTTTACACTTCTTTCTTGCAGAAGTTTATAAGTTTCCATTGTTTTGTCAGTAGCGAAATAGTGAATATTTTTAATTTTGTTTCCTTTTTTCAGAATATAATTAATTATGTTGTTTGTTTTTCAATTAATTTATATAAATAACACTATACAAGTAAAATACTAAAAAAAAAATTATTTTAAAAAAATATTTTAAATTTTGGGCTACATATGGAATATTTGGAAATGTTTCCATTGTTTTGTCAACCACTGTATCTAGAGCCAGCACTTAACTTTCGCCAAAACGGTGAATGGAACGACTTTTTTCTATAGGAAGGCTTGCTATTCTCCCGTAGAGCGTCCTCTACGAAAACCATATTGGTAGTCGTTAAGTAAACTGTTGGACTCCAAATATTTAAAAAGATGGTAGTTTACCATATTCTCCATAACTTTGTGCAGATTAAATTGCTATTGGATTTATAATTCTCTAGGTTATTATCCTCTCCCTTTTTAGGAATTGGCATTACATTAGCAACCTTTTAACATACTGGAAATACGCCGGCACGGTATGAAGTTCTGAAAAGGTTAGTACTGCTTCAAGACCAGCGCTGGTATTCCATCTGGCCCAGGAGACTTATTTAGGTTGAGATCCGATAAAATCCTTTTAACTGCACGAGTTCGAAAAAATACACTTGACATAGTCAATACTATTCTTTCGAGTTCCGGCAAGTGAGAATTACTGGCGAATAATTCAGCTAAAAGGTTAGCTTTACCATCATTTAACAGAGTCAGATTTGAGTCGAACGGCCCTTGTGAGCAATAAGAACTTTAGTACGAAGGCGTTGCTGGTATAGAGTTTTTTCGCGCCTTAGTACTTTGACACTAGATCTCGTGGTAGCGAATCACTTACTGCGTTTTGGTTATAGAGACTGCGCCGCTCCTGATGGGTTTTTAGAGCCTATCGAATCCTCTGCTATGGCTCTGTGAAATTTCATGTTAATCGAATCAATCACTTAGAAACGACCGACTTATTTCCAAAATATTTTGAATCTGCCCCACTGTACTATGTACCCCAAGAACCACTAATACTCTGCGCCGTGGAAATACGTCTCCAAGTTTAGAAGTGGAGATCATGTTGTTAAAATTGTGCTTACTGGTCACTTAACGTATCGTGGCGAAAACATTTGTTTCAAATTCTTTGTCATAAGTCAATGGGAACTTTTAGAAACCAAACAAACAAACAAAAAATAAGGATTTAAAGCCACCAATACTAAATAATGAAAATCCGCAGCATTAAATTTTTTAAACAAACGTTAATTCGAAACCAACAACTCAACACCCGACACAGGTTCACCAGCATCCTTTTTTTTCTTAGCAATTGTTGTTTATTTTATTTCATTTTCTTAAAAGGACCACTTGTAGCTGCAACACACACATGCCTACAACATTGTATGGTCAATGGCCAACAACAATTGTTATTTATTTACTGCTGAGCTTTCATTAAAAGCTTCACATGAGCTAAGTATCATTTCGTTCCCTAAATTGAAATTCAATATATTATTGATGCATAACCTCTTGATCTGTGCAAGATGCAACAAAACAATTGGGGTTTAATTTCCTAAAATGTTAAGAAAACAATGTTGAAGTTTTTATTTGTTTAACTGGATGCTGTAAGGAGGATAAAAAATTTA
Source organism: Calliphora vicina (assembly GCF_958450345.1). Classification (NCBI taxonomy): domain Eukaryota; kingdom Metazoa; phylum Arthropoda; class Insecta; order Diptera; family Calliphoridae; genus Calliphora; species Calliphora vicina. The sequence continues at coordinate 65,854,602 of NC_088782.1, forward strand.
TTTGTTCTAGCTAAACACACTTTTCACTGGTCATAGGCCATTGTCCCACTTTGCTATGAGATACTTAATGAATTAAATATATTTGATTCAATGTAATAATGTAGAATTTTTGTATCAGTTCTTATCAAGAGATAGAGAAAGAAGTCCTTCTCCTTGTCTTATTATTATAGATTTCAATATGATCTTTGCACAGATATTAAAATTCAAATCCTTTCACCTCATACAGAGATTTGGAGATTATATGGATCTCTGACTTCAATGCACAGTGGTTTCCCCCATAAGCCAAAAATCCAAAAAAATAAAAGTTTTTTTTCTAAATTTTATGAATATAACAAATTTTGTTGTTTTTTTTGCGAGATTTAATATTTGTGTTCGTTGAAAGTGGAGGTATGTTTTATTGCATATAAAATTTTTATATTGTCATAAAAGAAAACTTAAGTTTATCAAAAAAGTTATACTTATTGTGGCAGAAGTCTCCAAAAACCCTACAAACATTAAATTTTAACTTAAATTCTTCCAAATTAAATAATAAAAGCTGCAAAAATATAAGCCCATTAAAAAATCCCTGAAGAATATTTTTTTGACCTTTTCAAATACATGTTTTTTAAAAACTACTTTTTCACGTAGACTATTATATATTTGGCCCTCATCTGCCCACAACTTCTTATACATCAAATTGTAGATTTTTTACCCCTCTTTAAATTATGGATTTTATTTATATAGTCATCCGACGAAAAATCTAATTTTGTTTTTTAATATTTCTTTACAAATACAGAGCTAAAAATATGGAAGACCAGTAAGAACAAAAAGTCAAGTGTTTTGAAGAGAAAACAATTTATTCAACAGCGACTTCGGTACGAAATGGGACTTTTGGTAGATAGGCTAAAAGCTGGTGGTTGCGGAAATTCGAACAATGACCATACAGCCCGGATATTTTTCAAAATGCCGATCTTTCATCTACTGGTATTTGCAAAAATGTGCCACAATTCTCCAAGCTATAATTCTGGATTTGAAATTGATGCCGAAAAGTTTGAAGAATATGATATATAGACAGCCAGAAAACTTGTTGAGTAGTATCCCTGGTACTACCTTCCTCCATAGGTAAACAAAATTCTGATCCATGGAGCTGAGGTGATCAAGCATGCATTAATCTCAATAGGTGAATTATCGGAGGAAGCAGCTGTAGCGAAAAATAAGGATATAAAACAGTTTAGATTGCAACATACATGAAAAATATCGCGAATTGCTACAAATACAGATCATTTAAATAGGCTCTTCTTAAGTTCAGATCCATTTATTTCTGGAGACCGAAACTTACCAACAAAGAAAACAAACAGTTTAAGTCAAGGAGTTTTAAATTTGATTTATAAATGATATATATTAATATATTATTTTACTTTATTACCTTATGTTACTTAATAATACCGCATTATATAACTTTGTATAACTTTTTAATTTATTTTTTTTTCAGTGTCTATTTTAAATGAATTAAAATGAAACACAAATTGTTTAAAAAACAAACGCATTTTCATATTGAAATACTTTGGCCCATAATCACAGTCAGAAATAAAGAATACTTTAAGGGCCATTATTGCAACTTTACTTTATAGTTAAAGTTAACTTTAAGGGTACCTTTTTCTATTGCTTAAAGTTATGTTTAACTATAAAGGCAAGTTGTAATAATGACCCTAAGAGAATTAAACTCGACTTTACTCAAGAGTGGACTTTAGGTCTATCATAGACAAGTTAAAGTATACATCTGACGTTGAAGTCGACTTTAAATATAAAACTAGCTGAAGCTATTATTAACTCGTTTAACAACAGCATCAGCTGTTCTTCACCAAGTTAAAAAGTTCTGCAGAAAGTAAAAAATGTTTAAGTTACAATATATTGGTAGAGATTTTGCAATTATTGAACAGTTATCAATAAAATTAGTACCAAAATATTCTAATTATGATATTCATCTTATATATTTCATTTTCCACAACAAACAACTTTCTTTATTTAGATGTCCCGGTTACTTTTATTGTTTACGTTTTTTGTTTTTTTTTTTTTTTTTTAATTTTGTATGTCAGCTGTTCAGCGTTGCCACTTGTCTGTTTATTGTTGTATATTGTATGAAAACATTTTCTACAATTGCGGTGGCACCCAGTTAAAGTCTGTTCAATTTAAAACACACTTTAATTTTGACTATAGTTGCAAAATAATTAAAAGCAGGTTTTTATTTTAAAGTTGTTTCTAAAAAGAACCGAACTTGACTATGATTATGAGCCTTTATTTCTAAAATTCTTAAAAGAAATCTATATGCCAATTAACCCTTCGAAGATCAAATGGCTACTGTGACTACAGTTGTTTATATTTTTTGTACGGATAGCTTCATATATACTAGGGTATTCATTCGACTAATGATCGTTCGATTAATCGAATAATTTCTTACGGATAATTATTCGAACAATTTAAAAATGTCCATTTTCGAATAACGAATAATTCGAACAATTTTATGTAGAATAATAGAATAAATGTTCATATATATTTAAATTTATAAAATTGCTTAAAATTTTTCATAATTCCAAATTTAACTAAGTAATAATGACTCACAAAAATTGTATTGTTTCTGAAATTCGACAAATAACTAAATACAATGCGAGTTTCGATCATTGTAGATGAGTGTTCCGATAGCTCCTTCTATAAATCTATAAATATTATTGCAAGAAGTTACAATTCTAAATATTGAGTGAGTGATATTGAGGATGACATTTATAATGATTACATTGAAATAGATGAAGGTCATGATCTTAAAATATATGTATATAAGTGATGTTATTAACCACGTACGTAAGTGTTGCAAAATATTTAATAAATCGAATCATAAACACAAATATTGCAAATTAACGCTTTGTTGCAAGAAAAGCATGGAGTTCGTTTTATGTGAACATCGTTGAAGATCTTTGTCTAATATTGTAAAAAACTTTTTGCGTATTTGTAAATGCACTGCCTGACTTCAAATTAGCCACGTTCACTGACAATAATATCAAACTTTGGACAGATTCCCTTTATTGTGTAATTCCCAAAACCACTTTATTAAGCAAAGATTCTGCAACGTTGATAGAGCTTGATGTATAATACAATTTGTTATAAATAATTTAGAAATAGTGAATAATTAATTTACTAAAGAATTAGTTACTAAATTTAAAACTGAACGACATAAAGAGTTCTTAATACGTTTATATTGTATTTGAGTTCAGGATCATGTCCAACTAAAGGTTTTGCTAGTCAATTGTTTTGTAGATTGTTCGGGAGTTAATCTGATCAGAATATCTCTGATGAAAATTTAATGATGGACTTTGTTTTCGAATGTTTTTTAAAATTATTAATACTTGAATTGTTAACTTTAACGTTATTTTTTGTTTTTCTTTAACAATAAAATATTAAAAAACCGACATCAAATTATTCGAATAATTCGATTAATTTTAAACGTGTGATCGAATTATTCGAACAAGTTAAAATCTCTCATTCGAATTATTCGTTTTATTCGAACAAGAGAAAAATCGAATAATTCGATTACCCTAATATATACTAATGTTAGTCTGCGACGAATTTTTTTGTTGGTAGGTATAAAAATTGTTGGAAGTCATTTTATGGATAGATTTGTTCCATGACGACTTTGGTCCTTTATATAGAATAGTCATTTTTTAAATAATAAACTTAAAATAAATTTTATTTTATTTAAAAAATAATTCATTATTGAGTTTGCATAAAGACCCAAAATATAAAATATTCTTTATTTACTATTTCCATTAAACCTTAATTTATAACCTCAATACGAATATCTATGACTGTGGATTAAAATTTAAATTGAAATCGTTAATGGTGGCGTGTATTGTACAGATATTGACACTTTTAATTCATTTCTTACAAAGTATTTGGAAAACATTTATTGGTTTTTCATATCGCTTGCAAAATGTCATACTTTTGCAGTCGTCGCCTCTTTGGGATTTTTTGTTAATGAACAGGGCAACCAAAAATATGCTCTAAAAAAAGTGTTTTATGCGCATAAAATATGCAATTATAAACGAAAAATATGCTCTTAAAATATAAAAAATATGCACTTAAAAATATGTAGTTGGTTACTGTTTGATTTCAATGTTTTATTAAAAAAATATATAAGAAGTAAATAAAATATTGAGCTGCTGATTAATTAAAATTGTTTATTATAGGATTAAATTTCGATTGTACTGTCTTTTGCACTACATGAAAATAGTTTGATTCAATTCCTTTTATATTATATATAGCAATAAATTACTATCTGTTTTCTTAAGTTTTAAATGTTCAAACTAAATCTTTGTTTTAGATTTCCATAGAGTTGATTTATGACATCTTTTAAACTGCCTTATACTTCAAACTTTGTTTTTGTAAGTAGTGGCATAATATTTTACTTGCTCAATCCATGTGCCCCATGTTTCGGATAAATTTCTCAAGATATGTATTTATATTCTACATAAAGCTTTAAAAATCACTTTTATATCATTTGAATTATGTTGTTGGTAAAAATTGCAATCGATTTTTTTAATTCGACTTCCAATATTTAAATAGAATTATAAAAAAGCCTAAAAAGCCATGGCAAATATTTACTCAAAAAAGCGTAACCACTATTTAGCACAAATTTGTTTGACGTGTTTAATCTTACAAGTGTTTTGTATGATCAAACAGCATCAAATAAAATAAAACTAAATTTTTTGTTTTGAATCATCCTAAGTAAAATAAGTTTTTGATATAAATGCAAGAATTCAAATACATTTTATTTAGTGGTTACGACTTTTTCGTCAAATAGTTGTCATGTGTGACCCTACCTTTACAATAGTGGAATGATTTGTTCTAGTTAAAACTGCGACAATTAAAGTAATCTTTTTGTTGGAGTTTTATGATTGGGACTCAAAATACATGACATTTCCTATTTTTCGATATCCATGTACATATATTTTTCTTTTTTTCTGATTTCTTAATTTTATTTTTACTATTTGTTCAATTTTAATAATTGTGTGAAACTAAGCTCATTTAAGTCAACGAAAATTCATTTAAGATAAGTCGATTATGGGTACTCTCATTTTTTTTAACTAGCCTAGGCCAATTATCATTGGGCCTTAACAAAATAGTAAAATATAGAAATAAAAAATTACAATACAAACAATAAAATTGTACTAAGAAAACAAACTAATGAAAAAAAAGAAAATATGCAACAAAAATATGCAGTTATGAGTCAAATATGCAAAAATATGCTATAAAACGCAAAATATGCTAAAATATGCAGTAAAGAGCAAGATATGCAAAAATATGCGCTAACAAATCGATGCCAAAATTCTTAAAATTGTCTGAAACGGATGAATAACTAACTCATATGTTTATACGACGCATAGCAAAAAATATGATATTGCATATTTTTGGTTGCCCTGTTAATGAATAATCATTAACAACGATCTTAGCGCAATGTCGGATTAAAATGCAAATTTCTTTCGTTTATTCGAACAAACAACAACTGAAACAATCTCAATCGCTGGACAGCCAAAACTTAATGAATTTCGGGGCACAAACTGATGACAGAAATGAAAAAAAAAAAATAAAATAAGAGTTTAAATAAGCAATTCAGTGGTCAGCGTTGGATGACTGTTTAAAGATTTTTTCTCTGAAATAATTGATTTTCATACATTTATCAACGTGTGGCGAATGCTGGTGAATGAATTGAAGTTAATTTGCCGGCGGCCTTAATTTGTGTGCATTTCGAGATGATTTTTTTGTGTTTTTGTCTGCTCTTGGTTTGTTTGTTGAGTTGAATACATAAGAACGCATGTTAACTGTCGTTTTGGTTGCCACTGTTCGTTGTATCTTAAACAGCTACCGAAATGCAACAACATTCAATATAATCTAACAAAAAGATGCAAACACAAATACAAAATCAAACTGCTGCCACACAGAATCTCATCAGACACCAACAAACCCAAAAAGGATCTGTGGTAAAGTTTTGTTTGTTACAGCTACGGATTGAAGAGAACGTCGAAGCAACTAAATCGATCGTTTGTGTTCTTAAAGGCGTTTTTTACAATTTGTCAATTTTGTTAAGAAAAAAAAAAAGTAAATTCAATAATTTTAACCTTCCAACAAGCTTTTAATGCTCTGTGCCACAATATTTAACCATAAATTATAAAAAATAAATAATATTCATACTTGTAGTCCCGGCTGAAAATATTTCATACTAGTTGGAGTTGTTTTTAGCCTTAAGGAATCCAAAGCAGATCATCACCATCACAATCCAAAGTATCCACTACCACCATTGTTGAGCCACACACGCCGCTCTCCTCCTTGTGCAGATCCACAAAACCAGGAATCAATAATAAAAAAGTGGCTCCATTTAAAGCCATAAAGAAGGTGTTGCCAACGTGTTATGAGTTTTTAAATCACTTGTATATGGTCGTCTAAATTGTAAATATTCTCTTCTTTACAATTTTACATTCATACATTTATTCGTTTTTAATCGATTTCTTACCGCAGTTAAACTTTATTCATTCATTGAACGTTCAAAACAATAAAACCAAAAAAATTAGAGGCAGTTAGTTATGAAAATTGCATTTAAAAAAAAAAAACTTCAATTTGCTTTTTAACGCCTGTCAGACCTCCTCTGTTTGTTTTATTAAACATTCATAAATATTGGGAAAACAATTCGCTGCGCCGTGACAGCCAAACGGCCGACCGTTGGGCCAGTCTGAATTGAAGATGCCTTCAATGAGTAGCAATTGAAACTCAAATAAGAGAAGGCGTGTCATGGACATTTCATTTTCATATAAATTCAATTTTAAATTAAACAATAAATTTTTCTGTGTGCCAAAGAAAGAAAGATGAAGGTACTTTCTACAATTATTATTTTATTTTTATAATTATAGTTCATTATAACGTTTATAATAAATATGTATTTTCATCCGGTTTTTTTGTACAAGTTCAGATATAAGCTTTTGAAGTCGGTCAGTTCAACAGAGCGATTTAAATATATTTGAACTTTGCTTGATTAGTATACACTGAATATTTAAGCAATGTATTTTCGTTAAACCTCCCATGAATGACTTTGTATTAGAGGAGCCTCCTATTCAGACTCCGAAATAATCACAGTCAGTTCAGAATATGTTTAGAAAACTATAATGGACAATCTTAATCCAAGAAAGTCATCAGGCTATGATTTAATAACACCATTCATTATTAGAAACCTTCCTAATGTTCACATAGAAGGACTAGAAGCCAATTGGCTCCATATGAGACTAAAATCTACTAATTTGCACTTGCTAAACAACGACCAATCCAAATTAAATCTTGACTGTAAAGTCATCCTGTGTAAGACTGTTTTAAAATCAATTTGGAAATTCGGAAACCAATTATGGGGAACGGCAAGTAACATCAGTATTGATCTTATACAGAGGTCCCAATCCAAAATTTTTAGAACCATGACGGGAGAATCGTGGTAAATAAGAAATGAGGAGTCGCAGAACAAAAGGTACTTTTTTGAAAATTTAAAAATTTTGGGAAATAGATTTTTTCTAGAAGATTTCAACCCAAATATTACAAAAATACCAAAAAATCAATTTGTAAAAAATTCGAAAAAGTACCTTTTGTTCTGCGGCTCATCAAATGAGAACATCCACAGAGTTTGGGAATTTTCTTGATAGATACATCACGAAACAACATTCGAACCCGCTTGCAAGATAACTTACAATAACCCAAACTCCAACAATGCTTCGTATCATCATTGAGAGCAAATAGTTTTTAGTTAAGGATTTAATTACATTTTAGAAGGCCTAACAAGTAAAGGCAGATTCAATAAATAAATAAAAAGTTATAAACAGAAATTAGTTCCTTTGTTGGAGACTGTAGTATTGCCACAAATCCTTGTTCCTAGGAACTTGTTTTCTATAATAAAAGGAAAACCTCAATAGAACACTTGGTCTGGAGTAGAAAATCTAATGATACAAAAGGTACAGAGGATCCCCTTATAATGATGGCCTTCGAAATACATCCTCGAATAGACTAGAACTTATAAATTTGGTAGAGAAGTACATGACGAAAAACCTTGGTGAAGTATGAACCAAATCTCTACATCATGAATACTTCCGGATTACTGCTAGGTTTTTCAGAAAGAGAAGAAACTAGCAAAACGTTTCAAAGCTCAAAAAGCCCTTAACTGACCAGTTAAGACTATTAAATAATAACGCGTATTCCATGATACATACAAAATTGTGTTATCCATAGGGATCACAATGTCCCTATAACTTGAAAAGATCAAATATTCCAACTTGAACAATATGATAAAACTACTAGATTGCTCTTATTTGAGGGTAACAGATACTTTAGAAGAATCCAAACCTTAGATCTAGCCAGATTATCTTACTCCAGAATATGCTGGAGTTCTTATATCATGTAGATTTGCGGAGTACTGCAACGTTCTTCAGATAAATCATTGCTTGGGATCGAACATTGTTTCCATAATTGGCTTCAATATCTAATCTGACAGTCAAACTGCTGTTAAAGCCTGAAATTATCATTCGTCGGAACAAACCCTAGATTGCCATACCTCAACGAGCAGGCAGATCAGTTTAACATCATAATTATTTTAGTACCAGTATCTAAGGTAGATATATGTGGTTGGTAGGACCGATAAGCTACATTTGAAATGCAATTGCAAACTAAGTCCGTGGAGATAATGTAGTTGACAAATCTATTTACATAAGAATGCCTTGATAATTCGCCGAATATATTCCGACACTCTTTACCTCTGCATGAATACCTGAGGGCTAGATACTGGAAGCTTTTGGACTTTTGCTGCAAACTTTTCTTGCTATGAAATATAATCTGCATATCACAAAGACTATTGAATTATGGCTGCGTTCTTTAGCGAAAGAAAGTTGTAAATTGTTTTCAAAACAGCCAATATCAATATCTCTACCCATAGCTAAACTGCTATTACGTCTTTTGATTCTTAGTTACTGAGAGAAAAATAACCCTTGACTACCGTTTGCCTATCGAAGAGATGACTAAGCAGTTCATTTGGATCCCGGTAATCCGGATCATATAAGGGAATTGCAAAACGTACTAAACGTACTGCGGTTGTGTGGTTCAAATGTGGTGATTTTAACACGGGAGACAAGGATCGCCTAGAATTGGAGGCATTACTCCATGAAGATTTCTGTCAAACTCAACAACAACTTGCTAAATCATTGGGAGCTGCTCATGCAGCAAAAACAGTTGTGAGTAGCAGGATTTATCCAAAAGCAGGAAAACTGAAAACCATACGAATTTAAGCCTAAAGACTTTGAAAGACGATTTTGCATGTCAGAACGCAATAAAAAAAATAAATTTGCAACGAATCATTACATGCGATCAAAAATGGATCGATTGCGATAACCCGAAGCGTAAGAGATCGTATGTGAAGCACGGCTAACCAGCCGAATCGACAACAAAGCCAAATATTCGTGACGCTAAGCTAATTCTCTGTATTTGGTGGGAGCAAAAGGGTCCTATCTATTATGATCTGCAGAAATCTGACCATACCATCACTGGGAACTTTTACCGAACGCAACTAATTCGTTTGAAGCGAACAGAATATTACATCATGATAACGCTCGGCATTATGTTGCAATACATATTAAAAACTGTTTAGGATGAAGTGGTTGGGAAGTTTTGCCTCACCAGCCTTATAGTCCAGACCTTGACCTTAACTTACTATATGTTTCGATCGATGCAGAACGCTCTCTGGGATACGATTCACTTTGGAACAGAGTATTGAATTGATGTGCAGTGAATATCTAAATTAAATTTTATCATTTTCTAAAAGCTCAATCCTATTTTTAATTGTTTGTCTAGTTTCAAAATCATTTTAATTCAAAGAAATAATAAATTATATTTGCACTACTGAAAACATTTAAACAATCATTTAAAAAAGAACTCTAGGAACATTACAAGTTTATAGGGCAATAAATAATTTAGATTGAAATTTCGCTTTAAACAAAAATACAAACACCTTCAATATAATGCAAAGAAGTCATACAGTTAAAAGGGTGTATTGTTAAATAAATTTGTAGACAACAGTTTTAACACATACATATATATAATATCCACCCACTGAATTGTTCACACTATATTTGGATCTTCGCTCCGGAACTACCCGAGTTATGCCAACGATTTCAACTCAGCAACAGCTATATCAACCAAACGTTTCTTTGCCCAGGAAAGAATTCTCGGCTGCAGTGGAACTGTTACAACAACAATCCACTGAATAGCCCCTTAGTATTTACCTCATGGAATTACGGGATCTTAGTTAAATAAAATTACCGCAATTAAACTCTCAATTCATAAAAAGAAACCATTTTTAATTTCATTCATTTAAATGTCATGTTTCTACAATAGTTTCCATACTCCAATAGCACATCTTAAAATTAGCCGGTTCCTTTTCTTAAACACACTATTTTAACTACCCCCATTCGTGTGTGTTTCAGATGTCAAGCCACAAACAATTTTAAGTATTTTTTAAGTGTTGACATCTACTGACGCCATTGCCACTACTTTATTCGGGCAAATACTCCACAACTACTCCTTATGAGCTGACTGCCACCAACAGTTCTATTGTATTGGCATCGTAAAATAGACACAAACACACACACACACACTTCCCCATACAAGAGAGACAGCCGCCACATGCAACCAATAAAGTGCTCCCCAGAAAATGAAGGGGTTTAATTGTTACGTTTGACATCAATGTGACATCAAAGCAATTGCGAATGATATAATTATTGTTATTATTATTGTGTGTGTATGTTGCAAGTATTTATGTGCCACAAGAAATTGCTGCCTTATAAGAAAAACTCAGAATTGTAGTGAATGAGTATTTCCGAGTGTGTGTGTGTGTCTTTTTGTAAGCGGTAAAATTATAGTTGTAGAACTATTTTTGATGATGTGAAACACACTAATTAAATTTTACGGCGTGATTCCAACAATAATACACAGTGACAGTGACAGCCACAATGAAATTGCTGGCAAAAGGATAAAAATTGAAGAAGTATGAAAAATAATACAACAATAATAAATGTCAAAGACATAAATGAAATTTTATAGTTTTGGGAAAGACAAAAAGGCAACTATTAAAAAAAAGGATAAATTTGTCAAATATCATTTCACACTTTTCTGGAGTTATGGCCTGTTGTCTAGTTCCTCATAAACCGCAACGTTGGAGGTATGTAGGAAGAGTAATTGCGGTGTTGATTGAATTGTCATTTTAGTTCGTTGGAAAAATATGCGGTAATTCACAAAAGAGTCATAAACTATTAAAGTTGTTTTTTTTTTAATTTTATTAATATTTGAGTGTTTGGTGGAATGTAAGGGCTTCTTCGATTTCAGATTAGGGTTCAAATATTTTGGATTTTGATGAAAATTTTTTAAAAATACTAGGAGTAAGATCGAAAAAATCTTAACATACTACTTAACTTACAGTTTTGATTTTTTTTATTTGATTGAAATTAAGGTTTTTATAGTGATTTCTGTCACTTTGTTTGAACAGGTAGTCCATCTCCGTTTAAAATCTACCACATTTTTGGACACCTTTTTTGTGTTCTTGAATTATCTTTTAACAAGAGCCCAATATCTCTTCACGGGCCTGGCAGTTTGAAGGATTTGCATCTCTTGATACAAATACCACATTATTATTCTTGTACAACTCAAGACCTTGCTTATCATAGTGAACAACTTCTCCCGATACTATTTAATAACATTTGAATCAGTTTGACGGCAGACCTTTGATTGTTTGGCCAACTTTTTGTAGGACCAAATTGAGATTTGTTGAAAATATTTAATAATTTTCGTATGTACTCTTTTCTCGTCACTCATTTTAATCAGATTAACAGCAAATGTATATAATTGACATTAAATATAATAACTGACATAATTTTCAAAGGTAACTTGATAAAAAAAAATCAAATAATACTTGGGTTAAAAGTTTTAATGATAAACGTTTGTTAATGTTTTTTCGGTCTCAGTCTTTATTATACACCTACTCCCTTCCTTGAAATACTTTTTTCTGGGATGGAACGTTCGAGACCTATACCGATGGATCCAAGTTGGAATCAGTCGCTTTCGGAAGGGGGGTGAATTTCAGGATGCAAAATCAAGAAGGACAATTTTTTGTATTGATCACGAATGTGTCACCTAGTCGATAGTGATGCATCCACTTCGGCTGGCTTTTACATTAATCGCTTCAGGAAGAGGGGTTGAATTCCAGGCAGGAGGACCAGAGTAATTCAGGCTGAGATCTTGGCCATGAAGAGGGCGGTAGTACTGCAGATACTACAGGATGTGAATATAAGAATATTCGAATACATATCCACAGCAAACTCGGATTAAATCTTTCTACGTGACATCTAGATTGCTTCGCGAATGCTGGCGAGACACATTTCAACCTAGAGCTGGGCCATGCTGAAATACCTAGCAATATCGTTGTGAATGTTACCGTTTCTCTGCACGATGAGGAAATTGATTGAATAGATGGCGTATCTTTTGAACCCGGTTTTGCATTTAAAAACTTATATGTCATTTTGAAGGTTATTGAACATTATAGTGTAAATAACAAAATTGTTTTGCTTAAAACGTCGAATTTTGTGCAAACAAAGCGTCATATGTTGGAAGTTTTGCTTTACTTCCTTAATTTAAAAAAGTGGCGCTGTAGTACACTGATCGCACAACAAAGCATATGTTGACTGTTTTCCATCGGTTTCAACGTGCGAGAGATGATTTGTGCGATTCAGAAGTGGTTATCTTGATACGGAAGACAAATATCGCCCAGGCCAGCCAAAAAAAGTTTGAAGACCTAGAATTGGAGGCATTACTCCATGAAGTTTGTTGACAAACTCAACAAGAGCTTGCAAAATCACTGGAAGCAGCAATTTCAAAACATTTTCGAGCAGCAGGATTCCTCCAAAAGCAGGGAAATTGGGTACCATACGAATAGAAGTAGAGAGATCTTAAAAGACGATTTTGCATATCCGAAATGATGTTGGAGCGCTATAAAAGAAAAAATCATTATTTGCGATGAAAAATGGATTCATTACGATAATTCGAAGCGTAAGAGATCGTATGTGAACCCCGGCCAACCAGCCGAATCGACACCAAAGCCAAATACTCATGGCGCTTAGATAATGCTCTGTATTTGGAGGGAGCAGAATGGTTCTATCTATTATGAGCTGCTGAAATCTGTCCAGACCATCACAGAGAACCTGTACCGAACCCAAATGATCCGTTTAAAGCTGGCATTGACCAGAAGACGCCCATAATATGCGGCCAGACAGGAAACCGTAAAATTCCATCATGACAACGCTCGGCCATGGGACAACTAATTCGGAACTCCTACTTCGCAAAATCGAATACATAGTTCCAAATCGTCCAACAAGAAATTATATTCTTCTTAAGTCGCAATATTTCCGTTCAAATTATGCAAACAAAGATCCAATGAGTAGAGTTTATGCTCAATTCAACAATTCATAGCCACATGTTGCTATAAATTGGTTGGGAAGTTTTGCCGTCCGACTACTATTTGCTTCGATCGATACAGAACGCTACCTCTGGCTTCACTTTGGAACAGAGTATCAGCACAGAGAAAACAGATTCGTGATAGCAACCGAATTTGTTGCCAATCGAATGATTCTACCTTAGTGACCGAATTTTACAGTTGTGGCAATAGAATTTTAAAAGGGGTAACAAAAGTTTGGTTGCTTTAATCGAAATTCTTCTTTGTCAACTCTCTGTTGATAGAATCGAAAAATTCTATGGGTACAACCGAATCATTCGATTGGCAACAAATGCGTTTGCTATCACGAATCTGTATTCTCTGTGCGATATTGGATTCGTTCTTGGCTCTAAAAGATGAGCAGTTCCTTTGGCTCGGAATCCATATGTTGCCAGAAAGCTGCAAAAGGTCATAGCTAACAATGGCCAATACTTTGAATAAATTTATATTGTACAAATGTTTCAAAATAAAGGGTAAAATGTTCAAAAAATTCAGCGTTTTTTAAGTCATACATCCAATAATTTATATGTTTATTTCATAATACAGAGTTGAAATTACGAATTTTATATTATTACAAGTTATATTTAACCATTATTTTAGAAAAAAATCCTGCAAATAGTTATTGAAATTTCTGTTAAATACAGAAAATAAAAAAAAAAAAAACCTAAAATCATTAAAAATATTTTCCCACATTCCATCCATAAATAACAATTATAATTCATTCATATTTTGTGTTTCTTGCCCTGGGGGGAATCGTTGTTGTCTCTTTAACATGTGAATTTGTTTGTACTTCTTAAAAATTGCTCTCTGGAGATTATCACAGGACACAGGACATGTTTGATGTCATTTTGTTTTTTCAGGCCAAATATTTATGGCTTTTTGGCCAATGTTTTTGCTTATTTGGTCTTTTAGTGTGAGATGGGAATGCGTGTAGAGTGGTACATACCATACAATACACACATAGTTATTAGATTGGCCATTATTATTATTATTTTTTCTGAAATTTTATAGCTTGTTTTTAATTTCACCTGTTTTGTTTTAGAAATCTATGGTAGAGTGCATGTGTTATTATAGTATGAGTATAAGTTTTAAGGATAATTTAAATCTACGACCCTTGTGTGGCCAATTTTAAAATAAAGTTTGTTTTGGAGTTTAATTTTAAGTAAAACTAAATGTGGAAAGAGATGATAAATTTAAATAAACAAGTTTAGAGAAATTAATGAATGGGAAGAGGAGAATATGATATTAAATAATTTTATTTAAATATAGTATAAATAAAAGTTTTGTAAGGCAGCAGGCGAAGATGGAATACCAGCTCTATTGGGTGCCCCGATAGACTAGACAATAGTGTGCTGGACTATCAATCCAGGGGTTGCGGGTTCGATTCCTGCCAGAGACTCTGGGTGTTTCTGCAGACAAGCAAAACGCTTCGCAGTTTGTGTTTGTTTATAAGAAAAAAAATGAGTTGACATCGAAACGTCAGCTTAACTACTACAGCATCACATCAGTCTTTGAGGCCTCCAACTTGGAAAAAAGACTTCATTGTAAAGTTAACGAAAAGTGGTGATTTGAAAGATTGCAACAACTGGAGATGAATTACTCTGCTTAACACCATGTTCAATAATGGCTGTCATAGTACAGGGAGGACTTCATAATA
Organism: Calliphora vicina; assembly: GCF_958450345.1. Classification (NCBI taxonomy): domain Eukaryota; kingdom Metazoa; phylum Arthropoda; class Insecta; order Diptera; family Calliphoridae; genus Calliphora; species Calliphora vicina. The sequence continues at coordinate 65,869,844 of NC_088782.1, forward strand.
ATATAGAGAAATAGAAGCTGCTTAGATCAAGCCAATACTCTACGCATTATAATAGAGCAATTTATAGAATGGCGTACTCCTCTGTATCTACTGTTCATAGACTTATGGAAAGCGGTGATTAGGAAAGTATGGAAAGCATTGAGTAGGAAATGCTTTCGGATCATCAGAGCTATGTACGAGAATGCTTTACTCTCAGTATTAACGCTGGAGTAAAATAAGGAAAGGGCATCACCTCAACTGTTCACCATCGTGCTGGATGATATCATGAGGTAAGTCTGTTACATGGAGTATCTCACGTCAACTCTCCAACATGCAAGCGAAACTAGAAGATCTGGAAAGATCAGCCCGTAATCTTTCCAGATCTATTCACAAGTCTGTTTAGAGAATAAAGGAATTACCTGGAGTAACTCATGTCAACTCTCCAACATACAAGTTAAACTATTCACAAAGCTTTGGTATTTATCTCAAGTCCAACATTACGCGCTAATCTTTTCAGATCTTCTAGTTTCGCTTGAATATTGGAGAGTTAACGTGAGATACTCTCCACTAAGAACTTATAGCGTCGCAGAACGCAATCAGCTGGCTCAACAGAGCGAGAGCGGCATTAGGACGACTGCAATTAGTATGGATAAGCTCGCAAATATGCAGACGAACCAAGCTCAGAATATTCAATGAATGTAAAAAATAATAATCTGTTGTACGGAAGTGAAACCTGCCTAATATCAAACACAATCACGCAAAAACTTATATGTGCCGCAGAGTCATATGCAGTATATTCTGGCACAACATCATCAACAACACGGATCTCTGGAACTTATTCAATGCTGAAGCTGATTCAATGCAGAATATGGAGGTAGATCGGCAATATCATCAGGAAGAAGACCGATAGTATTACAAGGATGGCGCTAGAATGGAATCATCAAGGCTCATGAAGCCGTGGTTGCCACTAACTAGGACAGTGCAATCTTACGTGGGAAGGCGCGAAAATAGCAGCAGCAAACCGAGTAAAATGGAGATGAATTGTGGAAGTCATATGCTCCCAAAAGGGGTAACTGGGAACAAAAACTTCTGTATCATAAAAATATAGTTTTGTTCATGATACAATAATTGTAGAAGGTAGAATCAATAGGGAGAGTTTTAAATATTTAGCCCTATAACGTCAAACTTTGATTTTGATTTTTTCATATTTTTTTATATTTTCTTTTGTTTGACGTTACAAGAATTGTATAATTGAGAATTTATTTTCTACTGGGTGTACCTTATGTTGTTGTATCATGGTTTTGTTTATTTTTTAGTGCAGAAAGTTTAAAGTATTTTATATTTATTTTATAGTTTTTGTTTAATAAAATTTAAATTCTTTACAACATTCTTAAGAATTTTTAACTGTTTACAACACGCAACTTAGAACATGTTTCTTAAGCATTACTGGCCACTTATTTAGCCTCCGTTTGGCAGCGAGAGCATTGTATATTTTAAGGTCTTTTGATTAAAAGCCGATTTATAAATTATATAAGAAATCATAAACGATCAGTAATGTCCAAACAAGATTTTTTGTTTAAATTGTTGCCGATCATTGTTATATAAAAAGCACTTTAACTTTGCGCCAGTGCATTTTCCACGATCGGGATGTCTTTTACCATGATATTTTCGCCATTTGTGCAACTTAGGTATCTGAAAAGGCTGATCCTCAGGATTTTAACATATCAGGCTATCACATTCTATCGCTTTTTAATTTCCACTAGGTTATTTCCTTGTACATACGCGATGAAGTTTTGTACTAGTAATCCTTAGGTATGTATGATTCAGAATTTAATTATCTCTGGGTTAAGTTAAAATCTGGGCACTCTATTTGCACTTTGGGTTTCTCTATAGAAGCCCTATAGAGTACAAACATGTAGTCCTTATATCTGGCTTCGAAGTCCATTCCGATTACATATCTAAGATTCTTGAGAGTTGTCTTAGCAGTGAAATTGTTCTTGCTGTTAAATTCAATTTAATTCTTAAACCTCTTGGCTTCACTATTCAAGTTATACAACTACAGAAGACCAATATTTTGAATTATTGTGCAACGCATATTTCCGTTGCACAATAAGTGAAACGTTACGACCAACTACGAAACTTTCTAAATCTCAGCACGAATCTTCTTATATTTTTTGAACTGGTGGAATGAAAGGAATCTTCTTAGAATTTGGGAACTGGAGGAAATGCCGAATTGTCAATTGTTTATAAAGCCTGCCAGAACAACTATAAACGAACATCGCGACGGATTTCGGATGGTCGGTTAATTGTTGCATTTACTCAGCAATTGAACGTATGCATTTCCTGAGAATTTGTCATGTTATTTATCACATCACCCTTGAACGAAAAGTTGTATTCAATGATACGAATGGCAACAATCTCAATGACTGTCTTTATATATGGGACCCACTTTACAATCTTATTTGGTTGTTCTCATTTTGATTGTGTTTCCCAGATATATAGGCATATTAGAGTTCATTCTTCTCATAGCTCGTAATTGCTAGCGAAAATGGTCAGATCCAGAAGCATTCAGAATCTGTCGTGATAATAACAATGACAAAACTGATGCAAAAGGCCGAGATTGTGGTGTGATAAAGTGCGTTAAAAATCTCTACACAAGCAGCGCCTTCGAGCTAAATTTCTTATTGCTCTCTGGGATAATAAAAGCTTTTGATTATTCATTAAAATGATAAAGGAGAATGCTAGTAAAGCTACAATCAAATCCCTGATAGGTGTTTATTCAACATCAAGTATAGTCAAGGAATGTCAGGCATCCTTAAGTGAGAATTTTATTATTTTGGGTACGTGGACACAGGGATAATGACGGCGATTGTTTTGCTGATAACTTGGCGAGAAGAGGAGCCTCGATGTCGGATGATGAGATAGACTTCCCATGTGGCATTCCGCTGTCTAAGTGTAAACAACGAATAAATAATGCATACTTAGCATTTCCCAAACAAGGTGGGATAATGTATCCACTTGTGCTTTTACGTTGGACTTTAAACGTCGCACAGTGGTATGAGAATAAAAAAGAGGGAAATAAATCTGTAACTTCTAAACCTTTACGCCGATTGATTTGTGAATGAAATTTCACATGCGCAAAGAGGAAGTGTAGTCGAGTTTAAGTTTTGAATTTGGACCTCATGAGCCTACCAGGAGCGGGACCAGGGGTTCCCAAAGTAGGACACCTCGGGTATGTTCAATTTTTAAAATGATCCTATTTCTTCGCTTGTGCTCCCATTTAAAAAACACATATAGAATCTCCTCATCGAGCACTACATAAAACATCGTCGTAGCTATCTCTTATAGCTTAGGAGGTATTCGCATTTGAAAATTTAATTTTTACCCACCCTACTCCAGTATTTTGGTGACCGCGATTTTAAACCGATTTTATCCATTTTTCTCTTATGGTATTAACATAAGAGAACGAGAAAGAGATATCGTAAAGTTACTCGATATCAAAATATAGTAACTTAACTTAAAGTTCTTAATTATTTTGTAAAGTGTTCCGATAAAATCGGGGAATATTTGGAACCGCGGTCACCAAAAAACTGGAGTAGGGTGGGTAAAAATTTTGAAAATTAAATTTTCAAATGCGAATATCTCCTAAGCTATAAGATAGCTACGGCGAGGTTTTATGTAGTGCTCGACCAGGAGATTCTATATGTGCAATTTTTTTTAAATCGGAACACAAACGAAGAAATAGGATCATTTTAAAAATTGAACATACCCGAGGTGTCCTACTTTGGGAACCCCTGGTCCCGCTCCTGGTGGGCTCATGAGGTCCGAATTCAAAACTTAAACTCGACTACACTTCCTCTTTGCGCATGAGAAATTTCATTCACAAATCAATCGGCGTAAAGGTTTAGAAGTTACAGATTTATTTCCCTATTTTTTAATCTCATACCACTGTGCGTCGTATATATTTTATTTATAAGGAATACGACTTAGCAATGTGGTGGATGATCACTGGAGGAAGAGACCATTTTGCACTTCTTTTGCAATTGTCCGGCACTTGTTGATCTGCGTGCCAGGTTTTTAGGTGTACGCTCCTTTAAAAACCTCTCCGAATTATCTGGTATTAAGATGTCTGATGCCTTTCAAAAGAAAACCAAGTGGTTATTTAGACCGGACATGCAAACGGTACCTCATAGCGGCCCCGTATCTGTCGCATGAATTCTCCTCTCCCCTTCTATCTATAATTTTTTTTACAACTACACTCTTACTTAACTTATCGCCACCCTCTTCTTTATTTTTTCTCTTCTCTTCTTTATTTTTCTTCTTTACAGGTAACACAAAGGGAACATTCAATGGAGCCACGTGTACACACGGCGAAAGGCTTTGGACGATTACCTGGAATCTAAGCAATAATGCTAGTTCTTCATTTCCTAAGGTATGACCAACCATTTACTGATACGGTTGATAAAACTAACCTTTTGGTTGAATTATTTTCAAATAATTAAATCTTACTGGAAAGCAATCAACCACTACCCGCGCTCGAAAGTGTATCAGCAACTATGCCAAATATATTATTTCGCGCTTTCGCAGTAAAAAGGTTTTGTTTGCGGTATTTTCCGGTAACAAAACATGATCATTCGGTTTAATCAGTCGTTGCCTAGAATGTGTTCTTAGCATTATGGTCTCCAGTGATACAGTGATTTAGTGATTTAACAAATTTATTTTATTAACTTTCAGTTTTTGAAAATCTAAGTGTTGAATATTTTCGTGAAATTACTAAATTTGGGTGAAAATCTTTAACACAGATCGTAGTAGCTTGAAGATAATCTTCATGAAGATCAAACAAGCTTTTATTAATATTGCCGAGCCTCCACATGCCTTCTTTTTAATGTTCTTAGTATCATAAATAAGATTTCCATTCATACCAAATGAGCTTCTAGAAGTCACATGTGTTTCTGAAATCCGCATCAACAAATATATCGATAACAATAATATTCACATTATTCAGAGTGTGCTTTGCCAACAAATGCAACAAAATGTTTAACTCGAGTTACTACTTTATTCCCCAATTTACCAACAATGGAAAATGCCTAAAATAAATAACTTTTAGCTAATGAGTCAAAGGTTTGACACTGGTTAAATAAATCTCAGACTTGAACAAATCCTTAAAGGAAAACCTAACTACCGCCTTAAAAAACAAAAAGAGAACAACAAATTCGAAAGCCCAACAACTACACATCAGTAAGATGATGAATACGTACTGCACTGTGTGTTGTACGAGAGCTCCTTACAATTTCACTGAGCAACGATAACAAGTGGGATGATTTATTAATTTTTGCCACGATCTTTTTTTTAGATGTAGAGATGTTAACCAATATGGTAACAAACAATCTGGTGTACTTTATTGTTTGTAATGGCCCAGGTAACCTGCTGGAATAACATACAATAGCTGATTGATCATGGTTTAAGAAAGAAAAAATTAAATAAATGATAAAGGAAGTAAAAGGAATATTGTAACGAAAACATATTTCTTTGGTGTAATTGTTAAACTACCAGATCCATCTAGTTTAAATTGATTTTTAATCATAAACAAAATGGTCTATCAACAGGCACAACACAAAAACAAAACATTCGCGATCGTTGGACATGCAAGCAATGATCTCTTCCTTTTTTTCTAGTAGTTTAAGTTGGTTACTTGCTTTACCAGCAACATGGTTGTTTTAAGGCAACGCCTTCTGTTTTTTGCTCTCTACTGGGATGGTTGTTTTTGGTTTTTGTAGTTTTGGAAAGGAAGTTTGTAAAAGCCAAGAATGATTGGATTTAGTGGTGTTTTTCGTACTTTAATTATGAAAAATTGCCAAGATGACAGTGAACATGAATTAAATCGTATGTTATTAAACACTGGGTGGTTACTGGCCTACAAAAAAAAAAGGAAAAAGAGGAAAACAAAAAACGGTTAACCAGGACCATTTCAGACATTCAATTCCAATAGCTTGGGAATGTGAAAAATTGTATTAAATACTTTATGGCATGAAATGAATCGCAAAAAAAAAACAATACAAAATTTTATGGTTTTTAAAAATCTTTAAATGTTTGTCTTTAAAAACTTTCAAAACTTGAGAGATAATCTGGAGTTTGGGTTTCTTTTCTTTCTTTTTTTTGTGATTGTTATTGTATATTGTGTCAACAGCATTTATTGGGTGGCGTTATTGGCGCCAACGATTGCACGTTCCAACGATCATGTAAGTTAAACGCAATCATTGTTATTTCAGTTGACAACGAGCGCAAAACGAATGGTAGCCAGCATCCTTTCGCAGAGTAGCAGAAAAAATAAATAAAAAATAGGGAATTTTTCTTTACACTGTGAACCTGACTGCAATTTGTGTTATGTTTTTTTTCTTCTTTCCTTGCAGAATTGGACGCCATCATCAGCATCATGATCATCGTCACAAGTGAACACAACAGTAGTGGTTTTAATCTGCTTTTTTTGGATTAGTGTTGAGTGAAAAAAATGGAAAATATTTCATTCTTATTTGAAATACTAAAAAAAAAACAAAATTAAACCATAAACATCCTTTTCATACCGTGACTTGCTCAAAAACCATCATCATCAATGGTATTTGGATTTCATGCCCACCAGCATTGCTGGCCAAAAAAAAACTAAAATATAAAGAAATACAGCAGCAGGCAAAAGACCCAACTAAACGAAACAAAATTTGGCGATAATGTCATTTAAGAAATTGCTGGCTTTTTGTGTGAAATTGTCAGCAAATCTTTTTTTAAAACAAAAACTAAATGGGGAATCTGAAACAAAAAATACAATCACGCAATCGTAACAAGGCCTATGGAATGGCATTGAAAATAAGTGGAAGGAAAAGGTTTCCTTCTAAAAAGTCTAGTAACTTAATTCAGTACACAAGTAAACCAAAAAACTACTATGAAGAGAATATATTTGTTATAAAACTTATGCGAGGTCTAATCCAAAAGTTCGCAATATGCATTCTGATGAAGACATGGTACTTGTTCTCAATAAGCACATAAATTTGGACAATACATATATTTGGTCAATTCACATGGTCTCTTATCATGTTATATTGTCATAATGTCCAAATATTTCAAAATGGTTTTTATTGCTTTTCAAGCAAAAACTGTCCTAAAATAATACTAATCTGTATGATATGTTTATTGTGTTATCGTAACCAACCAGCAGAGACCTGCGCCGAATGGCTAAGAGTCGGTTAAGCCGAGCTGCCGAGTCGTGATATATTAGGACATTATGACAATATGACTGATAAGAGACCTAGTGAATTGACCAATTGTGTGTATGACTTGAAACTGAGGGATTTACAATAGATAGCGTATCTCTTGATCGAGGTTTATAGTTTTTAATAACTTATATGTCATTTATTCTCACTTAGTTATTGAACATTATAGCGTAAACAACAAAGTTTTTTTTTTGCTTCGAAAATTTCGAATTTTGTACCAACAATGCGTCATTTGCGGGAAGTTTTGCTTTACTTTTCAATTTGTTCCACCATCATATATAGTACGCACAGCACGTCAGCCAAGGCCCCAGTCACTTCTAAGAATGCGTCTGATATAACTTGCAACGATAGTCAGCTTTTCTCGCATCACATCGTAATTCCAAGATACTTGACCTGAGTCACGTATCAGAGACTAATGTCGACAGATCGAACAACTGGGGGACGTGACCTCGATAAGCTGCCTTTAAGCAACATCATCACAGTCTTATCCCTCGATACCACAACACCGACACTGTTCCCCCTCTCAATGACTTCACGCATGGCCTGCCCACATTTTCTCTCCAGTTCAGCACGAGAATGACCTTCGATTAAGATGAGCAAGTCATCCGCGTACACACAGAGTCGGCAGGAAGCCGCCAGAGACCTCAACAAGGGATTCATCAATAGGTTTCAAATAAATAGATCACAGATAGACCCCTGAGGGCAGCCCCTGGCAACATTCCTGCAAATATTAAACTTTCCTACCGCTGAAGTAACTACTCCATAGGGTTAGCTCATGACAGCCATCTAATCGTAGTCTATCGAGAACCTCTCTCCAAGACATATAATCAAACTCACCCTTAAAAGCAACATCACGCGTCCTCGACGGATTTCCCTTCCTTAAATCCGAACTGAAATTCAGAAGCCACCTCATTGTAGGACTCTCGCAGTCTATACACCATCATCCTTTCAAGTACCGGAAGGTGCGAGGATCAGTCCTCACTTTATCGGCCGACATCAGAGCACAACAACTTTATCCTGGTAAATAGCTCGCACTAATACACCTCCCAAATACTGACTCCAGATATTACGGTATGGCCTTCCAGATGCTTTTACACATCTCTCCAGTCATACAATCAATACCCGGAGATATCCTACTTTTGAAGCGGTATATGCTATCATCAACTTCCATTCTCTCCAGTGAAGGAGGACAAACAATCTATTCATAGGGAAGACGATCAGCCGATTTCGCCCCCGGCAAGAAAGTCTCAAGCAAGGCGTCCGTGCATTGCATACGGTAAACCTTACCCCAGGGGTCCTCCCTGTTGTCCTGTATAAAAGTACGCCTTCAAACACACGATTCTGTCCTTGTAGGCACTCAAGGCAGCCATATACCTAGATTTTCTCTGAACCAGATCTTCGGCATTAGAACGCCTTGCATCGGAAAACAAATATCGCCCAGGCCAGTCAAAAAAGTTTGAAGACCAGAATTAGAGACATATTGCACGAAAATTGTTGTCAAACTCAACAAGAGCTTGCAAAATCATTGGCAGCTACTCAATCAGCAATTTCAAAACGTTTGCAAGCAGCTGGATTCATACAAAAGTATGAATAGGGTACCATACGAGTTGAAGCTGAGAGACCTTAAAATACAATTTTGAATGTCTGAAATGCTGCTTGAACGCTATAAACGAAAATAATTTTTCAACCGAATCATTACTTTCGATGAAAAATGGATCCATTAAGATAACCCGAAGCGTAATAGCTCGGCCAACCAGCCGAAACGACTCCAAAGCCAAATATCCATGGCGTCATGGTAATGCTCCGTATTTGGTGGAACCAAAAGGGTCCTATCTATTATGAGCTGACCAGACCATCACAGGGAACCTGTACGGAATGAAGCTGATTCGTTTAAAGCGAGCATTGGTCGAAAACGCCCAATGAACCTATAATATTCCATCATGACAACGCTCGGCCACGTTACAATGCCTGTTACAAACTATTTAGAATGAAGTGGTGGGGAAGTTTTTGCCTCACCCGCCTTATAGTCCAGACCATGCACCATCTGGCTACTATTTCTTTCGACCGATACAGAACGCTCTCTCTGGGATATTCTTTACTTTGGAACAGACTATCCGAAATTGGATTGATTCGTTCATGACCTCAAAAGATGAACAGTTATTTTGGCTCGTAATCCATATGTTACCAGAATGATGGGAAAAGGTCACAACTGACAATATCCAATTTGAATAAATTTATTAAACAAATGTTACAAAATAAAAGCTAAAAATTTAAAAAAAATCCCACCAAACTGCTGGTCAGTATAATAGAATTGGTTTGATAACAAAATCGTATAGCCTTTATGTGTTTTTTAGAATTGTTTTTGAAGTGTAGGAAAATGGCCGGGACTGTGTATGCAGGTTCCACTATAGTTTTTTACCCAGAATTAGTCCAAGATATTTGCTATTGTCGGATAATATTAGTGACAAATTGAGGGATTTTGTTTAGCCTAGCGAATAGTAACAGTTCTGTTTAAGTTGCATTAACACCCAGTCAGCCTGAGTCCATTTTCATAATAATATTGGGGTAGATTCCAGTATTTCTGCGAGTATTTTATAATTTTTGGCCATAGGATCTATGGCCGCCATTTAGTTCGCGTAAGACATTGTAATGCAATAAGTTTTTGTCGTGGTCTTTAGCAGAGTATTGTTATTAAGATTCAAGTAGATACCTGGTTTGAGAGATAATCTAATATAGACATCAATGATTCTTTCCAAAGTTTTAATTAGAGAAGAGCAGAACCTGATTGCTATATTTAATTGAAAGTTTTATATGATTTATAGATAATAGTTTATTTTAATGCATATTTCCAACTGTACTTCCCTGTTGTACCTACTCCACATATAACAACAATTTTGTAATAAATACCATTTTTTTATTGCTGCTCATTCAAATGTCCTCTTACTCTCATCACAAGTAATTTCCAATTTACATAACGTCAACAACAGTGTAACACCAACAACGACAACATAAAACTCTAGTATTAATTAAAACTTTTAACAATTTTCATGTTTTCTATTTGTTTACAATTCTCATATTTGTGTATTTTTTATGTTTTATTTTAAATTTTTTGATCAAAAAATGTACACAAAATTGTATCCATCTTTCATTTCATTTGTATGTAAAGTAAAATATTAATTTAACATTGAGTTGTTTTTACATCAATATAAAAAGAGATAGAGAGAGTGTGTATTTTTAACTTTATTTTACATTTTATATTGTTTTAAGGTTGTGTCCATTTATTTCATTTTAGTTTGTTTTTTTTTATTCTAGTTTTTTGGTATTAAATCTAGCCATCACGTTATGAAACCATCTACATATTCATCCATCCATCCATCAGTGTTGTAGTTTTTTCCCATATTTGTATATTTTAAAATTTGTTTTTTTTTTTTTGGGATTAGGCGTAGACTTGTTCAACATGCATCTAAATTGAATTTTTTGTTTTCATTACAATTTTTGTGTTGAATAATTAATTTAAGGTTTGAAAACACAAGAAAACAAGTACTATTATTAATTGTTTAATAAGTTTAACATGACTTGACACAATTTTATTGATAATCGTGTAACAAAAAAGAGGGTTTTGAAGTTAGTGAATTTTTAATTAATGAATTTGTTTTGTTGCAAGAGAAAAACTGGAAAAATTTAGGAAAACCGGCAGCTTATGGTATTTGAAATGGATTGTTCTATTTAATTATACTATTTCAATCATATTTATGTTTAAGTTATAAGAATTTACTGTAATCAATTTTTAATAATGCCAATGATTTGTTGGCACTTGGACGGAATCGGCCCGAGAAACAATTTTCGATGTTATATACACATTTTCTATTCACACAGATCTAATTGCCGTTTTGCTATCGGTAAATATGTGGATTTTCCTGCTCTATATCCCTAGATACTAATAATTTTAGGTATAATTTACGCCAACGATTGATCCTACAAAAGATAGGCAGGCCAATCATAGGGCGGGAAACGGGCTACATAATACCTACACCGAATTTTGATAGAACATTTAAGATCAGAATACCGACGAGGTATGATTGGGCCACGAACTCTGTCCTAAGGGATGACGTGATCTCAATCTACACTGATGGTTCAAAGACAGAAAGAGGCACGGGCTCGGGAATCTTCTCACATGAGCTGGTCCTTTTGATGTCTCTTCGATTACCCGATACCTGCACGTTTTTCCAGGCAGAGATTTTGCCATCGATACAGCCGCGAGAAGAATCCGGGAACTGAATCTGGAAAATTCGACTATACAAATCTACTTGGACAGCCTTGCATCAATCAAGGCTCTTAACTCCAACGTGATTAGGTCGAAATGTCTTCTCAATTGTATCAAATCACTGGCACATCTGACACAACATCACGTCGAGTTGATATTGGTTCCAGGACATGAGGGCATTCGGGAAGATGAAGTATTTGATGAGTGCCCAACCAACGGGTCGTCCCTGGACGTATCTTTTGCGCAAAGGGATATTCACATTCTCTTGGTGACAGTATTGAAATTGATAGATGAATGGGCTTTGAGCGAGACGGAACTCAGGTGGTCAAATATCATTATTTGTAGAATATCCAGAATGCTCTGGCCCAATCTGACAGACGATAGAACTAGAACTTTTGTTTCTTAGTAGGAATTCGATTAGGCTTCTTACGGGTATAATTACTGGGCACTGTATGATTGGACATAAGTCGGAACGTATGGGTTACATACGTTATAGCTATTGTAGAGTTTAGATAAAGAGGAGGAGGAATCGGTACAGCACCTTCTACTACATCTTTGTAGAGCTCTTTTCCATGATCTGGACTGTCTCAGAGATGTGTCACTAGTAAATATGATCAGATTTATTAGAAGTACCGGCTGGTTACCACGGGGACCACAGGAATCTCATAGTCAACGAAATTAGGGAGGGAAACTATTCTCACTTTATGTATGAATTTTCAGCTTAAGGGAATAGTATTTCTAAGGGTACCACAATGGGCCACAGGGCCTCCGAGTGAACTCGTTAACTTGCGAGCAACCCACGTAACCTAAACCTACGCCACCAATATCTGGCAAACTAAGGTCTTAAATTCAACTGGTCCGAATTCTACCACATTCAACTCTTTCACGTGATCTTAATCCGCCAGTGTCTTCACGACATCTAGGTTAACCGAGGAATGCAGGGTATCACTAAATGCGATAGCGAGACGTTCTAGGATAACAATGGTTGTACAGCAGAGACTATATGAGAATGCACGGAGCAGGTGGACTAGGGTTTAACGACTACTGTAGAAGCAGTCGAAACGAAGAAGAGACTGTATCCCACCTATTCTGCCATTGTCCGGCTCTAACAAACTTGAGGGAACGTATTCTTGGAAACCCCTTCTTCTCATGTTTAAATGAGTTATTAAGGGTGAATCTGAGACGCATCTATTCCTTCATCAGAGAATATGGTAGGTTCAACTTCCGAAAGTTGCAAAAAATCAACTACAGACCGATCAGTATAATTTTCTTTACACTTGAAAACTTGGAGCAACAAATGATTTTCTCTCCAAATCAATACCAAAGTATTATTTCTAAGTAAATATATGCCTCATGTAGAATATACACTGGCATGTTTCATGGATACAGAAGGTTTCTGAATAAAGCCTTAATAAAATGTAAAAATACTCAGCACTTCTGGTTGTAAACGAATGGATTGTTGGTAATTTCCGGATACTCTCTATGGAATATTGAGTACCTGCCGCGTAGGCCTAAACTCAGGGTGCTTTTAACATCAGGTAGAAACACCGCTTTGGACTTGCAAATAATATAAAATTAGCAATTCTTCGTTCATAACAGAATGAATCAATGTACAAGCACCTTGCTTAAGAGCTTGATATATCTAATCTATGCCGTCCATAGTCCTTAGTCAATCAGCAAATCCTGAGACAATTATCGAAACAAGACTCCACAGACTCTGTTTCCGAAAAACATTCATCAAGTACCAAGCCAATTGCCAAATTTGTCACTAGCACAAGAATCAGCCATTTAACGCACAATCTTCTTCGCGCGATTTTGGGTTTAAACCAGAGATCTTACGTGCTCCCCAAAGGTACCACAACCAACAAACAGTCAGGACAACTTCTGGGGCTTAGGGATTGCATTTTATAATCGCAGTTATGTTTTACACATTTATACAATACGTCATATGCGAGAAGTTTGGTCAATTTAAAAAAAAAAACTGCCGCCGAAGCATGTTTTCCATCAGTTTCAACGCGCGAGAGTTAGTTTGTTCGTTTCGGTAGTGGTGATTTTGACAGGGAAGGAAAAGATCGCCCAGGCCAGCGAAAAAAAGTTTGAAGACCAAGAATTGGAGGCAATACTACATGAAGATTGTTGTAAAACTCAACAAGAGCTTTGCAAAATCATTGGGAGAAACTCAAGCAGGAAGTTAAAAACGTTTGCGAGCAGCAGGATTCATTCAAAAGCAGAGAAATTGGGTACCATACGAATTGAAGCCGAGAGATCTTGAAAAACGATTACGCTATAAAAGAAAATCATTTTCCAACCGAATAACTCGAAGTATAAAAGATCGCATGTGAAGCCCGGCCAACCAGCCGAATCGACAGCAAAGCCAAATTTGGTTACATTAGGTGGGAGCAAAAGGCTCATATCTATTATGAGCTACTGAAATCTGACCAGAACATCACAGGGAACCTGACCGAAAAACTCCCTGAATATGCGGCCAGACATGAAACCGTAATATTCCATCATAACAACACTCGGCCAGATATTGCCATACCTGTTAAAAAGTGTTTAGAATGAAGTGGTTGGGAAGTAGTTCAGACCATGCCCCGTCCGACTACTATTTGTTTCGATCGATGCAGAACGCTCTGTTTTGGAACAGAGTATCCGAAATTAGCTTGATTCGTTCTTGGCCTCAAAATATGAGCAGTTCTTTTGGCTCGGAATCCATATGTTGCCAGAAAGATGGTAAAAGGTAATAGCTAACAATGGCCAATACTTTGAATAAATTTTGTACTAATGTTTCAAAATAAAATCTAAAAATGCTGAAGTCATACGCCCAATACAAATATCGTTTGCAGAACATTTGAAAAAGGTTATCAGCACAAACATCCCTCAAAGGAAAGCTGGGAACCCTTCAATCATAACACTGAAGCTATTGAAGTATTTACTAACCGTACAAAGAAAGAATATGGCACGGGAAGTGGAGTTTTCTGTGAAAAGTAGAGGAATATACATGAATAAACTGACGAACTCATTCAGCATTTTCCGAGCTGAAATATTTTCCATGTCTAAAGCAGCTAGGCTAATATACATTGGGTCAGTCAACATCATCATACTCATAAACAATCAGGCTGCTATAAAGGTGATTAATTGGTAATTAATTTATTAGATCGCGAGTAGTCAGACGTTGTTGGATTGTGGTTGGAAACTGCGGATGAATTAACACGCACCGGTGCGGATCTTGATACAGATCGATTGTGATCTATACGATTGTGGACTTAACTTTGTTCATAAGACGGCAAAATACCAATTTCGACTTGATGCAGACACACTGTGGAATTATTCTCCGAGATCTAAACACTTTAAAGCCATTTGATTATGGGCAACAGAACATTAAAGGTTTACTCGTTAAGCAAGAGGACATAATGATCTTAGATATTTGCCAATCAAGATTCCACTGTACATGGATGATATTTACAGATGGTGTGGTGAGGAAGAAAACTTCCAATAAACTTTGTGAAACAATTAACTAAAAAAAACAATTCCATTATTTCGCATAAAAATGCATACTTCCTTCCCATCAAATGAATGAATCAGAAAATGCACCAGCAAAATCATTTGCTCAAAATGCTCATACATAAAAATTCCCATACACATTGATCTAATTGTGTCCAGAATAATTTCATTTCATAAAATTCAATATTTTTTTTTGGTTGGAAATTCTCAGATTCCCCCAACTCCATCAAATAATGGTCGTTATCAGCACCAATTTTTTAAAGTGATTTATTCACATGTCCAATTGAATTGTTTTGCGCGTGCTTGATCACCCAAAAATCGTTGGTTTAAAAACAATTATCTTCTCTTATGCCTTTTCTGCTCGCACTCATACTGCTACTTGTTTAGTTACTGATGGAAAATCGTAAAAATGCATAAAATAAATAAGACAAAAAACCCTTTAACTTTTTTTTTTGTTTGGTTTGTTTCTGTGGCTCTTTGTCAACGTAAAGCAACGCAAAATCCTTTAAAATATCATTTCACAATCATGCGCGGAAATCATTCAGATTTAAAAAGACAATTGATGTGCACATGATTGACATGCCATGCTCTGGAAATTGACATTTTTTTGCGGCCAACCAAAATCAACTTAAACCAATAAAACACAATGGCTTAAAGTATCAGTCAGGCCTTTTCTGCATTTCGTATGCGAACGAACAACTTAAAGTCAAGTCACTTGGACGTGTTTTCTGTTTCCAACTGCAACTAGAAAACAATCCACACAGCCTCAAACACGTGAACGTTTTAGGAACGGAAAAAAGTTGTGGTGACAATTCCCTAAACGACACACAAAGGCGCCATGTTAAACAGTAGATTACCTGCCTTCCTGACTTCGTCCGCAAACATTCATCCATCAGTCATCCAGTCAGTCAGTCAGCCAACCAGTCAGTCAGTGCAAACATTTATTTCTGCGACCATCTAAAGATGTTCGTTCGTTCAGGCGGTTTATGCTGACGAGAAGATGAATTTTGTGGCGTCTGATTGCCAATTGTTTGTTTTATTTTTTTGAAACTCCGGCTTCTGTATCTTCTGTTTGAATGATTGTTTTGAGCGCCAAATGCTTTTTTTATTTTGGCTGAAACGAGTGCAAAACGATGGCGCTAAATTGAGTTCAAATCGTTAAATAAACAAAAAAACAAAACAATAAAACAAAAGATCTTCCTTCCTACTTTTTGTTGGTGACTGTTTTTGTGAGAATATTATTATTATTTCGTTTTGTTTATTTTTGCATTTTATTGTTGTGATCGCAGGAATGAATGGATGGATGGACGGATGGTTGATGATCTGCTTGTGACTGCCGTCTGTCTACATGGACTTATTGGAGTTATTGCCTTTTTTGTGCCATATTCAAAGCGAGAATATGCGCATAATTTATGTTTCAAATTGATCGACAGATGATAATGATGTGATCAATTCATGATCAAGTGCTTGTGAGTGGCTGAGTATATCGCTTTTCTTTGTTCCTGTTTTTGTGCTGGACAAAAATTAATTTTAAAATTTTATCAATTCTGCCTTCAACGGTGATCTTTAAGATGTATACAATAGGAGAAAGTTTTTTTTTCAGGAAAAGCTGCTTTAACTAAGTTGGGAAAAGTGTAAAATTGGTTAGAAATAAGGCCCGTAATTCTTTCGGAATTGTTAATTCAAGTTCTACTTTATGTGTTTCACGATAAAAACTTATTACACAATCACATTTTACATCATACTTTAGGGAGAGTTACAATCATTAAATGTGATTCGATTGTAGAATGGCAAAATGGAATGACCGGTAGACAATTACTTACGCTGATGAGGTATGACGATATCAACCTACACTAGCTAGTGATTAGTACTTTTCTTGGACAGTAAATTATACTGAAAGGAGAGATTTAAATTGGGACTTAACGCCAACTACTCCTCCAGAAATTCTATATATACAACTTGGACATTGCGACCGAATGTAGTGAACTGGATCTACTTAACTTACGGATGTACTGGCCATAGTCCAAAGCAGGGAATAACAATAGTCTTACTCAGACTTTCGAGAAATGGAAACGGGTCATATGATGATCTTGTAGGTTTTCGCACATGGATTTCCGGAAATCCGTTTACTCGGATTGCATGATAAAGGAAAGCTTTACACAATGAGGTATTCACTGATGAGAAAAACGCACCGACGTGTTATCTAACTAGTGGAGACGAACACTGGGAAGTCGAATGTACTGCCTTTGTGGAATTTCTGGCTTCAGATCATGTGTTAGGAAATGTCACTTTGCGTGACTTTCTACGTTCATATCCACGCGAAATTAAATGCTCTGGAGAGTAACGGGGTCAAATTCAAGCTAGTATGTATATGACTGTATGAGAGACCTGAACCAAAGGGTAATATTCGAGAAAATCCCGCAAGAGAAGGTGGGGAAATGAATCCACTTGTGTTATTACAAAGATGATATGGACTGTAAACGTACATCGTATCTATATGGTATACAACGAATACGACTTAGCAATATGACGGCGATGATCACCGGGAATTAAACTTTTGGTACCCATGCTGCAAAACTTGGGCTGGCTTACTTTGATTTCTGTAGGAGTTGTCAAAACGAGTAGGAGGAAGAAAACATTTTATACTTCTTTTGCAACTGTCCGGGATTAGGTGATCTGCGTGCCAGGCTTTTAGGGAAACGCTCCTTTATATGCCTTTATTAGGAGAAGCTGGTGATTACTAAGATCATGTGACATATGCGGGACCACTCTGAGATGGTTTTCGCTCTTGGAATTCTCTTTTCTAGTTTTTCTAAATCTTATCTTCTACCTTAAATTTCTTTTTTTAAATTATTATCTTATTAACTTATCGCCTCCCTCTTCTTTTACTTCTCTTTTTCAGATAACACAAAGTGAACAATCAAATGGACCCACGTGAGCTGTACATAACCTAACCACTCATGGATGGGCAGAGTCTCAAGAGCTTTGTGGCCCAAATAGAACATGGCAGGTACCAGATCATTGTCCAAGCAGATCATTGCCCAAATAGTGGTAGGACTTGACTTGCGTGTGGGGCAAATATGAGATATATACTGTGGCTGGGTTCACAATTCCATGATACATTTAATATATCGGTCGTAATAACGATGTATTTTGCAGTATCAGGGGAATAAATTGGCTTTATGGCAGACAATTGGATACCTTTGGTGTATTTCGCCTCTAAATTGTTTCAAACCATTAGATGTCTCCCAGTGAAAATAGACTGAGTAAATGACCCTTTGTAATGTTAACTAGGATGGGTTGATTTAGCTGCCGCCTGAAGCAATGCTGTCTTCGAACGAGTGTCAGATTGTGTAACCAACCTGTCGAGTTAGTGAACTAGTGGATAATTTCAAATTACTAGTGGAGAATTAGTAGGCGTTTCGTTGTCCAAGTCCTCCTACTCGCTATAATAACTTCTGTAGCTTTTAAGTTCTCTGAATGGAGTCTTGACAGTTTAGTCACAATTCTCATTCATTGTTCATTCATACGGGGCCATATTTACGATGCAAGGGGGTTTTTCTCCCATCTTAAATTGGCAATGAGAGATTCTAAGCCATTATCAATCAGTTCACCCTAATGGGTAGATAAAGGTATGTGGCAACTTCTCTCAATGAGATCCAGTTTAATTCCTGCCTTCACAATCCAACCAGACAGACAATAAGCTTCAATATGTCCAGGTATCCAGATAAAGATGACCGACGAATCCCTTGATATCTTCTCAAAGGACCTTCCGACATTCGTAAACATATTCCATGTACTTTAGAAATTTAATTGCTGTCTTACAATTGGTAAAGATGAATTAATCCCTGCCTGATATTGACCCAAAAATGCGGGATTTTTTCAAATTATTAGCTTTTATTTTCAAACATTTGTATAATATAAATTTGTTCAAAGTATTGGCCATTGTTATTTGTGACCTTTTCCCATCTTTCTGGTAACATACGGATTCCGAACCAAAAGAACTGCTCATCTTTTGAGGCCAAGAACGAATCAAGCCAATATCGACTACTCTGTTCAAAAGTGAAGCGTATCCCAGAGCGAGCGTTCTGCTTCGATCGAAACAAATAGTATTCAGACGGGGCAAGGTCTGGACTATTAGGCGGGTGAAGCAAAAATTTCCCAAACACTTTATTTTAAATAAATTTCAACGGGTATTACAACATGTGGCAGAGCATTGTCATGATGGAATATTGGAAGCATATTCTGGGCGTTTTTCGGTCAATGCTCGCTTCAAACGAATCAATTGTGATGGTCTGGTTAGATCATAATAGATAGAACCTTTATCGTCCCACCAAATACATGGCATTACCTTAGCGCCATGGATATTTGGATTTGGTACCGATTCGTTGTTTGGCCGAGCTTCACATACGTTATTTACGCTTCGAGTCATTGTAATGCCCAATTTCCCTGCTTATGGATAAATCCTACTGCTTACAAACATTTTGAAATTGCTGACTAAGTAGCTACCAATGATTTTGCAAGCTCTTGATGAGTTTGACAACAATATTCATGGAGTAAAGCCTCCAATTCTTCAAACTTTTTTAGCTGGCCTGGGCAATATTTGTCATCCGTTTCAAAATAACTACTTCTGAACCGCACGAACCATCTCTCGCACGTTGAAATCAATGGAACACAGACCCCATAAGCTTTGGGTAGCAATCGGTGTGCTTTAGCGGCACTTTATTCGAATTAAAGAAGTAAAGCATAACTTCCCGCATATGACGCTTTGATGGCACACAATTCGACATTTTCGAAGCAAAATAAAACTTTTTTGTTTACACTATTAAAGATATGCATCCGTCAAAATCGCATACAAGTTATTAGCAACAAAAACCGCGTTCAAAATATACGTCATCTATTTTAAATCCCGAATTTTTAAGTCATTTACCCAATATTTCCTTATTTCGGGCCAGTGCTTATAGACATCACTTATATTAAAGTGATCTGGTAGAAAACAATTTCAAAATAAGCTGGGCTAATCTCGAGCCGTCGGTGAAAATGTTGATGTCTTTCTGCGTTTTGTATATGTCATTCCCATCTACTCGGTATCTTTATTCGGGTATTCCCTTTATACCTGGATTCAATTTATAAATAATTTAAGCATGTCCATAATTCCTGTGTTCATTGCAGTATTAACAGCGATTGTCATTACTGAAATGTCCAGTATTTCAAGCTTTAACTCATTTAACTGTAGAGGTCAAAGTTAAATTGTTTAAATATTTAAGAATGCAACATTTTTTATACATTCGATTTTCATATTTCAATTGGCTATTTTTATCTATGTGTGTTTGATGGTTAAGCCTGCCCACCTGCAGACACAGAATTGCATTTGACAGATGAATAATTGTTTGAGTATGTTAGACTGTTTGGCTGATGTTGTCGCCATGTTATGTAAAAACTTAATTAAACCATTTTCTATCCAAAACAAAACAACTAAAAAACATATAAATAAAAGTCTCGAATTATTACAGAAAACATGAATATGATGAATGTTTTATGTTTTTTGTGGCGACTGATTGGAATTTTAAAAATAAAAAAGGAGTATAAAATGAATAAAAAAAAAACGTTATGGGTTCTGTAAATTTTCAAATTTTGTACAAATATTTAAATAACTTTAATATTCAATTAATCTAAAACCAAATATTATTTTATGAAATAAATGTCTGGTAAGATTGTTTGTAATCCAATTAATTCCTTAACAAAGATCGAGTGTATTGATTCAAGATAATAAAGAGAGCAAATAGAACTGGTATTCAAGTCAGTAGTCGGTTCTTATAGCCTCCAGCTGCGAAGAGAGTTCGGCTATTTACATGTACACAATATCTATCTATTGATATACGATGAAGAGCCTGCACAAATCGTAAATTTTATTTTAATTAATCAAGTAGGCAATTAAGACCTTTAACTATTTAGAACCTCCCTATCCTGATCAATTTTTGTAATGATAAACGTTAAAATGGTCGTCAAGATAGGTATAATCTCCATTTATTTGTATTATTGCTTCGTTATGACAAAATTGTTAGTGCTTTTGCTCAGACAACTTTGTTTTGACAACAAACGCCATTAATTGTTATGATAAATATTTGCCAAGTATAGACAGCGAGTTACACTTGAAGTCGAGGAAATATTCTCAATGGACTATCTTATGTCGCTCTCCTAGAGATTCGATATTTAAAATTCCCTACTTTTGCCGTTTTTCAAATAAAGAATTATGAAAAGCAATGATTTCTATTATTTAAAAACACAATCTCCCTAAGTTACTCCATTTTACACCCCTTTATATACTAACTTAATAAATCCCTCAAAACAAAAATTTTCTTTTTACATAGAAATTTCATTTGTCAATCATCTGTTGTCTTAAACACTTAAAATCAAATTTATTCAAAATCAGAAAGTGTCAGTCAGTCATAGTTTGTGTGTATTTTTGTTTTCGAAATTATGAAATTAATCACAATTAAATGTGTTACCAACCAACCAAACATCACAATAGAAAACTACAACTGCTGCTTGGCTTTAGGTAGTGTCTTTCTTTAGATTTGATTTTGAGAAAAATCTCAACATAATAACGAAATCTTGTCAAGAAATTTGTTGTCTCGTCTGCATTTGCAGTTGTTGACATCGTTCATTGTGTTAAATTGTTAATTCTTACATTTGTCTATTTAGTATTTTCGAAGACGACAAATGTTTTTCACACATTTTCATAAATAGAAAAAGAAAAAAAGTAGTTTGTTGTTCAAAATACTGGCAGCTTATTTGTTTAGAATTTAAAATTTGTTAATATAAATTGTTGTTAATATTAAAAATATTGAGGTTTAAATTAAATTTAGTTTTAAGTAAAAATAAAAAAAAATCCGTCGGCATTCTATGGGAAAACGAAAAAAGTTTGATTATCATATCTCACTAAAAGAAAACTTATAAAAAACTTGAATGTACCTTTGTAAATCGAAAGAAAGTATGAAAATAGAGTTGTCAATGCTGAAAGAGACCTAAAGGCGAGGCAAAAAGGTAATTCATGCTTTTATCTAGGATCCTAGTATTTCATTCAACCCGCGCAGTCCTGATCAAAAATCAAGAAATCTATTATAAATGTTATTATGCTCAAGTACGTCCAAATAGAAGCTTAAGCATGTTAAGTCCTCAATAAGAATATTCATAATATATATTCGGAATCGACCGATACTAGAAAAACTGCCAAGCTTTTAACAATTTTACATATCTGAGACACCTCACTTAAAGACCCACAGTGCCGCTTAATCTTAATCTTGAATACTCCACCGCTACGCCCATGTGAAATTGTATGTCAATCGGAATAGCCAAATAGAAATGGCTCATATATGTCCAAAATATTTTGATGACCCACTGTGCATCCGTGTGAAATGTATTGGGTCTCTGACCTAAAAATTCGGGATTTACAATAGATGGCGTGTCTTTTGAATGTTGTTTTTGTTTTAAATAACTTATATGTAATTTTGAACGGTACATATCTGTCATTTATTCTTACTTACTTATTGATGAAAATTATAGTGTAAACAACAAAGTTATTTTGCTTCGAAATTGACGAATTTTGTACCAACAAAGCGTCATATGCGAGAAGTTTTGCTTTACTTCTTTAATTTGAAAAAAAAAAATTGCGGCTGAAGCACATCTATTGCTCACCTAAGCTTATGGTGAATGCGTTCCATCAGTTTCAACGTGCGAGAGATGTTTGCGAGAGATGTTTTTGCATGTCCAAAATTATGCTTGAACGCTATAAAAGCACCGAATCATTACTTTCCATGAAAAATTGATCCATTACGATAACCCGAAGTATAAGAGATCGTACGGGAAGCCCGTACAACCAGCCGAATCGACACCAAAGCCAAATATCCATGACGCTAAGGTAATGCTCTGTATTTGGTGGCAGCAAAAGGGTCCTATATATTAATAGCTGCTGATATCTGGCCAGACCATCAAAGGAAACCTTGCTCGAAAAAGTCCCAGAATATGCGGCCAGACATGGAACCGTAATATTCCATCACGACAACGCACAATGGTTGAAGAGTGGCCGAAATTCATTTTTTTCATGTTCGCCGATTTGGATAATTTTTTGGTAATTTGTTGTCAGATATCAAAATTTTATGATTCCGTAATATTAGGCTAATATATTTATTATTTGTTTGGACAGACACGATCGAAGTTCATATATGTTCGCTTGTTTAAAATGGCATGCAAATTTACTGTATATTCAGTTTTTTGGTACAATCACAGTAAACTTATCATTTGACTTTGTTGTATATTTTCGTAAATGACAATTGCCATAGATGAGATTTGCATTAAAAAAAGTTGGAAAAAGTGCCATATAAAAAATTTCGTAGAACAAAATATAAACAACATCAAAATTTCAATGTTCATCAACTTCAGTGGACTGCATCTTTTTAGCGCTGTGGAGCGCTGTTTAACGAAAGATGTCAAATTACAGCTTGAAGTCTCAGCTAAAAGTTAAAAAAAGATTCAGCTGCTCCTACCTGCTCCTTTTCAAAAAAAAAACAGTAAAGACTATAAAGTGAAATAGTGATAAAGTAACAAAACATGAATTTTCGTTCATGCATGTTGTTGTTGCCATAATTCTTTAGTTATAGGAAGGAGAAATTTATCTCCTTTCCTGGGTGTTTTGTTATTTTTTATACTTAAATTATTATGTAAACAGAAGCCGTCGATCAACGTCAAATCAGGGTAATAATTTTTATTTATTTATTTGTTTAGAGGGACAAATCGGACTATAAAAGTCTTAATAAGTCCTTTTTAATATTACTTTTTATTATTTAAAAAAAATACTTATTCATGTTTTTTCTATGGGAGATAGGCGTAAAAGTGGGCGGATCAGGTATATATTTTCAGGAGCCCATTCTACAATTATAATATTTCTTTTTTGAGAAAATTGTGTTGATGCATTAAAAATCAAGGGAGTTATGAAGCTTTTTCAATACAATTTGTATGGGAAGTGGGCGTAAAAGTGGGCGGATATTTTTTAAATTTCACACAAATGATTCTGAGTGCTTAAAAATGCTATGTGCCAAAAATCAATGCCGTAGGTCAAAATTTAATTTTCACTTTGTATGGGAGGTGGGCGTAAAAGCAGGCGGATCATTTTGATTTTTAATTTTTTTCTTGATTCAAACAAAAAATGCCTATGTGCCAAGATTCATTGTCCTTGGACAACTTCTTCTATTTTTAGCCGCTCGTTGTATGAACTTCAACCAATGTGCAACGCTCGGCCACATGTTGCAATACTTGTTAAAAGGTATTTAGAATGAAGAGGTTGGGAAGTTTTGCCTAACCCGCCATAGCCCAAACCTTGCCCCGTTCGACTATTATTTGTTTCGATCGATGCAGAACGCTCTATCTGGGATACGCTTTATTACAGAAGAGAGTATTCAAAATTGGTTTGATTCGTTCTTGGCCTCAAAAAAGAGCAGGTCCTTTTGGCACGGAATCCATATGTTGCCAGAGAGATGGGGAAAAGGTCATAGCTAACAACGGTTTTTAAAAAAAAAAAAATAAAAAATTGGAAATGGATTTGGAGAACTTTGAACTTCTTCGGCCACTGATGGAAATGGGCAGTCAAAGTTAGACGAAAATTTATATCAGATTGAATTATTGAATTCAGAAAAGCTCTGATATATTCTGTGAAGTACTGAGCTAATTCTGTTTGGCTTTTATTCTCACATAAATCCTTAATTAAATCATAAAGTAAAATTACTAATTTTTCAAAATTTGTTTAACAAATTTTAAGAAGTTTGAAATGGAATTTTGAAAACGTTTAACTACATTCAATAGGAATAGATTAATGTTTTTTATTTCAATAAAACCTTCAGTATTTATTTTCCATGCACTGGGTAGTACTATTATGAATTGGTTTTATTAAAACTGCGCAAAACAGTATAAAGAAATTATGTATATTGACGATATTATTAACAAAAATCGCGTTTTTTCCGAAATCCTTAAAATTCAAATAAATTATTTTTGACAATTATTCTAGTAGCAAGTTGATTTTCGATGTTCGTGTCAGTACCTATTTCTTCCACAGTGCCAGGCCTGATGTAGCTGGTATTAAGGATACCCTATTGTGAAGTTAATTAAGATTTCCGGCGGTTATATTTGATGTTGATACCATAAATATTTCTTAAACCGCCGCGCAGTATTGTGTGAATCCAATTCATTTCTAAATTCTTTATAATATAGAAAGAACAAGTAAGAAAGTATGGTCGGCCAAGCCCGACCATATAATACCCTACACTAAGTAAAAGAGTAAAAACATTTTTCTTTTAAAATTTCAATAATTTGTATTTTTGAGTGATTTTCGGAAGTGGGCCTTATATGGGGGCTATGACCAATTATGGACCGATCACCCTGAAATAAGTTCGTGTGATTTATGTCTATATTAAAGTTAACTATGTTGAATTTTGTGTGTTTACCAACATTTTTAAGCGATTTATGCACGTTAAAGTGATTTTCGGAAGCGGGTCTATATGGGAGCTATGACTAATTATGGACCGATCGTAACAAAATTTGGTGACATGATTTTTGTGTATATAAAACTTATTTGGAGCGGAATTTGTGGAGATACATATATAAATTAAACATTTATGACCGATAAAGTCCAATTTCGGGAGGACATTCGTATGGGGGCTAGGTGAAATAGTGGACCGATTTCAGCCAGTTTTAATAGGCTTGGTCCTTGAGCCGAAAAAATAATATGTACCAAATTTGATCGAGATATCTTCACCTGTACTCTGCGCACAAGGTTTACATGGACAGCCAGCCAGCCAGACGGACGGACGGACATCGTTTAATCGACTCAGAAAGTGATTCTAAGTCGATCGGTATACTTTAAGGTGGGTGTTAGACCAATATTACACACATCTGCACAAACGCATAATACCCTCCCCACTATGGTGGTGTAGGGTATAAAAAGTACCAAACTGTTTATCCGGATATGACCCTCTCGGAACCTACACTCTCGAGTTCACAATAAAATAATGGTAGTTAATTTTTGTATAACTATAGGAATAAATGGTTAAAATTTTATCAAATTTGAATTAATAATTTTGAATAAAATTAATTTTCCCGTTTTTAACCCTAATGGATTTGAATTCCCAAAAAGTACCAAATTTATATTTAGTATATTTTGCAAAGTAAATAATATAATATAAATGTATTTATATTCTTATTGGTTTGAAGGATACATAGGGAGCCAAAAAAGTACTTTTCTCCCCTTCGAATTTCAAAAAAGTACTAGACACCTGTCTGCTTATGTTTTAATTTGATAAAGATGCATGTTTTTTGGTATCTGTAATATTTTAGAAGATATAAGGTTACCGATTTTACCCCCGTAAACCTTAGAATTTCCAAAAATCCTTTCATAGTGTATCTACATAGGCATAATGGAACATGTAGTCCAAATTTCATGTCTCTACCTTTTGGCGTTTGGGCTGGACGATGATGAATCAGTAAGTCACTCAGTAACGTTACTCTTCTTTAATATATATAGAAGATATATGGATTACAGCAATAAGTTATTTCCTTCGTCAAATTCCAAAGCAGTCTAATAAACATATTTAGCATTCCCCTAATAACAAACAAATTCTTTTAATGAAGGAAGTAAAATCATAAAAAAGACTGAAAATAAAAAATGTCTTTTAAATTAATGTAAAAAAAAACTAACAGTCGTCTAAAAATACTGGCAATACATCATAAAACGTCTGTATTTAAGTTTCCTTTTACACATGTCAGGGGGCGTTACCTGGCGGTATCATCAATTTTCACAAAAATAAGAAGAAACACGCCCACTCTGATGAAATAATTTGATTCTTAAATACAAATAGAAAACCAAACAGTCAGTCGTACACAAATTAAAACGATCCATTTTATACCAACCGCATCCCAACATATTTTCAAGTACTTAGAGATACTTTATGCGGCAAGTACACTTTTGTAGCTTGTTTTTTTGTGTTATTTTTTTGTTGTTTAAATAAAATTCAAATTCATGTATGTACGTTGTATGTAGATGAATACTTTCGGTTTGTTTGTTTTTTAAGGTTCCTTTAACAAAGAGGAAAATTGTTGTGCCACCACAAAAAAAAAAACGAACAAAATACAATACAATACAATCGCAATGTAAAACATGTGTTTTTCATTTTGTTTAATTGTAAATTTTTTTATTCCTTCATTTTGTTGTTGTTAATTCCTGTGTCTGTTTGTTTATTTATTTAAATGTTGGATTTTGTAGGTTGATTTTAGTAGAACAATTTTTTTTTTTTACAATTGTGGGAGACAAAATGTAAAACAAAATGTTAAACAAGAGAGTAAATGTCGGAATGAAACAACACAAAAAATAAATAAAAAAAAATAAATAAAACGTGTATTAAAGACACGTGTCTTTGTATGGTTTTTCAAAATATTTGACTCCTAAATAACAACTAGATCTATTTACAAGTAAGTAACACTACTAACTAGAAGCCAGCAGCAGCAACAAAAAAAAATTAAAAATTGTTGCTAAATAATGAGGATCAGTAGGAAAAACTGAAAACATTAGTATTGCATGTTGAATTTTTATTGCAACAAATAGTAAACACATGTTCTAACAGTCATTCACACAAAAAGATAGAGAGACAGATAGACAGACAGATAGACAGACAGCCATGGGTACTGTATGAGTGACTGATTCAATTATTGACTGAATCACCATTACTCGACCACATACTGCCTCATACTGATGCATAAATACTGTCTTAATTGCCACCGTATCTTTGTTTCTTTCTGTAGGCAAACAAAACAAAGTTTTCAATTAATTTAATTTATGGACATTTTGTTGCCGGGGCAATTGTATGTGAACGCGGCAAATAATTAAAAAAAACGCCAATAAATGGGCCCCATGAGTAATCAAATGTAGTTGTCTTTTGTTTTTCTTTAATTTTTAAACAAAATAAAAAAACTCGAAATAAGTTACCACCCACTTGCTGTCATTTTAGGAAATAAATGAAAAGTATTCAAGATTTTGAACGAGCACTCATGTTGGACATTGCAGCGGCAATAAAAACTTTAGTTTTAGTTTAGGTTAAGATTTTAATACTTATTGTAAATTTCTCAAAAGAAAGATTCAATAATAATAATAAAAAAAAAATATTTTGAACATAAATTTTTAAATCCATGATCCGATTTAACAATTTAGACAAACTACATAATAAAACAAGTAAGAAAGTATGGTCGGTCAAGCCCGACCATATAATACCCTACACCAAGTAAATGAGTAAAAATATTTTTCTTTTAAAATATCAATAATTTATATTTTTGAGTGATTTTTCGAAGGGGCCTTATATGGGAGCTATGATCAATTATGGACCGATCACCATAAAATTAGGTCGTGTGATTTACGTCTATATGAAAGTTATTTATGTTGAATTTTGTGTGTATACCAACATTTTTAAGTGATTTATGCACGTTAAAGTGATTTTCGGAAGCGGGTCTATATGGGAGCTATGACTAATTATGGACCGATCGTAACAAAATTTGGTGACATGAATTTTGTATATATAAAACTTATTTGGAGCGAAATTTGTGTAGATACATAGATAAATTAAACATTTATGACCGATAAAGTCCAATTTCGAGGGGACATTTGTATGGGGGCTAGGTGAAATAATGGACCGATTTCAGCCAGTTTCAATAGGCTTGGTCCTTGGGCCGAAAAAGTAATATGTACCAAATTTGATCGAAATATCTTCAAAATTGCGACCTGTACTCTGCGCACAAGGTTTACATGGACAGCCAGCCAGCCAACCAGACGGACGGACATCGTTTAATCGACTCAGAAAGTGATTCTAAGTCGATCGGTATACTTTAAGGTGTGTGTTAGACCAATATTTTTGGGCGTTACAAACATCTGCACAAACGCATAATACCCTCCCCACTATGGTGGTGTAGGGTATAATGATACACCCTACAAGAAAAACAAGTTATACTTCAAATAAAAATTTTAAATATTTTTAGGTAAACAACATTTTTTTGCTAAAGTTGCTTTTACATTTTTTGGGAAAAAAAAATTTCAAATTGTTTTTTAATTTTTTTTTTTTTTAAATTTAAATTTTTTTTTTTTTTGTTTTTTCAAACTTTTTTTAATATTTAGCGAAAAAAAAACTTTTTGTGAAAAAAAAAATTTTTGCGATTCTGACCCATTCCTTGAAATATCTATCATTAGATATCCATATTGTCCATAATTGAGATATTTTCAGATATAGGTCAAAATCGAGGTTTTCCTGGTTTTTTCCTTATATCTCAGCCATTTGTGGACAGATTTTCTCGATTTTAAATAGCAACCGAGCAGGAAGAATTCCGGAGATATTGATGTAAGTTATTTAGGGACTTCGGAAAGTTCATTTCAACAATCAGGCAGACGGACACACAGACGGACATCTATAAGGATCCAGAATATATGTATAGTATATGTATACTTTATAGGGTCGGAAATGAAAAATGTAGAAATTCAAACGGAATGACAAACTTATATATACCCTTCTCACAACTGCGTTACAACAACAAATTTGAAGTAAAATAGATCCCCAGATATGTAATGATGGCTTATCTATATATATAAAAATGAAATGATCCATGTATATAATGTCATCACGTGAGAACGGCTGGAGCGATTTGGCTGATTTTTTTTATTCGTTTCGAAATTTTCAGGAGATGGTTTGTAAAGAAAAAAAAATTAAAAAATTTCGGGTAAAACTCGGATTTTTTTCTTGAGTCCAGTCAACTATAATAAAAAAAACTCCCTAAAGTATGCAGTACAAATTTAGATATTTTATTTGCAAATAAATAAGAACAGGCAGGATGCGGTTTGGTGAAACTTGAAGAACTAACATTAGTGAGTGCTACCACGCAAAGCCGGGGCTGTTAACTAGTATTCAATAATAGCTACGACTTTCTGACTGACCGTGGATTCGGTTTTAAAACATTTTAAAACGATCGATACGTTTTTTTTAAATTATTTTCCGAAATCAAAAACTTTTTTTTACTTTTTCTTCGAAAGACATCGATTTCAAAAGTTGGTTCACTTGACATAAAATCCCCCATATAAAGGGTTTTCCAATAGGTACTTGACAATTTTGAATTTAATTTGTGAACGCACTATTTCGGAGTCGGTGAACGCTACTTTAAGAGCGTTAACTGCAATTTTCGGTAGTTATTCTCGCCCTAGTAGACAAACAATAACAAGTTTAGTGAACAATTTGAGTCATTGTGTGATGCTGCCATGCCAGTGAGACAACGGGTTGGTGGAAGTGACGAAAATATCGCTGCCGTTCAGACGTCCGTAGGAAACGATCCAAATCAGTCGATTCCGCAGCGTTCTCAAGACCACTTTAGCGAATTTAGCGTAAGGATCTTGGTTTACACCCATACAAGATCAAGCTGACTCAAGAATTGAAGCCGATGGACCATTTGACGCGACGTACGTTCTCCGATTGGGCTCTGGAGAAGATGCGCCAAGATGATGAATTTCATCGCAAAATCATCTTCAGTGACGAAGCTAATTTTTGGCTCAATGGGTTCGTCAATTAGCAAAATATGCGTTATTGATTTGGTGAAAATCCACATGTGCTTCATGAATCACAACTTCATCCACAAAAAATAACTGTTTTTGGTGAGGTTTGCATGCCGGCAGCGTCATTGGGCCATATTTTTCGTCGACAATAACGATCGTCACGTTACTGTGAATGGCGATCGTTATTGCGCCATGATTACCGTTTATTTTTGGAACGAATTGGAAAACATGGACTTGGACGACATGTGGTTTCAACAGGAAGGTGCCACAAATCACACAGCACACGTTACAATCGACTTATTGAAGAGTAACTTTGGTGAGCGTATTATCTCAAGAATTGTCCAATCAATTGGCCGCCTCGTTCGTGCGATTCAACGCCTCTAGACTTTTTCATTTGGGGCTATGTCGTTACGGCCGAAATGTGTGACTGAGTCATCGAAAATTGCGTCCAACAAAGTCGATCCATGTGTTGGAAATACATATCTCAAATGGATTGAGTTTTGTTTTAAAAAAAGTCAGGACTGACTCACTCCCTCACTGACTTATCAACACCCAGCCCAAACATCTAAAGCTAGAAACTTGAAATTCGGGTAATAGGTTCCTTCTACATCATTTATATCCACTAAGAAGGGATTTTTGGAAATTCGAACGCTAAGGGTGTCCGCCTTTAATCAAAAAAAGAGCCGACAGGTTTCTGGTACGTTTTTAGAAATTTGATATTCTAGGTGGCCAAAACGGGTAGCAGGTTCCATGACTCCCACAAAATGCAGGATGTTACTTTACCTTAAGCAATTTATGTAATACAAGGTGGTGTAAAAGTGATCCTCCTATCAGAAAATGCTATAAATTTTGCGATTGGCCCCTAATGTCAGTTCTGTTTTGACATTTGTGTAGTAAACACATGCGAAATACACGTTAATAAACAATGTTACGCTACACTGCTCCAGAACGCGGAATATTGCTGACTATTTATTTGACCAATAATCGGTCGGTTTTTTCATCAAAAATAATCATGAGTGATGAGGCCCATTTCCATCTTAGCGGGTACGTAAATAAGCAAAATTTACGCTTCTGGGGCACTGAAAATCCGCGTGTAACCCACGATGACCCATTACACCCCCTCAAAGTCACTGTATGGTGTGCTGTTTTCGCTGGAGGAGTCATCGGACCTTTTTTCTTCGAAGACGTCGCGGGCCAAACGGTTACTGTGAATGGTGAGCGCTACAGAGCAATGATCAACTAGTTCTTTTTGCCGCAACTTGATGAATTGGGATTGGAAAACATGTGGTTCCAACAGGACGGTGTAACGGCACACACTGCACGTGCCCCAACCGATATGCTGAAGGATGCATTTCCCAGGCGCCTAATCTCCCGTTTTGGCGATCTGCACTGGCCAGCAAGATCGCCTGATTTGACCGCTCCAGACTTCTTTTTGTGGGGCTTTTTGAAGCCGCGGGTTTATGTCAACAAGCCTCAGACTCTTGCAGATCTTAAAGACAATATCCGTCAAGAATGTGAGGACCTATCGCCGGAAGTTTTGGCCAAAGTGATGGAAAATGCCATAAAAAGGGCTCAAATGGCAAACAACTGTGGCGGCGGCCATTTACATGACATCATATTCTCGACTTGATGTTAAAAAAATTAAAAGACCAAATAAAAATAATCCACAAGAAGAATCAAAGTTTTTCATTTTTTTTTAATTACAGCCAAAAAACATCGGAAGTTTACTTTTGCGCCACCTTGTACATACAAATATTTTTAACAATAAAATTTTTAATTCGATTTGACTTGAAAACACGTTAGGGAGCAAATGAAAGGAGCTAGCTGTCTGACATTTTCCACAAATACTCTCTCGACCGATATTGCTCATTTCCAATACCAAACAGGGAACATTTCTGCCAGCTAGCCCTATCGTGTTTTCAAAAGACAAGCAGACGGACATAGCTAGATCGTCTTAATCTTCATAATTTTAATTTTATCTTTTTTAATGGTAAGTATAAAAATAGTAAAAATGAAATGGGTAGAAATTTCTAAAAAACCAAAAAACAATTTTAATGTTTTAATGATATGATTGTTTAACAATTAAATAATCATTCAATAAAAAAATACTTTTCAAAGACAAATTTAAATTTTCATTTATTTTACAATTAATGAGGAAAATTTAGGATTATCAAACTATTTATAGATAAAAAAGTTCTTTTAAATATTTGTACTGTTCGTAAAGCATTCGGAAGACGTCATCAAGATATTTTTGCCAAGTATTTTTATTGTCATTATTATTTATACGTTTTGTGTTAGATGTTTATTATCTTGTTATTCGTTTGTTAATTCTTGTTAAAACATAATTTTCTTAGATGTTAAACATTGCGAAAAACATGAATATTGTACTTAATTTGTCATAAACTTTAGTGTACGAGTATTTTGTTTGTTTGTTTTTTTTTTAATATTAAATATAAAAATCTAAGTGGGTTTGAAATGAGCAAATTATTTTAAATCTATAATACTTCAAAGCCAAAAAGATTTTCTAGATAACTTAAGACTTTTTTAAATAAATATACACTGGTGGATATTGCTATAAACGCACTTAATTTTTTTCTGTATTTTTGTTATATCTTTGTTGTTCTCATCCAAAAGCATAATTTAACTTATTTAATGAGAGACAACATAACGGTACTTTTTGAAAGTAAACAAGTTTTTTTCTTATTCTTGTTGTTTGCCTTAATTATGCGATCAAATGTTCTTGGTGCTATTTTAAGTGGAAGATTCGTATAAACGCAGACTTGAAATTTGTTTTTAAGTTACCAAAAATAAAATATTATCAATTTTAGATTTTTCAACCGAAGGTACGTTTCTAACAGTAACATCTCAATTTACTGCAACTTTTTCTATTTGAATCAATAAATTTCATAACTTTTAAAGATACCCAAGGGAATTTTTTTGTCCGATCAAGAAAACATTCAAATTAAATTTTTTCACGACCAAGGATGTTCCAATAGAAAAATTGTACGTAAAATCGATCGTTCGGAATGTGTGGTGCGAAATTTATTGAAGAAAGGTCAAAATTATGGAGTTCGTAAACCGACAAAGGGAAATACAAAACTAACAAGAAGACAACTTAATCTAATAAAACAAGAAGCAACCCGCAACAAATTGAATTCCACACAAATAAAGAATAAATTGAATCTTCCAGTGACTTCCAAACACGTTGCACAAATTTTACGAAACGATGACAACATAAAATGGAAAAAGCCGAAATGTAAAACCAATGCTAAAAAAGCACCATAAAGAAAATCGTCTAAAATTCGCAAGAAAATATATGAAATGGACAGATGAGTGGAAAAAAGTAATTTTCTCTGACGAATACTCATGCTATTGGCACGATCTGAGATAAAACGATGGTCGGATGTCAAAACGTAATTTCGGTGGTGGCGTGTTATGGTTTGGGAAGCGTTTTATGCAGTTGGCAAGTCGAAAATATGTTTTGTTCCGACAAAAATGAATAGTGCGATTTATAACGAACTGTTGGAAGATGCTCTTCTCTCATTTATGGATGAAGATTGCATATTCCAACAAGATAATGCTGCAATCCATGTTTCTAAGCAATCGAAATCTTGGTTTAATGAACATAGCATTCCTCTGTTGGACTGGCCGGCTTGTAGTCCGGACTTAAACCCGATGGAGAACTTGTGGGGAAACATGGCCCATAAAGTTTATGCAAATAATACCCAGAATGAAAGCATAATGACTGTAACAGAGCTGAAACTAAGAATTAAACAAGTCTGGGAGGAAATTGATTCCAATCAGCATAAAAAATCAGTGGAATCAATACCAGACCGTATTTTTGAAACAATCCATAACAAAGGATCATCCACATGGATGTATCCAAAGGATGTAGATATTTGAAAAGAAATAACAAACAGACACAAATAAAAGTGTTATACTCGGTTGTACCGAATTTTATATACCCATCACCAATATAATACTGTCAACGATTTCGTATAAAAAACATTTATTTTTATCATATTTTGCCCATTTTCAATGGCAAATTTTTTATGGATACCAATATTCAATAGACATTAATGAATCATAGAGCCATATTCCGGGAAGAAATTTTCAACAGAAATTGTTATTTTATAAATAGAAATAATGTGTGCAAAATTGTAATGTATTATCTGCAATATATTTAAAGAAACTTCAAAAATATCTACTTTTATATCTACATTATGGTCCATAATTGAATCGTTTATTTCAAAAACCAGTCAAGCAACAAAAAAATCCAAAATTGAGTTAATGGGCGATTAATGTTTTGAAAAGGTAAATGTATCGTTTAATTTTAACAAAAAACAAGTAAGAAAGTATGGTCGGTCAAGCCCGACCATATAATACCCTACACTAAGTAAAAGAGCAAAAACATTTTTCTTTTAAAATTTCAATATTTTATATTTTTTAATGATTTTGTACGTTAAAGTGATTTTCGGAAGCGGGTCTATATGGGAGCTATGACTAATTATGGGCCGATCGTAACAAAATTTGGTGGCATGAATTTTGTATATATAAAACTTATTTGAAGAGGAATTTGTGGAGATACATATATAAATTAAACATTTATGACCGATAAGGTCCAATTTCGGAAGAACTTTTCCAAATATTCGATATGTAGCCCAAAATTTAAAATATTTTTTTAAAATAATTTTTTTTTTTTTTTTAGTATTTTACTTGTATAGTTTTATTTATATAAATTAACTGAAAAACAAACAACATAATTAATTATATTCTGAAAAAAGGGAACAAAATTAAAAATATTCACTATTTCGCTACTGACAAAACAATGGAAACTTTTAAACTTCAGCAAGAAAGAAGTGTAAAACGAAAATCTTATATATAAATAGGCCACACGTTTTTTTGTGGTACACTTTTAAGTATGTTATTGTCCACCAATATTGATGAAACATATATGGTTTAAAAGGTTATTTTCTCTAGATTTGCAGAACATAATTTAAAAATTCTTTCCATAAAAGTGGTCGAATTTCGGCCACCGGGCGATCCTAGTAATAATTAAAAGAACGATGTAAAAAGCATCCTGTTTACAGTTATTTTATTTTATTTTTAAATTCTGGTAATTTTTCACAATTTCTTTTTCTAAGTTTTTCGCATAATTGCTTTTTTTTCAAAGTTAACGAAAATGGCTAAAGTTAAGATTTGTGAAGACTTAAAAAATAAAATAATTAACGATTTTAAAGCTGGTTTAAAACAAATAAGTATCTGTGACAAATATTCAATAAATAAATCAGCAGTTTCAAAAATTATAAAGAAATTTCGTGAGACCGGTTCTGTAAAAACTCAACATTTAGATGGAAGACCTCGTAAGACTACTCCTAGACAAGATAATTTAATAGCGAGAGAGTTCAAGAAATTCCCAAAAATAACTCCTCGAGAGGTTGTTAATAGCTTAAAATTAGAAATAAGTACCCGAACAGTTAGTCGCAGGGCAAATGAGGCTGGTCTTGGTTGCTATCGTCCAGTGAAAAAACCACTCATTTCTAAAAAGAACCGTTCTGCTCTTCTACAATTTGCCAGGGATCATTTAAACTTGTCAATACAGAAATGGAATACTGTCCTCTTTTCCAACGAATCCAAATACAATTTAAGAGGCAGTGATGGGAGAACATTAGTAAGACGACCAAAGGGAAAAAGATTAGATCCAAAAAAAAAACAAATCATAATATTAATAGGCAAGTCGATTTCTTTAGACCCCTTTTACGTTCACATTATACATTCAATTTGGGAAAGAAATAACCATTTTAAAGGGATTTATTCACAGAAGTGCAGAATATATGTTTATTGAAATCGGTTTAGTTTTTTAGGAGTTATACGGGTTTAAAGATGTTACTAACACATATGCAAAAACGTGTACATGTGAACCTTAAGCTAAAAAGTAAACAAAGCAATTCGTGTGGTTGTTGTTGTAAATAAATAAGACAGTTGATTTCGCTCTGTTTTATGTGAGAGTTGTTATAGAAAACAATGAAGAAGAATATTTTAATAATTTAAAGTCGCTTGAAAGAAATATTTTGAAGGTTTTTTTTTATTTTCTCAATATGTAATTGTGAGTAAATAGTTATTTTATAATATCTGCCGAACTATAATTGTGACGGGATTTAAACTATATACGAATCAATTTATTATCACTGCATGAAGTTTAACCAAAAATGAGATGGATCGGAATAGGTGGCGAGTCACCTCCCATACAAAGTAAATAGTTATTTTTAAATATTTTGTGAACTATAATTTCAAGATTTTTCAAACTTTGTCTTTTATCATTTTGCATAGTTTCGCTGAAAATTTTCGGGATTTGAATAGTGGGCGTGGCACACCCTATACAAAGTAAATATTTAATTTCGAATATCTGGAGAACTATTACAATTATAAAAGTGTTTAAGCTTTTTACGAATTAATTTCTTATTACTGTGCGGAGTTAGCTGAAAATAGGCGAAATTAGATTAGAGGACGTAGCACCTCCCATACAAAGTAAATATTAATTTCGAATGTCTGGGGAACCAAAATGGGGAGGGTCGGAAAAGGATGTGAGTCACCTCCCATACAAAGTTATAATTACATGATTTTTCAAACTTTGTCCGCATAGCTCTATTACCATTTTACAGAGATTGGCTGAAAATGGTCGGGATTGCATTAGTGGTGGCACCTCTCATACAAAGTAAATAATTAATTTCGAATATCTGGAGAACTATAATTCTAAAAGTATTTAAAATGTATATCAATCAATTTATTTCCATATTAAAAACGAATTTATTCTTGATCCTTTTACAAAGTTTAGCTAAACATGATCGGCTTAGTTGGAATGACGCCTCCCATATAAAGGAAAGTTAAAGTGAAGCTTAATATGAGTTATTTTTTTTACATAAAATACATACAAATGGGTGGGATCAGAACAGTGAAGTAATATCTCCCATACCAAATTAGTTAATGTTTGAATATCAAGTAAACAGTAATTGAGAGATTCTCAATATTTTGCATGTGTTATTTTCATACCATTGTATGTAGTTTAATTTTACTAGGATAGGGGTAGCGAAGTGCACCGGGATATACTAGTAAAACTGTAAAGTTTGGCGGTGGCAATATTATGGTATGGGACAAGGTATGGGCCCAATTCATATTATAAAAGATACCATGACAGGTATAGGATACAGAACCATATTAAACGATGTTATGTATCCATACGCTTAGGAAAATATGCCCCTAGTTTGGAGATTCCAACACGACAACGACCCGAAACACACCTCTAGGGTTGTAACCGAGTGGTTACAATCCGACGAGGTACGTGTTTTAAATGGCCTGGCCAATCGCCAGATCTCAATTCCATAGAAAATCTATGGGAAATTGTAGATCGTAAAATAAGGACCCAAAATTACACCAGGAAGAAAGATTTATCGGAGGCGGTTATAAGGGAATGACAAAATATTTCAAAGGAGACCATTGACTCTTTAATGGGTTCAATGCATTGTCGATGTGTAGCAGTTATAAAAAATAAGGGATACCCAACAAAATATTGAGTTATTGCAAAGTTTAAACCATATTTGTTAAAATAATACCCAAGTTTCCATTGTTTTGTCAATGCCGTAATAAAGAAATCTTTTAATTTTGTTTTCTCATTTTTAGAATTTAATTAATTATGTCCTTTGTTTTTTGTTAAATTAAGTTAATAAAAGCATACAAATAAAATACTACAAAAATGTTAAAATTTTTTAAAAAATTATTTCAGATTTTAGGCCACTAATGAAATATTTGGAAAAGTTTCCATTGTTTTGTCAACCACTGTATCTTCAAAATTGCGACCTGTACTCTGCGCACAAGGTTTACATGGACAGCCAGCCAGATTCAAAGCAATAGTGGAAATCAGAGAGTTGTATAATACACACCAGTTAACATTTAAACTCCAGTGATATAATTGAACATCTATGTACCTAAATTGAGAATAATTTTATTTCATTTATTTCTTGTTTGCTGTATTTATAAATCTAACACATAAGTACTCATACTCGATAACAATTTCCTGGAATTCAAACATTTAAAACACATTATTATGTTTTTACAATTTTGTCACCATTAATAATCCTGTGTGATTTTTTCCCTGAACAAGTATATCAATCTGTTTAACAGTTCTCTGACATATAACAAATTTTAATAATAATCTTGGAACAGAATCACCATAGCCTTAATGTGATCAAGACAAGAGCAACAAAAAAATAAACCGAAGACTATGTGACAGGAATTTATGTTGGCAACTCCAAAGAATTAACTGCACTAACGAACGCCCCATCAAGGCTCACATTCATACGAACAAACGTATATGTACTTGCCACAATTTCAACGGCATGCCTCGATGTATGATGTTATTATGTGATGTGATTTATATACATTTCCGTTTCGTTGCAAATTCAAATGAAACGATGAATTTGCAAGCGCCAAATAAGTGGGTGCATAATTTGCATCACAACTCCACCAACCATTACTCTACTACTTCAAGTGAAAGAGAGAAATTATTTGGAAAATACAAATTAATTACAGCGCAATCATGCCACATATGCTGCGAATGAGAATGCCTTAAGACACAACGAAATATTTCCGGGAACACAGCCAAGACGGACAAAAACGATCAAGTGAAAATAATAATACGATCCAATTAGTTTATGTGATTAACTAATTTCCCACATAAGAGATTCATTCTTAGCAGCAGCAACCAACTAAAATACAACCAACGATCCACCAAAAATTCCTTAAAGATCAGTACTAAAGAGCTATAAATCATGATGACTACCAGCCACCAAGAACAAAAAAAACACCAACCAACAACCACAATAGGGTATTGAGCATCCCAGAGATAGTTTAAGGGCGACCACCACAACAACCCAAAAGAAGACAAAAAAAAAATGATGACGATTGAAATGTGGGCATAAAAAAATGAATTATGCGCTTGTTAAAGCGCACAGTTTTTAAATCTCAAAATTATAATTGAGAGACAATATTTTCCAGTGTGTGGTGAGTATGTAGCAGTCTGTTGGGATCGTTTGGATTGCAGGGCACATCAATGTGTGTAAATTTATATAGAGATTTTTTGATTTTGTTTAATAAATTTAAGAGGCGAGGTTACATTATTATGACACTTTATGTATGTGTAAAAAGATTTATAGACATTTAAGATATTTAAAAAATAGCTGGAAAAAATATTAAGTTATTTTATAATAAAAAAATATACAATATAAAAACATTAAAAAAGGTGGTGTTTTTTAAATGAATATTTGGAAGCATATTCAATAAAGCCATTAAGAATTATTTACTAATTAAATAATAAATATTGAAAGCTGAAATAAATTTGATGTTTTTATGGATATTTTAGGAGACTCGAATATTATTTATTGCCTTAGAAGGTAATATAAGAGAATAATAAGGGAAAAACAAGGCGACAGAAAAATTATAAATTATTATGAAAATTCAACATTAATTTTCAGTAAAAAATTAACCGATAACATTGATTTGCTATCGAAAAGTTCTCGATAAAAATAGTTATCTATAAGAAATTCACACAGCCTCAAAAGTGAGTAAACACCACACATTTTAATCCACCGATAAAAACTTTAAAGTTTCGGTTTGTTGGAGATTCGGATGAGTAATAGATTCGGTTCTGAAAAAAAGATGAAAGTCGGACAATTATGATCTTAAAAGAATTAAAAAAATCACTGGTGTTTACTCACTTTTGAGGTCACAAGGTCTCTTATCATGTGTTATTGTCGTAATGTCCTAATATTTCACAATGGTTTTTATTGCTTTTCAAGCAGAAAATGTCCTAAAATAATACTACTCTGTATGCGATGTTTATTGTGTTAACGTAACCAACCTGCGCCGAATGCCTAGGAGTCGGTCATGCCGAGCTGCCGAGTCGTGATATATTAGGACATTATGACAATATGACTGATAAGAGACCTTGTGAATTGACCAAATATATAAATATTGGGTGTATTTATGACTTAAAAATGCAGGATTTACAATAGAGAGCGTATCTTTTGAACTCGGTTTTTGCTTTCAATAACTTATATGTCATTTTGAAGGGCCATTTAATCTCACTTAATTATTGAATATTATAGTGTAAATAACAAAGATCTTTTTTGCTTCGAAAATGTCGAATTTTTTGCCAACAAAGCGTCATATGCGGGAAGTTTTGCTTTACTTCTTTAATTTGAAAAAAAGTGCCGCTGAAGCACACCGATTGCTCACCGAAGCTCATGGTGAATGTGTTTCAACGTGCATGAGATAGTGTGTGCGGTTCAGAAGTAGTGATTTTGACACGGAAGACGAAGATCGCACAGGCCAGCCAAAAAAGTTTGAAGACCAAGAATTGGAGGCATTACTCCATGAGCTTGCAAACTCATTGGAAGCTACTAAATCTGCAATTTCAAAACGTTTGCAAGTAACAGGATTCATCCAAAATAGGGTACCATACGAATTGATACTGAGATGCCTTGAAAGAAGATTTTGTGTGTCTGAAATGCAGCTTGAACGCTATAAAAGGAAATCAGTTTAGCACCGAATCATTACTTGCGATGAAAAATGGATTCATTGCAATAACCCGAAGCGTAAGAGATCGTATGTGAAGCCCGGCCAACCAGACGAATCAACAACAAAGCCAAATATCCATGGCGCTTAGATAATGCTCTGTTTTTGGTGGGAGCAAAAGGTTCTATTTATTATGAGCTGCTGAAATCTGTACAGACCATCATACGGAACCATCACGAAAAACGGCCAGAATATGCGACCAGACATGAAACCGTAATATTTCATCATGACAACGCTCGGCCACATGTTGCAAAACCTGTTAAAAACTGTTTAGAAAGAAGTGGTTGGGAAGTTTTGCTTCATCCGCCTTATAGTCCAGACCATACCCCGTCAGAATACTACTTGTTTCGATCGTTCTGCTTCGATCTCTCTGGGATACGCTTCACTTCAGAACAGAGTATCCGAAATTGGCTTGGTTCGTTCTTGGCCTCAAAAGAAGAGCAGTTATTTTGGCGCGAAATCCATATGTTGCCAGAAAGATGGGAAAGGGTCATAGCTAACAATGACCAATACTATCAATTAATTTATATTGTACTATTGTTTCAAACTAAATGCTAAAACTGTGAAAAAAAATCCCTCATTTTTACGTCACACACCCAATATAATTTATCGATAGCAATAAATTTCTATAGAAAATTTATCGAAAACTATAACCGTCTTAAAAAAATTATCGATAACAATAAATTTGTAAAAAATTTGATTGATAACAATAATTTTCTAAAGAAAATTTATCGATAACATTAATTTTTTTATAGAAAATTTATCGATAAAAATAAATTTCTGTAAAAAAATTATCTATAAATATAACTGCCTGAAAAAAATTATCGATAACAATAAATTTGTAAAGAAAATTGATCGATAACAATAATTTTTTCTAGAAAATTTATCGATAACAATAAATTTCTATAACAAGTTTATCGATAAATATAACTGTCTGACAAAAATGATCGATAACAATAAATTTGTAAAGAAAATTGATCGATAACAATATTTTTTAGAGACAATTTATCGATAACAATAAATTTCTATAACAAGTTTATCGATAAATATAACTGTCTGACAAAAATGATCGATAACAATAAATTTCTAAAGAAAATTTATCGATAACAATAATTTTTTATAGAAAATTTATCGATAACAATAAATTTCTATAGAAAATTTATCGATAACTATACATGTCTGAAAAACATAATCGATAACAAAAAATTTCTAAAGAAAATTGATCGATAACAATATTTTTATAGAAAATTTATCAATAACAATAAATTTCTATAGCAAGTTTATCGATAATTATAACTGTCTGAAAAAAATTATCGATAACAATAAATTTGTAAAGAAAACTGATCAATAACTTATATTTTTATAGAATTTGTATCGATAACAATAATTTTCTATAGAAAGTTTATCGATAACTACAAATGTCTGAAAAACATTATCGATAACAATAAATTTTTAAAGAAAATTTATCGATAACTTATATTTTTATACAATAAAATTCGATAAAATTTTCTATAGAAAATTATTTCTATAAAAAATTTTTCGATAACAATAATTTTTAATACAAAAGTTATCGATCGCAATAATTTTCGATAATAAAGTTATAGATAATATTTTTCTAAAGAAAAATTATCGATAACTATAAATTCTATAAACAATTCATCGATAACATTGATTTTCTATAGAAAATTTAAATTTATACAGAAAATGTATCGATAACTATAATTTTCATGAAAAAAATTATGGTTATCAATAATGACCTATTGAAAATTAGTCGATAGCAAGAAAACGGAGCGATATCAATACATTTCTATAGAAAACTGATCGATATCAATGATATCCTAAAGAAAACTTATAGATAACCAACATTTCCTAGAGAAATTCAATCATTTGTAGCATTTTAAATAAAAAATAAAAAAAATTCTCAAACTTACATGCAATTTCACCAATTCCGGATATTCATTAGCCAACTTGGCTAATTCTTGATAACTGGCCTTAGCCATAGAAACAATCCATTCTTTGGCTTTGGGATGAGACAAATTAACTTCGGGCAACTCTTTCTCCTCAATTAACTGCTGAAAGTAAGACAAAAGATGGAAAAAACAAGATTATAATAAATCATTAATATAATTTAAAAAAAAACCCAAGAGTATTTTATAACATTGTCTCAACACATTAGCGTATTTTTATAATTATCTTGCATTTGTAACTACTCTTATTTTTTTTATTTAAATAATTTTAATTTATTAGGCCTCTAAAGTAAAAGGAAACACAACTTCTATTAACATGAATCCCGCCATATGAGTAGATTTAAGGGGCCACATATGAAATCTCTTATTTAAATGAGTTAAAGGATGTGGAAAGCAACCCTTACACGTAAAGATTTTTCGTGTATTTTTCTTTAATAGAACAAGCTGCATTCATACATAGTTACATTTACATACATACATATGTCTGTATATTCTTAATTTAATAGTGAACACATTCTAAAGATATTTCCCTTGTAGAAAAAAAATCCTTAATAAAGTTGTTTTTCTTTTTTTGGGTAAACATAATTCTTTGTAGTGAGTTTTACTTAATAAAGCAAGTATATGTTTTTAGTTGTTACTTTTTTGTACTCTACTTAAATTCTATCGAAAATTTGGTTACAAACAAAATTTGTCACCGAGAACAAAAAATTAAATTCTTTAAAGAAAAATGATTGCTTTCGATACATTTTCTATAGGAAATCATTGCTACTGTTAGATTTTATACAGAAAATAACGATTATAGATAGATTTTCTAAAGAAAATAATTGCTATCGATAAATCATTACAGGAAATCATTGCTATTGATATATTTTCTATAGGAAATTATTGTCATGGATATATTTTCCAAAGAAAATAATAGTTATTGAGAAATTTTCTATAGAAAATCATTCCTATATATAAATTGAAATATCTATCATTAGATATCCATATTGTCTATATTAATGACTTAGTAATCACGAAGGTGAAGGGTATAATAAATAGCTACCGACTGTACAGGAAAAAAAGTAGCTGAAAAGTATTTCCTATCTCTCCAGTTAAACGATTATCTTGTTCTATAGTTCCATGATGTTCACATTGGTAGGCTGGGGTAATATATATCGATCAGCTAAGTACGGTAAAATTTGTCCCTGAAACATTTTCTCAAATAACTCGGACATATAAAGTAATAGGCTAATAGCTCTTTAGGAAGACTGTACTGTCAAATCCATTCCTGGCTTAGGTTCATAATAATCTGGACAATTTGCCAGTTAGCTGAACATTTTTATGTCAAACTATTTGTATTTGTCAAACTTTCAATGTAAGTTATATTTCTGCGATCATCTTCTGGTTCTGGTAGACAGCCTCTACTTAGCAGCAAATGATCTATTTTGCTGCCACTATCCTCTAAGTAATCTTTTATCAAGAAAAAAAATCGGTTCCAGGGGAATTTGGAACTTTGAATAATCGAGAGCCAAAACCAGTAAAGACGTAAAGTACTCATCGACGCATTTATGTATTTTTTATTACAGCAATTCTCACGTAGCTACTTAACATTATAGTGTAAACAACAAAGTTTTTTTTATGCGGGAAGTTTAGCTTTACTTCTTTAATTTATATAATTTATACTTCAAAATAAAAATTTTAAATATTTTTAGGTGAACAAAATTAATTTTTTTTTGGAGTTTTTTAATTTTTTGGAAAAATTTTTTTTTTTAATTGTTTTT
The DNA here is from genome assembly GCF_958450345.1 of Calliphora vicina. NCBI lineage: Eukaryota > Metazoa > Arthropoda > Insecta > Diptera > Calliphoridae > Calliphora > Calliphora vicina. Next base: position 65,914,837 of record NC_088782.1, read on the forward strand.
GATTTTTTTTTTTAAATTTAAAAACAATTTTTATTCAATTTTAAAATTTTCTTTTTTTGTTTAAAAAAAATTCGGGTTAAAAAATATTTTTTTCGATTTCGACCCATTGTAGGTCGAACTTACTATGGTCTTATATACGTCGTTGCAAAGGTCTTTGAAATATCTATCATTAGATATCCATATTGTCTATAATCCAGATATAGGTCAAAAATCGAGGTTGTCCTGGTTTTTTCCTCATATCTCAGCCATTTGTGGACCGATTTTGCTGATTTTAAATAGCGAACTTCTCGAAAGCATGTCTGACAGAATTATTGAAGATTTGGATCCCGAAGATATCAGGGGTCTTCAGAAAATTGATTTCAACAGACAGATAGACGCACGGACATGGCTTAATCGACTCCGCTATCTATAAGGATCCAGAATATATATACTTTATAGGGTCGGAAATGAAAAATGTAGAAATTACAAACGGAATGACAAACTTATGTATACCCTTCTCACGAAGGTGAAGGGTATAAAAAAGTGCAGCTGAAGCACAGCGATTGCACACCGAATCTTATGGTGAATGTAATTCATCGGTTTCAACGTGCGAGAGAAGGTTTATTCGGTACAGAAGTGGTGATTTTGACAAGGAAGACAAAGATCGCCCAGGGCAGCCAAGAGCTTGCAATATCATTGGGAGCTACTCAAGCAGCCATTTCAAAACATTTGCGGCGAGCAAGATTTATCCAAGAGACCTTGAAGAACGTTTTGCATGCCCAAAATATGCTTGAACGCTATAAAAGAAAATAATTTTTGCACCGAATCATTACTTACGATAAAAAAATGGATCAATTACGATAGCACGAACAGTAAAATATCGTATGTGAAGCCAGGCCCTCCACCCAAATCGACACCAAGGTCAAATATTCATGGCGCTGAGGTAATGATCTGTATTGGTGGGAGCAAACGGGTCCTATCTACTATAAGCTGGTGAAATCTGACCAGACCAGTACAAGGGACAGATCGCAACTGATTCGTTTGAAGCGAGCATTGGCCGAAAAAGGCCTAGAATATCCAGCCAGACATGAAAACGTAATAATTCAGCATGACATCGCTCCACCACATGTTGCAATACTTGTTATAAATTATTTAAAAAGAAGTGGTTGGGAAGTTTTGCTTCACCCGCCTTATAGTAGATACATTGCCCTGCCCGACTTCTATTTGTTTCGATCGATGAAGATACGCTTCTCTTTGGAACAGAGTATACGATATTGGCTTGATTTTTTCTTGCCCTCAAAATATGAGCAGAACTTTTGGCACGGAATCCTTATTTTTTCAAAATAAAAACTAAAAATTTGCATATGTAAGTCATACACCCAATAGTTATTGAAAAGTAATTTCAATTTATGATATAGTAAAATTCCGAGATCAAGGAAATTTTCAACAGATTTAAGCTGTTAATTACCCAAAGTATAGTTAATATATAATTATATAATTACTTCTAGAAAATTGCATAAGTTTACATTTTTTAAAATTAAGTTTTGACTGCTCCAGAAAAATAAATTGTTGAGATCGGATTGGAGATATAAATGATCGACATATTGAGAGAAGCTCCAAAAGATTTTAACATCATCCGCAAACATTAGAATGTTGTAAAAATCCACCACTATCGTGAAAAACATGTGAAATTTATGTTCCCATGAAATATTCATTTCCCTCGAAGGGAAAATTGCTAACGTTATATTTCCCTAAACTTTTCATTCACAATAGTTGATTTTGTTCGTAGCAGCTGTTTATTGTTTACAAAATTTCATCTAAAAATTTCACAACATGGGGAATTTTTTCACGTGAACAAAGTTTATGAACGAAAAATGGGAAATGGGAACATACTTCATGTGAAATTTTGATTCGCGATAGGGGTGATTGAATACTTCCGGAAAGTCATTGGTCAACAGGAAGAAGTCAATTGGACCAAAATGGCTACACAGAAAAAACTATTTCTTAAACCGTTTCAATTCAAATATTTGTCACATATTGAACTGGTTTCATTTATTTCATAATTAAATCAAGTATTCATTTGCTCAAATAATTTTTGTATTTGAAATTCAACCAATAACGAAAATTGTATATTCAATTGTCAAAATAATCAAATTCCAAACTCTAAATTCAATAGAAAATATCAAGAAATTTTGTTTTTGAGCAAATGAATACTTGATTTAATTATGAAATAATTGAAACCAGTTCAATATGTGACAAATATTTGAATTGAAACGATTTAAAAAATAGTTTTTTTCTGTGTAATGACATGCAACTATTAACCAACTTACATTCCATTAACTACGATATGTATTACTTAGAATTAGTTTGGTAATGACTGATATATATATATACTCTCATAAATAAGAACTTGTTAAAGAAATTCAGAATTAATTCAACCTGGACATATTTCAAAAGCTTAAATAATTTTTAAACAGAAAACATAATTCTGTATGGTGATTATTTCTTATAAAAACATTTTAATTACACAGTTACAGTCATGTATTTAGGGCTTAAATAAGTCAAGTTTAATGAACCATAATTTCACTACTTCCTTATTACGACAAAAATCTTGTTAATTTCAGCTATTTTTTCCTTTGTGTTCCTTTTTTTTTTTGAAAAACATGTGTGCTTTTTTATTTATGATAAAAAAAATATTATTTTGTTTCTTTTTTTTTGGGTAGAGGGGCAACTAATTATTTCGGCACAATGTTATAGAATGTGTTCTTAAGAAAACAATGGGAACGAACACAAGATACAAATATTAACCCTCTATTAAGCGAAAATACATTCATACATTCTCATCACATAGATACGCACACTTCCATACTACATGCAGCTTTGGTTATAAATAATTGTAACACCTTTTAGCGGTATTTACACACGGTGCATGAGGATGTTAATAATTGTATGGCTGTGTGTTGTTTTTAGCCATTGTATGTATCTGAGAGTGTGTGTATACTATTTTTTTTAACAACAACAATTAGCGCTCTAATAAATAATATTTATATGAGATTAAAACATGTAAGTTTTTGTGTTCTCTACTACAATAGATTATACAGTACTACAATGCGAGTGTGTTCTACTTGTAATACAGTGCAGTAAAATAGTAAACGAACATAAACAATGGCAAATACAAAATAGTAAGATGTTACACGTGCTGTTTACTACTATTTACAACGAAAGCGTTGTTGACGACCAACGACTGCTGCTGCTGCTGAGGGAAAAATAAGTTATAAAAAGAAATAATGTTCATCATTGTTATATGAATTAGCGATTTTATCCATAGTACCCTGTTTAGCACGTGCGGAAATTTACGCCACTTGACATTTGCAGTAGCGGCTTCCGGGTAAATTTAATCAAAAACCATGAAATAACAATAAGAGTTCATATCAATATTTTGGTAATAAGCTTGGGAGTTTTCAAAAAATTTAAAAAAAATTTAATAATTTGGAGTGTGAGAACAATTATTAGCAAACAAATTAATAACGGCAAAGTGGTTAAAAAAAACGTAAAATTATTATTTGAATTTCATCAATCAAGTCATGGAAATATTTCTTGGAAACATGAAAGTATTGGGTGTATGACTGATTTTGAAGGGTACATATATGTCATTTATTCTCACTTATTTATTGAACATTATAGTGTAAGCAACAAAGTATTTTTTTCCGAATTTTTGTACCAATGAATCGTCATATGCGGGAAGTTTTGCTTTACTTCTTTAATTTGGAAAAAAGTGCAGCTAAATCACTCCGATTGGTCAGCAAAACTTATGGCGAATGTGTTCTATCAGTTTCAACGTGCGAGATATGGTTTGTTCCGTTCAGAAGTGCTGATTTTGTCACGGAAGACAAACATCGCTCAGGCCTGCCAAAAAAGTTTAAAGACCAAGAATTGGAGGCATTACTCCATGAAGATTGTTGTGAATCTCAACAAGAGCTTGCAAAATCATTGAGAGTTACACAAGCAGCAATTTCGAAAGAAAATAATTTTTGCACCGAGTAAGAAATCGTATGTGAAGCCCGGCCAACCAGCCGAATCGACACCAAAGCCAAATATCCAAGGTGCTAAGGTAATGCTCTGTATTTGGTGGGAGCTAAAGGGTCCTATCTATTTTGATCTGATTTTTGCTAAAATCTGACCAGACCATCAGAGGGAACCTGTAAAGCATGCAATTGATTCGTTTGCAGCGATCATTGGCCGAATAACGCCCTGAGTAAGCAGCCAGAAAAGAAACCGTAATACTCCATCATGACAACACTCGGTCACATGTTGAAATACCTTTTAAAAAGTATTTAGAAAGAAGTGGGTGGGAAGTTTTACCTCACCCGCTTTATAGTTCAGACCTTGATCCGTCCGAATACTATTTGTTACGATCGATGCAGAACGCTCTCTCTGGAACAGAGTATCCAAAATTTGCTTGATTAGTTCCTGGTCTCCTGCGTTTAGATTTTATAAAACAAACTATTTGTAATTCTAAATATTAATTACACTGTCCAACAGCATTTTTGGAACAGACTAGCGTCCCTATAATTTTGAAAGGGCATGTTGAGTAGATAATTTTTGTAGAATAAACTTATAGTACAGCTGGTCTGAATTTTTTTTTACAGTGGGTCAAAGTTTTAATTTTTTGATCTGAAAAAAATTTAGTATGTTAATATCTGAGAGAATTCTTTTTGTCAGAGTTATATTGTGGAATTTTATGTGGATCATTTTTGTGGATCTCTCTTTAGGGGTCAAATTGAAATGTAAATAGTCCATAAGGAGATCTACAAAATATATGTATGTAAGTTATCTCTTTTAGTTCAAGAGATATTTAGGTTTTTTTAATTCGGCTCGATCTTTTTTTGGTTTTTTGGCCCACGAAGGTATGAAATTTTTTGTTAAAATATTATCTATATTTGCTATAAAATTTCGAAAACAATAAAATTAACAAGCTAACAGTTATCTCATCCTTATAAAAAGTTACACGCCATATTTTTTACGGTTTTTCAAAAACATATTTTGCATGGAATGTATAAAAAAAAAATTAAAATTTTTCAAAAGGGAGCAAGGTTTGTGGAGATCCTGTTGAATAAATATAAGCTTTTTGTATAAGTGGTTAGTATTGTTGAAAACCTTAGGACTTTAACCTTAATAGATTGGTGAAGTGAAATAATTTTATGAATTTTTCGGACGCCATTTACCTTAGAAACTAAAAAATTATAATATAGGGATTTTTCATGAACAAAAAATATAAAGTTTGAATTAATTTAAAATTTCAACGGTTAAAGATAATACATAAAAATTTGGAAATTGTGTCCTTAAATCAATGGCGTTACAATTTTTGACACTTTTTATTTTAAAATACCAAAATTCCTAAAACGGGAAAAATGTATTCCAAAAACTAAGTTTTTTAGAAAATACCCTACTGCCATGTTATTTACCGTGTGATGGCAAAATAACTTTGCACATATTTGAGTAATATATCGGGCTATATAAGCCTTTTTATAATTTTTTACTGAAACCAATTTTTTTTTTAAATGGTAAAAGTCTGGAGGCGATCAGGTCCACTTAAGTGAGCCAAGTTTTACTTTACACGCTTTTGCATTAGGTTCTCTTTTCGGGTCATATACAAATGTTATATAGTCCCGAAGAAAATGTTTTTCTACAAAAGAAAAAATATAGGGACTTTTTTGGGAAAAAACTTAAAAAATATGGCCATTTTTCATGTTTCAACTTTGGATGCGTGTAACTTTTTATAGGGATGAGATAACTGTTAGCATGTTATTTTTATTGTTTTCGAAATTTTATAGCAAATATAGATAATATTTAAAAAAAAAATCGAACCTTCGTAGGCCCGCCATATCTAAAAAAACCAAAAAAAGATCGAACAGAAATAAAAAAAAAATAACTAAATAAACCTAAATATCTCGTTAACTAAAAGAGATAACTTACATAATTTTCATATATTTTGATTTGATTTAAATATTTTAAATTTCAGCTCATTCGGATCATACAGGCAAATCCCAGTATAACGAACAATAAGTTGTCAGGCCCATTCGTTAAATTGAAAAATTCGTTATATCGATATGTTTTTTTTTTTAATTTTGGTCAACTTTTTCTATATTGGAATTTAACTAAACGTATGGTGTTACAACTTTTGTGTCTTTGGTGACCGCCCAGTGAAATTTTACGGCAAAAAGTTTCGTAGAATATCTTAATCCTTAAATGTCGTCTTTGAAAGGATTTTTTTCGATTTTCTCGAACCCCTAAAGGTAGGTGATAGGGGGTTAAGACCTTCCACAAAAACGATCCCCATAAAAATCCACAATATAACTCTGACAAAAAGAATTCTCTCAGATATTAACTTACAACATTTTTTTCAGTTAGTATAATGCTACCTTCGATCAAAAAATTAAAACTTTGACCCACTGCAAAAAAAAAATTCAGACCAGCTAGACTATAAGTTTATTCTACAAAAATGATCTACTCAACATGCCCTTTCAGAATTATTGCTGTTCTGTTCCAATCAAAAAGTCTCAATTTGTTGAACAGTGTTATCAAGAATCAGCTGGTGGTCGATAGTAACGAAACATTACATTTGCATTTTATAACAAATCGTTACTATTGACAACCCGCAGATTTATATTATTATATTTATGGAGCTGCGATAAAAAAAAAAACTCGAACTTAGTTCCGAAGTACTATTGACAAACTACTGATGTTGTTTCGCTAACATTTGGAAACATTTATTGATAACATTGATTTGCTATAGAAGCTTTTATTTATCTATAGAAAAGTTATCGTTGACATTGATTTACTATTAAAAATTCATCGATAACATTGGTTTTTTTATAGAAAATATATCGATAACTTGCTTTTTCTATAGGAAATTGATCAATAACATTGATTTTCTATAGAATATATAACGATAACATTGATTTTTTATAAAAAATGTATCGATAACTGCTAGTTTCTATAGGAAAATTTTCTATAAGATTGATTTTCTATAGAAAATGTATCATTTATTTTCTATAGGAAGTTTATCATTGGCATTGATTTTCTATTGATAAATTAGTAAGAGAAACTCAAGTAACAAGACGAAAAAAATCAGCCAAGATTGCTTAATTGAAATTTAGAGGTATTTCAGGTTCCTTCAGTAGCTACTGACACATCTTTTTATCGTAAATTGCATGAATTTTTCTTTAATTTAAAAATTTTTAATAAATTGTAAAACTTCTTAAATAAATTATTTAAAATACTATTATGTATGTATTTAAACAAAAGTATTAATTTCGTTACAAGAGCTCTAATTACATTTCATATGAATCGTATTAAAAATAATTAATTAATTGAAACATGCTTTAAATCTTTACAATTTCAATAAGATGATTTTTACACAAATTTCGACCAGAACATTATAACAATGCGTTTACAAAATGGCAACAACTTGTTTAGTATTATTGTTACTGTAACATTTTAACAACAATCGCAAAAATTCAACAGTGTGACAAACGAATAAAGGAACGAGTGTAGAGAACTAGATTACGAAATTGCTAATTGAATAGCTCCCAATTATTTTGCAAGCTCTTGTTAAGTTTGACAACAATCATCATGGAGTAATGCCGCCAATTCTTGGTCTTCAAACTTGTTTTTTTTTTGTTTTGTTTGCCCTGGGCGATCTATGTCTTCTGTGTCAAAATCAAAACTTCTGAACCACACAAACCATCTCTCGCACGTTGAAACCGATAGAACACATTCACCATAAGCTTTGGTGAGCAATCGGTGTTCGTCAGCTACACTTTTTTTTCAAATTAAAGAAGTAAAGCTAAACTTTCGTTGGTACAAAGTTCGATATTTTCGAAGAAAAAAAACTTTGTTATTTACACTATATTCGATAACTAGGTTTACGATAACCCGAAGCGTAAGAGATCGTATGTTAAGACAGGCCAATCAGCCGAATCGACACCAATGACAAATATCCATGTCGCTAAAGTAATGCTCTGTTCTTGGTCTCAAAACGGTCATATCTGCTGAAACCTGGCCAGACCAATACAGGACCGAACGCAACTGATTCGTTTCAAGCGAGCATTGGCCGAAAAACGCCCAAACATGAAGCCGTAATATTCCATCATAACAACACTCGCACACGTGTTGTAATACGTGTTAAAAAATATTTGGAATGAAGTGGTTGGGAAGTCCATACCTAGCCCCTTCCGACTACTATTTGTTGTGATCAAAGCAAAACGCTGAATTTTACTACTATTCTTGTATGCATTAATATTTGTCCCACTGACTTTTGCAGAAACAATAGCCCAAATACCAGTCGAAATTCGTAAAGTCCACACACAGCAACATCAGAACAAATAAAAACATTAAAACATTGATTCAATACCAAAATAAATGAGAAAATTATTGTTGTATTGAATACATTTGCAAACAATTCTTCTACAGAAAATGCAGCATGAAGAAGGTAAAATTGGAAAATGAAAAATTCAAATAAAATTGAAGTAGTACATGTTAAAATTATTCTACAATACAAATGAGAGAGTGTGTGTGTTGTATTTAACCAAACCCTTTTGGCAAAATGGCCATGTTAATGGTGAACAAAAGCCAGTGTAACTACAACATTTTACGAGATTGTCTTTCTAACGAAAAAGCCCATTCAATGTTGCTACTACTGCTGCTATTGTACGAGTACGAAATTGCAAATATTCTTGCTGCCATTCAAATGACGAAACAACAACAAAAACAACCCCTTTAAAATAACACTAACAGAAGCTCTTAACCAGCGACAGTTGGCCAGAATCAAAAAACATGGTAAAGAAAAAAAAAACATTTAAATTTCATTAAGCCTTTAACAAACCAAAGGAAATAAAATAGAAACAAAATGTATAAGGAAATTCTTGTAATAGTGTTGATGTTGTTAAAAACAAATTCCATTAGTAGAATTTTTATTACATTTATAAAAGTATTCAAGCAAACTATGTTGGCACAAAACTCTCTTTACCTTTGTCTACATTTTGTTTAACCACCACCAAAAAAATGGAGTTTATATTGATTTTGCGGATATATTTATTGGCCATTTTTCTTGCATTAAATTTGCTTTTAATGCAAAGGTTTGAAAGAATTATTAAATAAATTAATTTGAGGAGTTTTATTTTTCTCGTCAGAAAAAAAACTCATTTGAGGAGTTTTATTTTTCCAGTCACACATTATATCGGATAGACTCAATAGAGAAAGGTACTGAAAAAAAGTTTTTTTTTTAAAAAACAAACACAAACTGCGAAGCGTTTCGCTTGTCTGCAGATACTCCCAGAGTTTATGACGGGAATGGAACCCGCAACCCTCAGATTAATAGTCCAGCGCACTATCGACTGGTCTATCGGGGCACCCTAAAAATATAAAAAAGTAGAAAATAAACGAAAAGAGTTTTATTTTATGACGGAAAAAATAAAACTCCTCAAATTTGTTTTTTTTATGACGGGAAAAATAAAACTCCTCAAATGAGTTTTTTATGACCGTAAATAACAACGGTCCCTGAAATAAAAGCTTTTGAATGAAGCTAAAGAATTAGATGTTGGGAATGGATTTATAGAATGAATGACTAACGTTTTGAATTCTGAATTAAGCTCTGCTTTAATGTTATTTGTTATATTCATTAAAAATCGGAAGACCCAAGGTTAAAAACGTGTGTTATTTCTTTAATCTTTGATGAAATTCATGCTATTGACAAAATAATACAAAGAAAATCCCACAATTTTGTTTAGAAAAAAGCAGTAGCTGTCTTATGTTGGCCTTATGAATGAATTAATGTTAAGTCATATTGTTATTGTAGTTTTTGTTGTTTTTTTGTTGTACATAAATGTTGTTTTTTTTTACTTGTCAGAATTAACCGCTTCGGGACACACTCACTTGCTACCTAAAAGACAGCCAACAAACATCAAGGATATTTTTCCCCTCTTTTTTTAACAACAACAAGTGAAAGGTTTTTCTACAAACATATTTTTTTCTCCATTCTTTTGTTGGTTTTGTTAACTCGAACATTTCTAATTGGGTCCTTTGTGGTTGTTTAACATAAATAAGGAACAAAAAAAAATGGACAAAAATAAAGAACACAGAAAAACATAAAAAGGACACAATGTGACATTATACAGGAGGTTTACATGTATTTCTAAAGCTATAAACTTATTGGTTGTTATTACAAGAGTTTGGGGAATAATATTTTTGAGCTTTCCCCTTCTTTATACAAACAACAAAATAAAAAGAAGGAAGAAAAAAAATGAAAAGGAAAACATGATAAAAAGTTAAATAAATTTCTAAACTGTATTTTAAATACTTTCCTTGGGAAATCTTAATTTCAGGTATTGTTTGAATACAAAATAAAGGAGCCTTAGCAAGATTTATTACAAATAATGGACATTAAAATAAAATTATCGTCTTAAAGGAAATATAAGCTTTTCAAGGATTTGAAACAGTAAAATCGTTAAATTGTTTTGAATCCTTAAATCAGAACATAATCAAAAAGACTTGGCCAAAAACCAGGATCAAGAGGCAAAAAGGGCAAGACATATAATGTAAAGGCAAAATTAATGAGCATCTCTTTAGAATAATCCCGAACACAAAGTATCTTGAAGAGTTGGACATTTAAAGCCTTTTGAGTGCCTTTTAAGATCTTCTAACAAATTTAAGTGTAATATTGTGTGGCGAATAACGAAACGTACATTGTGACAGTTTTGATGCCAATTATTTATAAAGGTACGATTACAAAATCTGTGTAATTTTTTTAACGTGGATCAGTAGTTGAAATGTAATTGAAAGCATGTGTAATTAAAAATTCCAAATTTATCCAACACAAATATGGTCTTTGTGTGTCTTTCATCTCTATTTCGGAATTTTATTGAATATTGTTTCATGGATTTTTAAATGTTACTTAAATTTATCTCAATTCGTTCGAATAAATATATCATTACATTTTATCAACATGTGTAATTGTTTCTCCAATAACATGCGTTCAAGCAGATAATCTGCTCATTAGCGGATTTAGGCAGATCTAGTAAACTACCCTAGGCAGTTTTGCCAAGGGTAGCTTGGAAAAAGTTACAACTTTTCTTATTAAAAGTTAAATTTTTTCATAAAAAGTTACATTTACGAGTTTTCCCAAATAAATACTATATATGTATGTACAATTAGGTTTAATAAAATATAACTAACAATAATAATTTTGTCCGAATTAACGCATTCGATATCGAGTAAAACTGATAGTAATTTTCTTATTCGAGATTATGGCATTCGATATCGAACTAGAAATATAGTAAATTTTATTATAAATCGTGTATGAAACGAACAAATAAATTTTTGTTATGCCGATGTTTGAACAATCCATTCTTCGAGACAGTAGGGATTTTCAGCGCAAATATTCCTTTAAATCTGTGTGTTGCTCTAGACTCTAGAGTTTCGTCTACACTTGTTTTAAATGAAAGATATCTTAAACTTTTATGTTTGTCGAATTAAAAGAAATGTTGGTATTTTGAAATTTATATAACACTAGCTGACCCGGTGCGCTTCGCCACCCCAATTAGAAGAAAGAAATAGTACTATCAAGTCTCACTTTGTGAATCTAATTGTAAATGTCTAATTTCATATTTCCGGGTCCATTATTATAGAAAATGCAAAATGTGTTCCTAATTTTAAATTTTTATGTTTATTATTATAAAATATTCAAAAAGTACCATTGCAATAAGGAAATAGTACCATTGATTATCACTTTTAAATTCGCATTCACTAAACCATAACCCGTCAAGCTTGAATTTTAGATTTGTATATCATTTCCTATATTATCAACTAATTTTGTTTCTATAATACTTAAGATTTAATAAATTATCACAAAACCGAAACCGATCGGTTTTTAATTTTTTAAAACCGAAACCGCGGTTTTGAAATTCTTCGATTTTTTGGAAAGTCTAGGTCCATTATTATAGGAAATTCAAAAAAAGTACCATTAGAATATATAAAAAGTACCAAAAATCCCCCACTTGTTTTCATGGCTTTAGGTTCATTGGTGTAGAAATTACAAAAAGTACCATTCGAATAAAGAAAAAGTACCAAAAAGTCTCCCCTAGAATTCTAACTCACTTAGGACCATGTATGCTTAATTTCATGTTTTTAAGTCCATTGCTATAGAAAATTAAAAAAAAGTACCATTAGAATAAACAAAAGGTACCATGAGGTATCCGCTTGAATTTTCAATCACTTAGGACCATATACGCTTAATTTCATATTTCTAGGTCCATTATGTTATAGAAAATTCAAAAAGTACCATTAGAATATAGAAAAAGTACCAAAAAGCACCCACTTGTAGTTGCTCACCCACTCGGGTCCGTATAACCTTTATTTAATGTTTCTAGGTTCATTGGTGAAGAAATTACAAAAAGTACCATTTGAATAAAGAATAAGTACCAAAAATTCTCCCCCTAGACTTCTCACTCACTTAGGACCATATATGTTTAATTTCATGTTTCTAAGTCCATTGTAATAGAAAATTCAAAAAAGTACCATTATAATATAGAAAAAGTACTAAAAAGTATACACTTGTGGTTTTCCAGTCACTCGGGTTCATATAAGCTTTATTTCATGATTCTAGGTTCATTGGTGAAGAAATTACAAAAAGTACCATTCGAATAAAGAAAAAGTACCAAAAAGTCTCCCCTTAGAATTCTCACTCACTTAGGACCATATATGCTTAATTTCATGTTTATAAGTCCATTGTTATAGAAAATTCAAAAAAGTACCATTAGAATATAGAAAAAGTACCAAAAAGCAGCCACTTGCGGATTCCCACTCACTCTGGTCCATATAACCTTTATTTTATATTTCAAGGTTCATTGGTGAAGAAATTACAAAAAGTACCATTCGAATAAAGAAAAGGTACCAAAAAGTCTCCCTAGAATTCTAACTCACTTAGGACCATGTATGCTTAATTTCATGTTTTTAAGTCCATTGCTATAGAAAATTAAAAAAAAGTACCATTAGAATAAACAAAAGGTACCATGAGGTATCCGCTTGAATTTAGTTTCATATTTAGGTCCATTATATTATAGAAAATTCAAAAAGTACCATTAGAATACAGAAAAAGTACCAAAAAGCACCCACTTGTAGTTTCCCACTCACTCGGTTCCATATAAGCTTTATTTCATGTTTCTAGGTAGATTGGTGAAGAAATTACAAAAAGTACCAATCGAATAAAGAAAAAGTACCACAAAGTCTCCCCCTAGAATTATCACTTACTTAGGATCATATATGCTTAATTTCATGTTTCTAAGTCCATAGTTATAGAAAATTCAAAAAGTACCATTAGAATAAAGAAAAAGTACCAAAAAGTCTCCCCCTAGAATTCTCACTCACTTAGGACCATGTATGCTTAATTTCATGTCTCTAAGTCCACTGTTATAGAAAATTCAAAAAAGTACCATTAGAATATAGAAAAAGTACCAAAAAGCAGTCACTTGTAGATTCCCACTCACTCCGGTCTTAATTTCATGTTTTTAGGTTCATTGGTGAAGAAATTACAAAAAGTACCATTCGAATAAAGAAAAAGTACCAAAAAGTCTCCCCCTAGAATTCTCACTCACTTAGGACCATATATGCTTAATTTCATGTCTCTAAGTCCATTGTTATAGAAAATTCAAAAAAGTACCATTAGAATATAGAAAAAGCCCACACTTGTGGTTTCCCACTCACTCGGTTCCATATAAGCTTTATTTCATGTTTCTAGGTTCATTGGTGAAGAAATTACAAAAAGTACCAATCGAATAAAGAAAAAGTACCAAAAAGTCTCCCCCTAGAATTATCACTTACTTAGGACCATATATGCTTAATTTCATGTTTCTAAGTCCATAGTTATAGAAAATTCAAAAAAGTACCATTAGAATATAGAAAAAGTACCAAAAAACCCACACTTGTGGTTTACCACTCACTCGGTTTATATATAAGCTTTATTTCATGTTTCTAGGTTCATTGGTGAAGAAATTACAAAAAGTACCATTCCAATAAAGAAAAAGTACCAAAAAGTCTCCCGCTAGAATTCTCACTCACTTAGGACCATATATGTTTAATTTCATGTTTCTAAGTCCATTATTATAGAAATTTCAAAAAAGTACCATTAGATGAACAAAAAAGTACCTATAGTACAGTTCACACATTTTGGTACCTAAATATTATCCCCTATTCCTAACACTAACTTCACTCAAATAAATATCAGCTAACTTTAATGTCGATAACTGAAATAATTTAAAATTTTAAAAAAGTACCATTAGGAGAAAAGTACCAATTTCCATTTTCTTACTTGAACACCCCTCAAGTTTGAAATTTAAAAATATTCCATTTTGCCAAAATTGTTTATGCTATAGGCATGTATCAAAATATTAAAATCTGTGTTAATGTGCCCAAGAATAAATATGTTTTAAAGAAAGTACCAAACTGTTTACCCGGATTTGGCCCAATATACACCTTGGTACTCGAGTTCCAAATAACACGCTGTTAGTTAATTTTTGTATGAATCCAGGAACCAACGTTAAAAAAAATTATCAAAATTGGCTTAATAATTTCAAATATAATGTATTTTCCCGATTTTATCCCCTTTTTGGTACCTTTTTTATCCCCATTGAGGTGGTACAATTTCATTCAAATAAATTTCTGTAACGTAGTGGGAGCTCATAATAAAATATTCGTATGTCTATGTCAAATTATAGAAAAACATATTTTATGAAAAAGTACCAAAAATTAACACAATTTTTATCCCTTAAAGGTTCGAATTTCCAAAAAGTACCAAACTTATATTTTTTATTTTTTGTTAATTAAAGAATACGATTTAAAATTTGTTTCTATGTTTATTGGTTTAAAAGATACATAGGGTGCAAAAAAAGTACCAAAATACAGTTTTTACCCGTTTTCTCCCCTAAAAGTTTCGAATTTCCAAAAAGTACGAAACACCTGTCAGCTTATTTTTTAAATGGAGTAACATGCTATTTTAAGTTTTTTTGTATCTTTATTAGTTTTGAAGATATAAGGTTACCGAATTTACCCGTTTTTACCCTTTTTTACCCCCTAAACGTTCGAATTTCCAAAAATCCCTTCTTATCGGATCGTTTTGGGGAGGGAGGAACCCACAGTTAAAATTTCGTGATTCTAGCTTCAGCCGTTTGGGCTGTGCGATGATGAATCAGTCAGTCAGTCAGTCAGTCAGTCAGTAACGTTACTCTTTTATATATATAGATTTTTGAGTTTCAACAAAAATATACCGCGATATTTCACATCATACATCCATTTTATTTTTCTAACTTCTAGCATAATTTTAAGGCCATTAATTACATACGATATTTTCCACAGACTTCTTTAAGTGTCTAAAAACAGAGTTAAAATTTTTGTATCTGGCGAAATTTTCCAAATGCTCAAAATTGGATATTAGACAGCTCAAGAGTACATTACAATGATCATTCGCATTTCCAGAGTCTGTCTCAAAATGGTATAAACCTAGTTGGTAATAATTTACAAATAAGTTTTAGAAACATCTGTTGCATGAATTTAAAGTACTAAAAATGATGACTAGTTTTTCATATTGTACTTTATTTAGACGCAGGTCTGAAAAGTTACGAAAATAAGGTCCAAAACAAGAAAATTGTACATGTTACGTAGAGGGTTGAAAAGATACGAAAAATGTAACAAATGTAACCAAACGGCACCACTGGTTATAGGTTTTATACACTCACATTGATTTAAACACTTAACTCAGATGAGAACTCAGCGAATGCAACGCACCTTAATCAAAACACCGATCAGCACACAACAAATTATAAATCATTTAATTTAATGTATCCCTTTATTTTAATCAGGGTAGACGATAGACATAATTTTTACATGTTAAACTAGTTTCATAATTGGGTTTTAAGAATATGGAGGATTTCATGTCAAGTGAACCAATTTTTGAAATCGATGTCTTCCGATCGGGATGACATTTGCACCAATGTTAGTTTTATTGGATAGTTATTCAGACACAATTTTTCAACAAGATCGGTCGAGAACTGTCTAAGTTAGAGGGGGTCAAAATTTGACATTTTGGCCAAGAAGGTGTTTTTTCTTATCCATGTAACTTATACCTATTGTTCTTAGCAAAATGTGTCCCAAATAGTTTAAATAGCTAATTCTTCAATCTTTCGAAAAAAAATAAAAAATTTTAATTTTTTTTTTCTGAAATCAAAAACTTTTTTTGACTTTTTTTAAAATGGGTCCTGTTTTTGTTTTTCTTAAAATAAAGCTTAAATATTTTCCTTGAAGACCTATTTGGTCGCCTAGTGGGATGCGATTTTTTTATTTTTTTTTTGCAAAATCAAAAACTTTGTTGACTTGACATGAAATGCCCCCTGTCAAGATAATCCAACTGGACACGAAGTACGACCAACAAATTGTATCGCTTGATAATTTTCATTTCCCCATAATCATGTCAGTCTTAAAAGGGGACCTAAAAGAAGGAACAGCAATAAAATAATGGAAATATTCTTGATGTTAAGTATCAGCTTTGGCGATGGATACTTTGGCTTAACACTTGGTACAATTTTAAGATGAATGTTTAACATTTCGACATAATTAATAACCAATTACAATAAACATCTTAAGACCACATAACGAGAAACTCTCTATGTAGTCAACGCTTCCTGGCACAATTCACAGTTTGTGGCTTACAATTTTTATATTACTGTTAAATTCTTTAAGAAGTTTTTTCAATTTGCAATTGTGGAAAAAAAAATCTAAAAGCATCGACATTTGTTTAACAAATATAGAAACGAATAGAGCTTGCAAAATCATTGGGAGCTACTCAAGCGTCAAATTTCAAAGCAGTAGGATTAATCCAAAAATCAGGGAAATTGGCTACCATACGAATTAAAGCCGAAATACCTTGAAAGACGATTTTGCTTGTCCGAAATTATGCTTGAACGCTATAAAAAAAATCATTTTTGAAGCGATTAATTACTTGCGATAAAAAATGGATCCACTACGATAACCCGAAGAGTAAGAGATCGTATCTGAAGCCCGGCCAACTAGCCGATTCGACACCAAATATCCATGACGCTAAGGAGAATTACTGTGTATTCAGTGGAACCAAAGGAGTAAGAAGTGTTTGGGAAGTTTTAGCTCTCCCGCTTTATAGTCCAGACCGTGCCCAATCCGACTATTATTTGTTTCGATCGATGCATAACTCCATCTCTGGGATACGCTTCACTTTGGAACAGAGTATCCGATATTGGCTTGATTGATGAGCGCTTCTTTTGGCGCGGAATCCATATGTTGCCAGAAAAATGGGAAAAGATCAAAAATCCATTACAAACAAAACAAATTATTTAGCTTCATTCAAAGGGTTTTATTTTATTAGTATTCATTTATTAATTCATAAAATATTTTCTTCACTCAAATTGCATTTGTCTTTAATCATTTTATTTTTTTTGTCTAACATTTCTCAGAGATCTGAAACTTTTCTGACAGGATTGTCCTGTGCACTTTTAAAACGATGGTCATTTGCTTTGCCTTATCTTTTAAACTTGTTTCTTCTCTATCATAAATTGATTTTTAATCAAGCTTTCCTGATGCCTCAGACATTTGTGAGCCGATATTCTCGATTTTAAATAGCAACCGAACCGGGACTATATCAGATAGATTGATGTATGAATCATATATGTAAGTTATTGGGTGGCTGAATGACTGAATGCTGGATGTTCGTGGTCTGGCAAAGATCATGGGCACTCTAAGATACTGAACTACTATGGGCACTTACATAGTAATGTCGATTACTGCATTGCAAAACCTTTTTTCGATAGGCATTTCCATATCAATATCCCGAATAGGGATTTATGCCAGCGCGGACTCTTACCCCCGGACGATGTCATAAGGCAGTAGGGTCGGTGATAGTTTCTTTATTGATAACTATGGGATTAAATCCTACTTTAGGCTACCTAACTTTTGTATGGCTCTTCAGGTGGAAGTTACGGCCATTAAACGTGCATCCAACTGGCTGAGGTTTTATCGAATATCTGGTGATATCTGTATATTTACTGATAGCAAGGCTGCCGTTAACGGAATAGTGGGTGTCTTCACGGCATCTAGATTAACCGAGGAATGCCGGGTATCCCTTTATGAGATAGCGAGACATTCTAGGATAACGCTTATATGGGTCCCTGGTCACAATGGAAATCAGGATAATTGTATAGCAGACGAACTTGCCAAAAGGGGCGCGATGATGAATGATGAGGAGATCGACCAGTTTTCTGGTATTTCCCTTGTTAAATGCAAGATGGCTATTCAGCGGACACTATATGAATCTGCACAAAGCAGGTGGACCAATGAGTCTTCCTGTGTTATAACGAGGTCTACTTGGACCGTATATGATGCCAGCAGGACGAATCTACTTATGGAATTTCGTCGTGAGCAAATAAGACTAATTGTCTCCTTCATTACAGGACACTGTATAATTGGGACACATGCTAGGAGATTGGGCCTACGGTGCAATGACTACTGTAGGAGCTGTCATAATGAGGAAGAGGATGAGACGGTGTCACACCTATTCTGCCAATGCCCGGCTCTGATAAACCTGAGGGAACGCATTATCGGAATACCATTCATATCATGCTTAGAGGAGCTATCAAGGATGAGTCTTAGACGAATCTACTCTTTCATCAGAGAATCTGGTTGGTTTAGCCTGGAAACAACGGACATATAATGAATGCACGGATGTTTGCCCCTTGGGTATCACAATGGGATCAGTTTTGAATGGACCCAAGTGAGCTGCTTGAAGAGTGGCTACCCATGGAACTTAACCTAACCTATTGGGTGCACAGAGAAAACAGATGCGTGATAGCAACCGAATTTGTTGCCAATCGAATGATTCTACCTTAGTAACCAAATTTTACAGTTGTGGTTACAATATTTTAGAAGGGGTAACAATTATTGTGTTGCTTCAACCAAAATTCTTCTTTATGAACTAACTTTCTGTTGATAGAACCGAAAAATTATATGTGTGCAACCGAATCATTCGATTGGCAACAAATTCGGTTGCTATCACGAATCTGTTTTCTCTGTGTAGCTACGGAAAGTTGATGGATCTATCGACTCAGCTATATATAACGATCCAGAATATATATACATGTAGAAATTACAAACTGAATGACAAACTCATGGTGAATTGTATAAATTATAAGCCATTTTAGCACCAGATTTAAAGCTTTTCAACAACACAAAACAAACATTGTTCAAATTTTCTGCATAAACATTGAATTTCATTATTCATTTTGCAAAATTGGAAGAAAATTACTGGCATTAAATTGCCACAGTTTCGTTACCTAAAACCTTTAATATTTAATAAAATTTCCAAAAGCCAAAAACAACTAAAAACTCAAAATGAGAAATGAATGAATATGAGTGAGCAATTGCCGGTAGATAGACAACTACTTCATCAATATTTAAACAATCCATCATTTATTTTTGGACTAAACAAAAATGTCAAAATCTTGTTATCTCAGCAGATTTTTTTTCTTTTTAAACTACAACCACCAGCAACTCCATAACAAACTATTGGAACAAAGTTAAAAGAACAAAAAACTGTTTATTTTATGAAATTGTAAATGATGGAAGAAGAGGAGAGAAAAAAAACAAATTAACAACTTTGTGAAGGTCTAAATATGATTGACCATATAAACAACATGAATGTAG
This sequence comes from Calliphora vicina, assembly GCF_958450345.1. NCBI lineage: Eukaryota > Metazoa > Arthropoda > Insecta > Diptera > Calliphoridae > Calliphora > Calliphora vicina. The sequence goes on from NC_088782.1 coordinate 65,934,592, forward strand.
ACAGACTCACATAAAAACGATTTTGATTTATGGAATTTAACACCCAATAATAGATTGAATTTTTTTTTTCATTTTTTTCATTCAATATCCAATTTTCGAATTAAAGTACACATGAATTTAAAAGGTTTTTTTAAGGTGTTTTTAAAACTTGATAGATAAACTATGATTTAAAGACCACCAATGATGAAAAGAAATATTTAAAATAGTTGAGATTAACAGAAGGCAGGAGGAAAAAACAAATAATGACGTCATAAAAATTCACAGAGCGAATTTTAAATACAAAGCAAGTAGATCATAGTGGATCATAACCTAGTTTTAGAGATCTAAGTCCTTCAGTTATTCTCATAAATAAACTTAGATTCGTCTTGGCCACTCTAGCACTTTTACTTCTTATAATATTTTTCATGCTTCTTTAAATTTCAATACAATTTAACCTTGTTTTTTTTTATAAAAAACTAATCAATCATTGTAAAAAATTTATAAATATTTTAGTTTTTTTTTTAATTCCATTGTTTCTTTATTTGAAAAGTATAAAAAAACCTCCAAGAAACATTGAAAACTAACAAATCGCAAATCATCGAATTAATTACAAACGATCATAACGAATTTAATTGATCGACTTTTCGCTGAGATGGCGCCAAGCTAATTTCAAACATTTACTCTCTCACTCTTTCCAGCAAAGATTTTCTCAGACAGGAGCATTCAAAATATTACAAACATTGAACATGTTTGTAAGTCCATCCCTCCTAGACTGTGTCTGTGATGGGGGGAATGAGTATTAGTTTTGTTAAAATTTTCATTTTGTTGATTATTGTGATGATCATTGCATGATTTAGTAAATTTTATTACGATTTTATTAGAAGAAAAAAAAACACTCATACAAATTTGAATTTAAATTAAAAAAAATAAAAAATAGTGAGATGGATGGATGGATGATGGGTTGGCTGACTGACTGACTGTGTGGATTGAGTTGGAGGTTGCGTGAGTTTGTTTAACTGTTTTTAATGTTTACAGTTTATGACTTACAACTATCTTATTATTATTATTAGTATTATTTTCATTATTATTCTTGTTATTTCCATTGTTATTATTTTCTTTATTTAATTTTTCCATTAAATACAAAATTGCTGACGAACATAGGTTTTAATTTAATTTTAATGTTTTTATTTTGTTTTTCTGTTTATTTTTTTAACCGCTTTTTTATTGCAACTTATTATTTAATACAATATTTTTTGCTCACTCGTTGCTTCTTAAAGCAAATCGCAATCACAACTGATTATTTTGTTAAAGTTTTAATAAGTAAAAAAAATTAAAAAGAAATTTGATATTTTTTATGAAGGTGGTGGGCATTACAAAATTGCAATTTTAAGAAGTATTTAATACAGTTTTCAAAACGATTAAGTCCGACTATATAAATCCCCTATATTTAACAAGAAAGTTAAAAAAAAAAATTAAAAACTGGAAAGGAATCATTTCTTAGAGTTTATTAGTAACTTAGAGTCAACGCTTTAAATACAGCTATCCATCGCAAAATGATCTGAACTCTCCGATCGCGTAAGTCAGGTTTCGACATGTTCGACCTCATAATTAAAACTTAAGGAAACTATCTATAGCTATTTGACAATTGAGGTATTAATATTCATTATGAAATCACTTATGTATAAAGTTCAGCATAATACGAACTTGGTTACATCCTAGTTGTTTTGAATATATTCGGTCTGCCATACATGGTTCTTAGGGTGGCCCTTAATAAACGAAAGTTGGATTTTGGCCATTCTCACCCCCCCAGTTTGGTGAACATTAGTAAAAAAATCATCCTGAAAAAATTTTAGGTAAATCGGTTGGGGTTAAGACGTGCCGCAAGCCCTCTGAAGTTTTGCGATGCATTTACAAGGGGAAAAAATGCATTTTTTTCAGTTTTTGTAAAAATTTTGCCATTAAAAAATTACTTTTGTAATTTAATTTAAAATAATAGAAATGTGTACGTAATTGTCGTTCTAATGAGACATAAAAAACAGAAATCGGTCAAAAAATGTTAAAGTTATTAAAAATTCGCCAGGCCATTAACGTGTCTCAGGCCACTAGAACAAGAAATGTAGGAACAAAATTAACATATTTTGAGAAATATTAAAATAAAAGGTCATTTTTACTTAAAATATGTCCATATTTACTTGTATATGAGTTATTGTCTTCGTAGGATACCGTTAACTTATTCGCAGGTATGACCAGGAAAATTAAATTTTTTTAACGGCAGTTTCAATACTCTATTTTCAAATTTTTAAAAATTTTGTTAAACAAATTTCAGAATTTTTTGATCATCATGGGATTTATTAAGAATATAATAGGGAATAAAAATGTGAAAAAATTATGAAAATATCTCTTATAGTTTTTCCGTACCTGCGATTTAAATTTTGAAATTTTCGAGAAAAACCACTTATTTGGCAATTTTTAGTCAAATGAGCTCTATTTCCTTACTCTTATGAATTTTAAGCAAACCTTATTCAGAATATTATAGTCCAGATAATTCTAAATATACTCTGAAACTTTTACTAAAATCGGAAAACGTAAACCCTTAAATCGTGAAGGTCAAAGGTCCAATATTTCAATATTTGGAATTTCTCTTGGAAAGATTTCGAAATGTTCGAAATGTTGTATATTTTTGGGCCGATTTTGATGAAATTTAACAAAAATATAACACCGATTTACCTAAAATTTTTTCAGGATGATTTTTTTACTAATGTTCACCAAACTGGGGGGTGAGAATGGCCAAAATCCAACTTTCGTTTATTAAGGGCCACCCTAATGTCCAGTTAACACATTTACTAATATTCTAAGTGTTGACCTATTTATAATCAGAATCTCTGTAGTTCTCTTTAGTTTTGGTTTTGGCACACACCTTTAGTTCATCGTCAAACCTAGGTGACAACACATTATACCATTTTGGATAACTTGTCTGCTTTTAGTTTCCGATTATGCCATGATGGCTTAGAATCCATATTATTTCAAGATTTTCGCAATTGTAGTATGAGTTTTTGTCTACTATTACATTGTATCTTTGCATCCATCACTTGTCCCCCCGAAGTAAAATGAATTCCACTAATTACCCTTATAAAGGGCACTCAAATATTCGTTTAATATCCAAAAACACACCGGGTAAATACAATTAAAATACTCTTATTATTTGTTAAATTTTGTTATTGTTGCAAAATTATCACAACAACCCATTAAAACGAAAACAGCAATAGCAACAACAACAGCAACAACAACAATATTAAGAACTATTATATTTACACGTAAGTGTAAGTAAGTATTACCAGTAGTGGTTGTTGTAGTTGTTCTTGTTGTTGTCATTGTCGTTAATGTTGACATTGTTGCTGCTGCTGTTGCTGCCTGCTATTTCTGTTGTTGATGTCGATATTATTATCCATAGTTGTTGTTACCGTTGTAGTAGTAGTCGTTGTTGTTGCTGCTATTATATGAATTGACAACAGCAAATTAATGTCGTACAAATTGGTTACATGACGCGAGGTGGCGGTCGGTTGGTTGTTTTTGGTTAGTTTGGGTTTGGTTTATTGGTCAATAATACAACTACAACTACAGCAAATCCAACAACAACAAAAACAACAACAATATTATTATGCGACAAAAAAACACCAACAACAACTAAAGCAACAACATACATTGTTTTACTAAAATATTGGCATAGATTTTGTATGTGTGACTTTTTTGTTGTTATTTTATAAATAAATATTTAACTCTATCCTTATAACACAAACACACTCCCAATCTAAATACATATGTTGAGTTAGGGAGAGGGGGAGATTTTAGCGCTGTTGTGTGGAGGGCAGGGCAGTTTGTGTACTCACATCCATAGATACTGGTAATGAGTTTTTTTTCGTTTTTTTTTTAGTTATTTTGCTGATTTTGTTTTAGTCGTGTTTTTATTTGTATTTTTTTTGAAATTTGTATCTATCGCATGTTAGACATGACATGTACTTATGTGGTTGGTCAATGTTATTTGTGGACACATTAGACACAGACACAATTCAAATAAATTTCAAATTTTATAAAATCTAAAAATAACCAGTGAGTGTATAGCAAAATACACACACAGTCACGCGCTAATTTAGATACTAACAAACAGGAAAATATCTAGTGGATGCATGGATACATTTATTCATACATTTAAATGCTAATTAACATGGACTTTATGGTACGATGTGATGCTAATAAGTTAAAACAAAAATTAAACTCAACATTTTACGGATGACAAGTTTATTTTACACTACTATACCCTACCTGAGGCTGTAAATGTTGGAAATCAGTTTAAGCTATTTGTGTGTATTATTCAGCTAATATTTAAATGGTTGAAATATTAACATTTTCAGGATATTTGCTATGATTTAGAGTAAGTTTTTATTAGAGATTCAGATTATCACCAATTTTTTAGTGATATCACAAAGCCTTGAATTTGATACAAAAAGATTCCGTTAGAAATCGAAGTTGTGTTTAATGAAGTACATAACATAACTTTAAATGTGTTTGAGCAATTGCAAGATACCCAGCAGAAATTATTCTGAATGTGGAAGCTGCATTTATGTTCCTTTCTTACAGCTGCCAATATAGCTTCTCATATTATTTTAAAGTAATGGTGAACAAATCCAGTTGTTTCTTGGAATCCCTGAATCCCAGAACCTCTAGGCGAATCTTGAACACTCTTCTTGAGAAGCAATCCCGCTTGTAATGCATTACAAGGTGAATGAAACACATTTTTGGATAAAAAATTATTTTATTTTTTGAGTTCTACTTTCTCTAAAGTTTCACCAATTTTTTATATCCCTTCCAAATAAGATTTATCGAGGTCATCAAAATAGGTATTTTTTGTGAGATGATTTTATCGTTGGAGTCAAATCTCTTTCCGCCGAGACATTTCTTCAGGTTTGGAAATAAGAAATAGTCTCTAGGTGAATAGGGTGGAAGAGGGAGCATTTCGTAGCATAATTCATGGATTTTTGTCATGTAAACTGCGCATATGGGTACCCAATCGTGCATCCGATTGTAAGCAAATGCGGCAGCCACTTTGCGGAAAGCTTTCTCATGTGAGATGCAAATGGCTTCCTCAATCACTCGCACTTTCAATCTCCGATAGGCCAAGATCCTATAATTATTTTTCAATGGTTTCGGGTTTCGAGACCCCAGAACTTTCGGCATCTTCCGTGATTGTACGGCCACAACAATATTCATTAACCCACTTTTTTACCATTGAAATTGATGGTGGAGAATTCCCATAGGATTTATCAAGCTTAGCCTTTATTTGAGTGATGATTTTTTCCGTAAAAAATAAAGCTTTTTAAGAGCAGAAGAAATTAATTTTTTTCCAATTTCTCCTCAAGACATGAGGTAGTCTGCTTTTGATGGATGTTGACCCACCTTCGTAGTATATGATTTTTATACAAGTTTCGTCGCCTAGAGGATCTGCCTTCGTGCTTCCAGTTAGCAGTAGGCAGGTGTTGACCTTAGTTAACTACTTTATTTCATAATATTTGTATGCTAAATATTGGGAAAAGCTGTATTGGAAGCAGTTTGAAAGCAAAATCGATGCTGTACCAATTCTTCCTTCGTCCCAATCAGTAAAGTTTATTCCTGGGATATAACAACTTTTGTGACTTTCATTTCATAGTTCTAAATGACCGAAAAGTTATATAAGATAGTTAAGCTAACCGAAAGATCTTGCTGCCCTTGTAGACTATTTAGAATAAAAGATAATGTAGATATAATATGAATTTAATAGCACACAATAGGAATCAAGGAACAATGGGAAAAGATAAAAGCATAAGTTTTACAATGACAAAGGAAAACTTTCAAGGGCGAAATACTTTACATATTATGTATGGCAATTACAACTGAGGGTATATTTCAGTCTGATGTAGAATAGTACGTGAACTATTCCTGTCTTTTGTAAGCTGTGTTCAGGCTTTTTATCGTAAAACCATTCCATTTTTATGGTTGATTTTTAGCTAGCTCGTAAATGCTTAACTTTCTCAGATTACGATAAAATCTCCTATTCTATAGGAAAGAGATTGTTACATAGATCATTTGTGCATACTGTAGGGTCTCACGTCCTTGGTGGATGAGAGAAATAAGTGTAATTGTAAACTATTGCACCGTTTCAAACGTTTTTCAAAGATAACCGACCATATGTGGCGATGTTGTTTCCATAAACAGATTCTGTACAGCTCCTCCAATCATGACAGAATGGGGTTACAAAATATACGCAGCCTCATAGTGCCAGAGGCCAGAATAAGTGAAACACAGACTCTTCAGTATAACAGCTTCTACGGTAGTCGATAAACATTCGACTTAGTCTCATAGCTTACATTCCAATGAAGCAGTTTCTTGTAGTAGTTGATATTATTAACCTCCAATAAGTAAATTCGTCCTTGCAGATCCACCTAATGACGCATAAAGGGATTTATTGGACCATCAGGTCTGTGTAAACACAAACAGTTCCTTCTGGAGCATTACTTTTCAGTTTGCTAGAGGAATACCAAAAAATGCGTCAATCGCCTCTTCATCCATCGTCACACTCCGTCTGCCCAATCTGCTATACAGTTACCGTGATTGTTACTGTGTCCAGGCATCCATATATCTCATCTTAGGATACTGTTCGTTATATCGGCAAAAATGTCTTAAGATTAATACGTAAAGCTTACTTTAATTATCGCAGGAAAAAAAACAAAGAAACATAGAACTGTGGACCAAGGTACACATCAGAGACCAAGGAACAAAGGACCGTTGGTTTTAGTAAATTAACTTTCACCTGTATTTTCTAATTTAAGAGGCATAATTTACTTCATTTACCTTGAAGAGTTACATATTGAAACGTTTTGAAAAGAACTACGAATTTGAAATACCATACATTTTTTTTAGATTTATGTCGATATTGACTCCTGTCAAAATTTGAACAAGCAGCGTCCTTTAGTTTGTGTTTGACAGCCATTGATGTCAGCCTACTTTGTGATTTAAGGAGAAATTGGAAAAAAGTGAATCTCGTCTGCTCATCAAATAAAGGCTAGGTTTGATAAATACTATGGGAACTCTGCACCATCAATTTCAATGGTAAAAAAGTGGAAGACGCCGAAAGTTCTCTTCACTCAAAACAATAGAAAAAATCACAATATGGTTGGGCGATCGCAGATTGAAAGTGCGAGATTTTGAGTTATTACTTGCGTATGAGAAAGGTTTCCCCAAGATGGCTGCCGCGGTTGCTAACAATCGAGTGCACAAAAGGGTACACATATGCAGTTTCCATGGAAAAAAATCCATGAATTATGCTACGATATGCCCCTATTCTCCGGATTTAGACCGAGTGACTATTTCTTTGCAGTTTCCATGGAAAAAAATCCATGAATTATGCTACGATATGCCCCTATTCTCCGGATTTAGACCGAGTGACTATTTCTTGTTTCCAAACCTGAAGAAATTTCTCGGCGGAAAGAGATTTGACTTCAACGATGAAAACATTTCACTTATTTTGGCAAGTGATAAAAAAAAAATGGAGAAACGTTGGACAATAAAATCAAATATTTTTTTATCCAAAACCCTGTGTTTCATTTAAAAAGGCACGGACTTTTTCACCCACACTCGGACTAAAATGGTTTCTGGTTTCATTCTTGAAGAATTGACTCGGCATGGCTCTTGGGCTCTGACCTCTGCAGAAACTTTAACAATATGGAGAAGGAGAATACTGCGAAAAACTCTATATGATTTTGACAAAAGGCCAATGGTATTAGGATACCAAATACAAATTTATTCTTTATTAGATCAAAAAGTTTACTACAATTGAAATGACAGGGAAGTTTCGTTCTTTGGACAGTTAATTTAACCTAACCTTCTTCGGACATTCGAATTAAGCTATTTCCAAACCCTTCCTGAATCATTAATTGCTTTATTCCTGCAAACAACATTTCTAGTTATCTTGGAGACAATTTGCAATTATTGGCCAACTAAGGTGATCATTTTATGATAAATATTGTGCAATTATAAAGATTGGGCAAACAAATCATTAGAATTGTTATATATATATTTGGCATTAAGCCTGATTTGTATAACCCTGTCCATGCAAGGAAGATCTTTCATCCTGATCTGATTGAAATGAAAAATCAGGCGCTGTTAGAAGCATGGTAAGTATAAGAAGTCTTCGGGAAGCTTCAGAAAGTTTTAGCAGCAAACAGTGCTCAAATCATTGTAAATACTGAAACACTAGAGCAAAATTATGATATTATATCATTGCTATTCTATCGAAACATTGACACGATTCGGTCCAGCTAAACACTATCATTCACAATCATGTTATTTAAAACAAAAAAAAAAACTCAGACCCAGCTACAAGTAACACATTAAAGAACGAGTACATTTAACACATAATGACAGGAAATGGCACGCGTTATTTTTATGTTAAACACATCGACAATTTGTGGACTCATTTGATCACATTTAAATGCTTTTTCTGTGTAATTTTATCGAAAAATAAATCCACAGCAAACAAAACCAAATCCAAACAAAAAAAGAAAAACATGAAAAACGTGAGAATTTTCAAATTAGTTGTAAGTTCAACAGATACATTGTTGCTGGAAAATTAAATACGGTGTCATTCATGTGTTAGCATGTGTGGGTAGGTATAACAACAACTAACAATAACAATAAAAACAACAACAACTAAAGTATCAATGAATATAACTGTATAACTGTATAAAGTATTTGAAATGTTTTTTCTATATATTTTAACTAATAAAATCAAATCGGTTGCTGTTTTTTTGTTTATGTTTGAATAACATTGTTTTGTTTTTGTAATCGCTTAAGTCCTTTTGTCGGCATTTTATTCTGTTGTTGTTGTTGGTGTAATTGTATAGATCATTGGATAAATACCAATCCAATCCATGCCATGTTCTTTGTAGTATTGGTAGTGGTCGTTGATGTTGCTGCTGTTGTTCTGTTGTTGTTTTTGGCAATTTTAACAATTTGACATACAGTTGACAAGTTGACTTTGACACATTCCTACATTCTATGCCCCTTTTTATGTGAGACTTACACGAATGTTTTTTTTTCAGTCGGTTTTTCCTCTTTTAGAAAGAGATAGCTAGAGAGATAGTGACAAGAAAAGTAGAATACAAATCATAAATAGATATTTTTGAAAGTTCCTAACTACCTAGAGCGCACAGCAGTTTAAAGGAGTGAGATTTTTCCTATTTTTTTTATAATGTTTGTAAATAAATGCTATTGGGTTGCGAGATTTTTCAAAATTTTCTTGTACAACATAAATTTAGCTATGACCTTACCCCATCTTTCTGGCAACATATGGATTCCGTGCCAAAAGAACTGCTCATATTTTGAGGCCAAGAAAGCATGAAGCAAATTTCGGATACTTTGTTCCAAAGTGAAGTGTATTCCAGAGAGCGTTCTACGTCAATCGGACGGGGCAAGGCCTAGACTATAAGGCTGGTGAAGCAAAACTTAGCAACCACTTCTATCTAAATAGTTTTTAACAGGTATTTCAACATGTGGCCGAGCGCTGTCATTATGGAATATTACGGTTTCATGTCTGGCCGCATATTTTGGACGTTTTTCGACCAATGCTAGCTTCAAATGAAACAGTTGCGTTCGGTACAGGTCAGATTTCAGCAGCTCATAATAGATAAGACCATGTTGCTCCCACACCTAGAGAAAAAATGAACACATCTTGACACCATTCGGTGTCAATAGTGTATCAACACCGTATGTGCACAAATTGTACACGAACGGTGTCAATTTGACAACGAAAAAATGACACCATTCAGTTGCCGAATTGACACCATCCGTTGTCGATTTGACACCGTTCGTGTACGATTTGACACCAGACCGTTGTCAATTTGATACCGCACCGTTGTCAATTTGAAACCATATGTTGTGGATTTGATACCGTTCGTTTACGATTTGGTAATTGAAATACATAAATAATAATTCCTTTATGTTTTACATTTATTTTTAAATACAATACGAATAAATACTTAAATATAAAATACATATAAATTTCATGTTTAAATTTGGCAAAACATTGGTGGCAATTGTCGGAGTTCCTGTATGTGAAATTTCAAATAGCATCCCTAATTGTGGCACTGCTTCCACAGGTCATCATTCTAAAAAATAAAACAAATACTTATTGTATTCTACATTGCTGATAATTATATATATAGCTCTACTTTCCTTTTAAATGTACAAAAAATGTATGTTTATTGTTTCCAGGAATTTTTGAAGTTGTATGTCGTCAGTGGATTCGGTGATCTTCTCATTTCTTGCACTGCCTGGATCTTCATCTGCATCAACACAAATTCACTATTAAACACAATTACACTTTCTTTTATACATATTTTCATTTGTAAATATTTTAACTTTTTTAATGTAAATAAAATTTAAAACTCACTTATAAAAACAAAGCAGAGCAAAAAGTTTCGCCGCAACACTTTGACAATAACTTGTCAGCAACTCACGTTAAGATGCGTCGGCGTTTAATTTAACAACATTGCGTTGTCGATTCGTACCCATTTGTTTACAAATTGTAAACGTACGGTGTCGAAAATAAGTGACACCGTATGGTGCCAAAATGACACCAACCGTTGTCGATTTTGCAACGTCGTTTTTCCCTCAGTGCACCAAATACAGATAATTATCTTGACATCGTGGATATTTGGCTTTGGTGTCGATTCGGCTGATTGGACGGGCTTCACGTAGGATCTCTTACGATTCTGGTGATGGTAATGTATCCATTTTTCAACGCAAGTAATGATTCGGTGCAAAAATTATTTTCTTCTATAGCGTGTTTGAAGTTCTCGGCTTCAATTCGTATGGTACCCAATTTCCCTGATTTTGGATGAATCCTGTTGCTCGCAAACATTTTGAAATTGCTGCTCCCAATGATTTTGCAAGTTATTGTTGTGTTTTACAACAATCTTCATTGAGTAATGCCTCCAATTCTTGATCTACAAACTTTTTTGGGTGGCCTGCGCGATCTTTGTCTTCAGTGTCAAAATCACCACTTCTGAGCCGAACAAACTATCGCAAGTAAAGCAAAACTTCATCATTCAAATGTCATTTGGTTTTATGCTGGAACGATGTATTGGATTACTCAAAAATACTAAATTTGTTTGGTTTTTGCAAATGATTTAAATGTCTATGTACTTTGGTATTCTTTTGGCTATTGGACGTATTCTATTTTCAATCCACGGATTCTGTAGGCACGGAACTAAAAGTTGTTAAAAAATTTTAATCTCTGAAGTACTGGAATCACTCCTGCTCTTTAAAGATTTATTTTACGGAAAGCGATTGTCTGCGATTTGTGAGACCTGGGAATTATTATTGGGATGTTACGGTTCATATTGATAATGAACTGTTGCAAGGCTGCTTAATTTAGAAGAACATCGAGTGAATAGGGAACACGTTTCAGCATTGTGATTATTTTATTTAGTTCTAGTTCAATGAAGAAAAGTGCATCTATTGACTTTGTCAGTTGAGACATTTAGCAATCAGTTTTCAATTTTTCCCGATTTTCTCCAACGTTTCCTGCTTTTGCAGGCATTGTACACTTCTCTATGAGGTCTTTTAATACCAGCATGGATAATTGTTATTATAACAACTAAAACTATACAATTTTTGAGGTCAAGACCAAGATTTTGCTACGTTATCCTGTGACCGCGCAATTGATGACTTATCTTAATGTCATTTAAAGCTCCCATTCAATTAATCCTGGATTTACCTCCGTATGTTCTCCTCGTACATACGAAAGTTTCTTATGTCGTTCAAAGCCGCCGAGTAAGAGCTCTGATCCAATGTATCCTGAACATACCTAAGTTAAGGGCGTAAATACAATGTTCCCAGAGAAACTGCTATGGCTGCTCTATTACTGTCAAAACCTTCGTTTTCTTGCGTATATGATATTCTGAGATAATTTACTTGCAGCCTGTTACTGTCCTTAAAGATCTATTTTGGCAGCTTAGACAATGTTGTTTGAATGCAATGTTTTGAACACTGACTGAACAATCCTCTTGCAGATGGACAACCAGGTTTCTTTATTCATGTTCCATGTGATGCTGGCTAGCGCTTCAAGCCTTTGATCCCTTTTCCGAACCTTGTTTCTACTTCGAAATTTGTGCGTGGTTACACAGACATGGACTGAAGAGATTAAGAGGCTGTCAAAAGTTGAGCATCACAATTTCTAAGGAATTCGGTCCCCATCCACTAACGACGCTTTATCTAATTCGCGCAACTGGTGTAGAATGTGAAGAGTGCTAGTTGCATGGATATTCGACAACAATTGCTTTCAAAATGCAAATGTTTTTTTTTAAATTAACATCATCTTGTGTGTTAGACACTGGGGGATTGATTATATTAGAAGCTCTGTATCGTTTTGTTGGTTACGAACTCTATACGAATGCTCAATACATTGACGGCGTATACTTTTCCAACCATTTCATTGGGTTAGGGAATAAACAACCTTTCCTGCGCCACATATATCTCTCTCTCTGGATGCTGAATAAAATAAAGACCTTCTCCGACCATTTCGTTAGATTATAGAGATATATCTGACCAACTCATTCATTCAGAAATTTTAGATTTTTAAATAATTTCAGTTTTCAAATTTCAGATTTTCCTTAGTCATCCCTTACCATATGGGATATGGGATTCAACAAAGCGATGATCGTGGGATAAATCATTTACGAGTCTAGTGGGTTCTGCTCCATCACAAATGAAGTAAGCTTTTGGAACATTCAAGTTTTTTGTTAGATCATTGATCCGTTCGGGAGAACAAAGACTCAGAATGACTTAAGTTTTAAAAAAGTTGGAAAGCAAAGGTCTTTAAACATTGTTTGCCATTTTTGGGCTTAAGAATGCCCAAAAATAATGCTATTAATGTCAAGTACTACGAGATCTATGAAACCTTGAGGTCTCTGTATTTTGAATGCGTTAACTGCTAGATCGACATCATCCCAAAGACACTTGGATCTTCTGTGGAAATGAGTTACACTCGTCTAAGCATTTTCAAATCTACGACCGAACGTTTCATTCTCAGGGAAGAACTTTCTACAACAACAGATCTGTTACAACAAAAAATATATCAGATTGATCTTTTAGAAATGATAACATTTTCAAAAAAAATCTAGGTTTTGATAGTTGCACTCCACATGGGTGTTATTACCCTGATTTCTACAGTAGATTTAAACAAATTTTTTATCCGGACAACGAAAGATCCTAATTCAATTAGATTTTTGGATTTATCAAATCCGAATATTTAAAGCTTTCTCAGAAGCACCCACTGTTTCAATGGTGCGTACAGAGATTGAAACTATCTCTTTATGTTAACACACTGGACCATTAAAAAACCTAATGGTTTTGGATATTATAAGCAGACTTCCCTTACAGGTGGATTGCTCAAAGAGCATTGAATTCCATTCTATTGATTCAACTCCATTGTTTAACTTTCGCGTATTTAGCCAAGCATCTGTAAACAGAAATCGTCTGTTCAAAAGTTTTGGAAGATCGAAGAACATTGAGCGTTGGCCCCAATATTTTGTACAAAATTCTGTAAGTTATTGGGTTAGCGTGTAAAGAAATAAAACCTGGAATGGTTTAACAGCTGGTTTTAAGAAAATATTCATTCTTGTGAATTTCATAAGATTCTAGAATCGAAAAAGTTCCAAATTTTAATGTGAAACTTACGAGTTACGGAAATTAAATCTTTAAATGCAAAAATCCAAATCCATAAAAACAACCTTTAAATATCTGGCCTTTTGTACATTGTAACACTTTGATGTTTGTAGAATTGTGATTTATTTCCCATTTATTACACTTTGTCTTTTTAATTCTTGTTCCACTCACTCTACGAATTTGGTCTTTTAGTTTTGTGCGATACATTTGTGTTTTTAGTCTCATGTATCTTTTATTTTGATGTTGCTTTTGCTGGTGTTCTTGTTGTTGTTATTTGTTACTCATTTGATTGACAGCTCTGAGTGGTTGACAATTGTTTGACAATTCACAACATTGGGCATAATGGGCAAACAGACAGACAGACTGACAAACAAACACAAACATGATGAACAGCAATTTACACTTTTGATGCATTTCCATTTATACCGCTACTATCCACATTTCCGTTTTTTTTTTTCGTATCTTTTTTCGTGTATTTCATTTAACACTGATCTGAAACGATTTTCTCGTAACGCTTGACAAATTTTTTGAAACATGTTCTCGTTTAAATACATCAAAATACAGCTTTTGATTTTCATTTCGATTTTTTTTTCCATAAAACAGATGACAAATAATAAAGTGAAATGATAAGGAAGATTGTAATTGGGCCATTCACTATGCAACAGAAAACTATAAATATGCTTTTATTTTTGTTGATGTATTGATGTTTTTTTCATGTTGCATTTGTGGCTGATTTGCTGCAATTTCCATCATTTTCTTTCAAAAACTGTTTAAAAGGAAATTGTTATGTGACAGCCGGGGAAAATAAGTATTAAATGTAAGTAAGTAGTTTAGAAGGTCAATAGTTAATGTCATAAACTGTATTGTATTTTTCCCAAGAAAATTTGTTTATAAAAACTGGGCAATGAATGCAGCCTGCATAAATACGTAGAGGATTTGCTAAAACAAAGAACCCTCATCTTAAAAGAAACTCTAAAACACTTACAGTACTTGACAGTATTTAGGCCAACTTTAAGTAAATAAAGAAATAAACAGAGGAAATATGCAAATTTCGAATTGTTCCACAGGGCTACCTAAACTTTATATTTCTCATTAAAGAAAAGGTTTTGCTGCTCTGTTTGTCATTGTAAAATGTAAACCAACTAAAGTTAATTGCCACTTTTTACAACCATCATACACTGCATAAAAATGTCTTAAAAGAAATTTAAAAAAAATCTTCTCAATATTGACACAACTATCATTATTTTCCGCTGCTTCTAAAAATATTTATTTTCCTTAATAAAACATAAATGTGTGGGAGAAAATCGTCTGTCTCTTGTGTCATTTACCGTTGATTTGTAGCTGTTTTCTAATGCAAAATAGTTTTCTTCACCCATCTTCCTTTCCTTTTGCCATTTGTTTAGTAAATCATAAACTTCATAGCAGTTTTTATTTTATTTTCCCCATATAAGACACTGATGACAAGAGCTGTATAGTAGACTCAGCTATAATATAATGAAGACTAAAATCGTAAAAGAAAAACAAGAGCCAAGAGCAAAAAAGTGCTTTAAAAAACATGTTGATTAATTAGCGAAAATACTTGGAATTTATTTGTGAAGTATTTTAATGTTTTATTTGTTTTTTCCTTTTTTTAATTTTGCAAATAGAGGTCTCGTAAATTAGTTGGCTTTTTATTTGTTATTTCTTTATGGTTAAGTGAAAGGAAGTTTAGGAAAAACTAGAGTTTTTTTAGTTAAAGTTTAAATAAAGATTTTTCTTTAATACTTTATTGTTAGAGCCCATTTTTCTGGCAACATATGGATTCCGAGCCATAAGAAGTGCTGATATTTTGAGGCCAAGAACAAATTAAGCCAATTTCGAATACTCTATTCCAAAGTGAAGCGTATCCCAGATAGAATGTTCTGCATTGATCGAAACAAATAGTAGTCGGAGGGGGCACTGTCTGGACTATAAAGCGTATGAGTCAAAACTTCCCAACCACTTCATTCTAAATACTTTTTAACAGGTATTGCAACATGTGACAGCGTTTTCATGATGGAATATTACGGTTCCATGTCTGACCTTTTGCTCGCTTCAAATGAATCAATTGCTTTCGGTACAGGTTCCCTGTGATGGTCTGGCCAGATTTCAGCAGCTCATAATAGATAGTAGCCTTTTGCTCCCACCAAATACAGAGCATTACCTTAGCGCCATGGATATTTGGCTTTGGTGTCGATTGGTCTGGTTGGCTGGGCTTCACATACGATCTCTTAAGCTTCGGGCAACATATGGATTCCGAGCCAAAAGAACTGCTCATCTTTTGAGGGCAAGAGCGAATCACGCCAATTTTGGATACTATATTCCAAAGTGAAGCGTATCCCAGAGAGAACGTTCTGCATCGATCGAAAGAAATAGTAGTCGGGAGGGCACTGTCTAGACTATAAAGCGGGTGAGGCAAAACTTCCCAACCACTTCATTCTAAATACTTTTTAACAGCTATTACAACATATGACCGAGCGATTTCGTGATGGAATATTACGGTTTCATATCCGGCCGCATATTCTGGGTGTTTTTCGACCAATGCTCGCTTCAAATGAATTAATTGCGTTCGGTGCAGTTCCCTGTGATTGCCTGATCAGACTTATAATAGATAGGACCCTTTTGCTTCCACCAAATACAGAGCATTACCTTAGCGCCATGGATATTTTGATTTGGTGTCGATTCGACTGGATGGCTGGGCTTCACATACGATCTCTTACGCTTCGGATTAACGTAATGGATCCATTTTTCATCGCAAGTAATGATTCGGTGGAAAAATTATTTTCTTTTATAGCTTTAAGCTGAATTTCAGACATACAAAATCGTCTTTCAAGGTTTCTCGGCTTCCATTTGTATGGTACCGAAATTCTGTGCTTTTAGATGAATCCTGCTGCTGGAAAATGTTTTGACATTGCTGCTTCAGTAGCTTCCAATGATTTTACAAGCTCTTGTTGAGTTCTACAACAATATTCATGGAGTAATACCTCCAATTTTTGGTGAGACTTTATAAAGACCATCGATTGAAGCTAAACTAAGACTTTGTAAAGACCTTCGATTGAAGTTAGACTAAGACTTTATAGAAACCTTTAATTGAAGCTAAGTTAAGACATCAGAAAGACCTTAGATTGCAGCTCTACTAAGACTCAGCCAATTCTATATAAAGACTTACGATTGAAGCTAAACGAAGACTTTATAAAGACCTTCGATGGAAGCTTAAGAGCTACTTTACAATTACAAAAATCCTCGAGTACCAAAAAAGTACATTAAGAAGTTTCTTTTGTTTAAAAATTTAGTAGAAAAATTAGTATTGAAGGAGCCACGATTTAGTTTAAAATTCAGTATAAAAAGAGCCACGATTAGGTTTAAAATTCAGTATAAAATGAACCCCGATTGAGATTAAAAATTCAGTATAAAAGGAGCCACGATTATGTTTAAAAATTCAGTATAAAAAGATACACTTTTCTGGTTGATAACTTAGTATAAAAACAGCCACGATTCAATTTAAAAATTCAGTATATAAGGAGTCACGATTAAGTTTAAAATTCAGCATAAAAAGAGCACCGATTCAGTTGGAAAATTCAGTATAAAAAGAGACTATTTTCTGGTTAAAAAGACCCACGATTCAGTTTAAAAATTCAGTATAAAAGGAACCCCGATTCAGTTTAAAAATTCAGTATAAAAGGAACCCCAATTCAGTTTAAAAATTCAGTATAAAAACAAACGATTAAGTTTAAAATTCAGTACAAAAGGAGCCACGATTCAATTTAAAAATTCAGTATGAAGGAGCCACGATTAAGTTTAAAAATTCAGTATAAAAAGAGACACGATTAAGTTTAAAATTCAGTACAAAAGGAGCCACTATTCAATTTAAAAATTCAGTATAAAGGAGCCACTATTAAGTTTAAAATTCAGTATAAAAAGAGCCACGATTAAGTTTAAAAATTCAGTATAAAAGGAACCCCGATTCAGTTTAAAAATTTAGTATAAAAAAAGTCACGATTAAACTTAAAAATAACAACGATTCCGATTAAAAATTCAGTATAAAAAAAGCCACCATTAAGTTAAAAATTTCAGTATAAAATGTTGAAAAATGTAGTATATAATGAGACGATTAAGTTTAAAGTTGAGTATAAAAATAGCTATGATTAAATTTAAAAATTCAGTATAAAAAGAGCCACTTTTTTGGTTGAAAGCTCTGAATAAAAAGAGCAACGATTCAGTTTAAAAATTCAGTATAAAAAGAGCCACTATTCTGGTTGAAAACTCAGTATAAAAGGATCAAAAATTCTTATAGAAAATCCAACATAAAACAATAAACGATTCAGAATAAAAATTAAATATGAAAACAGCAACGATAAACCTTAAAAAAATTGCATTTTCCCACTTGAATACCTATTTCTTAAACACCTTTTCAACCATGATCTCTCTGCAATGTAACAACAATTTATAATCTATGTTCGTTCTACTACTAAAATTTAAACAAAATGTTTCAAAGTGTTAAACTCTCTGAACTACTTATCAAATTGACATCATGTAATTGCGCCAATTGTGTAACAAACAAATTAAAGTTCCCGAAAAAAATGTGTGTAAATTGTGTTGTATAAACAAACTTATTAACAAAATTTAACAACAACACCACCAGCCAACCGACGACAACATGTTTAACTACAACCTAAACATTGAAACCAACAACATATGAAATGAATAACAACAACAGAAACTACAATTACAACAAACTGAAAGGAAAAAAAAAGTATAAAATAAAATAATAGTAGACAAACTACACGTACATCATGTAAAACAGCTAAAAAACACAAATTAACAATTTACAACAAACAGGAATACAAACAAACAACAACACCAACAACAGAAATCAGCCCAATAAAATAGAGAGACTGGGACAGGGACTGGGGCAGCAAAAAATGGCACAAAATGTTAAAAGTGCGAAAATAATGTACTTAACATAACATTACAACAATGTAAATGTTATTGTAGTTGTTTATTTATGTTTGTTGGTGTTTTTTTATATTTTTTGTTTTGGCTGATACTCAAGGCTGCTGCAGTAACTCATGTTGGCATATTGGTGGGACCACCATCACCGTAATAAAATAAAACAAATAAATTTCCAAAAAAAAAGACACCAACTAAACATTCATTTCTACTCCTAGACATTTAAATAGAGTACGTGAATCAACCAACCAAATAAGATTTTTAGTTTTGTTACAACCAGCCAGCCATCCAGGGAAACTACTCTTCCTCTTAGCTGAGTCTGGCATCTAGAGTGAGCAAGTGAGTGTATAACAAGTGATTAGATGTGTTTTTTTATTTTTTGTAATTTCAACTTGTTGTTGCTGTAAATAAACAACTAATACAACAACATTTCAAACATTACAATAAACAACGATGACAACAACAACTGTAAGAGTAATAATAAAAATAAAAAAAAGAAATAACAACAACACTACTTAGCATTAATGTACATACAACAATGTTGTTGTTTGTTTGTTTGTAGCCGTATCTTTTCTTTTCTCATTGAATTAGGCCAACTCCAAAAAGTAACAAATCTTTAGAAAAGCAGAACAAATAAAAAAAACGTACGTTGGATTTCATGCTCATACATTAAACTTCCTACCATCATCATCATCATCATCAACATCATCATGTAAATATTTTATGGTCTACGAACTTCTCTTTCCCCTTCTTAAACTAACTAAACTTTTACGTTTTAGTTGGGCTGCCCCCTCCTAAATTATGCTCGTGTCTTGTACACTCAATGACAAACAATAATTTTTAAAACGACCAGAAAGAATCCGGTTAAAAAATTTCAGTATAAAAGGAGTTTAAAATTTCAGTATAAAAGGAGTTTAAAATTTCAGTATAAAAGGAGCCTCCATTAAGTTTAAAAATTCAGTATAAAAGGAGTTTAAAAATTCAGTATAAAAAGAGCAACGATTAATTTTAAAAAGATCCACGATTAAGTATAAAAATTCAGTATAAAAAGAGCCACGATTAATAAAAAGATCCACTATTCTGGTTAATAACCCAGTATAAAAAGATCCATGATTCTGTGTAAAAATTCAGTATAAAAAGAGCAACGATTAATTTTAAAAAGATCCACGATTAAGTATAAATATTCAGTATAAAAGGAGCCACGATTAAGTTAAATATTCAGTATAAAAGGAGCCACGATTGAGTTTAAAAATTCAGTACAGAAGGAGCCACGATTAAGTTTAAAAATTCAGTATAATAAGATCCACGATTAAGTTAAATATTCAGTATAAAAGGAGCCACGATTGAATTTAAAAATTCAGTATTAAAAAAAGTCAAGATTAAACTTAAATATCAGTTTAAAAATAGCAACGATTAAGTTTAAAAATTCAGTATAAAAGGAGCCACGATTAAGTTTAAAAATTCAGTATTAAAAGAGCCACGATTAAGTTTAAAAATTCAGTATAAAAGGAGCCACGATTAAGTTTAAAAATTCAGTATTAAAAGAGCCACGATTAAGTTTAAAAATTCAGTATAGAAGGAGCAACGATTAAGTTTAAAAATTCAGTATAAAACGAGCAACGATTAAGTTTAAAAATTCAGTATAAAACGAGCCACGATTAAGTTTAAAAATTCAGTATAAAACGAGCCACGATTAAGTTTAAAAATTCAGTATAAAAGGAGCCACGATTAAGTTTAAAAATTCAGTATTAAAAGGAGCCACGATTAAGTTTAAAAATTCAGTATAAAAGTAGCCACGATTAAGTTTAAAAATTCAGTATTAAAAGAGCCACGATTAAGTTTAAAAATTCAGTATAATAGGATCCACGATTAAGTTTAAAAATTCAGTATAAAAGGAGCAACGATTAAGTTTAAAAATTCAGTATAAAAGGAGCCACGATTATGTTTAAAAATTCAGTATAATAGGATCCACGATTAAGTTTAAAAATTCAGTATAATAGGATCCACGATTAAGTTTAAAAATTCAATATAAAAGGAGCAACGATTAAGTTTAAAAATTCAGTATAAAAGGAGCCATGATTAAGTTTAAAAATTCAGTATAAAAGGAGCCACGATTAAGTTTAAAAATTCAGTATAATAGGATCCACGATTAAGTTTAAAAATTCAGTATAAAAGGAGCAACGATTAAGTTTAAAAATTCAGTATAAAAGGAGCCACGATTAAGTTTAAAAATTCAGTATTAAAAGAGCCACGATTAAGTTTAAAAATTCAGTATAAAAGGAGCTACGATTAAGTTTAAAAATTCAGTATTAAAAGAGCCACGATTAAGTTTAAAAATTCAGTATGAAAAGAGCCACGATTAGGTTTAAAAATTCAGTATAAAAGGAGCCACGATTAAGTTTAAAAATTCAGAATAAAAAGAGCCACGATTAAGTTTAAAAATTCAGTATTAAAAGGAGCAACGATTAAGTTTAAGAATTCAGTATAAAAAGAACCACGATTAAGTTTAAGAATTCAGTATAAGAGGAGCCACGATTAAGTTTAAGAATTCAGTATAAGAGGAGCCAGGATTAAGTTTAAAAATTCAGTATAAAAGGAGCCACGATTAAGTTTAAAAATTCAGTATATGAAGAGCCACGATTAAGTTTAAATATTCAGTATAAAAAGAGCCACTATTCTGGTTAATAACCCAGTATAAAAAGATCCATGATTCTGTGTAAAAATTCTATAAAAAAATTCTGTAAATTTAGTGTAAGGATTCAGGATGAAAATTCTGTATTAAAAGAGAAACGATTTGGGTTAAAAATTCAATATAAAACAAGTAAGGGACCTATATTCGGCTATGCCGTATCTTATATCACCTTCACCAAATTATACTTTATAATAAAAGATTTAAATATTTTTAGGTAAACAAAATTTAAAAAAAAATTTGTAAAATTTTTTTTTTTTTTATTTTCTTACTGAACAAAATGTTATAGCTAAAATTGTTTTTTTTTTTTGATTTTTAATTTTTTTTTTTAATTTAAATTTATTTGTGAAAAAAATTTTTTGGTGAATAAAAAATTCGGGGTAAAAACTATTTTTCCCGATTTTGACCCATTGTAGGTCCGACTTACTTTGACCTTATATACGCCCTTGCAAAGGTATTTGAAATATATGTATATTATTGGATATCCATATTGTCCATATTAATGACTTAATAATCCAGATATAGATCAAAAATAGGACAAAACTCGAGGTTGTCTCAGCCACTTGTGGGCCGATTGACTCGATTTTAAATATTAACAGAACCGAAAGATTTCCCAATATATTGATTTATGCATCAGGTATGAAAGTGAAGGGTATAAAAAAGAATTACAATTCAGTTTGAAAATTAGGTCGATATATTTGTCAGTTGCAGGTTTCAAAAATATATTTGCCGCTCAGTGTATAGGAAAAAACTACAGAAATAAAACATTATAATATTTATGCTTATAGTAAGACATTGAATGCACTTGTAAATTAGTCTTCTTAACAAATCCATACCAACTTGTATTGGCTCAAAAACATACAGCTATGGATAGTCAGCACATATTTATTTATGTTTGTAACTAAGTATCTAACTGTGGATGTATATCAGTATCTGCAATAGTAGTGTTTATGTTAAAGTGTATGTAAGAACATTATTTTTATTGTCTGCTAATAAAATAAATGGATTTATTTAATACATTCACGTTTAAGCTACAAAACAAACACACAACCATATAATAAATGGTGACAATTTCCACCAAAAAAGAAGAAAAACTGCTGGTTTTTCTTTTCTTATGTTGGCTAAAGTTTGCTAAAATAAACTAAACAAAAAGACACATGATAAAAAAAATAGAAGCAAGTATAAAGGAAGAGGGGACTTATGCATGAAAAGGGCAACAGTTGAAAGATGAAAATGTGTGGTAATAATAAAAGCTAAACAATTTCAAATTGTTACGTGACATCAAGTGACAGTTTACAAGTACTCATAGTTAAATCAGCCAAAAAACACAAAGAACCACAGCTAAAATAACCAACCAGACGACTTACAATCTACATCAGGGATAGAAAGATATATGACCAAAAATAATATCGTCTTAAGTCTTTAGACCAGCAGCATTTTTCTTTGGCATTTTGGAAGAGGAAACTTTCAGCGTTATAAACTAAACATTCTAAAGATAAATGCTGGTGGATTTTGAAGCAAAAAAAAAACAGCTTAGAAATTGTTTGAAATATAGATAAATTAAACAAATTTAATTTATTAAAATTTAGATTTTTACAGTATTTAAATAATGGAAATTAAATGTAAATAACATTTTAGTACGAGTCACTATTTCAAATAAAAATTCTTCAGAAAACCCAAATTCCAAATAAATGTAAATTCTTAGCCACGATTGCGGAAGAGTATTCTATACCAAAAGAAACACGATGCCGAATAAAAATTCTGCGTAAAACTGGCCCTGATTCTGAATACAAATTCTGCATAAAAAGAGATACGATTACAAATAAAAATTCAGTGTAAAACTGGCAACGATTCCGAATAAAAATTCTGTATACAACTGGCCACAATTCAGAATAAAAATTCTTTATAAAACTGGACAAGAATCTGAATAAATATTTTGTATAAAACTGGCCACAATTCACAATAAAAATTCTATATAAAACTGCTTACGAATCTGAATAAATATCCTGCATAAAAAGAGTCACGATTCCGAATAAAAATATGTATAAAACTGACCATAATTCCAAATAAAAAATCTGTATAAAACTGTCCTCGATTCAGAATTATAAAAATTCTGTATAAAACTGGCCACAATTCACATTAAAAATTCTCTATAAAACTTGGCATGATTCTGTATAAAAAGAGCCACGATTCTCAACAAAAGTTCTGTATAAAAAGAGCCACGATTTCAAATAAAAATTCAGTATAAAACTGCCCACGAATCTGCATAAAAATTCTGTATAAAACTTCCCACGAATCTGAATTAAAATTCTGTATAAAAAGAGCCACGATTCCGAATACAAATTCTGTATAAAACTGGCCACGAATCTGCATAAAAATTCTGTATAAAAAGTGCCATGATTACCAACAACACTTCTGTATAAAACTGACCACAATTCAGAATAAAACTCGTCACGATTCTGTATAAGAAAAACCAATAAAACTTCTGTATAAAAAGAGCCGCGATTCCCAATAAAACTTCTGTATAAAAAAATCCTTATAAAACTGGCCATAATTCCAAATAAAAAATCTGTATAAAACTGGCCACGATTCCGAATAAAAATTCTGTATAAAAAAGCCACGATTGTGATTAAACATTCTGTATAAGAAGAACCACGATTCCCAACAAAACTTCCCACAATTACCAATAAAAATTCTGTATAAAAAGAACCACAATTACGAATAAAAATTCTGTATAAAACGAAACATGATTTTGAATAAAATTTCAGTAGAACAGCCACGATTTCAAACAAAAATTCTGTATAAAACGACACACGATTCCGAATAAAAATTCTATATAAAACTAATAATTTTGATTAAAAATTTTGTATAAAATGAGCCAGGATTCCGAATAAAAATTCTATATAAAACTAGCCACGATTCTAAATCAAAATTTTGTATAAAACGACAAACTATTCGGATTACAAATTCCTTACAAAAAGTCCCAAAATTTCGATTAATATTTTTAATATAAATTTTGTATAAAGAACCACAATTAATAATAAAATGAATCATGATTCCGAATAAAAAAACCGTATAAAATGTGCCACGATTATGAATAAAAATTATGTATAAAGTCACACGATTCCTTCATGATTTTGATTTAATATTCTATATAAAAAGATTAACTTTTTAAACCATTCTTCAGATTTCAAAGTTTTAAATGAAATAGTTTTGTAAATCTGAATAGTACTGAAAAATAACATTTTAGTGAAAATAATAAACAATCTAATTTCACAAAACCAAAATGGCATTTTAATTCATCACTTTTTTTCATTCAATATTTCCACTTCTAAAATAATCTTATCAAACCCTCCCCACCAATAAAAATAAAAAATAATAACCACTCACCTTTTCTGGCTTCTTTTTCGATGGTGGTGAAATAATTTTCGCTTCTTCTTCCGAAGCCATGCGATTAAATTTGCGCGTAGCTTCTTTAACACTCATCGGATTTTCAGTATCCACATCGGGTCCCGAAGATTTCTCGCCACTACCTTCAGTTGAAGTACCCGAAGAACCCGACGAAAAAGAAAAACGTGGTATATTCTCCTTATTACCGCCCGACTCATCGACAGAATTAGCTCTTGAAACACTTTTTTCGCGATTAGCTTTTTCTTCCAATTCTTTGCGTTTATTATCCTCAGCCTGTGGCGGTGTAGGGGTCTGAGGTTCATTGTCCGAAGTTTGGCGCTCTAGACGTTTGGGGTCAATGCGTGACATGGCCGTGGTAAATTCATTAACACACTCACGATAGTTATCAACATTTTCCGTGTGGACAGCAACACCAGTGGCGGCAACTGGTGGCTGGGAAAGTTTAGCAAGGGGAGACGAAAACACCTCTGGAGGTGGCTTATAGGGTGGTGGTTGACGATAGGGCGAACCAGCAGCTACATCTGAAGTGAGTGAAACTCCACCGGGGCTACTGGGCACTGAATCAGAGCCACCCGCCTGTGAAACAGCACGTTGCACCACCTCCTCAGACGGACATTCATTCAAGTATTTCTTGCGCAAAATTAAATATTTCTGATTGTTTTCGTTTTTAATGGTGGCCAATATATTCACATACGTTTTAAATTCTTTGCGAGCTTCATCTGGAATAAAAAAAAATTCCATTTAAATTTCTTTATTTTTTCATTCATATTCAACAAGTTAGTTTGTTTATATTGTATTTGTTTGATAAAAACAACAACAAAAACATGACTCACTTTGTGTCTCGGGATGTGTAAGGAAACGTTTGAAATGCTTCACTAAGGCATGATTTGTTACTTTACAACCATTTTCCAGCATGTATTTACGAATTTCACTCATTGATAACTCTTTGGGTCCTTCCATTTTGCAATAGTTTATTGTTTTTTTTTAATCACAAATAATTTCACACACAAATAAATCACAGAATTTAACAAAATTACACACAATTGTTTTTTTTTCGAGTAACAACACAAAACCAAACAAATGAAACAGCTGAGCGAACTGTCAAATTGTATGAAAAACAGCGAGAGTATGAGAAAAAGTAACGAGTAGATATGCAGAATGGTGAAATAACGAGAAAAGCAAACAGCGAGGTGTGTTATTTTATGATAAAGTGGATGTGCAAATAAAATATGTATGAAAAGTGAACTTTGAGATTAGTTGTTGAATAAAAATAATTTTTGTATTAAAAATTATATTATTGAGTAAAAATAAATAAGAATTCTATATAAAATTAGATAATTATTATATATTAATAAATAAATAAATATAAATTGTTGATATTATGGAATACTTTAGAACTTCAGGATTAAGATTTTAAAGAAAAACTCTTTCCAATTACTTTTTAAAATAAAATTTACTACGAAAACTTGAAATTCTATGATGTAATAATTTTTCGTAAAGAAAAATTAGAAATTCGAATAAAAGTTTGGAACTTACATATATAGAGTGAAAAATATTTTAATCAATGTGTTGATAACTTTTGACAATGACTTTATTTAAATACCGAAATTCCTAAAACGGGGAAAATGGATTATCGTAAAAGGGGACGCTCAGCCGTTATTTACCAAGTCATATCTTAAAATAATTTGGTATATTTAAATTAGGTCACCCTACGTGTGCTACTACGATAAAAAAAGAAAATAGTTTGTTTTTTTTAGTTAAAAAAATACAAGTTTTGTCAGTTTAAGAAAATCCATTTACGAATTAATAAGAAAAATTAGTCCAGGAACCATTATGTTTCAAAAAGTACCACACTATGCGTAATTGACGCGTTTTGTTACATTTTTTGTACCTCGGTAGAAAAAAACATATTTTTATACCCTTCACCTATGTGAGAAGGTATATAAATTTGTCATTCCGTTTGTAATTTCCACAATATAATTTTCAGACCCTATAAAGTATATACATATATTCTGGATACTTATAGATAGCGGAGTCGATTAAGCCATGTCCATCTGTCTGTCTGTTGAAATCAATTTTCTGAAGACCTCAGATATCTTCGGTATCCAAATCTTCAATAATTCTGTCAGACATGCTTTCGAGAAGTATTCTATTTAAAATCAACAAAATCGGTCCACAAATGGCTGAGATATGAGGAAAAAACCAGGACAACCTCGATTTTTGACCTATATCTGGATGACTAAGTCATTAATATACACAATATGGATATCTAATGATAGATATTTCCAAGACCTTTGCAACGACGTATATAAGGCCATAGTAAGTTGGACCTACAATAGTTCAAAATTGGAAAAAATATTTTATAACCCGAATTTTTTTTTCACAAAAAAAATGTTTTAAATTTAAAAAAAAAAAATTTAAATTTTAAAAAAACAATTCGAAAATTTTTTTTCCAAAAAAGTAAAAAAACAACCGGAAAAAAAATAAATTTTGTTTGCCTAAAAATATTTAAAATTTTTATTTTGAAGTATAATTTGGTGAAGGGTACATAAGATTCGGCACAGCCGAATATAGATCTCTTGTTTTAAATATTTTTGTAAAAAAAATACCAAAAGGAGGGACCAATTTCCAAAAATCACTATATTCTTTCATATAGTTTTATCAGTTTTCACAAAAGTCAATATTTTTTTGTGTCAGAGTGTTTTTTTATAATAAAAATAAAATTAATGTTTTCGCGTATATTTGACAAGTAAAATATGGGTTAAATACAGATTAGAACTATTTTAATCAGGTTTTATTTCTGAAATCGCATGATTTGTTGTAAATGATCTAGATTAAAATATATTGTCCTAATGTTGAGTTTTTTCCGAAAACCTCAAAATCCTACATTTCTCATTGATAAGTTGTTATTGACAAACGTTAAACTGACTGCTGTAATAATTTCATAATTTCTTCAATTGTTCGATTCAATTTTCAAATATAAATATTTTCTCCCAATTTCCAATGTTCTACCAGCATTTAAGAATTTTCCCTTATATATGTATTCTCCTCTCCCTAAACCCCTCCTAACAATTTATCATAATTAGAGAAAACAGCAGAAAACATGTAAATCTTCTTGTAAATTACTTAATTTTTCAATGTAAATATATTCATTATTTATTTTGTCACAGTCAAACTCATTATGAGCTACAGAGACATAGCGGATCCACTTTAAAAATAGCTATCATTTTTGCCACACACATTTTCAATTAAGGGTACTATAATAGTATGACGATGTTCGACTCAAAATCTTTTGGCATTAAAATTGCCAGCAGGAAAAAAATGTATAAAAAATTGATAGTATACAGCAAATCATGCATATTTACGTGTGTTAAATTATTGTAATGATATTAATTTTCAGCTTTATAAAACAAAATTCATACAAATTTATCACGTTTGTGACAAATTAAACAAAATTCTTAGGAAATAATGCAAAAAAGGGGGGAATATATTTCGAATATGATGCACGTGTTTGGAGATATTTATAAAAATAAAAAAAAACGGTAAAAAATGTTATGAAAAATTATAAGTTTTAAAATAAAATAAATTGTATTAAACTTTATTCAGGCATAACCTATAAATTTTAAAACTACTGGTCTGATCACAACCGGGAAAACCAACTTTAACGTTTTGTAGTGCAATTAGTACAACTTTCAATTTTGGAAATTAAAACTTTTGACTTTATTCTGTTTTTTTTTTTAACTTAAAAATCCAAAGAACTTTTAAAATTTTGACAATTTTAATATAAAATGTTGAGTTTGAAATGTATAAAATCCAAGGTAAAGGAAAGAACAGAATTAAATAATAATTTAATAAATTAACATAAGTTTGCAAGGTTTTTGTTCATGATGTGAACATATCGAGCCCTTAGCGCCAAATTATCGTAAGCGACATTTTCAATTTTTTTTTATTGCAGAAACTAAAATTTTATGGACCGACTGATGTCCGACAGAATATCAAATTGTTAGTAACTTGAAAATTATAGGGGTAAAATTTTATCGTAAGTCAATGTTTACATTTTACTGTAAACGAATTTTATCGTTAGCGACACACAGTGGTATAGAAAAACAAGTAATAGAGCTATATTCGGCTGTGCCGAATCTTATATACCCTTCACCAAATTATACTTCAAAATAAAAATTTTTAATATTTTTAGGTAAACAAAATTTATTTTTTTTTCAAAGTTGTTTTTTTCATTTTTTGGAAAAAACATTTTTTGTAATTGTTATTTTAAATTTTTTTTTTTAAATCTTAAATTTTTTTTTTAAATTTAAAAATTTTTGGGTTTTTTAATTTTTTTTGGTGAATAAAAGAATTCGGGTTAAAAATATTTTTCCGTTTTTGACCCATTGTAAGTCCAATGGTCTTATATACGTCATTGCAAAGGCCTTTGAAATATCTATCATTAGATCTCCAAATTGTCTATATTAAAGACCTAGTAATCCAGATATAGGTCAAAAATCTAGATTGTCCTGGTGTTTTCCTCATATCTCAGCCATTTGTGGACCGATTTTGCTGATTTTAAGTAGGAAACTTCTCGAAAGCATGTCTGAGAGAATTATTGAAGATTTAGATCCCGAAGATATTTGGGGTCTTCAGAAAATTGATTTCAACAGACAGACAGACGGACATGGCTTAATCGACGATCCAGAATGTATATACTTTATAGGGTCGAAAAATTATATTGTGGAAATTACAAACGGAATGACAATCTTATATATACCCTTCTCACGAAGGTGAAGGGCATACAAATGTATGGACAGCAAATGTATGAACGCCTATTTGACCACAATGTTCCCTCATCTGTTCAAAGCGATGATGATAATGTTTCCGAAATACAAATGGAGCAAAATTTTAAAAACAAATTAGAATATGCAATGTATATTGCCAAAGGAAACCCTAGACCCTAAAAATCAATTGGCGAAAGTTTTTTTAGACGGGAGTTAGCTATATTTGAATCAAGTAGCAATCGTTGATTCTGTTTATAATGCTTTACTAATGATAAAGCCAATATCAGTCGAAAGCGAAATAGTTATATCGCACAGTGGGGCAGAATCAAAATTTTTTGGAAATAAATCTGACATTTCTAAACGCTGATCCGATCGGGATAAAATTTTAAGTGAACGTAGCCAAGCCAAAAATATGCCACTTTAAAACTGCGTCCTTCAAAAATATTGCAATTTTTCATATTAAAAAATTTTCTTAATGTGCTGAGTCAGAACTAATGACTTAAGAAAATTTATAAAAAAAAATTTTGTATGAACAAGTAAGAGAGCTATATTCGGCTGTGCCGAATCTTATATACCCTTCACCAAATTATACTTTAAAATAATTTTTTTTTTTTTAATATTTTTAGGTAAACAAAAATTAATTTTTTTTTAAAAAAAGTTTTTTAAAATTTTTTTTTTTGGAAAAAAAATGCATGACAAAAAAATTTTTTGATGATGAGGGTTGGAAATGAAAAATGTAGAAATTACAAACGGAATGACAAACTTATATATACCCTTCTCACGAAGGTGAAGGGTATAAAAAGTGCAATATTTTTCAAGGACGGAGTTTTAAAGTGGCATATTTTTGAATCTA
Organism: Calliphora vicina; assembly: GCF_958450345.1. Lineage (NCBI taxonomy): Eukaryota > Metazoa > Arthropoda > Insecta > Diptera > Calliphoridae > Calliphora > Calliphora vicina. The sequence goes on from NC_088782.1 coordinate 65,965,019, forward strand.
ATTGAGATATTGACTTGAAATTTGTTTTGTAACACCAAAAATTAACTTATCTAAACAAAAATTTAGCTTAAAATTTTTATATAAATTTTAGTTTGAGAAACTCAGTGAATATGTAATAAAATCTTTATTTATTAACGAAACTCAATTTTTAAGTTTGTCAAGGTTTAAAAAAACTTGTCAAAAGGTCAAAGGGAATCCCGCAATTCCTAAAAATTGGAGCGAAAATCCCAAAAATGGTATTTTTTACAATTTTGCCTATAGGGTCCACAATACTTTGGCGATAAATAGGGAACACATCAAGGTTTGATCCCAGCTTTGGGATTTTAGAACATGTGGCACAAATTTGAATTTTTGATAAAAAATAGGTCAAATTCCGAAAGGCATAGGGGCGACATATTTGAAAAATTTGACATGTTTTTTATACCAAAATGTTCTCCGTGAAGATACCTTACAGAAAAACATAAAATTGTTATATGTTCTTAAATAAAGTTTTTTCTTAATAAAAAAAGAGTTAAGTCACCTTTTCGCCCAAAAAACAGCAAAAATCTACTATTTTTTAATATTTAAATTGAAAATCGTTTATGTTTGGATCCATAATAGATATTGACCTCAAATCTTTTGTATATTATTGCTAATTTAGTTGTCTAACTAACAATAATTCGAGTCCATTCGGTCCAAAATTACGCCCTATATTTTTAAAATAGCGGGCCAAGGTATGGACAAATTTTAAAATTTAAATTTTTAAATGCCTATAACTCGAAATTTCAAGACCTAGCTGAGCGCTTTTCAAAGATGTTAAAATCTTTGAAATCGGATGTGAAACAAAAAAATGGCACGTGTTTAAAAATTTTACATGTCGAAGGTACCCTACTTTGAGCCACCATATCGACGCCCCTGGAGCATTTGTATGGCCCATTTTAATAACTTAAACTCGAATGCTCCTTGGCTACGCCCATGTCAGATTTATTTCCAAAAAATTTCGATTTTGCCCCACTGTGTATCGGTGGCTGGAAACTTTGCCACTAAAATAAGAAATCGGATGTCAGATGCCTTATTGAAAACATTAGTTATTTTGAAAACACATTTTTAAAAAAAAAAAAGATCTTTGACGAACATATAACATTATTTCTATGAAATAATATTTTATTATCCAAATATTCTTACCAATTGTTTAATTTGTTAATTCAATGAAATTGTAATGTATTGTTGTTTTTTTTTTTTTTTTTTTTTTAAATTACACTTTTTTATAAAATAACTTACTATTTTTCAAGTTGCAAAAAAATTCCCGGGATTCCCGGGAAATGAAAATATCCGGGAAACCCCAAACCGTACTTGTATGTTCAAATTTGAGATCTCTATAAACAATATTCCGAAAGTTTTATTCCTAATTTATTGATATTCCAAAAATACGCATGAACATATTTTAGAAATTTTTAATTTTCTCAAAACTAAATTTTATTTCACTTGTATTTAATAAACTGTCTTGTCTTGTTTAAATGCAGTACGTATGTATGTATGTCTATATGTTCTTTTCAATTTCATTTCCAATTACTTTTGTAACATGAATAAACAACAAATCGTCTATATACAATAAATTGTGTATATCTTTTGCATACAGATGTATCATCTATTGTAAAATTTCAATATTTCGCATGTATTGCATTTTGGTTTTCCACTTGACAAACATTTACAAATTGCAAACATTTTAATCACAATCAAATTTTCAAATTCATTTTTCTTTTTTATTTTTTTATACGATTTTGTGTTGTAACTGCAGTCAGTCAATAACATGAAACAAAATAAATTTGTTTTAAATAAAATGAAAGTATAAAATAATAATAAACTAACTTTTAGATACATTTGTTTATTTAGATATACAAACTCACACACACACACTCATTGCCAAATATGTATCTAAATCTAAATAAATATAAAATGTTGTGTCTACTGTCACCATCATCATCAGCAGCAGCCCAATTTACATCCATACACTCACTATTGCTTAAATACTCTGCTCTAGAAGTTTAAGTCACTTACAGATGCACTACAATAGAAAATCCCTTGTTATTTTTTTTCAATATTTTATTTTGGTTTTGAAATCATCTTGAAACTTGTGTGTTAATTTCATTTTCGATTTGCCACATGTGTGCTTGTGTGTCTATAGCAGGGGTGCCCACAAGTTCCTTATGGAAGAGTAAACACCAATACAGTTAAAGAAAATCTACTTTTTATTCAATATTTGTTGTTGCTAAAACCAATTCATACAAAGAAAAAAGAAAAAAAAAAACTCACTTTCAACACACACATTTTTAAAATATCATACGATAAACAAAAACAAAATCTACATGGATGATCGCAGTCGTCAATGTTTACCAGCAAGCATACGAAAGTGTTGTTGCTTTCAACATGCGTGTATTCAGTGAAGAACGACAAAAAAAATAATAAGACAAAGTTGTTTGTGTATTTTGTATTGCTAATGCTGAGTGCTCTAGTGAGTATACAAAACACACAGCCTATAGCTAAGAGCAATTACAATAACAAAAGAGTACCAAGAGTATAGGGCTTGGGCATGACTGGTCTATAGAATTGAATTGGTTTGTTTTCAATATGAATGTGAAAATTGTTGAGATGTCGTCATTTATCATTTGCACAAATATGTATCTAAAACCAAATAACAAATATTATAACATACGAATGAATGAATGCTTGTTTTAAAGTGGTGTGTACTGTGTAGCTACTTAGATACAAAGATACTTTTCAACTAACACTCAATTGCAGTCATTTGCAATTCTGCTGCTGCAGTTATACTTCATCTGGTTTTTGGATTTTGCAAAACCAAAAGATTTCTTCAAACTCATTCCAAAGTTTTTGAGAAAATGCAATATGAAAATGGAGAGCGATTAGTGTTAGCAAAAGTTTGGGTTTTATAGTATGGTAAAGGATCATGAAAGAAGTGGTCAGGGCTTTCATCTTGTCTAAGTGACCAAAAAAGTCTTCAAGGAAAAGTCCTATGCTTTATTTTCAGCAAAACAAAATTCCACAAAGTTTTTGATTTTCCAATAAAAAAGTCAAAATTGTACGTCTTGAGTTAGAAAATATTTATTTTGATAGATATCTCACTCGCATCCCACTTTGCGACCAAACAGGTCTTCAAGATAAATATCTAAGATTTATTTTGATTAGAAACAATTTCAAAAAGTTTATGATTTCGGAAAAAAATTAAACATTTTTTTTTTTGGAAAATTTCAAGAAATAGCTATCTAAACTATTTGGGACACAATTTGCTAAGAACAAGAGGTAATAAGTTACATGGATTTGGCCAAAATGTAAATTTTTACCCTCTAACTTAGAGAGTTCTCCACCGATCTTGTTGAAAAATTGCGTCTGAATTACTATCCAATAGAACTAACCTTGGCGCAAATTTCGATCGGAAGACATCGATTTCAAAAGTTGGATTTCAAAAGTTGGTTCACTTGTCATGAAATTCTCCCATATTGAAATTGAAATTGAGCTGGAAGGACCCATTATCATTCCTCAGATTCACAGATGCCTAAGAACGATGGAAACTTTGGACATAGCCAGATAATATTAATCGTCTTCGTTGCTGTAACAGATGATACAGTGTTGCATCTATGGACTCAGTATGGAGGTCTAGTCCAAGGAATTGTCTATCTCATAAACTCACTGAACAAAGTGATGAAATGTTGGCTGTACAGCAATTGTGCTACTACAATAGTTATCCACCATAAATCCACTGAACGTAGTTCAATGTGTCTAAGATTTAATTGGGTACATGTCATGATGGCCCAACCTCACAGTGCTCTCAACACTGGATAGAATCATTGCGTCTAACACCGCCATTGTGTGACTTGTAAGGACCACACAATTGGCATCTTCTTGAACATTGACTGTACGGATTAATGCACAAACCCCTTGCTCGAGAGCTCGGGCTATCTAATCGTAATGCCATCCATAGCAACCTAGTCAATTAGCAAGCCCAGGACAATTATCAGAGCACCAACATCCGGCTTGATAACCCTGTCCGATATATGATCTCTGACTTCGGAAGCTCCGGCCGATAAAAGTCAAAGTGTGTGTTCTGAAACCACGCACATTTGACCTCGACCAAGAACCAAGTCCAACGATCAGTATATCACGAATGCCATCACCCCAATATGTTTCCTGAGCACGTCGCCAATTGCTATCTGTTACTTTCAACGGCTATGTTGCTTCGGCTAACAGCACCTAGTAAGCTACAATTGGTAGCCCGAAATTTGACACGAACACAAATATCAGTCTTTAAACCAACGATCTTCTTCCCGCTTTGGGTTTTAAACCACAATCACAGCGTATTCACAAAAGTGACCTCACCAATGATCCATACAAGACAAAGTGCTTGGACTCACTGGATACCCACTGTACTATATAAAGAACTCTAGTTAGCAGCGAATTTTAAAAAAATTAAATTCTTACCAGGAATGAGTCTGTGCACCTCAGGGCCCCGGAACTTCACCCAGGGAACCTGGAACTTCAATAAGATGTCCAAACAAGACCCAAGGAGGTTGAACGTAGTACAATAGGGTTGAGGTCAAGGGAACTTTGACCATATTCTGGGTATAATTTGGGAACGGTATGGTCAATGCGGACCAGTCCCATTAAGCATATTTAGATTCACCTACTTCTAGGTGGGTAAGATAACTGAAGAAATTGTTTATTTCGTTGAGATAATCATTTACCATACAGTTAAGCCCTCCGCATATGTGATCAGCAGGACCTACCCAAATGGACTTTTAGCTTAACTCTTTAGTGTTTCAGGCATTTGTCTGTAAATACCAAGAACAACTGACATCAAGGCAGATAATTCGTACTGTTGGACTTAGTGGTCTGTTCACAAGGCCTCTGCTGATTATACATCTTGCGAAACTCATGCTAGTGACGAGCTGCTGTCAGTTGGAAAAAGAGCTTAGAGTGTCTTCATGACGAGTGACATGAAGGAAACGATTGTTCCCTACTGCTATGTGCCAAAATTCAGCAGGGTTTCAGCAACTGGATTATTTAACCCATTTTCCAGGTGCTTGCTACTATCAATCTCCTCACTGAGACCGTTGTTTAAATGTCAGCATGAATAATCTGTATTTGTCATAGCCTTAGATGACTTCAGCCTTTTCTCTATCGGGGTGCCCAACAAGATTCGTTTGAAAGAGCTGTTTAGTATTAGATATGACGGTGTCTGCAAATTTAATCGAGACCTTATCATCATTCTTCGTCATTTTGATGAGAAACAGAACTGCCAACTCCTGAACTCAAATTTCAGTTGTTCAACTTATCTATCCATTGTTCCAGCTTCTCCACATTTAAAAACCTGGTGATATGTATCACAATTCAACTGGAAGATTCTTCTCTTGCTGCAGAAATGAAACAAGCGGATTTTGCGGTGACAGTTGGCACTTCCTGTACTCTTCATGTATTTCTCTGAATTCGTATCAGTCTTCATTCTGTTGGTTGATGTAAATTCTGAGTTCAGAGACGATAATCGTAAGTTTTTAACGTTGTCTATCTATATTTTCTCTCTTGTGATCATTTGCCAAGCTGGTCGTCATAGTTTGGACGATTATGCTGGATAGACGATTATCAGAAATGAAGCGAGCGGCAGCTGGTGTAACAGTTTCATGAAACTTCGTCCCCGCTTCGTGTTCCTTGAGGGCAATCGGAAGATCATTGAAGATGATGTAAGAACCCGTGACAGTCTGCTTTATTTTGATTGATGAAAATTCGGTGTTCATGGAAAATAAATATCCATTTATTTTCTGTTCTCATTTACCAGTCTGATGCTATGTGTCAAAATTCAGATGGGAGATCCTTGGATCTTTAGGGTTGGGATGTCTGCGATTTTCTCTGCTTCTAAAGAATATGAGGGATAGTTACTGGAAGGTTCTTGGAAGTTCACTGAAAATCCGGTCGGTAAATTATCTATTTCGACCAGTCTGTTTTTTATTTGGTTGAGAAATTGGATAATGCATCGGAATCTGATGGTTGGGGTTATAAGTGTGGTGAGATGATATCAGGATCAACTGTTCGCAACCGATCAGTTTCGAAACGGAGTTTATTGTTCTGGGTCATTTGGAGACATCGCCTTTAGGTGTGTCTGATGAATGAGATTCATACTGAGACAGCGTAGTTGAGAAGAGAGCTAATTTATATTTTTCACCTTCTGGTTAATGGATGTGGCGTACGAAGAAAAATGTAGGAGGCTGTGGGAAACTACCCCCTGGATATTAGGTAAGGATTACGTCTGACATCGACCGAGTTGAAAAGGTTTTACATGTCCGAAATTATGCTTGAACGCTATAAAAAGAATTCATTTTGGCACCGAACCATTAATTGCGATGAAAAATGGATCCATTACGATAAAACGAAGTGTAAGAAATCGTATGTGAAGCCCGGCCAACCATCCGAATCGATACCAAAGCCAAATATTCATGACGCTAAGGTAATTCTCTGTGGTTGGTCTATCTATTATGTGCTGCTGAAATCTGACCAGACCATCACAGGAAACCTGAAACCGTTTGAAGCGAGCATTGGCCGAAAGACGCCCAGAATATGCGGCTAGGCATGAAACTGTAATATTCCATCATGAACACATGTTGCAATACATGTTAAAAACTATTTAGAAAGAAGCGTTTGGGAAGTTTTACCACACCCGCCTTTCGATCGAACAGAGTATCCGATATTGCCAATTAAAGCAGTTTTAATATTTCAGATCTTAAATTAATTCTTGTTTTATTGACTTTATGACAGTGTAAAAAACTTACAAGTAGATCTGTAGGTAATTAGTTCTTAGTGGTTAATAATTTCGTAAAAGAGCAACTAGTTCTATGAACTGCAGGGTGTTTTCTCAAGATTTACTCATACACTATCGAATGCATATATCACATACGAGTGTAGTGTACATGTGTGCAGATGATATTTTATTCTAAAACTTGTAATTTTTCTATTTTATATTGAATTGGATGTTTGCAACCATATTTATGTATTTGATATATGAGTGTATGTATCTTTTAAGTTTCGTATAAATGTATCTAAAGATGTGTGTATGAATGTATTTGGTTTATGCCTTCTGCATTCATTGATTGTGATTGTATCTTTCAGTTGCATTTCAAGTTGTTGCAAAATGTCATGTGTTGTCGTCGTCATCTCTATATGAGAGACAGACAACAATACATACTCGTATTAAGCAACTGCAGCAACAACACAATAACAACAACTAACCAACCAGACATTCTAGCAACAAACTAAACATTGAACAAACCAACCAACTAACAACTCAGAGACAAATCTTCTTATCCTGTTTTTATACTCAGTCGTACATGGTTTGGATTGAAATGGCATGGAATGAATGGTAGTAGCCAAGTATGCAAATGAATTATTGCATCTTAGCAGAATAATTTCAATTCTCATACAAATAAATACGAGTACTACACATTCTATGTTTAAAAATCTTTTATTTTTTTTCTTCGTTTTTGTTGTTTAATAACAATTTCTTTACTTTTCTGTCATTTAAATAAATACTCGTTTGTACCTTGTTTAAAATTGAGACGCATAAACGTTGGTAACGTGAAAATTTAAGTTTTTTTTTTTAGAACAATTTATTAATTAAAATATTGTTAATTTGTGTTTTAAAGACCAGAAGTTAAATCTACCTATTACTGAAACTGAAATAAAGTTAGAAAGATAGATTCTCTTTGTTCCAGCTACACGACTACAGATACCTTTGCAGCAATCGTCGCTTTGTAGTGACCTACTTAATTATATAGAAAACAAGTAAGAGAGCTATATTCGGCTGTACCGAATCTTATATACCCTTCAACAAATAATACTTTAAAATACAAAATTTCCAACAAAAAAAAATTGTTTTTGAAAATTAAAAAAAAAAATCAAAAATTTAAAAAAAAGTTTTTAATTTTTTTTTATTTTCCAAATTTTTTTTTAAATTTATTATTGAAATAAATTGTTTTTGTAAAATAAAAAATTCGGGTTAAAAAATATTTTTCCCGATTTTGACCAATTCTAGGTCCAAATTACTATAACCTTATATACATCTTGCAAAGGACTTTGAAATATCTATCATTAGATATCCATTTTGTCTATATTAATGACTTAGTAATGCAGATATAGATAAAAAAATAGGCCAAAAATCGAGGTTGTCCCGGTTTTTTCCTAATATCTCAGTCATTTGAGGGCATGTTTGTAAGTTAATTGGGGGCTTCGGAAAGTTAATTACAACATACAGACGAATAGACGGATATGGCTATATCGACTTTGCTATCTATAGCAATCGAAAATCGCTCAATGCGCTCCGTTTCGCAAGGATCTCCCATCTGAATTGTGACACAGTAAATGAGAACAGAAAATAAATGGATAGATCTTGATTATTAACCATGAATGCCTAATTTACATCAGACTGGAAGCATACTGGCACGGATTCAGAGAATTTACTGACATCATATTCAATAATCTTTCAAGGAACACAATGCAAAGACAAAGTTTTATGAAACTGTTACCCCAGCTGCCGTTCGATTCATTTTTGCTAATCATCAATCCGCAAACGGCCTTGATAATCCTAGGATTCATATTGGTAAATGAGGACAAGAAATAAAAAATAAATAGATCGCGGGAAAAACTAAATATTATCGTCCCCTCACCAACAACGAAATTTAGGGACTTAGTTAATTTTTTTGGGGATTTATTTCATTTCTAAAATTGCGGATTTAATTCATAATGAAATTACTCTGGGGTGTATCAAAAATTGTTGTTGTTTTCCATTGCCGGCCTTTGGCCGTGCGCAAAGGTCTTCTCCTCTGGGGTGTATCAAAAAATGGCTTCGCCCAGAGGAGAAATCCTTTGGGCCCGGCCGAATGCCGGCAATGCAAAAAGTTTTTAGTATGCGAAGATGTTTTTTTTTTCATTTTGGTTGGGGATTTAGTTCCTTTGGTTGGGGATTTATTTTATTTAGAACTTTTGGGTTTTAATTCAATTAAGCCCCCAATTTTGGGGTTTTAATTCATTTGTGGTTTGGGGACTTTGTTCACTGGGGAGTTTGTTCGTAGCGCCAATTTATGGTGGATACCTATTGCAGTAGCACAATTGCTGTACAGCCAACATTACTTCACTTTGTGAATTTATGAAATAACAAATTCCTTGGACTTGACCTACATACTGAATCCCTAGATTCAAAATTTTTTCGGCTGTTACAACAACGACAACAAGTGAGGTTGCCAAAATAAAAAATTTCATGTGCCCCTAAAATTATTGAATAAACATATTGTACAGTAAAATGTCCAACGATTTCAAATATGCTGCTCGTATTACAATCAGATTTTTGGTTCAAAAGATATATCACTTCAAAGTTGACTGATTTTCAGTTTTCAAAAAAAAAAAAACAGACCATTTTTATGTAAATTGGTCCGCTTTCAGATACAATATATCGAAAAGTATGCAACGGATGGTCATTATTTTTTATTCTATTGATAGATGTATTTACTGTTTGCTTTGTATTTGTCCAGGTAAATCAATATTTACCATCTATCCATTTTTTCAATATTTCTCAACTTTGATGGAAAATAAAAAAAACTAAAAATTTTTATATTTACTATATTTTCAAAAAGTTCTTTGATTATTCCTTTAACGAATTCAAAAATTTTCATGACCCATTTTTTGCTAGAGGTAAAATTTTGAAAAAAGACTTGGTTACAAAAATAACATATAACCGCGAAAAACCAATCAAAAAATTTTTTTTTTCAAAAAATCAAAAAAAGAAATCAAAAATTTTAAAAAAATATTTTATTTTATTTCCCATAAAATTGATTTTTCCACAAATTTCAACTTTGCTAGCCCATAAGTAGGCAACTGAAAGGCGTAGAACCCTTTTTCAAACACTCATTTCATAGGCTGATCAATTACACAGGGCAACAAAATGGAAAAAAATTTTGGAGGCTTTTTAAACACCTACACAATTTTGATATATTATGGTTCCAGAAGTACAAAAATGGTAAAATTTTAAAATTCTATGGATAGATTTTTTTTTAAAATGTTTTTTCTAAAATTGTGAAATTTGTCAAATGTTTCTCCACATAATTTATGATAACTCAAAAACGGTTAGTGCGATATTATTGAAGTAAACTAAAAAATTTTCAAATTTACATAACGCGACTTTGCGACATAGTAATAAACCTGAACAAGTTCTGCCGTTTTCAATTTCTCATGAGTTTTTTAAAACAGAAAAATTAGGTATTTTCACGTAAAAAATATATTTATACCCTACACCACCATAGTGGGGAGGGTATTATGCGTTTGTGCAGATGTTTGTAACGCCCAAAAATATTAGTCTAACACCCACCTTAAAGTATACCGATCGACTTAGAATCACTTTCTGAGTCGATTAAACGATGTCCGTCCGTCTGGTTGGCTGGTTGGCTGTCCATATAAACCTTGTGCGCAGAGTACAGGTCGCAATTTTGAAGATATTTTGAACAAATTTGGTACATATTATTTTTTCGGCCCAAGGACCAAGCCTATTGAAACTGGCTGAAATCGGTCAATTAGTTCACCTAGCCCCCATACAAATGTCCTTCCGAAATTGGTCTTTATCGGTCATAAATGTTTAATTTATAAATGTATCTCCACAAATTGCGCTCCAAATAAGTTTTATATATACAAAATTCATGTCACCAAATTTTGTTACGATCGGTCCATAATTAGTCATAGCTCCCATATAGACCCGCTTCCGAAAATCACTTTAACTTGCATAAATCTCTTAAAAATGTTGGTATACACACAAAATTCACCATAAATAACTTTCATATAGACATAAATCACACGACCTTATTTCATGGTGATCGATCCATAATTGGTCATAGCCCCCATATAAGGCCCACTTCCGAAAATCACTCAAAAATATAAATTATTGAAATTTTAAAAGAAAATTGTTTTTACTCATTTACTTGGTGTAGGGTATTATATGGTCGGGCTTGACCGACCATACTTTCTTACTTGTTTTTGCTTCAATTTGTTATTATAACTCGGAAACTACTGAGCCCATTAAAACGAAATTTATAAACAGATTAAAGGTTATATTTGATTTCAACTTTTCTAAATTTACTTCAGTAATATCGGACTAACCTTTTTAGAGTTATCATAAATTATGTTTAGAAACATATAAAATAATTTACAATTTTAGAAAAAAACAAGTAAGAGAGCTATATTCGGCTGTGTCGAATCTTATATGCCCTTCACCAAATTATACTTAAAAATATTTTTATTTAAACAAAATCAAAATTTTCTTTTTAATGTTTTAAAATTTAAAAAAAAAAAATTTTTTCCAAATTGTTTTTTAATTTTTTTTTAAAAAAAGTTTTTTCAATTTTTTTTTTTAAATTAATTTATTTATTTAATTAATTTTTTTGGAAAAAGAATTTATGACAAAAAAAAAATTTTGGATGAAAAAAAAATTCGGGTTAAAAAATATTTTTTTCCGATTTTGAACCATTGTATGTCGTCCATATTGTCTATATTAATGACTTAGTAATCCAGATATAGGTCAAAAATAGGTAAAAAATTGAGGTTGTCCTAGTTTTTTCCTTATATCTCAGCCATTTGTGGTCGATTTTAAATAGCGACCGAGCCGGAAGAATTTCGGAGATATTGATGTATGAATCGTGAATGTAAGTTATTTGGGGGCTTCGGAAAGTTGATTTCAACACACAGACGGACAGACGGACATGGCTATATCGATTTCGCTATCTATAACGATCCAGAATATATATACTTTATAGGGTCGGAAATGAAATGTAGAAATTACAAACGGAATGACAAACTTATATATACTCTTGCCACTCATGGTGAAGGGTATAAAAATGTTAAAAAAAATCTATCCATAGAATTTTAAAAATTTACCATTTTTGTATTTAGGTAACCATGATGCATGAAATCTATATAGTTGTTAGTGAAGCCTTTTTTGCTGTTCACCTGTGTTATCTATCATCATATGCCTTTTAAATTTGGTTCAAAAGTTATGATTTTTGCAACGAAAAAACTCAAATGACGCCACTGAACGACGAGTAATATTAGAGTAACTTCGGGTATTGTGGACTATGCGTCTAATGTGGACCAGTGTCTTTTTTCAGAAACTATTGAAGGTATGATAAAACTGATTTGTCGTACATTTTACAATTTGTTTGAAACGACAATTGCACATCTGCTTTCATGAGTAATTGATATATTGGCTTTTTATTCTTGTATTGAAATTAATGCGCGTGCTCAACATTTTTTTCGGCTCAAGTAAGAAACAAAATTTGGTACAGTTACTTGGCAGAATTTAATGTTTGGTTGTTTTATATAGTTAAAGTGGACACGTAGTTTTGCATATATTTGGTAAGAATTTAAGCACATTTAGATTATTAGGTAAAAATAATTGTTTACCACTGTAGCCCAAGTTCGTGTAATGTGGACCACTTAAATTACTTGATTATGTACTACTGGTCCACATTACCCGACAATAACTATGTACTTTGTATGCCATCTATCTAAGCCAAGAACGCGACTTTTTAGTTTGTATTAATAATAATATATTAAAATTAAATTTTTTAATCATTCATGATCAGCTGATTCATGAATTTTATGTATCAAATACTAGTCCACATTACCCTCATATAGTGGTCCATATTACCCTCCAATTTTTTTAATGCTGGTTTTTGGGTTCCTTTCAATATTTTCACATACATTTTTTATCCTTTGACGTAAACAATTTTCAACTGCAAAAACAATTAGAGAATACATTAGCTAATTTATTGCTTCACAACTTTTTTAATATCCATATATATTGTGGCCAAAATTTAGAAAAAACAAAACGGTAGTCCACATTACCCGAAGTTACTCTATCTGTCCAAAGTTTCCATTGTTCTTAAGCGTTTGTGAATATGTGAAATGATAATGGTTCCTTAATAAATTTTTAAATCGATATAAAAGTGCACCCTACTTCAGGCAGTGTTAGAAAATAGTGTTTTTTTAACAAAATTCTAATATTTATCATTAAATAAAATAATGTTGCATATAGTTTTTTCAAATTTCTTTACAAATTTTAATAAATTTATTGGGATAGATCTGTCATTCAAATTTTCAGTAGTATTTTATTCAATTGCATAAAAACTATACTTATTTTTATTCATTAAAAATGTAACAGATCTTTTTAAAATTAAAAAAAATATTACGATAATTTAAACGAACATATTTTTATGAGATCTGAAATCCAAAAAAAATATTTGTAAACTTGTGTAATGAATTAATGAATATTCAAGGCATTCAAGTGCAGTAATTTGGCCTGTGAATAAGTTGTTTAGTATTTGAGATTTTATTCTGAGACTAATAAAGCTTGAAAGAATTTGTAATAACTTATATATTTTCAAAACGATTTTGATTATTTATATTATAATAGAAAAATATAAGAAACATGATATAACATAAGTTTGTTATAACTTAAGTAAATAGCACAAGTAATGCCCAATTTATGATGAACATATTTCCACCATTAAATTTTTTTTAATTTCAAAATTGTTAAAACCTTTTTCGGCGCCTTTTTCTTCTATTACAAAAAACCAGAAAAAAAACATTATAAAATAGACACTAAATAATTTCAAAAATGTAGCGGGCATACTTCATTATTTCTATGACATGTTACAATTGCAGTTTGGTCAAAGAAAAAAAAAACAACTAAAAACAAAACAAAATACATATAGGTATAAAGAGTCTGGACTAAAATGGATAAAGCTGAAACAAAAAAAAAAAAAAATAAAAAAAAAGATCACAACATGGTCTGGCGCCTGATAGTAACGAAACAAATCAAATTAAGTGCAGAAATCAAGGAAAAAACACCAACTTCAGTTAAAAGTCTAGAAAAAATGAAACAAAAACAACAACGAAATACAACAAGTTTAAACGGCTTGTCTTAAAATGGCGCTCTTTTGATATTTGATTTATTTTTTCATTTAACTCTACGTTTGAATTTCATGTTTGGCCAATAAGAAGGTAAAAACAGCAACAACACAAACAAATAAACAAAAAACAAACGAACGAATGAACAGAAAAATGATCAAT